>NC_139172.1:22244725-24744725 GCF_965202585.1 Thalia democratica | reverse complement strand
TTATTGTTTTTTATTAGATTTAGAACTTTTCATTATTTTTTTAACCACTGTTACCCCTAACCTTTACCCTCGGACAGTGACTGATTTTTTTTTTAATTTTTTTCTAAATTTTATTATTCATTTTTAATTTTTTTTTTGTTAATTTAATATTTTTTTTACTATCACTGTTACCCCTAACCCTTACCCTTAGTTGGTAGCTTTTCTTTACTTTTTAATTAATTTTTTTTTTTTTTTTCTATAATGATAGTTTTTATTAGTAAGTTTTTTTTAATATTACAATTACTTCTAACCTTTACCCTCGGTCAGTAACTTTTTGTTCTTTTTGTTTTTTTATCAATATATGCTTTAGTTTTTTTTATGTATTTTATCTTATTTTTATTTTGTGTTTTTCTATTTGTGCAAAATTGACCCTTAGTGAAAAATTTTCTTCGTGCAATTTTGTCTCCTCGTGCAGTTTCATTCCCTCGTGCAAATTTGTCTGCGTGCAAAAATATCTTTGTGAAATTTTGTGCCCTCGTGCAATTTTGACCCGTTCCCCTCTTTTGTAGTCTCTCACACCATATTGTTTAAGAATCTTCAGTTACTAGTTTAAAAAACTTATACTGGAAAAAAAAACTTACAAATAAACACTATACAAATGTATGTTTCTTCTTATCTATCAAAAAAAAAAACGTCGGCAAAAGTCTAACAGAGCCAAAGCCTGGACTTATATGCCGTGAGAAAAGCTCAATTAGTCATAAGGTTTGGTTAGAAAAATTATGGTGTTAAGTTTATTAACAATTTAAGGTTTTTAAACCTAACACGTATCTTTTTAGGAAACACTAAGGAAAACTATGACAAAGTAATTAATCTTTAGGTTTTGATCTTTTTAAAAAAGAATAGCAATTTACAGTCATTTAGGCATGAATCTTTTAGTTAAAAAAATTGAAAGCAAGTAGAAACCAGTTTTTCTATAATAAATACTTAAAAACATGCCTTTAGCTTGGTTGTCAGTAAGCAAACAAGCTAAAATTTTTTATTTATTTATATTTTAGAAGAAAGTTATAAAAAGCTTTGATCATGCCTCTTCGATCATCAGACTACAAACTTAGGTTTCAAAGAAAATATCGACGACAATCTTACAGATCCTAAGCTTGAAACCTAAGTTTGTAGTCTGATGATCGAGGAGGCATGATCAAAGCTTTTTTTAACTTTCTTCTAAAATAATAATTTTATAAAAAATAATTCAGCACGGTTGCTTATTGACAACCAAACTAAAGGCATGTTTTTAAGTATTTATTATAGAAAAACTGGTTTCTACTTGCTTTCAATTTTTTAACTAATAGATTCATGCCTAAATGACCGTAATTTTTGTTTACATCAAAACCTAATGATTTATTGCTTTTTTATAATGTTCCTCAGTAGTCCCTAAAAAGATACGTAAGGTTTTAAAAACTAAGGTCTCTAATAAATTTATAAAGTACATTAAGTTTTTTGAATGAAGTTTATTTGCATAAATATAGAGCAAAATGTATCTGGACTTAGTTATCTATTATAATTTGTATTAAAAACAAAATGTTTCAATATTTAGCTCGTTTTACAGAACTTACTAAGTTAATACAATATACTTTAACAATATTTACTTAAAATTTTATAAACACTTTCTGATAAAAAATCTGATAAAATTTTTAAGTAATTGCTAGCATACGTCAGCTATGTATGCATAGATAGACTTATAGTTTAATTTTAGAAGCAATTACAAAAGTAGTATCAGTTTTGTTTTAGCTATTAATCTATAACATTCAGAAGTAAGACAGTAATTGTATTAATTTTTTCTGAAGAAACTAAAATTTATACTAGAAAATATAAATTATAACAGTAACTTAATTAAGCAAACGTATCATTCAACATTTAACATGATCAGAAGTAGGAAAATAGTTGTATTAAATTTCTCTGAAAAAGCTAAAATTTCTACTACAAATAAATTAAAATAGTAACTTAATAAAGCAAAAGTATCATTTAACACTTTCTCTGCATAACGTAACAACTTAGATTACATATATAAAAAAAACAACAACAATATACTATTACAAGTATTAAGGTTAACTATTTTGTACCAAGGTTTTAGTTCTGCAAATCGTTGCAGGACATGAATGTTCACCATTATTACGTTTAGAAACTAAAATTGTTCCTGCACGGTCTAAATTATTATTAATAAATTATTTACTTGTATATAACATGTTCGGTTATTTGATACTAAACTAAGGTATTTTACTTTTATTAAATTTTGTTTGATGTTCAAGTGTCCTCTTTGATACAACTTAGCTTTAAAGTTAGCTTTATTGTTTTAACTCAAAACGTTTTTACAAAAAGAAGAGTAAGCAGCTTACTCTTTAATTCGTAAACTTAGCTGTTTATCATACTGTTACCATTAACTAAAATTTAAAACTCTATCTTTCTCATATCCTTAAAAAAACAGTGTAGTATTTAAAATTGATTTTTCAAAACTAGCAAACTAAATTATAAGTGTTTTTACAAGTTAATTTATAAAACTTTTAAGATTGATTTTTATTAGGGTTTATAAAACTATGACCTGTCTAGCAATAATCTTCGGTAAGCTTTGTCTAGATTGTTAAAAATAAACTCTAAACCAGTAGAATTATACCGATTCCATTTCTAGCATACTGTTGGTTAAACTTTGTGAAAGATATTTAGCTACATTTTATTGCTTATTTTTTAGTTCTTTTAGGTCACAAAACAGCTACGACGCGCGATACACACTGTCATTGAAATCCGTCCTTTGTCTCATAAAAGGCTTTTAACCATTACTTTGTATTATGTTTGCTGGTAAAATATTAGATACTACTACAACATAAGTTGTAAATTTTAGGTTTGCCACAGCTTAATTAGGATAAATAGTAATTTTTAATGCAACTTTCGTTTCTTTAATTAGCAAAGAAATTGATTATTAACTTTTGTTATTACTTTTGGCAGATAAAATAAAAAACAGCTTTTATGGAAAATGTTTAGAACTTTCTATTTTGAGTTTTGACCTCATGATAAACTTAGATTACGTCAATAATTGATCAATAACGTTTTAACAATGTTTTAATCAAATAACATTATTTTTACACCAAGTACAAATGAGAAATCATTTAATATCAGCTTAATCTTGAAATGAAATAATATTTGTTTACTTAAAAAAACAAAATCTGGAGAAATAGAAATTTGTTTGTCGTTTATTAAGTATTTGCATAAGTTTTTGTTTTATTTGCTTTCGTATTATCCAGATACCACAAAAAGCATAAGTAATTTTAGTTTTATAAGTATTTTTGTTAAAAAGGTAATTTTTGCTTTATTTAACAATTTAATTTTAACAGTAAAAACAATTTTACATTTGAATAGTTAAATAAACTATTGAAATTTTTAAATGAATTTCAAAGAAGTTATTTTTACAATAACTGAACTAAACTTTTTTAAAATATGAAGATAAATACTGTAAAACTTATGCTTTTAATATGAAAAAAAAGATAAAAAACTCTAACAATTTTAACAATAATGATATTAACAACAACAAATTTCCTTCTATTTTAGAATATTGTTTTTATTTTATTTTCTTTTGAATACTTGTCCAAGTCTAAAACTGTAATAATAGAAAGCAAGCACAATTTGCAAACATAAAAGAAGAATTTATTCTTTAACTTCCTCAAAAAGACAAAAAAAAACTTAAGTTTGCTTGGAACAGTTATTTTAGCTTAGTTATAATATGAATAATTTTTATTCATGCGATATGTCTTAAGTGGGTATCTGTCAAGTTTGTACGAGCGCACAAAACTGCACGAATATACTTTTGCACAAGCAGACAATTTCGCACAGAGACATTTTTGCACAAGTTTAATTTGTTTTATTATTTTTTTATTGTTTTTTATTAGATTTAGAACTTTTCATTATTTTTTTAACCACTGTTAACCCTAACCCTTACCCTCGGACAGTAAATGATTTTTATTTTAATTTTTTCATTTTTAAACCTTATTGTTTATTTTTTAAATTTTTTATTGATTTAATATTTTTTTTACTATCACTGTTACCCCTAACCCTTACTCTTGGTTGGTAGCTTTTTTTTTTCCTTTTAATTAATTTACTTTTATTTATTTTTATTTTTTATAATGATAGTTTTTATTAGTAAGTTTTTTTTTACTATCACAGTTACTTCTAACCTTTACCCTCGGTCAGTAACTTTTTGTTCTTTTTGTTTTTTTATCAATTTATGTTTTTTTTTTTTTATGTTTTTTTTTTATTTATATTTTGTGTTTTTCTATTCGTGCAAAATTGACCCTTAGTGAAAAATTTTCTTCGTGCAATTTTGTCTCCTCGTGCAGTTTCATTCCCTCGTGCAAATTTGTCTGCGTGCAAAAATATCTTTGTGAAATTTTGTGCCCTCGTGCAATTTTGACCCGTTCCCCTCTTTTGTAGTCTCTCACACCATATTGTTTAAGAATCTTCAGTTACTAGTTTAAAAAACTTATACTTGAAAAAAAAAACTTACAAATAAAAACTATACAAATGTATGTTTCTTCTTATCTATCAAAAAAAAAACGTCGGCAAAAGTCTAACAGAGCCAAAGCCTGGACTTATATGCCGTGAGAAAAGCTCAATTTGTCATAAGGTTTGGTTAGAAAAATTATGGTGTTAAGTTTATTAACAATTTAAGGTTTTTAAACCTAACACGTATCTTTTTAGGAAACTTAAGGAAAACTATGACAAAGTAATTAATCTTTAGGTTTTGATCTTTTTAAAAAAGAATAGCAATTTACAGTCATTTAGGCATGAATCTTTTAGTTAAAAAAATTGAAAGCAAGTAGAAACCAGTTTTTCTATAATAAATACTTAAAAACATGCCTTTAGCTTGGTTGTCAGTAAGCAAACGTGCTAAAATTTTTTATTTATTTATATTTTAGAAGAAAGTTATAAAAAGCTTTGATCATGCCTCTTCGATCATCAGACTACAAACTTAGGTTCCAAAGAAAATATCGACGACAATCTTACAGATCCTAAGCTTGGAACCTAAGTTTGTAGTCTGATGATCGAAGAGGCATGATCAAAGCTTTTTATAATTTTCTTCTAAAATGTTAATTTTATAAAAAGTAATTCAGCACGTTTGCTTACTGACAACCAAACTAAAGGCATGTTTTTAAGTATTTATTATAGAAAAACTGGTTTCTACTTCCTTTCAATTTTTTAACTAATAGATTCATGCCTAAATGACCGTATTTTTTTTTTAAATCAAATCCTAATGATTAATTACTTTTTTTATAATGTTCCTCAGTAGTCCCTAAAAAGATACGTAAGGTTTTAAAAACTTAAATTGATAGTAAATCTATAAAGTACCATAAGTTTTTTGAATGGAGTTTATTTGCATAAATATAGAGCAAAATGTATCTGGACTTAGTTATCTATTATAATTTGTATTAAAAACAAAATGTTTCAATATTTTGCTCGTTTTACAGAACTTACTAAGTTTTTACCACATACCTTAACAAAATTTACTTAAAATTTTATAAACACTTTCTGATAAAAAATCTGATAAAATTTTTAAGTCGTTGCTAGCATACGTCAGCTATGTATGCATAGATAGACTTATAGTTTAATTTAAGAAGCAATTACAAAAGTAGTATCAGTTTTATTTTAACTCTTAATCGACAACATTCAGAAGTAAGACAGTAGTTGTATAATTTTTTTCTGAAGAAACTAAAATTTATACTAGAAAACTTAAATTATAACAGTAACTTAATTAAGCAAACGTATCATTCAACATTTAACATGATCAGAAGTAGGAAAATAGTTGTATTAAATTTCTCTGAAAAATCTAAAATTTCTACTATAAATAAATTAAAATAGTAACTTAATAATGCAAAAGTATCATTTAACACTTTCTCTGCATAATGTAACAACTTAAATTACATATATAATAAAAGAACAACAATATACTATTACAAGTATTAAGATTAACTATTTTGTACCAAGGTTTTAGTTCTGCAAGTCGTTGCAGGACATGAATGTTCACCATTATTGCGTTTAGAAACTAAAATCGTCCCTGCACGGTCTAAATTATTATTAATAAATTATTTACTTGTATATAACATGTTCGGTTATTTGATACTAAACTAAGGTAATTTACTTTTATTAAATTTTGTTTGATGTTCAAGTGTCCTCTTTGATACAACTTAGCTTTATAGTTAGCTTTATTGTTTTAACTCAAAACGTTTTTACAAAAAGAAGAGTAAGCAGCTTATTCTTTAATTCGTAAACTTAGCTGTTTATCATACTGTTACCATTAACTAAAATTTAAAACTCTATCTTTCTCATATCCTTAAAAAAAACAGTGTAGTATTTAAAATTGATTTTTTAAAACTAGCAAACTAAATTATAAGTGTTTTTACAAGTTAATTTATAAAACTTTTAAGATTGATTTTTATTAGGGTTTATAAAACTATGACCTGTCTAGCAATAATCTTCGGTAAGCTTTGTCTAGATTGTTAAAAATAAACTCTAAACCAGTAGAATTATACCAATTCCATTTCTAGCATACTGTTGGTTAAACTTTGTGAAAGATATTTAGCTACATTTTATTGCTTATTTTTTAGTTCTTTTAGGTCACAAAACAGCTACGACGCGCGATACACACTGTCATTGAAATCCGTCCTTTGTCTCATAAAAGGCTTTTAACCATTACTTTGTATTATGTTTGCTGGTAAAGTATTAGAAACTACTACAACATAAGTTGTAAATTTTAGGTTTGCCACAGCTAATTAGGATAAATAACAATTTTTAATGCAACTTTCGTTTCTTTAATTAGCAAAGAAATTGTTTATTAACTTTTGTTAATACTTTTAGCAGATAAAATAAAAAACAGTTTTTATGGAAAAAGTTTAGAACTTTCTATTTTGAATTTTGACCTCATGATAAACTTAGATTACGTCAATAATTGATCAATAACGATTTAACAATATTTTAATAAAATAACATTATTTTTACACCAAGTACAAATGAGAAATCATTTAATATCAGCTTAATCTTGAAATGAAATAATATTTGTTTACACAAAATCTGGAGAAATAGAAATTTGTTTGTCGTTTATTAAGTATTTGCATAAGTTTTTGTTTTATTTGCTTTCGTATTATCCAGATACCACAAAAAGCATAAGTAATTTTAGTTTTATAAGTATTTTTGTTAAAAAGGTAATTTTTGCTTTATTTAACAATTTAATTTTAACAGTAAAAACAATTTTACATTTGAATAGTTAAATAAACTATTGTAAATTTTTTAAATGAATTTCAAAGAAGTTATTTTTACAATAACTGAACTAAACTTTTTTTAAATATGAAGATAAATACTGTAAAACTTATGCTTTTAATATGAAAAAAAAGATAAAAAACTCTAACAATTTTAACAATAATGATATTAACAACAACAAATTTCCTTCTATTTTAGAATATTGTTTTTATTTTATTTTCTTTTGAATACTTGTCCAAGTCTAAAACTGTAATAATAGAAAGCAAGCACAATTTGCAAACATATTAGAATAATTTGTTCTTTAATTTCCTCAAAAAGACAAAAAAAAACTTGCTTGGAACAGTTATTTTAGCTTAGTTACAATATGAATAATTTTTATTCATGCGATATGTCTTAAGTGGGTATCTGTCAAGTTTGTACGAGCGCACAAAATTGCATGAATATACTTTTGCACAAGCAGACAATTTCGCACGGAGACATTTTTGCACAAGTTTAATTTATTTTATTATTTTTTTTATTGTTTTTTTTTAGATTTAGAACTTTTCATTATTTTTTTAACCACTGTTAACCCTAACCCTTACCCTCGGACATTAAATGATTTTTATTTTAATTTTTTCTTTTTAAACCTTATTGTTTATTTTTTAAATTTTTTATTGATTTAATATTTTTTTTACTATCACTGTTACCCCTAACCCTTACCCTTGGTTGGTAGCTTTTTTTTTTACTTTTAATTAATTTAATTTTATTTATTTTTATTTTTTATAATGATAGTTTTTATTAGTAAGTTTTTTTTTACTATCACAGTTACTTCTAACCTTTACCCTCGGTCAGTGACTTTTTGTTCTTTTTGTTTTTTTATCAATTTATGTTTTATTTTTTTTTATGTTTTTTTTTTTTATTTATATTTTGTGTTTTTCTATTCGTGCAAAATTGACCCTTAGTGAAAAATTTTCTTCGTGCAATTTTTTCTCCTCGTGCAGTTTCATTCCCTCGTGCAAATTTGTCTGCGTGCAAAAATATCTTTGTGAAATTTTGTGCCCTCGTGCAATTTTGACCCGTTCCGCTCTTTTGTAGTATCTCACACCATATTGTTTAAGAATCTTCAGTTACTAGTTTAAAAAACTAATACTGGAAAAAAAAAACTTACAAATAAACACTATACAAATGTATGTTTCTTCTTATCTATCAAAAAAAAAAAAACGTCGGCAAAAGTCTAATAGAGCCAGAGCCTGGACTTATATGCCGTGAGAAAAGCTCAATTTGTCATAAGGTTTGGTAGAAAAATTATGGTGTTAATTTTATTAACAATTTAAGGTTTCTAAAACCTTACATGTATCTTTTTAGGAAACACTAAGGAAAACTATGACAAATTAATTAATCTTTAGGTTTTGATCTTTTTAAAAAAGAATAGCAATTTACAGTCATTTAGGCATGAATCTTTTAGTTAAAAAAATTGAAAGCAAGTAGAAACCAGTTTTTCTATAATAAATACTTAAAAACATGCCTTTAGCTTGGTTGTCAGTAAGCAAACAAGCTAAAATTTTTTATTTATTTATATTTTAGAAGAAAGTTATAAAAAGCTTTGATCATGCCTCTTCGATCATCAGACTACAAACTTAGGTTTCAAAGAAAATATCGACGACAATCTTACAGATCCTAAGCTTGGAACCTAAGTTTGTAGTCTGATGATCGAGGAGGCATGATCAAAGCTTTTTTTAACTTTCTTCTAAAATAATAATTTTATAAAAAAATAATTCAGCACGGTTGCTTACTGACAACCAAACTAAAGGCATGTTTTTAAGTATTTATTATAGAAAAACTGGTTTCTACTTGCTTTCAATTTTTTAACTTATAGATTCATGCCTAAATGACCGTATTTTTTTTTAAATTAAATCCTAATGATTTATTGCTTTTTTATAATGTTCCTCAGTAGTCCCTAAAAAGATACGTAAGGTTTTAAAAACTAAGGTCTCTAATAAATTTATAAAGTTCATTAAGTTTTTGGAATGAAGTTTATTTGCATAAATATAGAGCAAAATGTATCTGGACTTAGTTATCTATTATAATTTGTATTAAAAACAAAATGTTTCAATATTTAGCTCGTTTTACAGAACTTACTAAGTTTTTACCACATACTTTAACAAAATTTACTTAAAAATTTATATACACTTTCTGATAAAAAATCTGATAAAATTTTTAAGTAGTTGCTAGCATACGTCAGCTATGTATGCATAAGTAGACTCATAGTTTAATTTTAGAAGCAAGTATAAACGTAGTATCAAAATTAGTTTTAACTCTTAATCGACAACATTCAGAAGTAAGACAGTAGTTGTATTAACTTTTCCTGAAGAAACTAAAATTTCTACTACAAATGAATTAAAAGAGTAACTTAATAAAGCGAAAGTATCATTTACCATTTTCTATGCATAACGTAACAAGTAACAACTTTAATTACATATATAATAAAAGAACAACAATATACTACTACAAGTATTAAAGTTAACTATTTTTTACCAAGGTTTTAGTTCAGCAAGTCGTTGGAGGACATGAATGTTCACCATCATTGCATGGTCTAAATTTTTATTAATGAATTATTTACTTGTTTATAACATGTTCGGTTATTTGATACTAAACTAAAGTGTTTTATGTTCAATAAACTTTATTTTATGTTCAAGTGTCCTTTGTGGTACAACTTAGTTTTATTGTTAGCTTTATTGTTTTAATTCAAAAACTTTTAACAAAAATAAAAGTAAACAGTTTATTCTTTATTTCGTAAACTTAGCTGTTTATCATACTGTTACCATTAACTAAAATTTAAAACTCTATCTTTCTCATATACTTTTTTAAAATAAATAAAAAAGAGTGTAATATTAAAATTTTTTTTTTTAATTAGTAAAGTAAAGTATAAATGTTTTTAGAAGTTAATGTATAAAACTTTAAGTATTACTTTTATATTAGGAATTAAAAACTATGACCTGTCTAGCAACAATCTTCGGTAAGTATTGTTAAAAAAAATCTAGACTATTAGAATTATATTGATTCCATTTCAAATATACAGTTGGTTAAACTTTGTGAAAACTATTTAGCTACATTTTATTGTTAACTTTTTAGTTGTATTACGTCATAAACGTGAAAACAGCTACGACGCGCGATACACACTGTCATCGAAATCCGTCCTTTGTCTCATAAAAGGGTTTCCACCATTACTTTGTATTATGTTTGCTGGTAAACAACTAAAACATAAGTTAAGCTTTTTAACTATGCCACAGCTTTATTAAGATAAATAATATTTTATAATACAGCTTTCGTTTCTTTAATTAGCAAAGAAATTGTTTATTAACTTTTGTTATTACTTTTTGCAGGTAAGAAAAAACAGCTTTTATGGAAAATGTTTAGAACTTTCTATTTTGTCTTTTGACCTCATAATAAACTTAGATTACGTCAAAAATTGATCAATAACGATTTAACAATATTTTAATCAAATAACATTATTTTTACACCAAGTACAAATGAGAAATCATTTAATATCAGCTTAATCTTGAAAAGAAATAGTATTTGTATACTTAAAAAATCAAAATCTGGATTAATACAAACTTGTTTGTCGTTTATCAAGTATTTGCACAAACTTTTGTTCTATTTGCTTTTGTATTATCCAGATATCACAAAAATCTGTAAAAACTTTGGAATAACATTTAAACTAAATTCAATTTCATTTTGCATCGCAAATAGTCATGAAAAACCTGGAAACGCCTATAGCTAACACGATGCAAACCGGAAAACAAGTTTTAATAAAAGATACAATCAGTTTTATTTCGACTAGGGGTTAATAAATCATGTTGTAAACGCTCAAGACTTTTTGCGTCAAAACCCAAAATAAATTCATACAATTGCCGTTAAAAAATTGAAATGTTGTTGCGCCTTGCTTAGTTCCCTTTTCAATTCAAATCTAACGGAAAGCACATTGAAGTCTATTTTAAGTCGTACAATCGGCCATGAGAAAAGTTATTTTTCCGAAAAAATTGTTACATCACACCCTTTGAGTGTCTTTTGTGCTGGAATATTTATAGAACGCAATAAACAAATAAAAGAAAAGTTGCAAAATGTATGTGTAACTGTCAATAGATTCTATTTACATAACTTTAATTTTCGGGCTAAATAACAATGACAAGTATAAAGTTGTGTTTGACGTAAAGTAACGTTTAAATATATAATACAGTACTCATAGTACACTAAAAAAATTATTGAGTTTGAAACATTTTAAAACTACAAATTATAAAATTTTATTAGATGTAGTAGTAAAAATTTAACTAGCACCCTAGATTTTTGTAAACAATGTAAAATACGTACACTTTAAAAGTTTATCAAGCGCATAACATAAAAAATGAATAAAACGAAATATAATGCTTTTAACTAATAAAAAAGTTTTAAAAACAAGATGTTCAGTATCAAATTTATAAGTTTAATCCAAAAAAAATTACCTTTGACTGATTTTAAAATAAGCAGTAGTACTTTCATTAAACAGATAACTTGTGTTAACAAATAATAAACATAAAAAAAGGTTTTTATTTAAAGTCAATTAAGTATTAGAAAGATACGACTTTTAAGATTATACGGACAAACGCATAGAAAAAGTGAGTTAAGTTTTTGGACACTATTCATGTGAAAAATGTTTGAATAAAATCTATTAAGTGCAGCATGTATGCAATACTTTATACAACTTTAAAAATTTAAGCGTGCACAATTTATAAGTAGTTCATGCGTACTGGAGTTTCAAAAATGTTGTACTTTATTTTTATTTAATGTTTTAACGATTTAATAGTGTTTATCCTAGAACTGTAAGCGATATAAAAGTGACTTGCTACTGAATAGATGTGAAAGATAAGACGGTTTTTGCACACTTGTTTCATGTGGTCGTTGTTGAACATAACAGGAAGGATTTTCAAAACCTACAGCTTTTGTTTATAGCAGTTTCCTTGTTTTTTTATTATGAAGTAGTTATCAAGTTTTAAATACTGCTTCGTGTTAAACTTTTTATTGCAAATTTTAGTACAACGTTTATAAAACTTTAACTATTGCTGTTTGGGTAAATCGTGCAATGAAATAAGTAACTAGATTAAAGAACTATTGAAAAAAAAGTTCAGAATGTATAACATATCTTATAAAAAGCTACAGATAGTTTAACCCTGGCCATGTTTAAACTACACTATTTTTCTAAAATTTTAATTATAAATAACACATACATCAACAACTAGGATGCAACTAATTGATATTTTCTTTAAACATTTATCAATAAAAATACTTGTTTAAATGCGATTTATATAGCCTATTAAACGGAGAATTAAGTCCACACAAAACATTGATAAATATAAGTTTAAGGTATGTTTTAGGTAAAGATTGAGTACTTGCACACAACTATGTAATTTTTTATAAGTGTTTTATATACTTGCCAAAATGTTTCCGATTGTTATTTTTTTGCCGAATCGTAATGATATAAACGTACAAAACTTTAAAACATACTATTTAACTTTTTGACAGATATCTTGTGAAGAAACCTTTATTGTTGTTTTTCGACTATAAAAGCAAAGGTGTTAGTATGTTTCGATAATAATGTAGAGCAACTTGAAAATTTTTGGTTACTATAAATTAACTTTTCACAACATTTTTGATTTATTGTTTTTAAAAGTAATAAAACATTAAAATTTACGATGCTGCTTGTAAAGCACCGGTTTGAATAAAACTAAAAAGCTAGTAGGAGTTACTTACTTTTAATAACTCTTTTTGTTTATCAGTAAGTAATGGTTTTTCCAAAATTAGTTTTTGATTGATTATTCTTAAATTTACAAAAGCAGTTAAAACATGTGCCTGCAATAATAAAATAGTTAGTGTTGTATAAAAACTAATGCACTTAGTTATAACTGCTTTTTTACTTTTTAATCATTGTATGGTTAGTTTTTTTGATTGATTGTTGTTTAATAAAGAAATTAAAATACTGAAGGTTTTACATATATTTACAAACTTAAGTATAAAATGTGAGGTTTTAAGTAATGACGATATACAAAAAATATTTTTTTTACAACTCAGTGACAATGACTGTTGAAATAATTTTTTTCAAACTAACTAAAGCGTTTAAAATCTCGTCTATTTTTACATGTTTGACATTTAGTGTGTGAAAGATTATCCAATGCTGGTTATAATTAAAAAGTTAAAATTTAGTTAAGATATCTTTGACAATTTTTAGCTTTTATTAGTTTTCTTTAATTGTAAAAAACTTGTAAAAATTATTCTAAAATTTAGAAACTGGTTTCGTCCTAATCTTCTGTCAAATAAGCATATTTTTGCTGTTTGCTTGTATTTATTTCAGCGTATAAAAGACTACCTAAAGTCGGTTATACATAATTAAAAAAAAGTTTTTTCAGTTTTGACAACGTCTAGCTTTTAAAATCTCATTTGACTTAAAATGTTGAAATATTCTTAAAAAAATTAGAAAAATTAGAAGCTAGTGTCGTCCTAATCTTATGTCAAATAAACATATTTTTTCTACTTGCTTGCATTTCAGCGTATAATGTATTGCCTAAAGCCGGTTATAATTAAAAAAATCATTAATACAGTTTTGACAACGTCTAGCTTTTAAAATCAAATTTGACTTAAAAGGTTAAAATATTCTTAAAAAAAATAGAAAAATTAGAAGCTAGTTTCGTCCTAATCTTATGTCAAATAAACATATTTTTTCTACTTGCTTGCATTTCAGCGTATAATGTATTGCCTAAAGCCGGTTATAATTAAAAAAAAAAGTTATTTAATACAGTTTTGACAACATCTACCTTTTAATACCTTATTTGAACTAAGTGTTAAAATATTCTAAGGAAAAATATAAAATTTAAGAACTAGTTTTGTCCTAATCTTATACCAATTAAGCATACTTTTGTTGTTTGCTTGCATTTAAGCGTATAAAAGATTACCTAAAGCCGGTTATAATTAAAAAAAGAATCGTTAATACAGTTTTGATAACGTCTAGCTTTTAATACCTTATTTGAATTAAGTGTTAAAATATTCTAAGAAAAATTATAACATTTAAGAACTAGTTTCGTCCTATTCTTATGTCAAATAAGCATATTTTTGCTGCTGTCTTGCATTTTAGCGTGTAATGTATTACCTAAAGCCGATAATAATTTAAAAAAAATAGTTAACACAGTTTTGAAAATGTTTAGCTTTTAATATCTCATTTGACTTTAAATGTTGAAAACTTCTAGAAAAATATTATAAGATTTAGGAAACGCTAAAAGTTTCCTAATCTTGTTTTCCTTAAGCATTATTTTACCGTTGGTTGAGTTGTTTACGAAAATTAGCTCAAGTATAAACAAGATTTGTTATTAAGCTTTTCGTTATAAACATTTCAGTCTATAAAATACCTTTTCCATACGAAAATATAAAAATATTATCCTGTGTTATTTCACATACCTTTTTTGAAAATTTTCCTTAATTTTTTTTTTCACTTTTACCTTTTTAGGATCTCTAAGGCTTAAATTATTTGCATAAAAGTTTACTTTCTGTAATTAAAAACCAAAAATTTCAATAACAACTATGATAACGTCTTTAAAAGTTTTTGTGATAGCTTTAACTAAATCAAACACCATGCTTATAAGTAAACCTTTTTAGTACAGTGCTTATTCATTTACCCGGACTTCACTTATCCGGACAGTTTCAGTGAAAAAGAATTTTCAAAAAATTTTCAGTATTAAACACAAACATTTTTATTTTATAAATTTATATGATTTTATAAATTCTGCAACTTAGTTCATTATGATGACGTCATAAAGCTACTAAAGCTTGCATTCAAACTTTGTTCAAAATAAGTTTAGTTATCAAAAACCTTGGTATGTAAAGTAAGTCAGGTTTCAAACTTTTTTAAGCAATGTTATTTAAAATATGATAATTTTATTTATTTAAACTTTTAAATTTTTTAGATAATTGATTAAGTTCTAAGTGTTTTTAGAAAATGAATGTATAACAATTCTTTTATGTTTGACTTTTTATTCAAACTATATTATAAAATTGTTAATTCAAACACTTTTTGTTTAAGATAAAGTTGATGATACTTAATTTTTAAGTTATAAATTTTACTTATTCAAGTACTAGGTTTTAGAAGTGGGCAAGACATCAAAGAAATAAAAAAGAGTTGCATTAACCATTGAAAATAAACTAGAAGTTTTCAAAGTGGTAAAGTGGCCAAAGTCTTTTATAACGAAGCAATTTAGCAAAGGCAGGTCACCTTTGTACGACACTTTTAAAAGTTAAGAAAAATTTAAAGCAGAAAAAAAACTTTTATTATTTACTATGCATTGCATAATATACAGCAGTTATATTACTTTATGAAATTTTTTTTTTTGTAATAATCTGGAAAAGTGCTTATCCGGACATGTTTAGAGAAAAATCTTGCGGATACATATTGTTTATTGAACGATAAAAAAGCGCTCAAAAAGTTTGGTCTAAGAACCTGGTGTACGAAAAAATTTAGGTTAAGATAAAAGGATAAGCACTGTAATGATAAAATTAAACTAGTTATAACTTTTCCAAAACATTTTACGTGATTTTATATTATTTTGTTTTTAATTTTTTCATTTTATTTAAACCTTAATGAGTATTTATTTGACAAAATTCATTAACTTTTTATAGTTTAAAAAAAAAAGTCACTTATTTACTACTACAAAATTTTTGTTTTACTAACAGTTGTAAGTTATAACGTCAAAAATTGTATAAAATGATATATTATTTTAAACTTCAGTATATTGTAATTTAAACTGAGTAAACAATTGTTTTAGTTTTTCGGTTTCATCTCTTTAAGTTCTTTGTATTTTCAAAATAATTTATTTAACTTTATAAAAACTTTGTTACTCAAGTTTGTAATACAACGATATCTTTTAAGTAACTTAGCTGCTGCCTGTACGCTATAAGTAAAATAGAATACTTATTTTCATAAGTTGCGTGATGGTTTAATTGTCTTTATTTTCTATAAACTTGTGTCTGGTTTTGTTTAGTTTGTCCGTTTTAACTTAAAAAAGTGTAAGTAATATTATCATTATAATGATAATTAATATTTTACATAAAGTCTAACCTTATTGATGATGTGTTCTATTACGAATAATTACGAAATAAAAGAATCTATTAAAAAAAATTGTTATGTTCATTAAAAAACACTTACATTTAGGTAAATCACAAATACGTTTTTACGCTGTTTGAAACTTTTTTTTTACCTTAAAACTCTTAGTCGTCTTTTAGGCCTGATAGGACAAGTTTTAATATAGATACTAAAATAATACTGTAATTTAAAGGGCTATGTAATTTTGTGTGAATTTTTTTTTTAATCCTTTAAAAGAATATTAAAATTAGATGTGAAAAAAGTTGGACTTTGAGTATATTAAAAGTTTTTAAAACGGTTGTTATTAGATATTTAAAGTATAAAAAAAGTTGTAAAGTTTTTCTCATTTTTATTCAAACATCATGTCATACTTGTGGTAACAACTGTTTATGATTGTTACTATAAAAGTATTAATTAAAAAAAAAATAATCATAAAAAATTGTTTCTACAAATTTGACATAAAGCAAATATTTAGATAGTAAAAAGTTTGAAAAAATTTGTAAAACTGTTTGAAGAACATACGATCAAGTTTTAAACTAAAAAGTTTTTAGTTTATTTGTAATCATAGTTATTTTTGGTTTTTTGTGTTGATATTTATCTTAGGAAATTGAAATTAAAATCTCGATAAATAACTAAAAATATACTTATCATAATCTGATGTATGGTTTTAATTAGATCAAAAAAAGTTTTAAAGACATTTATCCTGTAAAATATTATACTTAAATTTACGATGCTTTTTAAGCCAATCTCTATGGATAGTTTGAATAGACTGTATGAACAATAAAACAATTTGATGGTCTTTCAGCTTATAAAAACTTATTCCTTGACATGACTAGCAAAAACTGCTCGTTTAATTAAGTCGACACAAGTATTATTATAATGAAGTAAGACAAAGAAAACTTTTTTAAAATTCAAAAGTATATCAAAATAATTTTTTTAATAAACACTGTAAGAAATTAACTTGCTGAATTTGGATTTATTTTTATAAATATTAGAAATAAATGTAAAATTGTTAAAAAAATATATAACAACTTGTAAATTAAAATGTTGTTTAGAAGGCTTTTTGTTAATAAAAATGTGTTTGACCTTAACAAATCGAGAAAAAAAAACTGTTTTTAAAATTGTTTAGTGTGTTTTCTTTAAAGACAACTAAAGTTTATCTAGACAAAAAAAAAGATAAGTAAGTAAATTTTAGCTTACAGTAATGTTTAGATTTTAAAGACGTTTTTAGTCCGTCAAAATTTCGATGTACCTAAATTTGCATGTCATTTACACATTTTCGTAAACTTCACATGTTGCTAAAAATATGTCATTGTTATTTTCTTCTCATAAAAAAAAACGATCAATCAAGCCACTACGAGCTCGTAATTTGCAAGCCAACCGCATTTTCCTTAATCTTAATCTGTTTCTCCACAGCACTGCTTACAAAGGAATGCTAACAAACAAGCACAACAAGCAACAATCGCGAGAAAAGATACGGCGCAAAAACTGTCAAGTCACAAATTGAAAAATCGGCTCCGACCTTCATTGTGACGTCACAGCCCTAAAGCTCACTCGCAGATGAACACAACAGGTACGAGACGGAATAGGGGTGGAGTTTTAAAGCCTTTTTTCAATTTTCATTGACGCTTGGCCTGGCGTGAACGGGCTAAAAGGTATATAAGCCTGCTCACGACGAGCAGTAATCACTTGGATATTGACGAGTAACAAAGTGTTATGGAGAGTAAATTTTTCGCTTTTGCTTTTGCGCTGGTCGCTTTCGCCACCTTCACTGCGCTTCCTGGCGCTGAAGCTCAATCGGCATCAAGTAAGAAAATAAAGTAGTGTTTTTTGCAGTAAAATATATCTATAAAAAGTTAAATAAAAACTAATATAAAAAATAATTTAGAATAGTTTAACATAATTATGCAAGAACTAGCTGTTTTCAAATAGCTTTAACTATACTAATTGTACACAGTTGTCGTTTCTGCTGCCAATCAAACTCTGTTGGATCAAATTTTGCAAGCGCTTGCGGATGCAGGACTAAGCGTTACTTATGAAGGTTTTTTAAGTTTTTGTACGGAAGTTTAAAAGTTTTTTTTGTAATAAACAACTTGTGCAATATACTAAAAAGTAAAAAAAATAAAACAACTAAACTTATTAAATAAATGTTTTTTTTTCATTTTACCTAAAAATAAACTGGTTAGTAAAAGTTTTCATCAAAAAATAGTACCCTTAAAAACACAAATATTTATTTTTTACACTAAATATAAAAATATCCAAACAGCTTTTGTTAAATTAATGCTAACAATTTTATTTACCACAGAACATTTCGAATGCCAATTAAACGACTCGCTTTGCCCTGACGTGCACGCATCTTGCGTTGACGTAGAAAACAGTTACGAGTGTCAATGCAACACCGGGTACGGCTACCAGGGGGGCGATGTTTGCACTGGTAAGTTTTAAAAAAATACTAAAAAAGTTGTATATAAAACTTAAAAAAAAAATCATCTAAAAATACTGATAACGCGGTATTTAAATAACTGTTTTGTTTTCACTCAGTAAGTAAAAAGTTGTTAGTGTAATTAAGAGTTGAGCTTTTCTTCTTAAGTTAGGTGTTTTTAAGTAACTCAACCTTCTTATTATATATTAAAAAAACAAACAAAACTTTCAATTTAAAGTTAAAAAAATATTGATTGCAATCCTCAGACATCGACGAGTGTATTGAAGCAACTGACACATGTTCCGACTACGCTGACTGCCTGAACAATGAAGGCAGCTACTCCTGCACCTGCCAAACCGGGTTCAAAGACGAAAGCGGCGACGGAAGAAACTGCACGAGTAAGTGTGACGTCATAACGGCAGCTCGATGTTAAAACCGCTAAAGTTTTGTTAAGTGGTTTTTAAACTAATACATAAAATTTCAAGTATAAGTATACAGTGCGACGTAATAATAACAGCTTGATGTTAAGCAAGTAAAATTTTATGAAGTCTTTTCAAAACTTTAGCTATTTAAAAAGTTGTAAAAGAGTAAAAGTGTACAGCACCATGTTATAATTTCTAGTTTTATTTTGTACTTAAAGTATACTAAAGCAAGTATAAACAAAAATAAACTTCTAGACATCGACGAGTGCATGAACATGAACGCTTGCGACGGAAACGCAACTTGCACCGACACCGTCGGAAGCTTCGACTGCGCCTGCAACCCCGGGTTCACCGGAACCGGTGATAACTGCGAAGGTAAGATACGAATACCAAGATAATCTTTATTGAAAATGTATTAAGTAGTAACTATTTGTAAATTCAGACATCAACGAGTGCGAAGACACAAATGTGTGCGACGGTAATGCCACCTGCACCAACAACATCGGCTCCTTCATATGCACCTGTAACACCGGATACAGCGGAATCGACGGCCTCCCAGGAAATTGCATCGGTAATTTTTTTTTTGATAATTTCAAAATGTTTTGAATCAAGCAAAAAAACTTGATATTTTTATCGTTTACTTTGTAGCATTTTAGCAACATTAAGTTTTTTTTTAAGAGTTTGTAAACAAACTTTTAACCTAATTTTTATTCAGTTTAACGATTGTTTGGTAAAATTTTTTAAACAGTAGTTTAACTATTTTTTTCATTTTTAAACAACAGATATCAACGAATGTATCGACGATGCGCACCCCGACGGCTGCGTTACGAACGCCTTCTGCACGAACAGAATAGGAGAATCGAACTTGTGCAACTGCAGCACTGGATACGAAGGAGATGGATATGCTGCATGCACAAGTGAGTGTAACAACTAAAATAAAACTTAATATTACTTATTTTCTTAATTATATTTTAAGTACTACTTTTGTAATCAGTTTAGATGTTGGTAGCAGAATTTTACTAGCTCGAAAAAAAACTTTGATTATAGTTAAAACTTCTTTAAAAAGTTTATTCTAATTTTTATCAGACATCGACGAATGCGCGGTATCGAATCCTTGTGACGTCAACGCGAACTGCACCGACACGGAAGGATCTTACACTTGCGTTTGTAATGACGGATGGATGGGTAACGGTACTTATTGCAGTGGTAAGCACTAATTGAAATATTTGTTCGAAACGTTATTGCTTCCATAATCAACTAGTTAAAAATTTTTACTCAACGTACTTTTTTTTAATCATTTGTTTATAAAGTGTTTAGCTAAACTTAAGCGTTTTAATAAAAAAAACCTTTTAAGCTTTAAAATGTTCAACCTTTTTTCATCGCTGCAGACGTATTCGAATGCACAACACCCGGGCTGAACGACTGTCATCCAAACGCCACGTGCACAGAACTGTCACCTTTTTTTTCATGCGCCTGCAATGGTGGTTATTCCGGTGATGGTGTCAACTGTGAAGGTAAAAAATAATAAGAAAACAAAAAAATGTTGTATTATATTTTGTAGTTAAAATATTTTTTAAAATTACACTTATAAAAAAACGACAAGTTACAAAAGTTTTACTGCAAAAAAGCGTTTTAAAAACGAAGTAAAAATAGGTTAAACACTCACGAGTACCTTTAAAAAAAAACTGAAGCATTTGTAAAAGTATTAATTTTGAAAGTAATTACTGACACCATTCTTATACACAGATATTGACGAGTGTGCTGACGCTACACTTAATGACTGTGACGAAAATGCAATTTGCACAAACACTGATGGTTCGTACACATGCACTTGCAACCCTGGATACGACGGAAACGGAACATTCTGCGGTGGTAAGTGGCAGCTAGTTTTGAGTTTATTAATACTTTTATTAAAACATTATACTAAATAAATATTTTTTGTAAGTGATACAAACACATTTACTGTTAGCAAACACATTTACTGTTCAGTTTAGTCTTTAAAGTTGTAACTTATTACTAGTTGATTTTTTCTTGTTTTTTACGTAAACAACATTAAAACATTTGTATTACTACTACTAGTATATTAAACAACGTTTGAAACAGACTTTTTGGAGTGTTCGGTCCAGCAGGGAAGAGTCGACCTTCTCACCACCCAACTTGCTCTGTGGAGGACGAGATTGGCATCGTGCGACACCGAAGGAAGCGGGTACGTAGCAGGAAGCTGCGAACCAACCAGCGCTGAAATAAACGTCAGTTTGAAATTTTTTATTGTAGTAAAAGTTAAAATTACAGAAAATAGGTTTTCAATAGCTTATTTACGTGTTTAAAAGCAGTATCTGTGAAAGAAAAAAAAGGAAGAATATGTAATTTTTGTTGTAATAACTTTAACTAAACACAAAAACACAAAAAACATTAACAGAATCTCATCTCGCAAATTTCCGCCGGAGCCAGCACGGTCGGCAGCGTTCCCGCGGGATCAAACGGATTTATCGAGGCTTACAGCGACATTCTGAACGCGACGAGCCTGGACCTGATTGCGGCTTACATGTACTGCGACCTGCGGAGCGAGTGCACGGAAGAAGTGGGAAGTTACTCTTGCGCTTGCCAAGCGGGCTACACGGGAACTGCTAACGAGTGCTTAGGTTGTTGTTTTTGATATTTTATTCTTGTAAATCAACTTAAACTAAGTTTATAAATTAAAGTAAAAAATGATTTTTTTTTTCACAGTCTAATCTTACAGCTTAGTTATATTTAAAAAAAAAAAATATATAGCATTGAAAAAAGTTAAACGTTCAAGTTAAAAAATAAAAAACTTTGATTTGTCAAACAGTATTAATAATTGTAAACAAGCACGGTTAAACGCATGTAAAAGTTAACTAAGCATAGCTGTGCTTTACAATAAAAAAAATCGTTCACTATCAATACATTCATTGTTTGAATAACAATAAAAAACAAACCTGTTTACACGTTTCAAAAGACTGAAATATTGATTTTCAGATATCGACGAGTGTGCCGACAACACAACATGTGACAGCAACGCAGATTGCGCCAATAGTCTCGGTTCGTTCGAGTGCACATGCAAAATTGGATGGAGCGGAACCGGATCACCAGGCAACTGCGCAGGTTTCAAATCTTACATAATTTTTAAAATATACGTGATGTTGATTGAAGCATAACTATTTCAAAAGTAAAATACAACTAGATAATAGTTTTAGTTTTTGCGTAAAAGCTGCACTGAAAACAGTTTAAGCACATTCAACATGTATTCTTACAGCAAGATGTTAACTTATTAAGAGTAATAAAGTTAGTACAAGAATATTTTTCTTCAAATTTAATAAGAGATGATAGCTTGAATTTTATAACCAGACATTGACGAGTGCACCGACCTCACAAACACCCACTCGTGTGCCGACAACGCAACGTGCACTAACAACCCTGGAAGTTACAGTTGCGCCTGCAATGACGGGTGGACTGGAGACGGGTTCTCTTGCGCCAGTAAGTTTTTTTTTTAACTGGCTTAAAAGTTACTTTAACCTTTAAACTGTTTAAGTTTTATAAAAAATTTTAACAAGTTTCAAAGTTACTTTATTTCATTATTAATTAGTTTTGTGAAATTGAATTTTAAACCAAGGTTTTTAATATGTACTGTACAATTGTTACAAAAAGGTAAACTAACTTGGATAAAATGCACTTACTTGGGCACACAAAATACGAAATATTAAAAACAACTTTTAAAACTTGAACAAGTTTTACTTTCAATTTATTCAGATGTTAACGAATGTGAAGCACTAGTACCTCCTTGTGCTGACAACGCCACTTGTTTCGACACTGAAGGATCTTATACTTGTACATGCGATGGCGGATTTCAAGGAAACGGAACTTACTGCGAAGGTTAGAGACAGTTTTTTTTTGTAAATTTTTAAACTTTATTGTTCTAACTACGATCATATTCATTTTTAATTTTTTTAAGTGCTTAAAACCGTATAAGTTTAGAAAAAATGATCGGAAGTTCCAAATTGATATTTTGAAGCTTACAATTTTGTTTTGTTTTTAAAAGATTTTTTGCTTTTTTTTTAGACATTGACGAGTGTGCTGTCGGAGGTTTCTGCGATGGAAATGCCACCTGTGTTAACACCATCGGCAGCCATGAATGCACGTGCAACACCGGTTTCCAAGGATCAGGAAGTTTGGGAGATTGCGTTGGTGAGTGTGCATTAGTAACAATTATAAAAGATATATTGATACTTGAATTCAGATTGTTATTACTGTTTGTTATTTGTTTTCACTTTTTGTTTCGTTTTTTAAAACTTCAAGTAAGACATAAAATAAATAGCTAAATTAAGTTCGTTTAAGAAAAACAATTTTGTTATTTTAGTACGTAACATCTCATAAAAATAAGCAAGAAATATTTCTTTTCAGATATCAACGAGTGTGTTGATGAGGCGCACCCTCATGGTTGCCATGCCAACGCGAGCTGCACCAACACGCCAGGGTCCCACTTGTGCATGTGCCTGGGTGGGTTCGAAGGTGATGGTTATGAGGGCGTTGGTTTCACTGGTTGCACCGGTTAGTTATGTTAACAACTAAGCAAAAGTATTTAAATAGTCAATTTAAATATAAATAAGTCAGTTTACACTTGTTGTTAAAATGTTTGTTCAAATTATACTGTTTTCTAAAAATAAATATTAAAAAAAATATTTGTATATTATTTTTTACTGCCTTAAACTAGTTTAAATTTATAAGTGTTTAGTAAACTTAACTAAACAAACAAGCGGCCATGCTTGATAATAAAAGTTCATTTTCACACGGTTTGTTTAGCGTACAAAACGAGTTTTTACAAATAAAACTTTTCTCATTAGTCATTATAACGTATGCAGAACACCGCATGTTTGAATACTGTTTTATTTATAGCCAAATTCTAAATCTTGTTACACTGTTTTCATATATTAAAAGTATGCATCTTTTGTGCGAGTTTTTAGAGCAAATTTGACGAAAGCAAATGACTTTTTCAATCAGTTTAATCTGTGACATACAGATATCGACGAGTGTGCAACGGGAACAAGCGATTGTGGCGCCAATTCTTACTGCAACAACACCGAAGGAAGTCACACGTGCACCTGCAACACCGGGTACAATGGAAGCCCTACCGCCGGATGCGTTGGTGGGTGCAATTGAAAATATATATATATATATATTTTGTAAAAAATGTTTACTGTGATTTTTTAGTATTTCAGTTTAACAGGCAAAAACACATACAGTATTTTTAAAATAGTTTTATAGCTGTTAATGAGTTGTTAATGAAACATAAATGTTGAGACTTTTAGTAAAACTTCTCAAATATATATTTTCATTGCAAATCGAACCACTTTATAGATATTGACGAGTGCGCAGAAGTAGTGAACGCTTGCGACGAGCAGGCAGCTTGCACAAACAACGAAGGTTCTTACACTTGCGCTTGCAATGACGGATACAGCGGCACTGGCTACTTCGGAGAATGCGCCGGTTTGTTGACTGTCACAGTACTGCTCATACACGTTTTCGTTAATTTTTATTAACCAGATTATGGTTTTCAGTTAAGAAACCTACTTTTGCATTAAACAAAAATAACCGAGGCTTAAACTTTTTTAAAAACGCTTAAATAATTGTAACGTTTTTTTGACAGACATCAACGAATGCTTGGACGACGCCCACCCCCACGGATGCGACCCGTTCGCCACTTGCAACAACACCGTCGGCGGAAACACCTGCATGTGCCCCGACGGTTTCACCGGCGACGGCTACGTTGACGGCACCGGCTGCACTGGTCAGTTTGAGAAAATTTATACTAACATAAGTCGATGAATTGCACATTCTGCGGTTTGAGTAAAGTCTACAGTAGTGGCTAAAAAAACTAACAGTTTGTGTAGGTTACATCAAAAACGTTTAAAGATTTAAAAGTTTAAGCAAAGTTTCATAATAACAATAACAACCAATTTCCAGTACCGAAGACGATAAACAAAAAAAATAATTTGTACAAAAACAGTTTTAAGCTATATCTATTTTTAATAATAGGTTTTATATGTAAAACTAATTCAAAAAATTTCTACCAGACATCGACGAATGCGCAAACTCTGAAACGACTTCTTGCGCATGGAACGCGGAATGTTCAAACAACGACGGATCTTACACCTGCACCTGTCCATCAGGGTACGAAGGTGACGGAACCGTTTGCATCGGTCAGTTTCAACTTCATTACGCTTTCACTAACGAACTCTTTTCACAAAATCGGATAAAAATAAGTTAAAATTTGACTCTTTTGTTTAAATTTCAGAGCCAATATCCCGCTGCAACATAACCTCGGACCTGAACGCTGACTGCACTTTCTCCAACTCGACTTCGTGCGATTTTGCCACCGACAGGCCAACCCAAGCGAGCCTTATCTTCAACTACTTCAGGTGGAATGATATTTAAATTTTACATGTCTTTTAACCTAAGCAACTTGAATTTTATTGATTATAAGATAGAAAAACTATTGCTTTATGTTTTCAAACTTGTTTGGCTTTTAGGTACTTTTTCAAGGTTCCTGAGACCATACAAGAAGCCCAGTGTGACGCAACTTCATCACCAGCCACTACGACATCATTGGCTAGCATTGTTGGTGAGTGGTAACCAGCTAAGTAGTTTCATAAAGAATAAGTATTTATAGTTATAAATATCTAACCATTTGCATTTAAGCTATAAAACTTAAAAAACAAAACTTTGTTTAAAAAACTTTTTTTTTAGTTTTTACACATAATTAAATAAACAATTTTTATCTTAAAACTGAGATCAAATAAAGTACGAAATATTACTTACATTCTGAAATTTATCATACATCAAGTTTAAACTCAATGTTAACAGTAACGGAAATTTGCGATACTACCGAGTACACTGGACCGAGAATATCAGCGTACGTAGACACAACCACCCTTGAAACAGTTGAGCTCTTCCACTACAACGGTTACTTCCAGTGGTTCGACATCGGAGTCTGCGTCGAAACCGGAACCGGATCCATCGGGTTAATAATCTTTAACTCTCGTTAGAAAGTCAAGCACAATAAAAACATATTTCAAACACAACTTTTGTTTAAAAGATGAATTAATTTCAACGATTATTTGAAAGTTTTTATTAACTTTTATAAAAATAAGTAAAGTAAAAACATCGTTTTTTTAACTACTATTAGTTCTAACTGAAAGTTAAATTCAATAAGTGTCTAGCTTAATTGTTTAAACGTTCATTAAAATCCATCAACTCACATCTACTTTTACTTCTTTACAGATGCGTGCAAAGGTATGTGCAGAGGCCAGCCATCACAATAAGAAGGTACTCAGCTACCAAATACCAGCTTCAAATTGAAAGAGTCTGGTTCGCTGGTTCCTGCGAAGTTTCTCTTCTTACCAATTAAACCGTCTTACAATTTAAACCAATTGTACACAAATATTTTAAAAACAAAGTTTTCAAGTGTCTTTTTTAGTTTTGAAATACGCACAATTAATTGTAAATATCAAGTGTTGCTAATAAATTTTAGAGCTGCTTTAGAGTTCAATTGTTGATCAATACAACAAAGTTGTTTGTAAATTGTATTCGAAGTAAAGAGTCTCATACCAGAAATCAAGCCATGTTGTTACAATTTTTTAATGATTTAGTTATGTGTTTTCAAAACATTTTTTTTATATCGCTACTGCTATTCATTCGTAATTTTTCAATAATTATACTTTCATATAATAAACTTTGCACTCAACAAATTACAATTGTTTTTTTTGTGTGAAGTTAATTCAGCTAATCTAGCTTACTTAGAAAAATAGCTTTTAATATATTTAACTTTTTAAACGAACTTTTTTGTGTTTTATACCTTTTAAAGTCACTGAGGCGGTTTGTTTTTTTAAACGCATATATAACTGCTTTTTGAAATACTTTGTTTTAATGTTTTTATAACAATAAAAAACGATAACAGAAAAACATAATGTCAATACAGCTTTTTTGTTTGTTTTTGATGTTCTATGAATGATTAAAAAAAGTTAAAATTTTTTTTTAATCAGCATAATCTAGACAGTTTTTCAGCATAATTGTTGTTTACAGAAATCATTACCATTGAGTTTAGGATATAATGTTACACAAGCTTTTTATTACTTTTCAAAAGGAAACTAGTACGTCTATTTTTTAAAAATTGTTTGAACATATAAAAAAATTAATATTTATCTATAAACATGTTTAAACAATTATGACAAAAGTTAAATTAAGTTTATTACTTAACAATTGTTTCACGCTAGAGCGATGATCACAAGTGAAAAATATAATAAATAATAAAAAATAACTGTATAAAGGCTCCTTACATGTGAAGCTCTCTAGAAATTTATTGTTAAAACTCCAATATAAACATGTTTAATATATGTTTAAAGCTATATATTTTTATACAATTAACTAAAACTTGAGCAATTAGTTTTTGTACTATACAATACTATAAAGGTAAAACTATTAACAATGATTAAAATTATAAAGAAACCTTGGTTTGAAGTTTTATAATAGCATCCTTTTGTTTTTAGCACTAAAGTAAGTTTTGTTTGTTTGTAAGGAAAAAAAAACAATTTTAAAAAAGTTTTGTGATATATTTTAAGACAAAACTGATATAGTAATGGCTTTTGATATACTAGAGTAAAAATAAGTGATTAATACTTAGCTGCGAACTATTACAGTTTATAAAATAAACTAAAAAAACAGCTAAATCAATACAAAATTTTACAAACACTTTGAATAAAAATAAAGTTTGTTACTATTGCTTAACTTCACCATTTGTATGAACTTAAAACATATCATAAACAATAAAATTTTTCTTTTTAAATTTTTAGATTTTATTGATTTAGTTTAAGACTTTTGAAAACCCTGCCATGCTAAGTTTATTTTTTTTTAGTTAAGGCACTATAAAAAATTTCAACTTTTTATTTAGTTCAATATAAGCATGCTATTTTTATAATAGTTGTATAAAATCAAAATCTTTAAAAGAAAGACCTTTTTACTAAACTAAAGATTTTCATATTACAAAGGACTTTTAAATTGATATTTCAAAGCTAAGAAAAACTTTTACTTTTTTCATAGACTTTTATAAGCGAAGTGTAATAGAAACAGTTGTACGCGCGGCAGCAGTTTTGAAAACAAGTTAAAATTATTTAACAAATCTTTTCGTTTGCACAATTTAATTTTAAAACATTTTTTATAAAAAAGCTTATTTTTCTAGTTATGCAAAAATATTTTTAAGCTAAAAACACGCTGTTGGTCAAACATTTTGTCTTGACGGGTCGAAACTTGACCTGCTGGTGTTGTTTTCCGACCATTGTCTTAGTGGATTTGAGAGTTTATTTGAGTAAAACATATTTTTTTCAGGTTATTCAAAAACAAGTCAAAATGGTTATTTTAGATAAAGTGTTTATGTTCACAAAATTAACTTCAAATAAATTTGTTTTATAATTATAGATAAACCTTATTCATTGAAAACAAAAAGTTTTTGCAAAACTAATATAGTTTAGTAATCGCTTATGATGAAATGTAAAAAAAAGTAAATATAAATATTACAACTTTCTGATTTATTTTTGCTAAAACTTATGTAGTAAGGCTATAAATTATAAACTTCTGTTATATAAGATAATTAGAGCGTATCTAAATATCGTGCTATTTGCTTATTTTTGAAACATTTTATAGGAAGTTTAATTTATTTTTATACTAAATGTTAGAGTAAAAAGTTTTCTTTAGTATTTTGTTTTTAAAACAAACACAAAACAGATTTTAAATAAATAAAAAACAAACATTGTTGCAATTTGATTTAAAAACGTGAAACACAAAAAAACAAATTTATTTTTATTATTTCAAAACATTTTTTAAGTTTATCAAAATACAGTCTTTTCGCGTCATTTGAGGCTAATGCGAAAACACTTGAGCATTTTTACGCCCTAATTTAGCGAAATAGCCTCTACAAGTTCAAGCATTCGAAGCCCGGCTGAAGATTAAGAAAATAAAAGTTTTGACAAACTCCATTTGAGCTGGTTTATTCCCATTCACTGGCACAGATACACTTCATTGTGACTTGAGAAATTCCAAAGTCGTTCAGAAAGGTGTGTTAAAATTACGTGTATGGAGAGTCTTTTGCCGCCCTGGGTGTTATTTTCATCTTTATTTAGGCGTTAAGCAGTATATTATCTTTTCGAAATGCATTTATTTTATTTTGCTATTATAAATTTATCTTTTTAATTTTGATAAATTGATAATAGCAGTTTGTATATAGCTTATACAGTTTAATTTAAAATTTGATGCGCAACTTTTTAGTTTGTAGTTAAGAGTTTTAAATTTGTAATTATTTACAGTAGATAAACTATTAGCATCAGTATGTTGATAACCTTTCAAAAACTTTTTTTTATTGAGCATTAAATTTTTTTTGTTAAAGTCAAGTACAGTAACTTGCTGCGAAACTAAGTATATATTAAACTAGGTTCAAATGTGAATAATCATAAAACTAACATATACTTTTGTTTTCGTTTACAAATGAAGTCGTTTAAGTATTTTATAAGTCAAACACAGCAGTTATACTAATACTAAATATTTCAAAAGTTTAAGAATGATGTATTAACACAGTACTTAATACATTCGGTTAGCAACGAGTTTTCTAATAATTATATCTTTTCTAGCAAATTTTTTAAATTAAACGGTCTTTAGTCCACTGAAATACCGTAAAACATAAAGTTAAATAGTAAATATACTTTAATAACAAATTTACAATAAGCTATTGAACTATTTTTAGATATTTAAAATAGTTTTACTGTAATAAATTTTATTAACATTTTATTTTTGAAATTTTCTTAAGAAGAACTTCTAAACAATTAATTGTTAGTTGGAGAAAAAAGAATTTAAAAACAAAATTACTCGATCTACAAGTTTTTTTCTGTATTTTAGAAATCTTAAAAACAATTCAAACTTTCAAGCTAAAGTTTTGAATAGCTAGAACTATATTGAAAATTTTAATCAAACGAAAGTTCTATCTCTATTTTAAAGTTAATTCATAAATAAAAAAGGCACTTTAGGTTGTTTGTAGTCCACAAACTTTACGTTCAGAAATTAAAGATTATGACTATGCAAAATGCTTTTGCAAGTATAAATTCAACAGTTAACTTTTATCAACGATTTTATTAAATAGAAAAAAAAGCAGAGAATTAAAAGGTTTAACTAAAAAATTTAAATTTAAGGTTGAATAATACAACTTTTATTATAGTAAAAATATGTAGCTAAAATTTTGTTTGCTTTAAAAATATATATATAATACTTTAAATAGTTAGCCGTTTACTATAGAAATTAGCACAAGTAGTTAAATAAATTTGAAAACAAATTAAAACATTTTTTAATAGAAAAAATTATTAATTATTTAAAATTTGGAATAGCTTTTAAGATAGACAATTAAAATAAAATTATACTAAGTTCTTTATACAACAATACAAATGACTAAAGTTATGGTGACAAAATCTTTCCAATACTTTTAAAAGAATGTTTAAATCAATGTCTAATATTAAATAAAGTTTAAAAGATCAATATGGATTAATGTTAATTGACCAGTATTGAAAAAGCAATAACATAAATAAATTAAACTAAGCATTTTAAAATTTATTGTTTTTTATGTTTTAAAAAGTACTTAATAACAAAAATATGCTTTAGTTTAAAACCCCAGGGTTTGCAGATTTAACTAATAAACCGTTTTTAAAATATAACCAAGTTATAGTTTTAAATAGTTTTTTGTCTTCAATACTTTAGTGAACTTGGTTATCTAATGCAGCAAGCTTATTATTAAATTGAAACTAATGATATTTTTAATCTTATCATCGTGAAAACAACTTTAGTTAAAATATTTTTTTTTGTTAAAAAGCTATGAATAAGTTGGTATTTAACATATATACTTATAGGTACTTAAATACGAAAACGACAAATTAAGTTATTGTTTGTATCAGCGAAAGACACTTATATTTTAAAGTTTTATTGTTAATACGATTATAATGTATTTGTCAATGATTTAATTTTAAATCATACAGTTTTTAAAAAGTTGTAGTAGTTTTAAAATACTTTTACTGTTTACTAATTTAAGAAAGCAATCAGCAAAACAAAACTCTTATGGACACATAGCCTTATTAGAATACTATTTTTTTGTTCTTTTTTAAATCATTAAATATTAAAAATAGAAATTAAAAAAGGTACTAGTACATCATAAAAAAAGCTCTGTATTGTTTTTCTGTGCTAAATTTTTGATCATGAACTAAATATTTAAAAACTAAAGGTTTACAATAAAATGATTATAGAATTTATTAGTTCATAAAAATTATAAACAAGTAGCCAATCATGCTGTTTTTAAAAATATTGTTTCATTTAGACTAACACTTGAAACTTTTAAATTAAAAGTATAGTTAAAGTACTCTATTTCATTCAAGACCTCTTTAAGATTAAAATTTTTGTTCCTAATATAATAATTCTGACTAGATGTTTATCATTATAAATATGTCTAAATTTTAAAATAAACTCGTTTTTTCTTGATGCTTAAAAATATTTTGATATTTCAAACTTTAGTATCTGTTATAGTAGCTACACGGTAGAAAATAATTGCATAACATTCTATTAGTATTAAACATTTTAGAACAGCATGTATGTTATTTACTTAATTTTATGATTTATTCTGGTCTAAACTCAAAGCTCTTCTTAAAACTAAAAAGTTTAAAAAACTTTTACAGCTACTCTCTTTTTAGTGAAATTACAAAACAAAAGTTCATAAAGATTTTAGTAATGGTTTTGAAAATTGGTTTTAGTAAATAGTAAACAGTGAGTTTCAAAAAATTGTTAGATTTACATTTCAGTAGCTTGCTTAAAAATTGCTGTTTTTAAGGTTTTTGCTAAGTCGATGTCATGGAAAAATTTCCGCTGTCACCATTTTATTGCTCTCAGCCAAAATTGTTTTTAATTTAGTTAATTACTTTCAAAATGTTATCAAAAACTAAAACTGAGTAAAAGTAAAGCATTTCAAAGTGAATATTAACATCTTTTTAGCTGTAATTTTTAATAGTTATGGACATTTAAGTAATTCTAGTTCATTTGCTTTAACTTAAGTATTCTAATGACATAATAGTGTACACAATATTTTACTTAGAATTTGTAAGTTTCAACTTAGGTTTTTAATAGACTAACTGACGAGCTGGTCTTCTTTAAAAGCCAGTGAAACAACGACTAAAAAGCATCCTTGTTTAACTTATAAGTAATTTTTGTTAATAAACTAATGATAAAAACTGTATCAATTCTTAAAACAAAAACTATATAAAAGAGTTATTTTAATATTCGTATAAGTATAATTTTTATTTAACGACAAAGAAAAGGCCACAAAATAATTTTTCATAGAACCTGGTGTATGAAAAAAACAGTTTGGTTATTGAGTCGTACACGACTTGGATACAGTTTAATGTTTTGTTCAGGACAATGACAAATAATAAAGAACTTTTTTTTTGTCACAAGATGTCCTGTTCCTCTCTAAGAAAGGCAGCCTACCTGTAAACTATTTATACTGTTTTATTTAAGTTACATAAACTAAGATATACTAGTAGTACACGCATGAAAACTCCATAGAACTGTGTAATTAGTTTAATACAGGAAACAACGTTAGTTGTCAATTAAGAACTTTACAAGCTGCTGTTGTTACATCCAATGAGCTTTTATTGTTCGGATCTCTATAAGCAAGCATTAACAACAGTTGTTAAACATCAGCATTTCGTTTCAATTGTTTTCATAAAAACTTCTCCTATAAAATGACAGAGATAACAGCAGAAAGCATTTGTATGTACGTTAGGTCAGCAGGTTTAACTTATAAAAAATTTACACAAGGCGAAAATACCTTTTTAGTAATAATAAAAACAAATTTAAAGCGCATTTTCCCAAATATGTTTTGGAATTTAGATATAAAAATGCAGATTTCTAAATAACTACAGCATATTAAAAAAAAACTGAAACACAGCTGTATTCTTTCTAAAACAAAAAAAAAAAGATATGTTAAATTCAGTTAAAAGTTTAGTTTAACTAAATAGTGAAAAGTCATTACGACCATTTTTAGATACTTTGAAATAAAATTAAATAAGTAATTTAGTATTTTAAAGCTTATACGACGCTAGTATGTCCTCCTTAAAACTATATAATTTAATGAAATAATTGTTTACATATTATTTAGTAAGGGAGAAATGTGTACGTTTTTAATTTGTATTTTCTTTAATAAAGTTGCTGATGAAATGGTTTATTTCATACACTATAAAAAACGCGATAATTTTTTTTTATATATTTAAACTGTCAACTACAGTTTTTTTAAAAGCCTTCTCTTGTTATACCAAAAAAAAAAAAATTATGTAAACTTTTTTTTTCAGTATTTTGGTAGTTTTTAAAGCTAACGACTGCCAAAGTTCTTTTCTGCAACTTAAATGTAAAAAGTTAAAAGATTATTTTAAATACAAATCAACAAACTATTGATGTTGCGATTTGCGTACATTCTTTATATAAATCTACAATAGTGTTAATGATAAACAGTAAAACCGTTGAACAACAAAAATAAATTAGCTTAATTACTAATTTATTCTTTTCGTTACTTTTTTAAGATTTATAATGCTTATTTTAAACAACAAAATACTAACGAATAACAAAAAGTTTTTGCTAAAGGAATATGTTAACACTAATAAACAAAAGAATACTGTTTTTTTTTTGACCCCGTATTTTACGGCTATCTTAAAGATACAAAAATTTTCAGAGTAGATTATTTCTTATTGGTACTAAAATTTAACTAAAATTTTATAGATATAGTTTAATAAAGTTAACAGTAAAAACTTACAATTAAAATTTTAATATCAAAAATTGCAAAAGTTTACAATTTTTTTTTAATTCTTTGGTATTAATAAGTTTGTTATCATTGTAAAATTTTATATAGCACCTTTTAAAAACTTAAATAGACAATAATTTAACTTTTTGTTATCACTTTTTAAGTTTTTTAACTTCTAAAGTAAAATCATTTATAACAAGAACTTGACTTTGAAAACAGCAAAAATTAAATTATGTAAAATAGTGATAGACTGAAAGAAATTTATCTTTGTAAACTAATTTTCTTGAAGTATTTATTTTGATATTAAGTTTGAGTTTAGTTTTTAGGGTTACTTCGTATTGTTTTATATTTCAAACTTTTTTTTCTGAAAATAATATAGTAATTCGTTTAGTTAAGAAAATAAACTTACTAACTTTATGAAGAACAAACAAAAAAATTGAAAATTTGTGCTTTAACTTTGAATAAAAAATATTATAAAACTTATTTCTGTAAAGTTTAAAAAAGCTACAAAGCAAATCAAGCAATATTCTTGTTTACTGCTTATTTTTGTTATTTAAAACTTAATTTATAAACTATTTCATAAAATCTACTTATACAAGTTAAATAATTGTTTACAATTTGAACTTATTAGCTTATTTAGTCAAGTGAGCGTAAATTTTGTTACTTTATATTTAATCTGGAGGCTGGTCAAGTTTTCACAAGTCGTCATTTTTGACTGATGCATGATGCTTTACTTTTAACGGCATTACTGTTGCATGGATTTCGCTTTTAAATTTTAAAGTATAATGAAAATAAAACTGTAACAAGTTTCAGATAACTTTTATCAAATCATAAATAAGTGTTAATGAAAATATTAGGTTGAAAAATTAAACTAAATTTTAGACATGATTACAATAAACCTAAACAAGCGCAAAAGTACTCTTGTATATTTTTGACATCTACTCATTTAATATACATAGCTTGCTTTCAGATTTTTTCATATTAAAAGCATGTTTAAAGCTAACTTTCATTATACTTAAATAGTTTAATTCAAAGACTATGAAATTTAAATTTTGTATAAGCTGTTTGAATGTGTATGTGTTATTTAAGCTTAGTTTTTTAAGAAATTATCTGACGGACGTACAATAGGGCGAAAATGTCAATACTAAACAAGACGTGGCTTTTCAAAATGCAAGTAAATGCAGCTCATAAACTAAACTTTTCAAAGTATCAAAATGAACACTATACTATTCCTCTTGATCACTTTTATTTGTCTGGCTGGGTTTTCCTCCTCCAAAGTCATAGGAGGTGGAGGCAAGCATTCAAAATTGAGTCAGACTGATTTGGACAAGGAAGTTTTGTTGGATGATGATGATTACCCAGATGATGACCCGTTAGATCTCCCAGAAGAAGAACAGAAAGAAAAGTTGAAGTCTCTTGTTGAAAAGAAAATAGACACAAACCACGATGGGTGAGTACTTGGCTCTATTAATAATTAAATAAGCATTTTATTACTTAACAAAAATATGTTTTTTAAGTTATCTTTGTATTTTGTATTTGTAAATTATTTTTAAAAACATGTTTTAATTAGTAAAATTAAACTGTATTATATAATAAATTTTTAATGCTTTGCATAAAAGTTAAAAATTGATTTTTAATAATTGGAAATCATAGGTATAAGCAGCTATTTTTACTTTTAATTAATTTATTTACTTTTTATGATTTTTTTAATGAATTGAAAGTTCAATTGAAACTTAATGCATGATATTTTTATTATAAGTTACTGTGCCAACTTTAAAAAATAATTTATCTGATTTTCTCACATGTCCAACTAAATTATGAAATACTCCCTCAAAATGTTTTCTATCTGCCCCAACCATTACAAAGGTTACCACATACTCAGGCTATTTCAGGTAGCTTAAAAATTAAAAAAACTCTGGCTAGTTTGATTTTTTGCAAAATTTATGAAAACTTAGCTGATTCACACTAATTTTATTTTTTAATTTAAGCTAGCTTTTTTTTGTTAAAACTTATTTACAATTGAGTTTTAAATTTTTTATGAATTTATAAATTTGATTATAGAAATAAAAAAACGCCTCTCCTAATTTCCAAAATATTTAAAAACAACTTATTGATTTAAACGGTCAACATTTTTGTAGTTTAGCTAATGCATGATTTTAGAATTTGCACAAATGCAACGTGAAAGCACATATTTACAGTCTCAGTATTTTTTATTATTTTAGAACTAAGGGTACAAACTTTTAAGCATCTAGTAAAAAAGAACCTTAATAGAGTAATAACCTCAATCTTGTTTATAACAAAGTTGCCAAACACTTAGGCTAGTTTCAAACTTTTAAAAAACTCAGGCTAACTCAAATTATTTTGATTTTTTTTTTGAAAAACTCAGGCTGACTCAGGGTTGTTTAAATAACTAATGCAATCTCAGGCTAGTTTTTTATTTAAATGACCTCTTGTAAAATGTTTTTATTGAATCATTTTGTTAATTTTAGGTATTCAAGCTTGACTCACCTTTTTTTTCAGTTTATTTTAAATACATTTATCACTTTTCTTCTTAAATCAGACCAAATTATGCTAGCTTGATGTAATTCAGGCTAATACTCAGATTAATTTTTTTACCTCAAATAGTGACAACCCTGTTAGAGTGAATCAGGTAAATTTTGTTTCTTAATTTAGTCTTTTACCCTCAAAGAGTGGCTCTGTTTTACTTTAATTAAAGTCTCCTTTTAAACTTTAAGTAAAAACAATTGACTTGTGTCCTGGACCGATTTGCGAATTATTTATAAATCTTGAAACTTTAAAACCTTAAGAAAGTAAAAAGTTTTTTTTTTTTAATATCAAACGTTAAAAAAGATTGCTACTTTCGACATAAATTAACTTAATTGAAAAAGCCAAGGTTGTGAAAAAACATTATTAATTGATTTATATAGTAATTTTTATCAAGTTATTGTTCTTCATTTTATTAAGGTACTAATCTTCAAGTCTTGTGAGTTACTCAAGTACTAGTAGAACCCTTTAGTTTCATTAATTATTATTAAAAATTAAGCTGTAACAGCTAAAGAAAAATATTCCTTTTTTTAACAGCATTGACCCTTAAGTTTCTTCGTTATTTTTCAATTGTAGATGTATGTTTATCTCTTTCAATGTTTGAATTTTTAGGTACAATTTAGTTATTAGTTTGTGAAACAATTTTTGTTTGTATATAAATTTGTTTTAAATTATATTGTCTAAAATGTATCTAAAAGACTATTATAGTGTTAGAATAAACTTTTTTTTTTCAAATGCCAAAGATATACAAATATTTGTCTATTAATTAAAGCTTCATGACATATAAATTGAAAAAAAAATTGTTTGTCATTGTTTTGTAATGTATATTTATCTATGCTTTTTTTTTTTAACTTTGAAACAACTATTTTAATCCCACCTAATAAAAAGTTTTAAATTATTAATATTAGTTTTTAGTAAAAATTAGAAGTTAAATTGTGTAATACAGTGTTTTGTAAATATTTTAAGATAAGTTGTATTTTCTTTATTTTATCATTTAAAACTTTTTTTTTGTAATAGTGTTCTAAAGTTTGTTTTTCCTAAAAATCAATTAAATATGTTGCAAATATTTTTTTTATTATACTAGCTAAAATGAAGTTTAAATATTTTATTTACCTATTCCATATAAGCTTATAAAGTTTTATATATAGTTAATAATTTCTGAAATACCTACAACTGATCTCATCTAAAAATATTTGTAAATACTCATATCTGAAACTTTACTGATACTAACTTACACGTTTTTGAATGAGTTTTGAAAATTTAAAAAAAGTTTATATGCTTGTTATACTTTTTTTAAATTTTATCACAGAAAATAGTTGTTACCCATAAAGTTTTATTTTAGTAATAAAAAAATAAAAGTTTTAATGTCTTTTATAGTTTTAAATTAGAACGCGCGTATATAGGTTCAACATCTTGATTTTAGACTCTTTTTCACATAAGTTCTTTTTGGTTTATTGGTAAAACGATTGTGATTTTGAATAAATCTTATTTTCTAAAAATTTTAAGGTAATTCGTAGTTATTATTATTTTCTGTTTTAATTTAGTTTTCTTTAAATTCTTTATTATTAAATAACAATTATTTTGGTTAAAATAAGCATTAGAATTAAGTTAATTAATTAATAAATAAGGGAAAATAGTTGTTGTTATATCTGTTAAGGCTATAACTAAATATGAACTATAATGAAAAATTAAAGTGTTTTGAACCTTAGACCTAAAATTAATCATGTTTTTTTAAATTACTTGTAGAAAGTTTTCAAAATTTAAAAAGCAAGTGCTTTTGTTAGATTTTTTATTTAAGAGTAAGTTTCAAGTTTTGAAAGTCATTGATAAAATTTAAAGTCTTTGTTACATTTTTTATAAGATGATACTTTTTTTGCAAGTATGTATCGAAATGTGATCCGAGTTTAATAGGATTTATAAATCTGAACAGGAATTGTTTAACCTGAAATTTTAATAACGTACATTAATATTAACTTAAATAAACTCAAAAATTTGTACGTCTATCTAAAATAATGTATATAACAACAAATACTATATTAAACTACAATTAAAACTACAATTCGAACCAATCTAACAGTATTTTTTTTTGCATCATATAACCTGATTACTCTTTTTGTTTTTAAATTCAATTTTAATACTTCAGTGTTATTAAATGCTTAAATTTAGCATGCTTTAATAATAGTTTTAATTAAGTTGTAATTAAATGTTTTGTAGCTTTTTAATCACTATAAATTACAAAATGTAAAATATATATACAGAGAGTTTAATATATTTCTGATTAAGAGTTCAAAACAGTTAGGGAAAAATAATAATTTTTTATTTATAGTTTTTACAACTACACTTTTAAAATAACTTCTTTAATTTTATCTTTAGTTTCAGGATTTTATCTTAAAAAGGTAGGAGAAAATATACTTTTATTTCCTTTTAATAATTCTGAAAAAAGAGAAGTTACCCTTTATACGTTTGTGTACAAACCTTTTACAAAATAGATTATTTGCTTGTTTGTTAAATTTTACACATTATTACGTTATATACATATTATTATATAATAATTAACTCTATGCTTTTATAGTTAAAAAAAAAAACTCTACGATAAAGTTATTATTTAACTTCAAAGCTATCATCAATAAATATCTTTAAAAATATTGCCAAAACATAAGCTTTCTTAATTCTTTAAAACCGTTTCAATAAAAAAAAATTCACCACAGAATGATCGACAACGACGAGTTGTTCGACTGGACCCTCAAGGCTTACGACCGCTTCGAAGTGGACGACTTGAAGGAGGAGATGCAGATCGTGGACGAGTCCAAGGACGACGCCATCCAGTGGAAGGAGCACGTCACGGACGCCTTCGGATCGGAGTGCGCGGAGCAGGACGCCGACGGGGAGAAGTGCTTCAGCAACGCGGAGAGCGAGGAGGACAAGCAGAACGCGATCAACTACCAGAAGGACAGGCTGCTGTTCAACGCGGCCGACGCAAACGGAGACGAGGAGCTCGACTTTGACGAGTTCGTCCTCTTCAAGCACCCGAGGAGGTTTTTTTATAAAAATGTTTGACTCCCTTATTCCAATAGTTATTAGGTTTTACACCAAAAATACATTAACTTTCATAGCTTTTATCGACACTAAATCCCTCCAAAAAGCTTTCAATCAGTAAAATTTTACACAATTCTTATCCAATTAAAAAATACAACTTTTATAAATCAAACAAATTACGAAACACCTGAAAAAAGGTCGGAGAAGACCTCGAGGGTGGTGATCGACCAGAAGATCGACCAATTGGACAAAGACGGCGACAAGCAGCTCACGATGGAGGAGTTCCTGCAGGAGACCAAGGATCAGACCACAGACGAGAACACGTGGAAGCTGGAGGAGGAGCGGTTCAGGGACGAGCTGGACACCGACGGAAACGAGAAGCTGGACGAGGCGGAGATCCTGAACTGGGTGGAGCCGAGCAACGTGGAGGAAGCCAAGGACGAGTCGGAGCACCTGATGAACGAGTGCGACCAGAACAACGACGACAAGCTGACCGTGGAGGAGATACTGGAGAACCACTCGCTGTGGGTGGACAGTGACGCCACCGACTACGGCAGGTACCTCCTCGAGCACGATGAGCTGTAAAAGTGTATTGCGAGTTAGAGGCTGTTTTTTTGTTTATATTTGGTTTTACTGAAAATTTTGTGTTTTGGATCACTTTCTTGTGATTTGTTATTTCACAAAATTCGCACCGAACATACAACTTTAGAGTTTGTAATTTTTATATGATATTTAAAAGAAATTTTAATGTGGTTCTCTTGTCTGTTTCGCGTACAATTTTAGATTTTTAAGTGAGTTTTCGATAATACATGACCCGAGTGTGCTAAATTAATCATAACTCCCCGCTTTTTGTTCGAAAGTCTATATTGCTAAAAGATATATGAATTATTTCACAGTATGATTTTAAAACTTTGAAGCTTTTTTAAACTGTCTCGTTGTTTTCATACCTTTAATCTTCAACTAACCAGTGTCTTATCATGAACTACTAAATTTGAACGGTTTGTACAAATGCAATAATATGTATTTGAAATTTGCTGGTAGTCCTAGATTTACTATTTTTCAAGTTAAAGTTTTATATTTTGTTTATTGACAATCAAAAATAGTTACAAGTGAAGCACTATATACATCATGTTATTTTTTATTTCTATTATACTACTTAGTTTTAGTAAATTCAGTCTATGGTTTTGTACTTTTTTATTTTTAATAAACACACTTTTGTATAATAAAGCTGTATAAAAATTTTGTTGTTTCTATTAAAATAAAAGTATAACCTTAAATAAGAAATTTTTATGTTATGTTGGTTGTAACTAGTGATGTACCGGACCCACAACTTCGGGTCCGGCCGGATCCGGACATTTTTTTCAAATTAGAATCCGGCCGGAACCGGATCCGGACTTTTTTTTTCAAATTAGAATCCGGCCGGATCCGGATATCAGACAAAAATGGCAATATCTGGCCGGACCCGGATAGTGAGTGCGGTACATCACTAGTATAAACTAGCCTGAGTCAGAATGAGATTTTTAAAAACTGAAAAAAAAAGAACTTTAATCTAATAATAAGTAGAACAGCTAGCCACAGGGTTTACAAATTTAGGTGTTATTTACAATTAAAAACCTGAAATCAAGTTCTTGAAAAAAATACACTAGAAAATTACAAAATATTGAAAACTGGATCAGCTCAAACTCATTCAAAATCTAAAAGAAAACTAGCCTTAGTTTTTATAAAAAACTACTAGCCTGAGGCAGTCCAAGACTTTCTAAATTTAGATTTTAAGATTTTAAAATTCCCAAAAATTTTCAAACTAGCAGGGTTGCCACTGTTTAAGTCAATAAAATTAGCTAGAGTGAGTATAAACAAGCCTGAGTTAGAATGAGGTTTTTAAAAACTGAAAAATTACCTTAATCTAATAATCAGTAGAACAGCTAGCAAAGATTGACAATTTGGTAGTAAAGTTGTGGACTGATTGTGGTATTTTTAACTTATTAGTACTACCAATCATAATTAAATCCTACCTTATTTAATTAATATCTAACAAATTCTAACTGAGACTACTTTCTATAATTAGACACGACAGTTTTGAGTGATGAATCTTTTATATAAAACACAACAAGAAATACTAGCATACACAAAATTATTAATTACTTTGGTAACACTTTAAAAACTGGAAGCTATTTGAATCTATATCAAAAGACTTGAAACAATAAACTAAAAATTAAATGAAACTTTGGTAAACAAGAAACTGTAAAATTTTTAATAAACTATAAACCTGGCTTAAATATTTAAACAATTAAACACCAGTTGAAATATTCACTTTTAAAACACTACTTACAATAAGCATTCACAAAAAAGTTCAAGATATTTTGTTGCTTCAAGCTGCACACCAAACTAACTAACTGCTTGCATATAAACTGCCTGTCATGTTCTGATGTTTTGTTGCATCATTATTTAGTTTGAAACATTTTGTCATATGAATCTCATTGGCTCGTACATTCAACCGTATTAACTCTAAATATTCTATGAGCTCAACTTTAAACAGTAAATAATGCAAGTATTCATTCCAAAGTTTTCAATTTTACAACATATGTAAAGAGTTGCATTTCTGAAATGTTTATTTCATAGTTTAAATGTAAACATATGTAAATTAGTCACGTGTACAAAATGAGCCAATCACGGTAGGTGTTTAATTTTAACTGACGAAAATGACTTTTATTAATTTACTCAGGGTTTGTTTTTGAAAAAATACTTTTCAGTATCCCCTTTTTTACTAACTAGATCCGGCCGGACCCGGATCTGGACTTTTTTTTCAAATTAGAATCCGGCCGGAACCGGGTCCGGACTTTTTTTACAAACTAGAATCCGGCCGGAACCGGATCCGGACTTTTTTTTCAAATTAGGATCCGGCCGGATCCGGATATCAGACAAAAATGGCAAAATCCGGCCGGACCCGGATAGTGAGTCCGGTACATCACTAGTTGTAACATAATATGCATAAGTATTTTTTATTATAGTTTATACAGATTTGTAAAGGTCTTAGTTTACAACTTTATAATAGGGCTATCATGAACTTTAAAATTAATCTGAACAAAATTTATTTTTTTTTGTTTCAAAAGAGTTCTTTGTGAAAAATAACAAAAAATTTAAAACCCTAAGCTATGTAAAAAACTTACGTAAAAGTGAACTACTAATTTAAACTATAACTATTTGCATCCACTTGGTTAGATACAGTATATAAGGTTAACTAAATCACATGTTTTTCAAACTCATAACTTAGATTAGTAAAGTATTAAACAGGAGATACATCATTTCCGTCCATTTATAGAGTATTTCTTTATTTTCTAACTTGTATTATATAGGTATAACATTTTATAAGAGAAAAGCATATATGAACATTTATAGCAAAATAGATTCAATATAATGTAAACAGAACTGAAACTATTTTTATTATTTATAATCTTATTTTAATAATAAAATAGGTAAAAAAGTGTTGGAAACTTTGAACAAAAATTTTTCTGTCTGTCTTGCTAAATATACTTAATGACGAACTAAAACTAAGGAAATTATAAACAAAATTCTCTCACACATCAACTTGATAATGTAATACAGATACTTGAGTAAATATAATTGTCTACTCTTTTCTTAATTTAAAAATAACTTTTACGCCTACATATTTTCCACAATAGTTCGATTAAACGGAAGGGATTTTAAAATACGGGGTCAATTAATAAATTATGTGTCTTAGTATTTATAGTAACCATTAAATTTTCACACTGCTAGAGAACGTAATATTTTATAATAGATTGAACTTCCCTTCTAGCAAAAGTAGTATTTATTCATCGTAATAAATACGCAGCATTTTATAAGTAACGAGCGTTTTAGTAAAAAAACCGTGGGCTGATAATAAATAAATCGCTCTATGTTATTGGGCTATTTTGCACCTAATGTTTTTGTTTGAAGATATCTAGCGGGCTAGATATTTTTGTACATAAATATATATAAAGGTATATACAGACCGTAGTCTGCCGACTCCTGCTGCATGTTTTCATTTATTTATATATATATAATAAGTACTTCCATTCCATAATTTAAATAATATGATTCTATTTTATGAATTAATAATACAAATTATACCCGAAAATAGTTAAACAAAACGTTAAACTTACGTGCTTCATTGCAACTGCCTAATTCAGTATATTTTTTTGAGTTAGCAATCGTGACTAAGCTTTAAGAGGAAAGGGTACAATTTTGAATAAAGATAAAAAATTACTTAAAAAGTTTTTGGCAATGTTATTTGAAAAGTTTTTGTAAAGTTCTACATCGACTGCTGCTTAGTAAAAAGGACTAAAATATTTTTTTTTATTCTTAATTAAAAATGTAAAACAACTTATAAGTGTCAAACTAACCTGTCGGTTTTTGAAACTGAATCAAAACTGATAAAGTTGAAATATTTTTTTCAGTAGTATATAGCTTTTTTATACTGTGCAAATTTAGCAGAGTATAAAATTACGTTTATGTATCTCAATGCCCGAACTATGCAAATCACTGCTTATTTACTTGTGTATTAATGAATTTATTGAAAAAAGTTATATGAGGAACATTAACACAAAAAACTAAACATAATTTTGTAAACGTGAAGTTTTATTCAAACCATGCATCTCTTACTACGCCGTAACATAAAGAAGTCTGCACGTATTATAGTCATATGATACAAATTTATTTCTAATCGTAAGAGCTCCAAAAAAAGTTATGACTTTCATTCAGTATTGTTTTAATGGTTTTTTGATTAAAAAAATCATGCAGATTCGAAACTTTCACGAGTACTACTTCCTCGTCCTAATGCAAACAACTATATTTTTATCACAACCAAACTGTGTTTACTCCTAGATTTTATTTTACTCGGCACTTCTATTCAATCATTTACTGTGTGTTCGTTTGCTTTCACAACACTTGATTCTTCACTGAGTCTAACATGCACGGTCGTAAAGACGGATCCCTCTTAAAAAGCCGGTCACGCCGCCTTATTTTTTACATTCTTCAATCTGGCTTTTGAGTAGTTTCTATTCTTAAACAATCTGCTAGAATAGTTTTAGTAAAAATCGAATGCATTTCAACAGAACTCGCTAATTTTGTATCATCGCTACCACTAAACAAAACAAGTTTTGCCTTTTAAATGTTACTGCTTCAAATTTTTTTTTGCATTTTTTAAGTGGTTATTAAAGTTTTTGGAAACAACTTCATGCACATTAAGATCATTTACACTACTACTAATTAGTATGTTAACCATCATTTTTTTTTATAGTTTCTGTACGGAGTGGCAAAACTTGTGAAAATTGTAATTAAGTGTAACAAAGACTTTAAACTAGTAATTGATAAGCAGAGACATACTTTAAGTTAGTAGTCGGCAAACTGCGGCCCTTAAAGCCAAAATATGCGGCCCCCGAGGATCTTTTTAGCTAAAAGCATACTTTAAAAAAACTTAAAGGTTTTGCAAAAAAAAATAACTAGGCTTTTAGTTTAATACATACTATTAAAGAATGCTATTTTACTGCTTATTTTGCTATACTTTTAGTTTAAAATAGTATTTTTTACTGATTACTATAATTGTTTCCTCGAGCTATTTTTTTCTGAGAAAATTGGCGAGTTACAAAAGGCTGCCGACAACTGCTTTAAGTAAACAGTTGCATTTTTTTTTCCCATTGCTAGCCGGGCATTAACAGCAATGAAAGTTTAATTCAGAAATATTATGCAATGAAGAACTTGATTTTTTTTGTAACAAAAGAGTTGTTAGACAATTTTTTTAGTTAATATTGTTTAAAAGTCGTTGTATTCAACACAAAGAAGCCAGAAATATACTCTGCAAGTTGAAAAATACAACTATCTCACCATATCTCGTATTTTTCTCTAAAACGATTTTTTTATTTAAAAAAACAAGGAATTCTTTTTTGATTCCTAGTTAAATAGCAAAAAAAGAAATTTACTTGAGCTTAAACGAACTCTGTACCTGATGATGTTGCAAAACAAAACTGTTTACTAGTCCATTGTTATTATGACTAGAGGTAGTAGCTTATAAAATTCTATGAGAGTTAAATATCAACTGAAAAAAAAAAAATCAATGTAAATGTAGTTTTAAGTCATACCTTCAAACCTTTCTTTAGTCAGAATTTTAAAACACTACTAATCTTAGATCTTTAATAATTGGTTAATTTAAAATTTAAGCTTAATTTAAACTAAACATAATTAAAATATTAATACCAATAAAAAAATTATATACGCCACTTAAAATTCTAATAAAATATTACTTTTGCTCTCATGTAAGTGTACAGAGTTTATAAAAAAAATTGTTGTGTATCACATCTAAATCTAACTCAAAAAATTGATAAAACACTCTAACAAAAAAAGTTTTTTTTGCTGTAAAATTTTGATTTTTTAAAAGTTAAAAATTATGGAAACAGAAAATTTTATATATCATTTAAAAGTTGAAAAATTAAGAATAATAAAATAAACTAACCGTTTAGAAAAACCAAATGCTAAAGATTTAAATATGTATTAAAATTACTAATAAAAACACCTAAGACCTCTTTTTTTGCTCTTCATCTGCAACTCAAGAACGTCTAGTGTAAATTTCAAAATTTTAAAATCGTCCCCCTTTCGCCCCTTTACTTATTATTGCCCCTAATTTACTAAAATCGCCTCAAGGGGGCGATGTCACCCACTTTTAAAAAACCTGATCAAAATTTTTGTTAAGTAATTAAATATGATTTTAACAAAACAAAACATACTGACTAGTTTGTTTTAAATAACTTAACAAAAAACACAGAAAAATAACTATTAATTTTATAAACTCTAAAAATAAAGTTTTAATATTTTAAATTATTTTTTTATTTTGAAATTATTTTTCTTAACTTCCATTAAAAAAAGTCTTTTTTGAGTTTTTGCATCAACTTCAAAATACAATTTTTAATGTTTTAGAAAACTAGTTTGACTATAAGATTAGTGATTTTTACTACAACTGTATTTTTACGGATGTTTGTGACCAGCAGACATCTAACAAGATAAAACTACCTGCTTAGCCATCTGCAAACTACCGCTTTTTAAGTAGATTTTTTTGTCTCCAACTAGTTTTTTATCTAAATAAAATAACTATGTGCTGTAAAATTAAACATATTTAAACCAACTACAATGAAAGTTCAGAAAAGTTCTATTTAATTTTGAGCAAATTTCTGCCTATTTTATGATTTTTTTGTTATTCATTTACTTTTAGGACATCGATGTAATACGCACCTTGAACCCAGGCAAAAATGCGTACCTAAAAATTTTGAGATAAATATTGACTCTTTTTACTGATTAATGTCTAATAACATACTGTTTCAAACAAGTGTACGGTCTACTCTAGTTTGTTTTAGAATTAATATTTTGCTTTAATCACATTGAGATCATTTAGGTTTTTGCTGGTTTAACTTCACTTGTTTTAAAATGTATCATGAACCTTTTTTTCAAAAAATTCGTGATCCCAACCATTTTCAAGAACTAGTGCATACTTTACGCGGTTGCGTAATTCTAAAAAAGCGTACCTTATCAATGTCGCTACTTTATATTTTTATGGATTACTAAAGTAAAAATGTTAAACACTTTTGTAACCATAGAAAGACTTTTTCTTTTAATATAACACGCTAGAAGCTTTTCTCAGTAAATTAAGCCCGTTACTCAGAAAAGTCTATGACTCTTGCTTTAGAGGAATAGCTCATAGAAAATCACAACTGTTAAAACTAATTTACTTTGTTTTAAGTATCACAAGAAAAATATTTAATCAAGGTAGTCTATCTTCTAATTGTAATGTTAATAATTATTAAATGTTTTTAGTTTTCATATAAAAGAAAATATAAAATTTATTAGCACAGTTTCACACTTAAATTTATTAATAAAGTATCTAAAGATTCAAATTAGTTGTAAACTAAAAGTCTTTTTAATTTCAAAGAACAACAATTTTGTTTAAATATTTTATTTTTATTTTATAAAATTGAGTTCAGAATTTTCAATATTTGTCCTTTTAAAAATAGTATTACAAGTTTGTAGACGAACATATATTAAAAAACAATCAAGTTTAATTTTGTTTCATGTATATTAAAATATGGAATATATATTTAAATGCAGCAAGTAGTTTAATAAATTCAAACTAGATTTGTATACGTATAAAATTGTTGATATACTATTATTATTTATTTACTAATAAGCTACTTTAAAGTTTTTTAACATATTTTGATAGAAAAAATTGTATTATTCTAATATTTTTTAAAATAGAAAGCAACTTATGAAACATATCTTAATATGATATAGTTTGTAATTTCTAATGAATCGATTAATATATTAATATTATATCTAAATAACCAGTTTATTTAAGACGCAAAATGAAGATTTTAAACTTACTTTATAAATAATTTTAATGTCAATATTTAGTCCAAAACTCATATCAATATAAATTTAAAGTTCATTAAGCATATGTAAGTATTTTTTTTTACTTTAACTCGTTTTATTGCAGTAAAAAAAGTTAAATTAAAAAGTTTACTTTTTTATGAACATCAATCGGAAGCACAAAAGTGATGATATAATCAAACATGTGGTAAAATTAAAAGTTATTTTTTTTTACGAGTTACGCATTTTGCTGAAAACATTAAATTAATTTTATTTAGAGATATGTTTAAAATTTTGTTTAAAAGTGTTTGTATTTAGTTGAAAAATAAAGAAAAACAATAAGGATTTGAACAGAACTTGGTGTTAGTATACATTTTTATCATGACGAAATTGTGGTTTATAATGATTCAATTTTTTGTTTACCAAAACTTAGAACAATAACTCAGTTTGACTTTTATTTGGTTTAATTATTAGTATTACTTACTTTAAAATTAAAAAAGGTTTAAAAACGCATTGCTATTTCATTAAGCACGACAAAACGGAAATAGTATTACACGAAAACTATTCATAAGTAAATGTTTGCTTATCTGTAATGAGTTAAAGATTTAACCTTAAAATATAGCTAACAAGTAAAAACATGAAATAAATTTTTGTGTAAAGTCTTTATTTTACTAGTTATTATACGGGTTAGGTATAGTTGAAGCTTTTCAAAATGTTTAATTTTTATAAAAGTCAGTAGTTTGGTCTGTGAGAATAAAATAGCATTTCAACGTAGTGTTTGGATTAAAATTTTAGTATTGTACTTAGTCTTATGTGAAAATTAAATTTTTTGAATAGTGTAAGTTTCAAAATTTTTTTGTATTTTTAAAAACTAATTTTTTTGCTAAGTATTACACTTTTAACTATAGTCATAACATAAAAAACGAAACTTTTTCAAGTCATGATATAACAACATTATGTTTTTTTAGTACGTAAAGCGAAAATTTTGTTAGATTACGTCACAAACTTGACATTAGTCATTAGTGGACTACTAGATTTTAACTGCAAAAGGTAAAATAGTAGCTGTTTCGATTTTTAAGAAGGAAGCAAATTTCTCATTAAAATAACGTTTTTTTATTTTAGAAATAAATTAAGTAAGAAGCAATACTTTCTAGAAAGAATAAAATTTTTTTGTTAAAAAAAAAAATTGTTGTTTTACATAGTCCTTTGTATAAAACAAGAAGTGTTTTAAAATTTATTAGCTTTAGTTTTCTTCGTTCAACACAACGGTATTGGACAACTTTATAAACTTAAATAAACATTTTTATCAACTACTTATTTAAGAGACTTCAGTTAAACCAATTAATTTTTTTCTCTAAAACATAAAAGATACTATTGTAAAAGAAATAAATAACATCTCCATGTACAAACTAACATATGAGTCAGACGATGAAAAACTAGTTGGAGACCTTTCCGTGAAGTCCAAGTAATTTTTGTGATATTAATAACTTAATTTTCTTTTAATGTGTTGATCATTTAGTTTTTGTTTTCTTTTAGGTATAAAAGCACTGAAACCAAACGGAAAAGGTCGATGGCAACCAAAGACCCCAATGTAGTTCCCAAATACTTGTCATCTAGCAGTATGTGGAGATTGTTATTTTTATATCGTTTTTTATAAAAATAAAATGATTTCGAACTTGTTTTTGTACTTTCTGACAACAGAATGATTTGAAAAAACTATTTTTGTGTCTAATAATAACAGAATGATTGTGATTATTTTTGTACAAAATTGGTGCTAAAAAAAAACAAAAAAAAAAGTTTGTTAATTTTTTTTAAGGGTCTTTTTAATTATATATCTTTACACATTTAGAGTTTTAATTTGCGTATAATAAAATTGTACAATGGTGTTTATATAAAAATTTAATACTTGAAGTATAAAAAAAAGTTTTTATTTCTTAGATGAAGAGCTGAAAATAAGATCGGATTCCACAGCATCAGCAATATTTTCTGCGTATCCTGCTGCTGCTAGCCAAGAAAATCATAAAGTTATGTCCAAAAAGTAAGTTATAGATATTGAAAAGTTCTGAATAGCATCATGTTCATAAGCTAATTAAACTTTAACTTAAAGGGAAACAAAGAAGCAACAAAAAGAAATGAAAAAGAAACTAGTAACACTTGATAACAATGAGACACTTGAGGATAAACCGAGGAAAAAACCAAATACTGACTACTTTACAGGTAAATAAATAAGTTAATTTTCTACAAAAATAGAAAATTTGTTTCATTAAAAATATTTTTTCAGCGATCATTGTGCTCTTTATTTTTCTGTTTATTCTCACTGGACTGATGTTCATTAGTTACTTTACACTGAAAGACAATTACTATGAGCTGAAAAAAGACTACTTAAAAAGCTACAACAACCAAAAGCAGCTGGAAAAACGGTATACTAACGAACTTACTAAAGTAAACAGCATACTCAACCAAGTTTTGGATAATCAAAAAAATGCTGCAGCCGTTAGTAGTTTAATTTATTTTGTAAGTTAAGACTGCGTGTCTAAAAACAGAATGAGCTTTTAAAATTTGCTAAATTACATAAAATTTTACATAATTTTTTTTTTTAATTATGGTATTGGTATAGTTTGTTGAACTTGTCTACTAATACTTTTTTGTATACTTACAGAGAGCAGAAAGTATAGAAAACAGCGAGTTACGCCAAAGTGATGATTTTATGAATGACGAACTAGTTTTAGAAAAAGGGGAAACTTTGGAAGGAAAATTTGAAAACGAGTTGGTGCCTTATGCCATCAAATTAGATATACTCAATGCTACAGTTTACCAAAGTATAGAGTTAATGACGTTTATCATGAGTCGCCAAAAAGAGTTAGAAGAAAAGTTGTCGTTGTTGTTGCAAGATCCAAACTAGATTTTCAAGTTGTGCTTGTACAAATTATTGCTACAAAATATATAACTTAGCTCTATTAATATGAAAACGTTTTATAAACAGTAATGTTTTAATAATCATATTTTATATTTAAGTAATAGATCATATTTTCAAAACATTGAGGCAACGTAAAAATACTTTTTTTTAAAGTTTAGAAGTGTAGTGTTCTGTTTTTTTAGTTACTCAAGATAAACTAAAACTTTTTTTTCCCTAATTAAAACAAATTACAAGACAATTGAAGTTACGAAAATTAATGTTCTTAAAAAAATATCTAAGAGACCATATCTCAAAAGTAAATACATTTGAAAAAAAAGAAAAATACGTATATAGGTCTTATTAATACCAAAAAGTAATTTTTAGTTTTTATTACTTTTTTTTTGTTGAAATATATAAAATTACTAAAAATTAATAAGTTTCAAATATTATTTTAGCATATCTCAATGAATACTTAAAGTTTTGTATAAATGAAAAAAACGGTATGTACTTAATAGTAAGACCTATTTTATTTTTTTTAAATATACACTAGTTTTTTAGTTGTGGCCGTATAAAGATTCTTTTTTAAGAATTTGAATTTTCGGATTTTAAACTCTCCAAATTTGAATAGTCGTGTACCATTTAAAACCTGGAAAATATGCTTTGTTATTTTATTTTGAAACTTTTTGAAAATATTTTTCTGATTCTAGCTATTGCCTGTAAACTAAATCTTAACTTTAACGTTTATATTTATACAGTTTTGATCTTAGCAAACTTAGCAAGTTTATAAGTTCTACTCTATGTATAATTCTAATTCATAGTTGAATAACTACATATATTACAGTTTACAAACGATTTAAACTTTTTCATTTTTATGTAACATAATATTTTTTTCTAAAACTGTGTTTGTTATTTAATATAGGTAAGTACTTTTGAATTTACTAAAATTTTTTAGTAAAGAACAACTTTGAAGATTATAATGCATTTAATATATAACATTATTTTGATTTTAAGGTTTGAAATAAATATTTAAATATCGATAACTAGTAGATGCTAATTTACGATGTTGACCAAATTTAAAAAAGAAAGTATTGTATAGAAACTCAAATTTTTATACTCAATGCGCTTTAGAGGTATAACTAGAACAAAAGCAAAGTTGTCAGCTTTACTAACGAAATAAAACTAAATACATTTAGTAATGAGAAACTAAACTATAACTATGAAAAAAAACTATTGTATTATGATGCAATATTAATTAAGTTATTCACTTATTTTTTCTGTAAAATGTAATTTTATTATAAAGTTTTAACACTTGTACTTGAAACTAATCTTGCTTTTAGTGGAAAATATTAATAAAAACCTATAAATTGAACTCTTAGTTATGTATATAAAAATATACATCTGTGTTTTTGACTAATTAATACTTTAAAGAAGTCTTTTGATGAAGTTATAGGTTTAATTCATTTTTTAAATTAATTTCCCATCAATTACTTTTTATTTCTTACTAAGTTGTAATATCTTTCAGCTTCGTATTTAATTGCGTAATACATTTTTACACGTTATTAGTTTTTGATAGTTCGTTATACTAACTTTTAATTTACTTTCATTTTAAACTTTATAAACACTATAAAAGCAAACAAATTTGTTAAAAGTCTAAAATACTTAGTAAATATTTAGATATTTTGTGTTTTAAAAATAACATTTTACCATGTCTATCTTTACTCATGTTTTAATTTTCCTTTTAGAATTTCAGTACCTTAATATTTCACTCAAATCTAGAGAACATTAATCAGTTAAAAAGGATAAATACATTAATGCAAATTGACTAAGTTTCTAACTAGACAAATGTTGAAGTTCTCAAACATAAGATATTAAGTAGTAATCACAAAATAGTGTGTAGTTAAATTTATTTATTAAGATTAAGTTAATATATTTAAATAAGACCATTGTTTATTTGTTTATACCTGATAATATGGTTTTGGCAGTAAAACTTAGCCGTACTTAAAAAACTGAACAGAACACCTACATTTTTAGCTACGTAAAAATATAAAAAAGCATAAAGTGTTGATGTATATAGCTAAAAACTCTTAACGACAATAAGAACAAAACTATAAAACAAAAAACAAATGAAAACACTATAGTGTTTTTTAAACTTATTCACCGAAAATTTCTTAGTTAAAACTTTTACATAAATGATTTAAATTTCACACTGGGAATATTGAAATAAATAAATATTTGTTATATAGTTTAGATAAATAACTGAAAACCAATATACTAAGCTTAGCTGTTATATAAGACCTCTTTTTGAAAATATGCTAATGTTTAAAATAGACTAGTATAATAGCTTGAATTATACAGTATTTTCTTAAAGATTATTTATTTAGTAATTTATTAATATATTTTATTCTTTTGTTCTATCAGAAATTATAAGGTTATATATTTTTTTAAAACGATGAAATTTGTTTCATAAAAATTGAATGACTGAACTTCAGAGAAAAAAATTAGACTTGAACAATATTTTTCAAACTTTGAATTCTTACCTAGACTAAGGTAGTTGAAAAAGCAACAATTCTAACTCTTTCAGCTAAAATTAAAATCAATAGTTATATGTCAGATTAGTATTCTTCTTTGTTAAAACTAGTTACTCTATAAAAAACATCATGTTGTATAATAGCTAATAGTATTTGATAAACTTTAAAGAGAATTTTAAATATAAAATATTCCAAGTCTACATTTTTTAAGTAAACAAAATATATTTAACCTGCACAGAAACTTTTATAATAGTAAAAGCATTTCAAAAATGTTTAAACAATTTTATGTTTTTTAATCATTAAGTATGGCTGAAAAAGTTTTAACGCTGTTTAACAAGTACAAATGCTTTGTGTAGTAAGATGATTTACTTAATCAGAAACATAGTAGTTTTAATAAATAAAATTTGTTTATTAAAATTCTAGTGAGAAAAAAAAACATTAAAAAAATTTAACTTTCCATTTTTTAAATATACAAAAATGCGTTTAAAAAAAAGCTAGCTAACAAGAAAAGTCATTGTTAAAGTTTACGTTGTATACACTTTAAACAATTTTAGTTTGTTTATACTTTCAATTTAGTGTTCTAAAATTAATTTTTTGAACTACTTTTTTATTAAAAAAATGTTTGCTAAACTGTTTATTACTGTTTACAAATACAATTTTTACAAGTTTAAAGTTATTTAAGATATGAGATGAGACACTTTAACTACGTTTGTAAAATAATAGATATAAACTACTGACTTTATTCGTTGTAACTTAGTTAACTTTTTCTTTACTTTGCTTAATAAAGTAAACAAAAGCAAATTTTTAGATTATCTATTTTACGTACAACACATTCTAAAACAAAAGAAGCTACATGTGTTTTTAAAAGTGTTAACTAATGGGAAAGTATATGTTTATAAATAGCTTTGTTGTTAAACATTCGCCTGTTTTAAGACACAATAAACGGTGCTGTTGTAAAACAGTTTAAATATATCCTAGTCTTGTTGTAAAAGTAATCACCTTTTAATACCTTCCGTCTCTTTTTCTTTTAAAGCTTTAATTACTATTTAATGACTATTTTAGGCATCTCAGTAATGATTTTGAACATAAAAGACAAATTGTAAGAAAAATAGAAAGTATAGTTTTTCTTGTCTAAACTAGGGAGGCGTGTGTGAATAAACAACATTCATTAGCGTTGTTTTACTAAACTTTACGACCGATGCTTAAAAGCAGCACCTTAATGATATGAGAACTTTTTTTTTTTAAGGACGAAACTTTAAGTAAAGGTAAAAAATACCTTACCTTATACAAAAAAAAAACAATAAAATGTCTTACTTTACTTTATTTAAAACCACTAACGTTTTTATTGCAATTTTTTACTAAGTTCAGCACTAAAAACTCATAATTATCAATTGTAACTTTGTACTCAATTAATTTTGTACACTTTCTGTTGAAAATTATTTTTGTTTTGACCTGTACGTGTACATTGATGCGTATTTTACCAGCTTCAGACTAATTTCTATATCAAAAATTAGGTTTAAAAAAAAAATAAAGGTCATATGTCTATTGTTTTTGTATGTTGATAACTTTTATTTATACTTTATCATAAAAATATTTGTATTAAAAGCTACGTCATTATTTTATTTTTTTATTTTATTAAAAAGATACAAACATTAACTGTATTTTTGAATTTTGTCGTAAGTAAACTTTACTTAAAAATAGCTCTTTGATCTAATTATTGAAATGAAGTATAAGATGGCTTGAATTTAACGCTTTTTATTATAGACATACTAAAATGTACATGGTTCTAAACAGTTTTAAAATTATAAATTTTAATAGTGATTTTTATTTTCTCAAAAAAAAAAAACACTCTACTACTGTAAAACATCTACTAACTTTCAATGACAATTTTTGGTAAAAAAAGTTTAAGCTTCTAAATAAAAGAAGAATAGCATTTTTTATGCAAAAAAATAAAACAATGCTTTTATAAAGTATTTAACGTAGATTTCAAAGATGAACTCCTTATTTATTTAAACTAGCAAATTTTAGAACAGGGTTTCTAGAAGTGGGAAAAAAATTAGTGAAAAATCGAAAAGTAATAGAATAATGAAACAGTAAATTGGCGGTGTTAAGTAAAAGGGGGTAAATTGTTTTAAAATTTTGTTCAAAGGGGCGATTATGAAAACAAGATGAGATACCCTGTTTTAGACTAATAGATAAATTAAAAAACGGTTTTCGTTCTAAATTTTAAAAATAATAGGAAATGCAGCCTTATATTTACTAAACTTTTAAGTTTTTGTTTATTTGTGCGTTTACAAAATTGTACACAAAAAAGCTGCTAAAATTAATTAAACTAACTTATAATTGCTATATAGAGTATAAATTGTTTTTGAACATACATTAGATTGTTTAATTTCATAAATAAAGTTAAATAACCAAATATAAACTTGAAAGTCTATTTTTATGCTACAAGTGTTTTATTTTTTTGTAATATGTACCTAAATATTACAACACGGAAGTGCTTAAAAATCAAGATATTACCTTAAGTTCACTAAAATTACATTTTTTGAACAAAAAGAAACAGTTTGCAGAATTCATATGAACACTTAAAGTTATAGCTCGACTAACAACACAAACTCGCGCTAATTACCTTAATAGTTGTTTGTGTGTGGCTTCAGTAATTCGCATAATACTTCTTTTTAACTTTCAAACTTTTTCTTTTCATAAAACTTTTAGTTTCCTCTGAATATATTTTTAACTAAAACTTTAAATTTCGTTTTCAGTTTCACAAAAACACTAATAAAAATATTCGTTTTGCCTTGAGACATTTTCACACAAATACTGCCTAACAATGCATTATTTAAACGATTGTCGAGTACATTTTTACATGACCAAGCTTTTATACTGGTGTTTGTAAAGTTAAAAACTTTAAAACGTTACACACGTGTCAGCATTATTTTTAATTTCGTATGAATAACTACTTCGATATACGTTACACGAAAACTTTAAAGAAAAATTCTTTTACATTTTTGGGAAATTTTTATTGTAGTCTACTCCTATAGGACGCACTAGAGAAATTTATTTAAGGTTTTAGAAACAAAACTTTTCAATTTTAAGTATTTTAAGGTACAAAAATTTTTTGAAAGCTTTTTGTACGAAAAAAATAAAATGTTTTTTATTCACTATAAAGTTTACAAAAATATATAAAATATTCCATTGTCTTTATCAGAGCCATTTATCGTGTCGATTTGTTTTAGTTCAATATAATATTTTAACCTTAAACTAAATTTCTTAAACTTTAACTAGAATTAATAGTTCCTACAAACACTAGACCCTATAACATATAAGTGTTTATAATAAATATAATTTAAACAAAAATAACACTTTGAAGTACTGGTTGAATTAAAGCTTCACAATTTCCTTGAGGTCATAACATTCTTTTGTTTCAAGAGAACGTTATGGTCTCAGGGTTATCGTGATTGCCAAATCATTTTAACTTTACTACAACGTCCCACTATTTAAAAACAAAAAATCTCTTTTATTTTAATTTTCACCATTTTACAAAAATGACACTCCTTGTCCGATATAAGAGTCCACCAAAGTCCGAACTAGTTCGCTGTTGCTTGCCATGAAACCGAGCACCCAAAAAAGTTCGAGCTTAGGTCAAAAGTAAACCTCCCAAGCTCAAACTTTTGGGCGCCCGGTGACGCAAAAGTTACGAACGCAATCGAACGAACCTCTTACCAGTTTCTCTTCTTCGCGAGGGTCGGCTGCAGTTGTAAGATTTTGGGTTTTTTTCATTCATAACTTTGTGCAAATGAGGTAGAGTAATAATAAAGCCGTATATTAACAAAAATTAAACCCCTATCTTATAACCATTTCACCCAAAATTTTCAATTTAAACTCTTACTTCTAACCCACATTACCCTAATAAATAACAATTAAAAAAATATGGTTAATAACTAAAACTTAAAATGAAAATAAGCAAAATATTACCCAATCAGAATCGCCTAAGATTTGCAGCTGACAGTCTTCGCGACGCTCGCTTCGAATGAACAGTTCCTCGCCAGCAACGCGAACTTTTAAACGAAAATGTCGCGCGCTCGATCTGGGCGAGAAAGAAAAAGTTTTCTTTGTGACGTGTTCTCGTTTTTGTTTATTTAAATTGTTATCTTCAACTCTGCTCTCTCTCGATTATCGGTTCAGGCACGCATGAAATTTGTTGGTTTTGCTAGAACATACTTTGTCTAAATTAGAAACATACACAAAACAGCAACATTTAAACTTTACATTTGAATTTTTTCTAAAGAGAGTTTTTGAAAATATAGTAAATTGTTAGAATATAAGAAATACCATTACATTTCGTCATTATTACACATAAAATATGTTAGAGTTTATAGGATTACTTATATGTGTTATAAAATGATATATTTTCACAAAAAAATACGAGTTTTTAAATTCTCTGTAGCTACGATCTAATTTTTATTAAGTTTTTACTAAAAACTTAAAATATAAGTACTTTTGAGAGTCTCAACTTTTAATAAATAATTTATAAAGTTACCTTAAGAATTGTGAAAGCAACTCTAATTACTAGGTATTAGAACAGGGTTTCCAAAACATTTTTTAAGAGGGCGCTATTAAAGAAATTAAAAAAGCTTTGGCTCCTTCCGACAAGATTGCTAAAAAAACACCATTAAAAACGATTAAGACCTTTTCTTTTGTTCTTCATCATTGACTCCAGAATATCTAGTGTAAGTTTCAAGTTATGACCTTATGCCCCCCCTTCGGCCCCTTTACTGCTCATGGCCCCTAAACTTTTGTAATGGCCCCTTAAGGGGAATCTTGGGCAACTTTGAGATACCCTACTTTAAATAGTTAAATTACGACAAATTATTAGTGTTTTTTGATGAAGTGGAATATTTTGGTAATAAGTTATAAAGTAAGTGAAAAGATGAAACAAAAAGTTGTTAAACTAACATTAAATCTATTTTGTTTTATATACCAATGCAAACGTTAAAGGTAACATTTAGTATTATATAAAAATATATATAATAAGATTTTTTTTATAGGAATTATTTTAAAACAATGTAAAAAAATGTTTTTTAATGTTAAGCAGTTTTTATAGCCAAACAAAGTGTTCCATTTAATTAAAGAAAATCAACTATTAAGAAAATAGTTTTATAATACAAGATAAAGTGCTTTTAGAAACCTTAAATTTGTATTGCTGCTAATAAATAATTTACTTTTGATAAACTCTATGCAGTCATTACAAAATTAATTTAAAAAGAATTTTGTCACTTGTTTACAACTTCAAGAAAATATTTCTAGTTTATGATTTATTCATTTCCTTAAGTTTTTAACAAATTCAAGTAACTTCTTAACCGCTTACAGACTTCCGTGGTTTTACCAAAAAGTCTAAAACATAACTTGCTGAGTAATTTTGGTAAAAAAGTTTCGAGTTTTATACAAAATAACTTACAAAATTAGCTCAGCTTAAGGACAACTACTATACTTATTTAAAGACCAACAAAATTATAATTGTTAAAGTTAACATTTTTTTACACAAGCAATCTGCTCAAAAAGTTTTAAATAAAGTATTATCAACTTAGTTTAAGAACCATACATCCAAACTTATCCAAGTATTTATTTAAATAAAGTTTACTAATAAAATACGTAATTGATATGGTCGCGTGAGAGTGTTTTGTGAAAAAGTTGTTTACATACACTTGTTTTAAAAATATTTCATAACAAAAACTCTCGTTCAAAGGTATTTGTCATGCGTCTTGAAATATAAACTTTGCATTGAAGCTTTTACATAAAAACCGCTATTAACTGCCTAAAATTAAAGCATCAGTCAAGACAGGTGTTTTTTCTACTTATTATTAGACTTCTGGCATTGTTTGATTGTGTAAACTCGTATTTTGTACGTAAAAACATCTTAACATCAAAAACAAAAACTTTTATAATTTTATGAAATTTTTTTTTAATATGTTTAACAAGGAAAAACATAAATTAAAATAAGACTATTAAAATTTTTTCGAACAAAACTTAAATAGTTCTATGATATGGTTGATTTCAGCAAAAGTTTATTTTAATAAACTATTAAAAGAATGTTGCATAGCATGTTTTTAAGGAATTTAAGTACTTTATTGAGAAATATGATTGTTTTAATCAAACTATTTGTCTAACTATCTTCAAAATTACTTTTAAAAACGAGTTTCTACTTATAAAGAAAATTTAAAAAGCACAGGTCATAAAAACTATAAATTGTTTTTTTTAATCGTACAAATGTTTAAATGTAGTTTTTTATTTTTATGCTAAAAATTTTAAAATATTTATTCTTTAAATTTATTAAACAAAGTGTAAATACTTTAGTATTTACGAACCTTCTTATTTAAAATATGATTTTTCTATATTTTTTTCTACCTTCTTAATCTTATTAAATAGACATTTTTGTAGAATTTTATTGAATTAAAAATATATTTTGATTTCAGATTTTAATTTGTCTAATGAACATGAGCTGTTGTATAACCATTTATAACAAAAACAAAAAGGTAATCCTTGCAAACACTTACAGTTTGAGTTTAGTTGAGAATATATTGAGCTTATACCACTTGCAAGTTATTTTTATCACACTATCAGTAGACTATTTAAAACATTACTTTAGTTTATTATGCTAAAGTTAATTTAAGTTCAAATTCACGATAAGATGTATATTACTGTTCAATCTCTTGTTTAAGATTTGTTTAATTTATAAACGACTTAATCTTAAGGTTTTGTTCATTGATACAAAAAATTTAAAAAAAAATTAAACAAAATTAGTTAGAATAACACTTTTACTTTACATGCTCAAATTTTTACAAGAAATAATTAATAAATCACATTCCTTGCTAACATCATTTGTTAAATAAAAAGACTTAACTTATATAATATTTAGCCAAGTATCCAAAACATAGCATAACCTTAAAGATATTTTATATAATTTAATATATGTACTTTTCTTACATACAAACCAAAACTTTCGTTTAGTTACGTCAACAAAAACTTTAGATTTGTACTAAACGATTACACAAAACTTTCTGATTGAAACATATCCAAGTATGTACAAAAATTCTTAGTAATTTTGTTGTAATTGAAAAAAAAAAATTACCCAAGAAAAGTTTTTGAAAGTACGAGACGTACAAGTTGTTAAAGTAATACTATTTAATGAACATAAACAAATAATTTTATTTCGTGATAGTTTTAAATATATAACTGTTTTATTTTAATAAAATATAAAAAACCATTTTCGCGTCTTATATCAAATAAAAAGATATTCTAGAATTGTTTATCATTTTTTTTAACTTACTGATTTATATATTACTTCAATTACCACAAATTTTTGGTTTTCACGATTTTATTAAAGTTTTTTACTATAATAACAGTTTATTGAACGACAAAAAAAAAAGCTCCAAACGAAAAGGTTTAAGGACCTAGTGTACGAAACAACCTTTCGGTTATCGAGTCGTTCACTACTTAGATACATTTTAATGTCTTTTTCGAGACAAGACAGTTTTTTACCATAAATTTTTTAGACAACTTTATTACTGTAAAATTAAAAATTCTTTAGTTTAGATGCCAGTTTTATTTGATCATTTAAACTTTCTGTTTACGTAATACTCTTTGTGATCATATTAAAAAGTCGTTACATTTATTTTTGGCGGTTGCATTTTAATAGATTTAATCCGCAATAATTTTAAATGAAGTAAAAAAAAACTGCTTGTAATAATTAATTAAGTTGTAACTTTCACCTTGAAAATAGTTTAAGTATCTTATTTATGCTCTCTAAATTAAATAATAAATATACATTAAAATTTATAAAAAAAGTATTAAAATTTGTTGCATACAAAACTTTATAAATAAACGAGTATTTACTAATCGGTCAACACAAAAAAACTATTTCTAAATCTAAGTTATTTTTGATTTAATACTTTTCAAATAATTAACGTAGACTCAATCGTTATAACTTTTAAAACTTTATATGGTTTTGATTATATTTACAGATTTTATGAAAATCTAATAACTGTATTTAATCTAACCTGACCAAAACCTTAACTAAAAAAACAGTTTATTAAAATAAAACCAATGCTTTTAAAACTTTTTTAGACACAACTGAAAGTGAAAATGCTTAACCGTAAACTTACATATTTAAAAGTTTAATAATGTGACCATATACTCACAAATCACAACAACTCAAATATTTTTTTTGACAAAGTTAATCCTTTTTATAGTTTATAAAAATTAACTTTAGCTCTTTAATTAACATGTCGCAAAAAGTTTTTAGCTCAGCAAATATTTAGCTTGTATTTTGATTTAAATAACATATTCAAAATTTAAATATTCTAAAGAAACACTAAAATTCACTCTAAATTTGAAAAACATTTTATTTTTATTTTAATGCAATTGTACTGCAGTTTTTATTATTTTTATACCTATAAAATGTAGTAATCAAATTTACAGAATAATAATTTAGTTTATACAAATGACAGTTGATCGTACCTTTACTGTATAAATTAATCAAATAAAAATGTACATAAACTTAATTAATAATTCAAGTCATACAAAATGAAGTAAGTTAAGCTTTTATATAAATTTTAACTTTTAGTTCTAACTTAGACATTACTTCTTCAGAAAACTTAAAACTTTACTTAAAAATTTCTTGATTTAATGTGCTGTAATCGAAAAAAAGTGGTAGTTACGTAAAATAAAAGTAAAAAATAAAATCATAGAGTAAGTCTCCAGCAAAATGTTTTTGACATTTGTTTTAAAATAATTACAATTTGAAATTCTAAAACCAAGGTTGCATGCAGCCTTTAATGAAAAGCGTCAAGATTTACAAAAATAATCTTTACCTGCCATGTTAAAAATAAGTCGTTTCACAACGTATTTGAACAATTTTGTGTAAAAAAAAATTGTAACAACAATTTTGTATGAAATAAATATAATTACAGTAGACTACCGCTTAAGTACGCAAATTGAACCCGACCAAAAAGTGCCTACTTAGTACGGGTAGTGCGTACTTTTTGACGACATAGTATAATATGAAATTTAGTTGTTTGTTTTCTTTCTTACAACTAGCCACCAAATAATTAAGCCAAATAAACAAGTCTTTTTATTTTAAATAACATTTGATACATAGTTTTAATCAGCAAAATATTTTAATATTTATTTTTTCTATAAAAAGTTTCTACATAATGCTAGTCAAGCTAAGTTTAGTTTAGTTAATACATTTATTATAAATTTCCGTTAGCTAAAAAGTGGTTGATTTCTTTTAATTGAAAGAAAAACGTTTCAGGACTGTTTTTGTAAGAAAGTTTATATCAGTAGAAACAATTATAGTATAAGTGCACAATGATAAGATGCTCATTAATTTTTTTTAACTTTAGTTTTTTCTTGTTGTTGCTTCTTTTTATATGTTTATTTTGACTTTCTAAAAATTGTAACTAGTTTTTAGGGTTAACTAGTTTTGTATTATGTCACATTGAAATTAGCCTTTCTTTTGCAGGTGTTCTGAAAGTTTTTGAAAACAAAAAATTTAGAAATTTTATAAAAGTTTAGAAAAATGGATGGAAAGCGTCAGAAAATGACTCTATAGAACAAGTCTGTAGAAAAATTCTAAGTCTAAGAAAATTTAGATTTTTTTTGTCTTTCTAGGTAAGTGCGTACTTAAGGCGAGGTGCGTACCAAAAAAAATGCGTACTTAAGCGGTAGTATACTGTACACATAGGTCGCTAGAACTTGTTTATGGTAGAAATCTTATGGTCTAAACATTAAGTTTCTTTGTAAAAACAAAATTTTGAAAAATTTTCTAAGGACTTTGTGTAAGCTTTAAGTTGAAAATGGTATAGTTTATTAAAATTATCTCGTTTGTCAAATGTCTAGTCTTCACGATTAAAGATTGAAAAATATATAATTTTTAAAACAGCAAAATTTAATGGAATCTTAATTACATCTTATCTTGTATGGTAAATGAGTTCGGTTTGGGTATTATGATTAAATGAATTATAAATAGCTTTGTCTTGCATAACAAGGGGTTGTAACATTAAGGTGTTTCCCTAATATTTGCAGAGTAAGCAAACTATTTAAAGCTTTTTGAATTTTTTTATTCATACTTTTTTCCATAACCCACCTTACCCAAACGTACTAAAATTTTTTCAAAAAATAAATTAAGACAAGGTTTTTTTTTTGCTGATTCAGCAAGTGTTAGGGGAAGCACCTTACGTTTCAAAAAGACTCTATAACAAGTAATGTAGCTACTACTGGCATCTAGGTAACATATATCTTTTAGATATAGGAATTCTGAATACTGAACATACTTTTAGTCGTTTTTACATAAAATTCTAAGCGTTATAACTTTTTGTTATAAGTTCATTACTACAAAAGCAACTGTGGGTAGCATAGTTTACAAATCAAAGCTTACTAGTAAGTTTTTGTCGATAAACTTGGTTTTTAAAAATTGATTGTTTAAAGTTTTTTGTAAAAAAGATCTTCGATAGCTTTGGTTTTTCTACCTCTGTTCTAAAAATTACTTCTTTTTAAAGTTTAATCTTTAAAATCATTCATTGATAATGTGGTTTCTTCGCTTGTACTAAAAAACTGATTGTTTAAAAATTTTGGGGAATACCAAACACCCAAACTACAAAACTCACAGTCTTCATTCAAATAAGTTTATTTAGGTAAAATACTGAAGTTTAATTTATTCTCATTCTTCTTCATAGTATTCTAGCAAAGTAAAATGTCTGAAAGAAAAGTCTTAAATGTGAGTTTCTGTTAGAAATATTTAACTTAGTTACTTATTTATTATAGTGTTAATTTTAATTTAATGTAATAGAAATTTTCTTCTTGTTTTTTAGTTTAAGCTATAATCTAATTAGTATTTTTCTATAATGAAATATGCTTATTTTGATCTTTATAGGTTTTTTTAACAGAGTATCTAAAAAAAAACTATTATGTAAATCTTCAATATTTTAAGTTTTATAAAATATACTTTTTTAAAGTAAAGATAGTAAAGTTTATAAATAACTGTTAAGTAACAATTGTTCAAAATTATTTATTGAATAATTATATGTGATGTAGTTTTTTTTAAACTAGTTCAACCTTTTTGCAATGTAGAACATACCTCATTTTTTTAGATACGGTTTATGTTAAAGTAAGAGTTTGTAAAGTTATTTTTTTGTACATCTAAAAAAGTGATTTTTAATAAAATAAATAGTATCTACATTTTTTTTATAAAAACTTATACTTATTAGTTTTTCAAATAACTGAATTTCATAAGAAAACTAAATGGTTATTTTCTTATTAGCGTCTTTTTGATCAACTTTTTTAATAATCACTAATACAGGGTTGCCTACGGTCAGGCTAAGTCAGTTTTTTGAAAAAAGTTGAAAAAGTCAAGTTAAGTCAGTTTTAGGGTCAAAGTGTCAAAAAAACAGATTTTTGGGTCAAAATAACTAGCGTGAAGTTTTTGTGATATTTGATATTGTAATAATTAGATATCCTATAAAACCTAATACAAAACATTCAACTCTAAATAATAAAAAAGTCGATAGTAATACTTTTCTGACAACATTGAAACTTTGTTTTTAAGTTCTTAAAGGTCTTATTATAATTTCCCATTCCTTATTTTTTTCTATTTGGCAGTTTTTTATGAGCAGTAACATTTCTAATACAGTGATTTTTCATTGTATGTTAAAATGTTTATACACAGCTTCATACATTAAATTTAAAAAAAGTCGATAGTTATACACGTCTGACAACATTGAAACTTTGTATTTAAGTTCTTAAAGGTCTTATTTAAATGGTCCATTCCTTAATTTTTGCTATTTGGCTGTTTTTTATGAGCAGTGACATTTCTAATACAGTGTTTATTCATTATATGTTAAAATGTTTATACACAGCTTCATACATTGAATAAAAAAAAAGTCGATACTTAACTTTTCTGACAACATTGAAACTTTGTATTTAAGTTCTTAAAGGTCTTATTTAAATTGTACTTTTTAAGAAGTTTTAAGCATTTAAAAAATAATCCTTTTCTTTCAATATATATTGTTTAATTTTTATGAAAAGTTTTTATGAACAACTATAATTTCTTTGTATGATTTTTTTATTTAATTTAAACATGTGTACAACCAAGGTTGCTATAAACATACAGTATACAGTTTACAGTATACAGGGTTTCCAGTAAACCAGGAATCCTCAAAAAACCTAGATCTTGAAAAATTATCTAAAAAAAAACAAAAAAAGGGAAAACCTAGAATTTGAGAATATTGAAAAAATATCCGCAAAACACGGAATTTGGAAAAAATATCACTAAAAAACCTAGAAAAAGCTGGAATTTTAAACACTTTTTGAATGTAAGTTAATGAATTTTAGATGAGAAACAAGAAACCTGTGATATAAAATTACTTTTTTATGTTATTTAGAATTTTATTTAGGGTCAGAGAGAAGGAGAGTAAGAACAGTTTTTGACAAAATAATATTGACTGTTATATTGAAGCCTGAAGTTAAACTAAAAGTCAGTTTCAATAGAATACATAAAAGTTAATAAACTTTTGAAATAAAGTCATTTTTGTTAAAATTTCTTATAGAAATGTATTCAGAGTTTTCAAAATTTACTAAAAATCTATTTTCTACTTTATTTTTAAAGCTATTAACTTCAGATATCAGTAAAGTTTCTTGCTTTATAAGAAAACTTTTATTGGAACAATTTAAAATAAAATAGAAAAATTAAAATTCATTACCAAAATTAAACTCCACCTTTCTTTCTTAAAAAAAATACTTGAATATTTTAAAATTTCAACAACAAAGTTGTTTAACATTTTAAAGTTTCAACAACAAGATTTATTAACAAGTTAAGATTAAACTAAGAAAAAATTCTCAAACCTACAGGTCAAGATAGATTTTTAATGTTTTTTTTTTATTTTTGCATTTCTATAATGATCCTATTGAACAATCATACTTTGTCCCTCATATCTCAAAATCTAATTTTTATATAAAAAATGGTAAAAAACAACTGTTAGCCAGTTAAAAATCTTTAAAATAAGAGCAACATGTGAAAAAAGGCTGACTCCCCTATGCCCTAAATATAAAACACTTATAAGTTATAAACCTAATTTTTTACTAAAAATTAACTAAAAACTTGTTTATTCATGAGCCTAAATGAAATTAAGTCCTTAAATCTTTTAAATACCTTTAACAACCCTGTGTATATAAATGATATCGCTTAATACATTATTGTCATGTAAAAAACATTTACACACACTTTTCAGCTCAAATTTTATTTAAGATATTTATATTTGTTCAACACTATCAACATGTCTATGTAAATGAATATTTTTTAACCTCCTATTACTTCATAATATTTTTAATTTTTAATAACATAAATATGTCTTATACACAATGCTTTGATTAATTATGACTTGCTTAAAGATAAATTAACATAACCTGCATTGAAAAACTAATAATCAACTGACATTTTTATAAAAAACGTTACTGTCTCTTATGATAGGTTTAAGTATAAACTATATCTAGATTGTCACAGGTAGACTATTTAGATAAGTTAAAAACATTTGAAAACTTGACAATTCAAATGGAATAAAACTGATAAACCAGAGAATATAAAAAAATAAGTATTTTAATTATTTTGATACTGAGTTTTACTATATAAGATTACAAATTAACATATATATTGGATGAATGTATATTTAGATGCATTTAAAACTTAAACTGGTATATCATCCTTCTTTTCTGAAGAACTAAACTTTTCTACACTTTTTGGGACATGCTCTTTTATTCTTTTCCTTAGATGTCTTGTTGTCAAACTAACATAACTTACTTTTCAATAGCAGCTGAATTAGTAAATTACCATACTTTTGTTTAAGTTTGATATTGGATCTTTACCACCTGGTGTTAATGGTGGTTTTGACGTGAAGACAATCCTTAGGTTTGCTGCATAATAAGTATTTCTTATCAGTTGTCTAATTTTATTTTCTAACATTTCTTAATTTTTATTATTAAATGGAAGTTTAAAGTATCTAAAATTTTTTCAGGTCCTAATGTCTTTCTTTTATCCAATTTTTCAAATGTAAATGAATTGTTTTGTTAACTAACTCTTGTGGGTACTCGTTTTTGGTCTATAGTAACTTGATCTGTTTGATTTCACTTAGTAGCAACTCTGGGGAACAGATTTTATGTGAAATTTAAACTATACTTGAATTGAAAGTTCAAATAACAACCTGTGAAGGTTTTCTTTCTATACACCGATGTTAAAAATCTGTTTTTTTTCTTGTTTAAATTGTACATTAAAAAAGCAAGTTCATTATTATTTTCTTTTCCCATTGTGAAACTGAAAGAGTAATGAGCATTATTATAGATATTAAAAAAAATATCCATAATTTTCTTGCTTCTGGCCAACACAAAACAATCATCAGCATACCTGAGGTATAATAATATATTTTTGAAAGCAGGTTTTGGAAGGAACATTTAAGGTTTTTTTGTTTCCAAAAGCAAAGGTGGTGATATACTTTTAGTAAAGTAGTTCTTTTTGGTTTTAGCGTCCCATAAGGAAGATATTGTACTCTTTGACTTTATCTAGCTTTGTCTCAAAAAGTATTTTGAATATTAAAATAAATTATAAAAAATCAGCTTGTACCTTATTTAAAGCTCCACAAGTTAAGATAAAGTTTAAAAAATGTGAATTTTCCCTATGGCCCTAGCTAAACTTGTTTGACTTTTTACACAAGGGTTTTTAGTTGCTGAGTATTTGTTTTTAAAAATACATGAATAGGATGCCTAAAAGTTAATATGCTTTATTAGAAACTATGAAAACTTAGTTTACATTACTTAAATAGTTGATCAATCTAATGTAAGTAATCAGCTGTTCCTACTTGTGTTATCATTTATTTTCAAATACAAAAGTTTGTCAATGTAACTTGTTTTTAATAACAAAACGTTTTTTCAAACTTATTTTAAATTTTTATTTTCTTCTAATTTAAGTGTATAAAAGCTTAAGTTAAGGAAAATGATTAAGTATTCAAAAAAAATCTTATATTTGTGAATTAACCGAACCTTAACTTTAATAAAAACTTAACTAAACATGTTATTTTTGTTTATCATTATGAAAATAAAAGTTGGTTAAATTTGCTAAAAATGTTTTTTTTTTTTACCTAGTGTTATTATTTTTTTAAATTAATGTATATATTTTTAATTACAATTTTTTTTATGTAGAAATACTACCCACCCGACTATGATCCTTCAAAAATACCAAGAAAACGCCAAGCAAAAGACAGGCAGTACACCATTCGAACTATGGCTCCTTTTCACATGAGGTTTGTACTTAATTAAGTTCAACATTGTTATGCTAAAATTCATCATATATTATTTAAAATGTTCATAATTACTTTTTAGCTATAGATTTAATGTGTAAATCTAAATTTTTGCATGCTTAAAATATGCACGTATTTTTTGAAAAGTTTATCAATATGAAAATATTTTAAACTACAAAGTTTTTTAAGCTTAATATGCTTCTTTAGATAAGTTTATTGTATACATTTATGTTGTACTACAAATGTTTCTTTATTTATATGCTTTTCTCAAACTAAATAAACACTAAGAATTTACCACTTAAATAATAAGCTAATAAGTTTATTTTTATGTTCTATAAAGTAAAAATAAAATAAATGTGTAATTATTTTGATAACTTTTTACATGTTGCTGTTTAGTTTTTCTTTTAAGTGTCCTAAAAAGTTTTTTAATGTATACATTTTTAAACTACATAGCAGGAGACAGTATTTCGACAGATTTTTTGCTTGACTTTTAAAACCCTACATTAGAATAAGTATACTTTTAGTTTTTCAAATCTCTAGAAATTACTGAAAAATGAAGATAAAAGCTCCCCAATCTTTAAACTAAAGGTTTAAAACAAACATAAATTTGTTGATGTATTTTTAAGTTTGAAGCTTAAAAAAAACTTATTTTAAAGTTTAACTTGTATTAATATTTCAATTGTAAAAATTCTGCTCCAGCATTAACTTTTAGCTTGAATATTTTCACAGAAATGATAAGAAACAAAAAAAAAAATTGAAAGTAACTTATAAGAAATAAATGGTTGAGGGTGAGAATATATTAATTTTACTATAACCTTTTGATTTAAAATACATTGCATGTAGGCAAATACTTTGTCAGAAGCTTACTTCAATAAAATAAAAATATGTTCTTAATTTTTTGTCTCAGTTAAAATGAAAGCATCAAAACCTTAGTTTATATTTGAAATTCGCTGAGATAGTAAAAAAAACTGAGTAAACTTTTTGTCTTTTTAGAAATGCTTTAATTTTTGTTATCAAATATTTTTAATATTTTCAATTAAAAACATTTAAGTATTGTTTTGCAAGTTTTAGTTACAACTAATTTATAATCCTAAGAAACATATATCAATTTATCATAAATTTAAAGATTTAATTGAGTCAGTCTCTAATTCATTGAAAATTTTTTATACTTAAAGAAAAATTTTACTTATGTTATTTTTTGGTAAAAAGTAAAAAATTATATTCAATTTGTTGGCTAAATTATAAAAGTAAATTTTAAAAGGTCTGCCCAGTAACCAATAAAAAAAACTGTACAAAACTGTACAAATATTTATACACAATATGTTTTTTTTTGTATTTGTTGCTAGAAAAAAGCGTTATGATTAATTAAAAACTATCTAACCAACTTCTAAAAGTAAATTATTTACCTATTTAAACAAATTTTATGTCAGTTATCAATAATTTTGTTCAAGAGTGTATATATGAAAAAGTTTATATATCTCTTTTTTTTGAAATAGCATAGCTTAGTAATTCTTTTTAAACTATTATGTTGCATAAAAAAAAACTGTTCTCGAGTACTTTTTACTGAACAGTATAGTAGTGAAACATTCTCACTTTTTATTTTTTATCAACAAACAGATGCAAGACGTGTGGAAACTACATTTACAAAGGGACCAAGTTCAACTCGAGAATGGAGACGGTCCAGGACAAGGACTACCTCGGGTTGAGAATTTACCGATTCTACATCAAGTGCACCAGATGCGTTGCTGAAATCACTTTCCTGGTTTGTTGTTACTGACATGACTAAATACGCAGTTTTAATTTTACTTGGAAATTTCTTTTTCTTCAGAACTAATCAATGAAGTCTTAAGAGGGGTTAATATTGGTAGAAATGTGTTATGAAGTTAGATAAAAAATTAAATACTTAACAAACTTCAATGATTGTTGATTTCAAACTCCAAAACCTTTTTTCTAGACTAGTTAAAAACTGTTTTTTTAGATAGAGGTAATAACTTGTAGCAATCTATAAAGTTCAACACAAAAATAAGATTACACATTTGAAATACTTGGTAATTTAAGCTTATTTATTTCAGACGGATCCGGAGAATCAGGATTACGCGATAGAGCACGGAGCGACGAGGAACTTCGAAGCTCAGAGGCTGGTCGATGAACAGGAGAAGAAGGAAAAAGAGAAACGAGAAGAAGAAGAATCCAATCCGATGAAAGTAAATTTTTTTCACGTCTTTTATTTGATTTTTCAAGTATGAAGTTTAATCTAGTAATAATATGCTTCATTTTCTATTTTTCATTTTTGAAATTAAGGTTAGATATTTGTTTCAACAAAGACTGTACAAAAAATCACTCCTCATCAAACTTTGCTGAATTACCAAGATTACTTTTTAAAACGCAATGCAAAAAGTAAATAAAAACCAAAACAAACTGCTGTATGAACATTAAACCTGTTAAGAAATGTGTTAGATATTTTTATCATATTATTGTAAGTTTATTGTCATATGAAGGACCCAGGCATCAAAACCTAGGCCACTTATACAGAAAGACATACAACAAAAAGACAAAAATAAACCAAGATTGTACATTAAAAATGAAAAAAAACTGAGTTTAACTAATTAAAGTTTTAAAAATTAACATAAAAACACCAAAAAATATAACACAAAATTTATAATTCCGGTGCTTCCGAAAAGAGAACAACAATATCCTACTTCAACTTCACCCGAACAGATGGCTTCACTCCAAAACTGGTTTCACTTTCATTCGAACGACTGGCTTCACATTATTTGAACAACTGGTTCAGCTTTCATTTGAGTAACCGGCTTAACTTTTATCCATACAACTTGTTTCACTTTTATTCGTATAACTAGAACCGCTTTTTTATGAACAACGTTTTTCATTTTTCTTAGGAGAGCCTGCTTCATATTTACTTTCAAATCTTTAACACTCAGATAACTCAGCGTTTGTTAGACTTTCGTAGTAGCTGATAAATGTTGAGAACACTGACTATAAACAAAACTTGAACCCAAGGCCTCTAGCACTGAATATATTATAGCATATGAATAATAATTTCAGATGTTGGAGAAGAGGACGAAGGACTCTAAGAGGGAGATGGAGATGATGGAGGCTTTGGAGGATCTGAAGGAGATGAACGATCAGAAGGCGCAGCTGCACATCGACGAGGTGCTCACAAAGAGGATGAAGATCCACAAGGAGACCGACGAGGAGAGGAAGAAGCGGGAGGAAGCGGAAATCGACGAGGAAATAAAGTTTGTTTTTTTGTATTAATTTTTAAATAATTAATATTTTTAATCTATTACTATTGGTCACTTTATGTTGAAGTTGTTGGGAATTTAGTTTTATTGATCATTTGATTTAATATTGTAAATATAATGTTGGAATTTTAACAAATATTTTTTGTGAAGTATTTTTTTAATACTAGCTAAGGAATTTAGTGCGTGTATTTTAGTTAATAAAATATTGTATTTGCGTGTTTGTGCTTTGTTAATAACAAATAGAGCTAAAAGGAAATTTTATAACAACATTTTTATTTAAATAAGTTATATAATAATCATATATTTATTTAGGCACTTAAAAAGCTTTAAGTTTTAAATGAACAGTATACTAAAGCTTTATTGTGCAAAAATTTGTTCCTGTAATATGTTTGAGTTTAAAAGTTAATTTTTGCTTAAACTTAATTAGTAAACATAATAAAGAGATCGAAGTTTTATTTAAACATATGTTATATAAATTTCATTTTTTAGACGCATCAAATGTAAAAGAATTCCAGAAATAAAAGACCACAACGACTTAACAGATGTTTATAAGCGCCTTGAAAAGAAAATGGGCCTAAAGAACGACATTTTAGGTCAAGGAAATTCAAAGGTAATTACTTTAATTTAAATATAAATATGTTTTAGTCATAGTTCATGTTTCAGCTAAAATAACAATACATATTTTAACATTTTTGAAAAAACTATGTAAGCAGAAAACTACATCTTAACAAATTTTTTGATTAATTTTTAATAATTTTGGAAAATATTACTTTCATTTTGTTTTTAAACAATTTAATTTTATTGAAATTGTAAAAAATGTTTACAATAAAAAAGCATAATAAAAATTGTAACAACCGGAAGCTCCATGTTTCATAATTTTAATTGCCATTACTAGTTATTAAGTACAGTTTAACTTTTATATTAAGTTTTCAGAAACAACAAAACTAACATTCACAAATTTTATTACAGCAAAGTTCCGCCCCACTCCGAAAAAAGCTTGGTATTAAAAAACTTGGCATCAAAAAGAAGGTGGCCAATGTCAGCACTTCCAAAGAAGCAAGCAGTAACAACAAGACAGAAGAGAAGGAAGTTAAAAGCAAAAATGAAGAGACTGGAGTTGCTGAAAACAAAAATGATGAGCAGAAAGTTGGTAAAGCAGCCACGTCTTTAGTGGGGTACGCATACAGTTCTTCCAGCGAGGACAGTGAATAGTTTAGATTTTTTCATCATTTGTATGTTCTTTATTTAAACATTCTAGTAACTTTACTTCTTTGATTCTAAAAAGTAGATAAAACTTAGAGGTATCAACCTGGCATGTTTTTTAAGGTAAAATACGCTTTTAGATATTTTCTGGTCTTTCAACTAGAGATGTTTTAATGGTTTTCGTTTTATGTAAAATAAAATAAATATTCTTGATTGAAAGAACTTCACAAATTTAGTATCTATTTAAAAAAAATCATATCTTAAACATGTTTATAATTTTAAAGTAGTTGATTTACAAGTAGATAAATGATTTTTTTACTGTATAAAAAATATGGTGTTTATATCTTTAATAATACAATAATCAGATTTTTGTTATATTAATAATATTAAAATAAAAAACTGTTCAAATAATTTTCAGTTAAAAACATGTTGAAATTGCAATGTATTTACTGAAATATAAAATAAAGTCTTTAAAAATTCAACAATTTGTGCTGATTTTATCAAGTTTAAATAAATATTTACGTGTTCACACGATAAAAAGTTGAGATATTTAAAGCACAGCTTTGCTATTAAATATTGCTGATGTTAAATATTATTTATTTATGATATTTTTTTAGTAAAAAAAGGAAGTAGTGATTTTTGTTTTTGTTTATACCAAAAAGGTATAATTAAAACACGCTTTTAAATTAGAAGGGTTAAAATGAAAATACAGTATTTTAAGATAAATTAATTTGTACCTAGTTTTAAGGTATATATTTGCTTACATTTACTGAAACTTGCAAATATGTTTTTTTGTATATCCGATTAATGTTTGACAAAAAATATTGTAAAAATAACGTTCCTGATCAAAAGTTAAATTATTATTTTGACATAAACTTCAACAAATATTCGAAACCAAGCAGTTATTTTAGTTTTAATAAATTTTAATGATTCGAATATTCTATTTTTAGTTTTAAAAATGTTACTTTATTCATTTCCGTCTTAAATAGAAGTACTACTTGTTAAGATCTTATATTTAATTCAAATCTGTAGTAAAACGCACTATATGAAACTAAGTAAAATTAAAAAATTATGTTAGCAAAAGATTTAATAGTATTATCATTTCTATATGTATCATTTTTGTTTTTAAATTTTCAACAAGTACTAAAAAGTGATTTATAATTAAATACGAAAAGAGAAAATTTAAAATTCTAAGTTTTTACATTACTGTCAAAAATACAGAAGCAAGCATAAAAGGAAATTTGTATCAACTCAAAAAATAGTCTAGCTTTAGTACAAGAGTTTTTGAATCCGATTTTCTATTCAGGCAAGCAAACATGCATCATCAATTATTTAATAATTTTTTAAATCAAGTTTTTTGAGCTTAAAAGGTCTACAGAGTTCAGTTTTACAACATATCTTAAAATTCCAAGTTTCTTTAAATAGCGCACAGAAAGGTGCTTGCTTAACAGCAAACAAGTTAAAAGTTTTCCTCGCCCTTTAAGGAAGAATAAAGATTAAATACTAATTACATCTAAACAAACTCATTAATATTTAAGTTCAGCGCCTGACTAACATAAAATCTCAGCTCGCTAAGCTACAGTTAGTGGTAATCTAGCTGTAGTCTGTAAAAATAATATGCAAATTAGATGAAGTTTCGACGCATTCAAGTTGGAATAGATAAATAATAAAAAAGTCCCTTAATATTAGATAGATTAGTTATTAATTTCAAAATCAATACTATTATAAAGGTCATGTAATAATAACAAAGTCTTAATTAAAAACTTCATCGCACATGATTTAGGAATTGAGAAGCGATTATTGGTGGATGATTGCTTTTAGCATACTGAATAAGCTTGTTGTAACAGTTTTAGTAAACTGTTAAAGGAATTCTTATTTTTCAGTCCTTAAGAGTCCTTTATTAAACTTTTAATAAGTTTGTACAAAGAAGTAAAGCCCAAGGTGTTACTTATTGAAACATCTATTAAACTAATTTTTCATCAAATGCTATACTAATTTAACTTAGTAAGGCACATCATTTTAACAACTTAAGTAAAGTGTTGATTTAAATTCAGAAATACTTGAAATGTTGGCGTTCTGATATCATATAGCACATAAATAAGGAAATATCGAACAACAAAGTTTAATAAAGTCAGTCGCAAAACTAAGGAATTCGATTTTTCGGACCAAAACAATTAACAAAATTGGATAGTTATTGACATAAATCAGCTTTAGGACTTTGTTTGAAACTATTATTTGAGTAACAAAAAAATCCTTAGCTTGAAAGGATAAATTTATTGTACTAATTAAAATTCCTTAGGTTATTACTAGGTGCTGAAAGTATACTGAGATAATATCGCACACATTTATACAGTAAAACTAGTAATTTAGTTAAGAAAATATCAATGTCTTAAGATCTGGACAGAAAAATTTATTAGGTTTTTAGAATAATCATAAAACTGTAAATGTTTTAACTTAAAAAAATAAAGTCCTGGACAAGACGTTAAAAAATATTCAAGAGGTAAGTGACTTGATAACTGAAAGGTTTTTTGTGCACCAGGTCCTAGGACCAAACATTTTAAGCGTATTTTTGTTGTTCAGTTAGCTAATAAAACATTTATTTATATTAAATACTTGAAAGTTTATTTACGCACATATCTAAAACTCTTTGCTTTTATCTAAGTAAATTGTCAGGTAAAGTCTCCACTATTTCTAAATAAAATAGCTTAAAACTAACAATATGATTAAAATAAATGCATCATTTTATTATTTATTATCATTAGTATGTGTATTGTTCAGCTCTGTTGCTGTTACACTATTTACCAGAAACTTAGCGCTACTTTATGGCTGGCTAATAAAACTTGAGGTTAATTAAACGATTTCTAGATTTTAAAACTTGAGAAGAGTAGTACAATCTGAGTCACCTGGCGCATCCGTCAACTCAAAGAAAAGCCCAGCTTAAGAACATTTATGAGTTTTAAGTTATTCAGTATTATACGTAAAGAAATACAAACTAAGACAAGTGCTAACAAGCTTGGATAAAAAAACTAACAATCCACTAAACTTTTTTTTTAATTTACTGTTTATAACTATGCTAAAGTTTTTTAATCAGTTCAAAAAATAAAAGTAATTATTCACTTACTTAAGAATTTTTTTTAAGAAATAAGCTGTAAATGGATCTGAAAAGTTTTCTGCATATAATATATCGAGAAACTAATAAAATAAAAGTTTAATTTTTAAAGATTTTGTACAAACTATAATGTTTTAGTATTATTAATTAAAAGTCTTGAATACAGATAACTTTTTATAAGTAATGTTGTTTTATAAACTTTAACTCTTTAAAATTTAAAGGTTCGCTCAATTTTAACAGCTTGTTTATCAAAACAAGCTAAACGCTAATTATAGCTTTAAAGATTATAAAATTGATTAGAATTTTTATAGAGTGTAGATTTATTTATAGTGCTTTTAATAAAATTAGTTCAAAGAATAAAAGTGTTAAACTGTTAAAAATTACAATCCGCATTTAAGTTTTATAGACAAGCATCTCAAATTTGTTATAAGAGCAAATAGGTCACAGTGGGCCCAAATCGCTATTGGAAGTATGGAATAAAGATTTTTTAATAAATGTTTGTAAAACTATTAGTATAGTCTAAGATTGTATCTATTGAACTTTCCAAATTAAAAATAAAAATTCTAACAGAATTAAAGTTATCAGACTTTTAGTAGTAGTAGCAGTAAAATATTTTTGTCCTATGTATAGTTTTATACTAAATAAATGCTTGTTTTAAAAATAAGGTAAATTAATGTCTTTTTATTTTGGTTCTGTAACAGCTTGTAGATGATTAGTAGATAATAAATATGAACTTTTTATATAAAAAAGAACTTTTTAAACTTAAATTACTTTGAAAAAAAGTTTTATATGATGTACTGAAAAATACGTTGGCTATAACTGAATAAAAACTATATAATATAAAAAAAATCAACACTGAGTTATGTAAGTTTTTCAAAGTAATAAAGATGAGGATTTCAAAAACATATATTATGAATATAAATAGTGACAGCATGTGGTTAAAAACCTCAAATTAAGAAAGTTTACTAGAATGTCGATAAAAAAACGTGCAAAAACTACATATTTTATGTACTCTTGTAGTTTTATTTAAACTAAACAAAAAAAATTCTCAATTTAAGTATCTTTAAAGAAGCGAACTAGATTTTATTCTCACAGACTATTGAAAATATTCTATATACTGTTATTTTTGTAAAAATAAATGTTTTTTTTATTAATATTTTTTTAAATATCTTTCTAAGCTATGAAAAAAAAAATTACTTACATTTTAAAGCATTTTTTTATAGTTTTTTGTTCAATCGTGGATTTTCAATTTTCAAAACATTAAAAATGATACTAAGCTAAATCCTTCAAATCGCATCACGCCAACTGACATAACTTTTGCTGTAGATGTTATTATTTAGTTTAATTTGAAGCAGTTAACACGCTAGAAACTTTACTTCTACCCACAAATATTCAAAGAGATGTTCAAAACATTTGTTTTGCTATTTCCTGTTGCGGGCCTACTGTGTAGGTACTCCATAAATATGCCTAATACAGTCCTTCCTCACTTATCTGGTCCTCGCTTATCCGGTTCCTCGCTTCTCCGGCCGGTTTTTGTCGAGAAATACACTTATTTAATTAAACTAAAATATCAACGTTTTTATGTACCTTTAAATAAAAGATTACAATAAAAATTCTCAACTTATAAGTAAGGAGATTAATATCTACAAATTATTTTCAATAGTTTCTATCGATAGGATAGTAACATTAATAACTGAATATCTTAGTTAAATTGTTATACTAGTAAAATAAACTTTTTTTTAAGTTAAAATCAATGTTTTACTACAGTACACGATTAATTCAGATTTTATAACAAAGCAAGCAGTTTACAGCTACGTCATGTTTTCTAAAACTTTCTCCAACTTAATGTTAAAAATTCATAGTTTTCTCGCTTAGTAAGTAAAAAAGCTTTTTATTATTAATTTGCAAGCATTTTAGACTTTATAAAGTAAGTTACATGTTTTTGATTCAGGCAACATACCTGGTTTAAAAAAGGAATAAGACAGCGGAAAAAAAAGAAAACGAGTTACACTAACAATAAAAAAAAGCTAAAAGTTTGTGAAATGACAAAAAATAATATTCCTAAATCTGTTATGATAAGCCAGTTTAACGTAGGCAACTCGACTTTGAACGATATTTTGAGAAGCGAGGGAAAAATAAAAAAGTTTAAAGCCGAAAAGGAGGAGCTGGGACTAGCTGGAGCAAAAAAGATTGTCACGACTCATCCGAATACGTGAGTTTTCTGCTAAGAAACGAGAAAGATCTGTCAAACAAACCTCTTTTTTTTTTATGAAGAATTTCGATGCAAGTAAAATGTTTAAGGGTAATTCATATTCGTGAAACCAGTTCTAAATATAATCAAAAAATTATTTCTTTTATTCTTCGTCTGTTTTTATAGTTCGTTTCGTTAAAAATAATGAAATAAAAGTAAACTAACTGAAAAATTATTGTTTGTTTTATTGTGTGCATTGCATAGTATAAAAGAGGTAGTTTAATAGAAAAAATACAATGTTTGTAATTATCTGGCCAAAGACTTATCCGGCCGAAATTATAAAAAAAGCTTTCCCAACATGGCCAGATAAGTGAGGAAGCACTGTACTACTTTACTCAAAAAAAAAAGAAAATACTTAAAAACATCATTCAAAATCTTATTTCTTCAAAATTTTATAAAAACTTTAAAATTTTTATTTAAATTGTTATTTAAGTATAATTGTACGTACCGAGATTAACAAATACTGTTGGTTCAACAACTAGCTTATATTTATGCACTAAGTATTTAAAAAAAATTAGATTAAAAAAACTAGTTTAAAATGTATAAAAATAGGATAAGTAGTAGTAGATTGAAATTTCAAACATGTGTACATTAAAACCTAGTTGTTTTAATAAATATTTTTAAAAGTATAATTCTTACTTTATTTAAATACTTTAGTAACTTTTGTAAATTTAATAAAACTTTAAAACGGTGCTACTATTTTTATTTACATTTGATCTTTAAAATACAATTGTATAGATTTATAAAAGGTAAAACAAAACCATTTATACAAAGTTTATCATTAAAAGAAGATAATTAATTTAAAAATATCAAATTGAAAAAATAAGACTTTTTTGTTAATTGGTAGATTATATTTAAACTATTTCCATGTTATTGTAGTATAATTTAGGAAAAAATAAGGGGTTATAAGGATCTATATAACTTTAATTAGTTTAAAATTTTTAATTTAAGTTCAGATTAATACCACTCTGAAGATGTAAAACTTTAACTTACTAGTCATGTTTAAGGTAGTGTAATTTAATTTTATAAAACAGCTGTTCTTATAAGAAATTAAATTTAAAATTTAATTAATTAACTTTTAAAATAAAAAGAAATACTATTTAGTCAGAAAACTGGTGATTAATGTATGTTAAAACCACATATCATCTTACAATTTGTCTAAATAAAAACGAACATGTTTTTCACAATATAACTTCAAACTGATGACAAGCATAAACATAGTTGGTCGCACGATATTTCAAATCCCGACTGTTCAAATTTTAATAGTTCTTTGTTTTTGTTCATATTTATTTCAACAAATGTTAATGAACAAAGTTATTTTACGACAATACTTTTATTAATTTGATATACTTGCATTTTTTTATTAATAAAGTTCAAACTATTTTCGAGATATGGCAACATGTTTTAAAAATATTGTAATTTTTAGTAAGTTTATAGTCTTTTTTTTTTCACTAACATTACCTTATTAATTAGACCTACAAGAGCTTTTTTTCTAGTATGTATTATATATTTTTATTTTTTCCCTTAAAAATGTTTTTCAAAAATTTTAATTGTCGGAAATTAAATTGTCATCTAACCAACACTGTGAACACTCTACGCAAAAAAAAGCACTAAATTTCAAATAAAGCTTTGGTTTGTGGAATTCTAAAAATATCATACAACTAAATTTAATTTGTAGCGAAATTTCTACTGGTAACTGCTAGTGAGAAAGTGAAGGTGTGAATAGCAGCAACTACAAATTGAAGCAGATAATTATTCCCGACCACTGGGCGTTATTCCAAACGATCAATCGCAAAACCTACACGAATATGTCATGTTTTGCTATTTGCGCCATTATGACGCTTCAAATTGCCTAAGGCGCATTGGAAAAAAAAATCCGTATAAATAAACCTCGCAGACTATAAACAAAGTAATTCAAAAATAAAACTGTTGCCAGTTGTATATTGGAATAAAAAATGAAGTTGCTGGTTTCACTGTTCGTATTTGCTTTAGTAAACGAAGTGTTTTCTTCAAACGAAGGTTAGAAATTTTCTATCTCAGAACTTTTAGTTTTTTTTTTCTGTAAGCAATTTTAAACTTGACATTGGTAAAGTTTACTTACAGAAATTCTTAGTAGCTTTGGAGGTAGTAATTAATTTATTTCTAAACTTAGCTAATCGAAAACAGGTTAACAAAATTTCTAAGATATTATCTACCACGTATATTTTAAATGGTTTTATATATTCTAAAAAGGTTACAAGTTAATTCTTGCTATTATTAGACCTGTGTTTAAGATACTTAGTTTGAAATTGTTTAATAAGTAAGCTAAAAGAGGAAAATTTTTAGTTTATTTTAAATTTTTGTTTTAAAAATTATCAAATAAAGTTTATATGATAAGTTTGTTCTACTTTAAGTGCGATAAAATTACATTACTTCGACCGCTAATGACTGTCGAAATCAACAGCTTTTCTAAAGCTAGAACTTATTTGGTGTAGAAAAACATTTTATCATGTTTCTTTATATAATCTAACAGTAATAACGGCTTTGTAGTACACGGTTGAAAAGAGTAAATCAAATTTTTATTGATTAGTTTTTGTATGAACATTATGTTTAGAACGTTACATTTATAGTTTTTGTTATTTATTTTGTCATAACTTTTTACTGTATTGTTGTTGGTAGAAATTATTACTGTTAAATTTTAAAAATAGATATGTCTAAAAAAAATTAAAATTTTACACCAATTGCTTAAAGAGTTTGATTTTTTGTTGTTGTATTTAAAGTTTTAAGGTTTTTGTTATAAAATTTCAAGCAGTGTACTTTAATATGTTTTTTTTTATGTATAACATTAAACTACGGTACGTCTTTTCACAAAAAATTCTTTGTTGTATTTATGAAGAAACTTTTGAAGAAATAGAAAAATAAATATTTTGACAAATTTAAAAGGTTTTAGTGGTTTTTTATAGTTTGTAAAAGTATATTTTGTTATGGCTTTGTATTTTGTAATATTGTTATATAAGTAGTTAAAAAAAACTTTTTTTTAGTAATTTATTATTATAGAGCTTTAAAAAATAACTATACTTTCTGTAACATTTTAATTAAATAAAAACTAAAAAACTTTTTGTGAAGATTTATAACATTTAAAACAAAAAAATATTATTAATTATATTTATTATTATATTAACATAATCAAAATACGTAAACAGTAGAAGAATGTTCACAGCGTGTTTGTGTGTCCAATAGAGGATATTTCAATGAAGAATCAATGAGTAGAACATTCAATGGATATTATAAAGAAATAAAAAGAAGCCAATATGAAACTATTGTTTTAAAATTTTCTGATATACAGGTGATTTTAAGTATTTTATTTTAAATGTAAAGATAATAATTAAGAATGTCCAATTTTAATGGGCAGCGTTGCAAGCATAAGTATTTAAGTGGTCCTAAAAAATCTTTAGAAAGTAGTGAGTATTTAAAACACATGACGTATTAATGAAATTAAAAAAATATATATTGAAAGTAGTTTATGCATAATTAACTAGTCTAGACAGAAGTATTTAAGTGTTTTAACCTTCACAGTTTTTTTTTAATTGATGTTGGGTCACGTCAAAACAATGTGTGGACCATTTGTTAGAGATCCCATGCATAAAACCTTTTTTTGTTGCCTACTTAAAGTACCAAACATTATTTTACTAACTGTTTAAATTTAAAAGATTGTTATGCAGTAGTAATTTTTCAAATGACTTAATAAAAACGTTTTATATAAGTTCTTTAAATTTTTGTTGCTTTCATTAATATATAAGATGCTTAAACACTTTAAAAATATTTTAAGTTCTTAAGTAAAACTAACACAAAAATTAAAAAAAAATTGAGTACAGATATTTTATATTTATCTTTACCCGTGGTTAAAAAGAGTAATAATAGCGAAAAACTACTAAATTTCTTGTTTTACCTTTATAAACTATACTTTAAACACGACAAATCAGTCGTCAGGCTGGTAGAAACTTACTTCTATAATTCTAAATTACAATTTTTTAGAATCTTATATGACTTTTAAAGACATTATGAAGTGGCAAAACAGGCCGAAAGCAACATTGTTTTTTATCACTAAAGTTGACGTTTTAGGACGCACGCTTCGCTGCTGCCATCTACGTCAGCACCAACGGCTACGACTCCGCCTTGTTCGACGTGGTGCGTGGCAATGAGGACAAGGTCGTCGCCGTAAAGGCGCTTCGAGTCGCCTACCTCATGCAGAGTAGCACGCCGTTCACCGTCAACTACATAGGTACAAAACTTGTTTTTTGATTTATGAAATTTCGTAATATGTTTTTTTTTTCAAAACAGCCGGCTGCGACCTGGTGACGGAGCTGCAAGGTTACCCCGCGTCTCTGAGCGTCCAGTCCTCGTGTTCGGTGTTCGTGCCGAGAATTTACGAGGGTTCGTCCAGGCAGCACACGAGCCTCACCGCTGTTTTTTTGAAAAACGTCCCGGAAGGGGTGAACGTCGAGCTGGCTGACTTCGTGACAGGTTTTTGTGACGTTTCAAACGCATGTTTTTGCTTGATATATTTTAACCACTTGTTTGAAAAATTCTTGTTTTAACAAACATTTTTTAATCCATGAAAAAAAAGTATGAATTTTGTACTTAGTATATCTTGTTATAAGATGTAATGTTAAAAGGCGTTAAATCCTAGAGATCCTGATAAGCTAAGCTGTTAATAAAGTTATTTGAGAGCAGTGAAACGCCGTTAGTCAGAATAAAGTTTTGACACAAAAGCATCTGCGGTATATCTTGTTATAGATATTTAAAATAACTTAGTAAAATTTGCTTAAGTATTTTATGTTTCAAAGCATCACATTAAACTAAAGTTTAATTATTTTATCACGAAGAATTTTTTTTCTGATGATTGCTTCGGCTTAGTATAAAACTTTTATGAACTTTTATAAAGCTCGTATTACTTATTTAATGTTTTCATACAGGTGAGAACATTCTAAACGTCGACAACGCAACTGATTTCGATTTGGCGATGATTAAAAAAAGTGACGGAATCAACTTCAAGTCGTACAGCGACAAGAAACTGACTTACGTGTCTTCAATCTACTTGCTCACTTTCGAAAACTTTGATGATGCCGACTTGTCCGACACCACTTTCGATTATTACGGTGAGTGCTTAAAAATCTGCTATGCTACTTTAAGAAAGAAAAAATTGTAATTAAGTCACTTTTGTTTTCAGGAGACCATTTCCAACTTTTTAACTTGAAATATGTACCAAGTAAAAATATTTTTGTTCAAATGAAACTATACACTAGTAAAACTTTGCAAAATAAAATTTTTGAGGTTTTTTTGTGCAAAACGAAAACTTATTTGAAAAAAAAAGTTTGTACTGCTAAAAAGTGTTAAGTTTCACAATTATAATTAAATAACTTTAGACTTTTTGTTTACTAACTTTATTTTTGTTTACAGCTCTTTCTGAGTACGAGCGCAGTTGTTTCAACGTGAGTTTCATATTAAAAAGAATATTTTAAAGTGTTTCTAAAACTATAGGCTGATAGTTGTTTGTAAATGCACTACTAATTTATATTTTGTCAAGTTTGAACTGAGTATTGTATGTAAATAACAACACACCAGTTTAGGTATAAAGCTACTTAATTCTTTACATCTAAACTTTTTATTATTTTCATAGAAATAAATAATTCTTGTGCCAATATGCTGATTTTAGTTTATATAAGCTATCGAAAGCTAAACTCCTTTTTACTGAAAGCTAAACTTGTTAAGAAAACAATATTTATTTTTGGTTTAGTTTTTTTATTATTAATTTTATTTTGTTATTAATATATCACATATGCCAGTAAAAATATCAACTATAAAAATTATTTTTTTTGCTGAAAGATACTTACATTGAAACTGTTGAATTAACTGGGTCACTGAAAAGTGTACCACTAATACAAAACAAAAAAATATTTTAACCAATAAACAGCAAGAAAGAGATTGTAAGTACGAGTTTTTGACCGACGAAGAGTATGCAAAGTCTTGCAACCCGGAAAAATGCCCCGTTTTCGAGAAAATAATCGATCTGATACCTGGTAGCGGCCAAGTTGTCAGCAGTGGTGGAGTGAGTAAATATATAAAATAATTAAATGTTGTTTCTTTTTATTTACTTAAAGTCATGTTTCATGGATTCAAAGAAACAATAAAAGTTTTGTAAAGCATCAAACTACGTTTCAGAGGACTTACTCTCCTCTACCGCCAGACCACTGCAGAAAGAACAAAGATGAATACTTTGGTAAGGTTGCCGGTGGTTTCAACAAATGGAGGCAGCGTGTTTGTTTGAGGACCAAGTACAAGCCGAACCACTGCAACACTTTGCGTGAGTTGAACACACTACTATTGTGAGATTATATGGGTTTGGTAGCTCTCAAATATTTTAAATTATGCCATTCAACTTATGAATGTTCTTCATATCGATAATTAAACAAACTTTGTAACTGTATTGTTTAATGTTGGCAACGTTTAATCTTTTTCTTATGCAAATATTTTTACAGAAAGAAAAGATCCGATTGAGACAGCATGTGTAAGAATTTATTGTAAACGAGTGAAAAATAACTTCTGTACGAAGAAAAATATATTCAAAATTTTTACGTAAACTTTGGGTTTAAGTTGATGTTTTAGTAAACATTTTTAAGCATTTAACGCTATAAAGAAGTAAAAAACATATTTACTTGTATTTTTAAAAATTTAGTGCATAAAAGTTGTACTAAAATTTATTTTCACAAAAAATTACTAAAATCAATTTAATTAAAAAAATATATTTTTTGACTTAATTAATAAAAAAATGATATTGAATTTGAAGTAGTGAATTATAATCAAAATAATATTGTCTAACTTTTTTAGAATAAACTACTACACCAAAAATATCGTTTATCTTTATTTATGACACTAACGTTTAAAAAGTAATTTAGTTAGTTTAGAAATGTTATACACCAGTTACCGACTTATTGACAAACACTATAAAAGAAGCAATTACTGTAAGAAAAGGACTGAGAAACAACACAAAGATACAAAAATAAATCCGATTTTGAAATCTTCTCGTATTTTTGCAGCAAAAAAAATATGCTGACCAATAACTTTCCTAACCGCAGTGCACGTTTTACAACATTCTATATAGGTTAAAGAATTCACGCGAATTCCATTGCATAGTTTGCTGCTTAATATTTGATACAAATATTTTTATCATAACCATGTATGTATGTATACACGATAGACCAATTTATTTTTATTAAAAGATTATAAGAAAAGTATTAGAAAGATACTTACTTATTGAAAAGCTTTTTAAGAAAACAGGGTAAAAAAACCTTTAAGTTCAAATTATGGTCTACTAAACAAAGTTTAAAGCTTTTGTACTTAACAATTTTATTTAGAATAGTTGTTGAACATATTCAGAGCTCTATTACAATAAGATGATTTAAAAAAAATATATACATAAGATCAGTACAATCATAATAACTAAAAATTAAAATGAAATGTTGATGACTTTTAGAATATTTAATCTATCAGTTGATTAAAAACTGAACTTTTTCTTATTCTAAAAATTATAAAATTAATATTCAAAAAACTTCTAAACGTTGCAGTTTGTAAAATATTTATTATTATTATTATTATTATTATTATTATTATTATTATTATTATTATTATTATTATTATTATTATTATTATTATTATTATTATTATTATTATTATTTTTATTATTATTATTATTATTATTATTATTATTATTATTATTATTATTATTATTATTATTATTATTATTATTATTATTATTATATTGTTTATTGTGCAATGTTGGACTCAGGCATCAAAACCTGAGCCACTTAAACAGGACACACAAAAAGAGAATAAGAAAATAAACTTATATTCAAAACTTTAAGATAAATTATATATAGATATACAAACATAATTTATATGAAAACACAAAGTTAAACACAATATGATAAACAAATAAACTAAATTGAAAATTTGCACATATTGTTTTAATAAAAACTACTATTTAACGAGTCAATTTGCTAACTAAGTTCTCATCGATATTAAAAAAGACTAAGTTTTTATAACCTAACGAGAAAAAATAAACTTTTAACACAAAACGTAATAGAGTTATTAAAAAACTTAGGACATCTTAAATTTTTTGATATTTTAAGCAATTTTTTTTTTGTTAGTTTGATAAGAAGAGACTAAAAAGTATATACTTATTTATACTCATATTGAGCTGTTCATATATTGAGTATTTTAAAAACTTGTAGTACTTGATTGTTTTTATAAGTATCGAAAAATTTAAAGTTAATAAAATTCTTTTTTTTTATTATAAAACTTAAATTGTAAGGATTTTGTTTTGCTATTCTTATCTGAAAATTCATATATATAGGAAATGAATAATCATATTCAAATATTTTAAAGTTTGAATATTATTAAAAAAGCTTTAAACTTGTTCTAGTTTCGGGATTTGTTAAAACTTTATTTGTTAGGATCTTTGATTCGGCTGGTTACATAAATTTATTTAAAATGTTCTTTCACCTTCTTATTTTAATATTCATTGACTACTTATACATAAAAAAATGTTATATTACAACTTTAAATTTCATACTTTGTTACAATAATCAAGTAGTGAGAAAAACAGTTTTTTCATCTTTCGTTAAGTATCCAATATCAACTCTTAATATACTTGTTTCAGAAAAACTTGAAGTTTTTATTTGTTTATAAGTCTTAAAAAAAGTTTTAGAAAATGATTTATTTAATTACGGTTTATTCTTAGACCAGGACCGGCCAATTAAAAAGTTATTATGTGTGCCATTACGGTTATTGTAATTTCAGTTAATTAAAGGTATATAAATTTAAATTTTTATACGACTTGTTGAAAACTACATAAATAATAAATGGTGTTTGCTCAGACTATTAAATTACTGAGTTTCAGAGCTAAGATCTTAATCATTTGTAAAAAAGTTCTACTGCTTACAAATTATTGTTGCAATTATTGTTATTTAGCACATACTTTTTACCTATGTATAATTGCGTAGCATGGAAACTCAGTAGTGCAATAGTCTCTATAAACCTAATTATTTTTTAATCTTCCTAACCGAGAACTTATTGCTAATTATTGAATTTAGTTTGTTATTAATTAAATCACGTTAATTCATACACTTTGATTTTGGAATCCTATGACAATCAGAATATCTAAATTAGCAAGTACCTTTGTTTGTATAGGTGTCAAGAAACTAGCAACTCTATAATATTAGTTGACTTTTTGAGTAAAAAAAGCAATTAAATAATAGTGAAACCCTTAACGTATTTATGTATACTTTTGTACTTTATAAATTTCACCTAGCTTATCATTTGATGCATATATTTTTTTTATGTTACATACTTGTAGTAAAAATTATTGCCTCTTTTATTGCTTAAAACTAGATAAACTATTTTATTTAAAAAAAGCATAAAAATGTTAATTTTTTAGTATAACACCTTAATACTTATATTATCTACTAGCCTTTTGATTACTTAAAGTTTAACATGCAGTATTTTTGAAAGTGTGCTAAATTTTTTTTTAAATATTTTTATTAATATTAACACCTCATACGATATGATGTATATTTTTATTTGAAAACTCAGTAGCTACTCAAAGTTTATGATTGGCCCTTCGTTTTTTAAATTTCTACAAGTTTAAAAAGGCTTAAACAGAAAAAACTTAAATTCATATATTTTAATATAAATTGAAAAAATAAATAATACTTAGGTTGGTTACACATGTTTAATTCCATTTAATTTTTATATGGTATTATGCTTGATCAGATTTTCAGTGAACTATGCAAATGCAAACTTTAGAAAATGTTTTACACACACATTATATTAAAAGTGGTAACTTATGCAAACTTTAAAACAGGGGTCGGCAAACTGCGGCCCGCGGGCCAACTCCGGCCCTTGAAGTGTAAATCTGCGGCCCGCGAGCATGTTTTTTATTAAAATGGAATGCGGCCGGCGAAAGAAAAAGCTGCGGCCCGCGAGCATGTAAATGTGGCCCTCGAGCATGTAAAAGATTGCCCGCTAAACACAAATATACTTTAAATTGATTTTTTCGAAAAAAAAAAACAGTATTTTTATTAGTTTTGTTTTTAAGTTCCTGGATATCTTTTAAAAACCATTTATTATCTTCACTGCTTAAGCTTAATAAGTAAAAAGGACAGATAGTAGTTCTAGTAGTATTTTTTTAAAGTTTAGATGTTGCTTTTCCTTTCAAACAACAACATCTTGGAGTGTATACAAAAAATTACGTACTTGGATTGGAAAGTTTCTTAGATTTAGTAAGTTGACAATGCAATAAGTAATTTTATTTAGTATAAAGGTTTTTATGTGTACAAACACTGTGCAAACATTGCAGTGTTTGTACATTTGTCAATTCTTTACAATTTAGGTCTTTGCTTTGACATGTGACTACAAAAATGTTTTGTTTTATATTTATTTTACAACAATATTGAATTTTGCAAAGAAACATTTAATACAAATCAAAAACAAAAATATTTTTTTTAATTTATAAATTATTTTGTTTAAATGGCAAAGTTTTTCAATCTTGGCTTTTTACATTTTTTATCTTTTAAAAACACTGAATGGTTTGATGTAACTGATTGTAACTTTTTTGTTTCAAAAAGTTGCAACCAAAAAACTTTAAATAGATTATTAAAGTATTTAAGGGTTTTAAAAGAACAACTTGAGCCGTTTGTAATGAAACTAACAGTATAAGTTTTGTTTATACTTAAGTTAATTTTACAAATAGCTGAAACTTTAAATATTTGATGTGACATGTATTGAGTATATAAAAATTATTTTTAACAACTTAAAATAAAAAAATAACTTAATAAATAGAAGTTTATTATAAAAAAAAGTATACAAATTGATCCACATCTGTTTTTTGAGCTTAATTATTTACAAATGTCAGTGAGAGTTGCTTGTAAATGACTACGTGAAATGGCTATCTACAAAATGCAAAAGACTGGAAGAGAAAAAAACAACACTTTGTGAAACTGAAGTAGAAGAGGAAATGGATATCAAATTCTATCAATTGCTTTATTGCATCACTGTGTACGTAGTTGATTTTTAACTTTTGTGTATCGTTTAAATTTTTTTCATACGGAAAACGTCTGATAAATTGCTTATGTTATTGTTAAAGAGTTAGGTGGTAATGAAAAGAACAAAATTGTTATTATATTTCAATTAATTTATAAATAATTTTAGAAATAATATTAAGACACAAATATTATAATAAATATTAATCTAAGACTCTAAAATAAAAACTCATTTTAAATAGGGCAGGTCAGACACCTATAAGTAGCTAAATGTGACTAAAATCGATTAAAAATAAAAACTGACTAAAATAAATACTGCGGGCCCCGGGAAATTTAAAAACTTTAAATTTGGTCCGCGAGAACAACTTGCCTGCCAACCCCTGCTTTACAAGATAAGTTCAAAGTTTTCGACCAAAAATAATAATTTAAAATAATATAAAAAATGAGTTGAATTGAAAATAAACTTTTTTTTAAGATAAAATTGCGTTCTCCAGAAAGAATAAAAACGTTTACTTTAGCGGAAATATCATTAATATATTAAACTGTTTTCTTAGATAGTTAATCACCATCGTTTTACTTATCTTAGAAGTTCTCAAACGACAAACTATGAATATTCAAAAAAAAAAAGATGTGATTTGTTTATTGATACACTTTTATCTTTAGATTTGTAAAAAGTATGTACTTTATGCAGAGAATAATATCCAAATACATTTCACCATTAACTCTGTTTTATTAATTTTGCATTAGCTGCAAATGAAGAACTTTAAATATCTTCATTGAAAGTGTTTTTTGTTAATTCTAAAAATCTTAAGTTGAAATTTTGTCTGACATATGTTCTAGTACACAATACTAAAACATTTATTGAATATTAGTTTAGCATAGTAAAAAGTATATGTTAATAAAACCTTCGTTTGTTTTCTCATACTTGGCCGATTATTTTTGCAGAATTTTTTTTTTGTTATCAAGAGGCTACACAGTTCTATAAAATCATTCGCTTCAGAAGATATCAACTACTATCCAAAAACTTTCAGTTTACTAAAATGTAGTTTTTAGCTTTTTGTTTACCTTCGCATTTAACTTTTTTTTTACTTAAATAAACTTTTTATCTAATACGACTTTTTTATGAAAAAACAATTTTTTAAATATTTTAATTACCTGAAAAAATTATTTGAATTGTTAAAAAGTACTTTTCAATCTAAGAGTATATTATAAAAAAATTAATTAAAATATAAATACAATTGCATAGTAATTATTACGTAATGATTTTAACACCAACGTGTTTGTTAACAAAAATAACTTAGTCAGTTTACAAATTACATTTTTCAATTGACGTTAATTTAGTAGTTCAAACAACATAAATAATGTTTAAATGCAGCGGTAAATACAGACTTGTGTCATGTTTTTTCTTTATTATTAACGATTTCCCGGAGTATTTAAATACTTCTTTATCGAATAAAATACTATTAAAATGCAAAGGTTCATTTCTTCCTTGGAAGAATCAAATTTATAATCGTTATTGAAGTTTGCAGCTGGAGTCTACGAATTTTAGATTTACTTTTATTCAATATTGATAAAACTGACATTAATAAGATGACGGAGCACTGTCAAGTCTATAAAACAAGTTTGAGAGTTTTACAAAACTAAACAAATTTTTAAATGATTTATAATAAATTGTAATAAAATTTGAGGCAAACTTTATATTTTTTCGATCATAAATAATTGAATTAAGCAGGCCAAACTAAGAGGCCAAACTTTTTAAAACTTTCAATTTATAATAATTAACTTTTCAAAATCTTAAAGTAATAAAAAAGATTTTTAATATTTTAGTCTAAAATATAACTTAACTGTTTGTACATAAGTGGACTTTTTTCTTTACAATTTATTTATAAAAACAATAATGTTAAACTTTTTTTTCTGAACTATCTTAAATCCAGAAACAACTAATAATATTATAAATAAACAGGAGTTTTATTTTATAAATATCATAAAAAAACAAAGTGGTGTAAATAAATACATCTGAACCAGCCGTAAGAATCAAGTGTAATCAAATTTAAAATAAATAAAACTAATATATCATTAAGTGTTGCTGTTATTGCGTCAGACAAAAGTGCAGATTGTTTCGTTAACTTGATTCTAAAATAGTAACACAAATTAAAAGTAGTAACACTGAAACACGTAAAATTGAAAAATACAGTATTTAGTAAAAACAACAAAAACAAATCATCGAAACACGAATCGGCTTTCGAAAGCGTCATTTCCGTACTCAAACAAAATTGCATGGAAAAAATTTGCTACACAAAAACCCGCGAAAAAAAAAGTCGGAATTTTCCTTAAATTTTTTAAAACCATATCTCCTTGTCCTTGGTCTTCTCCTGCACGTAGGCGGTGAACTTGCGCAGGAACTTGGGGTACTCCCGCTTGTAGATGGTCCGGAGGACGGAGGCGGGCGCCCACCCTCCCGGGTTCACCTCCGCCACGTACACGATGTCGCACCTCAGGTCCCGCCGGCTCACCTTCTCTCCGTCGGGTGGCGCTGCGACGTACGTCTGGCAGATGAGCGCGATGTCGCATTCGGCGCGGCAGCAACCGCCCACCGGCTCCGCCTGGTGGTGATATTTAGTTGCAATATTTTGATAAGGTTTATTTTAAACCGGGAAGTTACATTATAATTTTTGATAACAGTATATGTTATTGAAATATTTTTATAGGCGATACATATGAATAGACGCAAGTTGTGAGAAAAATATATAGTACAAGTAATAGCTTAAAAAAATAAATATTAGTACTGATCAAATTTTAGTAAATTCAATTTGGTAAAGTGAAAATAAAGATTAACAAACCTAAAAACTACGAAAAAAAGCAAAACCGTTATAATCCAACAAATTTTCCAACCTTTTCGTGGTCCACACTGAAGTTGCAGACCATCCAGGTGTCGTGGGGCTTCCTGCCGTCCTTTGGCATCGGCTGGTCCTCAACTTTGAGCATGTTGGACACGTACAAGCAGTCGCGCTGGGCGGAGGGCCACACCCGCTTGTGGGTCTGGTATATTATGGTGGTCAGTTCCGCCGGCGCCTCTATCACCCTGCAGTTGGTTTAAAAAAACTTAATTACTGTAATTACCCTAAAAGAATTAAATATTTTCAAAAAAAATTGGAATTGAAATCATTTTTTTAGCAGACTTGTCTGAAATTTCTTTAAAAAACTAAAATTAAATTCAGACTTTATCATTAAAATTAAGATTCTTCTTCAGCTCAATAGGTATATTTTCACCATTTTGGTTAAAATTTACAACTGTCACCTGAAACTGTCGATGGTGCCTTCCCACTCCAGCCGGTAGGAGGTGTCCCAGAAGTAGTGGCACATTTCCCTGGCGGTGACCAGTCCGATGCTGTGGATTGCCTTCAGCGGGTCGCATATCCGGTCGTCGATGACCAGCTCTCTTCGGTACACCTTTGAAAAACAAAAGAAATTTGGCTGGTGAAATTTCTATAAACAAATACCCAGAAATACTAAGATTAGTGTTTGTTATTCTTGTAGACATTGTAGTAATCATTTGTGTTTTAATTTTGGTTTTAGCGAAAAGTGTATGTTGATAGCCTTACTGTTTAGAATTAAACATATTTTCTGTATAATAATAAAGAAACTGAAAATTTATGCACTAAAAGTACATTAAAAAACTGAAACAAGCACTTCATATTTGTTTTTGCAGAACAATGATAAACATTAAAAAAAGAAAAGTATCTTACCTTGAGTTCACCTTCTTCAGCGAAAAGTTCCCACGAATTTTCGTCGTTTTCGTTGGGAAGAGCCATGCTTTCAGTGAGGTGAGCTTTTATTCGCTGCTCCAACTTGTCTGAATGCTTGTGTCTTTGCTGTGAATTTAGACTGATTACAAATTGTATATGAAGTACTAATGTTTGTTCTACTTTCTTATAAGTTGACAAAACAACTAATCTAGTTCAAAGACTGTGAAATTTATAAAAATGGTTAATCGATATGTAAATTACCTCCGAGCTTAATGATAATTGGGCAAAATGTTAAAATCAGTTTTATTGGAAGAAAAATTTCCGACGAGACATTCTAAAAGTGAGAAAATTAGGCGTTTTTTATGAAAAAACTCTTACAATATCAATTTACAAAGTTTCGCTATATTTTCAAAAAAAAATATCTGTGAGTATCCGAGCTGGATAAAAAGTAAATAATAGAAATAACTACAACCTATTCAAAAGGGAAGAACACTATAGACATACTTTTATTTACAAAATTCTAAGCTTATACATTCTAAAACAAAATAGTATAAATATAGCAAAATGATAAGACAAATATAAATTAAAAACAATAAGCATAAAAAACATGTTCCGAAGTTTATTCGCAAACAGCCGTCAAACGCTCAAAAACAATTATGACGTCACAACCTTGGGCTTCTCGGTGACGGCCTTCTTCTGCAGGTTCTTGCTCACCCGCATGTCCTCGTCCACGCGGTCCTGCTTGTCGTGGTACGCCTCCAGGCACTCGTAGAACATCTCCTCCGTCATCTCGCTGTTCGGCCCCTCCTCCAAGTCGGGACTCCCCATCAGCGAAACTTGCCGGCGCGCCTGACGCAGCTCCGACTCGTGCTTCTCTATCAGCCTGGTGGTGTTTTTGTGTAAAATAATGCTAAGAGATATCAGAGAACAATTTTTTTTTGTATAAAGTCTTGTAAGTCTTTTAAAAGGCACACTAAACATATGTATAGATAATCAAGGTTTGTTTATAAAACAAAACAGTACTACAGTGTTAGTTGATAGAAAAACTTAAAAAGCTGTCGAATTGAACAATACTTTTTAAAATAACTTTGTAATTTATGTCTCTCATCACGACGCTTAAAAACAGAATTTATGACGTCACAAACCGCCTCCTGCGCTCCCTCTCCTTCTCGATCTTCTTCAGCAGCTTCTCCTCTCTCAGCTGCATCACCTCTATGCAGTGCTGCAGCGTCTGGAGGGTGCCGTTGGTGGTCGCCTTGAACGTGATCGCCTCCCCCCTGAAGTCCACCACCGTCGACCCGACGATCTTGTCTTCGAGGGAATCCCCCTTCGACGAAACTTCCCCGTCGTGCACGTCCGCGCACCGGTCGAAAAATCTGAACAAAATAATATTTTTTCAAATAAAAAGTTTTTGATGTTTCTTGGAACAAATGCTTGCTCTTGTTAAAAAAATATTTCTTTAGCATATTTTTTGAAACTTTGTTGAGGGATTTGAATAAGGATAATTGTTGATTAAAAGTGACTTTAAAAACAGGTGTGAAAGATCGATATAAATTAAAATAATATGAAAAAAAAGTAATAACACTAGTCTTTTTGTTGATATCGATATTTTTATCATTTTTCTTCTTTTTATAACTTTTAAGAATATTGTTGATATACTTCATTACATTTATTTTTGATATTGATGTTATTATTATTTTTATTACTATCATTAATTTTTATTTCGTTATTAATTATATTACTATATTAACAATTATATATATTTTTTTAAAACAATTAATGACTTAAAATATTAATAATAAATAAAAGAATAATATTTAAATAATATACATATATATAAGAGCAATAACAATAATAATAATAAAAGGAAAGAAAATAACATATGAAAAAAAAAAAAACTAATAACAATAAGAAGAAAGAATGGGTATATGTAAAGGGTATTTCTTTAGCACAAAAGGTCTCGACAAAACTTATTTCGAAGACAATAATAATGTTAAATTTATTTAAACAAATTCAACATCGTTTCCTTACAGGAATCTTCAGGCCTGCAAAATAAAAACTAAGACGATGGATAACTTAATAAATAGTGCAAAATAATTAATATAATCAAATCTATAAAGTTAAAAAAAATCATTACGTAAGTTTAACATTGTTAAGGTGAACAGAAAATAATTAAATTAACAAAAATAAAGTTTTTAAATAGCAATATTTATACTTACAAGCGTTGAAATGTCTTATACAGTTTAAGATATAGTTAATCACAAATCAAAAATGGCTTTTAACAAACAAAGGTACCTTAAAAATTAACAAGCAAAAACTAAATTAACAGCTATAAATACGCTAAGTTTTAAAGTAGAATTTTCTAAAGTGCGGACAGGTGTAAAAAAGCTCTTGTCTTTTATTTAATTTTGTTTTTTGTCAGCAAGTGATATTTCAATTTTTTTCCAAGTTGCAGGTCTATTTGTTAAAAGCCATTTTTGATTTGTGTTGTTATAAGCTATATCTTAAAATGTATAAAACATATCAACGCTTGTAAGTATAAATATTGCTATTTAAAAACTTTATTTTTGTTATTTTAATTATTTTCTGTTCACCTTAACAATGTTAAACTTACGTAAAGATTTTTTCAAATTTTATAGATTTGATTATATTAATTAGTTTGCACTATTTATTAAGTTATCATCTACTTATTTTTTATTTTGCAGTCCTGAAGACCCCTGTAAGGAGAAACGATGTTGCTTTTGTTTAAATAAATTTAATATTAATATTATTAAAGAAAACTATTATTATTATTATTATTATTCTTAATGACTAAATTTTAACACTATTTTATTGTATTTAGTCCCTGGTATGTCACTTAGTTCTAAATAATTAATCTACTTTACATGCAAAAATGTTTTAGAAATATGGATGAAAAAAGTGATATACACATATAAAAGCTAAATTTTTAAGGGACGTATTTAACAAACTACATCAAACTAAGAAAAAAAAAACATAGAACTTTATAATCAAACCTTAAATAGTAAGATTTAAAAAACAAATAAAATATTTGAGTCATAATTCGGCAAACAAATAGTGTTGTTATAAGTGCTGCCAAAAAAAAAAATATTTTTGTCTAGATCTTTAATTTAAATTTGAAAAAAAAAGAACCTAGATATAATATAAAAAATTCAATCTAAAGAAACAAATTTTAATTTTTTTTGTTATTTTTTTTGAAAAAAACAAAAATAAAGCTAAAATGACCTTTTTTTCGAAGGGCCTTTGCATTAAAAATAAGCCCCAATACATTTTTACTTTAACTTTGTTTAAAAGTCGAAGAAAACTTCTATTGGACATAAAAAAAAAAGTTTTTAAATTAATAATAAGAAAGAAATGCCATAAGGAAGTCAGGCTAAAATGGAAAAAAAGGAAATTTGAAATTTTCTGAAAATCTATGATCATTTGAAATAATACCATAAATATTAGCAAATGGTTCATGGGAAACAAATCAGTAAGAAATAGAACTTTATCAGAAACATAAAACACAATTAGTATTTAGCGAGTTTAATTAGTATTTATTAAGTTTTGTATTTGTTTCTGACTTTGATATTAATTAATGTTTTTTAACAAGGAAGTTTTTAACAAGGAATAAAATCAAGTTTTTACAAAAACATCATCCAAACATTAAACTTTGAACTAGAATAAAAATTAAATTAGCACAAGAATTTAGTCATGACAAATAAAGCTTTATATAATTATTTCTTACAGTTGAATAAATTATTATATTTTTATATTTAATAGCTGAAAAACAAATAAAGCTAACAAGACTTGAAAACTTATCGTAAAAATGAACTTTTGTATGATTAAGTAAAACAAGTTAAGTCTGACAAAAGTTTTAAACTTTTGTTCGACTTAAAATCGGTTAGATGACTATTCATGTGCATTATGTTTAATATTAGGTATGAAAATAGTAATATAAAAAAATATATATTTATTATATAAGTTATTGTATCTAATAATAATTTTATGTCAGTTTTTATTATACTTTTACTAAAAAAAACTTAGTTTAAAGAACACAGTGACTGTTTAAACTTAAGATTTAAATTATTAATAATCTTGACATATATTGTAAAAAGCTAAAAATAAGTATACTTTAAAAACTGTTAGCTAATAGACTAAAAGACGTTAAAGAACTTTTAAAGACAGAAAAAAAATCGTCACATTACTCTTTTATAAAGTTTACATGACAATTCACTATTTAGAATGAAAATATCTCAAAGACATTTTGAAAAAAACTAAAATTTTACTAGAAGGTTTAATTAACAAAGATTCTGAAAGTAAAATAAAAAAGATAAAAATAACAATTTAAAGAAAAATATAACTCACTATCGTTAACATAGTTTCTGTTGTACATCTTTTAATAAGATGGTATAAAAACTTTTTGAGTTTATAAAAGAATATTTACATCTTTATCTAATTTCGGTAAAAAAATCAAAACAAAATCATTTTCCAAAAACTCAAAAAATATTACATCAGCAAAACTTACTTTATTCTCTAAAATATCCGAAACAAACCTCTGCAAACTCTCGATCTTGCTGTTCAAAATGTCCTTGAAAGTGTCCAGCTCGGCCAACTTCTCCTTGAGCATGCGGGTGGTCTGCCTGTTCAGCAGCCCCGACCCGGACGAGTTGACGGACACCGTGTTGCTGTTGACGGACATCAGCGAGCCCTGCCGCCGCAGCTTGATCGAGGCGGTCTCCCCGCTCTTGGACTTGTTCTCCTCTATGATCTCGCACCAGTGGTTGCGCTCGTCCTCGGAGGCGGCTCGCAGGTACCACACGCTGTCGTTGATCGCCACGTCGAACCTGGAAATCATTTCTGATGACAAACGAGCAACATCTGAGTTTTTTTTTCAAGCAGGAATGAGTTTAAATTATCACGTGAGCATCGCTGTTAGAGTTGGCTATCTTGAGAACTGTTTGACAAGTTCAGATTTTTTCTCACCTTAACTGGTCATAAAGAAAATAGCAAATTAGCACGTATATTGTTTATATGAACTTTGTTTCTATGATCCCCATATCGAATCTGAGAATTATGTTAGATAAATAAAGAGTGTTGTTTTAAATTGATTCTATTGTTTTTTAGTACACAACGAACAATGTTGTCTCACTTTAAAGGAGATTATATTACGCTTTGATTTTTACTTTGTACACTAGTGTTTTGTTTGCTTTACATTTAGCTAATTCTTAAATCCTAAATTTACACTAGTTTATTACGTCGTATTATATTGCTTAAAATTTTTGTTAATTAGGATAACAATAATGAAAAAAATACTATTAATATACATTAAATGTATTTTTGATTAAAAAAAAATTGATGATGACAAATTTTTTTTTATTTATATGGTAGATTTTTCAGGTCAAGTTAAAATTTTACTTTCTAACATGTAAAAATTGTTTAAAATTCCATGTTTTTTCAGGTATTTTAGTGATTTTAGTTCAAAGTTCCAGGTTTTTTAGAGATTTCTGTTCAAAATTCCAGGTTTTTTTCAAAATTTCTCTAATTCCAGGTTAATTGTCAAACTCCGGGTTTTTCCAGGATTCCAGGTTTTTTGGCAACTCTGATAAATGGAAGTGAAGTTTTATTTCACTCAACTATAACTTTAACTCAATATTATTTTTACATCTTATTTACTATTGTGTGTGAAGGAACTACTGGTAGAGTTGTATAAGAACTGTGTTTCTTGTATGTTTATTTTCAATAGAGGTGTGCAAATTAAATATTTTATTTACAACCCGGTTTCGGTGACAAAAAATTGCGACCTCTTCAAGTAAAATAAAATGGTGAACTGCAAATAACAATGTTGGTTATCTATAATGTTTATTTATATGTTTATTTTCTAATATTGTTCAAGTATAAATTTATTATATAAGTTAAAATTAAATGTTTTAAATCTCTTGCGCTAGATTTAAATATTCAATAGTTCTTCAAGTATTTTATATTTTCTTCTAAATTTTTGTTCAAATATTATTTCAAAACAGAGATATGAATCAATTACTTATTCTATTTAGTCTAAAGGAAAATGTTGCAAGTGAGGGAAGTAATTATAAGTGGTAACAACATAGCTGCTATTTTTTTTTTTGTAAATTTCTAACAGGTTTTTTGAACTTCTTCCGGAACTTTAAAAAACAAGTTTTTTGGTCCATTTCTAAGATAAAACTAAACTTAAGTTAAAAAATCTGTTTTTAATACACCAATATAACAATATTGAAAAGATACTGTAAAGCTGCTTAAATAAGATTTAAAAACAAACTCAAATATTACAAAAATATTTCTACCTTACGATAGACTGTTTGTATTTAAACCAAATCTCGAAATTACTTTACATGTAAAATAAAAGTTTGAAATTCCTGGTTTTTCCTCTTTTCTTTTTTAATTTCGTAACTTACAGGTTTCATTTCAACCTTGTAACAGTTCAAAATATTAAAGTAAACTTTAACTAATTGAAAACTGCTTTTATATGTTTCAAAAACTACTTAAAATTTATTATACTAAGAATAAAACTTTGTGAAGAGTTTTTTAAACTTATATAAGTTTTAAAGTGATATATTTTTATCTTATTTATTAAAAAAACGCAAAAAGCAACTAAAAAATAGATAACTCTTACATGATTCTAAGTACTAAGAATAGTATTGGCTTTTTATGGTACGAAAGTAGTGTACTTTTATTAACATAATTTTTATAAGGTAACCTTTTCTTTTAAGTACATAAAATTAATTGTAAGTATCTGTCATGTTTAATTTCCTTGTTATATACGTAACCAAACCTTAAGAGCATAGAGAAATTTGTAATTTATTTTTTTAAGTTTTTCACATACAATAAATATTTGTTACAGTAAATTTAACTTTAACGAGAGATAACAACAAACTTATACAAGTTATGAAATATTTTATATGATTGTTTTTATTAAATTGTTGTTTAGAATAGTTTAAAATTTATTTGAGTTTTTTGATAGAAAATACAAAGAATCATAAGACTATTTTTAAACTAAAACTATTGTAATTAATTTAAAAGAAAATTAAAGCTAACTTTTGTTTTATCTTACAAAAAATGGATATAATGAACTTAATCATTAGACAAACCCAATTTTATACGTAAAAAAGAGCTGTTTTTAATTACGAAACGGTGTCAATCTGTAAATAAACAAGTAAACAACTCAAAATAAATAAAGGTATGCGTATTTTTAAATCCCAAATGAATGAAGCTTACTGAGGTGCAGTAAACTAAGAAACAAAAAACGTTAAAAAAATACTTGATATTGTTTTTATAATAAGTCTCTTAAAAAAAATTAAAAACTTTTAATGTAACACAATTAATTATACAGCTCTTTATAAAAATAAACTTTATTGATTTTATAAAAAATTATAATAAGAAGTTCAAAACCTTATATTGATAAAGAAAGAGTAAAGCTAAGAAATAATATTAATTACAAGTAGGTGGTTAATTAGACAGTAAAAAAAAATCTCTTTTAATATATAAATTAGCTATTTGTTTTACTTCGATCAAAAAAAGATAAATATACTTTAAAATTTAAACTTCAGCAAAAATTCATCAGCGTAGTTAAACATAACCAAGATATTATTTTTTAAATCATAACATTTATTGTATACAATTTAACAATTAATTTTAAACGGTTTAACAAGCTTCTATTACTTTCTACATTGAACTCTATATTATAACTATTTACTACTTTGTACTAATTATACAATTTATCAAAACTTTTACACTTCAATCATATTTTATATACTTTTTTTTATCGATTAAAAAAAAAAAAAAACTTTGTATCTTTTATTTAATTTATACAAACTCTTACAAAAAATAAATACTTTTATTACTAATACGACGTCAAAATAAACGTACTGCTTTTTTAAACTGAAAAAATACTTTAGTTTATAAAAGTTTTAAACACAGTAAACTTAAGAAACTTTAATCCTCTAAAGAGCTTAGTTTTTTTTTAACAAATATTTCATAGTAGTAAAACTGTTTATCAAATTAAAATGATTCAAAAACTAATTAACTAATACTTTTTAAAACTGATTAACAACAACAGTATATTACATATTGAAAAAATTCACTAATTTTCAACATTGTTTAAGTACTACTATGATCTAGTATATGAAACCATTGTTACAGTACACGCTTACTATCTTGAATTGCTGTAAACCGTGTTTATTTACACATTGAAAACACTTTATGACAGAGTAAGTTAACAAAAGTAACCAACCTGCAAGGGTCAAACTCGTGCTTGTGTACGATCGCTTTGGACAGGGATATGGTTCCGCGGCAACCGTACTCGCTCTCATCTTCGTTCCTGTAGTAGCACAGCGTCCCATTCGTGCAGCACACGTATCTGTCCTGTGAACCAATAAAACAAGTACTGACCAAGCCTAAAGTGACATAATATTTTCTATCTTAAAGCTTATACATCATATTTCAGTTGTTAACAAAACTATAAAACACAGCTAGCTTTTTCTCAATCTTAAAACATATACCAACTTTTATTATTACTTTAAACACACAAAAAGCTTCAGTTGTAAACTGAAAAAAATTCGAGTGAAACAAGCTACCTGCCACCCGTGTATGTAGTTCGTCCACTTGCTCAAAATTCCCTTCTTTTCCAGCAAAAGTTCCGGTGAAGAGTTGTTGTTGTTTTCGTTTTCATTGAACTCGTCCTCCGACGAATCGTCAGAAATTTCAGCTACTTTTTCTTGTGCAGCCATTTGATTAAAAAATGTATGTTTTAACTTTAAAATGTTTAAAAAATTAAATATAAGCAGTATTTTTAACTTAAAGTCTGAAAAAAACAATAAAAATGTTAATTATTATGTGTTAGTTGCGCTTAAACATATTAGTCTAGTAAAGTCTTCATATTTAAAGAAGCTTATCACAAAAAAGTAAATAAAATAATTGCTTTTCAAGTTAAAACAAGAACTTTTCTCTTAAATTGTATTTAAAACTTAGTTTTAAACTGGGCGATTTATGATATTATTATGTTCAATTAAGAACTGTACGTTTAAGATATTGGTTAAAAACTAATTAAAATAATGTTACAGAACTTTATTTTATGTTCATTCTTTTTCTAGGAGTTAAACGTCTTGTGTGATTACACAACTTTAATGACATATAAGTTAATTTAAATTCAGTATTTTTGTATTTAGTTTTATTTATTACGTTGTAAACTGAACAAAAATTAAAATTTATAGAAGTTATTAAACTTTGTGTAAAGGATAAACTTTGAACATTAATTTGATAACAGAGAACAGTAGTTTCTTGCAAATCTACGTTCTCGTTTAGTTAAGCATTTAGAATTCTCAAAAAATACTGAAAAACCTCTACAAATCTACGAAAGCAACAAAAAACCTCTCTTTAGTTACGTTATCTCGTTTAATTACGCACTTTTGCTGTGAACTCAATGTGGATTCGCGAGAGCTTATTATATTACATTTAAAAAGAAAAATTCAATTGGAATGTTTTCAATAGGGAATGTTAAATCACATCAATACTGTAAAAATTAGGAATTAGCTAATTTAATAAATCAGATTAGCCTAGAAATTAGAGAATAATCAAACTAGTCTAAGAAAGTGATGGCCTTTTACAAATTGAATAAAATGCATTATTAAAAAGATCATTTAGTGTCTATTAAATAATACTTTTCTGGTTTTCTTTGGTATAAATATACAGTTTAAGAATAAACATTAAACTAAAAATAGGGTTCAAATAATTTAAAGCTACAAAACAAAAGGAATTTGAAAATAAATTGTATAATTTTTGTGCCCTTTCAAATTAAATTAGTTTGTATACTAACTAATAATCTGATTGAATTTTTTTTAAACTTATACTAAACTTTATTAAACTTTCAAAAATTAGCAAAACAAAAGCCATAACTCAGCTTCACATCGCGGAAAGGACAAACTTGGAAACAATTAAACTCTTTAAGCAGTCCTATACAAAAGTTTTCTGAACAGATGTAAGGAACTTGATACATCTCAACATCTCTCTATGTGTAGAATTTTCTGATAAATTAATTTATAAACGGAAGTTGTCTAAGAAACGGTAAGAAAGCATCTAAAGTAATCTGAAAACAAATAGCTTAACAGCCAGGTAGTTTATATTATATCTAATAAATGGTAAAAGTAAGATGAACTTAATTAGGGCAGAGACAAGTATAAGCTAATAATAGTGCATAAAAGATCTAAACAATATGCGGACACTGGACAGCATTTAAATTGAGTGTCCTAAACTAATGGTTACAAATCATACTAGACTATCAATAACACCATAGAAAAATTATAACAAGTACAGGTGTGGAGTAACTAAGTATTTAATAAAAAAAGTTATATTTTGAAGTTATTAATAAGTTCAACACTCTTATTGAAATATATTAAGTTCAAATGCAAAATCTCTTACTTGTAGCTTTGAACGTGTACCAGGAATTGTTAAATCAACTTACTAGTTATGTTAGTTTGTTCTAAAGATTTTGTTTTTGTCAATAGTTTGCTAACTGAATGGTTTACCCGAAAATTTTTCTTCTTATATTAATATTTACTTTTATGTTAGTTTATTTGCTGCAAAAACAATACAATCAATACATGCATTGAGTTAAAATGTGTCCAGTTTAAATTTCAAAAAAATAACACGAATATGAGTTACCCAATTGTAAATACTACACTTTTTTATATTTAATACTCAATTAAGTTTTGAACATAAACTTAAGACATCAATAGTGTTTAACAAAACTTTATCGAGTTTCTTAAAGACACTAATAAATGAAACTTTACAAAAAGTACAACATAACAAATAGAGTATCCAGCAGCTAAAATGGTAAAAAGAAGACTTATTATGACACAGTTAACTCTAAAAAAAATTAAACAGGAATGACAAACACTTATTGTGTAAAATAAATTATAGCGGTAGTTCGATTGCTCATTAGTTCAAAATAAAAATAACATGAATGAATTTCATTTAGGCAGTAAATGTTAATTTCATTGAAATTAGTTTTAAAGCAATTTAATAGTTAAACTTTAAAAACTATCAACATTATTATGCTTTATGTACTTTAGCAGAAATTCTATAGTTTACAGCTAGAACAATTTATAAATACACAAAAACTATTTTTTTACATTTACTAAACTTATTCATGCACTTTTAAGCATATAAATAGTAAAAAAATCATTTCAGAAATCATAGAAGAATACAGTTTAGTTTTTTTAGCACGTATATCACTAAGTTCTTTGTATAACATAACTAGCTCTGTTCAGACACCATTTAATTTAAGAATAAAGTAAAATATAGTTGTCATTGAAATTTTGCTTTTAGTACATACAGATTTTAACACTCTTCTAGTTTCAGTTTAAGTTTTAAAAGTCATTGTGTTTTATTGAGATATAAAGCACTTGGTTTTGAGGGAGAAACTTAAGTAGAAGAAAGACTTTAGTTGCTAATTTCTAAATATATTTTTTATGTGTGAAAAATATAGTTTTCACCGTATAATTGTAAAAAAAAGTTGTAATTTCTCAATTTATAAAATAATAACAGTTAAAAATTTCATTTAATACAAAATTTAAATCAAGTCAATTTTTGCAGTAAAAACATTATTTATAACTAACATAGTTTTAAAGTTTGCAAAAGTTTATAGCAACTAAAATACTAAATGAACAAAAACACTTAAGAGATAAAACATTGACTGGAGAGTTGTTTTTAGGTCATGACTTCTCAAAGTAAAAATTATTGCCCCTTTAGGTAGATTAGAGCTATTGAGGCCTTAATAAGTTTAAGAATAAGAAAAAAAGGTAACTTATTAGTAAATAACACTGGCAAATATCTAATAAATGGGGGCTTGTATGAAAATGAGTCTTGGAAACCTTGCTGTAAAATAAAGAAAACAAAGTTCAAGATGCATGTATGATACACGATGTTATGATATGTAGTGTGTTAAGTAAACTAATTGAAAATCATTGAAAAATTATTAAGTAAAAATTCATATACAAAAAAACATGAAATAGAAACACTTGAACTTTTCCATACTTTAGCAATTTAATTACAGTATACTCAACTTAAATTAATAAAATTATTTTTCTATCTAGGCCATAGGGAGGTTTAACAGTTTTTACAAAATTAACATTTGTTTGATTGTGATGTATTGATAACTTATACTACATGACTTCCAATTTAATAATGAGATATAATGAAAATTTTCAATATAAAAAATATGAAGGTGTTGTTTCAATTACTTTTCATTAAGTTTTAAAAAAGTTTAAAAAGTTATCTTCACTTACTTTATAAAATAAACTTACCTAAAACTTAAAGGAATTTTTTTCTGCAATAACAAATTTAAATTTCTTAAAAAAAAGGAAAGTAGTAATTTTATGAATAAAACAAGACCAAAATAAATTATGTCCCTTAGTTAATTAAAAAAAAACTCTTAACAATTTTTTTTCTTTTTTTTTTCTAATATCAGCAGCTGGAACGTTTGTAAACAGATGCTGAAAAACTTTAAAAGAAATTTTATATCAATAAAGTAGTATTTTTTCAATTTTCTTAGTTTGGTTATATTTAAACAAACTTGTTGAACTCTCCAAACTTTGATTTTTAAAACTAATTTGAAATTGACAAAGTGATATATCTAAAAAACAAGAATAATTTTTCATAATATGAGTTACCTCTCTATGGACTAAAATCATTATCAATTTTTTAATGAGACATATAATAATGATTTCACTAAGACAAACTTCAAAGTTAAAATTTTACTTAAACCCAAAATATAGGTGACAAAGATAAATTGCCATGCACATTATTAACCTTAATGATTAAAACTGTTTAAAGAAATTTTTCATGCTGTTTTTTCATGTAAAAGCATAAAGAATTTACATACACTATCAGTTTTAAAGTTTACCATTTTTATGCTGAACAAAAATAGCTAAAACTATTATTCCACTAATAAACAGAACAAGAAATGAAATAGCAAGAATGCATTTCCAATCATAACACTTTTCATTTTCGATTTTATCTGGAAGCCTTGAAACCATTACAGGGGCAATTTGACTTTGACTTGACTGAGGGTTGGTATTTGAAACTACCACAGTGGTATTTTGTGGCTGATAACTAAATTGCTGCTTATTTCCATCAATTGATGTTTGGTTTTAATTCAGGGGAACTGAATAATTCACATTTAAATCATTGGTCCCTGAGGCTGGAGTGGATATAAAACATTTACCTTCTTCCATTATATTTTTATCACAATCTAGTATTGATAATAATTTATTTTACACACTGACCATTTTGAACTAAATAAAAAAACACTTATTTAATAGGAGATAACTAAGTTTTTTATAAAACAATGTGTAACAAAATCTTTTGTGACAAAATAAAATAACTGAATTTTCTTGAAATAAAACCTATGTTTTTTGTTCAAGTGTAGTCTTATAATAGTTTACATAAGCCATAACTTTGTAAGTTTGTTAACAATACTAATTTGTATAAATTGTTATAGTTTTTTTATTATTATTTAGTTAAGTTTAAAAACTATTTTTAATTGCCTAATATATTTCTATGTAATTATTCTGAAATTTTAATTCTTTAGTACTATAGCTTTATTCCTTTTAACTAAGTACATTAACTAAATTCTGATAAACATATTTTACTTCTATCATTTTTATAGCCTTTTTATTCTTATTATTTACGTTTATATAACTTTGAAACCTGTATGTATATACTTAACTATAATATCCTTTTGCCATCTAAGTTTCTTTTTACTTACTCATGATTGAGAAAGGCTTGTTTACTTAATTTCTCATTTCATATCTTAACAGTATTTATTTCATATTTTGAATTTAAACTCATTATGACGTATCCAATATCAAGCTTTCATAAATGTTAATATTTACCTATAGCTTAGTTATATACAATAGTATGTATCAAAAAATATATTACTTCAACAAAATGCAAAATACTTGTTGATATTTTTTATTTAAATTTAGTACACCAAAAAAGTTATTTGTAAGAGATTTCATTTTATAAATGAGATAGTAGTTTTTTTAGTTTGCTCCTTTTTTAAGGAAACTTTTGAGCACTCAGAATTTATTTGCTTAAATCTTAAAAGTTATCTGAAGTTTACAAAGTGGGTCAATCTAAAAAACAGAAATATCTTTTTTTAAGTAGTTTAACCTTATGGCCTAAAATCAGTATTAATTTTAGATTATTTAGCGATCCTTAAATATGAAATGTAAGTATAAATTATTAGATTAAACTAACTTAAAAACTTATAACAAAATAATAAAACCAGTTTGTATTGTGAAACCTATTACATAGGTTTAAATTTTTTAATAAAGAAAAAACTCATCATATTTATAGAAATTTAGAGGTGCAAAAAACCACCGAGAATAAAGTCAATAGACTACAAGCTGGCTTTAGTGTAATGAATAAAAAATAAATATGTTTTGTGTAACAATCATCTGGAAAATATTTGATTAAAAGAAACAAAAAACTTAATTGAGTTTTTATTAAATTATGCTCCTAAATATATTTAATTTAAGTATGTTTAATTTATTATTCTATTTCAAAATGTTTTATTTTTACTACTTATTTTGTTTTTACTTACGTTAATTCAATTGCTCATAATAAAGTTATTTTAAAGAAATGTTTGTCTATTAAAGTATTAATTTAAGTCGCAATTAAAACATAGGCGAGATTTAATTACCCTCGAACTTGTTATACAAATAAACTTGTCTGTTTAACTATTACTGTTTAACTACTCTAAAACTAAGTAGAAATTTATTAATGATGTGAAATCTAGACGGTCAATCGACATAACAAAACTTTTGCAGTTTATTTATATGACATAACTGTTTTAATAGCTAGTTTCTATTAAAAATCATGCTTTTCCACATAATATAACAAAAGTTTTTAATTTCTTCTAATGTTTGTTTGAATTCCATTAACTTAACAGGCCTATGCAAGTTGCATAACAATTTGTATAAGTTATCAAGATGAAAATTAAAACTACCCTACTATAAAAAGTTAATACATTAGTAAGCAATAATGAAACATTTACGTCAGACTTTAAATGTAGTTTTTAAACTGTAATATAAAAACTTTTGTATCTGAATATTACAATTGTAAGAGTTTACTTTTTAAAATTTGCTTATGTTAAAACTATTGTAGTCACGTTAATTACAATTAGATCCAATTACAATAAAGTTATCACTGCTTATTTTAAAATTCTACAAAGAAGAGTTCAAAATACTTTAAAGTAAACAATTTAGTAAATTGTATATGATTAACGAAAAACATCTCTTAAAGTGTATTGAACAAACAAAAAAAAAATAATAGAAAAAAAAAAATTATGTGTAGGATAAAAAATCAAAAAATGAGGTAATAAAAATATATTAAGATTATGTTAAGTTAATACTAAAATTATAATTTATACTATAAATATATTTACGTCACACATTAAAATCATTATGTTTTAAAGTGGATAAAAGTTTTTTTTTATTATTATTTTAACAACTTCATTAAGAATAGTTTATTTTTGCATGAAATTCAGATTGAAAAATAAAAACGTAATATAAGTAAAATGAGTTAGAAACGATCGGGTTAGAAATGATCGGGTTAGAAGTGATCTTGTTAGAAATGATTGGGTTAGAAATGATCGGTTTAATTGGGTTAGAAGTGATTGGGTTAGAAATGATCTTGTTAGAAATGATTGGGTTAAAAGTGATCAGGTCAGAAGTGATCGGGTTTGAAATGATCGGGTTAGAAATGATCGGTTTAATTGGGTTAGAAATAATTGGGTTAGAAGTGATCGGGTTAGAAGTGACCGGGTTTGAAGTGATCAGGTCAGAAGTGATTGGGTTAGAAGTGATCGGGTTAGAAATGATTGGGTTAGAAGTGATTGGGTTTGGAGTGATCGGGTTAGAAATGATCGGGTTAGAAGTGATTAGGTTAGAAGTGATCGGGTTAGAATAAATCGGGTTAGAAATGATAGCGGGTTAGAAATGATTTGCTCCCATAAATGATCAGTTTTAAAAAATTGATTTATAAAATATGTCATACGTTTTTGTTTCATGTAAAGACTTTAAGAATTTATAAACACTAACAGTTTTAAAATCTGTCCGTGTTGAACAAAAATACTACAACTATTATTCCGCCAGTATTAAGTACAGTAAATGTACTTCCAATACAAGTTTTTTTAATTGCAACACATTTTATTTTCAGTTTCAGTTGGCAGTTTTGAAACCATTACAGGGGCATTTGACTTGACTTTGTTTGTGTTTAAAAATACCACAGTGGTATTTTGTGGCTGATAACTAAATTGCTGCCTATTTCCATCAATTGATGTTTAGTTGTATGTTGGGGGAGCGAATAATTTACATTTAAGTCATTGGTCTCTGGTGATGTAGTCGACATGAAATTTTTACCTTCTTTGATTATATTTTTTACTAACAATCTAGACTAGTAGATTATGATTTATCTTAAAACTTTGAAATTTTCAATGGTTACACAAAACAACACTACTTTAACAAAGACAAAATGCTTATGTTTTATGTTTTTGTTATGTTCAGGTGTTGTGTTGTAACACTTTACACAAAACATAAGTTTTTTAAGAACCTAGTAACATCTTAATACTTAAAAAAGTTACATGCTTTACTTAAAAAGCTACTAAAAATCAAATTTAAGTTATAATTTTAACACAATTGAAAATAAAAAGCTCTGTTGCATTATATATAAAAATTTAACAGTTTAATTAATAATTTTTTAATTTCTTTTTTATTTTTGAAGTTCATAGCATTGCCTCTTGATAAAAATTTAGCCTAAACTTTACAAAGAATTTATGTTATAGACTTTTTATCAGATGTCAGTTCTGATAGTCAAGTCAATCCAGTAACTAATTATGAGGTCATTACAAAAAATAAAAATTTATCATCCACTAACTAATTTATCAAATTGATTGAATTGAAACATAACTAATTAAACTAAGTGGTCTTCAATAAAAAAGTATTCATACAAAATTTTATAACTATATGTGCAGTAACTCTTTTAAAGACAATTTTTTGCTATGATGTCAAAATTAATAAACACAGTTACATAAGTTTAAACTATATAACATAATGGTCTTCTATAGTATGTCTATATACAAACTTTTTTAACGTGCAGTCACTTTTCCAAAAACAAGGTTCATAATCTGAAATGCACCTAACTGTCATCCAATAAGCAGTCTATATTTATGTTCATTATAAGTAAACATAACTTTTAAATGCACTATTAGCATTCTGCTATATTATATTATAGAAATTTTGTAATTACATAGCATTATACTTCACTAATATTGAGCTGAAATTATATAGTCAGTCAAATATTTTTATTTATTATTGATGTCTTTTTTAACAATACATTTAGGCTAGAATAAATTATTTTATCCTAATATGTTTAGTTTAAAATACATTATTTTATCCTAATATGCTTAGTTTCAAAAATTTTTTTGTATAAATACAAAAAAAGAACTTAATTTATTTATCACAAACTAAGAAAACTTATTTATTTAATCCTTTTTATTTTATAATATAAGGCAATTAAATTGCTTTAAGTTTTATGTATTGAGCTTGTTCTTACTAACAATTGAAAATTTAGTGAAAAATCTTAAATTTTTGTATAATTATGAATATATAATTATAAACTGAAATGTAAATTATAAAACTCTTAAAGCTTATTATGGTTATGATTATACAATTGTTATGGTTATTTTATAGTTATGGTTAAAAAGATATCTAAATAAACATGAATATAAAGATAACTACATAATTTAAGCTTGATATTAATGCAACATCATGCTAGGTAATTAACAATTTTTTTATTAAAACTACTAAAAGAATGAAAAAGATTTTTTTTGATAAATGAGCTAGGCAATAATCAAAAATATTGTGTAGTAGAGTTTTGATATTTTTACTGAAATTTATCAAAATTTAAAGGTTGCAATTAATCAAGTATTTTTTTTAGTTTTACAAACCCATTTTAAAATAATTATATCATACTTTTGATTATTTCCTACAACAAATGGAACTGAGGGCGTAGCCAGGGACCTCATTATTGTTATCTTAAGACATTGTCAATTTTGTATTAGGGAAGGTCCGAAAAGCGAGAAACATAAGTACAACATTCCAGTAAAATAAAACTTCTACAATGTACTTTTACTTGTGCTTTTCTAGATTTATGCTTTTGAATTTAAACAAGTTATCATAGAGCAATCAGTACATCATTAAACTTATACTAGTTAGATTTGCTAAACTTGCCATCAATTGAAACTCTTAAGTTGTTTTTATTCGAAATGTTTGCATAAACGATCTTTCTATGAGATGATTATCTGCAACTGCAACACATCTTAATCTATTTAACTTAGTTTCGTTTTAAATATCTAACTTCTGAATAAAACGGTTTGATTAAAAAAACTATCTCAAATAAATTATTTATGCAGATTTAATTAAGTTTGTTAAAAAATTTAATATAATTTGCCTTAAGCTTATCTTGTTTTCTTATCATAATCTTACTTTATATACTTTTAATTACTAAATTAAGCTTTATAAACTACACAAACTGGTTTTAAAATTTGAAATAGTAAATTTAAGTCAAGTATTTAGGTTTTAATAGCATTAATAAATAATCAAATTAAAACTATACATTACTAGCTTAAAACTTAATTCAAAGACTTTAATCTCTAGCTACTTAAAACTTCTAATTTAAAAGTTTTTAAATTTAGCCGTAGCAAAAGTTAACTAAAAACTTGAATTAAATTTTTTTCTTTATGTAATAAATTATGTATGTGAGTTTTGTATGTATATATATTTATCAGTTTTTATTTGCTTGTAAAACTTAAAGGTCAATCTGATTTGAATATTTGCTGATGCTGAGTCACCAATTTTTTTTTCGCTTGTTATCTTTACTTCTATTTATTAAAACTTTTTTATATTAATTTAAAAATTATTTCGGTAAGGCGGGTTAGGAATAAAAGTTTAAAAAAAAAATATATAAAAAGCTTTAAAAAAACTTGCTGACTCAGGAAATATGGAAAATTAGACTTACATTAATTATACTTTTCGTTTTTATCTGTTTTAAACTAACAAACTAACTAAAAACTGAGTTTTAACAAAAAATAATTGAAAAAGCGTCATTCTTGCTTTCTGTAGACTTATTCTTAAAAATTTTGGTCTGTCTTTGTTTAAATTTTTTTTTAATTATTTTGAAAAGGTTATTAGTAGTAACAACAATTTTTTTGGTAAAGGAATAATTAATAGCAAATTAATAGTCATAAAAGAAATTTGTTACGTGTTTTAAAGCTATAGTTCTAAAGATATAGAACTGTTAAGTTATGACTATATTTTTGATCAATTCAAATGTTTTTAAAATTAATATTTGAATAATTTTTTGTCAAAAGTTTAAAAAACTAAACAATTGATCCATATTTAGTTGTCAATTGTTGATCTTTCATTTATTATTGTAGTCATATTGTATTATTTTTGTGTTTTAAACAATTGCAGAATTAAATATGGAAAACTCTTGAATTATTTGCTTAGCTTAACCTCCAAAATTAAAAATAAAAACTTTTCCTACAAAACATTGTACGATTGGCAACTAAGTAAAAAAAAAATTTATGTTTTAAAACTGTTCTATATTTGTACAAATGTGTATACTGCCAAGATGATACTGACAATAAGAAAAGTAGCAAATGCAGAGTATGGTGTATTAGTCTACTTAGTGCTTCCAATTTAGTTTTCTAGATTCAAAACCTTTCAGTTTCATGATTATTTTATCTTTATGATTTAACCTACGTAATAATACAACTTAGTTTGTTTTATATTTAATGAGCTTATAAATATTTATTTCTATAATTTCTTGCATAGTTAAAAAAGCTTTTTTTTGTTAAATTATTCTTATTATTAGTAGAAGTAATTGCAGTCATCGTTTTCTAAAATAAATACTTCGAACTGTAAAGTGCAACTAGTTTCAGTAAGTGCACAACCTTTGTTAAATGGAGCACTAAAAAAATCGAACTAAAAACTAATTGTATTCAAAAATTGAGTATGTAGCATAAAAAAAAAACTTTTTTTAGAGCTTACTTGTAAACTGAATAAAAATTCTTACTTATATTAATTCCTTAATTGTTCGTTGTAAACATCCTTTTCATGCATAATTAAAGCTTTAAGTAAGACTAAAACAGTTTTTTTTGCACATAACTTAAACCATTTTTCTAGATATATTTCAATTTATCACGAGTAGATAATTAAAAATTTTAATTAAACTAACTCTAAAAAGCAATAGTTTGATAAAACTAATCAACAATGTCCAACTGACAAAAATATAGTCTAGGTTCTATTCCGTACCTTACCTAGTAAAGTATTAAAATGTAAGCAATTTTAAAATAAAAACTATTTCAAACATAATTTCATAGTACAACAAATATATTCAAAAAACAAGTTTAGACTAGTTTTCAAGTTTTTATTCGTCTTATTAGTTAAGCTGGTCATCGTTTCTGTATTTTTTACCAAAAAGTAGTATTAGTTGTATTTCAAAATATGTTTAGAATAAATTATATTAAGGTTTTTTTTTTTGTTTTTAGACCTGTTAGATTTACAAAGCTACGTTCACACTTTAGTATAACGCTGATTTTAAAGAACAGAAGATAAATAATGTAAACAAAATTACTTTATATTGATAACCAAAAGGTTTTTCGTGCACCAGGTCCTAGGACCGAGTATTTTGAGCGCCATTTTTTTTTGTCGTTTAGTAAACATTACGTATAAAAATTAAATTATTTTAATGTAGCTCAATAACCTTTTAACGATTGTATTATTTTGTTACTAAACAGGTAGTTTAATTTCGTTTACAATTTGTATCATTTTAGTTATAGACTAAAAAAACACTTTAATCGTTTAGTGTACAACTTAATTTTTATAGCATTAAATAGCAATTAAAAAACTTATAACTTTTTGGTTTATCGTTCTTTTTTTTTTATTTACAAAAATACTAACATAACATCTACCTTATTTCTACGCAACTACACTTAAAATGAGTTTTTACACAAACTACTGTTTCAGTTTAAAAAGTTTACAATACAGTACATTATGATTGTCCATTTAAACTTTTATTACCGTCCTGTAAGTATATTTTACTCCATATATATATGTGTAAAGTACAACTAAGTTTTTAAAATACTTTCTGTCAGCAATAATGTTAAAGGCAACATTTTAAGTTTTAAAAAGTTAAATTTAAGTTTAGATGAAAGTTTTGGTCAATAATTAAGCACTGACAATAAAAACAAAAATATTTATTACAACCAGGCAGTGCTTTATAAGTAAAAAAATTATTGTACAAAAACAAAGTTTTAGATAACAAAAGTCAAAAAACATAAAATTACAAAGAGACTTACTACTAGTAGACTTAATTTTGGTGTTTTCAAGACTTTAAACTTAGTGACTAATAGATTTTTAAAGTTGTTTTATTATCAAGATAAAAAATGTTTGTTACTTGTCTTGGACAAGACGTTAAAAAGTATATATGGTGTGCGACTTGACAACCGAAAGATTCTTCGTGCACGAGGTCCTATAACTAGATATTTTGAGCGTTTTATTTTTTGTCATTCAACAAACTAATACTTTAACTGTTAACTTTCGTTAACTACAATACAACCCTACAGGTGAAAAATCTGCCGTATAAGGCATCAAAGTTTGGATCGCTCAAAATAGACCAGTCAACGATTTACATTGTGACTTGTGATATTTTTCTCGCTGCCCATAAACAGACGTCCCTGTTCATTAAGCTTTCTCGGAAGCAGGTTTATACACAATCTCAAAAGCGTAAAGGTGTTGTAGTCTCCGAAATGACATATCAGGACAAACGTCTAATTAATATAACGTGATATTTAATTACTTTTAGAGTTTGTGTATTTTGTCCGCAAGCTTCTTACACCTGTGAATTATAATGACTAAAAAGCGCTTTTTCTGATTTTTTCGGCGAAAATTTTGTAATTGCAATGCCAAAAATTAAGTTTTAGTTCTAAACATAGTGTAGTCAGGTACTCGTATAACTGCGGCCCGCGAAATGTAAAGTGCGGCCCGCGAGCGTGTAATACTGGAAATCTTAAGATACATACATTAAATAGAATAAAGAGTAAAAAGAAATCTCAAGTAAAATTTACAGAAGACTTGAAACTTACAAAAGATATTTTGGAGTTAGAAGAGTAAAAAATATAAAAAATATATTTGATATACTGTAACCTGCCACTTAAGTACGCACTGCCGGTTGCGTATGCACTTTTTAGCCGAATAACGATATATTTAAAATACAATTGATATTTTAATTTTTAATTAAAAATTTTTTTTAATTTTTAAATAAAATTACACTGTATTATTATAAATAAAACGAAAACTATAATAACCAGAAAAAAAGTTATGAGCGTACAAATTGTATATCAAATCAAATATTTAAAATAAACATATTACAGTTTATTTAGTGAAAAAAATAAGGAACAGTGCAATTTGAGTTTGCATACCCCATAATTAAAACATCGATAAAAAGATATTTATAATTTCATACAAAAGTTAGATAAATGAATAGTATAATAAACATTTACATACCCCATAATTAAAACATAAATGTAAAAAGCGTACAAAAATCTATGTACAATTCAGATGTTTATTGTTTATATTATAGTGAGTAGTAATTAGATAATATAATAATTAAAAATAATGATTATATTTTAATTAAGGTAGAATTTTGGTGTTATAGTCTTATATAAGCTTTAGTGGTTTTCAAAATGTTTCTTTTAGGCTTAACTTAGGTAAATAAAGACCAAAATTTCTTAAGTACGCTTTTTTGGTTAGCGGTTGGTTACTGTACTTGACAAGAGATTTGAAATTTGGACTAAATATTCTGAGAAATTTATGGAAAATTAAAAAAAAATTATGTCGTAACTAAAAACACAGCTGTTACCCGGGAATATTTTAATTTTTTTTTATGTGGCCCGCAACCACCAAATGCTTACCGACTTCTGGTATAATAAGGAGATGATTGTATATAATTAAGAAATCTCAAAGAAATAAGTTTAAGTTCAAAAAATATCTATACATAAAATATTTTATTTAAAACTAAGCAAGGTTTGTAAAAAAAGTCACTCTTTAGTTTTTAAACTTTTCAATATTTACTTATTAAGTTTATATGATATAGGTTACACAGTTTTTCTTTGATTACTGTACTAAAAACAGTTTTAGAAATGTGTAACCCTTACAGTATTATTTAAATCACACTTTGTAATTATTCTCATTATTATGAACATAGTTATGATTTTAGAAGTTTTGAAATATTTAATACTTCTTTTTTACAAAAAAGATTTAAGGTTATGCTTTTATAAGATCGCTACTTTTTGTTTTAATTTTCCATGTTAAGAATGACTCAAAAGAAATATACATATAAAAACGTAATTTAAAAGCATTAAAATTCTAACAAACATATAAAGTTAATTACAAATATTTTATTAGAATAACCAAACGAACAGTACAACTTTTTTACGTTAAGAACTCGATTGAAAATTATATAAAGTGCAGATTAACTAATAAATATATAGATATCTCTAAAGAGGGTGGGTGTCAATTTTGCACGAGAGGACACTTTTGCACGGCGTCACTTTTACACGCAGGGTCACTTTTGCACAAGTGCACAATTTTTCACGAGCGTCACTTTAGCATGAGCGGAAATTTTTGCACGAAGACACTTTTGCACAAGTTGAAAAAAGATTTAATATTTTATTTATTAACTTAAATTATTTTTTTTTACTTTCACGACTACCACTAACCCTTACTTTCGGTCGATATATTTTTAAAAACTTTTTATTTATTATTGTTTTTTTTAAATTCATTTTTTATAACTTTTTTTTATTCCTAATTTTTTGATAATTCTTATTGTTTAATTTTTTTTCATCACTGTTACCCCTAACCCTTACCCTTTGTCAGTATTTTTTTTCTTTATGTTTCTTTAATAGTTTTTTTTTATCTAGTTTATATTTTTATTTTGTTTTGTAACTTTTACTACTTTATTTTTTATTATTATTATAACGGTTACCACTAACCCTTACCATAAGTCAGTAACTTTTTTTTATTAGTTAATCTTTTTATACCACAGATGTTTTTGTGTCAAAACTATCTTTTTATATATACTTTTATTAAATAGTTATTTAATATTAGTAAATAATTGATTTTTCTTTTATTTATCTATATATTTTTTTAATATTTTCAATCTCGTGCAAAAATGACCCATCGTGCAAAAGTGAACCGTTCTCCTGTAAAGAAGTAAAGAAACAATGGTTACTAAATAAATGTAATTTGTTATAGTTTTTAAACAATATGTCAAGTTATACAATTAGTAATTACGCACTTACTTTAAAATTCTAATAAAGTAACACTTGTTTTAAAAAGAGTTAACGAAGTAGAAGTTAATTAAGGTCCTGTTTGTGCTTTATTATTTTTATTATTTTTATAATAATAATAATTATTATTATGATTATTATTATTATTATTATTATTATTATTATTATTATTATTATTATTATTATCGTTTATCATTGTAGGAACATTAGTCGTTACGCTTGTATTATTGGTGCATTCGTAATTAAACTTAATCATCCATTTTTTTTAAATGATATTTACAAAAAAATACAATAAATGTTTATTACAGACACTTTTGTAATCATTAAAAAGAATGCTATTAAAGGCTTCGAGAAAATAATATTAAAGGTCAAATGTACCTACCTACTGAAAAAGTTTTAGTATCATAAGTTTACTGTTCATATATACCTACATGAGAAACATTTGAGGATAAATAAACATGAAAACTTTATCTTTTTAAATTATTTTAAAATTTTAAAACTAAACCGAGATGAAAAAAAGTAAGTTTGATGCTTAATATTATAAACATGATATTATGATTACGCATAAAAAGAGTTACATATTACAGAGCAAGTAAAACAGTTTAGTAATTTATGTGCTATAAGCTTGTGACCAAATTGGTTTCTTTTCGTGTTGTACTTGAAGTTGTTGTAGAAACTTTTTTTGATAAAAATTTAGATGAAACTTCATTTGCTTTAACACTTGCTGCGTTGAATATTTTGCTGATTTTCACAATTTTAAGTAAATCTTTTCTAAAAGACCTGGAATTTTTTTTTGCATCATTACTCTTTTTTTTTTTGTTTTGTTTACTTATGTCAAAGCTTATCATTTGTTGTAGGTTTATTAGTCAAAATGTTTACTGGAAATTTTTTTTACTGGAAATAAGTAACACCATATTGTGCTTTTAATGAAAAATAACTAGTTTGCATGTACTATTTTTTGGCGAGTTTAAGTTTTTCCCAAAGGGCAAAAATTTTATTGTTTTTCAATTGGCAAGAAAAGTTGATTGATTTGTAGGGAGTTTTATAAAGTCATTTGACTGTTTTTTGTTTAAATTTCAATTACATAAGCGTTGCTCAAAAAAAAAACAGCTTGTGTTATTGTATAATAATTTGTTCGGTTTTATGTGTTATAATAGTTCAATTTCAAAATAGTTAAAAAAGTTTCGTGAACATTTTTATTTTTATGTAAAAGTAACACTGTAATTGCATTTTTGCAAGCAAATTTGATGGCTTATTTCTACATATAACAATTTATCGAACAAAATTTTATTTTTGGTTTTTAATTTTATGCTATTAGTTATATATAATAAATTTTCAATTTTATTTAACAAAACAATGTTTCACTCGTTTTAAGACGAGTTCTTCAGTTGTTTAAAATGTAATCAAATTTAACACTGTTTAATAAAATTTAATTGCCACCTTTAAAGAATAAAGTACGCTATTAGTTATATATACAGAAAAATTTGTTAGTTTTTATTTGCTAAGCTTTATAAGCGGTGTTTACATGAAACTCATCGACTTACTTGGTCAAAATAGCGTACAAAAAAGGGTTGCAGCAGGAATTCAGCGGGTACAAAACGACCAGAAGCACTTTGACGGTTGTGATGTCAACCAGGGGTTTGTACAAAAACGCCGATGTCGTCAGGATGCAAATGGGGAAGAAGCTGATGAAGTTCGAAAAGACCAAAACCGACATTCTCTTGGCGATGCGGGAGTCTTCGTTGTGCCAAAAGCTTATTCTCGTTGATTTTTTACTCTTCTTTGAGCTGTTGATAAGTGTTGTGAAACTTTAAAAGGTTTGAATATTTTGTTTAACGTTTTTTTTTTACTTTAATACATAAAAGTTAAATTTGTTGAATTATGCCAAGTTACTATAAATAGGCTATTGTATAGTGTTGCCGTAGTTTATACAATTAGTTATTTAAAAATTAATTAAAACAGTAGTGAAAAAAGCTAATAAAACATAAAAAACTTATATTAATAATAAACTAACTGTTTGTTAATCTGCAAACTTTTCCACATCGAATAGTAACACAAAACAACAGTTGTGAAGGCTGTTATGTAAAAAACTAGCACAGCTCCTATGTAGAGTTGATCTGTTGCATATTAAAAATCACTACAAAAATAAAGTGGAATATAAAATTGAAAGTTAGTATATGATAACTAAATATAATCTTATTTATTTGAAGTTAAAAAATTGAAAATACAATCTTAACAAGTGCCTAAAAAGTTGTAAATTTTTCAAATGCATATAACATGTTTAAAACACAAATGTTTTTGGAAAACATTTTAATCTTAATCAAATTAGTTTATCACCAAGTAACTCAATACTTTGTACTTAACAACTTTTATTTAATTGAATCTGGAAGAGCAATTAAACTGTCTAGCTTACATAAAGCAACTTAATTTGGCCTAAAGTCTCTTTTAAACGTTCAAAATAACCCGACAAAGTTTCTACTGCCAAAGGTAAGCAAATTGCAGATTTTCTGTAAGTGTTGATGTTAAACAAAGGTAGTGCCGCCATAACAACTGAAAATATCCACCCAAACAAAATAAGCAGCTTGCACGTCTTCTTACTCATGCGCTTTTCCAGCTGCATCGCGTTTTTGATTGTGTACCTTTTGACATTTAAGTTTTGCTGTTTGAAAATCAATAAAAATTTGATCACCAAGTATAAAAATTTATTTTGCGCAGAAATATGTAACGTCGTCCGGCTAATTAGTTTAAATTTAATTTTAAGTTTTTATATAAGTGTTTTTTTTTTGTGCTGTATTTAAATCACAGGTGCTTTCTATTTGAGTTTGAACAAACATGAAACCAATTTTAATAAATATAAAACAATTTTTCTAAGTTTTGAAAGAAAACTACTTGAATTTTATTACAATTAAAACTACAGTTTCAAGTAAAAAATTCTTTAAAATCACAATCATTCAAAGGAAAGTTTATTTATTTATAAGTTAACAGTAATAAAATTGCGAATATTTAAAAATTTAGTTTTGTTTTTAAAAATTTGAACAAACACATAAAAGTTACTTAATAGTATGGAAAAGGCTACCGAGACTAAAAAGTTAAGTTGATTAGTCGGCGTTGAATTTGCAAACTAAATAAAAAAAAAAAAATTTAGCTGTCAAACAGCTTCCGAATATTCTAAACGCAACTAGTAGCTAGTTCAAGTTTACTTGTTGATAAAAAACTTGACTTGAATTTAACATAATAAATTCAGCTAAGTTTGTTATCAAAAACACATTTTTTTAAAAACGGCATTAATTTTAGTTTAAACTTATTTAGTAGAAAACAAAAAGTTTGTTACATAAACTTAATAAAAAATAGAGAACTAAATTCAAAATCACGCAGATAGATCATTATCTTTGAAAAGTTCAAAACAAAGATCGAATGAAAATTAAAGTTTTAAAATTTCTTAAATCTTATCTAGTATTTAAAGTTTGTTCACTTCTAATTTATCTATACGGCGTTCTAAGCTAAGGTATTACAAAAGTTTGTATAAAGTTTAAATTTTAAACAAATATGTATTTCCTTACGAGCAAACAACTAATCAAATAAAAAGATAATGTTCTAAAATTGAGATGGTCAATGTACAGTCTGCGACGACATCTTTTAAATAACAAACGAGTGAAAAAAAAAAAAAAACTTTTGCCATAAAAAATTTGAAGTGTGTACTTAATTTGATTTTTAGTGCTTATCAGATGATTGTTTAATTAAAAAAAAAATTTTCTTTAAGTTTTTTATGTAAATATTTTCGCAAGTCGCTTAAGTTTGTAAAATATTTACAAAAAAAACTTAAAAAAGAATCTTTTTTTAATTAAACAATCATCTGATAAGCACTAAAAATCAAATTAAGTACACTTTTCAAATTTGTTATGGCAAAAGTTTTTTTTTTTTCACTAGTTTATTATTTAAAAGATGTCGTCGCAGACTGTACATTGACTATCTCTATTTTAGAACATTAACTTTTTATTTGATTAGTTGTTTGCTCGTAAGGAAATACATCTTTTTAGCAAATTTAACCCGCCAATTAGAAAAGTTGCCAACTATTTTAAACCAATTTAATAGACTTCTTTAAAACTTTAAAACAATTTTATGAAGTTTACTGTATCACAATCTGATGTTTACTAACAACTGCACATAATCAAGCTAATAAACCATTTGAAAAGACTACGACGACCTACAGGCAGCAAGTCCAACAGAAACCACATGTTTTAAATTTATTCATTTCGAAAAAAAGTATCCAATCAAACAATAAACACAAAAAAATCTAACAAACCAACCACCGCTCAATGGATATGAGGCTCAAAGTGTACATGGACATCACCGTTGAAAGCATGGAAATGAACCCTGCCGCGTCGCAACCGCCCATCAACTGCCACCCCACCCAGAACCTGTAGTACTCCTCTGACGTCACAGTGCTCACCAGCGCCAGCAGGAGCAGGTGCGCCCCCATCAGGAAGTCGGCGAGCGACAGGTGCGCGATCAGCAGCCTGTCGACGGAGAAGTCGGCGCGAGAGCTTCTGATGTACGTCACGGCGATGACGACGAAGCACGTCGCGTTTCCGGCGAGAGACAGGACGGACGTGAGCCACGCGGAAACGTTGACCAGCTTGCTGCCCAGCAAATCTTCGCACGGGTTCAGGTCGTCCGGATGAGGCTGGCATTTCATTGGCTCAGAATGGGCCAATGGCGTGCCGTCATCTCGGAAGACGTCGTAGACCAAAGGAGGAAGAACGCTTGCGTCGCTTCTACTGAAATAAACCAATTTTGATAATTTGTTTGAGTTATTTGTTAAAGTATGTTTTTACTTGTTGTAGTCAATGGTGTAACCAATGTCTTCATTTTCAGTGCTCGGTATTTCTAAAACATATGCAAAGAGTGTTTTATTACTGTTGTCTTTTATTCAAAACAAACAAAAAATTACCGTATACTTCTAGACCATCAAACACGTAGTTTTCATCGTCAAAATAACTCTCATGTGTTTGACGTCTGACCAACTTTTTCGCAGGCGTCGCGTTACTTCGTGCGCGGAAATAAACATTTCTTTGCTCCATTCGCTCTTTTTCGGCGCTTTTCAGAGCGCAGCAGTGATACTCGTAAGTCACGTGGGCCTCTCTCAGCGACGGCAGGGAATTTTTGTGGGGAAATTTGATCAGTTTGGGGGAATTTTTTAAGTTCAGCTGTGTGAGCTTTGCAAGACCGGCTACAGGTAGTTCTTGGATGTTTGTGTTTGATAAGTCTCTGTGATAAAGTTAAAATGTTTTGGATAGATTACATGTATTTTTTTTCATTGGCTAAAATCAAGTAGAAAAAAATTGAATGTAAGTTTCTCTGTAAGTTACAAAACTTGCTTCTTACAGTATTCTCAAACCAATATCACAAGCTTCCTCGCAAATGTCTTCAAAAGCTCTTTCTTTAAGAGTTGTCAGCTTCAAGTTGTTTCTTAGAAATCTTAAAAAAAGGTTTATTAAGGAGTTTTAATAAAAAGGTAACTGTTTTTTTGTATCATAAAAACGTAAAATTTTTATGAGATTAATTATTTTTTAAGTTTATGGGCCCGTAATTTTTTTTTGTCCAAATATTTTTTATCAAGGCTATGAAAAGATAAACCAGTTGTTAATAAAAAAAATATATAAACATTTTTGAATTATGTTAACTATGGATAATTAAAAACTTACAATTCTTCAACCTTAGTGCATTCAAATGCAAAGTTTTCAACTGACTCTAACATTCTATTACCGATGATGCTGGTATAAAAAAATAATTTAGATTTATTCAAAAATTTAACAGAATATGCGTAGTATTAACATTTTATTAAATAATATAACAATTTACCTAATTGTATGATGTTTTGCACATCCAAAACTATGGGAATTAATTGTGACTAAATTGTTATTTTGTTCCAAAATTCTATTAACAATAATAAACTTTAAATAACGTTTCAATAAAACATTATTGACGTTTATATTAAAAATAAACTTTATAAAGTATAATATATTTATTAAAACTTTTTTTTTGGATAGCATGTAAGTTTTTCAAGTTATTTAATTATTATAGAAAAATTAATACATTTTATTTACTTGCAAATATTTGTTTAAACAAAATTTTATATTGTTGTAAAGTTTTTTAACTAGTACAGTTTTAAAACTGTTCAACAAAATCATCATTCTTTAAGTATAAATCTTAAAACTAATAAACAATTATCATTTCATTAAAAAGAAAAAATAAAATCAATCAAGTTTTCTGTACACAAAAAGTTGATATTTTAAATACAAATATATTCTAAGTTTTTTTAAATTAACATATGCAAATGGATATTTGTGTTAATTCTTGTTAGTCCTTGTATATTTTGTAGGCCTGTTCTTTTTATTTCTCTGTTAAAATACATACTAAATTTTAAATCTATCTAGTTAAAACTTTAAAGTAAAATGTATTTTAAATAATTTGTTGTCAATAATAGGAATTATTTAACTAAGTAAAAAAATACCTATATAAATTAATTACTTTTTAACTTATTGCATACATGGTTCTTTTTAGAACTTGTTTGATAACATAAGGTAGCAACTAACATTTTTGTTAGTCTGAACAAGTGTGTGAATGCAAATTCTGAAATGCTTTTTAGTTCGGGCAGATTGATAAGCTCACTGTTAAAATAGTTAAATACGTGGAATTATAAATCAAAATAAGTTTTACATTTTTATGCTTAAAACTGTTTTTGTAATAGCTTTCAAAGGTTAGTTGACTTAAACTAAAAAATAACAGTGTTAAAAACTTTAAAGTTATAATTTTATTTTACTAGTTAACACTATTTAACTGTTTTAAAAATAGTTGAATATAATAAGTACAGACAAACATCACTTTAATGTTCTTGAAACCGATAAAACTGAACTGTTTTATGCTTCTAAGAGCTGAATCTGATAATATCGTTCTGTTAAAATATACAGCATTAATGAACCAATAATTTTAATAACTTTTCAAATAGAAAGAGGTGACTATATAGATAAGTTAGACATTTAACCAGTAAAAAAAGTAATGTCAATTGTATTATTTATCCACTGTTGATAATTTAAAATAAAATAAGAAACTACATTTTAAGTAAAAATTCATAAAAGCTTCGATAAAAAAAGGACTGTAACACTATAATAAATTCATGTAAAGTTTTATGTTAAACATTCGAAAAGTATAATCAAGAGTTTTTTTAATTTTAACGCCTATCGAATTAAACTGCTAAAAACAGCCAAGCATATATTTGTATAGGGTAGCTGTCTATATTGCGCGTGCGTACAAAATTGTACGAGTTCACAACATTTGCACGAAGATACTTTAGCATGAGGGGATAAAAATGCACGATGATACTTTTGCACGAGCAGACAATTTTGCACGGAGACAATTTTGCACGGGTTGAATTTTTTTTAATTTATTTATTATTTTTTTATTAAAAAATTTTTTTTTTTTTTTATATAGTTTTTTTTTTAATTTTTAATATCACTGTTACCCCTAACCCTTACCCTCGGTCAGTAAGTTTTTATTTTAATTTATAACTTCTTTTTTTTTTCTTTTCTATTTTTTAATTATTTTTATTTATTTATTTTTTTTACTATCACTGTTACCCTTAACCCTTACCCTCGGTCTGTAGCTTTTTTTTTCAATTAATTTTTTTTTATTATAATTTTTATTAACCATTTTTTTTTTCCATTTTTTTTTTTTTACTATCACTATTACCCCTAACCCTTACCCTCGGAACTTTTGTTTCTTTTTTTTTTTTTCTTTTTTTTCTGTTTCTTTTTTTTTTTTTTTTTGTTATTTTTCTACTCACGTGCAAAAATTTAACTCTTGCATAATTGACCCTGGTCGCAAAATCGTCTTCGTACAATTTTGTCCCCTCATACAGTTTTGTGGCCTCGTGCAAATTTGGCTTTGTGCAAATTTGGCTTCGCGCAATTTTGTACACTCGTGCAGTTTTGTTCTCGTGCAATTTAGTCCCCTCGTGCATTTTTGTCTTCGTGCAATTTAGACCCGTTCCCATTTGTATACAGTGTATGTGATTAAATCTAAAATACAATGTATGATTTACAAAACTCAAACTTACAAACACTCTAAGTTGTCAAATGATGCTTCGTCAAATGTAGTTACATTTATCTCTTCCATCTTTGTATTTACTAATGTTCTATAAGTATTTTAAAAGTATTTTAAAGTAACTAAAAGTATTTTGGTTTATATTTTTTGTTTAAATAAACTGGTACTCAAATAATTTTTTAAGGCTTCAATTTTATAATGAAATTATTTTGTTTATATTTTTTTATCAAAACTGTTATAATATCATTAATGATTCATTAAATGTGTAATAAGTAAAATAATTAAGAATGAAATATAGAAATTGTTTTGATTGTTTTTTAGATTAAAAATGTTCTATTATATGAACCACATGAAAAAAAAAAATTCTCAATTCATAAAAGTTTACTTTTATTTTTAATTAAAATTACGAATATAAAAAGTAGTATAGAACCTAGGAAAATTTATATTATTATTTAATTTTAAGAATTGATTTTGTTTATAAACAACTTCTAGCTTCCTTGATTATCCAAATAAAATCATTATAAGCTTTACTTTATCAATAATTTAAAATTTGGCTTTTATACTAAGGTCAATGTTAATCTGATAAACTCAAAACAATTAAATATACGTATACTTACTTTAACAAAGCTTTAATTGTCTAAATTAAAAAGTTTATAAAAATATAAAAAGGATAATTAATCATTAAGTCTAGAAAGTTGTTATCATGTAATTTAGCTCAAAAGTAAAACTTTAGTTTAAATAAGTTTTGTAAACTAATTATATATTTAGGCTTTTATATAAAAAATTTCAGTCTCTATTTAACTTAAGTCGAAATCACTGTTTCATTCTTTGAATCAAACTCACAACTCGTCAACAAATTCAAATGAATTTTCGTTTAAAGTTAAATTTATAAACTTCAAGTTTACGCATTTGAGCTGCAAAGAAAAGTTTCCATTTACGTCTAAAAAAAAATTTTGTTTTAGTATAATACAAAAAACAGTGCTATATTTAACAACCTTTTAAATTTAATAATAAGCAGTTCAATTTAAGTTGTACAAAATTTTTAAACATATCTATTTTAAATCAAAATATTAAAAAAAGTTTTTTTCAATTAAATTTATTTTTTTAGGCATAAATAAAGTTGTTTACAATAAAATACTTTTATATTGGTGAGCCAGCAATAATACAAAAAAATCTTAAAATTTCGCAGAAGCAACTAAAAAAATTAGGTTACTAAAAGAATATCAAGTAAAGCTTAGCCTAGTAACATCATATTAGGCATTTTATATTAGAACAATTTTATTTTGTTCCAACAAAAAGCAAAACTTGAATTTAAGTTTGAAAAATTTCTATGTAAGATTAAAATAAATTAACTTTAAAGATTAGTCAATCTTATTTTCCCAAAAACTTTATAAGTTTATGGATAAAACTTTATGATTGTTTGTTTGAAATAAAAATGTAGTAACATGTTTAGTATTTAATTATAAAAAAATAAAGTAATTTTAACTGTAAGGTTGTCATTATCTTGGAATCAATTAATGTACAAAGATACCGCGAGACAAGGTGAATTACAAAAATTAAGAAAATGACAGTATACTGAGTACACGACATTTTTAAATGTACTCAATTTTATGCAGTGTCAAACTGATTGCTTTTTGAAATACCTTTTGTGCTGGATCTTAAATTGAGTTTTAGGTTTTTAGAAATAAAAAAGTTTAAAAAAATTCGATATTACTAACGAAATGTTGTTGATAAAAATGGTCGATAAATAATAAAACTAATATTAGTTCACCTAAGTGTTGCTGATAAAAAGTGTTACGTATTATTACTCAACAAAAACACTATTTTCACTTGTAAGTCAACAACTAACCTTTTGATGTGGAACAAACACACGTATTTTTAACCGATTTGTTACAAAACAATGTTGGCTGCGAAGCAAGTTTTTCTTTCAGCTTATCATTTTCATGAACCTAAAAAGTTTTAAATTTTTCCTGTAGATTTCGTTATGAGAATATAAGTTAACGTATTCTCTTTTCGAATTAAATAATAATGGAATTGTTTTGAACATTAATTAACCATGAAAACAAACTTAGTTTTTAATTACTTTTATCAAACATGCTCTTTTCTAACATCGATTTAATTTATTTCGTGTTTGATAAAACTTAGTAAAATACTTTATAGTTAATAAATCAAATTAAAGAGTAATAAAAAAGTAAACTAGCTTGAAAAATAGTTTGAAATAGTCTCGGGTAGACCTTTATAAAATAAAAAAATCAATGAATTGAATATAGATGCACATGAAAAAGTATACACAAAAAAAACTACTTTTGATTATGAGCAACTAAATAAAATTGAAATTAAACTTAAAATACAATACTTTTGCATTGTCAAGTTAAATGTTTTTGTTTGAAAAGTTATAAACAAAGCGTTTACCAAGTTTTAAAATTTAACACATAACTATACCTTGTTTTTTTTTATTATCTTATAAGTGATTTAAAAATTTGAGTTTTTGTTTTGTATATGTTTAACTAAATTTTAGTAGTTTTTGTTTTGTGGAAAATTAGCTAAAAAAATGAACATTTTATAAAAAGTTCTTACTGTTAATATAAAACTTTTAAATTTACAAGAAATAATGTTAAAACTGATATTTTAAAGGAACTTAAAACTAGAAAAATAATATTTTGATTATTTATATTAATTAAATTTTATTAATAGCTGTTTTTTAATGGTGGAAGACACTGTTTTATATTTATTTTGGCAATGTTGAAACAAATATTCTGGCCAAAGTTTAAGCTTAAAAAATGTATACTTTATACAAAATATTTAAATATAAAAAGAAATTAATGTAATGTTTTTATTAACTTGTTGTTTTTACATAAAATAGCCTAGCTGAAACCTACTTAAAATTAAAAGTCATATACAAATTTATAATGTTTTCAACTAGTTTAGTACAATACTTAAAGTCAAAGGAATTTTTTCTAAAACTATAAAACACCATTTTCTTATATCTTATACATGTGGTGCAATAATACGTAGTTAAACAAGTTTTACCTGCTTTTATATTTTACAAGTTTTCTTTTAAGTTTAGAAATGCAAAAACAATATATTGTATAGAAATTTTTACAATGTTTGTGATACTCTAACTTAACAGTTACAATCTACCATTCAATTTTACTCTTTTTTATAACTGATTTATTAAGTGTTTGAATATGTTCCAAAAACTACTGTTAGACTATAAATTTGAAAAACATTAGATTTCAAAAATATGTTTAAAAGTTTTAATTTTTGTTTTAACAAATTTAGGAAGATCTTTAAACGTTTTAAAACACAAATACATCGCAATAAAAAAAAAATTGTTCTATAATTTTTTAACACAAACTTTAGCGTTTTTTATTGCGTTTTTACTTTTACGCTGACTTTTTTTGTTATATAAATTAGTTGAGTATTTAAGTTGTTTTTTTTTGTAATGAAGTAAGTTTTTTCGAAAGCCAGCTCAAATTATAAGTTTTTAACATAGTAATGTTGTAATGTAATAAAGTTATAAAATGAAATTAAAGTTTTTTTTTTAAATTATTGGTGACCTAAAACAAATATTATTTTATAAACAAAATGAAACAGTTAATTAGAAAATCATAAATACTATTTATCAAGAAAAAAACAAAAAGCTATGTCTAATTTTTAATGTTTGCAAATAAATCAATTATGTTATAAACCATAAAAATTAAAAAAATGTATTAATAAATATTTCTTACCATTTCCGTTGAAGTAACCTTTGCTTGAAAAATAATTAATAAAGCGTAAACTAAGATTTTCTTCATTTTCATATTAGAATTTTAAAAATATTTTGTCCAAGATTTCTAAACCAGTTTAGTATGTTTATGGTTAGTTCATAAACGTCTAGTTAAACACTATTGTTGTATATTTTAGTCTTTTTTTTTTGCTTATACATCGGTTACATAAATTGGTTGATTACTTAATAACTTTTACCAACTTAAAATTTTTATATACAAACTATTTTATCGGTTACTCTGATGAAACTTGAAGCTTGAAAATATAGGAAAAAATTCTCCCATATCTAGAATATCTAAATACAAAGCAATTAATCATTTTGTATTTTTCATTCCAATGAAAATGTTTATCCAAAAATTTTCTATATTTTTTTCAGATGATAAAGCAAAAATCAATCGGGTATTCGATATCATGACTTATTAAGATTAAAATTCTATTTAATTATGACTATATATATCATTTACTATACTTTATTACTTAATCTAAAAAGTCACTTCTAACATACTGAAACAGTAAAAGCTAGTTAATATGAATTTAGTGTAAAAAATTCAAATTTATGTTTAATTTAAATATAAAGTAGCTGAATATTAAGGTGATTTTTTACATTAAACTATTATTTTTATATTATTTATTAAATTAATTCTTTTTTTTAATAATTAAATTTTCAATTTTACTGCGTCTAATGTAAATTTAAAACTAAAAACATAATGGTAAAACTATTTTATTATAATTACAATTATTTTTTTGTTTTAAAAATTTAAATAAAATGTTATTTATTAATATTTTTTTACTAATATTTTAGTATACGTTGCAATAATGTAATAAAAAGTTAAGTTATATCTTTTAAAAACTCTAACTTTTAAAATAACTTAGTTATACTAATCTAAAAAACTTTATTTAAATTAAAAACAAAAATAATAATTCTCTTTAGGATAAAGTTTTAAATTAAACTGTACTTAAACATTTTCTTTTTTTCAATAGATGTTAGTTGTATATAAGCTGACGAGTTTTTTCAATTTCTCTTCTCTTAATCTACTTGTTTTTTTTGTTTAGTTGATATAATAATTTCTAAAACATTACAAATACGAAAAAATTAATCATTATAAAAAAAAACTTTATTTTATTTTAAAGTTATACAAAAAAGTTTTCAATAAATTTTAAAAATTTTTGTTGTAAGATTTTATTTAAATTTTTATTTAATTTGATGATATTAAACTTTGAATTTTTTTGATTTTTTTTTCTAGTTACTAAAAAATAAAGTGTTAAAATTAATATCGAACAAAAAAGTTGTTTAGTTTTTAAGTTAAATGCCCTTAAAGTTTCATGTTTTAGCTTATTAACAATGTCCACCAGCAAAAGAATGATAAGTAGATCTTAACTTAGTTTAATTAACTTTACATATTAACTCAAAGTTTTTTTTTGTATATAACTACTGTTAAAAGTGTTTATTTAATTTTATCGAAAAAATTCCTATTGCGTTTTACCTATGCTTAAATTGAACATTTTAGAGCGCTTTTATTGTAATTCGAATAAGTTAAGAGAAAATTTGAAACTTTCCCATAGAATATGTTTTTAAATTTAAGTAACAAAATACTTTTACTTATTTTGAAGTAGGATTTTTGGGAAACCTACCTACACAATAGACAATTCTCTTTAAGTTATATCCATTTTTATTACATTTAACCAAAAAATAAGTATAATTACATATACAATAAGATTTTTTTGCTTCTTTTCTGTATTATTTTTGTACAATTTTTTAAATCTTCTCGAAAGCTTCAAACAAATAATAATTAAACTATGTTTAAAACTAAATTTAAACGCTTATACCAAATCCTTGTTATTTTTTAGAAACTAATTGACTTTTTTTTTAGTTTATACAAACGTTCTTATTTTCAGGTCAGATATTGTTCGTAATACGAATTTTGGCTGCAAATTTCATAAGTAGGTGAAAAGTTGAATTTAGTCTGTATGAAAACTATAAAACACAAACATATTGTTTTGTGTAAAAGATATGCTTATCTAGAATCTTTTCGTACTTTTACACTAAGTCCTTAACTTTTGTCAATTTTTTTTAACTTGTTTTTTTGAATAGTTTTTCTAAAATATTTTTTAATACTCAGTGTTATTTTTTGGCGAGTCTTTAATAACAAGATGTATATTATTAGTTAAAAGTAAGTTTTACGTTAAGCATTTTTATTTAAGTGAGAAATATAAATTAAAATTGTTTAAATTCAGTTTTGCTTTTTTTATGAACATTTTATACCTTCTATTTAATTAAGCACGCATGTTTATAACAGATATACGTATTATATATTATACAGCTGGATTTCCAAAACTTATTTTTATAAACGCAGCCTTGCGGAAGTTTAAAAAATGATCGTCGCCATTGATAAATCAATTACCCACTTAATTGTTCGCCGCCTTACTAATTTTCTCCCCCTGATATACAAAACTGCTTCTAAAGAGGCGACATTGCCCACTTTGAGAAACCCTGTTATGCACAAACATCTGCTACTTGTACATTCTTTTTTAACTCACATTAATTTTCACAAACTCCAAAGAGTTACACATATTTTTCCGCAGCAAAAGATCGTTAGACGAACAAAGTGTTTGCGTACAATAACAGTTGGTTTTATATTTATTTTCAGAAATTTATACAGTTTTTTTTAATACTAATTAGTTTTTGAAACCTAAGTTAACTGTACAATTTTTACATCATTGAATTTTTATTATACTTCATCAGAAACTTTTGTTAACCTGCTTAGTAAGGAATTAGTAATTTTAGTTTCACACTGTTTAAAGTTTTGAAAAACGAATTATTTATTTAAGTCTTACCACTAACTATTTTCTTATAATACTAAACAACCTTTATTTTAAGTTTAATCCCTTAAGTTTAATTAATTATTTATTTTTAGCACTAACTTTACTGCACAGTTGACCTATACCGCTCTAAAGCTAGTTTATAAAATTGAAGTTCGAAAAAAATCATTAAAAACGAACCTAGAAACTAAACAAAAAAATAATATCATAAATTAAGTTATATTCAGTTTTTTATCAACTAAAATTATTTTTAATAAAACAACAGGTCGATTTAATTGATATTTTAGTTGTTTAGTTCTTACTAAAAACAAAACTACATAACAAAACAAAAAAAAAGTATTTTAACTTTATGTACAATGTACATAGAAAAAGAGTTCTTTAAAGTATTTTTGATCTTATTTTAAAAACAAATTAGCATTGCCAACTATACTACAAAAATTGGTATATGGGCTTACTAGCTTTTAAAAACTTGAATTAAGTGTAAATCAGATTTTAATAATAAATGTAGAACATATTCCTTAACGTCAATACTAAGAAAATGTAGAGTTGTCTTGATTATGTTTGAAAAATAGAAAATACATAACATTAATTAACCTACAAAACTTAAAATATGTTTTGGTAAATAAAAGAAACCAAGGATTTTAAAACTAAAGTGTTTTTTTATTGATTTATATTTTAATGTTAGGTCTTAAATATCAGTATTAACAATAATTTTTTCGGCCAAAAACCTTAATACAACCACGGTAGTGAATATATTATATGTGTTTAATTTAGAGTTCTGACATCATGAAATACATAGCTTCCTTACCACTATATTTTAAAGAGAAATTCTAAAAAACAACTTATTTTAGATACTAGCTTACTTTGGTGCGTTGCGTACCAATGACGGTTTTAATTATGAGAAATAAACAAAAACATTATAAAACTAAAAGTGAAGAACCGATGTGGTCAGATTTTTATTTACAAACCATAAGACACATACATGACAGAGTTAATGCATTTATTCCTACACAAAGTCACTTCTCATGTTTGTAAAATGATCAATTTACTTTGAAAATAATTCGCTAACTTTAAAGTCATTTACACAGAGCAAATAAAAACATTTCAATCTGTAATGTGTCTAAAGATAAGTTTTATAAAACCGTTGTATTAAAAACTATTAATCTAACCCAGGGGTGGGCAGCATTTGATAACTACCGGTCCAATTTTCCAACAAAATACACTTACCCGCTGCGTTGTATATAGCTCTTCCTCAGGTCACAGTTATTCAAAATATTTGTAGCTGTCAATAAAAATACCGTTTTCAATCAAAAATGGGATAAATAAAGCTACAATAAAGCAAAAGTAATTACAACCTTAGAGTAAAGCTTAGTCTAACTTTTTGTGCGTGGCAAATCACTTGAAAACACAAAACGAAAAAATAGCTTCCTAGCTTTTACCACCGTCACGCTATTTAAATTTTTCTTGAAACAAACCCTATGTAAATTTTGTGGGACCTTAAAATTTTGACCCTTGAGTTTTTGGCTGAAATTTTTCTACACGTAGCAATCATCACAAAAACACATTCTACGCGTTTTTAGTCCATTTGAAGAAAATTTCTCGAAGGAATTTCTTGGTTTCTTCAAAAAAACTTAAAAATAAGGAAAATAGATTAAAAAATACAGAAAATCTAAAAATACCTCAATGAAACTTTTTTAAAGTGTCTGAAAACGCTTAGAATGTGTTTTCGTGATGATTGCTATGTGCAAAAAAAATTTCAACCAAAAACTCGAAGGTCAAAGTTTTAAGGTCCCATACAATTTATATAGGGGTTGACCAAAAAAATGTAAGCAGCGTGACGGTAGTAGAAGCTAGGAAGCTAACTTTTTTTGTGCTGTCTATTTATGTGATTTCCTATCTACAAAAAAACAGACTTAGTAAAATTCTAAAGTTTTCATTTTTAAAGGGCAACAGATTCACCCTAGTAATCATTAAGGTAAAAGTTTAATTGTAAATTTTTACCAAATTTTTTTTAAATAGTCTTTAAAAAGTGTTTTTAGCTAAAAATTAAACACAGGCCACAAGTTTTCGCTTTGCCCGCTGAGTTTAGTTTGTAGTTAGTTGACCCTTGATCTAGTTTAAATAAGTAATTTCTGAATAACTTTAAAAACAGAACTTGTAAAAGTTTATTGACAAAAAGAGTAAAACTACTGAAAAAGTTTTGGACTTTAATATTCAATAAATATTGTAGATTTTTTTCAAAGAATCATTTGATTATTTATCTATTGCCATTAACTAAAAAACAATAAATTTGAACACACTTTAAAGTCTAGCATGAATCCCACACTCTAAATCTGCTAAGAGTTAAGACTAATCGTTTTATGGTTGAATATTTTAAAGATGATGGTTTTATTATTGATACTCAGTAAAAAAAATTTAAAAACTAGTTTTTAAATACAACAAAAGTTGCATAAAAAAAACTATTATTAAGCCTTCTAGTTGCTTATCAACATTGATTTATGTGCACACCAGGGGCGTTGCGTGAGGAAGAGCGTTGGAACAGATGCTCAACTTAAAAAATAAGAAAAAGAAATCTAATGTAATAAGACTTTTAAAATCATTAGTTTTTAATGAAATTTTGTTTTTAAACGATTAAATGTAATTGTATTACTACTATTTTACAAAATTAGTTTTGAAAAGTATTAAGTTAAGGGGTTTCTAAAATACTTTTTAGTTTTCCGCATCCTTAACAAAAGTACCACGCGTCGCCACACTATAATATTTTGTGCACGCTTTTAGATTCACTAGTATACAAATAAATGTTCAGTGTCTACTTAAAATTAACAATCAATATTTGTTACACATAATTATTAAACATTTACTTTTTTTATGTTTCTGTTTAAATTTAGTAAACGCTAAAGAAATAAACACTTATATACATACTTAAATACAGTCAGTGCGGCACATTTGGCACTGGTAGTTGGCAGTTGAACGATCGTTTGGAATAGCGAATATCTTCTCCGTGCAGCTTCTGCAGCAGAGGTGGTTGCACGGCAGTCGGCACAGTTCCTAAACAACGTCGTAATCTTCCAGGCAAATTCCGCATGACTTTTCGTCTTCGAACTCTTCTGTTGGTGCGGCGAACTCGAAATTTTTTTTCGATGTTTTCTGCTGAAACAGAACGCTTTGAATATTCTTCAAATTAAGCGTTAAAATATTTTTAATGTAAGCACACAGCTGCTTGTAAGAAGAAAAATTAAAATCAAAATTACTTTTGTCTACTGAGTAGTGGTCGTCTAAAAACTACTACAAATCTACAAATTTAGCTGCTAATTTTTTTAGCACATCATTTAAAGTTTTTTTAACTAATTTAGTTTCAAAACCTATCTTTAGATTTTTTTTTAAATTTTTATTACTTTATTAAATCATAACGTGTCATCCAGCTTCAAAAAGGTTTTGAAATCATTTAAACTGATTTACTAACTTCGATACGATTTTTTTTGTAAACTAAGTGTGATCAAGTTTAATTTAATACACTTTTTGTGAGCAACTAAAAAACTAAACAATTTCCGTTTGGCAGCAACGTGCTTTTTTAAAACATTGTGAGTTTGTGACGTTTGGTGGTGGTATTTAACTGACCGACTAAAGAAGCTGTTTTCATCGAGAGTTTGAAATATTTTCTGATTAGATAAAGAATTTCATGCTCTAACATGAAAGCATGAAGTCTATCTGCTGTTTATATTAATTTCATAAAAAGAAGCACTATAATAAACGAATTTATTTTATTTATTACTGCTGCCACTAGCTTTAATATAAAAACCATGTTTGCCAGAGTAATTGATTATTTAAAAAGTTATATTTTATGTAGGCTGTCTGTTTTAAAGGGTATTTTAAAAAAATACACAAAAATAACTATAAAATATGAATAAATTATAGTCAAAAAATAAAAACAATTAAAATACTAAGCGTTAAAATATTTTTTTAATTTACCTGATTTAGTTTATACAAAAATAAAACACACTTGTAAGTATCTATAAATCCAAACTAGTTAGCACTTAAATGTTAATATTTGAATTAAAAGAAAATCTTTTTTTTTTGAATTTTGTTGAAAAACAACTAAAAATTCAAGAAACTTCAACAAGTGATAAAAATTACGAATAATCAAAAATTGCCTCTATAAAACTTTCTTTAAATGGTCTTAATTTGTGCACAATGTGTTTATGTGATACATGCCACAAAAAACTATTAGCTGCATTTGATAGTTTTTATTAGTTTTAAGAAATTAAAAAAAAAAAATCAAATTATCAATTTAAATCATTTGTTACTGTAGTTCAATTTGAGACTAGTTAGTAATTAGTAGTTACTACTTAATCTTTTTGTAGTTAGTTTTCATAAAAATTTGTTTCAAAAATCAGTCTTAAAATAGTTTTTTAGTTTTTTTCAATAATGAATCAATGAAGTTTAGAATAGTTTTTACCGTTAACAAATATATTTTAAATATTCGAATACATATAAACAGTTTTGATCTTATCTACATAAAAACTTTTAAATAATTATTTTTTTTAATTTTTTTATTCAAACAAAACCGAAAGAGTAGATTAAAAAAAAAGTTTAATTCAAATACTTATCATTAAAATTATGTTGATTCAAGCTAGGCATTTAAAATATGGTAAAAAATCATCGTTAGTAATTTTGAATAATTTTTAGAGTAGAAATTTTTTTTTTAAAATGGTTAATTAAAAATTCTTATTAGGTCTAAAGCACCATGAAAAATAAAAATTAGAAATTTAGAGTCCATAAAACACTAATTTTGTACTGTCATTTAAAAAAAATAAAAAGTTTTATATTGAAAAGGTCCTTGCTTACCTTTTTTAATTCGATTCAAACCAAATTATCAATTTCTAAAAAGTCATGTGACTTCATTTAGCCAATTAGAAACCGGAATAGTTTGTGAAACAAAATATAAATAAAGTATTTTAAAAGTGAGGTAATTTGTAAAATAGTTTTGTTTACACAATAAGTAATGAATGCTCAGCTTAATGCCTGATAGTGAATGTAAATGCAATTAAATCAAAATTAAATCAAACTGAACCAATTAACAAAAAAAGATGATAAATAAAGTGAAGTTTAAATTTATTACATACATTTAGTATAAGTATGATATGTCTTGGACAAGACGTTAAAAGGTATCCATGGTATGCAATTCAATAACCTGGTTCTTTGTGCACCAGGTCCTAGAACCAAATATTTTTAGTGCTTTTTTTTGTCGTTCAATAAACTAAAATATGTAATTGTAAAAATTGGTTAAGTTAATTTTAAATACTGGAAAACAAAAAAATCATAAATAATGAATATGTTATCAACAAATAATGATAAAGTCTTTCTTCTCATATAAGATATTTTGTTACTTGTTAAAAGTAGCCCTCTATCACTAATTTAGCCCTAATCTGACATAATTTGTTTAATAAACTCTGACATTTTATAACTTACAATTTTTAATTTTAACATATTTTAACTAATTTAAACAAATTTTAACTAATAATACACAGTTTTAATTTAAATAAAACCTTAGCTATAAATATGTATTTGTTTTTAATTATTTATTATTATTAGTTTAGTGTGTTAACAATGTACATTGTTCATTGATATTCTTATAACTGCAATATAAATTGCCTAGAATTAATCTCTTCTGTTGATTTTTTTATTCAAATATTTTTGGAACTCTAAGTTACTTTAAGTTACTCTTAGAACTTTCTAACTTATTTGTAATAATTGAGATTAAGATTTCCTAAAAACTTCAAGTAAATGGTAAGTGTAGAAAATAAATTTTTGCAATTTTCATTTTTATTTTAAAAAATTAGCTACTATAAATTTGTAATTTGTATTTTTTTATAAAAACTTTTTTCAAAACAATTTTTATCTCAAAAGATAATGGAATCTATTTAGTTCTATATAAATATCTATTAGTTTGTACATAAACTTAGAAATAAAAGCAAATGTTAATTTACTTTTTTTTTTAATCAGGGTTGCCAAATGTTTTTGCCAAATTTTCTCCAAGTTTTCAAAATTTCCTCCAGAGGTTTATAAGTTCATATTTTTGGGTCTCCTTTTAGTATAAAGTCAAGTTTAAGGTAAGAAACTGTGTTAAATAGATTTAGTATGATAGATTTTTTGTGTCTTATCGAAATTTTACTACAGATCATGTTAAAGTTCTTAAAAATTTCAGATTTTTTTTGTAATTTTTGTTCAAAATTCCAGGTTTTTTAGCCTAAATTGTCAAACTTAAGGTTTTTCCAAGTTTTTTGGCAACCCTCTTAAATGTTACACTCACCTATGAGCTTAAAAATAAAGAGAGATTATTTTCCAAAAAATATTTGAATAAAAAAATCAACAGAAGAGATTAGTTCTAGCCAATTTATATTGCAGTTATAAGAATATCATTGAACAATGTACATTGTTAACACACAAAACTAATAACAATAAATAAACAAAAACTCATAGGTGAGTGTAACATTTAACAGGGGTGCCAAAAAACTTGGAAACCTGGAAAAGCCTGGAATTTTGAACAAAAATTACTAAAAAAAAACCTGGAATTTTTAAGAACTTTAACATGATCTGTACTAAAATTTTGATATGACACAAAAAGTCTACCATATAGATAAAAAATTGTGTTATCATCAAATTTTTTTTATTAAAAAACACATTTTAATTAGCTTTACAATATCTTTTCAACTACTGTTATTATACTATTTAACACAGTTTCTTACCTTAAACTTGACTTTATACTAAAAGGAGACCCAAAAATATGAACTTATAAACCTCTGGAGGAAATTTTGAAAACTTGGAGAAAATTTGGCAAAAACATTTGGCAACCCTGATTTAAAAAAAAGTAAATTAACATTTGCTTTTATTTCTAAGTTTATGTACAAACTAATAGATACTTATATAGAACTAAATAGATTCCATTATCTTTTGAGATAAAAATTGTTTTGAAAAAAGTTTTTAATAAAATAATACAAATTACAAATTTATAGTAGCTAATTTTTTGGAATAAAAATGAAAATTGCAAAAATTTATTTTCTACACTTACCATTTACTTGAAGTTTTTAGGAAATCTTAATCTCAATTATTACAAATAACTTAGAGAAACAGATTAGAGAGGAAACTAGAAATTTAAAGCCCAACATATAAAAAATAATCAACTTTTTATGTTTGTTTTCGAAAAAAAAAGAATGAAAAAAAAAAATTTTAAAAACTGTAAATAGTTAGTTCAATATTAGTCTGAGAAAGTTTAAAAACGTATGAGTAGAAAGATTTTAAGTGAAGTAGTTGATTTCCATCTTTATAGTTTGCACCTTTCATAAGGAATCTATTGAACTCTTCAATTTTGATTAATTGTATTTCAAGATTCACTTCAAAATTTGAAATGATAAAACTAATCGGTTGATAATGTATAAAATAAGACTATCTTAAAAATGTTTACCCTCTTTATTGCCTTATTTTTCAAAATATTTTTCGTTGGTATCCTTTAATAATTTCGTATTATATGTATTTAATGTATTTTCTTACTTAAAAAAAAAAATTAAAAGTTTGATTATTTATTGATAAAATAATCCAATTGCTGTTTTAGTTTTTAAAATTTGTACATTTTTTTTGAAGAAGCAGTAATTAACAATATACTTGGAATTTGATACTTGAAGAAAATCTGCAGCAACCTACTTTTTTTAAACTATTGTTACATGTGTAATATTAGAGTTAGAATTAGATAAGAAATAACTGTTTAGACAAAAAATATGTTTATCATTGAAATTTTAATTGTAGTAAATAACATTTAATGTAGAGTAAAAGTATTTTTAATGTAACTTTATACCAATTAATTTAATTTTAAATTTAATTTTAAAGACATATTAAAACTTGTACTTTCTGAAACCTTGAAGGAAATTGAAAAACCTGAAAGAAATTTTAAAAAAATCAGTGATCATCCTAAAGAAGTATAAAAGAGTTTGTAAAAATTATTTTTTATTTTAAAATTTAAATAAGTCTTAACCTTTTCTCTTTTTATATGCAACAACACACATTTACAGAGTAGAGCGAGAAGTGTGTTATGTGTAATTTTACTTGCACTTATAATATTTAACACTTAATTGATCAAAAAATTTTGTCTCTTTAAACAGAAAACCAGTGGTAAAATATCTTTTAGAAAATACTTACAAGGTTATATTTTCATAATAAAAAATTAAAAATAGTGTAAGGAAAGCCCACTTCCTCAAGCAAGTATTCATTTTCACTAAGGCTACAAATTAAATAAATCACAAAAATTCTAATAAAGTGATCACTGACACCAAAGTGAACCTAAAACCAGTTGTTGTCATCACATAGTACTAGACTAATATTATAACAATTCAAAATGTTGTAAGACTTTCTTATGATTTGTATTTGCATCGCTCAAGATAAATATCCTTTTCAGTAAAGAAATACATCTTAAGAAAGTTGGCATCAATTAGAGCTGAAAACTTTTTGAACTGCATTTGTTAAAATGAAATCACTGTTTTTTATTATAAAAAAAAACATTTTAGTTATGTTTGGTTTAACTTTTTTTATATTGATATAGACTTGAAAAAAAAGTAAAATTTATTTAAAAATAGAAAATTAGTTTTGAAAAAAACTGTTGTTTCTTGGTTTTCAAGCAATACTTAAAATATACATATTGAAAGCCTATTATTTTTTTAAAAAATCCTTAGACTTCTATAGTTTCAACTAAGTTTAATTAGTACAACTTTGTTTTCATTTATTAAAGTCTAAAAAAACAGTTAATAAATAAATGAAATATTAATCAAAAATGGAAGTTGACAATGGAACATCAAATGTTGAAGTTGTTACAAGAGTATGTTTAGTTGGTTCATCTGGAGATAATGAAAAGCTAAAAGAACAATTAAAGGTAAATTAAACATATTTGTTATTTAGTTTTCGAAAATTATAAAAAAATTAAAGTTTGTGCACATACATTAATTATCATTAATTTTTAAGGTATTTGAAAATAGGTAATTAATTGTTTTACATATTTTAAACTTTATAGTATACTTAAAACAATTGAGTTTGACAAACTTCTTGGATGAATTGAAATTTTCCTTTAAATTTTTACTAATAAGGTAAGATCAATTTTATAAAAAATAGCCTTGACTTTTATCTTAAAGTATAAACTATAGCATATCATTTCTAGAGTAATAAATTTTCATTTAACTATTAGTATAGTTCCTTTTGTCAAAGTTCTTTTAATAGATACTTTTGAAGAGAAAACATTCAAAGCCATTTTTTTTCTGTGAAATCAATTAAGTTTAATCTCATAACTTTTTTCAGAAAATTTTTCTTGCATGATTTAAAGAAATTGAAGTAATAAAAATTAAAGCAAACATTTTTTAATAAAGAAAAAAAATTTACTTTTCAAAAGAAAATTTCACTTATGATTTAAAAAATTCCTAGACTACTATTTGCTCATTGTTTAATACTGAATTAACTAAGAAAATTTGGAAAGTTAGCATAACTACAGCAGGTTTACTCTTTTACTTTGTTGCCATTAAATAAAAGCCTATTAAGTTCCTCAACTTTGATCAGCTTTATTTCAAAGTTACTTAAATTTTTAAATTTTGTTAAACGCAACTGCAAGCTTGATAATAATAAGATTAAACTTAATTAAAAAGTGATTTACTTCAATGCCCTTTACTTTAAAATAAAAACTAGTTGTTCAAAAGTTTATGAAAGTTTTTATACTTAAAAAGTATTATAAGAAAATAAGACAAACAACAAAATGCAATGACAGTCAATTGAAAAAATGGAAGTTTTAATGATGGAAGTTGATAGCATAGATTCTAAAGCTACTAAATACCGTACTTATTTTTCAAAAATGGTAAGGTTATCTGCTTAAACTAACTTAAGCTGTTAGCATGGTAAAATAAATTGCTTTGCTTCCAAATGCTTTGTATTAAAATCTAATTAAAAACAAATGTTTTTTTTAAATTTTTTATTTTATAGTGATATGAGTATTAAATGCACTGTATGCTATTTATATATGTGTTTTTTTTTCATCACACATTTTAAGTTTTATTGATGTAGTTTTAGATTATCCTTCTGTTTTAAATATAAATATACCTTGACATCTGTTAAAAATTATAAAACCTTACAACAATGAAATTGTTTAATTAAGAAAAAAAACTTCAACATGCAGCTTTACAAAGTTTAAGATTATTAATACTATAAAAATATTCAACCAACAGTTTGGTTTATTATAATGAGATTCAGTTTTATCTAGTGGTTTAATCTAGGATAATTAAAAACTAAAAAACTTAAAATAGAAATAATTGTGCTTATAAATATAAGTTAAATGAATTTTTGATGTGTACTTAATTACAAAAAGCAATCCATATAATTCTGAACAAAATTAAGCAATGGTCTATATTTTAATCAAGGTAGTTGGTGTGATATTTAAGATAAGTATTTATGATTATTTTTAATGAAAGTTTTCATTTAGACTTTTATTCTGCATTGTAATTAACTAAAACAGAAAAAAACATGTTAAGAATCTTTTCAACAGATTACCAAAACTAAATAAAATTTAACTCAAGAGATCATCAGTTGTAAATTCAATCTAAAAAAATGTTGAAACAAATAGATGGAAAGTATTGTAAACCAAAAACCAAACAAAAAGCAATAAAATATGATAATTTGTCTCCTTATATGTAGTATATATATTAAGAGTTTTTTTATTTAGAAATAGGTTTTAATATTAAAGTAAAACAGTTGATAAAATTAAATTTCAACTAGATTAATAAACAGGAGTTATTTAAAGACACTTTTTTACTCTTACTCCAATTAAAAGGTACAGATAATACTGAATGCATTATTATTTGCTTAAATTTTAAGTATATATAGGTAAACTTTAAAGTAAAGCTTCAATCTGTTTTGTTCACTATACATTTTTTTACTTTTGTTTGTACATACTTATATGTTAGACACTGTTAAAATTTAAAGAAAAAAATATAACATAAAAATAAACATTATTATCTAAAACTAGTTAGTTACCAAAATTTTATTATTTAAAGAAACAGTTTTAAGCTACTGTTAAACTTTTTGATTTTGCACACTTTTTTTTGTTTATATCTACAAGTTATTTTACTTTTGTTAACCTATATTAGTTAAAATGACTCAGTGCTTTTTTTCATAAAAAGTTGTAAATAAATTTAAAAATTTTATAATGAAAGACTATTTAAGTCTATTATATTAAATATACAGTTTTTCTTGACTTGATTCTCTAACATTAAAAAGACTTTTAACAATAAAAAAAATTAAACAAATAACTTTATGCATGTTTATATATTTTTCAAATTAAAGTATTTTTACAAACTTAAGTTTGAAAATAAAAATTATTTATACGTAGTATTAACTCAATTAAATGGGTAAAATTAATTAAAGTAATAAAACTTTATTATGTATTTTACAATTTTGATACCTTTTTTATGCTTAAATTGTTTTGAGCAACAAATATTTTTAGTCACAATATTACTTTTGTAACAGGATTTAGACATTCCTTATTTGATATCCAATGATGGAACTGATATCATGGATCAAGATGATGTAAGATTTGAAACTGTTTTTGTACTAGAAAACTTCGAAGGTCCAGTTTTTGATGACCTTAAAACGTATGGAAATCGAATTCTCAGTGAAAGTATTGTTTCACAGACTTTTAAAACTAAGCAGGTTTTTAAACTTTTTATTTGCGTTTTATCTACAGAGCATACAAATTCAAATAACTATACAAACTTTTAATCTGCCAAAAAGGTAATTTTTATAGTATTTATTAAATATGCATTATATTTAAGCCCTTGTAATTTTCCTGAATTATTTATATATATACACAACATGAAAAGAGTTTTGTTGCAGTAATTCAAATTAATCTTTTGAAAACTGTTCACAGCCATTGCCATATTCCAACCGGCCGCTCTTCTGCACGTGGATGGTGGGAATCACCATCTGCTTTTCCAACTTCAAATCGAAGAAAGCAGTGTCTGACTTGGTGGACATCTGCCACCACATGGGCGCAATCGTCAAGAAGGACATGACCGCAAAAGTGGACGTGCTCGTCACCAACCACCCGAAAGGATCCAAGTTTCAGGTTGGCGTTTGAACTATGCTTTTTGTTCAACATTTCAACAGTTTAATATGCATTGGTTCTTGAAATTTTTAATTTTGTGAACAGTACGTAGTGACATAACACTTTTTTATTCAAAAACTTCTATTTTTAATTTTTATTTGCATTTGTATACTTTTTAGAACTGTAATAGTTTTCAAAAGGCAGCTTTTGAAATGAAATAAGATATTTAACTATTAAAAAACAATTCAACACTACTATGTGCCTAAACTAGTTTGAAATAAGTGTAAAATCTTCTAAATTGTCAATAAATATGTATTTCAATATGTTTTCATATAATTTTGTCAGCATGTTTGCAATTTGTTAGAAGACAGGTTTTAAGATATAATAATTTCTCTTTAATACTACTTATAATAACTGGTATACTATCAAAATCAACCCGCGTTCAAAATCCATTCAATTTTTTTTTCCATTTTCTATAGTTTTTAACTTATTTCATATATTTTTTAAGTTTTTTTTATTTATTTTTTATTTGTATTTCACTATCACTGTTTCCCCTAACCCTTACCTTCAATCGGTAAGCGGTTCTCGAATTTGACTGGGTGGATTTTGATCAAGGGTGGATTTTTATCGTGGGTGGATTTTGAACGTGTCCCATAAAAACTATACTACTGTAAATGTCAGTTGTATAGTTCTTATAAGTTTATTGACCTATTTTATTTAAGAATATTCCTAATTATATTCTTTTTTTTTATGAGCTAGGAAATTAAATGTAATCATAAAACTTATGATTCAAAGGGAACTAAGTATAAATAAGTTTTAAGTTAACAAAATTAAAATTCATGTTATAGTAATGTTGTTTTTGTATCATATTGTTCATTAGATTTTTTGTTAAGAATCATTTACTTTTTTTAACAATTAAACTATCGTAAATTTTAAATTTATATTGTAAAATTTTTCATTTCAAGTCTTTAATTTTTATATAATAAGCATTACTTTTCTAGAATATTGTTAGCTTATTTGTATATTTATTTTTCTGTTACGAAATATATCACAACATCCTATATTTTATGTAGCTTACTCAAAAAGGTCTAAATTTTACAAGCTTGCTGTTTTACAATGTTAGATTAAGTTTTTAAAGCCATCTTATGAAACACAATGAAAGTACTTAAGTTTTTCAATAATTATTAGTCACCATTGTATATTAGCTTTAGAAGATGATGTTTCTGATTAAAATTGGCAATAAGTTTCTAAAAATTTCATTTCTTAAAAAAGTGCATTTTATTAAAAGAGAACAAAAAAAAAAAAAAGAGTTTTCAATAAAAAAGCTTTTCAAAAAAGCAAATTAAAAACAAAAAAGAAAAAAAAGACAATGATTATAGATTAGTAGATTACGTAAGCAGTTTACTTATTACTTTTCATTGTTGTATTTATGTCCAAATTTGACTTGGATAAGTTTTTAAAGGTTTATTGTATTTTGTTTGTGTTTTTTACTGTCTAGCTTCATATAAGACCACAATTTGTTAAAAAAATTTTTTTTTTTAAATTTTACCTCTTAATAATGACTAAGGTACTTTACGTTGCATGTTATTAAAGCATACAGATAGCTAAAATTTGTAAGTACTTTTGATTAATTGTTCATTAAAAAGTAATGAGCATTTAGTAAAGTTTAGATTAAAACACACATAATTTTTGTTACAGGAAAAGTTGCTCATAACAAAAAAAGAATTATTAAGCTCCCATATTTCCTTGTCCTTAACCTTGTGAACTTATTATAGACAAACTCAGATATAGTAAAAATCAAAAGAAAATTGAATAACATGGTTTTTTCTAAAATAATACATATATATATATATAAATTGTTGTACTTGTTTCTTTTTATAATATTTTTATTAAGTTTAAAACTTGCTTAAAGAATTTGATAGCTGTGATGATCTTTTTGAAAAAAAGTATTTATTCAGTAAAGAACGGACATAACTTTATTGAAATCAATTATAGTCATTATTAGTAAAATTAAGAAGCTAGTTATTCTTGAGTTTTGTTTTTTTTTGTTTTATTTAATTGGGATTAGACAGTTTTAATTTTTATTTTTTATGTTTTTAACTTTCACTGACTTTAAAAAGCTTATAAAATTATTATAAGTAAAGAACCTAAGCTTCTTTCAAAAAATTCTATTTTATCAACAAATTATAGTTAGCATCTTGAAAATAGAAAGCCGTGTTTACACCTACTGAATGTTTATCATAATCTTGTTTCGTTTCAGGCCGCAGTGAGCCTGGGCAAGCTGACAGTGAAGCAAGGTTGGATACAACACTGCTGGAGCTTAAGAAACGAGCAGGAGCCGTTCCGGGCGACCGACGACAAAATAATAAGCCAGTTCAAGTTCAAGCCATTCGACGACTGCGTGATTTTTTTGTTCGGATTCACAGGTGCTTGTTTGTTTTGTTGCGCTGAACTTTACAAACTTATTTTCATGTTCGCCCACTTGGCAGAAGTCTGAAAAGTAGTTGCCTACTATTTATTTCCCATTTTGCTACTGAAATTTACCAATTTAATTATTCTCCCCTTACTAGTTATTGCCCTCTTTGTTAAACCCTGCCTCAAACTTAAGAAACTTATAGAATATATGAAAACTTCTAACTTTTAATATTTCAATTTAATGATGTTACTTGATAAGTTAATTAAAAATCAGGCACTGAGACGAGTTGCTTAATAAAAAGTTGAAAACTGTTAAAAAATTCAAACTTTAAAATTTTTTTTTATGTTCATTAATATTTTTTTAGACACCGAGAAGAAGCACATGATGGACATCGGGCAGAAGCAGGGGGCGACGATGCTGCAGAAAATCGACGAAACCTGCACCCATCTGGTGGTGGACAAGGACTGCAAGCGGGAACTTCCCAAGTGCGAGAATTCGAAAGTGGAAAATGTGGTGCAGGAAGTTGGTTTTTTTTTTGACCGCTTAAATGAAAATTTGTTATAGCAATTGAATATGTGTTAATTTATTTATAGTTACACATCATACCTTTTAATACTGATTAATTGATTTGTTTTTATTTATTATATTTATAAATTAGTTTTTTTTTAAATTTTAAGTATTTTTAAATGACGCTATGCGCTTGCGTACTTACTAATATAGATGTTTCACCAATTGAATATGCGCTAAATTGTTTATAACTGTACATCTTATCTTGAAAAGTGATTAGTACACAGCTTATATTTATTACAATTGTTCAGTGGTTTTGGGGAAGCATACAGATAGAAGCGAGGGCGGTCGAGTCCGCGTACAAGTACAAAAATCCGGAGGAGCAGAAGCAAATGTTGACCAGAAGCACCACATCCACTTCATTGCTAGGTTGGTTAACAAGCTTAACAACATTCAAACTTGTATTTAAAATGCAATCAAATATATTTATTCTGTTATTTATCATCAGTGTGAGTTCTGAAAAACTTATTCAGTCTTGCTTATAGTTATAAGTTTTTAACAAAAAAATTAAGCTTTAGTTGATTTTTTTTATTCATTAAGCAGAACAATAACAGCTAACGTTAAACCTCTCTGAAACTTACTTTTCAATAAACTGATAAAAGTCTAAAACATGCTTTTTATTGTAAAGTTTAATAGTATTTATTGCAAATAAACAGATAATAGTGATTAGTATTGAACAGGCACTCCACGCTTGGACGTCTCCATAACTTCAAATAGATTTTCTTCCGGTAAAAATATTAGAAAACGTCTTCGAGATGAGAAGAGATCGCAGGTTAGTAATTAAAATTTATCTTTTTTGTTGAAGTTATACAGACTCGTATAACTAATTTTGATTTTATACAAAATATAATTGTATCTACTCTAGTTAGCTGAAGTTTTTTGAAATTACATCGCTTTGTCAATCACACAAAATTTTTTAAGTTTATAATTTTAAAGTAGATCATAAAAAGTATAGTTATTTACAATAGTTAAAGATTTAGGGAAATTTAAAATCTACATCAATAGTTTACAAAATATTCATTGTTTAGTTTGAAAATAAAAATATTCACTGTTTGAGAGGATTTTTCGATAGTTGAAATATTTTTAAAGTAATCATAAGACAACGATATTTGAAATATGTTTAATTGACAGAAAGTTAACTTTATGTGACACAAAAATTAGCTAGGAAATATGAGGTTCATATCCTATGTAAATATTTAAACTTTTTGTATATACACAATTTTTCTGTTTAAATTTCAAGTAAAAAATAAGTAATGGGATACACTTAAACTAGAAACTTGAATTTAATGTATAATTGTTTGAAAGCTGTTGAATTCTGAAGCAAGAAATAATTTTTAAAAACTCTGAAAATAGTTTATTTCTTAAATCAAAAATCATAAAAAAACCGTCTAAACTTTAAACTTTCTAACTTAAACTTTCTTATCAAAGTAAAACCTAAATTATTATTAATCTTATGTTTATGAATTTCTTAATTTTATATAATAACATTTTGATTACTTTTTGCTATTTCTAAAACAGATTTGAATTTACATGTTTAAAAATTTTTAAATAAAAACTTTTGAACCTATATAGTATTCTTAATGATCTTAAAATTGTTATAAAATGCTGAGCTTAATTTTTATTGCCATTTTAAAGTTCTTTTTTGTTTTGTTACACAATATAATTTCTTGAGTTCACTAACTGAGTTATAAATTAGTATTTTACTGCTAATTTTCCAAAGCACTAACTTTAAACATATAAAGACATTAAATTTTTTTTTTGTAAACATTTGAAAACTACTATGAACTTTGATTTATCTGAACTATTTAAAAAATTTGAACGAATTGTGGTGCGTTTATTGAATATTTAAGCCGTTTTTATAGATACTTGAAATGCACAACATAATAAAAAAGTTTGCCAAAAAACCTGGAATTTGAGAAAAAAGAAGCTTTAATTTTGAACAAAAATCACTAAAAAACTTGGGATTTTGATGAAGTTATTAATGCAAAATAATAAAATTTAGATTAGACACCGAAGATCTATCATAAAAAAAAACTGTGGCATTTAGAATTTTTTTTACTATAAAACAAACACATTTAGCATTACAGTATCTTTTCAATAGTTTTGTACTGATAAATACACTTCTTTACCTTATAAACTTAATTTTATACTAAAAATGGACAATAAAACTTGTACTTTCAAAAACCTTGATTTTTTTTCATAAAACCTTGGGCAACCCTGTAAAAAGTAAAAACATTTGAAAAACTAAAGGTTATTTTTTAATGATTAAGGCATAACATCAATAAAAAACCCAGGCTGGATACGACTCACCGCAGAACACGTCGACCGTTCCTTCAAAGCGCCCGTCGACAGACATATCCGCCTGCCTGTCAGAAGCCATGCTGGACCTGTCGAACACGTCCAACGCTTTCCTGCATTCACCAGGTGCTTGGTTGTTTTCATTTGTAAAAGTTCCAGTGATTTTTAGCCATTTTGAATTTACAAAACTTAATTATGCTGCAAAGTTAATTAAAAACAATCTTTAGTTGATTTGTTGCCGTTATCCGAATTAAAAATCCCGTTCAAGCCGCCCAAAAGTTTAAGAGAAAAGCCAAACGGTAGTTGTTTGGCCGACAGCTCAGTAAAAAGAGTCGCCAGAAAAAGAAAGTCCTCGGATTTTCTGGACGAGTTTAAGACAGGTTGATTGTAGAAAGCGTAAAAAGTGTTTTTGTGAGGCAACCAGTTAGTTGTTTAAAAAAGGCAGAATTTTTGTTTTAACTGAGTTTTTGCAAGAGTTTTTAAGTAAAAGCATCTGAAAAGTTTGCACCTTAGTCGTAGCTATTATATTAAACATTTGTTTTCGCAGTTGAAGATTTATCACATCCTGTGAGTACCTTTCTATACTTCGATAAAAATAAATATCTTTTAGCTTAACACTAGCAGATTTTTTTTTTCATTTAGATTAGTTTTGATCACGTCATGAGACAGGTTTTGAAACAGTTTTTTGTTGAAACCAGATCGCCAGCTGCTTGGTAAGCGCAGCAGCAGCTTGGTGGCGAGAAGGCGGAGGCACAGGAGCTTGAGGCCGAGGAACCTGATCAGAGATTTAGACAGGGCGGGCGGCGCAGACGTGAAAAGTTACAAGAGGCAGTCCACAGACAGCTTGCTCACCAAGACCTTGTTGTTAGACGACGAGGACTTGGACGAGACCATACAGGAAGGTTTAGTTTTGTTGAAGCAGTCTGAGCGTTGAGTAAATTTAGTAAATAGGTTTTTTTTTATATTGTTTCTTTGGGCTTAAATAGGCAACGTTTATAATTATATAACTAATTTACGCTATGCCGTGGACATTTATATTACAACTAAAGTGTGCAGTAAATTTTTGTTAAGATTAAGTTATGTAATGTTGATAGCGTTTAAATTTATTTATGTATTTTCACAAACTATTTTGAATTTCATTAAATTAAAACTATTATTAATAGAAAAGAAAGTACAAAAGCCAAATCGCAATACAGCAAGATACGCTGTGGCTACAGAGTTTCTTGAAACTGAAATAAACTACGTCCGGATTTTGAACAGCATCGTAACAGTTTGTATTTTTATTTATTTCAGCTTTGTTTAAAAAAAACTATTGTAAAGCAGTAATTGTGTTCTTTCAACTTTAAAGATTATATTTGCAATTCTCAACTTATGATTTAGGATGTTTAAACTAAATAAAGGTAAAAACAAATTTTGAAAACTTGAATTTAGCTAATTCAAAACTAATCAAAACTACTTCTCAGAAGCAAAGCCAAAGATGAAAGTCCTATTTAGTTACTCTTTTCAAAAAAAAACTTCCAGATATTTCAACGCCCGCTGGAGGACCCCACCCAGGCGAGGGGCGCCATCCTGGCCCCCGAGGACGTGAAGAGGATCTTCCACCCGCTCCCCGACATCCACCAGTCCCACCAGCAGCTCACCGCGGAACTGCAGCAGCTGATGGACGGCTGGGACGACGAGACGACCTGCATCGGCAACGTCGTTCAGAAATACGTCAGTTGTTCAGACATAAAAATGTTTAAATAAAAAAAATTATGCGTCGTATTTCATGTGCTTCTGTAGAGATATAGAAGTTGTTTGTGTTTATGACTTTTTGCTACTAAAGTTTTTAATCAAAGAGTGTTAATGTTGAGTGAAGAGTCTGAAAGCTGATTTTTTGCGAGTTTTTCTACGTGAAATATTAACATAGTTTATAATATACATGTGTATTTATAAGCTACAAAAAAATAATGTGTTGTGTTTAGAACGTTAAAAATGTAGAGATGTGTTTCAACCACATTTTATTTTAAACAGGGTTGCCACTGGTTTTTGGAAAATTTTCTTCAGGTTTTTAAAAGTACACATTTTTTGGTCTATTTTTAGTTTAAGATTAAGTTTAAGCTAAAAAACTGCTTAAATAGTTCATAAACATTGAAAAGATACTGTAAAGCTACTTTAAATGTGTTTTTAAACAATTTTTTTAATGATAAGAAAAAAAAATCTATACGGTAGACTTTTTTGTCAAATCAAAATTACACTACTTAAGATGGAAATTTCTTTAAAATTTGAGGTTTTTCCAGGTTTTTTAGAAATTTTTGTTTAAAATTCCGGGTTTTTTCTTTTTTTTTCTTCGAAATTTCCCAAATCCCTTAGGTTTTTAGCCTAAATTGTCAAATTCAAGGTTTTCTAGGATTCTAGGTTTTGAGGCAACTCTGTTTGAATTTGATAACTAACTTTATAGCAAACGTTATTTAATTTTCTTCCAAACATTTTGAATTTGTTAAAAAAATTACCGCAGCGATTATTTCATGATAATGATTTTCTTACAATTGCAATTTAATTTCAGGCGGAAAAGTTCCAGAACCACTACCCCGCGTTCGTGAACTTCTACGAGGACCGGGTGAGCATGATCGAGAGCTTGGAGCAGTCCAACTCCCGGTTCCACGCCTTCCTCAAAATAAACCAGGCCAAGACCGACTGCGGCAGGCAGACGCTCGCCCAGCTGTTTATCAACCCCGTGCAGCGCCTCCCCAGGATCATTCTCCTCCTTCAAGGTTTTTTTTGATAGTTGATTTTTTTAAAGTTTGTCGGCTGGTATTTCTGTTTGATCTTTTGGAAAATTTTAAAGTGTGAGCAACTGGGTTTGAGTTGCAAAACTTTTCAATATCGTCAGACTATTTGGTCTAATTTTTTTGCGTAAGGTGAAGTTCCTTTATCAAAAAATTAACATTTTGATTGCTGAAAACAAGATGCGCAAAACCTTACCTCAAACAATTATTCGATAAACTTTGATATATTTTCTTTTTATACACGAGACAGCTTTTTATTTGAAACTTTTCAACCAATTAAAAATCATTTCTTTAAAACTCACATTTCCATAAATTTATATCACAAACACTCACCGCGCAGACATCAAGAAGCACACGGAGAAGCTGAACCCCAAGCACCCGGACGTCCAGTCGATAGAGGTCGCCATTCAGAAGTACAAGAAGGTGACGGTCCACATCAACGAGAACAAGCGCAAGACGGACGCGCAGACGCAGCTGTTCAACATCATCTACCAGATACAAGACTGCCCGCCCACCCTGCTCTCTTCCGAGAGGTTCGTTTGTTTTGAAAATGTGACCGCTTTGACCCTTGTCAGGGCTTTGTTTCAAACAAATTTTCTTTTGTGTTTATCATGTTGTAAGTTTGTGTTAAGTTTTGCTTTTATTAGAAAAATATAGTTTGCAATAAAGTTTGCAGATTTTTTCTAAGAAATTTTGCTTCATCAAAATTTTTAACGTTTAGATTTATCTGACAACATGTTTAGAAAATGTTTTTATGTATTTTTTTCAGTTTGTTTTCGTTTTGTTTCTATTGATTGTATTTTTTTTTCGATGAAAAGAACTGTTTTTCCTTCTTTTAAGCCTTTGTTTAAAAATCTAAAGTTTTATTACAAGTTCAATGTTTTGTGAGAACTTTGTGAAATTTCAAAAAAAAATCAATCAAAATACGCTTATGTAGCTTTAATCGCGTGCTTTTGTAGAAATATACAAACTGTTTTGTAATTTGTTTTCTCTTAAATTTCGTGTAAGTGTGTCACATTTTAAAAATGATTATAGAATTCACGTTTTACGAAAAGTATTAAGGTAAAAATAATGTCTTTAAGTTATAATTGTTTTTAAGTTTCTGATGCTTTAACTCCTTTTTATGTTGTAATGAAATTTTTAAATCTTTTGAAATATTATTATGTGAAACTTAACTTTTAAGATAGAACACACAAATTTATTCAAGCCGCTAGTTTTTTGTTTTGCTTATTTTTTTACTTTTTAGTATATTTTTACTACCTAAATTTATTAATTTTAGGCAATATTTTGGAAAATGCGAGGGAGTGACAGTTGACAATATTCCGTACAAAAAGGGAGAACACATATCTTTGTACATATTCTCCGACTGCATTGAGGTAAGCTTGTGGTTTTTGTGTGTTTTCTTTATTTAGATTTCTACAAAAATAATTACTTTTTGTGCAGGTTAACAAAAGTAACTGTAGCTTTTTTTGTTTTGTTTTTGTGAAAAAGATGGTTTTAAAAAAACATTTGGTATTAAACAAATTAATATTACTAGTAGCTTTATATATAAAATAATTAACAATACACATATAGTAAAATCTTTCGAAATTTATAATTTATGTACATTGATTTTGTTTTACATTTTTTTTAAATCTTGAAACTGTTTAATATTATAAACAATTCTTTCTTTAAAAAACTTAAAAAACAAAACCGTATGATTTTTAAACAAAGCTCGTCATGTAATTATTATGGCGGTGCTTTGAAAACCAAAAACTGTTTTGTTTGTTCTACAGAGAAAATTGTTTATAGATTTTTTAATCTAATTATGTTAATTAATGCATATAAACATCTATTAATATCAATTTAATGATGCTTAAATATGTAGATTTACTTGCATTTCCATACTTATGTTCCTTGTTCTTTAAAAACAAAATATTTTAAATCAAATCATAAGTTGTTACATTGTTTTCAATTGCAGAATTGTATTTAAACTATGCACATAATACTATTAAAATATTAAAATACGATTTTTTTAGTCTTACTTTTTGTTTGTAGTAGTTTATAACATGTAAAAGTGTATATAGAATCGAAAAACATTAAAATTTTTTAATTGAGTTAATGTATATTTCTAAAGTAAATTACGATTCTTTAAATAGAAAATTTTATTAATTTTACTATAAATTTCTTATAGTTTTGACCTTTTCCAACTCTAAAATATTAGTTTATTTTTAATTATTATCAGTAAAACAAACTTATTTCTATACTAAAGCAGAAAAAAATCAGTTTTAATTTTCCAGCAATACCTGATTTTATGAATTAAAACAACTTTAATAAAATAACTTATATTGGTCGTTACAAAAAACAGATCGCAAAATCCAAAAGGAATCAGAAGTATTACACGATGAAGAGCCCCAACGTGCGCAGCGCCAACCAGACGAAAACGATGAAGCACCTGAAGAAACTGTCGCTCAACCACATAAGGCACCTGGTCAACTACGAGGAAACTGACTGTTGGTTCACGATTGTTTTCACATTAATTTATAAGTTTATTAGCTTGTTGTATTTTGTTGTTTATTAGAAAAACAAACACTATGTTACTTTTATTTCATGCTTGATGTTTTATTCACCCAAGCCTTGCTCATAGTAATTTTTATTTGGCGCAAAATTAGTATTTCTACATAGAAATTAATTAATATGATGTAATAATACATGAATTTATTTTGAGATTATTTGATTGTGTATTTTTTACTTTAAGTCAAATTGTTTTGATATTTTATCAACATTAAACAGCATGTCAAAATTACGTGGGCTTGTACTGCAAGGCTCCGGAAGACCCTGACTGCTGGATGCTTTCCTTCAAAGCGCAGTTTTACCAGGACAGCGACGAAAAAGTTCAGGTAATTTTCAATGTTTAATATGTAATTTTTTTGATTATTTGATATAATAAAAAAGAAACACTTTTGCTCAGTTCTCACTGCGATTTGCTTTACATTTAACCCTAACTCGTTTTTAGCAACTCGTTGCTCACCATTTGGGGCTCCTCGCGTCGACGGGGTCCCATGTTAAAAGTCGTTGTGACGTCACTGCTTATGTGGTTGTCACAGCGACGATGGTTCAGTCGGCGCCCGCAAACTCAGAGCAGGAGACTGCGATATTTGCTCGTTCTAATATGACTTGCAAGAAGGCAAAGTGTAAAATTAAAGCTGAACTCTACATCGAGCATTGTAAAAGTTAATACAATGTTTTGGTGATTTTTGAGTTTACACATGCTTAAGTTTAAAGTCACATTGTCTTCGGACAACGTGGCTTTAAACATGCAAAGTTTTTTTTTTAATTTTGAATATATTATTAATAGTTAAGTTAATTTTAATTGTTTTTTTTTATTGGGGATTGGGGATGGTTAGACGAAAGAAAGCGAGATGAAGTCGAGTTTCATCGAGGCGCTGTCGCGGCACAGGGCGAACTGCATGTACATCGCCAGCGACGAGCACTTCGTCATGAACTACGTTTACAGCAACCCGGAGAAAGAATCGGCCGCCCCCGTGTCAGCGTCGTCTTCCGCCAGGTTTTTTATAATTAGAAAAGTTTGTACAAGTATCAAAAGTTTTATTTGTTTTGTAAGTACTTTTAATTACAAAGACATGTGTTCAATATTCATTATCCGAGTTTGAGTCTTATGTCAAAAAGTATTATTGTTGTCTAGTTATCCGAAAACTATCTAAACATTAATGTTTTAGCATCAAAAAACTTTCAGTTGATAATGTTATTATGTCTTAGTGTTCCTCAAGTCTTCTGATATGCCAACAATTTTTTAGTGATTTTTCTTTTTTAATTTAGCAGTCAATTTTCGTTTACCTAAGAAATCCATCGAAAGTCATTCAAACGAAAATAAAAGCTAAGCTGAAATTTATTATATATTTTGACTTTTTTTTATAAATATTTTTTGCATTGTTTTATACACTAAATAAACTACGAAGATGTATGTTCGTTATCCAAGTTCAGGTTTAACTATCCAAAATCTATTTAAACCTTATCTCATTTTCCCTTCCAAGCTCTAATCTCAATAAGTGTTATTCTCAAAATTTAAGTCTTTCACAAAAAAAAACAACTTTTTTTCCAGCAAATCGGACAAGAAAAACACTTCTTCCATCCGGCAGAAGATAATTAAGTCGTTCTCGTTCGCCAACCGAACGCCCAAGAAGCTGGCCAAGCACCAGCACTACCACACCATAAACTCGGCCAGCCTGAACAAGTCTTCCACGGTGGAAAAAAAATGTGAATACGACACCGTTTCCATAAACATCTCCACTGCCACAATGTCGGGTGAGAAGTTTTACTTTGGTTGTATAGGAATTTGCCGTAAAGTTTTGTAAAATATTTGTTTTTTATTTGGTTTTTATATAGTAAATCTAAAATTGTACGTATGTTGTAAGGTTTGTAAGCTTGGTATAGATCTACATGTAAAAAAAATCTTTTTTTTTAATTTTTCTAACTTGATAAGCCAAACTTACTTGTTAGTAAAAGATTAAGTTTTCATAGAATCCGTGCAGAAAACTACTAATTAGACAATTTGAAAATTAATTATGTGAAAATTTTAGATCAAACAGTCAATTCATCTACTCTAACGCCAAGCATGAGCGTCACCAGTCTCCAAGGTTTACCTTACAACAAAAAGAGCGCTTTCATGACCAGCACTACTAGCTTGATGCAGGTATACTACACATGTAAATTAATTAACTACTTTCTTGCCAAAATTTTGACTTAAAGCATGGTCAAAAGTTATAAACAGTGATTTAAAATAACAAGCCTTTTGTATTAAATAAAATTGAGTTATAGTCTAAATGATAACATAAAGGTTGTTAGATACTGAAATGAACGTTGAATTTAATCAATGAGAAAGCGTGCGCACTTTAAAATTGTAATTTTTGTTGAATCAGATTCAACAAGCCAAAATACCTGTAAGTATTTTAATTTCAATAACAAATAACTTTTTTAAGATTTTTTCATTTACATTCTATGTAATAGATACGTCATTTACAAAATCAACAGCATATTTGTCTGATACAAACTCATATTTTCTTATTGCGTAAATTTTTAAATGCAATTCGGTATGCACGTTTGCAGTGCATCGTAGACTCTGACGTTTTAAACAAAAGTTTTTTTTTATACCAAAACTAAAGCAAGGTGCTAATTGGATAAATATTTATCAGAAGCCAATGTATTTTCTGTAACTTAATTAAAATCTAAAAAAAAATTCCTTAAATATCTAGCTGATGTTTGTTTAACTTTATCAATACTTATAATAAATTGTAATAATTAATCAATTAACAGGTTATTATATATTTGTTGTACGAAAGGTTTACAGTAAAATTACCATAATAATATTTAAATACCATATAGTTTAAAACTCAACGCTTAATTAAATCAACCAATATTTATATAGTTTTTCTCTTTATTGTTATAGCAATTAAAATATGTAAAAACTGTTTACCTTTACCGTTAGACTTTTCAGTGCTAATATAATTAGCAAACAAAATATTTACTCTTAAGAAAATAATTTATTCCTCTTTAGTTAATATTTTTTTTGTCAAGCGTATCTGAAATGTTTTGGAATTTTCGATTACACATTAAAAATTTTGATGCAGAAAATTTTTGCTTCATTATAAATTTATTAAAAATTATTTCGCACTTACAGTAATCTATTTTTGTTTTTATTGTTCTTCATTTGCATTAAACACATTTTACAAACATAGCTTAATTTGTGAAAAAAATATTGTTGTACTTTTATCAATTGTTTTACATTACATTTGTGAACATTTATTTATGTTTCTTTACTTCTAAAGATTTCATTTTTTTTTAACAACTTTTTTTGCATTTTAGATAGAATTAATTGACAAAACAAGTAAGCAAGTTTTTTTTTGTTTAATGTTATAAATAGTTTTTTCATCTTTAAATCTCTGTAACTAATTCTAGCAACGATAATTTAACTTTTTGACCTTGACCCAAATAATGAGTTAATTTACTTTCAATCCATATGTTTCAACAGACTACGCTATAAATAAGTGTTTTTGTAAGTTACTTGGTGGAATCAAGCTTAATATTAAATATTAGTTATCGATTGAAAGTTGCTTTTAATATATTTTGTTTTACGTTTTACTTTGTATAAGCAGTACCTGTGTGAATAATTTAGTGTATAAAAACATCTATTTTTTGATTAAACAAAAAAAAAACAGCAACAACTTTTTTTTACTCTCTGTATTTGTTTTGTATCTATATTGTTTTTAAATATTTTATTAGTAATTCTTTTTTGTAGCGTAAGATAGACTGTTTGGTTGTGGAACTAAAATATTTAGCATATTCAAATACTAAGCTTTTTTCATGAGATGACTTAATTTGTTGCTAATGTATAGAAATTAGCAAGAGGCTTATAAGCTTAACAATTTGCTTCCAGCACTTTGAAGTTCACAAATTATTGTCTTGCGAATTAAATAGTTGTGAGTGTGCTGCTGATCGCACTAATTTTTCCAAAAATATTTACATATTTTCAAGTGAAGTTTAATTGCTTAATGTCTGCAGTGGTTTTAATACAGACATAAAGTTATTTGCAAGTTTAATTAAACTTTTTAAGCTGTAAGCTTGCAAAATAATAGTAGTTGATACTATTCAGCTAGTTTTAATATTATTCATTCCAAGTAACCTTGTAACCTTCGTACTGTTGTATTTCTTTAAAATTTCTTACTCTTACTTACACCAAATGTAGTCAGACTCGAGGGATATTATGCCATACTAAGCTCACTGTTGAACTTGATTTCAAGTATTTAATAACTTCCGCTCGTAAAACCTGAATACCACCTACACACTTATTTTGTTTATATATACTTTGTTTGTTTATTTAAATTGCATTGCTATTTAAAAAAGTAGAGTATAGTATTATGAAACTCATTAAGTTCTTTATGATAGTTAGTATTTTTGTTTTACCTTTAAAACAATCGTGATAATCTACTTGTGGTAAGTACTTAATCAATTCTATTCAAATAGTGTTTATCCAAAAACTATTTACTAGACTAGTACTTTTAGTCGTGTGGAAATTTCAGCTTTGTTAAGCTTTTAATGGTATTAAATTAAATTATTTAAGATTTTACTTTTTATTTAATTAAGTGGAAATAAGTTTATGATATTGATTTAAATTTAATTTTTATACTCCTGTATCTTCCTAATTAAGTTATTTGTAATTTTGAACAACCTATTTAAAAAAGATTGATAGTAAATAAATTATTCAAAATATTTGGCATAAGAAATAAGTAATTGGAAACGCCAAAACCAAGTTTTCTGTTGCATAACTCATTTTTACATACTAATATAAAATATAATTACTAAATACTACTAATTACTATTACTAATTATAAGTAATAGATATAATTACATAAAAATATCATAGAAAATGTTTTATATTATCCATAGTTTAAACATATTTAACATTAGTATTGTAGTATAAGTAATACTTTTTTAGTTGTTTAATTTATGAATGATGGAGCAGTAATTGCTTAAAAACTTATTGAATAATAGTTTTGTAAATCGTTTTGTTAAATATACTACCTCGTTTCACTTTTATTAGTTGTCTATACACTTATGTATGTAGCACATGAATTACAAACTAGTTGTATGTATATTTACCGATACTTCTACTAAAAAACGTAATAACAGTTTTTATTTATATCTTTTAATTTTACTTGACTTGACTAAATACAATATAAAAATTTCATATTTTTTTTTCGGAAGTTTAAAAACTTGTAGTTATTTGTCTTTTAAACGCTTAGTTTGGGACTTCTAAGTATTTAAGTAATCGAGACAAACCTGAAATGCGTTTTCAACAACGTTTTTCTTTTTAACAATATCAATTGAAAACAGCATCAGTATAAATTAAAAATTAAATAAAATTTTATTTGTTTGATATGAATATTAATTTTTAAAACTACTCAAAAAGTTTTTATTTATTAAGTCAAACTAGATATTATAAAATCTTGTATATAGATAAAAAATCTTTGGTATTAATCATAGATTGAAATCATTTTAAAATGAATTATGTACATTCTGTATTACTAAGCCTGTACAAAAAAAAATTGTACTTGTTAAATTGTCCTTTGCAGTAATTTCTAAACACTCCAAAGCTGCGCTCAGTAAATCATTAACCAATATTGTTTTTTACATAAAAAGTTCAAACTTTATATAATACCAAATGAAATAGAAATAATATTCAAACAACTCTCAACAGTTGGACGAGACGCCCGAGCTCCAAAAGTTCCCCGTTGCCCGTGACAACCAGCCGGTGTTCCAGTCGCCCGGCAAGATCAAGCGCACCCCGGGAAAGGGCAAGCTGCGCCCCGCCTTCTCCACCATGAACCTCACCAACAACTCGGAGTTTCCCGCCGTTCCGACGCCACCCAGCGGCAGGAGGAGGAGCAAGATGTCGTCGGCCAACAAGGTGTTCCGCGCCATCAAGAGGACCAGTTCGCTCCGCAAGAAGCAGGACAAGAAGGAGTCTCTCGTTTGAGAGAGGGGTTCTCTCGTTTTCGGTTCTCTCGTTGTTTTTGGCGGGTCTCTTGCGAGAGAGTGCAGCGGCTGGTACGTGGAAAGTTCTTTGGGTTTCGAAAGATTTTTAGTGTTTTTATTTATATTGAGGTTTTACTGAAATGTCTATCGCGCGGTATATTTTGAAGCACGTTTAGTGTTCGATGATTTTTTTATGTAAAATTTATCGTCTATCCCTTTTTCAAACAAGTGAACATGAGATTTTAATTTAGAAAATGCCTCAGAAGTTGTACATTTTTTTTCGGACCGATTTCTTTTTACTTATAATATTGCTTGAAATTTTGAAAACTTACGAAGAATTTAAACTTCTCTGTCAACTGAAAACTTTAATAACTTGAAAAAGCTAACTAAAAATTTTGTTGTACTTTTTTATTTGAATTTCTGTATTTTTAACATATTTTTTCGTCCATTAGGACATTGTCAATGTAGATTAAACAAAAAATTGGTGTCTACTATTTTACTTTTGTTTAAAGTTTTTCCGCAATAAACATGTTTTCGTTTTTTCCGCGTAAGTTATTTCGTTCACAAGGTCTTGTAAAGGTTTACCGTAATAATTTATTATTTTTAATAATGTTGTACTTGAAAAATTTGCTCAAGTAGGATTTAGGTGGCCTATATGAAAACATGCTGGCTTTGATAAAAGTTAAAGTGATCGACAGGAAAAATGCGGAAGAAAATTTTAAAGTCGCGTTGAAATGCTGCGAATGGGCGAGCTTGAATATTTTTATTGATTTTTTGTTACGCTCGAATCTTGTTTTCGCTCGATGAAATGTTGCTGAATTTGCGTTGCTTTTGTAGTTGAAAAAAAAAATTGTTATTTCGAAAAATAGCTTCCTGTAATTGAATTTTTCTTTAGTAATTGTTTTGATGCAAAATTTTAAGTGATTGAAATCGATTCGAGTTTTTTGTTTAAAAAGAAGCTTTTTAGTAATGATTCATCTGAATGTTAAGTTGAGGAGCGTTTGTTTGTTTTATTTTTAGTTAAATTATAAAAATTTCTGCTGCGTATCAAATGTCACAAGCCGTTTTAAGAATATTTTCGCAAATAGAAGAGTAAGAACCATGTTTAATTTGTTAGAATGTTTTTAAAATAACCTGGTTAAAGAGTCGCTCGAAGTATCAAGTAGCTTGATAAACTGGATGTTTATTGAATTGAGATTCACTTAAGAGTACAGAACAACTATAAAATGAAAGTTAATAGCTGCTTCCCTATGAATAGTTTGTTTTAAAGCAAACATTAATGTATTTATTAATAACTTTTTTTATTTAACTTTAAAAGTTGTTACAAACTTTTTAAACAACTAAAAATAGAAAATTCATTTGTTTTTTATAATAATTTTTAAAGTTTCGAGAACAGTAAAAGTATTAATGTTCATATAAGATATATAATTACTTTTATAAAGAAAAATTGCTATAAAAAAATGTTATTTGTAGATTCTTTTATCTCTGTAAGATATGATTAAAGTTATAAATAAAACGTGTTTAATTATTTCTAAATTAACTAGTAGATCTTTTTTTTGAACCATATGTTTAACTAATATATCAGGTTTATAAGAAGAGTTACCACTTTTGTAAATAAAAGCTCACATTTACAAATAAATTATTGAAAATAAAACAATGATTAGTGTATTAATCTATCTTCTCAAATACATTACTAATTATTTGTATCCTGTTATAAATAGATTTCATACGTATTGCGGTAAATTTCAAATTAAAAAAATTCTAAGCCATAACTTGTTTATGTTAAAAAACATAGCCCTAGTTATACAGAAAATACTTACCAGTCAAAAGTTACTGTTGTTTTTTTAGCTTCACAGTAATAAAACAATCTTTGTAAATTAAGTTCTGAACAAAACATTTCGATTGTGTACAAGGGTTGCCACAAAGTCAAGAAAATGAGAAAAAAAAGCCAGGAAATTTGATTTAAACAGGCACCTGATAAGATAGTTTATCATCACTAAAAACTGCGTTTTGCTAATGTCATTCTTGAAAATTTTGCTTTTGTAATTCTTTTTTTTTTCAGGGTCTAATTGAGTTTCTAGAATATATCAAAATCTATAATGATCTCAAGTGTGTGTTTACTATGTGGTAGAGTTTATTGTTTGTTTAAGGTGTTTTTAAAAATACTTGTACGCAAAACTGTAATGTACCATATTTCTATAATGCTGGATCAAGCTCCAGTGTGTTAAGAGGTGAGAGTAGCGAGTTGTAAGAGCAGGTGGTAGTATGAGACCATCAACAAGTTTTGTGAGTAAGTGACAAACCGCAACCACAAAATCTAATGGGCTTTACGGGTGCACGACTATTCAAATTCGGACAATTCAAATTCTTAAAAAAATTGAAACAGCCACAAATAAAAAGTAATGTGTATTTGTCAAATATAAAAAGTATATGTGTAGGTTATATTAATATCTACAAGCCATTTTTTTTTGCAAAATATTAAATATTTTTTGAGATATAGGTTAAATAAAGTAAAAAAAAACATAGTTATTTTTAGTAATTTTAGAACATCTTGAAAAGTATTTTAGATTTTGAAAATATGAAAAATAGTAGTTTGTAGATACTAATAAGATCTACATATTATTTTTTTGTTTTTGTCAAATTTATATTACTTATTGAAATATAGTCTTTTAAATATTTTTTAAAGAATTTGAATTTTTGGAATACGAGTTGTCCGAATTCGAATTGTCATGTAACCGGGCTTTACACACTGTCAAGCACATATACTCAGCCAATTCGTGTGACAGAGCTTAACAATAAGATGTGTCCTGACAACGCGATAGTAATACCACATGGTCCGAACCAAATTGTCATATATGATAGCCTTAGACCATATTCCAAAACACCTTGCTAGAAATAATAAGCAAATCCAGGTGATACAGTGTATCTTTTGATGAACTAAAATGGCAATTAATGAAGCCAATGAAAGTAAGATAATGGAATCCAGCAAAAGAACTGTTGTTTTAACCTGTATACAGGGTTGCCATTTTACCTGAATTAACCTGGAATTTGCCAATTCAGGCAAAAAAACCTGGACTTTGAGAAATTTTGAAAAGATTCTTGAATTTTGAACAAAATTCACATGTTCAGTAGCAAAATTTCGATGTAACTCAAAAAATCTTCATATGAATAAAAATTTTTGTCATCATCAAAATTATTTTTTATTAAAAAACTTATTTAAAGAAGCTTTACAGTATCTTTTCAATGTTTTATACTACCTTACAAAGTTTGTTACCTTTTACTTAAATTTTAACTAAAAATAGACCCAAAAATCAAAACTTTTAATAACCTGGAAGAAATTTGGAAAACCTGTAAAAAATTTTAATAAAAAAGTGACAATCCTGTCTGTATAAAAATAAGATTGAATACCTTACACAATCTCAAGTCTTTGCTTATGTATTTTTGAGTCGGTCTTAATAAAGAATTTGATTTAGAAGTAATACATTTTTTTCAGCTTGATCTGTGGTAACTCTGGTCTAGTTAACTTCATCTTTAAAACTTTACTAAATACTTGATATATGATATTTTACAAATGCAGAAATAGATTCAGAAGAATATAGAAATATTAAGTAATATGCTTCGTTCAGTCAACAGTGTTATAAAAAACAAACAAAAAGTAATTAAATACATGTTGCAACCAAAGATTTGTCGAAATAAAAACATTATTTCTAATTAAAAACTAAAATTGATTTATTTAATTGTTCAAAAAATTTTTTTAATAATATTCTCTATTTTCCATTTGCTAAAATTACCAGTTCTTATTAGGGAGCGTCTTTTAAAACAAACTTCAGTATATGCTTGTTTTATTTATAAAAATATAGGTAGGTTTTCTGAAATAAAATAAAATCTTAAGATTTCAGGTAATAAAGTACAAAAAGAATTGTTGTTGCGGCTGGTTGCTGCAAAAAAATCTGATTTTCTTAAAAACTTCATTATTTCATCTAACACTAACTCGAAAGAACAAAAAAGTTGTATTTTTTAAGTTTGTAAACAATGGATTTACTTTCATCGAAGTAGTAAGAAAATATATTTACAATACCAAACCAGGGTTGCCACATACAAAGAACTGCAATTGTTGAATACTTTATATCCGATTGTTTATTTTAATTTAAAGCAGGGTTTCCCTAAAGCAGAACCGCCCCCCTGGGGGTATTTAAAGTAAGTTGGGGGCAATATTTAGTAAGGGGGGAAAATTTTGAAACTTACACTAGATATTCTTATAAACTAGATAAACTACACTAGAGTTGCAGATGAAGAGCAAAAAAAAAATAAAAGGTCGTAGGTGTTTTAAATGGTAGTCTTGTTGGAGGAAGCAAAATTTTAATTTCTTCGAAGGGAGCAATTTGAAAAAAAAAGTTTGGAAAACCCTGATTTAAAGTGACATGATCAAGTATTTATTATTAAAAAAGTGGGTTAAAAAATGGTCTAAAAGCTAAGGTCTATCAGTAAGAATATCGATGATAATAAAAACTAGTAGGTAGAAATTAAGCAGGTATTTAAATTTATATATTTTTTTTACAATTTAACCAAACTTTGCATTATATTCAAAATTTTCGTAAAATTTTTCAATCTATATCACTATGAACTTTAAATAAACTTAAACAAAAACTTTTTAAATGGTTTGTTCAGTTTTAAAACAATTTATCATTATACTTATGTTTATTATACTTATCAAACTTAGTTTATAACTAATGTCTGTCATTAAATTAAAGAAATAAATCATACCATACATGACATTTTTCTGATTTGTTGTATCCTATATTTCAAGCTTTACTTAACAATTTTTTTTATCCTGTTACTAACTTATTTTTCTAAGTTAAGTCTATTTTTATTTTGTCAACAATTTAGAAATTTGTTTTCATTATATCATTAATTTTTTTGCTTTTTTTTAATAGTAGCTTTTTTTTACAGTCTAAGTTTTATATTTCAATATGCGTTTTTTTTAAAAAACTTGGCCTAAAATTAGAAAAACTGCTATTAAGTTAAAATAGTAGTTACAATTTTTACCCAAAAATTTCTACATACATTAAAAAATGAAACTATAGAATTTTCTAAAGTTATCTTCTCCATCACCTTTATAAATTTGTATATGAAATACCGCTTAATAACTTTACAAAACAAATATAGAACTAACATTTTTATTACCACTAGAAAAATATTATAGTTGACTGGTAAACTGAACTAATTATCAAAGTAAAAAATAACTTTAACTTCCTTCAAAAGCTTTCATAGTTTTTGACGCTAAAAAAAAATATCTAGTTACAATACACGACACTGCATATATTTTCTAATTTTATTATCATTTTGATAATTTGGTATATTGTACCTCGTAGGCACAATCATAACTAACAGTAACAAACTATATTTCCATAGCTTATGCTTAAAAATGTAATTTTAAATTACAAACCTGCCAGTAAATAACGTTTTCTTTTTTTTTTACTTTTGTTACGAGTAAAACAAGAATATTCCGTAACTTTCAAATCACATTATTCTGTGAAAATTAATTAAATATTAAACAGTCACCAACGCAACATTAAAAAAAATAAAACAACCTTATAATTTTCGTGTGTAGCACAGTTGCCATAACTAAAGTACTTGAAAAATATTGATTGGAGTTCTTTACCCTTTTTCGAAATGGAAAAATGGTAGTTAAAATTCTATAAACTAAAGGTTAATTGTTTAAGCTTAGATAGAACTTGAAGCAAATAGTTATGCAACTAGAAACTACAAAAAGCGACAATTTTAATCAAAATATAACCTAAAATGACCTAAGATAAAAGTTAGTTTTCATTAATATTGACTATTGAACAAAAAAGCGTACAAAAGCGTATTACTTAAAGGTCCTGATGTAAGAAAAATTATTTTGTTTTTGAGTCGTACACTTTTTGGAATTATTTTAATGTCTTTTCGAGGACAATTCATCATTACAAATCATTATACAACAGCTTTTCATATTTATATGAACTAGAAACCAATTAACATAAATTAAATTGTTGCGAAAAACTTTTTTATTAACTTTAGATTTTTAATAAATTCTACTTAGATAAATTTTTAGAATTTTTTTTAGATAGTTACTAAATCCGTTTAAATTTTGACTGTTATGTTAACTTAACACAAGTTAGATTTTGAAATCTTCAGTGACTTTGAGTTTTATTAATGTTTTGTTGACTTTTGGCTTATAACCACAATTTTAGACAATTCTTAATTTCATTTAGATAAATTTCAAGGTATAAATATTCTATTATTATAATTTTTTTTTAAGAAAAGGTATAAATATTTCATTATTATTTTTTCTTTTTTTAAGAAAAGCTCTGGATTCAGTTTTTTTATTTGACTCATTATATTAATATTAATTCAATCCTTTTTTTTTAAACTAGTACCAATTTTACCTAAATATACTCTGATGTGCTTGAATTTTCGAATATGCAACACTTTTGTTTTTGTTTATATTCTTCACGCATGAATAAGTTTTTAAACAACAGTATAATGAACTAACATTGTTATATGCAGTTTCATATTTTATTTTTGCTTGAAAAGGTCGCAATCTCTTGCTACCGAAACCGATCGCGAATAAAATATAAAATTTGCATAAATCTATTTAATAACTTTAGGAAAATATTTTTATATTTCAATTTAAAAACGAACATGTAAATAATTTATATAAAACTGCTCAAAATTCATCTTATTAAATACTCGAAAATTTTAAGACCAGTTCTGCTAGTATTATTACTAAATTATTTAAAAACTACGCTCGCCCTTAACTCGAATACAATACCCCAATATGGTCCCCTTTTAAAAAAAGACATTATTAAGATTGAGTCTGTGCAGAGAAATTTTACCTGTTTTGTTTGTAATAGATGCAACATTTCAAACACCTCATACAAAGATAGATTGGTGAAGCTCGGATTGGAGTCTCTGGAATATAGAAGATGGCAATTTGATTTGATAACACTTTCTAAAACTATTAATGGTAAATATATAGAATTTTTCAATCAGTTTTTTTTTTCTCAGACCAATTATAATTTGAGAGGAAATGATAAAAAAAAATTAGACAAAAACATAATTTTAATAACAGTCAGTGGCAAAATTCTTAATATCTGCATTTAAAAAATATTGGTTGATAAAATATTTAAGTACTTGTATTTTACTTATAACTAGTTTTGTATTACAATAAAGTTATATACAATATTTAATGTTTTTTTTAAATTTTACTGTAAATTGAAATAAAATTAACCAAGGAATAATATTTATGAAATACCAAAGAAGTTTATATATTTTATAAACATTGTAGTTTTTAATATTTGATCTAAATATATAGATAAGTTATAGTTTGTAGGTTAAAAGAACTAAACTATAGTGTTACTTTATTTAATTAATATCTTTAAGTTTATATTTTTATATTTAAATAATTTAGAGCTAGCTTTTTTATACCAAAAATCAAGTATTGGAATAATCAGTAAAATATTTTAGACGAAATAATTAAAGAAAAGACTAAATTGCAACAGTGGAAAAACACAGACAATGTTATAACATGGTTTAATAAAATTATCAACAAAAGTAGTTACACGTTCATAAAATTTGATATAGAGGAGTTTTATCCAAGTATATCGAAAAGCCTGTTACTGAAATCTATCGAATTTCCAAAGAAATAGACGAAAATAACCAGCTCAGACATAGACATTATACTGCATTCTTGCAAGACAGTCCTTATACATGAAAACGAAGTTTGAATCAAAAAGAATGCAAAAAAAGACCTATTTGACGTGCCGATGGGAAGTTACCATGGCGCTGAAGTTTGCGAATTAATTGGTTTGTTCCTATTAAACAATCTGAACCAATTTTTTATCTAAAGAAAACTTTGGGTTATACCGCGATGATTGACTTTTTATAATTAAAAAACGTTCAAAAAGAATCATAGAAAAGACAAGAAAGGATATCAGAGCAGTTTTCTTGGAACAAAACTTAAGAATTAAGATTGAACTAGACAGCAGCAATATAGATTTCCTGGATATTTCACTTGATCTACAAAATGATATATAACATCCTCACAGAAAATCTAGCGCAAAAGAAATATACATAAATATAAACTCCAATCATCCACCAAGTGTCAAAAGAGAACTACATAATATGATACAAAATAGATTGTCTGATCTGACAAAAAACGAATAAATGTTTAACAAATACAAAGAACCGTACGAAGAAGCGTTAAAAAACAGTGGCTTTAATAAAGCCCTAGAATACTCCAACCAAAAAGATGGCGTAGCTGATAAAAAAAATAAAAAGAAGAAGAAAAAAGAAAGTATTATATTACAACCCTCCATTTAGCTAAACTTTAAAAACCAAATAAGAAAAAAATTTCTCAAGTTAGTAGACAAGCACTTCCCCAAAAACGGACCCCTTAATAAAATTCTGAACAGAAATACAAAAACAAGGAGAAAAATGAGAAAAACTTGCAATTGCAGAGTTAAAACATCATGCCCAGTGGAAGGTAAATGCCTTTCCAGAAGTGTTATATACAAAGCTACGGTAACACACAATAACAAAGAACATCATTATATTGGATCTACCGCAAGAAACTTTAAAATAAGATATAACGAGCATATGCACAGTTTCAGAAACAAAAATCTGAGAGAATCGACGAAACTGAGCTCTTTCATTCAGACAGCCAAATTCAACAAAGAAATGACCAAGAAAAACGTTAAGTGGAAGATAATACATAACATTAATCAACGTAAACCGAGCAAAATTTGCTCCCTGTGCAATATAGAAAGACTTGAAACAGCATTTGTCGACAAAAAATCATCCCTCAATTCCAGAAATACTGACTTAACTTGCAATTGCAGACACTTCGCTAAATTTTATTTAAAATTATAACATTGTCATGTCCATATTTACAAATTTTTAAAGTATATTACATTCGTGCTTGCATATTTACTTTATTTTATTTTGTTTTTAATTTACTTTTATTTTATTATTAATATTTTTATTGTATTATTGTTGCATTTGTGTATTCTAGTTATTTATCTATTTATTTATCTATTTTGTACTTATCCAATAGGTTTTACTTAATTGGTCATTAAGCGTTTTGGAATCTTTTTGTTAATTTAGCAAGCTCATTTAATTTAATTAGTAGTAATAAGAATATAATTAGTGTTGATTAGTGTTGTTAAGTAGCATCTTATAGTAGTACATATTGCTTTGTCTATCTTACTTTATAGAGTTTTTAATCGTGATCATTGCCTTTGCATGAAACACCGTGTTGAATAAAACTCTCAATCTGAATTTGTCTAATTAATGAAAACTTTAATAAGACAAGTTGTGATCAGCATATTTTTTTCTAAGTTTTTTGAATGTTATCACATTAAAAAACACTTAAAGATTTTAAAACAACAAACATAATTTAATTTTTTATTCAAATAAGCTCTTTACATTTCAGTAAATTGAACATTTTTTTTTAGTTAAGACAAATAATTATAAAACACCGAACATAAAATATCTTTCTAAATTGTTTGCTGAAACAAGTTCATTTAAAGTTTTTATTTAATTATAAAAAATATAAACTTAAAGATATTTATTAAATAAAGTAACGCTATAGTCAAGTTCTTTTAACCTACAAATTATAAGTTATCTCTATATTTAGATCAAATACTAAAAACTACAATGTTTATAAAATATATAAACTTCTTTAGTATTTCATAAATATTATTTCCTTTTAGTCATTTCTGTTTGTTTAATTTTCTTACAAGTTAAAATAAATAATATTTAAAAAAACATTAAATATTGTATACAACTTTATTGTAATACAAAACTAATTATTTGTAACTATATAGTATATGTAATTACGATCTTGTACAAAGTAAATTATCTTTGTTAAAGAGCTTTTAATATTTTTTTATATTAAACAATTTTAAATAATAGAGGAGTTTTTGCTACAATCAAATATTTAAAGGGAATGATAAGGTTTGATGTCTTTGGCCAAATCAAACTTTTACTTGAAGGAAATGCATCTATATATTTTTCAATTTTTGAAGTTTAAAAAAAAAAAAAGTTAACGTATAAAAATTAATATTTTTAAATAAACGTCTAATATTTCTATAACAAAAAGCATAACTTGTTTAATTAAATAAGTAAAAAAAAAAAAAGTGTTCAGCTTAAGAAAAATTCACTTGTTTTTGCAGAAAAAAACTTTTATTAATAATTATCTACTTAGTGTCCTATCTTAGTTTGTCTACCTATGAGTATGAACTTAAGTACAATAAAACTATCTTATAAACAAAAGTAAAATGAATTAAAATACTATTTCCTAAAACTTAAAAAAATATACGAACTGTTTTAAATTAGAAATATAATTTTAAGCATCGTACAAAAAGCAAGAACTTAATAACTTCAAAGTAAAACTTAAAAAACACAGTGTAAGAAAACTCTATAATTAAAAATAAAACAATTCAAGCTGTAAAAACTAAAACTAACTTGCTAAAGATTTTCTAGAGAAAGTTTTACATTGAAGTACAATGTAGTTGTTTTAATGCAATGTTGTAAAATTAACATACCTTATTTGCTAAAAAAACTAACGAAAGTTTTTTGTAAAACCTTGCTACTGCAGCTGAACCGAAAAAATACTCTGTAAAATTTAAACTCTTGTGAGTTGACTTCTATAGTGTTTTTATGTTTCTGTAGAAGCTCTTTGGTGCTTAATTTTAGGGAAAAGTAATTAAACAGAATTTAAAAATTATATGTACATATATATTTACTAATAAAAAAAAGAGATAGATAAAGCTTTTGTGTAAAAACTTAAATCATGTTATGGTACCTAATTCCTCATTGTGTTTTTCATCTTTTTAATTGGATTCCAAAATACAACCACATAAAATTGTTAGTTTTTAATACTATTGATTTATATTTTATCATTAATAAATGAATGACACACTTTAATAAAGTAGTTAATAACTTATTGCTGTACACAATAAGCACTTAAAAATCCTAAAGTCCATATAAATGACCCTTCAGAACCCTTAAGTATACATATACAACTGTTCTTTCCATGGTTTTAGATTTTTTTCAAAAGAAGTGTGGCCTGGTGGTGAAGGGGACTGAATAATCACTTTGAAAACCCTCTGAGTTGCAAGTTTGAAAACCTGTGGTCGACACATACACAATAAAGTGAAATTAACACACTGGTAAGTCAGGATGGCCACAAAATCTAGAATCCTGGAAATACTTGGAATTTGACAACTTGGGCTAAAAACCTGGAATTTCGAAAAAATAACTATCTATAAAACCTTGATTTTTAAACAATTTTTACATGTTAATTGCTAAAATTTTGAATCGACCCAAAAAATCAATAATATAGATTAAAAATTTTTGTCATCATCAAAAAATCTTTTTATTATAAAACACTATTAAAGTAGCTTAACAGTACTTTTTCAATGTTTTTATACTATTTAACATAGTTCTTAACCTCATACTTTACTTTAAACTAAAAATAGACTTAAGAACTTGTATTTTCAAAAACCTTGAAGAAATTTAGAAAACACGGAAGAAATTTCTTAATAACCAGTGGCAACCCTGTTAAGTGTGCTTAAATCTGCTTTGACTAAAAAGAATTTAATCAAGTATAATGGTGGTAAAATTATTTTATAAAACAAAAATAGACATTGAATCTTTTTTAATAGCTTATTATATAGAATATAAAAGCTAATTATGTTTTTTAAAGGGTTTCATAATTATATTTCTTAACCTTGGCTTATTATAAAATTTCAAAAAAATCCAAGGAAAAATTAAATATTCTACAGTACTTAATAAAACTTTGTAAATATAATAATATTATATAGAATCTTTGATTAGTTTAAGTTGTTTGCAGAATTCTAATTTACTTTTTATTTAATTACTTATCTCTCAGAGTTAGGTTACAGCCACAAATAACAAGAGGCCACCTTGTGTTTTAAATTTTTAGATATCTAAACTACAGTGCCCACTATTTAACTGATATCTTTTAAACAAATATTGAATACTTTCACTTTAATATTTATAAGGTTAAAACAACAAATATAATAGCAATCACTTTTGTAAAATTAGTTAAGAATAAAACATTTTGAATTTTTTACTTAAATAAGGAAAAAAGAAATAAGATTTTTTTATTCTTTTTTTATTAATTTCTTTGTAAAGTATTATTGTTTTTGAAAATTTTAATTTTTCTATTAAGGTTTTCTATAAATTGTTTTAGAATTTAAATGTTACTTTTAACAGAATAGCTTTAATCATGGTTGCCCAACTTTTAAGATTCAGTTTACAAGATATCTTGAGAAAGTTTGAAGTTTTTGAAAATTTTAGGTGACCCAGACCAGTTTATATTTTTATAAAAACTCAAGATAGTAAAGACTTCAAAAAAATTCAGTTCAGTTTCTTCTAGATTTTGAATAAGATTTAGTTGGTTTAATTTAAATGTTTTGTTATTATATAACCAGTTTAGTAGAAGAACATGAATTTTTTTGGTTTTGAAAAGTCAAAATAATTTAAAGACTTAAAAAAAATTTGAACATTTTTTTGACTCAAAGAGTGGCAACCTTGTTTGATATTTAACAATACACTAAGCTGTAGTGATTTTTGCACTTAATATATTTAAAAAAATGTATAAGAAAAGAGTTCATACCAGGTTTTTTTGTATAATTATTGACCACTTGGTTTTGATCTTGCAATGTTAAACTCAGAGAGTTTTTAAAGCTGTCATTAGGATCACTACACCATCAGGTTAAACCTTATTAATTCAAATTTATTTGGGAAAATTTTAATAAACCTCATTACATACTTTTACAAATTATTACTTCCTTTTTTTCCTTCTTATTTTTAGCATTTTATATCATGCATATCTAAAATGCAGCAGGTTTGCCACGAACTTGGGCTACTCAGGTTAACTCAGGCTAGTATGAGACTTTAAAAAACTTAGGTTGATTTAATTTAATTTAGATAGTTTTATAAGTTACAGGCTAGTTTTTTTAAGTTAAAATATTTATTAAAAAAAAATTTTTTAAGCTGTTTTACTTTTGTATTAGTGGTTTAGATATTTAAACTTTTTTTAACAGTAATGTTTACTGAGTTTGGCTATTAATTTAATTTTTTCAAGTTTTTTTTCTAAGACTGAAAACTCAGGCTAGCTTTATGCAACTCAGGCAAACTTTTTTTTTGCTTCAGAGAGCTCAACCATGATGCAGTATATAAAGCTGTTATAAAAAATATATATTGCTAAGTAAAAACGTTTTGTTATAAAGTACATATGTAAAACAGAAGAGTTTTAGTGCTGGCATTTTCTTGCTTGTTATTGTTATCTCACTTGATTGTTCTTGTACAATCTTCATCATTAAAAAGAGTCTGTTCCCAGCCATTGCTGAACTTACACATTACCAGCATTGTTTTTACCATCATTTCAACATGTAAGTTTGACTTAATGCATGCGTTAAATAAAAACATTTAAAGATGCAGAAGTTATTTACACAAAATTTAATTATTTTTATTATTACTTATTTTCATTCAGAAAAACAAATAATACTAGCTTTTTATACAGTTGATACTTATAATTTAGATTAGTTTAAAAATTGTTTAGTTAATATTAGTGTTTCAATAATTAATTAACTTTTTAAACAGTTTATGTGCTGGTGTATAGCGTTTTCGATTTTATCCCAAACCTCATAAGAAAATCATTTCACTTCTATGGGGCTATTTGTTTAATTTTTTCAATTGTATACATGGCTTTTTCTTTCAATGCTGCAGATTGCGTGAGTTTGTTGAATGCAATTTGTTTTTAATTAGTCTAGAATTCTAGAAACCTAGTAACAACTAACAATCTGCAGCAACAATCAACAAGTGAGTTGTATTATTGGTGTCTTGTCAATGGAATAATTTGCCTTATAAGCTTGGGTTAGTTTTTTTTAATTTTAAATGAACTAAAAGAGTGTTAAAATTTGTTAATTCTGTCAGTGAGTTAATTGACACTTCAACTTTTTTGGCTTATGTAATCATTCAGTCAAATATTATGTTGAAATAAAGATTATTTTCTTTTTATTCTTTTGAAAGTGTTTTATAAAAAAAAAACTACAACATTTTTTTTTCTTACTTTTGTTCAGTTATGTTTACAAAATTAAACATTAAAGTATAGTATAAAGCTGTATAAGTTGTGCTGATTATTATATTTCTTTAAAATTAATAAATTAAGCTGTTTGATGTTATGCTGTATTTTTGAATTTAAGTGTATAAGTGATTTCTACTATCTTGAAGTTTTTTTTATAAGCTGTTTATTAAGTTTGGTGTACGTATAGAAACTTTAAATTTTTAGATAGGTTTACAAAGTTAAAAAAATTATTTTAAATTTAAAATCGCAAAAGTTTATACTTACAACTTTAAAAGTTATTTTGAAATTGTCTCACACTGTTGTGTTTTATAACCTAATTGCTTTATCAAACAAGTTTTCACAGTTTACTTTGCTTGCATCGCGCCTTTCTGGGTAGCAAAGAAGCTCGGGTTCTCAAATTTCGAAATATTAGACTTGAAGGAGCGCAGTGGTGTCTGCTACGAGCCAGTATCCAACTGTGCTTGTTTGTGGCACATTTGAAACTTCAAAAGTTATTAATGTATCACTTTAACTATGTTCTAAGTTTTTGTATTGTTTATAACAACTAAAGTTTGAATTTAATTTATGCAAAATTTCAATAATGACTAACATTTTTCACCATATTTAAACAAGTTTTCTTAAAATATCTAAATAAAAAGCTTTCGCTATTTCAATTAATATTTTTTAAGAACCAAAGTAATTTATTTTATAATTTCTTCGAATTTTTCAGAACACTGATTAAAATTTATAAAACCACTATGTTAAATTTTTAGTTATAAACTTATTTAATTTAAACCTTGGTTTTCTTTAGCTGACAGATCAATTTTTTGTAGTTTTTCATTACAGAATAATGTAATTAAGAAGAAAATTTAAAAAAAACATAATTTTGGACTTAATTCTATTTTTAGCTGTCTTGATATTTATTCAAAACTTTCTCACACCAATGAAAATGTTTGTAGAGTTTATAGTATGTATTATGATAAATTTGTCTTTTATAAGTTTCAATTCCTTACTCATTTTACCACTGTGATAATTTTTTTTATTGAAAATTATTTTAGCTGCCCATTTGTGCTTTCTTGCTGTTCATTTTTGCTGTGCACTCTTTATGACGATTTTATAGACTTTAACGCTGTAATTATTATTTGAACAATAAACAAATTATAAAAAAAAACTCTAATCACAATCTTTACATTTAAAGTATTTTTAGTTTTAGTGTTTTGTACAAAATATGAAAACAAGTTGTTATAATAGTGTTTGAAAAATAAATTCATTTTAAAAATGCTGTGAACATAACAGTTATGCTCTTCTATCTGCACTTCTTCATTAAGATTTTTATTTTCTCTGATTGTTTTAGTAAAACTATATTTATATATAAATGTTTAGATCAAGGCTTTACAATTTACAAAGTTAGGTTTGTGGAATTAAAAAGTATATTCTATATTTACAACAACTAAGTTGTGAGTTTAAAATTTATTGATGTTTGTTTACTTTAAGCGGATTTCTAAAGTAGAATGCTCACTAAAATATCACTACAAACAGGGTGGCCACAAAACCTGGGGTCCTGAAAAATCTGGATTTTGATAATTTAGGTTAAAAAACCTAGAGTTTGAGAAATTTTGGAAAAAATTACTAAAATACCTGGAATTTTGAACAACTTTCACATGATAAGTAGTAAAAATTTGAACTGACACGAAAAATCAATCATTAAGATAGAAATTTTTTGTCACCGCCAATATTTTTTTATTAAAAACAAATTTAAAGTAGCTCTACAGTATCTTTTTAATGTTGTTATACTAGTTAACACAATTTTTAACCTTAACTTTAAACTAAAAACAGACCCAAAAACGAGTACTTTCAAAAACCTGGAAGAAATTCAAAAAAATTGGAAGAATTATACTAACTATTGCGTTTAAACTGCAAAAAGTATTTATACTCTACTGATAATAACAACGGAAAATAAATGTTGATGGTATTAAAAGTAAGGTACAAAATGAAAAGCTTTTTACTTAAAAAAAAAATTCTTTTCGATTTTTAAACTGCAAGCTAGATACATAACATATAATTAGAAACAATGTAAGTTACAAGAACTAGATTTAAAAAACGATTTATAACAATTATGATAAAAACAGTTAAAAATGCTTAGAAATATATACATTTTTAGTTTAAATATCTAGGCTATGAAAAAATGATAAATACTAAACAGAATTATTTGTTCAAATACCTAAAATTCCTTATAATATCAACTGTCTGAGTATGCTTTAAATACAAATGCATGTATTTATGACATAACTTCATCTGTGGCTGTTTACAACACCAGCGCACAGCGTAGTTGTTATGTAAGCGTCAACAACGCTCCCTCCTTTCTCTAGAATCCCCTTTCCCATCGTCGAACAAATTCCCGCGTCTGAAGCCACCGCCGCCTTGCTGAATATTCCACTTCGGGGAAGGCCCGTGGATGAAGATCCTCCTGTGTTGTCATTGGTCGATCCTCGCGGGGGAAGTCCGTAGTAGACGCCAAGGGTCACGGCCGCTATGATGAGAAGACCAATCAGAAGTCCGATGGAGATGAATTTACTTTTAAAGGGGATTTTTTTAATGTGTTTTTTAGGTGACCGATGTAAAAAATGTGTTTTACATTTTATTTGACGTTGTTTAAATGTATTAATTTTGACTTTTACTACAATATTGGTTGTCTACCAAAGCTTTTAAGTTTAAATTTATGACACATTGAGTTCGAATTAGAACACTTAAATACTTTTTGATCTGTTCATTTTTTTAATACAATGGTTATCTAAAATATATTATTTTTAGAAAAAATGTATATACTTTAGTTTTGAAAACACTCTTAAAAGTTGAGAAAAAAATATAAACAATATGTAAACAAACAAAATAGAAGTTAAAAACTAAAGAGAGTAGAAATGCTGTACTTTAAAAGTAGCTCTATAATATTGCATACTTTAAGTTACCTATTTAGACTGCAAAACTAAATAGCTAATGTGAAAAAATGTTACATTATAAGTATCCACCTTAATTTTAATTTAAATAATGCATAAGCAAAAAATCCATCATGCCATAATCGAATACAAACAGCCAATAGTAGTTCTCATTGTTTCAGTGCACATTTAGTACTAAAATAATATTATGTACATTTTAAGAAATTATTTTTCACTGGTATAACTGGTTTCATTGTGTTGTTTTCTTTTTTTAAATATATTACACTCGCTATCAAATATACTAACATTATTATAACAGTGATGTAAGAGTATTTATAACAAAAAATAAAAGATAGAGTTTTTATTCAAAAACTAAATACTAGTATGAGCTAAAACTTATATAAGTATCCGTTATCTCACTAAGCTAGCTGTATTGATTAAACTTTAATAATATTTTGTTTACAAACTATTAAAAGCTGCTCGAAAAAACTGAAGTATTAAGTTTAAGTTCTGCATGTTAGTTTTACCGTTCAACAAAATATTAACTACATTTCATGACATAGAGTTCTACACCTGTAGCTGTTGTGAGTAGGTAAATTGCTACAACAACAATGTTAAATTTTAAAGCTTTTAGCTGTTTTTGGTCTAACAAAACTACAGAACTGTGATAATTTACATTTTCTTCTAAATTTTGATTTTTATGCTTTATCATTAAGATCAAATCATTAAGTTTCTAAAATCTCTAAATAATTCAAATGTTTTAATTTTAGAAACAAAGTTAGAAGTATATGATTTACAGTAACTAAAAAAAAAGTTAATTTTACCCAGAAATATATTTTTAACCACTAAAATTTAAAAATGATATCCGTACAGTAAATCGAGTCTAAAAACTAGTGTATAAACGTATTAGGTATATATACAGTAATAAAGAAATAAAGGTTTTGGATAAAAAAACAGATATTTTAATAAAAAATACAAATGCATACACCTGATCTATAGGATATGTTTGTTTTGACAACAAGAAACAAATATACGCTTATATTTTACTAATAAGGGTATAAAATTAATCATAATTTAAAAAACTAGCAAAAGCTAGCCAATGTTTCACACGAAAAGTTTCTAAAATTAAAAAAAACTAAATTAGTTGAAATGTCTAAATGTTTTCAAAATAAAAAGTATTTTCTTCCTTTATGTTATACAAAAGTAAAACAAACATTTACAATATAACATATTGTAAAAGCTTTTTTGTAACCAGTCTCAAGTTGTTCTGTTCTCAAGAAAAATATTTATCTTTAAGTGTATGTTGAATCAATATTGTTGACCTTTTTTTTTTTGTTCAGAGCTGGAATAGCTTTTAAAGTGTTTGTGTTTGCTGTAAAAACTAAACTCACTACTGATCTCTTACAAAACAAACAAATACTTTTAATTACCTCAACTAAGCATCATAATAGCTCATTACTCTAAGAAAATGTGGTTAGAAATTTCAGCTAAATTGACTTGTTCTAAGCTAGATTTTGATAAATATACATAGATAGTGCGTTTGAATTTCAAATTTAATCGAATTTGTAATCTAGCTAGCTAATTGTTACATTTGCAGTAATTAAATTTTTAAGATAAAAATTGTCGTTAAATAAAATTTTTCAAGACTGAAATAAACTAACTAAAAGTGTGTAAATTTTTGAAATTATAATAAAAACTGTTTTTGTTCCATAAATTTTAGTCTTGCATTTATACAACAAATCAAACCAGTTTTAGACTTCGAGCTGCCTATTTTGTATAACCTTAGAACAGGAGTCGGCAGCCTTTTGTTACTCGCGGGCCAATTTTCTCAGAAAAAAAATGTCGAGGGCCGCAGTTATTTAAAAAATGTATAGTAATTAGGAGAAAAATGCTATTTTAAACCAAAAACATAACAAATAAGCAGTAAAATAGCACCTTTAAGTAGTATTTATTAAATTGAGAGCCTAATTGTAAGTTTCATTACAAAACCGTTAATTTTTATGTTTTAAAAAAATATTTTTTTGGCTGAAAGGTAGCTTGCGGGCCGCAGATTTAAGCTTTGAGGGCCGCATTTAGCCCGCGGACCGCAGTTTGCCGACACCTGCCTTAGAACAAAGTAAGTATGTTTTTCAAGGTTTTAATTGTAGATAGTACAAAAAATATTTATATACTTTCACATTTAGTAAGCAGTGAGTATATTTTATATAAAGGTTAGTTAAAAGCTAAAAAATGGTTGTAACAAGTATGAACTATAAGCTGAGTGGGACGAGAAGGGGTGATTTCAAGTTGCTATTCATACTTTGTTTTAGTTTTTTTGTCCAAGCTTACTAACTTTATTCTAATTCATAAAACAAAGTATAAAAATCAAAACAGTAAACTTTGCTTAAGTAAAAAATAATAAGGCATTGTAGTAGTTGTTCGTTAATAAAATTTTCCAAAGTAAGTATTTTTTGATGCTTAAAGACGGGTATTCTATTAATATTGCTAGCAATATTATTGACATATCAGCTATTTTAGGGTAAAAAAGCATTGAGAATATCGTAATTTATATAGCATAAATTAAGATTAAAGCTTTACCTATATTTTAGTTGTTGTTTTAATTTATAAGTAATGTTTATTTTTCTGCTATTAAGTCTTTAAATATTTTTTCAGTTTATGCCTGAAATTAAAATTGCTTTGTTTAAAGGTTCTTTTTTTAGAAACCGAAAAGAATAGATTAATAAAACCACGTTTAGAATAGAAGTTTAATTTCTGTATTGAAATAATCAAAAGTTTACAATGCTAGTGCTTTTTAATAGGGTTAAACATCTTTTTATTTATTTAAAAACAGTTTTACATTGAGTATGTGTTAAAAACGTGTGTATAGAGTTTAGAATAAACTCAATGTTTTAAATTATCTTACAACTTTAATACTCAGCGGTAAACATAATAGATAGACGGAAAACTTTTATTTTTTAGGTTAGAAAATGGACGATTTTGTCGAAAATCTGATTAACATATATTTTAAGAAAGTAAATTATAAATTCAAATTTTCAAAGTCTAGCGTACATACGTTTTGTGCGCTAATAAGTTTTGGTATTATCATAGAACATTACTATGTAAAAAAAATCGGTAATAGTTTTTCTACCTATTTACCTAACACTTGTAAAACTTAGGTTTTGGTTACTTATAGCTACATTCAGCTTGTGAAAAAAAAACAACTTACTATTTATTGTGTGTTAGAAAAAATTAAAAAAGACTAAAAATTTATTTAGTGTAAGTTTTAAGACAACTTATATACTACTCGTGAATTTTATTTTTAAAAGTAGTTACGCCTTGTAGATTTTATAAATTATATTTGTTCAAACTGAAACACAATAGTAAAATATAAAACTTATGTGTTTAAAAAAAAGTATTTTCAAATTTTGATGATGAAAACGGTTTTATTTAGTTTCAGTACATTACTAAAAACACCTAATTTTTCGTAGTCACAAAATTTCTGAAAAAACATAAAATGTATTACATCAATCATGAATAAGCATAATTTAAGATTTGGAAAAAATAGCACAATAAAAAGTATACAAATGATCATAAAAAAGTTAACTTCAAAGTGTTTGGGTTGAATATCTTTTTTAAAAGTTTAAAATTGTTTTCAAAGCAAATATACAAACTGGTTTCAGTAAAGTACTTAAAATTGAACACAGCTTGAATTGTACAACAAAAGTAAACATCATTTAGAGTGTATTTTAGGTTTTATTACCTATAAAACTTTTGGATGAATAAAGCTATTTAATTATATAAAGCTTATTATATGTGTATTAAGCTTTTTATTTATCTTACATGTAAACACATATTATACAACAGAAAACAAGTTTAAGTTCACACTTTTATCCAAAGTTATTAGTTAGTAGATGATGAATAGTTACAAGTGCTATAGTAGATCATCATCTTCTTAAATATAAATACACTTAGTATAGTCGCTAAATAGAAATAAAAATAACTAAAAATTAATATTACAGAAGTTAGAAAATAATGTTACTTCTTACTAGTACAATTTAGTTGTTGCAGGTTGAATTTTTTCAAGTTTAGTTTTTGATTTTAAGACAATGCAGATCGTTAATATTGATAGGTAAAGTTTTAAAAGATGGATTGTTATTTATTTTTAGTTGTTAGTACCAACTTTATTAACATAAACTGTTAGTTGAAGTTCATACTTACACCTTGAATACATATATCTTTAACTATTTTTATAGCTTAAGCAGTGTTTTAACTTTTTAGCTTAAGCTGTGTATTTAGTTGATAATAAATGTATTCTGTTTGACGACAAGGTGAGTTGTTTAAAGTTTTTGATAACCCTTATAATATAAGTTTAGTTTTGAAAATCGATTTAATGCTTTTTAGTTACTCTAGTTTATACTATTTTTTTACTGTACAAATATTCAAAAAACATTTCAGTTATCAAATATGAAGACATATCTTTTGTTTTTAAAGCAAGCATAAAAGTTTTAACTTAGCTGAAATAACTTATAGTAAGGACACCAATAACATTTTTTGAACTCAAATATTAAAAAAAAAAAAGGTGAATAAACAAAAGCATAATTTTAATAATTACAATGCAGATTTAATACAATTTACTTTAGAAAAAAATTAGTTATTTTAATACAGGCTAGAACAGGCCGTATTTTTTTTAATAGATATATATTAGCTATAAATTGGGAGTAAAATTTCTTTCAAAGTTATAAGGTACGTTCTTTTGTTTTGCTTTAAGGGACATACTTTATCGACGTTGCTATTGTAGCTATGTTTACTTTGTCTATTTTTTTTTAAAGTGATTTTCATCAAAAAGTTAAAATGTCATAGATGTAAAAAACTATAGCTTTCGAACTTTACTTCAAAAATTAGGTTTTGTTGTAATAACTCGTGTAAGCTTGTACTTATAAATTGTTTAAATATGTTTTTTTCGAGTATAAATATTCATTTCACAAAGACAAATTACTTAATGTCAAATTTAGTTTCACAAGTTTACCGAAATTTGTTAAACTTTATAGCATCACTGCTTGCTATGAATTATATAAAGTACTTCTTTGTGTAAACGGTGCTATATCTAAACTTCTTTGTTAGTTTTGTCTTAAAAACAAACGTACAAAAATTTATTATTGATATTTCTAAAGTAAGCAAAAAACAGAAAAAGTCAATAAAAAACTGATTTTAGTTAATAATAGTTTTAATTTAATTAAAGCTTATTATGTTTAACTGTGTAATAAACTTGTTATTTAAGCTAATGTATAACAAAAATATGTTGCTCCCAACAACAATTTAATTTTATGTAGGTAAATGATAGTTTTGTACGAATAGTTTATATGTGAGAAAGACAATAATGTTTTTTTCATTTCATACACAAACATACAAAAAGCTTAAAAAACTGGTTCTAAGATATAATTTTCACGGCTACTAAAATATATTTTCATTAATTTTTTTTAAGTTAGTAATTTGAGTTCTTAGATCTCTATATGCTTATTAAAAGAAAAAGATTTTAATTATTTGATTAAAGTATAGACTTTAATAATTATTCTTAAACTATATATCTAACTACAGTAGTGCAAAGAAATTAAATGGCTGTACACTAAAAGTTTAGTGAGGTGTAAAAATAGTTTTAGAATAAGTAGAAATTACATCTTAGTTTACTTATTAGAATACATAGTTTTTTTTTTAATTTAAAAATATCATAATATAACTTAGCCAGCATTCTTTGAGCTTTTTTTTAAAGTCGGCGAATATTGTATGAAAAAATTTCAACAGTTTACTGAGCATGAAATTTTGAGTTACAGGAAAACGTTTTTTACTCAGTGTTCAAAACTCTTTATTTCTATAATTTTAACAGCCCTGGTGTGCACGGTGCACACCTGTGAAAATAACTAAATTATACACAATAAAACCAGAATAGTTTTTATGTCTAAAACAGCTTTACATGTCTTTTGTGTATAGTTGTAAAAGTTTATTTTATTTTTTGTTGCAAAAGCTAAGAACTGGATTTTTTTTTAGGCAAAAGCTTGGATTTAGTTATATAATTTTTTTTAATAGTCTGAGTACTTTTGCAACTTAAAAAACAGTGTTTTTACTTTATATAAAGTCTTCTTTAGTTAAACTTTATGATTTTTATTTGTTATCAATTTTTTATTTTTTAATTGTTGCTTTTATCTGTAAGTATTAACAGCCATAAACCAACAACATATATAAAGTATTTAGCCCAGCAAATGATTCCATATTTATTTTGGTCTTGTTTGTAAAAAAATATGCAACTCAAAATTTAATAATATTTTATAAGGGAATAATCTTTTGTTTTTTTTTTTAATTATTTAGTGGTCTTTAAAGAAATATAACTAAGTAAAAACTTGGATAATGTTAAAATTTAATATTACAATGCAAGGAACTATTAAAGTGTGCTGACCCTGAAAAAAATAAATTTAGATTATTAATGGATATTTTTTGAACTCTTCTTTTTTATAATATTAGATTTGATTGTTCCTTATATTTTGACCAGTTTCCAAAACTTTGAATGTTTAATTTATAAATGTTAGCAAACTTGTATTAAAAGTTAAAACTACAAGTTAATTTCTTAGTGTAAACTTTATATAGAAAGTAGAACAAGAGTTGAACACTTTTAAAACATTATAAGGTTATAATAAACTCAAAGTTTATGCTGTCCTTTTGGAAAAGAAATTCCAGCACTGGTTGCATGAGATTTTTTATTGTTATTGTTGGAATAAGTAAACTTTTTAGTAGTAAATTTTGAATAATGTAAGCTTGGTTATATTAGAGCAGATATTCGCACGCTCTTTAGCTTGATTTTTCTTTTTTATAAGTTTTATATTTTAAACTATACATTAAACTTACCATGTAGTTTAAAATATTTGATCGTGACATTTCTGTAGTGAACACACTTATTTTTGCTTTTTTAAATTATATGCCTTAAACAAAAGCATTCTAACACAAATAATTATTTTCTAAACTTTACCCTCAAAAGCACACCTTTGTTTGCTCTTTCAATATATTAGCCATTACCTTATGCGTTCTAACACAATCAATTGTTTATAAAACCAGGTCAAACTTTGCAGAAATGTTGTTAAACACACAGACTTGTGTACATATTTTTTGTTGTTCTAACTAATATATTATGAATTTTATGAAAACTTGACCTTATAAAAACACCTTTATTTGTCAAGTGAAAAAATGACTGTATATTATAATAATTTTTTTTAAACTAAACACAGGGTTTCCACAAACTTATACTAGTTATAATTATTTTAAAATCTCAGGTTTGGCTAGTTTGAAATTTTTTAAAGTTTTTAATAAATTCTGGCTGAAAAAAGTTTTCTGTAAGGTTTAAGCTAACTTGAATAATATTTCCTAAACTTTAGACGAGTTTGATATTTTTGAAAAAAAGTAGTTCTGTTTGCAGTTTTTATTTCTTTGCAAAGCTCAGACTATTTTGAATATTGTTTCTAAATCTCAGGCTAGTTTAAAGACATTGAGTATTTTTTAGTTGCGTTTACTTTCTAAGTAATGTACCCTTTTGTTGTTATTACGCTGTTTTAAGCTGTTCAAACTTAATGTACAGTAGTATGTTGTAAAGATTTTCAACTACTTCTTTCAACTACTTTGTAAAGGCTATATTAGGCTAAATTGTTGTAATTAGAACTAGTTTTTAGTTACTGATGCGTTTTGTGCCTCAAAAACCACTTACTTGACATTATATGATGAAAATAATTTTTAAAATAACGGGAAACTGAAGTAATTTTTTTTAACTTAAAAACTTCAAAACACAATAATTTCCTTGTTCTTTAATTTTAAAGTATATTTTTTACAGAATTTAATAGCTAAATGATAAATCTAAAATAAAAAAATTTTTTTTTTGAGTTTTAGGTTATTGGGTTGGTGCAAGAGCCCATAGAAAAAGTGGGACATTTTGGCTTTTTTTGTTCCTCTGAACATATTTCAAAAAATACATACAGTTTTTAACTTTTTTTTTAATGTTCTTCAGTAAATTAGCTTAATTCCATAGTCTCTTTGGTTTTTATATAAACTCAATATTTTTTGAGTTATAGGCCTTTTTTTTAGTTTTGGTCTAGTAAGAAAAATTTTAAGGAAGTATTAATTCACTAAGTAAAAAAAATATTTTTTTAATCATTTCAAAATAAAATAAAATACTTATTTTGATTTTTTTTTGAAAAAATATGTTGCGAGAACTAAAAAACCATTAAATGGTCTTATAAGTGTTAGCAGTATTATTTTTTTAACAAACTTTATAAAAACTTTGTTGTCATCTATAACTCTTTTATTATTTCTAACACAAGATATTCTAAAAGTCCAATAGGAACCCTAACAATAGCTCCATTTTTTACACTACAGTATTTTGTGTTGAATTGATTTATCAAAATTTATTTACTTAATTTAATATTTTTAAATGTTGTTGGAAGTAGAATAGTTATAAGCTTTTCTATTAAATATAGTTTTTTAGTAATAGGATGAAAAACTTAGATTTAAGTATACAAGTTTGGAATTTAAATGCTACTAAAAAGTATTTGAAGTAATTTAAAGCCAATTATAATAACTAAAAAACTTAACTACCGTGTAATTATTGTATCAAAAAGAACTGTGAAATAGGTTGTGTTGTTCTTTAAACAATTAAATTAGAGTTTTCAGCAAAGTTTTATACACAATCAGGGTTATTCAGAATATTTTGAACATAATAAAAGGTTTTATGAAAGTTATTTCACAAAACTCAGGCTAGATTATATGTGTTTTCTAAACCTCATGCTAGTTATTTTAGATAAAGTTTTTTATTCTTAAAATTTGTACTTTTTTGTTAATAGTTTGGAATTTTTAGTTATTTAAGGTTGATTAGAAATTTAAAGTTGATTCGTATAATTTTTTGATCATTATACTTTGTTTTTCCCAATAAGCTCATGCTGACCTTTTTATTTGATGTTATGAAAAAATATCTTTGTAATGTGTATTTCATTTAATTTTAAATATTAGTTTTCTTAGTCATTTACTAGTTATTGTTTTAGGTAACGTTTGTAATTGTTATTATATGAATAACTGTAGTTGTTATTTTTGAAAATTCTTAATATTTTTGAGTAAATTTGTTAATGAATTGTAATGTTAATCTGTTAGGTTGATAAATTTTTTGTACTTGTTTTATATAAAGCTAGTATTTATACTGTTAAAGTTTTAAAATTTAAATAATTTTTACATAATTAAGATACAATAAAGCAGGTTTTTAAAGTTTAAATTTTAAAGCCAAAGTTGAACATTTTTATTTAATTTTTTTTTTCAATTATGTACACAAAAACTAAAACACATAATTAGGTACAACTTCAATCTTTTAATTCTGAAAATTACATCAAAAATAAATAATGTTGTTATTAGGATCATTTTACATTAAAAACAAATTAGATTTTTTACAAAAGAATTAAAATGCTAATACAGTAATGAAAATTTTCTAAAGTAATTACCTGAAGTTGTTGCTTGTTTTTGATAAATTATTTTAGAAGAAAGTCTTAATGGTTTTAGAAATATTTTAGAATGTTATCATAATAATTTTTTTGCACTCTTTAAGTTGTTCAGAATACACAGACCAGTAAATCTCAAAAGTTTAAACTGGTAATAATAATAGTTAACAGCTTTTCGTAAACATATTTGAAAAATATTTTTATACAAGTTATGATTCTTAAAATGCGAAATAAAACCAGTTGAAGGTTTTCGGCGAATCTAAGAATGCAGTAAAAGTAAAAAAAGTTTGTCAAACATTTACACAGTTAAATAAAGCTTTTTATGTTAAAAACTAATCGAGATTCTATTTATATAAAAAGGTAAAATATCAACAAGTAGAAAAGCAAAACAAAAATACTCAAACGTGAAGAAATTTTGTGTTATATACATAAAGTCTTGTGATATACTAAGTTTAGTTTTTTTTTTAAATTATTTATATAAATCAAGGCTTAAGCTTTTTTTCATCTCATACTTTTGCAGGATTAAAAGATAAATGCAATTTCACTCTAAATATTAGTGTTACGTTTATAAACATAAAATTTATACAACTCATAAAAAATTGAGTTATTTCTAATGCTTTTAATATTTGTTGAGTCTTGTTTTGCAAATTTTTAATAATATTTAGACCCTATATTCTGGAAAAAATACAGAAAAATGAATTTATAGTGTTTTAAAACTGTTATAAATGATAAAGATAATTTGAAAATGTTGAAAACTTTAATTTTCAAATAAATTTTTCTGATAATTTATAACAAAACCTGTTAAAATTAACTAGAAAAAAATAATGAGTTTCAACTTAAATAACTAATGTGCAGTGCAACAATAAATAACTTATTCGGATCTAAGCTGTGTTTAATTTCAGCTGTGTTAAAGGGCAGACAACTTACGATTTGTTGGGCGCATACGGCCTTTAAACAAAAAAGCTTGGCTCGCGATTTAGTTTTTAATTTGAAACGTGTTGTGCTAATTTAACAAAATTAAGATTTTGAACGGCAAATATTTTAAAATGTACTTTTAAGTTTATTCTAAATTAGTTTTACTGTAAGATTGTTTTTGAAAAATGTTTTAAGACTTTTACATTACATGTACAGTTTTACGAAACTGTTCGGCTGTCGTAAGAGCTTTTGTGTTAAATCTGGCCCGCCGACTACTATAAATCGAGCTTTTGTGTTAAAAATACTTGTATTTATTTGCTTATCAAGCTTAGTTAGTTTTCTAACAGCAGTTTAGTTGTAAGATTTTTTATAAATTCGCTAGGTTTGATTATGAAAACACCAACTTTTTATTGAAATACAAAGCATAAATTTTAAGTTTATAATACTTCGAGTAAGTAAAACTGTTTTTTTTTTCATTAGTAATAACTTGAAAAAAACCTATGAAAATATAACACTTTTTTATACTTACTAAAAAATAATGTCGGTTGGGTAATAAAAAAAAAGCTAATTTTTGTTTCATAGATGTTTAAAAAAAATTGATAAATTGAAGCTCTTTAAGTGAAATTCTATAAAATTAAAATTTAACTTAAGTTAACTTTTTACTAAATAGAATACTTAGAAGTTAATTTTAATAGAACCTATAAAAAGGTTACTAATTTTGCAGCATACGTTATATTAGAAAATATGAAAGAATTCACAGAACTTGAAGCAAATAAATCGATGGTTAGTTGAAAAAATATCTTTAGTAACAGTAAAAAACTATAAATACCTTTGTCTCTTTCTTAAAACTTTTCAATCCCTTATCAAAGGGATGTTACTTATAAAATAAACTTCTGTTTTTACTTCTGGGTTAATCTAGAAAGGCTAGTAAAAAAAAAATCAAATTGATTTGTATTTTATGATTTAAAATGCTTTAAAGAAATACATTACCTCACTCCTTATTTTTTTTCATTATATAAAAAAAAAAGCTTAAATACTTTTTAGTTATTGACTCGTTGCTTAAAGCTAACTTCAAAATGATAAACCACAAACTAATTTGACCCTTTAAGACGAAAACTGTAGGTAAGTTTTAAGAAATATTATTTGCTTTTTAATCTTTAAAACCTAAATATTCTTACGTTTGTTTTGATGCAGTATTTTTTCTTGGGGGTTCATGAATTATAACAGTAATTAACGTGAATAGTATTTAAATATAATTAATTAGAATAAGAAGTTTTATAGTTGACGATTCCGTTAGGGAGGAACATTGTTTTATTATAAACTCAAAAATCATTAAACTTGTTTTTTTCCTCGGTAAAAAAACCTTATTTGAGAACTTTAAGTTTTTTACGTAGTGCTGAAAGTATATAACAATGTTTTGTACTTAAATAAAATATTTTATTGAAACAACTGAATTATTAAACTTTGTACACCCAAAAAACACAGAAAAAGAAATCTTCTTCCAAATGTAAATTCATTTCCATCGGACTTCTTATTGGTCTTCTCATCGGAGCGGCAGTGACTCTTGGCGTCTACTACGGACTTCCCCCGCGAGGCTCGACCAATGAAAACACAGGAGGATCTTCATCCACGGGCCTTCCCCGGAGTGGAATTTTCAGCAAGGCAGTGGTGGCTGCAGACGCGGGAATTTGTTCGACGATGGGAAAGGGGATTCTAGAGAAAGGAGGGAGCGTTGTTGACGCTTACATAACAACTTCGCTGTGCGCTGGTGTTGTAAACAGTCACAGGTGAAATTTTTAATTTATAAGAAGTTTCAAGTTAAAAGTAATTCAGTAGTTAAAAATAAAAAAAAAACTTTGACTTGTTGGAAGTGTTATAAATTTAGACCAAACTTTAGTTTAGGAAATGGTTTTTGGTATATTTAAGCTTAGTAGTTTTAACTATGTTGAGTACTTAAAGTGAGTATAATAAAAAATCATCAAAATTTATACGAGAAAACTACTTTTTATATAAACTTTAAAATAGTAAAATTAAAGATAAAATTCATATCTATGTTCTATTTTTCTTTGTTTTTTGAAAACAAAACCTTGTTTATGATCGCCTTATTTATCATGGCAATTTTGCTTAATTCAGCTCTAAACAAGCACTTATGTATTTTTTAGAATAGCATAATGTTTTGTGTCAATTATATTTTAAATTACGTTTTGCTAAAATGTTCAACTTTTTTTTTGTTTTTAGCTGCGGAATCGGCGGTGGTCATTTTGCGGTTCATTTTGACGCGAAAACAGAAAAAGCCACTTTCATCAACGGTAGAGAAACGGCGCCAAAATCAGCTAACGAAACGATGTTTGTCAACACAACCATTGATTCAGAACTCGGTTAGTATTTAATTTACGAAAATGTATTGTTATTTTATAACCGTTTGATGGCGTTTTAGGTGGTCATGCTGTCGCAGTTCCAGGTGAAATTGACGCGATGTGGCAAAGTCATCAGCTGTTTGGCAAATTGGAGTGGGCCAAATTGTTCGAACCCGTCATTAAAATTTGTGAAGAGGGATACAACATTACCAAGGCGAATGCTGCAGCTATTGACGAACAACAGAAATATGTGACGGACCCAACGTTCAATTTGTGGTCAGTGTTCTTTTCTTGTTTTCCGCATGCACGCTTACCTTAAACAACAACTAGAAAAGCAATTCAAACGTTTGCTTCTATAAATTAAAAGCGTAGAAATATTTACTAACTCTTCACTTTATATTTATTGACTACATAGTTTATTTAGTTGTTAACTAGTTTTGTTTGCATTACTCTACTTTAGTTTTAAGTTTAAAACTTAAATATATTTATCTCTAGAAACTGATATAGACATTTTTTAAGATAGTATCTTTTTTTTTTTACAAGTTTTTGTTATTTAGTGACCTTTAAGTTTTTAAAACTAAAAAAAACCAACAAAACTTTGAAAAACAACAAACACTTTACTACATTACATCGTTTATCAAAGGCAAGTGTTCACGAATGACGATGGAAGTTTGAAGAAGGAAGGTGAAATAATCAGAAGGCCGCAGCTGGCATCCACGTTCAGAAAGATAGCAGCTGAAGGTGCTGACACTTTTTACAACGGATCCCTCGCCAAAGACATCATTGCAGACCTGGAAGAAGCATACCTCGGAACTTCAATCACTGCTGAGGATCTCAGAGAATACAGGTGAACAAAATTGGAAAAAAAAATTGAATAAACTTTTAAAAAATAAGTTAATTTTAGTTTTAAAAAATAATCGAATGTTATTAAAGTGTATGTTGACTTTTATAACATTTCAAAATGTTATCTTATGAATTTATAAACTTGCTGTTTGTAGAACGGAAATAGAGGAAGCCGTATCATCTGATGTTGGAAATTTGACGCTTTATTCAGCTGGATTACCGGGAAGCGGCCCAGTAATTTGCCTCATGCTGAATATTCTTGATGGTTTGTGGCACCACTTTAGATAAATACAATTACTTATTTAGATTGCTCAGTTAAAAGCTATATAAACTTTTTTTTTAATGCTTGTCAATGTCCTGGACAATGACGTTAGACTGTATTTAAGTGGTTTACGACAGGTTCCTTCGTACACAAAGTTTTAAAAATAAATATTTTGAGCGAGTTTTTCTGTCGCTTAATTAACAATATTGTATGTTTTAGATTAGCTCAAGTTTTTAACAACTACAGTGTTTATTTATATTTCGTAAAAAAATGACTTTTTTAAACGCCTATTATAAGGTTTAATTTGAATTTATTCTAGAATACAACATGAGTCCGGAAGATGTGATAGGAGACAAGAAGGAACTAACTTATCACAGGATAGTTGAAGCTTTCAGATTTGCTTACGCTAAAAGATCAGCTCTTGGAGATGACAGAAACAACCAGACTATTAAAGAGGTAAATAAACTGCATTTTACCAGCTAGTTGTTATCAGCTAGTTTTCATTGAATGTTTCAGTTATTCCAAATTATTATTTTGTCTTACTGGTAGAGAATCTTAAAAAAAAAATTACAAATTCTTTAACTTTAATTTCAAGGTTATTCAATTGATAACTTGGAAATAAATGATTACTTTGGTATCTTTGATCCGAAGAGCGTAATAAAAAAAAACGTTTAGTAATTCTCGCTTTTTAAGCTTTATATCTATAAATAAAAGTTAATGAACTCCCAAATTATTTTTGTAAAATTAAAATCATTAAAAAAATAGCTTGCAAAAAATATGACGATGGACTGGTATGCCGACGACATTCGCACGAAAATAACAAACGAGTCGCACAAAGTCCCGTATTACGAACCGGAGTTTGATGTGCCAGAAAGCTACGGAACTTCTCACTTGAGCATTGTAGATGAAGATGGGAATGCAGTTGCAGCTACAACTACTATTAACACTTAGTACGTTGCTACTTAATATATAGAAAGTTTTATCTAAACTTCAAGTAAATTCTTCTCGCAGTTACTGCATTATATTAGCGGTTTAATCTACTATTACCACTTAGTACGTTGTCTGGTTTTGTAAAATATTTGTTTAAAAGACAGAAAGCTTTTTCTTGCATTAAGTTTCAGCAATTATATTTCCAAACAAACTTTTTTTATGAACTAATTTTTATAATTTTGTTTAAGTTTACATAGAACTCTTTCAATGTATAGACAACAGAGAACATATTTACGTTTTTTAGCTTTGGAAGCAAAGTGCGTGGTACAAGAACTGGAATAATTTTTAACAACGAAATGGACGATTTCTCAACACCTGGTGTCAATAACTATTATGGTAAGATTTGTTTTCAAACTAAACTTGTTTTTTTTTATGTTTTAAAGTTATAAAGCTCATAAAAAATCATTAACACCCGGATAAAAACTAAAGAAAATAAAAATGTTTTTGTAGTTAATTTTGTTTTAGCAAGTTATTGATTAATTTTTTTTCAACTTTTTTGTCCCCATTTAACAGGAGTGCCACCTTCTCCTTCAAACTTCATCAAACCCGGCAGCAGGCCTCAATCGAGCATGGCTCCCTCCATCGTAGTGGAACATTTGAACGGAAAACAAGTAGTCAAGATGGTTGCTGGCGCATCCGGAGGAACTAGAATAACCACCGGTACCGCACAGGTTCGTTATAGTTTGTAAACAGAACAGTAATTTGTATGTCAAGAACTTAACGCGAACTAACAATTCTCAGGTGCTGATGAACGCTCTGTGGTTCGGAATGAACACTGATGACGCAGTTCAAGCGAAAAGGCTCCACGATCAGCTGATGCCTGATTACGTTCAATACGAAGATGGATTTGATCAGGTCAGTTGTTGAATGCGTAGTATTCGTGTTGAAAAATTTAAGCTGTTTTAAAACTTGGTATTGGCTATTGCAAGCAGCCGAAATTTAGAAATTGGCCTTTTAAAAGTTTAAATGCAGTCTAAACGATAAAGCTTAGTCCTTACACTTTAGTAGTTTCAAAGTTGTAAACAAAATAACAAAACCAGCGTTAAACAGTTAGTTTTACAACACAGGAAGTCTTGGAAGGTTTAAGAAACAGGAATCACATTGTGGAGCCATCATCCAGTAAATCTGTGGTGCAAGCCATCAGAAGAACTTCAGAGGGAAAACTAGACGCTGCATGCGATATCAGAAAAGGGGGATACCCTGACGGTTTCTAAAATCATTAGAATAAATTAGTTCCGAAAATAGTTACCAAAACGTTTTTTGTGCGTACACTTTACCTTTCTTATTAAACACTGTTTGTACATTAAAAATAAATTTCTAGGAAAAACATATTATGGTTTAATGACGTACTTAAGTTTTTTGGCTATAAATTTTTAACTTAACTAAAAATAACGATATCGTTTTATTTTACAAAGTTTCTTAAAAATAACTAAGATACGAAAGATTTAAAGTTTCTATTAGTTTTTCAAATATTTTTGGTTATCATTAATTTTCTTATTGTTTTAAATGCCTTCAGCCATAAAAGTATTAATTTAGCTACTTGTATAAACACTTATATAGTGTATAAAGTTTTGTTTTAATGTTAGCTTTGCACATTCAGCTGTTTGGCTTTAATAATGATAGACTAAAATACAGCTTTTTAAACACTTTTACTTTGTTATTTCTCATAACTACGTTATCAAATTATATTTATTTAAAAAATTAAGTTTAAGAAAAATAAAACTCGAATAAGCTTAGAATAAAAGACTAAAAACTCATTTTAAGCGTATGGCTTTGGCCATAAGCGATATGAGTTTTGATAACGTTCTTTTTATCTCAGATTTTTTTTTAATGACTTTAGCTAAAACTAAAAGAAACTCTTATATAAAGCTTAAAAAATAAGAACAAGACTTTATATTAATAGTAAAAATGATAATAGACATTTATACACGATTAAGACTTTATTACAACAAAATACGTTGCAGTGAAACTGTATTAAAATTATTAAAAAGATTTGTGGAATTAAATAGACCTTATCCATTTGGTTAATGAATTTTTATAGACTTTTATCACTTTTATAAAACAGTTTAAAACAAAGTGTATATGTCAAGTAGGGGTGGGCAACGTACAGCCCGCGCGCGGGATCCGGCTTGTTTGGTGATTATTCGGATCGCGACTTGTTTTAAGATTTTAAATAAAAGAACAAAAAATCTATTTTTATGAAAACATACAATTGTGATAATAACTGTAACTTGGAATGCACTGCAGTTTCATATTCATTATGTTATAGCTCGGTAATAAGGCAATTTGCAAACTCTTTTCAATTCGTGTTATTTACAAAAGAATTCTAAATTCGGTTGGACATTCTTAGTCAGTCAAAACATTGTGTTGAGTTATACAAGCATTTTAAAAGTTTTATGTTTACAGTAGAAACATTAGCAGTTATTTTAAAAAGTACAAAAAGAGTATTAGTTTGTAAAAAAAGAGAGCTTATTTTGAATTTGCGAAATGTTTTGCTAAATAAAAAATATTATAATAGTAAATTTGAAAACTGACAATACAAACTATTGAAGTAAAAATTTGAATTCTAAAAGGCCTTTTTAAATTAAATGAAGACTATAAATTACAGAAAAAACTCTAATACAAAAGCTAAATACATGAACTTAAAAATGAAACTTTAAAGTTAAACATACTGTTTAATATTGAATTTTACTATAGAAACTAAAAAATAACCTACTAAAATTATAATAAAAAATGACTTGATAAATGTTTGTAAATTTTTTTTTTAAATACGAATTCTATTTAATCTGTAAAACACAACAATCAATTTACTTACTAGCATAATATAAACTAAAACTAAAACCTGGTAATTTAACACAAATTTGCGGAAGTTATATTGAATGTTTTTAGATACCTTACCTGAGTAGAAATATAATTTACGTTCTGATCATGTTTTAAGGTTTTTACAAACTAGTAACTACAATTGTTTCTAATGTTAATTTCAATTTTTACACAAGTTTAGTTAAAAACATTAAAAAAATCACCTAAATTTTAAATTCCACAGATAGCTACTTAAGTTTTTTTTTATTTAGCCTACTTGAATTAAAACTTTTTTAAAAATTTTGTTTAAGTGTCTTAGTTTTAATGTTTAAAGCCAAAATTATTGCTTAAAGTATTTCTACTAAAAAGTGATTCAGATTCGGAACGTACTAACTAAAGTTCAGGTTTTAAATTTTATTCTGTCCAATGCAGTTCACATGACGTTATATTTTGTGAGCTTTTTTCTTTTATTTAACAAAATATTTACTTTAAAAGGTACTGATCCTTAACTTGCTTATTTTTTATAAATGCGATTTTAATAAAATGATAAATTTTGAACTATCTCACAAAATCCTAAAATGTTTAATTTAAAAATTTAAAACAAGGTAAAAGAGTATCATAAAACACAACAGAAGTATATTCGAGTGTTTCTTTATACGCAAATATCTGTTTATAAAAAAAATTGTTAATACGTAAGTAAAATCCAGTTCACCTAATTGTCTCTCTTAACATAACATTTCTACTTGCGAATATATTTAAAGTCTTTAATAAAAAATAACATGTTATAATGTTTAAATACAAAGTAAAACTAATTTTATGTATAATATATTTCCCTGTATTAAATTTAGGTTTTGTTATATTTATTAGATGTGTTATGTTAAAGGGCTATGAAACTCAAAGCATTACTAAAAACAAAAATTGAACTTAAGCTAGTAATTGTAGAAAAAGAAGTTTTTGTGCTTAAACACCTTAATTTTTATTTTTAAACTTGGATTACAGCATCGAAAATATTTAAGTGTTTTAAAATGGTACGAATCTTTTTTGATCAGTACTATTAAACAGTATAAAGAAAAATTAGTTTAAGTTACCATATGTGGTACTAAAGCTGATAGACTGATTTTCTATTTTAATTACCTTATTTATTTGAATTTCAACCGATGTAAAAACAAAATGATTGAAAAAATTAATTATCTTCGTAAAAACTAATTGATAATAGAGTGATAATGAAAATAAACCTTTTTTATATTGTTCAGACGCACAGCATTTTGTTTTTTATCACTATTCTCATAAAATTCAGCTTAATAAAGTAAGTATCTTAAATCTACTTAAAGTAGAGAAATACATTTAAAATAACACGTAAGTCTGATTAACTTTCGATTTATAGTATATTTTATTAATGGGACGCGTTTTTACTAAACTTATTATACTTAAAATTAAAATAAAGTATGTATTTTGATAAAAGAACTGCTTATGTAAATTCTAAATGAGATGATTCGTAAAATTTGATTTTCAAAGTTTTGTTTGGTAAATCTTAATTACCTTAATAACTTTTATTTAACAAGTTATAAAATTTAATTATATTCTTGCAAACAAGTCACTTAGTTAAATAGAAAATGTTATATGAAAAAAAAAAATCTGAAGTTGTTGAAGACATTTACTTACAACTTTTGATATTTGTATGTTAATTAAATTTATAAAAATAAAGTAACAAATAAATACCAATGTCTTAAAAGTATTAAAAATTATCTCTTAAAACTACTAACTATTCTTTTATTGCTGAGTTGAAAGTTGTTTGGAATATTACTAGCAGTCTTAAGACTTAACTTTTAGTATTTATTACACACTAATAGTTATTTATATGTTAAATAAATTATCTGACAACATAAGATTGCTATCTTTAAATTTAATTAAACTAACTAATTTTAAACATAGTTTTACTTTAGAAATACACTGTATACTGTTTTTTGTGACATAAAGCACAAGTATAGACTTATACACTACTATAACACATAAAGACGTATTACAAACAACTTATAACAAACGTATTTTATAAAAATAAAAACCAATAAATTAAGATTACAGAATGTTTTGACAAAATAATTTAAACTTTCATACCAAATTAGTTTATACCCTCTACCCTTACCGTTATACAAATTAATCGAAAAATAAACTTTTAATTGAAACCAGAGGAGGTTGGCATGCTAACTTCCAAGGGTTTGTTTAGAAGGGTAGGGGGTCAATGGAAGACACTCTGGATTTGGACTGACCCGTGACATAGTTTAAATTTACTTTAACAAAAACTATTTAACAATATAAAATACAAAGCAGTTGGGATAAATTTATATACTTAAAACTTAATAGTAAACCAATTTGTAACAAACTATAAAAAACTTAAAATGAATAAAGTAGTTAAAATTAGACAAAAATTACAATAAAAAACTCAGGTATGAAAAAATCAATAAAATTTTATAAACTGTTATAAAATTTTATACAATGTTAACAAAATTCAAGAAAATACTTAAATTTGTCTAAAAACAATTTAAGTATCTTGCTTATAAAAAAAGTCAATAAAATTAGTCACTTGCACACAGGATAAGGTGGATCTACTGGAAGACAATAAACTTCACTCCAATTCTTTCCTCAGAACTCAGACTACTATCTCTAACAATGCCCCAAGCTCACAATAGTCATTTCTTTGAATGATGACTGTTGTTATAGCAACAATTTCAAACTTCTTGTACTATAACTTGTCAACATCTCATTTATTGTTGTTTTTAGCTTTCCCAACAACAAAGTGTTTCCAATTAAAAATAGAAAATTGTAATTAAATAACGTATCGTTATATAATAACCAAAAATTAAAAAAAAATCATGAAAAAAGTTTTTTTATGCTGACTTTGCAAATATTAGGAAAAACACCTCAACGTTTCAACACTTGCAAGTTGGGAAGCTTTGCAAGTAATGACAAGGTGAACAAAAGAGACTGTCACTAATTAGTTGCGTTCTTTTTGAGTCTAAATTCTTATGAAGTTAATGAAGTTATAACATTTTTGCTTATAGAGTTTTTCATCAACATCGGTGCGCACTTTCGCTTGCGCACCGAATCAGAATATTGGGTAACTTCACTTTCACTAACTTGTCACTAATGACTAATTGGTATTCAAAATTTCGTTTAACTTTTCGAATACTTGATAAACATAGTTGAAAAAAAACAAATTAAGCAGAAAAAATAAACAATAAAAGATAAAGATATTACAATCTTTTTTTTTTTAGTTCTTTTCTTTTTTTTTGAGTGGCACGTATGCGCCAGTGTCCCTCCCCACGCTACGCCCCTGCTGTATACTAATGTTTTCCCTATCGACAAAGTATTTGCACCTCAAAAAAAAAATCCTTGAAATAACTTATTAATCAAAGCTTTACATGCAAATTATTACAGTATTTTACGTGAAAATGACTACAAAGATACTGATCACTCACAGGTTATTTTCTAAGTAGAAGAACAAGGTTTATATATTATTCTCGGTCCAGAACACAGTCAATTTTTTTCCTTGCACCAATAGTTACAAAAATAAAATAAAAGATGATTTAAAAATCTACAAGTTTATTTCATACTTTAGTTCAAACCGATTTCGGACAACAGTCCTTCTTCAGTGAACTTTAAACAAGGAGAAGTTAAACACATTCATGTAACTAAGTAAGTAAAATAGAAAAAAAATTATTATGACGTAGTAGTTCAAAACTGTGTATAAAACCAAATTTTTAAAAGCTAGACAATTTTTTACACATTATAATGATATTTTTGTATGTAAAAGTAAATCCAAATGAAATTAATATAAAAACAAACACTTTACGGATATCAACTTTAAATTAAAAACTATTTTATTAAGGAACTGTTAGATGTAAGTTATTGTTTTATAAATAATTACTGCTATCGGCGAAATAAAAATATACTTTCTTAAACAATACTTAAAGTAATTACAAAAACCTATATTAATAAGAAACTGTATCTTACAAACTTCTTATCTTAAAGAAATAGTATAATCGATGAATAAAAATAACTATTTTGAAATAAAACGTAAATAGAACAATAATACAAAAAATAAATTAAGAATTAAATTAAATTGTTTTAACAGTAAACTATTTTTCCTAAAATATTGTTTTCAAAGTAAGAACTTTATCAAAAAAACAAACGATTAAAATTATTATTTTATTTTGATCTATTTTTGTTTCAGAATAGTTTTTAATCGTTTGTTTATTTGATAAAATGTTTACTTTAAAAGCAATATTTTAGGAAACATAATTTGCTGTTAAAATAATTTAATTTAATTCTTTATTTAATTTTTGTATTATTGTTTTACTTACGTTTTGTTTCAAAGTAGTTATTTTTATTCATCGATTATACTATTTCTTTATGATAAGAAGTTTGTAAGGTACAGTTACTTATTAATATAAGTTTTTGTAATTACTTTAAGTATTGTTTAGGAAATGTTTTTATTTTTATTTCGTCGATAGCAGTAATTATTTATAAAACAATAACTTACATCAAACAGTTCCTTAATAAAATAGTTTTTAATTTAAAGCTTATATCGGTAAATCGTTTGTTTTTATAAAAATTTTATTTGAATTTACTTTTACATAGAAAAATATCATTATAATGTGTAAAAAATTGTCTAGCTTTTAAAATTTTGGTTTTATACACAGTTTTGAAGTACTACGTCATAATATATTTTTTCAATTTTAATTACTTAGTTACATGAATGTGTTTTACTTCTGATTTTTAAGTACACTGAAGAAGGACTATTGTCCGAAATCGATTTGAACTAAAGTATGCAATAAACTTGTAGTTTTTTAAATCATCGTTTATTTATTTTTTTGTAACTAAGTAGAAGAAATTATTCTATAACTAATATTTGAAAAAGAGCAAAATCTTTTTAATGACGTAACATTAGAAAGGTATACGTTTTTATTTATCTTTATATTAGTCGTATCGTATTGTAAGTATGAAATTACCTAAAAATCATGTAAGTATAAATTAATTGATATGTACTGAAAATCATAATCTTAATTATCTTTTTATAACAAACTGTCCGGATTTTCGTAATATATCTTAGCAAGCCGCAACATTTTCGTTATTGAGTACTATAAGAAAAAGCTTTAAACTTTTTGAGTGAACAAAAATAAAACAAAACAATTAGTCATATATATTAGCAAGAAAGCTTACTAAAACAATAACCACCACATGTATAAAATAGATATATACTTTTTGTTGTTTTTCAAATGACAATTAAAGTTTACTAAAATGAAAGTTCTTCAACTGCAAAAATAAAAACACCTTTACAAATATTTTTCGTAGGTTTATATCTTTACATAAGCTTATATTTATATAATTTTACTGCGAAGGCTTTACTTCAAATTAGGTATTCAGGATTATATGACTTACAGTAACTTTTGTGAACTTAACGATAGCTCTTACTCATATACCTTTGAAGAACACTTTGAAAATTAAAAAAGTAAAACATTAGATAGTTTTTTGAAAACTTTTTCTTTGAAAGTCTTAACTCACGAGCTTAAAAAAACATCAAAACTCATTGAGTGTATTTTTTAACGAAAGTTACAAGTTTTAGATCATATACACTTGCATTTGTAGGTTTAATTTAGACTTTTTGTATTGACAATGTAAGAAATTCTAACAATAAAAATAAAATAAAAAAACAATGAATTTAAAGTTTTTTTAATTTTTTTACAAAGCACGGGTAAAAGCTTGCTCTTGAGAAGCTAAATGAGCCTACGTGCCTATTACACAGCAAGCAACAAACAGGAAGTTTTGATGAAGTCAACAGTTAGTCAAGCAGCTTGCAATCATAACCAGCTTTATTTCTTAATTGTTTCTTACTTTTTTATTATTATTACTCGTTTCTTACTAACGAAGAGCTGGTATGATAAGACAGGCAACGGTCTTTTCCAAACAGAACTTAGAAACGCTCACAGCCTAAACTACGTTGGTCTGTTGTAAGCATCTACAAGTTCTTTAAATACAAATTAAAGTGATAAATTTTTTAGATGAAGTCGCTATGAGCTTTTAGTGTGTTTAACTTTTTTTTTGTAATCATGTAGATAGATATTAAAAGTATATATTTAACGTTTGTCTCTTTAGACAAAACGGTTTTTAGGATTTTTTATACTGTTTTGAAGACAAGTTTTTTTGGATCGTTTATGAAACAGCTTTAATAAAACATTTATAACTATTACTTACTTTAAAACATTAAACAGTTAACAACAATTATAAAATGAAATCACTATTATTGGCAATTGCTCTGCTATTGTACACGCAGGCGTCAGAAGCAAAAGGTATGTTTTTTATTTATTTACTATTTTCAGCAACAGTGCTTGGACTTTTCGATCATAGTATTTTTTATTTACTTTCTTAATAAGTTCAAATTAGTTGTTCATTTGTAAATAAACAGTGTCAAAAAGCATTGTCCTAATCTAGTTAGTTGATTCTGTATAAACTTTTGAAAGACTAATAACTGTCAAAATAACTAACTTTATTATTTAAAAGGAATAGAATTCATTGTTTCTCAAACCATTTAAAAAATGCAATCTAGGCTGTTGAAAAAAATCAATGTATTTTGTTTGAATTTTTGTCAAAGAAATTGTGCAGCAGCAACTTTAAATAAAGACTACGACGTGCATAATTAAAACTTACGACCTTCGATAGAGCCGTTCTAAAAACCATGCTTTTGATCGGCACAAATTTTACAACCTTTGTGCCGATCAGAGGGCTAAACTTAGAAGTTTTTTGTAAACATAGAAACGCTAAGTTAATACTTTTTCACAACAGATTGCTTCAGGTATGAGGTAATCAAAACAACAAAGTCATTCGAAAGTGCTCAAGATGCTTGTGTGGCGTTAAGCGGCAAATTGGCGTCGGAAGACCTCCTAGACAGGTTGGCTTACTTAAGAAATAATGACTTTGTGAGTAAATTGATAATAAAATACGTTTGAAAGCAATAGTGCACTTTACTCAAAAATAATATCTGTAATGCTTTAATGTTATTTGTTGTGTATTAGTTAAATAAAATTCCCCTTCTAAACTGTATATTAGAAATTTTATTAGTTTAAAGATTGTAACTATGAATAAAAGTGTAATGTGTTTATAAATAAAATAATTAACTTATCAAAGTAGTAGTGAGTTGCAGAATAATAGTACGTTTGTTTAACATTAAGACAAGCTTGGTAAAAAAGCCGTAGAGATCTAGCAAATCTAAAAGTTTTGGATTCGGCCAGATCCGAATCCGAGTCTTATTTCCAAATAAGGATTTGGCCGAATCCGAATCTTTTTTTTAGAAATTAGAATTCGACCAAGCCCGGATCCAAATCCGAGTCCGAATCCGAATATTTTAATAATTGGAATCCAAAAGATTTAAGCTGCATGTAATTTAGATACAATACAAGTTTATAAATAGTAAATACTTATTATACTATTACTTATTTAGTAAATTAAGTTTGAACAATATTTTTAACGTGTTAATAAATAAATATATTTTTATTGAAGAATAATTTATTTTAAAAGCGAACAAACAAACAAATGTCACGCTAAAAAAATCAAGCTACATACACAAGAACTTAGTTTCAACATTTAATATCCAAGCAATTATCAACAACAATTGACTTGTTTTTTTGTTATGCTAAATAAATAAACCATCGATTTTTGTAAATGCTTAAAGCTGAAAAAATAACAAACAAAGTTAAAACATTTTACGTTTAACTTAAGAGATAGTTTTTATTGTGACCATAAACGAATTAGAACATTAACTTTTGCAAGTGTTCATATTTAAAAAACAAAGTGCAATTGAAAATAACATGGTACAGTAGTAAATTAAAATACAATACTAACTATAGTTAAGGCCTAGGAAATTTTTTTAAATTCCACTTAGGATTAAGCTTTTACCAATACAAAAAAGAAATATAAATTATCCTTAACAACAGTTTAAAAGTCTTTAACGAACTACAATTTAAAAAAATGCGTTTTTATTCTACAAAAAAATATTCTTGTATTTTGTGGTTGTGGTTGTGAAATAAAGTCTTTGGAAGCTATTAATTAAGCTTTTCCTCGTTTAAATTACCATCTTCGAAAATAATCTTTCAGAATACACAGAAGATGATAGTGCAGCAAGATATTTCCTTACAAAGCTGGCAAGATGTGGGTATTTTGTATTGTTCAAGTTCCACCACTTTAAGACTTTATCCTCTTCAGTTTCTGCATTCAAACTCTCTGTAGCAAAAAAGCCCTTTATACTTGCTTCAATTTCTTTATTAATAGAATCCTGTTGCTCATCCTCCTGTGCAGCTGTGTTTAGTTTTATTTCAAACAAAGAATAAAAGTTGAAAACTTCTTCGGATCAAAATTTACAGAGGGTTGTGGTTTTGGTTTCTCTGGTAGCAATATATAAGAATCACCTTTTTGATCATGCTCGAAAGAGGTATGCTTTTTAACATTAAATTTTAGCAGTATTTAACATTATTTTTGAGGTAAGAAAGGAAAGCAGAAAATCGATATCGTGGATCAACAGCTGTTGTGACTAGTATTAATTTGTTGTCATTCATGTTTAAATAATTGTTTTTAGTATAAAATAGGGGGAGCAATGTACGGCTCGCAGAGTTAAAATGACCGGCCCTGACCGTTTTTTGAAAACTATCTTAGAAAGCACAGGTGAAAGCTTGCTCTTGAGAAGCTAAATGAGCTTGCGCCTACGTGCCTGTTACACAGCAAGCAATAAACAGGAAGTTTTGATGAAGTCAACAATTAGTCAAGCAGCTTGCAATCATAACCAGCTTTATTTCTTAATTGTTTCTTACTTTTTTGTTATTTTTCCTCATTTCTTACTCACGAAGAGCTGGTATGATAAGACAGGCCAACGGCCTTTTCCATACAGAACTTAGTAACGCTCACAGCCTAAACTACGTTGGTCTGTTGTAAGAATCTACAAATTAAGGTGATAAATTATTTAGATGAAGTCGCTATGAGCTTTTAGTGAGCTTAATTTTAATTTTTTTTTGTAACTATGTTGATAAATATTAAAAGTAAGTATTTAACGTGTGGCTTTTTAGACAAACGGCCCGCATATAAAAATCTTGGCCCGCAAACTTCAATATTACAAAGTTTTTATAAACGTTTTCCCTAATATTTGCTGAGTCAGCAAAATATTTTTTTTTTTTAATTTTTTAATTTTAGTTATAAAAATTTTATTTTTTGATAAATATTTTTATATGTTCGGGTAAGTTTGGTTAGGGATAATTGTATAAATTAAAAAAATAATAATAATAGATTTTTTTTGATTCAGCATACATTAGGGAAAACACCTTTAAATTACAATCAGACAAACAATTACAATCATAAAAACATATTAATAATAATAATAATAATAATAATAATAATAATAATAATAATAATAATAATAATAATAATAATAATAATAATAATAATAATAATAATAATAATAACAATAACAATGATAAAAATAATAAAAATAACAATAATAATAATAATAAAAATAACAATAAAAATAACAATAACAATAACAATAATAATAATAATAATAATAATAATAATAATAATAATAATAATAATAATAATAATAATAATAATAATAATAATAATAATAATAATAATAATAATAATAATAATAATAATAATAATAATAATAATAATAATAATAATAATAATAATAATAATAATAATAATAATAATAATAATAATAATAATAATAATAATAATAATAATAATAATAATAATAATAATAATAATAATAATAATAATAATAATAATAATAATAATAATAATAATAATAATAATAATAATAACTAGGGTTCTTCCGAATCCGAATCTTAGATTCAGTAGATCACTAAAAAAAGGTAATGCCTCATAGATATAAAGTATTACTTTCTAAATGGAAAAACCAACTTTATAGAAAAAATAATGTCAATAGAACAAAAGTAAAACTGTTTAACAAAATGTGGTTTATAATTAAAAAAGCAATTTTGTTATAAGACAAAAAGACAAAAAAAAAGTACTTTTTAATAACTGTAAACATATCCATAGCTGTTTTTTTTAAACAAGCTTAAACATTTATGAAAAGAAAGCGTGTTTAATTTATAAACTGATTAGTTTAATGACGTAACATTGCTTAAATTTATAGTTTATTTTCATGTGTACTTTGGTTTAATTTTAACTTCATTATATACTTGATAAACTGACTGATGATCTACTATACTTAACAGAATAGTAAAACAATTGTTGTAGAAAAAACAACCTGATTTTTAGACATTGTTAATACACTGTATTAATACATACTGGCACTTACAATTAGTAGTAAAAATCCTCCCTATTCCTACATTTATTTAATATCAAAAACATATACATAACTGTATATACGGAAGAGAATTAGATTTAAAAAAATAATTTATACTGTGTCTACTTAAAGGGCTTTTAAATAATTTATTTCAAAGTGTAAAATTCGAAAAAAAAAGCTAAATTGTATCATATAGCTTGTTGTTATAATCCTCAGCTGTTTTGATTGAAAAAAAACATTAAATAACATAAGGCATTTGTCTTTAAATATTCGATTATATAAATATCATAGGCTATTTTTAATTACGTTTGCTTTTGCATCACTAATTAGCAAACAGTAAATAACGTAAATAACTAATTTGAAAGCTCTTATGATAGAATTTTATTGTTCACTTAGACTTAAACGTGCAAACTTACTTTATAAACTTACAAATTAAAAACAAAACAGTTATTAAACAAAACGGTTTTAAAACTAAATAATCTTAAAAGTTTTACCTTTGCAAAAATGAAAACCTGTAAATTTAAAACAAAGAAACTACAACCACAACTGATAAGACTAGAAAAAAGTTTCATGAGCTTTTAATTCTCACAGTGACAACGCCAAAAAAGCTGCAGTCGAACTCTACTCGTACTGGGGGGGAGATGTCGTTGAAATGATCTGGCTGGGAATTACCGTGAGGGACATGCAAAAAGAACCATCCGTGGTAGGCAATCCCTTCTCCTTCTCCAACGGAACTTTTGTAGAGGATGACAAAGTGCCGATCTTCCATTGGGGGGGAAGTGGGCCCGTATATGAAAATACGTCCAAGTGTGTGTACGTGCTAAGGGAGCAAGCTTGGACCCTACGCTGTTCGGAGGAGTTATACCCTTTTTGTAGAATCCCCGACGACAACTGCGACGAGGAGGCTGCGACTCCAGGTTGTTAATCTGTTTAATTTCGTATAACATAAAAAATTGTACAACGACAACTTCCAGCACAAGGCTGCGACGCAGTCAAGTAAAGTTGCGACCTTCCGTGTTGCCGTTTTCTTAAAACATCGCTTTTGGTTTGCACAACTTTCATGTTACCTTTGCCCTGAACGTAAAAGTGTATTTATTAAACACAGAAATACTGTTTGTACTCGGTAAAAATACCTACATTTTCTTCAGAGTGCTTCAAGTATAAGGTGAGCGAAATGGCGGTCTACTACGATTCGCATTCAGCAGCAAACAAAGCGTGTGCGTCACTGAACGGCGAAGTGGCTTCCGAAGAACTCGAAAACAGGTTGGCTGAAAAACTTGCTAAAAAATAATGACTTAAATAGCAACTCAATGAAAAAATACTTTTTACGACTAAAGTGCAACTATACAAAAAAATTGACAATAGTAATTTTTTTTTTTAATAGAGCAAACTAAAAAAAAAGTTATGACTTGTAGAATAAAGGCGTAATTTGTTTCATTTAGAAGACTATGTTTTCAGAAAAACTAAAGATGCGTAGAACAAAAGTTTTTTGTTAAGTTAAAATAGCGACTTTATAAAAAAAAATGAATGCATAAATAAAACATTATAACAAATCACATTTTGTTATTGAAAGCGCTATCTAGTTAGAAAATTAATGATTGTGACAGAAATGCAGTGTATTTTATATTAATAAAATCCTCCTTAGTAAAAAGTTTTAACTGTAGCACAAAATTGTAATTCTATTCATAGTTCAAAGAGCTAGAAGTAATATGTTGGCTATCTTGAGTAAAGCTACTATAATCATCACTCAATAAAAACTAAAATGTACCGCACCACCATCAAACATAGTTTCGAAGGCGATATATTACTGGTTATGTATTTATTAGGGCTTAAAAGGCACGCATAATCGCAAGAAACCGGTGTTTAAGCTTAATAAAGCGGGCTTAAGCATGGCAAATATGGGCGAAAACATCCCAGCATTGTAAAAGCTAGCCTAAATATTGCTACTGATTTACTAATGGAACAAACGCAAAACATTCATAGAAACTGGTAATGTTATAGACGTAAAGTTGCTTGTGTTTAGTTGTGTCCGTTTTTTTTTTACTAAAACCACAAACGGGTGCATTGAAATAAAAGCACTAAATTTAAAAAGTATGAAAAAAACGGTTTGAAAATTAAACAATCATAAAATTTTGAACTAATAAAGCCTAAATAAAATTATTTACGATTTTGCAGTGTCAATGCGAAAAACGCCATTAACGAAGTCTTCACCTACCGCGTAGAAAAAAAGTTTAGAGCTCCCATCTGGCTGGGAATAACAGTGCAAGACACGACAAACGGTGCCTCGTCCACCAACCAATTCGCCTTTTCCGACGGAACTTTAGTTGATGAGGCCAACTTGATGTTAAAATTCAGAGATGGCCAACCTGATTATTCACGTGCTGATTTAAAATGCGCTTTTCTGTCAAGCTATAGGATCACGACCGTAGACTGTGAAATAAGTGAAGCTTTGGTTCTGTGTAGAATCCAAGGAGATGACTACAGCAAGTGCTTGAAAGCTCCAAATCCAAGTCCAAGTTCGAACCCAAATCCAGGAGAGAGCTCCAAAACTGACCGTTCCCGCGTAAACTTGCGGGTTTTCGCGCTTTTTATGGCGGTCAGCGTCTTCAAGACTTTCTACACATTCACTGGACCTGTGGAGTAAGCCTGTGAGTATTTTTCGAGTTGAAACTTTTATTCGAGTTTGCACGTGCGAAATCGTTGATGCTGTTTTTAAAGTCAAAACTTATTGCGCTTATTAATACCTTATGAGTTTCGTTTTATTTTTTCTGTGTTGTTTTAAAATACAATCTGGGAAACTTTATTGCCATGAAATGTTTATACATGGCACTTGGGTATTTAAGTATTGCAAATACATCGATTTATACATTATTAGTTTAACTTAAACGAATTTAACTTTATAAATTTTCGAAGAAAATCTTTTAAACTTAAATTAAATATACAACAATGAGTGTTGTTAATTCAACATACACCTAAAAAACTTCATACCTATTTTAATTATTTGGTTCAGAAATAACTACAAAATAAGTACAATTAAATATATAATTTTCAGTATTTAACATCCTTTCTGTCTTATATTGGTATCAATTTTAGATGCTTTCAAATATTTTTAGTCAAGAAATAAATAAACCATGCTTTTTTACCTAAATAGCAAAAAGATCGAAGCTTAAGGTTTTTTTAATGCAGGTTTACACAATGATAAGTTGTCTTGTTGTTAAATAATATTAATTTGAATTACGAAACTATGTTATGTTAAAACAAGTATATTACGATTTGTGTCTATTATTACTTTTTGCTTTTGTTATTACGTTTTCTTTTCTCTTCTTTTCACTAACAAATATCTTATCATTCTTTACGGTAATAAATTGTAACCGCAAAAAAGTCTTAACTACTTATTTATTATTTTTAAATGATTTAAGAAACAGTGTTTACCTAAACTTTACGAACTTAACCTCCAGTTTGTTTTTTTAGAATAATTTTTTAATTAATTTTACCAATAGCATTTGCTTAAAATAAAAAATTATAATTCAAATAAATGCTTTACCATTTTTCTTGCTTTATAGTGTATAAATTGTTTATTGAACGATAAAAAAGCGCTCAAAAAGTTTGGTCTAAGGACCTGGTGTACTAAAAAACCTTTCGGTTTTCAAGAACTACACCACATGCTTTTACAATTTCCTACAAGCTAAAAAAAAAATGATATTTTTTAGTCTAAACTTTTAAACCTTAAAAAAAAAAACAATAAAACAAAAGAAAACGACGAAAAAATAAGGGAAAATAACTAATTTATGTGTTTACTTATAATATTTTATTCTAAAATACTCAAAAACTTGTCTAATAGCACAAAAATTAAAATAATGTCTACGCCTAAAACTTTGAAAAATAAAAATCTAAGTATAAAAAGTTTTTAGACTTAAAAAATTAACTTTTACTTAATTTATTTAAGAAGATTAACAATAATAGTAGCAGACATGAAAATACTTGAAGTATAGGTCACAAGTTTTTTAAAGAAGGTAAAATTGTAATAAGTTAAAACACTTTTACGTTGATTTTCATCAGTATTTTATACGAAAAGTTTAACTTTTCTTTTTTATAATAGTTGGCTGAAATACTAAAGATTTGTACTTGGTTAAATAAAAAACAACATATAATTTTTATTACTTTTTAAATAAGCTAATCTAACCACAAACTCAACTTAACGTTTATATATAAAAATAAAAACTACTGTAATATTTACACACTATGCACTCAATGAAAAAATATAACAATGAATAAAAACACAACAAAACAATTTCTTCTAAAGTTTCTTTTTTAAATAGTTTTCTAAGCCCAAAAATGTAACTACAGAGAAGCAACAAGTATTTGTAAACAAAAAACAGAAAATAGTTCTTTGTAGGTTTCCCTAGGAAATTAGATTGATTAATTATAAGTTTACTTGAGACAGTAATCTTAACTTGCCATTTATTTTTATACTTAACTCTCTGTTTAATAGTACAACTGTAATTAAATTGTTACATGCGCATACTAGAGAAAAAATATATATAAAGAAATTTTTAGACATTCTGAAATTAGTTCAAAATAGTAATCGTAATAAATAGTCTTTAGGTTAGCCAAATACGAAATGATGCATTTCAGACTGAACAACTGTTATTGTGACCAAACAAATCAATTTTTGAACTAAAGATTTCGGGTTTTAGATGAAATTTATTATTAACTCCATAAACAAAAGTAAACAAGCATGAAGCAATGTTCACTTACGACATTGACAACCACTATTTAATAGATGATTTTTAAGTTCATTCTGGAACTTTGCAAAATAACTTCTTTTTTTTTAAACTTTCTTACACAATCATCATATTTCTATAATGTAAGCATCTAAATATAGCTTATAAGAACATTGATATTATTTATACATTTGTTTTTTCTCAGCACAACAATCTATATCTAACAATGCTCATAAACAAAGAATAAATTATCAAACACAGTCCCTTTATATTTAAGAAATATCTTGTTTTATAAAAAACACCTAATGATTTATTTAATTTTATTTTAATGGTTTCTTATGATCTGACCAATTTAATTTTTTATGTCTGAAATTACTCCCAAATTATTCTGGAATAAATATTTGTTTTTTTATAACTGTTTTACCTACTTTTATAATAAGATCTATATTTTTTCAAAAACTATTTTTTGATTGATGTAGAAGCAAACTTTTGGTTTTATCAAGGTTTAGTTTGATTTTGTTTACCATAAGCCAATTTGATACCTTACTAAGTTCTTCATTAAAATTTCAACTGTCATTTAAGTGTCTTTTGTGAATGTTGTGTATAAAATAGTGTCATCTGCAAAGTTGAAGACGCTGAGACAAGTGTTATTTTGTGTGTTATTTATATGTATTAGGAATAACAATGGTCCTAGCACTGAGCATTGTGCTACCCCGAATTCAGTTTTTTTACAGGTTGACTCATATCCTACGAAGCTAACAAACTGTTTTCTTCTATCTAGAAATGAACTAATTAGTAGATACATGTTGCCTCTTACACCACAACATTCCAATTTCCTTAGTAAAATATTTCAATCTACACTATCAAATGCTTTACTTCAATCCAAAAAGACTGCACAAACTGCGTTTCCCTGATCAAAATTGGATAGTACCCCTTCAACAAATTCTGACAAAGCTAAAGTGGTGAAATAACCCTCTAAAACCAGACTGAGAACTATTTAAAGCATTAGCATTAAAGCATGAAAAAAACTGTAAAGGCGATTGTAGATAACCTTTTCAATTATTTATTTAATTTAGATAAAATTGAAATATCTATAGTATATATGCATCTTATCTCAAACTATTGTGTTCAAAAACTGCAGGACGACTCCAAAAAACAACTTATTTTTTGAATTGATAAGAAAGTTAGTTTACATAAGGCAGAAAAAATAATTTTATTTTCGTATTGAAATAGTTTTAAAACGATAATTTTCGCTGAAAATTGACTATCAATATGTTAGATTTTAAAATATACTCTCTGAGAAATATAACCTTTTATAAAAACAGAATATTTCTTTTTGGTAGTAAGGAAAACTTTTGTTTTTAAATGTTAATATACGCTAAGAGTATTTTAATTATTATGGCAATTGTAATAGAGATTTACTTCTTTAAATGTTTTTCATGCTTAAACTAAACATAAACTTACATTTAATTTTCATAAATAGTAAACACTCTATCTACTTTTCACTCTATTTGTATAAACATTTACAAGAACACCTTTGACAAGAAAAAAAATATAAATTTTTTAATGCTATTCGTACATCAAAACGGTTTCTTAGCAAAATATTTTCTTAATGTTAAAACTAATAATAAACTTATTAGTACATTGATAATAAATAGCAAAAGTAAAATGTTACAGCGATTCGTTGCATGTCTTTGGAAGAAGACTAAAATAGAAAATGTAATAAAATAGTATTTTTTTAGTGACTGCCTTAGTGGCGCTAGACTATTATTTATCAAAGTTTCACTTTACAAAAACTTAAACAATGTTTTGTTTATGCTCATAAGTTTTAGTGTACGCCCAGTCAGCCGTCAGCTTGTGCACAAAGCACACCACATTTAATTTCTCCACTTATTATTATGTTGTAAAATTTTGTATCAGTTTATATGTGTCTATATTTAAAGTTAGGTGTTTTATTTTTATTGCCATGTTTACACCAATACCAATAAGATACAGTTGATTTGTGTTTTCTCACTAACTGACTTGGTTAGTAAGATTATTTCTCTTAATTTTTGGTAATTTAAATATAACAAGTAAGTATAGCTTAGAAATTACCTAACTTTAAAGAGGTCTTTGAGCCCAAATACATAACTTACTGCCTACACATAGCAATAGTATAGTACCCCATTGATAAGTAACTACTGGTTGTGGTACTGTTATCACTCTATAAATCAACAGCAGCTCCCTACATTAAACCTTTTGGAGACTACACAGTATACTTGTAGATGTAAGTTATTTCACTTTAGTTAGTAAACTCTTTTGTAGAGTTTTAAGACAAATCGGAAGATAAAGTCCGATACGGACTGCGGGCTATAGTCTACTGACCGCTCGTTTACTCTTATCGAAAAACTCTCAAGACTTAAACTTTTTCTTAACATTTTGAAGTAGAGTAAACAAACAAAAAGTCAATTTAAAGTTAGAAAGGTTGATAACAGTTAAGTTGTGAACTTAAAATACTGCTTTTTAACCAGATTCAGCTTAAATTTTTAATGTGTGAATATACGAAATTATCTTAGAATATTCCAGATAATGAATTGTTAAGTTATTTTATTGTCATTTTTTTTACAACTTTAATGCATGTTTAAAAAATTATTAAACTCATTTAAAAGCTAAACATTTTTTTGTAACAGTATAAGTGTAGACAATGTTATTTTTAACTTTTGCATCATATTTCGTTACTTATTAATGTTTTGCTTTACGTAAAATATGAGTTATAAGAATTTATAAGAAACCACTTTTAAAGTAATATTTAATTGACAAGATGATTGGTACAAAAAGTACTTAAAACAAAATGTACCTGTAAGTTGTTTTTACTCTTTAAAAATTTTTTATTGTAATTTTAAACTAAATCTTAAACATTTTTTAACTAACACTTTTGTATAAAAAAAAAACTATGTTCTTAAAATAGAGTTTAAAAAACATAAAAAGCTTTTTACTACTGCATATATAAGTCTAAAATTAAAAATTAGCACTCTATGAAGTAATTTCGGTACATGATGATGTATACACTTAGCTATACTTTGTTAGCTCTTAAATAACTCAAACTTGCTATGTAAAAATTGACTAAAAACAAATACAACAACTTACTCAAAATATTGATTTAACAGATAACACTAATTTTGTTTGAATTTCATATCAAGTACACATGCGTTTATAAAGTAAAATTAAGGTACTTTTAATAAATCAGCTCATAAGTATTTAAACTTACTTAAAAGTTTATTATAAAAGAAATCTTTATTTATTAAAAATGGTAGGTTTCAAAAATGCACGAAGGGTCACTTTTGCACCAAGACACTTTTGCACAAAGACACTTTGCTCGGGTTGAACTTTATTTGTTACTTTTTATTTACTATCACTGTTATCCCTTACCCTTGCCCGGTAACTTTATTGTCTTCTTACTATTTTATTTTTGCTGTCACTGTTATCCTTAACCCCTGGTAAACTTTTTGTTTTTTATATATATATATTTTTTTTAATTTATTTTTTTATTATAACCGTTTCCCCTAAACTAGGGGTCGGCAAACTGCGGCCCTCGAAGGGCAAACCTGTGGCCCGCGAGCACGTTTTATTTTTGAATAAATCGGCCCGCGAGCATGTAAATATGGCCTGCTAAGCAAAAACATATGTTAAGTTAAATTTTTATTGGTAATTCAGTTTAATTTGATTAATATAGATTTAAGTCCCTATATATAGTTTTAAACCAGTTGAAATAATTTACTGCTTTGGCTTCAAAATGTAAAAACGACAGAGTAGCACTCAACCAGTAATTTTCTATCAGTTTCATAATAACTTTTTTATTACAACAGCAAGTTATTAGCTGAAAAAAGAGTGCGAGAAGTGCTTGGATTCAGTAAGTTATTTATGTAATACATATCTAGTAAATAAACTAGACGCAAATGTTTCCATTGTGTACAAAAGTAATGCACAGTAACTAACTTTAATATTTTTTCCTTAAAGTTTAAGTATTTTGTTTAACATGTAATTTATACCTAAGTTTTTTATATAAATGTATTGTAACTATAAACTGTATTTGAAAGTACACAAAAACACGTAAAACAACATTATAATAATAAATTAGGTTTATTATGTTTTTGTTTTGACACATTTTTGTTTTTATAAGTTTTCTGTGCACTTTATTAATTACTATGTACAACAATGTACATGAATGTTTTTAACCATTCTTAAACAAATTTTTTAATTAATTTTTAGTTAGATCAACTTAAGTTTAAGTACAAATTATTGTTAATATTGCTTCTAGATGTAATATATAAGTATGTATACAGACTAATTTAAAACAGTATATGTGACATAAACTAAAATAGCTTTTGATAGGTATAAATTTTAAAATTTTTAACAATATTATTTGGCAAATCATATTTATTTCTCTTTTTTGCATACAAATATACACAGATGCTATTTTTCAAAAAAATCCTAAAAATATACTAAATTTAGGGATGGAAAATTTATTAAGTCTACAAATTGGTAATCAAACTAGCTCAAATTCAAGCAGTTAAGCAACTAAACATTGCAATAAATTCAGTTATAGTTTTGAACAATTTTCAAATATCAGGCCAACTTGGGCATTTTTTCAATATTTAGCTTAAATTGCTTTTTTTGTTCTAAATCTAAATTATCAAACTAGTTTTTGGTTACTCATGCTGGCTTTTTTGTTTTGAAGAGTGGCAAACAAAACTTAGGATGTATGTTTTGTTATACTCACAGTTTTTGTTTTGATTATAATATATTTTATGTTTTAAGTCTTGTAGCTGCGATAGTTTTTATTTTTGTGCACAGTAACATTTGTATTTACACTCCCAACAAAGATCCAATTTCATTCCTTGATTCGTAGATTCGTTTTAACACCAAGCAAAAACTTAAGCAACGAAAAAGCCAAAAGTAAACTAGGAGAACATATTGACTTTCCTCTTCTTCTACTATATTTCAAAACTGTCGGTGTTATCATTTCAAGTTTATTTGTCAAAACTGTGTTCACAACTTTAAATGTTAATTTCATAAATATTAAAGTTGTTGTTTTCGCACATAACTTTTTTGATTGTTACTAAATGAAGTTAATTGATAAAATAAATAAGTCCACGATCTGTTTTTTAAACAAAATCATATTACTATAATGTATTTACCAATAATTGCAGTAACAAAAACTTATGATCAACACCCATAATAATGGTGCATTGCATTTCTTGACCTATTACTGTGCTTTGCATTGAAAATATGCCTATAAATTATTCTCAAATGTCAAAGTTACTAAAAACATTCTAAAAAAGTTCTCAGATGAGCACTATTTGTTTTATAAGTGCTTCCATCTTAAGAGATAAATTAAAGTCTAACTTGATTTATGCGGCTTAAAAATATTCAGACATTTCCTACACACCACTTTTTGTTGACATTGAAAAAATAAACAAAAATCGTTTACTACCGCCAACACAAATTCTTTAATAAAGTTTATTATCCTAAACCATATCTCAATTTAAGTAACTACTTTTGCTACTTGATAAATGCCTTGACATTTTTTTCTGATCAGTCTGTAGTTACTGGAGATAATCATGTGTTTGTTAAAACTGGCTTATGCAATTTTTTTTTTCGTTCATTGCAATGACTCCTAACCAACGTTTTTTAACTCTTATAACTCGTTTTATATTTCACATTTACCATTTTTAATTACAATACTTTTATTGCAAAAGAAGAATTGCTATAATACTGAAAAAAAATTAAGTTTTTCTACTTAATTAATGGCTTAATAAATTTTTGTATCTTCGTTTTAAATATTTAAGAAACTAAACTGTCCATTCAAGCTGTACTTGTAACAATAATTTTTTGCTTTATATATTTAATTCACTCTCAATAAACTTTGTTATTTCTTACTTTTGTGGACTTTATTTTAAACAGGGTGGCCAAACAAACAGGCTAGTTTAAAAATTTTAAAACTCAGACTAGGTTAAACCTGTTTAAGATGTTTTCAAAAACTCAAGTGTGTGTGAAACTTTTATTTCAAGTACTTTGAGTAAATCTTTAAACTCACAGAATAGTTTTTCTGACATTAGTGACGACAATCTTATTTATTGTATTCTTTTTCTAGGCTACTTACATATTTTGTACTTTTGATGATGTTTTAGTCAAGTATATAAGCTTGATTAACAGCAAGTTTTTAGCTTTTTCCAACTTTTATAAAACTGGTTACGTGACTGTCTGAATTTGAGTTGTCGGAACTTGAATTGTCTAAACTTGAGTTGTCGGAATTTAAATTGTCAGAATTTGAATTGTCAAGTGTGAGTTGTCGGAATTTGAGCTGTCGGAATTTGAACTGTCGGAATTTTAATTGTCCGAATTTTAGTTGTCGGAATTTGAATTGTCTAAATTTGATTTGTCGGAATTTAAATTGTCAGAATTTGAATTGTCAAGTGTGAGTTGTCGTAATTTGAGCTGTTGGAATTTGCACTGTCGGAACTTGAATTGTCAGAATTTGAATAGTCGTGCACCCTATAAAACTTAGACTGGTTTGATACAACTCAGAAATTTTTGCTGTTAAAGTGACAACCATGTAAAAGACTAACGAATTACTAATAAGCTATTCGAACATTAACTGTAAAATAAAATAAATTGTTTTAGACTTTTACAATACAAATAGGTATTAGTTTTTTTTAGTAAACTAATTACTGATTTTTTTAAAGAATACAAACTACTAAAAACGCAAAAGTTATTTTCAACGGTTAATATTTTTTTAAGTATGAAAAGCGGTCAGTAATGAAAAAAGATGTATATTATAATTGTATATTTATGAATTGTGAAGTGATTCAAGCTTGGTTTTTGTAGAGAGTTAGGTTGTAAGTAAACTAATAAAAATATTAAGTTAAAATTATTAACTGTTTAAGATAGTATATAGTTTATTAACACTTAACTATATTAGTCAATGTAAATTTGATTCCCACGAAAGTTTAAAATTAAAATAGGTATTCTATGGGTAGCTAAAAGCAAATTAAAATAGCAAACTAAATAAAAGTAACCTAAAACTGTTACTAAAACTAAACCAATAAGATTATTTAAATATCACTAAAACTAAAACTGCGGCCCGCTAGGATTTTTGAAACTTGAAATTTAGCTCGCGAGCACCAACTTCCTAACGACCCCTGCCCTAACCCTTAACTCTAGGTCGGTATTACTTTTGTTATTATTTTTATTTATTTTTAACTTTTTAACTATCACTGATTCCCTAGCTCTTGCATTTGATCGATATTTTTTTTATTTACCCATCGTGCAAAAGTGTCTTTGTGCATATTTAAACTGTCATCATAAGATATATACATAAAGCCATATACATGTAAACTTTCGTTAAGAGAATCGTTAAAATTATTAATAGTATGCTTAAAACCAGCTTTTCATTAAAATTATAATCAGTTATCTAATGGATCCAACTACCCGTATTCGGATATCCGTTTTAGATCCGGCCGGATTCTAGATTGAAAAAGTTCTCTGGATCCGGCTGAATATTTATTTAAAATGTATCCGGATCCAATGGATCACAACTTATATCTCTAAAGTAAAACAACTAGCTTTATAATTAGTAAATAAGAATTTAGTGATATGTTTGAAATAAATTTTTCGTGTATTACTTTTAGTTTTAAAAATTTCTTAAGACTTGTAAAATCCAAAACTTAAATATGATAGCAAACTTAGAATCGTAAAGTCTTACAATTTTTTTTTAGGAACTAAAATACAGTACAAAATAGTTTTATATACATGATGAAATTTCGATACATAACATAATTATTATAGTTTCTACATGTTTTAATTTAATGAAAGGAGTTTATTGAAAGAAGACATAAATAACTATGCATCAAAATCTTTTAATTTTATCTTGGCTGATTATCTTTAATAACAACAAGAATAATTTTCAGAGGTTTAAGAGATTTTAAATTTAAAAGTTTAAAGTTGTTTGTTTAAGTTAAAGTTTTATTTATACTTGTATTTTGTAATCAAATTCTAAAATTGTAAAAATAAGTGCTTTTACTAATAAATAGTATTTTATTTTTGAAATGTATAAACTATTTATTTATTACCTTTACCTAATAAAATCAATAACCCAAAGTTTTTGAGATTAAAAGAACGTAACAAAACTCAAATCAATGCTTAGGGTCATACGCTTAAACAGTTTATTTAGTACAATGATTAAATTATACACCTTTATTCAAACTTGCTTGAGGTTTTATTTAATTTAAGTAATTTTATAATATATTATATTAACTTTTTTAAATAAACTATATACTGTTTAAACATTAATGTGGCAAAAAGGCTGAAAGTGCAAAACTAGAAATAAAAGAAAGTTTCATACAGCATATAAGTGTTTATAATCAGAATATTATTACCTTTATGACTGAAGAAATTTAAAAACAATGAAGAAAAAAAAAACTAGCAGTTAAAGCTAGTCTCAAAATTTTAAACTTGTAATTGTTAGCTTGCTTAACAGACACTTAAATTTTTCATCTATTTATCTTATTTATTTTTATGAAATTTCATAAAAAAAAAACAACGTTATTTTTTTAAAAAAGTAAGTCATTGTATAAATAAAAGTTTTTAAATTACCAACGTTAAGTCTTTACTAGATAATGGTGTTTTTCTTAAAACGGCTTTAATGTACGAACAGTGTTATATAAGAAAGGTAAAATGATTTTAGAAACCGTCAGGGTATCCTCCTTTCCTGATATCACAGGCAGCATCTAACTTTCCGTCTGAAGTTCTTCTGATGGCTTGCACCACAGAATATCTGGATTCTTCCTTTACATTGTGCATTCTGTTCCTCAAACCCTCCAGTACATCCTGTTAAAAAAAACATTTACGGTTTTTATGTTAAATTATATTTGAAACTATGAAAAAATACTGAGTTGTGTGATGCTATTTATACAGTTTCCATAGCAGTTAAATAAATACTAGTAACTTTCAAATCTTGGCTTAAAAAAACGTTTAATCTAGCTTAAGCAGTTACTCTGTAAAGTGTTTCCCAAAAAGGGTAATATGGCACCCTTGGGAGCCATTTCATAAATTAAGAAGGCTATAAGCTAGAAAGAGGCTTTTTATTTAATCAAAGGGAGCCTTTAAAAAAAGTTCAGTAAATCCTGATGTACATTAACCTAAGAAGTTTCCTAACTGACCTGATCAAATCCATCTTCGTATTGAACGTAATCAGGCATCAGCTGATCGTGGAGCCTTTTCGCTTGAACTGCGTCATCAGTGCTCATTCCGAACCACAAAGCGTTCATCAGCGCCTGAGTGTTGATTGCATAAAATTTGAAGGTATTAAAAATTGTCTTAATGTTTATCAAAAACTGTCACAAACCAGTGCAGTTCCAGTGGTTATTCTAGTTCCGCCGGAGGCGCCAGCAACCATCTTAATCGTTTGTTTTCCATTCAAGTTTTCCACTACGATGGCGGGAGACATACTGGATTGAGGTCTGTTACCGGGTTTGATGAAGTTTGATGGGGAAGGGGGCACTCCTGTTGTGTAAGTTGTTGAAGATTTTTTTGTAAGTAAGCTTTAAATATAGACCTAACTACAGAAAAAAAACTAGAGTTGTTCAAACTTTTACAATTTGTTATGATCGTTATAACTTTGAAGAATAAAAACTATAGAACAAATAAAAAATACTAGTCTAGTTATTAACATAATAGTTATTACAAGCAGGTATTACAAAAATATAAAACATTAAGACTTATTTTTGTATAAAGAATTTTACCATAAAAATTATTGACACCAGGTGTTGAGAAATCGTCCATTTCGTTGTTAAAAATTATTCCAGTTCTTGTACCACGCACTTTGCTTCCAAAGCTAGAGAATTTAAATATTTAGTTTATTATTTTATTAAAAAGACTGGTTAGTGATAAAAAACATAACAAAATACTAAATAGAAAGAAAACAATTAACTTGAAAAACAAACTTTTTTAAATGCTGAGCTACACAAAAAACTTATTAAGAATTGCATAAAGATTTCACTTAAAAACTTAGATTACGTGCTGAGTGGTAACAGTAGATTAAGTAACTAATATATAGCAATAAATGCGAGAAGAATTGACATGAAGTTTGATAAAAATTTATATAGATTAAGTAGCAACGTACTAAGTGTTAATAGTAGTTGTGGCTGCAACTGCATTCCCATCTTCATCTACAATGCTCAAGTGAGAAGTTCCATAGCTTTCTGGCACATCAAACTCCGGTTCGTAGTACGGAACTTTGTGCGACTCGTTTGTTATTTTCGTGCGAATGTCGTTAGCATACCAGTCGGTTGTCATGTTTTTCGCAAGCTTTTAATTTGAAAATGTTTAAAAAAAACCTCATTTTGAAATAAAAAAATTTCAAGTTCTTTAAAATGACTTTTATTTAGTTATGTTAAACATCAAAATCAAACATTAAAAACGTTTTTTTTTTCGTCACGCTTTTTTAATTAGCGAGATACAAGTATTCTATTAAATTTCAAACTATTTACTGTTTAATCCTATAAAAGAAAACTTAAACAATTTTATTTTTTTAAACTCGTCTTCTCGTAAAATAAAATAACAAATTGGAACGTTATTCTCTTCTGTACTAAATATTTAACGGTCGATATATACTACTCAGAGCAGGATTTCCCAAACTATTATAAGACCCCCTTTAAAGAAATTAAAAAAAGCTATGGCCCCCTCCGACAAGATATCTCAAAAAAACTTCCATTTAATACGCCTGAGACCGTTTTTTTTTTGTTACTGGTCATCAATTCCAGAATATTTAATTTAAGTTTCAATTTATGGTCTTCTGGCACCTTCTTTTACAGCTAATGGCCTCTTAATTTCTGAAGTTTTTCCCTAAGATGCATATAAGTTTCAAAACTACTCTTAAATATGCTCAAGACTTTTCTTGCTAATCATAATAAACTCAAAAATACCTAGGGTAAGTTTCAAGTTATCGCCTCATGACCCCCTTGTGTTCCCTTTACACTACTCATGGCATCCTTTATGTAATGGCTTACTTTGGGAAACCCTGATTTGAGAGTAATTTTACTTATATGTTACTAAATTTAAACAAATAGCTGTTAAAATGCAGTTAATTCACCTCTGTAATAGTCTGGTTGTTTCTGTCATCTCCAAGAGCTGATCTTTTAGCGTAAGCAAATCTGAAAGCTTCAACTATCCTGTGATAAGTTAGTTCCTTCTTGTCTCCTTTCATATCTTCCGGACTCATGTTGTATTCTAATTTGTATTCAAATTAAAGTTTTAAGTTTTTTATAGCATGTTTTAATTATACTTTTGTTTTAGAATGTACAGAAACCTTTCGTTGTAAAAATTAGAATAATCTAAATGAAAAAATAAATGACTAACGTCTAAACGTGTTAAATTTAACTTATGTAGTTTTTATCAGATTAATGTTAATAATTTAATTTAACTAAAATGATGTCGCAAACCATCAAGAATGTTCAGCATGAGACAAAGGACTGGACCGCTGCCAGGCAATCCAGCTGAATAAAGCGTCAAATTACCAACATCAGACGACATAGCCTCCTTTAACACCGTCCTAAAAACAACAACGTAAAACACTAAGAAAGCTATAAGTTACTATTTTCAAATACATATAACGTTTTTTAATATAGAAACACAAAAACAAATTAGGTTACACGTAAATTCTTCTTTATTAAAACATTAAGCAATAAGGCAAAACACTTAAATTTTTTGTTCACCTGTATTCTCTGAGATCCTCAGCAGTGATTGAAGTTCCGAGGTATGCTTCTTCCAGGTCTGCAATGATGTCTTTGGCGAGGGATCCGTTGTAAAAAGTGTCAGCACCTTCAGCTGCTATCTTTCTGAACGTGGATGCCAGCTGCGGCCTTCTGATTATATCACCTTCCTTCTTCAAACTTCCATCGTCATTCGTGAACACTGGCCTTTTAAAAACAAAACATTAAGGCAGAATTTTTCCGGTATTTTAGTTTTATTGGTTTTCTTTAGTTTTACAAGCTTGAAGGTCAAGAAAAAAACTTTTGGATGCATAAACATTAAATTCTTACCAGTTTGAAAATACCTTTTTTTGTATATATGCATGAAATTATAACAAAGTTTTTGGCCCAGAATAAAAGTAGAGTAATGCAATTAAACTTAATTAGATGATAAATAAACTATATTATTAACAAGTATGAAGAAAAGTAAATATGTAATGTATACACTTTTAATTTTCAGATTTCAACGTTTGATTTGCATTCTAAATACATATTTTTCTATTTAGAATGCATAGAAAACTTGAACAAACTACAAACCACAAATTGAACACTGGGTTTCTAACATGGTCTCCTAAAACCTTTATGGCATAAGCGTTTGCCTTAGTAGTGTTGTAGCCCTCTTCACAAATTTTAATGACAGGTTCGAACAGTTCAGTCCAATTTAGTTTTCCAAACAGCCGATGACTCTGCCACATCGCGTCAATTTCACCTGGAACTCCAACAGCATGACCGCCTACAGCGCCATCGAACGGTTATAAAACTGTTTATGTGTTTTTGTGCGTGAATATTGAAAACAAACCTGTTTTTGATGAAAGTGTAGTGTTGACAAACATTGTTTCGTTCGCTGATTTTGGCGCCATTTCTCTTCCGTTGATGAAAGTGGCTTTTTCGGTTTTGGCGTCAAAATGAACCGCAAAATGACCACCGCCAATTCCAGCACTAAAAACACAAAAAGTTCAAAATTTTAGTAAAACATAAATCAAAAAAAGTTTATCTAAAAACATTCGGTTACTATAAAAAGTATTAAGTATGGGTTTAAAGCATGGTTTTCCAAACTCATATTCGTCAATGTTTCTTGGCAGAAATTTAAAATATATTCGCTCCGTTTATTAGATATCCTATATTTGCTAAATTATATATCAATCTACTTTTTTACCGCCCTACTATACAACGCCTCTTGACAGTCAACATCGCTCCTAAAGGGCAATATTGTCAATTTTAGAAACCCCTGGTGTAAAGTGTTGTGTTTTATACAGCTTGAATTGATACGCGCAGGTATGAGTTTTGTAATAAGTAGCTTATCTCATTGTACATTAACTAATTAGATTTAGGAAAGTTGCTCAAAAAAAGTATACTTAATATGATCATAGGTAGCTTAGCTTTTAAGGTTTAGTATCGTTAAAAAGAAAGAAACAACACTTATCATAAGTACAACAAGGATATTTTCAATGTAGAAGCACTTTAAGGACCTTGTTGCTTAACAAGTTCTTTATTATTTTAAGTTTTATACAAAAATTACTTTTGGTCTGTAAAGTTTAATGCATTTTAGTTGTATTTATAACTAGCTTAATTATTTCAAAAACGTTTGGTAAATTTAAATTTTCATTTTGAATAGCAACACTTTTGAAAAGTACACGAACACAACTTCTGAAATATTTTAGCTAAAACATTACTTTTAACTTGAAACTTCTTATAAATTAAAAATTTCACCTGTGACTGTTTACAACACCAGCGCACAGCGTAGTTGTTATGTAAGCGTCAACAACACTCCCTCCTTTTTCAAGAATCCCCTTTCCCATCGTCGAACAAATTCCCGCGTCTGCAGCCACTGCCGCCTTGCTGAAAATTCCACTTCGGGGAAGACCCGTGAATGAAGATCCTCCTGTGTCGTCGTTTCTTGTGTTTTCATTGGTCGAGCCTCGCGAGGTAAGTCCGTAGTAGACGGCGAGGGCCACTGCCGCTCCGATGAGAAGGCCAATCAGGAGGCCAACTGAGATGAGTTTACATTTGGAAGGGGACTTTTTATTCTGTGTTTTTTGGGTTACTAATGTTATGAAAGCATTTTCGTTAGATTTATTTTTTATTGTTTAATTTAGTATTAAACAATATTTTATACTTTTATCATTAGCTAAAACAACTAGAGTTCTAAACTTGAGGTTTCTCTGACTATTTCAATTATATTTAAACAAATTTCTTAATACCTTCACTGGTGTGTTTTTTAGTCGTAATAAAGATTCTGCTTCGTGTAGTTCCATGTTTAAATCAAATTTTAAAAAGTGTTTGTTAAGAATTTTAACCAGTTCAATAAAATAACAAATATTTTACACCTATAAGTATTAAAAAGTAAAACGAGGCACTAAAAATCTTTAAATCTTTAAAAAATAATTTTGAAATGAAAAACAAATGGTTAGTGTTATTTAAATACCTATATAAAAATGTTTTGATTAGTAATTTTAGAGTTCAACTAGTAGTTTATTTTATTTATTATTACGCTCTAAATGTGCACATATACAATCTTAACATACATAACATATAAAAAAAGAGTTTAATGCATAACTCAAAATTGCTATAATAATGTTTTCTCACTATTTTGAACAAAGTTTGCATGCATTTATGACATAACAGTTCTCTGTAATTAGTGAAAATTCACTAAACATTTTTGTTTTCACAAAAGCTGAACAAATTTTCATTTGTTATGTGTTGAATAGACCATCTTTAATGAAATAAGTTAAATATCGAGAATACCACATTAAAACAGTGGTTATAAAAATTAAACCTAAGCACAAATGATTAGAGAAAAAACAATTTCACATTTGATTTTGAAACGTTTTAAAGTTTTTTTACCAAAACCTGTTTTCGTTGTCTTGCTCTCTTTACAAAAAGCTAAAGCAGCGTTTTAAAATAGGCTAAGGTATAGTTTAAATCCATTCAGAACTTGTTTGCTTTATAAATTTTTTGTGCTTAACTAAACGTTATTAAAGGACACTATTGTTACAAACAAGGTTGAAGTTGAAGTAAAACAATGATAATTATTTTTTTAGCTAACCAGAGGAAGTGTATTTTTGCGCCTACTTATATAAGATAGTCCTGTTAAGCTTAAATCGTTTCAATTTAGAGCTCACTTGTAAAAGTAGTTTAAGAATATGAGTTTTGAAAATTCTTTGTTACTATCTTTATTTCTTTATTGATTTTTATAATATTTTTTGATATATAAATATTATAGTCAACCAGATTGCAATGCATGCATATTAATTTTTAATTTTCAAAAGGTAAAGTTATTTTGAGCTTACATTTCTTTGTAATATATATTTTCTTACAAACTACTTTCGATTAAATATTTGTGGTAGATATTAAGCATTTAATGGATTTGACTTAAATCATTAAAAATAACTTGGAATTAAACTTAAAAAAAGGCCAAAAAAGGTTTTTAATGAAAATATCAGTTTGTCCAGAACGCATGCTCAATGCTTTTCTATTTGCAACTTTGATTAAATACCAAATTAAGGTTTTATTGAAAATAATCATAATACTTTAAAATACTCCAAAACATTTAACAAAGTTTCAAAACCATACTAAAACTGTCTCATATAAAAGTTAACAAAACTTTGTTATTTTCTACTATATACTAAAGTTATTTTCTCAGTAAAAAAATACTTGATAAGAGTAAACTAAAAGGCTTTTAATAAAATTTTTATGTTTAAAAGTTTTCGAATTTTTTTTAAATATCAAAAATCCTTAAAACATTATTCTTACCTAATTTTTCAAAAAAAACTTGTCTGAAATAAAACTTCCTTTTTAAAACAAAAGTAATTGAGTTTAACTTGAAACTTGTCTAAATAAATCTTATACAACCTATAAGCCAATTGCAGTGCAAAAAACTGCTTCAAAACAAACTTTACACATGCCAAATGCTAGTAATAGGAGAATTAAATTTCGTTACGCTTCGATAGTTGCATTTTTTCTTTCTGCTCAGTTTTATGATACAAACAGATTTGTCATTTGAAAAGGAATTTGTTACAACTTTTTATAAAGCAATTTTTTTAGGTTTATTAAACTGTGATATTTAACACAAAAAATACAATAAAGTTGAACTTATAATTTTAATATTAATATTACAACTATTTACTGTTTATTTAAATAAGTATAGTAATTAATCAAAATACATCTGTATCAGTAGTTCTTAACCTAATTGACGGTTTCACCCTTTTGGAAAACACTGATTTAAAGCAAGACAATAGATGTACCATTTAAAAATAACAGCAAAGTGATAATTCCTAAAAAACGTTTAAGTGTCTTTTTATTTGATTACAAAACTTGTTTAAATGACCGAGATAGATAGTATATCTCATTGAAACCATCAAAACAATACAACATGAAGTAATTTGACCCTTTTTTCTCCATTAGCTTTTTTTGAAGAGCCCAGTAGTAAACACAGAAGCCTTTTATATAGTAAAAGTATGTTTAACAATGTATTATTAATTAAACATTTATTTTCAAATTAATAATTTCTAATATTAAAAACATTTTATTAACTAACCGTCGGTTTATTTGCTTCATTATCATTTCCTGAAACATCTGTGAATTCTTTCATTTTTTCTTAAATTACTTGAAATAAAAGGTTTTTAATAGTAATTATTAAGTAACACAAATACTATTTAGTTAAAAGTCAACTTTACTGAAATTATGTTTTATTTTAGAACTATACTTAAACACTTTATTAGTATCAAGAGTTGTTTTGTTTTTATAAATACATCTAACAAATGACAAATAGCTTAAATATTTTATGGAAGTACTTTTTTTTATATAATTTTAAACACTTTTTGTATGTTTTCTTAATTTTCCAGTTTTTTTTTTAAGTTGATAAGTGTCTCCCTAAAACGTTCTTTAAACTGCTCAAATTGTGCACAATGTGTTTTGTTGATAGTTGCCACATGCAAAAAATATTTTAGCTAAAAACTCTAAGCTCGCATTTTTTTGGTTTTTACAGATTGTATATGGGCGTTTTAAGAAAACAGAATGGTTCCAAAGTAAAATTTTCTTCAAATCATCTATAATTTTGCTCAGGGTGTTTTGTAGTATTTGCCAAATTTAAAAACCTTTTTAACTGAAAACTCAAAGGTCCGCCGTATTTATAAGAAACCTAATGTACAGTCTTAATACATTTTTTTTTATTGTTTGAATTAATGTATTATAATTATTACGATTGTTTGAACTTTACCTTAAAAAAACACCCACATTTGCATTTTTAAAGTATAAGCCATTGCCCAAAGCAATCTAACGCAATCAATTGTTTATAAAACAGTTCAAACTTTGCAGACATGTTTTTATAAGTAAACTTTTGTATACATATTTTTTGTTTTTTAATTAATGTATAAAATTATTACGATTGTTTGACCTTGAAATTTAAAAAAACACACCTATATTTGCTAATTTTCAAAGTATAGGCCATTAGCAAAAGGACTCTAACACAAAGAATTGTTTTCAAAAACCGTTCAAACTTTGCAAACAAATCGTTAAGTGAACAATTTTGTATACATGTTTTTTTTTTGTTCTAACTAATGTATAAAACTTATGACCATCTGGATCTTATCTTATAAACAAGTTTATGTAGTGTGGTTTTGTCCAGTGAAAGAAGACTTCTGTTGGCGTGTTGGATCCAACCCACGGGTCGTAGGTTGTCTGTCCCTAAATTATAGAAAAACTTGCTTAAAATCTGAATGTTTTTTTATTATTATATCTGCTTTATATTACGTTCACATTAGTTGTTTAAATGATCCTTATTATTGATAAGTTGATCTTTTTGTGCTTTTGACAAAACAGAAGAAAATTTGTTATGAATTATCAGCAAACTTCTTTTAGCAACAAAAAACTTACCTGTTTTTAAACTATCTATACTTTTCATCATAGTTTCTATGCACAGTAAATATATTTTTACGCACACTTCTAGAAAATCTTGTTTGGATAGTAATAAATGCTTGCTAAGTATGACACAGTAAATATTAAAAGCATTAACAATAGCTTACATGCTATTTCACTTTAAACTGTTTGTGTTACTTATTTAAACACTAACATGATATAATTTGCAATAAAATAAACTTATCTTTTGTAAAAGTATGAGATGAAAAACATCTTTTTCCTAGCTTAAAAAAATAAAATCAAACAATACGTATATAAGTTTAAGTACTTTTTCCTGCTTCTTAGTGTTTTACGTTTTTTATACAAAAGATCTCGAACAGTTCGTAACACAAATAGCTTTAAAAAACTATTTTAATAAAATTTTTAAGATTAATAATTTTTTTGTATAAAAACATATAATTTATTTAATTAGTTTAAGCAACTAGTTAATAAAATAACAATTAACTTTTTTTAAAGCATATGCAAAGTATACAAATTGAGACAGACTTGTTATTTGTTTTTTTTTTTTAGTTTTTTACAATTTTTGAAAAATCTTTACCTTTCTTAAACTCAACGAAGTTTTATAAGTATCACGTGGTCCATTCCACACCTTTGACGCTCCAAAAACGAAAGCTTAAAGAATAAAAAATGTATACAATGTAATCCTGATTAGCGTAAATTTCATTTTACCTTTATAACAGGATTTAATGAAAAAAACACTATAATTAAACTAGCATAAAATTACTAGGCTTGTTAAGGAGTTTATAGAAATGTATGTGATTAGTATTCAAAGGGAGGCTGAAGTTTCGCAAATATTCAAAACCAGATTTTCGCATTTTTGAACGCTTATTCGCTATAAACAGGTTTTCATAAAAAATAATGGAGCCTACAATTCTTACCCAATTTAGAAAACAAACATCTTAAACGATTCGTCTTGCTTTGTAGATATCACATTTTTGGTTTAGATTGAATAAAATCATCAAAAAAATTTTTTTTTACCTAAAAGTTCAACTAAGTTTTTTCTTGTTTTTTCTATATAAAACCACTAAAAATCCAATTAATTGTTTTACTCGGTTTTCTTAAATAAAATAAACACTCTTCCAATTTGACTTTTCTATTCTAGACTATTTTGTTTTTTTGACTATAAATCTTATTAATTTAAGCTCCTTTAATTTTTAACAAAATTTAGTTGTTTTATATAGAATAAACAAGGAAAAAATTAGTTAAACTTTTATATCAAAAAAAGTTTTTTCTTTATGTTTTTATTCAATCTAAACCAAAAATGTCATATCTACAAAGCAAGACAAATCGTTTAAGATGTTTTTGTCTAAACTGAAATAGCATTGTAAGCTCCATTATTATTTTACGAAAACTTCTTTCTAGCTAATAAGTTTTCAAAAATACGAATACCTGATTTGAATATCTGCGAAACTTCAGCTTACTATATTCAAAGCAGTACATATTTATAATTTTGTTGAGGTTATAGTTTTTTTTTTCTACAAAAGAAGCTAATCAACCAAGCTTTTTAAAGTATAACTCGAATCAAAACAAATGTTTTTTAATCAAATGTTTTGTATAAACTACAAAACTTCCCAGCCCTAAAAAAAGTACAGTTCTACAATACATATGAAATGGTATGGAAAGAAAAATTGTTTGCAATACGTTTTTTTCATGTAATAAGTATACTTGTGCTTTATATTACAAAAATCAGCAGTAAAATTTATCTTTAAAGTTTATTAGTTTATTCAAATTTAAAGCTTGCAATATTATATTATCAGATATATTTACACAACATGTGTACAATTATTAGTTTGTGATAATTACTAAAAGTTGAGTCTTAAGACTGCTAGTAACATTACAAACAACTTTCAAATCAAACAATATAAGAATTGTTAGTATTGTTAAAAGGTACTTTTTTTTATACTTATTAGACATTGGTACTTGGTTATATTAAATGTTTATAAATTCAATTAGTTTACAATTATCAAGAAGTTAAAAGCAAACGTCTTCAACAACTTCTGACTTTTTATATTGCCTTAACTAGGTAAGCGGCTTGATGAATATAATTAATTTTCATAGCTTTAAATTAAAAATCATAAAGACAGATAAGATTTACCAATCTAAATTATTCAAAATAAGTTTTATGAATCAGTTCATTTACATAAACATTTCTCTTATCGAAGATAAATGTTAACTAAGCTAATAAAAAAGCATAACTATTAAAATCAGATAAAAGTACCCTTTAAGTATAATAAGTTTAATAAAAACGCTTAACAGTAATAAAATATATTATAAATCGAAAGTTAATTGGGCTTACATGTTATTTTTAAAATGTATTTCCCTACTTTAAGAATTTTTTGAGATGCCTACTTTATTAAGCTGAGTTTTATGACAATAAAGACAAAAAAAAAAACAATGTCCGTCTGAATAATATAAAAGAGGTTTATTTTCATTATCACTCTCTTGACAATTTTTTTTCAAAATATAGCTATTTTTAAAATAAGTTTGTTTTTACTTCGGTTAAGTTTATTGAATTCAAATGAGTAACGTTACGAAAATAAAAAAAACAGTCTATTAGCTTAAGTACTAAGAATATTAAGTGTGTAAATTTATCAATGAATTGTAATATTAATCTGTTAGGTTGATAACTTTTTTGTACTTGTTTTTTATAAAGGTACTACTTATTTTCTAAAAGTTTAAATTAAAAACAATTTTTACATAGTTAAGGTACAAGTAAAGTAGATTGTTAAGCTCAAAGTTATTATGTACATAAAAAATTGAACTTTTTTTTTGTTGTTTTATTAAATTATATACATAAAAACTAAAACTAATAATTAGGTACAATTTAAATTTTTTTACGATTCTAATTACATCAAGTTTTGTTATTAGGACCTTTTTACATTAAAAAAAATAATAGTACTTTATATCAAAAGAATTAACATGCTAATAGATTAAAGAAAATACTCTAAAGTAATTACCTGAAGGTTTTGTTTGTTTTTTGATAAGTTATTTTATACCCTAATGGTTTAAGAAATATTTTATAAAACTATCATTATTAATTTGTTACAACTTCCTTAAGGTGTTCAGAATATATCTACCAGTAAATCTCAAAAGTTTAAACTGGTAACAATAATAGTTAACGGCTTTTCGTAAACATTTTTTCTAAAAGAAATGTGTACAAGTTATGATTCTTAAAATACGAAATAAAACCAGTTAAAAGTTTTAAGTGAATCTAAGAATGCAGTAAAAGTGAAAAAAAAACTTTTCAAACATTTACACTGTTAAGTAAAGCTGTTTATGTTAGAAACTTTTCTAGATTTTGTTTTTAAAAAACGTAAAATATAGGGAAGCAGTAAACTAAAAGAAAAATACACAAACTTTGAGAATTTTTGTTTGGTGTACAATAAGTCTTGTGATATACTAAATACAGTTTATTTTTTAAATTATTTATATAAATCTAGGCATAAGCTTTTTGTCATCTCATACTTTTTCGAGATAAAAAACTTCTTTTTTTTTTGACTTGTATTAGTTTAATATCTATAAACGTAACACTAGTTCATTGAATAAAGTAACGTGTAAGTTATTTTTAAATGCTTTTAATATTTATTAAGTCTTGTTTTGCAACTTTTTAGTAATATCTAGACCAGATATTCTGGAAAAATGCAGAGAAACTAATTCATAGTGTGTAAAACTACTTTAAATGATAAGGATATTTAGAAAAACTAAAAAAATAACTTCTTAGTAAAGTTTTCTGCTGATTTAAAACAAAACCTGTTATGTTTTGTAAAATTAAAAAAAAAGTCAATGAGTTTCAACTTAAATAACTAATGTGCAATGCAACAATCAACTTTTTTTTTGGATTTAAGCTGTTTTTACAATAATTAAAGGGCGGAAAACCTACGATTTGTCTGACTCTACTTTTTTGATAGTCTTCGTAATCTTTTTTCTTAAAAAACTGTAAAAATTTGCATTTAAAGCATTGATAATAAGTTATTTCAAGAATTTTTTATCTATTTTGAGCTGCAAGTACTTTGTCGATAAGGAAAACACTGGTAACAGTTTTTATCAATATCATATATGTTTTATTATTAATTTTTCAATTTCCAGCCGAGTTTATAGCTCAGTAACCATGTCTTGCTAAGGTAACGGTAAAAAGTTTGAACAAAGTGATGACCAGAATGAAAAACTATTAAAAAACTTTATAACAGAAAAAGTTTTCATACCACGGCATTAGAATAAACACCCCGAAAAGATACCTAAAAACAGACTTTAAACCGGATTTCCAATCAGCCCTTTTTCTATTACGTCATAACTTTTTTAAAATCTCTTCTGATCATAATAATATGTCTCTTATTTAGTGGTAAAGAAGATCATTACTCTTTGTTAAGGCAGCAACAATCTCTTTTGTTAACCTCATCATTACTTGCAAAGCTTTCCAACTTGCAAGTGTTGAAACGTTGAGGTGTTTCCCCTAATATTTGCTAAGTCAACAAATTAAAAATTTTTTTTTTAACTTATACCCTTATCCCTAACCCGATTTACCTAAATATATTAAAAATTAATCAAAAACTAAACTTTTATTAACTAAAAATAAAAAAAATATAAAAAGTCTTTTTGTTATGCTGATTCAGCAAATACTAGGGGAAAACCTCAACGTTTCTATGAGACTCCTTGCAGAGCTTTTAAGCAATTTACCTCCAAGTCCAACTTACCAAGCGCTGATCCATCAATTTTTCAACTTTAACCACAAACGGTCGCTTCAGTACTTTGTACTTAAACACGCTTGATAAGATCACAACAGCAGTTTCTCGTAACTATGCCTGCCTGATGAGTTCTAATAAGGACAAAACCGGTTGTAGGTTGTCTCGGATGCTGTTGCTGTTGGTCGTGTGAAGTTCACTATTTATTGTTGATGGCGCGAACATCTCAACTTTGTTGACGATTGCCGAAATAAATATTGGTTAAAACTGATCAACGAGCACAGAATATAATCTCTTAATAAGCTGACAATGTCTGAGAGATTGGGCTGTGAATGTTTTAGCTGTGTCAGTTTTTTCAACTTTATTCACAAACGGTCGCTACAGTTGTTTCTTGGAACTATGCTTGCCTGATGAGTCCTAATAAGAACGAAACCGGACGTAGGTTGTCTCGGATGCTGTTGTTGTTGGTCGTGTGAAGCTCATTATTTTACCAAACTACCATGTCCCAACTACGACTGTATCTATTTTTTGAGATCAAATTTTTTTCTAAGTTAGCAACACCATATTTTACAAAGTTTATAAAAGTTAGGCAGTTATTCTAAGCAACTCAAAACTTCAAAAATGCTTCTTTTATTAACCACAAAAAACTTTTAAACTTGGACACTTTTTTCATAATCTAAGTATTAGTGTAAGTTTCACAAAAAAAAAGACATCATTAGTTTATTTTAAAATCTGTAAAATATATATAAACATGTAGGAAGACATTAGGATTATTTAAATTAAAACTCCCAATAAGGTATCTAAACAAACGGAAATACCTAGTAAATTAGTAAAAGTCTTAAAACTATTAGGGCTATTTATTGAAATTAATTTAGTTTAAGGTTAGGAAACTTTTACCTTATCAGAAATTTGTTTTTTTTTGATTTTATTTTTGTTAGTTTTTATACCTTATTGAGAGTTTTAATTTAAGTTAAGCCTAATTTCTTCTTACATTTTTACCATATTTTTTCCAGGTTTTATTATTAATTGATGATCTCTTTTTTATGAGTTAAACATTGTTTTGAAAACAAACTATTAAAAGATTGGAAGATATTTTGTTCTCCTTATCAATATGTTGAAACGTTTAATTATATGTTTAAAGATAAAAGTATTATTAGTATGATTCTAAAAAAGTCTGACACAATAAAAGATAATGAATGCAGCTAGTTATTTTGACTTTATAATTTAAACTAAATCTTAGTTCACTCTTAGTGCTTTTTTTAGAAAATTAAATCCAAAGTAAAGTTGTGGCATAACTTTTGAGTTGAAGTGTATTAGTTGATTTTAAATGTTTAGTAGTAGTATTACAGCATTAGTATACTTGAAAATTTGCTTTTATAAAATATTAACGAAGATGCAGTACTTAATACTTAAAGATAACTTCAAACTTTTTTTTACTTAATCATTAAAATTATTCAAAAATATTTATAATTCTATAATACTTATAATAACAAAAACAAATTACTTAAATATTTGTTTCTTAAACTAGCTGTCCTTTTTACTAAGCTTAGCCGAGTTAAAAATTAAAAAGTTTTATTAGTAGAATAATTTATTTTATAAAGTTACTAAAAAATATTTTTACTTAATACTTTAGTATACAACTAGTACTTTTACTTACACCTTTTAAGATTATAAACATTCATGTTTAAAAACTTTTAAAGATATTCTTAGTTCAAATTTTCAGTTAGTTATTTAGTTTAACAATAAAAATAAATAGCTACGTGTTCGAGTAATTCTTAAAGTTAACTTACGAATAATTTGTTTTAAAGATAACTTTTCTGAAGTTTGCTTATGCTAAAGGTGTGTTCGCCAGTTTAGAGATTATAAACTATTATTTTCTAAAATATTTTAAACTAGCTGAATGTCTGTACAATGTGTTTAAGCTGTCTCCGTATTGCAAACCATATTCAAAGTAATAAATACAACTATGAGAGGCAAGCTTTTTGATAATAATGCTGCAGTGTAACAAAAGGCAGCAATAATATTTTCAACCTTTGATGAGTCATTTAATTTCGAATGGAAAAGTAGACTATTAGTACTAAAAATAACATCTCCAAATTCATTTTAGTAATGACTTACAATTAAAAGTGAAAACAAGATCACTTTTTAAGTACTCTTTGCAAATAGCAACCTCTTTATCAGCAAGTAAATGTTTAAAATAATTGAAAGGCCAGTCTTGCTACCCCTGGGTACGCGTGTACTTTCGATGTATTTCTAAATCCAAAATAACAAACGTAGTGTACAAAGGTTTTTAACTTCACGTATTTGCAATCATTGCAGCAAAAGTAGAAATTACACAGTTTAGCAGCTCATTTATTTATTCATTGCAAAAATTAATTCTTTGTTATTTTTAAATTCTATATAAAGTATCTTGTAGCTTCTCATTCAAGTTATTTTTCTAAGTTCTAAAGTTTGCTCAGGCGTGTCCTCTTGAACTGATTCCTAAACAATGTACATTTCCCATAAGCGATAAACCATAGTTATTACTATGATAAAAACTCTTTAATAGTAATGGATGCAAAACTCAATACAAGCTGTCAGGTGTAGAAAGCTACCAATTTTCGTCAATCGCACAGACTCCGGTTTATACCCGTAACAGATAAGACCGAACGTCCTTTAAGAGTATTTTGAATAGATATAAATTTGCGTACAAAAGTTTTATTTTAGAACAAAAAACTACTTTTTAAGTCGCAATAAAACGGGATGAAATGACAAGAAAATCCTCTTAATTTATCGACGAAACTAAATAATTCAACAAATAGTTAGCGGATCTTTTGAATACTAGAGTACTGGTAAGCGATTCGTTTTTTAAACTAAAAAGCTATTCTTGTGCTGGAATTTTTACATTAAGAATTTACCGAAAGTAAACAATAATTAAACTAGTCAACAACGATGCTATAATTTCTTTACAACCTATTGCTTTCAGAAGCTTAATTTTGTATTATTTTTGTACTAATTTTGTAAAATTATAGAGTTATACTTTGCCTTTTATATCATTTAAAATTTTTATTAGTTTGAAAATAATAAAATAAATAGAAAACTTATACTAATTGTCAGAAACTTTGCGTAAGATGGAGCATTAAAGCATCGATCAAGCTAAAAAATAAAAAATCAAGTTTTAAAATTAGTAAACTATTAAAACCAAGATTTTTACAATAAAAAACTGTTTACAAAGTTTGTTTTAATAAAAGTCATTTGTTTCAATTAATTATTTCTTAAATACTTACAAGTTTTCCACACCCCAAACAAAAACACCACACATCGCTACTGCTAGGTATTGTACTACTTAAATAATAAGAAGACTTTTGATATTTAACATAATTTTTTAATAAACGTTCACTTTTTACAACTAACAGTTCTTTTTAGTCATTTATGTTTATCAAAACTCTTTTCAAATAGTTTTTTGTCATTTCTTTTATACATACTTTGCAACTTAAGTAGTTCATATAAATTTTCAAACGATAAAAAAGAATAGAAGTTCATGACCTTGAAAAATAAATAAAATTGGATTTCTAAATAAAAAATAAATATACTTATGAATAATATTATGATTTGTTCAAACTTTTTTCTTTTTTTGTTTGATAAATGAATTTTATGAATGCTAACTTAAAAATGAGCCCTAACAAAATGGCTTTGTCAATTTTCTAAAACATTGAAAAAAGTTTTTTTTAAGACTAACTTTAAAGTTTGCATACGACTTTTTAATAAAAGTTCCACATAAACTCAATATAAGCTTCAATAAAATCAGTAGCAGGTTTTTTCAAGTGCTAAAAAAATAATCTCTTCGATTCGACGTTTCTTCAGCAAGGAAACAAAAGTGTTCCAGGTAGCAGCAGGCGGATCAGGAGGCGGGTATCCTGTGCATGCGGATGATCTCGTCGTTCGTGAAAACCTCCGACGCTTCTGAGGACGAGTACGGGCTGTACTTGGGCGAGGGCGTCCCTTCCTCCGACCTCTCTCTTTCCTCTTCTTTTATGAACTTGACGCCTCTCACGCTCAAAACCGATTCTCCTGTTGAAAAAAGTTAAAGAACTCAGTTACGTTTTTTGTAAAAGTTGGTGACTGTAGATTTTTCATGCCGAATTATTACAAAAAAAAACTATTGCAAAAAATCTTGTTTGTGGCAACTATTTGTTTAAACGTTTTTAACAGTGTTTCCTATGAGTTGTTTTTTTTTTTTGTAAAAGTTACACTCTGTTGTTAGATTGATTGTTAAACATTTTTTTAAAAGTATTCAAAACTTGTTAGGAGAACTTCTTCAAAAAGTCGTTTTTCTTTAGATGTCAACCCGATTTAAAAGTTATATATACAATAAAAGGAGCTTAGGTGAGAAAAAATTCAATGTTAGTAACAATATTAAAACCATGGTTAGAAAATCAATAATGGTTTAACTTTTAAATTCTCGAATTAAAAAAAATAAAAATTTAAGCTTCTAGAAAAATTCTTAATAGCTTTCGGTATATAGTTTTCATTTTTTTAATGCTTACTTAAAAAGTATGAAATTAACATCCAAACTAAAAAAGTTTTTTATAACTGTAAATTATGCTCAGTCTTAAAATATTTCATTCATTTTTAAAAAACGTTAGATAAAAATACTTTTAACTAAGGTAAACTCTACTTTGAAGTTACTTTAACTATTTTACAATTAATCACTCCTACATTTTTAGTAACAGTGTATGAAATATTAGTTAACATTTGCTTTAATTTATTTTTTTTTTACATAAAACAACTAAAAACTTTATTACTATTTTTAATTAAAATAATAATCTAGAAATAAAAACTAACGAGCAGGTAACTGTAGTACTTGCTTCGGGAAATGGCTAAATATTGGGTGCCTCATTGCTTGATGGGCTCTTAATCGTTTGGCTGGATTGAACTGAAAAAATTTAAATATTAAACTTTAGATGGTGTGTGTGAACGAAAAGTTGAATTAAAACGTTCGTCATACTTCTTATATTCATTTTGCAGCTGTGAGGTGAAACTTATTGAATTTTAGTTTACGTGATGTTTTAGTTTTTTGTGTTCTTCAACGAAAATATTATTTTAGGTCAGTGCATTTTAAGTAATTTGGAAATTAATGACAGTCACAATCGTAAAAAAAACATTTTTAATCGGTTTTTAACCAAGAAAAGTAACAAAACTGATATGTTTGTTATAATTGCTATACTTAATTTATCGTTTGAAAAAAGAATGAAAATTAATTAAACTTGTTTAGTAAAACTACATAAATAAAACTATGCTTTTATCAAAATATTAATTGTGCTACTTGTAAGTATAAAATAAATTAATTTGACGCACTGAACTGTCAAACTCTAAGTAAAAATAAGTCAAACTTTAAAATTGATTGTTTTCTAGAGTACAGACATTTTCTTCAAATATCAGTTTTTAGTAGTAAAAAATATATTTTAAAGGTCAAATTAAAAAAACAAAAAAATCGCAGAATAAACCAATAATGTAATAACTAGTTTAAGCTATAAATTTAGACTTAAACACAGTTTTGATCAAAAAATTGATTTTTTGTACCACTTAGCGACGTTTCTTCACACATACTTAAGAGGAATTTTTTGGCTAAAGCTAAATATTATTCACGGGTTTGCATAAGCTAGATTTGTGTCATGAATTCTAGTTAAGGGTTATTAGAAAAAATTTAAGTGCTTTAATTTTTACATGTTTAAAAATATCTTCCTTAGGGAAGCTTTTTTTTAATAATACTTAAAACCTTATATATAAACTGTTTATATAATACTAAACCTAAAAGTTTTAAACTTTAAACTCTAAAGTATTAAGTAAAGATAAATAATAACAAACTATATTTAAAGTTATTAGAAAAATTACACTAAGTTTTTGAGTTTATTATATCAAAGCAGTAATTCAACTCGAATAAAATTTTAATAAACTGTTTTAAACTAAAATAAACTAATTTAAAACACAGTTATGAACAAAAAAAGCTTATCCAGTTCATGGTAGTACAAAGTGCAACCGCTTAATTAACAACGGCACTTGATATTTGTTTCTTAACTTTGCTGCTGCTTCTAACGAAAAGGGTCACTTTATTGACAGTTCATATTGTAATTGATAAGACATTTAATCGTAATTTCCAATTGTTATTAACTTTAACTGCTAGGCTTAGCAACCAACGTTTGTTATGCAATTCGCAAGCCGAATTGGCAAGTTAAGAAACAAGTGTTATTGCTTGTGCAAATAACAAGGTTAGATTAAGTGTATAAACGTTTCTTTAATGATAAAACGTACATATAGATTTCAAAATTTAAGTAAATCAAAGGAAGCTTTAAGAAAAGCGATCAGCGTTAAAGCAATGTAGAAGTTGTACTAGTTTTTAGCTTGTAACAGCTTATTCATAAAAAGTACTTTTAATAATTTTCATTTTAATAATTTTATATGGCAAGGTTTAAAGTTAAACTTAATTTTCTTGGCTTACTAGTAAACAAGCATCGAATTTTAAAGTTTAAACAATCATTTGAAAAACTATTTTATTTAAACTTTTGAAAAACTATTTTGATGCAGTTAAAGTAGTTTTAATATTGTTAACAAAAACTTTTAAGTACATACACGTCTTGTTTTGTATCTGTACTCTTTTCCACAAAAATTGTTTTGAAACTTTACTCAATAAGAAAAAAATTATGTGTAAATTTAAACTCATGCGAACAAAGATGGACAATTTTTTATCTTTCAACAAACAAACGTGCAAAAACATTCCGAAAAATTCCTTCAAAAAACCACACTGACCTGCAACAGCATGCAAGCGAAGTCATGCATGACGTCGTTTATGTTTGTCACGTGACTCCGTATGTCTTCTTCAGATCGGTCGTTATGGAAACTGATTTCCTGGTAGTCAGGCAGATAAGCAATTTCCGGCCAATTTTTTTCGTCCGGCGACCCCATTACCTGGTTTTAGTATTTCACGTTGTTCGTCACTACTTTTTATTCTTTTTAAGTTGATCAGAAAATTTGATGAACTTTTTAAAATTTAAAAAAAAGCTTAGTTAATATTAAATTTACAACTCAAACAATTAGTAATACTTTAAACTAACTAAAATACTTTATAAAAATAAAATTTTAGCTTAATAAGTTGATTTTATTTATTGCTGTAAAAAAAACTGTACAGCTTTATTTTAAAACTATCACCCATTGTTGTTTGGTTATTTAAAAAAATTAACATATTTTCAGTATAGTTTTAAACTTTGTTTAATTTGCTTTTTGAAATATAAGATGTTTTTGTAACTTTATAATGTAAGAAATAGACTCGGTAATACTTCCAGATTTGTGAAATGTTTTGTATTTATCTATATATTATTTTTTCCGAACCTCAAACTATAGAAAGTATAGAGTTTCTAAACTAATTTAGAAATGTAATAACATTTAAAACTAGTCTTCAATCGAGGCATATCTCAAGTTTCGTTTTAAACCTATATTTAAATTACTTTGCTTTTTAAAGTAAACATAAAAATCTTGAGGTTTTATGTAAAAACAACTTGAAATCTATTTGAAAATTATTTTAAGGGCCTTTTTCTACGTAGTTGTAAGTTTTGTTATATAAAATAATTCTACTCTCAAATTATAATCCTAAACAAATTTTGTGTTTTTTATACGGTCTTTACAGGAAATTTACTTTGCAATATTCAATAAGTATGATAATCTGACTACAAATATCAATACTCAATTTAAAACATTTTTATTGTCAGTTTTTCATGCATATTCTAAGATTTATCCTTAACTTTTGCTTTGTACTTGAACTTTTAATTATATTCAAAGTTTAAATAAGCTTACAAAATTTTTATCAAGTTAGTTTAAACTGAAAAATAGTTACCAGTTTAAAAAAAACAACTATATGAACATCTAAGCTCTTTCTTACTTCGAAAATAGAAAACAATTGATCAGTTGCGTCCGATTGTCCCGGAAATATGGGCGACCCTTTTATCATCTCCAAAAAAATGCAACCCACACCCCTGTTTGTTGAAAGTAAAACTTTATGAAGGTGAATTAGAATCATTACACTTTTAGTTTTGAGAAAAATTATGTTTTTTTGCAAAAGGTATAAAGATAAACTCATAGTTATAAATAGAAACGTTTAAAAAGTACGTAATAATAGTTTATAATCTTTACAGTACAATAAACAAGCCTTTTTAATTTTTTTTTATAAAGGTAAGTTGTTATAATTAATTTTAGACGATTATTTTCAGAAAGCTACTTGTAAGCATTTAGTAACAAAAACAACAGAGTTTATTCAAATTTAGAACTTTAAACTCAAAGTGTTTGCACAGTACAATTTCAAGTTTGCTGAAAATTTAGCGAATTTGTCGTAGTTACAAAATATTTTTTGATTTAAAGAGTTAACATTTTTTCGATCTTCAGAAACACAGTTAAGTTTTTTTAATCTTCACAAGCAGTAAAAATACAAAAAAAATAAAGTTGATGCTTTGTTTTATTAGGAAAATCTAAGACTGAAAACTTAATTTGAATGACGAAAAGTTGTTTAAAAAATCTAAAAACTTTTTAATGAATCTTAAGATTTCTTATAACCACCAATTTAAGATTACAAAACAAACTCATTTGCGATTTGGTCTAAACTTAAACTAAAACTATACAAAAAATTCACATAAGTTAATACTTTTATGTAGTAGCAAGACTAAATGTAGTTTTAAAATTCATCAACTAACCACATATCGAGGGAAGTAGTATAATCACGTGATCCCAGTAAAACATCTGGGGGCCGGTACCAAAGGGTAACCACCTGGTTTGAATACGTGTTTATTGGAAAGGACTTTGCCCTGGCTAAACCTGATAATAAAATAGTACTTTTACTTGCAAAAATAGTAGCGTAACAAAGTTTTAATTCACTTTAATGTTTTTTTTTAATTTATTTTTAAATCCGTTCTTAAAAAAAGCTACTGAATCACTTTAAAATAAGAATATGTAAACTTATATATAAATTCAACAATCTAAACTTGTAAAGATCATTTTATCAGATGGTTTATAGTCTGTGGGTATTACATTAGATAAGTTAATAATACTATTATATTTATAGTTTTTTACCTTCAAGAAAGTAACAGTTTTCATGTTTTCAGTTTTATTATCATTTAGGTTTATCAATAGAAACTTAAAGTATATACTAAGTCTCTCTAAGTTTGTGTATTTATCTACCGTCTAAAAAGTAATGAGTATGGTAAAGTTCAATAACAAAGTTGTTGTGTAACAAAAATATAGCAATTTATTACTAAACTAATGCAAGATATATGTTTTCAAATATTAAAAAAAATCGTTTACTAACTTTTTTTTTATAATTTTTTATTTTATAACAAGAATTTTAAAAAAATAAAGGAAATAAAATTTTCAGACTAAGTAGTGAAGTTTTCACTCATTTAAATATTTGAACTTCATATTTTTTGAAGTCAATGATGTATTAGAGAAATTGTAAACTTTCTCAAATTGTGAAATTCAAATATTCGCTGGTAATTTGGTTTTGTAATTGACGATAACATAAAAAGAGAATTTCTTATACAAAATTAATTATGAGAAAATCGAACAAATTGCTGATATAAGAGCAAATAAACTAGTGTCTGCCAGCAAGTCTACCAATCCAGTGCTGTTGCAGAATGTTGATTACTAAAAATAAGCGTCATGAGAGAAAGGTAGCTGAAAGCATTTGTTATGTTTTGAATGATGTAAGTACAACAAATGTCAACATCGGGTGATTTGTAAACAAAAGTATGAGCATTCAAAAATATTAATATTTTTGACATGAAAAAAAGAATACTATGATGAATTATTACTGTTATACCTTCACAATAACTTAAATTATGTTTTAAAAAACACTTATTTTTCATATATATTTGTCATAAAATCTTTCTTTAAACTTATGATAAAATATATCAAGTAACTTCTTAACATAGGATTTTCAAAAAAAAAGTAAGTAAACATGCTTTGTAAGCAAATATAACTTATTGTACTTGTATTTAAAATTTTAATGTTTATCATTTTTCGGTTAACTATAAACGCGAGATTAATTTTTTGGAATGAACAAAAACGAATTTAACTTAGATTTAATTTTGGTGTTTGACACTTTAGAAAATTGAAGTTCATTTTTAACAATTAGGAATTTTAAAAAACTGTTAATGTCAAAACTTGTAAATTGAAAACAATTACTACAACTGTTATAAACTAAAAGAAGACAGCTACTTATAGTGAGAAATTTATATAGTTCTAAAGTATGCGTATCTAACTTTTATACATTTTTAATCAAGTCGTTTGTTTCTACACAGATTTAATTTTAAGCTGTTTATCATTTACAAAAGTAATTAATGTTTTTATATCAAAAAAGAAGTGGTAATTGACTATATTGTAAACGTAACATAAAACTACTGCTTAAAATATATTTTTTACAAATGATAAATTTTAAAAGATATTAAGTTTTCAAACTCATTAAAAAAATTCCAACTTTCATAAAATAAAAGATTACTATGAAAGCTGGTTACTAAAATATTTCTTTAACTCAAGTACACAGAAACAACAATATCAAAACTACTAACCAAAATCTGCTAGTTTGAGTTCTCCATGCGCGTTCACCAGTAAGTTTTGCGGCTTTATGTCTCTATGCAGGATTTTTCTGTGGTGGCAAAACCCCAAGCCTCTCAGCAGTTGGAAAGTGAAAAGCAAGCAGTTTGATCGGTTGATTCCTTCACCAGGCAGCCCGTACCAGTCCATGTACATTCCCAAGTCTGTTGTCTGTAAGTATGAAAACTGCAGTTTTAAACTGCAGAAAATATAAAAATAAAATTGTGTGCAAGGCGTTGTAGGTACAGAAAATTTTGAAAAAATCATTAAAAATAATTTTGTTAAGGTTTTCAAGCTATTTAAACTAGGTTTTTGTAAATGCAAACATAATTTGTGTAAGCTTTAATAACTGTATTTTTATTTTCATTTAGCTTTCAACATTAAAGTGAAAAAAAATAATAGACTTATACTTCTTAGCTAAAATTTTAAAAGCCACATGTGTTCACAAAACCATCTACAAAACGAAACGTGTTTTAATAGTTTTCTGTTTTTAATAGATAAAAAACAGCAATTTTCCACCAATTAATCAAACTAAAACATCAACAAATCTACCATGTACTCGAACACGAAGGTGAGCGAGGTCTTGGTGTGAATGATGTCGTGGAGGGTGACCACGTTGGCGTGCCTCAGCACCCTCAACAGCGACGCCTCGCGGATAGCCGTAAACGGGCAACCTTCTTCCTCCTTCAGCGATATTTCTTTCAGCGCCACTACCTGGCCGGTTCTTCTGCGTTTTAAGTAATAAAAATCTTTACTTACAATAAGAACGAAGCTGTTAATCTGTTTTTAGTACAAAAAACTTTCTGGTAGGATAAACTTTTTTTACAAACTCACTGCTTTGCTTAATCTGAAGAAATATGCTTATTGAAATCCGTAAAGATAATCAAAAAATTATGTACAAGTATAAACGGAATATTATTTTAGTTCTTACAGAAACATACTCATTTTAAAATATCAAAATTTTTTATATGCAAACTTTATAACACTAACCATCTTGTCTTAAAATTAATCAAACAAAACTGTTTAGTAACAGAAGCGAAATGTAAAAAAGATAACGAAAACAATAAAACAAGTTAGTCTCACAAAACGTTTGTGGCTTTACATCCAATTAATTCATTACATTTCAAGTTCAGTAGATTAACAAAATATGAATCGTTACAAAACTTGCTGTTTGTTTTGAGAAACACTAAATGACTGATGTTCCTACCTGCTCTGGCCTCTGTACACGGTGGCGTAAGAGCCCTCTCCCAGGACCTCCATCTTGTCGTAAGTTGCTTCTTTTCCGAACGGAGAAGAAGGGTGGCTTCCCTGTTCGAAAAAAAACTGTTGAATAGCTTGCCACGCGTTTGTAGATGTTTAGTATAAAATATAATCGTGATAGTTATTAAAATTTTATATGGTGTTCGATTATAATTTTTGATAAAAAAATAAAAGTTTAACTATTTCTAAAGCGGTACGACAACGAACTACCTGATTTGATTTTTACTAGTTTTGCACAGCTTTGAAAAACAGTATTCTATATCGATTATAATATTGATTTACGAAGTATGAAAACTAGATTATACATATAAGAAAGCAAAAAGTAAGTAGCATAAAACAACTCTAACATAAAATTATAAAATTATTGTTATAAAATTTATATTCAAAAATTATTAAAAAGTGTTTAAAGTTGTAAAAACTCTAGTCTCAGAAAACATTATTCCTAGGACGATAATTAACTTCATAAAGAGCTTAATCTTGTGTATTACTAAAATATAAAAACAAAAAGTTAAGAAAATTAAGAAAAATAATTAGCTTAATTTCACTTTTGTAATCAAAAAATTCCCTTAAAACTAAACGAAAAAGATATATAAAAAACGCTCGCGTTGTACTTTCTAAATTACATATATTTTGTACATTTCATGTAGTATTTTTCTGTATACACTGAAATCTTAGTGAATTATAAATTTATATGTAAGCACGACTTTAAACAAATGCATTCGAGCATAATTTTGTTTTAACAAGCATTTTGGGTGTGGTTGATTGTATTTTTTCATAGTAGTATTCTGTATTTGTTGTATTGACTTTACGAAATTTAAAAATCAGACTTGAATTAGTTTTTAAAAAGTTACATGCACTCAGGTAAAAAATAAAAATAGTTTAAAACTGAAGTATAAAGTATTTCTCTTAAACGTTACTTAGTTTTTAAGTTCTTGCTTCAAACTGCACTAAAAAAGAAAAGTTTAACTATGTGATTTCAAGTCTAATTGTAATTGCATCAGATCTATAACACTTTTGATAAATGCTGTTAACTATACAAACTAATACTTAAGTTTAAAGTTTTAGCTTTTTTGAGCTCAATTATTTTTAGCTTTGCAAAGTATTAACTTCTTAAACCATCCTGTTTTAAAAACCAGAACGTGCTTAATGAATGTATTAATAAGAACTCAACGTAAGATAAGCGTCGGATTTAGAATAAAATAACAAGGATTAAAAACTTACCACCATTTTAGCGGGGCTTGAAGAACATCTTTCCAAGCTTTTGTGCAAGTTTAGTTCAGAAGGTGCGTTTTTCCTCAGTCGCTGGTGGTTGTGCTTAAGACTGTGTCCTTTGTTCGACGGAAACTGACAACTCGAACCTGTGTTATAAATATTTTTAAAAAAAGTTTTACAATTGATAGTAAAAAAAATTTACGCAGGATTTTTGAAAAATCAAAACAAATGTTGAAACCCTGTACAGCTTTGCTGAAACTACAGGCCGTAGTTGATTAAATTAATTATATGCCAATGGGTTTTTGCTGTTGATATATTATGCTTTGTATTTTTAAATTTAATAAATTATCTAAATGCGTAATCCTTACGTATTTTTTTCTTTTTATTTTTAATTCAATTACTTACAATACTTACAGTGGCTTACAGATGTTTTGTAATAACATGGCTTAATTAACTAGTGTTTATCTTAATAAACGTTATTGTAGCTTATGTACTTTAGACAATAAAAAAAAACAGAAATTGATATAATTGTTGAAACATTTTTTTGTTCAAAGTTCACAATGTTAATGATGTCTATGATATAAGTTTAAAAATTTTAATGATTCTGAATTATAAATTTTACATAAGACATTTATTTTAATACATATCAGAAAAACTAACACTATTAGAAAAACTTTCTTAAATATCACAATTAAAATATTTTAAACACAAACAATGTGTCAACTAATATATGACAATTATGCGAACAAATTACATCAACAAATGTGTTGTATTCATAAAACTTATAGAAATACCAAATTTTGTTTTTGTTTATCAAATATACTTTACGAAAACGTAAGTTATTTTTTGTCCAAAATCAATAACTCGTGATAAATAAAGTGAACAAATTCAATAATAAATTCCGTAAAACCAACTTGAAGTTATTAAAAATCAAAAAATAAAACTAAGACTTTTATTGTTTTTAGTTAACTTTTTTGTTATCAGAATAATTAAGTTCAGTTTATTTTTGTTTATTTCTGTAAAAAAAAAAGTTTGGCAATTTGTTTCTAAATTATACAAGATGATACACTAGATTTATATAAACTATATCCTTGTTTGTTTTCTTTGAGTTTAACTAAAACATAAACAACATTATTATTTCTGGCAAGTTTAAATTTATTAATAATGATATATTCGTAGCTTCATTTTAACTACAGTTTATTACTTTTTATGAAAATGTTTTGATAACCTTTATTACTTTCAAACCTTAAATATACTTTATTTTTCAGAAAAACTATCAAAAACTAAATTGAAAAGTTAAAGTTGTATAATGTTTTTAAGAAGTTACATTTCTTTCTTATATAGTCTTACATTATAGGCGTTTAATTTTTTTTTGATGCTTTTACATTTATCTTTAAATTTTTTTCTGCAACAAAATTAAATAGTAAGTGATTTACTATAAAAAAAACGAGATTTTCAGCACAATCGATTTAAAAGTTAGTTGGCAAACTTTCAAATGTTTTTCGACTGACATTGAAAGAACTTTGACAATTCTTGTTTTTTATCTCAGGTTAAACTTGACGAATTATTATTTTGCTAAAATAAAACTGTTTACTATTTTTGTGTATGTAACATAGATAAAATAAAGTCTTAGATGATACAAGTTTTAATGTCTAACATTTCTTTAAGATAAAATAAAAACTATTCGACTATTTGATCTAAGTTTAAGTACATATAAAATAACTTTTTTAGTTTTTTTTTAAATAAACTGTCAAAAATATTAATTTAAAACTTTAAATTATTTAAAGTTGTATAACTTTAGTATTTAATTTTGTGATTTCTTTAGTTCTATTTTTACCATTACTACTAATTATTATTCGTTTTTTTTTTATTTATACTAAATTACTAATATACTTTATAACAAAAAAAAATAAGTTGGTTTAAGATAAAGAAAATGTTGTTTAAACTCTTTGACAGTATTTAACACTTTACTTAATCTTTTTTTACTTTATGCTGTTAATTTTATCTGTGAAAAACAAAACTTAAAACTAGACTTCCATTTTTTTATTTTTAAAAAGACTGTAACAGTTTATTAAAAAAAAAAAAAATTAAGGGTATAAAAATACTCGTCATGTATTAAAAGAATTAAATTAAAACAGTCAAAATTTGAAAAAAGAACTGCTTACTATTAAACTCGATTAAAATTAAACATTTTTGATTATGTTTTAAGAATAGTAATTATGTTCCTAAAAACGTAAGTTTCTTATACATTTATATCTTTTCTTAAAAGACATATTTTAACAATTTTTTAAGGCTATTTTGCATTTTTTAGATAAATTTAAAATAATTATATTTGTTTCACTAGAAATTTGTCTGTATCTTATTTTAATACGTTAGTGCTGTGAACAATCTTAATCTGTTTAACTATGTTACGTAGAACAAACCTGATATTTCTAAAACATCAATTTCATCTATAGAAACTTCTGATAGGGGAAAAAAAACTTCAGAATTTTCAAAATCTGCGTTGTTAACTTTTTCTTTTGGGCCAGCTTCTATCTAAATAAGCGAGCATATCATTTTTAACAACCAAGTAATACACATTTTCATACTTTTTTTAATTAATTTACCTTACACAAATAATCGTGATTTAATACATCAGTTTTCTTATACCAAACTTTTATATTACAATAATAAACGTATAGAGAAAAAAACAGATAAACGATAAGTGTAAAAAATAAAATGTTATGTAAAGTTTGTACACGCGTCACAAGGATACTTCCGAAGTGTTGGTTAACTTTTGGAGCAAACAAACTAAAAAAAAATCCCCAGGTTCAAGGGAAAATAAAGCGCTTTTGTGTTAGATTCAAAATCGAGCTCAACCAGGTAGCTGCTTTCCAAATTAAAAGAACTGCGGTTGATCAAAACAAGCCGGATTGGGTGATTGAAAAATTTTGATTCGACTAAGCCGTGCGAAAACTTTAATTATCAATAGTTGATTGTAGATATCTTTATCATTGCTGATATGTTAATGTCTTTTAAATTAGAATAAAGTAAAGAGCTTGTTTCATAAAATTAAATTATTTATATTTATTTATCATAAGCAACAAAAACATCTTGAGCACTAAGTGTGGAAAAATAAAACTTCAAAACTTTAAATGTTACAAAACTAAATGTTGAAGATTCATATCTCAACGTAACTTCTGAACAATTTTATTTTTACATCAAATCAAAAAAGTTGTTTCGTGTATAAAAGTCGCTAACAGCAAAAGTTCCATATGTTAAAATTATATTTTTATTTATTCTATAAAATACAAAAACTTACCTCAGAAAAGCTATTTCCAGATGAAGCTAAAAAATACAATCTAGTTAAAAACTTTATTAACTTTTGATAATATTTTAGCAAAGAAGTATTATACGAACTTTGCGTCTAGCTTTAAAAAGTTTATTTATTCTAATTGAAATGTGTAATTAAACTATGATTAATAATTTTTTAACATTAAAAACAAAAATCTACTATAACTTTTACCTATATATCTTTGTCATTATCATTTTATTATTTATCATTTTATAATTTATCATTTGTAAACCGTCATGATATTATAAAAAGCCATATAACTTTAATCGTTTTTCAAGCGTTAATATCATTGATGTTAGTTGTAAATAAAAAATGTTAATCACAAACAGATAGAAAAAGTATTTACGGTTGAAAATTGTAAACTTGTAAAGCTTTATGTAATAAAAAGTATTAGATTAAATTTCCTATGGTTTTAAAGTTAAATACTGAGCTACAGCAAATAAGCCTTTAAAAAATAAAGTTCTCGAAAAAACCTAAACAAACATAACTTAATTTTTCTAAAATTATAAAAAAGTACTGTATTTAAAAAAAAACTTTTGTCGTTTAACTTTTTTGTACGAACAAGGAGAATAGAAAAGATGCATCAAAACACTTGTTTGGTTTTCAACATTTTATAAAAGACAATTAAAACTGTTTAAAAAATATTTTAAGGAGATAAAAAGCTAAGTTAAAACTCACAAAGTCTGCTAAGTTTTTGAGATAATCTTCTTTTTAAACGCTTCATTTGAAATTTTTAGTAATTTTTATCTACATTTTATAAACGAACAGTTTTAAATTTATTTAGTCAAAATATTGATAAAACTAATTTTCAAAACTTAAAACACTTTTGTTTTGAAAGGTTAAAATCTGAAGATGTCAGAAAATGTGTAGTTTTTATACAAATAAAGGTTAAATGATTCCTTTTAGTTGTTGATATGTACGAGGATCGTTCAGAACAAGACACTCTAAAGTTTTATAACTTTCAATGCTTGATAATAAAACAATTAGATGAATCTTAAGAACTAATCGACAATCTTAAAAAATAAATATAAGTTATATCTACCTTAAGGTAAAACTGTAAGTAAACTTTTATGTCTACCAAGTATATTTGTTTTTTTATTTTTAGTCTTAAATATTATCTATAAACTTTTTATACGCTGTCAAAACAAGTAGCATAAAAAATTTTAATAAAAAGTAGCTACTTAATATGTCTTTGCTATTTTCTAGTTTGTTTCTTTTTATCAAAACCTGTCAATATTACAACTTTACCATAAATTAAACGCTAATTATAAACTAAAGTTTGAAGGGTAAATGCTTTATTAGTTTTGGATAACTTTGTAAACGTTTTCAGTTTGAGTTTAAGTTTTTAAAACTTTTTCTTTAATCAAAAAGGGGTTTTTAAGGGTTTTCTAGTATCATAAACAGTTTTACATTTTGTTATTTTTTAAACCTGCTAGCAAATATCTAAAACGACACTATATCAATGTTTAAAAATGCACCTTACTTTTTCGGATTTAGTTGAAAATAACGCATACCAATTACAATAGTTGGCTTATTAGCAGTGAAGAATGCTACCCTGTGCGGCCAGTAAATTAATAAAGTTTTTAACTATTTTTGGTTTTTTTCTACCTGAGCTAAAATGTAAGTTTGCTTATAGTACTTTGTTTTTTTTTTCCTTTTTTATATAAACATATCAAAGTATATTTTATAAGCTTTTCTAAAATGTGACTCAATCACTCTAAGAGAAGTTTCAAGAATAAGTACAGCAGTTGTTTTTCTGCTTGAAATACAACTGCTTAAACAAATAGCTGTATTTAAAGTCATTTGATAACTTAAAGCCATAATAACATAATTCAGAACATACTTTTTCAACCGAAAACAGGTTTACCTATATCTTCTTAAAGTTTCAAATGTTCTAGTAATTTTTCAATATTGAAAAAAGAAGTTACAAAGTTTTATAGAAAAATTCTTATTTTTTTATTGAATTTTTTAATTCAATAACACAGACTAATTGTATTGAATGCACAAACTTTGAAAGCATTACGTTCGTCAAGCATACAATCAGGAACTTTAAGTCAAGTTAAAGTTTACATTAGAAGAAATTTATTAGTTTTAAAACCACTAGGGAACGAATCTAACCTTTTAAAATAAGTTAAGACTGTACTTACATTTTAAAAAGATTTACCTTTATGTTGACGTAAATAAATCTGTGAAATTCCATAATAAAAGTACTGAATATGTTTTAAGAAAAAAAATTATATTTTTTGTCATCTTATGGCCAATCCTTTGCTAGTTTAAAGAAACTAGCACGTGACCTAAACTATTTATTAAACCAAAATAGTTTAAATTAATTCAAACTATACTTCTAGCATTTTTTAGATAAGTCTTTATGTAAACTTTGATTGAAATCATTTTTCTAAATTTAATCTTTTTTTAAAATATTCAAATACTGTAAGAAAATAAAGAGATGGTTAGGTTTTAAAATAGTTCAAAGAGTTTTACCTTCAACGTTTTCAGTTTAGTATGAAATTAAAAGATAAAAAGGCAGCTTTGTATAAACACTTATATTAAGCCACTTAATGAATCCTAAAGTACTTTTAAGTGCATTAAGCTTTATAGTAAAACACTTAGTAATTGAAACACCACATTAATACTTATAAACTTCAGTATAAAAAGAATAAACAAGTAGTTTATAACTTTTAGTCGAAATTGTATACGTGATACATTAAAAACTTTTTTTTTTACAACTTTCATTTAGTAAGTTAAAAACCATTAATAAGTTCATCAATACTGTTGAAGACTTTAACATGATTAACGTTAATTGATAAAGTAATATATTTTTTTATAACTTTATAATAAAAACCAAAAAATCTTATTTAAGTTTTTACAAAATTCTGAAACAAAACTTTACGCTTGATTAAAATACAAATGTTGTAGTTCGCGTTACTGTTTGCTAAACATGAATTTTAAACATTACATAAAATACACCTTGTCACGATTTTAGTATTTTATTTTGTTTTTTTCAAAGTTTTTAGTAGTGTTGAGCTTTACTATTACGAGTTTATTTGCCTTGATTTTAATATATTTTGGTTTGAATTAAACATGTAAAGACATATACTTTGCTACTAAGTAGTGCTAGTTTTCATGCATACTATTACTTGCAAACAAACTCTACCAAAAACATTACGTTAAATTTTGCATCATGTTGAACATACTACTTTTATGCTATTAAGCATTTTTTACTAACAATTTCTGTTAAAGCTAAGCTATAAACAAAGTTTTAACAATTTTCAAAGTCCTCAACAAACTTGCTGGTTAAAAAATAATCTAATAGTGTTTAGCTTTTTCTTTTAAAACAAAACTTCCACAAACAAATTCAAAAAGTCTCTTGAAGCTTTTTAGCTGTCGAAAGTTTTCAAACAGAGTTTACCGTAATAAGTCACAGCTGAGTAAGTTCAAATTGTCAAACATCGTAATTTTCGCTGGCTAATTTGTTTCTCACAATACTCTACTTTCTGTCTCTCTCATGAATAAAAATCTTGGTAGCACAACTTGCTTCTCCTAACCATGCTCAAGTTGCTCTTTGTTGTCCAGTAGCGGTTGTATATTTATAAGTTAAACTTTAGATGATGTTTTAAGAAGAAACTGAAATAGTTCTAAGAGGTTATTAAAACTTTAAATAAAGTAAAATAAGCTATCCTTTTCTATTGGTGCCGATTTAATTTTTATAAGCTGCTAAAAAATCAACAAAGTTAAAATATTTAAAGTAAATAAATATTCATTAAAAGTAAGTTCACCTAATCTTGAAATTCTTTTGCTGATTTTAAAGTAAAAAAACAAAGTTTTGATTACTTTAATTTATTATAAACAGTATTTTGTCTAAAAGACTTCTATTTGCTTAATTCTTTAAATACTAGTAAATTTATTTGATTTAAAATTATTAAAAGCAATTTAATATTTTTAGTTTAACTGAAAAACCATCGAATTATAAAAAAAGTTTTCAAGAGATAAAATAAAGTATTAACATTTTAAAAGTATATTATAAAATTTTAAATAGTTTACAACATTTTTCTGTTACATGAAAGTTTAAATTCGGGCAGTTCAGCTAAGAAATTATATAAAAAAAGTAATATATATTTGAGAAAAACAAAAATACGTATGTAGGTCTTATTAATAGCTACAAGGATTATTTTGTTTTTGTAAAATTTTAAATACTAATGAAATGTTGTAAGTTTACTAAAAATTTCCATATTTCAAAACTTATTTTAACTATATCTATTTTTTTTTTGCAAAAAATACAAAATAACTTGTAGATATTAATAAGACCTACATGCGTTTGATTTAAATGTACTGTAACTTTTGAGTTGTGGCCCCTTTAACTTTTTTAAATAATTTGAATTGTCGGAATCTAGATCTTCAGAATTTGAATAATCGTGCACCCACATGCTTTCTCGAAAGAAAAATTGTTTTTGTAGAATAAAAGAAAGCCTTATGTCGGCTAAAGTTAAATATCTTTTTGATATGATGGTTAAAAAAACTATTAAAGTTTTTATTAAAACAGAGTTCTAATAGTTTATACTTTTCCCCATCTGATTAAACTTCTTCAAAATTATTAATAACCCTAATAGATTCATCGACAAATTATTATTGTTGAAAAACAAACTTATATCCGAATATTTCTGTAAATGTTTAATTCACAAACTAATTTGAAATTTCTACAAAAGCTAATTAAAAAACGTTAGTCTTATTCATAACTAAAAGTTCTCTAATTTCTAAAGCTTATTTAGGGTTTCAATGACTAACACAGATATATATATATAAAAAAAGGTTTATAATAGACTATATATATATATTACCAGTTACTTTGGTTCTGAGTTGAAGTTATTTAAACCTTTTTCATCTCCCATATAAAAAATTGTTTTAACATTTTTTCAATGCAATCAAAACAGTTTTGTATTTAGTTTTATATAGTCTAGCTAAGTTTAAGATAAAACTGTTAAGTAAAAACTTTAATAGTTTTAGTCATTTATATGGAAAAGTTTTGAGCAAGTTTTAATTTTCTTAAAAATTTAATGAGTGCTTAACTATGTTACAAAAATATAGTTTTTTTATATACTCTAAATTGAGTTTTAAATGCTTCCATAATAAATTTAAAATCTTAAGACTTATGATTTCTTTTATTAGTAACAATTAATAGTATAAAAAATTAAAAAAAGTGTTTAGATATATTTTGAAATTTTTTTATGTTAAGGTGAAAAAACTTAATTTGGTCAAACTTACTATTCTAAAAATATTTGAAATATATAGTTTTTTTTAAGCAATATTGTAAGTTTAAGTACATTAGAATATAACTAACGTTTTAGTCTAAAAATAGAACAGTCTAGAGTTTTACTAAAAAAGATTCCTACTAAGCTCAACTATATTTTTATTTTAATGTAAACTTGTTCGAAAGGTTGATGAAAGTGATAGCCTCGTTGATGAGTGAAAAAAGTTGCAAAGTTTGCAAACAAAGACCTTAGATACAAACTTTACTTTATTTGTTAAATAATTATATTGAAAGCTAAGTCTGATCGAACTTTGCGTTTTAGTTTTTTATAGGTTATTGAAAATATTTAGATATTTTGTAAAAACTTTACAGTTTTATATATTTTTTTCGTTATTTGGTTTATTATATTGCCTTTAAGTTGTTTAAAATTTTTTATTTTAAGTCTGAATGAACATTACCTTTTATATTGTTAATTATAAAAAATTTTAGATGTTTTATATGACTATTTTATTTAATAAGATTTAAATAACCTCGTTATAATTTATCAAAATACTTGAAAAATTTTGTTTTCATTATAAGTATTGTTGACTATTACTAGCTAACTAAGTGTTAATTTAAGGTAGTAAATTTATTTTTAAGCGAATACAAAAAATACTGTGGGTCTTAAATTTTGAAAAAAGTAGCCATAGTTGTTCAAAAAATGTAATGATATATACAGGTATGAGATATTTTTAAATATGTTTTTTTAATACTTCATTAAAGATTTATTTAAACAAATTTAGTAATAATTTTTTTCTAAAAAAATAGCCTATTTCTTCATATAACCTTATGATTTTTATCTAAAGTTTTAAACTAAGGATTTTTTTAACTTGACAATGTCAATCTGCAGCACCCCCTAACAAAAAGGCCACGCCACTGACAACTACCATTAGTAGCTTGAAGAACACTGGCTTGTTGTTTGTTTCGTTAATAAAATATATAAAATAGGTTTTGGAATTTTTTGTAAGTAATCTCAAGTAGTACTATTGCAGAGGTAATACAAAATTAATCAATTTTAACCCACTTGAATGTCAACTGATGTAGCATGACACCAGTAATTGTGGATTTTTATCGTTTATGGAAGAGAAATGCTATGACATAAAAACTGTTTTTTATTTTGCAAAATAATTTGTGAAGCTTATTTAAGCAAGACATTTGAGATTTTAAAAGTTTTAGTAGTTTTAAAAAATGATTCAAAGTTTAGCTTGTATGAGAGCTATTGTGTCTTTCAGTTAGGCTATTTACTTTTAGCTAAAAAAACTGACTTTTATAGTTAATTCTATGCTGAAAGTTTTATCAGAAAATCTATTAAAAATATACAAACTTGAAGCATTAGCCTAAATTATACTATTTCTCAATCCTTTTATATCTTATAAAATCTTTTCAAACACTTCTACTTAAAAACGCATAAAGAAACTGATGATAACTTCAAAAATAAAATTTTATTCTTGCTTATATAGTTAGCACATAAAATCAATTTATAAAACATAAATCTTATGCACAGATATATTTAAGCCTTAACAAAGAGATGAGATATAATAGGATTTATTTTTGAATACTTACTTTTTTATTTTTTTTATAAAGAAATGATTTTATTAAATTTTGTTATAGTAAGCATTTTAAACTATATTTTACTGTAACAAAAAAAACCCTATATTTTAAAGTTTAGATAACTAAAGCAATATTTTTTCTACAAATCATAGTTTCATGATAAACATGTTCTAAGTGCGTAATGTACCTTGGTTACTTGAAAGTAATAATAAATTTGCTTTGTATGACATCTAAAAGTTTTAAGTTTTTAAAACAACTTAGTAAAACTGAAATAGTTCAGTTTCTTGTTTTGAAAATATAGGAAACATTAGAACACAATCATTTTTAAACTAACAGTGTTTTCACCACGCTTGTGATAGAATTTTACGGCATAACGAGTTTAGGCATGAAACGCTGTTTAGGCATGCACGCTGTTATAAGGAAACAGAAGTTTTATTTAAATATTCTTTTTTTCTTATTCAAGTATTGTGAGATTTTAATAAAACGCTGTTTAACTGTTAACGTTATAGTTTTAGGTATAAAACAAAACGGAGTTAAAACATTCACATATAGTAACTTTTAGTGTGTTCAGTCTTAGTTTAGCTATACTACATAGAATAAACAAAACAGTACTTAAATTTTGAGGCTTACTTACATTTTATGTTGTGAGACAAAACAAAAAAAAAATAATTTCAATTAACAATTAAAATAGAAACAAACTCAAAAGTTATGTAGAACTTAATTTAATCAAATTTAGATCCAAACTTCGAAGCTTATTGACTAAATCTGTGGTCTTCAAGGTAATTTATATCTATGCTCACTAAACTAAAATGAAAGATTTTTGCACCCCAAGCTTAAAATTTCCAAAAAATTTGCCAAAGATTTTTTTCTTGTATCAAAATCCTTACTTGTATCAGAAATTGTTTCTGCCCCAGAGACTATTTGTTTCATCAAAAGATTGTTTTGCATAAAAAACTTTTTTCTTGCATTATAAACTCCAGAATATCTAGTGTAAGTTTCAAATGGATTTCATTTGCCTAAAAATTTTTGTGCACACTGGTTGAAATTCTCCCACCAAACTGTTCAGTAGAGGCTCAATATTTTAAACAGATCTTATATAGTTTTTCCTATAAATGTTATTAATGTTTTTTTGAATTGCATAGGACTATCCGGATCAATTTTATTAATGGGGAAGCATTTCAAGTCTATTAGAAACTATATAAGAAGTTAAAAAAGTTGTATGCTGAAACATAGTTTGTGATCAGAAAATTTGATTTTGCTTTTAGGCTTCTAGAATGCAAAACACTACTAATAGATCACTTTTCAATTTTAGCTACTTTAAAAACAGTAAGTTGTATACAATTATACAACTTTGAGTTTAGTTTAAACTAAATTGCTTAGAAAAATCAAGTACTTTTAAAAATGATTTTTTATTCTAGCTCATACAAATTTAGGTTCAAAAAATCCTCTAGTTTCAAAAAACAAGTGCACAACAATTCAAATTCTGTTAATTTTAGTGATTGTAAACTAAATATTTTATTAAACTTTTGTTTCATTAAAATTTTATACTATTGCAGTGTTATTTATTAAACTTACATGTGTAATGTTTTATACTACGTGAGATTTGCGTTAAAAAAATAAAACTTTATTAAGTATGGCTAATTTATTAAATACATATTTGTTTTTAGTTTTTTTTTTTTACGATAACAATATTATTAGTTAGAGCTACACGAGCTTTTTTTTTAATCTTATTATCTTTGGAGATAAAGTACCTTAAATTTTCTAAAATACTTGAAAAGTCAATTTAAATGGCCAAGTAAACTTATAAACATATTTTTTTAGGATTAATATGTTTTTTAATAAAACTAACGATGAAAAATTACTGTTTTACTTGTTCCTACTACAGAAAAACGATTTTACTTCTTTAATTGATTCTTTCTCAAAACTTTTGTTAAATAATAAGACTATTCGTAAATAACATTAAAATAAATCGCTCAAATACAGCAATAAATTGCGGGTTTAATTATAAAAGTGTAAACAAAATTTAATAAGTTGTTAAGTTATATAATTTAGAATCTTTTAATGAAGTATTTAAATTAAGACTTCAACGCTGAAATTCATCGTCTTTTAAAAAGTGAAGTGAATTTCTGTTTTTTTACTTTAAGTAACACAGTTTGCTTGCATTGATTTTCTACAATTCTCGACCAAAATCATTCATAACTTAAAGTAATTTATAAATATTTCTAAGACTTCATTTATAACTATACAATGCATACTTATACTACAAAAGTACAAATAAAAAAAAATGTATATATTTCTATCAACAAAACCAAAATTAGTACGAATCACTATACATTTTTAAGTTTAAAATTAAGGCTAAATGAACGTTGAGCCTGTTGAATTTAAACCCAAGCCTGCTAATTTAAACTTATTTGAACATCAAACAGGTTTTTTTATTTATGCAAACTTAAAACTTCATGCAGATACTTGCTAAAAACAATTTATTTTCGTTGATAAGCACACGATTACAATTTCATACAACGAAAAAATATAACATAAATAATAAAGTTTTAAAAGCATTATTTTGTTATTTAATTTATATATTTCAGAGATATTATAGTGTGCCTGTATTTATCAAATTTTAAACTTAGACGCCAGAAAACTTTAATAAAAGTAAACTATGATTTGAAAATTATTTATCGCAACTTAACTTTTTGAGACAAATTACAATATACCATTTAACGGATATATAGTAAAATTTTGCTATATACGCGTCAACTGATAATAAATCTTATCAGCAAAAATAAAACGCTTAAAAGTCAGTCTGATTTGTATATTTTCTGGGTCAACAAAATAAATTTAACCTTTTTTTCTTCACTTATCCCTACGGTAGGAGTCTAAAATGCACGAAAGTTCACTTTTGCACGGCCTCAAGTTTGCACGAGGGGTCACTTTAGCACGGGTTAATTTTTTTTCTTTTTAATTTAATTAATTATTTTTTACAATCATTTTTACCCTTAACCATTTGCCTCTGTCAGTATTTTTTTAACTTTTTTTTTTGTTAATAATTTTTATTAGGTTTATACATTTTTATATGTTTTTTTTTCTATCACTGATACCCATAACCCTTTCTCGGTCGGTGATTTTTTTGTTTTTTTATTAGTTAATTTTTTTTTCTAGTTTTTTCTTCTAATATTTTTTTTAGTTATCTTTTCATTTTACTATCACTATTACCCATAACCCTCGGTCTGTAACTTTTTTTTTATTAACTAATAACTTTTTATGTTTTTTTTTACATTTTATTTATTTTTTTACTCTCGTTCAAAATGTCTTTGTGCATATTTCTCCTGTTCCCTTATCCCTAACCCACCTCACCAAAAAATATTAAAAACTGATCAAGAAATAAAGTTTTAATAATAATAATTGAAATTTATTTAAGCACTGACGAGGTCTTTGACCGGAACTTAGTTTGTAAAATAAATTCTTGAAAGAACAAATTTATAATTAAAATTAACATGAAAAAATCTTTTTTGCTGGCTCAGCAATTATGCAAGTCAAATTGACATTTAAGTTTACTAGTCGTTACTAATGGGTAAATTCAAAAACCTGCAACTTATTTGCATAATTCTTTCAAACTTTATCCTCCTAAACCAAACATACAAGAACTAAACTTTAAAAATTTTAATAATAAAATTTGCTGATTTAACAAGTATGCATTTCAGTTGCAGATTAGTCACAGAGTCAGGTTTTGGTAATCAGTGGTTTTTTAGGGAGGAGAGATGGACTGACCAAACTCTCCTCAGCTTGAGAAATTTGAATGTAATATTCCCATGAGCGCAGGTCCAGTTTATTTATCAAACATTGACGCGAGCGTTTGCTTTATGCGTGCGATGACGTCACAAGAGCTCTCAGAGCGCATTTGTTTTGAGAGAATTTACGGAAATATCAAAATTGTGAGAGAACTTATGGAAATTTTAAAAACGTGAATTTAGTAAAAACTTTTTAAATCACTGCAATTCTGCAACTTGTAAAAAGCATAGAATTTATATTTAAAGTTTAAAAACTGTTTATTATAAAATATCTCCAGATAAAAAAAACAATTATCATATTATAAGAATAGTACTAAAATAATAAGAATTAAGAAGGAAAATTAATAATTCGAAATATTTTCACTTAAGTAAAAAGGAAACACGTTTTGATCTACAATTTAAATAATATACCTATAAAAGTTAAATAATAAAATCTAAACAAGTTAAAATTGACTTTAAAAGTAAAACTTTCCTAAAACTCCTGAGACTCCTACTATAGATATATAAACAATATTTAAAAAGGTCGCTATAAATGTTTCTACTACAAAACTTAAAAATTGATTGTTTAAATATATTACCTAGAACAATAAACTATAAAATTAATTTAAACATTTTCTTAAACTTGACAACAAATCTTCAAGAATTTGGATTGAAGTAAAGGAAACTACCTGTAAAATAGTTTTATCTTAAATAAATAAAAAAACAATTAAATAAAAATAATTAAAAAAAAAAAAATTTAAGCAGTATTAGAACCAATTAACCTTCATGCATTAAGAGATCGACATAATTATAAAGTACTGTTATTAAATATATTGTGATAGCGAAACTAACATTAAAACTTTCATCAAGAAACTTCGATAAACTTTTTGAGAAACTAGTAGCTTCTGGTGACTTGAAGCTCTCAACGATTATTTGCATGTAAAACAACGAACAAGCGATAAAATCAAACGACTTTTCGGATAAATGAGAAAGTTCTTTGTTACCTAGAAACAAGAAAGATATTAGTAAAGATATATGTTGCATTCAACTAAAACTTTGTAAGTTTAAATGTAAAAAAAAGTCAAACAAGTTAAAAACAAAATTCACTTTATGATCTAAACAGAAATGTATGCGTATAAATTCATAATTAAATCTTATCTCAGAATTGAAACACTAATATATAGTTATTACAAAGTATCAACTTTAAATAAACTTATTTACTTAATAACTAGATATAAACTAACCCTTTTGTGCGGTGTTTATGAAAGTGGAAACTTTTCTTAACTGACTTTGTGCGTTTTCGATGCATTTGGATGTAAAACTTTTGTCTTCAGAAAAACTAGCAATGTTTTCCTAGAAATTAAGAGTTTAAAATATTATTAACCTGTACTACTAGTATCACAAATTACAAAGCAATACATTTTAAATAGGAGTAATTTAATTTTAGTGTTGTTTCTAATTATCAAAGTATCAAAACACTAGCTAGACCTTTTTTAGTTAGATTTAATATAAAACTATTATGTAATAACTTAATTATTAAAAAAATATTAACTGAAAAAATATTTAATAGATAGTTCACAACCCTATGTAAATATCTTTTGTTGTTGATCTAAACTATTAAGAAATAAAAAATTCAAAATACGCTACGCTTGTAAAAAAAGTGAATTGAACTGAGTTTATAAATAGACGTGAAATTAATATAAACTTTAATCTTTAATGTGTTTATACTTTGACTAAAGTTTTACTTCAGAACTTTTTGGTGTATACTAACACCAGTTGAAAAAAAAAGGTTTAATGAAAGTTTAAGAATCATTTTTTAGGCTATAAGTATCCATAAATTTTTGACTTTTTATGAAAAAATAAAGTTATAAAATAAAGTTTTTAAAAGTTGATACAAAAGTTTAACTTTTTTTTTAAAAGCTTGTTACAGAAAAAAATTATCTGTAGATTATACTATAATTTTAAATTTTTTTTTTATACCTTTTAATTTTTTTATGTTTAATATATGTAGAAACTTACTTAAAAACTGATGACGATTTAAAAATTTTAAATTCAGGAAAACTTAATAATAGTAAGACTTTTAAAGATAAAAACAATTCTATTGTTTATCAAAAATAGTGATCTTATACCTTTTATGTACTTATAATTTTGTTATTTTTGATAAATTTCGCTTAATAAAAAAACAGATCTTTTTATTTTGCTTAAATGATTAAGAGAGAAGACCACAAATATTTTGTTAGTTAATAATAGCAAGACTAAAAACATTAACTTTTACAATCATTGAAAATATTTTTCATATAAAAAATATAAATGGACTTTAACTTTTGACTAGTTATTTTATTAAATTACTTTTAAAAAAATCGAAATTTATTTTTAAAACCCTAATTGTTATCTAAAAACTAAATTGGTTTATGGCAATAAAATTAAGGTATTAAAAAACTAATCGCAAATAACAACATTCATAAATGTAGTAATCTCAATCATTTTCAACTTCGGAAATAAATAAAAAAGCTATAAAAACTTTACAAACCTTGATAAAACTTCTTAATATGCTGGCAACATTCCATTTTTCAATGTACAAATTGAAGTTTTGCTCCTCGAATAATTTGTCACTAAAAATATTTAAATATGATAAAAAACGAACATTTTAAAGTAAAAAAGTATATATATACATATAAAACAAGTTTAGCTTGAATATAATCCAAATGGTTTGAAAACAAGTTACCTAGTATAAAACTTTGAGCAATTAATTATTACTCAAGCATTAACACTCATATAACTTATAAATTATTTGAACAAACCTCAAATTTGGAACATTTAGAAGAAAGAAACTTTGGAACAAGTTCGTCAAAATACCAGAGGAAAATATGCATTTGCTTTCAGTTAGGAAGTTTAAGAAGATCTGAAATTAAAAACTAGTAATCAATCCAAAAACAAAAACGTTAAAAACCAACATCATAGAAGTTAAACTAGCTTCAGTCGTAAGCTTAAATGATAAAAAGATTTTTACGCTTAAATAAAACAATTCAAAATATTACTTGCAAAGCGAAGTCAGGATAGGGGACATTTTCACAGCGAGTGAGCTCGCAAACTGCGAGACAAACTTGTTTGCGAATTTCCACGTTCTCATCATTCAGCAAGTAGATGTAAGATGTAATCAACTTGCTGTATATAGTCGCCTGGTAAGAAAAATTGTTGGATGCTTGTTTTAAATAAAGTTTAAGTTTTTTTCAGATTAAACTACTTTAAAAACAGTAAAAAAAAAAATTCTAATATTAATTAAAAAAAAAAAGCTTTTTAATTTGAGTTTTAGTTTTTGTCTTTAAATTTGATTAAAAATCGATTGTTTTCTAAATAAGTTTAATTTAGACTGTTTTATTTTTGTTATAATTTTTTTTGTTTATAGCTATTCAAGTCACTTGTAATTTTAGTTTCATTTATAAATAATTTTAACAGTTTATTGTTTTACAAATACATGTAGTTTAATTCTTAATCTTCACATTTTATTACGGATAATCAATAAGTTTTTAAACAGTTTTTCCTACTTTGTTTGCTACATTACTTTAACTGAAGCCATTACGAATTTGACCTGTGGCTCTTACTCTAATTATCTATAAAACACAGGCTAAAACAATGAAAATTTCAAAGCTTGCATTCTACGCAACAAAACTGAAAAGCGGCCACTAGTACTGATGAAAACCAAATAACACGAAAAGTTGTAACAAAAATCAACTGACCAGTCCATGTTCAGAAGCTGCACTGACTTCCCGATGAGCTTCAAACGCGGAACACAAGTTCTCCATTGAAACCGCCACGCTCATCCTGATGCAGTCCGCCGTCCCGTCGAACGCCGGATCTTCGAGCGCCGCTTCGCAAAAACGCTCCAGCGCCTTCAAGTCCCCGCTTCTCCTGTGCGCCAGCGAAAGCGCTTCCACCCGGCTCGCTCGCAAGCTCAAGCAGTCTCGGCGCTCGTCGGCGTTGTCGACAACGTGCTGCGCGTGGGAATCTGACGCGAGCTCGCTGTACTTGACGAACAGCTTGTTGCACTTGGCCCGCACCGCGTTGGAGCGGGCAAAGTTTGGAGACGCGCGGAACATCGTTCGGATCGTTTCCTCCAGCTCTTCGGTCGCTTCCAGTTCGTGCTCCAGAAGAAAGTCCAGCTGGGCTTCGAAGGCGGAAACGTTGTCCAGGGGCAAGAAGTCCGTGCCATCGGGCAGTTTGTTCATCCAGTACACAGCTGACTTTATGTATTTGTTTGCACCGGCCTAATAAATGCGTACAATTTTATTAAATATTTTATGCGATTAATACAACATGAAAAGCTTTGAGTAAAAAAAAACAAGTAAGAGAAAGTAGTTTTGTTTTTGTACAATATTGGTAGCAATTGGCATATATTAAATTCTTGATATAAAAATTTATGTATAAAAGCTTTTGTTACGAAAGTTTAAAATAATCATTTTTTAAGAAGCAAAGAATATCAAATTATTAAACTAACATTGTTTGTATTTATACTTTGAACAGAAAAGCTAATTTTTGTTATAAAATCCTTGGAAAACTCAGGTTTCGGACAGAGTTTTAAAACATCCAAATACAGATTGGCAGTGAAGGAGCACGGATTTGAAGACAGGTCTGCGAGATTTTCAAGCTTCCACAGCAAGCTGGCAAGTTTGTTCACACGCGCTTCGATTTCGTTTGTTTCTTCTAATGAAGCGAGCAGCAGACTGGTAAAATGTAGGTAACCGTGTAGCTGGTTCTGTGAAAGGCCTTTGAAACCTATGAATAAATATTTCCAGTTTTATTATAAACACCTTTAAAGCATTTGATAAGTTGTGCAAGCTGTAAATCTAGCATTGGATTAAAATTAAGTTTTAGAAATCTGAGCAATCATTTGGCTATTTATTATAAACAAAACATAAAAAATTAATTTTTATCGACTATTTATACTATTAATGTAGCTAACTATCTTCCTTAAATTATAAACGTATAAACAAACCATTTTCATGAACCGCATTGAAGTAATCCGAGCAAATTTCGAACGACTTCTCGGCCGAGTTGAGGGACAGGCAGCACTTGGCAGCGATGACCCGGATCGAGTGTGACCTGCTCCCCGACAACAAGCCGAGCATCTTCTCCTTGACGACGCCAAGCTCCTCTCCCCCCTCCACGCCCACATAGATTCCGGCGCTCCTCTTCAGCCGGCGCAGTATCGACAACAAGGGGAAAACCCGCGGGTCGTTCTCGTCGCCGGACAGCACGGATTTGGCGAGGGTGAGCGCGAGGGGGAACCTGGTGAAAAATTCCCCGGCGGTAAGACAGCTTCCGCCGCCCACCCCCTCCTCCACGTGCTTCTGGCCGAGCATGCGGGCGGAGACGGCGCCCAGCAGGTGAGTGGCGGCGTTTCTCACCACCCACACCTCGCTCTTCAGGCACCAGAGGGCGGTACTGAGCGCATTTTCGAGCACACGAGCGTGGTCGAGCTTGGGGCCGAGGAAGGAGTCAAACAGAAGGGACTTTATTGCGTAGAGGGCGTCGACCTGCGGCAGGTCTGCCGTCTCGTCGGCATCTTTCCCGTCATTTTTGCAGATGGCAACTTTAGTCAGCCTCTCCACGCACTCGTGCGTCTCGCTCATACTGCCCTGCTTCTTGACGTGCGCCGCTAGCACCGCTTTCACCAGCAGGGGGTTTCCCGCCGCCCTTCTCGTGATGGTGGCGCCTGCCACCGGCTTCGATCCGACCTCGGCCGCCTCCAGCGTTGAAACCGCCTCGTCGAGCAGCTGTAGGGGCGCACCAAAGCAACGCGCCGGCAGCGCGCAGAGGTACCTGACCATCGAGTCGTAGGTGGACTCTATGGCGCCGCGGTGGCGGCAAAAGCACAGGACTGAGTAGAAGTTCTTGCACGCCTTCCTCACCTGATCGTCGCTCCTGACCGTGATCTCGCTCAACAAAGACTCGGCCTCGGCGTACAAGTTGGCGCCGTCGCGCACCGAGAGCCACCCACACGCCAGCACCACCTCGTGGTCGTCCGTCAGTAGTGTCTCTCGATCCTTCCGGTCGTCCAGCACCATCCTGTTGATGCGCGCAGTGATCTCCTCGAAGTCGGCCGAACCGACGTAGCCGTTCTGAGCCTTGCAGCTGAAGACGTTGTCCAGGAAGAAGGTTATAAAGTCGAGCGCGATTTGAGAGGCGGCTTCTACGAGCTCAACGCTTTCAGCGGTTGCGTAGAAGTTTTTGACTTTTCTGGTTTCGCCAATCATGAGCGACAGGGCGCGCAACTTTCCGAACGGGCTGTTTTCGCGCGCCGTTTTCAGCAGATTTGATTTCAAACTTTGCCTCGAGTCTTCGAGCTGCTTCAAAACGTCTTTCATCAGTTCGGTCGCGGAAACTTCGTTTTTGTTCTTCAAATGGAAATGCACCATGCAGCTACAGAACAAAGCGCCCAGTTCCGCTTTCTGCTGCTTCACCGAGCTCAGAAGCAGCGAGGAGAGAGAAGCCATCTGGTCGAGGCAGTAATGGTGGAGGCATTTTGGCGCGAAGTTGATGAGGACGTCGGCGGCTATGAGCCTTACTTCGCCGACGTCGTCTTGCATGCAGCAAAGCAGCTGATTGGCCATCCTTTTGTTCATCACAATCAAGTTCTCCTGTGAAATATTGAGAATCAGTTATCATAAATTTCATGTGAAACTTGCTAAAATGGCAGTGTAAAAAATTTTGGATTTTTTTCTGTCTCAAGTATTTTAACAACACTGCTATATTTATAGGTAAGTTGGATTTGAAACTTCTTACATACTAACATTATTTTTGTTATTTTCATCACAGCCTTGTGTAGATGCGAACTTGTTCATCAGGAGCTTCAGCAAGGAGAGTGATGTTATTTTGCGCTGGTAAGACGCTGCTCCAAATAAATTTGTAAAAACAAGCTGCTTCAGCCATTCGATGAATGAGTAGTTGAGTGCTTTGCACTTTTCATCCGCCTAGAATTTCCAAACTTAATTATTAAAGATTTGAACTTAGTTTTTTTTTTGGTTCGTTAGTTTAAAATTATACAACCATATCTTTATTTCACTTTATTTGTAAAGTACCAACAACTTACGTTTTTGTTCTTAGCTTTGAAAAACAGGCATCTGTGAGCTCTTTCAATGGCTGCCCGCATGCACTGGTACAATTCGATTCTGAAAAGTGGGTTGTCCGAGTGCAGGTTGAGCGGTAGATGCTGCTTGATTATCTCGACCTCGTCCGGTCCCAGCGCCTCTTCCGGGCCCCTGCCCCTGCAAACTATTGCCAAGGCGACCGCGCGCGACTGGTCGTCCCGGCAACCGAGCGACGCCGCGACGATCTTCCACATGGTGTCGCAATCTTCACCCGACTGAGGGATGGGCAGGTGCTTCATCGTTCTGACTCGTGATTGCACGGGGTATTGGTGCGTGGCGACGAAGGACCTGAATATTTCATCGCGGTAAAATTCCGCGGCGGGCGCCACCCAGTACCTGTACACTTCGCGCCTTATCGTTTCGTTGTCGTGAACTACGGCCTGGTGTATGGCGGGGCGGATGTACGTCTCCCAGAAGAAGGCCTTCTCCTCCGCGTGGTTCTCGTGCACCGACCTGACCAGCTCCACGAAGCACTTGGAGGTGGCGGGCGCCAGGTTGTTGTTTTCCAGGCACGCCACCGTCTCCGTCAAGAAATCCGGTTTCAGCTCGAAGAACTTTGCGGCGTCGACGCCGCGCAGGAGGACGGCGAGGAGGCGGTACTTGCCGCGCTCGTACACCGGCTCGTCGACCAGCCGGCCGAGCACGTTCCACTTGAACGAGTTTCGTCCGCTTGGCGGCGCCGCCGAGTCGGCCTGCGCCATCAGCTTCATTATTTTGCTTACGTGCTGGCTGACCTGTAAATACGCGCGGAGTTTACTAAAAAAATTAACTACAAATGTCAAATATAAGTATATAACATACTAGTTTTTACATGAAATATTTCTACTTTAACAGGCGTTGGCCAAATAAACTACTAACTTTCTTGAATTAATTTTGAGGTTTAAAAATACTCATGGTTGCCACTGATCAAGCTGAGAAAAATTTCCTGACTTTTCCTGACTTTTTCCTGACTTTTTACCAAAATTTTCCTGACTTTTCTAAATCATACTCTTAAATTAAACTTATTGTAAAATACATAATTTAACACTTGAAACTATATAAAGCTTTCAATCTAATTTTAATACAGGTTAAAAACTACAGTTTTTTGTTGAATTCTATCAAACTTCCAGTACATCACTTAAAGCATCTGTGTATGGTTCATGTTTGTAATAAACAGCTCTATCAGCAAAATACTTTTATTATCACCCTATAAACACAGCTTGTCTGAAAAAAGACACAAATTTTTAGCATTTCCTTGCATAAATGTATCTATATAAACAAATGACATATAAGGAACTTTTACAATTTTTGTGTATATATCACAGTTTAACTATGGAAGTGTCCTTGCTACAGATCATCAATACTAAAAAGCTTACAAAATATGCTTGTTCAAGTAGGGTACTTGTTCAATATGTTAATAGAAAATTTTTGCAGTTTTATACAGGATATTTAACTAATTTATACCAGGTGAAGGCATTAGAAATAAAATTAAATATTTTTGTAAATTTCCAGGAAAGTTTTTGATTTTTTTCTGACTTTAAAGGACTTTTAATCATTTTTTTTTCTATTTGAAGGATTTGGAAAACAAGGAATTTTGTAAATTTAAACTGACAAAATCTGAATTTCTTTTAATTTTATAAATTTTCCTGACTTTTTTTTAAAACCCCCCATTTTTACCTGACTTTTCCTCACTTTTGTCATTTTTTTAAATTTTTACTGACTTTTCCTGACCGAGTGGCAACCCTGAATACTAAGCTGACCTGATTGCAATCCCAGTATTTGTACAGAAGTTTCATCGACTTGTCAACCAATTGTGGGTATTGTTTATGAAAATCAATGCGTTTCTTCTTTGTCAGCTGTAAAACATTGCTCCACCAAATTTCAAGCGCTGCAAAAAAATGTATATCAAAATATTTTAAAAATATGAAAAACTATGATTTACAACTCTTTGAAACTTAGCATAACTTTATCATATATAACATTTTATTTAAGATATTACAGTTTTTCAGTAGAGGTCCTTAATTAAACTTTTTTAGAGATACACAGCAAGAAAAACTCTACAAATAAAAACTGATAATAAACCTTTTGATACATTTTTTTGTGTTACTGCTTTAGAACAAATATGTATGTTGTATATGCGTGAAAGTGAATAAATAAAGATGCACAAAAATAATATTTGTTATGTAGCAACGGTTAAGTTAAAGACAAAAGAAACTTTAGATTGAGTAAAAACATAACTAGGTTGAATCACTTTTGATCATTAACATATCTTGATAAATCAATCATAAAACTGTATTAAAACTGAATGTACTAATCTTCTTTAAATAAAGGGGGTTGTAAAAAAGTCATGAAAGCTGAAACATCTACAGATAAAATAAACTTGCCAAATAAAAAACAAAAATTTGAATCACATAAATTAGTTTGTTAAATACATATTTGTTTACTCTTCAAAAACTGTCTAGCCCGAGCGTTATCACTAATTTTGACGAAACCTTGGAAAGATCTGTGCTGACACGAGTCTTCCACGCACGAGCAGAGGTAGCACACGTCGAAGCAGGTGACGAGCGCGTCGGCGAAATGGTCGTCCGCGGTGTCGAGGGCGGCGGTGAAGCAGCTCAGCACGCCTCTCACCGCCCACATGGCCGAGTTCGATTGGCTGCAGATCCAACCGATTTCGCCTGATGATATGGTAATGCCGGGAAATATCTGCAAAGTCGAGTTTAAATAGATGTTTCGACTTCATCTTCCTTTGATTAAATAATTTTTGGTTGTATAAGAAATGTCTTCGAATATTTTTTGAATTGAGAAGCACAGTTTAATAAAACTCTAAAAAAAATCACAACACAGATAATTTTTTTGTACTTTTTTATAACTAGAGATATATTTAAAATCATCCTCATAAAAATAACTGCGTAAAAATTACTGAAATAAAAATATTACTTTTTCATTTTCAAAGATTTCTCCGTTTTGAGCAAACTTTAAAACTTTCAGAAATGTTTTAGACCCGCTTTTATCGAATTGACCGAATAAAGAAAACAAGAATCCAATGCAATTGGCAAGAGAAAGTGGTAGAAGACCATTTCTATCCTGAAAAAAAAAGTTTAACACAAACTATTTTAACAAATCTAGTTAATAGATAGATCAAATCAACAGGAAGTTCAGAAATAGTTTCACAAAAAAAAAACTTTTAATTTATACTAATTTATGTTTGCCAAGTTAACATCATTTAAAAGCTAAAATAGCTATATTGTACATAGAAAGTAACTTTAGAATAAAGCTCATTATATTAACTTTATTTATGTCATGAATGAAAAATGTACCACTTAAGGTTTTGTTCTTAGGTAAACTTATAATAATTACTAAATTTATTAAAATTAAAAAAGACTATTTACAGTAAATTTTGATTAGTTCCAAATTTTATTGATAAAAGACTTTCTTTGTACATTTCCAATAAAAAAACTGCTACTATTTTTAATTGAGATTCGCTACAACTCATATTTTCATAAACTTATCTACGGTTTAAAATGGTACCGAATTTTTAATAAAAACTCACTGTTTACATACCAATGTTTGAACTAAAATAATGAGCATTTTATTTTCAAATCATACAAAATAAAATTGTTTTGAATACTGCCTATAAAAGTAAAAAACATACATGTTTGTTTTTAAAGCTTTATGTATCTAACCAAAAGAATACTGAAAACATGTAAAAAAAGTATATATTTCAGTTACAACACAATAGCTTACATCTGTTAGCGAGAGGCATTTCAGAAAGAAAACAAAAGTACTTTTGACGTGTTTGTGGATATCAAGTTCTTCATCTTCTTTCAATAACAGCAGCTTCCTATGTTTTTGTATTATCTAAAACAAATAAAATGTTTTATTCTATCATTTCAATAAAATCATAACCACAGCAAATAACTTGAGTTACTTTATAGGTTAAGAAGAAAATCTATTCAGAATGCTAGTTTGTTTACTAAATATAAATCATAAGACAAACAAATTAGAATTTTGAAGAAAAAACTTATATAAACTTACATCACAGTAAAGTTTAACAGTTTCTAACAAACACTCATAACTGGGATCTTTAAGCGAAAAGGAAGAGAACGTGTTTAAAAACAATCCCAAACTTTCAATCAACAAAGTTAAATTTCCAATTGAATAACAGAAATTGAAACTTTTATTCAGCGTCGAAACTTTTGATAATTCTGACATAGAAGGCTCTGTACGAACGTTTTTTATATAAGTATAGTTACTACTCGAAAATTAAGAACTTCGATATAAAAAATTATCAAACTTATGAGTATAAATGTTCAAATAACTTGATGTATTAAATTTTTAACCATTAAACAAAAGTATTAATTTTGAATTGTTTTGATTAAGATGAGTTTTACACTAGTTGAAATTTTAATTAAGATTTCATCAAAATTACAACAAGTTCTTAAATAGCAGATATTAAAATAGATACAAAACATTTAAACCTAAATTAATTTCAACAATATCTCAAAATTTAACAATGTCTAACTCATAGAGTTTTTTACAAAATATACTTTTTTGACTATAAGTTTGATTTAAAAACAAATTGAGGTTACTTTTTTATTGAAGGAGAACAAACACACCTTTTGGTAGCTTTTTCAAAAAGTATATTTATTAAAAGTCTACTACAAGTTAGTTAGCGATTTTTGCAGAAGCAAATCTAAAAAAAATCATAAAAAGATTATCATAATATCATTTAAATACTTGTTCGAAAAAAACTACTGATTTACTTTTAACAACATTTTTTTTCTTTTAATATTTTTTCATAACTTAAACAGAACAATCTAAATTAGATTATTTTAGCAAAATATTTGCAAACAAAATATTTGCAAACTATTGAGTAAGAATTTAATAGACACAAAAACATTTTAGACTTTCTCTTAAAATTACTTTAAATTAGGTTTTTGATAGTTAGAAAAAATTTATAGATCCAATAATATTGTAGTTTTTTATATACTAAACAAAACAAAAACATCATTTTACAAAACAAAAAATAAGTGCTTAACAGAACATGCTTTTAATTTTTATTTAGCTATCTACTTACTTTCTTTCTATATAATTTAACTAATTAACTTTCTATATAAAATAACTAACTTTCTAAGAGAATGTTTGCGATACGCAATACGAAAGCATCTTGAAAATCCTTTTTTGTTTCTTCGTTCCATTTTTTTGAAATCTGGTACAAAAAAATTATAACAATTAAAAATTTGTGTTTTAAATAGTTTGAACAAATTACATCTACTGTTGTTAAACTTTAAATACTGGATGAAAATATATTTTTATTTTGTACTATAACAACTAAGCATATTTAAAGTTACTTTTGTAGTAATTATAGTCTTGTTTTAAATATGAAAGAATATTTAAAAGCTTTAAATAACAAAAAGTCATTAACACGTACAAAAACCTGTTGAGCTCTGAATAAATAAATAAAATTAATACAAAAACTAAATAAAAATTGGTTTATTGTAATATAAATTGTTTGTTTTAAAGTTGTTTTTAGTTTGAGTTAATTTTTAAGATAACTTAATAAACTGTTTAATAATAGATAAAAATTGTAACTTTAATGTTCAAATTAAAAATATATAAATCTTTTTTGAAGTTCATCTCTATCTAAGGCTAGAACATTTAATTAAATTCAAGCTTACTTTAGAAATAGCTAGTGATCTTTTTCGACAATCATTTTCGATTGATTCATAAATGTATTTTATAAATTTTTCACAATAATCGTTTTTTCTTTCACTGTTCAACATATTTAGACATTGTTTTTCAAAACTCGGGCTTTGTAATTTTGTCATTTTTTTCTGTATTTCTTTTTCTAAAACATAACTTTTATTAGAACAGTCTACTAAAGTTTAGGACTGGAAGAATTAATTACTTTAAAGTTTATATGGAGGATGTAACTTATACAAAACTGATTCTTCAAACATTTAATGTGGACTTTAGTTAGCATAAGTATACATGGTTGCCACAGGATATTTCAAAAAAAAAACATATAATAAAAAAATTTTCAGACTCGGCTAGTTATTTACAACTTTGTAAATATCTGCTAGAATTCACTACTAGCTGTTTGTATGAATTATAAAAATTAGTATTTATACACTTCAATTCTTTTATGCCTCAATGGTATGAACTTTTAATATATATTCTATTTTTAGATTACTTATGATAGCAGTTTGTTATTTATGTTCTTGTAGTAAATTTTTCTTTTAATTTGATAATAATTAAGTTTTTATTAGTAAGTATTTGTGGGCATATTATGTACATAAATTTTAGTATATATAAACTTAGAATTTAAAAGTCTTTTTATTTAGTATGGATAGTTTTTGTGCAGTAACACAATTTTTATAGACTACTACTAAATTTTAAGATTTTCAGTTTGTTCAAATATTTTAATGATAAAATTATCTAAAACAAAGCATTAAATAACCACTATCAATGATAGTACAAGAACTAAAATTGGACTAACAATGAAGTTGTTTAAGATATATAAATATATTATAAGTACTTGATGTAAAACTACTCAGTTACTATAAACTACACATAATACTTAAACAATTATGTATTTTTTAAATGCTAAAATTTTGTATCTAAATGGCTTTTTAGGTAAAATTGGTTTTAAACTGTTATTTGAAAAGAAATAATCCATCAAATCTTCAACATTTATAAACCAGTTATATTTTTTTTAATCACTAATCATCTTATAAAAGTAAAATTATTTTATATTAACTATTAATATTTAATTAGATAAGCTTATACTCTAAAACAGGGTTTCCCAACGTAGGATAAGTGGCCCCCTTGGGAGCTATGAGCAGCAAAGGGGTCAAAAGGGGGCCATGAGCAGTAAAGGAGCCACAGGGGGGCCATGAGGTCATAATTTGAAACTTACATTAGATATTTTGGAGTTGTTGACGAGAAGCAAAAAAAAAATCTGATAAAAAAAGGTTTTAGGTGTATTTTATGGTAGTTTTGAAACTTATACTAGATATTCTGGAGTTGCTGACGAAGAGGAAAAAAAAGTCTTAAGTGTTTTTATGGTAGTGTTGAAACTTTCACTAGATATTCTGAAGTTGCTGATAAAGAGCAAAAAACAAAAAAATGTCTTAGGTGTTTTTTATTGTAGTTTTTGAGTAATTTTGTACAAGGGGGCCATAGTTTTTTAATTTCCATTAAGGGGGCCACTTGAAAAATAGTTTGGGAAACCCTGCTCTAAAAGCATCCAATAGTTGTTATTTCCAATAACATGTTAACCTGAAAGTTATTCAAATCAAACTTGTTTACTTTTAGCTTAATATGTAGGATAGTCTTTTTGTATCAGTTTTAATAATTTGTTAATTTTCTTTCATGACTTTTTGCACTTTTACCTTTCATATAGTAATGATAATGAACTTTTTAACATAGTATTACGACACTAAAAACTGGTCTACAGCTAAAGTTTGAGGATATAAGAGGGTTAAGCACTTTTTTACAAATGATCTCTTTTAAAAACTAACAATTTAGATCTAGCATTTTTAAACTTTTAAATTTCTTATAAGCTTTTGATCCATAAGGTTATTGTAAGAGAGTTCAATAGGCTATTTATAAAAGAAGCAAATCAAAGATAAAAAATAGTACTTCATTCTATCTTCTCCTATAAATTTTTATCAGTTTAATTTTAGCTTAAAAATAAACAATTATACTTTATATTTTAGTTTTGAGTAGTTTACTTAAAAAAGTTAAAATAAGTATTTTTTACTTTTTTTCATAGAATGCTTTATTTTTCAAATTGCGATAAGAAAAATTACTTTTTTTGGTTAATTGCTTGACTTATTAATTAAATTAAATTTTCAAAAGTAAATACTAAAAAGAAAACAAACTATTAAAATTTATGTTTATTCAGAGAAAATGGCAATGAATATTTTTATTAAAGTAATATTTATTTTATCAAAATAAATCTTTATATTTTTAAGAGGTATTTTATGGTATATAGTTTGAGATCAATGTGAACGCTAAAAAAATTGGGATGCTTAGGCCTAAATTTTCAGTAAAATTATCAGTGTAAGTTGAACTAATTATTTCTTTTTCTTTTTATATGCTCATTTAGGTTTTTACTTTTTAGTTATTTTTTTGTTTGCGGTACTGTGATGTTCACTTATTTATTTATGAATATAAATTTTATCTCAAACAAGAAAAATCAATGACGACAATGGAGTTAAAAAATTAGAGTTTTAAACTAATGATTATGGCTTTAGGCTAAATTCTGTTAGAATACATGTAGTATATATTATTAATACTTCTGATACTAATTTAAATATTAAAAGACCAGTGAAAATGATAGCTGAACTTTGATTGAAACTCCTCCAAAGATCGGCTTACCTATTGAAAATGAAAACTATTTTTATCACAACAAAGCTACTTAAAAAATGTCAAGAGTTTAATAATAAAACTTATTGTGTTTTTTTTTTCTTCTATCAATTTTTTGACTTGTGAGAAAAACAAACAAAATTCTGATTTAAAATAGAAGTTCCTGATCTTTTCACTTTTTCCTAGCTAACCAAATTTTCCTAGCTATTTCACAGCTAAAACAACAAAATTCCCATACTGTTTTTAAACTTCTAACCATTTAACATAGTATAAAAGAAGAAAAAAACTACATATGTATTTACTTTATAGTAGAAGTAAAATGAAAAACAATACTTTTGTACAACATGCTTCTAAAATTTTTACTTTGTTATTATAAACTGTTTAAGTTTAACAAGCTTTTTTTGCATATTTTTAATGATAACTCACATAACTAGGGCTGCTAATCTAGCAGGAGTTCACATCAAGCTAGATTGAGTTTATAAAAAATTTGAAAAAACAACATTTAAAGTCAAATACTGATAAAAAAATACTGTTAATCAAGCTTAAATGCCTTAAAATAACCAAAATAATTACAAAAGAGTCAAGAAAAAAACAACTAAAAAAAATTAATTCATAAAAACTAGCTTGATATTTAGGAAAAATAACTAAACTAGTCAAAGTTATGAAAAAAATCAAAAGAATTGAGCCAGCACAAAAGTGTTTCAAAAAAACTCAAGCTAACCTGAGTTTACCAGAGTTTTTCTTTTGATTTCTAAGTAGTCTGTAGTGTGAGTAGTACCCAGTTAATTTGATTTTAGGGCAATGCTGTACGAAGAATTTAAACTGTACAAAATTTAATTCATGACTAAGAAGACAGAAAGGTTTGAATAAAATTCTCTAATTGTTGCAAACAAAGTTATTTTTATCATTATTAGATTTTAGATATTTAAAATTTTGTAGTATTCTTAATTTAAAAACTAAATATTTCAAAATTTTGAATATTGGTTACACTACTAATTTGCAAAACAGTTCGTAATTTTTTCGGCACTTAATAAAACAAAGGTTCTAAATATTTTTTTTTTAATTGGTCCAAATAACAAAATAAGTCATTCTAGGCTTCATGAATCAATATAAACTAGTCTTAGTAAATCCATCTACAATGGTTTTTGGCTTAATAAAGTTTTACTCTGAGCATAAGTTTATTAAATACTGTAAAGCAATAATTTAATATCATAAAAAATTTTTTGTAACTATACTTTCAAGGGTAATAAAATAAACTAAATTTAAATTCAAAAATATGTTTTTTAGATATAAGAACTTATAAGGTGTGTTAGCAAGCATGCATTTTTTTTTACTTTTCACCTTATTAAAACTTATAATGTAATAAATTAAGGGCATAGGAGGGTCAAACTTTTTTTTATGTTACATACTCTTATTTCAAAGCTTAAAAAATATAGTACATTTTACTTTTTATACAAAAAAAAAAATTTCAATTAATTTCTGAGATATATCAAGTATTGTGAAAATATTCCAATACAACCATATGGAAACAAAAATTTTCAAGGTCAGTTTTCTCTGAATTTTTAAAAAAATACTGAAGTCTATCTTCTCATTCATTTTTAAAGCAATTTAAATCAAACTTTCAGGAAATGTATTTTACAATATTACAAACAACTTTAAAAAGCGCATTAAAAAAAGAGCCATAAAATAAACTATGACTAAAACTTAAAAAAAAAAACATTTTTTTTGTTTATTTTATTTTATTTTTTTTTATTAAAAAATTATTTCTACAATTTGTTTAAAATTTATTTTAGATTAATCTGAAAAAGTTTTGAAACAATAGTTCAAAAACTGGTTAAGGAGATATATTTTTAGTGAAATATTCTATTTTTGCAGTTTTATATTTGTGCCTCCCATGAAGAACCTATAGAACGCTCTAACTTTGATCCCTTATATTTCAAAAGTTATTTGAATTTTAACAAGCGGTAAAAAGTAACAAGTAGCTTATCTTATTATGTAAAATTTAAGACAAACTGTTGAAAATGTTTTTAACTCCCCTATACCCTTAAATACTGGTAGTGATTTATTAGCTAACTTGGTTCAAACATTAAGCTAAGGTTTACTAGAAAAAGTTTATTTCAGCTTACTTCATTTGCAATTTAATATATACATATCAAATTTAAGTAAGTTTAAAATATAATTTTTAGTAAAAATAGCAGCTTTAAGATGGTAGATTTATCTGATAGTTAAGTGAAATGTAAATAGTAAATTTTAAACTAAACAAAGAGAAAACCATAACTTTTAAAAAAGATAACCTTTATAATTAAAATTTTAAAAATTGACTTCAGGAACTAGCCAAAGTGAATGAAAACTCAGTTGCTTTTTAAACCAAAGAAACACATGATAACTAATGATTTTCACAAAATGAGTTCCAAAAAACTGGACATTTTTTTTTAAATTGCAGTACAAATAATACAATATCTGTATAATATAACTGCGTTTAACTTAATAAGTTATAGTTATATAACAAATATAATATTAATTTAAAGTCAGAGATAAAAAATAAATCTGCTATTAGGTTAAAAAACTACATATGTTTGCTACTTTGACTTTGTTTTTCAATTGAATAATAAAAATACAGAAAGAGTGTTTAAAAAACACAGTTCATATTATCAAGTATGACTAAAAGATAAGATTTGATTTTCAACTTGTTTAAATTTTTAAAAGTACAATATCTACAAAGTTAAACAAAACTAATCAAAACTTTTTTAAATTTGTAAAAATAAGTAAACTTACACTGATCTGAGGAGATCTTCGTTTGAATATTGCTTTTTTTTTTTGAAGTTAAACAAAACTTGTTTTAAAAGATGCTCTAACTGTATCAAAGTTATAGTCAATGTAATCTTACTTTATAAGTAACACAAATATTTAATAATTAAGTAGCTATATTTAAGTTAGACGTGAGACATAAAACATTTTAAGAATTTTAAATATTATTGTTTACAACTTAAACTAAAGATTATTAAGGTAAAATGTAACCTAAATTAAAACACAAGGAAAGAAATCTCAAATTGAATTTTTAATATATGTAGTTGATTTTTAGCTACAGTTTTCATTTACATGTTATTAAATTCAAAAATTCATCATTAATAGTAACTTGAAAAGACTTGGTCCAAAAAACATTTCAACAATAATCAATATAAATCTCTGAAAAAAAAACTAGAGAAATTAAAAATTCAAGCAAGCATAAAATATAATTTTACAAAGTTATGTACAACTCCTTTCATTCTCCTTATTCTCAAATTAACTAATTTAAAAGCTAGTCTATAAAAAGTATCTTTGTTTCTCTGAATCTGGTAAAAGTTGAGCATTAAACTTTAACAACTCAAAAGATTCTTTAGTCCAATTGGATTTGCACATGCAGCACTCAGGCTTGCGAGACATAACTTTCACTGCGCACTGGCAGCAAATAACATGCCCGCAAGTGGGCAGCAGGAAGTGGTAATCACCATCAATTATCTCCTTGAAAGTTTTAGCACACACGTAACAAACATTCTCATTGAAAAACTTATGGGCTACAGCATTCTGTTCTTGCTGCACGAGAAAGTACTTGAGGTCTTTTTGAAGCACGCCGTTCTTCTGCCTGCTCCTTCTTGTCTGCATCCCAGCTTGCTGCACCTCTTTGCACAAGCTGTGTGGGCGCAGCAGCTGCCTGAACGGGCTCAGGTTGCTGCTATCGATGATTCTGACGCTTTCAACAAGCTCCTGCAACCGCTGCTCGTGGTCTGAAGTGAGGAACGGAATCATTGTTTGCAGCTGCTCTATGATTCTTAAGCTCTGGTCGTAAGTTGACTCTGATATGTATGGGTCACTGTTGTCCATTTTAAATATATTTGATTAATGTGTATTTACTCTAAGCTGTAGATATAAAACATATTGTAACTGATGTTTTAAAAAGAAAATTGTTAAGATGAGTAGGTTTCCTAAGAAAACCTTAACATAGTTACAAAATATACTGTTTTTTTAGTTTTTATTAGGTAATTTTAAGGTGTTGTTTTATGTTTCAACCTATTAGTTTTAGCTTTTTAACTCTTCTTAGAATTTGCAATTTAATTAAAATGTTGTGTATGCCCTAAAGTTCAAAACATTCTTAACAATTTTTTTAACTTCTTTTTACTGTTTCTAATCCGCTGTTCTAAAACTTTCTCAGTCTATTTTCATTTAATAATACAAAATTCTACTGTAGGATTTTTTTTACTTTTGATCATAAAATGTTTTTTTTAAATAGTTATGATATAAATTTTTCTTGCAATGCAAAGAACACTTCCTTTTAACTTGATGTAAATTGTAAAAGAAATTAAGAAAAAGGTAGATGTATAGTGAGTTTTCAAAATTCTGAGAAAATTGGCAAAGAAAAGTTACATTTATATACAATGACATCAGAATTTTTTACTTTACTTATCATATCAAGAAAACAATTAAGATACTATGTTCTTAAAAAATAATTTATAGTGTATATGTTTATACTTTATTTGAGTTTTCAATTAGAGGCTGATATTAATTTTGTAAAAAAATATTGGATTGACCCCAATAGCCTTAATTTTTTTAAATACTAAACTTATGTCTAAAATAGATAAGTTTACAAAAGACTTGAATAGAAAAATTTAAAATAAAACTTTTAATGAATATTACTAATATGAATCATAAGCTTAAGATGCCCTGGACAACGATTTAAACTGCATCCAAGTGGAGTGTCACTAAATAAGCTAAAGGTTCCTTTGTACACCTGGTCCTAGAATCAAACGTTTTGAGCTTTTTTTGTTGTTCAATGAACAATACTTTAAAAAGATGTTAACTTTTAACTAAAAGTGGAATTACACAATTATTTAATCTTTGTGATGTAGTAATAAGAACAAAATAAGTATAAATATGCTTATTAGAACTTTAGCACTAGACTGCTGATCTAAAAACTATTATAATTTCATATTTGAAAATTATCTTAAAATAATACTCTCTATATCCTAAAATTAAATTTTACTACAGCTAGTTAACAACAATTGTAGTGTACTAAAACAACAAATTAACCTTTAAAACAATATTATTCAATATATCAGAGTTATATTGAGGTATAAAATCCTAAATATCCATAAAGTTAATTCAGTTGGAAAAATTAAACAACTATTTTTTAAGCAAACACTTTATTTGATTAAAAACAAACAAACTTACAATTTTAGTTTTTAATCAAATAAAGTGTTTGCGTTAAAAAATATTTAGAATTTGTATGGGAGGCAAAATGCCATCACTCAAAGAAACTATTTGCACACAAAAACAGCTGTTATAATTAAGCATATCTAACTTATCCAAAGTCAATTCTTAAAATTATATTGTATACCACAACCCCAAAGTTTAACTTTACAATCATTTTACCTAAACACAAATTTGTTGAACTAGTTCTATAAAATTAAATTCATAATTAAATAGAATAAAATTTTAGTAGATTTTAAATTCTTTGGAAGTTAGTAACAAAATTATTTTAAAATACTAATATATTTTTAACAAATTTTTATCTCATTTAAAGTTTTAACATTACTTTTATTAATGCATGGAATATATCCTGAAAATTGAGGTATTTATCTTAAAAATAGACTTTTAGCAATTTCTACTTTTTTGCTGTTTTAGTTTTCTGCTCTAACAAGGAGACTATTGTAATCTCCATTTTTAACTGGCTATATCTGACTATCTTTTTATGTGTAAAAAGCAACTTGTAGCTAAATTAAAATTCTACTAATTGAAATCAATTTGTGACAAAAAATCTCCCCTATGGCCTAAAGCTACTAAAAAAATTGTTTTAATGAAAAGGTTTCTTTTTTAAATCTAGATGACTTAAAACTTAAGGTTTTTTGTACTTTGCGTGTTAGGACCAGAGATATGACAATTTAACAATTGTATATCTGCTTTTTATTTAAAACTAGCTTTTGCAAAAGAAATGAACTGTGAGATATGTATATCATTGCCTGTTCTGCCCTAACAAATCCCTATGAATTATTGAAATTTAATTATTTTAAATTCTATGGTTTTTTACACTTATGTTTTATGTGTCTTTACATACAAGTCTAAAAATAAACACATTTTAAAAATATAGGGTTTAAAGAAGATTCATATTAGTGTGTAGAGAAGTAAGACTAAATTAATTTAACGTTTAAATATTAAAAAATAAGTGTTTGAAACTTTTGCTTATATAACTGATATTTTTTAAAACAAGGATAAAAACAACACCATATTTTTTTAAATTAATAATTTTAATGAAATATCGATTAATCTAGGTGATTGCTTTTCAACTCTGTAATAAAAAATCTATAAAGCAACATAATTTTTAATATCAATAAAGGTATTACAACTATTATAAAAGTAAACAAGTATTTAAGTGTAATAAATAATACAAGGGTGTCACTCTTTGAGTTAAAAAAATAAGTGACCAAAAACTATCCTATTTAATCCTGATTTTTTTTTAAATAATTAGTAAAATCAAGTTCTTCAAGAAAATTAAGTATTATATTATAGGTTAGTAGTTAAGTACTGTATTATCAAAAACTTAAGTTCTTAAACCAAAACCGTAGGGCATAGGGAGGTTGTTTTTTTTTTGTTGTTTACAAAAACTAACATTGGCTTATATTTGAAAGCATTCTGTAAGAAACAATTTATAAAACAAAAAATAATTAGGGCATAAGGGGTGAGCAAATCACTTTTTTCACAATTTGATATAATTTTGTCAAGTTTAAGGCCATAGGGGGGAGGCCATTTTTTGACCAAAAATAACATATAGACTTATATTATAGTAAATTTCATAATCTTTCAGATGTTTTTTTTAGATTTTAAAAATATTAAGTAACTTTTTTTTTATGACTGGTTATATAAAGGGTTGTCTTTATAAAGGGTATATAAAGGGTAACTTTAAAGCCGTTTTTCTCGAGTTTTTAAAAACGGGCTTTAAAATCTATCTTTTCCTTCATTTTTCAAGCAATCTTCTTCAAATTTTCAGGAAATGTTCCTTACATTATGAGAAAAAAACGCTATTTGTGAATTTTAATAATTTTAAAAAATAAAAATTTAATGACAAAAAAAAAAAAAAAAAGTGATTTTTTATCAAAAAAATTTTTTTTTTCAAAAAAAAGGTATTTTTACTTGAAATTTTTTAAAGTCACAAATAATTTTTTTTTGTTATTGTATAAAGAATAGACTGTGAAAGTTTGAAGAAGATTGCTTAAAAAATGAAGGAGGAGATAGATTTTGAATGCATTAGTCTTTTTTTGCCGTTTTAGTTTTTCCTTCCCCATAAGGAACCTGTTATGCGGCTCGACTTTGGCCGGTCATATCTCAAAAACTAATTCGAATTTTTAAAAACGGTAAAAAGCAACTTGAAGCTTAGTAAAAACTCTATAAAATAACATCAACTTGTAAAAAACATGGCCTACCCCCCCTATGGCCTTAAATAAAGCAAAAAGTAGTTTTTTGATGATTACTAAAATTTAATCAATTTTTGAAACACAGCCAGTAAAAGTCGGAGACTACAATAGACTTAACAGCAAATAACTAGAAGTCACTGAAAATCTATCTCTTCCAACATTTTCATAGATAATAACCTTAAACTATCGAAAAAGTTTTTCTTACAAAGTTTTAAAAAATCTGTAGTAATAAATTTAAGAACAATTAAAAACTAAAATTTTATGACCAAAAATTTAAAAAAAAGTTTTTCTCAAAAAACATTACACCTCAAAAATATAATTTAATTTGAAAATCTGTAAGAGCAACTTATGGCATAGTAAAAACTAAAGATCAAATTATCAACAAAGTTATTTACCCCCAATGCCCTTTACTTCTTGCTATAACCAGTTTAATAAAAAATCTGATAAAGCTATCTAAATACAAAAAAAAATAAAACTGATTTTCTTTGAACTTTGAAAAATTCTATAAAAATCTTTCTCTTCCTTCATTTTTTAAGTAATTTACTCTAAACTTTCAGGAAATGTACCTTTTATTACTATAAACAACTTATAGAAAACTGATTTTTAAAGAAAAAAAATAGTTGTGACTATAACCTTTTTTTAATCCATTTTTCTTTTACTTTTAATTTTGTTTTAAATAAAAAACACTTTTTCTTCAAGCTGTTCAAAATTTATTAACGATTACTCAGAAAAAGTTATAAAACAATTGCTTAAAAACTAAAGATAGATTTATAAGGAAATAGTCTAGTTTTGCCTTTTAATTACATCTTTCATAAAGAATCTATTGACCTTTTATATTTAAATGCTTATTTCTTAAAAGTTACTTTGAATTTCAACAATGTGTAAAAAGTTACTTTTAGCTTAATTAGTTATGTAAAAAACAAGACTAAATTTAACAAAAAAAAGTGTTTTACCCCCTATGCCCTTAAGATCAAGGTTTCCACTAAAATTTCAAAAAAAAAATATATGGAAATCCATAAAACATAGCAAATTTATAGGAAAATTATCTACAAGAAACAATGAATTTTAAACATTAAAAACATATTTTTAAGGTAAAGTAAGTAAATAAAGTAAAATTATGTCATTTACTGTTTATAAGCACAGTCTTAATAAGAAGTTTAAGAAAGTTCAAAGGTTTTTGAGCTCTAATTTTAGTTTTATAAGCAAACTTAAGATAAATTGCATTTAATGTAAAAAACAGAAAAACTTTATCTGCTAGGTGACACAGTTGTAATAGTTGTTTTTTCACTACACAAAATCATATTTGACAACTTTAGGTTTTCAAAGGATTAAGTTTAGATGGCCGTTACATTTTTGATACATTAATTAAAACAATGAAAACCAAATAAGTTCATATTTATACATTTATCAATATGTATGCAAAATCTGAACTGTTTTAGTTAATAATTTTTTTGTTTGAGTGCTTTGGGTAATAAATAACCTATACTTTAAAAGAGCAAATATAGGTGTTTTTGTTAAGGTAAAGTTCAGACTGTTGTAAAACTTTCAATCAATAATTAGTAAAATAAAAAACAAACAAGTTCATGATTGTAAGTTTAACAACAATTCTGCAAAAATTATGCTATTATTCAAATAATTGTTTGTTTTAGAGTGCCCAGTTTTGTCCAGTGAAAATAATCTAAGTGCAGCACCAATCTAAGCAGACAAACAAAGTTGGATGTGAGGATTAAACAAACTACAGTATACAATTTTGCTGTAAATGTGTCTGAATAATATTGCATATAATAGCAATATTCAAAGATTTATATGGAAACTTTATATACCACTTAACTAATTAACAAACATTATTATTTTTGGTATATGTGTGAACCACTAGGTTTTGACCTTGCAAAATTTAACTCAAAGAGTTTTCAACCATCATTAGAACCTGTATTTTTCAGGTTATACTTTAATTAAAAAACCCTGGTTAATTTGTATAAAAACAATGTTTGACTTACTTATACTCTTAAAAACTTTTGTATATAGTAAAAAACATCAGACTCAAACTCTACCCCTGCAACAATCTAGGGATTGCCTTAGTTACATAAATTAAATAATTATAAAACCTTTTATTTACTTATGTTCTACATAGGTATGTAAAGTATTATATTTTGTTCTTTTTGCAAGAATTTTCTGTTTTTTAGTTAGATTGTAACCTAATTTCAAAAAACTATTATTATTTTTACTAATTTTACAAATAAAACTTTGGAAATGATAAGTCCCTAAAAAGAAATTTAATATATAGCTCATTCATTAATTAGGTAAATATTTTATAAAACCTGGCTCCCTAGTTTCAAAATAAGTATGTAATGAACTGCTTTACTAAATTATAAAGCTATATATAACTAACAATATCGCTAAACTGTAGCTTCTTTAAATAACACTACTTAAATGGTCTGCTGCATTAGCTTGTACTACTTTTTTTTTGCAATATTGCTACACTTAACTTCTGGGTACTAAATACTGATAGATTGTTTATACACTAAGTTAAAAAAAAACAATATAAAAATTTTCTAAGGAAACTATTTTATTAAATAGATTGTAAATTAAGTTATATACCATAGTATTTTTGTTAAAAGTTCTTCAGTGATACAACATTTCAATAATACAACTGGATGTATTTGGGGCTATTTTCGTCAACGGTTCAATAGAAAATAAAACAATATAAACTTAACTAAAATAATAATTAAAAGAAGTTAATTACAAAATTACATCTTTAAACAACTTAATTCAAAAAAATCAATAGCACAAATTTAAAATAGAATTTAGATAAATGAAAACAAGTGTAAAAAATACAAAACAAGAAAAACAAAAAGATATAAGCGTAATTGTATTTAGTAGAAGTGGTAAACTAACCAAATTCTTACATTTGAAATTTCTACAATTCAAGTTATGATATTGTTTATTGAGCGACAAAAAAAGTGCTTGAAATATTTTGTCCTAAAACCTGGTGCACGAAATAATCTTTCGCTTATCGAGTCGCACACCACGGCACGGATACCTTTTAATAGCTTGTCAATATCATTAAATAACTCTAAGTTTATTTTGGTTATAATTTTTAACAACCACTATTTGTTTTTCTTAACAGTATTGTAATCTTATTAATAAAACCTACATGATCATTCTTTATTTTTATAAAATTTGAAAAAAATTCGACATATGGCAAAAGTAAATTTTCAAATTTAGGTTTAAATTTTGTATAACTTTTTTATCAACTAAGTTTCACGTAGTTGACTACTTTTTAATTATTTTGTTTTACTTGGTTGTATTTATTGATTTCAATTAAAATTTCGTAATGTTTACAAATAATTTTTCTAAAATGCTATAAAATATTACTGATTATAGAAAAATTGTACCATTTGAATGTATTTAACTATTACTATTAGAGTAGTTTAAAACTAAAACGGTTTAAATATTAATGTTGTTCTTTTTATACACTTGTTATTATAAGTTCTTGTAGTGTTTTCATTATTGATTTAAAGAGAGTCATGTTAACTTTACTTTTAGTACTTGATAAGCAGCTTTTCTTTCATAAAAAATATTCGTGTACTCAGAAATCAGTCAAATGCACTACAATTAAGTTTGGTAATATCCTATCACCTTATTTATTTTATTAACAAAATAAACTTAGTTTTATAAGTTCGTTTTGTAAAATAATTTTAATAAACTCATATTTTAAATAATTATGTGGTCTAAGAATAAAAATATTTAGAAAAAAAAAAATTTTTTAATATTTAAAGTAAAAAGTATTCAAAAAAGTTTAATAACGAAATTTTTTTTTTATAATGTTGTTATTGTTGTTCTAATTAACAAAACTTTTCTGCTCAATTTATAAAAAAAAAGATTTTTAAATTACGAGTACATATTATTTTCGAAGCTCGTATTAACCATACTTTTTCTATTCATTATATTAAATTAAAAATTTTTTAATATGTAAAAAATAAAAAACTTAGGCTTGAAAACAATTTTTGGTTGTTATTTCATGAATTTTTGTTTTTTAACAAACCATTACAACTATTAAACGATAAAAAAGCAAACTATAACTCAATTATTTTGCGTAGTATAAAGCTATCAAGTCTTCTGATTGGTTTTAGTAGAAAACATTTAGCATTGTTGTTGACTTACTCTAAGTAGACTTTTAATGTAAAATCCAATTGAAAGAATAGCTTCTTTGTTCGAAAAGTTCATTGACTATCAAAACTCTTGTGGTCACTGAAAGATCCGTGTACGAGTAGAAAAATCCAAACTTGCTAATGAATTAAGGCGGTTGTCATTTTTTAATAATTGCTTCTGTCGTTCGAAGCAATGACTACATATTACTTCACTCCGTATGCAACTTTCAATGTAACTCTGCATCGTAAAATAATATAATTAACAAAACTTTTTTTCTATCTAGAGTATTTTTAGAGGATATTTGGTCTTTTATTCCACGGATATAAGCCCTAGCCAGAGCAGTTAGGGAAAATTGTTGAAATTATACATCTAAAGAGCTTGTTCAGAGTTTAACGTCTTAATTATTTTCACCAGTTCATATTTTTGGAAGCAGCTTTATAATAATAGTAAATACATTTTATCTATTCTTCGAAGTATTTAGGATTAGCTACAAGTAGCAACAAGCTTTAGAGAAAATACTTTTTTAGACTTTATTGTACTTTTTACCGAGTTAAAAAAATTTCAAATTTAGTAATAAACTAAAATAGTTAGCTAGCTTACGTTGTAAAACTAACATTTTGACTGCTCTAATCTCAAATATGTAAAAGTGTATTAGAACTAAAATTTTTATACAGCATCTTTTAAGTCATGGGTTTTTACATACACGCGTATTATAGGAACAAGACTGGCGTCTTATTCTAAATATTTACTTGTGAAAAGATAGGTTGCTGCTTGCAGTGAATACTAAGAGAGTGACCTCGTCTTCACTTTAAAACGGTATAGTTATCAAAATTAATTCCATGATCTATTTTTTGATTCATAACATGTTCATATATTGGTTAAATAGTCTATCAAAAGTTGAAAACATCATTGCTGCTTTTTGTTACACTGCAGTACTATTGTGAAAAAGCTTGCCTCTCATAATTGCATTTATTACTTTGATTATGGTTTGCAACCCGGAAATAGCTTAAACAGATTGTACAGGCAGCCAGCTAGTTTTTAAATATTTTCAAAAGTGAGAATTTAGAATCTTTAAACTTTTAAATAAATCTTCATAAGCGAACTTCAGAAAGTTTACGCTCAAACCAAATTAATCGTAAGTTTTACTTTAAAAACTACTGGGTTATGTAACTATTTATTGTTATTGTAAATTTGAATAACTACTAGAAGGTTTAAACTAATAATTAAGTTTGAAAGTCATTTAAACAAAAATGTTTGTAATCTTAAAAAACAGTAGAGGGTGCATACCAAAATACTAAGTAAAAATCGTTTTCTTTATTATAATGTTTAAAGTTTTTGATTTTTAAGATAAAAGTTTAGATCAGCATTTCTTAAGTTCGATTACTTTTTTTAGCGTAAAAAACTTAAAATTTCTTTATTATCTTTTTGTACTTTTTGCTTGAAAAATATAAAGGAATTTACTCATTTTATAATAACAAATGTCAGTAGTTTTTTATCTAAATACATAACTTAGTATACAGGACAATGCAAAACGCTAATATTACTTAAACCATTTTCAAGTCCTTTAAAAACACTATAAAAATAAAATTAAAAAAGTTTCAAGTAGACGCGTATCTCTTTTTGTTAACAACTATTATTCGTGCTTAAAAAAGTTATTTTTTCACACGAGCTTTAATATTAGGCTGCTAAAATGGAAGTAGTTATAATAGAAAAGTCTTTTTACCATCACTTGTCTTTTAAAGTGTTTAATACTTGTTTATCAATCGCAGAAAGACTTTTTTTCCAAGGACATAAAATCAGGTACCAAGTATGCAACAGGCTTTTTTTTAAGGGTAACTATTTTTTTATATTTTTCGCTTTTAAATATTATATTTTTTTAATGCAAAAAATTATAATTAACCTGGAATCTAAATATAAACAAACATAAATAATATAAAAACTCTTGCCGTTTACCAAACCGTGCAAAAGATACGCTGTGCATATTTGACCCATCCGTTTCAAAATGAAAATAAGTAATAATACATGTACATTTTAAACTTTTATAAATGTTGTGCTTTAAAACTAAATATACGGATGAAATTGTTGTTTAAAGAAACTGTATCACAAAAAAATTTTTTTAGCTTACACTATAATTATACTCAACAAAAGGTTGAATATCAAAATTAATGTAACTAGTATAGTTAGCAGACTAGAATTGTTTTTTTTTTTTTTTCAATTTTCAGTTATTATTTATTATTATCAACTTTAACTTCGAACTTTAAACTTTGTTTTATATGTTATAAAATTTAACAAAAATTAAGAAGTACTTTTTTAAAATATAAATTAGCAACTTATAAGTGCTAAAATTCAAAAAATTTTAAAGCTTATTTTGTATAACTTAAATAGAAAAATAATTACTTAAAAAAATTATCTTGCAATATACAGATGTGTACATTATAAGCTTTTAATAAACAACATATTAGATGAACGTGGCTATTTTCAAACCGTAACTGCAAATTAATTCTTACAATAAAGGTCGTTTAACTGCTCTAGTTAACATTGTATGAAAAAAAGTAATGTTGGAGAGAAAACGTAAATCCTAGGCTTAAATTGAAAAAGGTGTAGTTTTAAAAATTTAATCCTAAAGTACTTGACTACTTCAGTCGCTGAGAAAATTTTTGTTTTTTATTTTATTTTAGCATTCAGACCAGCTAAAAATGTTTAAAGTATGATTTAAGTTTTACGATTAGTGTTTATTTATTGAATTGAAACATGTAAATTATTTTGTGTTATGCATGTTTTTATGAGTTTGTTTTAATTATAAAACACAGTTTAAAAAAATATTGTTATTTTAAGCAAAATTATAGTAAAGAGGAGTTTTTGTTTCAAATTAAGATTTAAATAATCTTTAGTTTAAATATCTTAATTTTTTGTACCTTACGCTTTTAAGTTCAATTAATATACTTTAAACTATAGTTGTACATAGATGTAAGTTACACTAGAAATGAATTACAAACACTGCATCAATAACCTATCAATAAAATATATTTAAGTACAGTCACCTCTCGCGAATCTACGCACTCGTTTAGTTACGCGGTTTAGAATTATCAAAAAAAGTCTTTTGAAAAATTTTTAGTGGTGTAAATTTGTTGTAAGTATGAAATAATAGTTTTTTTTTTTGTAAAAGTTGAATTCTAAAAGTATATATTAACACAGACTATTATTGAAATTAAAATTTTTCAGCTTTTAGTTTGTGCCTTTCATAAGGAACCAATTGAACTCTATGACTTTGCTCTTTATATTTCAGGTGTCTAAGCTCCTTTTTATACCTTTAAATCAAACAAGGTACAATGTTAAATTTCTCACAATACTTATGGCATAAAGTTTCATTTCAACTCAATAAAACTCTTATTTTCAGCTAACTTGTTCCTTTCTTACCTAAAACTAAATTAGTCTTGCACGACATTAAAGAAAGATCTTTTCTAATACAGTGCAAAACAAGTTTACTCTTAGGTGGAAAGGGGAAAAAAGCTTTGTATAGAAATAAACATTTTTTATTAATAAGCTTCTCACATACATGTATAACTCGACTGAAAACTATTTTTGTAAACAAAAAAGGAAAGTCACCAAACTGAATTTAATCAAATTAATTATTAGAAAATAAGCGTTATAGTAAGTATATTTGCTACTTCCCGTTTAGTTACGCACTTTTGCTGTCGACACATTGTGCGTAGATTCGCGAGAGGTGAATGCATTGTTAAAGAAGGTAAATAAAACATACTTTACAATTTTTTGAGTTACGTAACTGCATTTAGGATTTATAATGAAAAACTAAATTTATATTGCAGTTGTTTACCAAAATAATATTATTAATAGATACGTTTTATTGTATTTTTTGAATATATAGATATAACATATTTCTGTTTGTTCTTTAATTTAATAAAACATGTTTCTGTTTTTTTTTTTTTTGAATTTTTTTATATTTAAAGTTTTAAGAAAAAGTATTATGCATCTTAAAAACATTCTATGTAGTTGTTTATTATTTATTACTTTTAATTCGTATACAACAATCATTAAAAACTACTGTAACCTGTCACTTGATTGCGCACTGTCGGTTGAGTACGCACTTTTAGTCAAAAAGCGCTGTGTTAAAAATGCGTTGTTTTAATTTTAAAATGATAAAAATAGTTACCTAAAAGCAGTAATAAATTATTATTTTTTCAAACAAATTATATTGTATTAGGTTTTAATTAAACGGAAACAAAAGTAAACAGAAATGAATGAACTTACTAGTTATGCATAAAATTCAATATTTAAAACAAACATATTACAGTTTGTTTATTTACCATAACAACGAACAGTGCTACTGATATTTTAAAGATATTTTAGATAAAATATAGGAATAAAATATGTTGTAAAAATTCATACAAAACATTTATTTTACAATAATATCAAACAGTGGAATTGATATCTACATACCCCGTTTTTAAAACATAAATTTAAGATGCGTATAAAAAAGCTATATTATAGTTTTATATAAAAAAAAATGAACAATACAATTGAAACCTATTTCGATTTAGATGCTATTGAAAAGATGTCTTTTTGTGTAGCTTGTTGTTTAGGTCTAGTAGACATTTTTTATTCTTAACTTTTATTAAAAATGTTTCTAAAATTTTGAAATCTGGTTGTAGCTTTTAATAGTTTTTTCTACCAGCAGCTACTTTCATTTCTGCCTAAGACAGCTCTCCTTCTAGACAGGCTTCGTGTAAACATTATCAAGAATGTTGGGCGCTTTGAGTGATTTTGGAATGCTCTAAAAACTGATAAGGGGTCAGAAATTCACAAGCATTAATTTTGCACGGAGTAACCATTTGCACAACACGACACAATTTAGTTAATAAAAAAAGACATCTTTAAAAACGAATTAGCAAACTATTACTTACTGATTGGATAACAATGTTTTAAGGTAAAAGTTCTAAGTTATGAATTTTCTCAATTAAAACTGTTAAAGCTCGTGCAAAAGTGCCGCTCGTGCAAAAATTACTCCTACAAATTTATGTCATGATCCCCTAAAAATTCATTGTTGTCAAAGATATCTGTGACAACACCATTTAAACATTAAAGTCTGCTTTTGTTAGGCATTTTGATAGTTTTATCAGTAACTTTTTTCCATGGCACGAAAGTCAGCTGCATCTAGCAGAGTTGCAAGTTTGCTATAACGAACACCAACAGATAATTAATATAAGAATTTCTTGGGTAAGCCGTATTTTTGTAAGCAGTTGAGTACGTATTTTTGCTTTGTGTTCAAAATGCGCACTCCAGTGACAAGTTACTTAGTACAAAATAAAAGTATACATAAAAAGTCACAAGTATAAACGTAACACAGCAGCTAAGCGTTTTCAACGTAGCTAACTGTCGCCCAAGTACAACAAGAAATACTTATATTATATACAACGCTTTACTATTAAACGTGTTTGAATTCAATTTAATTAAACTGAGCAAAAAATCTTTTTTTTTATTGACTTTTTAATCATTTGTAGCTAGTATTTTTAAAACTAAACATAAAAAACTGGATAAGTATTTGTTTGTTGCAGGTAATGGTGAACTGAAGTATAACTACATATCAAGTAGTATTTAAAATGTTTTCTTTTATCAGTTTAAAACTTTATATTAGATACAATCTCAGTTTTTTTTTCGTGTCTAGTTGTATTTGTTATAATAAGTAGAGTAGGTAATAGTTTGCATTAAAACTGTTATGTCAGTTCAATATTTTTATTATAACTCTCCACTATAAATAATAATCTAAATAAATTCTAACAAAAGCGGTTAATATTTTAAATTAGCGTGTTACTGATGCTAAACAGAAACTTTTATTGTTATTTAACACGTCAAAAAATCAATGCTCAAAAACTTTAGATAAAAACCTATATTTTTCGGTTATTGAGCTACACACGAAATATTTACTTTATCTATTTTATGTTATAACACAATAAGAAAAAAGTGTTAAACATTAAAAATTTCCAGCTTTACAACAACAAAGTTTATAGAAAGAAAAAAAAAAACAAACGAAAATTAAAAAATAAACAAAATGTAAAATTAAAATTTTATCATTAATTTTAATTAATCTAAATCCTACTGCCGTATCACTAAACACATTGCTTCCTACCAAGTTTAGTCTAACTAAATTATAACATTGCTCGCTACAACCTACATTAGACCAATGTCATTACCCAATTCGTAAACTTGGCAGGGACTATCTAAAGTCTTGTAACTATCGGTACAATCCTATAACAGTCTAGATAATAAACCAAACTCAATTTAAAATTAAACTTAAAGCCTTAACCTTACTACAAGTAATGATAAAAAATTTAAAAACTCTAAATATGCTTAATGTAGAAGTAAAAGTATCTAAAACTATCTAAACTTTAAACTAAATTAACATTGATACAGAACAAACGTAATAGAAACAATTAAAAATAAATAGTTTCTTATATGTATATCCCTATGATTTTTATAAGTTTATTATTGTTTAAAACAAGATATTAACTTGAAAAAATAATGTTAATAGTAAACTATTTTTATTAATCTGTTTTAAAAAAATAAAAGAAACGTAATATTTATGTATATGATACAAAGAACAAAAGTTTTAAAACTTTTATATAGTGTGATAAGAATGGTATCAGTATGTGATCAACTTTTTATAATGTTTAACTTTTGTTTATTCATAAATTAAATTTATGTTTCATTTATTGTGTTTGTATCAGCACTAAAATAGATTTGTTTAAAAAGGTATAGATGTTTTGTTTTATTTCAGTTAGTTTTGAGTATTTTTAAAGTAAGTTTAAATAAAAATCAATATGTTTTTTATTCATAAAAATATAAACAGTTAAAACAGTTTTTTATACATCAGACTTTTAAAAGTACTTTGAAAACATGTTCTCAATAATATAACTTTCTTTAAAGTGTTGCATAAGTTACTTTTTTTAAAGCTTATAACATGTAAATAATCTAAAAATCTTCAGGTAATACAATTAAAAAAAAATTATAAGAATACTTTGAATATTTATCTACAATTATATGTTGAATCAGCCAATGTAATTTGATTGAAAATCTGTAATAAAATAATCAGAATTATTTAGTTACCATCATCTAAACATCAAATAAATATAAATCATAATCTGAAAATCATAATCTTAAGTATCTTTGTATAAAAAACTGTCCGGATTTTCGTAAAATATCTTAGCAAGCTGCAAAATTTTCGTAAATTAGTACTATAAGAAAAAGCTTTAAATTTTTTTAGAATACAATAAATAATAAGCTAACAGAAAAATTAGTCATATGTATAGCAAGAAAGCTTACTAAAAAGTAACCACCACATGTAACAAAATAAATATACATTTTGTTGTTTTCAAATGACAATTAAAGTATAGTATACTAAAAGAAAATGTTTAAATACGAAAGCAAAAACACTTTAATGAGTATTTTTTGTTTATTTTTATCTTTACTTAAGCTTATATTTATATAGTTTTACAATGAAGGCTTTACTTAAAATTAAATATTCAAGATTATATGACTTACATCAACTTTTGTAGTTACCGGTAGTTCTTACTTATATAACTAGAAACCTAAGAACATCAAGCAAGTAAAACAAAGGATAGTTTTTTGAAGTATTTGAAAAACTATTTTCCAACTTTTGCATGGTAAGATTTTACTCACGAGCGTGGAAATACATTAAAATCCATTGAATTTTGTTTATTGTAAAATTTCATACAAAGCGTGGGTAAAAAAAGCTTTTGTTTGTGTTTAATTCATAAAAAACTAATTAATTGAATTATTTTCTCATACAACAATTGTAAAAAAAAATCAAAAAATCAACATTCTATATTAGGGGTCGGCAGGCATTTGGTGGTAGCGGGCCAATTTTAAAAATTAATAATATTTGTAAGCCGTAATTGCAGTTTTAGCTTTTACTCTTCGTAAAAGATTCCGAAATATTTTTTGTATGTTATAAAGCTCCCGAAAATTCATAGACTCTTTTTATAATCTTCATTTCAAACTTCAGAATATCTGGTGTAAGTTTAAAATTGTCTTTCGCAAACCGCATCCCATTTATAATAAAGACGTGCTTACAAGCCAAAATTTTCTGGCATTTGAATTAAACTTTTCATTTTTCCAGTGTGCACATTTTATTTAATTTATCTGCTGGGCGTAGATTTTAATAATTAGGCGAGTCGCCGCTTTACTATAGTATGTGCTTTGAAACACAAAATTATAATAATTTTTATACAAAACTAACTTTGTAAGCAAAATGCACTCATTCTTGAGAATGTCAGCAAGTTTGCGCCTACGTGCCTGTTACACAGCAAGCAATAAACAGGAAGTTTTGATGAAGTCAACAATTATTCAAGCAGCTTGCAATCATAACCAGCTCTATTTCTTAATTGTTTCTTACTTTTTTGTTATTTTTACCCATTTCTTACTCACGAAGAGCTGGTATGATAAGACAAGCCAACGGCCTAATCCTAACAGAACTTAGTAACGTTCACAGCCTTAAGTACGTTCGTCTATTGTAACCGTTTAAAAGTTCTGTAAGAATTAAAGTAATAAATGTTTTAGATGAAGTCGCTTTGACCTTTTAATGTGTTTAAATTTAAAATTTGTTATAACCATGTAGATAAATATAAGAAGTATATATTTAAACTACTATTTCTTTTGTTGAGTTTTAGAATTAATTTAAACTACAGTCTATTTTAAAAGAAGTTCCGTTAACATAATTTTAATTTATTAACCATTTTTATAGTACATAGCTAAATAGGTTCTGTTGAAATTTTACTTTAGATCAGTAAGTTCAATATATATTTTTTTAGTAGTAAAAGTTTTTTTATTCAGTTACTTAAGTAGTAAACTATCGTGTTGGTATTCTTTGAATATTTGCCATTTATTAAATCAGTGAATAAAAGATGTTTTTCAATCGAAGTTTTGAACTTTCCTTGTTTTTTGCTGATAAAAGTATACGCTAAAAAATATGGACAATGTTGTTGGGTATATAAATTTCAAAAAATAATTGTATATAGCTTCTAAATCCATAAAAACATAGCTTTTTTAAGGTGTATGAAAGCTATTGAAATGGCGCAAGCATGCACCAAAGTTTTATTACTTGCTTTATATTTTGCATTAAGTTTAGCACCTTCTCTACAGTTCGTTAGTGTTTAAAAATATTATACACAAGTTGTACACATAACATTCTCTTACGCTATCAAGGATACGCTATTTTTCAAACTTTATGAACAATTCGTTTAGGTCAGGGTTACTCAAAGTGATTAACATCGCCACTTTATGGACAATTTATATAGATATTTTTTTGTAGAGTTGTCATTAAATCATAAGCTTGTTATTAAGAAAACATTCCAACGTTTACAAAAGCTAGCAGAGAACACCTTGACTGTCTACTTTATTTTATATAAAAACTATTACTGCGAACGAATTAAAAAGTTTTAGCTTCAGTCATAGGTCTTTTTTTTTAATTTAACCAAAGAATTTGTTTATCTTTATTTTTTTAAATGTCCGTTTAACAAATTTTGGCCATTCAAGGTATATTTTTTGACTAAAAAACTTAATTGAGTATTACGAAAAAGTCCTGGAAGTTAGTAATTAATTTTAACTAAATTATTTAGACTGTTTTACATTTATATGTATTGAAACAAACTATTTCAATGTCATTGTATTTATTAAACTTATAATAAAGTAATTCTAAAAGATATAGTTGAGTATTTTTTCTTATGTACATTAAGGGTACGATTTTAAATTTTTAACCTTAAAATCTGCAAGGTCTTTACAATTTTTGAGCAACCCTGATTCAGCTCATATATACAACTGGCTAGAACTCATAACTTAAATAGTTTAATTCAGAGACTAATACATATTGCTACATATTTGATTGAAAAAACCTATCATTTATTTTAAATTAAAGTGCTTTACTTCTCTAAAAATATTCAATATATAAAATTCGTGTTACTCTTAATTTTTTAAACTAAACACTGCAATAAAGTAAAGATAGGAAGCAGTTTACAAACGTCACATTATAACCGTTGCTTATGAAACGCAAATGCTGTTTTGTAATGCGTGTTTTGCAACCCTATTTAAAAATTTTAAGTTTAGGTTTTATTTACATTTTTCGGTGATTAAACAATTATAAGGTACCAATTATCTTTCGTAGAGCATTAAAAACAAATATCCTTCGGCAGTGTGTTATAATGAAAACTATTTTAAACATTACTGGTGTAAAATAAAATTGTATTTGGAAAAAAAAATTGTTAAAAAAAATTTACCAAAATTAAGTTAGTGTAAAAACAAACCATAAATATCGTACATTTTCCAGTAAAGAGTTTTATAATTACTGCTTACAAACAGTTACTGGAACTCATTTCGAATAAACTAAGCTCACAAAACAAACAAAACTTTATAAAATTACAAGAAGTTGTGCTTTTGAAATGTTAACTTAAATATTTGATGATTAGACTTATAGATATTTATTTTAAAATTTATACAAAAAATAAGAATATAAAAAACATTAACAATTAAACAAGTCCATACAAACTGAACCAACATAAAGTTGGTAATTATCGCACAAAAAGTTTGAACTCTAAAATTATCTAAAACCCATAAGATTATAATTAATGAAAATGTACAATTTTTTAGATGGTCTATTTTCATTTAAAAGCCAGGATACACTTAGTAGATAAACATACTGTCAATTAAATACTCAATAAATAACTTAGTACTTTACAACTTTACTAATTTCTCATTAAACTTAATAAAAAAATAACCTTTTTCACGTCAAATATCAAAACACATATAACTTATTATAAAGTATAATTTTTCAACTATGTTACTTGTTTAAAACTTTGTAAAACTTATTAAGAGATTCACAAAATGCATTTGTAGGAAAACATTTATTAATCTCAAGCTATAATCTCTATTGCATAGAACGGTTAATGTTTTTAAAATGCATATGTATTATTAAACACTTTAAAATTTGCATAAATTTAATATAAAATATTAAAATTAATTCAAAAACATATATTCTACGGTCTACAAAAAAGCAAAAAAAAAACTCATAAATACATAAAATAAAAACTTAATGAAAACTAAATGATCAATTATTTGTGAATAAACATTAAAATAAGGTTGAATACCATTCTTGATAAAAATGAATCAATTATAAAAAAGACAAGAATATATTCAATCTGGTGCTAAAATTCCAAATAAATTAATTAAAGAAACAAAACTAAGATATTAAATGAAAATTTTTGGACTACATTTGAAATATTAATCATTCAAACGATCTTGAAAAAATTCATCATTCACTGCGCTTTAGCCTTTCTCCTCAGCGCTTTCTTGTTCAATGCTTCCATGGATCCCTTGATCAACTTGCAGAACATCCACTCGGGGGCGACAAAGTGCGCGAAGAAACCCTGCACGGCGTGGGGTAAGTACCCGTATGTAGCCGTTGCCTTGCCAACCGTCTTCAGCTGGGAGGCGACGAAGTTTTCTGGTGTTGGAACGAACAGAGATGGTCGTTTCATTTTGGAAAGCTGAAATTTGATTACATAAAATTGTTATTTTTGTTTAAGGTTAAGGCCATAGGAAGAGGGGGTAAGGTATGTTTTTTACAAGTTGATCTAATTTTATACAGTTAAAACTAAGCTTTAAGTTGCTTTTTACCCTTAAAAAAAAATTTGAATTATTTTTTGAGATATTGCAGGTCAAAGTCAGGCCGCATTATAGGTTCCCTATGGGAAAGGAAAACTAAAACAGCGAAAAAAGAATATTTCATTTAAAATCTATCTGCTCCTACATTTTTCAAGCAATCTTCTTCAAACTTTCACAGTCTAATATTATACAATAACAAAAAAAAAAACTTATATAAGACTTATAAAAGTTTTAAGTAAAAGTTTTTTTTTTGAAATCAAAATACTATTTTAAAATTTTTGTCATAAAATTTTAATTTTTTCAAATTATTAAAATTCATAAATAATGTTTTTTTCTTATAATATACAGAGGATTTCCTGAAAATTTGAAGATTGCTTGAAAAATGAATGAGAAGATAGACTTTTAGTGATTTTTAAGATTTCCAAGAAAATTAACTCAAAAGTTAAATGATATTTTTAAATTCGTTAAAAACTAGCTTGTAGTTTGTATTTAAGGCTTTCATATAAAAGTCACAATTAATTTTTTTAAAATAAAGTGTTGGACCCCCCCCCCTATGGCCTTAAGTTTATAAATATTTACCAAAATAAGATGTTTAAAACAAAAAATATCTTTTAAAGTTTTAGTTTAAATTAAAATTTTAAGCCAGTCCTGTTCGTAAACAAAAACATTATACAAAGGTAAAATATAATTACTTTTGTTGAAATCTGAACCAAAAAGTATTTATTTTTAATTGGTATGGACCACTAGCTAACTATTAGGTTTATCGAATGTTATTTCTAATGTGAATTTTAGTTAACTGAAATGAAAAAGATTCAATCCACTTACCTTTGAAACAACAAAGAAAGGGGTGACGGACTGAACAATGATGCCAGCTTGACTGTACTCCCAACTCAAGCACTTTGAAAAGGTGTCTACAAAATTCTTGGCTGCAGAATACAAAGCAAGTAGGGGGGTGGGTCGGCACGCTGAAGCCGATGAAATGTTAAGAACAACTCCCTTCTTCTTGCCAATGAAATGGGGCATGACCACTCGGCACATGTTCACGGCTGAAGTCACGTTCACGTCAAGCATTTTGTCCATGAAATTATGTGAAGGTAGATGGTTGAAGAGCATCGGGTGCTCATAGCTCATGCCTACGTTGTTGACAAGCACGCTCACATTTAACCCCTCCAATTGCTTGCCGATGTTCTCGTAAATGTCCCTCCTTGAAAAGTCGGCTTCAACGCACTTTGTCTCAACGTTGTATTTATTTTCCACTTCCCTGGCCACTTTTTCCAGTTTTTCCATTGTCCTGCTCACAAGCACAATGTTCTGGCTCTGCTTGGCAAGAGCTTTCACGTAGGCAAGACCAATGCCGTCTGTTGCTCCAGTCACCACCGCCCAATCTCCAATCTTTTTGAAGTTGAAAGTGGAGGTGAGCACATATTCTGATAAAAAGTTGCACAGTGAGATGCTGAACTTGGCAGCCAGGTACAACAGGCAGGCTTGACCAACGCACTCAAAAGTGATGTTCATATTTACAAAGCTTCTGTAAAATAGTAAGATGATTATTGTTAGGTCCAATATCTGTCCTAATAAACTAAACTAGTATCTTAAATCGTTATCTTACAATAAAACTCATAAGTTTTTACCAACTAGTATTTATTAATAGATAATTCATTTGAAGAAAATCTTTAAATAGTGATTTTAATACTTTTTAATGTATAAATGGAATTAATACAGTAGACTACCGCTTAAGTACGCACATTTTTTGGTACGCACCTCGCCTTAAGTACGCACTTACCTAGAAAGATAAAAAAATTCTTAATTTTCTTAGATTTAGATTTTTTCTGAAGACTTGTTCCATAGAGTCATTTTCTGACGCTTTCCATCCATTTTTCTAAAATTTTCTAAAACTTCTAATTTTTTTTTAATTAAAAACTTTTAGACTATCTGCAAAAGAAAGGCTAATTTTAATGTGACATAATACTAGCTAACCACAAAAACTAGTTACAATTTTTATAAAGTCAAAATAAACATATTAAAAGAAGCAACAACAACAAAAAACTAAAGTTAAAAAAAAAATAATAAGCATTTTATCACTATGCACTTATACTTTAAATGTTTCTACTGATATAAACTTTCTTAAAAAAACAGTCCTGAATTTTTTCTTTCAAATAAAAAAAAATCAAACACTCTTTAGCTAATGGAAAATTATAGTAAATATATTAACTAAACTAAACTTAGCTAGACTAGCATTATGTAGAAACTTTTTATGGAAAAAAAAAAATATTTTGAACTCTATTAAAAATTTTTGCAGATTAGAATTATGTATCAAATGTTATTTAAATAAAAAGATTTGTTTATTTGGCTTAATTGTTTGGTGCCTAGTTGTAAGAAAGAAAACAAACAACTAAATTTCATATTATACTATGTTGTCAAAAAGTACGCACTACCCGTGCTAAGTACGCACTTTTTGGTCAAGTTCAATTTGTGTACTTAAGCCGTAGTCTACTGTAGCTATTTTCATAATTAACTAGTTATTAACTTAAGTTATGAAAGTTATAAGTATTTACTCTAAGTCAAAATTTTAAAAAAAGTTCATAAAAATTATTTCAATCTTTTTTTATTTGGATGGAGATCTAAATTTTAACAAACTTTCCCTAAATAGTTGAAAAGTTTCCATAAATTTGTATTTTTATAAATTCTAAAAAACAAAAAAGTTTACACAACAAATCAATGAAAAATTGATACTACTTGATATTTTTTCATAATGGCTTAAAACTTTAATAAAAAATACATTTTTATCCCTTATAGTGCCTTCTATAAGTAAGCTATTGAACTAACTTTTTTTTTACATTAATTCTTAAAAGTCTCTTTAAATAATTTGAAGTGTTAAATTTATCTAATAGCTTTGATAAGACTCAACAAAACAAGACCAACTTGTAAACAACAAAGTAGACTCCTCTATAATCTTTTCTTTATCTTTATTTAGAAATTTTCAGGTAGGAGCTTTAAATTAAAGTAAACACATATAATATAGTCTAAGGCAGAATTTTTTAAACTCATTTTTATAATTGCCTCTTTTGGGAGAAATGTATAAAATAATATGCCCTTTTACTAGATTTATATATATTTTAAATTTATACTCATTTACTTTTTTGCTCCCTTACTTTCTATTTCCTCCTGATTGCCAAAATTGCCTTCAAGGAAGAGATATTGTCCACTTTGATAAAAAACATTCAAAATTATAGTAATATACCAAAATGACAAAATTAAGGGCATAGGGGGGGTAAACACCCTTTTTTGGTTTTTGATCTTATTTTATATAGTTTTTACTAAGCTACAAGATGCTTTTTACAGATTTAAAAAATTCAAAATAATTTTTGAGATATAGCGGGTCAAAGTCGGAGGCAACAATAGGATCCTTATGGGAGGCGCAAACTAAAATGGCAAAAATAGACTATTTTACTAAAAATCTATCTTCTCCTACGTTTTTTGAGATAACTACCTCAAACTTTCAGGAAATGTTCCTTGATATATTTAGAAAATTCTGTCGGAAAGAATTTTGAAAAAAATAAAAAATAAAAATTTTATATAAAAAATAAACAAAAAAAACAGTTTTTTTTTTGTTTTTTTGTTATAAAATTTTTATTTTTTAATTTTTTTAAATTTTGTTTTGACAGAATATTCTAAATACTGCAAGGAACATTTCCTGAAAATTTGAGGTAGTTATCTCAAAAAACGTAGGAGAAGATAGATTTTTAGTAAAATAGTCTATTTTTGCCATTTTAGTTTGCGCCTCCCATAAGGATCCTATTGTTGCCTCCGACTTTGACCGGCTATATCTCAAAAATTATTTTGAATTTTTAAAATTTAAATTTTAATTTAAAATTTTTTTTTTCTCAGACCAATTATAATTTGAGAGGAAATGATAAAAAAATAAAATGTAAATATAATTTTAATAACAGTCAGTGGCAAAATTCTTTTTTCTGCAGAACATTAAATATGTGGAATAAGTTACCCAGGGTTCGTGCGCGATTTTTTTTTCATTTAGCCTGACTGAGACCAATTTAGCCTGACATTTTTTCAAAGTAAGGAAAATTCCCTTTAGAAGTAATTTTAGGTATTGGGGGGTCTTGATTAGTACTATTATAGTCTCCGACTTCAATCAGCTTTATCTCAAAAATATTTTGAGCTTTGAAAAATCTGCAAAAAGCAACTCATAGCTTAGTTATAACTCAATAAAATAAGACTAAATTGTGAAAAAGTTGATTGACCCCTCCCTATGCTCTTAACATAACAAATTCAGTAATAAGTTTCAAAATAAGTGTTATATATAATCTATTACTACTGTAAAAATTTAATATATATTACTAAATACAATTGTTAATTTAATTAATCACTAAGTAAAAACATTATAACCAGAAGATTTACATTAAAACGACGTGAAATGTTGTGTTTTATTAAAATTCAAAATGAAACGCTTACAGGAGTATAAAATTCGAACAAACAGCTAAGTTGTTGAACTAAACTGTAATGTTTAATCTGTATTTGTTTAATAAATTTTCATAATTATGACGTATATAATCTACTCAAAACAAAATAATGAAGATTCTAAAAATTTTTTAGAGATTCAACAAATGGTTTTAAGCGTTTATTTTTACAAATACTAACTGATTTTGTCTTTAATAACTAAATCTTTATTTAGAAATAAATTCACATCTCATTTGATCTTAAAAATATTTCTCAATTTTTTTTAATCAAAGATTTAAAAGCAATTGAACTGAGAAAAACTGATATTCTCAAATTTTTAAATAAATTACTGATTTAGCCTGACGTTTTTCAACTTTTTTCAAAAAAACTGATTTAGCCTGACTTAGTCTGATTTAGCGTGAAGCGCACGAACCTTGTTACCGCAGGATGTAGTTTTGTGTGGGAGGGTGGAACAATTTCGATTAAAACTTAAAAAAAATCGATTTAAATAATATAAACACAAGTTAAATACAGTGATTAACAAATAAAAATTCATTGTGAAATATTAGTATCACTAAGATTAATTTTTCTTCCTTACGCCTTCCGCCTACAGATTATAAGTTTTTATATGTAATTTTTGTAAATGTGTAATCTTTTTTAGTCTCTGCATAAGTTTTTATATGAGAATTTATTTCGCTTTGTTCTATGTGCATACGAAGTTATTATTTATCATACAGGATTATTTGTTTGAAATTTGTTTACTATGTTATTTTTAGATTTTAATTTTCATTGGCTGTAATTTGTTCGTTTTTTTTTTGTGTGTATTGTTTAAGCGGCTCAGGTATTAATGCCCGTGTCCATCTTTGCACAATAAACTCCAACAATAGTAATTAATTTATACCTAGATATTTTCATGTAGGGGCTTAAAATTACCAAATATATAACACTTTACTTAAAACGCTGATAAATTTTAGAAGCAAAAAATATAACCAAACTTTACCAGGTACATTAAACTTCTATAATAAGAAAAATCTTAAAGAAATTTAAATAACCAAATTCACACATCACTCATTATGTCAAGAATAGTTTTAAATATCATTATTAGTGTAAAATAGTTGAAAAATAACCCATATTATTATTACAAATGGATATTAGTTATTTTATTTATACTTGTTTTCAATTCAGACTTTTCATTGTTAATAGAATAATTCAACACAAGGAGTTTTTTCAATTAGTGTAAGCAATCATGCCTCCAAAACAAGAGGATAATCCAAAACAAGAGGAAAAGGTACACATCAACATTGTGGTGATTGGCCACGTGGATAGTGGCAAGTCCACCTCAACAGGCCACCTTATCTACAAGGTCGGCGGAATTGACAAGAGGGCCATTGAAAAGTTTGAGAAGGAGGCTCAGGAAATGGGCAAGGTAAAAATTTACTAACTTAGCATTTTGTATTGATTAACTAGTTTTAAGTTTGTACCTCTCAGATTTAAGCTAGGAACTTCAAATTTGCTGTAAACATTACAAAAGTGTTTAAACAACTTTTGAAGGTTAATATTTTTGATTAGGTAAGTGGAATGTAATTTCTTTTAAAAACAAAGCTTCGTTTTTGTAATCTTATTTCAGTAAGTTAGAAATGTTGGCAAAATGTAAAAACTGGTCAGAAAAAAATGTCTCTAATTTTTAAGGGTTCATTCAAGTACGCGTGGGTGCTGGACAAGCTGAAAGCAGAGAGGGAGAGAGGCATCACGATTGACATTGCCCACTGGAAGTTTAAAACTCAAAAATACATAGTAAACATCATTGATGCTCCTGGCCACAGGGACTTCATCAAGAACATGATAAGTGGTTTGTGTTTGAAATATCTCTGGTGAAGTAACTTGAGTGTTTTAATGAGCTTCTTTTTCAAATTAAGCTCTATACTTGCAAGTACAGAATTACTTGTGAAGTGAACTAAATTTTTGATAGACTGTTATACAGTTACTTAGAGACAAATAAAATAAAGTAGAAAAAAGTAACTGTTTTAATTTTTTATTCAGTGATAATACTTTCTAAAATTTGCTGTATGCAGATTTGCTGTGTGCGAAAATTTCATTTTTATTTTGCCTGATAGTTTTTCAAAGTAAGGAAAATCCCCTTTTGAAGTCATTTTGGGTCTTTATAAGTAAATTAACAAAATAAAAGTATTCTCAAAAACTACTTTAAAAGAAAATAAGAACTTATGAAGTTATTTTTCCACATAGTTTGATCGCTTACCCAGCAACTTGAATATTTTAAAGTCGTCATTGTAATTTCTGCTTCAATGAATTTTATCTTTATCAAATAACTTGTAAAATATAACTATACTATGAATATATGGAGAGAAATTAATATCTTAAGCTAAGTTTTAGTCTTGTAAATATCTCTAACATTTTAGAATTAACAAACAGTTAAGTATATGAATAATCTGCTAAGAGTTTTTATCTAAAAAGTATTTGGTATAAAGCTTCTAAACTAGATATTTAAACAGTAAAACCAACTAAGCTATGAAAAACATAGATGATGTAAATAAATTCAAACAAACAGTTAAGTTTTTAATTAAACTGTAATTTTCAAACAAAATATTTTATATGAATTTTCATAATTATATATTCTATTCAAAACAAAAATTCCTTTAGAGATTCAACAAAAGGTTTTAAACTTTTTCTTACAAATACTTACTGACTTTGTCTTGAATAATTTAATTTATAATTAAAAACAAACTCACACCTTAATAATACTCAAGAAAAAAAAAAATTTTAAATTTCAGAAGTTTTCAAGCAAAAAAACTGAAAAAAACTGATGTTTTGCAATTTTTTTCAAAAAAACTGATTTAGATTGATTAGGCCTGATGCGCACAAACCCTGTGTATGTATAACAGGCTTTTCTAAAGTGGCTATTAGGGACTTTTAATTAGGAAATAGTAAATGATTAATCTAAAAAACGGCTATACCTAACAATAAGGGAAATTATTTTTGTACTTCTGGCAAGAAGGGCGTTTATAAAAATGAGTTTGGGAAACCCTATGTAAACCCTATGTGTGTAATAGATTTTAGTTCCTCAGAAATGCTTAGTTGTAAACATAATAGAACACCAACTCAAATATTCAAACCAGGGTAAAGTTTCAGAAAACTCTATGGCAAAGTTATGGCAAATCAAAATTTATGAAAATATCTTAAGTAAATGTTTTTATATTAATTATGTTAAATATTATAATTTAACTCTAAAATTCTAGTTCAATTATGCTTTTTTATGCTAATAAAATAAAACCAAATTTTTTAAAGAAATTGTTTTAAAATATGCATGTTATAAATTGTTAGAACATAACACTTTCATCAGTTCCTTCACATACTGTAACAAAACGAAACAAAAACGAAACGAACTTGTCACTCAATGTTAAATTATTACATACAATAGAATACATCAGTAAAAAAAGTGCATTACAAAGCACTTATAAGAATTCCTGTGTTTCCTAGTTTGTCAAGAATTTTCAATAAGTGTTAATTTGCTTTTTTTGTTATTTTGTAAAATAACTTATATCAAAATTTCCTAGTGTTAATGGGAATCATCCATTAATTAAAAAAGTAACCATTTGGTTAATTAAAACTAAAACTATTGTTGAAATTTTTTAAACAAGATTTCAAGTAAGGCAAATTTCAGGAACTGCAGAGGCTGATTGTGCAATAATGATGGTGGACGCTCAAACCAATGAGTTTGAAGCTGGAATCAGTAAAAACGGCCAGACTAGGGAGCATGCCTTGCTGGCTTACACGTTGGGAGTCAAGCAGATGATTTGTGCAGTTAACAAAATGGACAGTACCAATCCGGCTTACAGCCAAGCAAGGTTTTTAATTCAAAGTGTTTAAACACACATTAAGTTTTAATCATATACTATAATCTATAAATAAGGCCTCGAATTTAGTTTTGTTATAACAGAAAGAAAAATTTTAGTTGAGTTTTAAAAAAGACCTTCTCCTTATTTTTTAAGATGTTTAAACTATAGTTAAAAACTTTAAAAGGGCATCATACTTGTAATTTATTTAGCTACATATAATTATTGATGAGTAGATTTAATTAAAAAACTAAAAATCTTTAAACACAAACCTTCAATCCAGTTCAACTCAAAAGTACAGTATCCACCTTATACATAACCTTTGTTTGTTTTGAACTTAGATAATACTTTTAAACCAACACATATGGTTTTAGATTTAAAGAAATCAGAAAGAAGGTTTCAGCATACCTTGGTGAGATCGGTTACAACCCTAAATCTGTAGCGTTTGTTCCGATTTCAGGGTTTAATGGGGACAACATGGTAGAATCCACCACCAACATGCCTTGGTACAACGGGTGGAAGATTGAAAGGAAGGAGGGAAATTGTTCTGGAAAGACGCTGGTAGAAGCTATAGACGCAATTTTGCCACCATCAGAGCGTTTAGAAGTAAGTGAAAAGCAAAAGTAAAAAACAGATAGAAGAATTAAAATACAGTTACTAAATTTTACAACATGATTTTAAATAATTAAATATAAATTATTTTTAATAATTCACTAGTTATTTTACTTTCAACTAACAGAACCAGCCTTTGCGAGTGCCGCTTCAAGACGTGTACAAAATAGGCGGGGTAGGAACAGTGGCAGTGGGTAGAGTTGAAACAGGAATACTCAAGCCTGGCATGATGGTGACTTTTGGTCCCGCTAATATTACCACAGAGGTCAAGTCGGTTTCAATGGACCATGAGGATATAAAAGAAGCAAAGTCTGGCGATCATGTAGGTTTCAACGTGAAGAACGTGTCTGTTAAAGAAATCAAGCGCGGTATGGTCGCAGGTGACAGCAAAAATCATCCTCCAAAACAAGCAAGAAGCTTCACAGCTCTGGTCTCAATCCTGAACCACCCAGGGCAGATCCACCCAGGGTATGAACCGGTGTTGGATTGTCACACAGCTCACATTTCTTGCAAGTTTGCTGAGCTTAAGCAGAAAGTTGACAGGCGCACGGGTGAGGTTCAGGAGGAGAATCCAAAAATGATTAAGTCTGGAGACGCTGCTTTGGTCAAGCTTGTGCCAAGTAAACCAATGGTTGTTGAGTCTTTTGAAGAGTATCCTCCCTTGGGGCGTTTTGCTGTCAGGGACATGAGGCAAACCGTTGCAGTGGGAGTCATCAAGAGTGTTGAAAAGGTTGAAGGTGTAAAAGATGGCAAGGAAGCAGGTAAATCAAAGTAAAGATCAAAAAACATTTGAAAAACCCCAGCAATTAATCAGCTTTTTTTTTTCTTAACTTTAATTACTCAATAGTTTTTATTTGTTTCATTAAAGGTGTAACAAATTAATAAACTTGATGCTTAATTTCTAAGAAGTACACAAAACTTAAAACATATTCAAACATTTTTAAATGCAGATATTTGAAGATTAAACAGGGTTTGCAAAATGTTGCTACTTTAGACTGACATGCCTCAATTTACAATAATACTTTACTTAAGCTTTGTTAATCAGTTCCCAATTGGGCTTGTAACCTGATAAAACGATACAGCTAATTTGTTTAATTATAATGTTGTATCCTCATAAAAATAAATCCATTTGGCACATATTTTACAACTTAAATATTTTACATTAGATATGGGCCCTTAGAAATATCATAATAACTTGTGTCTCTAGAACTTGAATTGACATGTGACTAATACAAGCGTATTTAATGTTTTACCTAAAGAGTGCTCGCTCACTAAATTTTAAACTAAAAAATATAATTTAACTACAACAATTTATATACACTCATTTCATGGTACTCCCCTCTCACTGATAAATAAACTCAACTCTTTGCAAAAAACCCTGAAAGATGAAAAATATTATATTGATTTATTTACCATACATATTAGATTAAAAAAATCTAAAAACAATTGTTCATTCAAAATTAAAACTTTCTCTTAATTTTAGTTTGAAAACTAGAATATTTAAAACATTTTTGCTGACTGATTCTTACATTTTGCCAACATTACTAATTTTACTAAAATAGGATTATAAAAACCAAGTTCTTATTTACTAAGAATAATACAATCTAATTATCTTCTCGGAAAAAAAAAATTTAATTTACTTAAATAGTTATATTCATGTGCATACGTTTTTTTACAATTGTTTTATAACTTAAGTCTATTAAGAATAATTTAAAATGCTGTATGCTTTGCTAAACGTCATTTAATGAGAGACTTAAAACAACAATTGAATTTAGTTAAATAAAATTTTAAAATAAGATATGGAATATATTTAAATAATAACTGCTGTTTTGACAGTGTAGTAAGCAAGAATCATTTTTAAGGTGTCAAAAAGGAGAATATCAAGCTGAGGCTGGACGAAGAAGTGTTGGGAGATGGCAGCAAGAAACTGTCGAGTTCAAAGCAAATAAAAATATTGGCGCGAGAAATTCAGGGCGACAAGCTTTTTGAACTAGATGTTGCAAGAGAAGCTCCGGTAGGTGTCGTCCAGGAGATAGTTGCTGATAAATTAGGTCGGTTTGTTAATACAGGAGTATTAACAGCTGGTAGTTAAATAAGAACATTTTAATTTAGTATTTTTTTACTGCTTCTATATAAATGTCTACCAATTGTCATTTAAGTTAAATGCTTTAAGATTTACACAAAAATTTACCAAAAGAGACCAACTATACTTATTAAAACAAATATCAAGTATAAAAACTTCAAGCAAAAAACTATATATTTTTTAAATTACACATAAAACATAAACATAAACCTTTCATGGTTTTTGTTTAATGCAAACTGTGTCATTATTATTTCTAAATGCTAAATTTATATTATTTGTAAAATGTTAATTAAATTTATAGCTTAAAAAACTCACAGTTTCAACTCAACAATATTTATCAGTAACCACTATTTTTTTAAATAAAATGAACTATAAACTATGAACACAATATTTTTTTATAAATTAAACATTTTCATGCTACAATTGCGCGGCTTGCCAATTTTTTAATTTCAGTAAAACCTTCATTTACCAAATAGCTTTGCTTCTATAAAAACTGTTTAACTCAAGTTTTTATGTAAAACAACCATTATGCTTCAACTAACAGGAGTACGACCAGAACACCTTGCTTTGCAGTTCAACGAAGCTCATCTGTCTGATCCAAACGTATTACTATCTGAAGCCGGTATGACCAACGGTAGCATTGTGATGTTTCACCAACGACCTGCTTATGGAAATCAACCTGATTTCAATCACCGTCAACCTGATTTTAATCAACCTCAAACAGATTCTAACAAAATCAGTTTTGAAAAACGTTTTTAACTGCAGTTTCTAATTGCTCTAATTCAAACTGTTTAACAATGAGATTTTAATCTGGAAAATCCTATGTTTAAAGTTCAATTTTTCATTCTTCTGTTTTGTTTTCAAGGTGATTACTCAAGCAGAAGATTTTTATAAACTATATATTATATATACTGTTCTTAACTAATGATGTCTTGTTACAGCTTGCCTAATAAAACGTTTTATATGTTTAGTCCTTAAAGTAAAAGTTTTAATTAACTTTATTTAAAAAAAATTTACTTAGTTTTTTGGTGATATTTTGCACCTAGAAAATAAAAAGTTGTAAACAACACAGGTAAGCTTTTTAGTCTAATATTAAGTAGTAAGATGCTAAACAAGCTTTTATTTTGATATGGTCCAATGCTTACATAATACATAATGGCTGTTTTCACTGAATAAACTATTTTATTAATGTATAATTTATTTCTAAATCTGTTTTTTTAAACTTTTACGTGAAAAACAAACTTTAAAATGTATGTTGAGGTATATATGGTACAAATCATGATTTTAAATAATTGATACAAACTAGCGCAATCTAAAACAAAAAATAGTCTTTGTTGGCAGTATTATCTCTTTTTTTTTTTGATTAGTTAGAACTATTTGTATAAAATTAAACAAATTTTTTTTAACTTTAAACACAAATAAAAAGTTAAAGTTTTAGAAATGTTTTTTTTATGATTTGAAAAAATGTTTAACCCTAAAAGTAAAACTATAACTACAAATATTAACATATTGTAAGTAAGCTAACTAAGTTTAAAAAACTTAACAGATAATTTTTTTATCAATTTGATCTTATTTGTTTAAAAAAACAGTGGTATTTCAATTTTAATTACTAAAAAAAAACATTTTATTGTTAATTAGAGAAAGTATAGATTATTATTTTAAATAACTGATTAAAGTTAAACAAATATTTCAAATAGCTTATTAAGCTAAATTTACAAACCATTACAACTATACTGATATGCCTAGTAAAATAAATTACAATTTAAATCATTGCAAGATTCTAATTTTTACCTGTCAAATAAACACACCTTATCAAAAAATAGTTTAACACTGATTGTGTTAAGTATTAAAAATAGCTTAGCTATTAAAAAAAAATTGTTAAAAATTTGGTAGTTGAAAGCTACATAGAGGATTTAAAAAACTACTCCAAAAAAATATACTCAAAAACAGAAACAGTTTTTTTTACGCGAAAAAAAATTAACTATTTTGCAGAAATACCTTTTTCCTAACTTAACCAACTAAGTGGCAACCAAGTAAACTTATGAAAATAAAATTTAGTTGACAATTAAACTTCAAATTAAAATGTTTTTGAAATACCAATTTATATTTATTGTAATTCAACAATTTGCTTAAAAAATATACTGTTATTAAGTATTCATTTTTTAGCTGGTAGAATTTTGTATCACAAAAAACTTTTTAGTACTAATTAATATACTTCTGTAGTTCTTGTTTATAAAAATAAACTACAAATTTGTAGTCCTCAAACTTGCAAATTTAATCTTTCACTTAATTTTAATCACACAACAACTCTCTCTCACTATCAATAAAATAAAACTAGTACTTATAAATTTATAGTTGCTTTTCATTCGTTCACCATAAAATAAAACGTAAGCTTAAAAAGTTTCAAGTCATATTTTTTTTAATTTTATGATATTTTTGATAAATAACTGAATAACTGATGTGTTTCATTTAACAAGTATTTACTATTTTGCTCAATGTTCAAATAAAGTAAGCTATGTACAAATTAAGATCTATCAATGTTTCAAGTCTATTTAAAAATATTGATCATTTATTGATCTTATTAGTGTTATTTTTTGATTCATTTACAAAAGTTTTTTGTATAAGTACTTTTAAACATCAAACAATTTTTAAAAACTACAAACATTTTTTATATCAAATAAATTAAAAAGCACTTGTAAAACTAAGTAAAAAAAAACACTTTTTTAAAGTTTTTGTGCTTTATTAACATGTTAGTAGAAACATTTCCTGAAAATTTGAGGTAGTTATCTCAAAAAACGTAGGAGGAGATAGATTTTTAGTGAAATAGTCCATTTTTGCCATTTTAGTTTGCGCCTCCCATAAGGAACCTATTGTTGCCTTAGACTTTGACCGGCTATATCTCAATAATTATTTTGAACTTTTTAAATCTGTAAAAAGCAACTTGTAGCTTAGTAAAAACTATATAAAATAAGATCAAAAACCAAAAAAGGGTGTTTACCCCTCCCCCCTATGCCCTTAATAAAATAAACATAAGAATATGAACTTAACAGGGTTGCGACTTGTTTTTTCCAAATTTTTTCCAGGTTTTCAAAATTTCTTCCAGGTTTTTAAAGTATACATTTAGGGTCTATTTTTAGTTTTAAGTTAATTTTTATGTAAGAAACTGTGATAAATAGTATAGAAATATCGAAAAGATACTGAAAAGTTACTTTAAATGTGTTTTTTAATAAAAAAATTTTTTGATGATGACAAAAAATCTTAATCATATGATAGATTTTTAGTGATAAATTGAAATTTTACTACTGAAAATGTTAAAATTAATAAAAATTCCTGGTTTTTCCAGGTTTTTTTCAAAATTTCAAAAATTCCAGGTTTTTCCTGGTTATTTTTGCCTAAATTGTCAAATTCCAGGTTTTTCAAGGTTTTTCCAGGTAAAGTGGCAACCCTGAACTTAAGTATCAAACAGAAACAGAGCAAGAATGCACTATCTGAAAAGATGATGAAGAAAATAAGGAGTATGTTGATTGGAAATTTAGCTTGTGAAACTAAATAGATTGACTAAAAGACAGATTACATAGAATAGAGGTTTTTAATAAAAAATGCAAAGTATAAACAATTTGCAACAATGAGGTTAAAAAAAGGAAATTATATAATAACTTGTTTAGAAAGTTAAAACCACACTGTAAATGAAGAGCTGGTTACATTGACAGAGCAATCAATGAGGCACACAGTAAATCATATTGAAAGAATTTAGAAGATAGGAACACAAAGCCAAGTTGGGTAGACAAAAAATACTTTAGTTCTTAGTTGTTAGATTTTAACTAGCTGGGTGCCACACATATTAAAACAAAACTAGCATTCTGGCAACTATGATTCAGCTGTTGTATAACAAATAGTAATAAAAATAAGGAAGAGGAAAATTATTTTTTTACAAGTTGCACTAAATTTGTAGACTTTTAACTACTAAGCTATAAGCTGCTCTTTACAGTTTTTTAACTTTCAAATTATTTTTTGTAAAATAGCAGGTTAAAACCATATAGTACAATAGATTCCTTATGGGAGTAAAAAACTAATATTTCAACAAATATATGTCAATAAAAATCTATTGTTTTCTACATATTTTAAGATAAATATCTCAAATTTTTAAGAAATGATTTTGCAGTATTAAGAAAAATTTATTGTAAAATTCTTATTTAAACTTAAAAATTATGACAAAAATACAGAGAAAAAATTTGTTTATTTTTTTGATAGTTCATTTTAATTTTTAATATTTAAAAACTTTCTTAATTAATTTTGAGTTTAAAGAGTAAAAAGTAACTGGTAGCTAGTTATTTATGTACAACATAAGACTAAACATAAATGTTTTTCACCTCTTCCTCTCCCACCCCTTCGTCCTTAAAGCCTAAATAGCCTTAAAGCCTTAAATAAATGAAATTGAGTCTTTTTGCAGATAAAAAACATCAAAACAAAGTTAAGAAAAAAGTCAATAGCCTATTAAGGATATTATTTTAATCAGAGTTGCCACTATTTCAGTCAAAGAACCAGCCAACCAAAAACTAGTGATCTGACTAGGAACATATTTATAGTCCAAGTTTATGGGATGTTTAAATAATAATATGAACCAAAAACTGAAAAAAACTATTGTTAATAAAAATAAAATAACTAGAAATGTCTAAAATAATGAAATTATTAAAAAATAAAAATTCTAATAATAAAAATATTAAGTGAAAAAAATAGCCTGGGATTTAGGAAAAACTTAAAATGAGTCTGAGTTCTGAGGGTTGCCAAGCCTTTTTTGAAAATATTTTTCAGGTTTTTTAAATTACAAGTTCTTTGTCAAGTGTTTGTATAAAATAAATTTAAGGTAAATTCTGTCTTTAACAGTATAAAAATATTGAAAAGATACTGTAATGCTACTTTAGTTGTGTTTTTTAATAATAAAATTCTAACAAATTCAACAAAATCTGTGTATAAAATATATTTTTTTATGTTATCCAAGTTTTATTATTTTACATTAAAAAATTAATTAAATTTGAGGTTGACAGGTTTTTAAGCAAATTTTGTTAAAAATATTTGTTTAAATTTCTAAATTTCTTGGTTTTTCATTTTTTCTTTTGCCAAACTCAATGTTTTTCAACAATTTTAAAGATCCAGTTCTTAAAAACTTTAAACTAGCTTTAATTATCCTTAGTAAGTGGCAACGCTATTTAATGCAATAATAGAAGAATTTTTTATTTATTTATTTACAATAAACTAGCAAGTGAAGACTTTAAGCCAACAAACAGTGAATTTAAGAATGCATATAAGATATAAAAACAACACCAATCTGAATAAAAAAAAATTCTTATTAAACCTATTACTTAAAACAAGATTTCTACAAAATTATAAAATTAGTCCAGGACACAGTAAATTTATTACTTGTGATTTTTTTCCTCTGCATCAATAGTTACAAAAAATCAAACAATGGTTTAAAAAATCTACAAGTATAATGCATTCTATTTAAGTTCAAAGCAGTTTCCGACAACAGTCCTCAGTGAACTTTGTTAGACTAAAAAACTGAGACACATTCATGCAACAAGTAAATAAAAGTAAAAAAATATCATGACGTAGTTATTCAAAACTGTGTGTAAAACCAAATTTGTAAAAGGTAGAAGATTTTTTACATTATCATTATAATGATATTTTTGTATGTAAAAGTAAATCCAAATGAAATGAATGTAAAATTAATTGAATTTTCCAATATAAATTTTAAATAAAAAACTTTCTTAGTAAGAAACTGTTTGATGTAAGTTATTGTTAATATAAGTTACTGTTATCAGTGAAATAAAGATAAAAAAAATTTCCCAACAATACTTAAAGTAATTACAAAAACCTATTATTTTAAAAAATCAACTATAAATTTGTATTGACCTCTTTTAATATTATCCATATGAGAAAATAAAGATCACAATCAATTATAGTTTAACATGCAGAAAAAACTGTTTTTGTTGAAAGTTAAGGGCATAGAGGGGGGTACACCTTGATTTTTACAAGTTGATCCTAATTCATAGAGTTTTATCTGAGCCATCAGACATTTTTAACCGCTTAAAAAAATTCAGAGTAAATTTTTAGATATGATCTATCAAAGTTGGTGACCTAAATAGGTTCCTAATAGAATGCGCAAAAAAAGACCATTTCACTAAAAATCTATCTCCTTTTTTATTGTTTAAGCAATCTTCTTCAAACTTTAACAGAAAGTGTATTACTTAATTTTAAAAAGATTGTATGCAGGATTTTTTTAATTATGAAAAATAAAATTTTCATTAAAATAAAACCACTCATTTTTTTTGTTTTTTTAATTTTTTTTTTTTTTTTTTTCAGTACTTTTGAAATTCCAATATTCAAAGTTCTTTAAACTATAAAGTAATGTTTCCTGAAAGTTTGTGGACTCTAACTCAAAAAATGAAGGAGAAAATAAATTTTTAGTGATTTTTCGAACTTCCAAGAAAATTGAGCCCAAAAAATTTGCAGTCCATATGTTTGTATTGGAAACTTATTATAAAAATTACAATATTTCAAAAGTTAAATAATATTTTTAATTATATAAAAACTGGCTTATAGTTTGTACTTTAAGCTTTCATGTAAGATCCAATGTTATCTTTGGTAAAAAAAAAACTTGGACCGTATGTCCTTAAGGAAATAGTGTTTAAAGTATGAATGTATTTATACAGTAGGGCATAGGGAGTCAAATTCTTTATTAAAAAATATTAACTATGACTCTTAAATGAAAGCTTTAATTATAGAATACTAGCCAGTTTTTATAAAACTTTATTATAAATTTAATTAAAAAATTTCTTTTATAAACTATTTAATTTAAAATTATAAATTTTATTTAATAGTTCATATATTTCAAACTTAGTAAAATATTAATACAAAAGTAAGGCAAGTTTTTGTTAATTTTTTTGGAAGGTTAGTAAAAATTTACTAAAAAACTATTTCTTCCTTCAACTTTTGATCTAGAGACCTTAAATTTTTAGGAAATATTTCTTTTACAGTTAAAAGAATTTATTTTTTAAATATTTAGAGATAAAAAATAAGGTAGTTTTTAATACCAAACATTTTATTTTTTTGAAATTTAATATAGTTCTTGCATTTAATCAATTAAAATATTAGTAATGGAATTAGTATGAAAACTTGAAGAAGATTTTTGAAATAGATATTAATGAAATAATCATTTTTTGCTTTTCATTAGAAACATATTGAGCTCACCAACTTTGATGCTTATATCTCAAATCTTATTTTAAATCTTGTTAAGCTGTTAAAAATGTCTGGTTGCCTAGAAAGACTTTAAAATTAAGATCAACCTGTAAAAAACAGTTGGATATAAGTACTTTAAAAATGGTGTGTTGTAAATTATTTTATATAGGTAGCATAATTATTTTTCTGTTACCCATTTTGAGTATTCTAAATTAAGTTCAAAGCTCACTAAAAGTGGTTGGGTTGACTTATAACTAAAGCTTACCACCTAGGCTCTAACTGTCTTTTTTTTTGTTTGTTTGTAGATTTTGCTGGGTATGTATCGACTTGTAAAAGTATAGACATAGGAGTGTCACAAGGCTCAGTTTTGGATCCCTTATTGTTTTTGGTTTATATCAATAATTTACAAAACAATACAACTCTAAAAGTCTTGAACTTTGCAAATGACACCCTGTTATACACTACCCTGAAGAAAAATACCTATCAACAAGATAATATATACAGGGTTGCCACTCTTTGAGCCAAAAAATCTTCCCTGAGTGACCAAAAATTTCCCTGAGTAACCTTAAATTTCCCTGAGTTTCCCTGAGTACTTTTCAAATCTTAAAATTTTTTTTTTTCTTCTAACACAAATTATTAATACCTCATTCTCATTTTTCTTCTTTAATAATAAAAGGAAGGTTGTATGTGTATGCTTCTGCATTAAATTTATGAAAAAAACTGTTTTCAAAAACTCAATCTTAAAAGGTTTAAACCAATTAAAAATTAAAAACTAAACTTTTGTACAACTTTGTGTAAACTTGTTAGTTAACTTTCTACATAAAAGAATATAGTTTAATTTGTTTGACATTTTAATTGACAAAATTTTTAAACTGTACTTTACTCATAATACTTAAAAAAGCTTTTAATTTTTTATGCAAAAAAGTTGTAAAGTATATTAAAACATTCACACTAAAAAATTTATTACCATTACTGCTACTACTTTTGAAATTATTATTTATAAACAAAAATTTAACCTCTATTTTTTTAACAAAAGTAATACAACACTAATCTGTATTCATTTTAATTTTTTTTACTGAAAACAAGTAGTTGTAAACAAATAACAAATAACTTTATTATTTAAAAAATAAGAACTAATAGTACAACATAGTGTTTTTTAAACTACATAAGTAACAAAAAATATAAAGTTTATTAGAACTTTTCAATGAATAGTTAACAACAACTTTCATTTCTCTAAACTGTTTGATTTTACTTAAGTAAATATAAATTTAAAACTTAAAAAAACTACAATGTTAATACTAAGAATATTGAAGAACTAGCCGCAAGGCTAAAAAAATTCTAAATAACCACTTAAATAATAAAAAATTACTACTTTTGAACAAAATATTGAATCTGGATTAACTAAACCTCATTATAGATCTAGAAAAAAATTTCCCTGAGATTTTCAAAAACTTCCCTGAAATTTAGAGAAAAAATCAAAACTTCCCTGAGTTTCCCTGAGTTAAAAGAAAAATGCCAAAATTCCCTGAGTTTCCCTGAGATTCCCTGAGATTTTCTACAGTTTGAAAATTCCCTGAGATTCCCTGAGTGTGTGGCAACCCTGTATATATTTAAATTCACAGTTGGAAAATGTATTGAAATGGTTGATCAACAACAGGTTTAAACATAATGTAAGTAAAACTAGGTATATGCTATGTCACTCTTGTAAAACAGAAGTATGGAAAGACACAAATTTATATATAAAAATCGGTAATTCATCTATATCAAAAGTAGAAAATTATAAGTATCTTGGTGTTACAATTGATAGTAACCTCAATTGGTATGACCACATTAAAGCAGTATAAACTAAGTTATTGATGACAATAGGTATTTTATACAAAACTAGGTACTTTTTAAATCAAAATTCTTTGTATTATATCTTTAATTCACTTTTGATGAGTCATGTAAGATATGGTCTGTTGTGTTGGGGTAGGGTAAGTAAAACTAAAATTACTGAGGTTGATAAACTCATAAATAGAGCATTAAGATGAATTCATTTTAAAGGTTGGAATAAAAGTGTTAACAGTATAAGAATAGAAAAGAAAATATTATAAAGTATGAGTTAGGAGTTTAAAAGAGATACTTTGCCAGACTTAATGTGTTACTTTACAAAAGTAAATAAAATTCACAATTATTCAACAAGATTTTCAGAGACAAATTATTATATCCCTAGAGTATATAGTATTTATGGTTCTAAAACCTTGTCCTATCTTGGATGTTAACTATGGGAGGAAATTCCAAGAAAACTAAAAGATCAGAGCTACCTTGGATCTTTTCAATCAGAACTAAAAGTTGTTTTATTTAAAAATCAAACAGATAGAATGCAAACATTTTCTCTATATTTTTTAACAACTAAGATAAGTTTTTGGTATTAGTATATTTGTAATCTATTTTTTGGCTAATTGATAATGGTTTGACTGGGTGTGGGCAGTATTGGCTTGGTTTTTTTTTTTTTTAATTTGGGATTTAGTGTTACTGTTTTGTCTCCATTGACTATGTGGCTAAAAAAAGGTTTGCTTAGTTTTTATTTTACTTAACTCTAATGTTGATTCATAAGTTAGATGAATAGAGTTTTTTTTTTACAGAGGTACAATATAGTATTTAACTATCATTAATAATTTTAAAATTATTCTATTAATATTATTATTTAAAAAAAACAGCTGATGAGTCCACTATACAAGTAATAAATGTATTTAAGTACATACAGTATTATTTGATGGTGTATCTATTATTTTTTATTATGATTTTTTGTTTTTTAACTGCATCAGAAAAAAGAAAGGAAAAATTTTTGATCCATTATCAAGTTTACTATATAAGTTATATTTTACTTTGAAACTTGAGTTTAACGTTAAGTTTATTAGATATTAGTTTAGTTGTTTTCATGTTAAGGCCATAGGGGGGTAAACCATGTTTTTTACAAGTTGATCTTATTTTATAGAATTTTTTCTAAGCTTCAAGATGCTTTATATTGTTTTAAAAATTCAAATTATTTTTTGAGATATGACCAGTCAAAGTCGGGTTGCATAATAGGTTCCCTATGGGAAGGGAAAACTAAAACAGCAAAAAAAGACAATTTCATTTAAAATCTATCTCCTCCTACATTTTTCAAGCAATTTTCTTCAAACTTTCACAGTCAAACTAATCTTTATATAATGATAAAAAAAACGTTACTTTGGAATTCAAAAATTTTTTTGTAAAAATATGTTTTTTTTGAAAAAAAAACACTTTTTTTTTAATTTTTGTGATAAAATTTTTATTTTTTTAAATTATTAAAATTCTAAAGTAACATTTTTTCCTTTTATTATAAGGAACGTTTCCTGAAAATTTGAAGAAGATTGCTTGAAAAATGAAGGAGGAGATAGATTTTTAGTGAATTTTAAAATTTCCGAGAAAACTGACCCCAAAAAATTTGCGGTCTTTACGTTTATATTGGAAAATTTTTACAAAAAATTAAATATCTCAAAAGTTAAATGATATTTTTGAATTCTATAAAAATTTGCTTATAGTTTGTACTTAAAGCTTTTATATGAAAGCCAAAGTTAATTTTAGTAAAAAAAACATATAAGTTTAACTATTGGTAAAGATTATGCTTGGTATTTTTCTGATTGTCTTTTAAGTAAGTTTTCTCTCATTCCATATTGAAATGCTCCAAGATAGCTCTGATCTATCAAGTTTCTAGGCAATTCTTCCCATAGTTTAGAACCAAGGTAAGACAATGTTTTAAGACCAAAGAGACTATTTACTCTGGGAAAAAATAGTTTGTTTCGGCAAATCTTGTTAGATGATTATGCATTTTATTAACGTTTGTAAAGTAAGGCTTAAAGTTAACTGGCAAAGTATCTTTTTTAAATTTATGCATAAAAACTCCTACCTCATACTTAAACATATTTTTAACATCTAATATTTTCTTTTCTATTTTTATACTTTTAACACTTTCATTCCAACCTTTGGAATGAATGCATCTTAATGCTCTATTAATGAGTTTATCGGTCTCAGTAATTTTAGTTTTACTTGCCCTACCCCAACACAACAAACCATATCTTACATGACTCATCAGAAGAGAATTAAAGATGTAGTATAAAGAATTTTGATTTAAAAAGTACCTTGTTTTGTATAAAATACCTATTGTCTTCAATAGCTTTGTTTTTACTGCTTCAATATGGTCAGACCAATTGAGATTACTATCAATTGTAAAACCAAGATACTTATATTTTTCTACCTTTAATATGGATGTATTACTTGTTCTTATTTGTAAACTTGTGTTTTTCCAAACTTTTGTTTTACCAGAGTGAAAGAGCATGTACCTTGTTTTATCAGTATTTAGTTTAAGCCTATTATCCTTTAACCATTTTGATACATTATCTAGTTCTGAATTAAGGTGTGCAGCGTCCGTTTTGTAATTGTCTTTTTTAAATGTGGTATATAATAATGAATCGTCTGCAAAATTTAGTACATTTAGACTGGTGTTGTTTTGAAGATCATTAATATATACCAAAAACAATAATGGTCCCAATACAGAACCCTGTGGCACTCCTACTTCTACACCCTCCCAATCTGATTCATGCCCTCCAAAAATAACAAATTGCTTTCTTTCAGTTAAATATGATTTTATTAAATTATGCATTTTTCCATTATTCCAATATATTCTAATTTGTCTAACAAAATCTTTCTATCCACACAGTCAAAGGCCTTGCTCAAATCTAACAAAACAGCACAAACTGCATTTCTCTTATCAAAGGAGGACAATGTACTTTCCAAATTACTACTTTGTAGTAATAAAGTCTAACTATTTTGCCCTGCAAATAAGTAAATAATTAATATCAATACAAAAAATAATTAATACCTTAAAAAAATGTGTGCAGACTGTGGACTCTTAGTAGTACTTAACAACCAAAATTTTTTGTATATCTGTTGGCCATGAGTTTTGATGTTGCCACCAGGCCACATCTAATACTCTTGCAGAAATTTTGAAATATAGTCCTAATGTTTAAAATATAAAAATTATAATATCAAACTTACAAAAATTCATATATATATATATATATATATATAAACTGTAAAGTTCTGGACAAGACATTAAAAGGTGCCATGGTGTGTGATTTTTATAACAAAGGTTCTTTGAGGACCAGGTCCTAGGAGAAGGTGATCATTTTTCACCGAACTACCCCTAATTTGAATAGCTAATTTTTTTTAACGTTTTTATAGCAGGGCTAAAAAGTGAAACAAAGAATGCAATAGCAAAGAATAATAACCATAAGATCGTAAAACATGAAAGGAAATAAATAAGCTTTAGAAAAACAAATATCGCAATATAAAACATAATTATCGTAATTAGTTTAATGAACTCAGTAGATTCCTTTGTTAGTTTTAAATAATTTATTATTCATAAAAATGTTATTTAAAGAGTTAGAGCAAATGTTTTAATTAGCTACTTATTTTTGTTTTTAGTACAAATCATAATGTTATTTATACCTCCTTTTTAAAAACGTAATGTTTTAAAGTAAAAATATACTTTTTAAGTATGTTATAAAATGTAAATAAATTAAACACAAGTCTTTAATAGTGATAATGATCTTACAAATATAATGTAAAATAATTACAAATAGAAAGTAAAAGTATCAAAAGTAAATAATAAAAAATAACGATTTAAAAAAAAACATCGATAACATACCTTACGTAAATTAAGGGAGATTTATATACTATGTATAGCAGATTAAAAATTAATTAATAAGAGTAGCAGAAAACATGACAATTTGATTTCTTATAAATAGACAAACATTAAATTCTGAAAAATATAATTTTGGCAATCAAGTCAAGTTTTAAAGTTTACGATAGTTTAAAAAAAACTTAGTTTAAATGAAATTTAAAAATATTTATTTATAGTTAATTAAAAAACGATATATTACCGAGTTTATAAAATTTTTTTCACCTAGACTATGCTTATTTTTACTTAATATCTGAATGTTTGTTGTCTGTTTATTGTCTTTTTATAACCTTATCTACAATCTACATATCTAAATAAATGTTTTTATCATATACAAAGTATATAAATGCAAACATTGTTCCTATTAATTAAAATAAATGTTTATAAAAAAATTCTTTATGAAATATTTAAAGCATCCTAAATTCTAAGTATAACCAATTTAAAACAAAATTATTAAAATTAAATTTGACAGTTTTTTATAAAAAACCTTCAAATAAACAATTTTTTTAGTAAAAGAATACAAAAAAACTTTGGATCAACTTAAACAGATGTTTGTAAAACTTAAAAAAAAATATTAAAAAATGTAAGTTAAGCAGGATAATATAAAATCTGGTAATAAGTAAACTTTTCGATAAAAAGCTTTTACAAACACTTCGAAAATATCTTCTGTTTATTAAAAATATTTGAATAAGAATTGACTATCTAAATTATCTATTTGAATTGAATGTTTGAAACGAAAGATCTTTTCGAAATGTTTGTAAAAGACTGTAGACAGTGACTTTTTTGATTGCTCTAACCATCTTTTGTTTTTGTATTAAAAGAAAAAGGAAATATTTTGGTTAAAAAAACTAATGTAAAATTAAATAAGTGTTGTGAAAAGAGTAAGTTTTGTTAGATCCATATGAAATAGATAAAAAGATTGTAAGGAACAAAGTTTTTTAGAATTTTGCAAGTATAAGTTAAAATATTAAGCCTATGTTTCGGTATAACAACTCAAAAAAAAGTAAATACTATTTATACTCAAATTTCCTATTAGAAAAAAATAATTGTAAGTTATCTTGTTTGTTTTAACTTTTTCGGATCAAAATTAATAAATAACAAAAAAAGTACGTAATTAAATATGTTATAAGTTATTTATTAAAATAACAACTAGGAATAAGGAGTAATGCAAAAATTTGTTTTAATTTGTTCAACTTATTAAATATATAGACGCAAAAACTGAATTTTAGACGAGTAGATATAGCCGAGCGGTTAAGGCGGCACACCGTAAATTTAAGTGAAATCATGATCAGCGGTTTGAATGCTGTCGTCATCAAATTTTATTAGTAATATATTTCTTTCTATTCATCCATCAAGTTAAACACTTGACATTTTTTTAAATATAAAATATGTTATTAAAATCTATTTTATAAAATTAGCTTCAAACTCATTTTACTGTAATTCAATCTTATTTGAAAACTTTGAAAACCGACTTCTAAAAAGTATAGATCTTTTCTTAAAGAAAAGTATAGTACATGTAACACCAGGGGTTGGGAATTTTTACTTAAACAGCACAAAACTTTTAATTTATTTTTAATTCTTTCTATAAGAGGGTAAAAAGATGAAAGTTCAATGGGTTCTTTATAGAAGGACTTAATAAAAAACAATCTTTATACATTTATTTTTTAAATTAAAAACTATAATTTATCAGCATTTATATGCTTAAACTATTTTAAATAGTGTTAATTTTACATTTATCAATTACAGAATTTTCGTTTATCAATTAAAATATTAAAGGCATAGGGAGTGGGGAAGGGGAAGAACTATTTTTTGAAACTTAGTCTAATTTTTTACATAATTAGATAAGCTCCTTGTTATTTTCTACTGCTTGTTAAAACTCAAAGCAACTTTTTAGATATAAGTGATCAAAGTAAGAGCATTCAATAGGTTCCTTAGAGGAGGGCAGGAGGCCCAAACTAAAAGGGCAAAAATAGACTATTTCACTAAAATTCTACCTACTCATTCAATTTTTGAGCAATTGTTCTAAAAATTTTTTAGAGTAGTCTTAATTATATTTTAAATAATTTTTTTTAAACAGATTTTATAATTTTTGTAAAAAAAAATTATTTCATAAAAAATAAACAAAATATTTTTTGTTATTAATTTTAATCATAATTTTTTTTATATTTATACTAATCAAATCTGCTTCCTAAAAATTGTTTATGATATTGAAAAATACATTTCCTGAAAATTTAAACTATATTGCTTTAAAAATGAAGGAGAAGATATACTTTTAGTAAATCTTTTAAAGTTCGAGATTCTAGGTCTTGAAAATTTCAAAATTTGAAAAGTTATTTTTTGTAAAAAAAACTTAAACTCCCCTATGTCCTTAAACATTGTAAGTAAAGTAAGTAAAACTCTATGAAAAATGAGACTTTTAAAATTTACAACATTAAACGTTTTTCTAAAAAAAATATCAAAAAAATTAAAGAAATTTTGTACACACAAAATTCCAATTAGGCAGATCCACATTTTTTGATTGTATAATGTGAACTCAAAAGAACTTGAAAAAAGAATTTTGATAACATTTAAATTGAAATTAAAAATAAATAAAAACTATTTTACACATAAATATTTTGCTGTTACCTTCATCTTTCTTTTTATATTTATAAATAAACAGATCTGTGGTAAAACAGAACACTGGTTGTTTAAACATTGTTTTAGATATAAAACAAAGTTATAAAAAGTAACAGTAGCCTGATTTACCTAGTGATCTAAGATCTGATCCGGATCTTTTTTTTTTAATTTAATACCACGTCCAAACCGGATGATCTTTTTTCAAATTAAGATCCGACCGGAACCAGATTTTTTTTGTAAATTGAGATCTGACCGGATCCTAAAAATTTTATGTTTCATATAATTTTAACAGAGAAAAGAAAATAATAAAATTTAATTATAATAACTCTTTTTTATGAATATTATCTCATAGTATATATTTTAAACTTTCAAAGAAGAGTCAATATTATATTTTTAAAAAAAAAAAATCAGACTCCCTATGGCTTTAAAAAATAAAATAAATTGGTTAATAATAAATAGTTTGGTCATGAACTTCTTATTTTTTTCAAACTGTTAAAATAAGATCTTTTCTACTAATGCATGAACCACTTCCTAAAAATATGAGGTCAATTTATTAAAAAACTAAGAAGACAGTATTTTAGTATTTTTCTTTAATTTAGAGAGAATCACTAATGAAAAAATATTCTTCTATATTTTTTATGAAACTTGTCATACAAAAGTTAATTATCAATTTTTTATTCTGTGAAAATTATTTTATGGTAATTAATTATCTTATGGTATATATTTTTAGCAAATTTTATATCAGGTGTTAAATGAAAACCTAAGTATTAACTATAATTCAAGTTAATACATGGTGATCTTACATATTGCTCTTAGATTAGGCTAACATCAATGTTATTTATTTATGTTCTGTTAACTGTGTCACCATTACTACTGTTTATAAATTCAATTATTATAAGATTTTATTGTTGCACTCAAAAATTTTTATATTATATAAGACTATTTAGCTGTTAGCATAAATTTATACGGTTGAATGATTTAACCTCATTGAAAAAAGCTATATTGCATATTTGCTTAGTCAGCATAATTTAAGGGATTTAAAAAAAAATTTAAGGAAAATTGATCACATCCGGTCTTAGGACCAAATATTTTGGGCATGTTTTTTTTTTCCTTCTTATAACTATAATGAAACAGTATCATTTTCAATATTAGTCTAGAAATGTTTGTAATATTAATGAGAAGTTGGCAGTATATCTGAAATACAAAACTATTATATTTCGAACTATAAGTATGCAATTTTTATGCAAATGTTTAAGTATTATTTATTTATTTTTATATAGTTATTTGCCTTAACTAAAAAGAATGCTTAATTTACTAGGATGTAAAGAGCTTATTTAAATAGTAAATCTATTTATATTCATTTTTAAAAACTAAAAATTCACATATTAGTTTTTGAAAACTCTAATTTGTTTCGAATAAGTTCTTGTAGCGATTCAATAATTATTAATAAAAAAACAACACAAACAACTGATTTCCGTAGGATAGCCGAATAAATTTCAATTGTTGCAGTTTTTTGCAAATGTCCAAGACTTCAAGTATTTTATATTAGCTCTTAAGTTAAGAGTCTTAACATCTATAAACTTAATTTACATATGGGTTTTTCAGAGTTCTGGATTATTTCGAAAACGTTCTTGTAACGATTCAACAATTATTAAAGAAAAATATTTTAAAAATCACTCAAACAACTGGTTTGCGTAGTAAAGTAGAATGAATTTTAATTGTTGCAGTTTTTATGCAAATGTTTACGTATTTTGTATTTAGTTTTGAGATCTAATAATTTACATATGCAATTTACATATAACTTCTAAGTTATTTCGAAAAAGTTTTTGTAACGTTTCAATAATTATTGATTAAAAAACCTTAAAAAAAAAACAACTCAAACAATGATTTTTGTGAATAATCGAATGAATATTTATTTATTTAATTTCAATTTCATACATTTTTTTAGTTTATAAATAATTAATAAGTTGAGAAATTACTTTTAAGTTTACTATAAATAAAAAATAATGTAATTTAGTAATAAGCATAAATAATTTAAAGTAGGTTAACTTAAACATTAACTTGTAAATTTTTCTCAAAAAGAATGAAACAAAACAGTTTAAAAATTAAGGTTTTAATGAAATAAAAAACATTGTATACAGCAAATAGAAATACTAATACAAAAGAAAAGTTGAGATAAAAGTATAGCACGTTATACTTACTATAAAACTTTGATAATTTGTCGTAGTTTATAAAGTATTGTAATCTGTTTTATATTAAACAATTCAAATTTCTCGACTTAAATAGCTTTAAGGAAAAATCTATCTATTATTTATTATTTTATTTTGAATAAGATTTGCTTATGACAACTGATGATGTTCGATATATAAATGTAGGAGTAAAACATTGTTTTGTTAATAACAAACCGCAAAAATAAATAATAGGTAGTTTATAAAGTTAAAATAATATATTATTTATTGATTGTGTTATTAGTTTTAATTGACCTAGATAAGATTCAATCTAATAACGAGAAAAAAAATTCATCATTTAATCTAATCATAAACTTTTTAAAATTTCTAAAATAGATGAAAAAATTGAATTTTTTAAAAAGTAAGCGGGAGGTTGTAATTTTGCAGATATTCAAAATCAGGTATTCGCATTTTTAAACACTTATTCGCTTTTAACAAGTTTTCGTAAAAAATTAATGGAGCTTACAATTATTATTCAATTTAGACAAAAACATCTTAAACAATTTGTCTTGCTTTGTAGATATGACATTTTTGGTTTAGATTGAAAAAAAAATATTGAAAAATTAATTTTTTTGACCTAAAAGTTCAATTAATTTTTTCTTTGATTATTCTATAAAAAACAACTTAGTTTCGTAAAAAATTAATGAAGCTTACAATTCTTATTTGATTTCGACAAAAAACATCTTAAACGATTTTTCTTGCTTTGTAGATGTGACATTTTTGGTTTAGATTGAATAAAACATTAAAAAATAAATTTTTTTGACCTAGAAAGTTAACTAATTTTTTTCTTGTTTATTCTATATAAAACAACTAAGTTTCGTAAAAAAATAATGGAGCTTTTAATTCTTATTCAATTTAGACGAAAAACATCTTGAAAGATTTGTCTTGCTTTATAGATATAAAATTTTTGGTTTAGATTTAATAAAAACATCAAAGAAATTATTTTTTAGACCTCAAAGTACCATTAATTTTTTTCTTGTTTATTCTATGTAAAACTACTAAGTTTCGTAAAAAATTAATGTAGCTTACAGTTATTATTCAACTTACACAAAATATATCTTAAGCGGTTCGTCTTGCTTTGTAGATATAACATTTTTGGTTTAAAATGAATAAAAACATCAAAAAATCTTTTTTTTTGACCTAAAAGTTCAACTAAATTTTTTTCTTGTATTATTCTATATAAAACAACTAAGTTTCGTAAAAATTATTGGAGCTTACAATTCTTATTCAATTTAGACAATAAAATTTTAAACGATTCGTCTTGCTTTGTAGATATGACATTTTTAGGTTAGATTAAATAAAAATTGTAAGCTTTATATTTTTTTAGAGTACGTATTTGTTTTAAATACAATAACCAAAAAAAAAAATAGTTGAACTACTAGGTCAAAAAATAACTTTTTTTATATATTTATTCAATCTAAACTAAAAATGTCATATCTACAAAAAACGAATCGTTTTAATGTTTTTTTTTGTCTAAATTGAATAAGAATTAAAACAAAGTTATTGTAAACGTTGCAGCAATTAGTGTAGTATTCGCCAAGTATTCGAAGTTTTTTTAAAAAGATAATTTATCATATAAAAGTTAAGTATATACCAAAAAAAAAAACCTTCTTGTTCTAAAAGGTCTAGAGTTTCAGAAAACAGTTTTTGTTTTTAAGTATATAAGTTTTAACTTACCTTAAATTACGTCACAATAGTAGTATTTTTTATCTATATTTGATATCCTAAAAAAACTTTGTTTCGGAGAATCCTCCTATAAAGAGTCAAAGTTGGTCTAAAAAAATGGTACGGGCGTCTTTTCTAAGGTCTGTAGTTTTGCAATTCAGTCTTTGATTTTTAATTTTTGACGTTTTTTGACCAAAAATGACGTCACAAAAATAAGTCATTTTTCGTCATAAAAAATTAGTTTTGGAGAAATCTTATATAAAAATTCAAAGTTGGTCTTTAAAAGAGATATTGGCGTCTTCCCTAAGGTCTGTAGTTTTGGAATTCAGTCTTTGATTTTTAATTTTTGACGTATTTTTTTCAAAAATGATGTCACAAAAAATAGTCATTTTTCGTCATAAAAGAATAGTTTTGGAGAAATTTAAATACTTTTAGTATTTAAAATACTTATAAATTTAATTTAATAAAGAAAGATAAGATTGTTTACAAAAAATGTTTACACAAAGTTTAGTTAGAGTTTGTTTTGGTGTAGTAACCAAGAACCGTAAAACTGTTATTGTATTATAAGCAGAAATGTAAAAGTTTTGATAGTCTAGAAGGTTTTAGTTGTATAACATTTAAAAAAGCTTTTATGACTTATCGCTGATTAATTATACAAGTTATTAATAATTAATTTAAAAAAAATCGAAAAAACTTAACATATAAATATAGCGTCGCTAGTAAAAATACTTCTGACATAATAGTTTTTTTATTTTTATCGTTTACAGTGAACAAAAAAAAGTAAAGCTATACTTCTTAATTTAATGTTGCATAAAAAAACATGATAATAAAAAAAAAATTTACAAAACAATTTGATTACTAAAAGTTTCAATACAAATTACACCACAACTTATCTAGTTTGTTTTAGAAACTTTAAAAATCTTTTCAAACGGCTATCAGTAAATAGCTGACTTTTTACTTTACTTACAAAAACAAAGTAACTTGTTTTAGTTAACTTTAATCTGAATTGATTAAATTAGTCAGCTGCTCTATTAACTATACTTTTATTTTTAAAATTAGTTTTTTTAATTTTACTACTTATTGTACTAGTGTACTTTTAAAAACTATTTTAACTTTGACAAATACATATTTTATTAACTTGTTTTTATAACTAGTTTAATGTTTTTTTTTATGTTCCCTTTCTACTTTTTTTTGAAACCCTTTGTAATTTAACTTTATTTTATTGAACAGAGTATACAGAACATACATTTTGACTAGTGTATGTACCAAACAGAATTGAAATCTTTTTGGAAATTGTTATTTAAGCATTAAAAATTATTTAATTTAACAACTTTATAAGTCATTTTATATTAGATTGATTTTAAAACCATATATATAATCTAATTAGGTTGAACAAATTAATTTAAAAATTTAAAATTAGTTTGAAAAACTAAAGAGCTAAAGGAGGACAGAAATACTTTTTTTTAAGAAATAAATTTAATATTTTTAAATCTAAAACGTCTTTTTAACAATCAAAAACTGATTTGCAAAATTACAAAACTTTATAAAGGTTCTTAATCTTTTCTTATCACGTAATCTTCCTCATGAGGAAATACACTTAAGAAATGACCAAAAAACGATTATTCTTCTATGACTTAATTTTAAAAGAATCAAAAATCAAATTTCAAAAATAAAAATCTTGTAGAAGAAGCCCATTCTATTTTGAATAACTAATTTTGTTATTTATAGGAGAAATCTCCGAAACAAGTTTTTTAAAAGCAAAAAGGACTTTTTTTTTGTGATGTCATTTTTGAAACGTTTCCAAAACAATCAGAAACTGATTTGCAAGACTACAAAACTTGAGAAAGATTCATAAATTTTTTTATTACTTAATCTTCATTATTAGGAAATACACTTAAGAAATGTTTAAAAAACGATTATTTTTATATGAATTAATTTTAAAAAAATAGATAGTCAAAAAAAAAATTTCGAATAGATGCCCGTGCCCCATACTATTTTAAATAAACAATATTGCCTTTTTATAAGAGTATTCTCCGAAACAAGTTTTTTAGGGCGAAAAATGACTTTTTTGTGACGTCATTTTTGAACAAAAATACGTCAAAAAATAAAAATCAAAGACTGAATTGCAAAACTACAGACCTTGGGGAAGACGCCAATACCATTTTTAAAGACCATTTTGACTTTTTATAGTAGAACTCTCAGAAACCTTTTTTAAAACGACGAAATATAACTATTTTTTGTGACGTCATTTTTGAACACAATACGTCAAAAATTAAAAATCAAAGACTGATTTCCAAAACTACAGACCTTGGGAAAGACGCCAATACCTCTTTTAAAGACCAACTTTGACTCTTTATATGAGAATTCTTCCGAAACTATTTTTTTATGACAAAAAATGACTTTTTTTGTGACGTCATTTTTGAACAAAATACGTCAAAAATTAAAAATAAAAGACTGAATTGCAAAACTACAGACCTTAAGAAAGACGCCCGTACTATTTTTTTAGACCAACTTTGACTTTTTATAGGGGAACTCTCCAAAACTATTTTTTTATGACGAAAAATGACTTATTTTTGTGACGTCATTTTTGAACAAAATACGTCAGAAATTAAAAATCAAAGACTGAATTGCAAAACTACAGACCTTAGGAAAGACGCCCATACCATTTTTTTAGACCAATTTTAACTTTTTATATGAGAATTCTCAGAAACAAAATTACATTGAATACTTGACGAATACTACGCTAAATGCTGCAACGTCAGTTTTTATGCTAATGTTTAAGTACTTTAGATATAAATCTTAAGATCTAAAAATTTACATATGGGTTTTTTAAGAGTTCTACAACTATTTAAAAAAAGTTCTTGTAACGATTTAACAATTATTTGATAAAAACATTATTCAAAAATCACTCAAACAACTGATTTGCATAGGATAGTAGAATTAATTTTAATAGTTGTAGTTTTTATGCAAGTATTCAAGTACTTTATATTTATTTTTGAGATCTAATGATTTACATATGGATTCTTTAGAGTTTTAAGATATTTCGAAACATTTCTTGTAACGATTCAAAAATTATTGATAAAAGAAAAACATTGTTTAAAAAATCACTCAAACAACTGATTACGTAGGATAGTTGAACGAATTACCTTAACAGAAAGTAGCAACTATGTTTACTATAACGTTATTTTCCTAATTTGATTAAGTACAGTTTGGTGACTTTCTATTTTTTGTTTACAAAAATAGTTTTTAGTCGAGTTATAAGGGTATGTGAGAAGCTTATTAATAAAAATAGTATATTTCTATACAAAGCTTTTTTTCTATTTTTTTCTTTTCTATCTATGTGTAAACTTGTTTTGCATGGTATTAGAGTAAAGGTGGGCAACGTACGGCCCGCAAAGTGAAAATTACCGGCCCTCAACCGTTTTTTAAACTTAAATGGGATCCGGCCCGAAAATTAAAATGACCGGCCCGCAAGCAAATTGATAGGCCCGCGAAGGGTCAATATTACAAAGTTTTTATAAAACTTTGCATCATATTTTTACAAATCAAAACTGTATGAATTTGACTTTTCAAACATGCTAAAAAATCATTTTGTAAATTATTGTGTACTAATAAATATACCATTTTGTCCTAATATTTTATGGTGTTCTAACTTAGTTCGAATATCGTTTTGTCAAATTTCCCCAAGCAAAGTGTTTTTATGTACAATAATTTACATACGTACCTTTGTCAACTACAATGTCAATTATATTTATAGACATTGTTTTAATATCTGACATGTCTCAATATATATCTTAACTTGTCAGACTTGAGAATAATTTGTGAATTTGAAGAATTCAAAAAAGTGATTCACTGTATCAATATTACTAGATTCCAGCCGGATCTAAAACTTATATTTTTATTAGAATCCGACAGGATCCGGATCTCTACTTAAATTTAGTACCCAGTCGGATTCGGATCTAAAAAGTCATTATTCGACTGGATCCGGACACTGGATCCGGTAAATAACTAATTCAAAATGCTCCGGCCTGCAAAAGACTAAACATTTCCGGATTCGGCCCGTTGATTGAAAAACGTTGTCCACCCCTATATTAGAGGAAGATCTTTCTGTAATGTCGTGCAAGACAAGTTTAACCTCAGGTAGGCAAGGAACAAGTTAGCTGAAAATAAGAGTTTTATTAAGTTGAAATGAAAGTTTTTTTGCAATTAATAAACAAGTATGTATTAAACACCAAAATGATGTTGATGGTAAAAAGACTTTTATATTATAATGACCTCAATTTTGACTTTAATTTTTCAGGCTAAAAAAAGTGATCAAACTTAAAAAATGCTGATCTAAACCTTTATCTTAAAAGTCAAAAACTTTAAATATTATAATAAAATATAGTGTTTTTTACTAAATGTTAATTTTAAGGAAAATATAGGGCATTTAATGATAATTTAGCTGTTGAAGTAGTAATAAAAGACAAAATTCAGCGGTATTAAATAAGTAAAAATAAAAAAGTTATACAAATTGTTTACGTATTGATTTTATTATTTTATAATTTACGTAGTTCTTTTATAACCAACGAATACAAATATGATAGAAACCTGTTTAAAATGTTATTATTGTTCATTAATAACTCACAATGTTATGTGTTAAAATGTATAAAATCACATTCACAGAAACAAATTAAGTTTTGAACTTTTTGAAACTTTTAAACCAAAAGTTATTTTAAAGCTATTTCTCATGTAATAAGATTTTTTTACTTTTTATAATATACTCTTACTAGCGGTTAAGTATTTGAGATTTAAAAATAAAGAAGTAAGGCAGCCTCTAGTCTAGATTCTTGAATTAACCTTTTGAAATTGCTTAAAAAAAATCATCTGGTTTTTGAAAAAAAAAAATTTCCCTGGAACATAACAGATTGTGAAAAGAAATATAATTTTCAAAATCATGTAAAATTCTAATGAAGTAACTGAAATAAAACTTTTAATTTTGCTTGCGGGCTGCATTTTGCCGACCCGTGAAGTAAGACTTTAATACTGAGTATATGGGTGGGTTTCAGAATGACACAGCGACACTTTAGCACGGGTCGTCAATTCAGCACAGTGCGTCGCTTTTGCACAGCGTCACTTTAGCATGGTTCATCAATTGTGCAAGGTGGGTCAATTTAGCATGAAGGTTCATTTTCGCATGACGTAACTTTAGCACAAAGGGTTACTTTTGCACGGTCGGTCACTTATTCACGGGGGGTCACTTTTGCACGGCATCATTTTAGCATGGCGGGTAACTTTTGCACGGCGTCACTTTAGCATAGGGGTTGACCTTTGCTGGCGTCATTTTAGCACGATGGGTCACTTGAGCACAAAAGGTCCTTTCTACCAATTGTTTGTAACATTTGAAAAATGCTATTCCTTAAAAAATGTAGATAAACTGATTTTAAGATAAGGGAAAAGGTATATTTTTTGTAAATTTTTCAAAACTTGGAAAAAGTGAACCTTTAAAAATTTATGTTTTAAACATATTGTTTTGTATCAGAAACTATTCGTAAAATTTTTCCACACACCCAAGGTAATTTAGAGTTTAATGAAGTTTTTGAAAACTTTAGTATGACTCAGTAGAGGTCATGATAATTCAAATTTTTTTTTTTCAAACTTAGGCTGACTTTGGATAGCTTTGTTTTTTTGTAAAAGCTCAGGATAGTTTTAATGTTTTTAAAAGCTTTCAGGAAAGTTGTTTTTATACATCATGTGTGATGTTTAGTTAATTTAGTTGCATTTTATGTTGTTTTCTAACCAAATTTGTTAAAGAACTCAGTTTTTATTAGTTTAAAAAAATCTTTTAAGGAATTTAAAATGCTTATGATGACTCAGGACATTTTTAAACTAACTCAGGACAGTTTTTTGACTCAAAGAGTGGCAAGGCTATCCTGATATCTTCAAAGTTATTTGTTTTTTTTTTGTAAAATATGTATAATAATTTTTAAAAAAATAAGAAAAATTTGTTTTGACTAACTTTTAGAGTGTTACTAAAACAAATATGCAAAGTAATATTGTATGGAACATTGCAAAAAAAATGTCACTTTGGAAAATTACCTGAAGTTGAAAAGCTCAAATTGAAAAATTTGAGACCAACACCAGGTATTGCTATTACTCAAGACTGAAGTTCATATGGTATGAAGTTTTTATTTCTAAATCATTTAAATTTCAGGTTTTCTTCATTTTTATGATTTATTTTTACAGTTTTATATTGTAATTAAGCTAAAAGTATATAAATTAAGACAAAAAACAAAATTTGTAGAATTTTTTTAAATAGAGTTTAAGACTTTCAATTTCAATACTGAAGATTATACATTTTTGTTTTAAAAACTAACAATAATGATTAAGATTGTATTTTAAAAGCTGCTATATCTAAAAGTATGAGTTATTTTGAGTTTTATACAATTCTATCTTATTTATAACAATAGATATTGACTTTTATTTTGTCATTATCTTTAAAAATATCTAGCTATTTTTTATAAAAAAAATCGCTTTAAAATATGTATCAATAACTTTGATAATGTTTATAAAGTTACTCGCAATAGAATGTTTTTTTAAATACCAACATTTTGTATTTTATTAAATCGTTGAAATTTTTTTAATGATAATTTTTTGCTCTTTAGAATTTAGATATTTAGTTTTACTGTCATTAAGTCTTAAGTTTCAAACTTGCCATAAAACAGTTTTCACTGTGTCTAGTTTTTGAAACTTGTCATTTAACTTATTTTTTTTGACAACTTTTGATCTGTATTTATTCTAAATATAAAAATATGCAATAATCTAAGTTCATCTTGCTTTAACTTTGTTATAATTCAGTTCAATTTTCTAATATTAAAACCTAACCTACATTGGATTAGTAAGCAATCTATGCTAATTATAAAATTCCACTTTCTTTTACTCAAAAATAATTTTTGTAATATATAAATGTTCAGTGAGGTACTGTTATCACTGTTGTATTGTATGTTAGAGAGATTGATATTTTTTTCTTTAATAAAACAGATGCTTTTGTTTTATTGAATATCTTAAAATTATAGAGTTCACTGTAATTAGTAAAAAAAAATATTTAGTAAGTTTATAGTTGTTCAAGTATAATTAATTCTAATGAAGTTTAATTTTTTAATAGTTTAGTTTTGAAATTCATAAGTATTTTTTAGAACAATAACTTCGAATTTATTTTATTTAATAAAATTATTTAAATTACATTACTTGAAATACAAATTAATTTAAATCAATTTAACAGAAAACAAAATATCATTAAAGAAAACATTAGCATATGGACAACGATTTTCCTAGCTTATTAAAACTAACTAAAAAAGAAAAACAACTTAACCCAAACACAATGATCACATATAAACAACCAAACGACAAATGTCAACGTTACTTATCAATCATAAAAGAATTGCTTCATCAACCTAATGCTGATAAGTATTTCTTACCCATGTGGGAAATGTATGCTGTGCAATAGAATTGGTAATAAAGGAATAGTGATAATCACTGATAGTTTGAAATTAAAAACCGGAAAATTAATTAAATTAAAAAAGAAACTAAATTGTAAAAATTTTGGGATCTATACGGCAGAATGTATGGAGTGTAATGAGTATTATGTTGGACAGACTGTAACATCCTTTTCGCAAAAATATAATTGGAAAAACATGGATAAGCACGAGGTTAGCGATCGAGCTGCACTTAAACTACATTATAACAAAAATCATCCAACTATAATTAAATAATTAGAAAATGCTTTCACAATAACTTTTTTGGACAGCTCAAAAGATCAAACAGAATTTAAATTTTTGGAAAGCAAATGGACAAATAAACTACAAGCTAAAATTAATATAAACAAAACAATACTACCTTTTTACAGATAAGCAATTACACTAAAAAAACTTTTGTTTTTTTAGTATACTTAAACTTATTTTTGTATATTAAAATTTTGTGCCTTAATTTTTTCGAAACTCTCCTTTTTTATTTAAACCTTACTTTTAAATTTAAATTAGTACGTAAAAAAGTTACTTTATCTCAAGAAAACTAATACAAGTGGTATAAATTGTTATCATTTTTTACTAAGAGTAAAGATGGATGTTACGTCACTTTATTATATGTTTTCACTTTTCTTAAACTAAACTAAAAATGCTCTGTTCATACCTCTAATATCTACTTGAAAATGACTTATTGAAACTAGTTGTAAATTTTTAAGCAAAAGTATTGTAGATTTCTTTTATACTTTTAGAAGTACATCTTAAAAAATTATCTTTCGCACGTTGCTTGTGGTTGGTCTGATGGACCAGGTTGGCTACGGCGCGAAGAGTGTGGGTCAACACCCCTTTTGTTGATTCCTCTGTCAATGTTACGCTGGCTACAGCGAGTTTCGGGGTTGTTGACCTTGTCTAAAGTATGATGTATGTTCTCTTTAGAGAACATACTATCCTTTTTGGGGGGCTTGGATCTATTACTCATTATGCTATACCAAGAGTTAGGTGTGGCCCACTAGTTATTTAATTAAATTTAGATATTTTAGATATTTAGATATTTAGATAAATTTGAACATTTAAATTAATCAAATTTGATTTGTAAATTTCAGAGATTATTAAGAGCACCAAAAAGAAGCTTGCATCTTTATTAATTATCCACAACAAAGCTTATTTATTCAATTTTATGTAACCAAGTTACAGATAATTTCAATATAATTAACTATTAACACCAAAGTTTATTTATTTAAATTCATGCAAAACCAAAAGTACAATTAACTTCAATTTAATTTTATCAACAGCAGAGTTTATTTATTCAAATTTATGCAAATCACAGTAAAATTAACTTCAATTTAACTTTATTAGAAATTTCAATTTAAGAGACAGAATTAAAAAATAAGAGATTAGTTACAATACTCACAATTTAGCACATAGGAAGTTCAGCTTGAGCTTTCACAAATCTAATAATTCAAAAACTAAGGCGGCAATTTAGAAAGTTAACAAATTAATACAAAAAACCCCTAATTAGAGAAAACTCTTTTGCTGAATTTAATTTAAAGCCAGAGGCGTTACATTTTCCCCTCTTATTAAACATTTTTAGAATTTTAACTTAGGTTTTTTTAGATAAATATTAGTTTTAAGGTGTTTAACGTTTGTTAAACTGAAAAAAACTTTAAATATAGTCCAGGTGAAAACCATTATACACTAAAGCACTCAACTTAGAGATATATAAGCATGCAACATAAGTTTATAACTTTCTTTTTGTAATTTACATGTAATAATCAGAAATAATATTTTAAGAGATACTTATGATCATCAACTTTATGTGCTAAAAGGTACTTGCATATAACAACATTTTTGAGCTAATTCAAAATCTGGATTTAAACACTCTACTAGCTATTTTTAAAGTAAAATTAAAACTATAAGTATTTAAATGTAGTAAATGCTTAAGACACTTTTTAAGTGTGGTAAAAATGCTTTTTTTAACAAAATAAAAAAGAAATTCTAAAGAAATTGAAAAGAAAAGACTTTTTTTAAATATAAATTTACAAATTCCTAATTACAATCATGAGTCAAAAGTTTGTTTAAAAGTCAATGTTTACCGTTCATGATGATGGTTCCTTACTCTTACACTGGAGGTTGAGGCTCGGCCTCTTCTTACTCGCCTTCTCCTCCTCTTCTCTGGTTGCTCCAGCTGCGGCCGCTCTTCTTGTAGCGGTTCTCCCGGAACTCTGGCGGGAAGTTTGGCTCCACTGACGTCCTTCTCCGCGAATTAATCGCTGGCGACCTGGCGTTGTTCACCATCGTCATCAACGCCAACGGATTTGAGGGTCTGCTTGACATCATCAGCAGACGGGTTGGCATTGCCCCCATGGGATCCGAAGGCGTGCTGCCATGTATGCATTTCCAGACGAATCGACATCGTCACTACAATTCTGCTGTACGTAGTGGCAGCTTGTTCTTATTAGAATGGTTCATTCTGAGGTCTCTGGGGTGTGGCAGTTCGACTTACCCCACCAAACTAGATGAGTGAAAGTAACTGAGCCATGATTTTTACAATTTGCTTGGCAAGCTTTCCCAGTGCTAAACAGGAGACAACCAAAACTCAATGCAATATAGAAAATTTTAGATTTTTATATAAAATATCACACAGTACCTATTTTAGCTAAGATAATTACAAAAAAAATACATGTCTATAAGATACCAATTTTTAATGGTTGTACAAATAAATATAAAATCAAAAACCCCAATAATTTTAAAATTAAAAAATTTAAAAGTTAAGTCATTTAACAATAATATAAAAAATGCAAGCAGCTTCTAGGTGTTGTACAAAATAATCAGTGAAAATCAACTGTTGCTTATTTGAATAAGCCCTTAAGTAGTATTCATCTAAAAAGTACCAAATATCTTTCTATGCTTGTACAAAAAAACACCAGGTCTCCTGGCTTTGACCATGGCAGGCTTGTAATTATCCAATATTATCTCGAGCTCGTAGTTGTGTTTTGGCTTTGCGTGGTAGGTTGGCTTCCTGGTAATTTCAGGGAAGTCCATTAATAGTCTTTTGCATTTTTCTTCTAACGGAGTCGTATTCTTACCACCCAGATTGATGTGGTTGACTGAAGCGACTATAGGGGTGGGCAACTCAGCAGGTGCGAACAGTCTAGCTGATTCGTTTGACCCCATCTTGCATAGTTGAGAGGTAGATGGCAGGATCGCTAGTTTGTTCTTTCTTAACAGGTCCATGCCAATAATGCCTAAGTGGCGTGATTCTTGAGTAACCCAGAACGAGTGGTTGATGGGTTCGAAACTCCCCAATTGAAGTTCGACATCCGCGCTACCAATGGGGTGGGTTGTTTTGTTACCAAACCCTTGGATGGTTCTACTTTGTTTAGGAAAATATTTGTCTATACCGTTAGTCAATTCCTTCGGCAGGATTGAAATTTCGGATCCGCTGTCAACCAAAAAGATGACATTTGTGTTTGAATCCGCTACAAATGGTAGGCCCTGAGGGAGGTTCTTCGGTTTGGGTGCAGGGAATTTATTTAGTTGAAATGTCCATTTTTTTACACTTTTATCTTTGTTGTGATTGGTAGTGTCGAGAGATTTTTGTTGTGATTCTGGCTGCGGTTGCTCTGACCGTTGGGACTGCCCGTTGTGGTGCTGGCTAAGGTGGCTCGGATCGTTGGCGCTTGTCGTGGAGGTGCTGGCTAAGGTTGCGCTGACCGTTGACGCTGGTCCTAGTGATGCTGGCTGTGTTTGCGCTGACCGTTGGGACTGCCCGTTGTGGTGCTGGCTAAGGTAGCTCGGATCGTTGGCGCTTGTCGTGGAGGTGCTGGCTTCGGCGGCGCTGACCGTTGACGCTGGCCCTGGTGATGCTGGCTGTGTATGCGCTGACCGTTGGGATTGCCCGTTGTGGTGCTGGCTAAGGTAGCTCGGATCGTTGGCGCTTGTCGTGGAGGTGCTGGCTAAGGTGGCGCTGACCGTTGACGCTGGCCCTGGTGATGCTGGCTGTGTTTGCGCTGACCGTTGGGACTGCCCGTTGTGGTGCTGGCTAAGGTAGCTCGGATCGTTGGCGCTTGTCGTGGAGGTGCTGGCTTCGGCGGCGCTGACCGTTGACGCTGGCCCTGGTGATGCTGGCTGTGTTTGCATAGACCGTTGGGACTGACCATTGTGGTGCTGGCTAAAGTGGCTCAGATCGTTGGCGCTGGTCGTGGAGGTGCTGGCTTTGGCGGCGCTGACCGTTGACGCTGGCCCTGTTGATGCTGGCTGCGGTTGCTCAGAACTTTGGTTCTCATCAGGTGTTTCTGCTGCACTACGTGAGGCTGTTTGCTTTATATGAAAAGTCATCTTTGGTTTGTTTGAAGGTGTGGACACTTCATTTCCTGGATGACTTATAGTGCAGTTTGAGGCATTTCTGGCTGATCTCGGTTGAGATGGGGGTTGCTGTCGAGGGGCGGTTTTATTTACAAACTGGACAGCTTGGGTGTGAGATAGTGTAGCCCCAATCACTCTCCCTCTCACTGCGGAGAGTTTGGGAGCTCGTTTTTTGCATGAGGCGGAGATATCACCTGGCTCCTTGGTAGGTCTTGAGCCTTTGAGGTGTGTGAAACCTGGTGGGGAACCTGGATTTGAGGATCCATGTATGTATTCTGTCTAACCTGAGTTGAGATGTCGTGATTTGTCCTTGTGGATGGATTTAGACTTCTCAATTCATGTAATTCTTCTTGTAATTTTCGAAATTCCTCTAGAAGTTTAGCCCGTCGAATTTGTTCCTTCAAATCTTTGATCCCCTGTACTAACTCCTCGGCACCCAGTTCTTGAGGTGGCACTTGAATAGGGGGTCTCCTGTTGTTTTGGAGGGAATAGTCCATGTTTAAGTGGTTAGGTTGGAGATGTTGTTGGAATGGCAAAGTTCTTGCTGGAGGAATGGAGCTGTTGCTAGGTGGTCCTGTCACCCTTGGTGGAGGCCCATAGTTGCTAGGTGTAGAATTTTGTTGGGGTGGGTAGCTTTGTCTTGGCATACCACTTGGATTAGGCTGGTCTCTAGGTTGTTGATAACTGTCCATTTCTGCCTGGGGTTGTTCCTCCTCCACGTCATGGTCACCATATCTTTCGCACGTTGCTTGTGGTTGGTCTGATGGACCAGGTTGGCTACGGCGCGAAGAGTGTGGGTCAACACCCCTTTTGTTGATTCCTCTGTCAATGTTACGCTGGCTACAGCGAGTTTCGGGGTTGTTGACCTTGTCTAAAGTATGATGTATGTTCTCTTTAGAGAACATACTATCCTTTTTGGGGGGCTTGGATCTATTACTCATTATGCTATACCAAGAGTTAGGTGTGGCCCACTAGTTATTTAATTAAATTTAGATATTTTAGATATTTAGATATTTAGATATTTAGATAAATTTGAACATTTAAATTAATCAAATTTGATTTGTAAATTTCAGAGATTATTAAGAGCACCAAAAAGAAGCTTGCATCTTTATTAATTATCCACAACAAAGCTTATTTATTCAATTTTATGTAACCAAGTTACAGATAATTTCAATATAATTAACTATTAACACCAAAGTTTATTTATTTAAATTCATGCAAAACCAAAAGTACAATTAACTTCAATTTAATTTTATCAACAGCAGAGTTTATTTATTCAAATTTATGCAAATCACAGTAAAATTAACTTCAATTTAACTTTATTAGAAATTTCAATTTAAGAGACAGAATTAAAAAATAAGAGATTAGTTACAATACTCACAATTTAGCACATAGGAAGTTCAGCTTGAGCTTTCACAAATCTCATAATTCAAAAACTAAGGCGGCAATTTAGAAAGTTAACAAATTAATACAAAAAACCCCTAATTAGAGAAAACTCTTTTGCTGAATTTAATTTAAAGCCAGAGGCGTTACAAAATAATTAATTACATTATGTACTTAAAAATATATTTTTGTAGCTAGTTACAAAAGTCTTAGGTTAGGGGATTTTTTAAAGAAAAAAATATGCGTACCCTCTGACCAAAGTACCACGCTACGCCACTGTTGTAGTTTAATTATTTTTATTAGTTTAAATTTTAATGAGCTAGTACTCTTTAAGTAAAGCATTTTATATGCTTGTATAAGTCACATGTCAAATCAAGTTCTAGAGCAGGGGTCGGCAAACTGCGGCCCGCGGGCCAAATGCGGTCCGCGAAGGGTAAATCTGCGGCCCGCGAGCACGTTTATTTTTTGAATGGAATTCGGCCCGCGAAAGAAAGTTTTTTGGCCCGCGAGCATGTAAATGTGGCCCGCTGAGCAAAAACGTATTTCAATTTAATTTTTTTTGGTAATCTGGTTTAATTTGATAAATTTCGTTTTAAGTTCGTGTATAAAGTTTTAAAATAGTTAAAAGACTTTACTGCTATAGCTTAATATGTGACAAAGACAAATTAGCAGTCTAACAAGATTTAATTCTCAGTTTCACAATATATTTTTTCTAACAACAGCAAGTAGTTATCTGAAAAAAAAAAGTTTAAAGAGTGCTTCGTTTTAGTAAGTTATTTATATAAAACCTATTTAGTAAATAAATTAAAAACAAATGGTTTCCATTTTGACATAATTGATGCATAGTAATTAACAAAAATGTTATTTCTTTACAACTAAGGTATTTTGTTAAACATTTATTTTATAACTAAGTTTCTTTTATAGATATCTTATCACTATTAGTTAATCTTGAGTGTGCATAAAAACATTTAAAATGACAAAATTATAAGAAATAAGGTTTATTTTATTGTAGTCTTGATGCATTTTGATCTTTTAAAAGTTTTATTTGCACTTTAAATAAATTCCTATGTACACCAATGAACAAACATGCTTATGTTTATACCTAAGTTAGATTAAATCTAGTATATAAGTTTGTTTAATTGTGATCATCGCTTTAGCGTGAAATGATTGTTAAGTGATAAACTCAATATAACTTTTGTATTAATTGTAAGTTTAGTTTATGGATAACTTTCTAACATTATTGTTTCTACATGTAGTGGCTAAGTGTGTACAGACACATTTAAAACAATGCGTATGACATAAATTAAAACATTTTTGGTAGGCATGCATTTTTATTTTTCAAACAATGTTTAATGGCAAAATAAGTTAATTTGTTTGCGTTGCATATGCATACTAATATATACAATTGCTGATTTTTGGAACTAGCTGTTTAATAAAAACTAGTTTTAGGATGGTAATTTTATTAAGTTTGTACATTGTTAATAAAAAAATAGACATTCAAAACTATTTGAAGATTTCAAATCTCAGGCCAATTTAGTCTTTTTTTTAGAGTTTGGCTTGAATTACTTTTTGTATACGAAAATATCAGAATAGTTTTTTTTCTCAATCAGGCTGGCTTTTTTGCTTTAAAGAGTTACAAATTAAACTTATGATTTATGTTTTGTTCAATTCGTTGTGTGGCTTGAATTATAATATATGTTAAATTTAAATTTTTGAAGCTTATATAATTTGAAATATTATTAACATTATTATATACATATAAGTAAGTAAAACTTAAGTCCCAGAAAAGCTTGGAATTTGAAATGTTATGGTTAAAAAAATGGAAAAAGCTTGAATTTGAGAATTTTTGAAAAAAGCTGGATTTTTAAACACTTTTTACATGTAAAGTAATGAAATCTCGATATGAAACAAGAAATTTACCAAAATAATGTTTTTTTATTAAAAAACACACTTAATTAGCTTAACTTTATCTTTTTGATACTGATATATTATAAAAAGCAGTTATTTTTACTTTTAGTTTTATTTTATATTAAAAGCAGTATAAAAAAATTGTACTTTTAAAAACTTTATATTGGTACGTTGAACCTTTGCTTTTAAAATGTATTGTTGTGCTTTGCATTGGAGTTAAACCTAGAGATTCTTCTAAAATGTCAAAGTTAGTAAAAACACCTCTATATAAAATTCTCAGGTAGCAATATTTGTTGTATCATTGCTCTCATCTTAAGAGACTAATTAAAGTTCTTATTTGATTTATGCGGCTTTAAAAACTTAAGACTTTTTCTAAACACGACTTCTTGTTTTCATTGATAACAAACAAAATATTTCATTACCACCAACATAAATTCTTTAAAAAATAAAGTTTTATATGGTATATTCTTTTTAGTAAATAGTTTTGCTGCCTCATAGCTTGCCTTAACAGTTTCTTCGATCATTAGTTCTTGATGAAGATAATCATGTGTTTTGTTGGAACTGACTTTAGTGATTTTTTTATTTTGGTTTCTCGCAATAACTCCTAACTACCGTCTTTTAATTCTTACAGTTTGTCTTATATTTATCATGTACGGTTTTGAAATGCAATATCTTTATCACAGAATAATTGCTATAATGCTCAATGAAAATGAGTTTTTCTATTTCATTAATGGCTTAATAAACTTTTATACTTTTGTTAAAAATTTTTTATAAACCTATTTGTCCATTCAAACTAAATTATAATATTATTTGCTATATATATTAGTCACTGTTAATAAGTTCGTTATTTTTTTTATTTTAAATAAGATTGCCAAACAAACAGGCATGTTTAAAAATTTGAAAAACTCAGAATAGGCTTAATCTGTTTAAGACATTTTTTTAAAACTCAGTTTTGTGTCATACTTTTATTTCAAACACTTTGAATAAGTCTTCGAATTATCAGAGTAGTTTTTATGACTGTAATGTAAGGTACTAGTTATAATTTTTTTTTGTCATCTTAAATATGGTGTACTTTATTATAATGATGATAATTTAATTAGGTATTAAAGCTTGATAAACAGCAAGTTTTTAGCTTTTTGGTCTTTTGAGAAACTTATGATTGTTTAATATAACTTAAATATTTTCGCTTTTAAAGTGACATCCATATAACATACTAGTTTATTACTAACAAGGGGTTTTATTAAAGTATTCGAGAATTAGTTATATTAATATACTTTTTTTAGCTTTCTACAACACAAATAAGTATTATTTTTTTTAGTTAGCTAATAAATGAGTTTTCTAAAGAGCGTAAGCAATTTAAGACAAAAAATATATTTAAAAAAAGTTTTAGAAAAATGAAAAAAGGGTTAAAAATATAAAAACTGTATAAAAGTACCCATAAATGTTTATCAAGCTCGGTTTCTATAGAGAGCTAGGTTGTAAGTTAAATTACAAAAATATTAAGTTTAACTTAATAAGTCGTTAAAAAAGTACATAGTTTATTAAGACTTAGGGATGTTAGTCAACGTGAGTTTTATTCTAAAAATTTATTATAATTTAAATATTCGTTGTATGTTTAGCAAAAAGTTATTTGGAATAATAAAGTGATTTGAAGTAAAACTTTCTCTAGTTTTACTAAAACCAAAGTATTATTCAAATGTCACTAAAACTAAAACTGCGGCCCGCAAAGACTTGAGAAATTTGAAATTTGGCCCGCGAGCGCCAACTACCTGCCGACACCTGTTCTAGAGACACAAGTTATTATGATATTTTCTTAATGATCATATCTAATGTAAAATATTTAAACTAAAAAATTAGGTGCTAAATGGATTTATTATTATGAGGGTACAAAATTACAACTAAACAAATTAGTTGTATTGTTTAATCAGGTTATAAGCCTAACTGGGAACTGAGCAACAAAGCTTAAGGAAAGTATTAGTGTAAATTGAGGCATGTCAGTCTAAAGTTCCAAAATCTTTTGCATACCCTGTTTAATCTTTTATTTATATGAATTTAAAAATGTTTGAATATGTTCTATTATTTGTATTTTATTTAGAAATTAAGCATTAAGTTGGTTAAGTTTTTTCAATGTTTTCTCACAAAATAAGTATTGGTAAACATGTTTTATTGATGAAACAAATAAAAACTCTGAGTAATTAAAGTTTAGAAAAAAGCTGATTCATTGCTGGGGTTTTTCCAATGTTTTTTGATCTTTACTTTGATTTACCTGCTTCCTTGCCATCTTTTACACCTTCAACCTTTTCAACACTCTTGATGACTCCCACTGCAACGGTTTGCCTCATGTCCCTGACAGCAAAACGCCCCAAGGGAGGATACTCTTCAAAAGACTCAACAACCATTGGTTTACTTGGCACAAGCTTGACCAAAGCAGCGTCTCCAGACTTTATCATTTTCGGGTTCTCCTCCTGAACCTTACCTGAGCGCCTGTCAACTTTCTGCTTGAGCTCAGCAAACTCGCAAGCAATGTGAGCTGTGTGACAGTCCAATACCGGCTGGTACCCGGCGTGTATCTCCCCTGGGTGATTCAGAATTGTGACCTGAGCTGTGAAGCTTCTTGCTTTTTTTGGAGGATCGTTTTTGCTGTCACCTGCAACCATACCGCGCTTGATGTCTTTAACCTCCACGTTCTTCACGCTGAAGCCCACGTTGTCCTTAGGCTTTGCTTCTTTCAACTCCTCGTGATTCATCTCAACCGCCTTGACCTCTGTGGTAATATTAGCGGGACCAAAAGTCACCATCATGCCAGGCTTCAGTATTCCAGTTTCAACTCTACCCACCGGCACTGTTCCTATTCCACCTATTTTGTACACGTCTTGAAGCGGGACTCGCAAAGGCTGGTTCTGTTGGTTGAAAGTAAAATAACTAGTGAATTATTATAAACCATTTATGTTTATTTATTTAAAAGCGTATAGTACAACTTTTAATATTTAGTAACTGTATTTTATTTCTTCTATCTGTTTTTTACTTTTGCTTTTCACTTACTTCTAAACGCTTTGTTGGTGGCAAAATTGCGTCTATAGCTTCTACCAGCGTTTTTCCAAAACAATTTCCCTCCTTCCTTTCAATCTTCCACCCATTGTACCAAGGCATATTGGTGGAGGCCTCTATCATGTTGTCCCCATGCCACCCTGAAATCGGAACAAACGCAATTGATTTAGGGTCGTATCCCGTTTTCTTGAGGTATGTGGAAACCTCATTGCTGATTTCTTTAAATCTGAAATCATATGTGTTGGTTTAAAAGTATTGTCTAAGTTTAAAACAAACAAAGATTATGTATAAGGTGGATTCTGTACTTTTGAGTTGAAGTGGATTGAAGGTTTGTTTTGGAAGATTTTGAGTTTTTTAATTAAATCTACTCATCAATAATTACATGTAGCTAAACAAATGACAAGTATAATGACTATTCAAAGTTTTTATCTATAGTTTTAAGATCATATTGAATTCTAAAAAAGATCTTTTTTAAAACTTAACTAAAATTTTTGTTTCTATTATAACAAAACAAAATTTCTAGGCCTTATAGATCATAGTACATAATTAAAACTTGATGTGTGTTAAAGCACTTTGAATTAAAAACCTTGCTTGGCTGTAGGCAGGCTTGGTATTATCTATTTTGTTAACAGCACAAATCATCTGCTTTACTCCCAACGTGTAAGCCAGCAAGGCATGCTCCCTAGTCTGGCCGTTTTTACTGATTCCAGCTTCAAACTCGCCAGTTCCAGCCGCCACTATCAAAACTGCACAATGAGCCTGTGAAGTTCCTGAAATTTGCAATAGGTTGAGATCTTGTTTAATCAATTTTCAATAATTATTTTAGTTTTCAATAACTAAATGGTTTTTTTTTTTGATTTATGGATGGTTCTTAGTAACACTAGAAATTTTTCATATAATTTATTTTACAAAAAACAAAAAAAAGCAAAATAAACACCGACTGAAAATTCTTGACAAGCTAGGAAACACAGGAATCCTTCTTAGTGCTTTGTAATGCACCTTTTTTACTGATGTAGTCTATTATATTTATGATTTAAGGTTTAGTGACAAGTTTATTTAATTGAAGCTAAATTATGAACAAACATTATTTTAAACTTTTTTTTTTGTTGCAACATGTGAAGGAGCTGATGAAAGCGTTATGTAATAACAATTTATAACATGCATATTTTAAAATAAGCTTATTGAAAAACTTTGTTTTGATTTATTATTATAAAAAAACATAATTGAACTGGGATTTTAGCATTAAATTATTAGACTTTACATAAGTTAATAATAAAATCATTTACTTTAATTAAGATAGTTTCATAAATTTAGATTTGCTTTAACTTTGCAATGTATTTTATAGAAATTTACCATGGTTCGAATTTCTGAGTTGGTGTTTTAAAAAATTTACAATTAACCATCTCTGAACAGAACTAAAATTTATTTACACACACAGGGTATACCAAACTCATTTCATAAACGCCCTTGATGCCAGAAATAATCGCCCTCATTTGTTATGTATAGCCATTTTATTAGATTAATCATTTACTATTTTCCTAATTAACAGTTCCTAATAGCCACTTTGGAAATCCCTGTTATACATACAGCAAATTGTAGAAAGTATTATAACTGACATTAAAATAAAAACAGTTACTTTTTTCTACTTTATTTTATTTGATTCTAAGTAACTGTTAACATTATATTAAAAATTTAATTTACTTCACAAGTATTTCTGTACTTGCAAGAGCTTGATTTACAAAAATAAACACTTTAAAATTTTTTATTTACTTCACCAGATATATTTCAAACACAAACCGGTTATCATGTTTTTGATGAAGTCCCTGTGGCCAGGAGCGTCAATAATGGTTACATTGTATTTTTCAGTTTTAAACTTCCACAGGGCAATATCAATTGTGATGCCTCTCTCCCTCTCAGCCTTCAGCTTGTCCAGCACCCATGCGTACTTGAATGAACCCTTAAAAATTTAAAACATTTCTACTGACCAGTTCTTACATTTTGCCAACATTTCTAACTTACTGAAATAAGATTATAAAAATCAAGTTCTTGTTTAGAAAAAAAAATACAATTCAATTACCTAATCAAAAAAATAACTTCAAAAGTTGTTTAAACATGTTTGTAATGTTTACAGCAAATTTGAAGTTCCTAGCTTAAACCTGAGAGGTACAAACTTAAAACTAGTTGATCAATACAAAATGCTAAATTTTTACTAAATAGTAAATTTTTACCTTGCCCATTTCCTCAGCCTCCTTCTCAAACTTTTCAATGGTCCTCTTGTCGATTCCGCCACACTTGTAAATGAGGTGGCCTGTTGAGGTGGACTTGCCACTATCCACGTGGCCGATCACCACAATGTTGATGTGTACCTTATCTTTTGTTGGGGGCATGATTGCTTGCACTAATTGAAAAAACTTCTTGTGTTAAAATATTTCGTTAACAATGTAAAATCTGAATCGAAAACAAGTATAAATGAAATAGCAAATATGAAAATACAAATATCCACTCATAATAATAAAATGAGCTATAGTTCAATTATTTTACTAATATCTGCTTATTAATGACACTTAAAATATCTGCTAACATAATGAGTGATGTGTGAATTTGATTATTTGAAACTCTTTGAGATTTTTTATTATCATAGAAGTTTAATGTACCTGGTAAAGTTTGGTTATATTTTTTGCTTCTAACATTTATCAGCTTTTAAGTGTTATATATGTACATTTTGGTAATTTAAAGCCCACACACGAAAATATCTAGGTAAGAACTAATTGAAAAAGTTTTGAATATAAGTACAGTGCTTATTCACTTATCCGGACACGTTGAACAAGATTTTTCTGTAAACTTGTCCGGATAACTAAAATTCCGGATAAGTATAAAAAATCAATTTTTTCATATAATAGTATAACTGCTGCATATAATGCAATGCATAGTGAAAGTTTTATAGTAAAAACAAATACATAGTAATTGTGAGTATTATAGAATAAAATTACAAATAATAAAAGCTAAATTTTAGGTCAACAAATTTATTTTTTCTAAGGCAGAAAAACATCAGACTTACTAACCCTCTGCAACGATATACGTTTTTTAAGGGTCAAGCAAGTAAATTTCATAATTTTTAATTCCACCTACCCTTACTATTAATTTAAAAAAAATATTAATTTAATTTATCTATGGAAACAAAAATAATGTAAACCTATCTCTATGAGTAAAAAAAAAACTTTGTAAAGAAAGAAAAAAAATAAAAACAAAAAAAACGAAAAACTTTGACTAAGTTTAAAGTCAATTTAACAGAAACACATCACTTCTAACAAACTAGTTTTTATTGTAAGTTTTGCTAAAACTGTTTTTTCACGTTTTTCAGCATAAAACTTACGGAATTTATAAAATCACTTAAAATTTTCTTACAGCATCAAAGCTTAAATATTTGTATCATACAACAATGTTAGTGTTTATTATTTAGTGAACTAGATGAAGTACGTTATAAAGATACTAAAACAAATAACAAAAACAAATCAGAACAAAGTGAAAAAGTGACGTGGGCAACCATCTTTAAATAATTTATAAATTTAGCAAAAAAAAAAAACAATGTAAAAAAAAGAAATGCTTAGATTAACTTAAAGTGACCAAAAACACCAAGAAATTTATTAGTAAACAAAAGTAATTTTACAAAAAATGAAAACAACAAAACAGCTGAATGTGGAAAGTGTGCTTTAACTGGGAATTTTGAAAAGTATAATAAAAATATGATATGTAATAATACAACAATACAAAGTATGAAAACGTTGCTTAAAAAATCTCTTAAACACAGGTTTAATAAATGACAAAGCTACTTTTCAAAGAAAATCAAAACGATAGTTTACTACTTAGGTAACGGAAAAAAAAAGCTTTTACTACTGAAAAAAATATATATTGAACTTACTGATCTAAACTAATATTTCAACAGAACCTATTTAGCTTTGTACTATGACTAAAAATTGTTAATAAATTAAAATTATGTTAACGGAACTTCTTTTAAAATAGCCAGTAATTGAAATTAATTCTATAACATAACAAAAGATACAGTTCAAATTTTAAATATATACTTCTTATGTTATCTACATAGTTATGAAAAAATTTAAATTTAAAGGTCAAAGCGACTTCATCTAAAACTTTTATCTATTTAGTTTTTACTTACAGAACTTTTGAATGCTTACAACAGACGAACGTACTTTAGGCTTTGAACGTTACTAAGTTCTGTTAGGATTAGGCCGTTGGCTTGTCTTATCATACCAGCTCTTCGTGAGTAAGAAATAAGGAAAATAACAAAAAAAAAAACAATTAAGAAAAAAAGCTGGTTATGATTGCAAGCTGCTTGACTAACTGTTGACTTCATCAAAACTTGCTGTTTATTGCTTGCTGTGTAACAGGCACGTAGGCGCCAGCTTATTTAGCTTCTCAAGAATGAGTGCAGTTTGTTTAGTTTTGTAAAAAAATTAATATCTTTGTTTTTTAAAGCACATACTATACTAAGGCAGTAGCTCGCCTAACTTTTAAAATCTACGCCTAGTATATTAATTAAATAAAATGTCCACACTAAAAAAATGAAAAGTTTAATTCAGTCGCCGGCAAACTTCGGCCTGTAAGCACGTCTTTATTATAGATGGGATGCGGTTTGCGAAAGACAGTTTTAAACTTACACCAGATATTCTAAAGTTTGAAATGAAGATTATAAAAAGAATCTATGAATTTTCGGGAGCTTTAAAACATTTAAAAGATATTTCGAAGTCTATTACGAAGAGTAAAAGCTAAAACGGCAATTACGGCCTACGAGTATTTTGAATTATAAAAGTTCACCCGCTATCACCAAATACTTGCCGACCCCTGATATATAAAGTTTATTTTTAGTAAGTTTTTATTAATTTTGTATGAGAAAATAGTTCAATTAATTAATTATTTTTGAATACACAAACTAATTCTTTTTTTGGGAACGGGTCTAAATTACGCGAAGACAAAAATGCACGAGTTTACTAAATTGCACGAGGGGACTAAATTGCACGAGAACAAAATTACACGAGTGCACAAAATTGCACGAAGCCAAATTTGCACAATGCCAAAATTGCACGAGGGCACAAAATTGCACGAGCGAACAAAATTGCACGAAGACGATTTTGCACCAAGGGTCTAATTTGCACGAATTACATTTTTGCACGTGAGTAAATAAATAAAGAATAAAATGAAAATAGAAAATAAACAAAAAAAATTTTATAAGATAAAAGAAAAAAAAAGTTACTGACCGAGGGTAAGGGTTAGGGGTAACAGTAATAATAACTAATAAAAATTATAATAATAAAAAAACTAATTAAAAAAAAAAGCTATCGACCGAGGGTAAGGGTTAAGGGTAACAGTGATAGTAAAAAAAAAAATGAAAAAATAAAGAATTGAAAGAAAAAAATATCATAAATTAAAAAACTTACCGACCGAGGTTAAGGGTTAGAGGTAAAAGTGATTAAAAAATAAATTCTCTTTATTAAAAAAAAATTAAAAAAAAAAAAAATTAACCCGTGCAAAATTGTCTCCGTGCAAAATCGTCTGCTCGTGCAAAAGTGTCTTCGCGCAAAAGTCACCCTTCGTCTAAAAGTATCTTCGTGCAATTTTATCCTCTCGTGCAAAGTATGTTCGTGCAAAAGTATGTTCGTGCAATTTTGTGAACTCGTGCAATTTTGTTCCCTCGTGCAGTTTTGTACGCCCGCGCAATTTAGACAGCTACCCCTATTTTACCTATGCTTTGTAAACAAGTTTTCATAAACAAAAATCAAAATTCAATGGGTTTCGATGTTTTTTTACGCTCGTGAATAAAATTTACCATGAAAAGAGTTGGAAAATTAACTTTTCAAGTATTTCAAAAAACTATCCTTGGTTTTACATGTTTAATGTTCTAGATTTCTTTGAAGCTATATAAGTAAAAACTGCTGTTCATTTTACAAAAGTTACTGTAAGTCCTATTATCTTGAATATATAATTTGAAGTAAAGCCTTCAAAGTGAAGTTATATAGATATAAGCTAGTGTAAAGATAAAAATATACAAAAAGTATTCATTAAAGTGTTTTTGCTTTTGCAGTTTAAAACTTTTCACTTTTGTAAACTTAAATTTTTATTTGAAAAAAAAAACAAAATGTATCTAATTTTTTACAACTGGTGGTTTTTTTGTTAGTAAGCTTTTTTGCTAATATATATGACTAATTGTTTTGTTTTATTTTTGTTCACTCAAATAATTTAAAGCTTTTTCTTATAGTACTCAATGACGAAAATGTTGCAGCTTGCTAAGATATATTACGAAAATCCGGACAGTCGGTTATAAAAAGATATATAAGATTATGATCTTCAGTGTGATTTAATTTATATTATTATATGACGGTAACTAAATAATTCTGATTATTTTTTTTCATATTTTAAATCAAATTATATTCGCTAGTTCAACATGTCATTGTAAATATAAATTTAAAGTACACTTGTAAATTTCATTTTATTTACATTACCTGAACATTTTAAATGATCTACTACATACATGATAATAGCTTTAAAAAAGGTAGCTTATGCAAAACTTTAAAGAAAGTTAGGTGATTGAGAACATATTTTCAGAGTACTCTAAAAGTCTGATGTATAAAAAACTATTTTAATGTTTATATTTTTATAAAATAAAAATACATTAAATTTCATTTGAACTTACTTTAAAAATACTCAAAACTAACTGGAATAAACAAAACATCTATATATTTTTAATCAAAACTATTTTTAAAGCTGATACAAGCACAATAAATGAAGCATAAATTTAAACTATGAACGAACAAAAATTAAACATCATAAAAAGTTGATCACATACTAATACCATTCTTACCACACTGTATAAAAGTTTTATAACTTATGTTCTTTTCATCATATACTTAGTTTCTTATCTTTTTTTTTAGAATCAGATTACCAAAAACAATTTACTTTTAACAAGGTTTTTTGTTACGTTGTTTTAAACAACTAACAGACTTATAGAAGTTATAGGTACATGTAAATATAAAACTACTTATATTTAATTGTTTCTATTATGTTTGTTTTGTATTAGTTTTTGATTTAGTTTAACGTTTGGATAATTTTGGATACATTATTTGTCATATTTTGTGTGTTTTAATTTTTTTACAAAATTTGTATTAAGATTAAGGTTTTAAGTTTAATTTTTTAATTGACTTTGGTTTATCATCTAGCTAGATTGTTATAGGATTGTACCGATAATTACAAGACCTAAGGATAGTCCCTGCCAAATATGCAAATTGGGTAATGATATTGGTCCAGTCTAGGTTGTACTATTATAATTTAGTTATATTTATACCAGACTTGGTAAAAAGCAATTTGTTTAATGATAAAAAATACCCGGCAATAGGATTTAGATCAATTAAAATAAATTTAGAAAATTTAAATTTACAGTGTGTTTTTTTTTTCATTTTCGTGTGTGTTTTTTCTACTTATATACTATATTTTTGTAAAGCTGGAAATTCTTAATGTTAATATATATTTTTATCTTTGTGTTATAACATAAAACAGATAAAGTAAATAGTTCATGTGTAGCCCGATGACCAAAAAGTATAGGTTTTTTGTCCAAAGTTTTTGAGCATTGATTTTTTATCGTGTTAAATAAACAATAAAAGTTTCTGTTTAGTCTCAGTAATACGCTGATTGAAAATGAAAAGCTGCTTTTGTTAGACATTTTTATACATTATTATTTATAGTGGATAGTTAAAATTAAATTATTAAACAAACATTTACAGCTTTAATGCAAACTAAATCCTACTCTTCTTATTATAGCAAACACAAAAAAAAATCTGAGATTGAATATCATGCAAGTTTCAAACTAATAAAAGAAAATATTTTAAATACTTCTCAATATGTATTTATTCTTCAATTTACTCTTTACTTACAAAAAACAAATACTTAACACTTATCCAGTTCTTTATGTATTTTTTAGAAAATACTAGCTACAAATAACAAAAACGTTTATTAGAAAATAAGTTTTTTTTTTCCTTGGTTAAGTAGAATTGAATTTGAACACGTTTAATAGTAAAGCGTTGCATATAAATTTTTTCTGTTGTACGTGGGCGACAGTTAGCTACGTGGAAAACGCTTAGCTGCTGTGTTACGTTTATACTTGTGACTTTTTATGTGTAATTTTATTTTGTACTAAATTTTTACTAGTTACTAAGTAACTTGCCATTTGAATTCGCACTTAGAACACAGTGCAAAAATACGTACCCAACCGGAAAGGCTTACCCAAGAAATCCTGATGTTTATTATCTGTTGGTGTTCGTTATAGCAAATCTGCAACTCTGTTAGATACAGCTTACTTTTGTGCCATGTAAAATAGTTACTGATAAACCTATCTAAATGTCTTTACAAAAGCAGACTTAAGAATAAGTTTAAACAGTGCTGTCACAGATATCTTTGAAAACAATGAAATTTCAAGGAAAAATGTCACAAATTTTTAGGGTAATTTTTGCACGACGTCAATTTCGAACAAAGCGTCACTTTTGCACGAGCTTTAAAATTTTTAACTGCAAAATACAAATACTTAGTACTTTACCAGTTCCTTATGTTTGTTTTTGAAAATACTAGCTACAAATTATAAAAAAGTTTAATATTTGTTTTTTTTGCTCAGTGGAATTAAATAAAATTCAAACACGTTTAACAGTAAAGCGTTGCATATAAGTTTTTCTGTTGTACGTGGGCGACAGTTAGCTACGTGGAAAACGCTTAGCTGCTGTGTTACGTTTATACTTGTGACTTTTTATGTGTAATTTTATTTTGTACTAAGTTTTTACTAGTTACTAAGTAACTTGCCATTTGAATTCGCACTTAGAACACAGTGCAAAAATACGTACCCAACCGGAAAGGCTTACCCAAGAAATCCTGATATTTATTATTTTCCTGATATTTTATAATTTTCGTGCTATGGAAAAAAAACTATCAAAATGCCTTCACAAAAGCAGACTTGAGAATAAGTTGATTAGGGCTGTAACAGATATTTTTGACAACAATCAATTTTTAGGGGTAATTTTTGTACGAGCGTAACTTTTGCAAGAGCTTTAACATTTTTAGTTAAGAAAATTTATAATTTAGAACTTTTTTCCTTAAATCCTTGTTTCCAATCAATAAGTAATAGTTTGCTAATTCGTTTTTAAAGATGTCTTTTTTTATATAACTAAATTGTGTCGTGTTGTACAAAAGCGTTGCTCCGTGCAAAATTGATGCTTGTGAATTTCTGACCCCTAATCATTTTTAGAGCATTTTAAAAGCACTCAAAGTTTACAAGCGCCCAACATTCGTTATAATGTATACACAAAGCCTGTCTAGAAGAAGAGCTGTCTTAGCAGAAATGCAAATAGCTGCTGGTAGAAACAACTATGGAAAACTACAACCAGCTTTTAAAAACTTTAGAAGTATTTGTCAAATAAAGTTAAGAATTAAAAACAACTGTCTGCTAGAACTAAACAACATCCTACAGAAAGAGAGATCTTTTCAATGACATTTAAATCTAGATAAGTTTCGATTATATTGTTCTTTTTCTTTTTTTAAATATAAAATTATAATATAGCTTTTTTATACGCATCTTACATTTATGTTTTAATAACGGTGTGTGTAAATATCAATTGCACTGTTTAAAATTATTGTTTAATTAGTTTTTTGTATGAATTTTTTCAACATTTTTTATTATGGGGTATTAAAAATCAGTTGCACTGTTTGTTATTACAGAAACAAACTGTAATATGTTTGTTTTTAATATTGAATTTTATGCATAACTAGTTTTCTGTGATTCATAACTTAATTTTTGTTTCCTTTAGTTTCCGGTTAATTAAAAACATATAAAAGAAAATGTATTTAAAGATATAATATTTTCATTATTGCTTTTGGGTAATTCTTTTTGGGTAATTTCAAAGTAAAACAAAGCATTTTCAACACAGCGCTTTTTGACTAATAGTGCGTACCTAACCGACAGTGCGCACTATAGTGACAGGTTACTGTAATTTTTAACAGTTATTGTAAACAAATTAAAAACAATAAAGATTAATTGACCACACTAAAAGTTTTTAAGATGCACTCTTCATTTTCTTAAAACGTTTAACTAAAAAAAATCAGAAAAAAAAAATTGTATTAAATTAAAGAAGAAACACAAATATTTTATATACATATCTATTCAAAAATACAAAAACACGTATCAATTATAATACTATTTTGATAAACTACTGCAATACGGATTTAGTTTTTCTTTATAATCTTTAATGCAGTTACGTAACTCTAAAATTTTAAAGTACGTTTTTATTTACATTCTTTTACAATACAGTCACCTCTCGCGAAACTACGGAAATCGCGTAAACAGCAAAAGTTCGTAACTAAACGAGAGGTATCAAATATACTTACTAAATTTAGTATTTTCTAATAATTAATTTGATTTAATACAATTTGTGATTTTCTATTTTGTGTTTACAAAAATAGTTTATAGTCGAGTTATACATGTATTTGAGAAGATTATCAATAAAAATTGTTTATTTCTATACAAAGATTTTTTTCTATCATGTTCCTTTTCCACCTATGATTAAACTTAGATTGCATGGTATTAAAGTAAAATCTTTTTTTAATGTCGTACTAGACAAGTTCAACCTTAGGTAGGCAAGGAACAAATTGGCTGAAAATAAGAGTTTTATTAAGTTAAAATGAAACTTTATGACATAAAGATTGTGATAAATTCAAATTTGTTTAATTTAACCCTTGTTTGATTAAAATTTATAAAAAGGAGCTTAGACACTTAAAATACAAAGATCAAAGCCATATAGTTCAATGGGTGCGTTATGGAAGGCACAAACCAAAAACTAAAATGTTTCAATTTCATTTATAATCTGTGTTATTATATACTTTTAATATTTAATTTTTATAAAAAAAAAATTATTATTTCAATACATACATCAAATTTACACCACCAAAGATTTTTCAAAAAACTGTTTTTGCTAACTCTAAATCGCGTAACTAAACGAGTGCGTAGTTTTGCGAGAGGTGACTGTACTTAAACTACTTTATTGACAACTTATTGATGCAGTATTTGTAATTCATTTCTAGTGTAACTTACATTTATTTACAAATATTCTTTTAAGTACATCAATTAAACTTGAAAGCTCAAGGTACAAAAATTTAAAATATTTAAACTAAAGATTATTTAAATCTTATTTTGAAACAAAAACGCCTCTTTATTATAATTTTGCTTAAAAAAAATATTTTTTTAAAATGATTGTGTTTTATAACAAAAAAAACTTTTAAAAACATGCAGATTACAAAATAATTTACATGTTTCTATTCAATAAATAAACACTAATCATAAAACTTAAAACATACTTAAAAAAATTTTAGCTGGTCTGAACGCTAAAATAAAAAATGTAAACGAAAATTTTCTCAGCAACTGAACTAGTCAAGTACTTTAGGATTAAGTTTATAAAATTACACCTTTTTCAATTTAAGCCTTGGACTTACGTTTTCTTTGCAACATTACTTCTTTTCATATAATGTTCACTAGAGCAGTCAAACGACCTTTACTATAATATAAATTTTGCAATTACGGTTTGAAAAAAGCCAACTTCGTCTTATAGGTTGCTTATAAAAAGCTTATAATATGCACATCTGTATGTTGCAAGATAAATTTCCAAGTAATTTTTTTTTTCTATTTAAGTTATACGAAATATGCTTTAAAATTTTTTGAACTTTAGTACTTATAAGTTTCTAATGTATGTTATGAAAAGTGCTTCTTAATTTTTATTAGATTTAATAATATAGTATAACAAAGTTTAATATTTAAGTTGCTAATAATAAATAATAACTGAAAATTTAAAAAAAGTTTTAAAAACAAACAATACTAGTCTGCTAACTATACGAATACATTAACTTTGATATTCAATCTTTTGTTGAATATAATTATAGTGTAAGCTAAAAAATATCTTTGTTTCTATAAACAACATTTTAATCAAAATATATAGTTTTTAAGCACAACATATATAAAAACTTAAAAAGTAAGAAGTTCAGCAAAGAAGTTTATAACTTTGTTTTTTAATAAACTATTGGTTTACTTTATATTAAAGCTGAATAAACTGTAAAGTTTAAAACTTAAAATTTGAGTTTAAAAATTTTCTTCATAGAGTAACGTATAGTTGTTTAACTTGTTAAGTAATTATTATAGTTAGATGAATTTTAAAAAAGTATTAATCAAAATTGTACTTCTATCGAGACTCGAACTCGGTTCTAAGTACTTGCAATCCACGTTTTATCGCTCTGCCACAGGTTGAAAAAAATGACAACACAGCTTTCAAAGCAAAAATTGTTGATAAAATACATAAAACATAGGTATGTAGTTCTTTTGCTTCAAATTTATTAGGTTTGGTTTAGCTTAAAAATCGTGGTGATTTAAAACTTTTTTTAACATTTTTTTTTATTTAAGGCCCAAAGAATTGTAAGTCTAAAGAAAAAAATAAGTGTAAGATTGAGTGTAAGAAGTAATTGAGTGTAAGTAGGCTGAGAAAACAGTGCACCTTTTTCTAACGATATATTTTTTGGGTTATAGGTGTGACGTCATAAAAACTGAGTTTTAAGATGAAATAATTTTACAGATTTTTAAGGCGATCGAGTGTAAGAAGGCTAAGAATACGGTGCACTTTTTTCTAGAGGTACTTCGAACGGTAGTTTCGGGGTTTTAGTTGTGACGTCATCAAAAAGTCAAAAAGAGATTTTAAGAAAAAACAAAAAAATATCCAAGAATGTTTTTTAAGATGTACAAGACTACAAATGATCATAAATACTAATAACTTTCTGCTGTCCTTTTCAAAAGCATCCATAAAAAAGGCAGGAAATAACTCTATTAAACAAGGGGAACTGCTCAGTTCCAGCCGCAATCAATTTCCTCCCGCGCACAATTACCACCCGTTCAAGTTTAAGAACTGCTTACTTGACCAAGGGTAAGGGTAAAAGGTAACAATGATAGTAAAAAAGATAAAAAATATATATTAAAAAAAAATTTAATGAATAAATAACTTTTTAGGGTTGGAAATGATCTTGGGTGGAGACTGTAAGTGTTCCTGAAAAAGAATAAAAAAGTTGTAGTATAAACAATTTTTAGTATAAACATAAAGCTATTAAAGCATTGTGTATTCTTAAACCGAGTCTATAAATCTTTATAATATTTTTTTAAATTAAGAAATGTTTTTATATATATTAAGGGATATTTGCTAATTTATAACAAATCTTGTTAAATAACGTGACTTTTTTGAAAAAGTTGATTTTTTTTTATAGAATTTGAAAAAACTCAGGATGACTCATGACAGTTTAAGGTCACTCAGGACAGTTTTTGATTACTAAAGACAGTTTTATTGACTTATAGTGATAGAGGACCTGAAGGCTTATTATATAAACTAAGTATTACTATAAAAAACCAACCTTGCTAATACATTCTAAATAGTATCTCTTTGTGATATTTACCTAAGTACTGTTTAATAAGTTTTACAATTTATTACACAATTTAATATATACAAAGTAAACACACACTATAAAGAATACATAAACATAATAGTTGATTAAATAATACTCAGCTTAAAAAGAGTTAACAGGTGGCTTTGGCTCACCATTCTACCAAAAGCAACGTTTATTCAAAGTTATCATATTTAAGCATTGAGAAAATTAATACTTTTTTGTAATCTCTTCTCTTATATTATTAAGAAAGCAGTGAAGCATGCAATACTGCTACAGACTCATATAATGGCAATCATGTGATATCACTATAAACAAAGGGTTACTGAGTACAAACGTCCGCACGCATTTGATGTTATACAAAACTGACAACGTTTTGAAAGCAGTTGTATTCGGCAGTCAGACGTTGAGTTGGGGGCAGCAGCTTAAAGTTTTATTTAGACTTAAAGTTTTATTTAATCGAACTTTCTATAAATTTGAAACGTAGTCCTTTAATTTAAAACTTAAAAATTAAATTTAAAACATAGGTATTTTAAGTTTTTTATATTAATCTCAGATGTCTTTTATATTTATATTTACACTATAAATAAACTGCGTATTTATAATTTCAGTCAAAAAATTGCCATCAAACGCATTAGAAACGCTCCGACAAACTTTTGAGTACAGCATTTAAGTATTAAAATGTATAAATGTATTTAACCATTACTTTGCAATTAGTTTTTGTTTTAAATGTTTTTTCTAATTAGAAAGCTTTTTCCTAACAATTGAACTACAATTTATAATACTTTTGTCGGCGAACTCCGGCTCGCAAGTCTAAACCAAAAGTATGATACTTTTTTTGCAAAAATACCTTTTCAGATAAAAAAAAAACTTTTAAAGCATTAAAGAAAATTATGTAGTAAAAACTTACAATTACGCTCTTTATTTTATTTTTTTTCTAATTTTTGTTTTAATAGTTAACATAATCAGTTTATTTTTTGAAAGAATAAATATATAAAAGAAAGCTACATACAGCTTTGATTATTATTATTATTGTTGTTATATTGATTTTAAAACTTAGCTAAAAATTTAAACTTCTACTAAAATCTGAGTCTTAATATTAAAATTTGATTTGTTTAGTTTCTTAAGTAAAAATTTTCAGTAATAATTTGTTTTTAGTTTAATTTAATCGTTTAAATGCTATTTTCCATGACTGTCACATATCTTTTTTTAGATTTATTTAAGCACTGACGAGGTCTTTGATCGAAACTTAGTTTGCAAAATAAATTTTTAAAAGAATAAATATATTACTTCTCCTCCAGCAGTTGAGATTTCTCTATTTGTTTTCTTAAAACCAAAACATATAATAATCAGTTTAATCTTAAATGTCTTCATTAGTTGCATTACACTGCTTGCAGATGTTTGTAAAACAGCTACGGTTCTGAGTAACAAAACGAATTTTATTATTATTTTTTAGATTATTTATTTAAGTCATCAATTTAGATTAGTGAAACATCTTTAAATGTAAAAAAAATCTAGTTTAACTCTTGCTTGTTAAACAAAAAAAAAGCACTCAAAATATTTGGTCCAACGACCTGGTGTACAAAGGAACCGCTCAGTTAATGATTTGTACATCATTTAGATACAGTTTGGCATCATTGTCTAGGAATTTCTTAACATGAAACTTGAAACCACGATTATGGATTAAAAATCCAACGCTCTACTGACTGAGCAAGCAGGACACATCTATACAAATAATTATCATCATTAAATCATGTATAATCAATACTTAAATTAAATAACTTTGTTTTGTTAATAAAATTAAAATATTCACAAAACAAAAGTGAATTACTTGTATAATGCTTTAATAAGTTAGCTAATAAATGTTTGAATTTACATTTTATTGTGAAGTAAGAGAACCAAAAAACTACAAGTTTAAATTGATTTATTTGCAAAGTGTTTAAAAATAATTTCAATAAAGTTTTAAATTTTCAACTATGAACTAGTTTTGAGATTAATTAGAGTGAAAATATTTGCTTTTATTTTTACCAGCTGATTTTATTATTGAAACAGTTAAAATATTGGCCTTTTTACTAAAATTTTTTACAGGCTAGATATTTGCAGTTAAAATACCATTAAAAGTTGAAATGACATCGTGTTGTTTAGTAATAAAGACACTAACCTTTACAGGTAGTAAAAAAGTATACTAATTTAGCCCTGGTATTCTGCTTTGTATACTGTTTATTTTAGCTTATACATTTAAAATAATCGGGAAAATGATTTATTACTACTGTTAAACTAATATTAACTATTTACAAACATTTTTTTAAATGTATTATTCAAAGTATTTAAAGCAGAGATGCTAGCCTTATTTTGAATACTCAATTAGTTAATATCTTTAATTTTTTACAAATACTTGTAGTTAACTTTTTATTCCTTTGATTATAAAATAGATTATAGGACTGTTTAACTAAAAACAAACTTTTTTCGTACTGAAAATTAGCAACTTTTAAAATTACTCAATAATACTTAAACGTTTTGATTTAAAATAAATTAAAGGCTGGCTTATGTAAGCCAAACTTTTTTTGATATTAAATATGTTATAGCTAAATTAGTGAATTATTTATGCATTCAAGTTCAATTTTCAAGAATCCTAGCTGTTTAAAAATGATCTTCATAAAACTTGATTTTTTTAATAAAATTTTTAGTATGCACAACGTTTAAAACCAAATTAAATTAAGTATTGTTTAAATTTTTGTTGGAATAAGACTATTTAAGATACCATGTATAACATTTTTACCTTTATTTTACAAGTACCAATGCTTGCATGGTACGTAGAGTTTTTTAAATAAAAAGTTAGTTGTTTACAAAAAATTTGGTAAAGTTTCGCAACAAAGTTTAAGTAGACTAATGCTTAGTAAAAAGTTTTTAATACGTATATGTTTTTTTATACCATCTGTCAGTATAAAAACATGTTTACTTACAAATGTAAGCCGTTTAGAAACCTTTAAAACTCTACAAAAAGAGATTTCCGTTATAAATACATTTAACTAAAAATATTTTACCTTTATTTTAGTTATACTATTTGTAAGTTTATATCCTAAGATAACCAATTCAAGTATTTCTAGTTAGCAAACATTTATTTTGTTTTGTTTTTTACATACACACTTTGTTAAAAACAAAGAAAAATATAGTTTTATACATTCATATATGCTCTTCTATAAATATACAACAGTTGAACCTTATAAAGAGCGTAAAACTTTTTCATTGTTATTTTTCCTTTTTTAATATGTACAAACTATACTAAAACGTTTGCACTACTTTATTTAATTCAATGGTGCATTTGAAATTTTTTTTTGTGTTCAATTATAAACAGTTGTCTATATTTATTTTCTTAAAAAGTCTGTTGAGTTTTTTTTAAGAACTTTGATAAGAAAGTTTTTAATTAAGAAAAATTTTGACTTGTTTGTGCGAAATATAAAACACCATGTTTTCTTTTAAAAATCATATGTTTAAACTTGTCGAAGTTAGCTTATTTTCAACAAAAAAAAAAGTTATGGTTTGTTTTTTACAAACGTTAACTAAGGTAACATAAACTTCGCTTTATAAAATATAACAAAAAATAGTCTAATTAAAAAAACTAATTTATTTCAATTAGTTTTAGTCAATGTACGTTTTCCTAACCTAATCTACAAAAAAACATGTTTAATAGTTGATAATTATATGTGCGTGAGCTAACACAATATTTTTGATACTTTTATGAAAATAATCGTTATACTTAATTACAATATCAAAATATGTAGTACTACATGCTTTTTGAATTAAAAGCAAAAAGACAAACAAAAGTATGATTAATTCAAGTTTCAAAGTGTTTTTTGCATCATTAAACTTTACACAAGCAAACGTTTGTAAAGTTCATAACTAACATGGTATCGGTCTATAAATTTGATCAAACAACAACTCGTTAATGATGTTACATTGTGAATAAATAACCTCATTAGTATACTCTCCATGTTACAAACCATCTCTACAAATTGATAAAAATTAAACTATTTTTGGTTCGATAAAAACTTTCGTATATATATTTTTAGCAAGTATTAAATTTTATAGGTTTTATAAGTTTTGTTATTAAGCTATACTAATTGTATACATATGAACTAAACATTTTTTACTATGAAGACCGTCTAAAAATGTTAGTAAACGTTTAAGAAAACAATAGACGCATTTATCATAAAAGTCAAAAAAAATATTATGCTAAAACTTCCATAACTGTAATTGTTTAATTTAGTGAAAACTTATTTATTCATTTCGCATAGTAAAACATTTCAAATTTCACTTTGTTAATAAAATACCGTTACTTTTTCGCATAAAACATATTTCTCTAAACTTAAATATGTAAACTAACTTTAACCTTGTTTTCATACATTAATTATATTACTTTTGGTTTGTTGATAGCAGTTTAAACAATATAGTTTCTATGCTTATTTTTTATCATTGTTAAAAACGCATATGTCACAAATTACCTTTTTATTATAAAAACGGTCACAAACAATATTAAATTTGAAAAATCATCCAATCCAGAGAAACTTATTATACTACAATTTGAAGCTATAAACACCCATCGAAGTATATGAGTATATTATATATCTAAGTTATACATCATGAAATTTTAAGTATAGAACGATTTGCAATACATGTAAGCTTTGCAAACTTTCTATTTTTCAGTTTAGTAACGTTTAAGTACAATTTTTAATACTTTTACCATAAAAAGTGTGTCTTTTCCATTTATACCAACCAAAATATTAGAAAATCACAATTTCAGTTTTAAACTGATGTATTTTTACAATAAACTGTGGTTCAGAGATAAAGCAATACATTTTTTTTACGTATTGTCTATTATGTTAACGAAATTAAAAAACAAAAACTAGAACGGGTAAGATATTTTACAAAATGTTAACAGTAAATAAAATACTAACACTTATTTCGATTTAACAAGTTCCTGCATTTTATTTTGCTTAGAATATATTAGAAAACTTCCAAGATATTTATCTTAAATGCTGTGGCTATCAAACTAATTTAATGGTTACACGAAGAATGTTTTAGTTATTTAACATAGTTAACATCAGGATACGTTACAAATTTTTATATACACTTTTTTTTTGATAAAAAGTACGATATTTTAGTATTTATTATCAAGGAATAAAATACTAAAACCTGTTATAAGCTTGTTTTTCTTAAAACACATTTTTTGGATGAAAAAAATAACATATTGTTTATAGTTTTAATTTTGTACTTTTAAAACCTGAATTATCTACCGAGCAATTTCAACTGTCTTCTCAGACTTCTTACTTCTTAGTTATACCAAACGTCATTAATTAAAATTAAGAAACTTAACATTTAAACAATAAAAAATCTAATTAAACCTTTAGGATAGGCTATCAAATAATTGCTTTATTTAAAATAAGAGGTCACATGATCGCTTTGTATCAATTAAAATTTAAAAACTTTTATGTATACATATAACAAACTTGATAAGCACAAAACAACTTAGACAGTTAAAATGCCGTTGATTTTAAAGATAAAACTAAAAATAGTTCGTCTTACCTAAAACTCTTTTTGTATGTCAAGTAAACAAATGCTTGCTTAAGTAAAGCTTTTAAAGTATAATATTTAAAAAACATATATATATAAGCTTATGTTTTTAGAAACTACGATTTAACATTTAACTACAGTCTTGTTACAGTTAGCTTAACACGATAGATTAAACAAAATTAGTTTCCTAGTTAAATTTTTTATTTTATTAAATCAACTAGCAACAGTTTATACGGTTTTACATAAAAAACGGGTTGAAATTGTTTATTAGGCTTACTAAAGTATCAAAAATACATTAAAAATATTTTTATAAATGTTAAATTTTTTTTTTATACAATTCAAAACCTTTAAGGATTTTTCATAAAAAGCCTCACAGGGTTGTTGGTGATTTAAAAGCGTTATCACTCGAAAAAGCGAAAAGTAGACAGTAGTAAAAGGGAATAATGTTTAAAATGTAAGAGCAAGCCGAATAAGAAAGAAGTCTGTACAGTCTGCGGTGCTAGAAAGGTGAATTTATTTTGCTTTTAAATCAACTTTATTTAAATTTTTAGTTAGTTTGTAATCGTTAAAGGTTTGAACGAAGTTTTGCAGTTTTAATAAAACTTAAAGTAAAAAAAAATCTGCAAAACTTATTGTTTTCTTAAATAGTTTTTTAAGCACTAGTAAAATTTTTTTTTAGGATTATTTTAAATAAAAATATGCCCAAAACAATGACAACTGTTACTAAAACTTTTAAAAATGTGTTAGTTCATACACAGTCTAACAGTCAACAGCCGAGCAATGACATATGTAATCTGCAATACACTTCTAATTAATAACTTTAAAAACGTTTTGTAGATATTAAATAATATTAAAGGTGCAACACGTTAAAAGAGTTATTTTAAAGCTACTAATCTCTCTAGACATGTGTCGCACTTTTTGCTTTATTTTACGGAAAGTTTAGGAATAATGAAGAGTGTTAATAAGTAATAAAAAAGTCTCATACTGAATAAGACTGCTAAACAAAAATTATAAAATTATAATATTTTGTGTAAGCTTTAAACGAAATAAATAAAAGTATGAAGTCAATAATATAAAAAAATCTATTTTTTATGTTTTATTAGACTTGAAAAAAGTTTTTAAATGAGTTAGCTTCATTTAAAAGTGTAGAAATGCGTGTCTTAATTTAAAATTGTATTTTGGTCAGTAGTAAAACAAGCACAAAACATCTAAGACTTGTCTGCAAAGAGAATTTTTTTAGTTTGATCAAGTAGTATTACAATTTGTTTGATTTTAGCAACTACCTTAAACTTTGTTTTAACTAGCTCTCTATTAACATGTATTTTAAAATTATTTTTAAGGTTAAAAAATGTTAGTTAACTTGCAAATTGTATCGTTTTTTAACTTAACTGTATTAAAATTTGAGATTTCTTTAGTTTTACAACAGTTTTAGTAAACTAAGCAGCTCAAAATGTTTACAAAGTTTTAAAAGTTTTAGGCAGAAAAAGTGTAAAACAAAACATTCTCGTTTAGGTGAACAAATACAATATTACAGTTATCTTGACTGATAAATTCGTTTGATGTAACAATAAATTATAGATTTCTGTCATGTAAAACTAATAAACTACAGTATTTTAAGACACAAATTCCATAAATAAAATTAAATATTTATGAGTTTTCAACGTTAAGAACAACAATTTACACACCAACATAATGTGTTTGATCCGAAATTAGTGATAAACCTCGAAAGTAAATTTTCGATACCGTTATTACTTTATTTCGGTATTATTTATAATTCAACGTGTTTTGTCTGAAATTTGTAAAATACGCACCTGTTATTGTACGAAATGTTGTCACGAAATAAATAACATTTTGTAATTTAAGTTTGAGATATAAATAAATTGCAACAACGTTTAGAGTTTTATTTAAAGATTTTAGAGATGCTGTAAATTTTGTTTATGTGTCGGAAAGCAGTTTTTAGTGTGACTGCATTTAATAATTAAATTTCTTTGATAGTCTTATAAATACATAACTTTTAATCAGAAAACGTTTATTTTTTAAGCTCTGTACGGAACAAAACGTTTTTGTTTGGTTCCTTTGCAAAACAACTTGAGAAATATACAAACGCTATTAAAAAAAAATCAAATAAAACAAATCCAATCTAGTTAACTAAATTGGCTTTTATTTCGTTTTTTTTAACGATTTTTCAAAATGTGTTGTAAGTGGGTAAGCTGTCTTAGTGACGGCTTTAAAACAACAAATCTTCAAAAATGAAAATTATGCCTTATATATATACTTCCTACGTAAAGTATAAGAAATATAATAAAAGCACAGCAGCTGTACAGCTTAATATATCGATTTTTTGTTAGAAGTGTGAGCCAAGTTTTATTTAATATATATCTCAAGTTAAGTTAAAGGAAAAAATTGCGTTAATATTAAAAAAAAGTTTTTTATAACTTATAACAACTTTTTAAGTTGAAAAAAAATAATAGAGCTTCTTTTTTCTACTCATGGCCTTTCAAATAAGTTATTTTAGGTCAAAAAAAAACAATTTAAAGTAAATAACTACTATAAACTTGATCTAATCAACAATCAAGGGTTTTAAAGCAACTTAATAGTTACAGTATAGTCGATTTTTCGTTTTCAGTATTTTTTGATCACCAAAATTACCATAAAAAACGCATATTCCTAAAGCAACTCAATAACCAAAACTCATCTAGTTTTCCGGCTTTACTTGAACAAACTGAACAAGCTGGAATGATTCGTAATATCAGTGTTGAGTTTGAAATAAGCTCTTCGGAATTAAACAACACTCTGAAATATTTCAACAGTTCTAATGAAACTTGTGAGCATGCGATTCAGGTTGGTTTTAATTAATTATTCAGAAAGTGAAAAGTAAGGTTTATAAGTTTGTTCACACGTGAGCTATTTTTAAAATTAAAGTTCTAATAGTGCTTAAACAGGTTAACTCTAAATGTTCAATAAATCACTTTTTCAAGCAAAAAAGCAAGAGTTACAAAACAAAAAAGGTTTTAGTTTCATAATAATAAAAAAACTATACTGTTAAGGTTTTTGACTTACCTTTGATATTCGAAAATAAAATAATTTTATACAGTTTTTTAACGTTTTGATTTAATCAAAGCAAAATAAATACAGCGAAAAAATATTACAAAATAAATAAAAAAGCTTTTAGTAATAAGTTTATAAATATTATTAAAAAAAAACCTTAAGTTAATGTTAGTAAAACTTGAAAAACTTGTTTTTAACTCTTTCAACATAATTTTATGAAAGATGCTTTTTCTAAACTAAATTTAGACTTTAAAAAGCTATAAAATATACAAAAATCTACAGTCAAATTAAAACAGTTTTTGATTTTAAAATAAAAGAAGTGTAGAGGATATAAAATATGTGTATAAAAAACTTAGGTTCTACAACTTTTCTTTTATGCCAACAAAGATTCATGAATATCTTGGTAATTGCAGAAAAAACATTTTATACAATTAATACTTATTAGTTTCTTTAATTAGATAAGCTGATTGCTATTAATTAAAATTTTAATCTGCCTTTTAACTTAATAGTAAAAAATATTACATTTGCTTTATATATAAACCTACCAGAGGGTCACAGAAGGTACCATAATTAAAATGTTTTCAGACTTTAAAAAGTCATAAAACATATAGACTTATAAATGTTATATGTTTTTTATTTCTACACAGGGGTTTACTTAGAATAAGATATACAAGCTACGAGCTAATTATCTGCCAACAGTTTTAATAAAACACAGTTCTTAAAAAAAAAGAAAAAACTGTTCAAGACTTTTCAACAAAACAGTAAATAATACATCCCACAGAGGTTCATGGCAGAGCACAGGTTGGTGTTCAACTCGAGTCACGTGATCCGCATCGCTGTGGCGTGGTCGCTGTTCGCGCTGTCGCTGGCGGGGAACATCGTCGTGCTCATGTCTGTCACACGATGGCGCAACAACCACGTAAAGTCGCACACTCAACACATGCTGATGAACATCGCAATGGCTAACATTTCCTTCACCTGCTTCGTAATGCCTACCGGTTGGTTTTCAATTTATTTTTTATCACTTTCAACATTTGATTTGTACGACACATGTGACTGACAAGTTTCGATAAGAACGAAACCCGGGTCTCAGTCTACCGAAAGCTTGTGGTTTGATGATCAAACCTCATGTTAAATTGAGTTTGTCGCACGGCGCTCCTGGGTTAGGGTCTGTAAATTTTTGCAGATGTTTTCTTTGACTTTATTTGATTTATATAAAATTTTCTTTCGCTGCATCGTAATGTCTGCTGGTTGCTTTGTTTTTTGTTTGTTTTTTATTACTTTTATTTTATTTTTTTCATTAATCTTTGCCTCACTTGCATTTGAATGCCTTATAGTGAAATTTAGCTTTCCAGATTTTATAATATTTTATTATTTATTTTTAATTCATGTAGTCTCTTTTGTAATACCTACTGATGACAGTTTTTTTTTTGTTTATATAAATTTATTTCAAATAATAATATTATTACCTGTTTCGTAATGCCTACATTATGAATTTTTTTATAATGAAAACGTGTGTTGTTTAAATAAACTTTTTTAGTCTTCTATAATAAAAAATAGACAGTATTTATTCTAAAAACAATTACTTAAACTATAAAAAAAGTGGTTAACTATTAGTTGTTATCAAAAGCAGTTTTATTGTAAATGAAAAGTTTTGTGCTTCGTAAAAATAGCTGGTAAGTTTTTTGTGGAAAAAAGAATATTTAATGCAAATAAAATAATTTTGTTGTCTTAGTTGTTTTTAAATATTAAGCATTTAACATCACTTTCATTTAATTTTTAAGTTTATTCCAAAAACCTTTTTATATAGAAACAATGTAAGAGTTAAAAAAACTTTATAATTTGAAAAATTTTTGATTGTTTTTTTTTAATTCAAGTTTAAATTCGAAAGAGTATCATCCTAAAATTTTGTACGTTATATTGTTTTATTGTTTTTCAAACAAACTAATATAAAATAATAACAATACAGTTTCTGCGTATTTTATATACCTGGTATATTTTATGATTTATTACTCAACTCAGCTCGATTCATTAAAAAATTCATGACAGGCGTGCCAAATGAAATTAATTTTATTGCTGTTTTAGCCTTGAAAGCTCGTCTGAATATCTTTGTTAATAGTAATATATAGAATTTAAATTAAAAAATTTTTACTCATAAACTGGAAATATCAAAGAAAAATGATTAAAAGTTTTTCAAAAGTTTACAAAGATTTAAAAACCTACAAAACACATTTTCTTCTAAAAAATCAACTTTAAAATTTTTATAACTTACTTTGTACAGTAAGATTTTTAGCAATAGAAATTCGCGCTAAATAATCAAGCTTCTGTTGAATTGAACAGAATTTTTTTTGAACAAATAAAAATATATCGAAACAAAATGTTATGAACTTGCTTTATTGATCGCATTATGAGTAGATAAAACCTCGTTTCTTTTTAAATATGTTTAAGCAATAAAAAGCACTGATAACTGAAAAAATTTTTTTTACCAGTAATAAGCTGAAAAGTTTAAGATAAACTTTGTGTGATAAAACTTTTTACTAGCAAGTGGAAATGCTTTCGATTATCTTTGGAGGTTTTATGTGTTTATGTTTTGTTAAAAAGTTCGTTTAAAGTTTGTTCTGCAGTTTTAAACAAAACCTATTACTCAAAAACAAACTATTCAATAAGCTAATTTATTAACTTCTCGATAGTTTATGCTTTCAAACAATTTATTTTTTGAAATTTTAATTGTTTCCTTTTTTATTACTTTACATAAATTTTAAAACACGATATTTTAACTACTTTTGTCTCAACTGTATTTTATCCTCATTTTATCGATTTCATAATGTTGTTTTTGTTAATGTTTTGATATAATTTACTAAATAATTTGTTTATTTTAATGTTAATTCATTTGCTAATCATTTATAATAATGCTATTTTAACTATATGTCAAAACGTAAATTTTCTATTTAAGTTACTTATTATGATTTTATTAACAAAGTGTTTACATGTTATAAACAATTTTAAAATTACTTAACCATAATATTTCATTTAAAAATTTACAAAATTAGCAAATTTATAAACATATTTTAATCTACCTACTTTGTAGTAAAGCGTTTCACTTTCAACTAATAACCACTTTGCTCACAGTTTCGGCCCTTAGGTAAGAATAACTAATAAAGAAAGCAAAATAAACATTGATTATTTATTCTCTGTTTGCTTGACAATATCAAACGCGGGTTAATGCATAAATTTCGCAAATTTTCTTGAGTGAAACAACATTTGCTAGAACTCTCTTTCAGTTCAGTTAAGCTTTAAATTAGTCTAGTTAACCTGTCATTACTTAAGCAAGCTAGCAAAATGTTGTTTTTGTAAATAGTCTGCAAAAGTGACTAAATTTCAAAGCAACGCGTTTTTAGTTTTTTTCAATAAAGATTTATACATAGCTCATTAAATATTCACTTGTTTTTTAAAATTGAATAAGTTTTTCATGGACATTACAAATTCGTACAATTTTTTATCGACGCGCTAACTAAAGCGTAAATATTTTGTTTCGCCACGTAGAACGAACATTTATTACAAAAAAACAAGTATTTATATATGAGTCATAATACGTCTAGCTATAATTTTTCCATGAAAAGTTAGCTACTTAAAAATAACCAAAAGTTTAAATAAGCAATAGATAATAATATTTTAAAGTTTTGCTTAGGTATGATTTTTTTGAAAATAACTTGTTAAATAATGGTTCTATTTTTAAGTTATTAAACTGTAAAAAAAAAAACGTATTTGTAAACAAAGTTATCTGTAAAATTTGTTTAAATCAAGCTTTTACAACAGTCTTTTTAAGTTAAATTTGTTTAATACACATAAATTTTAAACTTAAAATACAAAAAAAATTATTTAGCAAAGCTTTTCAGATTGTTTTTTTTTATACAAAGAACAGTCTCAACTTACTAGATTTTATTGTGCTACATAAGCGCATATATGAATAACTCTCTACGCGGCAAAAATATTTAAAAAAATCAGAAACATAAAAGATACCAAAAAATTTCAAACAAAAGTGATTTTCAGTAGGTTAAAAGTACAATATCTTGTACTCAGACATTTTTTTTGGAATAAAAACTTATTTCGACCTCAAATCTGGTTCTGTTCAGCCTTTATAAAAAAGTTTTCAATAAGTTGTCTTTCAAGAAATTTTGATAATATATATTACTTTTCAGACGCAATTTGGCAAGCAACACTTCAGTGGTATGGTGGGGGCTTCTTGTGCAAGATTGTGCAAGCTTCGAAGCAATTTTCAATGTACATTTCATCGTTCATGGTCGTGGTTAGTAGTTTTTTGTATAATGTATACTTAACGTTTTGCGAGCCATTGATAAAAAGTAACCGTTTTTCCTTGAACGTTTCATGAGCTGAATAAAAAACGTTGTTAATTTTTCTAAGTTTTTGTTCAAGTCTAAACTTGCTTCAGGTTTCATTTGTTTATTAAAAATACACAGTTGCAAGTAAACAAGACTTAATTAAAGCAAAAAAAATATTATACCATTATAGAGAATTCTGGGTGTTCACTTGAAGTTTAGTAAATATTTCTAACAACAAATCTTCAAGAGTATTTAATAAAACCCAAAGTAACTCGAATTGGCACGCAATCAACTATTTTACCCTTTCGAAAAGCAGTACGAAAAAGCGAGCATTTGAACGATTAGCACACGACCATTTACTTTTTTGTTGCACACAGACGATGGAGTTGGACAGAATGGTGTGTCTGGTGAGACCTGCTTCGTCGTCGCAACTGAAGAGCCGCCTCCACACAATGCTCAATTGCACATGGCTGCTCGGTGCCGCATGCTCCCTGCCCGCTGTCAGTTCGGATTGTTTTGTTGAAATTTTCGAAGTTGAACAAGTATAAAAATAGTTTTAAGCTGCCATGGTAAAATATCCAGTTGCTTTTTATCATTTTGTCATTCAAAATTTACTTTCATAGACTTATAAATAAAGTTCAGCAGTTTTTGTATTCGTAAGTTGATTATTACTTTGCAAAACTTAACCTGTATGTTAGAGGATAATTTGAGTATATTAAACATGTGCAAAACTTCAAACTAAACTGAATGAAATGTACACTTTATTTTCTCACAGCTGGGTATTTTCGACTCAATAAAACATACCCCAATGCCTTGCAAATGTCCCAACTACTCGATACTCCAGTGTGTTGATTTCACTGTGTTAGACTCCTCTCAAGTGGTATGTTGCAGTGTTAATAATATTCTTAATATACCTAAAAGTTTTCATCAGTTTCTTTTTAAATAACTTATTATAACGTTTTTGAAAGTGTTTACGCACGGGCACGCTTTTCATTATTTTTTTTGGTTTTACTGAAAATGTCTCTTTTTGAAAACAGTTTCTAGTTTGTTATAAAGATATCCCGTCTGATATTTTTATGATTTTTTATTGTAAACTTATTCTGCTTTTAGAATTCTTGATTGTCTCTGTCTGTGTAGAAAACTAAATAAAACAAGAAAAAAAAAACATTTTAAACATTATCAAGTACAAAGTTTTAAAAATTAACTCTATAAAAAGTTATTTTTAACTTATCACTTAAAAAACTACCAAAGTTATTTTGTCTTTGTTTTTTAAAATTTAGAAAGCTTACACCTTCTACACTCTGGTAATGACGTTTTTTCTTCCAGTTCTGGTCATTCTAATTTGCTTTGTAACAGTTGCTGTTAAGATAACCCATTTGGCAAGAAAAACAAGAGGTTAGTAAAAATAGTTTTTTATATTCATATAGTTAACTTTTTTTATAAAATAACAAAAGTGTATTTTCAAAGATCAATTACTGTATTCCTTCTAGTTCTAAATGATTATAAAAGTAAGTAAAATAATTTATTAAGTTTTTAAAAGCTAATACTTTATTTTAATTACGGCTGCAAAAATAGTTATACTGGTTGATATTTAGTATTCGTTTAAATTTGAAACACTTTAAAGCTTTAATTGTTTTCTATTATCATAATGACTTTTAAACGAAGCAATTTTGTGTTAGTAAAGTTTTTATAAAAGAAAATATATTATTCACACAAAGTAAGTTTACAATTTTTTAAAATGATAAAAATTTCATGCTATTTCATATAGACAGGTGTAAAACTACAAAAGCTAGTTACAATTTAAAAATTGCAACAAAAATAACGTTAAAACTGGTAATAGGGTGGTGAGTATAGTTTTTTTATTTATGCGAGCTTGAATTGATGAACTATCTATCTGTCAGTCTAGACAGACTGTAATCTATCTTTAATGCGCCTTAGCTATATTAGTCATACGTTGAACGAAATTATTTTGTAGGCTAAAGTTTAACCTATGGTACTGTATAAGTAAAATAATCTTAAAAATTAAGTTAGTGATTTTTTGTCAATATAAATCATTTTAAGCATAGAAAATAGTTTAACTAGTACATTTAAGCCTGATTTATTTTTCCAATACACAATACACAAAACATGTTTTTACTGTTTTAAATATGGTAAAGAATAAAAAAAACTACAGTGCTTAAAGATGAAGGGTTTTATTACATATTCTTTAACTAAGTTATAAATAATAACATCAACTTTGCTTTGCGCGATTCTGTTGTAAGTATTTCTGGACAGAAAAGAATCTATATATATTAAAGTTTTGAACAAATAAATTAGCAAATAAAAATTTTTCGTCCAATGAAAAAATTTCACTAACTTTACACTTTCTATACCACGATAAAAAAAACTAATAAGTGAAAAGCTGTGTAAACAGTTAACCTAAATATTTTCAAAAATTACACCGACACTGAAAATCCAAATAGTTAGTTTGCAAAATTGGGTCAGTAAAAACTCTAAGCACAACCAGGCTCGAAATGACCTCACATTGTCGAAACGTAACAACTAATAAACTCCTTAAAAAACTTTTTTTTTTTTTAATTCCGTTTTCAGCAACCGAGATGAGGTCGTCGGGTTTCAGGAACCTCACAAACGCAAATTCTCCCCACCACAAAAAGACGACGGTGGTGCGGAGGAGTTTGAAGAGGGCGAAACGTCTCAGTCAAGTTGTGACGTCATTGATAACTGTGACGTACTTCTTGTGCTGGGCTCCGTACTACAGCACCCTCGTTATCAACAAGTGGCTCCACCCCGACTCAATACCTGAAACGGTATGTTATTGGTTATTATATTTATAGGTTATCTCAAGCACAAAAATTTTATGTTTTGTCATTTTTTTGTTAGATTTTGGCCGAAAAACTATATAATTTTTCGCTTCATTTAGATTAAAACTATCATGTGCAATACACTATTATAATGAACAATGCAAAGTTGCAAATTTATACATTTTTTTATACAAAAATGACAGAACTTTGATTAACTCATCTTCACTTTATTTTAAATTAAATAATAAAGTTTTTAGGTTTGTAAAATTTCAGTAATTGATGTTTAAAATTAAAAAAAGTAAGCTCGAACCTTAGCAACTAAAATTCAACTGTATTAACGACGTAAGCATGAAGTATTACTGTTATGACGTAACCCTCTTATGGCGTCACAGGCTGTGCAAGTGATGCTGATGACTTTGTACCTCTCACCATGCCTCCACCCCCTCATAATAATCCTTGTCCTCAAGGACGTCAGGAAGAATGTACACTTCAGGTTCGCGAGAACAGACCTGAATTTCAGCACCTACCTGCTCAGGACGCCAAAGAAGCAAATGAGGTTCGATGTGTGAGTTAATTAAAAGTTACAATACTCTTACAACTTGAAAAATTTTGAGGTTGTTTCTTTGCAAATTAGAACTTTAGTTCATCTAAACATAAACTAGCAAATTATGAGAACAAAAAAATACCAACTCATGAAATGAATACTTTTAAAGTATTTGAATTAAGTTTATTGAAAAAAAATAAGTTTTTTAAAACAAAAACGAAAAGATGCTAAAAAATGTTGGTCCAAGGACCTAGGTGCACAAAAAAATCTCCCGATCATCAAGTTGCCAACCAATTTAAATCAAAATTGTGATGAGCTTAAAAAATTCAAGAAATTTTTCATATAATTCTATTTAATTCCATTTATTTTGAACCCTACAATCTAAACCATTTTTTACTTTTTATGACATTTTTTTCTGGTAAGATTTGTTTTAAATATCAACTAAAGTATAAAGAAATAAATAAACATTCACAGTATTTAAGTGGCTTTTGCAACTTATAGCATGTTGTAATGATGACAAAGTGGTATATTTCTAAATTAAATACTTATAAGGAAAATGTGGTTGTAAATTTGTTTGATTTACTGGCTCGTTTAGTTAACATACACAGTACTGAGAAGCCTTTATTATGTTAATAACAGCAGTTTTCAGATTAAATTAATATCTGTAAACTAATGAGCTGAGCGTGGTTTTACAACTAATAATAAAAACACTAGTATAAAACTATAATGCTTAGAATTAATTGGTAAAATGTATTAACTAAAGTTGGAAAATTGTAACTTCCAAACAGTTCCTCAACGGTGAGTATAAAAGATTCACCAAGGAAAATGCAAGTTGTAAAAAATGACGAAAATATCCCTTTATCAAGATCAACGTACGTGTGACGTCACAGAGTATTTTGTAAACGATACTGTCTGAAATATTAAGAACACACAAGGAAATTGGTCAACTATGCGATTAGAAAATACCATTTTAAATATGTTTGAGTAGTGAATTAGTTAAATTATGTTGACTGCGGTTTTAAATAAAAAAATGGTAATAACAAAAAAAGTTCTTATTGTGTATTAGTTTGTTAATACGTTTAGAATTAACATTTTTTGTATTTAAAAACTATTAAACATACTTATTATTGCATACATTAGTTTTATTTGTTTAGAGTTATTATACTAAAAAACCACTGCCGCGATTAAAACTTATATTAATTGCTATAAACTGTTTGCTAACTTTTTTTTTATTTTTATCTATGATAAACTAGTTAACAAATTAAATTATTTAAATTTAGTATTTCACGTAGAAAAACTAAAAAGCACATATTTCTGCTAACATACACAAAGGTAAACAAGGATTTTCTCTGAATACTATGTTAATCGTATTACTTTTATCTTAATTTCCGTATAAATGTTACAACGTTATTAAAATATTGACTTTTTTATACAAGTTTGTCAGAATAAAGCTTAACACTGTTTTTTTATTTATCTTTATCATTACTACTTATTCTTATCGCAACTTTAGTAATTGTTCTAAATATTTTTTTAATAAGGTACTTCTATAAACTATTTTTAACTTTAAGGTATAAAGCTGCATTTACTTTAGAGAAAATTTTTAGTTTACTGTAACTTACCTAAAACTTTTATTGCTTAAATTCTGAATGAAATTTTTATGAAAGACTTACTACCTGAATTAGAATTTTGTTGTTATAAAAGTAATATAAAACTACAAAGATAGTTTCTATCATTAGCTACTAAGCTTTAGTTTTACTCAAATTTATTTAGATACTTGATTGTCTTTTGTTTAATTGATTGTTTGTAGAAATTTTACTAAAAAATATTTTTCAAATTCACGTGAAAATTTAATTTTATACTAAAAAATCTGGAGTTTTAAATTTCAAGTAAACTCTATGGTTAAAAAATAACAAAAACTTGTTTAAAAACTTAAAAATCGAAAGAGAAACACAGTTCACATTTTTTAAAACGATTATACTCATTTATTTTTATCTTTAAACTTCTAGCTAAAATCACAACAAAAAACCTAATGTTTTTTTTAGTTAATGCTACCATTTTATAAGTTTTTTTTCGTACAGAATATTTTTAAGTATTAAAATGTTAGATAATAATACTTATTTTTGCTTGCTAAAAAGCGAATAAAAAGTAGAGAAAAGTTTTTTTTTAAGTATACAAAATATTTGTTTTTTGATTATTTGATTACTTCATTGAAGTCCTGATTCAACTTGATCTAGAAAAATAAAAAAACTATCGTTTTACGTTTATTACAAATTTTATTAACTAATTTTTATTTTATTACTATTTTATTTTTTTCATTAAAACTTTTTATTGTACTTGTAAACCATCTAGCAGTTGAAAATATTTTTATAATAAAAACGAGCTTAATAAAAAAAAAATTTTCAAGATCAACATTATGTAGTACTAGTATCAACTATACTGGCTGATTTGAATAAAACAACTATTTATATATTAATGTTAGAATTATGTTTAACAAGATTTTTTCTGGTTAGGTTTACTTTTAGCAATTTAAAGTTTTTAACATTTTATTTTTTGATTTTTAACTGCGTAAATTGTTGTTGTTATTTTTGTACACAAAATGGTTGTTAAAATAAGTTATGAAAAGCTTTAATTATCTATATATATTTTTTATATTTGTAATATATAACATTATGAACAAAATTGTAGTTGTGTATTGAGTATCAATACTATTGACAGTTTAGTAACAATAATTAAAATGTTATGATAACCTTTATCGTTTGGTTTTAAATTATTTCTAGTTTTTGAGATTTTCTTGTTATTATTTAAATTGATGCAAACAGAAGTGTAACTAAGTTTCGATAATATAAAATACACTAAGCAATGAAAATAAGTAATGATTCAAACCTAGAAATTATGTATTAAAAAAGGTTTTTGGGCTTGATATTTTAAAACGTTTAGTTTTAGAAGTTTTATAAATATATTGAATTTTTCTAGTGTGCAGAAATAAATTTTTGAAATTTAAACCATAAAACAAACTTGAAATACGTAATATACAAAAAACTTAATAGATTTTAAAATTTTCTAAAACAATTGATTAATTTCATACCCTAAACTTTCATCATAACCGAAGAAACATTTGTAAATATTTTTGTAGTAAACTTTAGATAATCATGATTTACATAAGTCTTCTTTGATTTTTGTTTTGTAATATTAATATCTGGTATAAAGAAAAATGTTAACTCTTGCTTAAAATGAAAATTTTTTAAACATTTACAAGATTTATTAAGCAAAAACAGATTATGATTATAATTTCTCAAATTATATAACTATTTTTACCTCTGGTAAGAATTTCGAAACGGTTTGTTGTGCTATTTTTAATTAAACACAAAAGTTTAGAAAAATATAGCTAGTGTATCAAGTACAGATTATATTGTAGTCCTCCACGGCCTGAGGTAGGAACTACCTTTAATTGGGGGAAGTCCCCTTTTTTGTGCTAAACTCTTAGCGCGTTTAGCTTTTAAGGTTTTTACTGAAGTTACCTTACTCATTAGGTTTAACTAAGTAATTAATAAGTATGTAGTAAACTTAATATATATAATTTCTTTAATGTAGTGAGTTTATTAAAAACGTGATGTTAATGTGAAAATTAAGAAGTAGAAATAATAAAGCAGCTAATTTATCAGTAGAATAAAACTGCGAATATAAACACAACAAGAAAACACCAAAACCTTCAACTTAAAATGTCTTAATAATGTTTTTAAAGTGTCTGAATGACACAATCTTAAACACAATAAGGTCTTACTAAAAATACTACTAACAATACAGAGTCTTAATATATGTCGTGCTTCATGCACAACGATGGCTAAACTAAGCACAATATAATACGATAAAGCAAATAAGCTTCAAGATCTTATAAAACAAAAATAATTAAAAAGTTCTTATAATGAGTTCGTGTGCCTCTCGCACGGTCTTATATAGTTATACAAATAAAGATAAAGTTCTTATAAAATGAAAATCATAACAAAGTTCTTAAATTCAGTCAGTGTCTTAAGTTCTTATTATAATTAGTGTGCTTTTTGCACGATCTTATGGCTAACTGAGCCAAAAACAAAAATAAATGACAACATATTCGAGCTGCGCGTAGTGCGCAAGCTAGGGCCTAATGAGCATTATCACAAACATTTTTAAAGTTTTATAGTGAAATTTGATATAAAATCGTCTAACGCCCCCTGGCGGTCATTTAAAATACAACAAAATGCATATTTTGTTACAATATCAGTATAATAAAGTATAATACAAAGTTTATAGTACTTTTATGTTTAAAGTTTAGGAGCTTTTTGTAACTCGTAGCTTAAATTTAGATTCATAACAAGTTTGTATCTAAACATTACCCATGACAAAGCCTTACAGAGCTTTTTTGTATACTTTAAAAGAAGTTACGACTTTGATAAAAAAATAACAAAATATTAAAAATAAAACCAATTAAATAAGAATATTAACACAACTTATGCATTTGTTTTAGTTAAATATTAAGGGATAAATGATGTTGAAAAAAAAATTATGTTCTTTCTTATATAATATAAAGTAAAAATTTACTATAAAAGCAGTAGTAAACTTTAAAAAAAAAATTATGTTAAAATGCCCACTTAAATTGAAAAATAAAATTTTCTATCAGTATATATTTTTTTTTAATGTTAAAATTCGCATTTGAAATTTTTATTTTTTTAATTTGTATATAACAGTTGTTTTGCTGTTTTATAGTGGATATTATGATATATTTAAAAAAAACATTAAACACAGTTACAAAATTCGTTGAAACTTGTATAAGAATTATTGTGCTTTTTGCAAAATTAGAACAGAAAACGTCGGAAGAAAAAAAATTGTTTTAATTTTTGTTTGTTTTATTTTCAAAGCTTTAAATACTAAAATCCACACAAAGAACATTTAAACAAGATTCATAAATAATTCGCAAATCGGTCCAGGACAAAAGTCAAATGTTTATAATAGTGATTTTTCCCTGCATCAGTAGTTACAAAAAATAAATAAACGGTGGTTTAAAAATCTACTAGTTTATTGCAACATTTTGTTCAAATTAACTTCGGACAACAGTCCTTCATCAGTGAAATTTAAAACTAGTAGAACTAAACACATTCATGCAACAAAGTTAATAAAAGTTAAAAAATATATTATGACGTATTAGTTCAAAAGTGTGTATGAAACCAAATTTTTAAAAGCTAGACGATTTTTTACACTGTAATTCTAATACCTTGCCTGAAAAGTTCACTGATGAAGGACTGTTGTCCGAAGTTAATTTGAACAAAATGTTGCAATAAACTGGTAGATTTTTAAACCATCGTTTATTTATTTTTTGTAAAGAACACTTAAGAAAACTATTTTTTTAAATTAAAACATTAAAGCCAACAAAAGCTCAGTTCACAATTCATCTTATCGACCTGCTAACCAAAGTCTTCTTTTTTCTTCTTCAAAAAGAAGGCACGTCCAAATCTACGAGGTCGAACAGCGAATCGTAAACCTTGTAGTCGTTCATCTCCAGCGCTCCCCGGCAGATCTCCTGTATCTTCTTCACCTCCTCCCACTTGAACCAGCTCCTCCACGCTCCCACCACCTTCGACGAGTCCCGGCACGTCCCCTGCGATCCCCGCGTTCCTTGCCGGCATCTTTCAGAAGTGGATCGTTCAACCCACTCCAGCACGCTTCGCGTCGCCGGCCTTCCTATGAACTCGTAAATTTTTCTGGTCGTATCCAGCGGACTCAAGGCGAAGTCTTCGTGCCGGAGTTGCAAAATTTGTTTTTCGTACTTGTTTCCTTTCGCCTGAAAAAAAAACGAACAATTTTTTCTATGATTCGAAGTTGTTTTAAAATTGTAATGTAACAAAAACAATTAGTCTTGTACCTTATACATAATTATTCTAAAACAACAATGAGCTATCAATAAAATGTTTTCAACCTTCATGAACAAAGAGTCGTTGTACAATCTGGCGCAAAAGTGTTTTGCCGCAAAAGCGAACCTGCTCATCCGCTCTTCCTCTTTCGCGCCCAGCTCCCAGGACCTCACCATCGCCCTCGGATCCCTCCGAAGAAAAATCACCTTCAGCTCGACGTCTTCGGAACCGAGCAGGCCGACCAGAGTTTCCAGGCCGGGCAGGTAGTTGAGCTTGGCCGCCAGAAAGTCGCTTTTCTCGCAGTGCCCGCCCAGCAAGTGCAGGTTCACTTGACCGTTGGAGTTGAGAAGCGCTGCTGCGTCTCTTTTGAAGAAAGCGCCGCACTTGCTCCCGTCGCAATTCACGAAGCAAAGGTTCTTCTTGATGCAGTCGAAAAACTCCGGAATTTCGTTTCCCGTCTTGTGCACTGCTTGCCTGAAAAAATAAACTCATTTTTTCGTATAAACTGTTTCCTATGGATTTTTTTTGTTGTTGCATTGTTAACTTTTTTTAGCATGTGCTTAAACATAAAAGGGATAAAAAGAATCTAAAATAAAATACTAATTTTAGCTCACTACTTAGAGTATTTTAGTAGTTTATTAAGGGTTTTTAAGTTATCCATTTTAACCACTAATAAGCTTTAAATTAGTTTAAGCAGCTAATTGGTCACAAGTTAAAAAAGACAAACAAAAAATTTCTAAACTTACTTTTTTGCATTCAAAATTACGTTTTTAATAAAAAAGATACCAATATCACACCAAATAAAACATTACTCAACTGTTTTATATATTACCTGTAAAAATGAGGTAGCTGAGTAAATTTACAGCGCGCCATGTTTTCAACAAGCTCCTTGGTCGCGTTGAGCAGCTCGGGAGGCGACTGGACGCCGTTTCTGCTTCTCAGCGGGTACAGGGGCTCGTATATGTACGTCACTCCCGACCTCTGGTTGAAAAGCTCTCCCAGCACGCTCGACCCGGACCTGCACTGAGAAACGAGGAAGACCACGAGCGGCTTTTTCTTCACAACGTGACTTTCAGCAGACTTCGTACCGCCCGATGAAAAGCTGTTTGATAAGCTTTTAGAAAAAATTGATACTTTTTCAAACGTGTTTCGAAAACTATTGATTGATGCCAGAAAAGCAACTAAAAGTAAAAGCGAAGCGACTAATACCGAGTGAGATTTCTTGAGTTTGGCTTTCTGCATTTTTGAATCCTGTAAAATTAAAGTAGTTTTGTAAAGAATATAGTAGCTGCTTTGTTATAAAGTACAAAAATAAACTGTATTGGTAATAATAAGCAGCTTTAATGAAAAAAATGTTTTCTCTAGCTTGTTCGTATTTTTGTAATCATAATGTTTACTTTTTGATTTTCTTCTGAAATTTTTTTATATTGATTAATGTTATATTAATGGTTTTACGTTAACTTACAACATATAGCTTAAAAGTAGAAATATCTGGTAAACAAAAAAATTAAAACTTAAAAATAAAACAATTACACTTATTTAAAGAAAAATTTAAATAAATACTAAATTTATTATTACTTCATTGCAACTTTTGCACCTTGATACTTTACTAAAACTTAATTCTTGGATTCAATTTCAAATTTTAATTTGTTTTATTTAAGTTTTTAAACTAAAAAGTTTGTTTTGATTGATAATTTTTAATAATGTAAAATAAAATTTAGGTCCGAAAGGAAACAAATGACTAGTTTTTAAACTAAAAAGTAATTCAGAACTGACATAAAGAAAACATAAACTCAAATAATAAAAATTAAACTTTTTCAATAAACTTTCTAAACTAATGTGTAATTTTATAATGAAATTAAAGCAATACATTTAATTTACTATAGTAAATCGTCAGTTTAAACTATGTTTATAAATGATGTAAAATAAAAATGTGAAATTTTTTTAATTATAAACTTTATTAACCTTATTAACTATTAAACTATTCTCTAATATCGTTTCATACATCTATTATTATTATGAATTAAACTTTCATTTAAACTTACTAAACTTTACACTACTTCCAAAAACTAGAAAAAATATTCTATTTTAGGTACTAAAAACTTTATACTTTATAGTTAAAATCATTAAAATTGAAAAAAAAAATAACTCAATGATACTGCTACTTTCTACTGAAATTTTTATTTGGACTAAAATAACTGCAAAAAAAAATTTGCTTACTAAAATAGCTAATTGATAGGCAAAAGCGTGTCTTCCGCCGCGCCTTTTGTCAACTTTCTGATTAAAGTTTCATCACGCAGTTATTGTTGTTTTGTTTTCAATCGTTAGTTTTTCCCAGGTTCGCTGTGAAACATCACTTTGAAACTCGCTTCACACACGAATGGAAGCGAACTGGTCGGTATCAGTTGTTGACTGACAAAACGCTATAACCTGGTGAGACATTGCTTGTATTGTACAGCATTTTTACTACTGTTTTCAAATTTATTTTCAGCAAAATTATTGGTAACAAAATATTTCAATAAGTTTAAATTTTTCAAAAAGTTTTTGATTACCGACAATTGAAATTAAATTTTGATGTTTTATTCCAAAAGTAACAGCGTCGGTAGAACTTATAATTTTTGTTAGGCAAAAGTGTTTTAATGTTAAGTTTGTGAGAACAAAAGTACATTAACAAATTTATTTTAAATTGGAATTAAAATAAATAAAGTAGCTATTTATTTTCACTCTTAAAACTTATTTGACATGATATACATATAATATAACGTATTATATGGTTAAACTCGCTATTTATTTTTGTAAAGTTATAACCTAACGATGTTACTATAAATTTTGATATTGATACTAGAATGATTTTATTAGTTAAATTTTTTAAAACAACCACGCTTTTGTGTAACACTTTTTGAATAAAAGTGACTAAACAAACAAATTTTGCGACTGCTGGTTTAAAAAATAGTTACTTATCTAAATTTGTTCCGTTTAAAAAAGAGTTAAGGTTTGTATACATATTTACAAACAAAAGTTTTATCATGTTAAACTATCCAAAAACCAATTATTTGATAATATAGAATAAAATTACTTTTGTCCTTGGCTTCGATTTGTATTTGTGAAAAACTCAACTTATAAATTTAAACTAGTAAATTATTTTTATGTATATATTTAAATTTAACTTCACGATTTTTTAAAGCTGTCTTTAGGTTTTAATTTAGAAATTAATATCTTAATAAAAAGAAAGTTATTTTTTAGCTATGGTTATAAAAGAGTATAAAAAGGACTAAACAACTTTTTACGTTTTTAACTGAATATCACAGTTGTAGTTTTTATTGAACTTTTTTTTTATCAATGTTAAACTATATTTTGTTTAAGCATTTGTTTAACAACCATAATAAAGTATATTTTTAATCAATGTCAAGCATTATTCTAAAAAAATAAATAAGCATGTTTTGAAAGTTAATAGTAATTACATGTAGAAAAGAAAAAATACGGAAAAAGTCTTCAAGCAATTATGCACCTCCAATTATTTATAAACTAGTTAAGAACAGTAAACTTAATTGAATAAAAAAATTCTAGCTAGAATTTATAATAAAAACGCATACGTACGTGAGCAAAAGCCAGTAATTTTCGTTAGCTAGATAGCATTGACCTAAAAATATGTTTTTTATGTCCACAACTATTTAACATACTTCTCAGATCAAAAAAACATTTAATTATCATGAAAAAACAAATAATTGACAACATATGACTAATTAAAAAAAGAAAGGTTTTTACCTAATTTTTAGCATACAGATTTAAACTTTAAAACTAGGGAACTGTCGTTTAAAAGTTTAGTTTAATTACTGATGTGCTGGACATGACGTTAAAAGGTATCCAAGTGGTGTACGACTCGATCACCGAAAGGTTCTTTCGTGCACCAGGTCCTAGACCCAAATATTTTAAGCGCTCTTTTTTTGTCGCTCAATAAACAGTATAATGTAAGAAAATTTATTAGCTTTTTATATTAAGATATAAAATACAGTCTTTGTTTTACCAACTAAAAAAAATTAAGTAAGTGTATGTTAAAAATAGATAGCAGTAAGGAAACTAAACTTTATCAGTTATTTACAAAATATTTCAGAATCACTCTAACTTTAATGTTAATAAACATTTTTGAATATTATTACAGTAAAATGTTTTGGTGTGACTAAACTTGTTTAAAGCTTTGACATAAAAAAAACTTTAGTTAAAAATTGATACTCAAAAACATATATTAACTTTATTTAGGGTTTTTTTTTAATTTCACATAGATATTAAATATCCTAAAATACCTTTGTTTTCTTTTTAACTCAACAAATTCTAACAAAAATATATTTTAAACTGTACACCATTGCTTTTTTTGTAAAAAAACAAATAGACATTATTAACTGTGTTTGTTTTTACAGTTATTAAACATTAGTAAAGCAAAATTACTAAGCTAATACTTAACACTTACACTTTCTATAATGAGTTTTAAACTAAATTGCACTAAATAATTGATCAAAGTCTTATTAAGCACATGCATAGTTTTTTTTTAGGAGACTCTAAAACAGAAAAAAAATATTAACTTCTTAACTAATTACCTAAAATTTAACTTATTAGACAACTTTTATTTAAACTTGATCGATTCAAACCTGCTTTACCACTCACAATTAAAAAAAAAATTTTTTTTAGTTATTAAAACATGTTTGAATCGTTGAATCATTCGTGAAAAAAAAAACAGCTAAAGTTTACTTTATTTTTATTAAGAAGAAAAAGATGTTTTAAAAGGTGAGGTTATACTTCACTTTGTTTACAAGTAAACCAAGTGTATTTTAGTTACCAGCATTTTTGATTTATTTTAAGTTTAAAAGCTGCAGCTTACTTTTGTTACTATCATAATGACCTTATGACACTCTTAAAACATTTTCAATTACATTTACCTAAAAATATTAAAGGATCTATTGAAATACTAAACTAATTAAGCATAACAAAAAAATTATGTTGCTTATTTAAAGGATTGTTTTTATTCGTTTGTAACAATTAAACAACGATAAAAGCTGAAGCACTTTAAAAAAACAAGCTTTTGTAAGCTCTAAAACTTTATATTAAAGTTCGTTTTGCTTCGAAAACAAAAACTAAGTTCATACCCTAAAAAAAATTCTAAAAAACATCTAACAAAGTTACGAATGTGTTGATTTATCAAATCTTAGGCATTTTTAGACAATTGAATCATTCGATGCTCTTTGTAACTCCAAACTCTTCCTCGCGCCATTCATTTGCATCCAAATCAAACACAGCAGTTTTTGTCGAACATTCAAAAAAGACCATAGTGCTGCTTCCCATCGCTACGGCTCCACTGAACTTGTCTTCAAACGCTCTTGGAAGTTATGAATTGAGTTGAGAAAAACTATTGCTCGAACATTCAAACACCTCGCAGGTTCGAGTCGCTCCTCCAAACGTGTACAGTTTGCTCCTCATTACCACCAAGCGGTGACTGTTTCTTTCGTCGATCATGTCAGGTATCCGCATCGGCGGCATGGTCATAAGTTTCGACGGTTCTGAGGACGGTGTCGGTTTCAGCCTTGTAGTTTGTTGTTTCGAAGTAACCAAATTAGCAATTGGAGTGATAACATTTTGATAATTTAAATTTTAATTTGTTTGCCAGTTTGATTATTATAAGTTAAGGTTTTTTTTTTAACAAATTTTGTTCTAGTTAGTTTTTTCTTAACTTTTGCAATATTTTTTTGTTTTTGCATTGTTATTTATAAACTGTTGTTAATTATTTCGTGTTTACTCTTATTTTCGGTGTATAGTAAATCTCAATTAGCTTTGTGAGTTAAGTTTATTGAGATATGGGAGTTACTTTTATTTTGAAAGCAATGCTAATCAAAACTTATATTATGAATAAAGTTGTTTTACTTGTAAAAATAGTGTTATAAAATATTTAAAACTTTTCCCATAAACAAGATATAGCTACTAAATTTAAAAAAAACTTTTAGTTAACATATAAGTAAAATTGATATTTTATAGTGTTAATTTATTTAGAAACTAGTTATTTCTTTAGAGAAAAACTCAATCTATAATACTTTTAACCTTCATCTAATACTTTTTTGCATTTACAAGTAAAAGCTATGTAGTTTTTTTAACGAACATGTTTTTGCTCCTTAATTAAATTATTATATAAAAAACTAGTTAATAGGATGGTAGGTTATTTGTTGTTGACTTCTTTGTAAAAGTTTAATTTATTCCCTTTTTCTATGTTTCTAGTTTAGAACTTTTTTGGCAGGATTGTATTTTTGACTAAAACGAATTACTAAAAAAACTACTACTAATTGCTACATAAATATGTTATTATACTTCAAAAAAATCAACAAAGTTTTTATTTTACATTCATTATTATTGCTTAGAGTACTTTTAAATTCTTCGTCAGCAAGCAAGTAGAACAAAAGACGATGATTTAAAAAACTTAAATATTATATTGTTAATACTGTACTACTCTTACTACTAACAAATTCATTTAATAAACTAAACTATACAGCAGATATTCCATAATTTGAAATTTTGTTAAAATAATTGAAACTTAATATTTTGTTATTTAAAACGTAGGTAATGCTGATCTACCAGAAAGAATGATTCAAATAACTTATTTTTTGATGTAATAAAAGATTAGCCGTAGTCAAATAAGCCCTTAAAATAGACAGGGGTCGGCAAACTGCAGCCCGCGGGCTACATGCAGCGAATGAAGCGTAAAAGTTCGGCCCACTATTATGCAAATGTGGTCACCGAAAGAAATTTTATCATATTTGCACTACTTTTTTTTGAGGTTTAAGTAAAAATCAAAAAAAAAGATCTTAGGTAAAGCTTATGGAAAGTTCGAATCTTACAAAAGATATTTTGGGTCCTCAATGAAGAGTAAAAAACTAAACCACGAGTGCAGCCCGTGAACATTTTTATTTTTGAAAATAGGCCAGCGGCCACCAACAACCTGCCGACCCTTAACCTAAGAGGGGTCTTAATCACTTAATTTTTATATTTTTGATTAAGCGAAATTGATTTTTTTTATCTTCTTTCAGGGTCAATCATAGAAAAGTCAAATAAAGTTATAAAATTGTAAGCTAAAAAGTTAAAATTTTATGACTGTCTAAAGTTTCAAAATCATCCCCTACTTTGCCGTTTTAGTATTTATTACCCCTGACTTACTAAAACTCAAAAATGGAGACTGCCCTATTTTTGAAAATCTAAAATAAAATGATATTTAGTTTTTGATAGAAACAAACTAGTAAAAATCATTTACTATACATGTTTTTTTTTACAGTTTAGAAACTTTACTATTTCAATAACGAATATAAAATAGTATTTCATTAGATAAACATAACGACATTGTTTTGAAAATTTTACTTTAAAAGTCTGGTTTTTTACTCTTAAAATAACGTTTTTATATGATTTTATGAATAATATATGTAGCTTTAATTATATTAAAAAGTTAAAACATAACTATTTCGTACAAGCTGAAAACAGTCATTTAAAAGTTTCAGAAAAATTTTATGAATTTATATTGTTTTTTTTTTACTTCTTTTTAAAGCAGTTACTTTTTACTATTAATTTTCTCGTTTTCTAAAATAAAATCAACGTAAAATAAAATCAATTATTTTTTGCTCAATATTTTTAGGCCTTAACATATTTCTACACTTCGAAACAGTCTCCAAAAGTAACTAATGCAAAAAAATAATTAAATCTAAAGTGGAGTTTATCTTAATTTCTTACATTACAATCACGCTGTTATCTCGACTAACTTAATTTGTATGCATATCATTAAAAAAAGTAACCATTTTCTAAGTTTATTCAAAGGTTTATATCTTGGGTAGCATTTCGTTTATTGAAATCAAAAAAACCTTTTCAAAGAAATACACATAATGTTTTCATAGTTTATTTGATTTCAATTACGTTTCAATTACGTTTTCAACAATACCAATTAAAGTGTGAAAGTAACTAAAATTAGTTAAGTAAAGTCGAAATTAAAAAAGCTATTAAAACATCATGTGTATTTTTTGAAATGGCTGTTCAAGTATGAAAGCTTTTACACAATGATATAAAACTTTAGATAAACCAATTTATTCTACTAATAACTCTTTGAAAAATCTTGTACATAACACTTATTTAGCTGAGTAAGAAAAAACATCGAACTACAAAAGTATTTTTTTAAACTAATATTTTTTATCAAAATTGATAAGTTGTTTATTTACAACAAACATTTGATGCAGAGGAAAGTAGACAATATTTAAAACAATTACGAGTAGCCATGGTACTTCTAGACTATCATCAGCAAATATTAAAAAAAGTTTATTAAACGACAAAAAAGTACTGAAAAAGCTAAGTACTAGGACCTGGTGCACGAAGAACCTTTTAGTTATCGAGCCACGAATACCTTTTAACGTCTTGTCAAGGACAAAGTTAAGGAAAGTAGTACTTTGTTTACAAATCTTTACTAACGTTTGTTAAGAAATTAGATATCAAATTAAAGTTGTAAAATAATCTAAATTAAAGAAGTTCAAAATTTAAAACATTTGACAGACAATATTTGTATGAATTTTAACAGTATAAAACTGTTTGTAAACTCTTGCAACAAACAATTTCAGGCAGAGTCCATCAAACTAAGTGGTTTGTCAAAAAATAAATAAAACTTTCAAGTCTGCAGAGAACGTAGAAAATTATTTTTGTTATTGAATTACCTCAAATGCATAAAAGCAGTATAAGTCAATCATTCACAAGTATATTAAAGTTTGCTCTTAGTAAACACGTTTGTGTGTTTAATATAAAGCGACGCCTTGTGACAACAAAAATCATGTTAAATGTGACTCATCAAAGTTCATTATTGGGTTTAACTAAAATTTAAGATTACTAATAGTCAATATGAATATAAATTTAATTTTTTCATGACTGTTTTATTTTGAAAAAGTTTTAGAAAAAAACTTTTTTTTTAATGATAAGGGGAATAAGCTTCAAAGTCTAATATTTTTATAAATTTCTTGCAATTGTTTTGAAACAAAGTTCAAATTAAAAAAAACTAAGTACAGTTTTGTTCAATTTATTATGGATCAAAGTTTAAATTTAGTATCTATTTGTTTCAGAAGTTATTTGCTAGCATATTTTGTGAGATAATTGTGTTCGTTTAAAAATAAGTATAACTATGTTTTACACTTGAGAAGTTTTTTAAGCTAGATAGTTGAATAAAGAAACACGATGCTAAAATAAATACTAATCCTTGGTACACAAACGATAAACTTAAATTTGTTATTAGACTTTGTTTTGCTCATTGACTAATAAGTAGCTTGATAAATATTAAGCTTAGTACTACTTACTTTATGGTATAAACTTGAATTTTGTGGCAAAAAAGAAAATAACTATTTAATCTTTATTAACACTATTGAGCTGTTACTGGAAATTTTGTTTTAAAGAGATTAAGCTTATAAACTTTAAAAGAAAGTAAAAAATAATTTTTATTTTTATAAGACAAACTTCAATTATAATTATATTAAAAGTTCACGTACATATATGTAAGATTTAAAAAGAACGATTATTAAGTAGCAGGTTAAATTACTTTTAAACATAAAAATTTAAATGCAAAAGTAATTATAGAAAAAAAAACATTTTTGGCTAGTTTTTATATGTTGTCATATAAAAAAAAAAAAAGATTTTTATTTAATGAGTTTCAAAGGAGTAATTGCTGTTTATAACCAACAAAAGCAAAAAGGACCTTTGGCCTTTAATTAAATGAACGAAATATTATTAAGAAAGTTTATCTACCAAAAAGTGTAAAGCAATAAATTCAGACCCCAAAAACTTCATTTTTTAAAACAGAACTAATCGAGTTTTACTATCTAGAAAGTTATTTGATTATAAATAACTACATTGTTTTTTAAAGTACAGTAGAAAAGAAACAATTTTTTTTTTTGTTAGTTCGCCGTTTCTAACATGTAGTAGAAATACGTTTTATAACAACTGTTTTCCACTCCAATTTTTGATGCAACCAACTATCGATTAAACAAGTTTTTCTTGACTGTTTAGACTTCTTCAAATTATTTAGTAAAATTTCTAAATTAACTCTATTTTTAGTTTATTGCTTTTGTTACTTTATTTATTTATTCATAGTTATAAATAATTTTAGTCGTTTTCAATTTAATTTTATTATTTTTATTACTTTTCGTAAGACAAATTTTTGTGAGCTGATTAAATATTTAAGCTAAAATTATAAACAATTAGTTTAATAAAAAAGTATTAAAAATTTCAATTGATCGGCATACCTGGTTCAAAACTATTAAATTATAAATTTAATAGAATTTTTTTTTAATAAAATAAGAATATTACTCATTTTAAGTCAAATTGTCAGAAATTTACTGTTCTTTAAATTCAAGGATATTTATTTCAACAATATTTTGTGTACGAAGAGTAAAATTATCACTAGTCGAATAAGTTTTATAGTTATTTATTAATTATAACAAGAATAACTAGTTGCAAATTTAGTGTTTTCTGTAAAGTTTTTTTGGTAAAACTACTCAGTAAATTTTTATGATTATATTTACTGCGTTGCAAAAAACTTTTAATGCTTTAAAAAAATTAAGATTGTCTAAAACGACTAAAGTATTAATAATTATAGAATAATTAATATAGAATAATTAGGAACTTTTAAACAGCTACAATGCTTATGTTATTTTAATTAAGTTAAGTAACACTAGCTATAAATTCCTTAAACTTTTTTGCAAACATTTACTTTTAGAAATTTTGTAACTACTATTTCGCTTTTTATTTTACAATAAAAATTTTATATATTTTTGTCTTAATTGAAATTAAATCTAAGCAGGTTTAGTGCTTCGTAACTAAAAATTTTGAACTAGGAACAAAAAACAAAAATATAGTTTAGAAGTATTATTTTTGTGTAAAGTCTTTGTTTGTTAGAAATTGATTTCAAAAAAGAATAAGTATACATTGGCATTTTTCCAAAATTAAGAGACAGTAAAACATATAGTCTGTGAAAATAATACGTGCCTATGAAATAAATGTTTTTATTTTAAGACATTTTTATGCAGTCTAGTTATCAAACTTAATAAAAAACTTGGCGTTCGCATATATTGAGACACCAACACAGAAAAGTGGAAAGCCTTTTTAGCAGTATAGTAATCAGTATGTATAAATGATTTTAGCTTAACAGCTTTGAAAAATAGTTGAGAAGACATCACTTTAGCTTTATTAAATTTCCAATAGTCCTTTGTACTAACAAACTGGCTTCTTTATCGTGCGCCTTTTTATAAGTAAGAGCATGTTTTTGTTTTCAGCAACATATAAATTTCAAAATGAACACGATACCGAAAAACACCGAGCAATCGTTGGTTTTGTGCGGGTTGGGAAGGATGGGCATGATACACCTCGCCAACATCATGGCTTCTCAAAATGGTGAGCTGTTTTACACTTTTGAAAACAGCTGTGTACGGGCTGGAAACATTTTGATCACTTTTTGCGCCAAGTAATGCTTTGAAAATTTAATCAAGTCGAAATGGAAAGTTTTGATAGAGAAAAATATTTGTTACTATGTTTTTGCTTCAACTAGTTTTCAATATTGCTGTTTTTTTTTTTTATTTAGCGGTCAAAACTTCGAAAAACGAGACCAAAATTTTAATACAAGTTAAAACTTGTAAAATCTAGTGACAACTTTTACTATATAAATTTAAAGATTACTAACACATTGTTTCGTATTTGTCTTAACTTTCAACACTCTTACGGATGAAAATTAAGCAAAAAAAAGTTTTGTTTGAATAAAAAAACATACTAACTCTTATTCTTAATAAACGCTTAAATATATTTTTTTAACTAGTTCAACTTTGTTTTAGTCAAGCTATCATACATCGTTGAAGCTGATACGGAACATGCAGAAAAAGTTAAAAGGGAGAAAGGCTTAAATGACACTGAAATAGTTCATTTTAACAATTTTAAGAAAGTGATTGAGGACGAAAGGTTTTAAAAACACTATTTTAGACTATATAATATAAATAAACACATACTATATAATGACTATTAGTTTTAGGTTTTAAACCGGAATTGTTTAACAGCTGTAATTTGATTTAAATAAGATCTAATTAAAAAATTTTTGTTTTTGTTTTAATTCGGTATTTTGCACATCTTATCTCAGAAAAAAATTAAATTGAAGCTTTTACATTATTATTTGTAAAAATTTAAGTATTTGTTTAATTCTATCATCTGTATTTTAGTTTTCACTAAATAGAGTAACCTATTGCAAACAAACTGACTTATCTACAATAGTACTTGTGGTTTGTTAAACATTTGTTTAAAAATTTAGCACAGACAGCGTAATCATTTGCACTCCGACCGACACACACGAGGACATTTTGATCATGTCACTCAAAGCAGGTAAGCTAAAAATCAACACGTTTTGTTAAGTGTTATACGTATTTGAACTTTTTGTACTATTTCTATTTGAACTAAACATTTTGTGACCATTATTTAGAATTTTTTTCATTACTTGGTTTTTTTTTTAATTACTAACTTAAAAAGAATGTTATCATTTTCCGTTGAACTCGTCGTTTCGTTCAAACATTTTTTACAATTTACATTTTATGTAACAAACCTGACGTTTTGTTTAAGTTTTTTATTAATTTACTTCGATTATAGGCATGACTATCGCATTTGACAAAACCCTAAACCAAACTTAGAACTTTATATGTATAGTTTGTTTTTTATCCTTTTCTATCAAAACTGATATTTATTATTAGTAACAACGCATTAATACTGAAACTTTCAAAACTTTGTGTAAAGTCTACCTAATTAATGCTATATTACCAATTAATTTCTGACTATTGGGTTTTAAAATAAACAGGTTGAACAGTTTTTAAAACAAACTTGTTACAATCTTTCATTACATGTAGAAATACTTTGTTATATAAAACAAACTAAGTATAACTTAAGTTTTATTCTTTTAGAAACTTTTAACTTATAGTAAAGTATTTATTTTCAAAATAACTTGTTCGTTTGTCTTATGAATATTTGTAGGTAAACACGTTTTGTGTGAAAAGCCGCTTGCCAGGAACATTGAAACAATTGCCAAGTGTTACAAACTGGCTGAAGAAAACAAAGTTGTTCTTTTGTGTGCATTTAACAGGTGTCTTTAAAATTTTCTTAAAACAATTTTTACTATATCTAAAGACATTATATACTTAACTAATTGTATACTTTTGAAAAAAAAATGACTGAAGGTTATTTTTTGCGGTAACTCTTTTTTAAACATTCATATGATTTTCATAAAAGTTATTTTATTTTTTTTAAATACTGCAGTATACTGTTCTTTGGGCAGTTAAAGCTTAAACAACTAAAGGTTTGTGCAGTTCAATGTACTAGCTAAACGAACAGCATTTGTTGTTTTACTTACTGCATTAAAAACTATTTTATTTCACTTCCTTAGTTTTAAACTTTTACATTTAAGATTAGTATTTGAAAAAAAATTAGATATAAATGATATTTTTCACTTTTACAAACTTTAAGACGATTCGATCCTCAAATACAGTCGATGCTGGCAAACAAAAGCGCAGTTGGAACCATTCAGAGCATCAAAATTTGCTCTAGAGACTCACCCAAGCCGCCTATGAGATTTCTGAGAATTTCAGGTACTTTTAATTATGTCTACAACAATAAAAAACAAAAACTAGATACGTTAATTTCATACGTCATTTTTAGTGAACAGGATTATTCTTTTATTTTGTCGCAACTAGTTTGATCTGTTTTAATTATTTATGATTACTAAGGTGGAATTTTTCATGATTGTATTGTACATGATTTGGACATGCTCAGAAATATCTTGCACGAAGATCCAGAAACAATTTATTCTATCGGTATTTTTGGTTTATTTTCTAGGTTTTAGATGTAAACCTTTTTTAGTAAGTAATAGAATGTAATATTATTTTAAAAGAAGTCAAAAATGTAAAGGAGTATTTTATAAAGATAAACTAATTGTTTTAAAATTTTCCATACACAATCTAAATATTTTTAAAGAACAAATTTACTTATATTAGTTAGTTTTATTATCTGAAATCCAAAAAGTTTTAAATATTACATTAAAATTTTAAGTACTTTTGTATACAAATTAAAATAAACCTACAAACATAAAAACAAACACAGAGTTAATTTTGCAAAATTAAATATTTAAAACCCAGTAAAACAACATTTAATTTATTAAAATAATACACACTACCATATGTGTATTTTCTTCGAAATTTCAAAGCATTATCAAATATAAAGTTTACTAAATAAACTAGTACGTTTACACTTTAGTAATTGCTACAGTGTGACAAATCGGGTGGGTGTCAGAATGGCAAGAATAGCACAGTGCGTCACTTTAGTACAGCATCACTTTACCACGGTGCGTCACCTTAGCACAGTCGGTCACTTTTGCACCGTGAGCTACTTTTGCACGGCGTCAAAATTGCACGGGGGGTCACTTTTGCGCAGCGTCATTTCAGCACGGTGCGTCACTTTAGTTAGGGGGTCACTTTTGCAGGTTGTCACTTTAGCACGGTGGGTCACTTTTGCACGGAGCCTTATTTTTGGAAGAACTAAAGCTTTTTAATATGAGGATCTATGAAACTTTTTATTAAACTGATGAACAATAAATGTTAGTAATCTAAATTTGTAAGGTTTTTAAACTTAAATTAAAGCTTCTTTTTTAATTTGTCTATTAGTTTTTTAAGGAAAACCTTTTTTCGTTTTTTGTACTTTGTAGATGTAATAGTATTAAATATTTTAACACTATTTAATATCAAACCTAAAATGTTCAAGTTTGTTACTAAATAATAATATACAGTTTGAACTAAACAAATAATAAATAATACGATAAGATAGTAAAGGTATTTAATAACTAATCAATACGATAACATATTTTATATAAATTAAATAAAACCTGAGATGTTTCAAAACTTTGTAAAAAAATCAAGAATAAAAAGTAGCAAAATTGTTTAAAAACAAATAAAAGTATGCTTTTAAAGACTTTTAGTATATTATTATTTTTTGATTTTATAATTTTGTTTCTCCTAATTCTAATTACAAATAATGTTATTTAAATCTTCATACCTTATAGTAATATAATTATCTTAACATACTAAAGTTTTAATTTTAATCTTTTTAGACTAGAAAGTTTAGTAAAACTAAGAAAACTTTTCAAATAATAACCCTAATTAGTTAAGTTAATTAGAAAACTTGAAAATTTTATACTTTATTTTTTGAAACAACTATATTGTTTTAAGTATTAAATTTAGCTTCATTCAAAATAAACTTGTTTTAGATTAAATTTTACTTGTAATAAATTTAAAAAATTATTTAAAAAACTTCCAAAGTTAAGTTGAAAATTAAGTTTGAATATTTTACGATTCTAATGCGTGTTAATTTTTGTTTTTAATTTTGTTTTTAAACACGTCTTTTATATAAAACAGAGTTTTAAATATTCCTAATCAAAAAATATATTAACAAAAAAATTTCAAATGAAGGTTTTAAAAGGTGTGGTTTGTGCAAAAAAGCGCTCAGTCAAATTTTAAAAACTTAAAGACGCTTCAGCAAAAATAGAAAACAAAGTAATAGTGCAAAAATTACACTCGGCGATAAACTGACGCCGTGCAAAAGTGACGCTCCATGCAAAAATGACCCCTATACTAAAGTGATGCTGTGCAAAAAAGACCACCGTACTAAAGCTACGCCGTGCAAAAGTGACCCACCGTGCATAAGTGAGCCACTATGCATAAGTGACGCACCGTGCTAAAATGACGCCGTGCTGTTCTGACCTGTTCTCGATAAAGCACCATGAAAAAGTAAACTGAAACATGCTTAAATACTTTAATCACATATTCAGTTTTAGCAGATGTCAAACATATAAAAAAAGTAAGTACATAAATATTTCCAAGCTTAACCCTATATACCAAACTCGTTGTTTGTAGTCGCTGCATTTTACTTAAAACTGAACTAAAACGTGGTTCCAAGATTGTTTAAAAAAAAATTTTCACTTAGTTTTTATAAAAAACTGTTTAGCAAACTTTAAAATATAAATACTTTAAAGAAATCAAACAAAAAATAATCAAATGACGAAAGGACCACTTAAAAATAGTTAAACACTATAATAGTTAAAAAATAGTTTTAATTTAAACACTTAAAATAATCTTGTTTTCAATTGTCCACCAGCGCACGTCTATGACCCGGAAATTGCTGCATTGAACGATGTTGACACGGTCATGGTGGTTCTCAAGTTTCCTTCTGGTGTGTTGGCGCACATCGACATATCAAGAGACTGCAGGTTCGGCTACGACCAAACCGTACAAGTAGGTCTTTTGTATTTTTTGGGACAAAAGTGTAAATTTTTCAACTAGACCAAGCAGAAAGCTTCTGTACTAAAGTTACTGCTCAAAGTAGAGTTGTCGCTAGCCGAGGATTCTACTTATACGCTATTATTGGCCTGGTTTATAAAGCAACGTGCGCTCTAACTTGTATAGTAGATGCCCCAAGATAACGCTTAAATTATAGTCGACTTAAATAAACTAAAATGAATTACTTACTATTTACTAAAGGTTTGATAAATCAGTTACTTATACTAATTTAAACTTAGTTCGAATCTGTGATAATGATTATATTTACAATGAATTTGCGAAACGAAAAGATGATAAAATACTGCACAACATTACACTAATAAACCAAATTATCAATTCTTTTAAAAGACGACAATACTCGAATAAAAGAAACTAAAAACTAAATATTTAAACCAAACTCAAAAAGTGTTCTAAAATCGAAATCAACTCGACAACAAGATTGAAACCATTAAAACTTAAGTGCAGCGAAAAGCTGCACTGACTTCATTCTGCTGCAATGCAGTAGAAACTAAAAGAAGTCGTCATTACTCGCGATTGTTGAATTTATACTCGCTTGAGAAAAAAGAAGAAAGTAAAAAAGAGACAATTACCGCGTAAGCGGCACAGAGTGTAACCTGATTTTCTTGTAAATACAATTCGTTGCTTTAAAACGAAGCAGAGCAATGGAGAGTGACAGTACTTAAAGTACGCATTTAAACGTTGTTTTCAATGAAAATTCTACTCATTTGTTTCTTTGTTTGTACTGTAAACTTTAAAAAATCTTTCTAAATAATATAATCATAGTTCTTTATTTTTAAAACAAAGTTATGGTTAAAGTTTAGGAGAAATAATTGCTTTAATTTTTTTAGGTGTAGTAGTTTAAAAAATATTTTTTATATAGATAGAAAATTTCTTACTGTACTGCTTTTCGCATTCTTTGTTCAACTGCTTTTTTGACAACCTTTAAGATTAATAATAACATATATAAAGTGTCATATTTCGGCATAAAAAATGTTTTCGTTAAATTTTTACAAAAACTATATGTATGTATAAACAACACAACAATTTAAAGATATTTTAAGTAAAATTTTATACTAAAAATCTAAAACAACATGGAACTAAAATGTAAAAATTCAATAGAAGTCGAGATTGTACTTCTAAAAAACAGCTTAAAATACACTTTTGTGTAAAGTTATAATACTGAATTTTCAAGTTAAACAATATATATATATATAGGTATATGGCAGTGAAGGTAATGTTATAAGCGACAACCAGCGAAAATCTGCGTTGAAAATAAACGGTGGGATGAAGCAGGATGATATTCATTTCTCGTTTGTTACAAGGTTGTGCAACATGCTTTTTTTGTTTAAATTGTTATTTAACTTAAATAAGCTTTTTACTGAAATGCTGCTTGTATTTATAAAACCTGATAATGTGGTTAAAACAGAATAAATTATGACTTATGTTTAGTTTCTTAACTAACTTAAAAGAAAATATTTTAAAAGTCTCGACTAAATTCTGAAATATTCGAAAACTAAAATAGAGAATTCTAACTATTACATGTAAATGCTAGTTTGATTTAAAAAAAATAATTTTATATAGAATAGTAATAAAACTATTTAAAACTAAAATAAAAGCTTATATAAACTTTTTTCTGATTACGTAAAAAAGTTCATGTTATCTTATTATTAAAAGGGTAGCTGTCAAACTTGCACGAGCGTACAAAATTGCACGAGGGGACAAAATTGCACGAGTGCACAAAATTGCATGAAGATACTTTTACACGAGGGGATAAAATTGCACGAAGATAAAATTATACGAAGGGTCACTTTTGCACGAGCAGAAAATTTCGCACGGAGAAATTTTTGCAAGGGTTATTTATTTATTTTTTTATTAATTTATTATTATTTCTTTGTTGATTTAATTTTTTTCTATTATCACTGTTACCCCTAACCTCACCCTCGGTCGGTAGCTTTTATTTTTTAGATTAATTTTAAACTATTTTTTTAATAATAAATTTTATTAGTTTTTTTTTTCTTAACATCACTGTTACCCCTAACCCTTACCCTCGGTCAGTAACTTTTTTTTATTTAATTATTATTTAGTATTTTTTTCTTATTTTTATCTATTTTTTTCTGTTTGCTTTTTAACTGTCGTGCAAAAAAAATGTAACTCGTGCAAAGTTGACCTTTGGTGCAAAATCGTCTCGTGCAATTTTGTTCCCTTGTGCACATTGGGCTTCGTTCAATTTTGTTTTCGTGTATTTCAGTCCTCTCATGCAATTTAGTAACCTCGTGCAATTTTGTCTTTGTGCAATTTAGACCCGTTCCTTATTGAGACTTAGCCTAGTACGTAGCTGCAAAGCTACATTATTTATATTTCTTATAAAATTGTGTTTTTATCTTAACTTTTCTACATTTATTAAAGTTTTGCTTTTTTTGTTTTTCAAATTTTTTACCAGTGAAAACTTAGTTTTAAGTAGAACTTTAATAAGTCATAATGAGGGAATTTATAATTGATGATTTAAAAAAAAATTAATAATAAAAATTATAATATTATTTCAACAGGCTGTAAGTAATTGTTTTTTTCAATGTTTTAGCTTGAGTTTCTTGCCGCCAAAACATTTAAGTGTGGTATTATTGTGATTTTTCGGTTTTAGTAGTTTTTCTTGATGATTTTGTACTACCTTTAACCGTTATTCATTTTGTAAAGGGTAATTACTTTCAAACTTAAACCAGCCGCGATTTAAAATGTTCTATTTTTATTCGGATGTACGACTAATTATAATCAAAAGAAAATGTTTAAATTACAGATATGCTGATGCTTACAAGCAAGAATTAAAACACTTCTTTTCTTTAATTAGAGGTAAAACTTTATTTAAACTTATCTATGGTTTTATTTTTTGAAATAATATTTTTCTAATTATATTAAAGAACTAAAATTAGCTGCAAATTTAGTTTTATCAGTAATTAACATGTAAAAATTTTTGTTTTTATTAAGTTGAGTAATTTATCTTTTAATTTTAGTTTTAAAGTAGATTTTTCGTTAAATTTTTCAAATTTGTTAAAAGCTTTAAGATTAGAAACTCATAAGTCGTACGGTTACAAACTTGATAGTTAAAAATGTCGTTGCTTTGTTACAATATTTAAAAAAAAAAAACATTTTTTTATGCGATATCTTCAACTTTTTTTACTCACACAGGAGATGAAACAGACTGCATGATAAAAGCGTCGGACACAATTAAAGCGACTTGTCTGAGTCAAGCGGCAGAGGACAGTTGGAAGGAAGGAAAAATTATTAATGTGAAGGAGTACATGCAACAAAATTATGGAAAGATACTCAACCAAATTGAATGATGTTTTATTGCAAATTTTTGATAAAATAAAATATATTTGTAAATACAGCAATACTTCTGAAAGCTATTAAAAACTTAAAATTAACTAGTATGTTACATATTTAGAATAACTACTTTGAAAATATATTAGTTGTAAAAAACGTATTATTGTGTATTTTTTACTTTATAAATCACAATAAAAGTTCTCGAATTAATGACAAGGAGAATGATCAATTCAAATTTTTAAATTTTATTAACAAAACAATGTTTCTATCGTTTGAACTAAATTAAACGAGATCATCAGTTGAATAAAACCTGTTAAAATAATATTTAAACATGCAAGAAGACATTAGGCTAAACTGGCATTTATGAGTAAAAAAAAAACTTATAGTTTAAAGCCATCAACTTAGAAAAATCATAAAATTACCAGGTTAGTCTATGTCAAGGTTAGAAAAATATAAGCTACATAATAATATTATAAATTTTAAAACTTAAATAATTAAACATACTTACAATTAGCAGGCTTGTAAAATTTGTGAACAACAAAAAAAGACAAATCTTGCAATTAAAACAATAGACTAAATAAATACTTTCATTATTTAGAAAACTTCAACTATCGTTTAGTGACGTAATTATAAGTTAGGTTTATCAAATCAAATAGCGCCATATGTTTTAAATTTTTAAATTGGTTACTTTTGTTTGTTTTAATATTTGCTTGTAAAAGTTAAAATAGTTATTTTTTTATTAAATTTTCTTATGTTATAAAATAATTTTTTTTTAATGAACATATGAACATTTTAATTCGTTCCTTTTATTTAATAAAGTTCCCCAGTCAGCGTTTGCTATATCTATCTTCTCATAGGTGCATATTCTCAGCGGGTTCTCTGCGTATTGAGAAGTTTATGACTGTTTAAGCTTTATTTTAAAATAAAATGTATAGTTGCTTACAAAATTGGAACCTATAAAATGGAGACCAAAAAAACATATATTACTAAAAACCAGTTCTTTTTTTTATCATCACAACTCACCAGAAAATGTAACTGAGGGCTTTTTTTTTTGTATATGTGTATATTAACAGGTTTCAACCTTAGAACCTTGAGCTATCAAAATTTAAATATTTTGTTTTTTTAATGAAAAAAAACATCTGCACTTTGCAACAACAAACAACGTTTTGTGAACAATAGCTTGCAGTCATATTTAATTTTATATGTCCTATTTATGACTAACTTTAAATCATACAATAAGATATACAAGACACTTAATTTCAATAAGAGTAGGTATATTTCGAGCGATTCTCATCAGTAGACAAGAGACAACATTTTACAAAATTATATAGTAACCAAGTAATTATAAAGTAATCAACAGATTAAAATAGAACAAAAGCAATTACAGTAACAACTAAAACCATTTAAGTTTACTCACGTTATAATTAATCTACATTAAAACTAAACATCAAAATAATAAAAACAACAGTTATAAAAAGTTATACGAAAATAAAGAAAAAGTAAAGTCAAATTATTTTTAAATACATGAAACCAAGAGTGATTTACTGGTAAAAATTTTCCAGTCAAGATTATTGAACAAGTTTGCGTGAAAGTGAAAAAATGTGGCATAATAAAATTACATTAAATAAGTCAAAATTATAAGAATAGTAAGCCTCTGTATTACAGCATCCTTTGATATTTTCTAAAACATTAATATAGCTAAAAATAAAAGTATTCAAAACTTTAAAAAAAATTTAAAGTCATTATTATTTTCGTGGTCGGACGTTAGAAAAAAAAATAAACTTACATTCTTATAAATTTAATAAAAATTCATAAAAACAATGCTTTAAATGCTGAAAAACTATTGGATTAAACCTATTTTATCTAGAACAAGCATAATATGAAATCTAATTAAAACCTAATTTTGATTCATTTTTATCATGCACTAAGAAAAACAAACAAAAACTCATACTTTTTATGTTTTTATTAAAAATCTTGATACTATATATTTGTCTTACTATATTCACTAATAAATATCTAGCTTTGTTATGTAGTCATCTATTTGTCAAAAAAACTAGTTACAAGTGTTACTTGAAATTATCAAACTATTTTTAAACAATTTTATTTTAAGTTCTAAAATATGAGATAAATGACATAAAAACCTTTTTATTTTTCATTAGAGTATTAAAAAAAAATTTCGATAAAATTTTTGAAATAAACTGTAAGTCCAAGATAAATGAAACTCAATTAAAAAAAAAAAGTCCTAAAATTTTTATCTCACATCAGGCTTTGACTTGCTTTATTAGTGATTCAAAAGCTTTATTCAAAGGCATCTAAATTAAACTAGTATTTATTGACTATATACCCTTATAATTAGATACAATACTAACGATCACTAATTAACGAAAATAACTATTATCATTACATGTAGACTTAGTGGTTACATATCGCGGGTTAGTTTCAAAGTTAAAAGCTTAAAACAATCCCTTTTGTGTGTGCGTAGTGTACTGTGCAGTGTGCACTTAATTTTCAAGTATAAAAGGCTTAACGCCAAGTTTAATTAATTTCAATTGAAATTTTATATGAAAAACTTTTCTTTAAAAAAATAGTGTAATCACAAATCACAATATTTAAGAATTTCTGAATTTTTATAGAAAATGTATCAAACTTTAAATTAGTGAGTTTAAGTATTTTATTTATTAAGTAAAATAAGCTGACCAAAAATTAACACATTATATTAAAATTACTGGTTTATACTTAGCATATGACTACCTTGTTGTTTTACATTTTAACTTTTATATATAACACAACTTACTTATTAAATATTTAAAATATCTGTATGGGATATTTAAATTAAACAGCCGACTCCTACTTTGCCAACTAATTATTTTATTAACTATAAAATACAATATATATTTAATTTAGTTAATTATGATTTTATGTATGTCGCTGTAAATTAATTATTGGTCAGTACATTGTAAGCCCAATAACAGTTTTTTTTTTGTGTTTTGGTTTTTTCTTAAAGTTTAATTTTTTCATTTTTGATTTTTACATTTGAACTAAATCTGCTTCCTAATTCTATATAACTTTGATTCAATCATTACAAACATTCAATATATAATATACATGTTACATCGAGTTTCTGTGACTTTTATAGCCTTCACCGTCGTTAAGTTTTATTAAATTTTATTGATTCTCTATCTAATGGTTAATGTTTTATTTTGTTCAAAATAGATTACATAAAAACTAAATTAATGATCTTTGCAACACAAATTAAATAGTTTAAATAACCTCGTTTACATTCTGACGTAATTATTAGTTGCAATAAATGTATTTTTCATTAGTTAACGACCATAAATTTTAAATCAGTTATCTTTCTCATTAACGTGAGTTGTTTGTTTATATTATACTTTGTTGTTTTGTTGTGTAATTTAGCTTACTTTACTTATTTTAGACTTAATAATCATAAATATTATATAGTTTTATAACAGTCGGATTTAATATTTAGTATTTTACCTATTAATAACTATTATCTGTAGAAAATATCTTATTTTAATGAAAACATGTATACACCTACTTTATTCTATGCTTCTATTCTCTCATTACAGTAATTATTTTTTTACAGAACCCAGTTGAAGTTTGTTGATTCGTTGACACACAGAAACATAAGTTGGTAAAATAAAGGAAGATTACTGTATAATTTGTCTTTATTTATATTCCAGTGAAGTTACTTAACTAGGATCTTTTGTTAGCAAACAATTAAAACTATATTTTGAACAGTTATATCAAAACTATAATTTTTAGTTTGTAAGCACTTTTGTTGTTGAAACAATTTTTCTAAGAAATAGAACTTGCATTTAAAAAATTTTAATCGTTGTTATACAGAACTAAAACTTTTTTATGACTTAAGTTATTTTAAAAAAACTAACATTTTTAAATTTTTGTTCCTAATAAATTTTTGTCTACCATTATATTTACTTTTGCTTGGGAGCAAGAATTTGCAGACCCAGGTCTAATTGTTAAATTTAGAATAATAGAATTTTAAATTTTTACAGGGGAAAGTTATAGGAAAATAATTTATTCTTGTTTATCTTAAATTACATAATCATAAAAACTTCAACCAAGTTTCAAATAAACGCCAAGGAACTTAGAACTTACAGTTTACAAAAAAAAGTGTGGCTTTAAGATAAAATGCTCAAAAAGATCTTTAAGATGTATATATAGCTTAAATTACTACAACTCAGGCTAGTTTGAGATTTTTGAATAAATGAATTATAATTCACTAGTTGTTGCTTATTTTTAAGGTTGATAAACATCAGATTTCACTCTCCCCTCTGCAACAATAAACGTTTTCTGAAGGTCAAGTGAGTGAGTTTGAACTCATGTGTTATTCCACCTGCCCTTTCTATAAAATTATTGAGACAAAAAATTAACTTTTAATTAACAAATAAAACTAAATCTATCTATAAACAAAAATAAAGTAGAACTTTTAAGTTAACAAAAAAAAACAACTAACCCCTAACCATTTATTGGAAAAAAAACCCTCGTGATACGTTTGGCAAACACTCACAAGGTTAAATCTCAACATTAAAAACCATATATAGTTTGGAAAAATCCTGAAGCTCAAATCCCCAAGCAAGTGCTGCTGACAAAGAAACAACAATAGCAACAATCCAATTATAATATCGCTGCCACCATAGTGATTCCAAAATTAGCCGTAATTTAAGTAGCAAATATCATTAAGCAGTATAAATTAAAAACAAATAACTACAAAACAACAAACTCCTAGAAGAAAAACTAATGTAATTTATTGTTAGCAATAAGTTAACACAAATCTTGATCAATATTTAAAACCTGACAAATAATTTCTCTCAAACTAAGCCAAATTAGAAAAAGTACATGGTCTCAACAGAAATGTTCTTTATATAATAAAAATAAAATAAATAACATAAAATATTCAAACTTGAATTTATACAGTAATCGAAAATGAAAACAAAATATACATTTAGTCTAGTTTATACACAAGTGCACAAAAAAATAAGACAATAAAACAATATAATCAGACAAATTAAAAGCACTCCAGTTTTACTTCTTGTAGCAAATAAATAGAAAATTTTTATAACCACATTTAAACTCATCTTTTTCAATTTTTTTTTAATTTTCTGGTACACTAAATCAAAGTCTTGGACCCAAATACCTAAAGGAGTTTAGGCCAAGTCTTGTTCTAAGTCTTTCAGTTATGAAATTTAATTTTTAGAAAACCTTGTATTGTGTATGTGAAGAGAACTAGCAAGAGTAACACTTTAATGTTCAACATCAAGTCCAGTCATGCTATTCTGCATCAATTTACAAACTTGCAATATAAACACATCATTTAAGGCCATAGGGGGGGGGGGGGGTCCAACATTTTTTTTTACTAAAATTAACTTTGGCTTTTATATGAAAGCTTAAAGTACAAACTATAAGCCAGTTTTTATAGAATTCAAAAATATCATTTATCTTTTGAGATATTTAATTTTTTGTAAAAATTTTCCAATATAAACTTATGGACCGCAAACTTTTTGGGGTCAATTTTCTCGGAAATTTTAAAATTCACTAAAAACCTATCTCCTCCTTCATTTTTTGACCTAGAGACTTCAAATTTTCAGGAAATGTTCCTTTTAATATTTTGAAGAATCTGAATGTTGGAATTTTTGAAATTTTGAAAAATAAAAATTTTATCCACAAAAAACTAAAAAAAAGGGTAGTTTTTTGACAATAATTTTTTTTTTACTCAAAATTAAAAAAATTCCTACAATAGATCTCTTTAAAGTTTAATGATACACATTCTGTAAAAATTTGAGAAAGATTACTCAAAAAATGAAGGAGGAGATAGATTTTTAGTGAAATAGTCTTTTTTCGCATTTTTAGTTTTTGCCTTCCATAAGGAACCTATTGAACGCCCTTTCTTTGATCGCTTATATCTCAAAAGTTACTTTGAGTTTTTTTAAGCGGTTAAAAGTGTCTGATAGCTCAGATTAAATTCTACAAAATAAGATCAAGTTGTAAAAAACAAAGTGGACCCCCCCCCCCCCCCCTATGGCCTTAATTTCAGCAGACCAGTTTTCACAAACAGTGGGTTTGTTGGGGTCAAAGCAGGCACATGGCAAACATACATCACTATTCTTTTTTGTATACTAACAATTTTTTCTAAAAACAATCAGCAGTACCACCACAAGCAGTTATACTGTATTGAATATGCCAATAAAACAAACTATAATACACCATTTTAAGTGTACTCACTTCCAAATAGTACCTCAATTTTGACAATACAATGCAACTTTGAGACAACTTTGATTTGAGAGATCTTAGGTGAGCCCTCCAATTCAGTTTTTTATCCAAAACTAAACCTAAATATTTTATACTTTCATTCTGTTCAATATTAAATCCATTTATTTTTACTTCAAAACCACATTTTTTAGATGTATTGTTATAAAGCATTAATTTAGTTTTAGATTAGTTAATAAAAAGTTTATTAGCATGCAACCATAGATCAACTTTTCTCAGCTCTTTATTGATAATACTGTTAACACAAGCAGGATCACTATGTTTGTAGCTTAAGCAGGCATCATCAGCAAACAATCTCATATTAATCTCAGTAGAAGAAAAAATATCATTTATATCAGGGTTTACACTTTACCTGGAATCCTGGAAAAACCTGGAATTTGACAATTTAGGAAAAAAAACCTGGAATTTGAAAAAATTTGAAAAAAACCTGAAATTTTGAACAAAAATCACTAAAAAATTTTGCCAAAACCTGGAATTCTAACAATTTTCACATGAAAGTAAAATTTGGATTAGACTCAAAAAATCTATCATATAAATTGTAAATTTTTGTCAGCATCAAAAGTTTTTTTATTAAAAAACATATTTAAAACAGCTTTACAATCCAATTAATACTTTTCAATACTTTTATACAATTAATCACAGTTTATTACCTTTAACTTAAATTTAAAATAAAAATAGGCCCAAAAATGTGTACTTTTAAAAACCTGGAAAAAATTTGGAAAAAGCAAGTGGCAACACTGTTATATACACAAGAAACAACTTAGGACCCAAATTTATACCAACATTCACAGTTTCACGCTCAGACACAACATTATTGATAACAGTTGATTGGCTTCTATTATTTAAATAGCTTTGTAGTAAATTTAACATCCATCCTTTAACTTTATAATCTTTTAATTTTTACAAGAGTATTTCATGATTGAATGTTTTTGCTAAATCTGAAAAGACAGAACAATTTACTAACTTTTTCTCACCAGCCTCAGTCAACTCATCCACAATCTGATTCACAGCCAGCTCAGTTGTAGTATTTTTCCTAAAACCATACTGCTTTTTATGCAAAAAAATTAATTGACAAAAAAAAATTATTCATTCTCTCACACACTGAGGACTCAAATATTTTTGAAAAAGGGAAATAGGTCTATAGTTATTAAATAGTTTTGTACCAGACTTGTAAATTGGTACTACTTCAGCATATTTAAGTGACTTGGGAAACACACCATACTCTACACATTTGTAAAACAGTTTACAAAAATAAGGAGCAATAACTTTGCACTTATTTTTACAAATCGTATACTTAGCACATCAGATTGCACACTTTTGTTTGGTCTCACATTCTTAATGTACATCTCAATTTCACTAGTGAATTCTTTAAATACACACTCAATACATACTGAACTAAAACAAAACTCATGATTATTATGAAAAGCATCTTTTCTCTTATTTAACAACTTGTCAGCTATATTAATAAAAATGTTATTTATTAAATCAGTTACTCTTTTCCGGTCACTCACAATCTTACCACTCTTGTCAAGCACACCATTTATTTTATAGCTTGAAGTAGATTTAGTAGAGACAATATTGTTTACAATTTTCCAAAAATTTTTCTGTTACCTTTATTATACTTAACTATATGTTTAAAATAAAGTCTTTTGGCTAATTCTATAACTCTATTAAGTAAATTTCTATATGTTTAAAATGAACAGGGCTGCCACAAAACCTAGAATGCGTCAATTTAGGCAAAAATAACCTGTAAAAACCTGGAGTTTAAGAAATTTTGAAAAAAACCTGGAAAAACCAGGAATTTTTACAACTTTCACATGTTCAGTAGTAAAATTTTGATTCGACTCAAAAAAATTATCATATAAATAATTTTTTGTTGTAAAAAAATGTCTCAGTGTAATCAGAGTTTTCAAGTATAGTTAAATTCTTATTTAAATAAAACTTAAATCTCACCTTAATATCCCTAAAAGAGTAAAACAAGGTTTTAATTTTAGTTCAGATTTTGGAAATAAATAAGTGATATTTATCTACTTGTACCCAAGTTAAAAACTCTAAGTGTTTTACTTGAAAACTAAAGAATACTTATATACTTTTTCCATTAAAAAAAAAAAATTTATAGTATCTTAAATATCAATATTTGCCAGAGGAAATGTTATACTTATGGTAAACTATGGCTTCCATGGTCAATTTTTCTAGTAGTGGGTGTGACATTAAAAAAATATTTTTGTTATTAAAAAATCAAAGTTTTTTGTTATTTTTGCTTTAAAGTTATTAAAAAATAAGCTTGTAAATATTGTTTCACAAGCAAGTCTATAAGATTTATAGAATAGTCTAATATGTTTGTAGAAATAAGTTAGAAGTTATTGGTTAATCTAAGTTTTGTGTCTTAAAGGTTTTAAAAGCTCTGTTGTTTACTATAAATTTTACTAAAGTTTTAGTTTTTATTAAACTTTTTAATTAAGCTTAGTATTAAAGGTTTTTAAATAAGCTTTAAAACAACATTGTTAACTTTAAGTTAATTTATCAGAAGTATAATGGCAAACAAATTAAGTCTTGCACAACTCGATAAGTTGTTTAGTACACTTAATCTATCTGATAAACATGACCCTTGTTCTTCTGAAGCAAAATCAAAGGTCTTTTTAGTTTTAAATAATGACAAAGATAAAAAAACCTGGAATTTGAACAATGGTTTCAAGTTTAATGCCAAGGATATTGTTGACAAAGCTCTATTTCCAGAGCCATTTGACTTGATAAAAGGAAAAGTTGAAGCTAATTTTGTTAAACAAGTTGTTCCTTCTAGAAAGTCAAAAATAACTGGTACTGTTTCAAAGTGTGCATCTAAAAACGATGATATAGGACAAGTAAATGACCATATATTTTTCAAAGCACAACATTTTTTAAACAAAAATTTTAAAAAAGGTGATTTAGTTGAATGCAATGTTGTTGGAACCAAGTTTGAATCGTTTTTATGGAGAGCAACATCAATTCGACTAATAAAAAAGAATAATTTATTTTGTACATACACTTCAAAACATAAATCAAACAAAAAAACATATTTTGCCACAAGAAAAAATCTAAAAAGTTTGCAACCTACTTTTGTGAAAAGAAATAACAATCTTCCATTGTATCCAGTGCCAGAAAACCTAGAAAGTTCTGTAAAAAACAAAATTAATTTTACTAAGCATCCAGATTTATTTGAAGAAAATTATGTTGCTAGGTTCTCTGCTCTTTTATACATTTCTGAAAAAACTGAAAGAAGTATAATCAAAGCTGTGAAAGTTCCTAATATAAAAATTACGCCTCTTAAGGATTCTAAAAATGTATTTGCAATCAAATATGCAGATATAATAGCTCAATATGGTACTATAAGAAATAAAGAGTATTTAAGAATAACTAAACAAGGCTGGTCATTAGAAAATCATGTACATTTTGGATGTGTTCAAGAAATTGAAAAGTCTACAGGAACAATTCATGTTAGGTTTAATAAAAAAAAATTCGATACTCTAAGGCCAACAGACCAGTTTGTCATGAGTTTTTCTTTCAATAGAATCGCTTTTGAAAGAGCTCACCGCGGGATAAAACTTGCTTACTCCAACAGAAAAGATATTTTATTCCCAAAAGAAGTAAAAAAAGAAGGTGAATGTATAAACAGAGGAATGGAAAAAGAATGTAAGTTTTATGATACAAATTTGAATGAGAGGCAAAGAGCTGCAGTTGTAAATATTCAATCTTCTTGCACGAAACACGCTTACATTTTGATTGGGCCCCCTGGCACCGGTAAAACTGTCACACTGACAGAGCTGATAGTTCAGTTGCTGAGGAAAGGTACAAGTAGTCGCATTCTTGTTTGCGCGCCCAGCAACAATGCAGTTGACAACATTTGCTTGAAGCTGCTCAAAAGTGAACAAGTTGATGGTGAGATCTTCACAAGGCTCAACTCTCCTTCGCGTCCCGAAGACCAACTGCCGAAAGAGTTACTCACTCACTGTTGGAATGGAGTGGATTTTCGTGAGATATTCAAGTATGTGTTTTATATTTTAATTTGATTAACTAGCTTAAGTTTTTTATAAACTTAAGAATGCATTTAAGTTTATTGTCTGTCATTTTCAAGGTGTACACGAATCCTCTAATTACCTTAGTGTCTAGAGAAGGAAAGTTTTATAAATAAGATTTAATAATTATATAATTTATACATTTTTAGATAGAAAGTGGCTGGTTAAACTGAAGGTTATGATTCCCCTCCTCATGAAGTACTGAAAAATAGATTATGTAATTTAGTAAACTTGAATGTTGACTTATTGTTTTTAATTCTGTCAATTTTTTGATAAAACCTATTTATTCAAAGAAATAAGATATAAGTTTATTTTCTAAACATTTCATGACAACTGTAGTAAACTAAATGTGTTTGTGAAAGGTTTTACTTAATTAGAAAGTATAAATTTAACTTAAAAAAACAGCTTTTGCTTTATCCTACAACATAGTTAGTGTTCACCTACTGCACTATGTAAAATATAGTTTAAATACTAGTGATGTACCGGACTCACTATCCGGGTCCGGCCGGATATTGCCATTTTTGTCTGATATCCGGATCCGGCCGGATTCTAATTTGAAAAAAAAGTCCGGATCCGGTTCCGGCCGGACTTTAATTTGAAAAAAAAGTCCGGGTCCGGTTCCGGCCGGATTCTAATTTGAAAAAAAAGTCCGGATCCGGGTCCGGCCGGATCCTAACAGAGATCCGGCCGGACCCGGTCTAGTTAGTAAAAAAGAGCATACTGAAAAGTATTTTTTCAAAAACAAACCCTGTGTAAATTAATAAGAGTCATTTTCGTCAGTTAAAATTAAACACCTACCGTGATTGGCTCATTTTGTACACATGACTAATTTACATTTGTTTACATTTAAACTATGAAATAAACATTTCATGAAATGAAACTCTTTACATATGTTGTAAAATTGAAAACTTTGGAATGAATACTTGCATTATTTATTGTTTAAAGTTGAGCTCAGAGAATATTTAGAGTTAATACGGTTGAATGTACGAGCCAATAAGAATCATCTGACGAAATGTTTTAAACTGAATACTGATGCAACAAAACATCAGAACATGACAGGCAGTTTATATGTAATCAGTTAGTTAGTTTGGTGTGTAGCTTGAAGCAACAAAATATCTTGAACTTTTTTGTGAATGCTTATTGTAAGTAGTGTTTTGTTTTAAAAGTGAATATTTCATCAAGTGTTTAATTGTTTAAATATTTAATACAGGTTTGTAGTTTAATAGTTTATTAAAAATTTTTCAGTTTCTTGTTTACTAATAGTTTAATTTAATTTTAGTTTTTTGTTTTAAGTCTTTTGATATAGATTTAAATAGCTTCCAGTTTTTAAAGTGTTACCAAAGTAATTAATAATTTTGTATATGCTAGTATTTCTTGTTGTGTTTTATATAAAAGATTCATCACTCAAAACTGTCGTGTCTGATTATAGAAAGTAGTCTCAGTTATAATTTAGTATTTGTTAGATATTAATTAAATAAGGTAGTATTTAAATATGATGGGTAGTACTAATAAGTTAAGTGTACCACAATCAGTCAACAACTTTACTACCAAATTGTCAACCTTTGATAGCTGTTTTACTGATTATTAGATTAAAGTATTTTTTTCAGTTTTTAAAATCTCTTTCTGACTCAGGCTTATTTATACTCATTCTAACTAGTTTTATTGACTTAAGCAGTGGCAACCTTGCTAAATTGAAAATTTTTGGGAATTTTAGAAAATCTTGGACTACCTCAGGCTAGTTTAGTTTTATATAAAAACTCAGGCTAGTTTTCTTTTAGATTTGAATGAGTTTGAGCTGATCCAGTTTCAAATATTTTGTAATTTTCTAGTGTATTTTGTTTAAGAACTTGATTTCAGATTTTTAATTGTAAATAACACCTAAATTTGTAAATCTTGTGGCTAGCTGTTCTACTTATTATTAGATTAAAGTTCTTTTTTTTAAGTTTTTAAAAACCTCATTCTGACTTAGGCTAGTATATTATAGTGATGTACCGCACTCACTATCCGGGTCCGGGTCCGGCCGGATATTGCCATTTTTGTCTGATATCCGGATCCGGCCGGATTCTAATTTGAAAAATAAGTCCGGATCCGGTTCCGGCCGGACTTTAATTTGAAAAAAAAGTCCGGATCCGGTTCCGGCCGGATTCTAATTTGAAAAAAAAGTCCGGATCCGGGTCCGGCCGGACCCGAAATTGTGGGTCCGGTACATCACTATAAAATACTTAAAATAAATTTTAAAGATTTTTCAAAAAGAAAGGTTTTATACTTTTTACTTTATTGACGATTTTGACCAAAAGGCAATGGCTAGTATGGGGGCAAAAAAAGAAAATTGGTAATTAACTAGTAAAGGGGTGATGTCTAATAAAGGGGGGTTGTTACTTTCTAATTTATCTACAAACGAGGAAATTATTAAAATGAGTTTGGTTAACCCTTTGCTAAACTAACTAACTAATCATTGTTTTGAATAACTTGGTATGTAGTTCTTATAATTAAAGTATAGTTTTAATGCTTAGCTTATTTTATCTTTGTGAATATAAAAAAAATATACAAAATCTAATAATATAGGCACAGAGCAATCTTTACTACTTGTGTGAACGCAGGCAGATTGTTCGACTGCATGAAACCTCAATTCACACACGTCATAGTTGATGAGGCGGGACAGATGACTGAACCAGAATGCCTCATTCCCATCAGTGTTGCCCCGCGCAGCAAAGTCGTTTTGGCCGGCGACCCGAAGCAGCTTGGAGCGGTGGTAAAGTCACCGTTGGCCAAGAGTTTTGGATTGGACGTGTCCTTGATGGAAAGGCTTATGAATAATAAAATGTACATGAAAAGTGTGGGTTTGTATGGCGATCATGGGGGATACAATCCCAAGCTTGTTACTAAACTCATCAATAACTACAGGTTCTTTTAATTTAAATAAGTTAATGTACAATTAGGTTTACCTGCTAAAGTTCTAAATAATTATATTCTTATAATAACACATAACATTAGTTTCGTACTTTTAATCATCTTAAATCATTTAATTAACACATATTTGTATAAAACTACAAGTTTGCAATCTAAATACAGCTTTACCATGCCACACTCTCAGGATAACTCGACCTAGTTTGATAAATTAAGGCTAGTTTTTTATGATTTAAATATTGTTCTTTGTAATTAATATTTTTTTTTAATCCTTTTGCAAATATTTTGCAGGTTTTAGGTATTTAAGCTTGATTAGCAGTATTTTTGTCCATTTTCTAGCTCACATCAATAATTTTTACGTAAACTGTTTTTAACACAGGCTAGTTAGTGGTATAACAGGCTAGCTTTTTTGTTTCTAGGAGTGGCATATCTGTAAACAGTTGAATTGTTAAATTACTGTCTAACTTGTATTTTTGTTTAGGTCCAGCTTAAACTAATTAAATCATTTTAAAATTATTAAGAATAAGTAATGGAAATAAAAAATAAGTAGTGGTTGTTTTAATTAATATAAACAGATCACACGAATCCCTACTAACACTCCCCTCAAAACTTTTCTACGACAACGAATTGGTCGCTTGTGCCAGCCCACTGCAGACCAACCATTTTCTCAGATGGAAGCACCTTCAAAACCCGGAAGTTCCCCTCATATTTCACAGTGTGTGTGGTTTTGAGCAAAGGGAAAGAAGCAATCCCTCATATTACAACCAAAAGGAACTCGACTTGGCAATAGACTATGCGAAAAAAATTGTTTCAGAGAGAAAAGCAAGGGCTGAAGAGATAATGGTAATAACGCCTTATAAGAGACAAGCTCAAAAATTTAGAGTTATGCTTGAGCAAGCTCACTTAAAGGATGTGAGAGTAAGTTTTGATAAAGAATTAAATACCTTTCCAAATTCCTAGAGTTGTAACTTGTAATGTTTGCTAAATCTTATAATTGTAGTTTTATAATTTTTTTTTTATTATAACCGAACTAATTACTATGAAAAATAAATGCTCATGGTATGTTGTATATAATAAATATTAACTTTTTAAATTTACTAGTTTTTTAAAACTTTTTTTTGAAAATTTGATAGTTATAAAATCAGAAATGCGCAAGAATTATTAGAATTTTTCAATTAAAATAAATACAAGAAATATTCATGAGATAATTTAAACTATCTTATCCAAATAAGAAAACAAAATTTATTTAAACTTAAGCTTATTTTTACTTAGATATTTTTTAAATAAGCAAAAATATTTTTAATTACTTAAAACATTACTTCAGTGTATATTGGTATTTATGTTTTATGTACTAAGTGTTCTAAAAATCTTAATTGTAACAAGTCTATCTCAAACTACCATAGGTGGGCTCGATCGAAGCTTTCCAGGGTCAAGAGGCAAAAGTGGTCATTCTCTCTCCGGTCCGCTCGTCAGGACCAAACAACAGTGGCGTCAGAAAGAGCATAGGGTTCGTCGCTTGCGCCAAAAGGTTCAATGTTGCGCTCACCAGAGCCAAATCTCTGTTGGTCGTCGTCGGAAACTCTGAGGCTCTCAGTCAGGACAAGAACTGGAAGGCCCTCGTGGATTACTGCAAACATCTCGGATGTTATTTTTCAGGCAGTGGTTAGAACAGGGTTGCCCCACACCCTGGCTAGATTGAAATTTATAAAAGAATTTTGTAAAAATCAAGCTAGCTTGAATTCAGGCTGGTTTTCATACTTAAATACTTGTTAAAATAATAGTTTCTTTCTTTTGTGATTATTTTGGTATCTATGCGTGTTTGTCAGTTTTTTTCAGATTTCGGCTCATATCAGTTTTTAAAATTTATCCTAAATTCAGGTCAGTTTTGGTCATTAAGGATAACTGTTTTGCATCAACTGGTAACTCTGTAGACAGTTATGAGAAACTGAGTGTTGAGTGTGTTTTCACTAACCAGTTATTTGTAAGTCAAAAAAAAGTTGTTTGTAAATATCATTGAAAATCATGCACGTTTTATGAAAATTAAAGCTTTTACTAATTAAAACATTATTTGGTTTTCAAATCACGTTTTTAGTAAATAGAATAAAGGGCATAGGGTGGGAGTAAATCACTTAAATAACAACTTAATCTTACTTTGTTCATTAAAAACTAAACTACAAATTACTATTTTCTACAGATTTTTAATCTTCAAAAATATTTTTGAGTTATAGCCGGTTAAAGTCGGAGAGTATAGTAGGTCCCTTATGGGAACCGCAAACTAAAAAGGCTAAAAAAGACAATTTCACTAACAATTTATCATCTGCTTTTTTGAGATAAATACCTCAGATTTTAAGAATATTTTTGCATTATTGATATGACAAAAATAATACCAGAAAAAACTTTTTTTTAATAATTAAAAAAAAAAAAAGTTTCTGCAAAATTTGTAAAACATTGCAAGAAACATTTCCTAAATACTTGAGGTATTTATCTCAAAAAACGTATCGTTTTGTGATTTATATTTATTCGCCGTTTTAGTTTTCTCTTCTCATAAGGAACTTGTTGTACTCTACATTCTTAACTGAAATTTAATTTTACTAATTAGTTTAAAAAATATTTTAAATTTCAAAAATTAGTAAAAACCAACCTGTAGAAACTATACAAAATAAGGTCTAGTTGTAAAATAAGGTTTACCCCTCTATGCCCTTAATTGTACATTTTTTGTAATGATGGAAAGCTCATTTGTTAAAACTTTAACTTGTCTTTAATCATGTTAATTTAGTAAATTAAGCATTGGTTTTTTATTTTAATAAAAATCTTTTCTTAAGAAAACTAAAATTTATTTTATTAGCGTGTGAATTTTTCTAACTGAAGTTTTTTTTTCTGTTGCTTTTTTTACTGTAGTAATTAACCTATCAATTTTTATGGATGATGGAAATTTTTTCTCACTGCTCAACTTCTTTTTTTTCTTTAAGCTCCTTTTCTTTTGTATAAATTCATTAGTAAAATCGGTGTTTTATTCATGTTTAGTTATTATTTTCATAGTTCGCTTAAACCTTAATAATTATATTTTATGAGCAGCAGCCTTACAAAAAGTTTCTAATCTGCTTGCAGTACAAAATCGGTTTCAATATGTTTTTTAAAGGTACGCTGAAAAAGAGATTTGTATTAAAATACTAAATAAAGTAAAAAAAAAACTTGGAATTATTTTACAGTTTATTTAAACTGTTTGTTAAAGTAATCACTTAACTTTTAGCACAATTTGCAAAACATAGGATTGATTCTTTACAAAATTTAAGCTTAAGTGAGTCGAAAACAACGATCAGTGAAAATTCATGCCACAATGCTTGCTTGAACTACTTAGTTAAAATCTTAGATTAGTTTTCTAGATATTCTCATAAAATACCAAATTTGTGTTTAAACATTACGATTGTTCTAGTGACACTAACTCTACAAAGTTTTCTCTTTATCTTATAGTTAAATCAGGAGAACAAATTTGAACCATTATTGAAGTTATACTTTGCAATGCTGGACTCAGCCATCGAATCCTGAACCACTTAACCGGATACACAAAAGGAAATGAGAAAAATTAAATAAATTCAAACTCAACAATCTTAAATAAAAGTGAACTAAATTTTAAAAGTCTAGACTTTTTATTTTCTTAGAATAAAAAGCTATAAATAATTCCAAAAAAGAATTTAAAGCAAATGCATATTTATAAAATAGTTTAAGGTAAAATAATGATTTCCTAGAAGTATTGTTTATTAGACATAGCACTTTGGTACAGAATTTATAAACGTAAATAAATAGTCTGTAGCTGATAGGTGTTGGAAATGTAGAGTTTATCAGATGTTTAAAATCACATACTCGTGTATTTTTAACACTTTTTCGCAAGAAACACGTTTTCTAAAAATATAAATGAAGCTATCGATTATAACTAAATATACACAAAAAAAATATTAGGACAAACCTTAGGCTCTGAAGTTTTTCAACTTCATTATTACTTCAACTAGTTTAGCTGTGTTTTAGCAAGTGATTGGACTTTTTAGTGACATTTAGTTTTATATTACAAGTTTGAAATTATAAATACTTTTGTAAGCAGTTAAAGAACTTATATACTTAAATTAGTTGTACAAGTAATAATTTTTTATTGTATCAAATCTTTATAAGTTAGCTAGATACAATAAAAAAAATTAACATAAAAGAATAACATCCAAAGCGGCTAATGCAAACGGATACAATTAAGAGCCTGATTACAAAAGAAAAAAAAAACTAGGAACTTTGCAGTTAGTTAAATAGCTGAAACTCCAGTTCTTATAATCAAAAACATCTTCTTGAAATTGATTAATAACAAAATATTAACTGAAATTGTTTTTCAATTATTAATATGTTTTTAATTAAAGTAGTTTAGTAATTAATTATGAAAAACTTTCAATAATATTAAATATAAAATCTTAATTATGATAAAACGTTAGCTGCATAACACATTACCACGTTAGCTTAAAATATTTAATACACTAATGATATAGTTTATTAATATTTAAAACAAATATACATTTTAAAGTAACTATACTAAGTATTTAATTGCATATATTTTATTCTTAAAACGTTAGCTGTGTAAAACACTAACATGTTAGCTTAAATTAAAATGTTATAATATAAACCTAATATACTTACAACATAATATTAATTGGAACTGGTCAAAACTCACGAAGACAAAATTTCACGAGATAACTAAATTGCACGAGGGCACAAAACTGTACGAAGATAATTTTGCACTAGGGGAGAAAATTGCACGAAGAAAATATTACACCAAGGGTCAATTTTGCACTAGAATTAAAAAAATATATACATACATATTAAAGAATAACTGAAAGATAAATTGATAAAAAGAAAAAAAAATGACCGAGGGTTAGGGTAAATAGTGATAGTACAACAAAACAATTACTAATGAAAATTAATAAATAATATATATTAGTTAAAAAGATTTAAAAACTTACCGGCCGAGGTAAAGGTTAAGGGTAACAGTGATAGTAAAAAAAATAAAAATTCAATTTAAAAAAAAAAGTTACTGACCGAGGGTAAGGGGTAACAGTGATACCAAAATAAAATGAAAATAGTACAAAATAAAAATTCAACCCGTGCAAAACTGTCTGCTCGTGCAAAAGTGTCTTCGTGCAATTTTATCTTCTCGTGCAAAAGTATCTTCATGCAATTTTATTCCCTCGTGCAATTTTGTCCCGTCATGCAATTTCGTACGCTCGTACAAATTTTACAGCTACCCACTACTACTAATATGTAAAAAGAATATACAATTTTAAGTAACTAAAATAAATGTTTAAATGCATATATTTTATACTGTATTGCAAATTAATTATTTTTAGTTAACGTAATTTAAATTTGTAGTTTTAGTTAGATATACAAATGACATAAATTATTACATCGCAAATTATCCTTTTGTTAACAAATTTCAAAATCAATAACGTCTTATTTTATTTAATAGAAATAAATTCAGTGTGAAACATAAAACTTTAATAAAAATTTGAAAAATAAACCTTATGTAAAACAAATCATCATATTTATTAATCATCATTGATGATGTTTAACAAACTTGAACAAAATATAGGTTAGTTAAAACATATTGTACCAATGATTAACGATTTATATTTTATATGTTTCCAAACTAGTTCTAATTACGTGAACACCATAACATAAATAATATACATTGTTTAATAAATTGATTATGTTTCAAAGTTTTATTAAAATTTGGTGTATATTTCTTTTACATATTAATACAGTATATATTTTATACATTATAATACTCGATCAGTTTTATATTGTACTAAATCAACAATCAAAGTTAGATTGATTGAACTAATATTTAAATGTTTCAAGTAGAGTAATAGCTTAGTCATAGCAATTTATAAAACATCATTAGAAAAAAACAGCTATAGCTCGTTTATTTTTTCATTTTATTAAAGTTTCATAGACGTTTGCTTACAAATGTAGTTATGTGAGGAATATCTACGTTAACTTTTTTCGTAGATGCTAATGAAAGTGTGGAAGTAACTTTGTTAATGTCATCACATCTAAAACGTCTAAAACTTTTTTTTAATCAATAATTTTGCTACTTACAAATTGCAAAATTGTTTGAACTTCGGTCAAATGATAGACTATATCGCTATTTGAATTTGTAATTTCATTTTTTGCTCGCTTAGATTTGTAATTCTTATTATCTAAAAGTATCACGGTTAAAGTTTAAAAAATCATTATATTTTATTTTTCAGTTTATCATTATACAACTTTCAAGTTAATAAATACGTTTTTATCACATTAACTAGTTTCTTTAGTTGCTTTAACTTTTAAGTGTTCTGTAGTAAAAATTAAAATGTTTTAGTAGATTTTAAAACAAAACAATTATAAAATAAATGCGATGATACCTGCCTAATATATATTAAGTTTTAATTAACTTTTTAATTACACATCTAAAAACTTCAGAGCTCTCGTGTTATACATCAAATACTATACCTATAAATATAATCCTTAAAAGCTGGTGTTGTAGCTTATTGAAAAAAATCTTTCCGTAGATAAATTTGTTGAGTATTAAATAAACTTTGTTTAAATTCCTCAATTCCGTATTTGGAATTTTATTGTCTTAGCTAGTAAAAATTATACTAAATATTTTATCAAATTATCGAAACAAACAAAGTGTTTGAAGCTCTTAAAAAATAGTAAAAGATTTGAAATATTTACTTTGTTTGTACTTAGTTTAACTAAAAATATTTTCAAATTACTTTTAAGTGAAGTTACTAAATTGTAAGGTTTTGTAAGATTATTCAAAGATTATATTAGTTGGTACTATAGAGAGAGAGAGAGTCCCTTCAGCTTTAATTATTTTGTTCAAGTTGTTAGATATAGCCTGCGGGCCGATACTTTTGAGAAAAAGTACAGTTTAGAGAAAAGGACAAAATAATTTTGAGAAAAGGGACAATTTAAATAAACATTTACATCACCAGAATACTGAATGTCTATGAAAAGCTAATGCTAAGTTAGGAACTAGTTAATCATATAAACTTTTGTAGCTTAGCAGCAGTATATCCTTAATATTTATTTTTACTAGACAAAAAAATTCACAATTTTTAAAGTTATTTGAAATCGTTGTTTTGACTTAAATTACTATAACATCAATTTAATAAAAAGTTGTTGTAAATCTTTTGTTTAAATACTATATAGAACAAACTTTTTTTTTATGGTAAAACCACTTTTAAACAAAGAAATAAAAAGAAAAATTTGAACACTTACAACTAAGGTCAATGGATAGGTGTGGAGATACACCTTTTGGTCATGGACACTTAAATTACCAAACTTTAAAAAGTTTGATATTTGATTCAACAAAGGTCCTTATCTACAAACACTTATGTTTTTATTCAGTTTTTAGATAGTTTGGTATAATAGACTATATAATACTATTAAGCTAGCTACTTTAATCATTGTCAAGGGTCCTAATGATAACCTTGGAAACTCTCTAAGTTGAATATATACAAATAATAACAATGAAAAAAAAAAATAAAACTTTGAAATTTCTATGAGATTTATTAAATAATAGTGTTAGCTCTTGATAATAAATTAAAATTCCATAATAAAAGCTTAATTTGATATTTAATACAATAAATAATCTATTTTTATGGTGAAACTCTACACATTGCAACAATAAACTTTCTCTGGGTACCCTTTTAAAGAGCATATTAAGATTCTTTAGTCCTAAAAACTTATAAAATAAGTACTTTCTTCTTTGTACCACAATTTCAAAGCTTTAGAAAAATAGGATTTTTAGAAGTACAAGCACTAATAAATATAAACAGCTATTATCAAAAGTGTTTGTTAATAATTAATAGTTTTCTTTCTGCTAAGATAATTTTAAAAAGATTGTTTTATTGTAAGTAGTTTGATTTTTTTTAAAGTTATTAGTAAATTGTTTTAAAGTAAAACAAAAATCTTTAATTTTTTTAAACTTCAATACTTTTTTTTCATTTGATGCAAATACAAAAAACTTAAGGTTTACAATATTTTAAAACTTTTCTAATAACTTTAGCTGTATATAATACTATCTTACTGTAAATAAATATACATGAAAGACTCAACAATAAGCAATGTCAAGTAAAGCAAATAATTGTGAATCTTCTACCAAAAAAATAAAAAGTGAAGCACATCAAAATATCATTTCATTTAATGTGGGTCAAAACTACAAGCTTTTGGAAACAATTGGTACTGGTGCTTATGGAATAGTTTGCTCAGCAATAGACAAAAAAACAAGTTAGTAATCTTTTTTAATATTTTTCTTATAAACTGCAAGTTAAAAGAATAAAATTCTGTTAAATTTTCAAAAACAAAATTACAAAGTTACATTCTAAAATCAATGGTGTGCTAGATGTGCTGAAACTAAAGGCGCAAACTAAAACGGCAAATAACTAGAAATCACTAAAAATCTATCTCCTCCTACGTTTTTTGAGATAACTACCTCAAATTTTCAGGAAATGTTCCTTGCAATATTTAAAAAATTCTGTCGGAACAGAATTTAAAAAAATAAAAAAATAAAAATTTTATAACAAAAAAACAAAAAAAAACTGATTTTTATGTTTATTGTTTTATATTAAATTTTTTTTTTTTGAATTTAAAAAAAAAACCTTCCGACAGAGTTTTCTAAATCTATCAAGGAACATGTCCTGAAAATTTGAGGTAGTTATCTCAAAGAACGTGGGAGAAGATAGATTTTTAGTGAAATAGTCTATTTTTGCCGTTTTAGTTTGCGCCTCCCATAAGAAACCTATTGTTGCCTCCGACTTTGACCGGCTATATCTAAAAAAATATTTTGAGTTTTTTAAATCTGTAAAAAGCATTTTGTAGCTTAGTAAAACGTATATAAAATAAGATCAAAAACCAAAAAAGGGTATTAACCCCCCTATGCCCTTAATTAAGTACATTTTTTCTGACAAACATCTCAATAAAATAGTTGTTTAGGTTTTAATATAGTTACTTAAGGTTAATGTATTCATTATAACACTAGTTTAATTTATTTTTTCAACAACTGATTGTGAGTTTACTCTGGTTACAGTGATCGCATGGTTGGATTGTTGGTGTGATTTTTTTGTCGTAGCACCAGTGAACACTTGCTTGGGGATTTGAACTTCGTGACAGGTTTGCCATGGGTCAGGCTAAGTCAGTTTTTTTTGGGTCAAAATAACCAAAGTCAGTTTTTTTGATTAAAATGGCAAAAGTCTATTTTTTTAGGTCAGAATGTCAGAATTTGTCAGTTCTAATTTGCAAAATTCCGTAATTTTTAAAACCTAACCATTTAAAAACATAATGTGGGCGGAAAATAATATTATTATCAATTAGTCCTATTTTTTATATTAATAACTAATCCGCCACTTGTTTTTTGCATTATATAAACTATATATGAATTTTGAAATACAAGAGTTGTAAAGGTTTGTATTAAGAAGTGCATGTTTGTGAAGAATAATAACAGTAAATGGGATAAAAGACTATTTCACTAAATATAAAACAAAAAATTAAGGATTAAAATTTGAATGACTAAAAACTGAAACTAAGTTTTAAAAATTATTTGTATAAATGGGTGTCTTAATTTAACACTTGTGATTTTTTATTTTGCACCTAGTGTTTTAGAAGCTATGTGAATTTAAATGCATCAAAATATTTTTGTTTTTCAGTTCAAAAGCTACTATAAGGCCCGCTATCAGCCGAGATCGGCTATGCCTGTTGTGCACAGAGAAGAAAAAATAAAAAAATTACATGTTTAAAAAAAAAAAAAAAACAATTAAATTCATTCTGCTTCTTATTTCTTCATCTTCTTCTTCGTTTTTCTAAAATATTCCTTTTCTCTTTCTTGCAGTCTTTTGTGTATAGTTGATCTCCATTTGGCATGGTCATTTGCAAGCAACTCCCAATCATCAGTTCCAATGTTCAAGCTTTTTAGGTCGCGCTTGCATACATCCTTAAAACGTAATTTTGGACGTCCTCGGTTTTGTTTGCCAACAACCAACTCGCCATACAATAGAAACTTTGGGATCCACTCAGTATTCATTCTCAGGATATGACCAAGCCAGCGAAGCCTGCGCTGACTGAGGGTAAAGTACATAGTGGTAAGACCAGTACGTCTCAATACTTCCTCATTGGTGATCTTTTGCTGCCATGTAATTCCAAGGATACGACAAAAGCATCGTAGGTGGAAGGTATTGATTTTCTTCTCCTGTACGCTAGGTAACGTCCATGTCTCGCTACCGTAAAGCAGAGTACTGCAGACACAGGATCAGTAAACGTTAGCCTTTGTTCGAATGCTTAGCTTTTGGTTATCCCAAACTCTTGCAGTCAAGCGAGCGAAAGTGCCTGATGCTTTGCCAATGCGACTATTTATTTCTTTGTTCAATGATGCGTTTGACGCAACATTTGAGCCAAGGTATACGAAGTTATCTACATTCTCAATATCCTTACAATTGATCTTGATTGATGGTAAAATATTTGTTCCTTGACTTAGAATTTTAGTCTTCTTAAGGCTTATAGTAAGGCCGAAATCCGAGCATGCTGAAGAAAACTGATTCAGCAGTGTCTGCAGGTCTTGGGCAGAGTGAGCCACGAGTGCAGCATCGTCAGCAAATAAAAGATCACGTATGGTGACTTTCTTCAGATTTCGCTTAGCTCTTAGATTTGAAGGGTTGAAAAGGTGTCCGTCAGTTCTTGTATGAAGCTTGATTCCAGTAGTTAATGAATTAAAAGCATGCTTTAATAGCATCGAAAAGAAGATTCCAAACAAAGTTGGAGCAAGTACGCAGCCTTGCTTTACCCCACTTTTGATTTCAAATGAATCAGATACACTACCATCATATTGAATGGTTGCCCTTGTGTTTGTATGAAAAGACTTCACAATATTGAATAATTTTGGAGGACATCCAATTTTCAGCAGTATAGCATATAGTCCTTCTCTACTTACCAAGTCAAAGGCTTTAGTGAGGTCAATGAAAGCGATGTACAAAGGCATGTTCTGCTCATTACATTTCTCTTGTAACTGAGGTACAGAAAAAATCATGTTGGTGGTAGATCTTTTAGACCTAAATCCACATTGAGACTCAGGATATACTCTTTCAGCCAGCTTCTGAATACGAGGAAGAACAACTCTTGCAAAAACTTTACCAGCAATCGCAAGAAGAGAAATTCCCCTGTAACTATTGCAGTCCGATCTGGAACCCTTGTTTTTATATAAGACTATGATCTTAGCATCACGCATGTCTTGTGGCACTATACCTTCTCTCCAACATTTGGCTAAAATATCATGTAAATGAGGTAACAAGCATGACTTACAATTGCGGACCAAGTCCACTGGTATGCCGTCACTACCTGGAGCTTTCCACGGAGCCATCATATCAATGGCTTTACTGAGTTCTTCAGTAGTTGGTACGCTATCCAGGTCATCCATCATTGGTAGACTATCCATTCTGTTAAGGGCATCATTAGTAACAATATTCTGTGTAGAATACAGAAGGGAAAAGTGTTGAACCCATCTACTCAACTGTTCATTCCTACTGTGTAAGATTTCACCAGTCTCAAATAACAAAGGTGATATTGACCTCTTTGTTGGTCCAACTGCTTTTCTTATTCCTTCGTAGACTGATTTGGTATCTCCTCTGTCAGCAGCAGCCTGAATACGGGCACTAGCCTTTAACCAAAACTCAGTAGCACATTTTCTAGCTGCCCTCAGAAAAATTTTTCTGGCTTCACGAAGTCTATTAAGACACGTTTTACTTGGGTCACGTTGATAATCAACATGAGCCTGTCGCTTTTTCTTTAAAAGAGGAGATAAAATATTGATATTTTCTTCGAACCAGTCTTTGTTGGCATGTTTGTTCTTTCCAAAAGTTTCAAAGGCATTCTGATATATACTTTTTTCGATCCTAGACCAAGACTCAGAAGCAGATGTGTCCGACGAAGAGACAGATGGCATCAGAGTTGAGAACTTTTTGATATTTTCCTTGTCCCGCATTGCACCTACATTTAGTCGAACTTTACAAGCTAAATTGTTTGAATTGTGCATGAACTTTTTTGAGATGTGCATTTTACAGCAGACCAAAGAATGATCGCTGTTGCAGTCTGCGCTTTGATATGATCTAGTTAACAGAACATTGTTAATACGATGGCGTCTCACTAAGATAAGGTCTAATTGGTGCCAGTTTTTAGAACGGGGATGTCTCCAAGATACTTTATGCTGCCATTTAGTTTTAAAAAATGAATTGGTAACACAGAGGTTCTGTTTATGACAAAACTCTAAAAGGAAACCAGAAGAAAGTAAAGTTTTTTTCTTTAATTGAGCCTTGACCAGCAAGGCGCGTTTCTTGAAGAGCTGCAATATCAACTTTAAGACGAAGAAGTTTGTTATTTATAATAGCAGTTTTTCTTGCTTTATTTATGTTTTCGGGGTCCATACCAGTAATCATGGTACGAACGTTCCAGCTTCCCAGTTTAAGAGTGGGTCTCTTTTTACGTTTATGTTTGTCAGGTGACATAGTTTCAGTTTACTTTTCACTTAAAGCTATCCCCATTCACCCAATGAGGAAGGTAAACTGTGGCGGAACAACACCTTATTGGCTGAGGGCTGCTCAGCTTAAGGCAGGCGGTGGTTGTTCAGTGGAACTAAAAAATTCCTCCTACCGACGAATACGACCCCTGGCGCCCATCCTTTCGCCAAACAGGATTAGGCTTATCACCGGTAACTGCCGTATTCCGTGTTGTGTCTTCGCAAAAAACCTGCGAACCTCTCCAAGCACAAAGCCAGGGCATAACATTGAGATTCCAGCTGTTGCCCATGCAGCAGGATCTCACTCTCCACAGTGAGAAGAGCTCAGCAAAACAGCAAAGCTGATACAGCCAAGATTCATCATTGTCACAGGAGCTGCCGGAATGACATTGAATACAAAGTCAGACTGCCTACGTGGCTCCGACTACGGCTTTTTGATCAGAGTTTTGCATCTCCTAGAGGAATAGAAGTACAGTTCTTCGGAGTTTCCTCTACCCCCGTGTTTAAGACTTTACCATGTCTGATTTTTCCTCAGGGTTTACTCCCGAAGCCTTTGCTTAGCCAAAAGCAACCACAAGGCAGTGGTGGTCGGCAAAGGTTTTACAGAGCTGGTGCTAAATCAGCTCCAACCCCAAGGGGAGATCATGAAAGTTCTTCAGGGATCTTCTGTGTCATCTTTGTGATCTTCTGTGTCATCTTTGTGATCTTCTGCGTCATCTTTGTGATCATCTGTGTCATCTTTGATAAGTGTCACAATTTATTCAAATAGAATCTTATTCAATATATTTCACACTAAAAAACTTATTCAATATATTTGAATATACTTGAATTTTCAAAAGCTACTAAAAATGGTCTATAACATATTTAAAACAATTTAAGGCATGCAATAATTACAAAAAATACATTAAAAATAATTATATGACAAAACTTTTTACTGTTTTTCTTTTTGTTTAGTTATGGAGTGATTATTGAAAATTAAAAAAGTTTCAGTAGCTTTTTTACTTTAAAAATTGTGTTTTTTTTTTGAAAATTCAAGGGTGCTTTAAGGGCTGCTAAAAAATATGATGATGGTTATATAGCTCAAATGCTTGAAACAGTTCTCTCTTTGATTTTTTTTTAGGATTTAGCACATATAATACTTTTAAAGAAATAAGTTTTAAAAAAGTTCTGGTTGGTTGAACATACATTTTTATGAATACTGCTAAAAATATTATAATGCCTACTTACTTTTTTTTTAATAAGAATTTTTGAAAATAAAATCAGTGTTCAAAATTTTTTGTTCTGAAACTTGTTATCTTATTTTTGTTAAATAGATAAATTAAAAAAAATATTTAAATGTAATAGTTATAGTTAACTATTTCAAATATTTTATGTAGTTTTTATAGCCATTTTTGATTCAATTTATGGAGAATTTTGAATAGTATAGAACTGAAAACTACCTAAGTCTAGTTGCATTTAAATTAAGATAAGTTCTGCAAAACTTAAAGCAGAAATAAAACATAACATACTAATAAATAAAAGAAAAATGTCTCTTGTAAAGAACTATAGATAACACTTAGTTTACATTTTACTCAGCAAAATAATACGAATTCTGCTTCAGCCCACTGTACTGTAGCTCTCAATTATTTCTATTTAGTTTTTTAAATAGTTATGTATATGCAATTACTGTTTAATCTATCAATTATTTAGATAATCGATCTTCTTTCCATTTTTTTCTCTGACTATATTTTTTTGATATTTATTTTGTTTTAGTAAAAGTTTTTTAGAGTTTTATTATTATTTATTCTTCTTAGAAATTTGTAAAGTATATATACATAAAGTCTTATTTTAGTCTGCAACAATCAACTATTACTTTTTTATTACTTTGTTAAATTTTACATAGTGTTTTAAACAGGGCTCATAACAAAACTTCCAGGTATTCAAATTTAATATGTGTACTTTTAAAACTAGTTTGCTAGACAAAGTATGTCAAATTTTTGAACTACAAAACCTTTTTGTTGTTTCAAACTAATAAACAAAAAATAAAAAATTCCAGACAATCATGTAGCTATCAAGAAAATAGTAAATGCCTTTGACTTTTTGATTATGGCAAAAAGAACTTTGAGAGAATTGAAACTTCTCCTTCATTTCAAACATGACAACATAGTAGGAATCAAGAACATTATACAGAATAATGCAGAGGGCAGAATCGCCAAAGATGTTTATTTTGTGATGGACTTGTTGAGGACAGATTTACACCATCTTATAAAGTAGTGTTTTTATATAAATAAGATTTTTTTAAATACAGTTTTTTAACAACTTATTTTAGAAAAAAAAAGTTATGTAATTATTAATTACTGTTTTAATTTTATAGATCAAGCCAAAGTTTAACTGTAGAGCATATCCGTTACTTTTCTTACCAAATCCTCAGAGGCTTGAAGTACATCCATTCAGCCGGTGTGGTTCACAGGTTTAAATACTTTTTTACAGTACTTTCTTTCTAATTAGTTTGTATCAGTTTTTGTAAATTTTGTAGTTTACTATCTCATACTGTGTAGTGTGTATATTCGAATATATTTAATTTAAAATAATTTAAAAGAGCTTTAATTTAAAAACTTTATACATGTTTATCATTTAGTTTTATTATTTTAGTGCTTTGTTTGTTATAAGTGCACTAGTAATTTGTAAACTGTTTGTATATAAAGGCAAAAAATAAGAATTTTTTCAGTATGTTTTATATTATACTAAAGTTTATTAATGTTGTATTAGAAGTGTAAAATTATATATTTTATTGACATCTTTTTAGAGACTTGAAGCCAAGTAACCTGTTAGTCAATGAAAACTGTGATTTGAAAATTGGAGATTTTGGAATGGCCAGAGGCATATCCATGAAGCCTGAGAAGTCTAAAATGTTTATGACTGAATACGTTACAACCAGGTAACCATGGTTTAGTTTTATATATTTAACAATTAAATTATTAATTGTAAAAACATTCAATATTTGATAATATTGAAAAAAAATTAAAAAGGAAAAGCATTTGATATTTTTTTAATTAATCACTTAGTATTTATTTTAATTTGTATGTACAATTGTAAACGTATTAGTATGTAATGCTATTGCTAAGTTTATTTTAATGGAAAAATGATATTTTTTGGATATTTAAAGTTAAAAAAAAAGCTTTTTATTGTTACCATAAGCTTCTAAAATTGAAGTAAAATATCAAATGTATTATGATTTTATTAATGCTAGATAATTTCTATATTTATAAAAACTTTAAGTAGTTTTTTGAAATTTATATTAATTTATGTAGTATAAGGTGAATGTCATAAATTAAACAAAAATATATTACACAAATTAAAATTATATTTTAAGTAATCAATTTATTTGCAGGAAAATTTGTTAGAGCAAAACTTCATTATTCTGTGATTTAACTTGCTATACGTTTTGAGATTCCTTTGTCAGGGTTGCAAAAATACCTGGAATTCTAGAACAATCTGAAATTTGAAAGTTTAGGGAAATAAAGTAAGGAAAAACCCGGAATTTTAAACAACTTTTACATGTAAAATGACAAAATTTCGATCAAGTACGAAAATTTGTCATAAGCAAAAAAAATTCTATCATTTAGAATTTACTTATTATAAAACACATTTAAAATAGCATTACATTATCTAATACATTTTTTTATACTATCCAAGACAGTTTTCTACCTTGAACTTAATTTCATACTAAAAATAAACAAAAAAACTAGTCCTTTCAAAAAACTGGAAAAAATAGTAAACTCAAAAAAAACTGTTGGCAACCCTGGTTAATAGTTACATAATCAAAAATAACTATTTATCTTTAAATTGACGTGCATCAAATTCAAAGTCATTCAAAGACGATAAAAACCTTGAATAACCTGGTGATTAACATAACAAATTGGTTTTCGATGCAACAAATTGTTTTTATAAATTTTTTCAAAGGTGGTACAGAGCACCAGAGTTGATGCTTACCATCGGAGAGTACAACCAAGCGATCGACATGTGGTCTGTTGGCTGCATTGTTGCGGAAATGATGGGAAGGCAGCAAATATTTCCCGGTATGTTTCAATTGCTGTGGTAGAGAAATGTATATTAAACAAATTTACTCATCAATGTTCTGTATGCATACTTAGTATATTAAATATATTTGACCCTTTATGTATGGTCTACAATTACATCATTAGGTAATAGGGGTTAGGGTAAGATACAGAAATCTAAAGGTGTTTCTAATTTTTAAAAATATGCTTGTTGTTTTTATCAGAACTTGTGTTATGCCTTTTTATTCTTTAAGCTTAGTAAGTAAGTATAAAACCTATTTATTAAATCTTATTGTATCAATGTGTTATTATATTTATAAAATACAAGTTATAAAAAATTCTCAAAAACTAATAACACAACAATAGTAAATCTTTATTGAAAATGACAATAATTTATATGCTACTAAACCTTAATATTTTACTTAAGGTTTAATTAGTAAGGTCATAGGGGTGTCCACCCTGATTTTTACAAGTTGATCTTATCTTGTAGAATTTTATCTTAATTATCAAAAAATTTTAATCGCTTAAAAAGTAACTTTTGAGATACAAGCGATCAAAATTGGTAAAATTATTAGGTTTCTTATAGAAAGAGCAAACTAAAAATACGAAAAAAGGCTATTTCATTAAAAATCTGTCTCCACCTTCCTTTTTAAACCAATCTTCTTCAAATTTTCACAGTAAGTCCATTTCTAATATTGAGTTCTTTTTGATGTAGGGATTTAATATTGAAATTTCATTTTGTACTAAAAATGAACAGAAAAACTTGTACTTTCAAAACCCTGAAAGAAATTTAAAAGAGCTGGAAATATTTTTGAATTCCTTTGCGACCCCAATAAATGTTAAAATTATTTCACGCAAAAGATAAATTTTTCTTAAATAACAAGATAAAGTTTTAATGTTTTTTCTACAAATAGTAAAAATTGTCATTTATTTTTTTTAGGAAAAAATTGCTTGCATCAGCTGCAACTGATAATATCAGTACTTGGCTCGCCGGGCGAAGATCTGATCAAGAGCATCCGTTCGGAAAGAGTTCAAAATTTTATGAAGAACCTGCCTCCCAAATCCCCCGCAATCCTGTCAAAACTCTACCCTAAAGCTTCTGAACAGATGGTATGAGATTGCATGTTTTTAAGTGAAGCTGTGTTTAAGCTAACTTAAAATTGTTTGACGTGAAATTTATGAAAAGAAGCCAGCTGTAAAATTTAAGAGTCATGTTGTTTATAAAATATAAAGCTACTTATAAATTTAATATACTTTATTAAAGCTAGTAACAATGTTGCTTATCTTCAAACACAGATAGTACGTGATTAAATATATTTTAGGCAAGTTATGTTAAAACTAGTTCCAAATATAAAGCTTTAGAATGTACAAAATCTGCTGTATAATTTAAGAATCATGTTGTTTTAGATTATAAAGTCACTTGCAGTTCATTGAAATGAACAATCATCTTCGAACACAGACCGTGCTAAACTAACTTAAAATTATTTAAATAAAAAGAATAAAATTAATTCTGCTAAGACTTATGTAGTTTAAAAGTAAAACTGATAATACATTACACATAACTTGTTGAAATCTTTAACAATCTCGCTCATCTTCCAAAACAGATCGACCTCCTCAAGCTGTTCTTGCGCTTCGACCCCGGCGATCGGTCGCAGGCGAAAGACGCTTTGGAGAACAAGTTCTTCGCCACCTACCACTGCAAGAACAGCGAGCCGGTGTGCCACCAGAAGTTCAACTTCTGCTTCGAGTCCACGGTGACTTGCCGGGAGGTTAAGGATCAGGTGGTGCGGACCATCAACAGCTACCATCAGCGGAAAGCCAGGTTAGCAAGTTCAATAAAAGCCAGATATACTGCAATATTTCGCCTCGTAGGGCTGTTCGTTTATATTTGAGACCCGAAAAATGTTATGGTTAACAAACAAAGGGAATATATAAGCAACAACTTTCATAAGCAAAAATCCAGGTTAGCGTGACTGCTGCAGTTTGATATTGTGAAGGCTGTGGAGTTATTTTGATTAACAAGTAGTTATTTTCTTGTAAAAATGTATACTCTTAAGCTATGCTTTCTTAGCACAGTAGTTCTTAAACTTGTTGGGAGATTAAAGCAATGTCGTTTTCAAGACTTGCACAAAACTGATTTAGAAACTTACACTAGATATTTCGGGGTTCGTGGCTAAGAGCAAAAAAGCAGTTATAGGTACATTTTACGGCACTTTAAAACGTACAATATAATTCTGGGGTTTTGAAATGAAGAACAAAAAAAGACAGTTTTGAGCTTGGTGTGCACAAGTGTTTTTCAGTCTAATTTGCACAAATTTCAATCACCGTGAAGACCACTCGATTAGAGGACGTCATCATTAAGCTCTTTAAAAATTATTGATCAACCATATGCATCATTTATTAGACACAGAATAGGTGATTTCAAGTACTTTGGAAAATCCCGTTGTAACACTTGTGAATAAAATTTTTTTTTTTATTCTTAAGTTATTTTAAACTGAAATCAGATTTTTTCAACTTAACACAGACTACTGAAACAGCTGGTGCTGGTGAAAAAACCGACGACCTCCATAATTCTAAAAGACAAAAACATTAAAATTCTCTCGGCGAAGCAGGTCGTTCCCGCGGAAGGCGACAAGAAAAGCGACGCGAAAACTGTAACAGACGCCAGCGAAGCAAACGACGACACCCGGCGGCCGATGATAACCGTGCAGGTGGACGTCAGCAACGACGACGCGCAGGAGAAAGGCCACCGGCCGAAGTCGTACAGCGAGCCGCGGCTGTTTGGCGACGAGCGCAAACCGAGCGGGAAGAGAAAGGGAGGTGAGAAGAAGAAAACAATTTCTGAGGAGACGAAGCTGAAAGTGAGGGACGCCGTCTTCGCCTCAATGCTCGCCAAGCAAAAAGGTATTTATATTATAGACTGTATTAATGGTAGAAATATAAAAGTTAAAAAAAAATCATCTACGTCAATGCGCCTCTGTTTTCACTGTTGTAAAAAGATCTACATTTGAAACTGTAAAAAACTTTTTATCCTAGAAAGATTCTAGTTTTACTTAACATTGTTTTCTTACCTATATCTTAGTTAAAGCATGTAATATGTTTTTTAAGCTGCAACCAAACTTCAACAGGGCTGGGAAAGCCGATCAACAAGATCAGGAAGCCGACGACGGCGGCCGAGCGGCACAAGGAGCGGGAAGAGAAGAGGAAGAAGCGACAGGAGAAGCAGATGGAGAAGCAGCGGAAGAAGAAGAAGAGCGAGGAGAAGGAAGGTGAAAGCAGCGGGGAGTCGCAGCTGAGCGTCCACGACAAGAACCTCATCGAGAGGTGGACGAAAATGCAGAAGGTAACTTTGTTTACTTTTTGATGTAAGGTTTTTAGTTTTTAAATTAATTTTTGTGTTTAGGCAGAAAAAAGTGCGGTCAAGACTGGATCATCTTCTGTGGAAGAAGCCGCTAAAACAACAAGTAGTTTGTTTTTTATTTACTTAATGATTTTTTCTTATTTGCACATCTTTTTTTAAATTGATTATCTTTAACTTTATTTAAACTCGTTTTAAAAAGTTTGAAGACAAAAAGAAGGAGTAGTATAATTTTTATCGTACTCAGCGTTCAATAAAACAAATCTATTAAAAGTGTAGTAACTTTTTATCCAACAACCAGACTCGTCACCCAAAAAGCTTTCCGACACCGCCGAACCCACAAAACTGCTCTCAGCGCCGACGCAGGTGTCAGTGAAGCAGCCAATACTGGTCCTTTTCGGCCGCAACAACCGCAACCAAAACAACAACGAGGCGTCAAACTTGTTCTCGGCCACCGTCCAATCTCGCGCCTTCAAGCAGCCCAAAGCGACCCAGCAGCAGCGGGAAGGACCAGTGAGGCCGGTGACCCTGTTCACCCACCCGGTGCAGCAGCCCGCACAGCCCAGCAGCGTTCTCACGCCGGGCACCCTGCTCAAGATGAGCGGTGGAAACTCCGGCAAGAAGCTGACCATCCTCAGCCCCAACACCGTCGATTCCGTGTTTGCCAGCGACGAGGGCCAAGCCGAGAAGCCGAAGCAGAGTTTCGCCCGCCCCAACTTTCAAAGCTCCAAGGAGGCGGGGCAAATAACCGAAATCGAGATACCGGCGAGAGGCGACGTAGCCTCGGACAAGTTTTCTCCGAGCTGTTTCCTGCGCTCGCCCCACTTCACGACAAAGACGTCGAGCGCCAAAAAGGAATCTCTGACCAGCCCCATGGACCACCAGGCCTCCGACCCTGACAATAACCTCCAGCAGGTCGATTTGGGGCTGCTGACCTCTAACTCGGCCGGCGGCTACGGCGTGGGGTCGTACCACCAGGGGTCACTCCAGCACAACCTGAATCAATCGGCCTCGTTCACCCACTCACAGCCGAGCGACCAATCGGGAAGCGCGGAGATGAGCGAGGAGCTCTCCGATTGGCTGGATATGAGCAACGTGCTGCCCCCTTGCGAGATGGAAGCGCTTCAAAAGGAACTTGAGCTGGGAAGCCCCATGAACGTCGACCCCTTTCAAATGTAACTACAGAAGGTTTTTGCAGCGCCTTTTCAGTTTAAGACCACGAATGGTTTTTTTAGGATAAACTCATTATGAAGACTTTTAAGCTTGCAGTTGATTTTAATTTTTGAGATACAAGCGTACACAGTCTCTTTATGCGAAGTCTTATTAAAAAGCTTTTTTTAATAAATCTAAAAATAAATTTTGATAGCTTGTGAAGTTTTCTAAAAATAAATGTTATTTTAACCAATATAAAAGTTCGAACCCCTTTATTGCCATAAGTTTTTTTTTGTTTACATTTTTAAATGGTGCAAATCTATAAAACTTTTTCAGCCTGATTTTTAGTCTTTAACATTATTAATCTTTATAAAGTAAAGATTGTGATTACAAATATTATATAATAATACCTTTTGTATTCATTGTGTAGTTAACAATGCTACTGACCTTTTTTTTATATGTTGACCAATATGAATTTCTTATGTTTTTAATATATTTTTATACTTTTAAGCTAAGTGATGTATCAAAATTGAATCTTTGCCTACAATGCACTTATTTATATTCGTTTGATAGTTTAATATAACTTATTTTTAGGTACTTTTTAAAATATTTTCTATTTAAATTTTGCACATTTTGAAGATTTGTTTAATATGAAAAAAGTTAATCTATGTTATTATTTTATTTCAATAGTTTAAAATTTGAAATTAAAATTATCGAAAGCTTTTTTATATTAAAAATTTAGATGAAACTAAATAACTTGATGGCAACAACTTTTTCAAAATTTGTTCAATTTATAAATCATAATTTTCTTTAATGGCTGCCAGAAAAAGATTTGTTGTTCAGTTGTAAAGTAATTATGGAGTAATTATTTTTTAATTTGATGTTTAAGTAGGCTGTAATTTGTAATTAGATTAATCATTTCATAAGTTTTTTAAGATCGTTAATAGATATTTTACTTTTTACAAAAAAAAAAAGTGTTTCAGTCTATGTTTATGTAGAAACTTGAATGTTGATTAATTTAAAATTTTGCTATTTTTTATTTTGTGCCTTTATTTTTAAAATTTAATCAGTGCTTTAAACAATGCCTTCTGTACTTTTATTCTGATAATTTTTCTTTGTTGTATCTTTTTCTTATTTCACTGTGCTTTAACTTTAATTTTTGAAAAACAATTTTTTTTTTCTTTTTCATTTGCATATAGATAATTATGAAAATACTTTCATTAATTAATTTATTTTTGTGTAACGCAACACCGAAATAATGTATAACAAATAAATAAACATTCTTGCAAGCCAAAGATTGAACAAGATTTTTATGATAAGATTGAATATTATTTTTTAACAATCGTGATCTGAGTACACATCAAATATTTTATAATTCAAAGAAGTAAATATTAAAAATATGAACAGGTAAAAGTTGCAATAAGGTCTTTTTGTAAGAGATTTAATTCTCATATTTTGTTGAAAGACTTTTTGCGTTGGATACTTATTGCTAGTTACAATATTCTATCTTAAATTGAGCTTTTAAGAGCTGGTTGTTTGACTCTATTTAAAATATAAAAAGATTAAACTAATTATTTTATTAATGTTTTGCAAATATATAAGTTTTTTTTCCACTATGTTAAATATACTGTTTTAAGAGATAATATAGCTGTAAGCTGATGAAATTGAGAAAATATATTTTAATGACCTGGTATTTATTATACTACAACTTTGTCTTTTGAGCTAATCAATAAAACAAATTTTTTTTTTTCTTAATGTTGGACTTTTCAAATATTTTTGTGCTAATTTTCTTTTAAAGAAGGACCTTTGATAACTGCGTAAAGTTTAAAATTACAAATTGGTCTAATCAGGGTTCGTGCGCTTCAGGCTAAATCAGTTTTTTTGAAAAAAGTTGAAAAACGTCAGGCTAAATCAGTTTTTTATTCAAAAATTTTAGAATCTCAGTTTTGTCAGTTAAAATGCTTGAAAAATTTTGATTATAGAAATTTGAGAAATCTCAAATTGGGATGTGAATTAAATTCTAAATAAAGATTTACTTTTTAAAGACAAATTTAGTCAGTATTTGTAAAAATAAATGCTTTTGTTGAATCTCCAAAAAATTTTAAGAATCTTCATTATTATGTTTTGAGTAGATTATATACGTCATAATTATGAAAAATCATAAAAAAATACAGTTTGAACATTACAGTTTAGTTTAGTTCAACAACTTAGCTGTTTGTTTACATCAGCTATGTTTTTCAGAGCTTGATTGGTTGAACTGTTTTAATTTCTTAATTGATTGATTAATTTTAATATAACACTTATTTTAAACTTATCACTGAATTTGTTATGTTAAGGGCATAGGGGGGTCAATCACCTTTTTCACAATTTAGTCTTAGTTTATTGAGTTGTAACTAAGCTATGAGTTGCTTTTTACAGATTTTTAAAGCTCAAAATATTTTTGAGATAAAGCTGGTTGAAGTCAGAGACTACAGTAATACTAATCAAGACCCCCAATACCTAAAAAAACTTCTAAAGGGGATTTTCCTTACTTTGAAAAAATGTCAGGCTAAATTGGTCTCAATCAGGCTAAATGATTAAATTTCGTGCACGAACTCTGTCTAATGTTTCAAGAAACACAAAAACAAACCACAATGGACCTGAAAATGGAAAATAAAATTTGAGTTTCACTCTGATGATTAGGGTCAGAAAAATGTTACTGCATTTAGGCCATCAAAAAAGTAAATGTCACCGAAAGCTATGCCAGTTGACGCGAAGCAATTAAAAGGGTTATTGAGTAAATTAAACTTTGTTGTTTTTTAGCAACTATCAAAGAAAAAACTAGAAAAAAATACTTTCACTTAAAAATTTCTTTTTTAGTCGAGAAAAGTGTTTTTGTTTAATGAGTTTTTTTAGTAGTTTTATCTACTTTTTTGTACAAGATAGTTGCTTTTTGTAGGTACTCTAGTAAACTTTTACATGTTAAGGTGTATTAGACACGGTTTGGGTACATATTTATATACACTAAAATCTTTAGATCCAGTATATAAAAATTAGAAACATAGTTTTTTTGCGAGTTTTATTCGACGTGTTCTTCGAAATATTTGAAGTTTTATTGAGTAATTTTAGCCGAAAACGTTCTTTTTTAAAAAACGAGATATAATCTTTTTCTTTGGAATACAATCAGCATTAACAAGCTGTTAAGAAAAATAAATAAGACATTTAAGTGAAATTGCCTCCTTTTTAATTGCAATCTAAATGTGTTTTTAAACATATAAGGATCATAGAGGAAAATGTTTAAGAATGCTTTAGTATGACGACTTTTGTTCTAATATGATTTTTTATTGAAAAATTGTTCAATACAACTTAAGACTACATTAAAAGGGTATGTGTCAAATATGCACAAAGGTACACTTTTCACGAGCTGATTTTTTTTTACTATCACTTACTCTTTGTCGGTTTATTTTTTACTGTTACCCCTTAAAGATGGTCGGTAATTTTATTCCAGTTTTTTACTCTGGTGCAAAAGTAACCCTTCGTGCATATTTGACCCGTCCCGAACTTAAAGTATAAACTTTAAAAACGTTACGAATGTTGACTTAATACAAAATTTAACTCCTTAATTTTACTAAGTTTTGAGTGTAGTATAAAATTCTAAAGCTGTTAAGAAATTTTATGGTGTAAAGAAAAAATTAGTCGTGTTTAATTTATTTATAATTCATAATGGAATTTATAATAGTTATAGAGACTTTTTGTCCTTTAAGTCACTTCACGTCTTATAATATAAATCTTTTATAAACTTTGTCAGCCTCTAAACTTTGTAATAATTAACCATTTTATTTATATAACTTAATTTTAAGATTAAAACAAATTATTTTAGATTACTTCGTAAAATACTATCTTCAAATAACTTTGGGAACCTAATTTATGGAATTAAAATAACCATGGTTTTGAAAAAAAGGGTAAAATAAGAGCAAAATCAGTTGTATATATATTTTTTTGTATAAAAATTTTCTATTTAGTTCAAAGTTTAACTAGCGTTTTAAGATCTGTTTTGTTTTATGTATAATTTCCTACACTTCGATATTTTTCAAATAGTGTTACTTAAAAGTCAATAAAAGTGTTAACCTCAAAGTGTACTATACTCTAAATAGGTTTTTTAGGTTTTACACTCATAAGTCAAAGTGATCAAGTGTGTAAGCTTAAAAACTACATATGTTTTAATTTTCTAGTTAAGTTTTACAGAACCTTGTACTTGAAATACTTATAATAGCTAAACAAATTAGAAAAAATTATCACCAATTTAGCTTTTAGAATGGTTAAGGCTAACTGAAAAAAAAAATTGAAACTAACTTTCTTTTTCTGATCTTCTTATTGGTAAAATTACCTAACATTTTGATATTAGAAAAACATGTGACAATTTTTAGAGCACAGTATTAAAAAAAAGAAACTTAACAAGCTAAAAATAGCTTTTATCCTTGTTTGTTGCTATGAATTTACTTTTCTCTTTAAATTAATTTAAATTAACTAACAACAAATTTAAGAATTTATTTTTTTACTGCAAACTATTTTATAAAGCAACACGTTTTTTTACAGGATCAAATAGCAACTATAAAGCTACAGTTTTGGAAAACATTACTAGTAGTAAAACTTAAAAAAAAAATATCTTCACATGCGTCTTCAGTATTTCCGGTTCCATAACAATAAAAGTTACATAAGTGAATCTTACTTAGTCAGACACAGCAAATTTAGATACAGTTTATGAGCTATATTATACTGGGTTTGCGAGATTAAGTACATTTATTTACTGTTTTTTTTTAAGGTATCTATAACAAGTTTAAAGCACTACAGTTGGTTACGTAAGGTTTTTTGGAACGAATTAGTAAAACAAGAGAAGCTTATCTAATACAAGCTACATATGTTATCATTAAAAAACAAACAAATCTTAATTTTTGACAAAAGTTTAAAAGTTTGCTTACGATTTGAAAATGTGTTAGACTACCAAAAATTTTTGTAAAAAGCAAAACTCTGTGACTTTGTTTTTGAAAAATATTAAAAACTTAATGATTAATAAAAAGGTTTGTTTTAATGAACTTGCATTAGAACGGGACTATAGTAAAAAACAATTAAACAATTTGTAATGTTAAATGCTAATAGAATTGTAGTAGATATACTAAACTAACAAACTTATACCAACAAATCATGTTCATCAACGCCTAAAAATACACACAAGCAACACAAAATGCACTTTTTACAGAAACAAAGTATTGAGATCTTTTTACGTGTATTAAAAAGATTAAAGTCTAGTAGTTTCAGAAATGTGATACACAGTTAGCTAACAACTTAATTTTGTGTTTTTTATTGTTTTTTATACAAACATTAGCAGTTAAAAAAGTAGAAATTCAAAACGTTTTAATATAACAAGTATATTTTAATTCATTTAAAGGTACTTTTGTTTTAAATTATGCTACCATTGCCTAAAGAGTTTTTTTTCATTTGTACAAAGTAAATATTTTTAAACAAATTAGATGACTTATAAGTTTCTTTAAGTATTAATAGTGTTAAAACTAGCGATTAAAATTAAAAAAAGTTTTAGTAATGGAATTCAAAACTTTATCGTACAGTAAAAAAAAGTTAAAATGTTTTACGATAAAAGTAAACTTAAAAATTTTAAATTGATAAAACACTTATGCATTAAAAATTAACATCTTATTTGTCTTTTGTAACATCAATTTAAATAAAAGCTGCACTAAACCTTGTTTTTCTTACTTAAATGTATTTAATGTAGGATAAAAAATTTAAACACAGATACTAAAAGAATTAAGCAAGAACTTAAAAAATTTTCACCTAATTATTTGTTTTTTTATGAAAATTTTGTTTAAGCTTCAGTTATGTATAAAAAATCAGAACAAATATTAATTTCCTCCGTATTTGCTTTTCTTTTTCTTCCTGCAAGAATTCTTCCAACATAAGTTTTGACACTTGTGACACAATCCGTCTATTTCTAAATTTTTGTTAGATACTTGATTATATTTTATTCAGCAATGTATATTTATATTTATTTCAATAACCAAATTACTTTTTATATTAAAAAGGTTCTACTTTTTACAAAGTAACATCCTTTATAATTTAATATTTACTTATTTATTGAAATAAGATATTATAAAAAATTAATTGATATAAAACTTAGAATATTTGTTAGGATTTTACATTACAACAGCAGTTGTTATGTGAAATCTAATTTATTTAAATAAAAATTTTTATAAAATTTTGAATTAAATTTTAAAAAGCTTTCTGTCACTTGAAGTTACAGCTATAAACAGTTGTAATATCACTTTTAATGAAAGTCTTGAATTCAATACTTCTAAAATAAACATTAATAACTCTTATTATAAATTCAAATTTTATAGTTATTTTAATGATAAAAAATATGTTAAATTATAATGATCTATTTTAAAACAGTTTATAACGTATTTACACAGAGATGGTAAATACGTATGAAGAAAAAAGTTTTGTAAATTTTATACTGTAACAAAAATTTTATTTAAAAGCTAAGTAAAAGCACGAGTCAATAACAAAGTTGTTACTATTAACTACTAGTTAGCTAAAAAGGCTGAAATTTTAAGATTTAGCTTGAGTTCTTTAATTAGTTTCCTGTTTTTCTTTCTTTTTATAAATTTAAAACTGTAAAAAGTTTGAAAAAGCATAAGTAGTGCTACAAGAAAGTAGGAACTAAGTTAATCAATGGATTTGAAATTATTTAAACTATGCAAAAACTGCAAGAACATTTATTTGTATTGTAGATTAATTACAAAACTTTGATCCATTGAAAATTATTTAAAAAATGGTTTTGTTGAAACTTTATTTCTATGATGTAGAAGATTGTAAGCTCTAAGTTTATTTATATAGCTTCTATTTAAATAACGCATTTATTTCAACTGAAGATCTAATTAGGTTTTTAACTGAAGGAAAAATTGGTTTAAAATCAACTTCGAGAATCAATAAATTTTAAGAAGTTATACATAAACTTGTATAATGAATGTATCAAAAAAAGTGTTTGGTTTGTTTAAAAAATGAAACTTTTACTGGTTTTAAATTTATACCTATACAAAAAACTTGTTGTTTGTTTAAAGGAGCATTTTTTTTAGCACTAAAAATTTCAAAAGAAACTGTAACTTAGTTCAAACCAATTTTTGTTTTAATTTATTGTATTGACAAAACCATTTGAGTAATATAAAGTTGTTGATATACATAATTTTCAAACCTACTACTTTCAAGTTGACTATAACAAATGAAATTTCTTAGTCATTTCAAAGTAAACTTTACTTATTGATCAAGATGAATGTTTTTTTTTGAGTATAAGAACTTCATCAACCAATTACTCATTTAGCTTAACAACGATAGCGTTTAACAATTAGAAGAAAATGAATAACTATGAACTTAAACCAGCTGAAAAATTAAATTTATTAACACAAACAACCTTTCAATTTTTTTTAAGAAAGCAACTAGCGATTTTAGGTATTTGAAAGTTCTGCTAAAACAAATTACTCTAATCTTCTGCTTGCTTACCATGGCAAATGTTCGGAAGCTTCTGCCGGCAGCAGAGTATCTGCATGAACCACTTCGCCTTCGTAAGCTTGCACTCTTCCCCTCTGGCCACGCTCCTGAAGCTCACTGCGCCGAACCCCGAGCCGGCACCTTCGGCGTTATCAACCATTTTCAGGTACTTTTTGGCGCAACCACCAATTTTGTTGTCGTCGTCTTGCGAAGCTGCGTTGGTTCTTGAAGTCGTGTTTCCGAACTGTTGATGTAATAAAAAATAATCAAACTTATAAGCTGACGTGTTTTTTTTTTGAATTCTAAAAAACAAAAATAAATAAGTCTCACCCCTAAAATATCGCAGCATTTTTTCTCTTCTTCGGAATTTGAAATCCATAAACAGTAATTGTTGGAAGCCTTTTCTGTTGCAACTGAGAAAAAAGAAAACAGCATAATAAAAATGTTTAGAAGTGTTTTAACCTAAAATCATAATACTTTAAATACAACATATTTAAAAATAATATAAATATTTAATATATAACGTTTTTGATTTAGTAAAATAAAACAGTTTTAGCTGCTTACGAGTATTTTTTTTAAATCAACAGTTTAAGAATTAAAAAAGAACTTATATAGGCTATGATGATTTTTTTACGGATGACATGTATTATTTATCCGATTTCTGAAAACGGTTGCAATTGTTTATTTTTATTTTCTTATTATACTTTATTAGTAGCATTTATACATTATTAGTAGTACATTTTAGACTTACTTATAATTTAAGAGTTTTAATAAATAAGTAAGTATAAAACTGCTTAATATAATTTTAAATTAAGCTTTTTTTAAACTTATCAAGGTGGTTATTTTTGCTTTATATTTTAGCAATAAATGGTTACATACAGATTACTTTGTTAAATTTTAGAATGTAAATAAAAATTACTAACTGCCTTCTGCGTAAACCCCGGAACTTTCAGCTTCAACTTCAATTGCTGCAGTGTTGCTGCTCAAACCTTCTACGATCACGTCTGTTCCATCATTTTGATAGTCTTCTTCGTACAAATAGTCTTCAGTGTCGTTTGAAAACCCACCGTAGTCGTACTCGACCGGATCGGCGGAGAAGTTTGAAAAAGATTCCATGTTCAGCTGGTCTTGCAGTATAATGTTTGCAATGTCTTCGTATTCGTAGTTTAAAGTTTCAATTGGATTCGAAAAAGTTTCTCCTGGATAATTATGACTAATGGTTAAAAGTAGAGTTTCATAAGCCATCAAACTTCGCATGGCGTGAAAAATTATTTATTTAATTACTTAAAAATTTTAAATACTAATATATTTTTCATTAGCAAAAAAAGCACCGATTAGTCTGTTACTTGCTGTGGTTTTATTTTCTACAAACTTATTTTCAGTATAAGCTTTACTGTGTGAAAGTGTGCATTTTTTGTATAGTTAAAAGTTATTTTGTGTCTGAAAGCATCTTAGACTGAGTTTCGATTCACTACTACTTTGCATTGAACCCCTTATGTATACTATAAATCATTACTGTACTTGTTTAATAAAAACAACCTATTCTAAAAAATAAAGTAAACTAAAGAAACATAAAATACATAGAAAAAATGTAAACTTGTTTATCACATAAAATATCTGCAGCAAAGAAAACTTTTTAGTATGGAAAGTTGTATATCAAATACGTTAAAAAAAGGCGTTTCCTATTATTAAAAGACTTAAATTTTTACTTATAAATTCTAAAAAGGGGTTATTGTTGTACAAATTTTTTTTTTTAGTTTTTCTAATTTTTATTGAAATTGTATCAATTAAAACTGTGCTAACAGTTAAAAAAACAGTTTTTGTTTTAACCAAGACGTATTTTTAAATTTCTGAAGTCATTTTAAATTTTTTAGACAGGTAAACAGATTTTCAAAAAATTACACCATTGTTAAATTCTTAAAATTTAAACAGTAGTTGAATAAGTCATTTTTTCAGCTCATTGAAATTTGACTCCATTCTTAAATAAAACAATTAAGAAGCTTAGAGTAACTCTACTATACATTTAAAATAAGATTTATTTTTTTACTTTAATTGTTATGCTAGTATTATAAACCAAAAGCTTACCGGAAAGTAGAATTGAAATCGTAATAAATAATGCATTCATATTTCCAACTGATTGAAAAAAAACTCAAAATTTCACGAATTAAATTTTTAAACTACTGTAAGTTAATTATAAACTGAATTAGAAAGGAAAGTAATGAAAAGTCATACTTTTACACAATTTTTATAAAAATCTTGAACAAATTAAGGTAGTCTTATGATTAAAACATGCTTTTTTACGCTGTTTTGATTTTGTGCTCTATCTCAACATCTTAAAAGTCAACTAATAAGAAAGCATTGCTTTAGTAAATAGGTTTATATGTCTTATAACCTTAAACTATGTACTTTAGTTCACATTAAATGCTATATTTTGCAACTTAGTTAAATACAGTTTTAAGTATAAAAAACACGAAAAATCTTAAAAATAAAGTTATTAAAGTAAATTTTTTTAAACATAACTTAAAAAAATTTTGATATAAAAAACCTAGACTTCCTATACTCTTAAATTTTAAACGTAACTGACTCAAGTCACAAATATAAAGATTTATTAAATGACAAAAAACTTTTCGTTTCTATATACAGTTTTGTTTGCATATAAAGTTTAAGTATAATTGTAGTTTAAAAAAACTTACCCTGCTTAAAAAAAAAAAAACTAAATAGCGTAAACAAGTTTGTAAAAACTAAGTTCATAACATAAAAAAATATAAAACATGAAAAAAACAGCTAATGAAAAATTAAAACGTCACATGCAAAAACAGTTAGTTGTGAACTGCTTAAAGTTCAATGTATAAACAACAGATGCTAACGGGAAATTTATTTAAAATGCTTTCTTCCCTTTTTTCTTGTATTCTTTTTTGAGTCAAGGGTTATGCGCAATTTGATACTTTTGAAAGTTTCAAAATACATAACCGTTGAATCATTGACAAGTTTTAATCAAGGATAACTATTTCAAACTTTCTATTTTTTTGAAATTAAAATTAGCAGGTTAATTTTTTAAAATGCAAATTAACCACAATAGTCTAATTAAAACAATTAGTAATATTTAGGTCTAAGTCTTATTTAATTATAGTCTTAATTACAAAAGCTGGTCTTAGTACTAAACCATTAAAAATACATAAGTAGTGTTGTTAAGCTCAGCAGTTCTGTAGGTATAAGTTGCTTAGATTAGTAGACCTAAAGCATTCATTCTATTTGAGCAAGTTAACGTTTTGTGGTTAATAATTTAATTATATTACTTCCCTAATTCAATTAAACTTTTTTTTTCAGTTTTTGGTTATGAAGGTGTTTGTATATTTCTCAATTAAGTCAATAAAATGAAAAAGGTCATACACTCAAAATTTTAAGTTTTTTAATAACTTTTTGATTTTTACTAACATTTAGTAAAAACAGGAACTACAATTTCATATTTTTATTAACAAGTTATTTTTAAGTTAAAGTTGTTATCTGTTAAATAAATTATTAAGCTGGAACATAATTTTTTTTTTGCTTTTTAACTTAGGATGACAAAATTTTAACTGATAAATAAAAGTAAGTGTGTAAAAAAAATACACTCAATTCGTTGTAAATGTTAAAAAAAAAAAACAACTACATCCAAAAGCAGTGTTATGTTATAAATTTAAATACTTTTCAAATCAATAATGTATTTTATTATTAAAGCTAGTTAGTATATCAAATGTATCATTAATTTATAACTTTAACTAAAATGGATTTTAATTGTACTTAGATCTAACAGCTTGTCTGTTGTAATTTTCAATAGTTTAATAATTTTTTGTACTTAAAAACTTTAAAATTTTTGATTTACATAACAAACAAAAGAAAACTAACTGATTTATTTGGCTCAAAAGTAATTAATGCATTCTATAAACTCTAAATTATATACGTTTCTTTAAATTTTTAACGAAATATACTATCTGATTTCTAATATTTATATAAAGCTCGTTATTGTATAAAAATTTTCTGTCTAATTTGTTTATATTGATATTTTAAACAATAAAAAACTTAGACTTAAAATTTAAATTAAAACGTACAAATTATTAAAGTACTTTGTTTCGTTATTAAAAGAAAATTTCAATTAACAAATTGTTAGATAAAATTTAATGTTTAAAGAATCTAATTATAATCAATTACGACTATAACATTCTAATTAAGTTTAACTTTGAACAAACTAATTAACTAGTAGCATAATTACAATATTAATTTTATTACTTTTCTTTAAGTTTAAATTTCCTAAAAGCTTTGTTATTACTTATAGTGCCTTGAAAGTATATAGCCGAGAAAGCTTATTATATTTTCTTTTTAGAGTTGGACTGATCAAGTTCTATATTTTTAACGGCTATAGAAAAGGGTTAATTAGAAAAATTAACTTATAGCTTAAATAAAAACATTTAAATTCATGTTTTTAAATATTTAATGAGGTTTGGCCGGATTTTGTGAGTATAGGGCAATATTTTATTAAAAATTCTACGCGGTTCGAGATAAACTAGAAAAGTTTTAATAAAAGAAAACTGAAAACAAAACATTTCTAAAACAATTGTAAAATAAAAACAATTAAGAGTACACTTCTTAATAATTATCATAAAAGCTCAAACTTGATTGTTTTACTAGAGTTTTTTTCGACCTAAAAATACGTCTTGAACCGGCTTGTGGGCCACAGTTTGATGTCCCCTAAGTTCAGTCTAAAAGTTCTATAGAACTTATACAAAGCTAAAAAAGTTATTTTATTCTTAACTAGCTTACTCATTATAAAAATCCCATTAAAGAAACAACTGTGGCAATTGAGTTTTAAACTCAGTTTTCAAAGTTGTTGTGTTACGATTACAAAAGTGATATTTCTTTTTTTTTTCTTAATAGTTGTATACTTTATAAACTTTTAAATTTAGATTTTCGACTACTGTTCTAAATTAAACTGTATTACTATGTAAAAAATTCAATATGTTTAAGATGAAAGTGGAAAAACTTCTATTTTATAGCACTTTAACAAAAAAAAAATAACGTAAAAACTATTTACAAGTAATTTTTCATCATTTAAGTTTTTTAAAATAGTTAACTTGAAAACCTAATCTACTTATTGCTAAAAAATACTTAATTAAAACTTAAGTCAAAAAATATTTTGTTTCTATTGAGTTGTATAAGAGTTTTAAATTAGCTATTTTAAGCTATGAAGCTTTTAATAAACATAAAAGAATACATACTTTTAAGTAAATAGATAAGCTATACTTCCATACAATGGTACAATTAACATGGTTTACACTAAATGTATTCAGTTGAAAACACCTTCTCGAATGAACAGATACATTCAATATAGAAGTTCAGAAATTCAGACTTTCTCTTTAAATAAATATAAACTTACCAAAACAGTACTACGTAGAAACTAAAGGTTAGTGCCAAGTTTAATTAAGTTAAACAAACTAGATAAATTATTAGTTATCTTGACCTCAGTAGCCCTACCGCTTAACTTAATAAACAAAACGAACCACTGTAAAAATACTTTCAAATTTAATTTACTGACTCATTAAAAACTGCTCTAAACAAGTTATTTATGTTTAGTGTAGCTTTTTACATATTGTTTTTTTATAAATAGATTCTATCAATTGCACAAATCGCTCTTTTGTAAACTATAAAATTATAGCTAAGACTTTTAACACTTAAAGAAAATATGTCAATTTAAGTTTATGCGCTAAATATGAGTCATAAAACAATTATTTAAGTACTTGACAAAATGCATCTTTTCTATTTTAGTCCTTATATTTAAACGAAAATTACCGAAATAGAACTAATTTAAGTTGTTAAGTAGTATGACTGGACCTTTAATTACTATAAGTATAGGAAATTTTTGAATATATGAACTGTTTTTAGTAAGCTTATTGTGATAAGTTTTCATTGTTTAGGAAACCTTTAAAAGTTCAGCTTCAAATATTTTAAGATTTAACAACTGTTTTTACTAATTCAGATAATAAATTTTATAAGCGATTCGTCTAATTTTAAACTTATACTTAGTTTAAGTAAATAAGTTTACCAAATAAAATAGTTTTACTAGGTTATATATAACCAAATTACAAAAAAAAAAGACTTTATAAACGAAAATATTTACTTAAATTGTTTAAAGTTTACCTGAAATTGTTTAGTGTTTGATTTCAAAACTTTAACTTTTATTTATGCCATATTTTAATTCGTTTTAACTCATATTTTCATTGTAAACATTATTATTTCCACATTATGTTTTAAAATGTGCGTAGCAGGGGCGTCGCGTGGGGTGGAACGCTGGAGCTGTAGCTTCACCTTAAAAAATTATGCAAACTTTTTTTGTGATTTTAGAGTTTAAGCCTTTAAACACGCTGCTTTAAACGGGCCCCTGCTTCAGCTGTACAACCCCAAACTACTTCAAAGTAACTTTATTTCAAAGCTTAGGAGTTAAGCTTCAAAATGGTATAAAAAAGTTATATTAATCTAAAAAAAAAAGTTATCTTATTATGAAATTGTACAAAAAATACAGCCAAATGTGTACATGAACGTCGTTAAATTCCCTGCTAAATTAGTATTTTTCAAATTTATATATTTGATGTACAAGATGTTCGTAAAATTAGAGCTGCAAGCTTAATCTGTATCAGCTGCATCTTAATTGTTTACAAGTTTTCAATACAAAATATGTTGAAAAGTTGAATTCTTGAGCTGCATGAACTTTCAGCACCATGTGCATTAAATCATTATCGTTCTTGAAAATTTACTACAACGCGAGAACAATAAGACAAGTTGAACTTGAGCAGAATGACTCGAGGAGGGAAAACTCGAGCAGGTGCAGTTCAAGCAGGGAAGACTCGAGCAGGAGCATTTCAAGCAGGGAAGACTCAAGCAGGAGCAGTTCAAGCAGGTAAAACACGAACAGGGGCAACTCGAGCAGGAACAATTCGAGCAGGAAAAACTCGAGCAGAAGCAAATCGAGCAGGAAAAACTCGAACAGGGGCAACTCGAGAAAGAAAACACTCGAGCAGGGGCAACTCGACCAGGGAAAACTCGAGCAGGAAAAACTCGAGCAGGAACAATTCGAGCAGGAACAACTCGAGCAGGGGCAACTCGAGAATAAATAAACTTGTTTTTTATTACTAGTTAGACAAGTCATAAAATTAAGCTAGTAAATTCATAATTGTGCAGAAATTTACATGGACATAAATAAAAATGAAAGTAGCTATAGTTGTTAAGAAAGGGTGATGATTTACAAAGGTATGAGATATGTGTTTTTTAGTTTATATTATTTGTTATATCTTATTTATTTTTAAATTAAACAAATATGTTCAACTTTTTTCTAAACTTTTTTTTATTTCTTCATATTACCTTTATGGTTTTAATCTAAATGTTTCAAACTATGAGATATTTTAATTTGACAATAACAATATGCAGCACCCCCTAACAAAAAAACCACGCGACGCCACTGGTGCGTAGTATATCATTTTATAAATTAGAACATTTGTGTACCCAACATTGTAAGGTAAGCGTTTTTAAAACAATGAAAAGTATTGCCAAATGCTATTTAAAACAACCAACAATTTTTATACATTAATAAAATTATTTTGCTTTCAAAATGTTGCAATGTTACAACAATTGCTTTATAACGTAATATTAGTTTAATAATTTTAAAGTATTTAAATTTAGTACAGATTTTAAAAGATGACTACAATAAAAGTAATTTATTATTAAATAACTTAAATCAAAACCCTCAAGTTAGTTTTCTTTTGACTTAAATTTACTTGGTTTTCTGCAGTATACATAGAATAGTAAAAATGTTCTAGTAAAAGCAATTTTTTGGTGATTATCTTTGTTTTGTTGAAGTTAAACTGGTTTTAAACTTGTAATAATATAAAGAAAATAAAATTTTCTATGTAATTATTTCTATTATAAATTACTAAAAATCAAAAGTTGTAGTAACCTCTTAAATTTGCTAGGTTACAAGTTTAATTTTAAAATAGAACTCAACTTAAAAAGTAATTTGAAAAATTCAAAAAGCTAAAACAATATTTGTAAATCTTATGCTTTATCTTTTTCAAAAAAAAAAATTATAAAAATTAAGATTTAAGGCTCTTAAAGTGCAATTACACTACTAATTTTATTAGATTTATTTGGCAAATACTTTGTATGTTTTTCTTAATTTTAAAATTGTGATTTTACCTTGAAAATTTATGTTATCTTTATTTTTTTACTTTTTTTTGAGACTTAGCTTAGCTAAAAAACATTTACGTAGTAAGTACGAGTTAGCGGTTGTTTAAGAAAGTTTTAACCCAACTAAACAATTTTATGCGAAATGAAATTTATGTGTGTGATGTATGTTAGATTATAGTGTTAATATCTTCATTAGTTTTTTAATATTTTAGATTTTTGTTTTTTATGGTTGTTAAAACAAAATAAAAGCATTAAAAAGTATAAAGTAAAAACAGTAAACGTTTTATAAGCTGTATTTTATAGTTATAAGTTTTAAACTCGTTCAATGATAAATAATAGATAATCAAATTTAGTAAACCGTTTTATGTATTGAAGCAGTTTGTAAGAAATTATTAAAAAATCGATCGTCGTGTCTGAACTTGATGTTTTTAATTAAAAGTTGAGACGCCTACACAAGTTTCGAGTGTTTATAATTTGCTCTCTGTGGCATAACACAATAAACTTGAGCAGTACATGTAAGATCACTGTAGAGAAAATAACGCTATATTAAACGACTTTAAACAATAATCAGTTAAAAATTATCCTATATAAGCGAAATGAATTTTTTTAGGGGACAGTTATTCTGAAGCTCGCTTAAAAATTCGCTTTAGTTTGTTGTAAAAACTTTACATATTTCAAAATACAATGGTTAGTGGAAGACTATATTATATTTATTTATCGACTAATTTTACTCATTCAGACATGTATAAAGTTATTATTTAAAAATATCATGTAAAAATTTAATGTCTGATATTTTTTTTATTAAGTTTATTTACTAATGTTGAACCACGAGTTTTTAACAGGCTTTGGTACAAAAAGTATTTTTTTTATTATAGGAAACACATAGTAACAAAAAAACTCTACTTAAGTTAAGTAGGTTAATCAATTTTAAGATATATATATCAAATTCCACACTCCATTACCTTAGAACAAAAAGGAAAGATTAAGCTCGTTCTACTAACTGCAATTATTTTCAAAGCCACAACTTAATCTAAATCACAAAACAACAGAGGGAGTGCATTTCAATACACATCGGTCAGGCGGGCACGCAGATTGGCAACGCGTGCTGGGAACTCTACTGCTTGGAGCACGGCATCCAGCCGGACGGTCAGATGCCCGCCGACAAAACCCCCGGAATCGAAGACGATTCTTTCAACGCGTTTTTCAGCGAAACGGGGGCCGGCAAGCACGTTCCGAGAGCGGTGTTCGTCGACCTCGAACCCACGGTTGTCGGTAAAAATATTTGATAATTTTGCTAGGTTGTCTTATACCATAAGTGTTTTGTATAACGAGTTTTAAATATGCTTAAGTATGAATAATTTAACATATTTGATTATAGAATATACTAAAACTGTTTTTATTTTTACAATTAGAAATTTGAGTTTGTTGGATTGTTCAATAAATATTTTTCTACAAGTTATTCGAATTGAAACAATGTTAACAGACGAGGTGAGAACTGGGCAGTACCGTCAACTTTTTCACCCTGAACAACTGATCACTGGTAAGGAAGACGCAGCTAACAACTACGCTAGAGGACACTACACTATCGGTTCGTAGCTACCAGGCAATGTTTAAATTTTACACTGCTGAAAGCATGTTTTTTTAATAAATCGCTATTCTTTTTTTACAGTACTTAAAACTTTTAAAAGTAAAACTAAGTACTACTTAAAGTTTTTAACACTTTTATACTTTTAAAGGTTCATTTGAAAGGTACTTCTAAAAGAAGTTGTTGTTATTGAAACTATCAAATAGAAATCAAAATTTTAAATGAGTAAAAAATACTTAAATTAAGCTGATTTGACTAAAAGTTGTAAGGATTTTCGAAAGCATTGAAAATTATTTACTCACTAAACAACAACACGCGACTACAGGTAGAGAGATCGTAGGTACTGTTTTGGATAGAATAAGAAAGATGGCTGATCACTGCGTTGGGCTTCAGGGATTTCTGATCTTCCACTCTTTCGGGGGCGGAACCGGATCCGGTTTCACGTCGCTTTTGATGGAAAGGCTTTCCGTCGATTACGGAAAAAAGTCAAAACTCGAATTTGCAGTTTACCCTGCCCCGCAAGTTTGCTATTTGCATAGCTACTTTTAGATATTTATATAGTTTTGTAACGGCCTGAGATTATTTTTTGACAGGGTATTTTATTTACTTATCTTAGATTAACAGATTCTAGTTAAAGTATGTACATTTACAAGTTTTATAGAATTAAAAAAGCTTAAAAATAAAAGGTTTAGTGCTTTTCTTGTTTGTTAATTATTCTTTACGTTATCAATTGGAAACTTTTCGAATAAATCAAAAAGTTATTTTTTATGTTGTTAATAGTTTAGTTGTTTTATTAAATTCATAACTTAATTGATCTTTTTAATGAAAGCCTAGAATTACAGCGTCAAAAAAATACAAAGTTGACTTTAAATATTAATAAGTTTAATAAAATAAATTTTCATCAAAGTTTAAAAATAATCGGTTCAACGTAAAAAAGGAAAAGCTAATACTTGTAAATGAAGCATTTCAAAACTTTTCAGATATCAACAGCCGTAGTGGAGCCGTACAATTCAATTCTGACGACTCACAACACTCTCGAGCATTCCGACTGCGCTTTCATGGTGGACAACGAAGCCATATTTGAAATTTGTCGCAGAAACTTAGACATTGAACGTCCATCTTACTCTAATCTTAACAGGTTTGATTTTTGTTTATAAATATTGCTAACCTGAAATAATAATGCAGTCGTTTTTCTCAGACAAAACTTTACTGTATAGATTAAAAATATATTAAAAATGTATTAAAAATGTTATGTAGGTTATAATTACTTTTACTTAATTCAAAAGAAAAAAAACAAATACAACATAAATTAGTACCACTAGATGTATTTTAAACGAAACTTATACTTGCTTAAAGTTTTAATATTGGTGAAAGTACAAAGCTTTGTACCTTACAACAAAATAGACATACATATTAAAATAAAATAAATTGTTTCTTAATATTCTTTACATATAATGATAAATGTGCAAGTAGTCTAATTTAATCATTACCCGGTTTTGGTGGAAAAAATCCGACCTTGTCTAATAGAACAGTAAATTGCACAGAGCATTATTTGATTTGCACATTTATTATTTTTCTTAATCAAGCTTTTCACTTTACAGTAAATTGCGCAATACTTTTTTGTTAAGACGAACAACTATACAAAATTTGTTGAATTAAACTTCATGTTTTCGTTCAACTTCCAGACTGATCGGCCAAATAGTTTCCTCCATCACCGCCTCCCTCCGCTTCGAAGGCGCCCTCAACGTCGACCTCACCGAGTTCCAGACCAACCTGGTGCCCTACCCGCGCATCCACTTCCCGTTGGTCAACTACGCGCCGGTGGTCAGCGCCGAGAAGGCCTACCACGAGCAGATGACCGTGGCGGAGCTGACCTCGTCCTGCTTCGAGCCGCAAAACCAGATGGTCAAGTGCGACCCGCGCCACGGCAAGTACATGGCCTGCTGCTTGCTTTACAGGGGCGACGTGGCCCCGAAGGACGTCAACGCGGCCATCGCCAGCATCAAGACCAAAAGGACCATTCAGGTGTTATATTATCATGCTTAATTTACATAAATATATCAACGTATAGTTCTTAATTGTCTTAATTTTTTTTTTAACTGCTTTACTTTTTTAAATTCACTAGCATCAAGACCAAAAGGAACACTCAGGTGAAACTTGGCGTTTTTATGATATGTTACAAAAAAATATATTTTCTATCGTAATGAACAATAAGTTTAGTCAACAATGGAACATTTATCCAACTAGAATTAAAATTAAGTTTCCAACAGTGTTCTTCTAAAATTCTTTTGGCTCACCAAATGGATTTTATTACTAACGATTAACAATTCCCGAACAGTTTGTGGACTGGTGCCCGACCGGGTTCAAGGTGGGCATCAACTACCAGCCACCCACCGTAGTGCCGGACGGCGACCTGGCCAAGGTGCAGAGGGCCGTGTGCATGATGAGCAACACGACGGCAATCGCGGAGGCGTGGGCCAGGCTCGACCACAAGTTCGACCTCATGTACGCCAAAAGAGCCTTCGTCCACTGGTCAGAAGTTATGATTAAATATACTAGAATAGTCAACTGTTCCAGTGCTTATTATTTTTTTTTATTATTTGGATTAATAAAAAAAGTTTCAGGTTCTATCATCATATTTTCTACAGCTTTAAAAACTTTTCATAGAAACTTGCTTAAACGCAGGCATATTTAAGGTTTAAAATTGTTTAGGGTTTAAATTGTTTGAAAACGTTTAAGGTCTTAAAAAAATAAATGCTCTATCATAATATTTTTCTAATTTATTTACTTAAACTTTTATTCTGATTGCAGGTACGTGGGTGAGGGAATGGAGGAGGGGGAGTTCAGCGAGGCGAGGGAAGATCTCGCCGCTCTCGAGAAGGATTACGAGGAGGTGGGCATGGACTCGTCGCAGTGCGTCGACGACGAAGAAGACGATTATTGAGAATGTTGAATGATAGTAGCCTTGTTGTAAATAGCTTGTTGTAAATAGCCTTGTTGTAAATAAACTGCGCACTGGACACTGTTTCAAGTTTTATTATTTTATGGGTTTTTTATGCAAAAAAAAAACACTGCACGCTCCATTTCTTTTTAAACAGAAAAATTCAAAAGTCTATTTTTTTACACTTAGTAAATGATTTACCTATATTTTTCAAAACAACTACTGTTCTACAAAACTGTATAAATGTATTGTAAAACTCTTTTTGAAAAGCATAACCTTAAGATTATACTTGCTTACTAAAAATTTTAATTTTTTTTAACATGAGAACTTGTTACGGGTGATATTAGTTTATTATAAATATTGTAGACTAAAAAGTAAACTAGCAATTAGTTTTTGATATAGTTTTGTTTACTGAAAAAACATTAAAATGTTTGTACAGAACTAAAAAAAAGAATGTAAAGTTAACTAAACAAAAAACACCAAAAATACTATTTTTTATTGTTTATTTTTAAAGTTTGTCATAGTTTGTGTTATGAGTTAAATAATTATAAAATTTTAAAATCTTTCTGCGTTGATAAAAAAAAATTGTAACACATTTAAAAATAGTTAAAATAACTTAAATCGTTAAAAAAACGTTCAAAAACTTAAATTTGTTTGAGGACTTTTTCTTTCGCCAATAGTATTATCAGTATACTACATGACTACTTAGAAATTAAGAATCTAAGCAAATCAACTTTAAGTTTGTCTGTAGTTTCATTTCAATAGAATTCGTTTGTTGTCGACAAGTGAAAATGAGTAAAATATCAAATTATGCTGCGCTTACTCTTTTCTTGAACAGCTGTTAAAAACCTTAAAAAATAATCAATTTCGTTTAAATCAAAGCTGTATTATAAAAAAATAAGACTGAACCGGATTAAGCTTGTTGAAGTTTGTTGTAATTTTGAAGCATTATCTGTACACAATAACTAAAACCAAAAAGTTTTCCAAAATTTTATGTAAGGCTTTTATAAAGACTAATTTTTCAAACAACATATTAGCATGTATATTTACCAAATCTTGCTTATTTATAAAAACAAATATAAAACCCGAATTCTAATATAGTTTTGAAAATCAAACTTAAAAGATAACATAATGAATATAAAACAGTACAGATTTAAACGTGGTCAAATATTTATTACTTAACAGTTAACACTATTTTAATAATTTAAAAAATATAAATGGTATAGGTGAATTATATTGAATAATTAATTTTTCAACAAGTCACAAACAACAAAAAAAAAGACAATAAAGATATTTAAAAAAACAACTTTTTATAATAAAAAATAATATATCATGATATAAAGTTTAAAAAAAATTGATTAAAATAAACAATTCCGAAAAAACTATGTTCAAAAACAAATCTAGTTGAGCTTGCGGATCTCATATGCGCCCCACGCGGCCACCTTGCTGTAAACCGGCATCGCCACGAACCTCCCGGATGCCCTGTACTTTCTAATTGCGGGAATCCCCTCGAACCTCCTCTTGTATTCGCCCAGCGCCACCACGCGGCCGTCTTCGAAACACCTCGGAAAGCACATCTCGAAGTGGTCGAGAATCTCGAAGAAGCCAAAATCTATGTAGGTCAGCTGGTCCCCGGCCATCCACTCTCTGCCCCGCATCGCCCTGTCCAGCACCTGCAGCTTGTCCATCATGTCGTCGTAGCACTTCCTCGTGTTCTCCCTGAACCCGGGGTTGTACGCGTTGAGGGCGAAGACGAAGCGCAGGTCCACGAAAACCCCTTCCCCCTGGTCGCACCTCATCTCCTGCGCCTCGTCGGTGGGCAGCAGCTTCCCGTGCTTCCTCGCCAGGTACTTCATGATGGCCAGGGTCATGGACAGTTTAACGTCGCCGTCCACTATGTACGGCAGCGTGGGGTGCTCCATCTCCAGCTTGCTCTTCTTCTCGAGCCACTTGGGGAAGAAGTCGGGGGCGAGCTGCTTCATCCTCACGTCCTCGTACTCCTCGCCCAAATACTCCATCATCAGCCGGATGGGCTCCGCGTTGCCCCGGATGTTCCAGTATTGCAGCTCAACGGGCATTTTTAATAAAAAGTGCTGTGATAGGTTTTAAGTAATTAAATATTGTAGGTATGTAACTGTTTAAATATGAACTCATTTAACTGTTTATCTAAAATTAAAAGTTATATTTGTCGTTTATGCTATGTTTTCCATGATTTTTTTTAAATAAAAAGTAGTTTTAAGTGAGAAATTTTACATTTTTGTTTTTAGTCAATTTTATAAATAAAAAACCTCTTTATTAGGGGTAAAATATTGTTATCGTAGCAATACTTCAAATTATTTTTGACCATCATACGATCTGCAACTTGTTTTTAATCATAAAGATGGTACTATAAAAACAAATTAATAAACTTTTATCTAAAAAAGGCAGTCACATTTCGTTCGCCGACTTAAGAAGTTGTTCACCTCTACTATGAATTGAGTATTTTATAAAGTTATGCTTGATAAAGTATATCTATTCTATAAATAAACAAGATGATAACTATATAAGTTTTTTAATTAAAAACTACCTTTTTTTCCAAAAAATAGAAATTACTTCTAGTATATAAGATAATATAAGTCTATAGCTAAAATACAACATGTCTACAATGAAAATTTTATAGTATTTTACAGTTAAAGTTTTGTTAAATAACAATGGTTTATAAATAAACTGAGTATATCTCTATTAATGTTTTAATTACTTTTTCTAATAAGTGCATCTACTCTTTTTCCTTCTTAAAAATAATTTTATTCTGTTTTCAAGAGTTTGTAGACTGTACGCATTTGAAAATGCATCAGTTGACTTTAGCTAACTGTTGTTGAGCTATAAACATAATTGCCTAAAAAAAATTCTTTGTTTAGAAAGTCTCAAAATTGCTGAATAAGTCTACGCAGTTGTTATTTAACCAAACAAAGAAGTGAAAAAAGCAAACATAATTTGTTATTTACTTTTGAAAAGCATTTAGTCAAAGGTCGATTAGAAATTAAACTAAGCAAATAGTCAGCCTAGTCGATACTTAAATTTTTAAAAGAAATATCGGCAACAAATAAAATGAAAAGCTATACACAGCATACTTAAAAATAGAAGAACAAATTATTCCGTCTTGTTAAAGCGTTTATTGTTTTGTATTTAAAACTACTTGGTATTGTATGCATGTAAAAACTAAAAGAATTCATACATAAATTTTTAGTTAACTACTTTAATTGCTTTTATACGTATAAAGTTAAATGCCATTCACGTTATTTTTCTTATACAAAACAAAGAAAAGTAATGGTATAAAATTATTTAAATGAAATAAAACTATACAAATAGTAAAGGTTATGAAAATTTTAAGTCAACAACTATATATAACCCCGTATTTATGCTAACTTTAAACTATAAAAATAATACGTATTAAACGAGAATCAATTTTTGTAATCTTGTAAGAACTATTCTTATATTTTAAATATTATAATTTTTGGTAACTTTTAGCTTAATTAGGATATTTAGCATTGTTTACTTATGAAACTTTTACTAAAACACTATAACAAGTAGTAGCTTCTACTTGTTTCAAAAGCTAGAACGAGAAAATAACTTCAAATATTTTAGCACTCAGAAGATAAAAACAAATCAATTAAGTAAGGTAGGAAGGGTAGTATAACAAGTAGTAGTTTACTACTTGTTTCGAGAAGTACAATGAAGGAGTCAAAGATAAGTTAAGTGGAATTTACATCAAAGGAGTCAAAGTTTTAAGTGGAAAATTACAGAAAGACTTGTGCGTGACGTAGTAAGTAGAGAAGAGAGTAAAAAAAATAAATAAGTTTTCCTTAGTGTGTTAAAAGGATGTTTTGGGTTGTTGTGTTGTTGTTGACGGATTGGGCAAAGGGAATAGAAGCTCTGCAAAGGATAGTAGAATTGCTTGAGTTTTGTAAATTGTAACCAGCGTACAGTCACTAAGCTTAAGAAAACCTCGAGTCAGTTGTGGTAGAACTTCATCACGTTACTTTATCACATTGTCGTGTTTTGTTTTTAAATGTATATAAATTCACCATTCACTTAAAGTTGTTTTCTAGATACTAGATTATAAATAAGCTCAATACATTAAAGTTATTGATCGTTCCATTAGAACGTTTTATAATTATATTAGAATATATATTAGAATATATATTAGAACGTTTTAATATTATATATATATATTTTAACTAAGATTTCATGTCGTCCAAACGCTTATCGATGGACGACATAAAACGCATGACGCGGTCGCAAACTAAGGCGAAAAGCAATAATAAGCAATTACCTAACCTAACTACGACCGAGCCATCGGTCAGTGGTTATAATGGCGTCCTCCCTACAAGCACAGATGTACCACCTTTCGATGAAACAGCGAATAGCGGACCGAATGATAGAAATGTTGAAAATAAGGGCGAAGAAGGTAAAAAAACTGATACAGAAGGATTAACTTTTCAGGTCAATACACCTACTTATGACGAAGCTAGAACTTTATTTAATGATCGAATTATACAGGCAAATAAAAAAACAGAAATGGATAAAATACCTTCGACGAAGTTAGAAAATGATCAAAAAAATTTTTTTCAACAGAATAATATTTCGACCCAGGATAATTTAAACATTATTAAGAAAACAGACTATGAAATACAAATAGAAGAAATGAATAAATTACTTAAGATAAGCGAAGAAAACCTTAGAAGACAACAGGCGGAAGAAGAAATTCGTAAAATAAGGGAGAAAATTTGTGAAAATAATAATAAACTGGAAAATCTGATCACAAGTCAAAACTTTATACATACAGATAATAACATGACGCATCACATCAGTAATAACATGTATGCAAATAAAAACAACTTTTGCGACGAAGATTATATGCAGAACCAAAATATTTATAATAGAAATTTTGATAATATTAACTCAAACCATACAGTATATGGAAAATATATGGAAATGGACAGATTAATAAAAAAATTCAACAGAATAGAGAAAGTAAAAAATCCTAGAGATGTATTGGGGTATTTCCAGGAAGAATTTCATCGACTTAACATACGTGATGATTACGTGAAGTATAACATACTTATCGAAAAATGGCCAACTGAGGATGTTTCGAATTTTTATAGATTAGTGGACAGGGAACATCGAAACTTCGAATCATTCTGTGATTTTTGTGTTAATAGGGACGACTCTCTGAGCGATATTCTCAGTAAAGTACCACAATATGATGCTTCTACCCCGTTTGGTGTATTCCTCGCAGATGCAACTAAATTCGCAGAAAGCAGCAAAGTTGACCGCATAAAATTTTTCTGCTACTACTTAAGTCCACTTTCATTGAAAACAAAAATCAGAGAAAACTTTAATGAAAACTATGATATCTTCAAGAGAAGGACACAAGGTATTTGGAATTGTCAAGAGGAAAATATACCTTCCAATCCGGTAAATTATGATAGAACGCCACGAACTAATCAAATTTATAGTACAAATCCTAGAAGGTATAACAATCGAAATATCGGACATAAAAACAATAATTTTAATTACAACAATAACAACAACGGAAATTTTAGACCGTATCGAAATCATCAAATTCCAGATTTTTACTCACACAATAAAAACAATAACAATAATTGGAACTACCAACAAACTAGTGCAAAACAAAATCCGTTTACAAACCAGGGTGACTTATGCTATCAACATTGGCGATACGGAAAAGAGGCTTACTCTTGCAATAGGAAAGATTGTAAGATGAATCATCTAATTGCGAATCACCAACAACAGAAAAGTTGCAACGTTGCTGTTATGCAAACAGACTTAACAAAGGACAAGGAAACTAAGTTATACGACGAAGATAATAAAAACTGCAGTTACAAAGCAATACCAGTGGATAACACAGAAAATAGTTTTGTAAATCAAAAGAGCTCATTAACTGTAAGCATGAAAGGAACGAAAGAGAATGATATTCATGAAAGTACAATGCCTACATGTTCGGGAAATACAGATCAAATAAACAACAATCTAGAAAATATTTTGAAAAAGATAAACGAATTGGTTTTGGACAAAAGTAATGTTCCGGTTAAACAATGCTCAGTTTTAGAAAATAAAACAGAAACAACCGATATAAAAAATCTTCCTAAAAACCTCCTATTCGCACTGGAAAAAAAATCGGGAGTCTTGTTATTAATCGATTCAGGTAGTGAAGTGTCTATCTTACCGAAAATGTTAACTAATGGAATAAATCAATATTTCCAGCCAAAAAGTAAAACAATAAAGGGTTTGGGAAACTCAACCATTTATCCAATAGGGAGTGTAGATGTGGATCTCAGCATTGGAAATATGCTTTTAAAAAAAGCCACATTTTGGGTTACCAAGGAATCGGGGGACTATGGAATTATTGGATTGGATATACTCAAAGCTAACAAACTAATTATTTCACCTCACACTTCCGAAATTCTTGAATACAATTTAAATCGTAAAGCCAGACTATATACAGCTGGGGAATTAACCACAGCTGCTGAGGGACCATGTAAAAAACTCAAAATAACTAGTTACCAAGAGAAATCAGATGACAAAAACAATATAAAAAGCATACTTGAGGAATTCAAAGAACTTACGATGGAACCAGATTACAATAAACCAGTTAAACATGGACATTCACTTGAGATAAAAGTAAATAATCTAGTACCAAGAATGATTAAAGCACGTAAATGCAACGGAATGAGACGTAAAATAGTTGAGGAAAATTTTAACGATTTAATAATAAGAGGGGCAATGTCAAGAGGACAAGAAGCAATATATGTATCACCAATTACGATGGTACCAAAAAAGGATGGAAATATAAGAATCTGCATAGATTATACAACCTTAAATGCCCACACAAACCCAATCTCATACCCATTGCCTCGCATTGATGAGCTTCCTGAGTTTATTCCAAATGGGTCAAAAATTTTTTCCTGTCTTGACTTAAAAGAAGCGTACTACAGTCTTCCAATTCACCCAAACTCTCAAAAATATGCTGCTATAATTGCTCATCATGGTGTGTTTATCCCTCATCGCACAACATTTGGCCTCATGAATGCGCCGATGCGTTTTCAGATGATGATGGAAGATATTTTGACTCCTTGCACAGGTTTTGTTTATGTTTATCTGGATGACATACTTGTTTTTAGTGAATCTAAAAAAGATCACGAATTGCATCTTAGAAAGGTGCTTCAAACATTACAAGATAGTGGACTGTATTTGAACGCTAAGAAGTGTATAATAGCAGAATCAAAAGTAGACTTTTTAGGACATTCAATTGGAGCCGATGGTATAGGTGTCATGGATAGCAAAGTAGAAGCAATTATTAATTTACCGAGGCCAACAAATAGAAAGGAACTAAAAAGATTCATCGGTTTAGTCAATTATTATTACCATCACATTCCAAGATTATCTGAAATCATAGCACCACTTAACGAATTGTCTGGAGGACCCAAAGCTACTAACAAAAAACCACTAAAACTAAATCAATTCCAAATTAATGCATATAAGGATACATTGAAGGTGTTGGCAAAGGCAGCAACCTTAGCTTATGAAGATCACAATAAGCCATTAATATTATACTCAGACGCATCCGAAACTCATGTGGGGGCGGTGTTGGAGCAGGAAGGAATAGATGGAAATAAAAGGCCTCTTGCGTTCTTTTCGAAAAAACTTCCTAGCCTTAAGAGATATAGATCTACTTTTTATAAAGAACTAAGGGCTCTGTATTTAAGTTTGAAACATTTTCAAAGTAGGATAATTGGTCGTGAACTTATTATTAGGACCGACAGTCAGTCAGTAGAAAAAGCAATCACAAATCCAATTAAAGATCAGTCACCAATGGAACAACGTTACATCGCGGCAATCAAGGAGTTTAACCCTTTTATAAAACATATAGCTGGTGCCGATAACATAGTAGCCGATATATTAAGCAGACCACCTCATAGCACATCCATGCACATAGCCCTACAAGATAACGATCCAGACTATGTTCATAACTCAAACACAGATTTGAGCTGTTCTGACACAGATGATGATCTGACTGAAAATGAAGAAGAGTTAATAACAGCGGCATCATTAAATAAGTTAGAAATAGCCCAACTTCAAAAAAACGAACCTTTATTATTAAAGAAAGCCAAAGAATTAAAAAAGGAAATAAAATATGTGGGATCGGAGGACTTAGCAGTAATCCAAGAAGGAGATAACCAACGTATAATCTTACCCTCGATATTACGTTTGACAGCATTTGAATTAGCTCACGGATATCTACATTTGGGAGTAGAAAGATCTATAATAGCGACTGCAAAGGATTACTGGTGGCCAACTTTGAAGACTGACATAAAATATTGGTGTAAGAGCTGTGCCGAGTGCCAAGCTACTAAAACTTTTAGACACAATAGACCTAAAATAGGTCTGTATCCAAAGAATACAGAACGTTTCCAATTTATTCATGTGGATCTTATTGGTCCAATGAATGTAATTTCAGATGATAACAAATATATTATGACTATCAAAGACAGAGGTACCGGATTTTTGGTTACTACACCTTTACCTAATAAGAAAGCTCAGACAGTAAAAAATGCGCTGATACAATCGTGGTGCGGGATTTTTGGAGTACCACAAGTTATTGTCACAGACAATGGATGTGAGTTTAATAATAGCCTTCTCAAGGAAGTATTCCAACAATTAGGTATAGACCATCGATACGTACCACCTTATAGTCCGGAAAGTAATGGTTTTGTTGAAAGACAACACAGAAGTATTAATGTTGCATTAAGAACGTTAGTCGATAAAGAAAAATGGTCTATGCTCTTACCTCTGATAACTACATCCATTAACAACTCGTTTGTTGAAGGGAATCTGTTTACTCCGTCGCAATTAGCATTAGGAACGTGCACAAATATAAGTGGTAGGATATTTTTCAACAAGGTCAGCAACAACCATAAGGAGATTGACACTTATGAAACAAATTTCTTCCTTCATACAATGTCGAATGCATATAGAAAACATAAATGCTACACAGAAAAGCATACTTATTATGAGCCTGGTCTTTTTGACTGTGAGAAAGTGTGGATTCGAAAAAAGAATAAATCACATCTGAGTGCACAATATCACGGCCCGTACCCAATACTTTCTTATTCCGATCACTCCATGATCATAGAAAAAAATGGTAAACCGATAAAAGTCTCATTAAGAAACGTAAAAGGGTATTTCCCTCGTGAGGAACTCGACGCGGAGGGTAACAAATTGGGACCTACGGCTGCATACAATTTGAGGGAAAGAAATATTGAACTAAACTACGCAGATATAGACACTACCACATACGATGAATCCGATTAAAAGTAAGTTTTGAATTGAGAGTAGGAATTAACATTAATCAGATTGACATGTTCAAAATATTTTATTCGTACAATATTGTTTTAGTTAGCATGATATATAAAAATAGTTTTAATATTAAAGCATAGCTGTGTGATTCGTTACAATAAGCAATTGGGTGCGAAATACTTATTTATTAAGATTTTTTTTTTTGTGTTAATTTAGTAAGGCCTGTTTAAGCTTAAACAAGCGATGGTAATCAACTTGTTGTGTTACTTTTTCATCTTATTGCATGTAATTAATTCTTTTTATTTTGTCCATAATATAATAATAAAAAAATTTTAATAAAAATAAAATAAAAATAAAATAAAAATAAAATAAAAATAAAATAAAAATAAAAAATATAAAAAATAATAAAAATTTCCAAAAATTTCCAAAAATCATAAAACTTATAAAAAATTTTTGAATAATTAATATTATAAACTATTAATTTTAGAATAATGTATTATATTATGTATTAACAGTATTTATAAATCTTGTATCGATGTTACGAGTATAAAGTATCGATGGGTGAGTAAATAAATATTGTTTCAGATTTTATTTAACATATTATATAAATGCATAAGATGCTATAGCATTCATTTAACAACTTTGTAATATAATATGAAACTTTTTGTCAATAGAAATTAGTAAAGCATGAGAATAAAAATTAGCTTTTGAATAAAAATTTGTTTTTAAATAAATTTTGTTAATAAGTGCAAACGAATATTTTAATTTTTTAATATGCGATGTTATACACAAAGGATTTGTATTCGAAATTGTGACATTTAATTAACATGGGAATATAATTAGTGAAACAAATTTTTTAAATTTTTTGTAGGATTTTGAAAAATAAATGTTTTTATTTTGTTTTATTTTGTAATAATATTCCCAGCTGATATTATTTAGTATAAATTTTTAGCTTGTCGGCGAATAATTGATTAATATTTGTAACTATTTAGATAAATAAAAAATAATAAAAAAAAAAAAAAAAAAAAAAACGCGATACTTAAAATTAGAAATTGTTAGATTAATGAAAATGTTTACACAAAACTTTTTAAATTAAAATATTTAAAAAGTTGTGGCATAAATTTATTTTGCCAGCACTTGGATCATTTAAGAAGCTAAGAAAACTTGAGTGCTTTTATTAAGTTAAACTTTTCAACTTATTCAAAATTGAATTATTTCAAGTATAGGAGTCAGGGGAATTCAATTGAACAAGAAACTGAAGATAATTAAATTTTTATCAAGTAGTTACAATTTTGATAGAAGATATTTAAGATTTTTTTCTTTTGTTGTGATCATATATATCTGCTTTTCAAGAAACATTTATAAAAAAAATCAACTGAAAGGAAAGCTCAGACTTCAAAATTTTTTTTAGTTACATTAGAATTATATGTAGCATACTGAGATTTTTTTTGTGTTTTGTTAAATATGTATTATAATAGTTAAGAGTTAAATATTATTATATTATTTTTTTTTTATATTATTACATATTTGTAAGGAAATCTCACTACTTATGTTAACTTAATTATTAATGATTTTAAAATTGTTTTAATCTATGATAAATTATAGTACCATAATTTAAATTCTTGAGTTGCGAATAATAATCAATTAATAAAGTACGCGTTGTTTTACAACACGTCAGTTTCATACTTCAATAAGGCAGTAGTTTTTACTTTTATATTAACTTTTATCCTTTCTTATCGTTGGGCCTAAAAGGAGAACATGGAAAACAAAATTTTGGTGGATAAACATTTTTTAAGTATTTGTTTGTTGGCCATATGAAGCTTTATGAAGTATAGAAAATGGTCAGCAGAGCTTTACACTATTTTTAGAAAATCTATTCTAGAAATTGGGAGAGGTCAAATACATTACTTTTCTTATCGTTGGACCTAAGTGAACATGGAAACTAAAAATTATGCAGAGCCACAGCAGAGCTTAACACTATTTTTAGAAAATCTATTCTAGAAATTGGGAAAGGTCAAATACATTACTTTTTCTTATCGTTGGACCTAAGTTAGAACATGGAAACTAAAAATTATGCAGAGCCACAGTAGACTTAGCGGGAAATAGTGTTAAATAGTCGATTATGAAACATTTAGGAAAATTTAAGCGATCGACAGGAAGCAGGACAACATCTAGGATACTTATTGATTCTGCGCGTGAGGGAATATGAAAGGAAGGTCACGATGCAGACGAATAGGAATAACTTTTAGACCAGTTTTGAAGAAATCTTGTTTCTACATAATTCAGCTCATTCGGAAGAAATCAATTAAACTGATAGTAACTATTTTATTTTTTCATTATTTAGATAATTTTTTTTTTATATATTTTTTATTATTACTACTTGGTATTATAATTAAATAAACAATAAGTAGAGATGTTGAAATTTTATATTATTAAACAAATATATGATTGCTTAAATTATAATTTATTATCCAAAGTTTAAGCTTATATGTTATTGTAGTATGTGGGTTAATTAAAATTGAATACTTTCATTTAAAAAAATAGAGGAACATTATTAGAAACACATTTAGACACATCTAACGTTATCCTGCGTTTTAAAACAAATTACTTTACGAATAATATTAACAGTTATGACTTCACTCAATAATTATTGTTATCAATATAGACTTCAATTCTTAAAAATAGGAATTTTTTTTATTTTTTGATGTGTTGTTATGTTTAACACCGTAACTATAAAATATTGATACGAGATATTAGAGATGATAATAATTAAACAGAAAAGTGATAATATTTATAAAATGATTTTTTATATAATTTTGACATAATGTATAGTTAGGTAACTTCGATTTTGCTTAAGTGCAAACTAATATTTATTAGATTCATTTTGTTCAAAATAATCAAAACATTTAAATGTTTTTTGTTACTCAATATACTAAATTTTAAGTTATTTTATTTTCAATTGTTTAGTTGGTAAAATAAAGAATAAATAAGAAAAATATAAAATTAAAAGATAAAAAAAACATAAAAAAGTTGCAAATATTATTTAATAAAAAAAAATAAAAAAGTTTTGTTGTTTACATTTAACTATTTAACTATGTCATGTGTATAATTATGTCGCTATTATTTTTGTTAGTGTGATTTTCATTAAAAATATAAGAAGTTTAGAATGTTTTAGTATATTCTAATTACAATTTGTGTATAATAACTATACAATACTTAATAACTTTAAGAATATTTATTTTCAAACTTTAAATTATTACAATACGATCTTATAGCCTAACTTTAAATCTTTTTTAACAATGTTTTAAAGATTGTTAACACAACGGAAGGAGTTTAAATTATTTAACCGCACCTGTTTGTGATAAAATTCCCGTCGTATAAAAAATCGAATTTTTTTAAGATAAAGTTACAGCAGTAAAAATGTACTTTAATCATAAACAAATAGGAATAATGATTGACAGTTTTTGTAAATTTTCACATAAAAAATTGTTAAAAATAAATTTTTCAAACAATAACAAAATAAAACTTGCTATTTTCGTTTGTAGTTTTCATATTAATTTATTTTTTTTTTTTTTCTTGTATATATATTGTTGATATTATTTGGTTTTATAATATAGAAATTTTGGTTTTTAAAAAAGCGCAAAATTCTGGTCCTATTTAAATTGATAGTTTAACTACTTAACTCGTAAGCAACTTCGCATGGCATCTTAACAGTGAATTTTCAGCTTCTCTAAATGCTCGTAAAATGGCAAAAATGAATCATAAATCTTTGTTTTCAAAGTCAATGTCAATCAAGTTCAATTATATAATTACGTTTAAAAGTTTTCCTTTAGAGAATTTATAAGTATGTAATGATTCCTAAAACTTTTGATTGTTTAGGTTAAAGCATTACCTGCTTTTGTCTTTAAAAATGTTTTATATTACAAAAATTAACTTACGAACGGCAAACACACTTTCTACATTAAAAAATGTATTTGTAAGTAAATATAATAAAACTATAAAAAATAAAAAAGTTTCAGTATTTATTTAATTATATTAATCTTAATGCATTGTATATCATATAAATAATATAAAAATAGTTTTTTTTTAAGCCAGTAGAATAACCACAAATCAAGTGTATAAAAGTTGTCAAGTCATGACATTAAGTTAAATATGATATATTATAACAGTAAATTAACATCCGAGTTACTCTATTTCATTGTTACTATATCAAATTATAAGTGAACTTATTCTAAAACATTGCAAATATTCAACTAATGAAACATAAATAGTTTAAGATTGTAATCTACATTCAGTCTTATATAACTTTAATTATAAAAAAAAAAATTTAACTTCAAGTGCTAAGGCTCATAAAAGATAATTAATTATTAGTTAATAAAACATACAGAAGTGTTTTAAAAGTAGTAATTTGTCAAGTAATTTAGTAGTAATAAGTTAGAAACTATATTATTTTGAATTCCTAACTTTAAAAACTCTTATTTTCAAATAAAAAACTTAACGTTTTATGACAAGCAATTGTGTGTATAATTTTTCAAATATAATCAGGTAAAATAATATACTTTTTGGTACTATTATTTCAAAATCAGCCATTTATCAGCAGCAGGCTTGTTTTCACAAAAATTATTGAATAAGTTAAACTTTAAACAAATAACAAACTATAAGTTATTAAACGACCAAAGATGAGTGCTATTCTAATACCGTTTTTAAAAAAGTCTGGAGATCGAAAATACTTTGTTCAAAACTATAATAAGTGTACTTTCTTTTCGCATAAAAGACATGCAAATTTTAGGGTCAGCAGCATTTTTAATATTTAACTTGTTATTGCGAGAGTTTTTCATTAATTTTATTTTATTCAGTAATTGTGGGATACACATTATTAATTTTGTGATCAGAAATCACCTACTACTCCAGTGTCACCAAACAAAGAAAACGAAATGTTCACGTCAAAGTTACGTAGTTATCAATCCTGTGCCATAACATAAAAGTCGTTGAACGAACACGCATTCTATTCCCGTGACACTACACAATGAAACTTCTCAATTTATCAATATTTTATACGAACTTCGTTGGCTGAACTCAGAAATATTTATTATTTTATATGAGGAAAATATTTTTTTTAAAGTTTGGAAGGGTAAACATCTCCAGTAATATTAACTGAAAGATAGTCGAGCTACTTATGTCTAAATACTAACACAAAAAAAGTAACTTTTTAAGAAGCACAACTTGTATATAGAAATTTAAACTTATGTTTAATGATATAGCCTGCTGTCTGCTAAAGTTCAATTTTATTTTTAAATTTCTTAACAGTATTTTATTTAAAAGAAATGAAATAACCCTTTTTATAAATATATACTAAGAATAATTCATTATCATTGTTATAAGTCAGAACAAGTTCTAATAAAGATATTTTAAAAATATGAGTGATTAAAGATATTTAAGTTCAAGAATCACGAAGAAAACGGCTCAAGCAACAAACTAAATTAACTGAAAATCAAAATAAATCAAAAAAGAAGAAGTTGAGATGGAAGATGATGTGTGGAGACAAAGAAGTTGACATGGAAGATGTGTGGAGACGAATAAGTTGATATGGAAGATGATGTGTGGAGACAAAGAAGTTGACATGGAAGATGTGTGGAGACAAATAAGTTGATATGGAAGATGTGTGGAGACGAATAAGTTGACATGGAAGATGTGTGGTGACGAATAAGTTGACATGGAATATGTGTGGAGACGAATAAGTTGATATGGAAGATGTGTGGAGACGAATATGTTGACATGGAAGATGTGTGGAGACGAATAAGTTGATATGGAAGATGTGTGGAGACGAATAAGTTGATATGGAAGATGTGTGGAGACGAATAAGTTGACATGGAAGATGTGTGGAGACGAATAAGTTGACATGGAAGATGTGTGGAGACGAATAAGTTGACATGGAAGATGTGTGGAGACAAATAAGTTGATATGGAAGATGTGTGGAGACGAATAAGTTGACATGGAAGATGTGTGGAGACGAATAAGTTGATATGGAAGATGTGTGGAGACGAATAAGTTGACATGGAAGATGTGTGGAGACGAATAAGTTGATTGGAAGATGTGTGGAGACGAATAAGTTGACATGGAAGATGTGTGGAGACGAATAAGTTGATATGGAAGATGTGTGGAGACGAATAAGTTGACATGGAAGATGTGTGGAGACGAATAAGTTGACATGGAAGATGTGTGGAGACGAATAAGTTGACATGGAAGATGTGTGGAGACGAATAAGTTGATATGGAAGATGTGTGGAGACGAATAAGTTGACATGGAAGATGTGTGGAGACGAATAAGATGATATGGAAGACGTGTTGAGACGAATAAGTTGACATGGAAGATGATGTGTGGAGACGAATAAGTTGATATGGAAGATGATGGGTGGAGACGAAGAAGTTGACGAGGAGTTCACAAAAAAAAAACTTACATTGAGTTTATTGCATCAAAAAAATGAAAAAAAAAAACAATATTTAGGTTTTGTTATAAGTTTTTTTATGTAATTTTTTTAATTACTTAACTTTAAATAACATTCAATTTTTAAAGTAACATAAACATCAGTTTTTTTAAGATTTAATTAGCTTAAAATAAGACTTTTAATTCTACATACACTTTTACTTACATAACTCCTGCTCTGCAAACAGGCAAATAAAAAAATTAATTGTAATATGTATGTTAAACAATGATTGTCTATGTTTATAGTTTTTGTAACACCAAACTTAATTCTTACAAATTATGAATTACTGAATCAATTAATTAGTTTTACTTTAGAAAATGTTTTGTTATGGTTTGTAATTTTTTGCCGTGTTTTTAATCCATTACTCACTAACTTTTTATTAACATTTCAATTAAATTTTATATTTTAAGCACCAACAACAATTTACAGTTTTTTAATTTCAAAATTATAATTTTGTTTAAACTATGAATTACTGACTTAATTAATTATTTTTAATTAAGAAAAGTATATACACATGTAATTAAAAATACCATATTCTTGTTAAATAATTAACTTATGTACAATTTTTTTTCTATTTACTTGTTTTTTTATCTTTTATCTTTTTTTATTCTACCAATGGTTTCGGAAGGAGTTTGTGGGTACAGGTACTGAATGATAGACGTAAATGATTATTGATACATTAAAAGGTAATGTTGATATAACAATCTTAAGTATAAAAATATTGATAGAAACTGATACTAGACAGAAATAGAATTAAAAACAAAAATCTTAAAATGAAGACAAAATAGAGAGGTAAGGTAAGAGACTAAATTTAGAAAAATATAAAATTAAAAGATAAAAAAAACATAAAAAAGTTGCAAATATTATTTAATAAAAAAAAATAAAAAAGTTTTGTTGTTTACATTTAACTATTTAACTATGTCATGTGTATAATTATGTCGCTATTATTTTTGTTAGTGTGATTTTCATTAAAAATATAAGAAGTTTAGAATGTTTTAGTATATTCTAATTACAATTTGTGTATAATAACTATACAATACTTAATAACTTTAAGAATATTTATTTTCAAACTTTAAATTATTACAATACGATCTTATAGCCTAACTTTAAATCTTTTTTAACAATGTTTTAAAGATTGTTAACACAACGGAAGGAGTTTAAATTATTTAACCGCACCTGTTTGTGATAAAATTCCCGTCGTATAAAAAATCGAATTTTTTTAAGATAAAGTTACAGCAGTAAAAATGTACTTTAATCATAAACAAATAGGAATAATGATTGACAGTTTTTGTAAATTTTCACATAAAAAATTGTTAAAAATAAATTTTTCAAACAATAACAAAATAAAACTTGCTATTTTCGTTTTACAAGCATCTGATAATTTTTTATAGTTACTGTCGTAAAAGTTAAACTTTCTTATCAATTTAAATTTCACTCGGATTTTATTTTCTTATCGATAAAATCTAAAACGTTAGGAGTAAATAACAATTGTTAAATTTTCATAACATCTGGCTTTAATTTATTTAGTATGGCGTTTGACTTTAAATCGATAACAAAACAGAACCTAAAAGTACTATGAAGTTTTTCTTACCAAAACACTTAATTTTATTAACTAATTGTCTTATTAGTCTCTTGTAACATAATTTTAAAAGAAATACTTAACTCAATTTGTTGATATATTACGTCACATTGTACGGCAAACTTCTAGTTTAATAATTAGTTTTCTCTGTAGGGTTAAAGCTATTTTGATAACTTAAAGTGATTATTATCTATTGATAAAGTTATAATGATAATTTAGTAAAAAGTTAATTAATACATTTAATATTTAACTATTGATTGCTATAATGATACAATAACTATCAAACATATTTCTGTGAATTTAGATTAAAAAAACTATTATCATTTAATTATTTTCATTAAATTATCTAAATAATATAATAAATATTTTGCTTTAATAACTTATTAATTAAGTTTATTAAAATGAATTATAAAAAAATATAAAGTTTGAGTAGCTTTATCTATTTTTTAACAATCTTACTTAATGTCTAAAAAAATTCCACTAATGTTTGCTTAAAAAGTGTATAAAAAATAGGTATATAAACTTTTGATTATAGCTTCACAAGCGGTTGTGATTTGTTTAGGTAACAGTAATGTTGATATTATGCATAAGGCATTTTATGGGTTTGAGCATCGATGTAGAAATTTCATTGTCTTAAACTACAAATTACTTATTAAGTTTATTCTCAATATGTCATGCTTAGAAATATATTATGATTTATAGTTACTATATGTATAGTCTGCCTGTTGTAGTTTTTCATATTAATTTATCTTATTTTTTTTTTCTTGTATATATATATTGTTGATGTTATTCATTTATGATGAAGAAATTTTGTTTTTTTTTTAAAAGCGCAAAGTTCTGGTCTTTTTTTTTTTTTTTTTTTTTTTTTAATTGCTAGTTTAACTACTTAACTCGTAAACAACCTCGCATGGCATGTTAACAGTGAATTTAAGTATTCACTTAATTATATTAATCTTAGTGCATCGTATATCATAAAAATAATATAAATATAGTTTTTTTTAAGCCAGTAGAATAACCGCAAATCAAGTGTTTTAAAGTTGTCAAATCATGACATTATGTTAAACATAAAAAAAAAAAAAAAAACATTTAATAAATAAACTTTAAACAAATAAAAAACTAAAAGTTAGTAGTCTGGAGGACGCAATTCTATTCCCGTGACACTACATAGTGAAACTTATCAATTTGTCAATATTTTAAACGAACTTCGTTGGCTGAACTCAGAAATATTTATCATTTTATGTGAGGTAAAATTTTTTTTTTAAGTTTGGAAGGGTAATCAGCTCCAGTAATATTAACTGAAAGATAGTCGTTGTGTGGGGACGAATAAGTTGATATGGAATATGTGTGGGGACGAATAAGTTGATATGGAATATGTGTGGAGACGAATAAGTTAATATGGAATATGTGTGGGGACGAATAAGTTGATATGGAAGAAGTGTGGAGACGAATAAGTTGATATGGAATATGTGTGGAGACGAATAAGTTGATATGGAATATGTGTGGAGACGAATAAGTTGATATGGAAGAAGTGTGGAGACGAAAAAGTTAATATGGAATATGTGTGGAGACGAATAAGTTGATATGGAAGATATGTGGGGATGAATAAGTTGAGAGGGAACTCACCTAAATAGAAATTAATTAAACTTCTTAAATAGAAATAAAAATATTTATTATTTTATAAAGATAGTTGAACTATGAAAACATTCCGAGCTAAACTGCTCGAAAATATTTGGAAAAAGATACTCCAAATGAAATATTTTTTTATGATGATGTTTCTACGAAAGAAACTTTGCTTTTAAATTCAAACGTCCATGATGAAGACAAGAATATACCTTTTTGCTTGACAATTCCACGAGACATCTGTCAGAAAAAAAAACGTCGAAGTTGAAAGGGTCATGGAAAAACGGATATCAAGTTTATTACAAAATTGAAAAAACAATATTTAGGTTTTGTTATAAGTTTTTTGTTTTTTTTATGTAATTTTTCTAATTACTTAACTTTAAATAATATTGAATTTCAATATCATAATATCTGTTATTTTTTTTTTAGATTTAAATAGCAAATAAGCAGATATAATTAATAATAAAAATGTATGTTTAAATATGATTGTCTATATTTATAATTACGAAACACAAGTTTATAGTTTTTTTATGAATTACTGAATTAATTAAGTAGTTTTACCTCAGAATATGTTTTGTTTTGTATTTTTTTTAGCCATATTTTTATTCCATCCCTCACTAATTTTTTATTTTTTTATTTTTACATCTTCAATTTAATTGAGCTAATTTAGCAAAGTAAAATTTATTGTAGGCATATTGATTAGTAATCACCCTAAAAATTATAACTATTTTAGATAAAATTGTAATGTTCTTACTTATGATTAACCCCGTATATGGAGAAGACTTCTATAATTATATAAATTCGAATGAGAACTTTAAAGAATTCTTACATAAAAATTTTCATTTATATGAATGTTCAAACAGTAATATGATAAAAAATTTCTGCACCCATTTTAATTTCCTTTTTGAAAACGAAGTAAGTGAGAAATGCTCGTACGCAATAGGTTTTGTAGGAATTACTCACATGATAAGTTTTCAGGATATTTCACTATTCAATTTGGAGATGAAATTAAGGTATTTCATCATTTATAACCAACCGTATTTTGGAATGGTGGGAGAGACCAATTAAGCCATCGTATTAATTTTGTATATATCAGATAAATGATTCTTTTTGAGAAATTCCATAACCATGTCACTTTAAACTCGAGCACTTGAAATTGTCACACAAAATTACCGTGTATCATATGAAGTGTAATTAATGTGGAAGTTAAAGTTACTTGCTTATTATTAATTTTATTTTTGATGTTGTTATTTTTCCGCTCTCAATACTAAGATGATTGGGCAAAAAAAAAAAAAAAAAAAAAAAAAAAAAAAAAAAAAAATTAAAAAAAAAAAAATTTTTGGCGAACTATTTTTTTTCTCTCCACCTCTCTCGTTTTGGTTATAAATAAGAAAATTTAAGCTGGAAGGTAGATAGTATAATGAAGCTGGTCATGAAAACATTATGGATAACAACACTTTGCTTAGCTATGGTCTATTCAGATATAACAAGGAAGGTATATATAGACCTTTGCAAGAATGAGGTAATGCAACAGTTCAAAATTATACCCCCTGGGAAATGCATAAACAAAGGAAACACTACTAAAATATACCCAGTAAGGGTTTTTAAACCTTTTAACCAAATGTATAACTTAGGGGCAAAAGCTTGCAGAATGACAAAAGATACTTATAACTGCATACATTACCTTTTCGGCAGTAATGTCTGCAACTTAATAAGAACGGAACACCAGTTAGTAACAAAGAGGGAGTGTGAATTGTGGGAACAAAGACACTTCACTTCGGTTGGGAGACTCTTACCAAACGCGGATGGATCCATGACTACGAAAAACATTTTGGAACCGGAATATGGATGGTTTGGAAACCTAATAGAAGTAAAAAATGTTGAATTAAACTATCTAACAATTACAAAAAATGTGGTGACAGAAGAACTACATCACATATCGTTGGGCAAATTGTTTTGCAGTAGAAAATTCAAAACTTGCACAGCAGGAAACTGGAGAATCAATTATGTAGAACCTAGAGAAAAAACCTGTGAAACTATACCGAGGAGTGAAAATAAAACTCTAATAATTCATAAAACTTCAAAAGGAAACTTATTCGAACTAGACGAAACAAACTTAATTGTATCTAACCTGATGAAATGCTCACCAAAATCATTAGCCTGCCTAAAACAAAAGAAAAAATCGAAATTTTTTTGTACAATGACCAATCATGTGCTGGAAATTCCTGAGGAAAGCAACATTGAGCCAATTGGAACTGCAGATGATAATATACCAGCATCACTACGAAATATTCAAGCCACAATGACATCTATTGCACATGGATCGTTTTTGAACAGCGAAAATTTTAGGAACTATTTTAAATTAGTTACCTGTGAAATGGCACGGGCAAATATAGTAGCCCTTATGGGAAGTCAAAGTCTAAATCCATCTCAAGTCTTGTCTTATCTTCTCGAAAGAGAGGTACAGGCTATATTCGCAGGAGGGATTTTAAAAGAACTGAGGTGCTCAAAAGTCCAAGCAGTTTTGCAGCCTAATTTATATTATAAAGGTCATGTGTCAGATAGGCCACTATTTGTGGCCTATACTGGCACGGAAGCAAAGCTTACATCACTACGCCAAGGAAGATTTCTTACGGAAAAAATTAGCTCTACAGTTACACCTACTAAACGAAAGACATTTAGTTTCAATAACAGCTTGATAATATATAATAACAATACCTTAATCGATCAAATACCAGCACTGAAAAAGATTACAATAAAAAATGTTGAACTAGAGGAAAAAAGTTTCGACATCTTAGAGGAAAACCTAAATGAAGACTTACAAGAAGTTTCTTGGTCTGAAGAAGATGTTACACAGCAACAACTCAAGAACTTGTTGTTAATTACCAAGGAAGAATATATAAGTGATGGAATCAACATAGAAGAATTACTGGCAGAAACGCATACTATGGACTACAACAATGTGAGGGCCATGCTGGAAAAAATTAAATATTCGATTTGGAAGAAAATTAAGAATATCTTAGGACTTTTAGGACATATTTATACAATTATAGCAACAATCTTAATTGTTGTTGTTATTATTCAAACACTAAGGGAGAAATGTGGAAAAAAACCAAATGAGGGGGATAAAAAATGAGAAATAGGTGGCCGTTACTGATCATGTATATATTGGTTTTATTATTTTTTTTTTTGTTTTTCCTTTTTCCTTCATTAGCAACAAGGTCAGGGATAATTATTATAATATTAAACACATTATTTCTTCATCACATCACTTTCAAAAAAAAAAAAAAAAAAAAAAAAAAACAGAGCCACAGTATACTTAAATTGAGAATGCATTGAAACAATAGAGTAAAGTAAGTAATATGAACCTATAAAATTTACTGAAAATAATATTTATCCAAAAATAAAAAAATAAAACATGAGTTGGTTAAAAAATATAAAAATATAAAAATAATAAATAAATAAATAAAATATACATATAATAACGTTTGGATAACAATTATTCTTCTTAACAGCATTTTTGGTTTAATTAAAAATGAGTTGTAACAGCACGAACAAATCCGAAGACGCTGTGTCTTTGTTGGCAAGCGAAACTGATAGTTTAACAGAAATCGATGGAAACAAAAATTGTGATCACAGAAGAGACAAATATGATTCTGAAGATAGAAGATATGACGGTAGAACGGAAAACAGAAGAATTATACGTCGAACAAATAGTCATTATCGCTGGGATAATAGAAGAACGCCACCTTCCAGGTCCTCATATTATAGACGATCAAACTATCCATTAAGAAATAACCAGCCAAGAAGAGAAGAAGATATGAGACTCAACAAATCAAGATACGAACCAACTAGGAATGTGAGTAGGAATACAATGCCATCGAGACGATGGCAATCTAATGAAGGGTCATGGACAACATCAAAAAATATTCAGGAGAGTAATATGAAAATAAATATCAGCGCTACGAGATCAAGAAAAGTAGAAACGCAATCAGGAGATAGGACATTTTCCTCGACAAATAACATACAAAAAGGAAATAGTGGGAAGCAGGTTACTATGCCAACGAAAAGAGCACGAACGCCAACTAGCGAAGAGGCAGCCCAGACAACTAACAAAAAGCAAAAAGAAGATGGTACGATTCAAGAAACAAAACCACAAAAGGTACGAACTCAATCTGGTGTAAAAATTTTACATACGACGGAGGAGAAACGAAAAGAAAATAGCAAAGTTCAAATGCAAGAGACGGAGATATCTGAAGGAGTGGAAAATGAATCATCAACTAAGCTAAAAAAGCACACTTTAAGTGAAATGGAAGTTGCAAAGGAAAGATCTAACAACCTCGAAGATGTGGGAAGTTTTGTTAAAAATTCTAAAGAGTCTCACCTTGCCTACGACCAAAAAAATGTCAAGAAAATGGTCAAACAAAAAGAGGTTATTAAAGAAAAGGATGCAACAAAAGTTATGGTAATTGAGGATGAAAAAAATCTTTCAAACGTTACACATGAAGAGGAAGAAACTCTCCAAGAAAATGAGTTAGTGGAACTTTTACAAGAAGTACTCATAAAGAAAGCTGTACAATCATTTAATGATTCTAGCGTGAAAGGGGCAATGGAATTTTTGGGAACTGAAGTAGAAAGGTTAAAAGCCGAACTTAGAAAAAAAAGTGAAGTTATAAATGACTTAAGGCAGGACGAAATAAATTATAGAAAGGAAGGAACTGAGCTTTGTGACAAAATACTTAATGCCAACAATACCATTGAAATATTACAAGAAAGATTAAATAAGCAAAAGAGAAAAAAGGAAAACATCCAAGAAAAACTAAGAACTAAAAAACTAAGAATAACAAATCTCTTGAAAGAGTTAAAGGAACTCAAACAGGCAAACAAAGAGCATGAAGAAAAACATAGTAAAGAAATAGTCAAATGGAAACAACAAGTTAAAGAGCTCAAACTGAAAAATATAGAAGATGAAAAAATGAGTTGCTTGACCATTCAAGATGGACTCGAGAGATTTTGCAAAGCAAAAACAAATATACACCACCTGTTTTCTATTCAATGTGGAGATATTGATATCAATGTCGTGAAAAGAACTGCGTCCGAGGATAAACCAAATATCAAGATGAAATATAGAGACACAGGAAAGGAAGAGATTGAGACAGACAGTAAAAAATTGAATAAAAAACAAAAGTCATCTTTAAAAAATGAAAAAGAGAAAGTAGCAAATGACGGAGGGTTATTATCAAAGATTTGGAAAAGTGGAGATGAAAGAGATGGGACAGCCGAGATCATGGAACAGTCGCACGGAATCTCGAAGTCATCTATAAAAAAAGAAAAAGAGAAAGTAGCAAATGACGGAGGGTTATTATCAAAGATTTGGAAAAATGGAGATGAAAGAGATGGGACAGCCGAGATTATGGAACAGTCGCACGGAATCTCGAACTGCCTCCAGGTGGGAACGGCCTTGAAATCGGTTTCTAAAGAAGCTAAAACTTTTCCGGAAATAGAAGAAACGTTTAAAAACGAAGATCATTTGTCGCATTGGTTCCCTTGTGTAAATGAGACAAATTTAAATACACCAGAGTTTTTCGGACAAGACAAACCGAGTTCGATGTAGCACTCTGTTTTCCTCTCAATCAAGCTAAGTTTTAAGTCCCTAGCACTTTTCCACCAAGGTTTTACGAGTTTTCCCCAGAAGAACGAACCCCTTGTCCGAGAGATTTCCTTTTCCAGCAACGGGAGGTTCCTATCAACGAGAAGCTGTGTTTTACGAGTTTCCCCCAGAAGAACGAACCCCTTGTCCGAGAGATTTCCTTTTCCAGCAACGGAAGGTTCCTATCAACGAGAAGCTGTGTACGTACTTACAAGACAAATTGTAGCTTAGGTATTAATTAATTTTTTTTCAGTTTTAAAAATTGTGTGTAATTGCTAACATCTTATAATTAATTTTTTTTAATCGTTTTAAAAAACTTTATTAGTGTATTTCTACAAAAAAATGTTTTTCTTAGTATTTAAAAATAACTATTAATCTGAAAACTATTGTTTTATTAAAGAATTTTATTTTTATTTCAATGAAAATGCTTTTTATTTTGTCATGCTTAACCAAATTAACATTGTTCAAACTTAGATTAAGAAGTGATAGAGACTTCCAGTAAATTTAAATACTAGCATAATTTTTTCGTGTTTATTTTCTCATATTTTGAGTCTCGAACAATTCATGTTTTAAGGTAAAGTTTTACAGTTTCCTGTAAAAAATTAATTTCGTAATTTAACTTTTTCTTAGTTCTACTAACGACTGTAGTGAGGTTTTTTTGGGTGCAGTGTCTTAAGTTGGGTAGAGGTTTTAGCCTAGCAAAAGTAAATACAAACTACAAGTGCTCATTTAGATTATTAAAAAAAAAAAAACGAAGTTAGGGAAGGGTAGTATAACAAGTAGTAGCTTCTACTTGTTTCAAAAGCTAGAACGAGAAAATAACTTCAAATATTTTAGCACTCAGAAGATAAAAACAAATCAATTAAGTAAGGTAGGAAGGGTAGTATAACAAGTAGTAGTTTACTACTTGTTTCGAGAAGTACAATGAAGGAGTCAAAGATAAGTTAAGTGGAATTTACATCAAAGGAGTCAAAGTTTTAAGTGGAAAATTACAGAAAGACTTGTGCGTGACGTAGTAAGTAGAGAAGAGAGTAAAAAAAATAAATAAGTTTTCCTTAGTGTGTTAAAAGGATGTTTTGGGTTGTTGTGTTGTTGTTGACGGATTGGGCAAAGGGAATAGAAGCTCTGCAAAGGATAGTAGAATTGCTTGAGTTTTGTAAATTGTAACCAGCGTACAGTCACTAAGCTTAAGAAAACCTCGAGTCAGTTGTGGTAGAACTTCATCACGTTACTTTATCACATTGTCGTGTTTTGTTTTTAAATGTATATAAATTCACCATTCACTTAAAGTTGTTTTCTAGATACTAGATTATAAATAAGCTCAATACATTAAAGTTATTGATCGTTCCATTAGAACGTTTTATAATTATATTAGAATATATATTAGAATATATATTAGAACGTTTTAATATTATATATATATATTTTAACTAAGATTTCATGTCGTCCAAACGCTTATCGATGGACGACATAAAACGCATGACGCGGTCGCAAACTAAGGCGAAAAGCAATAATAAGCAATTACCTAACCTAACTACGACCGAGCCATCGGTCAGTGGTTATAACACTATATTAACTATTATTATATTATATTAATATTATAGAGCAAAGTAAAGTAATGAATAAAGTAATCCTATATTTAAAAAATTAAAATCCTATATTATTATACAATGATTTAAGTTTTTTAAATGCTAGTTTTAAAAATTGAATTTTATATTAAAAGGTTTTTGGGATATATAAAAACAGATAGTATGTTTACAGCTCATATATATTGTTATAGATATAAGTAGGTTCGAAAAGTTACGTTTTTAAGATTTTAGAACTATAATAACTAAACGAAGTGTGATCGTACTATTATTACACTTTGAAATTTTTTTTTAGTTTTATAATAAGACCTTTTGTGTGTAATGAAACAATAACAGTGTTTTAATTGTGGGCACACATATAAAATTAGTCATTTTAAAACATTTATTTTTTAAATAAAATATACAACTGTTAGAGATAGTTAAAACCAATTATTAAATTCCACTCAAAATCATAAATCAACTTAATTATAAATACTTTGAATGTGTTAAATAGTATAATTAGGAATAAGAAATGATAATGCTAATAAAACACTTAAATGTTAATGAAGTATTATTTTGTAACTTATGTGTACAAAAAGATTTTGGTGTTTTATCTAATAAAGCATTTACTTTAATATTCAACTAGTTTAAACATGCTTATGACTTTACTTTTGTTAATGATAAGTCATATTTTTTAGCAGTAAAAAGATATTAAAAAGCTAAAAATGTAGAATGTTTTGTTAGTTAAAAACAGTTTATAGATGAATATTCTTTTCTTTTGGCATCTAGTATCTTGAATTAATAACTACTTAAAACCTCAATTAAGCTATTAAAGTATATAAAAAATGTGTTGTAAGTTATGAACGTAACCCTAAACATTATGTATAATAAAATCTTATTATTTTAATATCTAACAAGTATTATTGTTTTTATAGAGCATATGTTTTTATGCGTTATAAGGGTAAATTTCTTTGTTTGAACTTTATTATAGTGAAGCTTGCATAACTTTTATAAAAAATAAACAGCAACATAATTACTGTTTTATATGCATCCATTTACAAAAAATTCAAACACTTATACAAAATATCACTTGCTAAAATAATTAAAAATATCATAACTAATGAATGAATTAAAATCGTACCACTTTCTTTGTACTTAAATTTTATTTGCACTTTATATTACTTAATAAAAAAGTATAAATAAAAATTTTGTTAAACGTATCTTAACAAAGTTTAAGTACTTAAGTACTGAAATTAATTATGTTTAAACCTTTTAGCGTTTAAAGTTAATACCTTTGTTAAGTAAGACTTATAGTAAACTATCTTTGTATAATATTTTAATTATTACCAATTCTATCTGTACGTATGATTGAGGTTAGTTTTTAAACTAAAACCAAGAAATAACATTTTAAACTTTTTTTACCATTTAAAACCAATTTTTGTGATTTATTTTATATCACCTTATTATTGACACGTTGTTAAATGCTTTAGTCATTGTCACAAAAGTAAAACTGTAATGAGTAAGTATTGCAGCAAAGTTATGAATTTTTTTAATATAAAAAAATTGGGTCGTCTATGTTCTAAATAGTATTTTAAAGTTTATTTGTTTCAACTAGTTTTGTATTTTTTAATTATTTGTTTTGACCTTTTTTGTTTTTCCAAAGAAAAGTAGATTTTGAGTGTTGTAATGATGAACCTTTGTTTTATTGTAATACATATACAAAATTTAGTTAAAATGATAGCTGAACAAAAATTGTACTATGTAAAGTTTAAAACTTTTATAACTACATAATTAAGTGATTATTTAATAATTTTTTGTTACTAGTCTAATTAATTGTTATAAATAGTTCATTTTTGTTATGAAATTGTTTAAAAAATCTTCCTTTATTGAGTTTAATGATCTATCGATAAGGTATGGATAAAGTGTTATAAATAAATCGTCATGACTAAAAAGTATATTTTTTTAAATGCAGTAAAACCTAAGTGGTCTTAAACTTTATAAACTTTTTAAAGAATAAGCTAAAGGGTTTCTCTAGTCATAAATTTTAAACGTGTTATAACGGTTTTGTGTACAAATTAACTTGATTACAAATTGAAATTTAACTTTTTAGAACTCATGTTTTAAATTGTTATCTGAAATTTTATAGCTCGTAGATTAAAGCTTTTAAACTTAATAACATTAAACGCTTAACTTATTTGTATGAAAAAAGTTTAAAGTTTAGGTACACTTTTTTTTAATTATGTTAACAAAAATATTTTGTGTAACCTTTGTTGTCGATCAATATAGTTTGATCCAATATTATTTTCATAAAAATTTCATCCAAAATTACACTGAACCGAATATTTTTAGATAGTATTATATCTAACACACTTTTTTTCTCACACAACCAAACAGCCGACATGGCTGAGTTTCAAGAAAGCAGGCAGAGGTCGCTGTCAATAAGCGCCAAGTGCATGGAGTATGAGCAGACGGTGATGTATGGCAAGCACAAAAAAGATTTGAGCGAAGCTGCAAAGAAAGCTTACAAACGAATGTCAAGTTTCAAAAAGGAGGACAGACCTTCAGTTCAAAAAACTACGCTTGAAGATGGAGGATTAATAAGTAAAGCTATAACTTCTTTGAAATACTGTTTTATGTATTCCATGGTTTCTGAGTGGTTGTTTTTGTTCATTTTGGGGCTTTTAATGGCAATTTTAAGCTTCGCTCTGGATTATTGCATCACTGCAATCCACGTAGCACAAAACTGGCTGTTTTTAAACTGCTTGCACCACAAACTCCTTTCAGTATCTGTTTGGGTCGGTCTGCCCTTACTGTTAATCTTATTCAGCGCCAAGTTCGTCAGCCTGGTCTCGCCGCAAGCAATCGGCTCGGGAATACCCGAAATAAAAACAATCCTCCGCGGCGTGTACCTGTACGACTACCTGAGCTTCAAAGTGCTGATCGCAAAGGTGGTCGGTCTCGTGACAGCCATCGGGTCCAAGCTGCCCATCGGCAAGGAGGGCCCGTTCGTCCACATATCCAGCATCGTGGCCACCCTCCTCAACGACCGCTTCTACAAGCTCGCCGCCTTCCCCTACGAAGACCAATCAAAGAACGTGCACGTCCTGTCGGCAGCGTGCGCGGTCGGGGTGGCCTGCACGTTCGCTGCGCCGGTAGGTGGCGTCCTCTTCAGCATCGAGGTCATTTCGGCGCATTTCGCCCTCAGAGACTACTGGCGCGGGTTTTTCTGCGCCACATGCAGCGCGTTTATTTTCAGGGTCTTTGCGGTTATCACAAAGAAGGAAAATACCATCACCGCGCTCATAAACACCAACTTCAGGCTCGACTTTCCGTTTGATTTGAAAGAAATTGGTATAATGATAGTAATTGGAGTGCTGTGCGGTCTTCTCGGATCCTTGTTTGTCATGTACCATAAGTTTTTGGTCAACTTGATAAGAAACAAAAAGATCATCAGAAAGTTACTGAGCCTGAACTTTGTTGTATACCCGATCCTGTTCGTGGTTTCCACCATGCTAATCACGTACCCGTTTCACATTGGCCAGTACATCGCCAGCGACTTCACAATGAAGCAGGCACTTTCCCAGCTCTTCGACAACAGAACCTGGTTTTCCATGAACGCCACCGACGTCAACGCGACGTCCCCTTTCCTCAACAACGGATTCTTCCACCCCGAAAAGAGCGTCTTCTTCACTCTTTCCCTCTTCTGCGTCGTCCACTTCCTGATGACGGCCGGCTCCATCATCCTGGCCGTGCCCTCCGGCTGCTTCATGCCCGTCTTCCTCTTGGGCGCCGCGTTCGGCCGCCTGGTCGGGGAAACCACCGCTTTTCTGATGCCCCAAGACTTCGTCGACGAATCGAGCGGGATCGCGCACCGGGTCATGCCGGGAGCGTACGCGGTGGTCGGGGCGGCCAGCTTCAGCGGTGCGGTGACGCACACCATCTCCACGGCGGTCATCGCCTTTGAAGTCACCGGCCAGTTGCTGCACATGCTGCCCGTCATGCTGGCGGTGCTGGCCTCGAACGCCGTGGCCCGTCTCATTTCGCCGAGCGTCTACGAGAGCATCATTAAGATCAAGGAGCTGCCGTACCTGCCCAAGTTGAAGAGGAGCGACAAGTACTTAAGCAGCGTCACGGTCGAGCAGTTCATGGTGCATGACGTCAAGTCCGTTTCGAGGACGGAAACGACGTACAGGGAGCTGAAGAGTTTGCTCAAGCACGATTTTTTCTGCTACCCCTTGGTCGAGAACAAAGCCGACATGGTTTTGGTCGGCTCGATCGCAAGGGAGGATTTGAACGACTTGATGAGCAGTTTTGAAAGTGCGAAAGAAGAACAAAGTGATAATAACTCTGCGAGTGTTTTGCAGGAACGAAAAGTCGGCAGGTTCACGACCAGTCTATCCAATGTAAGTCAGCTGCAAACTGACAACAACAACTTTGAACACCCGGAGACATCAAAACAAAACACCAACTTTTCTCAAATCCACGAGGAGATGGTAGACTTTTCCACGTGTCCAGTTGACGAGTCGCCGTTCACCATTGTCAGAACGGCCACCTTGCGCAAGGTCCACTCCCTCTTCTCCTTACTGAGCCTGCATCACGTGTTCGTGACGAAACTGGGTCGTCTGGTCGGCATCGTGGCGCTGAGAGAGCTCAGGGAGCAGCTTGAGAGAGGGCAGACGTCCAAATGTTTCGCGCCGAAACAGAGCAGAGTGAAGATAAATGAAAAAGTGCCAAATCACAACCGAGTTAGTTTTGCTTCGTCGGACAGCGTCGTGACCTTGAATGAAATCGTGGTCACTCCCGTCAAAACGAATATTGAAGATTGTGTAATTGATATTACGAGAGACAGCATAGAAAATAAAAACTTTTCAGACAAAGAACATGAAGATTAGTTTCCAAGGTAAACTAAACTGCCTATTTAATATAAAAATTACTTTTTAGCAGACTTTTGTTATTTTTTAACCTTTTTGTATATTAAAAAAAACTTCTACAACATTAGATTAATACTTTTTACTCTTCTAATAATATCTTATATACGATTTGTATAAAACTTTAAAACTATAAATATTACCAATGTTATTGATGGTTGCTATTTTCTAAAAGTATAACTTGTCTGCTTTATGACCAAGATAACATACTTAACTAATTACTTTTGTTTGTTACATTGTTATCATTTACTATAATATGTTCTGGACAAGACTTTAAAAGGTATCCAAGTGTGGTTCGACTCTGTAACCGATGGGTTTTTTCGTGCACCAGGTCCTAGGACAAAATTTTGTGAGCGCTTTTTTTCTCGTTCTATAAACAATAGTATAAAACCGAGGTACAATGATTTCAATCTTATTTTTTGTTTAAACTTTCTTTAATACCTCAGTTTTTGGTTAAGCTGTTACATTAAGCATTAAAATTTAATTACTTATAGTAATTGTACTTTTGTTTGCCGTTAAAACTTTTTGATGTTTTTCATAATACTAAGCTTCATAATATAGTAAATTTTAGAAAATTGACATAAAATGTAAAGTTAAATCTTAATTGCCGCTAGAAATGTTCTGAAATGGATGTTTTACTTAAAAATCTTTGTTGAGTACTTTTCAAGCTTACTACGTTTTGTTTTGTAAACTTTTTTCTTTTTTAAAATTTTCATATCTAAGTTTTTCTGTTTAAATTTATGTTTTTGAAGCCGAGTAATGATTTAATTTTTTTTTGTTAATAAATATATATTTTATTATTACTAAATTATATTTTTTATTGTGTACTAAGCCGTTTAAACTTTTTACTTTGAAAAATAATTCATAAGTCTTACATTTAAAAAAATACACAGTAATGTAAACAACAACTATAAATATATTTTGAAGTGTAACTCATAAATTTTTGATTTGAAAAATACATAGTAAACGTACACAAAAACTATAAATTGGTGGCTATTATAAAACAAAACATTTTTTTATAATATATGGTAATATATATATATTTATACCATGTTTTGAAATAACCTAAACAAAGTTTGTTTTAATAAATAAAACTTTTTTCAATTTAAATAAATAAAGTTCAAGTGTTAGTATAATTGCGTATAATGTTTGTTCTCGTTTATTCTACAATGTTTATAAGTAAAAAAATAAAACTATCTAAATAAAAGCTTGCATGAAAATAATTTTAGACTAATAAGGTGCTTTCTTAACTTACCTTTACAAAGAATATATAAAAGTAAATCTGGTTTATCCATTATGACTACTGTAATTTTTTCTTCTGTCGTTAAATAAATTATAATACTTTAAAAGGGCAATAGAAAGATGTACAAACCGAACTTTAACTTAACCTCGAAAATGTTAAAACTATAAAATTTGATAGAGTGTTAATCACTTTATAAGACACACTAAAGTGTTTAGAGTTTAAATTTATTTAGATATTTTGTTAGATACCAAATTCATTTTAAAAATATATTTTGTTACCAAAGACTAATTAAGCTAACTTCCTACCAAATCAAATTAGACAAAAATTTGTTGTAGCAATAGTTAAGCTAACATTCTAATTTTGTTATAAAATAAAAAATAATTTTTGTATCCGTGAAATTCTGACATGCAATGCAGTTTATGTATTAACTACTTAGTATTAGAATAAAAGTAGAATAAAATTTTCAGTATTTACTGAGTGATAAAACATTTAAAAAATGAACCAGTATGCCTAACAGTTTCAAGTTTAACCATCTAAACTAAAAAAATTGATTATCTTTCTTACCCTTTGTCCTTTATACAAATAAAACATATTTATTGTTTACTCGCTATATACTTTTTGATAGCTTTTCCAAATACAAGTATTTAAAATTTTCGGTTATTTAATACCTCTGTAGCTAATCATCGATAGTTTGATACGCTTATACAACTTATTTCTCGCTTACTTTTAAAGTTTTAGTTAGATCCTTTTTTTGTTTTACTAGAAGTTAAACAAGTAGCCAATTGAGGTTAATATTTATATAACAAAGTTACTAGATTTCTATGAGAAAATCACCACACAATTGATCAAGCATTAAATTTGTATTGAAAGAAGCAAATTTTTTTTTATTAATTATAACTCTTAATCTTTTGAAATCTTCCATCCAACTATGCTTTTTGATTATCACCTTAAAGTAGTTTCATATTATTGTAATTACACATTTTTTCGTGTCCCAAATTATTCTTTAAAGGTTTTCACATTTTACAGTTTTTTCACTGTTTAAAATTTGCTTAAAAATAATAAAAGTAATCAAAAGCTTATTTAGTAGATTTTTTATTTAAGCAAATCAGTATCGTTTAAAATTTAAAAAATCTATTATAATAAAAATTGCTAAAATATAAGTTTTTGCAGACGTCTATTTTTTACCATTTATTTTTTTATCATATATTTGACTAACTAATGTCTTACACAAAATCAAACTTGTCTGTAACTTTTTTCCTTCTTTAAGTCATTTTATTTGTGTATAGATATGATCAAAAAGTTGCGAAATCAAATGTATCAAACCAAATATAATGTTTAAAGGTAAAACTGTTTCGTCTGTGTTTTGTAGTTTTATTGTCTTATATACTACGTTACGTAAGTTTTTATATCTTAGTCTTAAGTACTAGACAATGAGCTTCTTATTAATCCTTTTTGAAATTTCGTACAGCTAAATTTAGCAGTAGTCCTATTTAAAGTAATTTTGAATACATAAATTGTTTTTAATTAAATACCTATACAATATTGGAATTACTTAGTTTATATTTTTTAAACTGTGATTGATAAGTTGTTTTAAGTCAATTTAATTCCTAAAGATAAAAAAGTGTTAAAAACAATAAAAATCACTTAATTTATAAATAAGTTTTTTAAATATTTTGTTTAGTAAAAAAATATTTGGTACCAGGCTCTCAGCATTTTTTAGTTAGTATAATCTTGTAGAAATAGCAATTTAATTAATCTAAAAGTTAATTCGTAGTTTATAAGAAAACAGTAAAGCAATAGTATTGTATTGAACCTTAATTTCATGCTTTAAAGATTTTAAAATTGCAAAGTTGTTCAGTAAAAACAAGTTAATATTAGTCAATACTAGTACAAACTTAAGAAAAATATTGTTGACTTTGTAAATATTTCTGAATTTGATTTTTTACAAAAACGTCACGAGTAGTTTCCTTAAAAAGGAACAATTTTTCAATTTTAATCTGATATTATAAAGAAATTTGAAAAATATTTTTTTAATTAAAGCTTTTTCTGTACTTGAACTAATTTTCTAAATGTTTCATGACTTTTCCTTTATTGATAGTAAAAAATAAATGATACTAGTGAAAAGTTCATTCATATAAAAATGTTCACTCTAGTTATATGCCTACACCTACAGATCATTGCAAAGCTCAAGTTTGGTAGCTTTTATTTGAAACTATAAAATACATTGTTTTTTGTTTACTTAACAATTAAAAATATTCAATTGTATTAGTATTTATCCGTGCGAAATTGACCAAAATATTTTGCATATTAGAACATATGATTTTAAATGCCTTAATTACCATCTTATAAGAAAGATAAGTAAAGGTTAAAAAGTAAAGTGGAGAAAACTGTAACTATAGTTTGATTGTCAAGCTTTGAGTTTCAACATTTTGAAATTAGTTAAATCCAAACCTAGTTATAATTTTTTTGTAGTAGCCAATATTCTAAAATATAGATACTGATATTTCCAAGTTTTACCTCAAACTATATTATATTCTTTTTTCCTGTATAGTTTGTAAAGCTAATGCTGAAATTGTTGTTTTCAAGGAAAAATAAATTATAAATATTTTAAGGTTTAAAGAAGTTAATAAAGAGGTGAAAACAATAATAAATGTTAAAACTAATCATGTGGTTTGTTAGTAATAGTAACACTAAAATAAATTAAAGGGGATTGGGATATTTTGTAACCTAAATCATACAAATTTTTCTGTTTTAAAAAGTAAGAAATTACAGTTGTACAGCTATATATAGGTTTTAGACCTAGAAGTAAATATAAATCACTCACTTGAGTTTTTTTTGTAATGTAAAACATTATAACACTAAATCCAATAGCTGGCTTGTTGTGGAAAGTTTTCATAACAAAATTTATTTCTTATAGATAACTTGTGACTTTTAAATTTTAAAACAAAACAAAAAACATTCTTTTCCTAAGTTTGTAGATAAAACTTAGTTGTAAACTTAGTGTGGTAGTGTTTATATCTCTTATAATCTTTTCAATTATCATGGGTGGTTATGATTTTTATTTGTATTGTCAGGCTCACAATTAAATAGCAAGATCAAATTAAAAAATTATAACAAAATTAAAAGAAAATAACAAAAATAAATTAAAAGTTTGAAATTATTACATTTTAATTTTCTAAACATAACATATTGTTAAAGTGTTACTCACACTCAGGCTAGTTAAAATATTTATAAAACTCATGCCAATGTAGGTCTTTTGACTTTTTTTTCAGGTTATTAAAAAAAAACAGATTTGTTTGAGTTATTTTTTGCAAAACTCATGCTGGTCTATAATTTCTCCAAGTCTAGGCAAGTTCTTATGACATTTACATCATTTTTTTTTTAATTACATTCTTTTCAAATACAAATAACTTTCTAGATACTAGTTCATTTTGTTTATATTTGCGAATTCTCAAGCTTAGTTTACAATAAATAGTTTAAATTTTTGTTAATGTTATTACAGTAAAATATTTGTTTAAAATTGGTTAATTCTTTGTTAAGAATAGTTCTAAAGACTAATGTGTTTGTTATAACACTATTTAATTATATTTCGCCAACAAGTCATTGTGGGTTCACTCTTGTAGCAGTGATCATATGGTTTGATTGTTGGTCTGATATTTTGTTGTGGTGACCACTTACTTATTTAGAGATTTGAGCTTCATGATTTTCCCACACTTGGTGGTTATAATTGTTGAGATTTCAGTCTTGTGGGTGTTCTTCAAGTGATCTACCACCATGAGTTTTTTATTGATTGAAAAGTAGTTTTTGGCCATAGGGAGTCCACATTGATTTTTACAAGTTGATCTTGTTTTGTATAGTATTATCTGAGCTATAATAATTTTTCAACTCTTAAAAATTTTTAAAGTTGTTTTTGAGATATGAGCAATCAAAGTCAGTGACCTCAATAGGTTCCTAATGGAAGGTGCAAACCAAAATAGCAAAAAAGACTATTTCACTAAAAATGTATTTTCTCCTTCATTTTTAAATCAATCTTCTTCAAATTTTTGCAAAAAGTCCATTACTAATATTTAAATCAATTTAATGCACAGTTTTTTTTCAACTTTTAGGCATATAATTAAAAACAAACATCTTTATTTTTTTGTACTTTTAATCTAAATTTATATTTATATATATTTTTAAAATTTTAACAATGAAAGTCTTTTAAACTATAAAAAGGTATGTTTCCTGAGAGTTTGAGGTCTCTAGCTCAAAAAGATTAGATAGATTTTTAGTGATTTTTCAAATTTCCTGGAAAACTGATTCTGAAAATTTTGTGGTTCATACATTTGTATTAAAAACTTTTTATAAAGTTTAAAATATATCAGAAATTATATAAAAAAATTTAAATTCTCTAAAAACTGGCTTTTAGTTTATATATGAAGCTTTCACAAAAGAGTCAATGTTATTTTTCCAAAAATATGTTGGACTCCACTATCCACTGTGGCCTTAATTTAAAATAAATCATAAATGGTGCAAGTAAAGTTACACATGATGTAACACTTTCAATTTTGCCCAAAAAACGTTTATTGTTGCAAAGGTTTGAGTTTAAGAATGATGTTTTTTTACCTTAAAAAATATTGAACTTGTATCTATTATATTTTTTTAATTAGCAGTTATTTCTCAAATAACTGTGATATGTTACCCAGATATGGTTATTTAACAACCACATGTTGAAATAATCAGTAATATTTCAAAATGTTTATAAAAAATATTGAAGTACTTTTTAAAATATATTCAAAGCTGTTTTACCTTTATATAATTTGAAAAGCTTACATTGCTTTAAATTTCTCAATTGTTTTATTTTTATATGCATATTTAGACACATAACTCCAATTTTTTTAATTTGAATTTAACTAATACTTAAGTGTACCTTTTTAAATAAGTTTTGTATATACAACTTATTTAAACTTTTGAATGAATGTATACCATATGTCAGGTTATTGTAAGATGAAAGCTTTTTAATAAGATGGAAACTTTACCAAACCAAAATCCTTTAGCCAACCATGGAACTCAAAATGGTTCTCAAAAGCAACCAGTTGTTCCAGAAACTCAAAGTAAACCACTTCCCAACAATGTATCTAAAAACCAAACTGTTACATTTTCTGACCCTGTTCATGAGTCTGCAATGTTAGTTTATTATGAGTGTTAGTAAATAAAGACTTTTAATTGTTATTGTTATCAGTTATACTTGTAGGTAACTTTGTACAAAAATGTTTAAGTTTAATAAATTGAGTACTTGAAGCTTTTTTTCAAATACATATGGTCTGCTTCAAACAGTCCCGCAGACTTTTTCATTTCTTTATTTTGATTTAGACATTCTTTAAAAAAATTAAACTGGTTTCTTATATGACAACTAAAAACTTATGATGTAATTTGATTAAAAAACATTTTATTGACTATGACTTTAGTAAAGTCTTATATTTTTTCAATTTTATGAAATTTTTAATATTTTAGTATGAATTATCTTTGTGAAGTAAAACAAACAAATTTTTAGTATAGTTTGCAGGTTTTGATAAAGGTTAAAATATAGCTACATCAATGTCATTGTCAATAGAATTTTAGTAGTAAAAATGACATCATCAGTTTATTAAAGAATTAACTTATTTTTCAAATGAATAACAAAATTAAAATATAAAGCTGAAAAGTGTGTAAGAATCTTAACCTATAGTTAAAATTTATCTAAGTTATTAAAAAGTACTAAACATTATTCAGTTATTAAAGTAGCTTTTAAATTTTTTTAACTTACCTAACTTCTAAATCTATTCTAAAAATTCATACCACATAGTTTTTAAATGACTTTTCTTTTGTAATAATTAGGCTCCATGAAAGTGCTTAGATTAATCAAAAACGTTTTTGAATATTTAAGTTTAATGTTTTAGTTTTTTATTGTATAATTAAAAAATTATACATACATAAGTACTTGTAAGGTAGTTAAAAGGGTAATACATATTAACATATATTTACATTTACACATTTTATTAATTTTTTTTCAAAATATATAATGCAAATTAAATAGTTTCACAATGTAGGTATAAAATCTAGTTTTATTTGTTTTTAGACCAAAGAAAAAAGGAGCTTTTGTCATCACTGGAGTGAAAGACGATGGAGATGAAAGTGCAGATGATATGGACGTCTCACACGCCTCCTACTCTGACTTGTCATACTCCCGAACTACAGATGCTGATCATGACCAAGAGAGCACTGCTTCAGAAGACACTGCCACAGCCATGTTGCAGTTGGAAAGCTCTGTGACCAATCAAATGCCAGCTAAAACTGTTGCTGCTGAAGTTGTAGCTGCTCCTACAGATAAAATCATTGTAAGTTAAATATCTGTTTGTGCTGTAAATTAGCAAAATAAAAATTGCTTATCATAAAGTCTGAGTTTACAAAATTGTAGTAATTTTAATCATTAGCAGTATAATAAAAATTAAATGTGTTTCAGCTGATAAATCACTCAGCTCTATTTAGAAGCTTGTGGAGTAGTTTCAAAAAATTATTAGAAAAAATAAAGAATTTTGAAAGTTTCATAAGATATTCTGTGGGGGACTATTTTAAAATTTTCTGCCATGGGGCCAATTATGAAAATGAGTTTGGAAAACCATGATTTAAAGCGTAATTAGACTGTCATGTTATATAAGTAGTATGATTGAAAAAGAAAAGTTTAAAAAAGTAAGTTTTGTTTAAGTTTCTTTTTTTCTAAGATTCAAATTAGATGTTTATAAACATTAGTATTATAGTCCATATAAGAGTTGATTATTGTTTACTAAATTTTTTAAACTTAAATATCTGTAATAAATAACATTCTCGTGCTTTCAGTGTTGCCATGGGTCACAATAAGTCAATTTTTTTGGGGTCAAAATGATCAAAAGCTAGTTTTTTAGGTTAAAATGGCTAAATGTCAGTTTTTTTAGGTCAAAATGGCAAAATGTCAGAATTTTTTAGTTCTAATTTACAAAATGGTAAAAAGTTAACAAAAAATTCTTAAAAGTCAAACTAAAATTACAAAATTTTTCTAGAAATTTACTTACTAAATTAAATTCCAAATCCTTCAAATGGTAAAATTAAACTTAAATTTTTTTGTTAACATTATGTTCTTTACAGTTATTAGTATACAGTTTATACTATTTAAATTGTTTTTAGGACATTCACACTATAATTTTTTTATAGTTAAGTTTATATTATTTATTTTTACATTCAATAACTAATTTATACAAAAACTATAAACTTTTAAAACAGTTGTTTTAATAAAGTATGTCTTATAAAAGTTGAAAATTAAAAATTGAAGCAGTGTTTATTATTTAAAAAATAATTATTTTCTAGTCACCTTATTTTTCATTCTGCTACATACTTCATTTATAAACAAAAAAAGTTTCTAAATATTTGACAACATAAATTTTAGTATAATTTATATATATTTTTAATACTGTACCTTGCTAAGGTCTCTACAGAAGTTTTAAACTCATACACCACTATCATTGTTTTAATTTTTTTATTTTACAAAAGCCACCGAAAAGCCAAAACAAAAACTTTTCAAAAGAAAAAAGGAAAAGTTTAAGACCACTTGTGTATTGTGATTAAAACACTCTTTGATACATCTATTTTTTTCGACAGTTTAAGTTTAGTCTTGATACTTTGAAATTTAAAGATTTTTATTCTAAAATTAATAATTATAATATGTTCGAGCCCTATTGAAGTTGTTATTATGTAGATTTTATAATTTCTCAAATGAAAGTATTTTTGTTTTTCTATCAGACATTTTTTAAAGATATATTTCAAATACTATAGGTAGTACTTAGTTTAACTAAGCTATGATAATTTAGAAACAGATGTTTATTGATTGTACCAAACTACTTTTAATAAGTGTATTATATATTTTGAACCTTAAGTAAGGTACGATGATATTTTATTGCGGTTTTTATTATTTTCAAGCAAATTAATTTAGTCTTTTTTTTGTAAGTAAATATTTAGTTAAAAAAGTTATTTTAGTTGTATTTTAGGTTATTGTATAACTATCTTAGTTTCCATAACACGTAAGTTGCTAGATTAAAAACATCTAATGATAATAATCAAAATAAAGAGTTGATGGAACTTTTGAAAGAAGGACAAAGTTTGTTAACATAATAAATTTAAGTTCTAAAAATGTAAAAATACATATTAAGTATTCTAAACGCGGAGTTTTATAAAATATTTTTTTTGAAAATATGTTTTTTACGTACAAGTTATTTCTTAATAAAGAAAGTCAATAGAATTATTTCTTTAAAGATTAAATATTTTAAGTTCGTGTATTTATGTTTTAATTCACCTTCACTAACTTAATATTCAAACAACAAGCTGATGCATTTATTCTAAGCTAATTAGCTCATTGAAAAGTCTTAATTAAAATTAAGATTGTTGACTACTTGTTTAAACTTAGTTTTTACTAGTTGGCATTATATTTTCTACAAGCTCAGATTACTGCTATTGTTGTGTATTACTGTAAGTAACTTGTAAATCTATTTAAAGTTGATTAATACCATCAATTTATACAGTTGATAATTTATATGATTTGTGCATTGTGTATGGTTAAACGTGTGACAACAATGTTAAAGTTAAATATAAGATAAAATAAGTATCACGTTACTTTGAAAGTTGTATTAGTTGAAGGAATGTCAACAGTCAAGTCAGCATTTTCTATTTGTTAGTGTTGCTTAAAAAAAGTATGCTTAAGTCATTTAGTTTCAAATATATATGACTGTTTTGATCAAGAAGTAATTTTCATTATTCAAAATTATTTTAATTGTTAGTTAATACTCATTCAAGTATTTCTAAAATTTAGTTTCACAAGTGTTAACTTTTGTAACAAAAAATATATTTTTTCAATAGTTTTTATTTATTATGTTTACTCATTAAAGTTTATAACTATTAATTAGCTATTACCTTAAATACTATTGAATTAAAACTAAGTCTGATTGCTGTAGTCAAATTTTAGCTCTTAGATCCTATTTTTTTGTGTAAAGCAACTGTTGGTATAATTTAAAACTTTAAAATAGTGATAAAAACTTTTTATTTAAAGCAATTTTTTTATCCAGTAGTAGAAGTAGCTTGTAAATTTAAGGACCAGAATAAACTCAACGTTTAACACAGAAACCAGACGCTTCAGCAACGAACCACCAGAACTCCCAGCAAGCCGCTCAGCCGCTGGAAAGCAGGCAGTCCTTCCAGCAGGTGCCCTCCTCCAACCCTTCCGCCGTCCCGCCCCTGCAACCTTCCAAAACCACCAACGCCTCAAGCTCAGCAGCGCAGCAGCAGCAGGAGAAGCAGCAGCCGGTGGCGAAGGAGAAGAACCTGAGGAATTACAAGTTCGTCAAGAAGGACACCAGCTACAACAGCCTACCCATCAGCAGGAAGAAGGGCAGGTGGGACTGCTTCGAGTACTTGGACTTCCACCTGCCGTCGCTGCCCGGCGTCGCCCACTCTTCCAGCTTTGTGAAAGTTGGTCGAAGTTTTTTTTAATTAGATCTATTTTTTACTTTTGTTGTGTGATATGTTTTTCTAACTTTAATGAATATCAAGGCACTTTTTTTGCTGACTACTTAAAACTAAATTTTGCATAGAGTGCTGGAGTCTTAAACTTACAATAAAACATGTTTCACACTTTTTTGTCAAACACAAATGTATTTGAACTATAGTATATAAATGAACAATTTCAACTTTAAAATTTGAATTAATTAATTTTTAAGCTCATGCAACATTGATGCAAAGTAAAATTAAGTCAATTGATAAAGTTCTTGTTTTGTTTTACAAGGTCGGCCAGAAGAACCAAAACGTCGACGCGCAGAAACCACCGCCAACCAGCAATCAGCCCCAGCAACCGCCTCAGGCTCAGATCGTGGCCAGTTCCAGCTCCTACACCCTCCCCCACTCCGACTCCAGCTCTTCGCTGCAGCAGAGGGATCCCACGCAGTCCGTTCCTTCGCTCCACACCTCCACAGTGCAGCACCAGCAGCACAGCATGCAGCAGAACATTAACCAGATGCAGATGCACAACATTCAGCAGCAGGTTCCCGCCAACATGCAGCAGACCGTGCAGCACTCGGCAAGCTCCTCCTCCGTCAACTTTCCCCCCAACTCCGAGCCGCCCAACAATTTTTATTTCTACAACAGCGGCTACCTGCCGCCCTCCACCAACCCGCTGGCTTTTCAGTACGCCGGCCACCAGCGGATGCCGTTCAGCGCCAGCCATCCCGAGTTAGTGTTTGTGAAAAAGCTGTATTTTTTATAAGTTAAATATTTCGTACTGGCTTAAAATTTATATGCGTTTTTATTCCCAACAAGTTTTGACTTTTTAACAGATGTACTAGCTTAGAACTAATAATTTGAAATAATACTTAAATTAATATTTTAGCGAACTTTACATGACTCTGTACACTTTACTTGCTTATCGATGGATTATATGCGCACAGATACGGCAGCAGTGACAATCCACCGCCCACCCCCTCGACCAACAGCAGCACCACCCCGATGAACAGCTTGCCTTCCAGCAGCTTCGAGTTCTTCGCTCAGGACGGCAGCAAAAATGAAAAGTAAGAGTTTGGATTGTTTAAAAAATGCGTGAAGTTATCTAATTTAAGTATTTTCTGACAAAGGGTTTATAGTGTTTTAATTTTGTTTATGGTATGTAGTAATAACAAATTTATATTTTAAATTTTGTTATTGTATAATATTATAAGTCACATTATTATCTTGATTCTACTCAAATAAGTAAGTTTCTTGGAAAATAGAGTAAATTATTATTTTTGAGTATATGGAAAAAATGTTCCTTTAAGTTCATTTTTAGGAATATGATATATGAATACTTTCAAATTTATTATAAATTTTTGTTCTTTTATAAATGTGCTTTCCATAATTATTATTATCACTTTTTTTTATATATCTTTTCTCTAAACTACTGACTTTCTTTTCTTTCGCTTTCTTTTTACAGGCACATCGGCCAGATAGTGAACGACATTTTCCACCATCAACTTTCGTAAGTTTTTTCTTTCTTACTTTTTTTTATTTAATCCCTTAATTTTACAAACATTCTCTTTCTACATTTCCTTGCTACAAACTTTTCTATATGTTTTGATTTCAACCAATAAGTAGTTTTTGTTTTCTATTGATACTGCCACCTGAATCAAAGTTTACAATATATTAAAAATACAATTTAATTTTTTTGATGAAACTTTTAGGTATGTATTATAACCGTTCTAAAACTTAGTGTTTCGAATGGTTTTCAAAATACAAAGCGTCCTGTCGTTACTTCTATTGAGATGTTTGTAAAGTATTTAAATTTCATTTTATTTGATACCTGTAGTATTTTAATTGCACGTTTTGATGCGTCCTAAATGACTGCTTCTTCAAAATATGTTTTACTGTGAGAATTAAAATTGTCGTAACTTGTGAAATTATTTGTTTAAGAAATTTAACTTCTTTTTAATTTAATTATTGCTCCTATTCGATAGTTATAGCGTTAGTTTATGCTTATATAGAAATACAGTCTTCGATATAATAAACTTCGCTGTTTTATTTTAAACCAATCCTTAAAAAAACAGTCATTACTCATTATTAGACTTTTGCTAGTCTAAATTAGTCTCCGAGTCTCGATGTTTAATATTAATAGCGATGTTACCAGTTGGTTTTTACTAGTGATCTACCGGATCCAAGATCCAGATCCGTCCGGTTCCTAATTTTCAATAAAACAGGTAGCAATTATTCAACGAAAGTTTTTATTTAAAAATTTTTTATTTTACAAAATGAATTTATTTTGAGCCCTGGTTTAGATGTAAAAAGTATGTATTAGTATAAACTATTTCTTAAAACAAATTAAAGTTTTGTTTAACAACTGCTGCCTCTTAAAGCAATAATAACCTAATTTTTTAAATACTTTATTCTACATATATCAGGGTTGCAACTTTACCTGGAAACCTGGAATTAGAAAAGTTTGGAAAAATAACCTGGAAAAACCTAGAATTTTGAACAAAAATCACTTAAAAAACCTGGAATGTTTAAGAACTTTAGCATGTTCAGGAGTAAAATTTCGATTTGACACAAAAAGTTTATCTTATAGATAAAAAAATGTCTTCATCAAAACTTTACTTATTAAAAAACACATTTAAAGTAGCTTTACAGTATCTTTTCAATGTTTATAAGCTATTTAATACGGTTTCTTACCTTAAACTTAATTTTAAACTAAATATAGACCCAAAAATGTATTCTTTTAAAAAACTGGAAGAACTCTGGAAAACATGTAAAATTTTTTGAAAAAACGAGTGGAAACCCTGTATATATATATATATACATATAAGGTATTATAGTTATTATGTTAAACAAGAATGTCAGCCACAAACTCAGTATACTAAGTACACTCATGATAACTCTAGATGTTTTTCAATTTTGTTAAACATTTTAGATAGCTCAACACACTAATGCCTAGTTAAAAATTAAAAAAAAATAATGCTAACTAAGTTTTTTCTAAAAAACTTAAAACATTTAGGATCCTAAAAATTTTAGGATAGTAGATCCAGTAGATTACTAGTTTTTACTCTTCTTGAATTTCAAAGTTAGTTTTAAAATAATGCGATCAAAGTTGAAGAGTTCAATAGGCTCTTTATGGAAGGCGACCACTAAAACGGTTAAAAAATACAAATTAATTAAAAATCTATCTGCTACAGTTTATGAACAGTTGTTTTCAAGCTTTTCCATTCTAATCTTTATAAAGATATTAATAATTTCTAGAAAGGGTTTTTTAAATTTATGACTAGAAATACTTTTTATTCTAAAAAAAACGTTAAACTTATGGTCATGAAATAAAATAATTTGCCTGCTTCAAATTGCTTTTAATTGCAAAGAGCGTTTTTCAAACGATTAAGGTGAAATGCTTATAAAACGGCAAAGATAAACTTTTATTAAATTTTTCAAAATTATAAGAATATCGGTCATACTTTTTGCTCCATACATTAGTATTAAAAACTCCTACTGAATATACCTCAAAAGTTTATTAAATTTTCTGTATGTAATGCATTCTAGTAAGGTCCCATTATAATTTTAAATGAACATAAATTACACATCATTCTAATGTTAACATAGTAAGCTTTTACAAAAATAAAGTTATATACAAAGTGTTAGTCTATAAGGTTTACAAAGATGTATCAATAAGTTATATCGGGTTTATGTTTTATCCTTTAATTCAATACCAACTAGTATGTTAATTTTTTAAAGCAAAAAACTGATTAACCTTAATCATATTAACTCATATATGAGTATTCTAAGTGTGTCACTGTTCTTAGTTGAAAAACGTAGAAGTTAGTCATGGTAAGTCATGTTAAGTTAAAATAAAAACCTTGTATGCTCCGTCATTTATTATTGTCATAAGTAGCTTAAGTACTGTGAAAGTTTTTTTTTTAATCTTAGAGTACTATGAAAAACAGCAAATGTATAAAACAATTAAGGACGATTATTGAAGAAAGTGCCGAACAAATTAGGTACAGTTTAGATTTATTTATAGTTTTAGTTTATTTACTTTAGAAGTTTTTTAATAAAGGATGTTTGTTTTTTGTAACTACCAGGGTTACCACGGTCAGGCTAAGTCACTTTTTTTTTGGATTCAAAATGACCAAAAGTCAGTTTTTAAGGTTAAAATGGCAAAAAGCTAGTTTTTTACGTCAAAATGTCAGAATTTGTCAGTTCTATTATACGAAATTCTTTAATTTTCAAAGCCTTAAAATAGTAAAATTTCAAAAGTTTCCTAGAAACATGTTGGACTAATACCCTATTTGAACAAGTAGTTGTTATATGTAATCTTTTTAGTATTATTGATCTGTGGCAAGGACACTTCCATAGTGAAACCTAGATATATACACAAAAGTCTATTTTGCAAAGTTTTAAAGTCAGACTGTTTTTTGTTTAATTAAGTTTTAAGATCTAACAATTAACTTATTAGATACTCAAAGAAAGTCTGTAGCTAAAAATTACTAGTTTAGATAAAAAAGAAACCTGACAGAAGTTTTTATTTTGGTTCAAAAATGTGTACTGAATAAAAAGTGCGTACCAAAATGTGTACTTGTTAAAATTAACTACTCAAAATACGTATTTATCAAAATATGCGTACTCAGAATGCGTATTTAGATAGAAGTGCGTGCTTCAAACGCGTACATAAGAGAAATTTAAAAGTCAGGCCAAATCGGTCAAAATCGTAATCAGGCTAAATTTTCAAAATTTTACAGGGCAACCCTGAACTACTTACTTTAACTTTTATTAAAATTGTAGCTTTAATATTAGAATAGATTTTACTTTAGTAAATTGGAGAAATGATGTATTAGTATATTTAGAATTTTGTTTTAAGGGTATTTGGTTTTAATAGAAATATTACTTTTAGTTACAAAAATTGTTTTGTGCTTGTAGTTTCTATTTAAAGCATTGTGTTGTGTTTTAATTTCAAGTAAATAGAAAAGTTAACAAACTTTTCTTTATAACAGTTGTGCTTGAATATTTGTAAGATACAATACTCTTTTTTTTATAGTAAGCATTATTAGATTTATTTTGAGAGAATTTAACAAGATTTTTAAGAATTGTTTTTAAAGACTTTGTCAAGTTGAGCTGAAACAGATTTCAAAAAACTATTTTTTTAAATCGATGCAATACTGATTTTAATTAACATTGAATTTTATAACAACAGTTGTAATTATTCGGATTCCTGTGACATTTGATTGGTGGATTAAAAGTTATTCACTGCTCACCATCGATGCTATGCATACTTAATTATTGATAAATGTATTATTATTAATTAGTGCAACGGTTATTGATGTTTCTAATTTAAAAAAACTATTGTTGCTTGTTTTTCAATTTCAAGTCGGTCTTTGGTATTGAAAAACTTGCTTCACGCAGTTTTTTTCAAAAGCTCATTTCAATTTAATATTGCAAAATATTCTTATAAACTATCTTTAATTTCTTGGTTGCGTTAATTAAAAAATAAGTTAAAGCAGTTCTTGTCTAAATTTAAATTTACTTTACTTAAATCATGCAACGTAAAAGACAATGTTATTACTTTTTTAAATTTCAAAGTTTACTTTCAATCATTTACCTAATTTTGCAGGGAGGCCCAGCGTAGCGTGAGAATTGAAAACAGAATTGAACAAGCCATGGTTAGTTCAAATAATAAAGCCGTGTAAAGTAATGCATTTAAACATTTGTTTGTATTTGAAATATTTTCGTTCAACATAGTTTATGTTGTTGGTTCTCTAAAGAGTAACCTTTTTATAAAACTTATGTTAGAGCCCACTGTTTAAGTTTAGTCTATCACTTGTTTTACAGCAGATAATTTTTGTTTGAGAACTTGAGGTTTAAGTATTAGGATAATTATGGTCTTTTGAAGATTGATCTATTAGGCAAATAATTGTTAGACAGGTTGTCATGTGTATAAATTTAAAACTTAAGTAGAGAATAATATAAATATATTAAAAAAAAGATTTGAAAGTATTGTATTAATTTATCACGAAGTTGTTAAATACATTCTATTTTTAATTGAGTGAAAGCAAATATTGGAACATTAAAGTAATTTACAACCATACTTTTCTTTTTGTGGTTTTTCTTCTAACTCGTTTCGCAATGTCCAGGTTCACTAACATTTCGGTTTTCCGTAAGTTAATCGATTTAATTGACAAACGTTGTGTGCACAACTTAATTAAATCCCACTGAAATCTGCATTGTTTGTTTGATCAAAACTTCAAAAGGTCATTTTTGTAGCTAAACATCCTTTACGCTTGTCTGTTTGTTTAAACAGTTTGATTAAAGGCATACCCAATAATCTGCAACTCGTCAAAAAAAAACATTAACACATTGTTTAGTCAAATATTAAAATGTTTTTATGATTTAATGTCCTAACCAAATTTTTTGGTCATGTTTCTTTCTAAGGACCTTTAGGCTAAATTAATATGTTATATATAATTTAAAGTAATGTTTACTTTATACACAGTTGTAAATGCTTTTAAAATGTACAAGTATTTATCTTTATATGAAGATAAAACGAGATTGAAGCCAATATAAGTTTCTCTATAAGATATGTTTTTATAATAATTCAAACATCTCTGCTTTAAAAAAGTATATAACATTAGATTATATGGTATAAGTTTTATAGGAAAGATAAATTAAAAAAAAAGTACAAAAAAATTAATAAAGCTTGTGTTGTGCTCATAATATTCAACAAAACTTTTTTTATGCTAAAAAATATTTTAAACACATATTTGATTAGTTTGAAAATGTTAATTAGGTAAAATGTGTTCCACAATTATAAAAAATATTTTTTCTGGAGTTAAGTTTTACAAGCAGGTTTTAAATAATTAGAGTTTATGAAGTTTTGAAATTCTAATGAAATATTAATTGGGATTTTTTCCACAAATTTTTACTTTTGTTTAATTTTTTCACTTTAAAGTTTACATTCAAAATTCATAGGTATAAAAAACATCAGAAAAGTTTGGTACTATTATAAAAAGCTGAATTATTGAAGTTAAATATTATAAAAACTACAATATAAACATTTGTTGTTAGTTAATATTTAAAAATATTATTTGATATTTTAAAATTTATTAAGACTGTCTGTATGATTAAGTTTGTCAAATTCATATATTTCGTTTCGATGAAGAACTTTATATTAGTATTCCATTCTGGTTTATTTAAAGTTTTTTGCACCTAAAGACTCCAGTATTTTTAAAACCAGAAAAACACTAATACTTTTTATTTGAATTTAATTTTTTTTTGTAAAATATGATTTACACATTAGGTAAAAAACTAGTTTAGAAATGTAGGATAAAAAATAATAAATTTGTATTAATTAAACAAGCAAGAAGTTCACAATTTATTAAGTCCCAAGTCTAAATTAGAAGTATATTTTAAGGAATTAAAAAATACTAAATTGTTGTGAAACACTTTTCGCCAAGGCCGGACTCTCAACTTTCGCGCCAATTCCACGTTACTTTGTTTATTATGCTCGAGACATGTTGTTTTTGTTGTCCTTAAAACTTGTCAGTTTGTTCTTTTTCTTTGCATTAAAAACAACCAAAACAGCGTTGTATCAGATGAATATTTTCCTGAATGATGGTTTCCAAGTCAAATTAAGATGTCAATTCAAGCAGACCTGATTGAAATGCAGACGCGAACCAAACAGTACCAAACGGCAAGCCATAGATTCGTTCCGCTCTACCGCGCACAACTTGCCAGCCTAAATTTGAGAGCGCTCAATGCGCTGTGTGTGTGTATGTAAGCGAATATGACGTTTTGAAATGCTCTGCGTTTCAAACTGCACTGCGTATTTGGTTTTTCTTTTCGCCTTTGATATTACGTGTGCTTGAAGCTGAAATTTTCATTGCTTTTGAAATTTACCTTGAATTTTAAATTTGAAAATGATTTTATATTATTTCTTGGTTTGAATCTTTAATTTTGAGTGCTTTGTTTAATAAGTAAGGTTGAAAAAAAGCAAGGATATCAAACGTAATTTATAACAATAAGTATCCACTGTAGATATAAATAGGTCCATATATAAAAGTTTTTACGGTTCATAAAAACTGTTTGAATAAGGAGCACTCAAAAGCCTTATATTTTCATAACATAAAATAGTTGAAATTATTTTATGCTTTTTTCTCAATACTTTTAAAACTAAGTTTAGAACGGCATTATGTCATGATAATTTCCTTCAACTGTTTTAGAAAATTTCGATTGTTTGTAAGAGAAATAAATTTGCTCTTCAAATGTCATCAAGCTTTAATAAATATTTTATAATAAATATCATAAAATTTATTAAACATTTTATGATACTTTTTTTAATTAAAATGTATTTTTTGATGAAATTTAGCATTAGCTTTAAGGATAGTTACTCACAGCAATAGTAGTTTGCTTAAATTTGTTAAATATTTAGGTTCAATATACATATCATTGTGTTGTTTCAAATAAATAACGGCACACAAGTGCTTTACTAATTTGGATTTAAAAAAGTATTAAAGTTATTGGCAACTGTGATTTTTTTTCCAATTTCTAACTAAATTAATTTTTTGAGTTACTAAAAAAAATAGCTTAACTTAAATTATTCAATAAATTTCCTTTAAGTTATTTTTTGAAAATTAATGTTTAGCTGTATTTACAATTTTACTTTGACTTAAAGAATTGTGAAGCTTAATCAGAGTTATTAGCATTGTTGAGGATTGTAGTACGAAAAATGTACATGTGTAAAAGCAGTTAATCAAAAAAATGTCATCATTTTTCTTCATACAAATTACAAACAATTTAGTCACGACTTTCTCAAGCTGCTATTGCGAAATTCTTTGCTTGAGTATTTTCAAACACGATGTTTTTACTTTAATGTTTGACTGTTTGGCATTGAAATCACTGAATTTGCAATTCTCGTAAAACCGTATATACTGTTAGGGTTAAAAAAACTATTATAGTTGTTTGATTTTATTATTGATGGTGTACTCTTGAGTATATTATATAAATATCTCAAAGTAATTTCGTAATTTTTTCTTCGGCAAACGAAAATAACTAGCATTCAAAAAAATTGCCAAGTACAACGTTTTAACTTACGAACTCAAACAAACGATTTTCAGATGATTATTCAAAAAGTAATCAATTCAGCATTTTCCAGGGCACTGCAAAGCGCCACCTTGATCGATTTTGTGAGAAATAATAAACCAAAATGCATTTTTAGGACTTGTTACCGAGCTTAAAAAAATATTTTCTCTCAAAAAGCCATTTAGTAAAATATGCCTTTTTTTTCACCCCTAATTTTTTTTAAATCCAATTTTTTTTCAGGACCTGGTGAAGCACCACCTGACCGCGTCGGTGAGGTACGAGATGGCGGAGCTGGTGAGCAAGAACAACTACCTGCAGGAGCGGAACTGGAAGCTGCAGATGGAGCTGGAGGTGCTCAAGGGCATGGTGACCCCGGAAACCATGGCGACCGTGTACCCGGTCAAGTACAAGGAGTTCATGGTTTGTGAATGAACAATTTACGTTTCGGTTGCATGGAAGAAATTTTTAAAGAAAGCTTTTTTCGTGCGAGAGTGTTTGCTTTGTAAATATTAGCACATTTTTTGTTACTTCCTCAAAAAACATTATTTTGTAAGTCGCAAGTGACGTAAATGTAAGTGTTTTTTGCAGCAGTTACATGAAAATGAAATATGCTTAATGTTTAGCCAGTTGCGTGTGTAAAATCATCAATTGATTTGTCACATGTTTAGTCTTACACATTGAATTACCAAAAGTATTTTTCTTCTTAAAAAATTAGTTATTCAATAAAATTTATGACTAATCAGCTGCTGAATATTCCACCAATGCGTCGCTGATTTGTTTAAAATTTGTAGCGCTAAAGAGCATAAAATAGTTTTGAATTATTACGAAACCAGGGACAAAATGATGCGATAACATTAAAAAGCAAACATATTGTTAATAAAAAATCTAAAACTTAGATGTATTAACTTAACTTGAAAAATAACTAATTTAAGTAATATAACATAAAACAGTTAGTTTTTAATAATTTATAAAAAAAAAATTCTGATTATGGTTAAAAATGACATCGAACATAAGTAGTGTTTACATAGTGTTTTTATAAACCACTAAATATTAATAATTTTTTTAATAATTACCTATAAAAAACCAAATTTACGTAAATTTTAAAATAAACAACTAAAAGAAACGTACTTTTGTGTAAAAAAATATATAAAAATCAATAGTGATTAAATTTTATGTTAAAACTCAGAAAAAAATAAGAAAACCTAAAAATGTTATAACTTAATCAGTTTCAATAAAAACAATGGTATTTAGTACATTTTGTATATAAAATAAATAACAAAACGTCGTTTAAACGTCATGTATAGATCAATTTTTTGTATGTAAATATCAAAATATTATTAAAAGATGGTTTGATGAGAAGTTTATAGAAAAATTAAGTATAAATAAGATTTCACGTTTTAAGAGACAAGAATACACTTTAAAAACATTTTGAATTCTACTTATAACCCTTTAATGCACAAATGACAGAATATTAAATATATGGTCAAAACAGGTTTACCAAAGGAATTAAATCAAGGTTCGTACAATCAAAAACTTTATTTCAAATTCTCATTGGTTAATAACCCGTTTAGTAATGAATTTTATTAATTCTTTGTACTTTAAATAACATTTTTCATTTGTATTTAAGCTATTTTCATTAAAAACACTCAGAGAAAACAAAATTTTAAATAAAAAATAACACAAAACGCTTACAAAACATCTTGATTCGAGATATTTATCACATATAAACAAAAAATAGTAAAAAAATATTTAAGCAAGTTTTTAATATAAACTTAAAATAGTTTATTTTTGGCGAAAATAAACATAAAAGTATAAATGAAAAAGTTTTAAAATTATTGAAAAACAAAACTCTAAAAATAGTTAAGAGTTAGTTTAATAAAGGAGTAAATTTTATAAGATCCATTTAGTTTATAAATAAAATGAGTGTAAGGGGTAGGCGTAGGATTCAAAAAAGTTTATTAATTATAGGTTAAATATTAAGCTTATACTTAGGCATAACAGTTTAAATTAATATAACTATTACTTTTATTTAGTTTAAGTAAGTCAATTATCTTGTTTGTTTTGTGTATTAACTTGTTGTGTGTATTGCGTATAATTTTTGTTTTGTTGTTTTGTATTTTTTTAAATAGAAAGTATTATACTTGATTAAATGTAATGATTAAATTAATTTAAATATTAATTTAGTTGTTTTGTTATGTTAACAAAATAGGTACATAATTAATTATGTTATCATATTTTTATTGAATTAATATTTATGAATAAATTTCAATGCAAAAACTTTTGAAAATTTGTTAAAATTTTTACATTAGTTAAGGCAAAATGTGCTGCTACATCACAGGCAACATGGACGAGTGGATAAGACAGTGTATTTTTGCTCAGAAACACCTGTGTTAGGGTTCAAAGCCCACCACTTCCATATTTTTATTTATTTATATAATTATGTAAGTAACTACATATAATTATAAAAAATAAATAAAAAGCCAATTATTATTTATCTATTACATTCAAAGAGTATCTTTAAGAAGTACGCATCCGTGTAAGATAAGTATAAGTTTAAGGGCATAGGAGTGTTAAAACACTTTTTTTAGAATGTGATTTTATTTTATATAGTTTTAATGAGCTACAAGGTGCTATTTACAGATTTTAAAATTCAAAACAATCTTTGAGATATAGCCGGTCAAAGTCGGAGGCAACAATAGGTTCTTTATGGGAGGCACAACTAAAACAGTAAATAACTACAAATCACTAAGAATATATCTTCACCTAGGTTTTTTGAGATAACTACCTCAAATTTTTAAGAAATGTTCCTTGCAATGTTTAGAAAAGTCTTTTGCGAAAACGAATAAAAATTTTATAACAAAAAAACAAAAAAAAAATGTTTTTTTTTTTATATATATTTTTTTAATAATTTTAATAATTCCTTGCACCAGTATTTTTAAATATTGCAAGGAACATTTCCTAAAAATTTGTGATGGTAATTTCAAAAATGCTAGGAGATACATCTTTAGTGAATTCTAGTTATTTGCTGTTTTAGTTGTGCCTCCCATATGGAACCTATTGTTGCCTCTGAATTTAACCGGCTATATCTCAAAAGTTATTATGAATTTTTAAAGTCTGTAAAAAGCAACTTGTAGTTTATTAAAAACTATACAAAACAAGATCACATTACGAAAAAAGTGTTTTAACTCCCCTATGCCCCTAAATTTATTTTTACAGGTGGGTTACACTTTTTCTTAATGAATAACTGACCTTTAACTAACCTTTAACTAATATTTATTTCTAAAAAAAGTGTTTTAACTCCCCTATGCCCCAAGTTTGTTCTTACCTTACACAAATGCATACTTCTTAAAGATACTCTTTGAATGTAATAGATAAATATTTAGAAAAATTTAAGCGTACTTTACACGGATGCGTACTTCTTAAAGATACCCTTTAAATATATAACATATATGTTTTAAAAATTTAGTGAGTATCTTACATGGATGTAACCCCCTGGACTCAACTGTAATTTCCTTATGCTTATTAAATGGAAGAATCACAGTTATATAAATAAACAAAAACATGGAAGTGATTGGCTTTTAACCCCCTATAACCTTAAAAAAGTTCTTGTGGCAAATTAGATATCTGTTGTTCAAACTATGTTTTAGATCCAAAACAAAGTTATAAAAACAATCAGAGGCCTAAGTTACCCTGTGAACTTTATTTTATACATTTAAACTGAACTTAATTAAAACTAACTATAACTGTAAATATTATAAGCTAATACTTCAAGAAACAATATAATTTATATCTTAATATATACTTGTTTGCTACTCTTTGAGTCATAAAATCTTCTGTGAGTAACCTTAACCTTCCCGGAGTTTTTTTTAAATCCTTAAATACTTTTAATAAACTATTTAAAAAAAATTCCTGAGGTTTTCTTAAAAATCTCAAACTGCTTTGAGTTTCCCAGAGTTAAAAAAAATTAAAAATTTCGTGAGTTTCCCTGAGATTTTCTATTATTTGAAATTTCTGTGAGCTCATTAGTGTGTGGCAATCCTATATATATTTTATTACATAAAAGCCAATGTGAATTTGATAATTATCTAGTATGATGTTGCACCAATATCTAACTGAAATTATATTGTACTTGATGTATTCTTAACTATAATTTTTGGCTAAAAATTTATATTTATAAGTACATAAATTGATTTATATATCATAAATTAATAAAACTTAAATATATAATTGCTTTTATTAAACAATATAAAGCAATTAAATCTTTTCAATTTTTTTTCATTGATTATGATATTGTAAAACATAATCAATCCAATACTTTAGTTTGTCATAAATAAATTTTATTCTCACTATGTATTTAAACCTTGTTTAAAACAATATATATTTCAGGCTAAACATAGTTAGCATAAAACATTGATTTTTAGCCTAAAATAATGGTTAGAAAGACATTAAATTCAATATAATTTAAGCTTGACATTGATGCAACTTCATCCTAGGTAATTACTGTGAATTTCTAAACCAAAATAATGAACCCCACCACTCATAACCTTATATTAGAAGTAAAAATAAATAATCCTAAGTTAAATTGTTATTAAAAAAAATTTTTCATGCTACAAATGTGTATTTTCATGTTAAATTTTATACAAATTTCTGAAACTAGTAAGGTTTAATGTTTGAGAACAGACTATTGAATTTTAAACTAAGTCTTTTGCTAACTTGTAACAACTTGTGGCTCAAAAATATGATAAATAGCATCAAAATTTACGGTTGGATAGTTTTATTTCTATGAAAATAGATCAGCCAATCAGCGACACATGTGTAGAATATTCAGCCCACTAATCAGTAACCACTTTGAAAATAGTTTTAACTGACTATTGTTTACTTGAGGAGAATTAAGTTACATTTAATATTGTATAATTTAAAGATAAGCAATATAATCTTGCATTTAAATTTTATTTGTTAAAGGAAATGTTTTGTAATACTTTTCATAATATCACTGATACTTAATTTAAAACAAAATGCTGCTTATTGTGGTTGCTTCACAAGGAGTAGTATAAAAAGAAACATTGGTGATTCATATCAGTTTAGTTCTTACTTTATACAAAGTATCTTTGTTTTGGGTGGAATTTGTTTGCTATAAACAAAAATAACTTATCGAATAAGTCAGTACGTAAATATACATTGAGTTAGGTATATGTTTACAAATGAAGTTTTTAAATTTTATTCAAAATGTTTAACTAAATATTGATTAAGTCTCAAAGATGTAGTCGGAAATTTAAGTTGGTTATCTAAAGTTTTTTTTTCACTTATTTGTTAGCATATGGTATTGTGTAAAAAAATTGTTTAACATCTTGAAGAGTTAACTACTAAAAGTTATTGTTTATTTCAAAACTTTAAGCTGTTTTAGTAAACGTTTTCTTCTTCAATCTTATTAATTTTAACTACAGCGTAAACTAAGGCAGTAAGTAAGAATTAAAAAAATACTATTTGGTAAACAATTCACAATTTAACAATTTTGTCGTACTTTTTAGTCTCAATACCAACAAGAAAAGCTGAAGAAGCAGCAGTCTCAGCAACAGCAGTCGGGCCAGCAACAAAATCAGCAGCCGACTCAGACGAGTTCCCACCAGCAAATGCAGCAACCGCCCGTCAACTTTCAGGTTCCTCAGTTGATACACGTTTGAGTAGAGCTTTTATTGTTACCATTTTGATAAGTTATCATTGTTTATATAGTTATTTGCCTTACCTAAAAAAGAAAGCTGCTCCATTTATGGGATGTAAAGAGCTTATTTAAATAGAGTTATGCAAATTAAATATTTTATTTGTGACCGGTTTCGGTGGCAAAAAATTGCGACCTTTTCGATATTTAATTTTTGCTTGAAAAGGTCGCAATTTTTTTGCCACTAAAACCGGTCGCGAATAAAATATTTGATTTGCATAACTCTATTTATATAGTTATCTTGTTTAAAAAATGGTATTAATTGAGGCTTCGTGATTCAGTTTAACGGCAAACAGAATCTCCTTTAAGTTGTTTTGTATAGTAGTAGTAATTTTTTGCTTTACGGTGGTTCAATAAATTAATTTTAAAATTATAATATAGCCTGACTTACTACGCGGTATTAAGTGATTTATTATCAACAGCAACAAAGACAGCCGCAACAACCTTCCAACGTACAAGCGAACCAACAACTGCAAAGTTTGTTTCCATTTTTTTATCTAACATAAAATCTTACAAACAATAACTTTAAATTAAAACAGCAAAAAAAAAAAACTTTGACATAAGAGTCAATAAAATTTTATATGCATTCATATGTTTAGTTTATAACTAAGTTAGTATACACAGGGGTTAATTAATAAATACTCAGTTATTTCGTACAAAACCTAAAAATAAAGTTTATACAAATTTTTAAATTGTTTTACAGCTTATATTAAGTTTAATTCCCAAAGTAAGAAGGCGATGGCGAATATAAACTTTAAGGAAAAGATTTACCAGAAATTTATGCAACATTTTTACCTTCTCTTCTTTGTATAATCCTTAATGGTTTTTTTTTAGTCTTAATAATTCTATGTATTAACGTATAAACACGTGAATTTAAATTTTGTAATTAATAAAACATTACTTCAGCATTATTCTTTAAAATATTAAAATGATTTATCTAACTTATCTGTGGTTGCAACCATATGACACTTTTAATTCTTAATCCTTATAAGTTTATATTTATACTTGCCTTGATTAGAATTTTAAAATTATGTTTTCTACCAAGTTTTAATGCCATTATGGAATGCAGCATTCTGTTTTGTGAATAATTTTTGGTTGCTTAAAGTGTCAACTTTTAACTTTGAAAATTGTTGAAAGTAAACTTTGAAAATACATTTTGTTTTCGTTTGTAATACTCAAGTCACCTTACGTTAGTTATTTATGCAGTATTTTAAATGTTTATAAATAAAGTTCAAATGTTTTTAAACTTTACTTTAGAACATTAAAATTGTAAGAAATTGGTGTATATATAGATTTTGCACATGCCTTATAAAATAAAACAGGTAATATAATTTTTTAATTTAAATTCAAGAATACTTTTTATTGCTACTTTATTGTGAATCAATGTTCATTATAACAAAATATACGTAAGTATTGCTTAAAATACGTATATTGATGAGACAGGTCATTATAAAAACAACTATGTTTTTAGTATGGTTTATATAAAGAAAATACAAATTTACAAAAAGTATAATGAATATATTTTATATAACGAATATTTTTAGACATTTTTTAATTGGTAATTTTCTGAATAATATTTTTTCTTGTAAAATAGAATTTCTCAATAAAATTTTTATAATAAGAAACAACATTTACATAAACTTCCAACCAACTCTTATTCAATTTTCTTTGTTTTCAAGTGAAATAAAGTAAATAATGAATAATGTAAAGCTCAAGTTTATTGCTTGGATTTTAGGTTTCTTGAGTAAACTATCTAAACACAATGAAATAAGTAGACCTTTAAAAGCTGTAGTATGAAATTAAAGTAAGTTTTAATTTGTTGTGTTATAAAGTGGAAGGCAAAATTCAATTATTAATAAAATGTTCAAACTAATGAAAACTGTTTTAACTGTAAGGAATGATTAATACCTTTAAAATTAGTATTAAATAACCTATTTTATATAATATGAAAAATATTATAAAACTAAAAAAAAACACTACTACTACTACTTAAGTAGCTTGTAGTAAATATGGTTAATTAAACAATTAAAATTGCAAACATTTTAAACCAGGTTTGTAATTTTAACTCTGTATTCAAGAAACTTGGCATATTCTACAATGTTACTAAACATCAAGTTTAAAGTAAATTGGTAGTTTTTGAAAACGTTATATTAAAATTGTTTTTAGTCTGTTATTGTTGAAATATCATTATAATTTCTAATTTTTAGCAAAAATAAATTCTGATAAAATTTTAAATGTTAACAAAACCTCAAAACTTTAATCTTATTTTTAAACTGAGCTTAAAATATTTTAACTTTACTATAAACCATTAATTTAAATTTTCAACCAAAATATTGTTAATTTAATTTCTTGTTTGAAGTTTAAAGATTTCGATCTTAGTTTCTTTTCATATTAAATTATGTACCTTATGTGATAAAATATAGAATAAAAACTTAGTTTAAGGTAATGTTTGTTTTTTTTCTATTATTTAAAATTTTTATAAAAATGTAGTTTTTAAGTTATATTTTAAACAAAATAATATAATTTTTTTTATTCTGTTTTAGAGAAGGAACAAATAATAATTATTGCAAATCAAGCTATTAATTATTTGTAAAAAAAAGTTGTAGATTGTAAATCTAAAAAACTCAAAATGTCCATTGTTTCCTAAATGTACGACTATTTGTTCCTCAAATATATTAAGTTTAAATGATGTATAACGGTATAATTTTCTGATATTCATAGAACTAAAGTTTCCAACTTTAATTTGCCGTTCATCTTCGTCTAATTAATAAAATTTTTAACTACCTACTATTTTAAAAGCCAGACTGTTCATAAAAATATTTTTGTAGTTTCCATTAGCAGTTTATGAATTATGGTTAAATAAAAAAAAGAAAGCTGAATTTCTCAAAAAAGAAATATGTAGCGCATTGTTTTTTTATAAATGAAAAAATAGAATTACTTGTTGTTTATTATTGCATTTTTATCTTTTAAAGGTTTATAAGATCAATTGTTCTAAGAAGTATATGCACTTAAGTGTGTATATGCTTTATTATTTGTACGTAAATTCAAACACATATTTGTGTAGATCAGTAGTTTTATACGATATTCTAAATTAAGATTAAGTAAGAGAGTTTCAAAATGGTAAGAATTGTTTATCTAAGTAAAGAACTCAGTTTTGATTAAACCTTTTCTTTATAGAAGTTGTACAAGTATTTAAAAACATACAGTTTATAAATTATACAATAATAAACATATCTAACTGATAAAAATTACTACTGTTTGTTCTACAGTTGGAAACATGTCATTGAGACTAAATTATCATTTATTTTGTTTAATACATGTGTATGCGTGAATACATGTCACACATGTACATCATCACACATGTGTGTGCATCTGCAAAGTTTTTTACACTTTAACCAAACCAATTATTTTGCTACCTACCAAGTTGTAATTAAACATATTTATACAAGTACCAGCCAAACATACAATGTGTTTTTTTTTGTAACAGAACAAGCGCAGGCGATGCAGCAGCAAAACGCCCAGCTCAACGCGAACGCCAGCTCCAACAGTTTGATGATGGTGAGTTTCGTTTAAACTGTTTCATTTTTGATAACAAATCTCATTTGTCAGTGAGGTGTGCGCTAAAAACTGTTTTTAGTAGCAACCTTTTCTTCCCCTGCCATTTTGGCTTTTTTAAAGGTTATCTCTGGTAGTAAATATTTTTGTATGTAAATTGAGTTAATGTGCAATGAAATTTGTTATTGCAACCTAAAACTATTGTAACTGTCTACATACAATCATAAAGTTAACTTAATTTGTTTTAATGGTATGCAGGGTTGCCAAAAAAACCTGGGATCCTTGAAAGGCCTGGAATTTGTGAGTTTTCGTAAAAAAAATTAGAAAGACTTTGAATTTTGAACAACTTTTACATGTAATATGAAATTTTGGTTAGGTACAAAAAATCTAATATAAACATAAAAATTATTTTATATCATTTAAAGTTTTATTTATTATAAAACACAAGTAAAATAACATTACAGTATCTTTTCAGTATTTTTATAATATTGATACAGTTTTTTACCTTTAGCTTCATTCTATTCTACAAATGGACAAAATACTTGAAAAGACCTGTAAGAAAATTATAAAACGTAGACAAAAATTTCAAAAAACTTTTGGCAACTCTGAGTATGTAACTCACTTTTTTATTTCATTAATTGAAGATGTTTAAACCGACTAAGAATAAAAAGCTAATAAATATAAGGCAGCTAAGAAATAGTTAGAACAGTTGTTCTGTCATGTGAAAGGTGAAGTACAATTTAATAAAATCTGCTCCGAAGATGGATATTTCAAACTATTACATTTTTAATATTTTACTACTTGTTTTCCACTTTATCAAAGTTGTGTTTTCATGTTGTCTTACAAAAGAAAGTCTAAAAATATGAACTTCAAACTCTGTTTAAGTTATTTATATTAAGAAAAAATTAAATACAGGTTTATATTAAATGCCAATTGTGCATAAACAAAATATTTTTAAGATGTTTCGAGAAACTCTGGTTGAAATAAGCTGATTATTTCGGTTTGACAACTTAGAAATGCCTTAACAAAAACTATAATACAAAATCAATAAGTTTCAACTTGATAAATATTTTTTTAAAGGGCGGATCTTCGCACAAGCTAAACCTGCAAACGTCGCAGGCTTCAGCCACCAGAGGCCAGCAGACAACTGCCCCTAGCAACATGATGGTTACATCTGTGCCTAGCAATGTGATGCAGCAGCAGCAATACACCCAGCAGCCTAGCAACTACACTACGTCACAATCCCAGATGCACATCAACACCCAGTTCCATCATCAGTACGTCACCAGCCACCAACCAGGAGCTTTTTACTACCAACAGCCGCCCTTCAACAACCAATTCTCCAATCAGCCGCCGCTGATGACCACCGCGGCCAATCAGCAACCGATGTTTACCCAGGCGGGCAACCAGCAGCAGGCTTACTACTCGAATCCTCCAATCACGACCGTGGCTTCTGGTGGCGACGTTATTCAGCCGAATCAAGTCCTCCCTAACAACCCGCAGCAAGCCGGATACCCTGGCAACGGAAGGTTCCAGGCCCCCCAACAACAGCAGCAAATGATGTTTGGAAGTAATGCTTCAATAAACACGATGGCTGCCGGTGGCAACGCGGCCCCCGCGGAAGGCCAGCAAGTCAACAGGAACAATAATAATTTGAACAAAAATTCGTAGCAGCTCTATTGCTGTGATCGAATTTAATTTAGTTTTGTTTTTAGATTTTCTTTTCTCTTTCTACCAAATTCAAAAGTGCATCAACGACGCTGCGTTAAAGAATAAAGGTTTTTGATAAAGATAAATATGATGTTGGCACACTAAAATGCAAAATGAATGTTGAATTGCACTGCTGCTATGATACTTGCCACCACCATTTGCTTTCGCACCTTTTACATTCGTATAAAAAGTATTTTCAAAAAAAAACAGTTTTGCTCCCTCAGAGTCAAACGGAACTCTGCTTTGTATGTCTCGAGAGTTTCTTTCTCGGGAGAGAAATGAGGTAAAGAGCCTGGATTCGCTACTTGTGATAGCGTTGCATTAATGGTAATTACAATTTCAATCTTAAAGTGATTTTTATTATTGAAAAATTATTTCTGAAAATATTCGTATTTCTTTCGTCTTTTAACTTTGTTACCATTTCAACTTGATCTTTTCGCGGTAGCCACGTTTTAGTAGCAATATCTTTTTTCATCCGAGCTAGTACCTAACTACTTACTATGGCTTATTTCTACGTTTTAGCATTGAAAAATTGTTAAGTGCATATTTGTTGTTTGAAGTTGCCTCAACAGTGACAATTTTCCATCAAAAGCGACAATTTTCCATCCCACTTTAGTTGCGATAGCACCTCTACAACCAACCTCTTTCTCGATCAGCTTTTGTCCCGGAATTTCAAAATGACATATTTTTTTCTATCCTCTGTGACGTAGGCTATTATGTATTTACAAAAATGAATTGATAAGTATATGTGGGGTTTATAATTAAAATTTCGATAAAAACTTTTTTTTTTGCATTCCTGATATTAGAAATGTGTCCTTTCATTAGAAGTACCTTTTTTTCGGAGAATTTCGTTTCATTTCTTTTTAACTAACAATCTGACTCATCGATAACCTTTATGTTTTCGTTAATCTGTTGATGATTGCATGTAAGTATTAATTATCTTTTTATGATGTACATTTAAACTGCTGGTTATTGCATAAACTTACATGTAATCTTTTCGAAACTGCAGCTAAACTTGCAGCTAAAATTTAGCACTATTATTATTTTTGTAAAACTTTTTTTTAAACTTTGAGTTTAAAATGATGTAGTAATTTTTTCTAATTTATGTTCAAAATTATATTAAAATATTGAACTTAACTATAGATTTTGATTTTTTTTATTTGTAAGAAAAATCGAAAATTTTTCATATGACACATATAAATTTTTTTTTTAGTAAAAAATATGTATGTTTATCTTTTATACATTGTCTCAGGTTTTTGATGCTTCAAATTTTTAAACTATCAGTAGTTTTATCTTCTTAACTTTTCGTGATGCTAATAGCATGTGTTATGATTACGCTGCTATAATAAAGCCTTAAGTATTTATAAATAATTAATATCAAATTAAAGTTTTCTAGAAATTCTGCTCGAAATTAAACTAGTTCAATTAGTTAATGTTACTGTTAAAGAAATACTAGCTATGAAATTTTATTGTTAATTTAAGAGTACTTAAATGTTCTGTTTTTGTAATTGTTAATAAGATGCTAAAGTTTAATGTAAATCTTTTAAAAGTAATAAAACCCTTGAAATAACTTTATATGTTATCTTCAACTATATATTTTTTACTAAACCGCTTCATTAAAGATGTTGAAGCAAATATTAAAAAAAAAGTCTTAGGGTAATTGCACACCCGAGTCCAGTCGGATCGAGTTAGTTTAAAATGCAATAGTATTTTTTTGTTAATTAGTATTAAAAATATTACAAAAACAGTCACACTAAATTCGTTACAAAAAATTCCCGCAAAAGATGCAAGTAAACTATTGAACATAGACAAATCCATATCAATATTACTCTCACAAGTTGTAATTAGTTTATGTTGTAAGTTCACAAATACTTGTAAAAATTTTCTTGTTGCTACAGAAGTAACAAAAGATTCAAATTGAAATTCCCACAGGTTAGTTTTATTGGTATATGTTTTCGCAATTGGATCAATACAAGCTTGTTGATTGATGCATAGTAATTTTAATTTCTTCTTTTCACAAAATACTAATATTTTTTTTTACTGTAGTGGTATAAACTGAAACCCATTTTTAAACTTAAGTAAATAAACTTTGTTACTGTATTAAATTTATTTGATACTTTTATACTTGTTAATTTTTCTAATGTTCTACATGAAACGGTTGGAAAACTTTACTAGTTGTCGGGTCAGATGTTCCACACCTTTTGTTCATAACTGGCCTGATTTGTTCAACATAGATTGTTCTCTTTTTTTTTTAATTGTCTTCGCACTACATTAAAACAAGACAATCTTGAAACTATAAACACAATTTAATTAAATCATACTTGTTAATTGATTTTTTTGTTGAGCAGTTCATATAATGTAAAAATAACCTGTGGGCCAGATCCTATCCGAAAGCTGAATGGTGTCCCAGGCTATTCTGTGATAAAAATGGTTGAACTGAAAAAAAAAACAGAAACTGTTGATGTAAATTGATTGTTAGGTAGAAAACTATCATAGAATATATGAATAAACAACGTGCGGCCCGCCTAGCAGAAACCTCTTGCGTCCAGTGTACTTTTTTTTTAGCTTATGAAAAAGAAAAATATAATAGAATATATTAGCAAATGTTTTAAAATCTGGTTTACCATGCAAAATAATACTTGCTAAACTATTATTACATTGCGTAAAATGTCTTAGTATGGATTTCAAAAAAAAAAACGGCCTGTAAAGATTTACTTTACATGTCAAGCCCGTGAAAGGCTTTTATGGTAAATATAGCATGTTAACTAAAAAATTTACCAACCCTTGTTTAGATAATAGATATTATTCGAAATGTAATAAACAGGGTTGCCACAAGGTCAGGAAAAATGGGGATTTTTGAAAAAAAGACAGAAATATGACAAAATCTAAAAAAAAATCAGATTTTATCACTTTAAATTTACAAAATTCCTTATTTTCCAAAGCCTTAAAATGGTAAAAAAATCCAAAATTTTCCCAGAAATTTAAAAAATTATTTAATTTCCAATGCCTTCATCTGGTATAAATTATAAATATCCTTTACAAAACTGAAATTTTTTGACATATTGAACAAGTACCGTACTTAAGCAAGCAGTTTTTTTAAGCTTTTTAGTATTAATGATCTGTATCAAGGACACTTCCATAGTGAAACTGTGATATATTCTCAAAATTTTATTAGCATGATTTTAGAATCAAAGGGGTTTTTTATTTGTAAATTGTTGAGTTCTTTATAATTAAGCAGTTAGTTTAGTATTCTATGTAACAAGTTGATGTGTAAATCACTTTTTTAACAATTTGATCGTATATTATACAGTTTTAACTAAGCTACAAGACGCTTTTTACAGTTTTTAAAATTTCAAAATAACTTTTGAGATATAGCAAGTCAAAGACGGAGGCTGTAATAGGTTCCTTATGGGAGGCGCAAACTAAAATCGTAAAAAAAAGATTATTTCACTAAAAATCTATCTTCTACGTTTTTTGAGATAAATATCTCAAACTTTAAGAAAATGTTACTTGCAATATTTGAAAAATTCTGTCGGAAATAAAATTTTCAAAATTATAAAAAAACATTTTTTTTTGACATATTTTTATTCTGTTCCGACAGAATTTTTCAAATATTGCAAAGAAAATATCCTGAAAGTTTGAGGTAGTTATCTCAAAAAACGTAGAAGATAGATTTTTAGCGATTTCTATTATTTGTTGTTTTAGTTTGCGCTTCCCATAGGAACCTATTGTAGTCTCTGACTTAGACCGGCTATATCTCAAAAATAATTTTGCTTTTGAAAAATCTGTAAAAAGCAACTTTTAGGGTTGTTAAAACTCAATAAAATAAGACCAAACTGTGAAAAGGTTGATTTATTATTGATTTTGTGATTTAACTTACAAATGAAGTCGATTCATAAAATTAGAATTACTCATTGCGCCAATTTTAGTAAACTGAACTCAGTGTTTTTAATTTATCCTTTCAAAAAATCACGTTAACACCTCAACTGATTCTACACAGGTACATTTTTAACTAATACACTGATTTGTTTAAACTGAAACATTTTTACAGAAAGAAAAGTCTTAGGTTAGTTATTCAAAAAATGTAAACAAACAAGTTTGACCTTCTTAGCTTCTGTTTTGAATTCGATATTAATATTTAAAATTTGAAGCTATTCAAAATTAGCTACTTCTTAATCTTAAGATTTAAACACTATGAGGTTTCTACCAAATAGATTATTTTTAAGTTTAGCTACAGTATTTTGTGGCAAAAGCCTGAAGATATTTTTAAGATAAAAAAAACTTACATTACTTTAAAATAAATACTAAGCAATGAAATTAATTAATTACATTTAAGTTTGTCAAGTTTTATCCTCAAAAAATATAAATTATTTAAATGTTCTTTATTGATAAAACTCATGTAACTTAAAAATGTTTTGTATATAAAGGAGTCGAAATAAGTTTTTTTCTTACAATTTCATTAAAATTTTAGAAAAAATGGTAATGAAATACTATAGTAGCTTAGAAACAATTAAATAAATTAGAATTTTTTAGATCTGTTCATATATTTACTGCATTAATGAGCGTTCCTGACGTGCTGCTTGAGCAACACTTCAAAACTTTTTATTGTTCAGTGGTATTTTGTGACATCTTTTATTGCATTTTTTTCTAAAACATCAACACCAGTTTTCTTTGTTAATGAAAAAATCAACTTTTCTCTTTTGCAAGGCTATCTAACTTCGCTGCTATGTGTTTTTGTAACTGGTTTAGTATAAAATTATAACTTTTTTAAAGATTTTTATTTTCGGTCAGCATTTGTACAAATAAAATTTTAAATATAAAAACTTGGTATAAATTAAAATATTAAAGTTTTATTTTTAAAAATTTCATCAATAAACAAAACTATCATGCGTTTTTCATTAAATATATATAAAGTTAAACTTAAAAAAAATCAACAAAGCTTTTATTTTAAACTCATTATTGTTGCTTGAAGTTTTTTTAAAAACTTCGTCAACAAGCAAGTAATTTAATAGCTGTAGGAACGAAAACTTCATGCAGTATGTTTACAAAACATACTATGAAGAAACTATAAAAACAAATTTTAATTGGATTCAAATGAAAAATGAAGCTTTTTGCTTCAATACCGTTTTTATAACTAATGACAAATTTAAGTTCTAAAGCTGTAACTTTAACGTATTGAGATTTTTTTACAGCTTGAAATCTCTAAAAATCAATTGAAATAGTAATTTTTTTTGTTTTATGTAGTTAAAAGCTCGAAAGTTTGAACAAAACCAAAACAGAAGTTGTAAAGTTTTGACTTTAACGTGTCAAGACGTTAGAAAAAGCGTAACCAAAAACTTTAAAAACACTTTCACAAATTCACTTTAATAATTGTTCGTACAGTGTCTACAATGATTTTATTATGTTTATTGTTGCTTGCAGTTTATTTATCCATTTACTTAAAAAAAAGTCTAATTCTGAATATATTTTTTTACGTCTACAAAATTAATCGAAAAAACTTCTTTAAAATATTTTTTAATACTGTGTGTTTTTTGCGTAATGTAGTTTAAGTGCTGCTATTTCGTTCCCATCATCTGTGATCGTACTTTTCCAGTTATGTTTATGAGAACACAAAGAACAGTTGACATACCAAGGCAGTTGAGAAACTTAAGTAATATTACAGTTATTGATTACAAATTGGTTTTTAGTGGTTAAGTTTTGATTGTATTACTATGCAGTATAAAATAACTTCAATTCAAAATGGCTTACTAAAACTTGACTAATGTAAAAAATATGTAATTATTGTTAAAAAATATAAATAGATACAAACTATATGTATATAACGAAGTTAATATAATAAATTGTTTTTTATTTGAATTTACAGTTCTCAAGTTTTCTATGCAAACGGCAGATATTAATACTAACTATGTAAAAAACAACTATCTTTCAATTTTCTCAAAGCTGTTTCAACGTTTAAATGCGTCTCTTCAGAACAAGTAAAGTTTTATTGAAAAAATTTTAAAAGTTAAAAAAAAATCGAAATATGACGTACTAAATAAATTTTGTTAGCCTTTTTTAAAAACATTTAAGTACAAGTAAAAATTAATATACCAATAATACTGTTTTAAACAATGTAGATATTAAGTATTGAGTTAATTTTCTTTATCTGATATATAAATATCGAGTGTTTCAAGGTTGCACAAGGTACATATATTAATATGATTGATATTATTTTGCACTAACTCAACAATACTTCATTCAATTAAAAATTTGATACCATTATAACTTAAATTCGGTTAGTGATTTGATAATTGTGTACAGTTTTTTGGCTTATTTTAACCAGTCTTTGGGAAGAAGCTTTGTGCTCATAGTATCTTGCTTTAAAAACTCGTTTAGTTGATTCTACATGTAAACTTTTGCTTGATAGATTGCATTAGAGGGTAGCACTTATTACTGACTAGGCAGTTTTTTTAGATTTACAATCGCATAGACTCTTATCATTTTTTGCTTTGTTATTCAGCCTTTTATAAGCTATACTATAAGCTAACTACTATAATTTTTTATAAACGATGTATACAAAGCATATGTTTTATCAGTTTTAACTTGTATAGTTTAGATTTTATGATAAAGGTTTATACACTTTATTCGCTTAAGTTACTAAAATGAAAACACTTCAATAAAACATAAAGTAGGTAATCTTTGAATTAAAACTTATAAAACAAACATAGGTAAAGTACTAAATAACTAATAAGTAGAAGCCATTTTTCTAATTTGTTTGAGTATGATACTGGTATACTTTTTTTCCATAAAAAACTTTAAGTTAAAAAAATCTTTTTGTGTTAACGTAAATTTTACATCAATAAATTTAACAAGTCTTAATCTGGTGCGTAGCCAAATTAAAATCTGTTTTTATACACTAACTACAGCTGTTTTGCTTCTAACACGCTTTAGCGCTATAGTAACTAGAGAGAGAATTGGAAAAATAAATGAAGCTAAAGAGAAAAATGTTGGTTCAATTTATATCATTACTCAAAAAGAAGAATGCATAATTACTGAGAATCAATTAAGATGCTTTATTTGTTATCCAATAAAGAAAACATGTGCTAATAAAAAGCAACCTGATATTATATTATTAATTGTTCAAAAACAGCATTTCAACTAACCAAAGTTTACAAAACTTGGAATAAGTGACTACTAAAATATTATTATCTAATTTATGTAATGAATTTAGTAAAAACCGTTTTACTGAAATTTGTCATGAAAAAAATGTCATAATAACGTTGTGTACTTTATACTTTAAAGGTGGCAATCAAAGTTCTCAACTTAAATAAAAGGAGAATGATCAATTTAAAATTTTATTAACAATACAATGTTTTACTCGTTTGAAAACGAAATCTTCAGTTGTTTAAAATCTTATTTAAGTATAAATCTTTTTAAACAATAATAACGTTGTAACGTTTTTTTGTTTTTTATGTGGTATGTGTTTTAATGTAAAGAAAATACAACTAACTTCAAACTTAAACAGCTAAAAACTGTCAGCAATAGTTTGTTTAAAACAATTGTACTGTCTTTTATTGAATTTGAAAATTTGTTTTAAAATATTAAAAAGCACTTTAAGTGGGCTCTGTAAAAGTTGATTCAGTTTTGATAATTTTACTCGTTTTTTATATACATATATGTATATATACTTTTTAAACTTTAAATGTTATTTTTGTCTACAAGATTATAGCCTTGATACAAAAAAAAACATTTTTGCTTATTTTTTAAATGACCAGCTCCACAAACTTTTCTTAAAGACAATAATCTGGTTTTAAGTTATTATTCTTTAAAGTTAACAACCAACTATATTTTTCCTCTACATGCCATACATAACTGTTTAACCAAAGTTGTTTTTTCAACTAAAAGTCATAAACACTTTTTTGCAAGTCACTTTTTTAAAAATAAGTATGTTGATTTATGTTTTTAAAAACTTTACTTATTTTTACAAGTACATACTTAGTTTAAAATTATTTGATACATTAAAAATAAAATAAACCTTCACAGGAGATTTTTTATTTTTTTACTCATTTCTTTTCAAAATAAGCTATTTTTCTATAAGCCATTGTACTTTGTATCGAAATGTGAATTAATCTTTTAATCAAAAAGTTTAATTAAAAAAAAAAGCTCTTTTAACTTTAAAAAATATGTATTTATTCTGCAAGTCACAATTGTTTTTATTAAGTTAGTTTTCTTAGTCAAAATAAAAAACTTTTTATTTTACAAGTCTTTAACTTTTTATCAAAATTACCAGTTTTTAACTGCCGATAAGAGCCCAACTACACTGCACGACCGTCAACATCATTTTCAGAGACAACTTACGACAAGTTTTGTCCTTATTTGAACTCATCAGGTTGACACAATGGGGAAAAACCGCGTTTAAATTTAACCAAGCAGGCTTAAAAATCCCGAAAGCATCTGTTTGTGGTTACCGTCAAAAAACTGGCGCATCTAAATAATTAATAACTTAATGTCGAAAACATTTCAGTTTCTATGAATGTTATACGTTTGTTCCATTAGTAAATTAGTGGCAATATTTTTGCTAGCTCTTGCAATACTGAGATGTTTTCGCGAACATTCGCCATACTAAGGCCGCTTTCTTTAGCTTAAACAGTATACTAAAAATTCAAATCTGCGATCAATTCCCACGGACACAATTCCCAACCGCGCACAATTCCAAAAAAATATAAAATAAATCTTTTTATTGTTTATCATTTACTCAATTTTTATTTTTACTATCACTGTTACCCACAATCCTCAATCTGGTCGGTAAATGGTTTTTGGATTCAACAGGGCAGAAATTCTGCGGGTGGAAATTAATCGCGAGTTGGAACTGAGCGGTTCTCGCTTAAACACCAGTTTCTTCAAATTATGTGCGCCTTTTGAGCCCACATTAATAAATACATAACCAGTTCCAGTAGTATGAAGACGTGTGGTCGTGGTGCTTATTGATTAGTGTTTATTGACTAATATAGCTTTACTCAAAATATCATAAATACTACCTCTGGCTCTTTTAGCTATGAAACAAATGACACTTTTGTTCTACAGCTTTATTTAAAAATTAAATATAGTAACTATAAAAATTAATAAAAAGTCTCAACTAGCTATATTTTGTCAACATATAATTAGGAAGCTTATTAAACTTTTTTTGAACAAAAAATATGATGTAAACACTTTTTCTATGATCAACAGAATTTTAGTTGTCTTAGCTACACACCCCCCATTTTTTATTTTTTATTTTTTCAGCTGTATAATAATTTAGTTAATTATAAAAGTGTTAAAATTAATTATAAAGACACATAGTTTATTATAAACAAAATAAATTTATATTTATAAATTTGAAAGCCCTCTTTTTAAAGTTCACTAACTAATTATGACATGATGACCATATCTTCAGAAAACTTCAAATTTCCTCTTTTTCCAATTTAGCCTCACTTCCTCATGGCATATCTTTCTTATTATTAATTTTAAAACCAATTTTTTTTTATGTTTAGTAGATATGACTTTTAGAGTAGGTATGATTTTGATATGACTGTTCAAATAGAAAATGCTTCAAATATTATACACTATTGTATCTAATCTAATTAAGTTTTCAAATTAAAACAGAAAAACTCAAATGTATTCCTTCTGCAATAAGTAAATACCTAGTTTAATTTATTTGTAAAGGTAACTTGTTTTTTTCTGCATGATTTGTAATTAAGAAATATATTCATGTGGTATATTTAAAAAAAATTGGTTTAATTTCAAAAATGTTTTACTTGCACATATTATGACTAAGTTTTTAAATTAGTATGCATCTGTTGCTCCTGGAAAATGGAAGTTTTAGAGTTTAGTTAAACTTTGTGTGCAGCAAATCATACAAACAAACAACACAAAAAAATAGCCTCTTTTACCACCACCATTGCTCATTTTACAATTTTCTGAAAACAACCCCTATGTAAATTGTAACCTTAAAAATTCAATCTTCAAGTCTTTGGCTGAAATTTTTTGTTCATTAGCAATCATCACAAAAAACACATTTGACAGCAATTTTAAGAAAGTTTCATGAAGGAACTTAAGATTTTCTCAAAAAAAAACTTAAAATTACCAAAAATGGATAAGAAAGTACAATTTTTGTGATGATGCTACAGGTACAATAAATTTAAATCAAAGACTTGAAGATTGAAATTTTAAGGTCACATATAATTTGCATAATGGTTGTTTTCAGAAAAATTTAAAATGAGTAATGGTAGTAAAAGCTAAAAAGTTATTTTTTTGTGTTGTTTATTTGTGTGATTTGCCATGCACCAAAAGTTAAATTGTTAGGGTTGGCAAACATCCTGGGTAATTGAGTACAAAAGGTCCACACGCATTTTGATATTCATTATTTTATGTATTGACATTTGTTAATTTGATATTTGCTAAATACCAGGATTGAAAAAATAGAATTTATTACTAACTGTAAACTTTAGTGTCTTTTTTACATAAAAAACTTATGTCATATCAATTTCTACTGACATTTTAACTGCTAACTTGAATTTTTTGAAATTGTTAATCATCTTAACTTTTGCAGTTAAAATGTTTATAAAAGTTGAAATGACATCATCTTCTTTTGTAATAAAGACATAAATCTTTACAGTTAGTAATAAATTTTATTAATTCAAGTTAAAACTATATATAATATATGTATATATATATATGTATATATTAACTTATATTAAAAAATCATAACTTAATCTATTAACTTTTTGATATACATGTTTCTTGTAGAAGGAGCAGATAAAAAAGGCAAAAAATAACTGTTTCTTTGAAGTTCAATCTTCTACAGTTTTTTAGCAATTGTTTTCAAACTTTTTAGTCTAATCTTGACACAAGATTTAATTCTGTCAAATAATTTTATGATAATAATTTTTAAATTCAACTTTTTATATTCATAAAATGTTTATTTTGTAATTAAAAAAAATGCTCAACTGATTTTTTTAAACAATTTAAAGAAAACTTCTTGAAACTTTAAGATTCATTGCTTTATAAACAAGGAATTAAGTTTTTTCATAAATATTTAAAAATTGCTAATGAAAAGTTTCTTATGGTACTGTAACATAAAATTTTATTAAATGAAATATACCTGAAAAGCTAAATAAATTTTTATTCTTTTATAACAATTATATAGCATATAGGTTAAGCTTTTAAACAAAGGTCAATACTCTTGTTTTAAAAATTAATCTTCCTATGGCCTTATTATTTAGTGCCTAATGAAAATTTTTGAAAGTAAAAAAAAGAGATAGTATGTATAATTCTAAGTAATTTAAATTTATATTTTACATAAAGGTAAATGATGAAAATAAAATTGTATGTCTATATTTAACTTAATGATAAAAAATAGCTCAATGATTTGAAGTAATATTAAGTGGTGTATAAAATACTGAAAATTTGTTTGTTGAATATTTAACTTAAAGATCTCCAACATTATCTAGAGGGTGAAAGTTGAAAATTATAGTGCTCATAACCAATTGAAGATAAAAAACTTTTGTTTATAAATTAAGATTATCAATGTTTTAAAAGGTTTGAACCTTAAGACTAAATGGAAAATAAAATAAATAAAAATTTATTGTGTTGTGTATTATGGAATTGTACACTTACAAACTTAAGACTATAAAGTTAAAGCAGTTATTTACTCAAAATTTAAAATTTTTCATTACATAAAAACTTAAAGTGTAAAATGTACTTTTTTCTTTTCTGTAATGAATTAACTGTTATTAAATTATGAAATAGGTAAGTATTAAAAAAAAAATTCTATACAAACTTAGCAGACATTTTTTTTATCATTGATTTTTCTACAAGTTTAAAGTTTGTTACTATCAGATTTAAGGGCTTGTTTTTTACAAGTTGAACGTAATTTGTAGAGTTATATTTGAGCTTTCAAACATTTTTAACCACTTAAAAAAATTCGAAGTAAATTTTGAGGTATAAGAGATCAAAGTTCGAGTGCTCAATAGGTTTGTAATGGAAGGCACAAACTTATAAAAAAAAACTTTAATTAAAAATCTATCTTCATCTTTGTTTTCTAACTAATATTCTTTAAAATTTCACAGAAAGTCCATAACTAATATTTAATTATTTGAATTCATGACTTTTTTTTGAGATTAAAAAATTAAAATAATTTGAAAAAAGCCACCTATATATTTTTAATTTTTATCTAAATTTTTTTTTATAGTATTTTTGAAATTACAACATTCAAAGTCTTTTAAACTACCAAAAGTTTGACATATATATTAGTTCAGTATAAGAACACATGTTAAATTAAGTAAAAAAAGATGTTTGAGGAACCTCAGACATCTTTTTGTACAAGTATTACAAAACTGTTTAAGTAAGTAACTTATGATTTTTTTTTATGAGTTTATTTTTTTTAAATTATATTGTTCTTTTCTTTGTTAATAAGAACTTGGTTTTTGTAATCTTATTTTAGTAAAATTAGTAATGTTGGTAAAATTTAATAATTAATCAGTAGAAATGTTTTACGTTTTCTAATTATTTTAACTAAATTTAAGAATCAGTTTTATGTTTGTCACTTTGTATATACAATTATTTTTTGATTTTTTTCAATCTAATAAGTATGATCTATAAGTCAATAAAATAATTTATAACATTCAGGGTTTTTTCCAAAGAGTTGAGTATATTTATCAGTGAGAGGGGGGAGTACCATAAAATGAGTGTATATGCAGGGTTCCCACTTCCCTATTAGTCCCTATAAATTTGCAATGTTCTAAAAAATCCCAATAAGTCCTTAGAAAAAAATAAAAATTATGTGAAAATCCCTAGAAGTTACCTTCTTTGCTGGGTGATTGAAATTTGAAAGCCAAAAAATTAATTCATAATCTTTGCAAGCTCAGTACAAAATTATGACACTATGGTGCCAACTAGTAGATATTTTTTCCTTTTTTATATTAAATATAATTATCTAAAGTTTGCTTATTTAAATACAATTAGAGCTCAAAAACCCTTGATCTTTTGTAAATTTCTTATTAAGACCGTGCTTATAAACAGTTGATGACATATCTTACTTTATGTACTTAAAAAAAGTTTTGTAACGTTTAAATTAGTTTTTTTTAAATAATTTTCCTATAAATTTGCTATATTTTATAAATTTCCCTGCAACTTTTTTGGAGTTTTAGTGCAAACTTTTTATACGCATTTAAAAGTGTTTGAATATGTTTTAAGTTTTATATTTTATTTAAAAATTAAGCATTAATTTGGTTAATTTTTTACACTGTTTAGTTACAAAATAAGTATTGGTTAAACATGTTTTATTGATGAAACAAATAAAAACTCTTTGAGTAATTAAAGCTTTAAAAAACTCATTAATTGCTGGTATTTTTCCAATGTTTTTTGATCTTTACTTTGATTTACCTGCTTTCTTGCCATCTTTTACACCTTCAACCTTTTCAACTTTCTTGATGACTCCCACTGCAACGGTTTGCCTCATGTCCCTGACAGCAAAACGCCCCAAGGGAGGATACTCTTTGAAAGACTCAACAACCATTGGTTTGCTTGGCACAAGCTTGATCAAAGCAGCGTCGCCAGACTTTACCATATTTGGATTTTCCTCTTGAACCTTACCCGAGCGCCTGTCTACTTTCTGTATGAGCTCAGCAAACTTGCAAGCAACGTGAGCTGTGTGACAATCCAACACCGGCGCGTATCCAGCGTGGATCTGCCCTGGGTGGTTCAGAATGATGACCTGAGCTGTGAAGCTTTTTGCTTCTTTTGGAGGATGGTTTTTGCTGTCACCCGCAACGTTACCACGCTTGATGTCTTTAACAGACACATTCTTCACATTAAAGCCCACGTTGTCGCCAGGCTTTGCTTCTTTTAAAGACTCGTGGTGCATCTCAACTGACTTGACCTCTGTGGTAATACTTCCAGGAGCAAAAGTCACCATCATGCCAGGCTTAAGTATTCCTGTTTCAACTCTACCCACTGGTACTGTTCCTATCCCACCTATTTTGTACACGTCTTGAAGCGGCACTCTCAAAGGCTGGTTCTGTTGGTTAAAAGTAAAATAACTAGTGTTAGTACGTGTATTTTGTTTCTTATGTGTTTTTTAAAAATTGCTTTTCACTTACTACTGGACGCTCTGGTGGCAAAATTGCGTCCAATGCTTCCAGCAGCGTCTTTCCAGAACAATTTCCCTCCTTCCTTTCAATCTTCCACCCATTGTACCAAGGCATGTTGGTGGTGGCCTCTATCATGTTGTCCCCATGCCACCCTGAAATTGGAACAAATGCCACAGATTTTGGGTTGTAACCAATCTTCTTGAGGTACGCGGAAACCTCCTTGCTGATTTCTCCAAATCTTATACCATATGTGTTGGTTTAATTGTATTATTTAAGTTCAAAACAAACAAATATAATTTATAAGGTGGATACTGTACTTTTGACTTGAACTGGATTAAAGGTTTATGTTGAAAGAATTTGAGTTCATTAATTAAATCTACTCATCAATAATTATATGTAGCTAAATAAATGATAAGTAGGATGACCTTTCAAAGTATTTATCTGTGTAACATCATAAAAAGTTATTATAAAGATATTTTAAAAACTCAATTGAAAATTTTGTTTCTATTAAATCAAAACAAACTTTCTAGGCTTTATAGATCATAGTATATGATTAAAACTTCATGTGTGTTTAAACACTTTGAATTAAAAACCTTGCTTGGCTGTAGGCTGGTTCAGTACTGTCCATTTTGTTAACTGCACAAATCATCTGCTTGACTCCCAACGTGTAAGCCAGCAAGGCATGCTCCCTAGTCTGACCGTTTTTACTGATTCCAGTTTCAAACTCGCCAGTTCCAGCTGCCACTATCAAAACTGCACAGTCAGCCTGTGAAGTTCCTGAAATTTGCATTTGGTTGAGATCTTGTTTAAAAATTTTAAACATTTTTTTAGTTTTCAATAACCAAATATTAATCTTTTTTTAATTTTATGGATGGTTCCCATTACCACTGGAAAATTTGGAAGTTTTTATATAACTTATTATACAAAAAACAAAAAAGCAAAATAAACATTGACTGAAAATTATTGATATAGTAGGAAATACAGAAATTCTTCTTAGTGCTTTGTAATGCACCTTTTTTACTGATGTATTCTATTATATGTAATAATTTAACGTTGAGTGAGAAGTTCATATAAACAAAGTAAAATTATGAAGAAACATTATTCAAAACTTTTTTATTTGTTTTATATTTTGTTACAAGATGTGAAGAACTGATGCTAGTTTTATGTTCTTACATACATGTTTTCAAACAAATTTTTGACAAATTTGGTTTTATTTTATTATCATAAAAAGCATAATTGAACTAGGATTTTAGCATTAAGTTATTAAATTTTACAGATGTTAAAAATAAAATTATTTACTTAAGATAGTTTTATAAATTTATATTTGCCATAACTTTGCTTTGAACTTTCTAAAACTTTACCCTTATTTAAGTTTTTGAGTTTGTGTTCTATCAAATTTACAATTAAGCATTTGTGAACAGAACTAAAATATATTTACACACACAGGGTTTTCCAAACTCATTATATAAAATGCCCTCGTTACCAGAAATACAAAAATAATTGCCCTTATTTGGTATTTATAGCCATTACATTAGAATAATCATTTACTTTTTTCTTTTTAACAGTCTCCAATAGCCTGTTTGGAAAACTCTGCTCTAATACAGCAAATTCTAAAAAGTATTATCACTGAATTAAAAATCAAAACAGTTACTTTTTCTACTTCATTTTATTTGCCTTTAGGTATGTGTATAACAGTATATCAAAAATTTAATTCACTTAACAAGTAATTGTGTACTTGCAAGCATAAAGCTTGATGAGAAAAATAACTCTTTAAAACACTTCAGTTACTTCACCAGAGGTATCTAAATACAAACCAGTTATCATGTTCTTAATGAAGTCCCTGTGGCCAGGAGCGTCAATGATGGTCACTACAAATTTTTTAGTTTCAAACTTCCACAGGGCAATGTCAATCGTGATGCCTCTCTCCCTCTCCGCCTTCAGCTTGTCCAGCACCCACGCGTACTTGAACGAACCCTTAAAAATTTATAAAATTTCTACTGACCATATCTTACATTTAGCCAACATTACTAACTAACTGAAATAAGATACCAAAAACCAAGTTCTTATTTTGAAAAGAAATTCTATTCTAATTAATAATTTATTATTTTTGAGAATAAACAATTACTCAGTTTCACTGCAGAGCATTCCAATTACCTAATCAAAAAAATTTATACTGAAAATATGTTTAAACATTTTTGTAACATTTACTGCAAATTTGAAAATCCCAGCTTAAATCTGGGAGGTACAAACTTTAAAGTTTTTGATTTAAGAAAATGTTTGTTCAGTTTGTAAATTTTTACCTTGCCCATTTCCTGCGCCTCCTTCTCAAACTTTTCAATGGCCCTCTTGTCAATTCCGCCACACTTGTAGATGAGATGACCAGTTGAGGTGGACTTGCCACTATCCACATGGCCAATCACCACAATGTTGATGTGTTTCTTTTCCTTTTGTTTTGGTGGCATGGTTGCTTACACTTATTGAAAAAACTCCTTGTGATATTTTATTAACAATGAAAAATCTAAATCAAAAACAAGTTTAAATGAAAACATAAGTATCCATTTATAATAACTAAATGATCTATAGTTCAATTATTCTATGCTAATGTCTGCTTGTTAACGATATTTAAAGTTGCTGTTAATATAAAGATTGATGTGTGAAGTTGATTATTTAATTCTTTGAGATTAATCTTTTTGTAGAAGTTTAATGTACCTGGTAAAGTTTTCAGTTTTTGATAATGTTTTGTTTATAACATTTATCACTTTGAAGTGTTATATATGTATTTTCTGGTGATTTTAAGCTCCTACATGAAAATATTTAGGTAAGAATTAATTGAAAAAGTTTTGAATATAAATACTAATGTCTGCTTATTAATGTTATCAGGGTTGCCACTCGGTCAGGAAAAGTCAGGAAATCAGGAAAAGTCAGGAAAAATTTTAAAAAATGACAAAAGTCAGGAAAAGTCAGGAAAAAATGGGGGGTTTTGAAAAAAAGTCAGGAAAAGTCAGGAAATTTGATAAAATTAAAAAAAAAGTCAGATTTTGTCAATTTAAATTTACAAAATTTTTTGTTTTCCAAAGCATTCAAATAGTAAAAATTAATTAAAAGGTCCTTTAAAGTCAGAAAAAAATTCCAAAATTTTCTTTGAAATTTACAAAAATACTTAATTTTATTTCCAATACCTTCATCTGGTATAAGTTGGTAAAATATCCTTTATAAAACTGCAAAAATTTTCTATTAACATATTGAACAAGTACCCTACTTGAACAAGCAGATTTTGTAAGCTTTTTAGTATTGATGATCTGTAGCAAGGACACTTCCATAGTGAAACTATGATATATACACAAAAGTTTATCTAGCATAATTTTAGAATCAAATTGTTTTTTGTAAGTTTAAATAATTGAGTTCTTTATAACTAAAAAGTTAGTTTAGTATTTGATGTAACAAGTTAAGGTCTATACTTTACCTCTTTATAATTGTTTCAAAGTTGTTTAAATTAATAAAATAAGTTATAAGAGAGGTATACGCCAAGATTAAGTTTACTTATTATTTGTATTTTTTGTAGAGTAACTTAAGTTTTCTAAGTAAATAAGAGTATACTTATTTGTTACAAACTTTATACTTAATGATAAGAGGATATATTTTATAAATAAAAGTAAAAATAAATGAGTGCCAAAATAAGCTCACAAGTTGTGGCTTGATTTAGAGAAAAGATGTAGGGGCAGCAGATGAGAGCGATCTAAATAAAATGAGGCAAATGATTTTAATTGCTAAGAAAATGAAGCAGAATGCAGTTCAGATGAAGGAAACTATATCTTCATTAGAAGAAGAGGTTGAAGTGCTAATAAAAAAAAAGGAAAAAATAAATTTTAGTAAATACATTTAAAAAATCAGTATTTGATTAAGTTCTTTATTGTTTTAATGTTTTAACTGTAAAAGTTCGTTATTGTTTTAAGGTTTAAGTTGTGAAAGTTCCTTATAGATTTAAGGTTTTTATTGTAAAATTTCCTTAAATGTCGATTCGTTTATTTAGATACATTTATGCTAGGAAATGCTAAAAAATTGTGTCTTTTTTCAGACAAGCTGTGTTTATAAGGTAATAATACAAGTATTTTGCTGATAGAGCTGTTTAATACAAACATCAATCATACACAAATACATGGTTTAAGTGATGTACTTGAAGTTTGATTATAGAATTCAGCAAAAAACTGTTGTTTTTAACCTGTATCAAAATTAGATTGAAAGCTTTATATAGTTTTAAGTTTTAGATTATGTAATTTAGAATAAGTTTAATTTAAGAGTATGATTTAGAAAAGTCAGGAAAATTTTGGTAAAAAGTCAGAAAAAAGTCTGGAAAAGTCAGGAAATTTTTCTCAGCTTGATCAGTGGCAACCATGGGTATATGTCAAGATTAAGTTTACTTATTGTTTGTATTTTTGTAGAGAAACTGAAGTTTTTAAAGTATATAAGAGTATATTTATTTGTTACAAATTTTATACTAAATGATAAGATGAAATATTTTATACAACAGATATATAGTTTAGTTTTAAGGTTTTAAATGTAAAGTTTTATTGTTGCTTTAAGGTTTTAGTTGTGAAAGTTAATTATTAATTCAAGGTTTTAATTGTAAAAGTTCCTTATATGTCATTTGTTTATCTAGATACATTTATGCTAGGAAATGCTAAAAAATTGTGTCTTTTTTCAGACAAGCTGTGTTTATAAGGTAATAATACAAATATTTTGCTGATAGAGCTGTTTATTACAAACATCAAATGGATGGTTTAAGTGATGTACTGGAAGTTTGATGATAGAATTTAGCAATAAAAACTGTCGTTTTAAACCTGTATTAAAATAAGATTGAAAGCTTTATTTCAAGTGTTAGATTATGTATTTTAGAATAGGTTTAATTAAAGAGTTCGATTTAGAAAAGTCAGGAAATTTTTCTCAGCTTGATCAGTGGCAACCATGTGTTATTTAGTTACTGTTGACATACTAAGTGATGTATGAAGTTGATAGTTAAAAACTTATTAATTTTGGTATAGTTTTCAGTGTTTTTATTTTCAAAGTGGACAAAATTGCCTCCTTGAAAATAATTTTGGCAATCAGGAGGCAATAGAAAGTAAGGGAGCAAAAAGTAAATGAGTATTAATTTAAAAAAGTTATAGAAATCTAGTAAAAGGGGGGATTATTTTATACATTTCTCCCAATAAGGGCAATTATAAAAATGAGTTATAGAAATCCTGCTTTAGATTGTATTCAGGGTTGCCACTTTACCTGGAAACCTGAAATTTGACAAATTAGGCAAAAAAAAACCTTGAATTTGAGAAATTTTGAAAAAAAAACCTGGTAAAACCTGGAATTTAAAAAAACTTTACATAGAAAAATTTTGATTAGACACAAAAAATCTACAGTATAGTTAAAAAAGAATTTGTCATCATCAAATTTTTTTTTATTTCATAACACATTTGAAGTAGCTTTACTGTATCTTATAGACCCAAAAACAAGTACTTTAAAAAACTTTGATAAAATTTTGAAAACCTAGAGAAAATTTGCCATAAGTCAGTGGCAACCCTGTAAGTTATATGTACTTTCTTATAATTTCAAGCTCCTACCTGAAAATTTCTAAAATAAGATTAAAAAAAAATCCTAGAGGAGTCTACATCTTTGTTTATAAGTTGGTCTTGTTTTGTTGAGTCTTATCTTAGCAATTTAAACACTTCAAAATGTTCAAAAAAAACTTTCTTAAATTAAGTTAATTTTAATAATTAGTTATGAAAGTAGCTATTAATTTCATTTAAACATTAAAGTATTTAAAACATTGTTTACAGATGTTAATAAACTATTATTAAATACTGCTTCATAAAAATTTTTGATTATTAATGAGATATATATTTAAAATACTAGTTTAATTTGTTAGGACAGATATTGCACCTAACAATAATCATCTTAATATTTTACAGACAGCTTTGTAAAAATGAACATCACTTTTGAGTGCGTTGGTCAAGCCTGCCTGTTGTACCTGGCTGCCAAGTTCAGCATCTCACTGTGCAACTTTTTATCAGAATACGTGCTCGCCTCCACTTTCAACTTCAAAAAGATTGGAGACTGGGCGGTAGTGACTGGAGCAACAGACGGCATTGGCCTTGCCTACGTGAAAGCTCTTGCCAAGCAAGGCCAGAACATTGTGCTTGTGAGCAGGACAATGGAAAAACTGGAAAAAGTGGCCAGGGAAGTGGAGAATAAATACAAAGTTGAGACAAAGTGTGTTGAGGCTGACTTTTCAAGGAGGGACATTTACGAGAACATTGGCAAGCAATTGGAGGGCTTGAACGTGAGCGTGCTTGTCAACAACGTAGGCATGAGCTACGAGCACCCGATGCTCTTCAACCATCTGCCTTCACATAATTTCATGGACAAAATGCTTGACGTTAACGTGACTTCAGCGGTGAACATGTGCCGAGTGGTCATGCCCCATTTCATTGGCAAGAAGAAGGGAGTTGTTCTTAACATTTCATCGGCTTCAGCGTGCCGACCCACCCCCCTGCTTGCTTTGTATTCGGCAGCCAAGAGTTTTGTGGACACCTTTTCAAAGTGTTTGAGTTGGGAGTACAGTCAAGCTGGCATCATTGTTCAGTCCGTCACTCCTTTCTTTGTTGTGTCAAAGGTAAGTGGATTAAAGCTTTTGCATTACAGTAAACTGAGTTCTTGTATAGAAATCAGTTTATAAACTTAGTAATAAGCTAGCAGTCTGTAATAATTTTTAGAAATGCTTTTATATTTCAAGTTTAGTAGATACACCTTCAACTTGTTCATATATAATTTGCTCAGTTAAGTGGAGACTGACTCAAATTTTTAAAACTAACATTTTGAATGTTGTTTGTACTTTTAAACCTTGGTCTCCTCAAAACTCTTGAACTTTAGTTTTAAACTTGCAAGTTTTCATAATAAGTTTTAGTTGTAAAAAAAATCAATTTATTTTCAAATTTCAGCTTTCTAAGATGAAGCGGCCATCACTGTTCGTTCCAACACCAGAAAATTTCGTCGCCTCCCAGCTGAAGACGGTTGGCAAGGCAACAGCCACATACGGGTACTTACCCCACGCCGTTCAGGGTTTCTTCGCGCACTTTGTTGCCCCCGAGTGGATGTTCTGCAAGTTGATCAAGGGATCCATGGAAGCATTGAACAAGAAAGCGCTGAGGAGAAAGGCTAAAGCGCAGTGAATGTTGAATTCTTTTTTAAGTTTGTTTGAATGATTTATATTTTAATTGTAGACCAAAAATGTTCATTAAATATCTTTAGTTTCGAGTCTTTTATTATATTTTTTGGATTTTTAGCACTACGTTGTATATATGCTTTTTTATTATTATTCAATCATGCTATATTTAGAATTGTATATAACCTTATTTTAATATTTATTCAATTTTAATAAATTTTCATTTAGTTTTCATAATTGTTTTTATAAGTGTGTGTATTTTATTGCTACTTTGTAGACCGTAAAATTTAAGTTTTTAACTTAATTTTGATAATTTTTATTGAATTTGTGCAATTTGTTAGTTTAAATTGTTTTAATGTTTAATAATACATAAGCAGTTTTAATACATTAACGGTTGTATGCAGTAGAGATTATAGTTTGAGATTAATAAATATTTACTTACAGTTGCAATTTTTAGTCTTTTGATCAGTTTTACAAAGTCGATCAACAAAGTTTTAAATAAATAACCGTTAGAAAAATATATAATAATAATTTAAATGTGTTTTGATAATTCACATGTAAAAGACTTATTATTTATTAGTTCAATGAGAAGTTAATAAATTTGTTAACTACTAAGATAGTAATTGAGTATTGTTTTGACAGTATGTATTTTAACTAAGTGTATCATGGCTTTTAAATGAAACTACAGTATCTAAAAAGTTGTACATTTTTATTAATTATAAATTGATGCTTTTGAGATAATTTTAGAGTTCAAACTTTTTGTGCGAGGATTACCAACTCTATGTTGATTTTTTTTATATAGATTTGTTTGCTTATTTATGTTTTTTATATTTTAATTTTTTGTATAAATCTCAAAATAAATGTCCATAAGTCAAGTTATTAAATATTTAAGTTAACATTTCAAAACCACAACTTCTTGTAATTTTATAAAGTTTTGTTTGTTTTGTGAGTTTTGTTTACATAAAAAGAGTTCCAATAACTGTTTGTAAGCAGTAATTATAAAACTCGTTACAGGAAAATGTACGATATTTGTGGTTTGTTTTTACACTAACTTAATTTTGGTAAAGGTTTTTTTTGTTAAATTATTGGTCTTTTTCAAACTACGATTTTGTTTTACATCAGTAATGTTTAAAATAGTTTTCATTATAACACACTGCCGAAGGATAAATTGTTTTATTATATTCTATGAAAAATACTTGACACCTTTTAAATTGTTCAATTACCAAAACTTAAAAATAAAATTTTTAAATAGAATTGCAAAACACGCATTACAAAACAGCATTTGCGTTTCATAAACAACGGTTATAGTGTGAGGTTTGTAAACTGCTTCCTGTCTATACTTTATTGCAGTTTTTAGTTTAAAAAATTGAGAGTAACATGTGTTTTATATATTGCCAATTTTTAGAAAAGTAAAATTCAATTTGTTTTAAAATATCAAAAATAAATAAATAGGTTTTATTCAATCAAATATGTATCTGAACTATTTAAGTGATGGGTTTTAGCCAGTTGTATCTATAGCTGAATCAGGGTTGCTCAAACATTGTAAAAACCTTGCAGATTTTAAATTAAAAAATTTAAAATCGTGTTTTAATGTACATCAGAAAAATGTTCCAACTATATATTGCAGAACTTAATTAGTATGAATTTTAGTTATAAAATGACATTGTATTACCTATTGGAATACATATCAATGTAAAACAGTGTAAACAATTTAATTAAAACTAGTTACTTCACTACACTAACTGCTAGGATATAAGAGTCAAAGAAACTCAATTTACTTGTTTAGTCAATCAACTACACTTAGAATGACCAAAATATTTCATAAGAGCATTGAAAGATATCAAAAATAAACGAATTCTTCGGTAAAATATTTCAAAAAGATCTACGATTGAAGCTAAAACTTTTTTTCGGTTGCAGTATGAGTGTTTATATAAAATAAAGTAGACAGTTAAGGTGATTCTCCTAACCTTTGTGAATGTTGGAATGTTTTCGTAATAACAACCTTATAATTTATTGACTACTCTACAAAAAATATCCATATAAACCGTCCATAAAGTTGCGATTTTTTTCACTTTGAGTAACCTGACTTAAAAAAAATATCTACAAAGTTTAAAAATTATAGTTTCCTTGATAGTGTAAGAAAAGATAAAAACACCAGTAATGTTATGTGTATAACTTTTATACAATTGCATTAAGTGCAATTTCTTAGGCTTTTGTAAACGTTAACAAACTGCAGAAAAAATACTTTATTTAATGCAAAATATAAAGCAAGATAAAAAGTTTATGTGCATACTTTCTCAATTTCATAAAAACAAATAGGTTACACAGCTTAGAAAAACTATTGTTTTATAGATGTAACAACACCATGCATCTGTTTTCAGAGTTTTACATACAAAACACTCTTGTTCGTATATACTTTATCTAGAAGATACAATCAAAGTACCAAATGAATCTTAAAATACTGTTTTACCAAGTACTCAACAAAGCTTTGCAAACAACGTAAAGTTAATTAAAAAACACGGTAATGTAATTTTTAAGTTGCTGAATTTTTTTTTACTAGTAAACAAACCAAGTAAAAATCTCATACTTACTGATCTAAACTCATATCTCAACAGAACCTATTTTAGTTTTGTACTTTCAATTAAAAATGTTGAATTAATAAAGTTGTTATTGAACAAAACTACTTTAAAATAGCCTGCAGTTTAAAATATAAATGACTTTAAACTATTTCTAAAACTTAACAAAAGAAATAGTAGTTTTTAATCAACAAGTATTTCGATATCTCTAAAAAAGTCTTAGGGAGTGGCAACTTTTTAGTATTGTAAAGAAAAAAATGTTTTTACTTCTTTTTACAGCATTAAATGTCTTGTTTTTGCGAGATTTTATAAAGTATCACTACTTCTAGTACATACTTATACTTTGAATTAAATAATTGTTTCTATTACAGTAAAATGAAAAATCGATATGAAAAACTAAAATTCTGCTCAACTTACTGTTTTAAGTAGTTACCACAACTTGGTAGATATATAGTTTAAAACATATAAAACTTAAAAAAAAATGTTTGATAGGTACCAGTACGATAATACTTTGATAGATACACCTTTTAAAATAACAATGTCATAAAAAGTCAAAATAAGCTTAATTGTAGAATGTATAGTTTAAGTGCTGCTTAAAAAAATCTATCAAACGTTAAACCACTTAAAAACCTGATATAGCTTGAAAATAACATTTGTACTTCAAATAACTAAGAAGATAGCGTAAAAATTTCAAGTTTTCGTTATAAACAAAAATTACAGTAATTATTATAAAACTTTGTAATAAACTTTGAGTAATCCTTTGTTTAACCACAAGTTATGAAATACATATGTTTACCAATTCTTTACAACATTGTAATATTAGTTTCATTTGTTGTTTATGTTTAAAGTAACCAAACTAATCATTTACAGTACAATAGTTATATTTTTTTTTATAAAAGACGTGCTTTAAACTTTAACAGTTTGCTAATTTTTAGTTCTATTGAAAAACGTTGTAATTATTTATTAGTACAACTTTATCTTTAATTAAACTAACTTGTAAAACTATTTGCCGTTTTTAGAAATAAGTATTTAACTTTCTTGTATTTGACTTCGAGATAAGTAATAGTTTATAATACAAAATGTTAAAGCTAAGTTTCACACCAAAATTTTTGTCTAATAGTTTAGTAGAGTTTTGTTATTAAATTTATAGGCTTGAAAGTGTTTCATGAAAAGTAATAAAGCTATAACTTACCACTAGTTAATAACTGTTTATAAACTTCAACCGTGAAATAGATTTTTAATTTACATAGTGTAACAAAATAATGCTTATAGCATTTAGATATAATTCAGAACATAACTAAATTAAAGTTTTGCTGTTTAAAAACGAATCAAATCAATCCATTCAATACATTTGGTTTAAAACAATTTATAATTTCCCTATTTTACGACTAAAAATACTCAAAGCTTTGTTTTAGTTTAATTTTAAAACAAGCAACTTATTTCTATAAAAAAGTTGAAACTTTTTTCTGAAAAAAACACAAAAAATACAAAATATACACAAACTTACTTCAATCCAAACAATACAAAATATTTGACGCCCTTGTTACTTTGCACATGACGATTCTTACATTTTCCGGTGTTAGTCATCGCACTGCACCGTGCTTTTACAAATGTGCATACATTTAATTACTATGCTGATATTTTGTAAATGAAAATGTAGACTTGGAATAGTATTTTAGATTCTAATAATAAAACAAAAGTGAGATTTTTTTTGAATCAAAAACTGTATTTAAATTTTTTATTCTTAACATTCTTAATCTGGTTTCCTAAGGCTTCAAAAGTTTATACTAAGTATTTAACAAAACTATATCAAATCTAAAATTATATCAAATCTTTCGTACAAACTACAAACGACTGGAAAACTATAATTGTTTTAAAGTAAAAAAGTGTTAAAATCAAGTTGACCGTTTAAATACAAAATTTATTTTTGTTCGATGTTACTTGTAATAATCATAAAATAAAAAATTGGCTACTGCTTTTAAACAAACTCGATTCAGAAAGACATGGATGACAGAATTTAGGCTGGTTTTAGTACATATTAGTATCATTTTGTTCATACTACTAAAGACTTGTATATTCTAATATATAGTCTATCACTTGTACTTATATTCTAAGTTTGTTTTTCATATGCTTAAACGTAACCAAAATAAAATTCTAAGAGGGTGAAAAAGTCAGATGGTTTAAGAACTAATGCTTAAAGCTGCATCTTTTTACGCTTAATCCGTGGATTTGAGTTTCTATACAAAATTGCAACTTGTTTTCGATATAATGTTCAGCAGAGCAGTGAATTGAAGTTTGTTATAACATAAAGCTTGCAATTACCACTTTGAAATGACCACGTTTCCTTTTAAGTTGCTTTAAATTACACACCTTCGTTTCGAAATATTTTTCTTAGTAATACAAGGTAACTCAATTACCAGTTTCAATGTTCAAGTATTTCATTGATGGTAACTTTTTATTAAATTAAAGCAGGTAAAGTGCAATATATTTATTTCGATTTTGATATATTATTTGGATGTTTTCATAAGATAATTTAGTGTACTTTTTAATTTATAGATAATGATACAAGTTCTCGACTTAATTATAAGGAGAATGATCAACTCAAAATTTCAAATTTTATTAACAATACAATGTTTCACTCGCTTGAACCTAATCAAACGAGATCATCAGTTAAATGAAATTTGGGAAGTTTTTATATAGACATGCAAGAAGACGGTATGCTAAACTAGAAATAAAAATATTAGAACAAAAAAACAAATAAAACTTATAGTTTAAACCTATCAATTTAGGAAAATCATAGTATTATCAGTTTAGTTTATGTTAATATTTGATAAATGTAAGCTACTTAGTAATATTATAATTTTAAAACTTAAACAAACAAATAAATATAACAAAGATGATTTAGTTTATCAATATTTTTAGTATGAACACTACACAAACTGTAAGTAAAGTTGTAAAATAAAAAGTTAATCACGTACTAATTAGTTAACAAAAAATTAAACACACTAAACAAAATTCTCGAAACTTAAATAACAAAGACTAACTAAGTTTTCTTGTATTTAAACATATTGCAAAGCAAAAACAAATAATTTATCGTCAAAGCATACTTTTTTTTAAAACTAAACTTGATTTTAGCCCTTAACATTTTTCTTAGTTAAAAAACACAAAAAAAAAAGTAAAACAAACAGTACACAAAATTTATTTGAAGCGCTCCACAATTTTTGTACTTATTTAAATAATATTTGCAGTTAAGTTTAGAAATAATGTTAGTAATAACCTGCTAAAAGTTTTAGCAAAACAACTTTATATAAAACAAAATTTCAAGTTGTTGAGTAAAATATTGAAAACTAATAACTAAAAAGAACTTTCTAATACAGAATCAAAGGCTTGGTATCTAAATTTAATTACAATTTATTTAAAGTGAGAGTATAGTCAAGTACTGTTTTTTTTTTATTAAGTTAATGCTTCATACTTGGGTGCATTTTACAACTAACATATTTACTTAACATTAAAGTTTAATTTTTTACTGTATTGCTAAACTTTTAAATGGTCTAACAAGAGACAAACTAATTTTTTTTTATTGACGAAACCACAAAGTTTTTTATATTTTCTTAATAAGTCAAAAGTCTGTCAGGATATCCATAAAACAATTTTTTTTAGTAGTTTGCTATAAACTAACTTTATTACACAATATCATGGTTATGATGATTCTAAAAACTCACGATACTCGTTTTTTACTACAAACTCATGACAATAAACTCATGATCAAACAATTAAAACTAGCTATAAACCTTAAAAACAATAAATAAACTTAATATGATATATTACAAAAACGAGTTTAGAAAACTTTTTGTATAAAAATATTTTACTACCCGTTTTCATAAAAAAATGTATAAAATACGGAAAAAACCACGTGTTAAATCACACTTTAATTAGAGTTTCAATGCATTCTTAATAAAAACGTTAGATTTTTATCATGTGTTATCCAAACGCTAGTGTTTAAAATACTTTTTAATATTTGATAAAAGTTTTAAGCTTTGACCACCCCACCTTTCTTACCAGTCTAAAACATTTGTACTCGAAAAGTTTTGATTGAATAAAAAACTATACAAATTTACAAAATCTGTTATTTTTGCTTTAATGTTATACTTTAAAAAGCCAAGTACTAGTAAGAAACTTTATAAGCGAGAGAAAAACTCAAATATTTTAAGCACTAAGTACTTAAACATTCATTTTTTTATCACTTAAGCCAAAGTTTTAGGTTTTTTATACTGTATAACTATTTGTTTCCATATAATGTTCAGCAGAGCAGTAAAACGACCTTTCTTATAATACCAAGTCTGCAATTACGGCTTAGAAATAAGCACGTACCTATAAGTTGTTTATTAAAGGATTTTAAAATATACACCTGTATATTGAACGCAAAATTTTACCAGAAATGTATGGTAATTTAATTATTATTTTGTATTTTATTTGCAGTATGTACATAAAAACTAAAGCTGCAAAAATATAATATCTAATTCAAGTTTAGAGACATTAATTTGCTGTATTTATTAAATTAAATAGTATTTCAAAGTAATTTGCTTAGCATTATAAATGTGAAATTTTGGAATTAAAGTTCACACAAATTCTAAATAACGTTTTAATAAAATTAATAAAGCGGCAAAAAGTAGTTTATCCCGAAAGTTTTGAATAACTTTTTAGATTTTTTAAACATTCTATGCATTAAGCCGAGTAAAAAAAAAAAGAGTAAAACATTAAATTCGATTGAAACTACTTTTTTTGAAATGATGTTTGTAACGAAACTTAAAAATTACATTACTGAAACCGGGTAAATAGTTTATTATTAAGGTATAACTACTAAATTTTTAAGTTTAGTGTTTTTGAATGTAAAAAACAAATCAAAAAGGTTTAAGTCAACGTTATATCAGCAATTTAGAGTTATAGTACAAATTAGGATTGTTTTTTACTATTAAGTCATTAATTCCAACAAATTTTAAAACTTGTTCTACTATAGTTTTAATTCTAACATTTTAATAGCAACATATGATAACTTTTTTTAGAAGTTTAAAAAGTATACAAGTTGTAATTCATTTTTTTGTACGTATAAAGGCAATGTTTGACTTCAAATTAAATTTATAACTATGTTAGGCTACTACTTAAACAAAACGTAAAAAGCCTTAACGATGTTCCTGAAAACTAAATATAAGATTCCTAAGTTTGCAATATATTTATTAAATCTTAAATAAAGTAACTCATATTAGATAGAAAAAATTGGTTTTCTGAATCAAAAGAAAAAAGTTGTTCCCATATATTTCCAGTGCTTTTTTTTTTAAATCTTTGATTAAAAAACAAACTAAACCCGCAATTTTATTAGCTTTACTTTTTATGTAATATTTTTTACACTTAAATGAAAGTTTTAACTATTTTTTTAATACGTGCGTATAACAACACCCTTTTTACATTTCTTTAGCTAACTTTGGTATCAATATTTTCATCATAATCTGATATTTCTTTGGTAATCAGTAATTTTAACCTTATGTATTGGTCATGCCAACTGAATAACCAGACCTAGCTTTGTTGTCGTTTTCAGCGATTATCAAAGCAACAAACAGCGGTAAAGTTCGTAATAGACGAAGCATAGACGCTACTAGTGAAATTTCATTGGTGCGACTGTTTGGTAAGTTTAAATAAAATGGAGCCAAGCTTGAAAAGTTTATTAAGAACATCTGGTTTTTCAACGTAGAGTGTAAAAATTTTAATTCAAAAAGTTTTATACGCTTAATAGGGACTAGGTTTCGACTATAGATATAATTCTGATTTTTCTTTGATAATTAAAAGTGAATTTAATCACTTTAGAGCATAATTAAATTAACTAAAATTTTCATTTTTAATCATTTTTATTAGTTTACAAATGATCTTTTTCATACAAAATATTAAAAAGAAATATCGTCGTAAACTGATATTTAAATAATTGTTAAGTAAACTTTTACCCCTTTTCTTTTTTTTTTTATATCTATTTTTGTTAAACTTTTACTCAATTTTGTAAGTTTTACATGTTTTTTGTATATTTTTTTTAAATGTTATTTTTTCCAATAGTTGTCTATAATTTTATTTGTTTATTTTCCAAGTATCGTTAAAACAAATGTTTCTAGTTTTAAAGCTAAAATATAGAATAAGAGAAATTGCTAAAAGATATCTACATCTTTATATTTACAAGAGTTTATTTATAACTTTGCAAAAAATATATTTGAATTAAGAAAATGTTTCAGTTGATTGTATTAAAGCTTTTTTCCTATCAATCTAGACTTTACTAACGTAAAAAATATTGTTAAAGCTAAAATTTATATGTTCTTATTCGTAAGTAAAACTTCAAATTTAATATAAAATTAATAAAAGAGGTTTAACTAATACGTTTTAACCTTTGAGAATTTTTTTTTACTAGGAAAAAAAAACAGCTAATCTACAATACCGCTTATATCATTTAAACTTCTAAACAATTTCAAGCTTTGTCTGATTAACTCTTTTCTAATGTTTGATGATGAAGTTTAATAAACTTAGAATTAAATCATAACTGTCAAATGACCAATTAATATGCTTAGATAAATTTTAAGTTAGTGTTAACTAAGCCTAATAACGCTTTTTTATCTGTTGTTATACACAAGTTGACCTTGTGATAAATACAGACTATGTTTTTGTAATTGTGACATGTCGTTTCATTTTGAAATTTAATGCTACATAGTTCAGGTGATATACTCTTTGCTTAAAAATACTTGTTTTTAAAAGAAATAAAATTTGAAAAAAATACAAACAAACTTTTTGTTTTAGCTTGAAGTTATTGTAATATTATGTAGTAACTATGAATAAAATGTCGTTTTATATTGTTTACAGAAGAACTAATGATATTTGTAATTTATTCTTTTAAGTTCGAAAGTTTCCAATTGGCAACAAAACAACTATATAAAAACGATGTAATTACTATAACTATATAGAAAACTGGTTTAAAAAAAAAGTGGTTTTGCCATATTTATATAATATTTTATATAAATAGCATATAGTTTTCGTGGTTTCGTCATATAGTTTTTATTTGGAAATTGTTAGAATATAAATTTGTAGTTTACAGTTAATAAAGTCAGAGTAGTTATTTTCAAAAGCTTTTAAAACCGCATTGGATTTTGATTAAGAACTATATCTGATTTAAAAAAAACATCATTAAGTTATAATACTGAGTGCTTTTAGTTTAACATAATCTGAATTACTGTACTACTTAAGACTTATTTATCCTTATTTATAACCATGTAAAACTACTAAATGTTTTATAATTATTGATTAAAAAATTATTAGTAAGCTAAGGTTGTAAAATATTGTTACATCATACTTAAGATTAATTTAATCTGAATTACACTACTGTACTAGATTTTGATAATTCTGTGTAAGGTTGTACAAAGCTAAATTTGTATCTATAATTTACTCATTTTATAAACTAATTCAGTGTACTTATTTTATAGTGAAATAAAACTGTTTTTATTACTTACTTGATAACAAGTATTGTGTTTACAGATTATAATAAGTTATTACATTTGTGTTTATATATAAATACACAAATTAAAAAAAAATATACAACTGGTTTTCTGAAGTACTAGCAAACTTGCAATTATTTGTACACTACATTGTAGCTAACTTAACAAGATTGCTTTTATTGTAAACTGTGTGTTCTAGTAGACATTATTGACTGTTAATTATACAATTTGATATTTTACTTTTGATTTTATGTGATTAAACCTAAGTTTCTTTTAAGAACGAAAAGCATACTGTGCTTAAATACAAAACTTAAAATAAGTTATAAAGAAGAACTGATTAATTCTTATCAGTTATAGCTTTTACTTTATCAAATAGCATGTACTGATTTAGTTGTATTTAGAGCTTTTTACAAATAATTTTGTAAAACTATAAACAGGTACTTAAACTTGTTATTTTTGTTTCTAAATCAGTTTGTTTTAAACACAAAGTATATTTAGTTTTTTTATTTAAAAATTGTGATGCAAAAATATCTTCAAGTATTTCAAAAAACTAATTAAGTAGTCATAAGTTATTTTGCATAGTTTACTTAAAAAAACATTTCATTTGAGCATTATTTAACTCTTAGTCTAAAATACCCTACTCAGAAGTGAACTCTGTACATAAATATAATCTTAGTTGAGAAATTTTTAATTATCAATCTTAATTTTGAAAAATCATCAACTACTTTATACCTATGAGTCACCAACTAATGTTTTCAACAAACATACAGACCACAAATAAAATGAAAATTTTGTTTTTCGCCTTGGCCCTGTTATCATGGCAACATGTGCTTGTTCAAGGATTTGAGGGCAGCGATTTGTGGAACGCTTTTTACGCGAAGAGTCACGCCAAAAGACTCAAGGACCTAGGTAACCAATTACTATATCAAATTAGTTTTCATTAAGTTTGTTAGTTGCAGAAATTTCATAAAAACACGGGACACAGTATAGTTTGTTTGCCCCTTTGTAGCACTTGTTTACTAAAAGAGTGTATTCAAAAGAGTGTAAATAAAAACTTTTCGTGTATTTTGGTTAATTTTTTGTTTATTTAGTAATTTAAGAAGCTGTCTAAAAAAACTAAATGACCATTTTGTTTTTTATTCTGTATCATTCTTTGCTCATGACCTTTAGGTTTTTGTTGTTGAAAGTAAAAGCTTACAGTTTTGATTTTTTTACTCGATTTCTAAACATGTTTTCAACACACAAAAATACAACATAAAAAACAAAGCACTACTACCAACCAGTGCTTACTCAGGGATTTTTTGCAAACTTTCAAATATCCACAGTGAAAGCCGGGTACGAAATAGCGAGGAACGAGACTGACGAGTGCAACCTCTACATCAACAACTGCGACTTTTTCGAATCGCTGAAGTGCGTGCCTGACGACAACACCACTGCGGGGGAAGGGAAGGGGAAATGCGTTAAAATTGTGGACTTGTACGAGTGGTTCGATGGTTACAAGTACGACTACTGGTGCAGAATGACTAGTACGTTGATTTTTTAAACTTTTGTCAAGCAACTGTTCATTGTTTTGTTATGTTTTTGTAAACTTGGTCTGTAGAAACATGTCGTGTAAAAGTTAGTAGTTTTGATAGGTTAATTATTTTCATAAACTTTTTGTTAAGTTTTAGAATAACACTATCCAATTAGTAAGAGTTTGTTTTCATTATGGTTATGAGTTTAAAATAATAATTTGAATATTTGTGTTTTTTCAGACAATACTTGTGTTTTTAATGAAAACTAGTTTCTAATTTAAAAGTGACAGAATACAAATTAATTTTAAAATTACCTTAAATCTTTCCAGCACAGTATACTTTTCTTTGTTGGATTTCTTTTTTTCTCGATCGTAGTTAATTATTTAGGAAGTTGTACTTCTAAAATTTTAAAAGAAATCTTATTCAAATAGAATCTTATAGAATCAAATAGAATAATTTAAAAGTGAAAAGTAAAAATTTCTAAGAGTTTTGAAAATTAATTTTTTGAACAACTTTTTAAATAACACAGTTTAAAAAGTTATAATAACCAACAAAAAAGCCTGGTAGTTTTCTGTACAGTCCTGCGAACTGCGATATTTATTTTACAACAATTTTCACAGACGACGGCTCGGACGGGTGGAGAAGCCACAACCACATGACGAAACAGAACAGGGAATTTGAATTTTACTCGATAGACCGGGAATTCAGGAAGATGGTTGAATCAATCATAACCGGTGAGTTTCATATAAGCATGTGCTAGTTATCAGCTTGTACGTTGGTCACAAACAAAAATGAAATTAAGTCGATTTTTGTTTTATTCGAGCACTAATGCCGTTACTTATGCTGCTTACAAAATCTTTTGAAGTTTTTCAACACAAAAAACTATTTTTTTTTAAAAACCTGTGTAATTGTAAATTTTAACCACAAGTGTGAAGTACTATAACAGTTTGTACAAAGTTGTTTAGAGCAAGATTTTTTCCAAAACTTTTTTTTTAAGTACGAGCCAAATCATTAAAAACAGTTTTAAAATTTACGAATAAAACCTCTAATAAAACTTAATTTTGACAAATAGCTCAAGAAAAAGCATATGACGAAGTTAATGAAGATCTACAAAAGAAGAAAAAGTTTGTCGAAACACTGAAAAAAATTGTCGATGAACCAAGAAAAATTGTCGAAGAATCAAGAAAAATTGTCGAAGAACCGAGACAAATTGTCGAAGAACCAAGACAAATTGTCGAAAGACCAAGACAGATTGTCGAAGAACCAAGACAAATTGTCGAAAGACCGAGAATAATTGTCGAAGAACCCAGAAAAATTGTCGAAGAACCAAGACAAATTGTCGAAAGACCAAGACAAATTGTCGAAAGACCAAGACAAATTGTCGAAAGACCAAGACAAATTGTCGAAAGACCAAGAGAAATTGTCGAAAAACCGAGGCAAATTGTCGAAGAACCAAGACAAATTGTCGAAAGACCAAGAGAAGTTTTCGAAAAACCAAGAGAAATTGTCGAAGAACCAAGACAAATTGTCGAAAGACCAAGACAAATTGTCGAAGAACAGAAAGAAATTGTCGAAGAACCGAGAGAAATTTATAGTAGATATAAAACCTTAGATTTCGAAGAACCATTTGAACTTAAGCGTAATAAAAAACCCAAAAAAGAAAAGAAGAGGATTTCCAAAGACAAACTTTTAACAAATAAGAGGATCAGGATTCTGGAAAAGATTCCGAAGAAATTCAGAGGACAAAAGGTAAAAGTTTTAATGGTTTTAGGAAACTTTTTACTAGTTAAATGTACCTAATTTTTTTAATTTCAAATTGTTTACTATTCAAAAATTGTTTAATATAGAAATATTTCATTGCTATAACCAAGTTTTTTTATAGGGTTTTAACTAAAGTTTCAGCTAACATTAATGTATGTTAAAAGCAACATGGTATGTTAAATTACTTATGGGGAATAAAGTTCATTAAACACAAAACCTCTAAAATGCATACCGTTCATTTGCATGATCTATACAATTTATTTGAAAAATAGTTTTTTATTTAATTTTTTTTACAGCGACCCTGCAAACTTCACAAAAAATTGGTGAACAAAGTTAAAAACAAGAGTCTTAAGCACTGGAAGCCCAAATGTACTAGGGAGGGAATGTACAATATATATGCAAAAGTTGTTAGTATGAAAAGTTGATAGTTTTTGTTATCGGTAGTTAGCGAGTTTTTAAACAAAACCTAAATCTTAAAGCCAAATATTGAAAGAGTGTGCATATTTTTAAATTTATTTTTTGACGTTTTACTATTTAAAACTTTAAACAGTGTTGGAAAAGGCATTGTTGGTGCGTGAACGAAAAAGGAAGGTTTTACAAACAAGTTCTCATGAACGGGGGGTCGTGTTAGAGCTTAATATTTTCTACTTTATCACGTTCACATATTTATTGAGCTTTTTTTCTAATTAGTGTTTGCATTAATAAAACAAAAACTTTACAGTAAACTTGAGTTAACAATTTTTAAAGGCTATTTTAAATTTATTTGTCATGCATAAACTTAGATTAATGTCAGTTTTTTGAAGTCTTCTACTGTTTGATTTCACCCATTTCAATAGTTTGATAGCTAATGATAGATAGATAAAAGCTAATGTATATTTAGATTTGATGTTATAATTTAAGATACTTGTTTTAGAATAGAACTTGGCAAAAATAGAAATAAAATTTTGAGAAGCTAAAAAATTAAATATTTAAACAAACAATTAACTTTGTTTTAACAATACTTTTAGTATGCCGTAAGTAGTTCTACGATTACAGTTCAAATACTTTTTATCCCTAGAGTAATTCTTAGGTTTTAGGTCCTAACTAATTATACTTTTTGGTATAATGACTTTTTGTTGATAAAAGTATCTTTAAACGCTTATTAAAAGATATAGCAAGAAAATTTTTCTAAGTTACATTTACAAGTTATTAGTTTTGTAATATAACTCTTTACATGGTTAACTTTCAAAATCATAACTGATTTAATGCTTTCAACTTTAAAAGTTTTCGTTTGTGTGAAATCATTGAAAACCAAATAACTAAATTTTATAGGAAAAAAAACTTTAAGCTGATAATTTACATGTTTTCGCTTCTAAATCTTAGAAGCTATGCTTCTAAACTGAACACAAATTTATTTTGAAGTTTATTTGTTTTAAGACTTTTATTTTCATCTGTTGTACTTTTTAATTTTCAAGTTTACACAGCTATTTAATTCGGATCTGTTAATTGTGTAAAATCTGTATTGTAAAATGTTCAGAAGAACTTAAGTTTAGTTGTATCAAAAACCTTATAAACTAAACTTATATGAAATACAAATGTGTCTTTAAAATATGCATTTGATTAAGTTTTTTTAAAAAGTATTCAATACTACTTGAAAAAAACAACTTTAATTTTTATGATAATAGTCAACTTAAAAGTTTAATTTTAACTTTTATAATGTGCTGAGCAACCAATAGATAAAATTGATGGGTATATTTAATGATTTTAAATAAAGTTATGAACTTTTTGTTTCAAAAAAATATACTATTATACATAAATTTTCAAGCGCTATATAGTTTTCTTTGGTGTATCCTAAATGTTATTTGTAACATAGTTTAAATATTATATTGAAAAAACCCGATGACTTAAACTGTTTTGATTTGAGAACCAAAAACTTAAAAGTATAGAGGCTAGATTTTTTTCTAATCTAAACAAATTAAAACATTAAAACTAAAAATTCAGTATGAAGCCATATTAAACAAATTATTATTTTTTATATTAAAATGCAAACATAAAATAATTTAGTAAATTTATTTTATTTAATCTGCTTAAAATAAATCTTATCTTTAATTTAGTAATTTAGAACATTTTTGTTTACTCATTTTAGTTTAACCGTTTGCACTAAGATTTCCCAAACTCCTTTTCATAATTGCCCCTTTTTCGAAATGAATGTGATGATCATCCCCTTTATTACAAGCCCCAGCATATCTAGCGTAAGTTTTAAATTTCCATTCTATTATCCCTCAGATCTTTTTTTACTATTTATCATGAACCCGGAAGTATTTAGTGTGAGTTACCAGTGGCGTCTCCTCATTGCCACAAACCTTTTAAACTTTTGCCTCCTTACTAGTAATTGCTCCTGTTCTACTAAAATCGCAAAAATTATTTCTATTAAAACTACCCATTCCGGAAACCCTGGTTTACACTTTTTCATGTATACGTTTTAGTCCTGACTACCATGTCTTTTCGGTAGCTAAATAATTGCCGTATCATTGCAAACAAAAAAATCAATGCTTGGTATTTAGTGTAGCATTTATAGAGATTAAAGCTTTTCCTTAAAATTATCAGCAAAAATAATTTTTAGATTAAGTAGATCTATAAAAAATAAAAAATAACCTAGCTATCTTGTACAGCTTTGTAAAACTTAAGTCTTAAAAAGTTTATATTAGTTAAAAATATTAATGTAGATTCAAAAGTAAAGCTATCAATACAGCACAGCTCAAAAATTGAAGCGACTATAAATTAGCTGTTGTAAATTAAAGTATCTGTTTATATTGTACAAAAAAAAGTTAAATATAAACTTTTTGTCTAAACTGTGTTTTTAAACAATTTTAGAAGTTATCAAAACTAGAAAACTAAAATAAATACACTTTTAAACTTTTTGTTCTAATCTAGGTACGAAGTTTCTCTAACTATATTTATCTTATATTTTGTCTTGTTTCAATTCAAGAAAAGAATTTTTTGATAAAATTAGCAGCTGTTATAAAAGTTTTATATTTTTGAAACAAATGCTTTTGAATGAAGGTTACGTTGAAAATTTCAAATTCAATTTTAAGTGTAAAATATTTTCGTCACAAAATTTTCTTAGTTCATATTGAAGCATAACAGTTACAGCAGCTTTTACGAAGCTAAAACCTTTTTTTGTTATGCTTTATTTGTTCTTCAAAAACAAAGATGAAAGACAACCAACAAGTAATGTTAAAGTAAAAACAAACAAATAAAAACAAAATTTATTCAGCAGCTTCCAGTTTTCTTATCGACTTGCTTCAAAAAATACCCGTTTTCATCGACACACCAACAGTGCTTTTTGTGGCACTGTTTATAGATTAAAATACTTGGCCTCGAAATTAGTTAATTAAAAAAGATTGTATTTGTTTAATATTCTTCATATGTTAGTGTGTTAAAATCGCTATTGTCTTTTTTAAACTGAAAGTATACATATATATATATACATATATATATATACTTATATATATATATATATATATAAAGTTTTTTAAACCAGCAGCTTTTACCACAGTGGAGTAAGAAATTTAATTTATTTTTTCTCAACAAAATTAAAGAATTGATTTAACAAAACGAAACTATGTAAAGGTTATTGAAACTAACAGATTTCACCGCTGTGGAGTACGATCCCTTGTCGCAGTGTGGGTTCCAATACTTGAAGTTCTTCTTCTCTGATTTCTTCACCAATTTCTTGTGTAAGCGGCAGGGTCGCTGCAAAGTTTGCAGACTGGTTAATTCAGAAACATTACGTAAAATGTAAATGTTTGCAAAATGATGACATGTCTAGTAGGCGTAGAGTTCATTTTACATTTATTTCCTAACAGTAAAATAACTTGCAATAGAGCTTGCATTTATTTTACACAAATGTTTTTTAGTAGCTATAAAGTAGTTATGGAAGCCATAGTTTTACTTCAAAAGATTACAATTTTACAATTTGCCAATGTGCACAGGCTTCTTATTGAGTCATACATATCACAACTACTAAAAAAAAACAATGTGTTATTTAAAAAAACATTTAAAATGTGCACAAATAATTTTAATTAGCTTTTTGTTTCACAAATTTTCACGTATACATTTTTTCAACAACTCGAAAACACCAACCTTCTCTCCTTGGAACTTCTTCGGGAGCACGTTCACCTGATCGATCCTCTTCTCCGTCAGCCTCCTCACCTTCTTCTCCTTCCTACCATCCCTCACCACCTGACCTTCCTCCCCGTCCTCACCTTCCACAAAGTTGACCTTCAGGTTCATCTCCAGCGGAACCCGGTCCTCACCTTTGACGTTCTTCTTCCTGAGGACTTGCTCGATCTCCTCCCAAGCGTCTTCTTGTACTGTGAAGAAAATTAAAAAATATTTATTAAACTCAGTTGTTTATAATAAAACTTTGTTTTTGTTGTTCTTAAATGGCTTTTATTTTTGGTAGGTTGTGAATGCTTAACTACTTTCGAGAAGAGAGTAAGTGAAACTTTGAAAGCATTGAGTAAGGTATACAAAGAAAAGTGTAAGTTGTGTTTGCCAATCAACCTGAAAAACAAAATTGTAAATAACTTGTCAAGAAGTTTCTTGTTAGCAAGTGGCACTAACAAAAACTTACTTTTTATTACGGCATCCTGCTCTTGTTGATACTCAGGGAGTTGGTTTCTGCGTGCCTGACTGAAAAGCTTATGACTATACAGTGCGTCTTCAGTATGCGCTGAAAATTTAATTACAAGTTAAAAAAATTCTGCAAACTTAACTAATTGATCAGTTATTTGATTGTTTTTAGTTTTTAACTTTCTTGTTACTTAAAGCAAAGGTATTTAAAACGTTGTGTGGTTTATAAATTTTTATTAATCCACTTATAAAGAAAACAAAAAGCGTATTACGCGAAAAAGGTAATTAAAAATTGTTCAAAAGTGTGCACATTAAGTCGCTATAAAGAAAAGTTATGCAAAGAAGTTATAAAATAAATAATTGTTTGAGTATACAAAAGCTTCAAAATACAAAACAATAACAAACCAATCAGTGTCATCCAGTAGTCGTACTTGCAAAGCTTCATCACTTCAATCGCGTCCGTAACGAGAGTGCAACTTCCATTGGCGCCTTCTTGCGGTAAGCATTTTAGGCTCATTCTCGCGTCACAATTCTGCACTGTGACGTCACACTGATCACCCGGCTCGTCTTTGATTTTGTATCCGGTCTTGTCTGCAAAAAAAAAAAGTTGCAGCTAGAGCATCGAGTAGCTTTAAAATATAACTTTGTGTGTGTTTTGTATTTTCTAACTATAAGCTTGAATTTCAAAAGAAAATTTAACCTTTAAAATTTTAAAAAACTTGAAATAATGTACGAGTCTATATATTTGAATAAAAGCAAGTTAACCAAATTTTAAAAAGACAACCAACAAAGAACACTTTATGCTTTGTTTTTAATAAAAGTTTAAATGGAATTGTTTTATAATAAATAAATTAAATAACAAATAACTACACAGATCGTTGTTTCTTTTTTCCTGGCTCTTCTGGTAAAAAGCCTCCCATCTTTCGTTCGTGCCCCGAACTAGCACAAGTTGCCATGACAACACGGCTAAGGTGAAAAATAACACTTTCATTTTGATTTGTGATCTGTATTTACTAAAGTTTTGCTGTGAAACGTTTATTTACTTAAAACATGAATATAAAGACGAAAAAAAAAGACTATGGTCACAATAAAATAAAGAAATTTGTCAAGAAGTATTTATATTTAACTTAAGTCTTCAACAATTAAAACTTTAAGAATATTTTCCTATCAGTTTTTTATTTTGAGTTTTGACATTCTTGCTATTTTAGAAGTTGTTTCTCATAAAAGTTTAGACTTTTTTAAAATGAAATGTTTTCAATAAACAATTAACGTTAATGTGTAAACAGCTGTTGATTATCTTAAAGTGTGATAGTAAAATATAAGTATAACGTCTTTATAAATATTTTTTTATGTAAACAAAGTTATCTATATTAACTAAACGTAAACTTGTTATTTTCTGTTGCATTTTTTACACATTTTGTAGAAACTTAAAGTACTGAACACTTATTATAAACCTATGAAAGTATATCATAAATACTTTCAAAACTTAATATAAGTTTAGAGTAAGTAGTTTTAATATTTTAGAAAAGTTTTTGTTTATATAAAAATTAATTATAATGTATTTTAATGATAATAAACTAGTAGCATGATTTAATCTTAGTAAAGTAATGTTGGATAATCATTTTTAAACTAAATCATTGTAACAAAGTATAATTAAACTTATTTTTAATTAAATAACTAATATTTATTATAAAAAAAAAAGTTATTTAATTTCACGTAACATTGTTAAAACATCTTGTGCACTATTAAATTGTTTATAATAAACAAACTCTCGTTAAAGCTTGTATAATATTTTATATAAGCTAAAATAATTTTATTTTTACGTTATATAAATAGTATTAGTCCATTGTCCGTAGAGTTTTATGAAGTTTTCGTATAATATTTGTTACTTTAATTTTGAGTTACGTATCGTGCATTCTTAAAAAACCGAAACTGTTTACACTTGCTAATGCTTTAAAAAAAACAAAAATTGAACTATATAAATGTGTGATTTTTTTTCACTGTTAGAAAAAGAAAGCTTTAAATTTGTCTAAACAATTTTAAAGTGGAATTTAGCTACAAAACTTAAACAGAAAAATCATAAAGTTTTCTATTAAATTTTAACTTTATTGTAAGATTTGATTAAAAAAAGTTCTCAAATTAAAACCTATAGAGCAATAGATAAACTATACAAACTTTTTTTATTATTTCACTTTAGTTAGAATTATAAAGTTAACTAAAAACTTGTTAGCTTATTTGATTAAAGCAACTTTTATAAATTAGTGATTTCAGTTCTATTTAAATATGCTTATTAACAAATAAAGTTTTTTACGTAGGTAGTCTTTGAATTGAAAAACAAAAGAATAAGTTCGCACGTTAACCATGTTTTGTTAATCAAAACAAGAAAAAAACCTATCACGTTGTACCAAACAAAAAAACAAAAATTCGGAAAGACAAAGTATTTGTTGATTACGCAGGTGTTAAACACGAGTAAAAAACTACGATAGGTGGTTTTTTATGCGTAGCTTTTAGCTGCAACTAGGACAGTTATGAATAGTTATCTATCAAAATACTGATTTCAGAAAATTAATCAACTTTTACACCATAGTGCAGGGGTCGGCAAACTACGGCTCGCGAAATACTTTTTTAGCTTCTTCTTTATAAATTTAAGTGAAACCCGGCATTAGTAAGTATAGTACAGGGTTTTCAAAACTTGTTTTTCAAATGGTCCCCTTTAAAGAAATTAAAAAAGCTTTAGCCCCCTTCAAAAAAATTACTAAAAAAATTACCATTAAAGACAACTAAGACCTTTGTTTAGTTTAATGATTTAATAATGATTTTAAGTATATCTGCAATTTTAATAATAACCATTGTGTTGTTAAACTAATATGTTGGTTTGTAATACTTTTTAAACTCTATCTAAAGGTAGTTTGTTATTTTAAAAAGCTTAAGTTTAAAGTTTAAAGATATTAAAATCAATTTTTTCTTTTTTTTTAATTTTTTTATTGAGTTTGTATATTTATTAATCACGAACATAAAAAATGTTGCATAACATTATCAACTAAAACAACATTGCGTTTTGCAATTGTTTTTTTTTCAGCTTGCTTTTGATGTGTCATTTAACATTCCATGGTAACCGTAAACACATCACACAACAATCAAGCAGCAAATCGTTTAACCAAACAACTCTAAACTCAGCAAAAAAGTTTACACAGCAAAGTGTGTACGAGTGCTGCTATTTCGATCTGAGTTTGTTGTTTCAGCGGTGATTGACAGCAATGCGCCCGTATATAAGCCGACGGCCACCGCAAGTTGACACAAAACATCCAAGATGAAATTCTCAGTTGTTATCTTCATGCTTTTTGCCGCTGCTTGCTCAGCCAGCCCCATCATCAGAATCACCGAGTGCAAGGGAACCTTCGGTTGGTTGAACTTGAAAATTAAACTAAAAAGTTTTTATTTAACTTAGACTGTTGTTAAGTTGTGATTAAAATTTAGAAGAAAAGTTATTTTAACTAAAAAAAATTTAAAACGATACAGTTTTTGAAGATAAAAATAAAACTTAAAGTTTTCTGCCTTGCGTTGCGCTTTTATTAAAACAATTTTATAGATAAATGTTTACGGTGTGTGGTGAATTAAGAATTTAAAAAGCACAGTTGCGAAAGTAATATTGTTGTTTCAGAGACTACCGGCAAGCACGCTTCAGATTCAGACAAGGACAGCAAATGCATGAAAGTTGAACCAGTCCATTTCACACCAAGTGAGTTGCTGTGAAATTTTGTCATTCTTAAATAGAAAATATTTTTCAAGACTGTTTATTTAACTTTAAAATACGTCTTGAAATTAAACTAGCTCTGGGATGGTTTTTCGAGTATGCCCCTTAAGTCTTGTTAAGACAGTATGTGTGTAATAACTTTCACAGAAAAAACTGTTTAAAGTATACAACCTTAAAAAAATCATACGTATAATTAAAATTTCAATTTTTACTGCCGGTTAATAACAAATGAATGAAAGTTTTCATGATGATTTAAGATCGGAAAACTAGCTTAGACTGTAAATTTAACAATACTTTGTGCGGGCAAAATGAAAAAATAAAAATAAAAGTCATATCAAAGTAATTGACAATAAAGCGTATGCAACCAAAATAATTTTTTAAATTACTTTTCCAATTCAAATAACTAAGGTAGTTAACAGTTAGAATTTATATAATTTAGTTTAAATCGTATAACTTAGCATAATAAATTTTACTGAAACGTTTTATAAAAAAAAAATTAAATTTAAATTCACAATAACCTGACCTACAAAAAAGATGTAACATTACCAAACAACTTAATATTAAGAATTTAAGAATATTATTTTTTTTTACTATCAAAACTTACAGTAACACCAGCGTAATTTATTTTCATACCTTCGTTTACATAAAAAAAATTCTAAACTATTTTCAGTGTTCTTCTTTTGTTTGTATTGTTAAATAGTAAAGCTCACAATAAACACCACTTTATCGGCAGCTTGCAACGGCGCTCTCCCAGAAGGTTTCCAGCCAATCGACAAGCTCCCAGCAGACTTCAAGCTTCCAGAAGGCGCCAAGCTCATTCCAGCCAAGCAACTCACCAAAGAGGAATTCATTAAATTTTTGAAATAAGCGCGCTATGAATAAAAAATACTGAACTTGCACTGTTGTGTTTTGTTTTTGATTTTATTTTTTTAGTAAAACAATCTGCTTTGTCATGGGTAGAAGATACCGTGTTATACACTTAATTTTTGTGATATAAAATCAAAACGTTTATACTTATAGGTCGGAAACACGATTTGTTTTTTTCTTACTTGTTTAGCTTGACAAAAACCAGTATAGAAGGGTAAAAGTAAAAAAATCAAAAACTCCAACTATGCATTTCTACATTAATAAAAAAGTTATTTTTTAACTTTTAACTTTGTTAAAGTGATGATGAAAAACTTAAGTTAGTTTTTAGTTTAACAAAAGAAATCAAATCATTATAATTTTAGCTAGAAGGCCTGAGAGTTTAATATAAATTGTTACTAGATAAAATTACTAAAAACTAGAAAACTTTTGACGAACCCAAAACTTGTTTCTATTTAATGTTATAAAAACTAGTTCTTTTTAAAATTAATTAGAGCAGGGTTACCCTAAGTGGGCCATGAAAGATATATAGGGGGCCATGAGGTCATAACTTGAAACTGAATTATTGTAATAATATTGGAGTTGCTGATGAAAAGCAAAAAACAAAAAGGTCAAAGATGTTTTTAATGGCTGTTTTTGAATAATCTTGTTGGACGGGGCCATAGCTTTTTAAATTTCTTTAAAGGGGGCCTTTAAAAAAAAACTTGACCTAAACCCTAAACTATAACCCTAAACTAGAGACTTACATATCAAAATAATGAAAGAAAATTGTGAAAAATAGTGTTGAAAATTACGACATCAATTAAAACTAAAAAAAAATGTGATTGAAACAATAGTTCTAAATTCCATGGATATTCTATGAAAATTGAGAACCGCTTCCTGATTTAGAAGTATTATCATTTCAACGTGTCCGTTTACTTTCATACTGAATTTTTTTCTGAGTAAAGATAAAAAAACGCTCGTTTTATGTTTAATATTACTGTGCACTTTAATACGATTAAATTTTTAAGTTATGCATATTTTAGGATTTTATTTTAAACTTTGAATGTTTACCCAAAATGTTTGAAGTTTTGTATGGTAAGATTTAAAACCAATATTAAAACCGTAAAATGTATTAGTTTTTAATTTTATTCGTTACTATATACAAAAATATTTTAGTTTATATCTCTATGGAATAAATATATTTATAAAGTGATTCAAAGATCCCCTCAATGAATTTTGAGTTTATAAAACAAATTGTATTAATTAGGTGTCTTACTTAATTTTACTTTTTCGAACAAGTTAGAGATTACAATTCACATATTACTGTAATAAACGGGTAAGATGCCTAACGAAAAATAAATAAATAACATTTAGTGCGAAACTTGAACTTGTCTCTTAGCAACAAGCATGTCAATGCGCGGCTGGATTTTGGATAGAATGAGACGGAGACAGGCAGATAAGGTTGGAGTCAGCATACAGTTCCTTTGCTTCGTTTCGCAAAAATAAGTGGTGGTGAATGGTAAAAGAAATTTTACTGCACGCTTTGCTAAGACGGGGTACTCTGAAATTGCACATATCCAAAAATCTAAAATCTCCTTCCCTTTGAAACTCAATTTTAAATTGCTATCTTCAGATAGTTGCAACAATTCGTTTTCTGTATCTGTAGGAAGATTCACTTCTTCTGAAGCAATATCACACATAAAAGGATTCAAAATCCATAAATTTCCGATGCGAACATCTTCAGGAAAATAATGTTGAAGCTTTATAGACAAAAGACCAAGGTGTATTTCATCAGAAAAATAAAATTCTATGCATTTTTTACGGGCCTCATCAAACTGGTGAAACATCGCAAAATTACCATTGCTAACCTTTTCTTCCAAAAGTTAATTCTATTTCTAAACGCCTCAATCTTGTTTGTCATGACAAAAATGGAATTTTGCTTCCCTTGCATGCTTAATTTCAAAGCGTTCAATTCTTTGAAAATATCGGTAAGATAAGCTAGCCTGGCCAAAAAAACATCATCTTCAAAGAACTTCACTAATTCTTAGCCTTCATCTTTATAAAATGTGAACACCTGCTTCTTTAATTCAACGAGACGAACCAGTGTCCGCCCCTTCGACAGCCAGCGAACTTCGTTGTGATAAAGAAGTCGCAGATGGTCAGTATCTAAACTTTCACATAGCTCTTATACATATTAATCATCATTAATAATAAAAAATCTTTATACATATCAAATTTTAAATCAAGCTGATAGACATCTTTTTAAACGTTTTTACAGCATTTGAAACTATATAATATAGTAGAAAAAAGTTTCTGGTAAATATTTTTATTTAGCTTTATTGTGTAAGCATTTAGAATTTGTTTTTATTGCTCCTACATTGTTTGCTTTAGTGATAATAACAGTATTTTCATGACTTCACTAAACATAGAAATTCAAAAAATTTGCAAAAATTTGCGCAACCAGGACACCTATTAATAATGAATACCCATTAAAAGTCCTACCGCTAGATACACACTAAGCAGATTAATGAATGCTATAATTATAAATGTTTTCCATTTTTTTTGAAGTTTTATGATTTATGTTTTTCTTTCTTTCAAATCTTTTTTTGTTTTCAAAAGGCTTCGCGGAACCCCTGAGAGGCGTCGCGGAACCCTATTTCAGAAGCACTGGTCTACTTAACGAACTGGTAAATTTTAAATACCAAGCTAAATATATAATACACTCTTAGTCTGGAGACTAAAATACTTAAAATTGTGTTTTTAAATAACTAGTTTTAATTGAAACTAAAAAAAAAAAATTTTATTTAATTTACAGACTTTTTTGAGTTGAAAAACTTTGATCTAATGCATGGTTTCAACTCATTTTTATAACAGCCCCCTTTGGCATAAATTTGAAACAAAATCAGCGCTTTTTTATTAGCTTTCGTCCCCTTTTTCTTTAAGTTACCTTTTAATACTTTGCCTCCTTGTTAGTTGTTATCCCTAGTTTAGTTATTGCTGTATATTTTGAAAAACCGTGGTTTAAATTTTCTTTACTCAGGATAAATTACTGAAAAGCAAGCTATAATTAGTAAAATAGGGAGCATAAAATATAGAAACTATACGACTGCCCAAATTTTTTAAATCGCCCCTTAACTATGTTTTACCACCGAAATAGTAAAATTGCCCAAAAAGGGCTGATATCGCCCGTTTTGGAAAATTCTGATTTCAAGTGACAATGTTAACTGTTTTATCTTCAGTGACGATCTTAAATTTAATAACAAAAATATCCATTGAAAATGAACAAAAAATAATCTACAGACACTAAAAAAATTTCCTTCACTGTCTGTCTGCTTTTTTATCTGGCTTTATCATATAAAAAATTTAAACACAAATGTTCAAACTATATGTTGATTAAATGGCGAAGGCTTAGAAATAAGGTCACTGAAAAAACATAACAGTTTAAAAAATATTAAAACTCTTATAAATAGTCAGTTTACTAATGGTAGAGAAATTAATCAAGTTTTTATGATATAAAGCGCTATCTAAGGATATAATAAAATTACGAATCGAATTGCAGCGGAATTCAACTAAATAAAAATATTTTTTGCTTAAAAGTGTTCTACAAACAACTTAAAAATAGCTGAGTAAACGTTTAGTTGAAATGCAGAAAGTAGTAAAAATAAAATTCAGTATCTACTTAAAAAAAACAGTTAAAAAAAATTCAACACAGGTATAAACTACAGTTTTAAAGCTTATTTTGAGTATTAATATTCTAGTTTCCCAAAAGACTCTTCATGAAACCAAATTTACTTTAAGTAATTAATTGTTTGTAACAACATCTTTTTTATTTATTTGAGAGTTAGTTAAAATAATAATTTTTACGCCCATTAAAGAAAGAAAAAGTATAAGCTATGGTTGCTAAAGATCGAGCTATGAAATTCCTGACTTTTCTAAATCAAATTCTTAATTAAAACATTCTCAAAAAAACACAAACAAAGACTTGAAAGTTTTTAGTTTGTTCCAACTTAATTAGACCCTGAAAAAAAGATAAATTGCAAAATCAAAGTTTTTTTTAACATAACATTAGCAAAACGCAGTTTTTATTGATGATAATATTCCTTGTTAAAAGCATTTTTAAATCAAATTTCCAGACATTTTTTTCGAGAACCCCCCTTTTTTCCTAACCTTTTCACTTTTGTTTCGTTTTTGCTGACTTTTTGGCAACTCTGATAAGATCTCAATATTATTAAACTTACTTCAAGGATAATATGGCTATATACAAATTGATTATAGAATTCAAATATTAGAAGTTACGTTTGAATTTTAAATAAGATTGAATATTTTTTGAGAAATACTTTTGATCACTTGCCTAGTAACAAGCATTGGAAGTTTGAAAAACACATTTGTTTTTTATTACCATTCTTACAGCTAAAAATTTTGAAGAATCTACTTATTTACAGGGTTGCCACAGATCGAACTAAAAAAATTCCTGACTTTTCTAAATCAAATTCTTAATAGAAACCTATTTGAAACACATAACCAAAGACTTTAAACATTTTAATTTAATGCAAAAATTAAATTAAGCCTTGAAAAAAGAAGAGCAAATTATGAAAAAATAACATTAGCAAAATTCAGATTTCAGTAACGATTAACTTTCTTATTAAGAGCATGTTTTTAAAAATTTCTAGACTTTATCTTGAAAACCCTCATTTTTTCCGGACTTTTATCTTTTTTTTTGGCTTTTCGGATTTTCCTGACTCTAATGATAGTTCTGGAAAACTTAACAATCATGTATAAGACAGTTTTTAACAAAAAATAAACTAAAAAAGTAGAAGTCAAAGGGAAGAAAGTTTGTAAATCTGTCATTGCATTAAGTCAAGATCTAAAAGTAATTTTCAACTCTGAATTAAAAAAAAAATTGTATAAACCAAGGTTGTTCTGAAACAATTCAACTAGTTTATTTGTTTTTTTAACTTACTATAACTGTTAAAACAACATACATATACTAAAACTTTCATACAACAAGGTTTCTTCAAGCAGTAAATTAATTTATTTAAAATTTCAGCATAGTGTTTAAAAAATTTATTTGTTTTATAATTTTTTTTTAAGGAGAAAACAGAAGAAAATATTTCTAGTAAACGTAGTTATTAATAAAATTCTAAGCTAGAAGTTATATATATATATATATTTATCGCTTCCTTACATAGTATGTTTTCACTTTGCTAATGTTTTATCATTGTTATGCTTCACGAAATTAAATTCAAAACTTTTATTCAGTTTCTTGTAGAAGAAACAGAAAATTTATGTAGTTTTTACTAACTATATAATTATTTTTTAACATTTTGAACATTATTGATAGTAAAATTCAAACATTTACCCATATAATTCAGATTAAAAAGATTCAAAAATAACATGTAATCCTTACCTATACATTTGTTAAAATTTAGATATAAAACAAATAAAAAATTAATCAAGAACACTATATGCATTATTTAAAAGTTAAATATTAAGTTATTATTAGTTTTGACATAAAATATTGTTACAAAAAATATTGATTTTAGACACACATAAGATGAAAAATCAGAACTAAATAATTTTATTCTACATAAATACTAAACAATTAAGTGTTTGAAAACTGTTCGCAATAAATATTGTATTGTTTAAAACAAATTTACTTTTACACAATTTTATAAATTTACTTTCACATAACAAATACAAAGTTTTGATAGATTTCAAATTTTTACACATGTTAAAAATTTTAAATTAAAATAAAGTGCAAGTACATCTTAAAAGTCGAGCCTGAATATTAAAGCTTACAATGGTTTTTATCACTATCAAAAACAAAGTATCATCAATTAAGTGATAGATTTTTCTTTAAAAATTTTTATTTTCTAAAAGATCACTAAATTAAACTAATAGCAATCCAGACAAAATTAATCTTTATAAAACAGATAAGTAAAACTATTTACTAATAACTATTTGAAAATTTATCTAGCAACATGAAAAGTTCCCTCAACAACAGCAACCACACTCATATTCTTCTGATCTTCCTAGGTCTTTGTGGCAGCTTGTCCCCAATATAAAGCGGACTCTGGTCGCTCACACTCACCACCGTGAACCCTCCTAGCCCCAACCCCCTGATTGTGGCCTTCCTGCCTGGCCCTATGCCCTTGAGCACCACCCTGACGTGCTGTGGACACGCCCTCTCCAAGGCCTTGATGGCCGCCTCCCTACCTGTTTCCTCTCCGGCGAACTCAGTCTTCTTCTTGCCTCCCTTGATGCCAATCTGGCGGGAAGACAAATGCACGTACAAGATTTTCTTGTCATCTGGGTCCCTCACATGGATGATGGTGTTGTTCCACCTGGCAAGAATGGTGGCAATGGGGAGCTTGCTGTACTCCACGCCCCCAAACAGCTCTCCCTCTCTGGCCATGTGGTCAAGCGTTGTTTGGAGTTCAGGTTGGGTGGATTCGCTCAAGGGGATTGGCTTGAAGTTTTGCTGGATCCTTCTCACTTTGAGCTGGTGCCAGCCGTCATACACTTTGGTGGATATTTCATTGGAAGTTTCGTCAGGCCTGCCTTTGAAGAACTTGCTGTTGAGGATATTTTGGGTGTTTGGGACACTTTGGATGTTACTTGAGTCCTCAGTGGTCAAGAACCTGCTGCTGACGGTTCTTAGGTTTCTGCCAGCGGATCTGGTTAATGTTTTGGTGAAGTTTATTAACATATTAGCCTGTGAACAAAAGCTTGTTTAGTGTACAATCTTATTGTTTAGAAAAATGTTCATTTAAAAACTACATCAAGTAGTTTGATGAGTATAGTTTTATCTAATTCAATTGAATGCTTAGATAACTAATTTATTTTAAGAATAAGAATTGACTTTTACACTTAGGCTGTATATCTGGTAGAGAACTAGTAAAGAACCATATGTGGGCATAAATTAAAATCTACACTAAATATTCTGGAAAGGATGATAAACAGCAAGAAAAAGGTCTTAGGCATATTTAAGGGTATTTTTAAAACTTATACTAAATATTACTGGAAAATTTGTAATTAACACTAGACAAAGGCTTCCCAAAGTGGGCCATAATCGGCAAAAGGGGAGGGGCAATAAGGCTATAATTTGAAACTTCCACTAGATATTCTTATGGTGATGATTAATGGCAAAAAAAGGTCTTGGGCATATATAAAATAAGTTTTTTGAGAAATGTTATTGAAGGGAGCCATAATTACTTCACAAAGGGCATCATAAAAAAAAGTCTAGGATACCCTAGAACCAGATGGTTTCTTTTTAATTCAATAATTTTTTAAGATATTTTATAGGCTTATCAAAAGTTTTTGATAAGATTCTTATAGGTTTTCAAAAGTACACATTTCAGGGTTTATTTTAGGTATAAAATTAAGATTAAGGTAAAAAACTGTCTTAATTAGTAAAACAACATTGAATGTATTGTAAAGATATTTAATGTATTTTTAATAGTATAAATATTTAACAGTAACAAAAAAATAGATCTATTTGGCATAATTTTGGTTTCAAATCAAAATTTAATTACTTGACATGAAAAAACTGTATGAAATTACAATATGAAATTGTTTTTTAGTTACTTTTGTTCCAAACTCGAGATTTATCAAAGTTTCTTAAGCTTCAGAGTTTTTAGTCTAATTTTTCAAATTCCATACTTCCATAAGATTCCAGGTTTTTTTGGCAACCCTTTATTTAGTACTAAAAAGAGGATTACCACTCTTTAAGTCAAAAAACTAATTTCAGCAATCTTAAACTATCCAATTTTTTTCAATAAAAAAAGGACTTTTAAAGATCAATAGAAACAAAGTTTTTGAAAAAAATTGGTTACAAAATGTCAAAATGTTGGAACTGGTCAACTAAATCTCATTCAAGATCTAGAAAAAAAACTGGACTGAGATTTTCAAAAAAAAATAAAACTGTAGTTAGTTTTTTATAAAATAACTAAACCGGACAAAGTCATCTTGAGTTAAAAAAAAATTAAACAGGGTGGCCATTGGTTTTTGAGAAATTTCTTCCAGGTTTTCTGAACTTCTTTTAGGTTTTTAAAAATATACATTTCATTGTCTATTCTTAGTTTAAAGTTAAGTTTAATGTAAAAATTGTGTTAAATAGTATGACAACATTAAAAAGATACTGTAAAATTACTTTAAATGTATAAAAAAAAATTGATGATGACAAAAAGTTTTTATTGATACAGTAAATTTTTAATGTCAAATTAAAATCTTACTACTAAACATCAAATTTTTTGAATATTAGTCTACTATTGTACTTGATAAAAAACAAACAAGGTGTTTTACTAAAAACAAATATATTTCAACAAACTTTCATTGGTGTGATACAATTGTTACAAAATAAAGAAAAATTTAAACTTATAATTGCATCAGAAATCAGTTAATCAAGCAAAACACAAAACAAAAAAAGTAATTAATATTCAATATGAAAATAATTAACTATAACATGAGAGCACTAATTAACTAAACAACAATAACAAATAATCAAAATCTTTCTGCTTACATAGCTTTGGTCTATTTAAATCAATGTATATGACTTCAATTTTAACCATGTCAAAAACATTGTTACAACATCTTAATATTTGAAATTTCGTTTCATTATAACTTTTTCTACAAATGGGATTTTTATTTAAATGTTCTGATATTAAAGATCTATTCATTGCATTTGAAGTTGCTATACTAATCGTCTTTGGCTGATTGTTAATATAATCTTATACACAATTTGAAATGTGCTCTTTAATTCTGGTTTCAAGGTGCCTAGAGGTTTGACCAATACAGCTGTTTGAACAACAGCATTTAAACGTGTAAACCACACAACTTTTATGTTTGTTAGATATAAGGTTTTACATTTAGGATTTAGTGTGTATATGACACTTTGTGGAATAATGTCTTTGTGCATATTTGACTTGTTCCCTCATTGTATAACAGGGATGCCAAAGGTTTTTTGTAAGCTTCTTTCAGTAAAAACAAGTTTTTTGGTTAATTCTTAGTATAAATTTTAACTAATTAATATTCTATTTAAATCAGATTTACAACTTGAAAATCCGCTTTGCGGTGAAACAGGTTAATTATTTTTCTTAAATTAATAAAACATTTAATATTAAAGTTAAGTTAAAAAACTGTCTTCAATAGTAACACAACATTGAAAAAATACTGTAAAGCTACTTTAAATGTGTTTTTTAATAAATTTTTTTAAAGATGCAAAACTTTCTTTTAAATGTTTTTGTTAGATTTTTCATATTCAATTAAATTTTGTTAGTTTACATATTATAATAATTGAAAATTTCAGGTTTTTTTTTTATTTATATTTTAAATTCCTTGTTTTTATTTTAACTTTCAACTTCTAGGTTTTTTTTTCTAAATTATCAAACTCCAGGTTTTTTTAGGATTCTGGGTTTTTTGCCAGCCCTGAATAAACCACACCAACAGATTTACATGTTAACAATTCAATGTTATCTGATGATGTTATGTGTAACAGTAATTTAAATTTTTTTAATATATTAATTTTCTATTTCTTTAAAAAACACATAGGTTCAAAACAATATCAAGTTAAAGTCATAGGGAGGTCCACCTTGATTTTTACAAGTTGATCTTATTTTGTAAATATTAGCTATCAAACATCAGCTTTAAGAGCTTAACAGAATTCAAAGTAACTTTTGAGATTAAGCGATCAAAGTCAGTGACCTCAAGGTTCCTTATAGAAAGCACAAAAATACACATAAAAAGACAATTTCACTAAAAATATACCTTCTACTTAAACTTTTACCCAATCTTTTTTAAACATTTACAGTAAGTTTGTTACTAATATTTTAATTTTAACAGTGCAGGAACTTAATTATTTTGAAATTTTTTTTTTTTTTAAACTACCTGTTTTCTTGATTTTTCTTAATCAAAATTTTGTTTTTTAATATTTAAAAATAGCAACATCCAAAGTCTTACAAAGTATAAAAATAAAGTTTCCTGAAAATTTGAGGTTTCTAGCTCGAAAAATGAATTCAAAGAAAGATTTTGGTATTATTTTTAAATTCCAAGAAAATTTCAATAAAAAAATTACGATCCATACCTTTATATTAGAAACATTTTACAAAATGTCTATATCTCAAAATATAAACAATATATAAAAAACATTTATTTTGTTAAAATAATTCTATAAAAACTGGCTTTTAGTTTAATTCTAAGCTTTTATACAGGAGCCAATATTTTTTGATTTTTTTTTTTTGAATTTTTTGAACCTTCCTATGCCCTTAAACAATTTTGTATTTAGCTTTAGTAAGAGTTTTTAATTAAAAAAAAAATTATATTAATTTCAAGTATCTCTACAGTATCTTGTTTTTTTATTTTTTTTTTTCTCAGTTTAAAGTTTGAAAAAAAGTCTCTGAAAATATATTTTCTCCTTCATTTTATAGCATTTTTCACCATGGTAGCAAGAACTTCATCAACACTAATATCTTAAGATTTTCAATAATTTAAATTTAGTTTATAATGGTTTATTATAGTTTTATTTATTCTTTAATATTATTATTTTTTCTATTAAAAGGCTAACTATAGAATAACTTAGAGAAAAATAGTGTTTAAAAAGCGAAATTGAAATTAAATGTATACAGAATTCAACAATATAATAATATAATATTAATCTTATAAATACATACTTTTATTTACATTATAAGAATCAAATGCTCTAACATAACAGTAGACAGTTAAAGGTTGCTACAAATGAAGCTGAAATATTTTCCTGACTTTTCTTTATCAAATTCTTAATTAAACCTAATTTATAAAGACAGAACTAAAGACTTGAAATTATGTTAAGTTTTCACTTGTATTTTTATACAGGTTAAAACAAAAGATTTAATTTATTTCAAAATTCAATTATACCTTGAAAAAATAAGAATTGCGTAAGCAAAACATTTAAAAAAGTACCATTAGGAAAATGCAGTTTCTAGTGATTAAACTTTCTTAATAAGCGCATGTTTATATCAAATTTACTGACTTTTTTTCCAAAAGACTTATTTAGTTAAGTCATTTTCTGGAGTGCTACAGGAAACACTCTTCATCTGAACAAAATAAAATTGTGCTACCATGGTGAAAAAAGTCTAGACACTCCTCCCCTGGTGTGTGGAAACCATGTTTATTTTTTCTTTGACAGTCATGCAAACTTACTTGAATCAGCTTATAGTTAATCATAGAACAGTGTAGCTATTTGCTTTTTTTTAACTCTACCAGGTTTTAAAAGTACAAGTTTTATAGTTCCTTTTAAGTTAAAAAATAATTTCAAGGTAAAAAACAAACTGTTATTCCATCTGTAGTTTGTCCTGTGTATGTGTTATTGTTTTACATATAAAAGTTGCTTTAAATTCCAAGCTTATCCATTATTATTGTTCAAAAATTGAAATTCCAGGTTTGCAAGTATAATGACTTTGTTTTTTTTTTAATTTTTACTTGACTAAAAATAAAAAATTTGATGAAAGGAGGAGTATTATATGGGTTAGAAAAATTGATCAAAATTACCAAAACTTAACTTGGGTCAGCTTGAGATTATGAAAATGTAGTGATAGCCAAAATCTTAATAATCACCAAAATCAAACTTGAATGCCTAAAAATATTATTGTAATTTAAAATAAACTTGAAATATAACAATAAAAACATGGATTTAAAAAAAAAATAAATGTGATAAAAAACTAGACTGAGATTAAAGAATAAACTGTGTGAATTATGCATAAAGATATCAATAACCTGAGTGCTTTTAAATTCTTCAAACTGTCATGAGTTTTTTAGAAAATTTTAAACAACCCTGAGTTAGTTTTAGCCACCTGATATGTAGCACTTTAGTCTAATGTTTTTGTTTTTTTTTTGTATAAAAACATCAGAACTAAATCTCCCCTCTGCAATAATAAACCTTTTCTGAAGTTTGTTAAACATTTAGAACAAGCCAAGTAAGATTTTTCACTTACAGATACTTTCTAATGAATCAAAGCTGCTTTTAACTAATGTGAAAAAGTAATTAAAATTTATAATCTACAGTGAATGTATACTAAGTTTGGTAGTTATAGAAATATAAAAAAACTAGTTATTCAAATGTTTTATGATGGTTACTTACTTTGGGCTTATTATATTGTTTTACATATTTTATTCTGACTTAGGGAAATCCCAAAGTTTATCAACAAATTGTCTTGTTTATTGCTAGAGCGTTAACTTAGCTCGATTAGCATTTTTTGTAATTTTTAAAAAATGTCCAAACTTTAGATCCAATTCTTTTCTTTATCTATAAAGCTAACTAACCTTTTTTTATTATAGAAAACGCTCCTTTGCCTTTATTTAAAAAATTTCCATTGGATTAGAGTTTGAATTTTCGAATGGGGCCCCTTAGAAAAAATGTTTATATTTTGAATTTTTTACTTTAACGGATGTTTTAGCTAAAGTATATATACATTTTTTAATTCTTATTTATTTTATAACATTCGTAGTTTGCTGTGTTCTCAAGAGTTGTTGTTTTTTACGAAATTTCTAATATTTTAATAATATATACAAATACTCCTGATTGTTAATTTCAAAATCTTAAATTTTCTAACGGTCACTGTAGCAAAAAAAGATTTTTTTTAGTTATTTTGATACACATAATTGTGACTATTTTAAATGCTTAACGCTTTTTTTTATCTAAACTGTTTTTATGGAAGATATGAAATGACCTATGTACGTTTTCTAAAGTTATCATTATTTGAACATGAAATCCCTCATAAGAGAAATATTGAATATTTTAGATGGACTTTTAATTGGCTAGTTTTAAATGTAAAGTTTCCTTTTTCAAGTATGCTCCATTCATAATTATGAAACTTTTATAAAGGATCTACCTTTTTTCTACAAAAAAAAATTTATAAAATTAATTCATTTTCAAAGTAGTTCATTATAAACATAAGCTAAATTTTCCTTGACATCAAACAGTTAACATATAGATAATAACAGCAAATTTAACAGTATTCTTTCTTTATTACACTAACACATGTTTCTGTGTTTTAATGGGTTAACAACACACTTCAACAGAGCTATGAAAATCAAGAAACTACTTAGTCACTCGGATATTTATTAACAAACACTCAATATATACTTTTGAACAGTTATAACATATAGATATCAATTTTAAGTAAACTATTTTTAATGACAACCATATTCAACCGCTTTTTTATTACGATTATTTCAGTTTTTTTTCAGAGTTAACACATGAAACAGGAAACCAGTCAAAACACACCCCTGATATAAACTTGTGAATATTTTTGAAACAAAAATACTTTCGTTAGTAACTAAAAGACAATATAACTTGTTATTTAGAATCAATTTTTGTTTTTTTGTAAGAAAAATTAATGGTCTTAAGTTGAATTTTTCTCTATTTGAACAACCTATAACTAAAATAATTAGGTAGTATGGAAACAAGATTTAAAAAAAAATTAATTATATACAACTAAAAACTAAAAGTAGCTTAACCGTTATTTAAATACAGTACTTTAGTAAAATGGACTTTAATTTAATTAAAACAAGCCCTATTATATGAAAATACTTTTTTTTATTTTTATGAACTACACTATTACATAAAATGTATCAATAATATGAATAGTTAAATTAGAATCTTTATTAAAATGATTTTTAACTAAATTTACCATTATGTTATTTAGAAATATTTTGTCTATTTTTTAGTACCTTCCTTAAATAATGTTTTATTTTAACATAAAGTTTATAGTAGTTTTGATTTATTTAAGTTTTAAATTTGTGGTTTATAAATTAGCTAAACAACAAAATTAGAAAAAAAATTATATAATACAATTCTTTGTCATCAAAAAGTTAGCATATAGATAATAACAACAAATTTAACAGTATTTTTTTCATTTTTACACTAACACATGTTTCTGTGTCTTAATGGGTTAAGAACACACTCCAAAGGAGCTATAAAAACCCAGCAACAAAACGTAATATAACTTACAAAAAAACAAAACTAACTTTTCTGTCACATCACATCTTTAAAAACAGTCAAGTATTATTTAAGTAGATCATCCTTTTTTATATTAAAAAAAAATGGTATAACTGCGCTTAGTTTAAACTAAAATTTTCGATAAATACTTTTGTTACTATTGATAGAAAACTTATGTATAAATAAACTCGTTTGGTTTTTAAATATTACTACACATTGCAATTTATTATAAGTATAACTTATATATATCTTTTAATTTACTTAAAGAGTTTTTTTAAAGATAATTAGTTAAACATTAATCTGTCAAACGCCAGCTTTGAATCTTCCTATACCTTTGAAGTTAAATGAAGTCTTTTTTGTCAAGTTCAAAGCCAGAAGTAACAATGCAAGAAAAAAAGTTTTGATTTTTCACCAAAAGTACTGTATAAAAATAGGTACTACAACCATAATGATTTCAGTGTTTAAGTTTAATGTGGCGTAAAGAAAGATTACACTAAGTGAAAACCATTTTCAAACTAAATTGTGTTAAATGTAAAAACCGTATTTCAATTCCAGATGTACGTCGTAAATGTAAAACTGCTGTAATTATTTCAGAACTATTTGCTATTGGTGGGTATTCGGAAATTTACATATGTAATAATGCTGTTAAAAAATTTTGTAGTAAAATTAAAATTTGGTCACGTTAAACGCTATTAAATCTGGACAAAAATGATTTTTATGTTTGTTCTTTGAAGAAAGACTTATATGTAATTTCTGAAACTGGTACTCGTTTTGCTAAAAAATTGAAAAAAGACAAGTGGATCAAAAGAGCTAAAATGAATCAAATTGTATTAAATGCAGCTTGTACAGTTTTTGAAGAAAAAATTGTTGAAACCGGTGGTAAAAGTTAAATTTATGAATTAAAGTAGTAGTACATGATTACTATCGCAATAAATGGAAAAACTTACCGGATACGATTAAAATAAGATACATTCATGCTGCAGTTAGCATAGGTAACAAATTGTTTTTTATTGGTGGATTTCAAGTAGTTAAGTGCTTGACAGTTTTTCAAGGAAGTTCACTTTATCTAAATCAGCTTGTTTAAAAGCTAAATATTGTTACTCAGTGCAAGTTGTTAGTATTGGCTATTATATTTTAATAATTTCTCGGAGAGTTCACAGCAATAATATGCATTCACGATTTTAAAAACTGTCATTGGTGTAACCTTGATGTAGAAGATTTAGAAAACTTGTGTTGCATTAGTTGTATAAAGTGCTCTACTTATTGAAAGGTTTTATTTATTCCAGACTTCTTCTAACTATTCTGTTATACTACTACATATGTGTTTTTGTTAGTTTCTTGGTTTGTGTTAAGATTGTATTGTTTACATTTTGTTCAATAAAATTAATGTATCTTGTAAAACATTATTAATAATAGCTTGTGTAAAAACATTATTAAGCAGTTCTAAAAGCTTTTCAAAACTTTTTAGATAAAATAAACACACTTTTGTGATTTAAAAGTCCTGGTTCATCATCATTAACCTTGTTTGATTTTTGTAAATTTTACAACTATTTTACTTATAAAAAGAACTTCATCTAAGATTTAAATGTTGTTATGAATTTTTTGAGATGTGTTTACTTTGTTTGGTATTTATATTAGTAATAGTATTAAAAGATCTGGATATAAAGGTAACGAAACAATTTACAGTTTCACATTGCTTAGTAAGAAAAAAATGGCTGATATGATTTATATTGCTGACTGTAAAAGGTTTTTTAAACGTAATACTAAATGTGCACTTTTTTTTTAACTTAACATTTATCTCTGATTTTAACTTTAATTCTCTTTCGATTTTTCTTGAGTTAAAACAACTTACAAAGTTAAGTTTCGATCGTATTTTATATCAGTTTACATATTGTACTGTAAAGATCTGCTTAAGTCTTATGTTAAAGAATAATAACACATAACTTTCTATTACATTCAAAATTCCCATATTGTATTTGTTGGCAATCCTCGGTTATTAACATTTTTAAAGCTTTAAACAATATTGCTGAAAATAATTTCCTATAATTAAAATAAAGTTCATGGTTATAATTTTTTTTTCAATGAATGTAAAAAAAAAGTCTAACTTACAATCTAGCAACAATACATGTCTAAATCTTAGTTTTGCAAATGATCTAAGCTAAAACGTTGACCGTTTTTTTTAATAAAAAACCAAACTGTTTTACAAAACGTCGTTGATTACGATATATAAAAAAAAGGCTGTGTAAAAAAACTAGATATGCTTTATATACAATATTTAATGAAAAAATATTAATAGTAAATATAATAAATTATTTTAATTTTAATGAACACATGTATACACCTACTTTAGCTTCTATTCTTTCATTACAGTATTTATTTTTTTACAAAACCCAGTTTAAGTGTGTTAATTCGTTAACACACAGAAACATATGTTGGTACAATAAAGGAAGAATACTGTATGATTTGTTTTTATAAACATCTTTTGTAAAGTTTTATAAAAACAATGCAAATAAAACATTTAATCAGACTTAAAAATAAACTTACAATGGAGACTGAAAATCAAGTTTTACCTATTTTTTGTAAAATTTGAAAAATAACTTAAGTCGTGTATTATAAAAAATATATTCTTAAAGAGCTTTAAACAAAATAAATAATACCACAACAATTGGTTTAACTACATAACAAATTTGGTTAAAATGTTGTGATATAATCACAATTTAAATAAAATGAAACTTTTAAGATTTTACTTTAGTATTGGTTTTAAAAGTTTCAGCTTTTTAATCTAATCAACTTAAAAATGTAATTTTTGTTTGAAATAGACTTTAAAAAAAAATATTAAATCAACTATTTGAAATACTTTCGGCCCGTAGAAGACTTTACTTTGTAAAATGCAACCCGCGAGCAATTTATTCTTGGAAAATTTGCCCTTTACTCATAAGAGGCTACCGACCCCTCGATAAATTAACACATCAATATTTTCAAAACTTCAGAAAATTTCGCATGTTTTTTCGGCAAAAATGAAAGTTTTAGAACGCGTCATAATAAAATGTTGAATAAATTAAAGACATGATTTTTTTGGGAAAATACATTTAATTTGTACTTTTTTATGTATGTTCGTTTAGTTTGTAAAAGTTTGTAAATGTACTGTCAACTGTAATGGAATGGTCATTAAAGTAAAGACATTATTTTCAGCATAGTCAAGGTAAGTTTTGAATATTCTGTTTTTATTACATACAAAAAAGTTTTTCTCAAAAACTTAAGTTGTCCGTATTACTTTTCGTTTTAGAAATACTAACTCTACATTAAAAACCTGTAGAAGAAACTAAAAAAGGTATATTTAATAATTAAGAAACTTTTATAGAGATATCCTCTATTACTAGTTAACTTAGCGTAAACACCAATACTTTTTGTTTATTAAAATACTGTTACAACTATTTTTTTAGTTCCCAACAAAACACCAATAAAACCGTTTATTTGTTATTATTTATACAATCTAAAGTGACTCACCTTTTATCAATAATGCTTTCTCTGTATCACTAAAGACATAAAAGGTGTGAAAATTTACAAATACTTCTTGGAAATAAAATTTGTATCAATTAGAGCTTTTTAAATTTACTTTAAAAATTTTTTAGATAGGTAAAGAAGAATAGTTTAATAAATGCAAGCAAAACTAACAGGTTTTCTTTGTTCTTTTCATGAAAAAGTATATTGAAGGCAACAAAAAGATAACATGAATTTTGCGGATAATTCGAAAGATAGAGCAAAGTTTTACTACCAATGTTAGTTTAAATTATTAGGTTTTGCTATCATAAACAAAATATAACATTTTACTGTATGTTTGATAAAATATATACTTCCAATAAAAGTTAAGAGATTCTAAATGTTAAAATCATAACTATATATAATCACAATCTAAAGAACAAGGTTAGTCTTTTTTGTTTTCAATGCTGTATAGTTTACTTATAATATCCTGGACAAGACGTTATAAGGTATCCAAGTGGTGTACGACTTCATAACCGAAAAGTTTTTTCATGCACCAAGTCCGACGGCCAAATATTTTGAGCACTTTTTTGTCTTACTAAAAGCTATATAACTGCATACTACTTATATAAATAACAAAACTTTTTTTCTTTGTTTAAAGATAAACATGGTCTTTATTATTGTTTTATACACAGAACTCAAAAAACTTTAAAATTTTATGTAATCAAAAATCATAACAAACTAAATTTAATAATTTTTTGTTAGATTGTGTACAAGCAAGAAATGAAGAGTTATGGCAAGAAAAGAACCGAAGGTATTTGAAGGGATTGTATGAAAACTATTGGAAAAAGTTGTATGTTCCAGGTGAAACTAAAACCACCTATCCGCTATGGAAAGACCAGTTTGTTAGTTATTTTTTAACAGTCTGGAATTATAAATCAGTTTTAAATTTATAAACGGTTAAGTCAAAAGAGTGTATTGCTATTTTTGAACTTACAGTTTTCCAGCTTTACTGTGTCTATAGACCTATAAAACTGCAAGAAAATGTTTAAAAAAAACTAAAGTTAAAATCAAAATAAGAAATAACAAGTAAATTCTAACCATTTTTATTTGGTTTATACACTGACTTTGTTAAAGAGAAAATTTTTTACTAGCTTTGGTTTAGAAAAACCTTGAGTTACTATTTTTCAATTGTAAAGTCTAAGTTTCATAGTAGCTTTACGGATAAATGTTTTACTTATGCTCAAAAATTGTTAAATGCTATGATTTGAACACATACAATCATGTATTTAGACTCAAATACAAAAATATTTTATAAAAATTAACAAAAGTTTGTAAGGTTTTGAAAAAAATTAGTGACATTCATTAATTTTTTTTTAATGTTCTTAAACTTACGAAATAACCCTAATAAATTATGATAGTATATCAATTTTTCAAGCTACATGATTAATAAGTAAATTTAAATTTAAATCTGCTAAGTGATGTAGAATGCAAATATTAAAATTTTAACAATTATAACTTGTTAACTATTGCTTTTTAAAACCTCAAAACTTTACGACAATTTGTTTCACAGTAAAAAAAAAGTTTTGGAAAGACTTAGATACATATTTTTGTTGAGTCAAAGTATAAAACTTTAAACCAAATTAAACAGTTTACTGTATAAATCTATCACAGGTAAAAGAGTACACGAAAAGGGAAGAGATGGTCAGCAGACCGCCATGGTATCCAAGGAAAGATATGCTGGAGAGGCCGCCAAAAAACGAATATCTAAGAAGGGCTGGAACATCGCAGGACTCCATACATTACAAAAAATGCGTGGTTTGTTAATAAAAATTGTTACAACTTTTATAAAACTAAACTTGCTTTTCTTTTCCAATGTACTTAATACCTAAAAAACAACTCCAATTTATTGTTAGTTTTTAAATAAGTAATTACTTATAACTTATAACTTTTTATAAATAAATCTAATAATGATAACAATTGGTATTTTTTAGAATCATTATCTTATAAAACTTGAATCTGAGGACATAAACCAAACAAATTTATTTTTGTGTTCTTTATAACTTTACGTTGAAAGTCTGTTTTTAGACATAGCATGACAATTTTAAATACAATGCATGCTAACAAGTACAGTTAAAAACGATAACATCAGTTTTTGCCAAGTTTTTATTCCCTAGTAGTCTAATATTCACTTTTTCTTGTTCTACCCTACTTTGCTTTTGTGAAGTTTTAGGAAAACTGGTTTAAATTTTCTTAACTTCTTTCTTCTTGTGGGTATCTTATCGGACTTAGTTTTAGTGTAGGTAAAACTAATGTGTGTTAAAACAATTATACTTTTATACCTCCTTACATTTTTAGAAATGCTTGTTATGTAAATATGTTTAACAATTTAATAAGCTTTTAATTTAAAATAATCTTATTGTAATAATAGTTATTAAAAATGAGTTAATTACATTACCAGAGGTGTTTAGATTTTTTTTAGTGTATTTCAGACTACTTTTTATATTAAACTTATTTAGTCATACCTAATTTTAAAGCAGATTTGGGTTTAAAGCTTACTTTTTTTCTGATTCGTTATGGAACAATAGATTTATCTTTGTGTGTTAATATTAGATTAATAAAACTTAACTTGAAAACTTCTTAAGATTGTTTTTTTAGTCAGACCTATGGATTAATATGCAATTAAGTAAAATTTCTTTATTAGGTTGTAAATAATACTTTTTACTAGAAGAAGGTATACAATCAAGCAATTAAAACATAAAAAGCATATGTTTGCTAAAACCCAAGGTTTTTATTAAATTAGATAACTCAAAAACAGGTCTTTATTGAGAAAATTAGGTTTTTGTTGTTGATGGTTGTGTGGTTCAGTTTAGTTTTGTATTTAATTAAAAAAAAGTTGTTGCCTGTTATCTTTATAATTGTTTGCTAGTTATCATTTTTTACCATATATAATCAAAAAACTAAACTTCACAATTTTTTTTATCAGGACCCCTTCGGCCACAGGTTTCCAAAAAACTCCCACAAATACCGGCGTCTTCAAGATGACGAGTTTTGGTCCAGGGACGATCCCGACTTTGATCAGTACTACGGGCCCGATCCAGACGTTTTCGCGCCTCCCAAGTTCCCAGGCGACAGGAAGAACAAGAGAAGCTTTGGGGCGAACGTTGAAGGTCCTCTTGAGCACAGAAAGAGCAGCCTGAAAAAGGAAAAGGACAGGATAAGCTCACAGAACGCGCAAAAGCTTTTTGAGAAGGTGAATATTAAAGTGTAATTAATGTAAATGGTTTAAGACGTAAAACTGAGTTCTATGTTTTTGTTTTAATACATTTCATGTGTTAGAAAAATTCTTAGTTCAATAAAAACTTACTTAAGTTGCAAATACGTTTCTTTAATGAAGCTAATTAATATAAGTGATTCAATGTCAAGCAACAATAAAATTTTCAAAAAAATATTATGTTGCGGCTAAGTAGAGTATTGAGAAGAAGAAATCATAGCAATTAGTTTTAATAATAATTACTTGATTTTCTACAAAAGCGAGGTACTAAAATGTTTTAAATTTAAAACAAATATGATAAATCTAGTATGTACTGATAACATGAAGTGACTATAAAAAAAATTTAATGTAACAAGTTTTAATTTATAAGCTGAATTTATTCAAGGTAAAATTTTCAAACAACTTTATAGGTGCTGTACGATCGCAACAGAATGAGCAATGCCGAAAGGAGGTCGAAAGAAAGTAGAAACGATCCTTTTACGGGAGAAAAGAGAAAAACCGTTGTGTTCACGGACGAAGAAGAAGAAGAAGAGAGCGAACGTGACAACAGGAGAAGCAAATCAAAGGAAAGAAGGAGCGACAAGAGAAGCTCCAAGTCTAAGAGCGATAGGGGGAGCAGAATTTCCAAGGAGAAAAGCGTCTCAGACGATGAAAGCTCGAGTAAAGGCTCTAAGAGCAGCAGCAGTTCCAAAAGCTCGGAAAAAAGGCGTTCGAAAAGCAGTGTCAGAAGCAGCAGCAAAAGTTTTAAAGATAGCAAAAGCAGCAGAAGTACAAAAGACATAAAAAAAAGCATGGAAATTCAAAAAATGTCAGAATCATCCGATGATAGAGAAAACGATAAGAAGTCCAGAAGTTCTAAGGGCAAAACAAGGAGCAAAAGCTCATCATCAGACTCAACCTCTACTGATGAAAGAAAACGATTAAATTCAAGGAAGGATTTGAAAATGGACGCCAGCCTAACTGACATTACAGAGAAGAGCGAGGACACGAGCTTTTTCGACGAGAAAGACAAATACAGAGGCGAAAGAAATTCGATAAAGTCAAAAAGCGAAAGTCAGCAGGAGAAGAAGAGTCAGGTATCAAACAAGAACAGGTAAAATTAGTAGTATAATTTTTTTTCAATCGTTAGCCTTAAATTTAAGAGATACATGCTCTTTTGTAGCCGTTGATAGTGGTTTTATAAAAGATTAAACAAAGTTTAAATTTAAGCACAATAACTTTTTTTTTTTCTTAAAACATTTACAAATTAAATTTAAGAACTAAGTTAAAGTGAGAAGACTTATTTACGATTAATATACTATTTTGATACTAAATTGATATTTACATCATACTTAGATGCAAAACTTACAAACACTGCATAATTTAAGATAAATGAAAAAAACTGAATAAGTACTAATATAGAAGCAGTTACGTATCTCCAAAGAACAGCCAAAGATCGACAAAAGACAAATTTTCAAATTTCAAAGAGTACAGAAAAAGTAAGACGAGTAAGATATTGGTGGATGACGAAAAACCGGTTTGTTATTTATTTAATTATTTTGTTTTTGTTTTGAAAGATAAATTTTATTTGATCAATAGTTTTTTTGTCTTTTAGTTTTTTTTGTAAACTTTAAAAATACCTAGACAGCAACAATGTTAAAAAATCTAAAAAAAGAATTTAAAAGTATGCATACCCGTTTTTATATATGATTTCGGTTTTATCACTCTATTCTAACTACACGTCTTCTAAAATACTTGCATATATATATTTTTAATGGAAATACATAAAATAACACCTTTTAATCAGATTAGTACTACCGACATAGCCCAAACATTTTTTAGGCTCAAGCTAAAAGAAGTTCTGAGTTATCTGACAAGCAGAAAGCGCTCATACTTGCGAAAAGCAACGTTTCGAACTTGGAAATGACCCAGGAGAACTTTGACGATCAAAGAAACTTCATCAAAGATATCAGGTAAAAGTTAAATATTCAAAAGTATGTTTTTATTTTTTTCTTAAGTTTTTGTAGAATGTTTTTGTAAAATCAAACTCGCGTTGTATTCAGCAAACTACTCTTAAAACACAAGTTTTTCTTTAGTAAAGGTGGTTTTTATTAACCGGGTAAGGTTTTATTTATCTTATCGGGTAAGAGTTCATAAAACTAAAAAAATACAAATATGTAATTCAGGGATGTTAGCAAGACTTGCCTTATAAATAGGTTAAGTACTTATCTTTTTCTCTTTAAATGATTAGAAAAATGTTTATAACGTTTTTATAACATCTAAATTGAATATCTCATTTTGAATAAATTTAATTGAATAATGTAACACGTACTAACATTATTAAACTATGTTTTACGAACTGGCGATACAGCTCATTTTTGTTCTTGTTACTGTAAATGAATTAGAAAATTTTAATTTGTAGTTTGTTTAAAACAACCCAATGCGCTTAAAACTGTTGTTGAAAAGAGACATGAAACAAAAATTTGAATTATTTCCAAATATAAAGCAGAAAATTTAACACATCACTTTTCAAGATCATAAAACTGTTCATAACAGTTTTACTTTGTACTTAATAAATCATATTGAATGACAGCAGTTTTATGAAAACAACATATTGCCAATCTGAATTTAACAAAAACTAATTTTACAAATCAATGAAAGCCTGCAAACTTCCCGCAGGTTTCTGCACAAGCTGTGGGTGAAGGAGAAGATCAGCGAGCAGACGACCACCACCACGGAGACCACAGTCATCAGGAAGAGCAAGAAGGGGGAGGTGAGGGGGGAGCCGCAGGTGGAGCGGAAGGTGACGGTTGAAAACAAGCAGGACGAGAGAAGCTTCATGATGCCGCTCAGGGAGACGACAATGAAGAGGGAGGGGAGGGGCAGCCAGGGTCAGAAGCAGGGCGGCATGAAGAGGCAGGATACGTGGCCGAGGCACACGGAGACGGGAAATTATGACTTGAATGGAAGAAGAACGGTTCCGTCAAACAGGGAAGACGCGGAAGCAAGGAAGAGCAGTTTCAGCAGGCAGAGCGCGAATCCCAAGCAGAGCACGACTAGAAAGCAAAGCTATTTTGATAAGGAAGACATACCGAGAAAGAGTAGCTTCAATAGGCAGAGCACAACTCCGAAGCAAGACACAATCAAAATGCAGAGCTCAGTTAAAAAACAAAGCTTTCTCGACAATCTAGATAATGCGCCAAGGAATAAAAGTTTAACCAGACAAACAGTTCAAACACCAAAAAATTATGAAAATCATGGTGGTTTGAAAAGACAAAGTACAATTCCAAGAAAGAACAGCTTTAATAGACACAGTATAGATCCCAAGCAGGACAGTTTACAAAAACAAAGTATTTTGAAAAAGCGGAGCACTGTAAATAAACAAGACACTTTTGATGACCATGATTACCTAAATGAACAAGATTTTCCACATAAACAAAGTACTTTGAAAAAGCAAAGTACGGCAAAGAAACAAGAATTTTCTGACGACCAAGACTCTCTAGAAGAGCAAGGTTTTCCACATAAACAAAGTACTTTAAAAAAGCAAAGTACTGCAAAGACACAAGAAATTTCTGACGACCAAAACTCTCTAGAAGAGCAAGATTTTTCCCATAAACAAAGTACTCTGAAAAGGCAAAGTACTGCAAAGAAACAAGACGATTTTTCGGAACAAGAGAGGGAAAAAAAGCAAAGTACTCTCCAACAGCAGAAAACTTTCGAACCACTAGATTCTCTTTTAGATCTTAGTGATGCGAAAAGCTTTAACAAACAAAAGAAAAAAACAAAACAGAACGGTTTAAAGAGGCAAAATACAGCTCCAGGTAAAGAAAAACACGATAACCATGGTGCGATAAAAAGACAAAGCACAGTTCCAAAAAAGAACAGTTTTAACAGGCAGAGTACTGACCCTAAGCAGGACAGTTTACAAAACCAAAGTTCTTTGAAAAAGCAGAGCACTGTAAATAAACAAGACGATTTTGACCATCAATACTCTCCTTTAGATGCTCACGATGGTCTATCGAATTTTAATACGCACAACCAAACACCGAAAACAAAAGGTATTAACAGACAAAACACAGTTCCAGCTAGCAAAAAATACGATAATAAAAGTGCGTTAAAAAGACAAAGCACAGTTCCTAGAAAGAACAGTTTTGGTAGACAGAGTACAAACCCTAAGCAGGACAGTTTACAAAAACAAAGTACTTTGAAAAAGCAGAGCACTGTAAATAAACAAGACGCTTTTGACCATCAAGACTCCCCTTTAGATGCTCACGATGATCTATCGAACTTTAACACGCACAACCAAACACCGAAAACAAAAGGTATCAACAGACAAAAAACGGTTCCAGCTAGCGAAAAACACGACAATCAAGGTGGCTTAAAAAGACAAAGTACAATTCCTAGAAAGAACAGCTTTGATCCCGAGCAGGATAGTTTAATCTACCAAGATACTCTGCATAACCAGGAAGATTTACAAAAACAAAGTACTTTAAAAAAGCAAAGCACTCTTAAAAACCAAGACAGTCTTAAGAAGCAGAGAAGCTTTATAGACAACGAAGTCATAATTGTTAAAAGCCGTTTGTTAGACGAAGATGTGTTTGACAAGGATGAGAACTTGGGAAACCCGAGCTTTATAAGTAAGGAAGAAACTTTGAAAAAGAAAAGCACCTTGAAAGACAAACAAGGCGTGCCGCAAGGAAGCATAAGAAAAGATGTGCAAGTTTTGAACGGGCTCGGAATTTCTGGTAGTCAGAGTGTTATGAACAGCAAGGAAATTTTGCAAAAATCTACAAGCAAGCAAGATACTTTAAAAAAGCAAAGCACAGTGCCAGTTAACGAGAAACACAATAATCAAAGTGGCTTAAAAAGACAAAGTACAATACCAAAAAAGCACAGCTTTAATCCTGAGCAGGATAGTTTAGTTCACCAAGAAACCCTGCATAAGCAGGAAGATTTACAAAAACAAAGTACTTTGAAAGAAGAAAGCCCTCTAGAAGAATGTTTTAGCAAGCAAGATGGTTCTAAAAAGCAAAGCACTCTAAATAGCCAAAACACTTTGAACCCGCAGAAGACAACAGACAAGACTAACGCTTTTGAAGACTTTTTTGGCAGCATGAAGTCTTTCGAGGACGCTATGAAGGGCCAAGACGACATGAACAAGCAGAAAAAGAAGGAAGACAAGAAGGGGAGCTTGGAAAAGGAGCATTCCTATCTGAAGAAGGAATATTCGCACGCGAGCTCCAGCGAAGAATCTGATAGTGGAAAAATCATGAAGTCCTTGGATGTAGCAAACATGGGAAAAAGTAAAGCGTTGTATTGTTATATCTTAAAAATACTTTTAAAAAAAGTTTAGCGTTTGATATGTAGAGTTAAGCAAAAATAACAGACGGTACAAAAAAAAAGATGCTTGTCTACTTTGCAGGCTTACTCCTAAGTTTTATATTGTCACTATTAAGTTTAAAGTTTTTTAGGTTCAGAGTTCCAACCTTTGAGCCAAGCTACAATCAAAAATAAGTATAAAAAAGCTGCAAATATTTTTTAGGCTTGCAGGAGCGAACCACCAGAGGGAGCTCTAGCGAGGACTCTCAAAGTGGGAAGATCATGAAGTCCTTGGATGTAGCAAACATGGGAAAAAGTAAAGCGTTGTATTGTTATATCTTAAAAATACTTTTAAAAAAAGTTTAGCGTTTGATATGTAGAGTTAAGCAAAAATAACAGACGGTACAAAAAAAAAGATGCTTGTCTACTTTGCAGGCTTACTCCTAAGTTTTATATTGTCACTATTAAGTTTAAAGTTTTTTAGGTTCAGAGTTCCAACTTTTAAGTCAAGCAACGATCAAAAATAAGTATAAAAAAGCTGCAAATATTTTTTAGGCTTGCAGGAACAAACCACCAGAGGGAGCTCTAGCGAAGACTCTCAAAGTGGGAAGATCATGAAGTCCTTGGATGTAGCAAACATGGGAAAAAGTAAAGCGTTATATTATCAAGTTGTAAAAATATTTTCTTTAAAAAAGTTTATCTTTTAATATGTAGAGTTAAGCAAAAATAACAGATGAATACAAAAAAAGATGCTTGTTTACTTTGCAGGCTTACTCCTAAGTTTTGTATTGTCACTATTAAGTTTAAAGTTTTTTAAGTTCAGAGTTCCAACCTTTGAGCCGAGCAACAATCAAAAATAAGTATAAAATTAATTGTAAATATTTTTTAGGCTTGCAGGAGAGAACCACTAGAGGGAGCTCTAGCGAAGACTCTGATAGCGGGAAGATCATGAAGTCCTTGGAAATGGCAAACATGGGAAAAAGTAAGGCGTTGTATTATTAAATTAAAACAAAACATTTTATCAAATAAAAGCAGGTTTTATTAATAGAGTTTTGCAACAACAAGAGATCAACACAAAATGAATGCTTGTTTACTTTGAAGGCTTACTTCCTAGTTTTATACTGATACTATTAAGTTTATTTTTTATAGTTTGTTCACTGTTTCAACCTCATGCTTGAGCAGTAATAAGAGGGGAAAAAAAACAACTAAAATTTTTCAATCTAATTCCAGGCTTGCAGGAGGAGCCCACCATGCCCCAGGTGGCTTCTTCCTCGATGATGAGCGTCGAGGAGGAGGAGTCGTGGATCAGCTCGGAGACGGACACCAGCTGGGAGGAGAAGGTGGAGGAAGTTAAGAAGGAGAAGGAGCAGCCGAGGAGGAAGACGGAGGCAGAAAAGAAGGGAAAAGGTTGAACGTTTTAAATACATAAAAATTTTGTAAAGGTTTAGCTTTGCTTCCGAATTCAATTATATTTGATAATAATACCCATACTTTTACAATAGTTTATATTAGAAGAAGAAGAATTTAAGTTTTATTGTATCTATAAAAATTGCTAATTTTACTAACTGCATGTCTCAACAAGTTTTAAACTAAATCAAGAATGAATTGTATTTGTTAGCATTATATATCTAATGTGACTCAAATATAGTAAAACTGTACGACCATGATATTTTATCGGAGAGTGGTTTTAAAACATTTGAATTTATTCCAGACAACTTGAAAGAGCCAAAAGAAGATGTGAGGAGAACCTCCTACCAGGTACATGAAGTGCAACTAGACAACAAAAACCCGTTCGGTAGAATCCTGAACTTTTTCGAAGGCAACGAGACTAAAGACGAGTATGACTTGCGACTGGAACTGGAAAAAAGAAAAAGAGAATCCAACCTGCAGCACGTGAATCACAAAGCGAAGACGAACTTTTTGGACGAAATAACCAAGACGCCGACCAAGAACGAGTTCGACTTCGAGGCGGAAATGAGGAAGCCCTCCGATGATTTGAACTTGCTGCCTAAAACGAAAAAGTCTTTTAACAGGACCAACAGGCCCTCTAACATCAAGGATTGCGTCGAAATGGCGCTGAAAAACGCCATTTACGGCCTGGACATCGGAGGTCCCGATTCGGGTGAAAACCCCAACATGAAAGGTGAAGCGCCCAGAAATAAAAAGGGCAAAACGTCCCTTCATTTTCTGGACGATCTTTTGTTCAAGGACCTGTCCAAGAAAAGCTCGTCCTGCGGATCAAAAACGTCATCGGCTTCCATCGACGACATCCTTAAAGAGATCAGAGTCGCCAGCAGGCAGTGTGAGTTTTAGTCTTTTTATGAATCTTTTTTCGCTTTTTTATTGTAGATAAGTCATGTAACTATTTCATTTGTGTTAACTTGTTGAAAAGTAATTTTTGGTAAAGTTACTAAGAGCCTTGTAAGTACAATGTACATAACATATTGAAAAAAGCTAAAACGTAGAATTAAAGTCATTAAAAAATACGAACACAATTTTAAAAAATCCTACCTTAACCAAACCGCGCTTCTCATTGCATTTCTTGAGCCAATCACAAGCCTACAATATTGTTTTCACACCAGGTAACTCCCCTCTACTGCAGCCGATCAGCTCAACGGAAAGTTTGTTGCCAGTGAAGAGCGTTTCGATGCACGAATGTTTCTATTACGATTCCTGCAACGACACCAACAATGCGTACTGCGGCAGCTCCATTTCCAGGTTGGAAAAATAATACATAATAAATAAATAAATACTCTTTAGCAATGCCCTTAACTTTATAAACGCTCTTAAACCGCTTATAAGTTGTTATCAGCATTAAAACAAAATAGTAACTTTTTTTATTATTAAACCAACCAACAGCTTTTATTGAATCAGTTCGTGTAAGTCGCTTTGAAATTGCAGTCATTTTTCTTATTTTCATCTAAAAATGCTCTAACAAATCAAGATAATCAAAAATACTTCGGTATAAACGATTCAAGATTCACTAAAAAATCAAAAAAATAACAATTTGCTAGTAAAACTATTTACTTTTAGCTTGTCTTTATTACTTATTGAATGTAAGTACTGAAACAATAAACATAATTCAGGTTTGAGTTGGTGTTCACTTCTAAGCATTCACTGAATACTGTGAGCGACGATGGTTTGTTGGCAGTTTGCAAGTCAAAATCGTGGAGTTCGCTGCGGCAAGATAGCTTCGACTAAAGCTGTTTAATAAACTTTAAAACTTAAATAAAGCTAATTTTTTGTGTAAAAATAGTAATCTGTACCAAGCATATTATAATACTTTATACATGTTTGCTTAGGCTTTTGAAGTAAAGATGACTAAATTCTGTTTATAGTAATTTTGTATATTTGCAGTAATCTGCGACGTAACTTTGCATCTAAGTTTGAGATAAATGTTTATTTTGGAAATGTATTTGTTTGTATAGAAAACTATAGACTAACTTTAACTTTTTTTAACGTTTGTGGTGCTTCAAACTGAAAAGGTATTTTTTATGTAGTGGAAGTTTTTATGATGATCTCATGTTAAATTTGTTAATAAGTTTTTTTACTATTTTTAATAGATAAAATTAAAGGTTTTTCTGATTAATAAAGTTTAAAAATTTTTGCTTTAAGATTGTGCTAACTGTATTTACAACAAACGACAAAGTATTGAACACCTGTTTGAATCCCAGGTTTCGATCTAATATTTGTCTTCAGATTATTTATCAATGTTTAACATGTAAAAACAAGTTGTTAACTACTGCCATTGTGTACAAGCCTAAAACACTTTTTGCAATGTTGGTTTTAAAAGAAGCTTATTTTGTATAGCTTACAAATAGCATAAGTAAACTGCTAAGCTAAACATAAATTATTTTTTTTACTAACAAACTTGCATTAATATAGCTTTAATTTTTAAACTTGCGTCAAAATTTTCAGTAAGTATACATATTTCAAATTAGTTTACTTTCTACGCTTGTTAACTTTGCATAAATTTTGAAAACAAATATTCACTCTTACGAACTCTAAACTTTGTAGGAAGGTTACTTGACAGCATGACCCAACACTGTTACTTTATCGTGCAACAGTAAACAAGTGTAATTAAATATATACTTTTTTTAAAGAACATTAAATCCTACTTATTATCGTTACGAACAAAGTTAATTAGGCTTTTATGAAAAATAAGACAGCTTGTTTGTATTTTTTTAATCAAGAACCTTAAAATTTTTAAGCAGGTTTTCAGTGATACATTTAGCGAATTTAAACAGAGGCTTTTAAAACTCATCGTTGATCTTTTTTTAGGTGCTTCTACTTTACGACAAGCAGTGTACTTCTATAACATTATTTATAACAGGGGTCTGTAGCCTTATGTAACTCGGGAGCCAATTTTCTTAAAAAAGAATTGCTCGAGGGCCGCACTAAAAAAGCTTTGAGGGCCGCATTTATTTGAAATAAATTCTAGTAATCAGTAGAAAAGAATTATTCGAGATCAAAAATAAGATAAATTAAGCAACATTAGAGCCCTTATAAAAATTGTTTATTGAATTAAAAGCTTAACTATTTATTAGGTTTATTGTTTTTTTAAATTTTTTTTGGCTGAAAATGAGCTCACGGGTTGAGTATTTTGACTTTGAGGGCCGCATTTGGCCCGCGGGCCGCAGTTTGCCGAACCATGATTTATAAAAAGATTTGAATAAAATTTTTAGCGAGAAATGAAATATGAATAATCTCTTTTTAACTTTGGTCCAAAAACATTTCTTTCTCATGACTCTTTATGTTTTAATATACTTTACATCAAAACATACCATTAACGAAGTTAGAAATTTGTTGGTGCAGACATAAACTAGTTAAAGTTTTTCTTACACAACTCATTAACTTACTATGTTGATTTTTACTTTCTTTAGAACTACTTTAAAACTGTATTTAGAGTTTAAAACTTTGATATTAATAATAATAAATTCAGTAATTAAAACCTATGTAGGTAGCTCTATTTTTTCATTCAAGACACAACAAACTTTTCAGTATATAATAAAATTTATTGCACATGGACAAACATATGAAAAACTTAAAATATTTTTTTGAGCTGCTTTCATAAAATTCTTTTATTTTAGAGGTAGTGTAACAAAAAAAAACTTGAAACTATTTTTAAAATGATTCAAAACTAATTTTAAAAAAGTTTTCCATTAGTATAAATTTAAATATCGGTATATAACTACAAAATTAAAATAAAAGATCGCGTATGATTTAATTAAAAGAAACTAAAGAAATAAAAATTGGAACATTGGCGTTGAACAAATATTAAGCTCATGATAATTTTAAGACAAAATATAAAAAACAATTTTTTTTTTCCGACTAAAAGTAACCGCCTTGGTCGCCAAAAACTTTCCGGATGTTCTCGTTGTGGGGGTTTTTGTTGTGGAATATTTGGGGGAATGCCCTCTCAAGCTGCTCGAGAAGGTACGGGGCGGTCATGTATTGGGCGTTCTGGTTGGGATGGAAACCGTCCACCGGGTCGATTATCTCGTAGTCCTGCCCCCCGAGCGCCTCCCATCTCTTGATTACTGTGACGTCATAAAAAATTGTGAAAAGCCACAAAAAAAAAGTATTTTATTTAGTTGACTGTTTGTTTTAGTTCGTATTGTTTATATTTTTATTTGTTTACTAATGTTTCTATATTGAGCCTAATACTCTCATGTATATAATAATAATTGTTGTTCTTAAAAAACAAACAAACTTTCAATACTATAATCTCATAATTAATTTATAAGCCTAAAAGTATATAGACTTTTTTGTTTTGGTAGAAACATTTTTAATCTATATATCTGTTTATGTATTTTTATTAGCTTGTTTCTATATTGTTCTTGTGTTATATTCTAAACTCACATTCGGCAACGTCGAAATCATAATGCATCATTTTAAAATTTTTGTACTTTTTTGAGCTGACGATTTCCTTTCCTGCGTCACTCAGTTCCATCGCTCGCTAAAATATAATATATTGTTTTCAGTATATTAATTTAATACTCTATTGTATTCATTATATTCTTTATATTAAATCATATAAAGCAAAGTCTAAACATTTCAAAAACTTTCAAAAACAGTTTAGATTTTTTTGTGTTTTTAACTGATAAAGACAAGTAGATATCTTTCAAGCAATAAGGCATTGGTATTACAAACTTTTTAAATAATACAAGTGCCTTTTTATACTAAAAATATATAGATCCATACAAAGAAAATAGTTCTATCAATACAATACAAATAAACCTTAGTTGTAAGTTGCCTGATGGTTTCATTTTTGTTCATCCATCCAGCGCAGGGGGTGAGCCCCAAACAGTTCAGCCACTCGTATATATCCGCGTACCTCACATCTCCGTTCAGTTTACCCACTGGGTGTATCCTGCGCATGTTTTATTGAGACATTTTAAAACTAATAAAAATTAATCTTTCAACCAAAAACTTAGTTATTTACTTTGTTATCGTTTATTAACTAAAAGTTAAAATTTCGTACTTTTGTGTATATGAATTAATTATGCGTTCCTGTCAATAAACTAAAAGAATACAAACTACTTTTAAAACTTGCTTATAGTATTTGTAAAGTTTTTATTTTAAGACTTTTAAAGTAAAATATTTTTAATAAAACTAAATATAAATGATAAATAAATTTTTTTTCATAACAGCTTGTTAACTAAAATATTTGGAGCATAAATTTAAATGGAAAAATACATGCAAAATCTAAAATATTTTCTAAGCCGTAAAATCAATTAGAATGAAGTAAAAACTTGAGTAGAAAAATAGAAACCTTACAAAAAAAAACGTTACAACAAACCTGTCATGCATGGTGTCCCACAGTATCATGCCATCAGCAAGCCCGCTCATCATGACGTAACTTCCGTTAGGCAGGATCGTGTCCAGATAGTCCAAAACCTCGATCATGTTGCGCTTGTAGTCGGTTGGAGAGGTCATGTGATCGAGAGTGTCGTCGTGGCTATTTGTTTTTATTCGTTAATTTTTATTCAGGCTTTATAGTTGTTTGTATTTTAGTAGCAATTATAGACTATTTGGTTTTAATTTTTGAAATAAACATTTAAAAAATTTTTCATTACTAAATTTGTTATTGTAATCATAGCCTTATAAACTATTTACAATTGTATGAAGATTAAAAATTAGAAAAAGTATTCTATAATATTAATAAGTTACTTCTAGGTCTCTAGGATAAGGGTAAATTGTTTTTTTTTCTAAAACTAAATAATTTACTATAGTTTTTTAAACTATAAAAAGAGTAAAAAAAACCAGAAATTTTTACCATGATTTTTTTAATAAATGATTTTTTTAAACAAACATAGCTACTTATTTCAATTATTGTTTTAAAGCAATAATAAAAAAATTACACAAATAACAAAATAAAATTAATTAATACAGACCCGTTGCAAACATCGTTTCCGATTAGGGCGAAGTTTAATATGACCGGATAATCGAGCTTCTGGTTGCGAGAAATGCTCTTTGCGATTCCAAGTATGTTCCCAGAACTCGCCCCGTTAACGGCTATGTTCTGATAATCGCGGTGGTTGCACAGGTTCATCTGTAACATCGAGGAGTAAACAGATCTCACGTCTCCTTTGATAAGCTGCGGCCACTTGTTCTCCATGAACCCTGTTTGATTTTTTGTTAGATTTTTATGATACTTGTATGTGAAAAAATATTTTATTTGATCATGATCGAATAGCATTAACATACATAAATTAAGTTATACAATATAAGTTGAGATAAAAATAACTAAATAATTTACATATATTATTTATTTATTTAAATTTTTTTGAGGTGTTTGAAGTTTGCAGTATAAATCTTTTTTGTCAATTAAACAGTATTATTCTAATAAAAAATCAATAGGAACTTTGATTTGTTATTTGTACCTGTCATTGCAGATAAGTGCGGCCAATCGAATTCATTTTCAACTACCATACCTAAATCTTTGAATGTGTCCTGTGTTTATCAAATGTTATTAGGGTTTTAAAATAAGCTGCACTTTTATAGCGTGTGGCAATATAGTATCAATAAATTGTGTTATACTGAGATATAAAAGAAGTTTTTAAAATTACCAAAGTGTATGAAAAATATTTTTAAAATAAAAGAATTGTACTAAGTTTACGTATAAAACTAAAAACACTATTTCAAAAAATTTAACATGTTTATATGTTATCTAGATTTAATGCAAAACTTGATTTTTAAAATCTGATTTATGTTTTTTACCAAAAAAAGTACAAAAACTTCTATTTGTTTTATCATCAAAAGCAAACTATTTAATGTTTTAAATTAAGTTTAAAATCTATAACATCTTTGAAATTGTTGTTTTGCTTCTCAATTAAACCAAGCATTAACCAATTTTTACAACTTTATATAAAAAAAAATTAATACCAACACTTCAACGATTTTTGTGCTATAGAAAAAACTTATTTTAAAGTACTTTAATTTTTTTTTTAAGACAAACAAGCGACAAACATTATTAAAATAAAATAAAAAGTTTTCATTAAGATTAACTGATACGCCAAATAATACTCAAAACAAAAAAAAAACAGTCAACTAAGCTTTAATACAAGTTTACTTTGTTTTGTAACAAGTTTCAACCAAAAAAGAATTAATTAATTTTAAGTTGTTTATACTATACAACTAGACAAGTTTACTACGTAAAAATATGACTACATAAATTGCAACTGTCTATAGTTAGTTATACACGGTTAGGTGGCAAAATTATTTAGATAACATCTGATTAAAAGTAGATATTTTCGCGGTATTTTCATTACCTGTAATTATTGATGCATGCAATTTTAACTACCGGTAAACATTGTTTAAATTTCTCAACAATTTTCCTAATATTTGAGGAGATTTTATACAGTTAAATTTATTTATAACTATATTTTGACTGGTGACTTTTAGTGCTCAAAAGTTTTTTTTCAAAAAACAACATGCTTATAACAAAGTAACAATTAAAAACTCCAAAATTATGTAAACTAATAGCATTAAACGAGATAAATTAAAAATTCAGACTAGAAAAAATATTTATGTTATTTACAACTAAATGTACAGATTAATATCAAGTAAGAATTAACAGTTACTTTCTACATCCTGCTAAAAACTAAAATATTTTGCACAAATATGTTTTACGAAACAATTCAAACCTGGCCGATGTTTTCAGCTTCCAGGTAAGCCGGCGGAATGTGAAAGTGGGCTGAGGCGGAGTCCCCGAGGGAAATCACCCCGAAGCTGTTTGTAGTGTTGCAAAACAAATTTTCAAAACTCTCGCCGCTTGCCAGGTCCCTTCCCTGGTAGTAAGTATGAAACAACAGATCATTTAAAAATAGTAAGCTTGTGTTTCCACTAAGTCGTCTTTTACATAAACAAAACTAATATATATTTAAGTTATACTTGAATATTTTGATATTTCAGAGTTATAGTTAATTATTTAATATTTTGTTTATAATTTGATACCATGGTAGAGAAATATAAACTAATAAGGTTATTAAACAAAATATTTTCTTACAATTTCAAACTTTAAGAAGATGAATCAAAAAGTCCGGTCTGGTTCTAATATTTTTTATTTATTTATCTTATTTATATATTTATTTATTTTTTAAAACAAACATGTATTCCGTTGCAGTTGGAATCAAACATGGTGTCGTTGTTCAGGGGTTTTCTTCCCGGGTAAACCTCCCCGTTACCATCGTTACAGTCCTTCCCCCTCCAGTAATCACCCCTGAAACTGCTGATCAGGCTGAACCCGTCATCATCACCGTCTTTTATCGGGAAGTGACCGTCGGCAAACCTGTTGATAATTTCTTATTGTAGATTGAAGATTTTTGAGAAGTTTTTGAAATAAGTAATAAAAATTGTAAACTTTTTACTTGCTGCTTACATTCTATGCGTAAAAGACAAATACTAGAAGCTAATAAAATAAACTGAACCATAACCATAACAGTTCATTGTAACTTTCAATATGATTTAAAATGTGTTTATAACTTGTGGTATTTAAAACTATTATTTATACGAAACTTAACAACAAAATTTTAATAAACTTTGATAGTTTCATTTCTAGTAACAGAAACGATCTTTAAAATAAAACTATCATGCAAAAGTTGAATACCATTTTTAAACTTTATAAAGTATGTTTCTAAATTTAAAACACATAAAAAGTATAAAAAAAACTTTAAACAACAAAATGTTTACTTAGTTGAAGCGTCAGTCAATCAAAACTTAAAATCAAATCATTCAATCTTATACAAACAAATCATGTAAATAAACAAACAAACAAACAAACTTATCAATGTAATCGCATATGCTCTGCAATAGCGAGTGATTACACCACGATGGCTCCGATCTCACTTTGCTGAAGGTTTTAGCTAAATTTCTTTTTCTCAGCTTCATGTTCAGGTGGCTTTTTGGGTGGAACTTCAGTTTTTGGGGTCTTGGGGTGAAACTTGGGGGCAGAGGGAACACGTGACACACCTCGCTCCCCGGTTGCTCCTGGTAACACTGGTGCGCCTGAAAATATGGTTTAAACTTTAAAGTCACCTGTCGTGTAATTTTACCTTCAACTTTTTTTTAGTTCAACATCCAATAAAAAGTTTAGTTTATGTGAAATAGTGTGCTGCTATACCATTTACACATGTTTCTTATGTTTAGTTAGTTATTTATTGTTTATCAGTTCAATTGACATTATTATAAAATTAGCTATTGTAAAGAGATAAAAGTTAATAATTAAAATAGTTTTGATTATTTAGCCTAAAAATATATGTTTATGTTTGCAAACTAAAAACAACTAGTTGCAGTTTTATAGTAATTTTCTTATGCAAATAAATAACGAACTTGTAGTTTAATAAAACTTTTCAAAAGGTTAACAAAGCAAGACAAACCAACTATAAAAGTCATGAAAAAATACAAAATAACAGATCGTTAAAAACCTTTAACCACGTGTAAATTAAAATCACCATCATTTTAATACTATACGTTTGTAAAACAACTCATTGCGTCTAACAGTGTTCACATACATAAAATTAAAGCTTTTAACTAATAAACACGCTGCAAAAAACTTAATATTTACAAACCAATTGTTAAGTAAAAAAATAGTACAACTTTATTTGTAACCTCTCGTTACATCTTATTTACGATATTTTTTTTATTGATAAATTTTAAATTTTAATTAATAAACTTTACAGACTACAAAAAATATAAAAGTATCACACTTCACTTTAAAATAAACAAACAACTAACAAGACAAATCCATTTATAACTATGTGCTAAACTGTTTTAATTTGTAAGTAACTACACCGCGTTAAATAACATTTTAACAATTTAACTACTCACACACTAAAAGTTTGATTTTATTATAGATAAATAAAAACAAATATATGCAAACCTTGTGGCAAACTGTATCTGGGGTTTCGTTCTGGTAAACTTCCTCTATTATGTACGGAGCCACTTGCTCAAGTAATGAGTAGCAAACTTGCTTGTACAACTCCTTGGGCAGGTTCTTGCATATGTGCTCGTCTATAGCGTTCACTATCGAGTCGCTGTGAACCTGCGAAAGCTGCTCCCCCAATCCCACTACTAGCGTGCACACTGTTAAGAGTATATTTTGTATTTAAAGTGATGCAGACTATACAGTTATTGTTAATTTGTTTTGCAAAGTTTTTTTTTTTTTTAGAAAATGCAAAAAACTTATTTGTTTTCATGTAAAATTTGTTAAAGTTTAAATTTTATGGTAAGGGTTTTAGTTCATATATTAGTGAAAAACGTATAAGTTTTTGGTAAAACTCTTGATTACTTTCAAATATAAGAATTCTACTTGATATTATTTAAAACATAAGTTAAAAGAAGTGTTTGAAAGGTTTATAAAGCAAAAATTGTAAGGTAAAAGTGTTAATTATTTCAAGAAATTATAATTATAATCATATATTTTTAAAATTTGCTTTAGTTATTTTAAAGGTTAGACATACAGTTGAAGCAATATTTTTTTTTTAATATAACAGTGTTATAGTATGCTCGACTTATTTTTCTGTTAGCATATACCCAAACATAAAATCTTATTCTACAATAAAACTTTTTGAAAAGCTGTTGTTTATTAATTATTCATACTTACAATAACTTCAATAATTTACTTTACAAATAATAAGTTTTTTGTCGAAGTTTGAATTTTTTTAACTTTTTAGAGCTCCAGCTATTATTTTAAGTTAATACATTTTGAAATAAGATATATTTATACGTCAAAACAAAAATACTGGTCACCGAAAATATTTAAAGGAAACGTGCGATGTACGCCTACTTTTAAAATTGAGGTTACTTTAGCTCATTCGTGCAGCTTAAAGTTTTTTAACAAATATCATGCTATTATTTATAAAGTAGTAGTGTTTTCAAACGATGACATTTTAAGTTTAATAAAAACAAAGTAAGAGTTCAAACTTACTTTAATAATAAACTAAAACTAAAAGTTTGCGTTAATAGAAATTAATAAAATATTTTTCTTGCAGACTTTTAAAGCATAGAAAATAAAACATACAAATAGTATTTATTAAAACAAGTTAAAATGCAAAGTTTAATTTAAACAAAGATAAAAATCGAGATAATAAATATACGAGATTTAAATACTTATGCCCAAAAAATTAAAGCAAACTAAGTTATTGAACTAAAAATTCCTAGGTTTTGAACAACTAAATAAAGTGTTTTTTTTTTATTACATTTTTAAAACAAAAAATTTATATAAAACACATTTTAATTTACATAAAAAACATTTTATAAATGAAAAAGGAAACTAGCTCTTTTGCAAACAACATATTATATATTATTATAATAATTAGAATTAAATAGAAATAATTACAAGTAATATAAAATATAAACATTTCTAACCTGCACATTGCATGCCTCCATTTTTATCAGTTTTTCCAAAACTAACCGAACTCAAAAGGAAAATAAACAAAAAATAAACTTTCATTGTGAAAGTAACTGCAAAAATTAAAATAAATGTAAAATTTTTCTCTTATAAAGTATCGTGATTGTAAGTAGTGCGTCAAACGAATGTAGTAAAAGCTTCATGACAAAAATATTTACTCACATGTTTTTGCGCGTTATAGCTTGCTACTGCCTTGTAGCGGTTAAAAAATATAAAATAAAAATTACTTTAATCATTGATAGTTTTTTAAAGCACTGTTTCATAAAGCTTTCAAAAGCTGTGTTCAGTTTTTCGGTATATTGTGCACGCTAAGTAGTTAAGTAAAAAAAGATAAATTAGATGCCTTCGTTATAAGTATTATTGTCTGTATAAAACAAGCAAAACCTTTTAGAATTATTAAATAACAGTTATTGAAAAACATTTCGAAAAATTGTTTATCAACTTCTAAATATTGACACTGCTCATTAAAAACTTCTATGCAAGATAAAGTTATTTCTATATACAATTTTTTGCACAAGATCTCTATTTATAAAACACTCTTCACGACCAAACTAGTTACTAAAAAGTAAAAATATTGTAACTTAACATTTATAACAACAACAAATTTAATTTTTTTGATAGCTTGTTTTAAAGTTTTTTTAGATAATTTATAAGTTTTGGAAAGTAAAATTTATGTTTTTAATTTATAGAACAAATTAAACAGAAGTATAAAATATAAACAAATTTCTTAAAGCAGCTCTTTTAGTAAAGTTTCGTAAGTTATTTAACAAGTTTTTGTTATCATTAAAGTTTATTGCATTTTACTATTAAGACATTTGTGTAAACAATATTTACAACTTAAAAACTATTAAAGATTACATGTATGAAATTATTGGTTTTGCAAATAAAAAATGTATTTCTGAATATCTACGTAAAACTACTAAAGACAAAAGCTATTAACTTCAATTATGTAAAATAGCTCTCGCTTTGTTTTGATAGTTATTGTTTTGCTATATTTAGTTCTGAGTTTATAATTTTTTTCGCAATTTTTTAAAAATTTTATTACTTTTAAGTAATCTTTATTTAAAATTTAACAGCTGAGCTAAATAATATATACATCATATTAAATTTACCATATTGTTTAAAGCAGCTTATTTAAGATAAGTTCATAATAAATAATAGATAATAAACTTATAAAAAGCGTTTCTAACAAAATCATATGTTCAGAAATAAAAAACGATTAGAGAATATTTAATTTAAACGTCAACATTTTATACTACAAAGACACTCTTATAAGTTAATTAAATATTTCTTTAATTTTATCGAAAATTTTTTTGTCTACATTTTATTATATACAGCACAAAAACGTAATTTTAGAATAAACTTGAGTTTTCTCTGTTCATACAACTTTGGTAAACTTTTAAACGAAGCTTTTAAAAACTCAATGCATTTGTTAAATAATTTACTGCTTAAAATTTCTATTTAATACATTGTAAAATTTAGTTTAAGTTGACACAATAAAATAAAATTGTTTCATCAAGTTTTGTTTTCCTTTTCATGGTTTTTAAATGTTTCGTTTTTTCTTCGTTTCATGGCAATTTCTGACATTACTTTTGAGGCAATTAAAACAATGACGCCTTTTAATCCAAAGGCATAAAATTTAAATGTCATTTGTTTTGCTGACAAAAATCAAAAATACTAAAATTAAAAAATGCTCTGTTAGACAACAAATAAAATCCGTTGTTAGCTTACTGAAATGAGCATTATAAATTGATTATTAGTAAATCCATATAAAATCAAACTTGTTAATAAAGAATTATATGTAACAATTTACCTTCAATTATAATTTAAAGTTTGTTGGTATCTGTTTTTAAATATTTCTGTTTTAGGCTGAATTGTAATTCTACGAACTTAGCAAGCGAAATTTTTATTAATACTTATCATAGCAATTTTTTATTAATTTATGTTCCAATAAACTGAAAAACTGTTCATAGTTAGCTTAATTAACAACTAAAATACACTTATTAAAACAAAGCTTTCTTAATTTGTTGCTAAAAATAAAGTACTTACTTAATTAAAAACAATGTATTAAGTTATCACAAATAAACAACGTTTAAAAACGTAATTTAAGCTGTAGTATAAGCATGCTTACGTATTATAGTATACCACATAAACTAATTTTTTTTATTAGTCATTGTTATTTTAAACTTGAAAAAAAAAATTCTCGTTGATTATTTATTTATAACTTTTGTAAACAAATCAGAAGATTTGTTTTATTTTTTATTTATTTAAATAGTATAATAGTCTTTATAACTACTTTTCTTATTGTTAATAATGTGTCAAAAGTCATAATATCACAAATTTTATTTCATATTTCTAAAATAAATTTCAAAACAATAAATCAACTTGTTGACACAAGTTTTTAAATAACTAATGCTGTTTTAATTTTTTTCATGTAAAAAAAAACCGATTGTTTTTACAAAAATTAGTACATATAAACAACAATGTAGTAAAAATAGATTTTTACTTTTCTAACAATTTTTTTAATGAGTTTGGAGTAGAAGCTTGCAAATAAAGCTTATTTATTTCTTCAATTCCAAACTTGTTGGGTATATAGAATAAGTACAAGAACTATTTATTTTCATACGTAACTATTTTCTATTTTAACGATTCACAAACACTGTCGGCATTATATAACAACTTTACTGGTGACCCTTCTGCAAGTAAAGTTACGCAAGTGCAACTTGACATTACAAGCCAGTCTGGCACCAAAACGCAATCAAATGTGTTGGAAAATTAAACAGAATTACTAAAGATTAATTACTTGCCGTTTAATTTTATACTTATAGATTAAATTTGTATTTTGAGTATCAAACATACGCAGTATGTACTAGCACTTTGTAAACTTATGTAAAATAGAATGTTTCGCAACTTAGACTATAGTTGTTTATTTAATGATTAATAAAAAAATATTACTAATATGAAAAGTTTGTTTTTTGTGGTAATTTAGCTTCTATTATGTTTTGTCTTTACAACAACTATTTAAAAGCTTTTGAAAAAATTGCTATTTTTACTTAAATTTAAAATTAGTTATATATGTACTTAAACTTCTAAAAATCTTACAAAGAAAACTAACACAAAACAAGAACTTAATCTCAAAAAGAGCACAAAAATTGTTGTTTCTTATAATTTTTACGTTCTTGTTTTTAAAGTTCGCATTAAATATTTGTTTAAAATGTGTGTAATGTTAAGCTTTTAATACTTAACTTTAAATAATTTGTTTTTCTACTAAAAGCAAAAAATACCTTATTTTTCAGTTTTTACTAGTTTAACCAACAATGCAATTGTAATTTATTCAAGACATATTGCTCCCAAAAAATGTCTATTAGAGTATCGTGTTGACTTTTTAAGTACGAACTAAGCTAGAGATAAATATCAAAATACATTAATATCACGGCTAAAGAACGTATGTTTTAATTGTTTATTTTTCGATAAAAGTGGAAACATTGGTTGAAATAAGACTCATTATTAAATATGACACAGGTTTAAACTAATAGTAATGATTTCGAATATAAATTGTCATGCAGACTTTAATTTGAAAAGTATTTTTTATTGACACAAAACAAAAAGATGTGTGTAATGTGTATACCACTAGCTTTTTAGCACAACCGAAACAATGCAGAATATTACTTCAGAAAATATTTTCAAAAAGTTGCTAAACTAAAACTTAGCTAAAGTATTAAAAATTAACTAATTAGAAACTATTAGTGTTGTTTTACGAGGTAGTTACATTAAAAATAAAATAATTAGTGCTAAAGATACGTTTTTTATATTGTTAGTGGTAAAATTAATTAAAAAAGACTGGTTAAAACAACTATCTTTCAATAAATTATCAAATAAATCACAATCTTATATATTAAAACGTTGTGTAATAAAAGCGAAAGTTTAAATTAAAAATTATAAACAATTAACATCTATGTGTCTAATAATTTATTAATTTTAATAGTTACCTAAAATGTATAAATTTTCATCGAAAATAATTTCGTTTTTTTATATAAACTTTAATCAACAGAAGCAAAATTTTCGTTTTCGTTTTTGTTTACCTCTTCATTAAAACTACGTTAAAATTTTATAATAATAATTACTACAGCTTTAATGTAAGACAACCATCTTTTTAAATGTCATAAATTGTTAGTTTAGCGTTTATTTGTAAAACATTACTTTTGCTAGCTTGTAGAATCGGCAAAATAAAAGGTTAATTTTTAATATAACAAAGCTAATGACAAAGATAATCTTAGTTTAATTTAGTAAACTAAATTTAAAAAACACGAGTACAACTGCTTAAAAAAAATAACTAAAATTTTCTTAAATTCTGTAACAAAAATTAATAGCTTACTGATTTTAACCGTTGCTCGTGTTTGTTAGATCACAGATGTAAACTAGAAACATTTATAAACACTATTTTAATCAGTAATGTAAAAATAATTTAATAAAATGAATGAGGATAATGAAATTATTAAAATACAAGCAAAAGTTGACAAACTTCAAAACATTTTGTATTGCTTTGAAAAAAGAGACAGGAAAGAATTCATTGATGTTTTCAAAGATTATTTCATTTGCATCTTAAAAATAATGAAAAAGTTTAAAACTGAAAACAACTCAAAGTTTCTGGAATTTCTCCGCAAGGTTTTATACCAAACTCAGATTTCTTACAAAGAATTTTGCCTTGAAATAAAATCTTTCATCAACATATCTGGAGTAAAAGTGTTGTATAGAGATAAGCAAGGAAACATGTGCATTAAGGAATTTTGTTTTGATTTTGTTGGTTATGATGTTAACCTGTTCATTAACCTGTTTGACGTCGAAAAAATGATGAATGATTGTGAATGCACTTTTGGTGAAATAACTGTCATGCCTTTAAGATCAAATGTGAAAAACACTTTTGAAAGAATTGAACACACTTTGAAGATGGCACTGGACAGTTTAAGTTACAACGATCAGCTCAGAGAAACAAATAAACGTTTGGTGCGTTTTCTGGATTTTAAACAATTTGAAACTGATTTCGCTTCTTTGAAAACAACGAAAAAGTATCACAGAGAAGTTGTGGAGAGACGAAAACTTTTCGAAAGCTCTTGCGTCCGAGAAAAATTAAAAATTGAGCTCGGTGAAGTGAGTGAAAAGGTTAAAAATTATGAAACGGCTTCAGACTGCTTGCCTCTAATACACTTGATGTATTTTACGCTGATAAGAAAAGCTTGCTACGTCCGCTCCACGCTGAAGCCGGAAGACGCAGTTGCCAATGCAAGTTTGCAAGAGCAACTTCAAAAGCTTGTGGCTGACTGTAGAAGCTTTAATTCCACTTACAGCTTTTTCTTTGACAGCCCAACATTCAATTTTCCTTTAGATCAAACTTTTTCCGCTGCTGAACTTGAATTTGATCTCGAGTCAATTTTGTCTCTTGAATTCATAGGAGAGGTAAGAAATGTTATTGGAAGCTACGAATCAAATATATCTAGTTTTAATTTAAAAATGAACACCGCTAAAATGAATGTTCTTCTTTCTGAAATAAAATCAGTGAAAAGTCGCCTAGATCTTACTAGAAAATGCGAATTGTGCCTAAAAAATGCAAAGACTGATGTAAAAGAGTTGCAAAGAAAATACAATTTCAACAAAATATCTTCGCAAATCTTTGAGATTATAAAGCATTATAACGAATTGCATCAAACAACAAAACTTTTCGATCATGAGTACAAACCTCTGTATTTAGTCAACGAAAACGAATCTTTTATTTACAACAGCAACGAACTTGTGATTGATGATGTTTGCTATGTTTGCTTGGAAGAATATGAGGATGGTGATTCAGTGGTTCGGTTGAATTGCTCGCACCATTTTTGCAAGCAACACATAGTTGATTGGGTGAGAGAACAAATGAACAATCTGGTCAGAGATCCGCTCACTGACGAGCTGAGGTACCAAGAACCGAGCTGCCCTGTCTGCAGAGACACAATCGAGTTCCGACTGGTTTTTTAAGTTAATGTAAAGTAAGATTCCATAAATTATGAGATAACTTTGAAACATAGCTTAAACATCGAGTTTCAATCATAAAGTGTAAATAGAAAGCGAAAGTCTTGATTAAACTTGATCTTATTTGTACAAAGCCTTAGCTATAAAGTTTCCGTGCTTAAAAGATACAGATGTTAAACTTGATTGGACTTATTTTTCATAAACTTTAATATACTAGACTGTTTATATAATGTATTTAAAACTTCGTATAAATTCAACAGAAAAATCAATCATTCTTATAATCACTTTTTTGAGGTAATGTAGTTAAAATTTGAAATTATTTTAAAGTTAATTTAAAGGAAAAATAAAAAAATCTTTAAAAAAAACTTTTTGTTATATTCACCTCATCGTTTGCATTTCAATAAAACTATATTCAAAAATAATGTTTAATACTTTTACCTGATATTCTATGCCACATATTTAAGTAAGAATTCAGAAACTGTTAAGAAATGATCGTGAGTTTCTTATATGTTTTCGTTTACATTTTTTAAAGTGATGAGTGTTTTTTGTATGCTGACAAATATTAAACACAGCTATTTTTTTTCTTTGTAATGGCTATTCAATTTTTTTTCAAAGAAACAGATTAAAAAATAAAAGTTTAATACGCGTTAAAAACTTCCCATTGTTAATTATAAAGTTTCTTCACGAATGAGCTTGGAAATAAAACAGGTTTTTTTTTTTAATTGAATGCCAAAACTATTTAAATGAATCATAGTAAATGAGTTCAGTACATTTTTTTAACTGAATATAAAATTAAATACATCAGTAGAGTTAATAAAGTAAATAAATTAAGTAGAGCTATTTTAAAATTAATTAACTTACTTAAGTTATTATTTTCGTAATATTAGTTTTAAATATAAATTTAAACTTAAAGTGTAATAAAAACTTATAACAAACCTTTTACAAGACATGTTTCTGTCAGTGTAAGTTTATTAGTTCAACATTCATTTGCATCTTTAAGTACCAAAATTAAATTCATTTAAACAGTACCAAAAATGTTAAAAGTAGGGTATTAGTTTCTTTAAAATACTTCTCACAATACACATGTGTACCTTAAATGCTTTTAATTAACAGCCATAAAGAATAACTATTTATAAGCCGTAATTGTAAATTTAGTATTATAATAGAAGTTGTTTTATGGTTCAGGTGTGTAGTCCTCCGGGGCCTGAGGTAGGAACTAACTTTAATTGGGGAAGTCCCCTTTTTTGTGCTAAACGCTTAGCGCGTTTAGCTCTTAAGGTTTTTAATTAATTTATCTTACTCATTAGGTTAAACTTAGTAATTAATAAGTATGTAATAAACTTAATATATATAATTTCTTTAATGAAGTGAGTTTATCGGAAACCTGATATTAATGTGAAAATTAGGAAGTAGAATTGATAAAGCAGCCAATTTATGAGTAGATTAAAATTGCGAAAACAAACACAACAAATAAACACAAAGTTCTACAAATAGAAATGTTCTTAAATTTTTTAAAATCTTAAATACAAAAATAGTTCTTACTAATAAAAGTACTAATAATACAGAGTCTTAATATATATTGTGCTTCATGCACAACGATGGCTAAACTAAGCACAATATAATACATATATTACGATAATGCATATAAGCATCAAGATCTTATAAAACGAAAATAATATAAAAGTTCTTATAATGAATTCGTGTGCGTCTCGCACGGTCTTATGGCTTAACTGAGCACATTACAATACAGTAGTATAAATAAACATAAAATTCTTATAAAATGACAATCATAACAAAGTTCTTAAATTCAATCAGTGTCTTAAGTTCTTAAAATTAGTGTGCTTTCTGCACGATCTTATGGCTAACTGAGCCAAAAACAAAAAAAATCAAACAACATATCGAGCTGCGCGTAGTGCGCAAGCTAGAGGCTAATGAGCAATTTCTTATCGTTATCTTGAAATAAGTACACAATTTCGGCTGACTATAGCGCCAACTGGCGGAAAAGTATAAAACAAAGAAATCGAGAATCGAATTCGTTACAGGTGAACATTGAATATAAAAAGTAATTTTGCATGGAAAATTAAAAGTTTGGCTGAAATTGAAAACGGTAAAATAAAATAACAGAGAGATTACATTATTTAGCTACTTTAAGAATATTTTAAAGTTTATAGTTAAACTTTTGTTTGCTTGAAACAGCGTGCAGTTTGTTTTAAATACGTCAAAAACCTTCATGATGTAAAACTTCAATGACAAGTCTGTTGAGAACAGATTGAGCTTATAAATAATTGTGTTCTTTTTTTTCTAATTTTTTGAAACAAGAAACTAGTGATACCACAGTTTCATTGAGTCATACGAAGCAAAACTAAGTTTTTTCAATGAATATAAAAAGTACAGTACGTGCGTTTAATGTGCTTAAAATTATGAAACTACGCTTGGTAAAAATTATTGTTCAAGTTTTCAAACTTTCATGTATGTATAAGAAAAGTTTTAAACTTATATTACAATAAAACAAATATTTAAATAAAAACAAAAAGTAATAGAACGAATTTGTGTTTTGGTTTACTTGTTTAAGGCTCTAAGTTTATCAGTTTTTAGTTTTGATTTTTTTTTGTATTTCAATAAAACTCCTTCTAACTTCTTTGTCGGCGACAAAGTCGATCGAGAGGCGCGGCTGGAGGAAGCCGTGCTTCAACCTGAAAAACGCGTCAGTCGTAAAAACCGAGCCGACGATCGACCCGAGGAAGCGAAGCGTTTCACTTGCCGTTCTGCGTCATCCGAGCATCAGGGTTTTCCCCCGTTCCGGACATTCAATTACTTGTAAGTAAATATGTAACTATTTGTTTGAACTTTTAATAACTCAAACATACACTAATCAGTGCAAAAGTAGGGTGGCAATCAAAAAAAAAAAAAGAAGAAAGAGGGTAAGTAAGCATAATAGCCATAAAAAGGTTCAAGATTCACATTTTTAATAACCCATACTCAGTGTTTGTTTCGTTAATAGAAAATTTTTAACTAGTTTTGCGGTCTCTTATAAATAATTTTTAGTACTACTTTTACAAACGTAGTATAACTTAAGTAACTCTAAAAGATATTCAATGACGCCGCTTGTTTTGAGATTAGTTTCATCTTTTATGAAAGAAAAAAGTAGATTATGTATTCAAACCTATGTATTCTAAAAAGACTCAGTATTGTTAAACAAAGATTCAAAACACATGTTAGTTTAGTTTAAAGGGTTAATTTTATACAAGCTATAGTATTCGTTTAGGTTATGTACTTTTGGCTAAATAAAAACTTGTCTTGGTATTCATTATAAACTAAAAAATTATTAGAAAATATTTATTCGAAAACCAACAAGAAAACAAACCGAAAACAAGTTGTAAAATTCATCTAAAGTAATTATTTTTTTAGCATTAGCCTAAATTTTATACTTTCCAACAACCTTATTAGTACTTTAAACAAAAAATGTAGGAATTATTTAGCTGTAAAAATATAAAGCTATTCTTACAGTTAACATTAATAAAACTGTATTTTTTATGTATATGCAAACAAGTTACTTTCTTATTTATAAAGTTTACGTATTTGTTACTATAAAAACATTACATTAAAACTTTATACTGATTTAGCTTATATGTTTAACTACTTTAGATTAGTAGTGTAAGTTAAAAACCCTACTATATTTTTAAAACTAAGTTTTATAAACAACTTAAGGATTTTTCAAATTTCAGTAAATTTCTTGAAATTTAAACTACGATATAATGTAAACTCCTCCAAAAATTAACAATAAAAATATCTAAATCTTTTTAAGCGCAGTTTGCTTTAAAATCATATAACTATAATAATTATAAAACTAAACATCTCAAAACATTTATTACTGAAATGACTTTTTTTTTATCTTTTAGCAAACATATCTAAAATTTTTAAAAAGTCTGTCGACTGCTTTATAACTTTTTTTAAGTTTATATAATCGATATTTTGAAGCACATTTTCTCAATTTTTTTAAAGATGTAAACTTTTTTAGTATAGAATAATTTTAAAATGTTTATTTTTTTAAAAAGCTTATCTTGTTTTTCGATATACATTATACCAAATTAAAAAATCTAGTAATAAAAGTTTTTGTAAATAAGTATTTCAAGTAACATTCTGCAAGCAAATTTATGACAAAAACTATGATGAAATTTGAGTAGCTTTAACACTGTATAAGGCGAAAATTCGTTAAATTTAAAGTCACATAACTTCTTAAATACTTTAAGCAGAAAAGTAACAAAACCGTTTTTAAAACAAAGAAGTCAAGTTATATTTAACTATGTTTAGCTCTTAGTTTTATTTCTTTTTTAACAAAGTTATTTTTTTTAGTCAATGGCCGCTTGAATGTTCACTGCTTACTTTCCAGCCACTGATACGAGTCGCTTAATAACCGTCGAAATGGCTTTTGACAAAATCGTCGGAGCAAAACATTTCTAATTTTTATAAATAACTTAATCCGTATCCAGGACCGGGCGGTTCTCATTTTGTAAAACTAAATTTTGATCAGGTAGATAACTAGTTTAGGGTCAAAAAAGAGACTAATTCATTATTACTCAACTATAGTACTTTTATTTTACCCATGTTATATCCTATAAATAAACTTTGCGAAAGAAAAAAGCTCATGTAACATTTTTAGAAGATTAACTTTATTAACTTTAAATAATTTTGAAATCCAAGAAACTATTCTATATTCATAATTTTATAAAACTTCATTTTGTTTTTTTTAGAAGGCATTAAAAGTACACGAAGGGACACTTTTGCATGAAAGGTCACTTTTGCACGAAAAGTCACTTTTGCACTAAGACACTTTTACACGGGTTGAAACTTGTTTTTGTTTTTTACTATCATTCTTACCCCTTACCCTTACACAATTGGTTAAAAACGGGTTCAAGCGAACATTGCTTATAAAAAAACAAGTGTTAAACATAGTTAGATATAATTTAACTTATTTGTTTTAAAAATAGTTCTGTTGTTTATCCACATTAAGTATTTAAAAATTTATGTAAGTTTAAATCAAACCAGTTTTCGCATTTTACAGTGTAAACACAACTCCAAATTCTCAATATTTTTTGTGAAAAGTTTGCCTGCACAAAGTTACAAAAAAATACATGAAATACTTATTTAAACAAAATTATTATTATTTTTATTAATTTAGTACAATTATATCAAAAAATAATATAATTATTTCAAAAGTTGAGATGTTTTATGCCTTCAATAATAAACAATAAACTTCACCGCACGATCAACAACAACGATCATCAACTGATGAGTCCTAATTAGGACTAAACCGGTCGTAGGATTGTCTCGGATGCTGTTGTTGTTGATCGTGCGGTGAAGTTCATTGTTTTTGAAGTATTTTTTAGTACGCAATAGCTGTAGGCCTTAATTTTGACATGAACTTTTAGTTTTTTGACTTATTTTCAAACTTCAGACCAGCAAAAACTTGCTAGATTTAAGCTTACATAGCTTTTAATATACTTGGAGTAGAATATAACCAACCAGTTTTTAAAAGAAAAAGCCCAGCTCTAAAAAAACAAAGGGTCAATGGCTACTTGCCAATGCAATGTGCCTTACTGGGTAATTTGTTTTTTTTTCTAACTATCACTGTTACCCTTAACCATAGTTGCTAAATGTTTTTAGCAAATTTTCTCCAGGTTTTCAAAATTTCCTTCAGGTTTTAAAAGTACCCATTTTTAGGTCTACTTTTAGTTTTAAGTTAAGATTAAGGGAAAATCTGTGTTTTATAGTATAAAAACATTAAAAAATACTGTAAAGCTACTTTAAGTGTGTTTTTTAATAAAAAAATTGATTATGACAAAAAATTAAATCTATATGATAGATTTATTGTGTCAAATCGAAATTTACCTGCTTAACATATTAAAATTATTAAAAATTTCCGGTTTTTCCAGGTTTATTGAAAAAATTTCTCAAATTCCAGATTTTTTTAGGTTTCTAGGTTTTTTGGCAACCTTGCCTAAACCTTACCCTTGGTTGGTTTATATTTTTCTTGTCGTTTTTATTTTTGTTTTTTTAAACTAGCACAGTTACCCCTAACCCCATGGCGGTACTTTTTATTTGTTTTACTACCATGCAAAATTTATGCTTTTGTAAAAGTGTCTATGTGCATATTTGAACCGTCCCCTATTTTGTAGTGTTGTGTAAAACTAGTTTTAAAAACACTTTATGAGACTAAATTTAATCTAAACAGTTATCAACAATATAAAAAAAGTGCCATGAGCCTTGGTAAGTCTTTAGTTATAACTGAAGTACTTGAATAGAACTGAATTCTTCAAAGCTGTTAACAATTTCGTATGTTTTTTCAGCCCACTCGTTAGTCCTTGTGTCATAAGATAAAACAAATGAAGGAGTGACTTCATCAAATAAAAATATAGTGTTTGCGATAATAAAAGCTTGACATTGATTTGTTAAGAAATCCTCTTTTAGTTGGAAACTCATTTTCAATTTAACAAACTGCTTGCATGTAGAATCATAAACTTCTGACTTATTAATTCCACCACAGATAACAAATAATTTGTTATTCATTGCTACGGAATGATGATAAGCTCTACCATCAGTCATGCTGGGAAATTTTGACCAAGAGTTACTCACAGGATCGTATTCTTCCACTGTTCTTGACACTGTTTCTTCATCCTCCCATTCTGGTATAAAAAGGTTTTTGGTGTTGTTTTTTATTTGATCATCACTATCAAGTTCCCAAACGCTAGCTATGCCACCAGATACTACAATTTTTCCACAATATACCACAGAAGAAGGTCCTTCTCTTGCTAACCCCATATCAGCTCTCCGCCACCAACTGCAATTTTTTGGATCGAACTCCAAGCAAATATTGCTTGTGCCTTCTCCACTCTTGTGAACACCTCCAAATAGGTATATTTTGTTTATAAAAACACATAGGCTAAAACAAAGAGTTTCTTCCAAATATTTACATAAATTAGCCAATGTTTTGCCTTTGTTTGATGCAGGAACATATTTTTCAACTGTATCACTGCCACCATATTGCATATTATTAAAAGTGTAGACTTCACCTTTATAACAAACTGATTTGATGTTTAAAAGCTTTGTGGACATTGAAATAGGCCGTGTACAAGAGCGATTAGTAAAGTAGTTTTTTGGTTTATGTTCAAAAATTACATTTCCATTTAAAATATCATCAATTGTTACAGAACATTCTTCCACTTGTTGAAATGATGAAGTCTTTCGTAAGGTATGGTTCAAAGCACAATCAGAAAGCAATGGAAATCTGACTTGCAATAAAAGACTATTTGCATATTTGCTTCTATCTTTAGTGTTGTGACTTATCCATACATCTGCAGCATTAAAAACTTCAATTTCAGACGTGATATGTAAGTTAGAACTTGATAATAACTTACGCACAAGTGAATACTCCATCTCTAAAAAGAACTCGGTCTCTACAAATACTGTAAACCACCTCTCAAGGTATATCTTTGTAAACTGATCTATACTTGGCAGTTTAGAGAGCATTTGAAACAAAATTAATCTACCAAACCTGGATGAAATTTTGTAGTTCAAATTATGTTTAATATACTTGCACAACTTGTCTTCTAAACTTTTGTTTAATATAAGACTGCCAATTCTAAGAGCTGATATAAGATTGCTTTCATCTGCTTGGGAGTTTTCTGCAAATTAAAATTAAATTACAAATGATATCTTTTTGTGGGTAAATTTTTGTTTATTGAATAATTTTAAGAAGTTTAGATATAAATTTACAAACGTAACATTAGGCGGCTTTTCGGGGACTTTTTTTTGCGTTATAGTTGACTGTTTATTCAACAAATACTTTTTTTTTTTGCGTATTTACTTTGTTATTAGAAATTTAAAACTTCTATAGCAAACCAAAAATAAAAAATTCAAACCTTTTTGAAGGATTTTACAATACTTTTTTTCGCATTTTTCTTCAACAAATTTTATGCTTTCCTCTTTTGTTTTCTCTAAAAACTGTAGAGTCTTTTGTTTCCCTTTCAACCTGCGTGTAATCAATTGGATTATTTACAGCAAATTTCAGACTAACAGTAAAGTTTTACTTTTCTAATACTTGTACTAACACAACATAGTTATAGTTATGGCTGAAAAATAATAATAAATGAAACTAATTTTAATACATATAACATATAAAATTGTTTTGTTTTGATAGATTAAATAAAAAAATATAAAACTTTGCTTGATGATTACATAACAAAAAATAATTTTGCTTTGTATTTTTTATGTAACATAAGTTAAAAGGTTGAAGTTACGAGCTCCTTCTTTTAACTTATAATTCATTTTAAGTATATAAGTTATTAACACCCTTACAGCATAGTTATTTGAATATTAACGAAGGTGATTTTAATAGACAAAGACAACGTTACATTGACGTTTTCAAGCATTATTTTGAGAGAGAAGAAGACTGACTAAATACTGACTATTCTTAAATTTCAATTTTCACAATTCTCGTTCCTACGTTTAAGATAATTGGAACTGCATTTTTTACTATTTTTTTCTTACAATTATTATTCTAAAGGTTTCTGTTTATTTATTTGTTATATCAAGTTCTTTTTTTTTTGTTATAAGACAAAAAAAAATATTGCAATTTCAAGTATTTATAATAATTTTAATTTTAAACATATATTTTACCAAAAGTTATTTTTCACTACCATAGTTTTATAAATTAAACCTTAAGACAAAGTTTTCAAAATGATAACATTGTTATGTAAGTTTAACATTAGATGCTTCAGAACTGTCTGTTTGTTTTAAAATAAAACACCAAATTTGAATTAGTTTTGTCAATAATTGTAAGACTATTGGATCGAATAAATGTTATCAGGTATAACGTTTATAACTACTGTTGTAGGAAAGTTTTTGAACGTATTTATATATCATTTGCAACTTAGTATCAATAGATTAATCATTTTGTTTTATTTTTTATTACACAAAGCTTTTCAAAACTATACGAGTTTCATTCTCAAGTGATACATTTTAAATGAAATTTGAAAAAAATTTTGGTAAGTGAACAGCTTAAAAAATAACTTTAATTTATGAAGTATGAATAAATTCAAATAATTCTAAATTTTGTATTTGTTTGAATTCATTCATTCGTCATAATTTAAATTTATTTTTTAAGCTGTTCACTTACCAAAATTTTTTTCAATTTTCATTTAAAGTTTATTACTTGAGAATGAAACTCGTATAGTTTTGAAAAGCTTTGTGTAATAAAATACAGAACAATAGAATAATCTATTGATATTTAGTTGCAAATGGTATATAAAAAAGTATAACGTTTACTTTTAAAGCACATTTTATTTTAGTGTATGATTCTTTTAACTACTTATAATAAATTGACTTGTCAAATTTTTAATTTAAGTGCTTAAATTAAGGAACAGATAAGTAGGAGAAGCTGATAAAAACAGAAAAATTAAAATATTAGCAGGACATTAAAATAGATAAATATAAAAAAAACGACAAACTCCTATTTCTTTTATTGAAGTTTATTAGGAACTTTTGAGCATACACTGAAAATGTAAAGATAAACTTAAGATAATTATTAGAAACTTAATATGGTTGAAAGATACTACAATAAAAATATAAAGCTTTAAGCATCTTAAGTTTCTATTTACTTACTTATGCTTAAAGTCTTGTTAACCTATTTTAAAAAACTTCTTAGCTGAACAATATTTGTTTGAAATACTAAAATTAATTAAATATTATTTTTCCAGTTTATTATAAACAAAAAATGGTTTTACTCTTATATTAAGATATAAGAGATTCAAAATCCACCCAATTTTTTTATATTTATTTTATTTAATAACTCATTTTATATATTTTTCCATTTTTAAAATTTATTTTTTAATTATTTTTTACTATCTGTGTTACCCCTAACCCTCGATCGGTAAGCGGTTCTCGAAATTTACTGAGTAGATTTTAAACGCGGGTGGATTTTGAACGTCTCCCATACTAGGAGTTGGCAAACTGCGGCTCTATGGCCAACTGCGGCCCGCGGGCACATTTTTATTTTGAATGGAATGCGGCCCGCGACTATGTAAGTATGGCCCGCCAAACAAAACACTTTTAAAGTCGATTTTTTTTCGTTAAAATGATGTAATTGATTTTTTTTAAGTCACTGGAAAACTTTTAAACCCCTTTAGAAAATTTTACTGCTTAAGCTTAAAAATGTGGAAAAGACAGATCAGCTTTCTTGCAGTATTTTTTTTTAGTTTCGATAATAACTTCCTTCTTTCAACAGCAAATGGTGAACAAAAAATATTTTTTACTTATACTTAAGTACTTGGATTCAGTGATTTATTCATAAAATAAGTGTTTAATAAATGCAATATTTTTTCTATTTTGTACATAAGTAATGCAAAGTAATGGACTACTATTTGATTTCTTAAAAACTTGGGTGTTTTGTTTAGCATAGTATTTTTACCTAAGTTTTTACGGTATACTATCAAAATCCAACCGCGTTCAAAATCAACTCGATTTTTTTTATTTTCTTTATTTATTAATCTAACTTGTATATATCTTGCTTTTTTTCATTATTTTTTTTATCACTATCACTGTTTCCCCTAACCCTTATCCTCTATCGGTAAGTGGTTCTCGAATTTTACTGGGTGGATTTTGATCGAGTGGATTTTAAACGTGTCCCTTTTTTATAATAAATACTATAATTAAATGTATAAAAAACAATTAAAACATCAAAATAAAAAGAAATATGGTAAAATTGTTTGATTTTGGATTTTTAGTCGTTTTAATTTTTTTACGGAAGTTTTCTGTGCACTTTAAATTTACTCTTATGCATATTAGGGTGCTTATAAATGCTGTGACCTTTGAATTTTCAGCTAAGCGGTAAATACTACAAAAACACCCTGTGTAATATTCAAGATGATTTCAAGAAACTTTCATCTGAGCGAAATTCGATTTTCTAAAAACCCCCCTGATGCAAAATGTATAGGACCCAAAAATACGACCTTAGAGTTTTTAGTTGTTTTTTTAAGATGCAATTATCACATAAACACTTGTGCCCAATTTAAGACGACTTGAAAAAAGTTTTTATGGTGGCACATCTTAAATAAAAAAATCAGTATAGTTATGGTTAAACTTACATGGTCGCGAACCGCATTCCATTCAAAATAAAAATGTGCCCACGGGGCGCACTTTGCCGGTCCCTAGTATGGGACACGTTCAAAACCAACCCAGTAAAATTCGAGAACCGCTTACCGATCGAGGGTTAGGGGTAACACAGATATAAAAAAAAAATTTTAAAATAAATTTAAAAAATGCAAAAATATATTAAATGAATTATTAAATAAAGAAAAACAAAAAAAATTGGGTGAGTTTTGAACGCGGGTGGATTTTGATAGAAAACCCCCGTGGTATATAACTTAGTAAAGAATGCAAGGTCAATATTTATGAAAGCTTCAAAATAGATACTTCATCATGGGTTAAATTTAGTATGACACTTAATTCTAAAACCTCCAACTTGGTTTATATCATTAGGCTGACATTTTTGCTTTGAAGATTGACTAAAAAACTTATTATGTATATCTTTTTTAATTTACAGTTTTTGTTTTAATTATATGTATAACTTTAAGTCCTAAAGGTGCTATTAGTTAAAATAATATTTAATTTAATTGTAGACATATAAATTTAAAAAACGAACACTGGTTTCAAAGGCAACTGCATTAAGCATGAAGTCTTTTTTTTAAGTACAATAAACCCAGGCTGATTAAAATTAGTTTTTAGTCACTATGACCAACTTTCCTATGCCTCTAAAAAGTGTAAGCATTGGCCCTGTAAACTTCAAAAGCATTTTAAACATACTATTCTATATTTAAACTTTATTTTACACAACAACACTGTACTTAACAACCTGCTTTATAATAACAGCATACGAAACTAATTTTACTAAGAATAAGAGTATATAAAGTATGCTAAGACACAGTATTAATGACCTGTTTTTGTGTTTACAATCTTTCAAACGGTTGAAAATAGCACAAAAAACATATACTTTTTATTTTGTTTTACATACGCTATGGTCACCACACAAAAAAAAAAACGAGTTTTCACAATTTAAATCAGTACATAAAAGATTATAAAGTATGAAAAATTATTTATTTATTTCTATGATTAAAAGTTATACAAATCTTAACATTCATACGTAATTTTAAAGTTTTTCCTATAATATTTAAAAAATGGTTTTTGCTTAGTTTAACTGTTTAATAGATTCAGTATTTAACAACATTTTTTAACGTTACTATACACTTTAAAATTTTCAGACTGGTCTTAAATTTTGTAAAAATCAGGCTAGCTTGTACTAGTTTGAGATTTTTTATGAAAGATTTTGACGAGTGTGAAGTTAGCTCGGTAAATTTTTCAAGAATTTTTAAAAAATGTCCAACTTTTAAACCCAATTATTTTCATCATTTTAATAGACTAATAGAAAGTTTTTCTTTGTCCTTAATTAAAAAAATCCATTGAATTGAGGTTAGACTTTTAGTGTGGACCCCTTAGAAAAAATGAGTTTTGTTATCAATTTTTACTGAGCTCGGTTTTAGTAAAAAAAAATCTTGTTTTTTATTTATATTTATTTGTCAATAAATTTTATACAACAATTCTTTTTCTAACTACCAATATTTTGTACTATTTGGCCTTATTCCGGAATTAGGAATATTTGAACAGGGCCAAATAAAGCGAAATATTAACAGTTTGAAAAAAATGGTTGCAAAAATTTATTAACAAATAAATATAAATATTTAAATAAAAGTTTTTTTTTTTTAATTCGAGCTAAAAAAAATTGATAACAAAACTCATATTTTGTTCTATTTGGCCTTATTCCGGAATAAGGAATTCTAGAATAAGGCCAAATAGTACAAAATATAAAGAGTTAGAAAAAAATAGTTGTTGTATAAAATTTATTTACAAATAAACATAAATAAATTTTTTTTTTTTTCTTTTTATTAAATTTGAGTTGGGTAAAAATTGATAACAAAGTTCATTTTTTTCTGATGGACCCCACACTGAAATTCAAACCCCATTTCAGTGGATTTTTTTTATTAAAAACGAAAAAACCTTTATCTAGAATGAAATAAAAAAAATTATTTTGCTGTTAAGGTAAGGAAAATAATTAGGTCTAAAGTTTGGACATTTTTAAAAAAATCTTGAAAAATGTTACCAAGCTAACTTCACACTCGTAAGATTCAGATAGTTTTACTACTTTTACTTAAATTGAATTAACAAAATCAGTTTTCAACTGATTGGTTTTAGGAGTTTGAAATTAATCATGATTTTGTCTTTCTTTAATTTATTAAGTATTAGTATTTTAACATATGGTTGCCACTTAGTATTAAATGTATTAAGTTTTCAAAACAGTAAACAGATTATAAAGACTTAAGTATGTTAGCTAAAGTAAATTTAGTTCAATGAATATGTAAAATTAAAAAAAGCTTTCTGTATATAGCTTAAAGTCATAAAAATGAATAAAATGAATAAAAGTAAGACTTTGAATAAAACTGATACAATAATATTCCATTGTGTGTGACTAAAACTAAAACCTAAAGATTATAAAAATGTGACTAAAACTAAAACTACAGCCCGCGGAGATTTTAAAACTTAAAATTTTGCACTCAAGCACCAATTGCCTGCCGACCCCTGTTATATACGGTAGTAGTTGATAAGTTTATACTAAAAAATCTCCTAAACTTAAGTATATTTAAAGTATCTGTTGTGTATATTAATATTTATCCAAAAAGTTATTTAGCAGAACAAAAGAAAGAAACATAATTTTTAGCAGACAAAGCAAGCAATATCTATAAATTTACTTGATTTTTGTAAAAAACACTTTATTTGTTATTAGTTTTTCTTTAGTTATTTTCGCTTTGCTAATTTGATTTTTTTTTCAACGTTGCTTATGCATTTGTTTCTTATTATATTAATTTATATTCTTAAATAAGTTATACAATAATAATCTATTAACAAAATAATTATAAAGTACTAAAACTAATCATAGAAAATTTGCTAAAAAATAGTTTTTTATAATAACTTAAACTACTAGTATTTATGAAAAAAAATTTCATAATCACAAACTGTGAATATTTTTATAGTGAGTTTAATTTAAGAAATACTTATTAGCTATTGATCTAAATAAGGTTAAATGTTCAAAGTTACATAATACCTTAATTTATAAAATTAAATTGTATACCAAAGTACTTTTCATTGCTTAAAAATTAATTTATAAAATATTGTAGGAAATAACTTGAAGAATTTGTAGTAGATTAGAATAAATTTAAAATTACACTTTTTAACAAACCTTTTTCGAGAAGTAAAACTTTCCAACTTCATTGGAAGCGTTTTCCTTTTTTTATTTCTGTTCATACTTAAGGATTTTATAGAAATAAATAGCTACAAAAAATATATTTTTTGTTCATGCAAAAATTAATGAGAGCCTTACAAAGAAAGGAAATTCTGTACTCATTGCATTAGTTTCCTAAATGAAAATGCTACACTAAAAAAATTAACATGTGCACTTGTTTTGATTTAAAAACTGCAACTGTTCTTTAAAAATTATATTGTAGTAATAATTTATTATACTTGTTAGAGTATAAAAATGATGCAAAGGTTACTTTGTTGTGTTATATAAAAGATAATTTACGTAATCCATTAAAGCATGAAATTGAATTATTTTATTTTATAATTTTTGTATAACAATTAAGAATAGTTTTCCTAATTTTGTGATATTGCTGCTTTTTAGCAATTTTAGCAAGCCGGGGGCAGTAACTATTAAGAGGGCGTTATAAAAATGGGAAGGTTTTTAAGTTCTGGGCGGTAAGGAGCGATCACAAATAAGTTAGCAACAAATAATTTACTTAAGATGTTGTAAGGTTTGTAATGAAGAACAAAAATATATCTGATGGATGATTGACGGGTTTTTTGAAATTTACAATATATTTTTCTCCTAAATAAGGATTAGTTGGTTTTATAATTTTCTGTCAAAAGGGTGATTATGAAACTGTAAGGAAATCCTAAACTTTCATTTTAACTATAAGACCAAAAAAACACATTTACAGGGTTGCTTAAATGTTTTCAGCAATTTTTTCCATGTTTCAAAATTTTCTTTAGGTTTTTAAAGTACACATTTTGGGTTTATTTTTTGTTAGGTTTAAGATAAACAACTGTTTTAAAAACATTAAAAAGATACTGTAAAGCAACTTTAAATGTGTTTTTTTTTGTAATAAAAATTTTTGATAATGACAATTTTTTATCTACTTGATAAATTTTTTGAGTCAAATCGAAACTTTACTACTAACATGTTAAAATTGTTAAAGACTCAAGGTTTTTTAGCCTTAATTGTCAAATTCTAGGTTTTTTGCGACCCTGCATTTAAAAAAAAAGTTATTTAAACTTAATATTTATAAAGGCAGTTTTACCTTATGATAAAATGGCCCGATTTTAAAGTAAATGTGTTTCCCCAAATATTTAATGAACCATCAATTAAATTTTTATTTTTACTTTTTTAAAATATTTATACCCTTAACCCGAACCCACCTTAGCCAAAATAATTTTTTTATTCATACCCTTAACCTTAACCCACCTTACCCAGACATATTAAAAACTAATTAAAACTTTTTTATTTTTTATACTGACTCAGCAATTACTGGGGTAATTCCGTCACATCAACAAAAGGAATTATGATAAAAGTATGCTTTAAAACAACCAGAGCTAAAATCATTAAATATTTTTATTGAAACTAACTGATTAACTTAACACTAAAACTTAGGACTATATTCATTTCATTCAAAAAATATGTATACATAAAGAAATGTAAAAATAAATATTAACAAACCTAGTTTTTTAAATGTTAAAGCATCCTAAAAAAAATAAATCAGTGTTGATTTTAAATTATATTTAAAGTTTAAAGAAAATTTTTAAACTTCAATAAAACAGTGTCCTTTTCAAGGCAATCATTCTGAAAAAAAAGAGAATTTTTTTTGACTCTAAAATCTCAAAACACTAAAGCTTATTTGTTCTTTGATTTTAAAGTCTATTTTATTACAAAACTAAATACCTAAAGGAAAAAAGCTAAAATAAAATATGCTTTTTTTTTAGTTTTGGGCCCAAGTAAGATAATTTTAGTTTATGTTTTAGTAATTGGAACATATCTAAAAATTACATATAATTTTTAACAGTTTTTAAAAAATATTCTTCAGTGAATTATATTAATTGATCAGTTTTTATTTTTTATAATTTCTTTTTCGAGATATAGGCCATTTTTGTTTTTTCAGTTTTAGTCTTTAATTATGATCTTCCTGCTTAGTCAAAAAAAGGTTTTAAGAAAATCTAAATTAACTGACTAATAAAGATATTTTTAAACGCATAACCAATATTAAAAACAAAAAAACTCTCTCATAAGTTTTTCTGTGATAGTTTAATACGTATTTCACTACTTTTCGTCAGACAACTACCTAACAGTAGATCAAATTAAAAAAAATAAATAAAATGCTAAGTATAATATTTTCATTAAAATATATTGCGAGAACTAAAAAACATTTTTTGTTTATGTAGATCTTTTTGTGGTTTAATAGTTCTTGCAACATATAAAAATTTATTAGTCAGAGAATTTTTATTCTTTGGATAAATTTTCTTTACTAAGCAGGAATACTACAATTAAAGATCAAAAATAAAAACCTCAAATGGCCTATATGTCAAAAAAAATTAAGTTTATATTAAAGACAAAGATACTGACCAATTAGGTTAATTCACTGGTGTATATTTATATATAAAATAGTTTAAAGATGTATATATTTTTTGAGAATTGTAACAAGGATAAAAAAATCCAAAATGGCCTCTAGCTTAAAACTCAAAAAAAAAAAGGTTTTATGTTAGCTCTATCATTTAACTACTAAATTCTGTAAAAGATAAACTTAAAAAACAAAACAACAAAGAAACTATTGTGTTTTGAAATGTTTGATTCATTAAAAATAGCTCAAGTTTCCCCTTATTTAAGAATTATTGTTGTGTCCTTTTTGAGTAGTTGAAATGACATGGTTATTTTAAAGTGTCCTATAAAGGTTAAAACTTAAGATACATGAACGTCAAGTGTTTAACAAAATGTCATGTTTAACAAATTGTTCCCACTAAAATTTCCAAAAAAAGTTCAGGGAAATCCATAAATTTTTTTTGGCAAATTTTCTCGAGGTTTTTAAAAGTACACATTTTTGGATCTATTTATAGTTTAAAGTTAGGTTTAAGGTTAAAAACTGTGTTAAATTGTTTAAAAAGGTTTAAAAGATACTGTAAAGCTAATTTAAATGTGTTTTTTAATAAAAAAATGTTTGGAGGATGACAAGAAAATCTTATTTATATAATAGATTATTTTGTGTCAAATCGAAATTTTACTACTTAACATGTTAAAATTAGTAAAAGCCCAATTTTTCCAGGTTTTTTTTTATTTCTCAAATTCCAGGTTTTTTCAGATAATTCAGGATTTATCGCAACCCTGATTTATGCTACATTTCTAAACTTAACAACTTTTGCATGACAAAAATTTATCTATCTAATTTATTTAAGTAAATGCATGTTTTCTCTAGCATTTAAAAACAATTGTGCAACTATATATAAATTTGTTAGTATTTCTTAACATATCTTCAACTCATGTAAAATTCTAATACATTTTACCTCCATATAAAAAATTAGTTATTTATTAGAGCATATACATTGCTTAGAGCCTCTTTAGATAAAAAACTCATGTTTAGTACAAAAGGAAGCCGAAAAACATAAGTTACACTTTTGCACAATTATTATTGTTTTAATTTAAGTATTTATATACTAATATTTGAAAGTCTGTTAAACAAAAGGATAACTTTAATTAAAATAATAATTTCAACTAAAAAAGATAAAACATATAATCCTACTAAAAATTAAATATTGACAATAAATGTACACAAAAATTTATAATTTCATTTTTCTGCACAAATATTTTTGCTTTAACAAACTGGCTCTTAAAACTTAAGGTTACAACTAAAATAATTTCAAAAAATTATAAAAAAAAAAAACCTTTCTACAAAAACTTTTATAAGTGTTCTCTTTTTTTTTTTAAATGCTAGGGTCAAAATTTTGACTGCACGAAATAAATACTATGGGTCAAATAAGCTGATAAAAACTTAAAATTATTTTGTAGCATTTAGAGGAAATTTTGTTGTATAGTTTTTAATACCCAATACTATAAGTTGTATTTATAAATTTACTTAAGATATCCTTATTTCCGTACCCTTTAATCTTTGAATTTAATCAAAAATTAATTAATTGTTAAACATTTGTATTGTTTCTGAAATATATATTTTAGAATATATTAGAGCTTAGAAAATAAATTTTTTTAAGCTAGTTTAGTATATTAATTATTTTATTTGCTTTAAATTGAAAATTTATCATCGGATAAATCTAAACTTAATGCAAATCACTGTACACAAGTACAAACTTAGATTAACACAGATTTACTATAAATAAAATATAAAACTTTAGTTTTATTTCTATGATCCCTTTAATGTTATATATATAAAGCTTTGAATTTTTCAAAATTCAGTATTCAAAATTTGTAAAACTATGTCGTAATCTAGCAGACTGCAAACCAAATTAAACATCAAGCTAAAAAACAATGCACAATTATTGTTGCACAAAAGTTTTAGAAAAAAAAAACGAAAGTCAGGCAGTATAATCAAAAAGTTTTAGTTGCGTTAGAAACGAATTAAATTTAATTTACTAAAATTAGGGTTATTCAAATTTATTTTGATTGGAAAAATTATTCAAGCATGAATCTCTTTGTTTGAGCAAACAAATTTTTGTTTAGTGACCTGTAATAAATTTATTTCTGGCAACAACCAAATAGTAGAGTCTCAATTTTCAAACATTGTGCAGGATTGCAAGCAAAGATGTTAGTGTTTTAAAGTTTTTTTTGTTGTTACATGCTTATTATTTAATGCAGTTGTTGTACTTTTTTTCTTAATACTTTTATTTGTTTCTAAAGTATTTAAACTAATAGTATGGTATAGCGGTAGGTATCTATTATGCACGAAAGGACACTCTTGTACCAAGACGCTTTTGCACGAAAAGCAAATATGCACAAAGACACTTTTGCACGACGGGTCACTTTTGCACAAAGACACTTTTACACGAAGGATCTTTTTTTGCACGAAAAAGCTTTTGCACGAACGGCAAATATGCACAAAGAAACTTTTGCACGACGAGTCACTTTTGCACAAAGACACTTTTACACGAAGGATTTTTTTTTTGCACGAAGGGCAAATATGTACAAAGAAACTTTTGCACAGCTTCAATTTTGCACTTAATTTTTTAATTAGGTTTTGTAACGTTACTCTAATTTTTCCTCCAATTTATTATTAATTTTCAAATATATGACCAATAGAAGTTTTACCTAAATTCTTATCGCTTGAGCAAAAATTCCTTAAATAACGTAAACAAATAAGTGTTAGCTTAGGGAAATTCCCATCATACAACTTGATAGTGACAAACAATAATACCAATAATATATATCATGATGCATAATGTATAAAAGTGATAGTGACAAAATTAATTATATCAGTGATGATTTAGTTACAGGCCATGGCATTGCAGAACACTGCAAGGATCAAGATGGCTAGATGATGAAATAATAAATGTGTACTTCCAGTTGGTTGCTAATAGTAGTGATTTAAATGTTTTTATGTAAATTCTTTAAATTATAAGACATTTAAGATAGATAGATATATACTAAATAAGCATTATTGTCTAAAGCGTAGCAAAGTGTCACTTAAAGGGTTAGATCTATTTTTTTTCTATAAACTTTAAAGGAGAAGAAATTGGCCACTGGGCCTTTGCAGTGGTTTATGTTAAAATCAAACTGATCAAATGTTTTGATTCTTCAAAAAACTTTGGTGTTAATCTTAATGATCATTGTGTATGTGATGATGTTAGACGATTTCTCAGGACAACTAATTACATATCAAATATAGCTGCCTGTGAATGGCAGCTAGAATATCCAGAGATACCTCAGCAAGAAGACTCTCACAGCTGTGGTGTCTTTGCATCCCAAAACGTTTCCAAAAACGACACTAATCAAAAAAATATTACTTTCAAAAACCTGGAAGAAGTTTCTAAGAAACTAGTGGCCAAGCTGCCACTTTGATTTTCATATATAAATTCTATATTTAAAATAAAACAAAAATTTTAGTCCAATTTATCAAAGCTTAAAATATTTAAAGTAATTTAATGCTTTGTATTTTGGTGACAAAAAGAACTTTATAACTTAATAATGAGCAAAGTGATAAATTAAAAATGAATATTTGTAATTACCTAGGATGATGTCACACCCATATCAAGCTATAGTTATATTATATTTGATATCTTTTTTTAACTATATTTGGTGTAAAACTTGTATTTTATAAATAGATAAATAAAATTAAACCTTTATATCATAAAATATTTAATTTTAAATATTTAATTGCTTTTATTTGACAATATAAAGCAATTATATCAATACAATAGTTTATATTGATTACAATATTATAATAAAGTCAATTAAATGTTTTAGTTTATCATAAACAAATTTAATTCTCACTATGTATGTATATAGCTTGTTTTAAATAAAGTATCATTTTAGATAAAAACATATTAGACTTTAAATTAAACATTGGTTTTTAGCATATAATTATGGTTAAAAAAGACATCGAGTGTAATATATTAATATAGTATATTAATTACCTAGGATGATGTCGCACCAATATCAAACTGAAACTAAAGTATACTTCCCCAGAAAACGTTTATTGTTGCAAGGGGTAGAGTTTGAGACTGATGTTTTTTTACCTAAAAAAAAAAAAAATTACAAAATTATTGTAAAAAGTACAATATTGCTTCCACTGTCTTAAAAATGAACAAATAACACGCTTTCAGTTCATGCTAGTACTTTCGTTTATTAAAACATTATCAAGCAATAAACGGCTGAAAATATAAAACACAATTAATAGTAACTAATTTATAAAGAAAACAAAATTAAATAAAAGTTAAAACTTAAATTATTAGGCTATATAAATTTATAAATATTTTACATTATAAAGCAATTAATTTCATACAAAAATGTTTTTAAATAACTAAGATTCTACTAACTAACAACTCATAAATGCATACAAGTAAACAGGCCAAAACACAATGTACAAAAATGCTCTTTTCTTAAACATCCTAAAATAACAAGTTCTAAATTATTAAATCTTCATAAACTGTTTTATTTACATTAATTTTTGCATTTAAACTTTTTATCCATAAACTTTCTTTGTAGTCCAAGTTTTTAAATTCTGGTTGTTCTAAAAACATTATCTTGTAGGCATTATCCAATCCCATATTCTCAATATCACTATGATGATTCTCAAAGTAGTGTTTAAATAATGCAGATTCGTCTCCTTTACAAACAAAGTTAAAATTTCTTTGAAACTTTTTCCAGTTGTTTCTGTGTGCATTCCATCTTACGTTAAAACCGTGTTTGGTTTGTCCTACATAAATCTCCTTGCATTTTGTACACTGAGCAGAATATATCCCGTAACTTTTACAGTTTAATTTTGATTTTATGTTTATTGTTCTGTTTTCAACTGTTTTTATGAAGTTATTCTCATCAATCATGTTTTTATAATTACTGTATTTTCTGCATAACACACAATTTTTGCATTTTTTGCTCTAATTATTAGGTACTTTGCTTCTCTTTTTAGCTATACAACTAAATGTATTCAGAATTTGACCTATACTACTTGGTTTTGTGAAGGATGTTTTTGCAAGTGGGAATAGTTTCTTTTCTTCTTTCGTGAATCTTAACAAAGTTTTAAATTGAGATGACCAGTATATATTCCTAGACTTTTGTTTTTTTAGTTTATTTGAATTCTCACAGGAGTTAAGTTCACAATTTTTTTCAAACTGGCTTTTGACTAACTTGGGATTAAAATTGGATCTTATGCATTTCTTTTCTAGTTTCAGTAAACTTTCCTTAAAATCTTTTTCATATTCATTTAATCTTTTGAGGCGTTTAATTTCTCCGGTGATGATACCTTTGAAGACATTTTGTGGATGGTATGATCCACCATTTAAAAATGTTGCGTTTTTTGCAGTCTCCTTTATAAAGCTTTTTGTCTTGAAATATTTGATTTCACTTTCATTATGAAGAACATGTTCTACATCTAAGAATGGAACTGTTGTATTTTCTTCAGACATTACACTTGATGTTATTTTAAGATTATGTCTTGAAATGTGTCATTTAAACTTTTGATTATCTCATTGGCAATTTCTTTGTTTTCTGATATAAATACAATGTCATCAATAAATCTTTTAACTAGAAATGCTTTATTTGTATTCTTTACTTTTAACATGATAAAGTGTAATGTGATGTTAGCAATTGCAACTGAATTGTTGTCCCCGGTAATTATACCTTTCTTTTGTTTGAAGTAGCATTCTCTGAATTGTATGAAGTTATTGTGTATCACCATCTCTTATAGTTTGATAATACATTTGATCATATTATTATTGTAATTAGTGCACAGTGTTAGGGCTTCTTCTAAGGCATTTTCAATAAGGCTTACTTCTAATGATGGATACAAATTAACAACGTCAACAGTATTCACTATGCAGTTTGTATCTTTATTTGATAATTTCCAGGCTTTTAAATCTTCTAAGTAGCTCTTAGAATCTTTACAATATTCATTAAGTCTAAATTGGCAGTATGTTTTACTTACAGGATCTAAAAGTAAATTTAACATAGCAGTTATTCTACTAAGGTACGTATTTCCAGCTGCCTGGACTATTCTGACAGGAATATCATTAATAACACATTCTAAATTATAATTAATGTCTTTTTTAACCTAATTTTAGGCTTAAATTTATATTTCATAAATACAGAAAAAAAATTAAACTTATTTGTTAAAAACTACTAAAACTTTAATATTCAATTGCTTTATTAAAAAATATAAAACAATTATATTAGCACAGTAATTTATATTGGTTACAATATTGTAAAATAAAATTGGTTAAAAACTTTACCTTAAAATTTAATTCTTTCTATGTATTTATATATCTTGTTTAAAACAAAGTATCTTAATTAAACATATTAGGCCTTAAACATTGATTTTTACCATAAAATTATGGTTAAAAAAGACTACGAAAATAATGTAGTTTCAGTTTGATATTGGTGCAACATCATCCTAGGTAATTGCCAAATTTTCTCCGACAGAATTTTTCAAATAATGCAAGGTCCATTTCCTTAAAGTTTGAGGTAGTTATTGCAAAAAACAAGATTTTTAGTAAAATAGGTTTTTTTTGCTACTATTGCGCCTCCTATAAGGAACCTATTGATGCCTCTGGCTTTGACCTGCTATATCTCAAAATTTATTTTGAACTTATAAATTATGTAAAAAACATTAATATAATTTGTCATTTTATTAATGTTTTTGTTAGATGAAATATTAATGGTTAAAAATATATGATCAGTTTTTAGTGATTACCTAAAAATGATAACTTAATGATAAAAAGTTTTTATAACTAGGTCAATATTTAAAATAAAACATAAAAATAAGTGTTTAGGAATTTGTTCTTATATGAATGCCTTTTTTTTATTTTTCTCCATAAGAAGGTTTTATGAAAAGCAACTAACTAGTTAAGTAAAGTCATATCAAGTAATTAAAAAAAGTATTATTTTAGACATTGTATATAGATATTTTGTATAAAAGTGTACAGCTCCTTTAGTCTTAACATTACCTTAAATATTAATAAAGGTAAATATATATGAGTTTAAATTGATAAAGCCATTTTTATATAAAACGAAACATGTGAACTGTTTTTTGTGAAACTTATAAGAAGAAAAACTTTGGTAAATATGCATTAATTTTTTTTAATGTGTTTATAACAGTTTAAAAACATAAGTAAATTTTTATACTTTAAGAGTTTTTAAATCTGTCAAACTATTGTTTTTACCAATATAAATACCAATGCCTTTTGGTTCAAGTTATCTCTGCAGATAATATTTTAAATAAAAATTTGTTTTCTTGTTCTATTTTCTGTATCTGTTGTCTTTTATTTTTATTAAAACTCTAAAGAGAATTAGCCCTTTATCAATTTTTTTCAAAAGTTATTTAGAAATTCTTTAGCTTATTGTTTGTTCTAAGCATTGTTGGAAATTTACTTTAGAAAAATATTAGAAGTCTTTTTAAATAAAAATGGATAATGTTACAAATACATTTTCAACAAAAACTATCGAGGAGGTCAAGTCACTTCTTTTGAAAACAAGATCAAATAGTGAAAAGAAAAAAGAAGAGTTAAGACAGATGGTTGGAGAAAGGTGATTTGTTTCTTTTTATTTAACAATATATTTACAGCTACTGTTAGTTAGTTATTTAACAAAGTATTTTCTACTTTATATAAATACAAGGACATATATTTTCTTGTACAACAACTTTTTTAACTACTTTTAATTTGCAGATAAGTAAGTGCTTTTGTTGTATTTTGGCATAAAAATATGGTAAACAAATAACTTCTATTTATGTTTAATTTTCATATTCAAGAAGGTATTAAACAGTATATAAGATACTTATAACTACTTTTTATAAAATAGTATGTTTTTCCTTAGATTTATTTTATTCAATTAATGTAAAAGGTAGTACATTCTTCAAATATTTTTAAAATACTTTTTAGTATTGTATGTATCTGTAAATGTTAAAAATATACTTAATTTTCCTTCAAATAATTTATCAAACAACCTATTTACAATTTGATAATCTTATATTTCAAAAATTTTGAAAATGCAATACAACTTTTTAAATAATGAGAATTTTAAGAAACTTACATAAGTAAACAGAAAATTTTTATTCTATCCTTAATCATTAATCAGATGAGTTTGTTTTAATTATGGTTTCCAAAAAACAGGAATCCTGGAAAAACCTGGAATTTTGAACAGAAATCACCAATAAACCTGGAAGTTTAATCAATTTTTGCATTTTAAGTTATAAAATTTAAATCTGCACAAACATCTATCATATATATAAGAGTTTTTTGTTAAAAAAAAAATTAATTAAAAAACTTATTAAAAATAGCTTTACTTTACAGTATCTTTTTAATGTTTTTAACTATTTAAGACAATTTTTTACCCTAAGGTTAATTTTGTACTTAAAATAGACCCAAAAACTTGTGATTTTGAAAACTTAGAAGATATTTCTCAAAAAGATTTGGCACCCTGTATAATTTAAATGTGTCTGTCCTCATAATATTTTACACAGGGTTGCCACAAAGTCAGGAAAAGTCAGAAAAAACAAAAAAAAACTAAAAAGTCAGCAAAATTCAGGAAAAAATGGGGGTTTTCAGAAAAGTCAGAAGTCAGGAAATTTTATATAAACATATCTTGATGAGAAAGTTTATCATCACTATAAACTTCATTCTTCTATGTTTATAACCTAAAAAAAAGCTTTTGCAATTAATTTTTTTTAATGGTCTAGTTGAGTTTTTGAAATAAACTAAAATCTTTCAAGCCTTTGATTATGTATTTTTGAATTAGTTTTTATTAAGATTTTGAGTCAGGAAGTTTTTTTTAGTACAATCTTGGCAACCCTGTTTACAACTTTTTACAAAACTTCAAATTAAATAAATCTCATTTTCTACTTCAAAGCTATTTTAGCCAACTATAGTGAATTTTAATTATTCATTTGCTAACGAAATACTATAAACTGAGTAATTTGTTCACAAACAGTTGTTTATATTTGAACTTTGGTTTATTAAAGTAAGCTAAAAGTTTATGATTATTACAATACAATAATGTCAGCTAATAAACTTTTATCAACAGAAAAAGTAAGGTGGAACAGTAAATTCAGCTAGTGGCTTTTAATATATTTAACTTTTGGAAATATGTGCACATTAAGTTGATAAAAAAGAATACAATAGTAAATTAGATTATAGCTAACAATTAAGCAATGTACTAACTAAGTTGTAAAGTAAAATAATGTATATCATTTATATAAAAACGACTAAAGGTATGATTTATTTGTAAACGTTTCTACATCTTAGTGTGTATCTTAGAAGTTTATCTTTTAATATATGAAAAAAAAATCAACCATAGTTATGCATTTAAGTAATATTAACACTACTCATTTTTGTTTTTGTGCACAGTAAACTAATTTCTAAGCATACTTTGAGAAGTATTGGCGTAAACCACAAGACACAAACTAGTAACAAATTTCTATTTGTGTTCGGTCTTTACTCATTAATAAAGCAGCTATCATTTTCTAAGAAGCCCTTTTAATTTATAGGTATTGCATATATTTCAAACTAACCCTAAAAAATAACACAACATATTTGTTAACTAACACAGGATATCTTTTGAAAATTTAAGTACAAATCCTGATACAACTATAATCTAATAATGTTTTATTTTAATCATTATTAATTGTAGATTTTTTTTTATAGATACAGAGATATTATTGAGGCTGCAGATACAATAAACTGTATGAAAAAATCTTGCAGTATGACATCGCAGTATATCACTAAAATACAACAGTTTCATGAAAACAATAAAGCTAAAAGTAAATCTATGGCTGCTCAAACAAAACAAATGCAAGAAAAACAAGATTTTGCCAGGTAGTTTAAAAAGATATTGGTTTCAAAAAATTTATAATGTGTAAATTTGCTAAAAAATTTAGTCAAAGTCTTCCATAAAAATATATTTAAAAAGTATTTATTTCAGTATAGTCATACTAATTCTATGTAAAATTATTATTGATTTAGTTATAGATAAGGGACATAATGACTTGAATGATGATTTGTAAAAAGAGCTGACTAAAAATCTTTTATATGTTATTTAATCAATCATTTTATAAATTTTTGTTAATATAAAACATCTTTTATTTATGAAATAATTTTAAATTATAGTTGATATGCTGTATTTTAAACTACATTTTGAACAATAGTAATAACTAAGTTCTAATATTGTTTTCTAAATATATTGGTTTTGCTCAAAACCTTGTTTTCAAACACTAATGAAGTTACTGAATATTTTTTATACCCAACTTCATGTCAATTCTGTTTTACTTACTTATTAACTTTCGTTGTAGTTCAAGTCAGTGTAAATCCTTGTAAAGAAGATGTTCAATGTCACATCCGTTTTTTTTTTTTAATTTCTTTATACAGTGTTTTTTCAACAATAGTATATATATGTTTTCAAGTTGATTTTCGTGTAGTTTTAATATATCATGATGTAGTAAGTGAAGTAAGTGATTCTCTCGCATTTTTTTTGCTATTTTAAAGTTTACAAGCTAAAGCACAATATTTTTTACATAAAATTCAATACTCCCTAATATTTCAGCTCCTTTTTTTCGTTAATTTATTTATAGGTGTTTGTATTTACTATGGTAAATCTGTTTCACTTCATTATTTATAAGTAAAAGTAAGAAAATAAATTCAAGTACGTAGAACATATACTATTGGTAACTAATCTAATATTTATATGTCGTAAATAGTTTTTTTTTATTATAATTGTTTTGCTAATTTTTACATAAACTATAAGTAGAGAAGTTGGTGGGTCTTACTCGTTTTTTATGTCTTAATTGTTATCAAAAATTATTTAGATTTAACTATGTATATGAATAGTTTTTATACTATCAAAATCCACCCGCGTTCAAAATCCACCCAATATTTTTTTTCTCTATTTATTAACTTATTTTGTATATTTTTTGCAATTTTTTATTTATTTTCACTATCACTGTTACTCCTAACCCTCGATCAGTAAGCGGTTCTCGAATTTTACTGATTGCAAATGGATTTTGAACGTGTCCCGAATAGTTTGTCTGCTATATGATGATATTTTGTCTGCTATATGATGATATTTTGTCACAGACTTTTGTTTGTTTTTTTTATCTTACACTCCTATGATAATAAAAAGATATTATAAAAACAATTTTAGTACCATTGTTTTTTATGATTATTGTTTGAAAAATAATGTTTTGCTCAAAAATTACTTCCTCAGTGCTATAAGATTATTAATTTTCTGTTGTTACGAAGTACAGATCTTTATTTGTCTGCTAAAAATCAATTTTATAGTATTATAATATTATTATGATAGTAAAAGCTTACTTTTTCAATAAGTTAGTTTTAAATACTTGTTATAAAAGTTTAAATAAAGTATTTATTCAAAATAAGTCCTGCCTGATTTGATTTCAAAACTAATATAAAATATTTTAGCAATTTTTTTGTTTTATGTTTAAAATTTTTTTAAATCAATAGCATAGTTTTCCTAAATTTTAAAATTGTTGCAACGTTTTACATTGAGTTTTTTCTCCTATTTTTTCTTTTTACTAGTATTTTATAAATTATAGTTATTAAGTTTTTTTTTTTTTATTTTCTTAGTTTCCTGTATATTGTATTAATTAAAATAAAATATTTCTAGAATTTAACCTCTTAATCATACAAACTAGGCTCAAGTTGTAAATTAATTTTATTATGATTTTTTCTATCTTAATTTGTACTAGTTCTTTATTGTGTTAGTTATAGGGTAGTTGGTAACTTTCAAAATTAACAATTTACTTAAAATCTATTTTATCCAGATTTTTTGCAAAAAAGTTTTTTGTTAAACAGATTATTGTAAATAGATTATTTTATTGGTTTTATTTATTTATGGAAATACAATACACTAAATATATATTTTTTAAAGCAAAATTATAATGAATTAATTGAAATTAAGTTTAAAACGTGGCCCGCGGGCCAAAGATTGCCAACTCTTGAATCATGTTTTAAATGTTATTTAAATAAAATTAGAAAGTCCGGTTAATACCTTTAGTAAAAATATAGTTTGGCGGTGATGAAAATAATCATAAAAATTTAAGGCAAAATTTTCTAACTAGTGATCTATCTTTATATAACTATTTTCTTATTTATTAAAACGGTTTTTATTTTCAGTAAATTTTCTGAAATTTTTAGTTTCAACCTTAACTTGACATCTTAACGTTAAACATTTTAGAGCAATGTTTTTGTCTTTTTAGTACTTGATAATACTTCATGTGTGATTTTTTGTTTTCTTATATTTACTTACAAACTATTTTTTTCCTTTCTATTTAACTTAATGGTTCATTAAAGATCAAATAATTTATCAAAAATTCTAGAAATGTTTTTAAGACTTATTATTCCTTCTAGTCAAATATAGTTTGTTTGTGAATTACTTTGATATTCTACTACAGAAGTAAAGACACAATAGAGTTATTTCAAGTAATAATAAATAATTAAATTTTTTACTACTCAGTCGTTTACTCTTAAGACTTTTTAGGCAATTATTTTATCTATTCATTTAAACTATGTTAGGAGTGAATTTTTTTTTTCTGACTAATTGAACGTTTTACAACTCCGGTTCTCACTTTTAAGCTATCTTACTAAGTCTTTGTCTGTGCTTTTTATAGCTATTTAGTCTTTGACACGTTTAACTTCTTTCAGGTATCTGAAAACGGCTTCCGAGATAAAGGTGTTGACGGAAATCCCGGAAAAGATTTGGTTGCAAGTTGAGCTGGGCAACATGACCACCGCGTCTCTCCTGTATTTGAAAGTGAATTTTAGTTATATACTTAACATTTTAACTTTGATATTTTTCAAATAAAACTTACTGTTTAATTGTAAGATTTGTAAAAAATAAAATTATTATTACAGCAAGAGCATGTCGTAATAGTAAATAACTTTTAAATTTTAATGAGAATAAAGAAATTGGCATAAAAAATAGTTAGTTTAGTATAAATTAAACTTAATTTGTATATTTTAAAAATTTCACTCTTTCAGAAACAATCAACTATACTCAAGCTTTTCGTTTGCTTTTATTAAACTATTTTTAATTACTATTTTATAAAGACGTTTGGTAAATAAATCAAACTTGTTTTTTTCATTTATAACAGCTCAACTAAGAACTGAATAACTTTTTGCTGCTTATATTAAGTCGTATTAGACATAACCATACAACTTCTACCAAAAACAGCTTTAACCTCACTCCGCAGGGCTCCTTCATCACCAAGAGCTTGATGCTTGGCACCGGATACTCGAGCCCGATACTCAAGTGGTTTCCCATGCTCGGCCAGCAGGTGCAGGCCTTTAAAAACCTGAGGAGCGCCATCGTCAGGAAGTGCCGCTCGCGGCTGAGCCAGTTCAAGATAAGCTCGGCGTGCGTGGCCGACTCCGTCTGCTCCATCCTGATGCTCGACAAGTGCTCCCTCGAAAGCGTCCTTCGCGCGCTGCTCAACTCGAGGAAGGAGATGCTCGGGACGGTGCTGCAGGGCGACCGGAGGGGATCCACCGTCAGCACGACCGCCCTCATCACCGAAAGCGTCGACTGCCTGCTGCGGACCGTCGCGCACGTCCACGAGATGTTCTGCGACGAGAAGAGCGGCTGTTACGTCACTGAGGTTTTGCGCGAGCGCCTGGACGGTCGTTCGGGCGAAACCGAGGGTATGGAGTTGGAAGAAAAGGGCCTCGGAAGCGATCAGGTCCAACAAGTGTGCCAGTCGTGGCTGTCGGACTGCCAGGAGATTCTGGCGAGCGGCCTCGCCAAGCTTTTGGATTTCGTCACCACGACGAAGGACCTCTCCGTGATCAGGGAGGCGGTGACGAAAATGCTGATGGCCCAGATAATGGACCCGAAAAGCGAAGACGACCTCTTCATCGACGACGACGCTGATGACGTCAGCAGGTGGGACTCGCTCTGCCTCGGCGTTTTCGGCCGCGGCGTCGATCTGTGGAAGGAGATCCTGCAGGGATTGTTCGTGCGCAAAGTCACGCAGATCGTCGACGGCACCTTCGAGCGGCTGCTGCGGGAAACCGAGAGCCTGACGAAGATGAAGGCCGATGACGTAACGAGCAACGTCGACCTGAACGGGCACCTGTGGGAGGAGCACGGTGATGACGTCACGACGGAAATGGCGTGGAAGCACTGGCAGACGAGGCAGAAGGAAAACAACTTGCTGAGCATGGGCGGCGGCCTGACGCTGAAAAGCATGGGGGTAACACCCAAGATAAAACAGGCGTGCCTCCGCACCAACGGCGCCGTGCTCAAGCTGCTGGACGAGGTTTCAGCGTACTGCAGGGCGGAAAACGGCAAAGCGAGCCTGCAGTCTCCCGACGAAGCCAAAGCGGTTTATGAAGCGCTGCGAAACGCCAGCGACAATTTTTCCCAGCTTTTGCTAAAGTCGCTGTCCGAACAAATTGAGCACTTGAGTTCGTTGACCGATGATAAGAGTAAAGTTTTGACTCACTCGCTGTTCCTAAACTTTTTTTGCAAGCACTTTTTGAAACTGTGCACCGGATTTCAAAAGTGCTTTTTTAAAACGACAGATACTTTGTATAATGCTAAAAGGAACAGGTATGCCAACCATAAAAAAGAAACGACAGAAAAAGAAGAATCTAAAGAGAAAAAGTGGGCGGTCGTAACTCAAAACTTCAACAGCAAAGCGAGCGAGTTTATGGAAATTTGGAAGAACGAGCTACTGGATGACGTGACTAAAAGTTTTGGCGCGAAAATTGAAAGCTCGGCCGAGCAGTTCAACTTTTGCAGGTGGTGCTCGACGTGGGAAAGGGTGGGAATAACGGAAGAGAGCGAGGAGGGCGAGACGGTCGAGTCGGCCATCCACATCCCGCTGTCTTCCTCTTTGCACGTCCAAACGCTGTTCTTCGAAGTGAACCACAAGCTGCAGAAGTTCGGAGGCCACTCCATCGGCGACGTGGCGCTGGATAAAATCTGCGACGACGCCTTCCGCAGGTACAAAGCGACTTACAGCGCCGCGTTGAAGAAAATCGAATCGAGCAGCGTCAAAGTTTCGCAAACGTGGGCCCTGCAAACTCTTTTCGACGTCAAGTACATTGACAAAATGATGAACCGACACTCGAGCAGGGAAGACTGCGCCGAAATAACCGACTGGCTCGAGAACTTCATAGACCCGTTCGATTTGGAGCTCTTCACGCCGTACTTGGACCAGAACGTCGGCAAGTACGCTTCCCAGACGTGCACGATGTACGGACTGCTCGCAGTTAAAACGTCGCCGCTGAAATCTTCGACCAAATCGGCGCACAACGTGATGCCTGTTGTGCCCGACTGCGGCAGGTTTGTTAAACAGCACTATTTTTAAAAAGTAATTTTTAAAGTATAATGACTATAGTGTGTACCAGGGGCGTAGCGTGGGGAGGGACACTGGCGCATGCGTGCCACCCAAAAAAAGAAAAATGTAAAAAAAAGAATGTAATATCTTTATCCTTTATAGTTTATTTTTTCTGCTTAATTTGCCTTTTTTCAACTATGTTTATCTAGTATTCAAAAAGTTAAACGAAATTTTGAATACCAATTAGTGACAAGTTAGGAAAGTATATGTTATTACTCAATATACTGATTCGGTGCGTAATTGCAAATGCGCACCGATGTTGATGAAAAACTCCATAAGGAAAAATTTTATAAGTTCATTAACTTCATAAGAATTTAGACTCAAAAAGTACGCAATTAATATAGCGCACCGCTGTAGTATAACCTTATGGCAGATTATTTTTCTACAAAAAGTTTACAAAAACGTTCACGCTTAAAGAAAAGTTAAACAATTTTCAATTTTTTTTTTATGCTACATTGTTAAGACTACTGCTAGTTTTCTGAACTTTATTTTTGTAAACATACAAGATAAGCAAGTCGGCCTATGAGAAATAAACTTTGTTTGTGAATTTTGTTTTAAACAAATACAATCAAATGAATTAAATTTAAAAAGTATACTTTTAACTATTTTACAAAGTTGTAATAAACTGTAATAACAGTTATAAAGTTGGTCTATTTTAACTTCTGTGTAACTTTATTATAATTTTGTGCAATGAGGTGTTGTTATCACTGTTGTATTGTATATTAAAGAGAATGATATTTTTTTCTTCAAAAAAACAGATACTTTCGTTTTATTGAATATATTAATTTTTAAAGATATTAAGTTTACTATAAGTAATAAAAACAATTTTTATTTAGTAAGTTTACATTTTTGCAAGTATAAGTAATTCTAATAAAATTTATTCTATTATTTAATTGTTTAAATTTGTAAAATAAAAATATTTTTTGAAACAGTTAACGGACTTATTTTACTTAATAAATTTATTTCAATTATATTACTTATAAAAAGTTTTTTTATAGCTAATTACAAAAGTTTTAATTTAGAGGATTTTTGAGAAAAAAGTTTGCGCACCCCCTGACCAAAATACCACGCTACGCCACTGGTGTGTACTATGTATTTTTTAACTCTGAACATCTAAAGTATAGCTGATGTTACTAAATTTTTTGTTTCGGTTTAACTTTTTTTTTCGTGCAAACTCCAGGTTCTCAGTCCTGCCGATCGACGCTTTCTCCACGCAGTTCACGCCGAGCAGCAAGCACGCCAACTACTCGGACGCCCTCCAGCAGCTGGCATCCGCCCAATCCTCCTCCAAATCCTCGTCTTTCGTGTCCAAGATGGGAGACGCCATCAGCTCCTCGTGGATCAGTATGTCTTCTTCTTTTATCGAAGATTGAGTTTTATTTGTTTAGTAAATTTTTACTCTTAATACTTTTTATTTATTTGCTTATATCCTCTTATGGAATTGTTTGTCCTTTTTTTTAAATCTCTATCTTTTTATTGTAACTATCCAGTTTACTTTTGTATTCACATTTTTTACTGTATCATTTTAAACATTTTTTGTTTTTTTTTAATGTGTTTCTTAGTCTCGAAAAAAACAGACTTATTTTAAAAACATTTTTATGGTGCAATTTAATAGTTTCAAAACATTATAGTAGTAAATCCTGCCATCAAAAAAGTTAACATTTTTGTTTAGCATTTACTCCTGAATTAATAATACTTAGTTTAAGATATTTTAAACAGACTTTATATACTATTTATAACAAGGGTTTTAATTACTTTAAGTTAGACTAGAATTTAGGAACTTAAGCATATTTTTTACACGTTTAAACTGACTGTAATAGGATTTAACTTAATTACTGTTATGATTTAATTCTTAACATTTTATACTTTAAAATACAGTAACCTCTCGCTTATTTACGCACATTGTGTCTACAGAAAAAGTGCGTAAAGATACGAGAGATCGTAAAGATACGAGAGGTATCAAACATACTTATTATAATGACTGTTTTTTAATATTGCATCTACTTAAAAGCAGACTGGGAACTTCCCCACTTTTTAAAATTTGTTTACTAAACTTATAAATATGAAAAAAAAGATAAAAATATAAATATTTAAAAAAAAGGATTAAACTTTATATAAAATAATAATAATTGTAGAAAAATTTTACTAATTTCAATAATAAGTTAATTTTATCTTAATTTGTATGTGACTTATTTGATACTTAACACTTATATTTTACTTTCCAAATTTAGTTTATAATTAAGCATTTGTTAGAAATTAAGAAATAGTGTGGTGTCTATACTAAAATTTGTTTCTATAGCCTTTTACAAAAATATGCATTTGGTGCTGTAATGGATTTCTTCTTTTTAAGAAGAATAAATAAAACATAAGAAAATGTTTGATAAAAATATTGTTAACAAAATTTCTGATAAACTGAGTTATAACTAAATGTTTATTAATTAGTCAAAGAACATAAGTTTACAAAGTTTAAAGATATAGAGAGGTGAGTTAGCATTTGAAGACATATTTTAAATTAAAAATATACAATAAACCTAGTTGGTGCAATATTAAAAAAATTAGAAATTTTATTTTTTGAATTCTAAAATGCGTAACTAAACGAGAGTGCGTAACGTCAAGAGTGCGTAAAGATGCGAGAGGTTACTGTAATGTTATGATTTTATTTTTGTAGTATAAAAACTTTATCTGTTAACTTTGCATAATAAAAGCATTAGTAAGAGTTTGTTAGATGGAGTTATTTTTAGTTCTACTATACTAGTTAACAAAAAGTAGTAACATACTAAATGCAGTTTGTGGCAATGTTTATTCTAAAATAAGTTATGAAATTAAGTTTTTATTGAAATTTTGGACAGTTATGAAGTTTTTTTTACATAGATTTACTTATAACAATAATATTTTATCTTAAAGTTTATTTTAGTTGATTTCAGCATTTTATGTATAGATCTGTTTTTTGAAGTACAGTACTATCTCATTTAAAATTGTTTTTACCAGAAGAAAAATAAAACGATTACTATTTTTACAATTAAACTAAAGTTTTGTTCTTGTATACCTACGTTTAACAAGATTTTTCCTAAGTAAGTTATCCTAATAGTTCAGTAATTTAAAATCAATCACTAAATAATGTAATTTTATACTAATAGAAATATATGGGTGATTATTAAATTCAATTATTAAAATTATATTCAGCTTACTACTCAAGTTTTTTTCCCCTTGAGGTAAAGTTGAGATTAGGAATGTTTTTATTTTTAAAGCGCAAAAAGCAGTAACTAATTTATTAGAGAAATCCTAACCTTTTTTTTTAATTGCTTGTTATGTTATCTAACAACTTTAAGAATTTTGATGTTATTTGTATATTAATGTGCAGTTTTGTGATAAGAAAAATAGTAGTTTCCATAGCTAAATAAGATAACACACTTATAGGCTATTAATGTTGAACAAATAGACTAACATTTGTCATATCACAACTCAGACAAACAATAAAATGTTTGATCGACTTTAAACCATGCATAAGACTAATTTAGAAAAGTAAATAAAAACCAATTTCAGACCAAAAATTACTTTTAGTATCAAAGTTATAGCTTTTCCAAAACTATAGTTTTTAAGTTATGTATGTATTTGTTTTTATTTCTTAAATTTTGGAAGTACACTATTGGTTTAGAATAAAAGTAAAAGATTATTACACCTGCTGTTATAAAAGTGCTGTTAGAAATAGTAATTGGTTTTTAAAGACAATTTCAGGGTTGCCACATGGTCAGGAAAAATAAAAACCAAAGTCAGGAAAAAATGTGGGGTTTTTAAAAAAAGTCAGAAAATTTGATAAAATTAAAAAAAAAAGTCAGATTTGTCAGTTTAAATTTACAAATTTCCTTATTTTCCAAAGCCTTCAAATGGTAAAAGTTAATTAAAAATGCTTTAAAGTTTTAAAATTTTTTCCTAGAAACTTACAAAACTGTTTACTTTCCAATGCCTTCATCTGGTATAAATTAATAAAATATCCTTTATAAAACTGCAAAATTCTTCTACTAATATATTGAACAAGTACCCAACTTGAACAAGCAGATTTTGTAAGCTTTTTAGTATCGATGATCTGTAGCAAGGACACTTCCATAGTGAAACTGTGATATATACACAAAAGTTTAAATGCAAGTGGTGTTTATGTAACTCTGTCAAATATGAGAAAAAAAGCACTCACTGTACATATGAATGGAGCTGTATATAGAAATAAAAGGCCAGGAGTTCACCGAATCCAATAATGTTTCTATAATGCTGGATCAAGCTCCAATGGGATAAGTGGTGAGAGTAGCAAGTTGTGAGAGCAGTGGTGTAAGCCCATCAATAGGTTTCGTAAGTAAGTCACAACCACCAAAATTTTATAAGCATTACACACTGTCAAGCACAATTACTCAGCCAGTTCGTGTAACAAACTGGCGGAGCTAAACAAAAAAATGTTTCCTGACAGTGCAATAGCACAGTCATGTCAGATGGCCAGAACAAAATTATCATACATAATAAATTTTGGCTTTGGACCACATTTCGAAAACATCTTGCTAGAATAATAATGGAAAAGCTGTGTTTATAAGGTAATGATAAAGTATTTTGCTGATAGAGCTGTTTATTGCAAATACATCGATCATACCTAGATGGTTCAAGTGATGTAATGGAAGTTTGATGATTGAATTCGGAAAAAAAAAACTGTTGTTTTAACCTATATTAAAATAAGATTATCAGCTACATATAGTTTTAAGTATTAGATTATGTGTTTTAGAATAAGTTTAAATTAATAGTTTAATTTAGAAAAGTCAGAAACATTTTGGTAAAATGTCAGAAATTTTTCTCAGCTTGATCTGTGGCAACCATGCAATTTACAGGTGTCATTTTTATAAATTTTTTTATATTATAGTTGATGCTTGCAAAAGATTAGTGCGGATATTTTCTTAAACAAGTTGTATGTTTTAAAAAATTAGTATTTATAGTAAAGCTGTAAATAATTTTTTGTAACAACACTTTTTGAATTACCAAAATATAATGAGTGCTTTAAGTAGAAGATTTTTTATTTTGCTTACATATTAAAATATAAAGTACATATTGTAATACAGTTTAACGCTAACATAAAATATTTAACAAAAGTTTAGGACATTATTCTTAAACTAACTTTGCTTTAAAAAAAAAATTCTCTTAAAGTTAAAAATATGTTAATGTGTTGTAAAATACTATTCACAAAGCTATCAAGTTTGTCTAAAAGTTCTGTTCCTGATTTTAAGATTTAATAATAAAAATTAACAAAAGTTTTTTGTTTGTCAAGAGAGTGAACTGTAATGTCTAATAATTTTAAAGACCAGGATCATGTTTAGAGGTTCTAGAATGACTTGAGAAATATTTTACAGAAAATAAATTTCAAAGAATAAAATGATTGCACAGAGTTATCATATTAGTTTTTTTAATATGTTAATAATCACTTTATACCCTTGAATAGTTCTTCCTGTATAATGTAGATAAAGTACTAACAATGTTGGTTTAGTTTATTGCAATTTGTTTTTAATCATATAATGGATTTTTAATTATGTTCTTAACATTTTTTAATAAATTTTCTTTCTTTTTATAAAGTTAAACTTACTTGGTTTTTGATAGAATTATTAAATCAAGAAATGAAAAGTTAAACCATTAACTACAATTGTCGTCTTAGTTTTTAGTAATTTAGCTAACTTTAATATAGCATTTTTTGATAAAGAAATTAGTATAGTATAACAATAATTTTTATTACATTTATTTATATAGCTCTCGTTATAGTTGAATTTATAAATATATTTAGTTAGACTAATTGATTTATATTTTTAGTTCCAAATAAACTCGAAAAATTTCTTTATTTTAACTAGTATTTAAATATTTTATTTATTTTGTTTGAAAATTGTTCAATATTTTCTTAAAGTAGGTTTTAGCTTTCTTACCAGTTTTTATTAGTATTTTGTTAATTACTTAATTATAGCTTGTAAATTTTATTTAATTCTTAATTTCTATATATGTATATGTTTGTTTTACATTCCAGAATTTAGTTGTAACTGAGGATCTATTTCATTGATAAACTGAGTAAAAAAAGTTTTATGAATTAACTTTTAACTAAATAGGAATTTATAAATACAGATGTATAATTAAAGTTCAAAAATTTCAAAAGCTTTAAGTAGGAATAAGAAAAGTTTTTTTTTTCAGCAAGCAAATAGATTTTAACTTTTGTTATAAGTTTTTAATTTTGTTTCTTGTTTTTGTAAAAAGTTAAGTTTTTCATGTTAAACAAAAACTATACAGCTAAAAAAAATAAATCAGTAGTTTTAAGCTTTATAACTAAAAGATACACCACATACTTTAAAATCTTTTTTGAGCATAAACTTGTTTAATATACTCGTGTTAAATAAACTAATAGTGCACACTATTTTTTATTACTGGTAACACAGCTATAACTTTGAGAGGTACTTGATAAAAAATCTAGAAATATGTTTGAAAATTTATCAAAAAGATATAAAAAGTGTGTAATACAATAACTAAACATTATTTCCAGAGGCTGAAAGTGGGACGAAAAGCATGTTCAAGATGTTTAATCTTTCAAAGTGAACTAATGTGCAACTTTCAATTTTCTGGCACTTGAAATCCAACCTAATAACTAATGTTTCTTTATTTCTAAAGATTTTAGGTGAGCATCATGTATTTTTTTACACGTCTTCAAAATAAACCTGTTAACATAAGCAGTCAATGAAAATATCAAATTGTATATGTTGAAGTATTTAATAATATTTTAAGATTTCCTAGAGGTTAATTTCAAATTTAAAAAGTGTTATAGATGCTTAAGTTAATTTAATTTTTATACCTGATGATGCTTAATTTTTCAATATTTAAAAGAATTTTAAGCGAAAAGATGATTAAATAAAAGCTAATATTAAAAAAAAAATTTAATGTGGTCCTTGAATAAATCGTAAATGTTTGTATAAATAACAAAACTTTTTGTTGACCTTGAGGGCAATTTAAGCTATCATAGTGAAATAACTAGTAAGGATGGGAGAAAGTAAATTATGGGTAATTAAGTAATATAGAGGTAGTACGTAATAAAGTGAGACGGTTATTTTTATTTTTCTACCAAGCGATGACTGTGAAAAAGAGTTTTGAAAACCTGATCTAAAGAGTTAGATTTCAAAGTAATGTGAAATTTATTTAGTACTTATTGCCCTTTTACTTTAGTTTTTACATAATAAACTTATACATTTATATCACAAATAGTGTTATTTTCATACAAAATGATTTAAAACTATCAAAGCAAAAACTTTATCATAAGTTTCTACGGTTGTTTTTATTAATAAATTGTTTTAGTTTTTAACGTCTTTAACAATATTGTAAATATAAAGATTAAATTGTTTAAAGAATTAATTGATCGTGTAAGTAAGTTTAAAATGCTCAACCTACTTAAAGTTATACGTAGAACATATATATTTTTAATAATATTAATTATATATATTCTAACTGCATATTCTATATACTCTCGTAGAATACCAAAACTTCTGATGAAAAAGTATTTTAGAAATTTTATAATAACAAACGATTAAAATTAATTAAAGTATTATTAACATTGCATATTTCTAATAAAATTAATGTTGTGATGAAAAAGTCAAGTACGTTATATGTAAACATTTAAAACACTATATTTTAGCGAAAATGTAGGTTAGAATAAAACAAAATCATAAACATTTTTTTGTTTACAATAAGGCATTTATTTATTTCGTTTTCGTAGTATTTTTTATTAGTTTTTAATAAAGTTTTTCCTTGAGTGCATTTAGACGAGGGATTTTGCTTCCCAATGTTTCAGCATAAACATAAATGTAATGAGCTACTTCATGGTCCTTTGATCGAACGTTAATTCCATCCCACTTTGGAATTTTTGACGGTCTAGAAGTTTTTGGTTTAGAAGTGTAATTAAATTTTGGTTTAGTAGTGCCACCAACTTTTGGTTCAGGAATGCTACTAATTATTGGTTCAGAATTGCAACTAATTATTGGTTCAGGATTGCAACTAGTTACCAACTTAGGACTGCAATTTGTCATCTTTTCTTCAAACGTGTGCTTGTTTTCTAAGACTTCCAAGCTTTCTTCTAGTATCATTTCATTCTGATATGGGGTTTCTTTGTTAAAAATTGTCATCACTTTCGAAACTACCATTGTAATTAATTCACGTATCTTTGTTGGTATCATTTGAATCTTTTTGAAGATGAATCTAACTAAAACGCACATGGTACTATAAAGATATCTAATATTTTTCAAAATACCATAGTAAAGACTTTCAATCATAACTTTTGACATTGTCAAAATAAAACCAGCTAACTTTTTTAATGGCCATAATGCGGATACAAACAAAAGTATCACAATGGTTTCAGATATTTGAAAACCGTAACTTGCAGCAGAATTTATCATATAAGCCATGAAGTTTTCATACTTTTGCTTTATTAGAAGCTGAAGAAGACAGATAATTTGATCGTTGCAGGCGTCTACTGGATTTTTATAACCCCAGGGGTTGACATTGTTAAGTAGCTCGTAAAACGAAAGCTGGTAAAAGCTTTTTGGTTCCTCATCTATCACACCTAGTTCGGCCTTTAAATATAACCGAAACTTTTCTGTTACATTCACTTTCAGAGGATTAGTGACTGTATAAAACTTCTGGTTTTCAACAGAACTGTAACTTTGATCATCTAACTCGACTGTTAGCTTGGTATCTTTTCGCAGTACAAGCGAACTACAACTTATTAGCAGCGCTAAAAGAACAGATGCTCTTTTATTCATGCTCGTTTTTAGAGGTTGTAGAAATTATTATGTTTTATGTTAGTTAAAATTTTGTTAGGAAACATTTCAGTGACGTAAAGTGTTGCTTGTCAACGGCATTGTAATTTCTTGTAAATAACTACTATAAAAGTAAATTGACACAAAATAATAAACTTTTTCTTGGAGTAATTTTTAATATTACTTTTTATGGCTAAAAACCTATACCAAAAACCCTTAATTTCAAAAAAAAACTTGTAAAAAAAGATATTTCGTTTATTAAAACGTAACCGATTCTTTTGAAAAATATACACTTGCACAGAATGTATTGTTATTTTTAAGCTTTTTAGTTAACGTAAACATATTTTTTTTGTTGAAGAACTTATGAGGTTACCACAAATACAAAAACTAATAAGTAGATATACGCCTTACAATCAAATTTCCTGACTAAACTGCTCTTAAGTTTGTAAAAAAACTTTTTAAATTTCAAAAGGTTAAAAAAACTACGTTTAACAGGTCAGATCCGGCCTTCCAAGCACGTCGTGGTTTGGTTAACTTGTAAACACTTTTTAAATACAAACAAAATCGAGCTTATTTATCATAAATGGGAACCGCTCAGCTCCAACCCGCGTTCAATTCCCACCCGATCAAATCCGAGAACCGCTTACTGACCAATGGTAAGAGTTAGGGGCTACAGTGTTAGTGAAAAATAAAAAAAAGAGTTGGATGGTAATTGCGCAGCGGTGGAAATTGTGAGTATGCAATTATGAATACACACAAATGTTTAGTTAAATTGGTTTTTAGTAAACAGTAGTGCTTACAAAATAATAGTACCACTTTAGTTTTTATAAATAAAAATTTAATTGTTATTTTTTAATGCTACTTGACAAAACTACGGCGGTCGCTAATATAATTTTATAAAAAAACCCGCCAGCAGAAATTATTTTTATCAGATAAAGTTTTTCACTAAAAATTAACTTGTTTTATTCAAAATCATTACTTAATTCCAAGTGAAAAATAAGTTTTAGAGATGAATACATTTATCTATATAAATTAGCTAATAAAGTTCGTAGATTCAGATTAAATTTTTTAAATAAAATTTGAGGCTGATAATTGGAAAGAGTCGAATGTATTCATTTAGTGGAAAAATATAATCAGAAATAACGTAATAAGGCGTAAAATCCCAAAAATCAATACATCTGTTTATATACGCAATTCTTTATTCAACTTTTTCAAAAGTCTTATACAGTAAATTACTGAGAAATCATTTCTGTGCATAATTAACTAGGTAATTATTAGTGATCTACCGAATCCAAGATTCAAAATAATACTCGGATTCGGTAGACCACTTTAAACTTTTTGAATTTTACTTAATTGTTTGTCAAAAGTTAAATGAAATGTAAATCTAGTTAATAATTTCTTGCTTGAGTGGATAAAAAATGATTTTTCACACTTATAAAAGCCCCACAATTTTGATTTATAGTTTTGCACACGGTATAAAAACTATGACAAGTTGTTTTTGTTTGACTCTCAAATAAAACTAACTAAATAGTTAAGGCGTTCAATCTCAGCTTTTTGGATAACCAGTCTTATTTATTCATCATATGTTTAGTTTGTTATGTTTGCTCATTCTAATGACATGCTGCAACTTAAATATGTAACATTAAAGCAGATGCTTGCATACTTTTAGCTATATACTTTTTGTTAATATACTATTATTAATTAAGCAATAACTTTAGTTTATGACATTTATGTTATAAGTTCAAACATTTTAATATTTTAGTTTAAAAACAATGTTCTAAAGAAAATAAAATCTTGTAATAATAAAATATTAACTTGTAATGAACTGCTGCAATTACTTGCATTAATCATTATTGAACTCTGAATATTAATAAAATATTTAGAGCTTTTTGCAGTTATGACAAATAAGGCTTAAATTCAATGATACAACTTTTCATCAAAAAACTTTTGCCTAGTAATTTATAAGATTTTTAAAAGCAGCTTATATTTTTTGAGTAAGAATTATAGTTTTTTGATTCTTTTGTATGATAGACACATCACCCAAACTATCTTGCCTAGTTTTTATTAAATAGTCTAGAATAGTCTTTAGTATTGATAGATAAAATTCACTGATACATTATAATAAGCTAGTATAAAAGCATTTTGCATTTATAATGTCAAATTTAAATGACACATATACCAAGCTGCCTGCAGAGGGTCCTAAGCACAAACGTGATAGAAAGTCACCTCGTCTGCAAAAAAGTATGGGCAAAAAGGTCAGGTTGACAATCTACCACAGACAGTCAACCATACCCAACTGAGACTTTGGATGTTGGCCCACCAACATCCATAGCTCACAAGTTTTTAATAAGTTTTTACTTTATTATATTTTCTATTTTTTGAGTGAAAGATTGCTATGAAAACAAAATCTTAAAATAATTGAAGTTATATCATTCTCTTTAAAGGGTTGCCAAAAACCTGGAACCATGGAATTTGACAATTTAGACTAAAAAACCTGGAAAAATCTGGAACTTGAGAAATTTTGAAAAAAAAACCTGGAATTTTGAACAAAAATCACTAAATAAAACTGGATTTAAAAAAGAATTTTACGTTTTAAGTTGCAAAATTTTGATTTGACACAATGAAATTTATCATATAGGTCAAAGTTTTTGTCATCATCACAATTTTATTTATTAAAAAACACTTTTAAGGTAGCATTACAGTATATTTTAAATGTTTCTTTTACTTTGTTTTATAACCGATTTTGTTAGGAACTTGATTTTTATTGATGTCGAAAAGATGTTAAATTTTTTTAAGGATTTGAAAAATCTCGAGTTGACTCAGGACAATTTAAGGTCACTCAAAGCAGTTTTTTTTTACTTAAAGAATGGCAACCCTGAATAATGTAAATGTTGTTGGTAGTTTATTTATGATCCAGCTAGATTTTGACCACACACAAACAAAACAAAAAGCTTTGCTTCTTGTTCATGATGTGGATATGGTGGAACTCAACATATCTTATGCTAGAGAGACTGGAAAAGCTAAAATCAAGTGTCCGTAACTATGTGGCTAACTATAAAAACAATCGAGATTCGAATATTACTTTTGAAGAGTGACATTATTCTACCGCTCGAACATTTTATTTTGTAACAAAGGAGTATAGTAAAGACAGTGTATTGCTCTCAAGCGTGATCCCGCATTAAAATCACTGACAAAGTTTGTTAACTTTTATGAAAATTCAGATTAAGTATACAACATTTGTAAAACTTTAGCCAAAAAATATAGGAAAGGCTTGCGAAAGAAGGTTTTATACCAATAACAACAACTTAAACATGAAAGACAAAAAATTGCTGTTAGTCACAACAGCTGTTGATCCACGATATCGACTTTCCGCTTTCCCTTCTTACCTCAAAAAAAATGTTAAAGAGCAGCTAAAACTAAAAATTAAAAAACATATCTGTTTCGAGGCTAATCAAGGTGGTGGTTATCCTATATTGCCACCAGAGAAACCAAAACCATGACACTCTGTAAATTTTGATCCGAAGAAGTTTTGAACTTACTGTTCTTTGTTTAAAATAGAATCAAACACAGCTACTCAGGAGGACGAGCAACAGAATTCTGTTGATGAACAAATTTAAGCAGAAATAAAGGGCTTTTTTACTAAAGAAAGTTTGAAGACAGAAGCTGAAGAGGATAAAGTCTTAAACTGGTGGAATTTTAACACGACAAAATACCCACATCTTGTCAGTTTTGCAAGGAAATATCGTCCTTCACCATCATCTGTTGTGTACTTTGAAAAAAAATTTTCCGAAGCTTGAATTTTCGACGAGCAAAAACACAATTGAATGTTTCCAAAGACAGGCGGAAAATTTTATTTCTCCACCACAACTTTAAAAAAACAAGAATAGTCCTTTGTAGTATAACAGAAACATCTTTTACGATTGTAGTTCGTTTTATATGTTCAAACAGTTAGTTAAGTTGATCTATATTTCTTTTTTGTTAAGGTAAATGTGTAATCTTAATGGGAATATAAAAACTTTTTATTACAATTGTAATTTCTTTTCTTTTTTAGGCCTTTACTCAAGTTGGTATTATATTTCAATTTATTACGGCTCCATGTTTTTTCAGTAGCACTTTGTTTTATAAATATGAAATAACTTGCAAACGTTTATGTTCTAATTCGTTTATGGCCACAATAAGAACTAACTCTTTAGTTAAACGTAAAATGTTTTAACTTTTTTTGTGATTTGTTTTCTGCTATAAAAGCATTTATTAAAGTCTAAAATTTATCAATTATACATAACAAAAGTACAACTTCATTGTTAATGTTGCTTAAACGGCCATCAAAACATTGAAACAAAGTTTTGTTTATGTAGCTTTTTTTTAGCAAGAGATTTGTTTTTTGTTCGCTTTATAAAAAAAAATTTCTAAAACAAAACCTATTTTTTTATTAACACGTTTAAAATATTGTTTATTTTTTTTACGAAATAAGTAATAATATAATACGTAACTAATATTTATAAACTTTTTTTGTATTTACATAACAAGCAGCTTAAATTTTTCGGATTCCAGTTATCATATTATTCGGATTCGAACTCGGCCGGATCCAAATTTCAAAATTGAGATTTGGTAGATCACTACTAGTTATAAGGCACTATTAAAATTATTCTTTCTTGTTTTTTGAGTATTTTAGTATATGAAAATTTAGTTATGAAATGTTAGTTTATGTTTAAAATATTTTTGTTAAATAGAGAATATAAAATAAACGTCATTTGAAAATTTAGAAAATATAGTGAAAAGTTTAAATCACGTATTTTAAATTATGAAACTACTGTTTTAAACAAACATTTTTTTAAAGATTCCATAACTTTTGTAACGAGCCGACAATTGTATTTTAAAAATAACTCAATTATTAGAAATTTCTTATGCTCACAGAAGTTTTCTATACCATTAAAATTAAGCAAATTCTTAGCTTCAAAAACGATCTTAATAAATATAAGGTGATACAAAACAATCAGATAATTATATTAATTCGTTTGATGTAAAAAAAAATTTCACTTCAAAAATATATAGCACAACATTATTTTTGATTGTATTTTTCTAGAGTTGAAACTTTAACAGAATTAGTTTTTGTTTTGTTTTATTAAAAAAACTTTTCTAATTACGTTAATAATTAATTTCATATTAACATAAATGACTAATTTTTATTTCTCAATTTTTATTAGTAATTAAAAGGAGTTAAACTTACCAGGAATCTTAAGTACAAAACAAATGTTGCATAACCTACTCTACTAAAAAGTTTTATAAATACACAAGTTTTATTTATAATATTTTCTTTACCTTATTGAACTAAAAGCACCAAAATATTCTTTAATTTTAAAACAGTTTATTCTTTTGAGGTTTTTTTTTACTCGGAAAATTATTTACTGTCCTTAAGTTTTGTAATTTCGTTTTTAATGTTATCAACTTAAATTTCTAACAATGTTAAATGCATGTTTATAACGCATGCTAATTAGGGTGCTTATGAATACTGCGACCTTTAAGTTTTAGCTATAAAAAAAGTACTTTTGGCAAATACAACAAAAATACCCTGTGCAAAATTTTAGATGGTTTGAAGAAATTTTCAACTTTGGGGAAATTGATTTTTTTAAACCAGCACAATGCAAACTATATGGGACCCAAAAAATGCAACATAGAGTTTTTAGCTGGATTTTTTTACAGGAAGCAATTTTCTCAAAAACACATTGTGCATAATGACTTAAATAGGTTTATGGTAACACTTCTTGATCAATTTCAAACAAAAATTCAAGAAAACTTACAAAAAGTGATAAAAATTCCATTAAGTAAAGAATTGCCTCTATAAAACTTTCTTTAAATTGTCTTTAATTGTGCACAATGTGTTTATATGATAACTGCCACAAGTACAAAAATTCCAGCTAAAAACTTTAAGATTGCAGTTTTTGGGTCCCATACAGTTTGTACTGTGGTGGTTTTCAATAAAATAGAATTCTGCCAAGATAAAAGTTTTTTCAAATCATCTAAAATTTTACAGAGGGTGTTTTTGTTGTAATTGCAAAGTACAAAAAATTTTTAGCTGAAAACTCAAGGTTGCCGTATTTACAAGGCACCCAAATGAGCTCTTTTTTTTAATCCAACCATAAATACTATAAACTATAACTTTTTGAAAATTTTGGCAATAGTTTGTCAAAATATTTTAATGAAATATATTTTAGGAAGTTTAATATTACATTTGTATTGCTCGCGTGAAAACTATAATTTTACAAACCTGTGCTTACACACACACAATATAAAACTTAAATATAAACAGTATAAAAGTACAGTTGTTGCAGTCTAAATAAACGTAGGGAATGAAACAAAACTTCTTTTTTTTTCAACTTATACCAAAACAGTTTTTTAAACATTATATTTGATATTACGTAATAAGGCTTAATTCCTGGAGATTTAAACAAGAAGAGCCCATTGGAATATCACAAAAACGGCTTTTGTACGCAAAAATTTTACTTTTTTTACGGCGTTTCGCTGCTCATAATATTGTACAAACTAAAAAGTTTTTGATATTAATTGGAGTATTAAACATTTAAAAAAACTACTGTTCAGGCTTAATATTAATACACCATAGCTGCAATTGTAGCCTCAATGATGAACAAAAATAGTTTTTTTTTTTTAAACAACTGTTGTAAATGTAAAAATAAGTTGTGTCAACCGTACTTACCGAAAAAAAAACATATAATCGACGACTTATTAAATGTGCATTTACTTTTATTTTTGTACTTATATTCCTTAAAAAAACTATAGATTCTTAAAAAACTCGCAATTTTAAGTGTTTAATAATAGTTAAGTTATCTATATCTATTAAAGAGTATAAATAAAGTTATAAACGAAAATGGTGGTATAAGGATTATTTTTCAGATATTAACAAAATTTAGTACTACGGTCTTAATACATTTCACTAATTATGAATTTATCTTTTTTTCCTTTTTTTTTTAAAGACGGATGTACAAACTACATAATGACGGCATAAAACTTAGAATTTTAAAAATTGCATTATTAGTATTAATTTTTTTAGTGTATGAAATTTATATTCTATGATTACGTCAGATAGACTATTTTTTAGGCGTTTATGCAATATTTGACTTAATGTAAGTAACTGCGTTGTTTATTTTTTTACAGTAAAACATTTTTGTACTTACAACGTTTTTGCCTTGTGCGTTTAAATGCTCGAATATTTTTAAAACTATCGATCGAAACCAGATATTTCTTCTTAATTTCCAATAGGCTTGACTCATTAGGGCCTTTTAAAATAAATTATCCAAATACACTATCACTAACAAAATTAAAGTAAATGCAATAATTACGTTGAGAAAAAACCGGTAACAAATTAACTTAGATAAATGAAGTTAGTTATCGAAAAACTAATATCGTTTGTAACTTAAGTTTATTAAGGTGTACCGAACAAATTTAGGTAATATAAAATAGAACTTTACACAAAAAAAAATGAAGAGGTTTTTAAATACAACAATAAAACAAAATTCTGTTCAGCATTAAAATAATTTAGATTAGCAAGAAAAAGCAAAAAATCCTCAAACAAGTTTCAAAATGGCATATAAAAAAGGTATATACAATTTTCAAAAGTTTTAATGAAAATTAAAAATTTTGGTAGAAAATTCATACTTAAGGTGACAAGCTTTTAATCAAAAGTTACAGAATCAAAACCCCTATAAGCCTTTTTGCACACAATTGCACACTTTCAGTTTTATTATCGATCGATGCACTTTTACCATATCAGAACACTAAAACCCATGGCCATACAACCAATTGAAACGTAAGGCGAAGCTCTTTCACCTAAAAAATTGTAGAATTCTATTTTTTGTTTATTTTATTTTATTCATTAAAATATAAAAATGAGAAAATATAATGAATAATGAAAAAAATTATAGTCGCATATTGCATTATGATGTTTAAAAAGTATAAATATACGCATTTTATCAATAAAGTAAATACGTTTTAGGTAACTTTTAAGTACTAATGTTTAAGATGATATCTCTTTGATCTCAATAATAACTTGATTTATTTTTGTAAATGGTAAATTAAAATTTCAATTATAGTAATTTTAAAATTAAATATGCAAACGGTTTTGTAAAAAGTCTTTTAACTAATAGTTTAAGATTTGAGGATTTTGGAATGCAAACTTTTAAAAATCAAATAAGATATATATATATAAAAGATATAGAACTACTTTGTCTTCACTATATATATATTTAAATGAAAATGTTGAATTAAATCATAAAAATTTATTCAATCTTGCATGCAAATTTTTTCACAAACCAATCCTTGCTAGTTTCCATAAGAATTTGATAACTCCATTGTTCTTTCTATCAAGCAAGCTGGGAGCCAATGCTCTCACGTAAGCACAAGTGCACGTTGCAAGAAGAAATATTGTGAGCATCGACTGGAAGTTGAAAATTGCTACCTTTCAAAAAATACAGTTCTCTGTGTTACAATTTATCACAAATTTAAAATAACTTTTTTAATGTTTATGTATTGAACACATAGAAAACTAATCTGTAAATGTTAAATGAAAAAAAAATTATGACAACAAATCTAAAAAAACACTTAAACTGGGCAAATGTTTATATTACTTACAGTAGGTTCTATAAAGTTTAAAGCAAAAAAAAAAACTATATCAAAACTTTATTAAAAAGTTATCATTCATTAGTTTGTTTCTTAGCTGTTTCATTGAGCTTAAAAGTTTTTTTAAAAACGTAGTATTTAACTCTAAGAAAGTTAAGAAAAAAGCTACTGATACCATGTTTTTCTTATCAACTCAACTTACATTACATAAAACATAAATAACATTTTTTAAATATAATTTTAACGTTCAAAATATTTTTATCTGGTATAGATAACAAAAAATTAAACTTACCATAGTTGATATAGACGTCCTCAAAACAGATAAATAACTTTTTAACTAATTTATACAGCTGCAAAAATAATAAACTATTAATTGTCATTATTATTGGTTATCGAACAGTAAAAAATCAAATTTCAAACTAATATAAGTTTATATTTATTAACATAAACAACTGCTCATATTAATAATGAAAAATATAATTGATGTTTATACATAATTCTTAAGGTATTACGAACACTAAAAGTAAAAACAACTTTGAATTTGGCGTTATAATAAACTTAAAATACCTATAACTAGTATTTTTTAATACTGCAATCTTAAAAACAGCTTTTTTCTTATTAATAATATAATTTTAAACTATTGTTTTCCATGTATTTTTTTAGGTTGTAAAAAACATAAATACAAAATAAAAATATTAACAGACTGTTAAATGTTCTTAAATTGTAGCCATACGTTTTTTTTTTTTTTGTATAACTCGAGTTTAGTAACTTAAACTATTTCAGAACTTTCTTAGAAATAATAAACTTGAGAGTTAGAGCTTGATCAACTTGAATTTTAAGAATACTTTTAAAAATAAGGATATAAACTATATGTAGAAAAGAGCTTGCAGTAAAACCATATTGATCTACTAAATTCTTACTTGTGTTTAAGTGATACAATAATTATTTGATGGCTATTATGTAGAGATAATAATTCGAACTAGACATACTTAAATTTAAAACTACGTGTAACACAATATTATTACGGGTTATTGTAAACAAATGGATTCGAATTAATTATGTACGTTTGTTGGTTTGGAAAGATTTCAAACTTTGTAAGCTCAAATTTAAAGATAAAAAATACTGAGCATTTCCATAATCGTTTTACCTCAAAACAACTACGAAAATTCATGTGTTTTTTTTTCATTTTAGGGGTAAAATAAACTAAAATAATCTAGCATAAAACAATACTGGTTCGTACATATTTGAAAATTGATATTAATTAACACATTTTAGTCTTTCTATATATAACTATTGTTACAGGTCATTACACCTTATTTATTTATAACTTTTCGTGCTTTAAAGAAGTAAAACTTTTAAATAAAACAAGTAAATCTATACGAAGTCTTAACTAATTTAATTTAAATTGTATAAATACGAATGTAACTCTTTGTATAAATACAAGTTTTACTAATATTTAACAATTTGAAACACAATAAAAATAATGTATACATTTAATAACATCAGATGCATTAAAACTAAAGAATAATCAAGTTAAAAATTTGTACTAAAATATTAATGTCAGTTTTTATTTAACTCACGTTAAAACTTAATAACAATGAAGTATTTCTTCAACTTTTAGAAAGTAAATACTTCATTGACGTTAGTTGAAAATTATCAAATTAATAAATAAGCTTATGTGTTAATGAAATAAATAATTGATAAGCAAAATCAAAAATATTGAGCTGAAGACTTACAACCGGGCTCATATTTTGAAAAAAAGTAAATACTTATGCTTTGGAAGTGATTTTTTTCGATTTGAACTTTTTTTTTTGATTAGTAAAGTAATATAAAAATTCGGGGCTAACAGAAGACATTTTTATAAACTTTGCGGCCCGCGAGCAGTTTTTTATAAGAGAATAGGCCTGTTACTTGTAAAAGGCTGCTTACATCTGCATTAGATGATAACTTTTAATTCCAAAATTAATTTATTTACTTTTAATTGTTAAAATTTTGGAAAAAAGTTAAATCAGTTTATAAATAATGTTAAAATTTTTGTAAAACCTAAAAAAAATTTAAAAATACATCTTAAATCATTTTATTAGAGCTAGAATTCTTTAAAACATAATAAACATAATATTAGAACTTGAATCATTTAAAAAAAGTAAGGAAAATAATTGTTTATTGATTAAAATAATCTTTCAATTAGTGATTGGCTGCAGATGTTCTAAGAGTACATTATTTTTTTAACAAAATAAACTAACAACAAATAATAAATTTATAAATAGAACAAATCATTAAAAAATTTACATAAAACTTTAATAATAACAATACATTCTGTGCAAGTATGTATTTTTCAAAAGGTTTGGTTATGTTTTAATGAACGAAATATCTTTTTTAACGTGTCTTGTTTTTGAATACGTTTTTAGCCATAATTAGTATTGTTATAAGTCATTCCAAAAAATAAGTTAATTTTTTTTTCGTCAATGTACTTTAATAGTATTTTTTTACCAAGTAAAGTTAATTATTTTAATGCCGTTGACAGGCAACATATTACGTCACTAAAATATTTCCTAATAAAATTTAAACTAACATAAAACATAATAATTTCTACAACCTCTAAATACAAGCATGAATAAAAGAGCATCTGTTCTTTTAGCGCTGCTAATAAGTTGTAGTTCGCTTGTACTGCGAAAAGATACCAAGCTAACAGTCGAGTTAGATGATCAAAGTTACAATTCTGTTGAAAACCAGAAGTTTTATACAGTCACTAATCCTCTGAAAGTGAATGTAACAGAAAAGTTTCGGTTGTATTTAAAGGCCGAGCTAGGTGTGACAAATGAGGAACCAAAAAGCTTTTATCAGCTTTCGTTTTACGAGCTACTTAACAATGTCAACCCCTGGGGTTATAAAAATCCAGTAGACGCCTGCAACGATCAAATTATCTGTCTTCTTCAGCTTCTAATAAAGCAAAAGTATGAAAACTCCATGGCTTATATGATAAATTCTGCTGCAAGTTACGGTTTTCATATATCTGAAAGCATTGTGATACTTTTGTTTATATCTGCTTTATGGCCATTAAAAAAGTTAACTGGTTTTATTTTGACAATGTCAAGAGCTTTGATTGAAAGCCTTCGTTATGGTATTTTGAAAAATATAAAATTTCTCTATAATATCATTTGCGTTTTAGTTAGATTCATTTTCAAAAAGATTCAGATGATACCAACAAAGATGCGTGCAATAATTACAACGGTAGTTTCGAAAGTAATGACAATTTTTAACAAAGAAACCCCATATCAGAATGAAATGATACTAGAAGAAAGCTTGGAAGTCTTAGAAAACAAGCACACGTTTGAAGAAAAGATGACAAATTGCAGTCCTAAGTTGGTAACTAGTTGCAATCCTGAACCAATAATTAGTTGCAATTCTGAACCTATAGTTAATAGCATTCCTGAATTAAAAGTTGGTGGCACTCCTAAACCAAAATTTAATTACACTTCTAAACCGAAAACTTCTAGACCGTCGAAAATTCCCAAGTGGGATGGAATTAACGTTGGATCAAAGGATCATGAAGTAGCCCACTACATTTACGTTTACGCTGAAACATTGGGAAGCAAAATCCCTCGTCTAAATGCACTCAAGGAAAAACTTTATTAAACACATAATAATTAAGTATAAAGATAAAATAAATTAATGCCTTATTTTAATAAATTAAATAAAGAAAAATGTGTTTATGAAATTATTCTAATGGTAATATTCATTGTTTAAACTTAGATGATTCAATTGTTTACGTTACCTTTAGTAGGACATAAAATAAACTAACTATTTAATACTTGACTTTTATGGTTGTACACAGTTTTTCAAATATAACTCTTCTAAAAGATTCAAACTAGCTTATATAGAAAAAATACTACGTAAAAAACTTACAATCTAATAATTTTATCAGTTTAATCTGTCAACATAACAAAGCTTTTATAAGACTTATTAAGTAGAATTCAACTTCAGATATTATATTTTTCTGCTTATATTTATATTTATCAGATTTCAACAGTCATCATTGTAGAAAGAAATAAATATTATACTGACATTATATGTATTTTTCATATATCTTGATAAACTGTTGACTACAGTAAAACAATTTTGGTAAGATAGACATGAAAACAACTACTTATTCGTTTATAAAAATTATCTTAACTTTGCTATAGCCATCAGATACTTTAGTTTTAGTATAGTTGTTCTAAACAAATACATTACGTAACTTTACAATCTTCGTACAAAATGAAGAAATTAACTACTATCTATACTTGTTATCAGTTTTTGTTAAGTTAAGGTTTAACTAATGATGGTATGATGAAAATACAATAAACCATAATTATTCATTAAGTTTATACTCTTGAACAAAGATTCAACTTAGTTAATCTAATATTTCAATAATTTTCTTAAAGGAAATAAGGTTTTGTACTGTTTAAAAAAGTATATCTTATAGTTTCTTATTTTAAAATGCATTTTGATATGACGTAATAAAAAAAATTTATATTTATATTTGTTAAATGCTGGATCACTCAATTTATAAATTGTACGCTTGTTGACCTAAAAAATTTAAAAATCATGATTTTGCAACTTTGTAAAAGTCAAAACAATAACTATAACTATTGCGACCTCTAAAATTAAAAAACTACTAACATTTTTGGGCATAAATAAAAATTTAAAACTAACAAATAGTTTTAATGTAAATTATAGTAGAATGTACGAATCAAACAACTGAAATGAAATTGCGGATTTTTTAACCTGGTGAAATTATTCTATTTTGTAAAAAAAATTTATTTCAACTAAATGTATATAGATTTGATAAAACAACCTTTTATAAGTTTATAACCAGTTAAATATAGAATACTTATTGAAGGAAATAATTTATGTTTTAACAGTTTAAGTTCAGATAAACGCTATGGAACGTCTAAGCATTTTAGATGAATTTCATATATTATTGCTCTGTGTATATTGACTTGATTCTTAAGAAAACTTTAGCAAGAATAAACTATATAATTCCAGATCAATATTTAAGAATTACTTCAAAAAATAAGCAAAAAAATTAGAACTACTTGTCAAACTTGTATACATTTTTGTTATTGCTATCTTTTTCCATAACAAAGCCATAAATTCTCTTTTTAGTGATGATATAATAAATTTGTACAGTTGAAGTTAAATATAGACTTTTGCTAAGTATCTAAAATATTAAGATTGTAGTATAATACAAAAATATATTAAAATAAGCTTAAAAAATAGCACAAAAGATATAAAACACATAACTATTAAAATCTTATAGAATTATTCTAGTAAGTTTTCCTTACTTATTTTTCTTTTGTATTACTTATTCATAATTTTATATAAAACTGCTTACTCCTATCATCTTCAAAGAATACAAATCCTCAAAAGTTATTCTTTCTGATTGCATTTAATGCTGTTTCATAGCAATAATTATTATTTATCAAAGTTTATAACTAGTTGTATAGTCCTGATTTAAAAAAAATCTATTTGCTATCTGCAACTAAAATATTTCTTATAAATATTTTTGTATACTAACTTTATAAAAAGTGTGCAATCAAAAAATTATAAAACCTTCTACTACTGATGAACTTCATTTCAAACAACTTTTTTCACTGCTCAATGGAATAAAAAAGGTTTAATAAGTCTTGAAAGTTCTGACTGTTTATGACATTATAAATCTATCTAATGTTATAAACTTTTGAGCACTTTCAAATTTCCTATAGGATATGCTTATCTAATTCTAATAAAAAATATTGTTAACTAAGTTAAAAGTGTTGTATAAGCATAATTGGTATTAATCAATATAATTTATCTTTTAAATAAAAACAAAATCAGAAATATTTAAAAAAATTATAATATAATACCATAATGTTTTGTAGACCAAGTTTATTTAGTTTTATATATTATATCTAGGTCATTAAGTTTAAAATTTTACAAGCTGGAAACAAAAAATTCAGCAAGTAAAAAAAAATAACAGTATATTTCTAATATATTTAAACAAAAAATACTAGCAAAAAATCAAACTAAAACTAGTCATTTAGTAAAAATTACAGTTGGATTAAATAAGTTCACTTTTGATTTTGAAATTATGTGAAATACCATAAACATAAAAAAAATTAAACATTTTAAAAATTAACTTTAAATAATAATAAAACCCCAAATAAAATACTCTATTAATCACCAGGTTTTGGTGGGAAAAAATCCAAACCTTGTCAAATGTTAATAAAACATAAAAAGAGCACTGAATGATGTTGCTATCTATAATATTATTTAAATTTTATTTATGCATGAAAATATAAACAAAACTAAAATGTTGCATGTTTGAAATTTCAAATTTAAAAGTATGTAATAAGGTAAAATGTGTTCTAATTTTAAATATAAACTGAAATTAATTGATGTTACAAGTCAAAAATTAAATGGAAACCAATTGGCTTCAATAAGTTAAGTTTAAATAATAAGAAATGATACCATAACCCATATAAACATTTTTGCATACGATTGCACATTGTCAGTGTTTTTTATCCATTGATTTGTTTTAACTTATCAAAACACTAACACCCATTGCCATACAACCAATTAAAACATAATGAGATGCTCATTTGCCTTAAAAATAGTCAGCTTTATTCATTTTAATATAAATTTTAAAGTAAAGACAGGTAGAACAGTTTTGTGATTAATAATTTTCTTTCACAACTTGCTGATATTTTCCTATCATTTTTTTTTGTAAAATAATATTTTTAAAGTAAACAAAGGGCATAGAGGGGGTAAACACCTTTTTTTGAAGTTTGATCTTATTTTATATAGTTTTTACTAAGCTACAACATGCTTTTTAAATATTTATAAAATTCAAAATAAATTTTGAGATATAGCAGGTCAAAGTCAGGCAACAATAGGTTCCTTATGGGAGGCGGAAACTAAAACAGCAAAAATAGACTATTTAACTAAAAATCTATCTCCTTCTACGTTTTTTGAGATAACTACCTTAAACTTTTAGGAAATGTTACTTGATATATTTAGAAAATTCTATCTGAAAGAATTTTGAAAAGTTGAAAAATAAAAATTTTATATAAAAAATAAACAAAAAAACTTTTTTTTTGTTATAATTTTTTTATTTTTTTTTAATTCTTTCTGACAGAATTTTTTAAACAACTTATAATATATTTATGTGACCCTTTGAATATAATAGAGAATTTAACAATATCATCGACAAAAAATATCTATATTTTCAAGGCTGTACATTTTTTCTCAACCTAATACATATATTACTGTAAAACTAGATCTAAATAGTTACAATTTTTTTATTTTAATATTTTCTAACGCGAATATTTATAGTCATACAATTTAGTTATTTTATAGTTATTCACTTCATTAAAAAATTTGCAGTTTCAATTTATGATGTCAATAGTATGCTAGAAAAAAAGTGTTATCAAACTATAAATATTATGCTTGATAAAAAAATTATTAATATAATAATTACAACTATTTAGATACCAAAGTTTCTTAATTTTTCAAAATATGTAGTTTCTAAAACCATTGTTTGAAATATTTGGAAGATTTTGAAAAAAATAACATTAAAATCAATAAAACTATAATATTAAATTACTAGTTTAGTTACATTAATTGTTTTTTCTTTTACTTTCAATCTTTGGTCATCAATAAACAAGTTCTTATTATTAAACACTTTAATAAATAATTAAAGTGTGCACACTACATTAATTTTAATGTTTCAAAAGTTATTTCTCCATAAATTTCCATTGAAAGTAAATATCTTCCTTTTTTGAAAACTCTTTGCTTTAAATGAGGAACTTTTTTTAAGCAATGCTCACCATTTAACAAAACCCTAATATTATACTAATTTAATTCAAACAAACCATTGAATTTACAATAACAAGTAAAAATATATATGCATTATATATTTATTAAAACTAACTAATGATAAATTCATACATACTTAAAGCATGGAAATAAACAACTTGGAAATTAAATTTATAAAGTCAACACCTAACGGGTGCATGACTATTCAAATTCAGACAATTCAAATTGTTAAAAAAAAGGCCACAAACAAGAAAGTAATGTATATTTATCAAATAAAAAAATACATATGTAGGTCGTATTAGTATCTACGATCCATTTTTCTTTTTGCAAAACACTAAATATTTTTTGAGATATGGCTTAAATAGAGTAAAATGCATAGTTATTTTTAGTAATCTTAGAATATCTTAAAAAATATTTAAGATTTTGCATAAAAGTAAAAAGTGCCTTGTAGATATAAATAAGATCTAATTATGTTTTTTTTTTTTGAATCTACACTAAATATTGATATATAGTCTTTTAAATATTTTTTAATAATTTGAATTGTCCAAATTTGAATTGTCATGTTACCACACACAACAAATACTAGAAAGTTGCTAAGAGGCAATACATAGCTTAAATATTATGAAAGTAAAATAGTTGTTTATACTAAATATCACACTGCACACTAAATAAAAATCATATTGAAACTTATTTTTAAATTAATTATTTGATAACTTTTAGTTATTTTAAGACAGTACTAGTGTACAAAAAATATTGAAGTATAACAAATTTTACTTTATTTAATAAATATAACAAAAAAATATATACTTAGGTTAAAAACTTGTGTTTTTAAACTTATTCTTGCAGCTTTCTAAAACAAATGTACTTAACTTTTGTTTTGTTAAGTAAGCTAGGAGTTAAAGCTTTTATATAAGCAGAAGTGCAGTGCAGTTTGCAAGAAGAATTATTGTAAGCATTGACTGAAAGTTTAAAATCTTTACCTACTAATAAAAAAAACTATCAAGTTTTAAAATTAACAGCAAACACTTGAATTATGTAAAACTGTCAATCATCTACTAACTCTAATATAATTAGTTGTTAAAAAATATTTTAAGATTTAGAAATTAAAACGGGATGAATAAAATACACAATTTTTTAAGTCAATTTCACTTTAAGTAACTTAACAACAACTTTGTAATGAAGGTTTTCATATATAATTAAAATATGTTTTCATTTTTGAAAAATTCAATAAATCATCAAGCCTTAACATTACACCCTAAGAAAAGTAATGATAAATTGTAAGTGTTATTATAAAAAATATGATTATATATTGTTTAGAAATTATGTTACTTAGGTTGAATTATGTCAATAAAAAAATAATTTACTAAAGGAAATATATTGCTTAAAACTAATCCTAAAAAGCTGATATAAAAATCTCAAAATGCTAATTTTCAAACATAATTTTTTATTAACATTATTTCTACTTATGTTGTTAAGGAAACTTTTTTATTGTAAACTAAATAAACTAATTACTTTTTCTTAGATTTTAATGCAGGGCTAAAACTCTAAAGCAAAAAAGCTAACTTGAGTGGTCAAAATCTGGACTGAGATACATCAAATTAGCCATAACTTATGAAAACTTAAAAACATATATAATAAAGCCTAAACCCAGGGTTGCCTAATGTTTTTGGCCAATTTTCTCCAGGTTTTCAAAACTTCTTATAGGTTTTTAATTTACATGTTTTATGGTCTATTTTAAGTTTGAAACCAAGTTTAGGTAAAAAACTGTGTTAAATAGTATAACTAAACTGAAAAGATATCTAAAAGTATCTTTAAATCTGCTTTATTATTAAAAAAAATAACTTTTTTTCACAATTTAGTCTTATTTCAATGAGTTTTAACTAAGCTACAAGTTTTTATTACAGATTTTTTAAACTCAAAATAATTTTTGAGATATAGCCGGTCAAAATCAGAGACTACAATAGATTCCTTATGGGAGGTGCAAACTAAAATAGCAAATAACTTGAAAATACTAAAAATCTACCTCCTCCTACGTTTTTTGAGATAACTACCTCAAACTTTAGGAAATGTTCCTTGCAATATTTAGAAATTCTGTTGGAACAAAATTTTAAAAATTTGAAAAAAAAAAAATTTATGACAATAAAATAAAAATATCTTGTTTATAAATTTATTATTAATTTAATTTAATAAAAGGATTTAATTTATTAAAAATTTCTTGCAACAGAAATTTTAAATATTGCAAGGAACATTTGCGTTTGAGGTATTTATCTCGAAAAACGTAGGAGAAAATAGATTTTTAGTGAAAAAGCCTTTTTTTGGAATTTTAGTTTGCTCCTCCCTTTAAGAACCTATTATAGCCTAAAATTTGACCTGCTATATCTCAAAAATTATTATAAATTTTCAAAATCCTAAAAAGCGTCTTGTACTTACTTAAAAATCTATAAAATAAGATCAAATTGTGAAAAAAGTGATTAAACTCCCCTATGCCCTTAAGAACTTGAGCTTCATAATTATACAAAACTTTTTTTGTTATTTTTAGTGTTGAGATTTAAACCTTGTGAGTGTTTGCCAAACATTTTTTCTTTAGTTAAATGGAATTTTTTTATATTTTTGAGTAGTTTAATGTTAATTTTTAAGGGGCTAGTAGAATCACAGGTGAGGACAACTTGGTTTCTTGACCTTCAAAAAGCGTTTATGATTGTAGATGGAAGAGGAAGTATGATATTTTTCTACTTTATGTTTAAAAATTTTTGGTTTTACTTAGTTTAGAGTGACTTCAAAACTTGCAGTTTTTTTTTTTCATAAATTCTTAAGTAATAGTTTTTTTAGCCTAAATTTTCAATTCTAGGTTTTTCCAGAATTCAAGGTTTATAGGCAGCCCTAGTTTCAACAAAATTAAATAAAAACTAAAAACATAAAAAATCTTTATAAAAATACTGTGTAATAGTTTGTAAAAATTATTATAATTTGTAAATTTTGGGTCAGTTTTGCATTAAACTTTTTAACACAAAGAGTCATTTTTAAACAACAGTAAAAAAAACACAAAATTAGTTAAAAAAAGAGACTACTGACCAAATACTGACTGATAGGGGTTGCAGTGATAGGAATAAAAGAAAATAATATATTTTTTTTATGGTAAAAGATACCAGTCTCAAACTCCACCCCTTGCAACAATAAATGTTTTCTGGGGGGTTAGAATTGGGGTTAAATGATTAGAAAAGAAAAAATAACAATGAGAAAAAAGAAATATCAATCAAGGGTAACAAAGGTAGTAAAAAAAATAATAACAATTAAAACAGGTTACTTACTAGTGGGAAAGGGTAACAATGCAGGATTTCTATTCTTTTTGTCAAATGCCTTGAGTGACAAAAAAACTGTGCTGAGTCATCCTGAGTTTTTTATCAAACCTTTAAGCTCGCCTCTTGCCTCTGATGTAAGCTACTTAAACGTCATATACATTTTTATTCTTAAAAACTAAAAGGAAGATTGCTTTTGTGCTTTTATGCTTTTTAATTACATGTTCAATAAACTTATAAGATTTATTGTTTATGAAGATTAGACAAAAATTTAGGTTTAGTTTAGGTGATTACTATGTTCAATATCAAAAGCGTTTTCATAGCAAATTTTTACAAATAAATATTCAAAACATTTGTATACTAGGGCTTAAAATTAAATACTATTTTATGTTTAAATAAGTTATATTAAATATTTTATTGCTTATGTTATTTATTGTTAAAAAAAGAATCCATTTAATATAACGCAAATTTAAAATAACTATATTAAAATTGTAATAATATATGTTTATTTTATTCATTGCAATAGTTTCAGTTTTTTATTACAAAAACTAAATTTGAAAAATCAATTAAATGTAAAGTCAAAAAATATCGCAAATTGTAAAGACTGTTTTAAAAACAATTTTAATAATCAATAATGCTTACTTTAATAAATACAAATTTGATTTAAAAAACTACATAAATCTTTAATACAACAAGTTACAACTAGTATATTGTTTTCTTAGTTCAATAAATGTGATCATACTTAAAAATAAACACTTACTGTAAACGTAAAACATATATTATCTTTTTTAAACTTTTAATAATAAACAATAGTTTTAAATATTCCATTGTTTCCAAAAATCAAGCTATAAAGAAAACCTACCTTTTCTAATTCTAATCTTCTATTAATTTTATAATTAGTCCTGTATAAGACGTTTAAAGGTATCCTAGGTGTGCTACTCTATAACCACTAGGACTAGGTTCTTTTTGCACCAGGTCCTAAGACTAAATATTTGAATTGAGCGCTTTTTTGTTTTTAAATACATTATAAATTAAAACCGATTCAAAAAAAGTTAACCAAAGACTTGAATAATAATAAATTATTTCAAAAATTAAATTAGACCTTTAGAGTTAAAAAATAGATGAGTTGCGAAAGCAAAAATTTTTAAGAAAAAAACATTAGTCATATGAAGATTTTAATATTTAAATAATTTCTTATTAACAGCATGTTTACACAAATTTCCTGACTTTTCAAGAACACAAAAACTTCTTTCTGACTTTTCCTGACTTTGTGGCAACGCTGGTGTTCACTTTAAAAATAACAGTTAAAGTGGATACAAAACAAGACATGGCACATGTATCAATCTAGTTCAGTTAAGATGAACTATACTTAAAAATTATTTGATCTCAAAAAAATCATACTTTGTAATATGTATAAATCAACGTATAGTTTACCCAACTTCACATCGATAAAAATCATTAAAAATATCTTAAACACATAGCTTAGTTTTTAATAACTTAAAGCAAGTTTTTTTATAGTGTTCAGATTAAAAATAGAATGGGTCAGAAACATAAAGCTATATTAAAATAAGTAGATTCGGCAAATGTTTTAAAGTAGCTAAGTCATGAGTAATACACTACGGATAAAGTTTATTAATGTCTTGTCCAGACATCAAAAGTTTTTTTGTACTATTTAGTAGATAAATAGTAACTTAATAAAAAGTGTTTGTAAAGCTAAAACAGGGCTGCTACAAGGTCAGAAAAGTTAGAAAAACTATAAAAAAATTACAAAAGTCACGAAAAAATACGGTTTTTGAAAAAATACAGGAAAAGTCAAGGTATTTGACAAAATTCAAAAAAAAATTCAAATTTAGTCAGTTTGAATTTACAAAGTTCCTTATTTTCCAAAGCCTTTAAAGTATAAAAAAATAGTTAAAAATTTCTTAAATTTAGAATAAATGGCAAAATTTTCCCAAAAATTAACAAAATTACTAATTTCAATTGCTAAAATTTTGTTTCTTTTTTTAGACAAGATGTGTTTACAAGTTAGAAAGTACAAGTATTTTTTATTAGAGCTGTTTATTAAAAAAATATCAATCATACACAAATGGTTCAATTGATGTAACGGAAATTAGATGATTGAATTCAGAAAAATAAAACTGTTTTTTAACCTGTGTAAAAATAAGATTGAAAGTTTTATATAGTTTTAAGTGTTTGATTATGTGTGTTTAAACTAAGATTTTGGTTTAGAAAAGTCAGGAAAGTTTTAGCAAAAAGTCAGGAAACTTTTCTCAGCTTGATCTGTTGCAATCCTGCTAAAACCAACTTGTCATAAACAAAATGTTAAATTGCATCCAAGTAGTGTACAACTCGATAACCAAAAGGTTTTTTGTACACCAAGACCTGAGACCAACTATTCTAAGCACTTTTTTTGTTGTTAAATAAACAATATCATACAAAAATTTTATACAAATAGTATCTTTTATTTTTAACTGTTGTTATACTGTTTGTATACTAATTTAATTAAAAACCTCTAAAAAAAACCTTAATAAATTGAAATTTTGTTAGAAACATTATAAACTAATTAATTTTGATAAGGCTAAAGTAACATTTTTTACATTTTGATTAAACAAAACTTGATTTTTTTATCTAAACTACAATTATTCTTTAAATAGTGTTTAATTTAAAAAAACACAAAATATAGCAAAAATGTTACTGATTTTTTAACGAGACAAATCTATATTATGTTTAAGGTGCAAGTAAAACATTAGTTTACTTAATTTATCTTTATGTAAAAATAGATAAAAGCATATCATTAATCTCTAACTATTAATAAAACGTTGGTATACTTTTAATTTTTTTGTACGCAATTTTTCGTACGCAAAACAAAGATGCTTTGTTCAACATTAAAATATTAATAAATTTGTTTTACTTTGTGTGAAATTTGATGCAGGCACAACGTTTATGCCTACTTTTAGGTTATTATTTTTTTCTTGTAACAAAAGGGTTGATCATACCAACTCAATCATCAGACCACAAGCCTTCGGTAGACTAAGACCGGTTTTGTCTTTATTAGGACTCATCAGTCAGTCCAGCCGAAAAACTTGCAGTCTTGAAACATAATGATGGTTTGTAGATTTAAAACTGCAGGTTTTTTGGTTGTGACTGAGACTGACTGATTAGTCCTAATAAGGACGAAACCGGTCTTAGTCTACCGAAGGCTTGTGGTCTAATTATCAAATTGGTATGATCAACCTTTTTGTTAAACTTTTGTTTTCTTATTAAACGTCTCACGGCAAACGAAAGTCCAGGCTTCTGCTCTGCAGACTTTCGCCGATGTTTTGTTAACTATTTTTTGTATGTAAAAGTTGTCACAAGCCAAGGGCATGTTTTGACTGGTTTCCTGTTTCCTGTGAACCTCCTCAAAAAAAAAAAAGATAGAAGAAAAAAGTTTCTTAGAATATCACTAAAAACGTTGTTTATTGACTTTGTTTTGGTTATTTGATAATCTTTGAATAATGAATGTTGAATTTATAACACTCAATGATTAATAAATTTCCTTAACAAAAAATGCTCGTTTTCGCCCAGCTGAAATAGATTTTAAAAAAAACTTTAATTGTGACAACATAATAGGTAAAAGTTTTAAAGTAGCTTTTTTTTCTAGAAAACTTTTTACTAAAATGCTCTTAGTTCCCACTATAAATTGTTTCTTAGTAAATAACTTTTGATCAAGTGTTGTTTTTGAAATAGTAAGTACAATTTTACTCAAAAAATGTCCAATATAATCACTAAAGTTTTATTTTACTTAGTTTATTGTATACAATAATGTTGTGTGAAGCTTTTGTACTTTAAAATCTATATTTTTTGTTTATGTGTCAACCAACTGGATTTTTACCTTGAAAAGTTCAATTCAGTAAATTTTCAAAATCATCTTTAGACAACTACACCACCTTAAAATTTATTCTTTTATCATTTAATGATTTTAATATTTTTACTTAAGTTGTTTTATGTTTGTATATCTGTTGGCCACAAAGTTGGTTCTTAATTTTTATAAATTTCCAACTCAAAGAGATTTCAAAATCATCATTAGAATTCCTGCACCATCAAGCAACATTTAATTATAACTTCAAGATATTTTAATTTAATTTTATAAATCTAAACATTTTTTGGTTATTACCTAGGATAATGTCGCACAAATATCAAGCTGAAATTATATTAAACAAATATTTATTAAATATATAAGTTTTATTGGTTTATGATAAATATGTTTTATTTATGTATTTATATAATATAAATTTTAAGCCTATAGTTATGGTAAAAAACAACATTGAATTAAATATAGTTTCAGATTGATATTGGTCGACATCATCTTAGGTAATTACCTATTTTTTCATTCAACTTTTATTTTTATAGATTAAATTAAAAAATGTTTTTAATATAAATATTATCTTTTATGATTCTTGTAGTTTTTATTTATCTAATTTTATGCAGTATAATAAATAAAAAATTATAACATTTTTCCACTACTACTAATATGTTTTTTTGTTATTTCTAAGCAGAAAAAAGCATTTTAAACACAGAGTTTTTCGGCTAAATATTGCGTAATTAACTGGCAGTGCATACCTAAGAAATTCGTACTTAAGCGGGAAATTATTAACAAAAAAAAATTGTGAACCCCCTTTGAAAAAAGTCTAGACACGCCCCTGTCGCAAGCACAAGATTTTTGCTACTTACTAAATTTATTTTATCATAATAAGCATAAGCTTATTAACTAAAATTTTACAAACAGCCCAAAATTTCTAAACATATTTTAGTTATTGCTATAGTTTAGTAGAAAGTATTAATGCCTTTAAAACCTACCATCATACTCAACAGTCATTTACTAATGTCTTAAAAGTTTGATTTTTGACAAAACAAATTATAAGTTAAAACAAGTACTAACAAAAAAGTATTAATTAACTTATGTTTCTTAAGTATATAAATATTATTAGAAGTTATTAACTGTTTTTTGTAAATTTAAGACAGAAAAAAAGTAACAGACAAAACTAAAGAACCAATTTTTTTTTATTTGTAAATAGCTTTACCGGGCATAAGCTATTGGTTAAATTTTTTGAAAACAAAAACAATTTATTAGGTAAAAACAACAATTTGAAAAGCCTAAAAAACAACAAGTTAGTAGAAAATGACTTTATGATATAACTTGAAAACTAAATTTGAAAAGTATTAAATAACTTATTTTAATTATTTCAGTTTGAAATGATACTTTGAAACATTTACTGTTTTAGCATTAACATTATCAAAAATCTAAACAAGTTAAAACAACATAATGTATTTATGACTAATTAAAGTTAAAAACTGTTTAGATTAAACTTGTACTTTTAAAGTAGAATTTGATATATATTTTTGTATCTTAAATACCAGCTACTAACATTGTTTTTGTTTTTATGTATTTTTATTAATAAAAAGATTATTTAAATTTTAATAATCTCATTTTTCATAGTTTTAATTTTAGAGTTTAATTCTTTTAGAGTATTTACAAAATTCTTTTTATTTTATTTTTACATAAGACATGCGTGTTGCTAAGATCACAACCTTATATAAAAACAAAGGCTCAAGATCGGACTGCAATAATTACAGGGGATTTTATCTTCTTGTTATTGCTGGTAAAGCTTTTACAAGAGTAATTTTTCCTCGGCTCCAGAAGCTGACTGAAAGAGTATACCCTAAGTCTCAATGTTGATTTAGATCTAAATAATCTACCACTGACATGATATTCTCTGTACGCCAGTTACAAGAGAAATGTGACGAACAGAAAACGCCTTTCTAAATCGCTTTTTTGACCTTACGAAAGCATTTGACTTAATGAGTAGAGAAGGAATTTATGCTATACTGCTAAAGGTTTGATGTAATTTAAATTTATTGAACGTAGTGAAGTTTTTTCACACGAACACAAGGGCAACCATCCAATTTGATGGTAGTGTTTCTGATTAGTTTGAAATCAAAAGTGGGGTAAAGCAAGACTGCATACTTGCTCAACTCTGTTTGAAATCTTCTTTTCAATGCTGTTATAGCACGCTTTTGGTTCCTCAACAACTGGTACTAAGCTCCATACAAAAGTTGATGGACGACTTTTTAATCAACGTTGCAAGTCTAAGAGCAAAGCAAAATCTGACGAAACACTACTGATTCAGTTTTCATCGGTATGCTCGGATTTTGGCCTTACTATAAATCTTAAAAAGACTAAAGCTCTAAGTCAAAGAACAGATGTTTTACCATCAATTAAAGTCAATGGTAAGTTGTCACATCTTTTAAATGCTGTATACTTTATGAATTTATTCTTTCAAGACTTTATTTTTCAAGCTAAGTTTCGGTCAATGACCTCTTCAGTGCTTAAATAAATGTTATTTAAATAGATTTGTTTTCTAAAAATCAAAACATATAATGCTGTATACTTAACTTAAACTTCTAAGTTAACATTTGAAACTTACTGTAGAAAATTATTTTAACATGAAAACATCCAATTCTTAATTCATTAATATCCAATATAACACCTTTTTGCTTTTTTTAAGTAACTTAAACCTTTTTGGTACTACTTGTAATGAATGCACATAAGTGCTTTTTTTATGTTGATTTCATAAACTTTAGTATTATTAGCCCAGCCTTAATAAAACAAACCGTATCTTATATGACTTATGTAAAGTGGATTGAAAATAAAATATAAAAATTTATAAAGTGTTTTTTATTATAAAGACTACCAATTTCCTTTAATAATGTATTCTTACCATTTTAATGTGTTCAGTCTATTAACCAGTTTTAATTGTTGTATATTATTATTCCGAATTACTGATAGCTTTTAAAGATTTTTTTAATTTTTTTTATACTTATTTCGACTTTAAAATAGGTAAAACAAGTTTTGAATTTAAGTTATTATTTCTCGTCCTATTGAGACTATTTTGAAGTTAAAAACAAAGTTTAACATTATCTTTTAAGTATTTTATTTTATTTCTATGATCTATATAGTAGGTATCATCATACTCTATGGTTATTGAAGACGAGTAAAATATGCATGAAGACGCTTTTTTACAAAGAGTCAATTTTGCACGACTGGCAATTTTTCAAAAGAACTAAAAATAACAGTGTTTAGATAAACAAAAACTAATAAAAAAGTTAGCAACTAAGGATAAGGGTTAGGAGTAACAGCGATAGTAAAAAAAATAATTAAAATTAAATAGTTGGTAATTAAAAAGTAGTATTTAAAAATACTGACCAAGGGTAAGGGGTAACAACTATACTAAAATTTTATTCTTAAATTAAAACAAGTATACTTATTAAAGAATGCATACTTTTCGCGAGACAACTTGTAACCAAAAAAAAGAAGTTTGTCAAAGTTGTCTATAAATAAAGTGTGAAACTTGTGCGTGCAACGAATAAAATAATTAAGTAGTTTTATTGTTTAATAAATAAATAAAAAAATGTTGTACGGGCGACAGCTTGTACGATAAAAACATGATTATAATAGTTTTAATAAAAGGAAATATTTTAGGTTTATTTCATTTAAAGGAGTAGCTCATAACTATCAAACAAGGCAAGCTTTATTGAATTTTCGACTTTAACTACAAAATCATGGTAAGTATAAAAATGTTCTTTTTTTTTTTAATTATGCGGGTTTATCCAGATCATATAAGTAAAAAATTAATTCAATTAAAGTATTATGACTTAGAGCTTGATTTATAAAAACTAAATTTATTATTATTTTTTTATGGTTAATGATTTGATTTGAAATCAAGTACCAAACCGACTATAAACTTTTTTAAGTACCATTTAACTACAAGACAAACAAATTTTTTCATTATAAACTTTATTGAAAACTTAAGCGCTTTCGGAATGTCCAAATTCCCTTATCAAAATGCTAAACACTCCATAGTTAAACTAACACAAAATAAATTGAGTGAAATTATATCATTTGTAAAATACACAACTAATTAAAACGACAAGTAATTAACAAAAATGGATTTTTATCAACAATTAAGACAAAATGGATTATTTAAATACATTAATAGTTAAACTTTTTTTAAATTTAGCTTTAGTGATCTACCGTATCCAAGATCTTGATCCAGGTATTTTTAGCGTAGATCCAAATTCATTCGGAGTTGAAGTTTAAATGAAGATCCAGATCCGGTCGGATTTTAACTGAGATTAGGCCGAATCCAGTTTATTGGAAACACTTAGCTTTTGCGATTAGGTTCTTCAGGTTCAGACTTCTACTTATAATATCGTTTTTTTGCTTTTTTTATAGAAATCTTTAGTGCTCTATTACGCCTTTCAATTATCTAAGAAATTAATTAAGATCATTGTTTTCGACAGTTTCAGAAATAACTACTTATAACATTTATTTGAAATAATAATGAAATAATGAAATGTAAGTATATTTCAAAGACTTATGTGAATAAATAATAAGGTACAGTATAATAATACTATTAAAATGAAGAACTGTGTAATTTTTTTAAATAATTATTTTACTAAAACTAATCAAAAAGAAAACTTTTTGCCTTAGAAGTATTTAATTTTACAATTTAGCCTGAAAACTTATGCTTTGAAAAGGCTTGATAATTTAAAACAAAGTTTCCAGTACTACGTTGTTTATAACAAATTTAAGTCTAATTATATTGTTACAGCTGAAAAATGGCAACTTTTTAGCCACATCATTGAACTGCTAGAACCTTTTTATCTAGTAAAGCAGCAGTGTAGTAAAACCAACGCATTGCTGTCAAATGTATTTCTGCATGCAAAAGTACTTTTTCTTTTTTGTTAACGCAAGAAGTTTACTAATTTACAGTGGTTCTACAACCTTAGCAGAAAATATAGAAGAAGCTTTTGAAAGATAATTGTGCACTACAACTAACATCTCACGCTTAAACATTCATGGCAAATGCTCATTGTTTGTCACAACAGCTGTTAATCCACGTTATCAATTTTAATTTCTCCTTTCTAGTCTCAAATAGGAGGATGAAAGGCTATTGAAATTTAAAATAAAAAGCAAATTTGTCGTAGAGCTGATCAAAGTGGTCAATTTCCTTTAGCACCGCCTTATAACCCTAAAAAGTTAACATCTACAAAAAACTTTCTACTCAACGTTTAAAACAGAAACAAGTACAGCCACTCACGAAAGCGAGCAACAAGATACGGTTGGTCAACAGTTTGAAACAGAAATTAACGTTTATTTTTTGCTGATTAAAACTTACTTTAACAAACTGAAGAAGCTTAAGTCTTATCTTTGAGGAAGTAAAACACGAAAATAAACTCACATATCGCAAGGTTTGCAAGGAAGTACCTAACGGAATCTCCATCATCTGTTTATACTATGTAGATTATTTTCTGAAGGTGGTAAATTGCACGAGAAAAAGCAAAATCGATAGTTTGGTTAAATTATCTAAGTTTTAAAAAAACTATTCTACTTTATATCTAAAACAATAAAAGTATAGTTTGGTTTCATTTAAATTTTGATTACCTTATTTGCTTTTTATTTAAACTTTTGTTCTTTTTAGTTTCAAATAATGTTAAACTTTTAACAAAACTTTGGCCTATCAATTAAATTTATAACAATTAAAAATATTTTTAGTAGATTTTTAATTAAAATTTAAGTTATAATGACACTTTGTTTATTATAATCTTAATTATATTTAATTTAAATATTGCAAGTTTATTGTCCATATAATGGACCTAAGCATCAAAACCTAAGCCACTTAAACAAGAAGACACAAAAAAGTAACGAAATAAATGGAAAATAAAAATAACACAGCATGTTCATTGTTTAAAACAAAAATGAAAATATATTTTAATATAATATATATAAGTTTTTATACTAACATAAAAAGCAAACTTTTCAACCACAAACTTAAACTTACTTAGACTTTGACGTCAAACGATCGATCATGAAAAAATCAAATGCAACTAACATATTGACTAAGAACAACAATAAAAACCTAAAGCTCCTAGCACATTAAAATAGACTGACCAGATAAATAATCATTTAACACATTGAAAAAATTACTCATCATTAATGATTAATAGAGGAAGGGCGCTGCTTCAAAAGTTGAGCTATGGACTAAGTTAAATCTCAAAGTTAAATCAACGGTTGATAAAAAATTATTTATTAGTTTTACTTACATATATTTTATTTATATCAAACTTTTCAACTTTGATCGAAATTCTTCATTTTTTTTGCAAGAAACTGATTCATTAGGAAGTTCGTTCCATATTTCAACTGACTGATAAAAAAAAAGAATTATGCCAAGCCTCATTATTGAAATTATGCCTGCAGGTAATTTTTTTGCTATTTCCTCTCAGTAAATAATAATTCAAAAGGGTTTAAACATTGCTTGTATACTGATTGAAGTTTCACCGTTTACTAGTTTAAAAAAAGTAATGAGTTCAAATTCAAGTTTCCTGTATTCTAAAAATTTTATATTAAGTTTCGTTAATCTATCAAAGTAAGACGTGTAAGAGATATTGCAGCGGTTGAAGATTAATCTGGTATACTTTCTTTGAACATGTTCTATATGACTAACATCTTTTTTAAGTATGGAGACCAGATTGGTGTATTATAATCGAACTTAGGACGAATGTATATGAGAAACAGCTTTTTAAGGATGTTTATATCCGTAGATTTAAAGTTCTTTGAAACTTGAAAAGATGTAGTTGATGCAGTTCGGTACACTTATATAATAATTTCATTTAAAATTTTTAGCAACAAAAATTCTGAGATCTTTTAAACAATTTATTTGAAGATAAGTTTGTATTGTTTGTGTCAAAAGTAGAGATATAAGATTTTTTTAATGTTTAGAACTTGACATTTACTAGGGTTTAAGTTTAATTTTCTTTCCTTTAGCCGATTGTAAATTTTATCTAAGAAATTTTGTAAGGTTGTGTTCGATTGGCTAAAACGTTTTTGTTATCTGCGAAGAGTTTAATGTTGCTGCTAACATCAACTTCTGAAGCTATATCATTTATGTAGATTATAAATAATAATAACCCTTCCTTGAGGGACTCCATTCAAAATAGGTAAATATTCTGAAAATGTGTTGTTAATTGCTACTTTTTGAGTTCTATCATTTAGAAACTCTTTGAACCAACCAACTAGACTGCTATGAATTTTTTATTGCAATAATGTCTTAATTAGTTTAGCATGGGACACAGAACCAAAAGCTTTTTTGATACCTGTATAGATTACTTTAATAGAATTACTGCTTAACAAAGACACCAACCAAGAGTGTAAGCAATCTTATAATGAAAACAGGATGTAAAGTTAGGGATAATTTGAACGAGTTTGAATTTATTTATTTATAAAAGTCTAAAACAAGTTTAGTATCATTAATTTTTTTTTTTTTTGATATAGTTATTTGATACATTTTACAGTGTTTTTTTGTCTGAGTAAATATAAAGTTAAAATTTCACCAGAAGTTACAGTATTAGTTTATCTTTCTCCTAAACAGCTTACCTTCATCCCTGATATCACCTGTAAAGAGTTTTAACCTTTTTAATTTGAAATAACCCTTTAAAATTACCATAAGTATAATATAAATACGTGCGTTCATTACTTTTTGATATTTTGTTATAGTAAATCAAGTTTGGTGTATTATGTAGCTTTTAACTATTATTTCTGATTTCTGGATTTTTTTAAGAATCTTTGTTTATATTTAAGATTTTCGTTTTTTTGCTGAATTTATTACTTATTTTATAACTGAAAAAGACTTTTTTAATTAATATCAGAAGGGTTTTTAGTTTTATTGCTGAATTTTTTTGAATATAAACACGTTAAAGCTGTTAATTAAATTAGAATTATAAGTATTAAAGTAGATAGTTTTAATTTTGTATTTAATTGTTTTTAGAAAATACAGTTTTTTGTTTAATTTAGACTTTAGTTATGTTCTATATCTAATTGACTTGAAGTATGATAGGAATATTACTTTTCTCTATTTTTAAATTTATAAAAGCATCACTTAATCAACTTTTCTTAGTCCAGTCGGTTTTTTAAAAGAAATAAACTTTTGCCCTTTTTTTTTTCTGGAAATGTGCCATAAATTAATAATTATTAGTACAAAATTTGTTAAACAACTCAAAGAAACTATTTTAGCAAGTCATCCAGCTCCCAACAAACCATCAACAAAATTTCCTTAAACGACTCAATGTAATTATTTTAACAACTGTGTTTAGAGCTAAATTATTAAAAAATAAAAATTCTAGAACTTAAGGTAAAAAAATATACTTTTTAAGAAGTAAAAACTAGAAAACTTTTATAATAAAATTGTTTACTAATGAGTTCAGATCAAACTAAAAAAGTTTAAAAACGATTGCTAAAAGACTGTAGGGCGACATTGAATTTTAGTGTAGTTTTTTTAACGTGATAGTCCTTTTTAGATTTCTTTAAATTATCCATGAGAAAAGGAACGAATTAAACTCTCTGATTTTGAATCTTGATATTATAAAAACTTCAACTTTTCAAAAACAATGTAAAGCAACTGGTAGCTTAATTAAAACTATTTTTAAAAGACCAGATTGTAATTTTTTCTTTAATAATTTTGTACCCACTAGAGTGCTTATAAAATTGCGACCATTGAGTTTTCAGCTAGAGTATTTTTCGGCTAGTATCACAAAAACAGTTTGTACAAAACTTAAACTAATTTTAAATGAAAATTCACTGTTCTAGTTTTTAGTTTGATAAAATAATATTTGAAAAGAAGCTCTTAAAACATAGGTAAAACATCACAATCCCCAGAAAGCTTTTGCACACAATTGCACAACACATTGTCAGTTGTTTTTTTTTTTCATTGATATACTTTTACTACGTCACAACATGAAAAAGAGCCTTACAGCCAACTAAACGTAGAGAGAAACTCTTTTACTAAAGGCTATAATTCATGTTTATTTTTTGCGATGAAAATAAAAATGAGAACACATAAAACAGTTATAACGCTTTTAAGTTTAAGTATCTGGTAAGAAAAACAATAATTGTGTTGAAAAAATTTTGTTGTTAGAAAGTACTCATAAACTATTAACAACTAGTTTTTTTTTATTAATTATATTTTAGTTAACCGTTTATTATAATCGGAGTCGAAAAACTGCGGTCAGCGTGCCAAATGCAGCCCTCAAAGAAAAAGGACCTACTAGAGTTGTAATTTTCAGTGAAAAGTATACTTTTTGAAAACTAAAATAAAAACGTTTTTGTGGTAATGACTAAAAATTTATAAGTTATTCTATAAACTAGAAACTACTAATGCTTGGTTGTTTTATAATATTTTTGGTTTAAAACTGGTTTTAAATATTCATTTATATTTATTTCTATATTTTTCTTAAAACTTTGACTGGTGAGCCGTTGTTTTCTGAAAAAGTTGGTTTGTGACTTGTTTAAGTCTACCAACTCTAGTTTATATAAAAGCTTAAAAAAATTACAGTATGAATAATTTAGTCTTGGACGAACTTTTGATAAACCTTTGTTTATAAATAAAATTTGTTGACTTAAATTAATTAACTTTTATGGCAACTAAAGCAGAAAATTTATTTTGAAAAGTTTTATTATGCACATTAATATGAAACAATAGTTTTATTTATGATTAGTATTTAAAGTAAAGGCAGAAGTTTTTAGGAAATGTCTTCGTGTTTAATGAAACTGTAAATTGTTGAAATTTTAGTGATCACAGTAACATATTTAGCCATAAAACTAGTTGTTAGATTAATGTAACGGTAACCTACTAAACACAACTTAAACATGCTTGCTTTAAACCATAAATTATACCTTCGTAAAGCTTATTTGAACGCATTAAAGAGTCATTTACTATATCACATTTTTAAATTTAGTAACAAATTTTATAAAAAATATTCTTTGTTATTGATATAGTAAATCAATACAATTACAACTACAATATAAAAACACTAAAAATCTCTACTAAGTTTTGATCGCAACCTATCATTTTAATTATTTTATGTAAAAAAAATAAATTAAGATCAACAACTGAACTCAACAAATTACTTGTATTGTACCATTTGACATTTTTAAACTAAATCTTAAAGTCAGTAAACAGCAGAAATGAAGTTTTAATTTATAAAAGTACAATTGTCAATTATCAAATCTAGTTTTAAGGTATTTTTACTTTGGATGTTTATAAGAGTAAAACTAAATTTAATAAATACCTATAATTGTGCTAGAAATTAAAATGGGATAAAGGTAGTCTTCCTCTTTTGATTTTAAAGACCGGACAGGATTGAATTTTAGATAAACATAAATAAAAATGGTAAGAAAATGGTGATTTTTTTTAATGGTTCTTACCATTTTTATTTATAATTGTGCTATTATCTTTTAAACCGACAAATTTGCATACCACGCAGAAAAAATACAATAATCATTATTAAGTTTATTATAACATAAACCTCACAGTGACTTAATAATTTCTATTTAACAATAATTAAGTACACGTCATTTAAAACTATAAGCTATAAGTTTTAAGTTTTTTAATGTACTTCTAAAACACTGGTTTGTTCTTAAACCGAATAAATACTTATTGGCTTATTTAAGACAAAAACAGACTATGTTGTTTATGAAATTAGCAACACTTGTTATATTTCAAAAAAAAACATTGGCGAAAGTTTAACAGAGCATAAGCCTGGAGCCGCCTGGACTTATGTTTGCCATGACACAAGCTCGAGTTAACATAAAAGTCTGATCATACCACTACAATCATGAGACCACAAGCTTTCGGTGGACTGAAACTCAGGTTAAAAAAGTGATCTACTGGATTCACTATTTAGGATCCAGGTCTATTTTTAATTAAAAGTCCGGCCAGAACCGGATCTTATTTTAAAATTAAGATCCTAAATGTTTTAATTCTTTTGTAGTTTCAATAGAGAAAAAACTTAAAATTTTAATAATTATAATACTTTTAACTTGTTAAAAAAAATTCACAAATATTTTGTAAAAAAAAAACACTATGTTATTGTCTAAATCTTTTATTTGAACACTATGAAAAAGAACATTGTAAAAAAAAAATAATCTACCTATAAAAATTTTAGTTTAAATGTTAAGTTTCTAGCTACTCATACGACTTAACTTGAATTTTGTACCTTTTATGACGTAAACGAGAAATAAATCAAATGTTACAATGCTTTAACAATTAACAAAGTCTTTTTATGAAAGCTTTACATTATACTTTTGTTTACAAAAGTTCGAACTATAAGATTAAAAATAACTTCCCTAGCAAATGTTTACACGTATAAAACCGTAGTACTTACTATTATCAACGCCATGAAGCTACAAAGAAACCTATTTTTGTTTTTTTCAAGTTAGGATGAAGAAATAAAAGTTTTCACCGGGTTTTTGAGGCAATCGATTTCGCATTTGTTCGTACAAGTTACCAGCTTCTGAAAATAACCTATTCGAATGATCAGAAGGTGGTGGTGCCAAAAGATACCATTTTGCAAAACTGGCAGGATGTTTTTTTTTTCTATTGATTGACTTTCACCATGAAAAGACTTCAGCTTCATTAACTTCTTTAGCAGATAAACTTCTTTGGCCAAAAAAAACTTAATTTCTGTCTCATTCTCTTAATCAACTATATCTTATAACTCACTTTCGTGAGTGTTTTCAATTGTTTATTTAGAATAGAACAACAACAAAGTTTTTGGAACATCATTTTTAAGTTTAATAGGCGGTACTAGAGGAACTTGACCACTGTAACCAGTCATAGGAGAACTATAACTTTTCACTTCTGATTTCAGTAGCCTTACAACCTTCTGTTTAAGATTAGTAGAGAAAAAGTCAAGTCGATACCGTAGATCCACAGCTGTTGTGATTAAAAAAAATCGTTATCATGAACGTTTATTTGTGTGGTGTTACTAATGGTATAAAACCTTCATTCGTAAGCTTGTTCTATATTTTCTGCCTAAGGTTGCTAAGGTTATAGATCTACTTTGACCTGGCGGACTATTAGCAATATGAATAAGACACTTTTTTAGTACTGCTGCATGCGAGATTGTACTTAGCAGCAATGCGTTGTTTTCACTACACTGCTGCATTGCTGTGTAAAAAGGTTTAAGCAGTTTATTAAGGAAGCTAATAAATTTTCATCCATCAGCTGTAGATAGACAAAGGATAAGTGCTGTACGATTTAAGAGATTCAAAACACAATAGTCTAAACGCTGTACAACTCCAAACACATTAGTCTTAGTATACAAAACTGAAAGAGGCTGGTCTCGGAAAGCAAAGTCTTTCCAAACTAGCTGGGATCTTTTGTTAAATTTATGATCCGACCGGATCCGGAACTTGGATCTGATAGATCACTAAGTTTTAAACTAAACACAAAAAGTATAAATTACAATAAAATAATCTACTATAAGATAACACAAACGGTTTTTATTGACTGTAAAAAAAGAAAAATTTAAGCAAAAAAAATTAAAGGCAAAAGTCTAACACTTTTAATTTTTATTATTATCTTTAAGTTGTGTAGGTACTAAGTTACAATTTTGTTTCATTTATTAGTAGTGTTTTAGTGTTCTAAGAAAAGGCTAGTACTGAGAAAATTTTATAAACTAAAAAAACTGTATAGTGTATAAAAAACACTAGTATGACGGTATTTTGACAATTGAAAAAAAAGACAGGTCTTTTGGGATTTGAAAAGATTTTTCGGACCATTCGTTCGTATTTACATCGTAGCAATGAATAATTGGTGATCCATTATTTTTGAAAACAAAAATCTTACTGCCTATACTCAAAACTTTTAGAACATCTTGGAAGTAGATATATGGGTCACACTTAAGAGCAACAAAACGTTTGCAAGAGCTGTCATAAACCTCACATACTTTTGTATTGATTCCAATAACAAATAACTTATTTTGTACAGCAACCAATTTATGTGGACTTCGTCTTTTAGTTGTATTGGCCATCCGTGACCACTTATTGTCTATGACGTCATAAGACTCAACAGTGTTTAAATAATTGTTGTAGCCAATTCTTCCACCGGAAACTACAATATTTCCTTGAAAAACTGCACACGACCCATGTTTGATCTTCTGGCTCGCTTTTGCAATTTTTTTCCAAATGTTATTATTATCAGCGCATTTCGGATCTAACTGCAAATAAGAATCTACCATAGAATAACCTATCAAACCTCCAATTAAGTATATTTTATTCATAAACGAACATATACAATAACATCTACGATCATCATACATGTTGGTTAAAGTACTCCAACAGTTATCTAAAATTGAGTATTTTTCAACATATTTTACTCTTTTCCTATTGCTATCTTTACTACCTAAAATATAAAGGTTTCCTTTTAGATATACTGCACTGACATATAATCTAGCACTTGTCATAGAAGTAAAATTTTCTACGTTTTCAAAATTGTTTGGATCTACTTTTGATACGTTGTTTAAAGCTTTATATGATTTTGTGTCCCTGAAATATTTTAAACCTCCACAAACTAAAATGTTATAGTTATTTTGACTACAAATCCTTCGTTTGTAAAGCAAACTAGACTTTTTATTTAAAAAACAATCTTTTTTATTCAAAACATTATTCAATATTGCAATACAATCTTTATTTTTTGAGAAAGATGAAGGATAACTGTTAATGTATTTCAATTCGGAGTCAAACAGAAGAGGAAAACGAATTTTTGACATTAGTTCTTTCGCAAGTTTACAACGACTTGCAGTTTTATAACTTAACCATTTATCTGAAGCCATGAATACCTCAATTTCTGAGTCGATATTTAAACGAGAGCTTGAAAGTAGTTTTGCTAAACAAACAAAGTCTAACTCTAAAAAGCTTTCGGATTCAATTATCAAGGCAAAAAAACTTTCTATGTAGTTCTTTGTTATTTTACAAGTTGCACCAAGGTTGAACACTATAGCTAGTTGATAAAAAAGGACTACACTATGAAAGCTTAAATTTTTTTTGATGTATTCACTTACTTTAGTATGCAAATCCTTATTAAAACAAAGCTTATTAAGTTTCATAACTAAAACAAAACTTTTTTCTTTTGACATCATTCCACCTGCAATTTTTTTTTTTAATTTTAGTTATAACTTGTTTATGGCAAACAAACTTGTAAATATTAGTTGTAAAATACATAAAACACTAATTTTTATACTAAAATCATGTTAAAATATATAGAATAAATTAAATTAAGTAAATAAATAATTAAAAATTGTTATAAAACTTTTACTTACGCTTAATTTTTAGTTAAGAATTTTGTGGTTTATAACTTTTTTAATGTACATAACAGACTTTTGAACTTATATAAAGTAGTATATCGCAGTGTAAGCTAATTACAAACCATGACTTATAATTAAATTAAAAACAATCTTTTGTTCAAAAATATACAGTGTGATGTTAAAAACAAAACATTTTAAATATTTATCCACTATAAGGCAGCGCTGTTTGGCGCTACTTTTATACCAAGTTTAATAAGAAATGATAAATAAGTAATAACACACTTTAAAAAGTAATAAAGTTTTTATTGTTATAATTATTAATAATATTAATATCATTATTTTTAATATAATTAAAAATATATATATATACATTATAATATTAATTAAATATACTAGATTTGTTATTATAAATAGGATTTTAAATTTATTTTACAACTTGTAGCTATTCTAATATTTAATCTTTGTCTTAAATTTAGGTAATATAATCTTACTTGATTCAGTTGTTCGTAGTGAAATTCTTTTTTCCAAGTTTTTAGAGAAATTTCCTTCACATAACTTTTGAAAGTTAAAATTTTCGTCGTTACTTCCTAGCTTGGCTTTCTTTGACATCATTTTATAATATTCTAAAATATGATAAATTATATTATATGTTTTAAAACATTCTTAAAAGTTTTATATACAGCTGTTTAAAAGCAATTAAGGGCCCTATGTCAAATTAGCTAAATGTTGATAGAAAAATGGCTTTAAACAGATTTTCTGGAGCCTGTGCTAGCCTTGAAAAATTGGAAATTTAAATTATTTACTACAAATAAGTTATTGGATAAATAAAAAAGAAAGTAAATAGATTTATATGGTTTTTACTAGCTTTTTAAACTTCAAAGGTAGAAAGTTTAAAATTTTCTAATAATAACATAACATTTAATTAATAACTAATTAATGTTTATTAGTTAATCTTTTAGTTAATAACTAAAAGTATGACGACAAATATGAAATGTTATGAGTAGTGAACTGGCAGGCATCAAAAACATTTTAGACTAAGCAATTAAACTAAACGCCTTTTTAGTCTGTGTAGTGTTAGGTTTTAAAATTATAAAAATAACATTTATTGATTTTTGCAGCAAGTTTTTTACACTTTTAAGAAAAAATATTTGTAATAACTTATTCTGTTTTTTACTTTAATTTATATCACCAACTTTCTTATATCTTGCTATCTTATCATAAAATAAACTTAAATGAAATTTTTATTTGTTATAAAGTCTAAAAGTGTTTTACAGTGAGTCAAGATTTCTTAATGTAGTAAAAAATTTGAAAAACCTTTGACGCTGTTTATCAGAAACTTTACGTTTGTTGATAAATTTCATTATTTATTTTTATGTTTTGTTTTTATTAAAATTTAGACAGTTAATCCATGTGCACATTAACTATTAGATTTCAGCTCAAATAGATTAAAAATCAAAACTTTATGGTGATGTCATAATATATTTATTTCTTATTGGCCTATTTGTAAAAAAAATCTAATATATTGCTTATGGTTTTCAAATAAAAATGCTTAAATAAGTGATAAATGATAACTATGTATTGTTTTTGAACAAAAAAGTAAAACTTTACTTCAATAAGTATTTGGTGTACTACTCGAGCACCAAAAGATTTTTTTGTACATCAAGTCCTTAGACTAATCTTTTTAAGCGCTTTTTTTATCGTTCAATAAACAATACTATCAAATAAAAATCTTTAGTCAGACCTTAATTCCTTGTAAAATAAAAATATGTATAGTTACGAACTTTTATTAGTTTTAGCTTCAAAGAAATCTCAAATTAGGTTATATTAAGTGATTGATCGGACCCAGATTTTTTTAAAGTTAGTTTACAATTCCTTAATATACTTCAAAACTCCTCTCAAATATGCCTTAGACCTTTTTTTGCTTACGCTCTTTAATTTCGAGATTTTTTTACTTTTGTTCTTAATTTTAATTTCTTTTGCGAAAATCAACAATTTCCTTCATAAAAATTTCTTCAAATCGTCTTAAGACACGAAGAACGATTTTTTTTTGATGATTGCTTCATGTACAAAAACGTTTTTAGCCATAAACTTGACGCAAAATTTTTAAAGTCCTAAACAATTTTCATAGGAGTTGCTTACAAAAAAAAATTAAAAAAACTAAAAAAGTTATTTTTGATTTCGTTTTTTTTTTATGATTTGATTTGTGATGTTTTTTGAGTTGCACTCGTGGCTTCGTGACCATGCATGAAAAAGTGTCTTCATAAAAAAAATACCCTTCGTACAAAAGTGTCCTTATATGCATATTTTACACCTACTCCGAGTTAATCTTGTGTAAGTTTAAAATTCTCCTGTAATATCTAGTGTAGTTTTTAAAACCTCCCTTTATATACTTAACAAGTTTTTTTCAGGCACCCCGTGAAGACCACTGCTCTACTTTCTTTTTAAACAATATAATCATAACAGGAAGGATCCGTAACAAGTAAATGAAACTCAGTGATCTACTAAATCTATCAAATTAGGATGAAGTAGGATCCTGATACTTTTTTAGTTGCAATCTAGATGATTTGATTATCTAATAAAAATCTTGTTTTTAGATTTGATTCTGTTTATTTGCTTTATTTTTAAACAATAAAAAATGGATCTAATACATATAAAGATAATGAATTGTTAACTTTTGTATTTGCATCACTGTAAGTCAGCTGAAATAGGTTTAAAACTAAAGTTTTATTTTTATAAAATAATCAATTATAAATTCTTAAACTTTCTTAAAAAAAAAGAAACTTTTAATTAAGTGTAGAAAGTTTTCATTAAAATATGCTTTTAAATGTAGAAAAGTAATGATCGTGTTTCTTTTTAGAACTGGTAAGTACAACTTTAATTCAAAAATATTTGTTGTAATAACTAAAAATTACTTAATTTTAGATGATTGTGGAAACTCAATTTGTGTGAAGCAATCCTATTAAGTCCTGGACAAGACGTTAAAAGGTATCCGTGTTATGCGACTCGATAACCGAAAGGTTCTTTGTGCACGAGAACGTCGGACCAAATTTTTTTTGCATCTTTTTTTTTGTTCAATAAACTATAATAGTTCAAAAGTATACGACAACTGAAACTTGAAACTCGATACGATAAATGAGCAAGATTTTTTCAACTTGGTTCTTATAGCACACTAAAAATCGACTGCGTCATTTTTTCAACTTGACAACAGCATTGATGTATTGACAATATGTATTAACATTTTCTTAATAATTTTATTTACCTTAATATCTTTTACATAAAATTTTTTGTGTATGTGTTAAGCACTGGGTTTAAATCAGGGTTTCCTAAAGTAAGCAAATTAAAAATTTTGGGCAATTTAAAAATTTTAAACTTACACTAGACATTCTTGAGTTGCAGATGAAGAGCAAAAATAAAAACAAAAAGTCTTATGCGTTTGTATTAGTAATTTTAGAACTTATATCAGATATTCTTGAGTTGTAGATGAAGAGCAAGAAAAAAAATCTTAGGTATTTTAAAAGGTAGTTTTTGAGTAGTTTTGTTGGAGGGGGCAATAGCTTTTTTGATTTCTTTAAAGGGGGAAATTTGAAAAAAAAAAGTTTGAGAAACCCTGTTTAAGTCTTCAAATGTTCAACTCAAAGAGTTTTCAAAACTATCATTATGACCCTTGCACCATCAGGTCCATATTTAGATATGACTTGAAGATGTTTTTTTACAAGTTTAATGCTAAGACCAGTAGTTTTTATAGTTAGAAAAGATTAAGGGCGGTAAAGTTAAAAATTCTAATGGTAATTTTTAAAAGGCCATGTATATATATATATAGTATTATCTTACAATTAACAAAAAAAAATGTTGAATTATAATTGCCACTCTTTTATTCAAAAAAAGTTCCTGAGTGGCCAAAAACAGCCTTTAATGACCTTTAAAGTGCTCTGAGTCATCCTGAGTTTTTTTTTTGAAATCCTTGAAAAAAATTGCGTCTGGCTTAAACTACTTATACCTCAGGTTCATTTATCTTCCCTATGATTAAAAGCAATTTTGTATATGATGTTCACTAAACTTGTTAGAAATACTGTTCTTAAAGATTCAACGTTTAAAGTTTAAATTATTAGAGATTAAAAATCAAAAAAATTGAGTAATCTATGTAACCACGTTAGTTAACTATATATATTTTTTAATTGACTAACTTTAACTTTACCACATGTGGTATTTAATTGAATACATTTTTATTAACTTCTATGTTTTATTTAGTTTGTTAAATAGTTAAATACAAACTCAAATCATAATAAATATTAACTTCAATTTCAAAACAAAAACCACAATGTAATCTCTAAGAATATTGAATAACTAGCCGCAAGACTAAAAAAAAATCAAATAAGTATTTCAAAATTAATAAAAACCATGTTCTTGAACGAAATTGGTTTCATAAAATAACAAAATATTGAAACTTGATTAACTGAATTTTATTCTAGATCTAAAAAAAATCTTTAATTAATTTTTTTAAAAACCTTGAAACTTTTCTCAGAGGGTAGGAGTCCAATATGCATAAAGGGACAATTATACACGAAAATGCTTTTGCACGGTGTCAGTTTTGTATTAGAGGTTTATTTTGCACAAAGAAACTTTTACACGGGTTAAAAAATTATGAATTAAAGTATTAATCAATCAAAACTAATTATTAATTTTTTACTATATTTTTATTGACCCCTAACCCTTGGTCATAATTTTATTTTACTTTCTTTTTGTTTTTTTCAAATATACTTCTATTTATTTTTTTTTAATAGTAATTTTTTTCAGGTTTTTTTTCTATCACTGCTACCCCTAACCTTTGCTCTTGGTCAGTAACTTTTTATTTTTAAATTTTTGTTTTTTTACTAGTTTATTTATTTTTTTTCTTCTATTTTTTATTGTTTTTGTTATTTTAGAAATTTTTAATAAATTTTATTTTTCTTGATTTTTTATTTCTACATTTATTTCTTTACTGTGGTCAAAAAATGACCCTTTGTTCAAAAGTGACCTCTAATGCAAAATTTTCTTAATGCAAAAATATCTCAGAGCAAAAATATTTTAGAGCAAAAATATCCCTAGATACATATTTGATCATTTTCCGTCCTTAGGTTTTTGTAAAAAACCATAACTACCCTTAAGTCATCCTGAGTTTTAAAAAAATATCCTGAGTTATCCTGAGGTTTTTTATAACTTTACAATATCCTGAGTACCCAATGTGTGTGGCAACCCTGTTTAATTTATTGACCTTTATTTAGGATTGCCAAAATCCTGGAATTTTGAACAATTACCACAAAAAAAAAACTTGGAAAACCTGAAATTTAAAAAGTTATTTATTTGTTAAGTAGAAAAATTTAGATTTTACACAAAAAATTATCATTAAGATAATGTTTTTTTGTCAGCATCAACATTTTACATATCAAAAAACACATTTAAAGTAGCTTTACAGTATTTTTTAAACAATTTATTCTATTTAACACAGTTTTATATCTTAAACTTAGCTCAAAAAAATATGCCAAAAAGTGTGTATTTTTAATAACCTGGAGAAAATTTTCTAAAAATACTTTGCAACCCTATGTATTACAGTTTTAACTACTTTGCAATAATAGTCTTATTGTGAATGGCTAATTTTCCTTACAGTAAAATTGAGTTAAATATTGTTAAAGTATCAATTTTATTATAAATGTACTTTTATTTTCTTTATAATATAGTTTATCTTCTAACATAATGATAGACAGTTAAATTATTCTTGAAGTGTATTGCTACTACAGAAAATATTTTATTTATGAACAATAAAAAGTGCTACCTCACTAAAAAATTTTAACCCACCCCTGTTTTAAAATTCTTAAAGAGTCTATTTCATAAATAAATCCTGCAGTATTTTCAAAATGTTTTTAATTTAAAATGGTGTTATTTTTGAAATTATGAGTAAAAGTAAACTGTAACTATGCTTTAAAATTGTTCATTTATATCTTTAAAAGTTGAATTAAACTTGATTATATGTTTAATGTTATGAGTAGTAAGCTTTTTTATATTTAAAAAATTTGGTTAACTAAGAAAAGTTACCTTAATTTTTAAGCATCATACTTCAGTTTTGATATTTGAATTTCATTAAGTTTTTAAGTTAAGAGTCTTTTTCTGCATAAAAACTAGTAACACAATTTCAGCTGAATATATATATATAAATAAATTTCAAACAAATATTTTTAAACTCAAAAATTCAACACTTATAATAATTTTAAAAGAAATAAAATAAAAATACCTTAAATTAGTTAAAATATCTAACATGCAATTTAAAGTAAATAAAACACATATCTAACAGTCGTTCATGTTTTTAAATAGACATTTATAGGCTTCTTTTTTCAGAGGATAATTTAGTTAGACTTTAACAACTTCTAAGGTTTGTACAACTCTCTTGGTGAAAATGGCGAAAATTCACTTGCATCATACCAGGGTTACCAAGTGGCTAATATTGTGATACCAACTGAACACTGAATACGTAACAGAAGTTTTGTCGTAGTAATATAAGTTGTAATGCTCGAGTGATTTTGTAAATGAGTGTAAAAGAATTAAAAACTAAAACGACAAACCTCATCAGTTGTTTATTTAAGCGTTTTTTTTATTTGGTCTTTAACTAAAAAACTTAAAACTCAGTATTCTCTATAAATAAGCTAGAATAAAATTCCAAAACGAATTAAAATTGGTTGCATACGTGGTAAGTATGGTTAATGAACATGTTAGAGTTAGATTCGAGCCTTTTAATTGGCAAAATTCGAACAGTTTATATTTAATATAAAAACAAAAATTAACATATAAGCTTTAAAACATATAAAGGATATTCTTTTAATAAAATACAAAATTACTTTTTTTACCTAAATTTCAAAAATATATATTAACTTTAGTATAATAAAAACTCTGCTGAAATGTCTTACTCATCATACAATATAAATCAATTCTTTTAATAAGTAAATTAGTTTTTTAAGTTGTTGTAAAGGTTAGTATAGTCACTATCACAACTCAAAAATTCATTTAACGTAACTAAAGTAAATGTAATTAAAAATAAAGTTAATTATCAAGCTTTTTTTACTTATCTTTTACTTATCTATTTTGACGTCACACCTTTTAAAATAAAAAATAACTGAGGTAGGCTAATGTTTATTAAAGTTATTTTTTTAAAAGGATGCTACTACAAAAAAATTAAAAAATTAAAATTAACTAGTAGTATAGCTTATTAAACGACAAAAAAAGACGCTCAAAGTATTCTGTTAAGGACCTGTTGCACGAGCAAAATTTCGAGTATCAAATCATACTGAACAACTATATTACAACTACTTTATAAAAAAAAAACATCAAAACCTGAAAGAATTTTACCACTCGTACAAATGTGAGTTTTTCTATTTTACCAAAAGAAAAAATGTATTGGTACAGAATACTTTTTTTTAAGGTAGAGAAACATTAGAGAAAACACTCTCGCCTCTGCAACAATAAACGTTTTCTGAAGGTCAAGTGAGTGATTTTGAGCTCATCATGTGTTACTTCACCTGCACTATCTTTCATTTATCAATTAAAAAGTTTACTTTTTAATAAAAAAAAAAAAAAACTAAATCTATCTATTAACAAAAAAAAAGTAGAACTTTTATTTAACAAAAAAAAACTAATCTTAACCCTTTATTGAAAAAAACGCTAGTGACACGTCGTTTGAACAAACAAGAATCAAGACTTAAAACACAATTATTATTTACGGAACATTTTTATTTAAGTCGTCAAGCTTAAGATAGTTTTAAAACCTAATATTTAAGTTTTTAAATTTTAGAAAAGTAAAATAGTATATACTAATTAATTTGACATAAATCATGTCATATGATTCATATTTGTTCTATAGTTTTTTGAACGACAAAAAAAGCGCTCAAAAAGTTTAATCCAAGGACCTAGAGTAGAGAAAAAACTTTTCAGTTATCGAGTCGTACACCATTTAACACCTTTTAACGTCTTGTCCAGGACAATGTTACTTTTGTTGACTACTTAAGATAGTATAACAAAAAATGTAACCATTAAAAATTGTCTGAAAATATTCCATTAGATTGAAAAAAAAGTAAACTACTGACATTTAATACACAGAGTTTAAAAATAATGTAAAGTCTATGAGTCAACCGCAAAAACAGAAAGTTTACTTAAAGGTCAGTCTGTACTTAACCTTTTGTACTTTGATTTATTATCTGTTTGTTTTACTTATTGCATCATGTACTTATTGATTTACTAATATCATTTATTTTCATTCTAAATACACAATTACGCATAGCCGATCCCGGCTGATAGCGGGCTTTTATTTTTTATACTTTATAGGTCTTTAACAAAATAACTATCCTAAATTTGACACAAAATTTTATACTATTCTGCTTTTCGATGTATATTCAAATGTTTAGGAATAATCTTAAGATTTTCAAATAATAAAATCTAAATAAGTCTCCTAAAAATATGAGAAAGTGATAACTGCCATAATTAAGTATTACATTTCTGTTGTAGTTTGCTATTTAAAAAAATATTTTAAGCTTGTACGCTCTTCAATCATTCATTATCATTACTTAATTTCAATTAATAACAAATCATTAAAAAAAGAACTTAAAAAAATCTACCCAGCAAAATTAAAGTTTTTTTGTTCTATTTTACTAAGGCTTTATTCAGTACTTGATAGCGATGTTAAATTCCTATAAAAAGTTGTTTTATAGTGAGTGCTAACGGCTTAGAAAGACAAAAAAGTTAATACACCTTTTTAAATGTTGTATACTTCATTTATACGACTCTATAACCGAAAGGTTTTTTTTTTGTACACCACGTCCTTAGACCAAACTTTTTGAATGCTATTTTTATCGTTCAATAAATAATTTATATACTTAATATATTGATAACAATATAGAAAATTTAATATATGAAATTTACTGGTAGAAAATTATTTTAGAATTTTAATATGATAACACCCAATTCTTATTTAAACAAATTTCCAATTTAACTTGTTTTTTCTTATTTTTAAGTAACTTCAAATTTTTTTTGTACTATATGTAATAAATGCACCTAAGTGCTTTATTTATGCTGATTTCAGTAACCTAAGTACTCTTAGTTCAGCCTCAACAAAACCAACCGTATTTTATATGACTTATGTAAAGTAAATTTAAAATTAAGTATAAAAATTTATAAGTACTTTTTATTATAAAGACTAACAATTGTCTTTAATAATGTATTCTTACTATTTTATTGTGTTCTAACTTTGTTATAGCCATCAGATACTTTAGTTTTAGAATAGTTGTTCTAAACAAATACTATATACTACTATATTAAGTAACTTAACAATCTTCGTACAAAAGGAAGAAATTAACTATACTATACTTTTTAATAGTTTTTGTTAAATTAAGGTTTAAGTAATGCTGGTATGATGAAAATACTAAACAAAATTATACATTAAGTTCATACTCTTAAACAAAGATTCAACTTGAGTTTATCTAATATTTCATTAAGCTTATTTAAGGAAACGAAAATTTTTTATTGTTTAAATAAAAAAATATATTTCATTTAGATAAATGCTTTTTGATATGACATTAAATAAACTGTTGTATTTATATTTGGTAAATGCTGGATCACTCAATTTATAAATTGTAAGCTTATTGACCTAAATGATTTTGTAACTTTCTAACTGTCAAAACAACAACTTTAAGTATTACAACATACTCTAAAATTAAAAATAAATAAAAACAACTAAATAACATTTGCGAGCTATCAATTAAAATTAAAAACTAACAAATAGTTTCAATACAAATTAAATTAGAACAGATGAATCAAACAACTAAAATGTAAAAACTTGTGATGAAATTACGGATTCTTTTTACCTTTTAAAATTATTTTATTTTGATAATAAAAAACTAATCCGTTAAAACTAAATCTTTATAGTTTTGATAGGTAGCTGTCAAAATTGCACGAAGGGACAAAATTGCATGAGAGCACAAAATTACACGAAGATACTTTTTTGCACGCAGACACTTTTGCACGAGTAGACATTTTTGCACGGGTTTCTTATTATTTTATTAATTTTTTTATCAATTTTTTATTATAATTCAACTTGTTTTGTATCAAACAATTTAAAGTTCTCGACTTAAATGTCTTTAAGGAGATTTATATCCAATACTCATTTTAACAGTTTATTACTAACAAAACAATGTTTCACTCCTATACTTGCATATAGGAGATCCTCAGTTGATGTAAAGAGGTCTGATAGGTCTCAAGTTTAGTATATTTAAGATTTATTTTTGCTTTTAAACTACTAGTTTTTATTTTTGTTTTACTTCCATTTATTTTGTTCAAAAATTTTTTCAGACCTATTTACAACAACTGAGGATCTCCTATATGCAAGTATAGGAGTGAAGCATTGTTTTGTTAGTAATAAACTGTTAAAATAAATATTGGATCAATTTTTTATGTTACATTTTTTCTTTAATATAGTTTTTTTTTTTTTACTATCACTGTTACCCCGAACTTCGGTCTTTTTTTTTATGATAATTTTAATTAATTACTTTCATATTGTTATTTTTACTATCATTGTTACCCCTGACCCTTACCCTCGGTCAGTAACTTTTTTTTTATTAAATTATCTTTTAGTCTTTTTTATGTTTTATTTTTACTCTCCTGCAAAAATTGACCCTTCGTGAAAAATCGTCTTCGTGCAATTTTGTCTTCGTGCAATATTGTCTCCATGCAATTTAGAACCGTTCCCATTTTTGATACAGCAAACTTTTTTAAGTTTACAATCAGGCAAATAATGAATAACTATTGAATTAACTATATTTATACAGATTAAGTTCTGATAAGCGTTATGGAACGTCTAAGCATTTTAGATCAATTTCATGAATTATGATTCAGTGTATGTTGACTTAAGTACTAATAAAAAATGTTTTGTATTCAGTTTATTTATATTTCTTTTCAAAAAACTTTGGCAAAAATAAACTTTATAATTTTTAAATCAATATTTAAGATTTACTTCGAAAAAATATGCAAAAGATCTAGAGCTACTTGTAAAACTTGCATATATTTTTGTTATTGCTATCCTTTTTCATAACAAAGCCATAAACCCTCTATTAAGTGATGATAGTACCAAGAGTAAGAGGTAACAGTGATAGTAAAAAAAAATAAAATAACAAACAAATAAATTAAAGTTACTGACCAAGTTTAAGAGGTAACAGTGACAGTAAAAAAAAAGAAAAATAAAAAGAAATTGTTTTTAAAAAAATCAACGCGTGCCAAGTGTCTTCGTGCAAAAGTGTCTCTTCGTGAATTTTTGACACATACCCTTACGCCAACTTTTTTACATGCCTTCGTATAAATAAAAATCATAAAACTATTAAATATTAAGTAGTTAGAAACATTATTTTTCATTAGTACCACATAATTTTTATTTGTTAACGAAAATTGTTCAATCAACACTGTTAAATGCTTTACTTAAATCAAGTAATACCAGTAAAACTGCTTCCCTTATAAGAATTTTTTAGGCCCCTTCTCAAAATTTCTACATTTGGTGTCATTTCTACAAAACCATGGTAGATGTTGGTTATTTGCTAAACAAAACATGCAAACTTTACTTACAGTTTCTTAGAATTTAAAACGTGTTATGCTCTATAATCTTTATCTTTTAAAAATTTTACGAGAACAAAAACGTATCTTATTCTATTTTTTAGTTAAAAATATTCACATATATATTAAAATAGTACAGTGCCACGCCTTTTTAGTTTTTTGTTGAAACTCGCCAATAAAAACAAGCAGAACAACATAATTTATATAGGCTTAACTAGTACAACATTTAATGTTAGATACCGGAATTACAAGGCAATTTTAAACAATTAACTAACAAACGAAACTGAACTATCAATTTACATATAAAAACTAAAAGATACAATTATAGACTTTGATTTAAAGTTAGATATATTCTGCAGAACTAAAACAAAACCAAAAAATAACAACACTTGTAACTTATGTAGTTTAAAAAACTACGAACTCGAGGAAATTGAAAAAAGAAATAACACTAAAAAAAAAAAAAGACAACCCTGCCTACACAATCAAAATATGTACATAATAAAAACAAAAAAACATAAAACAATTTTCAAAAATGAAGTAATATAAAACATAAAATTAGAATAAACGACACAAAACATAGATCTACTTCTAAAAAATTTTTATACTTTACAATATGTATTTTTATGACGTTTAAAAAACTTTTTTATTATATATTATAATTTTCTCTGAAGAGACGTTTTAAGCGTTGAAACAATTGTAAACAAATTGAAGAATAATTATATCTTTAAGTTATTAACTTAATATATTTATACATAAGATGTAACGTTAAAAGGCGTTAAATCCTGGAGATCCTGATAATCTAAGCTTATCGGAATGTATGCCACAGATGTTTTGACACAAAAACATCTGTGGTACATTTATACATGTAATTATTTATTTGATTATATAAAAAACAACAGTTTAGTTAGACGACCGTTTCGTATACGAGAAATAAAACATTATATACTCCTCAGTAAGATAAAGTTTATTACTACAACATTAAACTAAAATTTAGAACTAGAAAATGTTTTTAATAATTATGACGTAGTAATAATAGATAGAGTTTATTGTACAGTAAGCTGAGTTTGAAATAAATACGCTGAATTTGTTAGTTTAGCATTTTAGAAAGTTTGAAAAGGGTTATATTAGAAAAATGTTTTTAACTATTCGAAACATTTTTAAAACTATTCGTGTTTTCAGCTTAATTTTACTTTATTTTAATATTAAGTTAGTTTCAATTTTTATAAAAAAGTATTTTTGGTAATGAATGCATATATTTTTTCTTTTTTTGTTTAGTATTATGTTCTTGCCTGATTTATCAATTTCTATTTTTTCTTAGTTACAAAGTTTGCAGCCGAATTTACTATTGAATTTTGATTTTGTCCTGTTTAATATTTCCCTTTTAATTTTGTAGTCTGTATTGTGATCTTTTAAATTACAAATATAGTTACTATATATATATAGATACATATACATATTACTAGTTTTTTGAAGTCTGTTGATGGTGAGGGAGGCTCTCCACTTTTCGGAGGTGCAAAATATAAAATTAAAATACACAAAATAAACTTTTGCTTGGGGCAGTTGTTTCTGCGTTTAATACGCGTCTTCAGCCAAGTTTTATTCAATGAAAAGCAAAATTGTAAGTACAGCAATAAAATTATACAAAATTAGGTATTACGTAATAATAGAATAGATTGTTAATAGTTTTGTCAAAAAATAACTGAGTTTTTAGATAAATTGTTTTCGATAATGTATGCAGCCAGTTTGTAATTCGTTTCTTTTGTTTAGAGATTCAGATTTTTTAACTTTTAAAATTTCGATTTTTTCCGCATTGCACAATTTACATCCGTTTTTTAAATTATACTTATTTTTCGTTCTTGTTAATATTTCCCACTGAATTTTAAAATTGACTTTGTAATATTTTATTTTCCAAATGTACTGCGATACTGTTGTCGTATTTTTATATTTTTCGTGTTTGACACTGTACTTGTGCTTTGTGTAGCGATTCTTGAACGATAGTCCAGTCGAGCCAACATAAAACTTAGTCTGATTTTCAGTTATGACTGTCGCTTTATATATAATATTTCCCATTAGGCAACTTCCATTTACTGGACATTCTTGTTTTTTGCAGTCACACATTCGCCTCTCTTTGTCCTGCGTGTCTAACATCTTTCGATTGTGTGCCATTATAAGTTGTTTCATGTTTGGCATGCAGGAATAGGACACTTTTAGTGTCTTCCTGTTAAAAACTTTACAACATGGATGGTCTTCAGTAAAGCTTTTGTCCACAATCTCTAGAAAGCGCTTCCCAACCCGTGTTGCCACACTTTTGCAAAATGGAGCATTGAAATATAAAATATTTCTTCTCTTTCTTTTCTTGTTCTTACCCTTCTCGCTTTTGTGGCTGTAGGCTAACTCGTGATCGTACCCACTTTCTCTTATAGCTTTCTGGTATTGTTGGGTTGTTTCCTTAAAAATGCTTTGACTGCTAGAAATCTTCTGGAGGCGGTTATTCACTGCGACCGGTATGTGTTTTAACACATGCTCTGGATGGTTTGACTTGCTATTCACATAAACTGTATGCGCATTTGGTTTTCTATACGGCTTATGGCTTTCATTTTGAAGATCTAAAGTTACATCTAAGAAGTCTGTTACAAACAGATTGGCTTCGATGGTGACATCAAAACCAATGTTTTTAAAGACTTTTCTTAAATGTTTGACTTTTCTTTCCATATCTGGTCCCAGTAGAATGTCCACCACTGCTAAACCATCGTCACGGTATATACCAAAGTTACCATCTCTAAAGATTTTTTCCTTCTTCAATATATCTAAAATATATAGACCAACCAGTTCGCAAATTTCTGCGCCATGAAAGCTTCCCATTGGTACATCAAAGCTGTTCTTGTTATGCTTTTTCGACCATGGTTCACCCTCGTGGAACAGCACTGATTTGCAGCAATGTCTGATTAGCTCTTTTTCATTCTCCGTGATTTTAGTTAGGCCTGCAGCAAATCTGAAGGAGTTTTCCAAAATTGTTGCTGAGATGGCTGGATAAAAGCTCACTATATCAAATTTGATAAACCTTGAAGTTGATTTATTGCTTAAGCTATTGAACCACTTCAATACCTCATAAGTGTTTTTCCATTGTATTAAATTACTTTTTGATCTTATGAAATTGTTAATCTTATCTAAATTTGTTTTTGCAGGTTTGCCAATATAAGTTTTCGCCGGATTAATTATTCTACAACTAAGTTTATTTGGGAAGTTTGGTTTATGATCTTTTAAAGTAATGTAACATCTTTGTTGAGAAAGTTTGGGAATTTTACCTTTTATTTTGTTTTTCAAAACTATTTCCTTTGCTTCATTATTAATTTTTTTATTATATTATTAATTTTAATAATTTTTTAATTATTAATTAATTTAAATATTTCATTATTAATTAATATTAAAAGTTTTTGTTTTTGCAGATAAATCTCACAGCCTATACAAAATTAGTCCTGATAAGTATAAGAAATTAACTACAGAAAACATCACATCTCCATACAAAAAATCTGAAAAAAGTCTCATCGAAAAAATAATAATGAAGCAAAGGAAATAGTTTTGAAAAACAAAATAAAAGGTAAAAAAGAAACGAATTACAAACTGGCTGCATACATTATCGAAAACATTTTATCTAAAAACTCAGTTATTTTTTGACAAAACTATTAACAATCTATTTTATTATTACGTAGTACCTAATTTTGTATAATTTTATTGCTGTACTTACAAGTTTGCTTTTCATTGAATAAAACTTGGCTGAAGACGCGTATTAAACGCATAAACAGCTGTCCCAAGCAAAAGTTTATTTTGTGTATTTTAATTTTATATATACATTTATATATATATAAAGGTTTATTTAAAGATGTGAAACTTAAAGGACTCGAGTTTCGTGCCTATGCACTCATCAGCTTCAAAACAAGTTGAAAATAAAGCACAAAACAAAATCACGAACGAAAGTTAAATTTTTTTTGCATAAATAGATTATGACGTAATTTTGAAACTATCAAAATGTTTTGTGCTTTATTTTAAACTTGTTTTGAAGCTGATGAGTGCATAGGCACGAAACTCGAGTCCTTTGAGTTTTACATCTTTAAAAAAACCTTTTTATTAATAAAGCCCTCAAGGTGGGCTCAGTGTGAAAAAATTTAATTTATTAAGCTAAATAACTTAATTCTACATATATATATATATTTTAGTGATTATACAATATATCAGTTTTTACATATGTTACACACATAAAGTATTGATATATTTCTTTCAAAGATCAAAAAATAACTTAAATTTTTTATATAATCAGAAGGTTATTAATGTAAAAAAATATGAATGAGCAAAGAGTAATTAACAATACATTAGTAGTTTAGATAAAACTAAACTAAAAAAAACAAACGTAATGATTTATGAAACTATTTAAGAAAAAAGAAGCACTTTAGTCAAGAACTTTATGTTTAAACAAATTAGGTTTTCTTAATACAATACATATAGCCAAAAGTTTGATTAAATCAAAAATTTTAAATTTGTTCAAACTATAATTACTTGATTAATATTCAAGATCTACTTCGAAAAAATATGCGAAAGATCTGGAGCTATTTGTAAAACTTGCATATATTTTTGTTTTTGCTATCCTTTTTCATAACCAAGCCATAAACCCTCTATAAGTAATGATATAATAAATTTGTACAGTTTACCAAACTTATAGACTTATACTAAACATTTAAAATATTAAGCTGGTGGTATGATACGAAAATATATTAAAATAGGCTCATAAAATTGGACATAAATTATAAAACACATAACTATTCAAGAATTATAACTATTAAAAACTTAAAGAATTATTCTAATAAGTTTCGTTATTTATCTTTCTTTTATAGAATTTTTTCATAATTTTACTTAAAACTGCTAATTCCTATTATCTTCAAAGATTTATCAATCCTCGAAAGTTAACTATTTCTTTCTGATTGCATTTAATTCTGCTTCACAGCAATTATAACTATTTATCAAAATTCATGACTAATTGTACAGTCCTGATTTTAGAAAAAAATCTATTTACTAGGAATGGGTAAAAACTGCACGAAGACAAAACTGCACGAGGGGACTAAATTGCACGAAGAGTCAATTTTGCACGAGGGGACTAAATTGCACAAGTTACAATTTTGCACGGAGGGTCATTTTTGCACGAGAGTAAAAAAAAGAGAAAATAATATATATCAAAATCAAAAACAGAAAAAAAAAAAGGTAAGTTTAAAAAAACAAAAAGATACTAACCGAGGGTAAGGGTTAGGTTAGGGGTAACAGTGATAGTACAAAATAATGATAACAAAAATATAAAAATTAATTAGTAAGAAAAAAGGTACCGACCGAGGGTAAGGGTTAGGAACAACAGTGATAGTAAAAAAATAAATAAATAAACTAACTTAATTAAAATTAATAAAAAAACTAAAAAACAATTAAAAATTTAACTCGTGCAAAAATGTCTTCGTGCAAAAGTGTCTTCGTGCAATTAAGTTTCTTCGTGCAATTTAGTCCCCTCGTGCAAATTTGTCAGCTCTTGCAAATTTGACACCTACCCCTATTTAATATCTGCAACTAAAATATTTCTTATAAATCTTTTATTTATACTAACTTTATTAAAAATTTGATACCAAAAATCATAAAACCTTCGGGTACTTTTGAACTGCATTTTAAACGACTTGTTTCACTGCTCAAAATAAATAAGTTATACTAAGTCTTGGGAGTTCTGACTGCTTTATTATCTAAATCTGCTAATCTTTTCAACTTTTGAGCACTTTCAATTTTTTACAGGCTTTGCTAATCTAAATCTAATAAAAAACATTGCCAAACTAAGTTAAAGTGTTGTAAAAGCATAACTTGCATTAATCAATATAATAATCTTAATTTTAAAGTAGAAGAATTTAAGAAAATAAAATTGAAAATAAATTATACACTTGTGAAATAATATTATAATAGGTTGTAGATTAAGTTTATTTAATGTTAAATAGTATGCCTAGGTAATAAAGTTCAAACTTTTACACGACAAAATAGAAACATAAACAAATCGGCAAAAAAATAATAAAAACATAGTTACATAATTTAAAAAATATATATATAAAACCTAATTAAAAACGGTAAGTAGTAAAAAAGTTAGTTTAGTTAAATTGATTCACTCATTTTTGAAGACATAAAAAAAACTTTAAATAGCTATAACACTTTTTTATAACTTTGAAGTTAACTTTAAATTATAAGAAACAATATCAAAAAGTCCTATAAATTTTTTTGCACACAATTGCACATTGTCATGTTTTTTATCCATTGATATCTTTTTACCAGATCAGAACACTAAAACCCATTGCTATACAACAAACTGAAACGTAAGGAGATGCTCTTTCGCCTTAAAAATAATCAGTTTTATTCATTTATACAAATTTATTAAATGTTTTTTAATATGAAGTTTAGGAAGTTTTAATTAATTATCAACAAATTGATCAAATTTTAAAACTTATATTAATCATAAGTTAAGCTTCACAATTTGCAAGTTAAACTGTAGCAAAACTTTTACAAAAAAAGTACAAACTAAAACATATGAACTAACAATAATACTTGATAAAAAATAATTTATAGTAAAACAACTTAATAAAAAAGTTTACAAACTGTTAACACTGTGAGATCAGTTTAAAAATTTTAATGCACCTTTTACCACTTGTATATTATAGTCCTTTTTTTAATACCTTACTTAACGTTTCTTCAAATTAGCAAATATTTGAAATGAAGAGATTAAGGCTGTACATATTTTAACAATATTTTATTAACCGTATTTAATAACTATTTTCTAAGTTTTTACATATATCACTGTTAAAGTATATCAAAGTAATTATCAAATTTAAACATTTATTTTTTAAAAAATATAATATATTCATAATTTCTATTAATTTCAGTTAATTAATTCATTAAAAAAATTGCAGTTAAAAATTTAAGATGTTAATAATTCAATAAAAATTAAATGATAAGATAATTAAGTTAAAAAAAAAGGCTTTTATCAAACTATAAATGTTTTGCTTAATAAAATTAAAACACACATAAATTAATATCTAGGACTATTTACATACCAAAGTATGTACATTTTTTGATGTGTAGATTATATTTTAACCGCAGACTATACAAATTTAAGTATTTGGAGGTTTTTAAAACAAACTAATTTAAAACTTTTATATTTATTATAATTTTTTACTAGTATGGTTAGTACTTAAATTTCATAATATTTTTTGATCACATATAGCATTTTAACTTAAACAAGTTCGTATAATTAACCAATATACTAAATATTTTAAGTATACACTACATTTATGGCTATGGTTTATTAGTTATATTTCAATAAGATCCTAACTTTTTTTATTATGTATTATGTTTATATTTTAAAAACTCTTTGTTTTAAATAATAAACTTCTTGTATAAGCAATGTTCAAACTTCAGAGTAACCCTATCATAATACTATAACTTAGCTAAATGAACCGTTAAATATGTAAAAAAATATAACAGGAAATAAATTATACATTCAAAAGATTATTATTAGAAATTTACAAATAGTATATAAGTTTTAAAAAGAAAATTCTTATAAACTAAATTTTTATAGTCAACAGCTAAGATATATTAAAATTATTATTTAAGTGAATACAAAGCTGATATATTATTTATTTAAAAATGACATGCTAAAAAACTATGATCATTATAAAATAGCGTTGACAAGTTTGAATTGATAGTTTTAAATACAACAAAGTCAAGTACAGTATAACCAAGCGTTTTAAGTAGTATTAAAACTAATTAAGTGTTAACTAGAATAAAAATGATATAATATGTAAATAAAACCTTAGTTATAACTGCAATGTACAACTAAAATAATATATTTTATTTGTAATAGTAACCTTTCAGAGATGATTAATTCATATTTTTGCTAAGCAAAAAATAAAAATAAAATAAAAGCGAAACAAAATAATAGAATTTCAGGAATCCTATGAACCTTATATTTCTTAAATAATATCATAACTAATATACACTTTAAACATATGGATCTAGTTTTCTGATTAACTTATATGCTAATAAAGAAATTTTCATGTTTTAAGTTGTTTTATTGAAAAAAATAAATATAGTCTTTCTAAGTTCTAAGTTATTAGATAGATTTAAAATTACTTCAAGACGTTACTATCACAGTACAAAACAATTTGACATATTACAAAATAGTACATTTTAATAAACATAATATAAAATATACTTTGGATTAAAAACTTATGCTTGTAAACCTATTCTCGCAGCTTTCCAAAACAAACCAAGTACTCCAGTTTTGTTTTTATCAAGTAAATTAGGCATAAGAGATCTTATGTAAGCACAAGTACATATTACAAGAAGAACTATTGTAAGCATCGACTGAAAGTTGAAAATTGCCACCTAAAAAATAAGATGTAAAGTTAAAAGGCGTTAAATCCTGGAGATCCTGATAAGCTAAGCTTATCGAAATAAATACCACAGATGTTCTTGTGCTAAAACTTTATTTCAACTAACGGCGTTTCACTGCTCTCAAATAAATTTAAGAACAGATCTACGGAGTCTCAAAAAGGTCTTTTAGAGAATCCGTAGATCTGTTCTTAAATTTATTTGAGAGCAGTGAAACGCCGTTAGTTGAAATAAAGTTTTAGCACATGAACATCTGTGGCACCTAAAAAAATATTAAATTATGTGACATAAAACAAACTTTAACAAAAAATATTAAAAAAAAACTGTAGAACATTTAATCAAATTATACAAAAAATTTTTGCTAATTAAAAATATATTTAGTAAAAACTCTTAAATGGGTATGTGTTTTAAGAGTTCAGTGAAACTTATAAAACTTGAACAAAAAAATTTGAAAATCATTTAGTTTATAGTTTATAAAAAGTATTAAAAAAAATGGTAATATGTAAACCAAAATAAAACTTCTAATCATTTTTTAAAATTCTTTATCAACCAAAAAAAAGCTGGTTTAACTTCAAATACTTTTTTATGTAGTAGGACAACAACAAAAACAACTTACCATAGTGTTTTTTAACTTTTGTATGACCACTAAAAAACTATACTAATTTGTTTAAGTAGCTGCAAAAACAAAAAACATATTTGTTAAAATAAAAACTTAACACTGTTTGTAATAACTGTATTTTTTTAGTTGTGTAAATAAGTAAATTTCAAAATATTCTAGAACTATTACACTATTTTTGAATATTGGTCATATGACTTTTATTGAACTAATAATTTATCTATTTAACTTTTAATAATTATAAAAATTCAAAATTGTATTAAGGCCATAGGGGGGGTAGAAGCCATTTTTTGACCAAAAATAACATATAGACTTATATTATAGTAAATTTCATAATCTTTCAGATGCTTTTTTTTAGATTTTAAAAATATTAAGTAACTTTTTTTTTATGACCGGTTATATAAAGGGTTGTCTTTATAAAGGGTATATAAAGGGTAACTTTAAAGCTGTTTTTCTCGAGTTTTTAAAAACGGGCTTTAAAATCTATCTTCTCCTTCATTTTTCAAGCAATCTTCTTCAAATTTTCAGGATATGTTCCTTACATTATAAGAAAAAAACGTTAGTTGTGAATTTTAATAATTTTTAAAAATAAAAATTTTATGACAAAAAAAAAAAAAAGTGATTTTTTATCAAAAAAACTTTTTTTTTTCAAAAAAAAGGTATTTTTACTTGAAATTTTTAAAAGTCACAAATAACGTTTTTTTGTTATTGTATAAAGAATAGACTGTGAAAGTTTGAAGAAGATTGCTTAAAAAATGAAGGAGGAGATAGATTTTGAATGCATTAGTCTTTTTTCGCCGTTTTAGTTTTTCCTTCCCCATAAGGAACCTGTTATGCGGCCGGACTTTGGCCGGTCACATCTCAAAAACTAATTCGAATTTTTAAAAACGGTAAAAAGCAACTTGAAGCTTAGTAAAAACTCTATAAAATAAGATCAACTTGTAAAAAACATGGACTACCCCCCCCCCCCTATGGCCTTAAATTGTGCTTTTTATAAAACTTTAATAAATGTCAAAACCTTTGTATATTTTAGGAGCATTTTGTACTTAATAACTTATGTTAAAACTTTTAAATGATTGGCAAAAACTTTACATTAAAACCAAAAATTAAAGTACTGCTAATAAACATACATCTAATTAATTTGACAAACTGAACTTTTTTCAAATCAAAAATTATAGTAGTTCACAGAACAGTTATCAAACTCTTTTAGTATTCAAAGAAAAATTATTTTTGCAGTTAAAAAGTACTGCAGAATTAATAAAAATTTCAACTATTTTTGAGTTATTTTCAATTTGGATAGCTCAACAAGAACAATTTTGCAACTGTTCAGGGTTCCAACAGGTTTTCGAGAAATTTCTCACAGGTTTTCTGAATTTCTTCCAGGATTTTAAAAGTACACACTTTTAGGTCTATTTTTAGTTTAAGGTTAGGTACTATTTTTAGTATAAAAACTTTGAAAAGAAACTGTAAAACTTCTTAAAAGGTGTTTATCAATTTAAAAAATTTTATGATGACAATTTTTTATAATATATATCACAGATTTTTGTTTCAAGTCAAAACTTTTTTACTTAAAATGTAAAAATTGTTTAAAGTTTTAGGTTTTTTAAGGTTTTTAGTAGTTTTTGTTCAAAATTTCACGTTTTATTCAGAATTCAAGGTTTTGTGACAAAATGTTAAAATTTTTGTTAATAGTTTTTTTCTAATAATCATCTAGCCTTAGCATTATACGCCTAATAAAAAACTTTACAAAAAATAAGTGTTTAGTTTTAATTTTACCTTGATTAATCAGTTTAGATTAGTTTATTACAAACATTTTGTAAACTTGATAAATAATTTTGTTTCAAAATTAATCTCAAATATTGACACACAAAAGTTTCAAGATTTTTAACAACTTTTTATTTATGCTTGAAAACTTTTCTTTTCCTTATATTTTAACATTTATATTTGAACTATATTTACTATTCATATCTCAGTAAAGGAGTAACGGTCTTTTTATATACAGGTATTTGATTTATGCTTTGTAGGCAACAGTTAACACATGAACTTTTAACTGTTTAAGAAAAACATTAGTTTGATATATAAAGAACTTAATTTATCAATACAGAATTAATTATTTAAAATTAATCAATAATATTTACATATGTAGCTCTGATAAAATATATATTAATTTCAACTACAGCCATTGCATTTATGTAAATGTTTTTTGAGAAAACTTATATAATTGAAAACTTATTGGTTGTTATAACTTATAACAAAACTAATTTAAGAAAAAATACTTTCTTCAGCCAAGAAAGATTACAAGCCATCAAGAAATAAGAGCTATAAGAAAAAATAAATTTTGTGTCAATATGATCTTCATGTAGTTAAGTATAAATATTTAAACAGCAATGGGAGACAAACAGCTTAAAAATCTAGTATAACTTTTCTAATACTGTTTGTTGCTGAAAAAGAATACTTTTTTTGTTTGATTAACTAAATTAGCCATTTCCTACCTACAGCCAGTAAAATAGCTCTTAGTAGGTAGGAAATGGCCTGCAACATATATTTTAGTTAGAAAACATTTTGTTTTAACTTAATAAAATTGAACTTTTTATTTTTAATAACAAATATCTGAAAATGTGCTCTTAACTTTTGTTTTACTTATTCTACTTTTTTATACTAACTTTATTTGGGAGGCTTTTAAATTTCATAGAATTAAATTAAGCTCAGTTGTATATTGAATTCTAAAAAACCTTATCATTATGTTCCTTTTTATGATTATAAATTTTATAATTTTAATTACTTTGTATAGCTTTGTTATACTTTTTGTAAATTTCTTTTAAGTTTTCTGAGTTTCTTCTAGGTTTTTAAAAAACAAGTTTTTTGGTCCATTTTTAGTATAAAATTTTTGAAAAAGCACACATCTTTGAATCTATTTTAGTTTAAAGTTAAGTTTAAGGTTAAACACTATCTTAAGTAGTATAACACATTGAAACAATACTGTAAAGCTACTTAAAATGTGTTTATTTACAAAAAAAAATTTAATGATGACCAAAATTTTTTATCTATATGATATATTTTTTGTGTTAAATCAAAACTTTACAACTAAACATGTAAAGATTGTTTAAAACTCCAGGTATTTAAATGATTTTTATTCATTATTCCAGGTTTTTCCAGTTCTCTTTTTTTTCAAAACTTCTCAAAATCAAGATTTTTCCAGGTTTTGTGGCAGCCCTGGATTAAGTTATAAAAACTATCTTAAAAGTAGAACAATATTAAAAGGATACTGTAAAGCTACTTTAAATATGTTTTTAAATGAAAAAAAAATTAATTATACAATTTTTTATGGTAGATTTTTGGTGTCTAACAGAAATTTTGTAACTTTTCATGAAAAATAGCTTAAAATTTCAGGCTTTTTATGTTTTTTTTTGCTTAAGTTGACAAATTCCAGGTTTTTTTTACAAACCTGTATACAACAGGGGTTGGCAGAAGAAAAAAGTAACAAATTGACAATGCTTAAAACAAGCAAACTTCAATTGTTATTAAAGTAAGAGATAGATTAGTTTCAGAATAAAACACTAAAAACTTAGATTTCTTTTTGTCACAAAATTATACTTAAGTAATTAAAATATAACTTAGATTGCAGTCTCTATAAGTTCTATATCTTTTGAGACATCCTCAGTAAATAAGTTTCCTATACAATCACTTTAAGAAGGAATTTTTTATTGCTAAATTTATCATAAATTTTAAAAATTTGCTAAAATTGTTTCTTTTGCTCTATTTCATAACAATTAATATCAAATTTTGAGGAAGTGATATTTGCAATATGAGGAAAAACATGTTGTATTATTTTCAATTGAAAATAAACGTTTTATGACCACAAATTAAAAAATTATCAGACGTAAAAGAAACAATATCATTACTTAAAATTTAAAAAATATGTAATAAAATTAATTAAAGATTAGACCACCTACATGACTACGACTAGTTTTAATGTTTAATGTTTACATAAAATAATTCAGGTTAGGGTAAGTGGACAGGTAAACATTGTTGGAGAAAAAATACTTTTTTTAATCTTTTAAAAAATATGCTGATTTGTTCAATCACATGTTTTGGTGTGGCATTATAATTACTAAGTAAGTCAACTTAAACTTCTGTTTTTAAGATCATCAGTAATATATATATATATAAATTTAATAAAATAAACTTTTCTAAAATTTTAGTTTCAGTTTTCAACCAAAACAGTACTCTCGTTAAGGCATAGGGGGTTCTAACATTTTTTTTTACTAAAAATAACATTAGCATTTATATGAAAGCTTAAGTACAAACTACAAGGCAGTTTTTATAGAACTAAAAAATCTTATTTATAGTTTTTGTAAAATGTTTCCAATACAAACGTATGAACCGCAAATTTTTTGGGAACCATTTTTAACCAATTTTCTCAAAATTTTTAATAACACTAAACATCAATCTTCTCCTTCATTTTTGAGCTAGAGACCTCAAAAAACTTTCAAGAAATATTCCATTTTAAAACTTTGAACGGATATTAAAAAATAAAAATTTCAGATTAAAAAAAAACTAAGTGGTTTTTATCTAATAAAAATTTTACTTTTAAATTTTTTTTTAACTTTTGCAACCATTCTTTTTAAATTTTATAATAGACTTTCTGTAAAATTTTGAAGAAAGTTAGTTAAAAATGAAGAAGATAGAATACTAATGAAATAGTCTTTTTTCCTGTTTTTAATTTGCTCCTTCCATTAGGAACCTACTATTTAGGTTACTAACTTTGATCACTTATATCTCAAAAATTGGTTTGAATCTTTTCAAAAACCATTTGATAGCTCAGATTATAATAAGATCAACTTATAAAAATTAAGGTAGAAATTGGCGTCCCCCTATGACCTTGAAAGTGTGTTTGCATTATATATGCAAATTTTGTTTTACTCCCAAACTTTTAATCTTGTATCTCAAAAAAAAAATTCTAAATTTCTTTAAAAAAAGTATCTCGTATTTGAAATATAAAATTAAAAATTTAATCATCTTTGAAAAACTAAGTACAATGACCCTATGGTTTATTTACAGTACTTGATTTTTTTTATAAACCAAATTCATAGATATTACTATTTGATACAAAAAAGTCAGCCAGAGTGACCAAAAACTATCCAAACTTCAGATATACACTTCTGAGCTATTCTTAATTTATCAAAAAATGTAGCATGAGCTTAAATAAAAATAATAATAATGTTGTAGACCTGAAAAAAAAGAGAAAAGTAAAAAAAAAACTTAATAGACTTTTTTTTTGATTCAAAAAAACTAGCCTGATATGTGAGAAAAATCAAAAAAGCCTCAGTGTGTTCCAACCTTAAGTCATCTAATACACAATAGTTTATTAAATAAAAACTAATAAAGCAAAAAATTGTTTTGAAGGATCAAAATTCCATCATGTTCAAGTAAACATCGAATAATTTGATAGCCTTGTTTTTTTCATTGATTACTAAATACTATCTAATCCTGGATTTTTATTTTTATTTTATTACCTTCCCATATGCTGTTAAAATCAATTTATTTTAAGTTATTTAGCTGCTGCAAACTTCATATTTTGCATTCTACCTATGCAACTTAAATCACCAAACGTCACCAGTGGCATTTTTTCAATAATAATTCACCTGCGAGCTGCAGTAGTACGGCTTATATTTAATTTACTTAAATTTAAGTTCTTTATACCTTAAGTTTTATTACTTTTTTTTTATTTAGCTGTTCAAAAAACCTATTTGTCATTTGTTTTAGTAAGGTAGATAAGTAAAGAACAAATGCGTTTTTACAAAGTTTTTAAAAGTTGGCTTAATTTTAGTAAGCTTTAAAAAAATAAAAGCATTCGTGCAATAGTTTTACTGAATCTAGGAGGTGATAAAGTAAGTCGTTTATTCAAGTTAATTCGTTATCAAACTGTACTGTACATGTATTTATTTATGGAACGGCACTTAGATATAAATTGTTCAGTTGCGTGAAGATCTAGCAAAAATGTGAGTATAAGTAATATATATTTTACTTATATTTAAAACAGTATCAATAAAACAGTTGGTTTCAAAAAAAAGGCGTAAAATCTTTCATATTCTTGACTACTAGATAGTTATTGTTTTACTCTTTATAAAAATAGCGAATCTAAAGCTTTATTCTTTTTACTAAGTTTCTTAAACTAATTTTGTTAAAAGTTATGCAAAGATTTGCAAGAAGCGTTATAATTCAGTTTAAAACTGTAAATTGTTTCTTGTACTTTACAACAGAACAGACTAATTTATTTTGATAAAAGAGTATTGAAGCCACTTTTTAATGCCAAAAACGAGTTTTATATTTTTAAATATTGCTCAACAAAAAAATCGCTAAAAATAATTAGTCCTATGACCTGGTGCACGAAAATACCTTTCATTTATCGAGTCACACACTACTTGAATACCTTTTAACGTCTTGTACAGGACAGGACAAATTGCATTTTAGATTGCACAGAATAGTATACATAAAATTAATAGAAAACTATTTTTTAAATCAATAGTTTTCTGAAAAATATCTTAAACTGATAACGAAAAAATATCTTTGCAACTAGTCTTTAGACCAGGGTTTCCCAAACTAATTTACGAAATCGCCCCCTTTTGAGAAATTTAAAAAAAATCGCCCCCCAGTATTTTATAAAATAAAGTTATTTTATTCTAGACTACGCACTTTTTAGCCGAAAAAGTTGTGTTCGAAATGTAATTTAGTCTGGTACTTCTTATGCATGCACTTTTGGGCTGTGGTAAAAGTAGTTTGAGGGCTTGAGAAAATAATTTACAGTTGTTTTTTTAATAAACTCAGTAAAGTGTATTAAAATAATTAATTAATAAAAAGCCTATGTATTCTGTAATCAATTCTCTTTAAATATGTATTGTTTTGAAACTAATGAATCCATAGGTTAGTGGTAGACAACTTTTGTAGTCAGCTAGTCATATTTACTAAAAAATCCTTTCTAGTTTTGAATTGCTAAAAAATGTACTTCGGGCTGCATAATTTAAAAATTAACATACAAGAAAATTAAAAAACTTGAGCAAAATAGTAATAAAATGATTAGTACTATTGTGATCTAGGAAGTACTACTGTAAACTAAAAACCAAAATGAAAGTGTTTTTCAAAATATTAATTATCAAAAACTAAATTTTAATTGTGTTGCACAAGTAGTTTTCAAGTTATTTAGTGGGCCGAAATTTGACTGTATCTGGAATCTTATCCCATCTAAAATCTTAACTGAAACCTGACATTATGATAATCTCTCATATAACAAATTTCGGAAATTTAGAAGTCATTTACTTATTTAAGCCGCACAATATACTTAAACTATTTTATAAATAAGCATATTGAAAAATTTCTATACCAGAGATTAAAACAACTACAAAAGAATAAATAGTTTATCTGACACATTATGGAATGAATATTAATACATCATTGCTGATCTAGTTTGAGGAAGATGGACCGACTGGTCGATTGTCTCGCATGAAAACTGGTTTAATTAATAGCTTCTATTAATATAGTAAAATTATTAATTTTCACACTTAGAAATATTATAAGCAAGTTAGTTGTAAAGTTAAAATTCAATTTTAATCTTTTAAACTATATGTTTTATAGTAGAATACCATTAAATAGTGTTTTATTTAGAATAACCTTTAAAAATTAAACCTTAACTCTAACAATTTTATTTTCTAACTAAAGAAAACTAACTAAAAAACGAACTAAAGGTTTTACGGTTATTTCTGTGAATAGAAAATAATCAATTAAAAAACTTTTTATTAGGTTAAAAATTTGTTTTGTAACTGTAGCGGTCTTTTTGATGGCTTATTTAATTCAGTTCAGAAATGATTTTTTAATCTAGCTATCAGCCTCTAATAATTTAACAGAGGAAAATTGTGAAAAATTTAAAGCTAGGATTAAACTGTTAAAATAAACAACACATTTTAACTTTCAAAATATTATGAACTAAGAAAAAACAAAAAATAGTTGTAATAATTGTTTCAATCTCCTTAAAATATACATTTTTTTAGAATAACAACTCAGCTTAGAAAGTAAAAGTAACTTTAAAATCTTTTTAGTTAAAAACTGAAGTCATTTCAAATAGAGACCTCATATCTATACTCTTTTAAAGCCAAAATAACTTTTTTTGAAATAAAAACTTTAATGGTTATCAATTTTTTTTATTTATGCAGATTCAACAAGTAATAACAAAAATCTGTCAAATAAATTACTTTCAAATAAATGTTTAAATCACTATTTTATTAATTTTTTTTGTGTGATGTAAAACGACAAATATAAACTACAAAGTTAACCAGGTCAAAGCAAAACTAGTACTAACTTTAAAATCATAAACCACTTAATTAATACAGTAGACTTCCGCTTGAGTTCACACTTTGAACAAAACCAAAAAGTGGGAACTCAAGAAAACATGATAATTGTTTATACAAGTGGAAGATTTCAATATATTATAATGCAATAATGTTATGAATAAACATAAAAACAACTAAAACATAAAATAAGCATTCATTTAAAACAATAAATCTGTATAAGCTATAAAATATTATAAATATTGTTGTTTTAATGATAATTAGTTAGTAATAGACTTTATTTAAGTCAAATTTAAGCAAGTACTTTTTTTTGGTAAAAAGTGCGATCTAAAGAGGAAGTCTACCATCATTTATATTCATTAGGCATTAAGCAAACCTGTTGTTGAATAAATAACGTAATAGATTTTTATTAAAAAAAGCATACTTAAATACAATAAAAATCAGGTTAAATAAGAAATATCCCAAAAAATGACAAATTACAAATATCTAGATAAGATCTTTTGCTAAAGATGTTGATAACTGAACTGTAAGGTTTCGCAACAACCTACAAGGAAAAGCTATAAACAACATCTAACTTCCTCCCAAATGATGGTAAAATTTTGCCTTAGTTTTTGTTGAGTCAAAAAGCTTTTTTATCGTTCTTTCGAAAAATTTACTTTAAGTTCAAGGTCAGTTTGTAAGTCTGAGAAGGTTTCCTATAAGTATACGTTTACTTCAAAAAGACTTCAGTTTTTGACTTACTGCTTCGAAGGGATCCATAATCCACTTCGTGACATTTAATCAAAAAATGTAATTAAACCGTTTATCAATGTCACCTTTAAACTGTTTCAGATGAGATGAAAGCACTTCTACATCACCTTCACTTATTTAAAGTTTTCAGTTTTCCAAACTTGCAAACTGATTATTTTTGAAATTTTTTCCATACAGTTCAAGTTGGTTTCTAAAACTGGTTATCTTACTTATGACTTTCACAAGGTTCAAGTTTTTACCTTGTAAATTTTTGTTCAGATGGTAGAACTTACCATATAAGTCTAACATATAAGCATTTTCATTTCTTTTATTTTTCTTTTAACAAGATTGTCTGCCAATACCTTATCCTTTTATAAAAATAATCAATAACTGAATTAAAAACAGCCAAAAACTTTTCTAGACAGTTTCCTTTTTATAACCATCTCACTTCTTTAAGAATTATCAAACATAAATAAAAAATATGTGAATACATGATAATCAAAAGCTACTTTTTTTAAATTTAGTAGTGCAAGCTCAAAAACAAAACTTACAAAATTTATCTTAATTTATTACAACTTTTTTATTCTATTGCAAAATTGGTTTAATATAGTTTTTTTTTGTCTAACTAAGTGACTTTTCAAGAAACAATTGGAAATATCATAGGGTGATAGTTTTATAATCGATAACATAGATTTTTACAAAGCAGTTATGATCATAAATGGCATATATGTCAGGTTATGAAATGGTGAGAGGATTTCCATTCGTCTATGACCTATGTTATTGTTAAATGAGAAAATATATGAATAAAAATATGTAAATTACTTGAAAAGAGGAGTCCTAAATTTTTGATTTTTCTAGAAATTTCACGTAAACGAAATGGACTTATTTTGTTTAAGTTTTACCTCAGGGTCAAATATTTGATAGCAGGCTAAAATAAGTAAAAAAGCAAGCTAAAAAGTGAAAACTAAATGTCTGCAAAAAATTTTAAAATCGCCCCCTTTTCGCCCCTTTACTATTTATCGCCCCCCGACATACCAAAATCGCCCCCAGGGGGGTGATATCGCCCTCTTTGGGAAACCCTGCTTTAGACTTAAAGTAATAAACATACATCTTAAGTTTAGTAGCGAAAGTTGTTCTATATCATAGTTCAGCAATTGTTAGCTGTTAGTAGTTTGTAAATAAAATAAAACTACATATCACACGTTTCACATATTTATAACGTTTTAAGTAAATAAAATCAAAAATAGTTAATTAAAAAAAAAATATTTGATATACTAACAATACTGTGAAAACTTGTATTTGTTTCTTTTATTAAACCATAACAATTACGTTGATATGTACAGGAGTTCATATATAAGTCTGAAAAGATAGTTAATAAAAAATATCGATGCATAAACAAGTTCGAAAAAATATTTCAGAATTTTTTTAACAACAATTAATCGGTGCTAAAAAAATATATTTCAACTTCAACAATTTAAAAACTTAGATTTTTACTAGCGAGTATCATACTGTTATAGTTTACTAAAAGTGTAAAACACAATGTGTTTATTCAAGCACAGCACAAACGTACGTAATTGAAGTTTTGATTTAAACTTTAAATGCATGTATTACAAAAAAAATATTTTTATTTGAAAAATAAAGAAAACGTCACGTTTAGTAGTGAACAAAAGTTAAAATATTTTAAAATAATTTTTTTCAGCTACTGGTTGCGGCAAGTAACAGCATTACTGAAAATTCCATGGTATTTTTCTTCCGTAGAGTGAACTTTTATTTTTATTACGTCATTGACTTTGTTTAAAGAAACTTTAAATTTTTCGGTGTCTGTTCTTACAGCGTTTTGATACAATAAATCATTCACATAAATTCCTGGGACCTGTTAAAATAAAACTCGTAAACCAATAGAGAAACATTAATAAACTGATTGTAAATTTTAATATTAAGCTTGAATAGTCTATATTTGTTTAAGAGTTAACAAGTTATATCAAATATTTAAGTTTTTGAATACGTTCTTTTGTTTTTTAAGCTTCTTTTAACACCTTAAAATAGAAGCGGTTCACAAATATTTGCATTTCTATAAGTAAATTGTTAAAAACATTACTATTAAGAAAAATAAAGTATAAATGTTAGATTACTAAAAATATTAAAAACTAACAAAAGTTGCCCAGCTGTCCGAAGCATCCACGTTAGTCGGAAGTTTGAATTCCACTAAACAAAATCTTTTCTCAGCAGAAAACATGGCTTTTGTTATTTTCGGCTTTCCAGGCACCAGGGAAGAGGACTTTATTTTGAAGACCTCGTCTTCAAAAACATTTTTCTCCCAAAGCGGTCCCCGATGAGTAATCTGGAATGAATTTATCAAATTATCCTAATATATTTACTTGACTCGTGTTTTTACTCGTAACAAAAAAACATATCAGTTAAATTGTTTGCATAAAATGATCTTTTTTTTTATGTCTTAATAAAAAGTTGTTACACTAGTAAAAACTTCAGACAAAATAATTTCAAAAAGAACAAGTTATTTAAGTAAACAAAAAGTTTCCTTTAATTTCATCAAGTAAACTAACAGCGAATTCATACTCAGTATCCGGTTTGAACAAGGGACCAAGAGCTTGCATGCAGAAAGACGTGTCGGTCGTTTCAAACACTGTCGCCGGCGCATCCAAGTAGACTTTTGACATTTCTTTTGAGTAGTAAGATAGATGAAAAGAGGCTGTGTACAGTTTAGTTTTTAAACTTTCTTTAGCCAATGTCTTGTCCACAATGTCAAAAGACACAAAAGGCAACGCCTTGATTGGTTTGCTCTCCGTCGTTTGAATGATTTCGATGGCTAAAATGCAAGAAAAAATTAATTTGATGTTTTAAATCAAAAACTATGTACATTTCAAATAAAAAATATACAGATAAATTATATAAAAAAATTGTCTCACCTTTTAGGCTGCAAGTACAGTAAGCTTGATCTGTTTAAAAAATAAAAGTTTAAAAAGTAAATGTATGCGTGTATAACTAAAACCAGTCAAAAAATATAAAAAAGGTATAAGCAAAAAGACTTGAATGCATGTAGAAACTAATTTACCTATGATGACTACTATAAATATCTATATTTAAATTATATGCAGACTTAGATTCTTTGAATTGTTATTAGTTTTATTACTATTTTTAAGCTTAATGTTCCTCGTGTTATTTATAATAAGCTGCACTTGACAAAATATTTAAAGCTTGTTTTGTATAAACGTTTCAGAAAAATAACATAAACTGATTGAGGTCTATAGGTGCTTATTAAATACTTTAATAAAGATTTTAAAAGTTGTAATGTTTTGTACTAACTGAAAAGTATTAATTTTTTTTATCAAATAAGTGTTAATGGCTATAGTTTAATAACTAATAAAACTAAAAATTTTACTTTTATCAATGTTTTTTTTTTCAAATATTGAGTGTTAGGTAACTTTTTGTTATCATTGCATTTTATTAATTTTTCTTAATAAAATTATTAATAATAGTTTAAAATGAACGTTGTAAATTCTAAGTTGTATACAATACAAAAAAGCTTTGATACTAAAATAAGTACTTTAAATGATAAACAACAAGTAAAGAGACATTGTATATAACCTAAACAATAGTCTGTTAAGTTTCAGCTTACAAACCTCTTATAAATTCAAGTTCAAAATGATATTTAAATTTAAAGAGTTAAAATGTATAAGTTTTTAACAGTAGCTTCTGTACAATTACCATCAAGATTAATTTAATTTCTTCAGGGTAGTTTTAAATTTTCACTTCTTTTAACATTATTAGATAAATGCTAATAGTTTTATACACATTATATTGTTTATTGAACGACCGAAAAAAGGCTCAAAAAGTTTGGTCTAAGGACTTGGTGTACGAAAAAACATTTCGATTATTGAGTAGTATACCACATGCTTTTACAATCTATTACGAGCTAACAAAAAATTTGATTTAAAAAATTTAATGCCTAAAACTTCATTAAAAAATAAAACAATAGAAGGAAAAAAAATTAGTACTAAACATCTAAACATTTTAAGCGTATATTTTGTCTGAGTTATGTAGTTTAGTTTAAAATCTAAGTATCTAAATAAACACAGGTTTAAAAAAGTTAAAGATTTAAGTTAAAAAGTAAAATCACGTTTTTTATAAGCTATGTAAGCAAAAACTTGTTTTGAAAGTTTAGTAACTTTATTTGATTTATTTGTAAACCAAGAAGTTTAATAACAACTGTAAAATTAAAATGTATGAGCTTTAAGCAATACTTAATTTATGCACAGTTTTTATTGTAAAAAAAATCGTTTAGAAAATTTCAAAAACTTTTGTAATTTAGTTAAAATTCTTAATTTAGAATATGCTCTTTTTAATCTAATAGTTATTGAAATTCAAAAAGCAGTTAGAATTGGATTAAAAATTAAAAGTAAATCATAGTTGTAAGTACCTAATAGTCTCAACAAGTAAGAGATGTTATTAAATTTAATTTAGTGCTTGATGTCTACTTAAATTGTTAAAACTGACTTGCAGTAATAGCTAACAACTTTAGTTAATATTTTTCAGTGTATTTAGAACATTTTAAACTAAAAATAAAACTTAAACAAATTAAGTTGTTACTACTGTAAATGAATACAAAATTTAAACTAAAACATAAGTTTTTCATAAAACAATATATTTATATAAAACTACACCTGAAAATTTGAACATTGTAAAACAAAACATAAATTATATTTTCAACATAGCCACTATAAAGTTTTGAACAGATTTTTATCAATAAAAATTCTCTAAAACTGTTTTAAAACACTAAGCAAAATGTAGATACCAAACATGTGGTCAAGTTATAATTATTGTAGTAATTTTGAAAAACTTAGTTATCAATTTTCGAACAAATGTAATTTGAAAGTTCAAGAGCATTTTCTTAATAAATTTGAATAAAAAAAGCTTCCAAATAATTATAAAAAATTTAATACAAAAAAGTGGTATAATATTTTTAATAAAACAAATCGTGTTTTTTATATTACACTCGTTGCCTTTACTAACTTTTTACTCGTTATCAAACATAATAAAGGCACAAATCTTTAAGAAGCTATGTTTCTTAATCACTAATTAAAGTTTAATTTAAAGCCTTTTGTCACTATAAATCTTTAATGCAACTCGTTCTTCATTACAAATATTGCGTTAATATTTTTTGCAATTATCTCAAAGAATCTACTAGAGACTATCCTTAATAAATTTTCATAGTCTCTGTAATATTTTAATAAAGAATTTAGAGTTGTTCTCACATCTTTTTTATAAAAAAACAGGTTTCAAAAAACCTTTATTTTCGATATTTTTGATTAATTTTATTATTTTTTCATATCTAAGAAGTTATTTTTTTAAATTAACTGAACGTTAGAACTTTATATAGTCAAAATGTTTAATTAAATTAAAATGTTTAATAGAGACGATTAGATTAATAAAAAACTACTTAAAAAAAGTGTACATAATATTTGTATAAATGTTTTTATGTTTATTTTTTAAGTTGAGTTTTAAGCAAGCTACCTATTTTACACCAAACTAGTTTTAGGAATTCCAAAACTTATATAAGAAAATAATTACATAAAACTCTTTTCAAATATAAGTATGCGCTTATTTTTTATTTTTAAATATTTTTCTACGCTAAACCTACACTAAACTATATTTTTAAGTTTAAAAATTTATGTGAAAGTTTTATTAAGCTATCAGGATTTTAAATAGATGCAGGTTAGAAAAATTTTAAATGAACCGTTCTAACTTGATTACGCTGTTGGGAAGAGAGTCAACATTGAAAAGGCTGGGTCCAAGGCACTTCTGAAGATTTACGAAATCGATTTGGTTTTTTTCGGTCTGTGCTATTTCTTTAATTAGCCTGAACACGTTTCTGGGAATTTTAAATGATAATTTAAACACATAAAGTGTTCAATAAATGCTACTGTTTGAAAATTATATTCGCTATAATTGTCAAACTTATAAAGTTTGTTAAACTTATGCTTATAATGCGCTATAAATCTAAATGCATGTACTTTAGTTTAAGAAGCACAAAAAAGTTATTATTAACAATAATATTTCTTTAAAGTACATTTAACGTTAGTGACATGGTTATAGTTTCAGCCTAGTATAAGATTGTAATTGATTTTTATTTATTAAATAACAAAAAATATTAAGACTGTTTTATTTTTGTATTTTTGTATTTTTAATTACTCCAACATAAGTTTAAATAAACTATATTCAGTTTTCTCAAGCATTTTGTACCAATAAATAACAATAAGTAACTCTAACTTTGATAAACAAACAAAATTTAAATAAAAGTATTAAAACAAGATATGACAGTAAGGTAGCAATTTATTTAGCTTTTACTTCGTAAATATTAGTATTATATGGTGTTTGCTTTTTGTTTTTTTTATGATTTAAGTTTAAATCAAATACTATATTATAAATTACTTGAATCTCTTTTAAAAAGTAAAAACCTTTCTCATAAAGTGCAATATAATTCTATTTAAATTTATAATTAAAATGTATTTATGTTTTATGCATTTTTAAAATCACACTGGTTTTCACTAACAGCAATGACTTTTTATGGTACTCAGGTAAAACAATGAAGGTTTTTTTCTTCAACTCTACCATGTTCCTTTCAACATCGTTGCTAAAATTAGTTACTACTGATATAATACTTTTTCTTATAATCTAGTTTTAATGCAAGTTGCAGTATAAAACTAACGTCTTTTATACAACCAAAACTCGGCTTATGCTGAATAACTGTGTTTTAAAATACTGTAGCTTCTAAGAAATGTTGGTCGTAGAATTTTTAAATAACATTACGTTAAAATAAGGTAATAATAAAAGCTAAGTAAATACATCTAAATTTTATTAATATGCTAAGTTTGACTAACTGGAAGAAATTTAATTTTTAAAACTGTCCAAAATTAAATGCAACGGTTTTAAAATACGTATTGAAAAGAGGTATAAAACAACTACTTTGACAACTAAATTTTGATAGTGAGTTTTTATATAAAAAAATTTACAGGTTCTATGGTCAATCTAAAATTTAGTTTGTATGTAAACTTTTTAAACATTTTATACAAACTTTTGTATTCTTTTTTGTATGAATTGTATAAGGTAATACTAAGACATTTGTAGACAAAAAAATTATAGTTATTTATTATGCTTAATGTTACTTTACTTTCTTATTTTATTATAATAAAAAATATTAAGAACTTTAAGCTTCTCCGTAACAGTTACTTTAACAGGTAAAGCAAGAAAAATAAAGGCGTTCTATACTATTTAACTTCAATTAAATAAGAACAGACCTTGAAAAATAGTCTTATCCTTGAAGTTTTTTATAATTTATAAATTTAAAACAAGTTTGTTTTAATTTCAACCTTTGCAGTATCTGGACAATTTCATCCATGCAGGAACATGGAATTAACGGCCCGTAGCGTTTTAGAATTTGTTTAAGGGCACTTGTGTAGTTGTGAACATCTTCCGTAAATTCAAGCATTAAAGAAAGCTTTTGTTTTTGGTCAATCATCTTCACTATCTTATTCACTTTACGGATGTTACCTGGGATTCTGAAAACTCCCTAAAAGATCCAAAAATAAAATATTTATTTTATGTAATAAATAATAAGTCGAGGCTTAAAAAGCGCTTTAAAACTTTTTTTTTATTATTATCTAATTTGTCTTACTATTTCTTCCAAGTTGAGCTTTCTTATCAATGAAATAATTATATCTACTTTTCTTTCAATGTCATCAGGTTTGTTCTTCTTTACAAATGCTTTATAACCTAGCCTAAAATTTTTTATAAGAAATCCTAAACAGATTTATCATAAAAGTTAAAATACTAATCAGTTTTAAAGAATTAATAATACTTGTTATATATATTTAATATATATGTCTTCTTTTAGTTTGTTTAATATATTTAATGATTATTTTGCTTTTTTTAGTTGAATTAAATTTTTTAAATGTTAAAAACAACAGAAAAGGTCAAAATGCTCCTAATACTATAGCAAGACAAATTTATAGGCAAAATAAAAAGCAAAAAAAAACTGTTACAACTATGGTAAAAGCAAAGCATTAAGATTATCAAAAAGTCAAAAAAAGCTCTTATCTGTTAGTGTTGAAAGCTTTTTTCATACTTATACTCTTACAGCAAACTATTTGCAATCGTTATAAATTTGACTTACAACAGTATGTTTACAAACATTTTATTGCTTTTTAAACAGAATTTAGATACTGAAATATATGATTTTTTCATATTTTTCTAGTTATTTTCAAATGTAAATTAAATCAATAAGCGAAACTTAAATGTGTGAAACAATCTAACTTAAGTTACTTTTATGGAACAAACAAAATACAAAGAAATAATTGACTGTTATTGTCTGTTATTCTGATTTTATAAGCCTTTATTAAACAAATTTCTGTTTTATTACATGATTAAAACTAGTTTTTATACTAAAATATAAATTCTAATAATTATTAAAATTATAAATTTGGATTTTTATCGTATTCAATAAATTACTAAAGTCTTATTAGGTAATTATAGCTAACTAAATATTTTTTTTATTAAAAAAGTTCATTTACATTTTTGTGTTTCTTAAAAAATAAATGAATGCTTAACATTACAAAACAATTGATACATACCTTTACAAACACCTAAAACTTAATCATAAAAATTTTTAAAGTACAAAAACTATTAGAATTTAAAAACATTAAACGTAATTTTATGCTTACAAATTAAAATTTACTACATGCTTTTTTTAGTTGGGTAAAGTAAATATAAAAAACACTTACAAGGCAAGAAAGATTATTACAAGCGTAGCAAAAACTGAAACCATTATTAGATTCGTTGATGAGTAGTTTACACCTTCAAATTAAGAAAAATAGTTTAGACAAAAAGTTAATTTAAGTATTAAGAGATTGAAGTATTTGACAAAAACTAATCAGTCAAAAATATTAAAAATACTGAGTAACATCATCTTAAAAAAAAACTATTTCTTGTTTATTTAAGAATTTTAGATATTTTATATACTTTTAAAACTTAGTTTGTTTAATTTTAAGTGTTTTAAAACCAAGTGTTTCAATAAAAGTTTTTTTTCTTTGATTTTTATTTTATTCAAGTTTATTCTTGAGTAATACAAAGCAAAAAAAGTATGATTTTACAATTAATACTTTTTAAAGGTTCTGATCCAAAATATCCTATGACTTTTGTAATTGGCTTCATGCTATTGGCATAAAAAATCGGAATCTCAAATATCGTTACGATTTTTTATTAATTCTAATCAAAATATTTCTTCACTTAACAGTTTATAATACAACTGTTATGTTGTAAACATATAGTAATTTTTTTATCATTTCCAACTATTTTATTAACTTTACATAGTGAAAAATACAAGCTTGTATTAAAAAAATGAAATATACTACTTTTTTTTTTAATGAAAAAAAAAAAATCATGAATCATAATTACGATATTTACAATAATTAGTCAGTATTTCATAGTAAAGTATAAAAAGAACTACTTATAAAAAGTTTGACATTAGAAATTTATACAATTTTGCTACCAAGCAAATTAGTATTATTAAGTACCAAAACATTACTTTTCAATCAGTTTATTTAAACCATTGCAGTAATTGTTACAAAATAAAATGTTTTGTTATCAAACCTCCATAAAGTACACATTTTGCAACGTTTTATCCATTTTGCTCAATTCAGTTTTTTTACCCTGCTCTTCATATATGTAGAACTCACTATATGAAGGAAAAGTGGTTCTCACATTTAGTTGTAGTTTTTGGTTTTCTTTACTTGTGTTGATGTAAATTGCTTAAAAATGTTTGATTTTGCTTACTACTGTGTTACTTTAATGGGAATAATATTGTGAGTCACTTTAAAATGCTTAAATTCGTTTGTTTTTCAAAGGATTTATTAGATTTCAGAGCTAAGTAAAATATTTTTTAGTAAAATAAGTTATTTAAATCCAAAAAAAGTTACTAAAGAGTATTTCTTATTTTGAAACATTTTAGTTTATGAAGGATAAAAAAAATTCATAAACAAACCTGGTATAAAACAACTGGTATTTTCTCCGTCTGAAGTACAAAATAAAAACTATCATTGTAAATAATAATTTTATTTAAAAGTTATTAGTGTTTTAAAATTAGAAAATATATCAATAAATCATAATCAATTTTTCAATTTATAATATTCACAAAATTTCAACTTAAAACAACAAATGTTTGATTAAACCTTCTGATAAGCTTCCTTTTAAGTATTCACATTGTATCCTATCAATTGCATTATGGATTATGTATTTTAAATCTACTTTTTTAAATGTAGGAGAGCTTTTTCTGAGTTCAAAAGTTTCTGCAAAACAATTTACTTAAAAATCAATATTTTGTCGAGTGTTTTTTTTTTACTATACTTAATAATAAACATAAGGTTTTAAATAGAATTAAGTTTTAATATTTTAAACTGTTACAATAGCTACACAGTTTGAAAACAAAATAAAAAACATACTAAAATATTAGACAAACTAAGAACATTTTAAGTATATACTATTCTTTTAAAAACTTTGTTCTAAATCTTTACAATAAACTTTTTTTTTACCTTGTTTAGAGAAAAAGCTAGAAAACTTTCGTTAAATTTAAATAAAAGCAAAGCATGGTATAATCAAGCTTACAAAACATTGACTAAAGTAACTTTAAGCTTACCTAGAATACTTTTTTACAAATAATGCATAACCTAGTTGGATAAAAAAAGAGACAAACTTATTGTTGTACGGTACGCAAACAATGTTTACATTATCGTACAAAGTTTCGAAAAATAACCACATATGTATTTAAATGGGTGGGTGTCAGAATGACACAGCGACAAAATGACACGGTGCGTCACTTTGGCACGGTGGGTCACTTCGACACGGTGGGTCACTTTGGCACGGCGACAAAATGACACGGTGCGTCACTTTGGCACAGCGACAAAATGACACGGTGCGTCACTCTGGCACGGTGCGTCAGTTTGGCACAGAGAGTCACTTTGGCACGGCGACAAAATGACACGTTGCGTCAATTTGTCACAGCGACAAAATGACCCGGTGCGTCACCTTGGCACGGTCCGTCACTTTGGTACGGCGACAAAATGACACGGTGCGTCAGAATGGCACAGCGACAAAATTACACGATGCGTCACTTTGGCACAGAGGGTCACTTTGGCACAGCGACAAAACGACACGGTGCGTCAATTTGGCACGGAGGGTCACTTTGGCACAGCGACAAAATGACACGGTGCGTCACTTTGGCACGGAGGGTCACTTTGGCACAGCGACAAAATGACACGGTGCGTCACTTTGGCACAGCTACAAAATGACACGATACGTCACTTTGACACAGCGACAAAATGACACGGTGCGTCACTATAGCATGGATTAACAAACTTATGAGCAAAACTAAACTTCTTCAGTAATATAACTTTTAATTGTAAAATTTTGATAGTAATTAGTTAAACAAAAGATTTATTATGTTTTTTTCCAAACCTTTTTTCTAAAGTAGCTTGATACATTTGAAACTATATATGATACATTGCTTTAAAATTTAAGTCATAGTATAAAAACAAAAATATTCTTAAGTTATATTTTTTACGTTTCACGACTTTTCTTATTTATGTACAGCAACATCTCGCTTATTTACGCACATTTTGTCCACAGAAAAAGTGCGTAAAGATATGAGAAATCGTTAAGATACGAGAGGTAGCAAATTTATTTACTGTAATTGCTGTTTTTTGATACTGCTTCTAGTTAAAAGTAGAATGGGGACTTTCTTACGTTTAACAATTGTTTACTTTATTTATAAACATGAAAACATAAAATAAAACTATACATAAAAAAAAGATTTAAATTTATATAAAATAATAGTACAGTAACCTCTCGCATCTTTACGCACTCGTGACGTTACGCACTCTCGTTTAGTTACGCATTTTAGATTTCTAAAAAAATTTAAAAATAAAAGTTTATTTTCATTTTATATTGCACAAGTTAGGTTTATTGTATTTTTTTAATTTAAAATATGTTTCTAAATACTAACCCACCTCTTTATATCTTTAGACTAATTGATAAACATTTAACTGTAACTCAGTATATTAGAAATTTTGTTAACAATAAGAGATTAAAATAAAACTCTGAAAGAAATATGACTGTGTCAAATAATGAAAGTTTGAAACACAAATAAATAGTACAGCACTCTTGCCCTATATATGAATAAGCATCTAAAAAAGATATCTAATGAAACTTCTTAGCAAAAAATAGCAGTGATACTTGATAAATATAGAGCTTATGCCTTACACTTAACACAAATCTCAATTAGTTTTCAGTAAACATGCATATCACTAGTTAGAAGAAGAGAATATGAATGTTAAGTATCAATTAAATCACATGTATATAAAGATAAAATATACTTATTATTAAAAATAGTAACATTTTTCTACAATTATTATTATTTTATATAAATTTAAATCTTATTTTTAATATTTGTATAGTTTTATCTTTTGTTTTCATATATATAAATAAAGTAAACAAATTGTTAAAAATGGGAAAGTTCCCAGTCTTTTATTAACTAGATGCAATATCGAAAAACAGCTAATTATAGTAAGTTAATTTGGTACCTCTCGTATCTTTACGATCTCTCGTATCTTTACGCACTTTTTCTGTGGACACAATGTGCGTAAATAAGCGAGAGGTTACTGTACTTGTAGAAAAATTTTACTAATTTTAATAATAAGTAGATTTTATCTTTATCTTTGTTTATATGTGACTTATTTCATACTTAATATTTATATTCTATTCTACTTAGCAAATTCAATTTATAATAAAGCATATGTTTACAATCAAGAAATGGTCTAGTGTCTATATTAAAATTAGTGTTTATAGCCTTTTACAAAAATATACGTTTGGTGCTATAATGGATTTTTTCTTTTGAACAAAAATATATAAAATATATGAAAAATGTTTAATAAAAATTGTTTACGTTACTACAACTTTTTTTAATTTAACCTCTTATTGTTATCAAAATTTCTGATAAACTGAGGTATAACTGTTTATCAATTAGTCAAGGAACATAAGTTTACAAAGTCTAAAGATATAGAGATGTGAGTGAACATTTAAAAACATGTTTTATATTATAAATATATAATAAACCTAATTTGAGCAATATTAAAAAAATTAAAGCTTTTATTGTTTGAAATTTTTAGAATTCGAAAATGCGTAATTAAACGAGAGTGCGTAACGTCACGAGTGCGTAAAGATGCGAGAGGTTACTGTAATGAATAAAATTTAGCATTTTTTGTTAAACGTTTAATTAATTATTATCAGGAATTGTTATAAAAGATAACTAAGATTTAATTTAATACAGAGTTATTTTGTTGTAAGAATAAGTCACGCGTGTTTTAACTCTAGTTTTTAAAAATACAGAGTTAAGCTGCTTTTGTAGTAACTAGCCATTTATATTAAATATGTATATATATTTATATTCAACAAAAGTTAATAAGTTAGGGTGTTTACTTAAAACTCTGTATTGAAAATTTATAATAAACTTGTCTAAAAGCAAATAATTAAAATAAACGGTCCTGGATCTTAAATTTATGAAAAAGTTAAAAATAGTATTATGAACAGTTGAGAGAAAATTAAGAGTATGATGCAACCATTCGTGCGCATTTATATATTTATCACTTTTGAAAAAATAATCACTAGTGGTTATACATACAACATTGCTGCTGTAGCCTTCTAATTTAAGCTGCAGCCATTCTATTAAAGTTAATACTATAAATCTTTTTTATTTTTACAAAACTTTTTAGTCTAAAATATAAAAAAATAAACTTAGAGTATGACAGATTTTATAGTATTTTATTGCATATAAGGAATTAAATAGCATTTATATTTAATACAAAATCAGTAAATAAATTTCATAATGATACAGTAAAAGCAGATTTTAATTTGCTTGTAAAACATTTCTGCAACTTTATATTCTTATTTTTATTACAAAGTTTTAAAAAACTCGGTTTTGTCTTAACTCTGTTATGAAAATAATATTCAATTTTCTGTTTTTAATCTTACGAATAGAAAAAGGAGTTTTTGTAAAAATAAATACATTTTCTAGGATTTCTAAAAACTTATTTCTAAAATTTTAAATCAATATTTTTTATTAATTAGGAGTTAATTTCTTTCTGATAAAAAAGTTAATTTTTTTTTTTTTTTTGATATAAAATAGACAAGATTTTGGAAGTATGGGGCAGTCGGCAGTAATTGGTGAAAGCGATGTTCTATTTACCTAATTATCATGGGCAACCCGTGGTCTCCAATATCTGTATTGAGACATTGGAGACCACAAGTTGCCTGAGCTTGAGGAATATTCTAATAGGAATCAGACGCCTAATCCATTAAAAAACGCAGCGAGAAAATAGTTTAGATAATTACTAATCGTTTTTTAACGAGTTTAAAATCTTGACAATATCAATTGCGATAAAATTTTATTTTGCAAAGTTTTACTATTATAATAGTAAGAAAAATTGTATTTTGTTAAAACAAGTCTACAATTGTATTACAAGTGAGTATTAGTGGTTTATTGAGTTTTATTTAAAGAGATGCTCTGTGTAGGGAATGTTTTGCTAAAAAAACTAATTTATTTGCGGTTATTTGTACTTATACTTTTATCTATGCATTTTTAGTGCTTAGGTGCACAAATTTATTTTCGAAAGACATTGTATTTCTACTTTTAAGTGCACGATATATGTTACAACTAACATAAGTCGCATAGAGGCGCAAAATTTTTATCTTTTAAGTCAAGTGCACAATGGTTTTTTGAAGATGATGCTACTAACGTAAATCGTCAGGGAACGCAGTATTTTAGTTCAAAAATGCAACCTATTAAGTCGCCAAAAGAGCGCAAGTATTAATTTTTTTAAGCATAAAAACGTAAAATAAGAACCGCATTAGAATTTAGAATTGCAACAGCAGAAAAGTTGTTTTCGATAACGTCTGAGTTTTAGTTTATAAAACAAGTTTTCCTTTGTATTTACATTTACTAGTTTATTGTTTTGATGTGCTGAATGATTTATCTAAAATGTAGATTGTATTTTTTAAATCAGAATGTTGCTGAAGTTTAAAAAATATTTTTATATGAGATTTTATCTTTCTAATCGTAAAATGGCAAGTCATTTTCTAATTTTTATTACTCGTATCAAGTTCTAGTACTAAACTGTGTTTAAGTTTTTCCATTCGAAAAAAATCAAAAATAAATTCCCCTTAATATTGCAGTCGTTTTTTGTTAAAAAAGTTGCTGCTTTTGCATCTTTGTTAACGTTTTTTGATACAAACAACTATTTGTCGTTTATTAAGCACAGCTTTTAAGCACACCTAACACCTTGCTACTGCTTAAAAATGAGTATGTTGTTTATAAGTACGACGATGGACAATAGAAGGTGTAAACATTACGTGTTTCACTTTATTTTATGAAGTCACAACCAAAAATTCCTGCGGTCTTTGTTTTTAAAGTTAATAAATGTGATTGTTGCTGATTCTACAAAACTGGTTAGAAGACAGAAAACCGAAAAGTTTCCTAGAAAGTTAAGATCGGTGTCCATACCAATGAATATTGAAGTTTCACAACAAATCGTTCCCTCCCTTATTAACCACCGTGTCATTTTGTCGCTGTGCTAAAGTGACCCTCCGTGTCATTTTGTCGCTGCGCCATAGTGACCCTCCGTGCCAAAGTGACGCACCGTGTCGTTTTGTCGCTGTGCCAAAGTGACCCTCTGTGCAAAAGTGACGCACCGTGTCATTTTGTCGCTGTACCAAAGTGACCCTCCGTGCCAAATTGACGCACCGTGTCGTTTTGTCGCCGTACCAAAGTGACGGACCGTGTCATTTTGTCGCTATGCCAAAGTGACCCTCCGTGCCAAAGTGACGCACCGTGCCAAGGTGACGCACCGTATCATTTTGTCGCTGTGCCAAAGTGACGCACCGTGTCATTTTGTCGCTGTGCAAAAGTGACCCACCGTGTCGAAGTGACGCACCGTGCCAAAGCGACGCACCGTGTCATTTTGTCGCTGTGCCAAAGTGACTCACTGTGTCTATTTGACGACCGTGTCATTTTGTCGCTGTGTCATTCTGACCCGCTTCCATTTAAATACACCGACAAAAAATTAAAGTAGTAAAAATTGATCAATAATTAGTTTAACATCTTTATTTGTTAACTTAAAAAGAACTTTTAGGTAAGAAAACACTAGGTTTAGTATAAAACAGTAGTATTCGATTAAATAACCTATAGTGGTTGCTTTGATTAATTAACAATAATTTTAGTTTTGTTAAAACTATGTACAATCAAATATTTCAATTCTTTAATTCTCAAAAGTTCTAATATTTATAGATCAGTTTTATAACAAACATTACAAATTAAATTTAAATTATAAGACATATTTGATTTATAAATTTTATTTAATGTAGTAATTTTCGTTTTTTATGGCTTGAAGCATTATTTCTAATTGCAAATAATCAAAACATATTAAAAGATTAATCATACTTAATTAAAGATAACTATTATATTTTCATAGCTAACGTTTTTCCATTTCAAAGCTTATTTTTGATAAAGGTAATTCATTTATACATGCTATATGTGTATCTTGATAATACAACACTTCTTCCAATGTAAAGAAAATGCACGACGTCCTTTCAAACTTGTAAATTTTTGTTGAGTTTATTGTCCAAATTATTTTGTTTTGGCTTCTCGTATGGCAGCAAAAAGATAATGGGTTTGTTTGTACTGTCTCTATAACTTTAATGAAATATTTTAAACACATTGGTTTACAAATTTCAACACTTAAAAAAGAGTTACAAGTTTTTATATTAGCTAGTATAAACATAATGTACTTGAATTTACCTTGGTTTAATTCTGAAGTTTCATTTTTGCTTAGAAAAATGTTGTTAGCTTCAATAACGGCTTTGTTATAATCGTCAATGCAAGAAGCAACGTTGACAATAAAAATAAAAATCGTCTGCAATGCCAGACTCTGCATCATTCCAAAAGAACTGTATTTTGTTTGCTTTTTTATACTTTTTAAATTACACTAAAAAGTGTTGTAGTGTTTTATACTATTTTATAAATGTTTTATAAGTATTGTATTTTTTTTATTTTACAAGTTTTTATAAACTTTTTTTTTAACTTTTCGAAAAAGTATTACAAAATAAGTTGTTCAAGTTTCTATAAAATTTGAAAATCTAAAATCGACTTCATTTTTAAGAACTATTTTTTAAATCTTCTAAAATGTTTATTTTTGAATTAATTGATACTACTGTAACTTAGATAAAGTTGTTTAGATTAAAACTTAAAAACTTTCTTATTTTTCTGTATTTTTATTATATAGATTTATATAAAGTTTTTAAACAATAAAACAGTACCAAAGCTAAGTTAAAATCTAAGTAGTTTAGAACATATTCTTATAAATAACAATTTTTGACAAAGTAAGGCAATGGTCTTCTTCCTTTTCAAAAATTGTTAACAACAAAAACTTGAAAATAAATTCCAAGCAAACTAGATTACAAAATTTAAAATTCATTACTTGAAAATACTTTTTTTATGTTTTGAGTGTCTCAAAATATAAGTAACAGTTTAGAACTATTTGATTGTGTTATAATTAGCTTTTTCTAATAAAAAATCCAAAACAAAAATCCTTAAAAGTAATTTTTACTCTTTAATAAACCTTCTGAATAAAATAGATACAAGCACGCTAGTGTGCGCACACTGTAAAAACCACTGAATTAAGGTATGGAAATCTGATAAATATACGTTATACACTTTATTAAATAAGCAGCCAAACACCCTATTTATTTTTACGTTTTGTTTTCCTGGTGAAAAACTATTGGCTAAAACCCAATGTTGTTTTTTTAAAAACTGAAATTAAACTAAAGTTTAAAATTAAAAAGTTTTCCCAACAAAAAAATTTCAAGGGCACATTTCAAAAAACAACTTAAATTAGGAAAAAAACAAAAAGTAGTAATGTAATTGTAATACCTTAATAAAAGAATATATTAAATAAATGTTTGAAAAAATCAAAAAAAAAGAAAGAAATTGATAACTAATTAAAGTAGCAATTTTTTAATAACATATAAAGCTTCTTTCACCACAACAATAGATAAAACTTTATACTAAAAAAAAATAAAGAAACCTTCACTAAGACCTAGTTAATAAAATTACAATAGTAGAAGAAAAACTATAAATAGTTTTTTAAAGAGATAATTCAAAATAAAAAATATTTATTAAGTTTTTAATTGTGGGAATTTGAACTATCAAAGTTTGAATAGTCGTGCATCCGAAAATTTTACATCAAATATTCATTTAAAATTTCTTTAAGTTATTGTTAATTTAATTTGAAACAGTATGATAATTTAAACTATGGTTATATAAATTTTATATAGTATACTTCTATACTCTTTCAAATGAACTACTAATGCATATTTATACTTCTAACTTCTTTTTAATTTAATGTAACTGCAAAAAATTACAAATTTACGGCTCCGTTAAGAAGTTATTATGCTTACGAACTTTTAAGTTTTTAAACAGAACAAACAATCTATTAAAAAAAAGTCATAAAAAAGTAAAATTAAATTATTCAAGCAACACTTAAGTATTGTTTAACCTTTTTAAACCAATAACTAAACTAGAAATTTAAAAAAAGATATTTTAAAACTAATATTACTGTCACACAAAGCATTTTTTTTAAACACGTTGATAATTTTACGAGCTTGTTACCTTATCGTAGTGTAAAAATTGATAAAGCTTTAATAGCTGTAAGTAACTTTTTTCTTATCAAAAATATTTTTTTTGGTAATAAAATAAAAATCTTTGTTGAAAACTCGTTTTTGTTTTCTTTTTTTTTTAAACTTCTTAAATGCTACAGCAAAATTTGATTTAAGACCAATATTTTCTTGAAAAAAAAACTTTTTTGACCATAAACGTAAATAACACATAACTTAAAAATCAAAAAAGTGTTCAAATTACCCTAGAAAAATTAATAACTTACGGCGAAACGTCAATAATCTTAAAGTTCTAAACTTTTTGTATATAATTTTTTTTTACTTGATCAGTATCGATGACCAAATATGTTTATACATACTTTGTTGCAACTATTTGATATAATATTAAAAACTTAAACTCAACTTTTGATATATCTTGGTAAACACTACTTAGTGTGCTTTCATTCTGTTAGTTGTCCATGAAGAAGTAAATCTTATACTTAGATAAGAAATCGGCAACTTTTAGTAAGTAATGGACCTTATTTGCTAAAAAAACATTTTTGCGCGTCGGGTTACTTTGAAAACACTTTAGGTAAACTATAAAATCATACTAAAAATATAAATCTTAATAGTTCGATAAATAAATTATCCCATAGCTCACTCACACACAACTAAGTTAAGTACATGTTTGTAATTTTTCATGACAAAAAATATCAAAGTTATAGCTGTTTTGGACAAGTTTTTTTTACCTAAAAAGTACATTGTCCTGTCCGCTGAATGTTTCTGTCTGACGGACCGGACCCATCTAAAAATGTTGTATACTTCCACAAAATTGTTTTTTTTTTGTAATTTTAGGATAAATTAAATTCTAAAACATTCATTTAATTTACTATATTTAAAACAACTTATATGTCAGTTGTACAAATACTTAAAAAACTAAAAACGTTTATAACTTTTATACTTATTAATCTATTTTAAATTTTTAACGTTTTTAGTTTCTTATAACTGTGAATCTTAGCAAAAACTATCTAGTATTGTTTATTAAACGACAAAAAAAAACTCAAAAAGTTTAGTTTAATTACCTGGTGTATGAAAGACACTTACGGTTATCGAGTCAACACCACATAAAGTTATATTTTTTTTTGAAGCAGCTTATAAAATTAAAAAAAAATCTTTTTAACCTGAAAACAGCAATCATCTTTTAATTTTGCCTTTAAAGTTGAAAATTATTTATATTTGGTAGAAAAAATGAAATGTATCATTTATTTTGGTCTTTAAAAGATTAAATATTACTTAAACTAGTCATTAAGAATTTATATTAGAAAAGCTATTAAAATTTAAATTCTTTTAAATTCAACAGAAACTGATTAAAACAATAAACATGAAAACATAAATATATCTGCTTATACAAATGCAATTAAATTAATTTAAAAATTTACAAACTTGCAGGACCAGATTTATGTTTTTGGTATTTTGTTCACGAAGGTTTAAGTACGTGAGTATTTATTTTTAAATCATATTTTTTATCTAAGTATATGATTTTTTATTGCGCTCATAAAATATAAAGTTATAGAATTTAATTATATTTAAACTTATATGCCAATAAAAGCAACCTTAGGACTGCATGGCAACAAAAGATCACCGACAAGTAACTGTTGAGACGTACTATACTTACCACCTTGTTCATTAATTCAGTCAACGCAGACTTTGCTGGCTCTATCATGTTCTTAGGATGGGTGAAGAACGAATACCAAAGTTTCTGTTGTATAGCGAATCGGTCGTTGACAAACGCAACTAAGGTCGTCCAAGACTACGTGTTAAGAATGTATGCAAGCGCGACCTAAAAATTTTAAATATAATAACAGATGAGTAGGAGTTGCTACAATTGACCGCGTCAAATAGCGATCTACTATAAGGAAATACATAACTAAAGGCAAAATAAAAACTTTAAGGAACCGAATCCGACGAAGAAATAAGAATCAAAATGGATTTGTTTAATTTATATAGTTTTTCATTTATTGATTTTTTTTTTAATTTCACATTTGTTGTTTCACTGTTTTTATAATTGATTTTAGTACAATTTATTCTGTACATGAATATTATTATTTTTGTTATTATTATTATTAACATTTTATTATCATTATTATTTTTATTATTATTATTATTTATTATTATTTTATTATTATTATTATTTATTATTATTATTTAATTTTTTTTTGTATACTTAATACACACAGCCGATTACGGCTGAAAGCGGCCTATTTTATTATCATTATGCCAACAATTATAAAATTCAGTTTAAGATAAAGACTTATAGTTTTTATATTTGCAACTGCATACTTAAACTTTTTTTTATTGTTTCTTATAACTAACAGTTTTAATACTTTAGTTTAAATGGTTTTATAAATTTAGAGTATGTAGTTTCAATCATTGAGCTACAAAGGGTAAATATTCAAACTTGAACTAAAAAAATTTCTTGTATATAAAAAACAATTTCATAACTTTACATAAATACTATACAATCTATGTGAGTTTTTAAAACTTAATTAGTTAAAAATTTTTAGAACTTTAGTGTCTAATCTTTTTATTTCACTTATGATACTTTAAGAACAAAATAATGAAGGTTATGAGTTAATGAAGGTTATGATTAATTTCTACTATTTTGTCAAAGAACTTGTTTTTCGTATAACGTTAACGGTATCTCTTTTTATAAATTTTACTTAAAAGTTATTGTTAAAACGTCTTAATATTTTTTTATAAATCGTGTAATTTGTCTAACTATTATTATTTTGTTTCGAAGAAAAATTTAAATAAAAAATCAGTTCAGTTTATCGTGTATACTTTATAAGAAGTAAATTGTTTTTTAAACCTGCTGCAAAATCGAAATTTAGAAGGGAGTTTATTAAAAGCAATAGAACTACAAAAGTTCAAAAAACTTTAAATTTAGTTAGAAGAATATTTTATACAGTAGTATAAATCACTTTAATTTGTAAAATAGCAGTAAACTCAGAAAAAGTATGTCAATAAACAATTTAAAATTTTTGAATATTTTTTGTAATCTTTAGTACGATAATTACTTATAGAGCTCAGATAAAAAAAAAACTTCTGAAGAAATTAGTTTTACTGCTGGAAAAACTTAAAGACGTTTGTATTTCTTTAAGATAACAGTATCTGAGGTTTTTGTTTCTTTTTTATGTAATCATATATAGAACGAATATGTTTGAAATTTTTGTTAAGTTTGTTATAAATAAAGCCTTAACCAAGTTATTTGCTAGTTCTGTTTATTTACAAAAAATATATTTTAATAAAAAAATAAAAAGCTTCTAACAGCTAGTTTATATTTATTAAATAATGGTGCATCATGACAATGTTCAAAATAAACAAGGTAATACTAACGACTAACATTATTAAAATATACTAATATATCTTCATAAATGTAAACTTTGTAACAGAGCCTCTTAATATTTTTAGCATGTAAAATAATATCAAAAAAATAACACAAAAAAAGCTTCCTCTCTGTTAGCAAATTTGAGCTGATCGCTTTTGTAAAAAAATATACCCTTAATTTAAAAAAATATAATGTGCAAGGGTTGCATATTTAATATTTTTTTTTTTTGCTTTGCTTTCAAAATTGTGCATACACAATTTTAAGAACTTATTCGTACCTTTCTACAAAAAACAAATCAAACGCTTATATAAAGTCTTGCTTTTTTATAAAAACACAATAAACACAAATACTCGTTAGAAGTTAATACTTTTATTGTAAACCAAAGTAAAACAGGTTGATGAAATCATTTTCACACTAGTTTAGTTTTAAAACTTTACTTTATTTTAAGGTTTGACAGTTCTTTAAAATTCTTTTTGACAATTTACAGACTGTTTTGAAAAATGCTTTCGTGTCTAGAAAAAAATTAAAATTTCTTCCCCTCTTTTCATTATTTTTTATTAAGCTGCTAATAATATTGTATTTTATTTTTAATACAAGATTTTCTTTTTTTGAAATTAAATGATGAAGTTTTTACTGGATTTATGAATTTATTTTTAGCAATTAACTAAAAGATGAAGTTAAAAAAAAAACTTTCTTAAGTTGTAGTGCTCTTATACGTTTTTTTTTTTAATTTTATAATTTATGTGTGCTAAATTTTTAAATGTTCGATGAACATGTTGAAGAAAAATGGTGTTTAATTAGTATATGAATACCAATTTAAAGAGAAGCACATTCTAAGTTTAAAATTTATTCGCAGACGACGTTTCGACTTTTCATCAGTCATTATTTACAAAATACTGTGCAAGATAACTAAAAATTAGTGTCAAACAATTAAGTATATAAAAATTTAAGTAATACAATATATAAACAGTTATAAAATGTAACATAAATATTTACACATTGTTAAACAAATATATATCTAACACTAACTAATTAAAAGTTCTTAGTGTATGGGTAATACCCGGCTTAGTTAATTGTTTATTTAAAATCGGATTATAACGTTTAATTAGCAGAGCTTCACTTATCAAAGTCTCAAATTCATTTCTACACTCTTTCAAAATTCCAAAATTGTTAACAGTTATTTTTTCGTTTTTACAAACATTACAGTTGCTAATGTGGTCAGAGACAGTTTTTTTCATATTAAATGTTCTTTAATTCTTTCTACTAATGGTCTTTATTTGAATCCAATAAACTGGATACTGTTATCATAAGAGCATTTTAAACTTAGAATGTGTTTCTCATTAAATTGGTATTTAAAAACTCTAGTATCCCTTTCTGTTTTTTTATTAGCTAACTTTAAAAACAAATAATAATTAAAACTTATATTTTTATCTCTTAGACAACTTTTCCACGTACCAAGCACCAAGAATAATTTAAAAGTTTTCGAGAAATGTGCTCGAGTTAAATTTTTTAGTTTAGAATCGATGTGGATAAAAAACAAGACTGAAGTCGAACAAACAAGTAGCTTTAAATGAAAAAGTATCGACAATATTTAAATTTACTTTCGTTTTAACTTTAGTTTAAACTGCTTCTTTTTTTAATAACTTGTATAATTACATCATAATCAACTTAGTTTTAATATTTCTCCTAAAAGTTATACATCTATTTTAACTTTTGACAAGAACTTGATTACAACTTAAAAAGCTTTAAGAACTACATTTATTAAAATAAAAAATGCAGTTATTCTAAGTTGTAAACTATTTTTGAATTAAACAAAGTCCCCTTCGACAATAGAATTAATTTAGAAAATTATTTCAACTTAGTTTGTGTACGATCTAGATAAAAATTTGAACGCTTTCTGTTGTGTTTTAGTTATAACCTTCTAGTTAATTCTTTTGTTCAGTGTAGGTATTTTACAATATGTGCCTTGTAAATTAACTTTTTTTAACTACTAAAATAAAAAAAAAGTCATGAACTAACAGTAAAATTGTTTTCAAGAGTTCAATTTGTTTTCCAGAGTTTAAACATTTGTTTTTGAAATTCAATTTTTTATTCTTATTGGCAATGCTTAGGTAAGCACTTCCTACTGACTACACATTTCAAGGATGCATTCAAAGTGCGTACTTAAAAGAAAAGTAGTCTACTTTGTAAAATAGTAAGACGATAAAACAACTAGTGTTTTTAAAGTTGTTAATTTTAGAATTACTAAAAGTTCCGAAAAAAAAGAAAGTTTTATTAACATATAGTTGTCTGAAAAAATACAAGTTTAGTTAATATACACTATACTAACAGTGGTATGTCTCTGTTCTATATAAATATTCAAAATAAGAGTATTTACATTTATGGTGCAATAGAAAATTTCCCTTTTTTCAAGATGGCGGGAGCATGTTGGATTGAACACATATATAAAGGATTTCACACTTGTAGAAAACATAACAATAAAATCAGTTTGATAAACTGTGGCAACAGAACTAAACTAATAGCAATAAAAATAGAATTATCTCTATATATAAAACAATAACCATTTATAAAATAATTTTAATTAATGTTTAACTCTAAAAAGTCAACATGTGAATTGAAGTGAAATTGTTCAATAAAATATTTAGTATTAAACAAACTGTTTTTATTGTTGATGTTCGAGCCTTGTTGTGTTCTCCAAAAGATTAAAAGAAAGTTTTATTATTTTTGGATAATTAAAAATTGAATGTTAATTGGGCAGGTAAAATATATATGGTGTAACACACATTTTTCCTAGACAACCTTTGTTGTTGCAAGGAGTATATTTTAAGAGTGATGTTTTTTCCTTAAAAAAAAAACAAACCTTAAAAGTAGGGTGTTAGAATATGAAAATATTTAAATTTTTTCATAAGTTTTTATATTATGAAACTTAAAAAAAAGTAAGCTTGAAAATTCAGGTATTAGTGCCTAACCTTGTTATAGTTGTTATTTTATATTATTGTTAAGAAATAAATAAAAGTAGTCCTCTATTTTAAAATAGAGTATGTTTACTTAATTTACTCTTTGGTTTTTATTATCATATGTATCTGTTTTAAAACTTGACTATATATTATTTAATGATGGGACTTTGATGTCAATACTGGCAACCAAAATAATTGCTAAAATCAACACTAATTGTTATTGAGACATTTTCAGGTTCAAGTATAAAAGTATTTTATACAGTGACTCATAATAATTATATTTTGAACGAAATCATGCTAGCTTGATCTAACTGATACAAGTTTTTGGTCATGTAGCTGGGTTTTTCTCAAAAAGTGCTACCCTGATATCATTAGCTCAAAGAAAACATTTTATTTTTAATAATGTTGGAAGATCTAGGATTTTGACTTGTAAAAATATTAAGAAAAGTGTAGAACTTTAAGCTAAGCTGTTTCAATATGTAAGGATTAAAAGCTTGAGGGTCCTAATAAATTCATTGACAGCTGTAACAGTTGAATAGTCTAGGATTTAGACCCACTAGTTGACACTTGTACAAAGAAGTGATATATTTTTAAGTTTCTGTGTTGTTCAGAATTTGTGTAAGGTGACAATTCTAGTTGTAAGGAGCAAAGCTATGCTGTTTATTTTTTTATTTCAATGTTTTGTTAATTTACTGTAAAAACTTTTAATGAGGTATTTGTTAACTTTTTTTTTTGTCCATAAAAAGCTTAAAACTTACAGATGGTGAAACTTCAGTAGTTTGTATCAATCTTATACTGTATCTGAATGCCAGATCTATCCCGAACTTGCCAAAACTTGGCTCTATCCTGATTTTAATTTAAGAGTCGATTAAAATCTGGTACAGGTTGGATTTTGATCTGAAAAATTGATCTGATCTGGTTTGTTTGGACATGAATTTAGACTAAAGATCAAAACCTAGCCAAGCTTAATTTCAAATTTATCTTAGTCAAATTCAGATCTTTTATCTACCATTAGGTCCAATATAAGTAACAGTTAGAGCCATTTTTTATATTAAAGATCCAAAAAGAACCAGATTCAAATCTACTCTAAAAATCAGAATAGAAACTATTTAAAAAATAAAATTTGGTTTGTTTGGATCTCAGCAAGATCTGACTGGATCCAGCATTTAGATTTGGTAGAACACAAGCTTATATCCTTTCTTTACATTTCCAATTAGCCATTTCTTAAAATAAAAATAAATTGAATATTCAACTAGCTAAAAAAATAATAATTATGACATTATAGATTTGCCATAACATTTTTGTAATTTTTGTTAGCATGGTTGCCTTAAAACCTGGTAAAATCTGGAATTTGACAATTTAAACTAAAAAAACTTGAATTTAAGAAATTTTGTAAAATAAACCTGGAGTTTTGAACAAAAATCACTAAAAAATTCTGGAATTTTTAACAATTTTAACATGTGTAGTAGTAAAATTTTGATTAAACTTAAAATATCTATTATAAAAATAAAATTGTTTTGTCATCATCAAAATAATAATTTCATGATTATGAAAAAATCAAATTTTAGCATATTTAATGATTATTTTAAAAGTAAGCACTTAAAGATTAAACATAAAACTGAACATATTTTTAATTTTTTTTAAATGCTAAAAATTTCTACTATAAAGTACTTTATTGTTTGATAATAATTATTCTGAGAATATTAAAACGTATTTCTTTAAAAACTTTCATAAAAAAATACTTGATTTTACAATATTTTGTTTGCTTCTTTCATAAGGATGCTATCAAACTATCAAAATTTATCTGGTATATCTGAATATTTAATCAATATTTTTCAAATTGATAATTAGCAACTAGTAACTTTAAAAAATATGCTAACTAAAACCTAGTTGTAAAAAACTCTTTAAACCTCTATAAATCAGAGTATTTGATCTTCATAACTTTTTATATATTTTATGTACCAATCAATTGCTAATAACAAAACTTTTTTCATTTAAATGGTTTATTGAGCAATGCTTTAAAAATTTAACTAATTTCCTTGTCAAAACAAAATAAATACTCACAAAAACTAATTAATCAAACACAATACGAGTAAACTAAATAAGCAATCAATAGTTTACTCGTATTGTGTTTGATTAATTAGTTTTTGTGAGTATTTATTTTGTTTTGACAAGGAAATTAGTTAAATTTTGAAAGCATTGCTCAATAAACCGTTTAAATGAAAAAAAGTTTTGTTATTAGCAATTAATTGGTACATAAAATCATGTAAACACCTTTCGCTATACTCTGTTTTTATATATTGTTATTCAGATTAAATAAAGCTTTTAAAATACAGGTAAAGTAATAAATAAATTAGTATAATGTCATTTACGCCACTTTCTCATAGAGCTGTTCATGTAAGTTTTTATTTCTAGTCTGTTTTGTACAAACTAAGTGAACAATTTGCTTTATTAACAACAATAAAAATTATATCTTAAGAGTAACTATTAAGCATAAGTTCATTTACTTTCATTTAAACATTTTAAGTTTTGTTATATCTTTTAATTATTGAAAATACTTCTGCTTGATAAAATAATTACATAAATAAAATTAGTCTATTAAAGTTACTATATTTAAGAATAGATGTGGGAAATTTTTCTTGCTGGTGGTCTAGATTTACCTGGAAATGTTTAAAAAAGTTTTGGTTATCAAAAATTACTTACATAGTGTATTTAAACTCAAACAGTATAAATGTTATAAAATACTCCTTAAAACACAATTGTAGTGACGTAATTATCTCTTTAAGCACTTCTGTGTAGTAAAATAAATTTGGAGACAAATTTCAAAATGCTTTTGTTAATAAAGTGCAATTTTTGTTTTGAATAAGTTTTTCAAGCCAAGAGTTATGTTGCAAGTCATATGTTTTCCACTTCTATTCTAGACTGTGAAAAAAATGTAGTATGTTTAAAAAGAGTTTCTTGCAATCAACAATTAAGTGTTATTTAAAATTTAAAATTAATTAAATATTTCCAAATAAATTATTTAGGAGCTGACAAACGGCAAAAAGCCAAACAGCCCTGTTCTTCAAGTCATAGCTATAAAAAAGATAAAAAATGATGGAAAAGAGCGACACAGACTTCTTTTGTCAGACGGAGAACAAAGTTTTGGAAGTTAGTTTCTTTGGTTTTTAGTTATTTTTATTTAATGAAATAATCAAGTTACAAACATCAATCATACACAGATGGTTTAAGTGATGTACTGGAAGTTTGATGATAGAATTCAGCAAAAAGCTGTTGTTTTTAACCTTTATTAAAGTTAGATTGAAAGCTTTATATAGTTTCAGATGTTAGATTATGTATTTTAGAATAAGTCTAATTTAAGGGTTTAACTTAAAGTCAGGAAAATTTTGGTGAAAAGTCAGGAAATTTTTCTCAGCTTTATCAGTGGCAACCATGAATAATTGAGGAATAAGTGATCAAAGTTAAAGAATTTTTAGATTCCTAACGGAAGGTACAAACTAAAAATGCAATAAAATAAATAAACTTTAAATTTATAATCTTCTGCATTTATAAAGCAACCTTTATAAAACTTTTTCAGTCTAATATTTTTAAAGTTGAGTAATTGTTTTAGAAAATATTATTTTTTTTTCATGAAAGTTAACTTTAAAAAAGATAGTATTTTTTTTCTAGTCCTTGCATTTTTCTTAGAAAAAACTTTTTTAAATGTTGCATTGGTCACTTCCTTTTATTTGAATTAAATTTTTTAAGTTTCTGATAATAATAGTCATGAAAATATTGTGTTATTTGTTTTTAAAAGAAACTTGTAAAAAAATGACTATATCTTGTAAGATAACTTCGATTTTAACGTTTTATAATAAAATACCTTCAGTTCATAATTAAGCTTTAATTTAAGAGCCAATGTTAATATTCATACAAAAAAAAACTTGGACCCTTATATTCCCTTATTCAATAACAAAAAGTTAATGATATATTTTTCAAGTGCAACAAAATATTTTGTAGTTTGTAGTTTCCATCAAAAACTATAGGTTAAAAATGTTTTTTTTTTACATATAGCATAACTTTTTTTTTTCTAAAAAGTACTAATATAACATACAGTATGTTCAATGATATTCTAAATTTCAGTAAAATGTAGAATTTACACTATGCTTAGTATAAGCTTTCCAATAAGCTGGTAGGTGAACATATATAATGTTTAAAGTCTGTTAAGTTATTTATAAAAAATCTATAGTATGCTTGTATTTATTTTGCAGTAAAATGAATCAATAACTATTAAGAATATAAATTTAGGGCTAGTATTTAATGTTTGTTAATTTTTTGTTATAAATTGTTACAGAAAATTATTTTTTAACCTTAAAAAGCACTACTACTTAGCTTTTACTTATAGGATAAAATTTTATGATATAAGTTTTATGAAGGATTTTAACTACGAGTTAAAATTGAGTTAAAGAAATAAAACGATGTAAACTTAAAAAGAATATGTCTTGATTCAGAAATAATATTAAATTCCTATATTTAAGTGAGTATTTGAATATTTCAAGTATTGTTATATAAAAGTGACAAAAAATACATTACAAGCTTTCTAGTCACCAAACATTTTCAGATGTAAAAAAAAATTTTTTTAATAGTATGAAATATTGCACGTCAAAAAAGCCATGTCAAGTATTTAAACTATACAAACACACACTTACAGTACTACACAGTATTTGTTGTAGAATGTTTAGAATGTAGTAGAATTTTTACAGTAGAATGCAATGAAAATAGGGCCTAAAACAAAGGTGTGTAAAATGCGTCCTCCGGACCAAGTTAAATTTTTATTTGAATTAGTTCAGCCTTAACTTGGCACAGACAACAAAGATTGGAGAGAGTTTTAGTCTAAAATTTCAAAGTTTTAAGTATGAACCCTGAAAGTAAATTTAAATTTACACAGTTAAAATAATTTTATTAAAAAAAATCATTAATCAGATTGCATTTCTTTTGTTTTGGAAGCATAATAGTAATCTAAGGTTATCCTGAACAAAATTAAATATAAAAAATTAACTAGTTTGTTATTTGTTATTACTATTACAACTCTTTTTGTTATTGTTATTATCAATGTTATTATTTTTATTATTATTACATTTTTACTGTTAACCATGAATATTTTACATTACATAAAAAATCTGTTTAAAAAAAAACTTTTTTAAAGTTTGGTAAGTTATTCAGTTTTAAACATTGAACGACCTGTGAAGATTATAATGATAAAATACAATCAATGAGCTACATAACTTTACACTTTCTAAAAACACCTTTGATAATAAGCTTAATTTTACTTAAATAAAGCAATCTTTAATTGCATATTTTATGTTTAACTTCCTTTTATTAAAATATAAATTAGTATTCTTTAAAGCACCTTTAAATTTAGAAAGCTTATTCTGTAAAATATAATTTTTAAATAAGTTCAAGACATAGTAAAAGTGTTTTTTTAAATGTTATCAAATAAATAATCATTCAAAGGATGCATATTTAAGATCTAGAAGTTCTTTTACAAAGTAAAGTTTATAGTACTTTCATTAGTATTACTCTCATCCTCAATAAACTTCAAGTAAAAACCAACTTAATTTTTAAAACTAAAACATGATTTTGCAAAATACTACTAAACCAATTGTAATACTCAAATCAAGTTTCAATAAAGAAATAGACCCAGGCTTACTTCTAATTCAATGAAAAAAAAACTTCATTTGAGGGTTAAAATAAGAAAAAATAGTAATGTGAGATAAAAAATTAGTTTTCCAACTGATTGCAAAGATATCAAGACTAAAAAGTTTTTTTCAATATTATTAGCTTTTTATATAGTCTAGTAACACCATATGTAGATTTTTATGATATAAAGTCTCTTTTGAAATAATAGTTTTAAAAAGAGTAAATTTATATTACTTTAAAATTTATAATATCAGGGTTCGTGCGCGTCAGGCTAAATCAGGCTAAATCAGTTTTTTTGAAAAAAGTTGAAAAACGTCAGGCTAAATCAGTTTTTGTGTTTAAAAATTTGAGAATCTCAGTTTTTGTCAGTTCAAATGCATGAAATTTTTTTAATTATGATCAAATTGAGATGTGAATTTATTTCTAAATGAAGATTTAGTTATTAAAGACAAAATCAGTCAGTATTTGTAAAAATAAGTGCTTAAAACCTTTTGTTGAATCTCTAAAATAATTTTAAGAATCTTCATTATTTTGTTTTTAGTAGATTATATACGTCATAATTATAAAAATTCATAAAAAAGTACAGTTTAAACATTACAGTTTAGTTCAACAACTTGACTGTTTGTTTGAATTTGTTTACATGAGCTTTGTTTTTCAGAGCTTATTTGGTTAAACTGTTTTAATTTCTAATATAAAGGCTTTATACCAAATACTTTATAGATTAATACTCTTAGCAGTTTGTTCATATATTTTATTTTCTGTTTATTCAAAGTTATTAGAGATATTCACAAGAATAAAAAATTACTTGTGTAATATCATGGTTATTTTAATTAGTTATTTTAAAAATTAAGATGCTTTAATGATAACATAAAGTTTTTGAGAGATGTGTTTAATTACATTTTGTTTTTCTTTTACAGACTTATTCACATTTCTGTTTTAATTAATAAAAGCTCTTGGTCCAGTCATGTAACTTATAATTGACGAATTCAAGTACTAATTGACACGAACCTTGTATATGGGTGATAAGTGGTGGATGTAACTTAGCCCCAAAATTTAATAAAGGTATGAATTCATTGAAGCAGAAATTATAATGAACAGTTAAAAATATTCAAGTTGCTGGGTAAGGGATTGATAGATGTTGAAAAATAATTCATTTATATTTTTATTTTCTTTAAAAGTAGTTTTGTGAATACTTTTATTGTGTTAATTTGCTAATTAAGACCCCCCAATACCCAAAATGCCTTCTGAAAGTGATTTTTTCTACTTTGAAAAAATGTCAGGCTAAATAGGTCCCTGTCAGGCTAAATGAAAAGGAATTTCGCGCACGAACCCTGAATATATATTTATTTTAAAAGTGTGATTTTTATTATCAACTGAAAGTGTTTAAAATGTAAAAAATTAAAAAGATAATTTATTTTATTTTTGATTATTTAGATTAGTTGCCTTTCAAAGATTATAATTAAAATGTGACAAACAAGCAAAACATTATTATAATAGTTGTCTTTTAAAGATAAATACCAATTTAATAGTTTGTTTGTATTAATATATAGAGTACTTGAAATCTTATAGTATTATAAATCAATAAAACTACTTGTACAGGGTTGCCAAAAATTCTTGAAACCTGGAAAAACCTGGAATTTGACAATTTAGGCTAAAAAACCTAAAATTTGAGAAATTAAAAAAAAAAAACCTGAAAAAACCTGCAACTTTTAATAATTTTAACATGTGTAGTAAAATTTTGATTTGACTTAAGAAATCTATCATATATATATAAAATTGTTGTTGTCATCAAAGTTTTTTTAATAGAAAAGAAAATTTAAAATAGCTTTAGAGTATCTTTTCAATACTACTTAACACAATTTCTTACTTTAAGATTTACTTTAAACTAAAAATAGACCCAAAAATATTTTTAAAAATCTTGCGAAAAATTTGAAAACCTGGAGAAAATTCGCCAAAAACATTCAGCAACCCTGCTTGTGGTAATAAAATATGATTTACTGTTTTAAAAAAGTTTTATTACAACAGCTACTATGCTTGCCACTCAGCTCAATCCTCTTGTCACAAATGGAGAACTCACAGATTTTACAATAATCAAAATGGAAAAATACCAGTGCACTGTAGTACACGGAGACAAGTATGTTAAGAAATATTAATTGTCTTATTTTAGCTTGAGTTTAAGTGAAACAAATGCATTCATTTTTTACAATAAAATTTCTTTAAACTTACTTATAAAGATAAGGACAAAACAAAATTTCAACTTTTTATTAAAGCTAGTAGTAGCTTTATTTTAATTTAAAACACACAAAGAACTAAACAAATTAAACAGTAGCATAAATAAAGTACTGTATATATATTATAAATATAAGTCGTCACACTTCAGGCTATTATGAAGTTTTTGATAAATCTGACCTACTCGGGCTTGTTTGGATTTTTTAAATTAAATAAAAAACACAAATTAGTTTTTTAGTTAGAATTTAATGACTGAGCAGATCCATTTAAATAAATGTTGTAATACATAAGAGATAAGAAATAAGAATAACATAAGCAGTAAAAAAACTTGTTGTTTGAAAGTTCAATAAAGTTATTATTTTTTGCTCTAAGTGAAAAAAAAAATTATAATTATATAGAAGCCTAAGATATTAAAAGTGTGTGCCAGAAGTTTTATTTTAAACTCAAGCTAGTTTTAGACCTTGTAAACTTTACTTATAATGAATAAAAAATTATACAATAAGTTCAAAAAATAAAAATAAAAATTAATTAAATTTGAAAATAAAACCTTGTAAAAAAGTGTAACATTGTATTATCAAAATCAGTGCGTAGTTTTAAAAATTAAACAACAACCCTGAAAAATACTGAAAACAGGCTCGTAGTCATTTGTATTGGTTGTGAAATTCTGCATAAGGGTACTGAAGTGGGTGGAAAAATTGGAAATCCTATTCCACATAAACAGGCTGCAGGTATTCTTCTAAATAAATTTATTTTATATAAATAAAGTATATTTAGTTTTTGTATTTACATTGTAAGTTTTTATCTTATTTTAAAGATTACAATAAAAAAAGTAATAAATTTATATTTTCAAAATACGTAAGAGAAGTATATTGATGAACCAATTTTGTTATGATTGAATCATTAAAAAAATATTTTGCCTTCAAATATGAATTTTATTGTAAGTAGTGGAAAATTTATTCAATTGTTTTAATATCCTATCAAAAAATATTTTTTACCTAACTTTCCTTAACTTAAACAATACTTTTATAACTTGGTTCATAAAAAACTTTACTTAAACGATCAAACAAAGTATAAATATGAAATGAACCTATCCAAATTCAATTTAAAACCAAAATATGTTTTCTGAAAACTTGAGCTGCAATACTTGCTCAGAACAAAATTTTACATGTATTTAATGTACTTTCGTATTGCTAACTTTTATTTTAGTCTTAATATACAATAAAAATGATAATTGTTTATTATAATTTTTTGATAAATATAGCAAAACAGTTTGAGGAATACAAAGCATTCAAACAGTATCAAGATTAAACGTTTATACATAAACCTTTAGAAGCACAAAGAAACGGCCAGCAGAGCAATGGCCAACAAAACAATGGCCACCACAGCAGTCATCAGCAGCAAGTGAACCGCCAGCCAGCCGCGATGCAGTCCACCGACAGCCCGAAACCCACCGGCAAAATGCCGTTCAAGAACAACTTGCCAGACACCCCGAACGGCACTCCGCGGAAGATTGTCCCCATTGTCGGCTTGACGCCGTACCAGAACAGGTGAAAAAATTTTTGTTGGGAAGTTTAGAAACAAGTAAAGTTTTTAAGACTGAGTAACAAGTGAAAGTAATGGGTGACATTGAGCGCTCCAGAAAGTAGTTGATGAAAAATTAAAAAGTGTTTTGTATGAGTATTTTTTCACACTGTCTCAGCTTTATTTTTATCAATTAGTAAACGCTGCCTTTAAAAAAAGCTGTAAATGCACCACGCTTTAAAGTGATTGTATTATGAAGACTGTGTTGGGTATAGCGTCCGCACTTAAGATATTTTCTTTAAAAAAGCATATATTAAAAGATGGACGATTCGCGCTCGAGTGGTGAAGAGGACGGACGTTAAGGAGTGGACGAACGCGCGCGGAACGGGCAAGCTCTTCAGCTTCACGGTGACGGACGACAGCGGAGACATCAGGATCACTGCCTTCAACGAGGAAGTCGACAAGTTCTTCAACCTGGTCGAAAATAACAAGGTTTGAAGTGTTTTCATGAGAATTTTTAATTTTCACCTAAAGCAACACGTTTTCTATGTTTTAGAAATTATAAGTATAAAAACAAACTGACATGATTTTTAATACTTTTCGTGGTTAAAAAGTCAATCTTTTGGCTTATAATGTAAAAAAAGCATGCTAGTTTAAATCTATATAAAATTTTGTTATAAAACTTATAATACTGATAAAAGGATACACATAAATCATATCAAAATTTCTATATTTAAATTTGTTATTTTATAATTTTAGATTAGAACTTAAAAGAAAATACTTATGTAAAGCATATTAAAATTTCTCACATCTGCATTTTAGAAAATAGTTAAAATCTTTCAGTATATTATAAAAGTTCAGCTGCTTTAATAATTCTGTAAGACCAACCGGAATAGCATTCATATTTCAAGTTAGCATATTTGAAAATTGAACTATATTTTTGTATTATACTATGTTATAAATATTAAGTTTAAGGTAATTTTACTTAAATTATTATGTTCTTTATAAGTTTTAATTTTTTTTTGAGTTAACGTATTTTGGTCCTTTTATTTTATGTTCTATATATATTTATAATTTGAAAAATTATCTGTCGCTTTAGAATTATTTTTCTTTTTGTCTGTCATCAGTTTAACCGGCTCGGGTTTGAAAACCAAAGTCCAACAATGCAGAACAACAATAATAATATGTTTTGAACATTGTATTAAGTAGAAATGAATGTTTGCCATGAAAAAAAAGCTTATATATTTAGTAGTGATGTAGGGCATAAAGCTACTAAAGTAATGTAGGAAGTACATTGAAAAGTGTTTGTAAAATTTTACAATACAAAGCAGTTAAAGAGAATTATTTTTATATCAAATTGTATTGTACATAATAAGTTTATATCATTTTGTTTAATGTTCGCTTTTTTGGTTTTGACACACTGTACTTTCCTGTAAATGGGAATATTTTTTCTTTAACTTTTTTTTTAAATGTACATGGTTGTTAAATGTCTATTAGCTGTTTAATTTTAAAAGTTAATTTTAATTAAATGCTGCTTTTTTTCTAGAAACTTTTATTTTCAAAGGATAAAAACAAAATGCATACATATGCCATATTAATTATGACGACATACAACAGGTGGTTTACGTGTCGGGCGGAACGCTTAAGCAGGCGAACCCGGCGTACAACACCACCCAGCACGACTACGAGATGACCCTGAGAAGGGACTCGTTTGTGAGTTTGTGCGAGGACGCCGAAAGCCAAAAGGTTCCTGAAATCAAGTACAACTTCGTGCCCATCCGGGACCTTTCGCAGAAAGTTGGAGGTTATGCTGGTGAGTTCATAAATACTTTTTCTTTATGTGTATACCAGAATCAAAAGTTATTTAGTTTTGATATACTTTTTACAAACTAAGTTTCGGAATTTAACACAGTTTTTACCTTAAACTTGATTTTAAACTAAAAGTAGACCCTAAAATGTGTTATTTAAAAATACTGTAAGAGTTTTTGAAAACCTGGAGAAAATTTGCCAATAACATTTGAAAACCCTGTACATATGTTTCGAGATAGTAACAAAGTATTCACCGTGTTCTCAGATGTCATTGGAATAGTGAAGGATGTGGAAGAAGTGCAGACGATCATGATACAGAAGCAGAACAGGGAGTCTTCCATCAGGAGGTTCCAGCTGGTCGATCAGTCCAACACCCAAGTTCGCGTCACGTTGTGGGGAAAAGATGTTTGTATATTTTCTTTTAACACTTGTTGACGTTTTTGAAGATATGCTTGTTTTAATGTATTTGTTGATGTGTTTTGATCAACGTAGTTTTTTTGTTTTATTGATTTTTTTATTATTTACGGCTAATACTAGTACATACTTTGGTTAAAATAAATAAACATCTAAATAAAGACAAGTCCTTCTCAAGAAGTTAAGAAAAATAATTAGTCTAAAATAACTAAATTTTAAATTATTAATATGTGAACAAATTTAAAGACAAATATCAAAAAATAGTACAACTCTGTTCATAACTGGAAACCGTTCAAGATAAATTTCCAAAAACAGGCGGAAACTTTCGAGGGAGAAGGAAACCCTGTTCTGGCGATTCGCAGTGCAAAAGTGTCGGATTACGGCGGCTGCACTCTCGGCACCACCGGTCAGTCCACCATCACCTTGAACCCCGACATCCAGGAATGCTTCCAACTGAAGCAGTGGTCAGTTTGAAAAATAGCTTTTTTCTTGTTATAAACGAAAAAACGCTATAGTTTTATTATATAATGGATTTTTCATTCATTTTGTGTAGTTTTAAGACAAAAATATGTGCTGATGTGATTAAAAAACTTCAAAAGAAGTCAAAGTTTTTTCACAAAGTAAGTCGTTTTTTTCAAACAGGTTTGCATCTGGCGGAAGCTCACAAGCAGCTGAAAGTTTGAGCACTGAAAACAAGGGAAGCTGTAAGTATTCTATGATTTGAGTAAAAATAAAACTAATAACTGTTATTAAATGAGGCACTAATTTTTTGTTGTTGATAATTTCAGCCAGCCAGAATTGGAAGGTGTTGTCACAGATCAGCGAGGAACGATTGGGATTCGGCGAGAAACCGGATTACATCACCAGCAAGGTCACTGTGCTCTACGTGAAAAAAGAAAACTCGCTTTATCAGGTTGGTGCATGATTTAGTTTGTTTTTGGTATAACACTATGCTAATGTTGTTAAGTAAAAGTTGTATTGTTTAACAAAGAGTAGTTTAGAACTGAATATATATTAAATTACATTTAGTTATGAAAAAAACTGATTTAATCAAGTTTGACTTTTGTTTTAATTTATTATATAATTTATTATATTTAAGTTCAGCTTTTTCCATTCGCTTAATTACGTTTTAAGATTCTCTTCTTATGATTGGTAACGATTAAGATGGTCAAGTCAAATTGTTTTTAAATAAACAATTTTGTAAAGGCTTGCCCGACTGAACAGTGCAACAAGAAGGTTGTAGATTTGGCAAATGGCCAGTTCAGGTGTGAAAAGTGCAACACCGTCACCGACGACTTCAAATACCGCATGATACTCAACGTGAGTTCACTTTGTTGATTGAAATTAGAACATGGTGACTTTTAATATTTGTTGTCAAAAATTGCAAAGAAAGATGTTTATTTTTTAAAATATGTATAAAGTTGAGTTTTAAAAACTATCATTGAAATTATGTTCCCATTTTTAAAAGTTTTTCATCAAGTATAAGCATTTTAAATAAACATGACTTTAGAATCAATTTATTCCTCCATGAGTTCTTTATGCTTTTTAATAGTACTATATATATATATATATATATATAATTTTTATATCAATTAATTAACTGATAAAAGTATTATGAGAAATAAATATATTTAAAGTGAAGTGCTATAAATAATTTTATTGATGATGTTCAACAAAAAACATTCTTGATGTCAGACTTAGTTTAATAATTGATTTTCTGCACAACATTATATTAAAATAAGTTGCTTGCTTGTGTATTACTATCGTGTAACTAAATAGTGTTATTCTTACCGTAAGCATCTTTGACTGACCTCTGATGAACCGTACATCTCATTATTAATATAATAAAAAAATATTCAATTGACTAAATATAAAAACAATCGCGTTAAAGTCTAACACCAATACAAGTGCTTTACGTAAATACATCAAGTGGAACGAAGCATGCTGAATGTTTATTTTTCACACTGAACAAATGAAACAGATAAACATCGCGGACGAGTACGACAACCAGTGGGTGACGTGCTTCCAGGAGCAGGGCGAGCTGATGCTGGGGATCAGCTCGAACGAGCTGGGCAAGCTGAAGGAGAATGACGAGCAGGGGTACGAGGGAGCGCTGAGGAAGATCTACTTCAAGAGCTACTTCATGAAGATGCGGGTGAAGAACGACCGGTTCAACGTTGGTTTCAAGTTTTATTTGAAAATATATAGAATTTTTGAGCTTTAAATAGTTTTAATCTGCTTAAATAATATATTTTTACTGTGAAAGTGTTATTAATTTTTACTGGTAGAAAACAATTGTCTCAATACAACAGAATCTTGACTGTATTTAACTGATCATTTAATTTTAGGTGGTGAAAGATTTAATTGTTCGGGGTTTTATATGTGCTTGAGTTTTACTTACAAAAAAATAAGCACTCAATAAAGCATTAAAATCTTAAACCTATTATAGCTATCAATATTGTATGCCATTCAAAAATACGTTTGTGCCCCTGAAAGTTTTGTTTTTTTTAAACAAAGTTGCTCTGCAACAAATACACTGAGTTAATCTTAAAAAAGTGTATACTTTCTTAAGTTAGTTAAAAAGACAAAATAAAGTTCTCAGAAAATAAATATTTAAAAGGACGAAGACCGCACCAGGGTGAATGTGGTCAATTTGAGTCCGGTGAATTTCACTGAATACAACAAGAAACTTTTGAGTGATCTCAAGCAGCTACTGTAGATGTACATCGCTATTTCTGAAAATTTGGTTGCTTGTAACGGTCACTTTCTTTTTTAATCTCTATAGCTTTAGTTTTGTTATTTTCCACATACAAATTATTGAAAAAATCTGTTTAAGAAATTATGCCTGATAAGTATTTGACCAAAATTTTATATAAAAGTTATTTCAAAAAATCCTGTTTGCTACCTTTAAGCAGATTCGTTTTGTACTTTTTCATTTTGTATGATTTTAGAATTAGGATCTCTTTTGTTTTATAATAAATACTTTCGTTTTTGTTTGTTTTATTAGATTTAGTTTTACTATAATGGGTTGAAACTTTGTATTTTAAACTATTTCACAATTTTTATTACATTTGATTAATTATCAAAAATGACATAAAAAATTTCGGTGTAAATTGTTTAGATTAAAAAAAAATATATGGCGAAACTTTTAAAGGAAAGGTAGTAATATTTATTTTTAAAGTAAAATAACAACTGTTTCAAAACTTTCTTATAAGCATCTATGATTGTCTATTATAAAAAATATCCGAAGAACTTATAAATGTTGTATACAATAAACGTTACTTAAAATTTTTTACTAAACAGTTAAAATTATTTATATTCAGGTGGTTGCTGCTACCTTTTAATTTCAGATTAGTTAATTTACATAATTTTCATTATAAAGTTTTAAAGGGTTTTCCATTTAAATTATAAAATGTTTGTTCATACTTAATTAACTATACTTAATAATATTGTTATTAAATTTCAAACATGTTGGTGCTATAAATAGTAAATTACGGTATGTGGCCGGCCATTTTTGCTAAGATTCGGATCTTGATTTTTAAAAATAATCCTCATCTAATTAGTTTTAAATTAGCACGAACAAATTTCTTTTTGTAATAATAAATTTTTTGTATTTCAGAAAAATAATGACAGTAGTATCTTCAAAGTTTTTAAGCCGTCAATTCACAGTATTAGATATTTTATGAAATATTAATTGACCTTTGCTATACAGCAGATCTCGGCAAACTTGAGACCAAACGGGCCCCAAGCAAAATTTTCTGGTCTTATTAGCTAGAAAAGCTAATGCAGAATGATTATTTAGTTTTTTTTTATACAAGCTCACAAATAAGCAGTTTTTGCTGTTAGTAGATTGTTCTTCCTTTTTTATTAGATTATATGCCCTTTCATATAAACTTTTAAAGTAAAATCTTTCATATAAACTGATGATCTACCATACTCACTATCCGGTTATCTCTTTTTTCCACTACCATACTAATTAAGAATGGATCTGATTTCGGCAGGTTCTCAACTTTAAAAATAGAATCTGCAGGTTACTGATTTTGGCATATGTCATCCAAAAGAAGACCGGGATTCAACTATTTAAAACCGGCAAGTTTTTTATAAGACCTTCATTCTATAAAAAAGCAACCACAGTAATTTTAAGCCTAAATTTAACCCTAAAAATTTATCGAGGGTAAAACAAACTCACTTTGTTACTACTTATGAAAGTTGTAATTGGTGTATATATATACTTACATAAATTCGTTTATGTTTTCTTTTTGCTATGAAATGAAATAAACGATGAAAAATTAAGATATACTTTTTCTTTGCTCTTTATTGACATACCACAAATATTCCATAAAAATATATATAAATAATAAATAAATATAAATAAATGAATTTGATAATTTAAATACAACAAATCTAGAATTTTGAACAAAACTCGTTAAAAGACCTGAAATTTTACAACTTTAAAAATAATGTAACTTAATCATATACATAAAGTTTATTATATACAGTGTTTTGTTTTTCTTCTAACAAAGCTTATTTGTATAAGGCTTACTTATCCGGACAGTTAGAGTCGATAAAAATATTCTAAAAAAATTAAATATTTAACACAAAAATTTTTGTTTCGTATAAAGGTTTAAGCTTTCATGCTGTAAGATAATTTTAATGGCATTGCATAATATACAGCAGTTAGAAAATTTTATGGAAAAAATCACTTTTTGCACTTATCCGGATATGTTTACAGAAAACTATTGCCCAACATGTCCCAATAAGTGTACAAGCAGTGTATTAACATTATAGCATCTTTTCATTCCATCTAACACAGTTTTTTAATTTAACTTTATACTTAAAATTCAAAAAAGCTTGTACGTTCAAAAACCTAAACGAACTTCAAAAAAACTTTTGGCAACCGTGATACTAAACATAAGATGTATCCATAAAAGCCTGTTGATTTATTAATTTGTATTAACTTTTCTTTTTATAGGGTAGTCAAAAAAATCTAGAACTTGACAACTTAGGCAAAAAAAAAATAGAATATGAGAAATCAAAATAATCCGGAATTCTAAACAACTGTAACTACATTTAAATTAATGTAATTTGTATTCAAATGTAGTCAAGATAAACTACAAATTATACATAGATAATTAGTGTATACAACACATTTTTCTTGTTTAATACAAATCATCACAGTATCTTATAAAAATTACTATTAAAGGCCGTTATTAAGTTAAATTTTATACGAAAATGGACAAAACCTTATGCTTTAAAAAAACCTGTAAGAAGTTTAGAAATAATCCAAAGAACTTTTGGCAACCTGTATCTTTCCTTATATCACTAAATTCATTTTTTTTATTGGTAGGGACACCTTTGCACTAAGGGTCACTTTTACACGAAAGCACTTTTGCAGGGGTGAAAAAAAATTTTGTGTTCATTTTACTAATTTATTATTTTACTATCACTGTTACCCCTAACTTTTATCCTTACTCAGTAAGTTTTTATAACTTGTTACTTTATTTATTTTTATTTTGCTATCACTGTTATTACCTATTACTCTTATATTTTTTTATAGTTTATTTTTAGTATCAATGTTACCCCTAACCCTTAATCTTGGTCGGTAATTTTTTTTATTAATTAGTTTATTTATAAATTTTTGTTGTTATAACTTTTTTTACTGTCATACAAAAATTACCCTTCGTGCAAAAGTGTCTTGGTACAAAAGTTACCCTCGTGAAAAAGTGACCCTTCGTGTAAAGGTGTCTTCGTGCATATTTGACCGTCTTTTTTTATATGTAGTAATATAAGTAAGTGATTTAATTCTATTACTAAATAAAACAGTTTTAGTTCACTAACTTTATTAAGTAGCCCATATTTGTTGTTGTTTCTGAAAGTTATAAAAAATAAGTCAGTTAAAATAAAAAATACACAATCTTAAAACAATTCCAAACAACTATTTTTTAAATTATGTCTTCTAATAACTATTTTTTTTCTGAAACTGTGATAGAGTTTTCAAAAAAGGAGAATATGTAAGATGTGAAAAAAATTATTTACTAAATTTAAACAGATAACTTTATACTGCATCAACTAAAATTTAAAACTATTCGGAGTTTTTACGAACGTTGTACAATTTTATCTTTGTACTTGCTCTACAAACTATGTTTCAATACTACTGAAACAAAAAAAACTTTAAAAACTTATGTTTATAATTCAACAATAGCTCACTAAAAATAGTATATGTGTTTCAAAATAATTTGGATGTCTCAGATGATATTATAACATTTATTGTATTTACATTAGTTATACTTAAGTTATGGTGTTTTAGTTTGCTTCAAATTTAACAATAGAAAGTTATCAACTTAAATATCTTTGAGGAGACAAATTAAATTTCATTTGCACAAATTAAAATAAACAATACAATGTTAACTCTTATATCTAATAAAAGAGTAAAACATTGCATTGTTTTTGATAATCTATGAAAATTAATCTAATACTTAGATTACTATATAAAAACTAATTATAAGCTCATCTATATAACCAAAAAACTAAAATTAGGATGAAAAAAACTGTAAATAATTGTAAATTTTATTGCTACGCCACCACGTGTTAGTCCGATAAAAACTTGTGCCTACAGTTGGGACATGTGTCGTGGCCGGCGAACCATTTTTCGGTGCAGTCTTGACAGAAGGCGTGCCGACCCGGACAGTTGAGGCGAAACATTTTATTTCCCGCCTCAACGTCTTCTTGACACACTGAGCACTGTTCGCCGACCATAGACGCGTCCGCCGTGAACTTCTCGAACTTCTCCAAAATTGTGATGGCTCTCAACATTTTGCTGCAGATTCTGATGTGCTCCCTTAAGAACGCTCGTTCAAAGATCTCGTAGTCGACGCGCAGCTTTTTTCTCAGCTGCTCCAGCTTCGTCTTCAGCATCCCGATTTTCCTCGCGTCCTCTTCGCGCTTGTTCGGTTGTCGGAGCAAAATTGAACACTGCTTCTCGACCGCTTCGATGTCTTCCGCGAACTTCTTCTTCTTCGCCTGAGCGGTGCGGTAGATCTCCCTCACCAGCTCCGCGTCTTCGATCTTCCCGCTGTCCAGTCTGCCCTGCAATCGGTCGAGGTCGTTATGGAGGTTGCGCCTCAGTATGTTGGTGTAAATCTGGTTTTAAAAAAATATTTTTTAGCTGAACAATTTGAACGTGGTTTGAAGGATAAGGTATATATGTAAAAAACACTTTTTTTGTATTTCCAACATGCTTTTCTTACGCTGGTATCAGCTTTTCATTTAATTTAAGTTTTAATTAATTAAAGTTAAGATTTGAAATCTGTTTTAACTTAAAATGAAATATACAAGTTTAAATGAAGGTTTAAGCTTTGTCGATTAAATTCTAAAAAAAAATTAGTTAAACAGTTCAGTAAATAACAAATCGCTTATCAATATAAAACCATTTAGATACATTTTAACGTCTTGTCCAGGACTAAGGAAAGATAAGTTTAATTTAATTTTCAAAAAAAAAATTAACAAAAGAATATTAATAGTTTATTATAAAAACTAACCAGACAATTTTCAATTTTTTGTTGAAGTAATTTTTTAGGAATTTGTTTTGTATTATTATCCATTTTTATTACTAATAATAACTTCTAGTTTTAAGAATGGTAACAATTAATAAACTCTTATACTACTCAACAAAAGTTTTTTTATATAACTTTCAAAACATTTGATTAGCACTTTCTAAAATTAATTTAATAAATAAATTAATAAGTTAAATTATTCAATTCTTAACTAGTAAGTCTTGTTAGATTTCTATTTTAAATAAAAAAGCATAACTCTTTAGACTGTCCTCATTAAAGTTTTTTAACAAACTGTGATGAGAGTATGAGACAAACTTGAAAAATGTTTACATACAAAATGCAGATGCTATTTATACCAATAAATGCGTTTTTAGCATTTTACACAGTAAGTTACTGTCAATTATTTTAAAAAAACTTTAATGTTTTTAATAAAATAATATTTTTTAATATTATTTATTTATAAACAATATAAGTTTTTAAGCTTTTATTTGATGTATATAAAAGCTTAGTGGTTTAAAGTTCGTAAGTAATTTAGAATATTTAGATCAAAAACTTTTTAGAAATAGGTTTTTACTACCAAAAAACAACTAGTTTAATGATCTTAGACTAAATTTATTTTAACAATCAAGCTATGTAACAGTACTTAGAAATTCTTTAAATTAAAAGTCTTTAGAATAGGGTTCTGCAGGCATTTAGTAGTCGGGGGCCAAATTTACAAAGTAAACTAATACTAATATTTGCGCCCTGCAGCTTTACTTTAAGTTTTTACTCTTCATAACAGATACAAAATATATAGCATGAGTTTAGAATTTTCCGTGAAATATACTTATAATTTTTTTTGTTTGCTATTTAGTTTGATTCACAAAATATCTAGTGTAGATTGAAAATTTTTTTTTCCATGGCAAAATTTTATATTCGCAGGCCATGAACTTGATACATTAAACGCTTATCATAAAAGGTTTAGAATAAAAAAGCCAAGCGTTTTACATAAATGATTTAACTTGTACATAAATTTTCATGGATTAAATAAAAAAATATATTACTAATGTAAAAATAAAATTAACTACTAGTGCAAAAATGTCTCCGTTCAATTTTATTTCGTGCAAAAGTGTCTACGTGCAAAAGTATATTCGTGCAATTTTGTGCACTCGTGCAGTTTAGACAGCTACCCATCAAATGCAACTTGATATCCTGTTGCATTTCCGCTTTTGAATGAGGATCTTCACTCTACTTCTCCTCTGCCTTTTTGTTGGAAGATAAACACAACCCTTCATAAACAATAAAATAATACTTATATCAAAAAGTAACTTTTCAAAAAATATTTAATGTTCGTTAGATGATAAAATAATAAAACAAGTTTTCTATTCTTAATATTCAGAACAACAATTACAGTTTTTACCAAAACTTCAACTATTCACTTTAATTTCAAAAATAATAATAAACATGTATTTCAACCTACAAAAAAGATTGCAGCATTCGAAAAACGGATAAATAATAAAAACACAAAAAATAACTCATGCCTTATCCCCTATGATACAAATTCCTAAAAATTTTAGCTTTAACTGGCCTTTGATGTCTTAGTTGATGACAAATACTGTCTTTTTTATTATGCTATCAAGATTTAAGAGTTTTTCATAAATTTAATATGACTCCCTTTGACTTAAATTAGGCACCACTTTTTGTGACTTATTCGTACTCATACATTGTTAATACTGTTGTGGGTTATTTAGACTTATATTTTTTCAGTTCTGTAGTGATTTTGTAAACTTAAAATTTTTCAGTTTTATTTGATTTGCAGGGTTGCCACATATCAAGCTGAGAAAAATTTCTTGACTTTTCCTGACTGTTTACTAAAATCTTCCTGATTTTTCTAAATCAAACTCTTAATTAAAACTCATTCTAAAATACATGATCTAACACTTGAAACTATATAAAGCTTTCAATCTGATTTTAATATACATTAGAATAGTATTTTTTTTTGCTGAATTCAATCATCAAACTTACATTACATCGCTTGAACTATCTTTGTATGATTGATGTATTTGCAATAAATAGCTCTATCAGCAAAATACTTGTATTATTACCTTATAAACACAGCTTGTCTGAAAAAAGACACAATTTTTAACATTTCCCAACATAAATGTATCTAAATAAACGAAATGACATATCTGAAACTTTTACAATTAAGACCTTAAATAATTAACGAACTTTCACAACCAAAACCTTAAAACAATAAAGAAATTTTACAATAAAAAAAACTTTAAAACGATAAAGAACTTAATCGAACATTTTTTTATATATGTACTAAAATTTATTTTCTCCGTCTCTTTATTAGCACTTCAACCTCTTCATCTAATGAATATGTATTTTCCTTCATCTGGTGTGCATACCTCTTCATTTTCTTGGCAGTAAAACAATTTGTCTCATTTAATTTAAAATGTTTTCATCTCCTGCCCCTACACTTGTTGAAGAGAATATTTTCTCTAAATCTAGCCACTAGCTTCATTTCTTTTCAGGATTGCCACTCTTTTTTTTTTAAGTTTTTCAGGTTATCTAAATTTATTCCAGGTTTTTAAAAGTACAACTTTTTGGGTCTATTTTTAGTTTAAAGCTAAGTTTAAGGTAATTAACTGTGTTTAACAGTATAAAAACAATAAAAAGATGGTATACTATTAAAATCCACCCGCGTTCAAAATCCCCCCATTTTTTTTATTAATTTATTATATATATTTGCATTTTTTTTTTCTTTTTTTAATTTTTTACTATCACTGTTACCCCTAACCTTTACCCTCGATCGGTGGTTCTTGAATTTGACTGGGTTAATTTTGAACGCGGGTGGATTTTGATTGTGGGTAGATTCTGATTGTGGGTTAATTTTGAAAGTGTCCCGAAAAGATACTGCAAAGCTACTTTGAAAATGTTTTATTAAAAAAATAATTTGATAATGACAAATTTTTTTTATTTATATGATAGATTTTTTGAATCAAATTGAAATTTTACTACTGAACATGTGAAAATTGTTAAAATTCTAGTTTTTTTTAATAATTTTTGTTCAAAATTCCAGGTTTCTCAAGTTTTTTTTTTATTTTCTCAAATTTCAGGTTTTTCTAGATCTTAAATTGTCTAATTCAAGGTTTCCAGGTAAAGTAGCAACACTGTTTTTACCAGATGAAGGCATTGGACATTAAATAATTTTGTAAATTTCTAGGAAAATTTTGTAATTTTAGTCTGACTTTTAAGAATTTTTTATTAATTATTTACCATTTGAAGCTTTGGAAAAAAGGAACTTTGTAAATTTAAAGTGACAAAATTTGACAATATTTATACGTTGTCAAATTTCCTGACTTATTTTCAAAAACCCCAATTTTTTCCTGACTTTTATATTTTTTAGTTTTTCCTGTCTTTTCCTGACTTTTCTTGACCTTTTGGAAACCCTGGACTTGTTGTCTAGAATTTGGTAGTTATACTTTGATTTCATGGACTTAAAATTTGTCAGTTCTATTTTGATTTTGTGGGCTTAAAGTATTTCAATTCTATTTTGAATTTGTAGACTTAAAATTTGTCACCAACTTTCAGTGACTTATTTTGACTTAATTCTGTTAACACCCGTTTGATCTATTATTTTATCTTCCTATAATACTTTATTCAACATGACCCTCTATCGTCTGACAATTTTAATAACTCCCTATTTATCTGGTTATGGTTAAACTTTAAAGGCTTTAAAATGGAGCAAAAGACAATATTAAGTATTGCTTCTTAAAAATTAAATGCAAGATTGTTTGTTAAGTTTATCTAAATCTGCTGTTAATAAATAAGCACAATGAAATGAAAAAACAAACATTTAAGAATGTGAGATAAAAATGTGACAAATACTACCTTAAGAATAAAATGTACTACATTGTTTAAATTTAATTGAGTAAAATACTTGCTTGTTTTTAATTGTTACCTAAAATACTGGTGATTCTTTAAGTGGATGACGCTATACAACCTAGAAGGAATTGTTGCATGGTTATAATGGACTTCAAACCTATACTATAAACAATAATAAATAATAATATTATTAACTTAACTAATACTGATACTAAATAATACTCAAGACTACTCTGTATAAAAATATGCATGACATAAATTAACATATTGTAAAAAAAAAATTGCAAACACTAACAAACATATAAGAATCATCTTTAAAAATTACATTTAATGGACTAAAAATCTTATTAAAATAACTCAAATCTAAAAGGAATATACTTTAAAATGTATTAATTAAATTGAGAATTATCTACTTGGAATTTAAATCAAAAAACTGCTCACTGTAATAACATTGTTTAAAAAATAACTTTACATTAAAAAAAACACAAATGTCTATTTGAACAACATGTTAGCAGCAACAAGGTGGTCTAGAATGATCCCTTATCCAACTGATGAGTGTTTATGTATACATATGTATATTTGGCTGTAGTATGTAAATGAAAATTTGCATCAGTAAAACACGTGACCTTGCGAGCTTTCTCTTAAACGCTTGGATGAACATTAACTTTAACTCAAAACTTTCCATTATATTCAAACAGTAATCAAATGCAATTTGATATCCTATAACAAAATGCTATATAAACTTTTTAAAGTATATCTTAGATTATGTCTAAACAGCTTCAATTTAAAACACATCAGTGTTTAAAGAAATGGGCAGAAAAGATCTCTTGCTCGCATGTGTTTTAAGAAAAAGATATAAACCAGTCATCTTGTAAAGTTTACATTATTTAAAAAAAATTTTATAGAGTCGTACTAAAATAAATTTTTTAAGTTAAAATAATGTTTTAAACTTTAAATGTTAAAATTTTTTAATAAACCATTTTAAAATACCTTATTAAGTAATAAAATTAAAACGCTATTTTTGAATTTTTTTTATCACTATAACTTTTACCTCATCCTTTTGCATAAAAGTTAACATTATAAGTTCTTTCTTGTATTAAAGTAAATTTTTATCAACAAAGAATACTAATGAAAATTCTAAAAGAAGTTATTTAATAGTTAAGTTTGGTCTATAACTAAACTAATAATTTGCCGCATAACTGTCTTAAAAAAGTACTGTAAATACAGACCAAAACTTAAACTAAATAAAATTGAAAACAATTTTTGAATAAATAAAACAAATATTTTCTTAAAATTTTCCTTAAGTTTACATATTGCATTAATGAATTTCCTGATTTAACCTTTAAACTAATTAAAAATTCCACTTAATTGTTTTTTAAATATCAGAACAACAAAAGAAACAGAACAACTTAGACATATAAAATTAAAAAAAAAACTTCAATTTCAGTTGTTAAAAACTTAATGGAAAAAAGAAAGAAAGTTAACAGATAAAATATTTCGAATAACATAATGACTCTTATGAATTAGCATAAGATGAAGTTTTCACTTTTTGAAAAATAAATCTACTTAGATATAACTCAAAAACAAAAAGTTAATAAAGAAAAGTTAGAATGTGAAACTTTTCAATATTATCTTTTTAGAGCGTTTTGTTTTATCAGAGTATCAGATTCCTAAAAACAAAAACGGTATACTATCAAAATCCACCCAATTTTTTAAATAATTTTCTTTATATATTAATTTATTTAATATATTTTTTGCTTTTTTCTACTTATTTTATTTTTATTTTTTACTATCACTGTTAACCCTAACCTTAACCATCGATCGGTTAGCAGTTCTCGAATTTGACTGGATGGATTTTGAACGTGTCCCGACAAAAACATGAACTTAATTACGATTGTTACAGTTTACAATATGGCTTTTTAACAATAAATACATTTAAAGATTTATTGTATTGTTTTTAAGCAAAGTAATATTTTTGAAAACAGTTAATCAAGAGTTTAAATATGCTTTACAATCTTTACACTATTTTAATTGAAATAATGTTTACAAAAAAATTTTTATGCATTTTAACATTTTTTTTTTGACTTGATAGTTATCGTAATAATTAGACAACTATAAAACTTTATTTTAAGCATTGTATATTTGAAATGAGAAAACTAAGACTTACAAAGTTAACTTTATAGTTTCAAATAGTTATACCTTTTGTAAACTCAATAGGTGTGTCTAGACTTTTTTGAAAAGAGCACCAAAATTTCTATAAACAGTTACAGAGTGTTTTCCGTAGAAATCATTAATAAAACTTTTTAGAAATAAAGTTAATATCTATTATAGCACATATACCTTATACATAAAGTTAAAATTGAATAACCCCTTCAAAAAATTCAGTAATATAAAATTATAAACGATAATTTATCACTTTTTCGTTAACACACAATCGAAGTATAGGTTTGTAAAAAAATAATCTAACGAAAAAACTTTGTATAATGCTTATATATTTCCAAACTTTATTATAAAAGTTTTCTTTGATCTATAAATTTTAAGGAACATTTCTATTTATAAAAAATAATTATACTAAATAACTCAAATAAGTAAGAACTATTTTTTACCTAAGCTTCTATTAGCTATAATACTATTTATTGACCAAAAGAATTGCTCCAAAAAATTGTTCATAGAACCTGGTGTACGAAAAAGCCTTATAGTTATCTAGCCATAATACACCATTTGGATACAGTTTAAAGTGAGTTCTTTTGTTGATGTGACGGAAATCTCCCAATATTTGCTGAGTCAGCATACAAAATTATAAAAAAATTATGTTTTAATTAGTTTTCAATATGTTTGGGTAAGGTGGGATAGGGTTAAGGGTATAAATATTTAAAAAAAAAAAAAAAAAAAAAAATTAATTGATAATTTAGCAAATATTATGGGAAACACCTTTGTTTTAAAATCTGACACGTTTAATGTCTTGTTTAGAGCTGTTAAACTATATAAAAGTTTATTAACGAGTTATACTTTCCAAAAGTGTCTTTTAGCATCTTCTTATTTTTGTTCTAGTTTTCTGCTTTATTAGTTTATGAAACTAATTTAGCTTCATTTATGTAAAAACATATACTCTAATCTTCTCTATTTAATCAAACAACTACAAGTCTTTTAATTATAACAGGTTTATCTATCAACGAAACTATTTTTTATCGTTTTTAAACTTTAAAACACAAAATTAAAGGTTTTAATGTCAATTTATTAGTTTTGATGTTGGGTTAAACAAATTTATTATATAATAGTACTAGTAAAGGATTTTAAGAAGTTGTTAAATTTAGATTACGTAAAAAAGTTAGATATTAAATTATAGTGCTAGACTATTATCTAATAGTATCAAACTCTTACATAGTAACAAAGTACTTACTGTGTTCTAAGATGTTATTGGAATTGCGAAATATGTGATAGAACTGACAAAGTATAAGTCTAAGTAGTTCATAAGAGTGTTGACAATGTATAAGTACGAATAAGTCACAAAAAGTAGTGACCAGTTTTAAGTCAAAGGGAGTCATATTAAGTTTTTTTAAGAATCTTAAATCCAAATAGCATAATATAAAAAGACAATATTTATTGTTAACTAAGACAACTAATAGTCTAGCGTAGGACAACAAACTTCCAATAGAAATAAACAACAAAAATTAAATTCTAATTAAAGCTTTCTGAATATTTAATCTTATTTTAAACAAAATAAACTTAATTTCAATAAAAAACAAATTTCTTGAGATTAGTTTGTTTTTAAAACAAATCCTTATTTTGAAATAATAATAAACAAATGTACCAATACATGTTGGGTTAGAAATGAACGGGTTAGATATGATCGGGTTAGAAATGATCTTGTTAGAAATGGTCGGGTTGGAAGTGGTTGGGTTAGAAATGATTGGTTTTGAAGTGATCGGGTTAGAAGTGATCGGGTTAAAAGTGGTCGGGTTAAAACAATCGAGTTAAAAGTAATCGGGTTAAGAGTGATGGGGTTAGAAATTATCGGGTTAGAAGTGAACGGGTTAAAAGTGATCGGGTTAGAAATGATAGTAAACCAAATTTTTAGATATGCATGATAGTTTTAAAATATCTTGCTAAAGATAGTTACGCTATAAAGATGTAAATGTAAAAATCAGTTTAAAGGTTTAAATTAGAATTAAATTATACTTAACTGATTTTAAGTTATTTTCAAGATATTTTTTTAATTTGAAGACTTTTAAGACTGTAGAAATTTTAACTGAAACTAAATGGAAAGCACTTTACAAAAAACCACAATATGAATACTACAAACACGCTATTTACACAGTTTTAAAATGTATAAATATCGTTGTTTACAAATTTTTGGCTCGCGAGTTCTAATGAACAATGATTCTAGAACTGAGATATGATAAGAGTTATCGCTCTAGATAGACTTTCGAATCTACTATCCAGGTAATTCAAAGCACAACTAAGATTATTGAGGAGGTGTTCATAGATAATTGATTGTTCACCTTTTGGGTTACAGTCGCCATTAAAATAAAAGTTTTTAGTTTTTTTTTAACATGCTGCTCTCGCCTGACGAGGAAACGGTGAGATTTTCGACCTACACAGTCATTTCCGCAATGACATTTGAATTTGTAAACTACATAACTTAAATAGTAGGTAGGTGTTGCATCTTTCACAATTCCGTTAAGCGGGCGGTCAGTATTGTACACAACATGTAGCGAAACGCTATCAAACGATTATATAGCTAATGAAGCTTGATTAGCCAACTTAATTGAGTTCTCATCCATATAAGGAAGGCGGAGGTAGACTTGTAAAGGATGTGGGCCGAAGGATGTGGAACTCAGATCAAAATGAAACGCTTACCCTCCGATTGTTTTTAAACTGTTATGTTACGAGTAGAAAAGACAAATAGATTCTAAAAAAGTAAATCTAAAAGTATTTTAGAAATGTAAAGAGCTTTTTATCAATATTTACCTTACTGTTTTTATTGTTTAGAAATTCAAAGTACTTTTAGGGTGTTTTATTCCTTCCATTTGAATAAATTAAGTCTTGAATAAATATTGTTTAATAGAAAATAAAACTAAACAAAAATTTTGCATAATCATTGATGTTTTATATCTTTTTAGTTTTTAAATACTGAAGTGATAAAGAATTGTTATAATTCGTTAACAATTTTTTAAATATGTTGTATCATATTAAAGTTTAACCTTACATTTTAATGTACTTCAAAGAAAGGTTCATTTTTACTTGTTCTTGTGTGAGGAATATAAAAATAATTCTATCTCTCAAAGCTAAAAATTAAAAACTAACAACTAATTATTAAGAATCAGTACTTCTTTAATTAAAATAAACAAAATAATACTGTTTCGAAGTGAACACACAGTAAGTCTTTATAAATGTTTTAATTTTTTTTTATACAGTACAGTAACCTCTCGCATATTTACGCACTCGTGACGTTACGTACTTTGGTTTAGTAACGCATTTTAGAATTCTACAAAAACTCAAAATATAAAAATTTAATCTTTTTTAAACATTGCACAAATTAGGTTTATTGTATATTTTTTATTTAAAATATGTTTTTGAATGCTAACTCACCTATATATAACTGACCACTAACCTCACATATATCTTTAAGGTCAAATAAAAAAAGTTGTAGTAACATTTATTAGACATTTTTTTATTTTTTATATATTTTTTGTTCAAAAGAAGAAATTTATTACAGCATCAAATGCATATTTTTGTAAAAGGCTACATAAACAAATTTTGTTATAGACACTACACCATTTCTTAATTGTAAACAAATGCTTAATTATAAATAGAATTTGCGAAGTAGAATAGAATATAAATGTTTAATATCAAACAAGTCACATATAAATAAAGATAAAGATAAAATATACTTAACATTAAAAGCTGTAAAATTTTTCTACAATTAACATTATTTTATATAAATTTAAATCCTTTTTTAGTACATGTATAGTTTTATCTTTTGTTTTCATATTTATAAACAAAGTAAACAAATTGTTAAAAGTATTAATCCTCAGTCTGCTTTTAACTATACGCAATACCAAAAAACAGCCATTAAAATAAATATATATATTTGGTACCCCGCGTATCTTTACGATCTCTCGTATCTTTACGCATTTTTTTGTGGACACAATTTGCATAAATAAGCGAGAAGTTACTGTACTCAAGACTAGTTAGAAATTTTTAATATGGCTAAACTACAACGGTACTTGGTTTCAGAAACTTGATAATTTTTAACGACAAAAAACAAAATGTTATAACGTTCCAGTTTATGTTAAAGTAACATTAGTCAAACATTATTCGACTAAATTGATTTAATATAGTTAATAAATTATACATTACAATACTATCATTTCAATTGAAAATTTTATTTCTGACATATCATACAAAACTAAGATAAATTTTAGATTTTAAATTAGTTGTTTTAATTAGAATGTTTGAGCATTTTTATTATATAACTTTAATGATGCTAAAAAGTTCTTCAAACTATAATGGTTGGTTTTAAAACTAAAGAAGTATAATGATTTAGTGATTAAATAGAATACAATAATATATATATATATAAAATTGGCTGAAATAAAATATATAATGATTGAGTGTTATCACAATTAAAATGAAATAGAAACCAAGTAAAAATCAAACATAAAATATATTATGAATAAAACTTATAGATGAATCAAACATATTATTAGTTCAATAGATTTAACAGTTACATAAGATAATGAAAATAGTTAGTTACTGATCTTAAAAAATATATTAAATTCCAAACAAAACCTATAGAATGTAAACTAAATATTTCATTTGTTGTAAAAAAAGATATAAAGTTTCAATACATAACAGTATGGTACACCAAGCTTAAATTAAAATTGGTCTACTGAAACTAAATTGGTACATTTTTTCATAATAAAGAAAGTTAAATTTTTGAATAAATTTTTAAGTTAAAAAAACGTATCAATTTAACTTAGTAAATATATCAGCAGTTAAAACAAGTGTATCGAAAATGGACGGGGATAGAAAATTCAAAAGCTTGGAAGGAAAGAAACCGAAGTATCCAGCAGGGACGCCGAAAAATGGTGAGCAGTTATATATGACGGAGAGCACCGCTGTAGATTCATTAAAAAAAGAAATGTGGCTGCGATTGTCACCTTCAGAGAAGGCTAAATATAATGAACGGGCCGAAGCTCTTAACTCTGGTGGAAACAGCGAAAATGCTACTAACAACTCGAACGCTGTTAAAAAGAAGCAAACTGGAAAGCAACCAGAATCTTCTAGTAAAAATAAAGCTAATGAAATATCAGAAACTCCTAAAAACAAGAAAATTAATCAAGAAGAGGGCCAAAGTGTTGAGGCTGACAAAAACAATGAGGCTTATCAGAATGATAAGAAAAATCAAAGTTATGGGAATACTCCAAATGATACTGAGGAAATTTGTGATACATGTTCACTAGAAACTACTACCGAATCGCAAGGTAGTCAGAACACACCTTCTAAAAGCAAGCAAGCTAACAAAGTCTCTAAAACTCCTGATAGCAAGAGTCCTGATCAAAATACTTTTGATTTAAATGATGGACGAAAAAATGAGGAATTTAAAGAAGTTAAAGGGGTACAAAGCATTAGGGGTGATAAAAATAATGAGCACAAACTAAATACTAACGTTCTACGAACTACTGAAGGTAATCCCAGTAATAAGGCTCAAATTAATGAGGATGAACGAAATACCGATGTAACACTAACTACTAATGTAAATATAAAGCCTGCACTTGTAAAACGTAGAAAGCTTTTAGTGGGTCAAAATACTGTAGTAGACCAAAATCTTGTAGATAAACAAATTCCTCGGGTTATAATTTCTCCAGCTGATCAAAATGCTGTTGTCCAATTTCTTGCTCTTGATCAAAATCCTGTTGTTGACCAAAATCCTGTGGATGATCAAAATCCTGTTGTTGACCAAAATCCTGCGGATGATCAAAATTCTGTTGTTAACCAAAATCCTGTGGAAGAACGAAATCTTATTGTTGACCAAAATCCTGTGGATGATTTTATTGAAGAATATGTTCTTGATTCTACTGACGAAGATTCAGAAGATGGTGCTTCTATACCATCTAAGTAATATACACTTGTCAACTAAAAGTCAAACAGAAAACTTCGGTTACTGAGTTCTGATTTCTTTTTTACTGTTTAGGTTTATTGAAAACTTTATTAAGTTTGATTTTGTTGTTTATCGATTTATCAATTTTATTCATTGAATATTGTTTTGTAGTTGATTATGTATTAACACTTATATAAGTTTATTGAGTTCGCTTTCCGAATTAAACGATCAAAGTTAAGACTGGTTTTAGTATAATAATGGTACAAAAGTTTTAGAATAAATACTATTTACTAAAAATAATAAGATGTAGCGTTTTTATATGTTAAATATTTATTAGCCAAATAGTTAAAAACTAACTGATGTAAGTAAATTTTTCAAACTCAAATTATTTTAAAACAAGGTAATTATAGAAAAACATTTTTTCTTAAGTAAATATATTGATTGAAACAATCCAATCGGAAATATAAAAGTAAACGGATATTTGAAACTAACATATAATTTGAAAATATTCGGAACCAGCCCGATCTTAGTTTGAAAAATAGGGCTGATTTGGATCCAACAATGTTCTTGACTCAACGAAAATATTCGGATTTGCATTCGCCCAAATCTAAAATTTCTGGACTAGGTAAATCATTGGACGATTTTACTTAAGTTAGTATTTTATAAGTATATATATAGCTCTTAAGCGTCTTACTAGTAGAAAAAAAAATTTAAGTTATTATATTACAGATTATTGTTGCAATGTGACGGTGTTTCGCCTATCATTTGCTAAGTCCGCAAAATAGAAATTTATAATTATTTTATGTTTAGTTAATAAAAGTTTATGTTTTTATAAATTTATAGTAAGTTTTGGTTAGGTGGGCAAAGAATATATAAAGCCTTTTAAAATTTTGCTGACTTGGTAAATAATAGGGGAAACACCGTCACATTACAATCGGATCGTATTAATATTATATAATATATTATAAAGTTTCACTATTAATAATTTTTTCAATAATCTCTCAAATAGATAAGTGAAAATATAATACTCGTTTCAGCTTCTAGATCTTAAAGTAGTGGTCTGCACAGGGTGCTTGAAGAAATTCTCAGGCGTATTTCAGAAGAGCTTTAAAAATGACAGTAGTTATTACGGAAAACTTCTGAAAATTACATAAGATTTAGTAGGATCCTAACTTTGTAGTTCTTGTAAATAAATAATTAAAATACGTTTTTTTATTGCTGATTTTTTTTCTTCGCTTTAGGGTTTAAACGAAATATTTTATAACAGTTAAAAGAATATAAGGTTTTTCTTCGCCCTTTGTATTATGAGCGTTTGAAGATCCTGGGCAAGACGTTTAAAGGTATACAAGTGATGTACGACTCGATAACCGAAATGTTTTTTCTTGCACCAGGTCTTAGGACCAAGTATTTTGAGAGCTCTTTTTTTTTGTCGTTTAATAACCAACATGTAAATTTAAATTACATGACTTAATGATATGATTAGGTGTAAAACTTATGTATTTTATAACACTGGTCTTCACAGTGTGCTATTTTAAAGTTAGTTTACTATGTACAGGAAATTTAGTAAGGACAAGAAAATACTTTTTAAATGGCGTTGTTTTTTTTTTCTAATAAAAAAGCTAATTATATCATTAACTAAAAGTTCTTTTCACGGGTTTTTCTATCATCACTCATAAAACATGAAACATTTAGTGTATTTTTACACTTTCCTCACTAATTTACCATGCACAAGTAATATAAACGTCGAAGACTACTATTTTAATTTATTTTTTTCAAACCAAAAAATTAAATTCTTACAATTACAAAGATAAGTGTAGGTGTATCAAAAACTGTATAATAGTTTTATATGTAATACAAAAATGCTTTTATTAAGGTCGAAAGCTATGTATGTAAATAACTTTTGCGGCAATAGTTTAAATAAAGTAATTTAAGTATATATTTGAACACTTATTTTATTTTTTTTTATAATTTCTGGTACAAAGTAAAACGAAAACCTATTCAAGCTCTTATTATCACATAAACTGATAAAAGAAAACAATCTTTGTTAAAAAAATCTCAAGCTCAACAATACGCTACAACGTAATAAAGCGTTAAATCCTAAAAATCCAAAAAAGCATAGCCCATTAAAAACTATTTACTACGCAAAAACTGCATTAACTTAACTTACGGCGTTTCACTACTCCTCTATATGATAAGCATCTTAACGGAGTCAGTAAAAAACTAATAAACATGAAAAAAACATGTAAAATTGTTTTTTTAAGTATTAAATATGTATACTAAAAATAACTATTCAAAAATATAAATTTAAGCGTTTGTTAATTTCTAAAAAACATATATTTGTAAGTAAAAAAAAACTTTGTTATTTACTTCTTGTTGTCTATTTTAATTAATTATAAACATTGTTTTAGTAATTTAAACTATGTTGCTGTTAATAGTGATGTTCATATAAACTCAATTGAGTTTAATAAAATAAGTTTATGTTTGCCTTAACCGATTTTTAGATAAAACTTTTTATAAATTTACCAATATATAACTATAAATTTCCTATTTAATGTATGAACAACTAATTTTGCATGCTATTTTTGATGTACGTTAATCTTTTTACAGGTATTTTTATATTTTATAAGCTTCAAACGTTGTAAATCAAAAAAATATTTGCGTACAAAAGCTGTTGTTAAGTTTAACAGATAAAAAGTTTTATTTATTAGTATACTACAAAACAAAATATACGTAACCGCCAAGTCCTTTTAATGTTTATATATTTAACTTCGAAAACCTTTGCTCTGAATCAATATTACAAATGTTACAATATAAATAATGACGTTTTTTAGGTTTAAAGCAAAATAAACAAACTTATTTGAGAAGGTTGACGGGTTAAATATGCACGAACAAACTTTTGCACGAGAGTGAAAAAAAAATTAAGTAAAACTAAAAAAACACTAAAAAAAAACTACTGACCAAGCGTTGTGATAGTAAAAAAAAGTTACAATAGAATATTGATAAAAAATACCGACCAAGGAGACAGTTAGAGTAGAGTAACAATGGTAGTAAAAAAGGAAGATATTTTATGATAATAAGAAAAATAAAGTTACTGACTAAGGGTTAGGGGTGATATTAATAGTAAAAATTGAAATAAAACAAATTGAAAAAATATTTTAGTTATTAAAAAAATAAATACAAAAAAGTATTTCAATCCCTGTAAATTTTTTTTTTGTCTAAAAGTTTCCCTCCGTGCATAATTGATGCTTACCATTTAAGAAGACATCTTAATCTAGACATTATATGTTTTTACTAATTACCTTATTTAAAAATACAAAACAGTAAAAAAAAGCCTTAATGAGTAACTTATTGATAAAGTGTATTTTTAATTTAAATTTATCGTCATTTAAAGTTTCTTGAATGTAAAACTACTTTTATATTAATAAAAAAACTTTAACTTAGTTTGATATACGACTCGATAACCGTAAGCGCTTTTTTATGGTTCAATAAACAGTACTAAATATGATAATATTTTTATAAAATTATAGTTATACATTTTTACGAATAAATAGGATGATATACATTATACAGTATTAGCGCACATAGGTTTTGATTAAGTATTTGATTATTTATATCTGAAAACTGAGCTATAACGTAGTTATGTTGGTAGAATAAATTGAAGACGCGGATCAACAAATTTTTAATATTTATTTTTTCATTATTCTGCCCTTATGGTTGCCAAATAAAAAAGCTAAGAAGTTTTTTGACTACAACTAGTTCGAAAATTCATTCTTCTGAAAATAGAAAACTTTTTTAGTTTTGCATGCCAGTAAGTTTAACTTAAAAAAATATATCTGTTTTTGATTTTTAGTTATAAAAGTTAAACTTTCATGAATAAATTCTTAACAATATTTCCACCACAAACAATAGAAACAAAATCAAACAGTTCATTAGGCTAGAAGAAACTTAGTTGTATAAATTTTAAATTAGTTTGCATTTATTTTAATTGTATTTACAAATTTCAGTATATTTTACGTCTGTAAAAAATAATTTTAAGTCCTGGTAAGCTTTAATGTCAAAATTCGTTTTGAATTTGCATTTACAAATTAAAAGAATTTAACAATAATAAACAATTGTAACAATCATTTAAGCATCATGTTAAAATTTCCATATTATCCCAACTATATATTTATCAATGGAAGCTGTTTAATTAGAAAATAAAAACATATATTATCAATGTGTCAAACATTTCTCATATAACTTTCATTATTATTTTATGTCTATATGTGTGGACTACTGGGTTTTGATCTTGCAATGTTCATTTCATAGAGTATATTATATTTTATTTCAAACTTAAATATTTTTTTAAATGTTTATATAATTACTTTTTTTTTATTGTTTTAAAATTAGCTTAAAGCATTATTTACAAGTAAATGGTGCGCAGCTCAATGACCAAAAGGTTTTTCTTCACACCAATCCATTGACCAGAGTTGTGCTTGTACATTTTTCTTTCTATACATTATATTTTTGTTTGTTTTACCACATAAATTTAATAAGTGCGTTTGTTTGTTTTATAGTATAAAAGTAAAATTTTGTTTAGAAATTTCATTTTGAGGTATGGGTTTCAATTATCATCTATTGAGGAAAGTACTATATAATTTTCAAACTTAAAAATAGATACGAGGCTGAAGTTTGATAGACATTTAAATAAAGGATTTTTAACACATTCAAATTTTTTACTTACAGTCATTACGGCACTTTAAAACCTTCGTACTTACATTAGAACAATGAAACTCTAGAACCTTGTTCCATGTGCGTAGAACTACGTCATCAAAAAAAATTAACTTTCTACTACAAAAAATAAAAAAGTTATGTGATGCCGAAAAATATCGAATTTATTAACAAAAAAATAGAAGAAGCTTAGTAAACATCGTTTAAAACCGCTCATACTTACATTAGAACAATGAAACTCTAGAACCTTGTTCCATGTGCGTAGAACTACGTCATCAAAAAAAAATTAACTTTCTACTACAAAAAATAAAATAGTTATGTGATGCCGAAAAATATCGAATTTATTAACAAAAAAATAGAAGAAGCTTAGTAAACATCGTTTAAAACCGCTCATACTTACATTAGAACAATGAAACTCTAGAACCTTGTTCCATGTGCGTAGAACTACGTCATCAAAAAAAAATTAACTTTCTACTATAAAAAATAAAAAAGTTATGTGATGCCGAAAAATATCGAATTTATTAACAAAAAAATAGAAGAAGCTTAGTAAACATCGTTTAAAACCGCTCATACTTACATTAGAACAATGAAACTCTAGAACCTTGTTCCATGTGCGTAGAACTACGTCATCAAAAAAAAATTAACTTTCTACTACAAAAAATAAAATAGTTATGGTACGCCGGAAAATATCGAATTTATTAACAAAAAAATAGAAGAAGCTTAGTAAACATCGTTTAAAACCGCTCATACTTACATTAGAACAATGAAACTCTAGAACCTTGTTCCATGTGCGTAGAACTACGTCATCAAAAAAAAATTAACTTTCTACTATAAAAAATAAAAAAGTTATGTGATGCCGAAAAATATCGAATTTATTAACAAAAAAATAGAAGAAGCTTAGTAAACATCGTTTAAAACCGCTCATACTTACATTAGAACAATGAAACTCTAGAACCTTGTTCCATGTGCGTAGAACTACGTCATCAAAAAAAAATTAACTTTCTACTATAAAAAATAAAATAGTTATGGTACGCCGAAAAATATCGAATTTATTAACAAAAAAATAGAAAAATAGAAGAAGCTTAGTAAACATCGTTTAAAACCGCTCATACTTACATTAGAACAATGAAACTCTAGAACCTTGTTCCATGTGCGTAGAACTACGTCATCAAAAAAAAATTAACTTTCTACTATAAAAAATAAAATAGTTATGGTACGCCGAAAAATATCGAATTTATTAACAAAAAAATAGAAGAAGCTTAGTAAACATCGTTTAAAACCGCTCATACTTACATTAGAACAATGAAACTCTAGAACCTTGTTCCATGTGCGTAGAACTACGTCATCAAAAAAAAAATTAACTTTCTACTACAAAAAATAAAATAGTTATGGTACGCCGAAAAATATCGAATTTATTAACAAAAAAATAGAAGAAGCTTAGTAAACATCGTTTAAAACCGCTCATACTTACATTAGAACAATGAAACTCTAGAACCTTGTTCCATGTGCGTAGAACTACGTCATCAAAAAAAAATTCAATCTATTTATTTTAATACACATACAACAAAGTAAATAAATATTATTTTATTAACGTACACGAATAAAGAACTGTATGATTACGCTAAAGAAGCATTGGTACAAAACCAACTTTGAAGATTTGGTCAATAACGTTTTTAACAACTTTTAGTTTTAATTTAACTTTGGAAAAAAAGAAAATATATATATGTGATAAATATTAACGCATAATGAACTTAAAAAATACTAATATTAATGCACACGAACAAAGAACTGTATGATTACGCTGAAGCAGCATTAGTACAAAATTATATATTTGAATATTTTGCATCAAGTTGTTTAACAACATCTCTTTAAAATTAACTTTGAAAAAAGTAAGAAAATGTATATATTTATGCAATAAATATTAACGCATAATGAACTTAAAAAATACTAAAATTAATGCACACGAACAAAGAACTGTATGTTTACGCTGAAGCAGCATTAGTACAAAATTATATGTTTGAAGAGTTTTTTAATAATTTTTTTAACAACTTTTAGTATCAAATTAACTTTGAAAAAAAGTTAGAACATATATGTATGCAATAAATATTAAAGCATAATGAACTTAAAAAACACTAAAATTAATGCACACGAACAAAGAACTGTATGATTACGCTGAAGCAGCATTAGTACAAAATTATATGTTTGAAGAGTTTTTTAATAACTTTTTTAACAACTTTTAGTATCAAATTAACTTTGAAAAAAAGTTAGAACATATATGTATGCAATAAATATTAAAGCATAATGAACTTAAAAAACACTAAAATTAATGCACACGAACAAAGAACTGTATGATTACGCTGAAGAAGCATTAGTACAAAATTATATATTTGAATATTTTGCATCAAGTTGTTTAACAACATCTCTTTAAAATTAACTTTGAAAAAAAGTAAGAAGATGTTTGTATGTATGCAACAAATATTAAGGCATAATGAACTTAAAAAATACTAAAATTAATGCACACGAACAAAGAACTGTAAGGTTACGCTGAAGAAGCATTAGTATAAAAATATATGTTTTAAATAATGTTTTTAACAACTTTCTGTATAAAATTAACTTTAAAATGAAATAAGAAAATATATATTTGCATTATGTTTTAATGCAAAATAAACCAAAACAAAAACAATAGGTTTTGCAACAAGATTTGAAATAACCATGTGCAACGGTGCATAAAATTAAACTTGTAAAAAAAAAACAATTAATCTATCTGTTAACAACATGAAGAATCGTCATGAAGACTTTGAACTTATTCGCACAAATCGCAGTAGTAGGTTTTATTCTTTAAAATATCAAATTCTGCTCTTGTTTTTTGTAGACAACATTCATGAAACCAAATGCTGCAAATGTCACATCGAATCTTTAAAAAATAAATATTATAAGTACAAGTGTTGTCACTGAGATTGATATAGAAGTATAAATTCAGTTTATTTCTTTTAAAAAAAATGTTATCTTTTCTTACCCATCGCACTGGACCAGGATAACCAATTAATTGTCTTGAACTCACATAATGGCGAAAGCAAACGTTACAAAAATTGACATCAACAACTGAAATAATATTTATTATTATTTAGAAAACAAACTTTATACAAATACAATATTGTCTGTTAAGTCATTTTTTTAACTTACATCCTTCATGGAGAAGTCGCACACCTATTTCTGTTCGCTTTTGTACTATATTTTTCTTACTTTTAGTTGTTAGAGTAATCGTATCTGGTAAATTTGGGTAATGCTGTATGATTTGTTCTCCAGCCTACATGTTTAAACTCTTACTTATTTTTTGGGTATAACTTAAACTAAGCGAATTTAATAAAAATAAAACAGTTTATTTATACCTCAATGAAATGTACCCCACAGTTTACACCATCAATTTGTGGATTATGCCTAATGCTTACAACCTTAAAATTCATAACATTTTTGGTTGACATGTTTAATCTAGCTCTCTCTTGTCTGAAAAAATTAAATAAAATTAATCTTTATAAGTTCAAAATAAAAATTAATTGTCACGATGAAATACTTACATAATGTGTTCTTTAAATGTTTCTCCATCAAGCATCTCTCCAGCTTCGTCTTTCTGAGGGTCGAACACATATATGTTTCGTTGTATTATAAACTGTTAACATAAACACTAAATTTATTATGTTATAATCAAAAAATATCTTTTGTACTTTTTTTCATAACGTAAATCCTATAATGTAATTAAATTATTCATGTTTTGTTTTCTATATCGTTCACAAAAACTAAAAAAATAAATTAGATTTGTTTAGATAACAGCTCAAAATTACTCAAACCTATTAATGAGTTAAATTAATTGCTAACATATTCAAATTTACTATACTTGACAACACTTAAATATTAAATATGTATAACAACTATTGTATAAATCAAAATACAAAACGACAATAGAATTAATATTAATAATAAAGACAACTACTGCTTAAAAACACTGTTTCATGATATAAATCTTAATATCTTCATGAATGTTTAACTAATTTAAAAATGAAAATGTCAAAAACTAACTATTCCGATCCAATGATTTCCATATACATGTGCGAAACTGATGATGTCTTTGTTTGAAATCTAAAATTTTTCGAGATTAATATTTGTTTCAATTGAGTTAAATAAATACAAGGCGTAAGAACTTACAGCTTGTAGAAAACATTTTTCAACTTTCTTTCCCTCAAATAAAGCGGAAGTTTTTAAATTACAGACAAACTTTAATTTCTTTGCCTTGATTGTATTTAATAACAATAAGAAGTATCCACGAATTATCTGTTAAAAAGTTAAATTTGTTTATTTCATTTTAATTTTTTGAGATTTAAACGAAACTGAATATTAAAGTTTTATGGTAAATAGTTTTTAATAATATTCACTAACATTAACATTGAGCCACGAACTCCTTCCTCCGTTTTCTAGGTTGAGAGATTTCATGTTTGAGATAGTAATACTTTGAATATCTCCGGTATAAGCTCTGACCGTAGTTACCGCTCTTCGTAAATCATAATTCTTATCAGACTTCCAAATTTTTTTCAACTGTCGTTTTGTTTATATTATGTTATAAGTTTTAGATAGACAACTTAAAATACTAATAATATTTAGTAACCCTACCTGTTTATCTTTGTCTGTTGCTGTGTTCAGTACCCACTAAAAAAAAAGTGTGTTAATGTTGAATTAATTGGTACTTCAATAGAATAATTTAAACTTACTTTTGGCTTTACATTACGATTCCTCCTTCTAGTTTTTGCTTCATTATCATCGACCTAAAGGTATTGTTTTCTATTTAGAAACCATGGTATATAATTTATTATTATTACTATTTTATGTTAATCAAAGCATATTTCCAAAAAAAAAAAGGTACCGGCTAACCTTATTTTTAACGTTTTCTTTTCTGTTGTCCATATTCTAAAAACAATACAACACAATAGTTAAAAAACTACTTTAAATTTAAACTTAAGTTTGATTATTTACCACAAAATAATTATGTCATCAAAAATTTTTTAACAAAAAACTGTTTAACTACATATATAAAAATGTTCAAATTAACCTGACATTCGTTATTTACGTTTGGTATTGAACGAGGTTGTGGCACCTAAAAAAATGAATGTTGTCAGTATAAAAATTTTTAAGTTTTCTTTTATTTTTTATCTTACTTTAGGAGTTATTTTCTCTAGGTCTGCCGCTGCAAAATATTTAGAAGTTGATTTTGATCCTAAATTAAAATTCTTCTGCTTCCTGTCTTTCCACACCTCTTCCACCGATAGAGTTCCGTCATACTCTGGACTTATTTTCAGCGAAGACTCTTGAAACTTGTGATTTACTTCATGATTTCTGTACCTATATCATATGATTGGTAAAAAACATTAATTCCATATATATCCTTATATTTGTTAATTATTTATAAAATCTGTTAGCAGTTTTACGTTTAACTACCTGCCACGCAAGGATTTATATACTCTAATTACAAAGTCATCAATTAAGAGGTGTGTATTCCTTTTGAGAATTTGATGCTTTAGAATACGGAACCAGTTCTCCGCATGTGCATTAGTGTCCCTAAATACAATTTATTTTAATTTTTGTAAAAGTTATAAATATGTACTAAATATGTAACAGTATTAACCGTGTGGTTTGACTACTCCCACCATCACTGATCGCTAGACCACTCCACAAAGGAGCAAGTGGCATGCAAAATTTTAGCAACGACTTTGTAAACAAAGGCAAATGATAAGGGTTCTTAGCACCATCCGTGCATCTTTCATTATACATAACTTCGTACAGTTGTGTGAACTCTATACCGAATGGTGATCGTTTAGCCATAGTGTTACAGACATTTTTATCTTTATCTCCTAATATTAATGAAAAACAACTGTCGTCTTCACCATCCAAATATTTTTCATTCGTGATTTTACTATTTAGTAAATGATAAGCCTCCTTAAAAAAAATAAAGGATGAAATTGATAATAACTGATTGAACTAATAAAAAATTATAACGTTTAATACCAAGTTTATGAAGTAAATAAAAACTTACTTCTTCTTCTATTCCAAAACATGGCGATAAAGTTAACTTGCACAAAAATTTGAAAAGTTCCGTTAACTCCTTTAATGTTACAGAATTGATCATTCGGGCAAAAACGAACGCGTAAAAATTCTTAATTTTTTTCTCTGTGGTCAAAGTCCCTAGTTTAGTTGTAATAGTTTTCATTAAATGGGAAGCACATATATGAATTAGGACTTTGTCCTTCGGTTGGAATCAAAATCAAATTCGGAATCAAAATTCCAGGTTTTTCCATTTTTTTTTCAAAATTTCGCAAATTCCAGGTTTATCCAGGTTATTTTAGCCTAAATTGTCGAATTCCGAGTTATTCCAGGTTTTTCCAGGTTTCCAGGTAAAGTGACAACCCTGATAAGATAAGAATTTCTGTCCTCAAATAAATATAAACAAATTTAATCTATTAAAAGTAAAATTTTTTATTTATGAACATTATTCTGGTACTTTTGAACTTACAGAATATCCACTCTTTAAGTCAAATAAATGCCCTATTGACCTAAAGCTGCCCTGAATGACCTTAAAATGCCCTGAGATTTTTCATATTGATAGAAGAAATAAAAAAACTTTTCATCACCGGCAATTGTTAAATTTTTAAATTAAACTGATTCTAAAATTAATATTAAACTATGCCAAAAGCTAATACAAAATCTATAAAAAACTAAACTTAGATCTTTTAAAATTCCAAAAAATAGCTTGGAACTGTATTAAAATATAATAATTGCCCTGAGTTTGCAAAAAAAATATACAATATACACTAAGTTTCCTGAGACTTCCTTACTTTTCATAATATTTTCTGACATATAAAAAATTCTTGAGTTTCCGAGTACTCTGAGTGTGCAACAGTACTTCAAAATTAATCAATTAAAAAAAATTAAATTTAAAATTAATTAATAGTTATCATAAGATCTTTATCAATTCAATGTTTGAAAATCAATATTTTCTGTAACAGGGTATCAAGTTGAACTTGATTACTGGTTAGATTTGACGAAATATTTGAGTTACAATCCATGTTCATCCAAGCGTTAACGAGAAAGCTCGCAAGGTCAAGTTTTTTACTGATGCAAGTTAACATAAGGAGAAAATAAAGTGAAGGCAAGAAATTATTGGTGTAATGTTGCAAAATTTAAGACGCTGCTGTATAAACGCTGCGGTTTTAAAGAGTGTTTACTAAGCTTCTTCTATTTTTTTGTTAATAAATTCGATATTTTTCGGCATCACATAACTTTTTTATTTTTTATAGTAGAAAGTTAATTTTTTTTTGATGACGTAGTTCTACGCACATGGAACAAGGTTCTGAGTTTCATTGTTCTAATGTAAGTATGAGCGGTTTTAAACGATGTTTACTAAGCTTCTTCTATTTTTTTGTTAATAAATTCGATATTTTTCGGCATCACATAACTTTTTTATTTTTTATAGTAGAAAGTTAATTTTTTTTTGATGACGTAGTTCTACGCACATGGAACAAGGTTCTAGAGTTTCATTGTTCTAATGTAAGTATGAGCGGTTTTAAACGATGTTTACTAAGCTTCTTCTATTTTTTGTTAATAAATTCGATATTTTTCGGCGTACCATAACTATTTTATTTTTTATAGTAGAAAGTTAATTTATTTTTGATGACGTAGTTCTACGCACATGGAACAAGGTTCTAGAGTTTCATTGTTCTAATGTAAGTATGAGCGGTTTTAAACGATGTTTACTAAGCTTCTTCTATTTTTTTGTTAATAAATTCGATATTTTCCGGCGTACCATAACTATTTTATTTTTTGTAGTAGAAAGTTAATTTTTTTTTGATGACGTAGTTCTACGCACATGGAACAAGGTTCTAGAGTTTCATTGTTCTAATGTAAGTATGAGCGGTTTTAAACGATGTTTACTAAGCTTCTTCTATTTTTTTGTTAATAAATTCGATATTTTTCGGCGTACCATAACTATTTTATTTTTTATAGTAGAAAGTTAATTTTTTTTTGATGACGTAGTTCTACGCACATGGAACAAGGTTCTACAGTTTCATTGTTCTAATGTAAGTATGAGCGGTTTTAAACGATGTTTACTAAGCTTCTTCTATTTTTTTGTTAATAAATTCGATATTTTTCGGCGTACCATAACTATTTTATTTTTTATAGTAGAAAGTTAATTTTTTTTTGATGACGTAGTTCTACGCACATGGAACAAGGTTCTAGAGTTTCATTGTTCTAATGTAAGTATGAGCGGTTTTAAACGATGTTTACTAAGCTTCTTCTATTTTTTTGTTAATAAATTGGATATTTTTCGGCGTACCATAACTATTTTATTTTTTATAGTAAAAAGTTAATTTTTTTTTGATGACGTAGTTCTACGCACATGGAACAAGGTTCTAGAGTTTCATTGTTCTAATGTAAGTATGAGCGGTTTTAAACGATGTTTACTAAGCTTCTTCTATTTTTTTGTTAATAAATTCGATATTTTTCGGCGTACCATAACTATTTTATTTTTTATAGTAGAAAGTTAATTTTTTTTTGATGACGTAGTTCTACGCACATGGAACAAGGTTCTAGAGTTTCATTGTTCTAATGTAAGTATGAGCGGTTTTAAACGATGTTTACTAAGCTTCTTCTATTTTTTTGTTAATAAATTCGATATTTTTCGGCGTACCATAACTATTTTATTTTTTATAGTAGAAAGTTAATTTTTTTTTGATGACGTAGTTCTACGCACATGGAACAAGGTTCTAGAGTTTCATTGTTCTAATGTAAGTATGAGCGGTTTTAAACGATGTTTACTAAGCTTCTTCTATTTTTTTGTTAATAAATTCGATATTTTTCGGCGTACCATAACTATTTTATTTTTTGTAGTAGAAAGTTAATTTTTTTTTTGATGACGTAGTTCTACGCACATGGAACAAGGTTCTAGAGTTTCATTGTTCTAATGTAAGTATGAGCGGTTTTAAACGATGTTTACTAAGCTTGGTCAATTTTTTTAAGAATAAAATCGATATTTTTCGGCGTACCATAACTATTTTATTTTTTGTAGTAGAAAGTTAATTTTTTTTTTGATGACGTAGTTCTACGCACATGGAACAAGGTTCTAGAGTTTCATTGTTCTAATGTAAGTATGAGCGGTTTTAAACGATGTTTACTAAGCTTCTTCTATTTTTTTGTTAATAAATTGGATATTTTTCGGCGTACCATAACTATTTTATTTTTTATAGTAGAAAGTTAATTTTTTTTTGATGACGTAGTTCTACGCACATGGAACAAGGTTCTAGAGTTTCATTGTTCTAATGTAAGTATGAGCGGTTTTAAACGATGTTTACTAAGCTTCTTCTATTTTTTTGTTAATAAATTCGATATTTTTCGGCATCACATAACTTTTTTATTTTTTATAGTAGAAAGTTAATTTTTTTTTGATGACGTAGTTCTACGCACATGGAACAAGGTTCTAGAGTTTCATTGTTCTAATGTAAGTATGAGCGGTTTTAAACGATGTTTACTAAGCTTCTTCTATTTTTTTGTTAATAAATTCGATATTTTTCGGCATCACATAACTTTTTTGTTTTTTATAGTAAAAAGTTAATTTTTATTTGATGACGTAGTTCTACGCACATGGAACAAGGTTCTAGAGTTTCATTGTTCTAATGTAAGTATGAGCGGTTTTAAACGATGTTTACTAAGCTTCTTCTATTTTTTTGTTAATAAATTCGATATTTTTCGGCATCACATAACTTTTTTATTTTTTATAGTAGAAAGTTAATTTTTTTTTGATGACGTAGTTCTACGCACATGGAACAAGGTTCTAGAGTTTCATTGTTCTAATGTAAGTATGAGCGGTTTTAAACGATGTTTACTAAGCTTCTTCTATTTTTTTGTTAATAAATTCGATATTTTTCGGCGTACCATAACTATTTTATTTTTTATAGTAGAAAGTTAATTTTTTTTTGATGACGTAGTTCTACGCACATGGAACAAGGTTCTAGAGTTTCATTGTTCTAATGTAAGTATGAGCGGTTTTAAACGATGTTTACTAAGCTTCTTCTATTTTTTTGTTAATAAATTGGATATTTTTCGGCGTACCATAACTATTTTATTTTTTATAGTAGAAAGTTAATTTTTTTTTGATGACGTAGTTCTACGCACATGGAACAAGGTTCTAGAGTTTCATTGTTCTAATGTAAGTATGAGCGGTTTTAAACGATGTTTACTAAGCTTCTTCTATTTTTTTGTTAATAAATTGGATATTTTTCGGCATCACATAACTTTTTTATTTTTTATAGTAGAAAGTTAATTTTTTTTTGATGACGTAGTTCTACGCACATGGAACAAGGTTCTAGAGTTTCATTGTTCTAATGTAAGTATGAGCGGTTTTAAACGATGTTTACTAAGCTTCTTCTATTTTTTTGTTAATAAATTCGATATTTTTCGGCATCACATAACTTTTTTATTTTTTATAGTAGAAAGTTAATTTTTTTTTGATGACGTAGTTCTACGCACATGGAACAAGGTTCTAGAGTTTCATTGTTCTAATGTAAGTATGAGCGGTTTTAAACGATGTTTACTAAGCTTCTTCTATTTTTTTGTTAATAAATTCGATATTTTTCGGCATCACATAACTTTTTTATTTTTTATAGTAGAAAGTTAATTTTTTTTTGATGACGTAGTTCTACGCACATGGAACAAGGTTCTAGAGTTTCATTGTTCTAATGTAAGTACGAAGGTTTTAAAGTGCCGTAATGACTGTAAGTAAAAAATTTGAATGTGTTAAAAATCCTTTATTTAAATGTCTATCAAACTTCAGCCTCGTAAAATAGATATATGTACAAATGTAGTTTCTACAATTAATACAAATGAGTTTTTATACAAATATGTTTTAAGCATGTAATAGATAGTTTTATGTACTAAGCTGCGATATAAGACATTTAAAACTTTTAGACAAATAATTCTAAACTGATGGAATTTTAGTTTTTGTTTTCTATAGTATATTACAAAGAAGTGTGGACTATGAATTTATATTTTATACAGGTGTAATATTTAATATCATGAAGTATGCTATTAATCACTTATTTGCTGCTAAGTTGTTGGAAGTTTCTGTGACAACAGCTTGTATTGGTTCTGTATTTTATTTTTTCGGTTTTTCTATTTTTTCAACTTTGTTTGCTATGGCTTCAATAACTAGATTTTTTTGGCTTTCAACTAGTGGTTTTTAAACCTAGTTTTAATAATTTTATAATTATCAATTTTAAAGAACGTATTAGTTTTTTTAGAATCAATGTTTCATGTATTTAAGAAAAACTGTTTTGAGTTAAAGAATATTTTTTAATTTCTTTTTACTGAGGTTTAAAAACTTCAAACAGTTTTTAATAATAAAAAACAAGCAACTCAAACTTTAAAAATAAATGGATAGTTACTTAAGTTGTGTTTGTATATGGTGTTGATTTTCTCATTATAGTTTACATCACACCTTATATGCATTTATAAGTTACTTGATATAGTATAAATGCTAAATAATAAAAATAAGCTTTATTTAAAAATATTGTACCAGTAAATTTCTTAGTAATTGAATGTAGATAATGATATTAAAATGGTATATTTTAACATGCTATTTATTTATTTTCAGTTATTTTTGTACTTTATATGTGTACTAATGTTATAGTTTAAAAACCTTAAATTGTATGTATTATTAATATCAAAATATATATAATTAAAGAAAAATCTTCACACAATTTTCTATTGTTATCTAGAATTGTTTGTATAGAATCAAATTATATTGAACTCAATAAGAGGATTATTATGACTGAACAAAGTACAAAAATAGCATACTACATTGGTGATGAAAACACTCCATATGTTATAAAAGTGAGATTTTGATTCTATTATAATAAATAATAATATGCGTTTTGGTTTTTTGTGTTAAAGTACAGTTTTATAAAAATAATACTAAATATTTCTATAATTTGTACTAAACGCTTATATTAATAATATTTTCAATGATAATTATTATTTTTCATTATTTAAACTAATCTACTTTAGTATATAAGTTTAAAAGATTTCAGTAAGTGTTTGTATTATTATAAGATCAGTTAAATTTATAATGGCTTGTTCTGTTGATAAAAGTATTCCAAAAATGTTTTCTCTTAACCTATATATATTTTTTGATTTATGGTCATATTTAAAAATTTTAAACTATTTGTTCTATAATTTATGTATTTTTTTCTATACATTATTTTGTACAGTTTAAATTTATAAAAACCAAGTTTGTATTGCAATGAAAAGCTGTATTTATTAGTGTAAAATAGAGTACAATATTGTAAAAATTCATAAAAGATTTTAGTTTAAAGCTGTGTTTCTTGAAGTGTTCACACTAAAAGCTTTTATGTTCAAGTTAGTTTATTCATAAATAAGTACTAGCTTTTTAACAATTAAGATATATTTACTAGATACAAATTTGTTTTTTTTTAAGTTTATAAACTTTGACTAATAAAACATAATGTTTGATGTTTAGTGTGCAAACCTTTTCAGTAGTTTTAAAACCATTATTTAAGTTATGCATTTTGACAGCTTATTGTATTTTAAAAGGGGAATGGGTCAAAATTGCACAAAGACAAAATTGCACAAAAAGACAAGTTTGCACGAGGGGACAAAATTTCACAAAGAAAATTTTTCACAAGTAAAAATTTGCACGGAAGGTTATTTTTGCACAAGAGTAAAAAAAAACATAAAAAAATATTGATAAAAATTCAGAAAAAAAAAAACTAAAATATAGATTAATAAAAAATCAAAAAGAAAAAAAAAATAATGACCGAGGGTTAGGGGTAACAGTGATAGTTAAAATAAAATAACTAACAAAAATTATAAAAAACAAACAATTAATTAAAAAGAAAAAAAAGCTAGCAATTTAGGGTAAGGATTAGGGGTAACAGTAATAGTAAAAAAATTAAAAAATAATTCACAAAAAAAAAAAGTTACCAACCAAGGGTTAGGGGTAACAATGATGTTAAAAAGAAAAGTTATTTAATTAAAAAAAAATTCACCAAGGGTAAGGATTAGGGGTAACAGTGATAGTAAAAAAAAAAAAAAAAGTTATAAAAAAAAGAAAATTAATTAAAACATATTAAAAATAAATAAAAAAATCAACCAGTGCGTCTGCTCTGCAAAATTATCTTTGTGCAATCTTGTGCAATTTTGTACGCTTATGCAAATTTAATAGCTACTCTTTTTGACAGCCTAATGTATTTTAAAAGAGTTTAATCTTATATATTTATTCCCTTTTTTTACTATTAGAACTCAAAGTTACTTTTGATGTATATTGAATTAAAATTGGTGAAATGTAGGATAGGTTTCATTTGTTTTAAAGGTGCATTTTGAATATGCAAAAATTTTTGCTATTTGATAACAATCTATATTTTTTTAAATATTGACCTATCTATTTTGAAACTTATAGTATTAAGTTAGTTATTAGTTTTTAAAATTGTTTAACTAAAGTAGTTTTATCAGCAAAAAAGTATTTGAAAAACAACCTATATTTTTCTGAATTTAATCAAAAATTTTAATCTTTGATTTAAAAAAAGTTTTAGCACAAAAAATCTTTAAAAATATTTAAAGAATATTATTGAAAAGTTAAGCTTAAAATTTAAAATATTTTTAGTAAGTTTTATAAAATTCTAAAAATTTTAGATCCATACATTTCATATCTTGCAAGCGTTTACATATCTTAAATATTAAAGGCAAAGGGGAGTCCACCTTGTATTTTACAAGTGTATTTTGTTAAATTTATCTAAACTATCAGACATTTTTATTGCAAAATTAGTTAGATATTTTTTTCATTTAAAAAAATCATTTAGTAACTTTTGAGTTATAATATAAGCAATCAGAGTTGGTGGGCTCAATAGGTTCCTATTGACTACTTCACTAAAAATATATCTTCATCTTTTTCTTTTATTGAGTCTTCTTCATTTTTCACAGTAAGTCCATCATTAATATCTAAATGTTTTCAATGCAATTTAAAAAAAGAAGCGTTTTATCTTAATTTTTTATCGATATTTTAAAGAAATTCAAGACTGAAACTTTTTTTCTAGTTATTAATAATTTTTTCTAAAAAACTCTAGGACTCTAGCTCAATGATGAAGAAGAAAGTAGGTTTATAGTAAGTTTTTAAACTTCCTAGAAAATTGACAATTTAAAGTTTGCAACGCTTAAATAGAAAACTTTTCATAAATAACAATATCTTGTTAAATAACAATATTAAGTTGTATAAAAAACTGCATTTAGTTTATATTTTAAGCTTTCATGTAAGAGCCAATGTTGATTTTTGTAAAAAATGTTAGACCCTTAAATTAAATTTACATTTTTAATGAAATCTTGTTTATAGTTTAAACTTTAAGCTGCTGTAAAACAGCTGAGATTATTTTTTTTATCAAAGTACCTTTGTCCCCTATGACCTTTACATATTTTATAAAAAAAATCAATTTTATGTAACTGAACTGATTTTTAAAAAGTTAATTTTAATAATAAAAAATGAGAGTATTAAGTGTCATAAAAAACAAAGAAAAACTTTGCTTATTATTTGTTTGTAACCTATTTATAGGTACCAATAACTCCGGGGAATGTTACTTTGAAAGATTTCAAGCTTGCAATCAATAAACCAAATTACAATAAGTTTTTCTTTCGCTCTGAGGATGATGATTTTGGGTGAGTTATTTTTCTACTAAGTTTTCCTTGTAATGTATGCTTAATCTACTACTAAATTTGTTAGTTCTTATACTGCTAATATCTAAATACAATTGTTGTTTTTTTTCATGTATTGCACAATATAGAATTTAGTGAAAGTTATAGCTATAAATAAACTAAATCATAAAAAAAGTCTTAGTATTCTTTAAATAAACACTAAATTTTAAAAAAACTTAAATTCAAATAATCTTTGTGGAAGTTGTTTTTACATAGTATTTTTAAAAGTATAAAGAAGAATAGTATCTAACAATAAATTTTTAATTCATAGGTTACACAATTAAGCATTTTACAAACATAAAACTCGTTTATTTAATTGTTTCTCAATATGCACACTGAAAGTGTGCATATATTTTTTAAATCTTAAAATGAATTTATGCAAAGTTTTTATGTTTAAGGTTTTTTGCAATTTACTATTACAATAAAAGGCTCAATTTTTAATAAGTAAAGAGCTGAATACAAAGAGTGTTTTTAATAAAATATTAATGTCTTTAGTACTCTAGTTATAAATCTTACTTTGTTTACTTCCAAATAAGTAAGTTTTTTAATTAATAAAACTACATTACAACCATAAACAATTATTCGTAATAAAGTAATCATATTGATTAAGACAGGATTTCCAAAAAACTTGGAATCTTGGAAAAACTTGTAAATTAACGAGTTATGCAAAAAATAAAAGGAAAAATCTGGAATTTTAAATAATAAATAAAAAAAGTAGATAAGATATAAAAAATCTATCATATACAAAAAAGTTTTTTGTGTCACTTAAATTTTTATATATTATAAAACAAGTTAAAGGTAACTTTACAGTATATTTTCAATTTTTCTATTCTATTTTAGGCAGTTTTATACCTTAAGTTAAGTTTTGAACTAAATATTTTGAAAAACTTGTAATTTTAAAAACCTGGAAAAAACTTTGTATATTTTTAAATATTTATCAACTACTGGATATTTACGAGTCAAACAATAAAATATTATTAATTGTTTTAAGAGTTTTTTTTAACTTGATCGGTTTTTTGGTTCATACTCTTATATCTTTTTGGTAATTAGAATAATTTAATATTTTTTTTGTTTACTTAACTAACTTTTTCATAATATTTGAACTTAATTACAGAGTTGTAAAAGAGGAAATTAAAGATGATTCAGCTATTTTACCTGTTTCAGAAAACAAAATTATGGCTTGGGTAAGTCAAAAAATATTTTATACTCATGTAGATATGTTCTTTAAACATATCTATTAGGTTACCATAACTAATTAGATGAATCCTCCATAAATAGCAAGTTTAAAAGTTTATATGGGTTTCTCATGGTATTTAATTTTAAACAGCTTGTAGCTTCAGAAGACTCTTCAGCACCACCAAGCGGTAAAAATTCAGTTGAAAATATCCCAAAAGCTAGTAATGACATAGATCACAAATTGAGTTCTGACATGGTGTAAGTTTTACTTAAAAGAATACTCAGTTCTTAATTTTTTAACTTAGATTAAATTAGTAGTTTTTAGTTTTGACTTTTAACTTTTTCTAATAATACTCATGAAACTTATTAAGTTACTTAAGGTTACGTTTGATTTATTTTAGGCTACCTAAAGTTTGGTTTTGATGATCAGCTTAAAAAAATATTTGAATTGTTTTTATTCAGGCCTTTTTGTAGTTTGTAATCTTAAATTAAACAAAATAAACAATGTGCTATATAGTACAAATATCAGACAAGTTATTTTAACTAACTTTAGGTGGTATAATACCATAATTATTAAAAAAAAATTTTAGAAGAAACCAATCAAGCAAGAAAATAGTTGATGACACATCATCTCTATGCTCAAGTCGACGAGGTTGTTTTTTCAAGCATAATTAAAATTTTATACATTGAGTTATAAAGTTTTTTTTTGCAAAAATCCAGCTAGTTACATTTTACTATCTATATATAAATGAATATTAAGCATTTCTTTTTAATAACAGCATGCTTTGTAATTAGTTATTGTTTTTTTTTCGTTCGATTTTGCTTTTTTTGAGACTTCAACTTTAGGTTAAGGTTTTCCAATAAGCTAGCAATTTTTACTTTATTAACTTTTGAGGGCACATGGGAAGGAGGTAAAGGCCTTTTTGTTAAACATTTAACATTTCTTTTGTATTAAAGTTTAAATCATAAACTATAAGTAAGTTTTCATGGAACAGAAACATTTTAATTTACTTTTAAGATAAAGTGATTTTCGTACAGAGATTCTTACACAAACTTATGTACTGTATATTTTTTTCTGTAAATTTGCTCCTTAATTTTAGATTTCATTAAAATATATTTTCTCCATCATTTTTTAAACTATTGACCTCAAGTTTTCAGGGATTGTTCTTCGTATTTTAAGAAAAATCTTGTTGTAATGTTTTAAAAAGTATAACTAGAAGAAGAAAAAAATATGTTTTTTAAATTACAATTTTACTTAAGATTAAAAAAAAATATTTCATACAACTGTTTATTTTTGTTTTGAGGTTGTGCTTATAAAGTTTTTAAAAACTGTAGGAGAAGATAGACTTTTTTAATTAAATAGCCTTTTTTTGCACTTTTAACTTAGCCCTTTCATAAGGATCCTATTTAATTCTTTAACTTTGATTGCTCATATCTCAAAAAACTAATATTTTTCTTACAAAACAGTAAAAAGCAACTACTGTAAGCTAAATTATAGGTCTGTAAAATAAATCAAAAAGCAAAAAAAAAAAATCCTCAACCCTCCTATGCCGTTAAATTTTTTTGTATATGTTAAGTTTTATGACTATCTAAGAAAAAATAGTACGACATAGGTTTATTTTTTTAGTAACAAGTCAATTAGTTTAAATTTCTACTTTCATTTCTGAATTAAATATTAATACTTTTTAAATATTAATACTTCTAAAATTAGCAGTAGAAGATATTTGATCCCATTTATATTAGTATACTTTTTAGCTTTTGTAACTTATTATACTTAAATTTATAATCGTTCAATTTATTGTTATTTATTACTATTTCTTTCAATGATGTTTTTAATCGCTTGGAGATGTCAAATTTAGCTTACAAAGTGCTTAAAGTAAAATATATAATCTGCAATCACTTGTAATTAATTTTTTTTTTAGTTGGGGAAGTTTGATTTTTATTTTAAAGTTATGATATCAAGTTGTTTTAAACTATAAGTAATAGTATGCTGCTAAAGTTATGCAAATAAATTATAATACAGTTGAATTTAAATATAGGCTATAAATTGATTATTTTTTAACGTAAACTTTTTCAGTTGTATCATAAACCCAGGATAAATCACTCATAAAAATTAAACTAGCATTAATTTACTTAAGCAATCATGTTTTTCAATTTCAATTTAACTACCAAACACGGTGACTTGTAAAAATAAATTAGGATAAATAAATACAATTTTGAATGTCAATTGAATTATTTCAAGGAGATCAAATAAAAATAAACATTTACTAGAATTTGGAAAGTATTTATTGTTTTCAATTTTTATTTACTTTGCTAATGGTTGATTACTTAAATACGCGTTTCAGAACTTAATACCTTCAAACGTCATTTACTGCTGTTTGCTAAACAAAATTATATTTTTTTTTGTAAGCTTAGCATTACAACGTTTGTTAAAGTATTACATTATTCTTTAATATTTAGCTTTGTTTCTCATGTTTTTATTTTTATAAATTATTTTTAAATTTCTTAAAATGCTCTATGTTAAAAAATAGATTTTTTTAAAGCAGTAAAAGTAAGTGTGTTGTTTAAAATTGTACCCTTTGAAAAAAAGTAGCTAAACTTACAAAAGTTTATAATATTGATATAATATGTAAGGTTATGGAAAGTTTTGTAAGTGTTAGTTTTATATTAAGTTTATGCTTTGTTTTAAATTATTTAAGAGTTTGTTAAAAAAAGTAATAATTAATTACCAAATGATATATTAATAATAAAAGTTTTTGTTAAACCTAACTTTATTTGTAGTAATTTTTAAAGTAGTTTAAAATTATAGTTGTTATACTTTTTATGATAAATAAGTTTTGTTTGTTTCATAGTAAACTACTAGTGGCCTTGAGTTTGTTTAAAAGTGTTCTCTGATTTTAAGGAAAACACATATTTTTTATTATTTAACGTAGTAAAAATAATTAAACAATTAATTTCATATCCTTGTTTTTTTTTAAACTTGTTGTTCATAGTTTGAAAGGCCTTTGTTAGAAAAGTTATTTTTGTTTCTATGAAAAGTTTAACAATGTTTAATATTTCCATAATAGTTTTTTTTATTGAACTAGAAAAAAAAGTTTTTACAGTTTGCCAAAAGTATAGAGCTAAAGTACTAAGCAGGGTTTACAAAGTGGGCCATTTTTAAAAGTTAGGGGCCATAAGCTGCAAAAACGGGAGGGGCGTGAGGCCATAACTTGTAACTTGCACTAGATATTCTGGAATTCATGATAAAGAGCAGAAAAAAAAAGTTCTGATGTGTTTTTAAGGGTATTTAAGGGGGCTTTTACTTTTCAAATCATTCAAAGAGGGTGTTATGAAAAAAGTTTTGGAAACTCTTGTATAAAGTGTGCTATATACAAATACATAGTCATAACAAAAAAAAATAACATTAAAAAATATATAACAAAATACTTCCGGTTTTCAGTTTTTGAATTAAAAGATGCTTCCAAATGTTATAGCAATATTATACATGTACAAGTATTATAGCTTTGTATTCAACGCACGACAGTAAATATTGAACAAAGGTCACAAAGTGAACAAGCAGCTACCGCCGTTGCAGCACCACCAGCTGGACAGGTACCCGTACAACGACATGTATGCCAGCCAATCCACGCTCAGCATGAGCTCCTATGACTCCAGATGCGACGAATCAGAGTTTGTTATTTTCGATTTTCATTGTTTTAATCTTAAGTTTTATAATTTTTAGAAAATGCTTAAAATAACAACTGTATTATTGACATCTAAACGTTTTTTTTTATCGGTTTTGAAGTGCTTTAGAAAGTATTACAGCTACTTTTTCAACAAGGTTATATAAAATTTTTGATAAAAAAAATATATAGAATTGTTAATTGATGATTTGTTCTCTTAAACATCATTTTATTAGATAAACTAGTTTTAAGTTTTTTAGTTTTTTATGGTAAACTTTTAATAAAATAAATAGTTACTTTATCCTCGGAACTATTTTTTTATAATTTGTAATGTACTTTGTTTGCATGTTAAGTAAATACAGCCAATTTCAGACAAATTGAGTTTTTTTTTTAATTATAGATTTATATTCACGCCGTAAAGTTTTAAACTTGAAAGTTAGTTATAGCTCAAAACTTTATTTGATATTTTTATAGTACAGTTTCATGACCTTATGTTTGCAAATACATGTTTTTATTTACTTACTGTTTTATTCATAAATAATTGAATTTAGCTTCATGAGCACTTTGTCGGAAACAACTGCTTCCTCGCGGTTCAACCTGAGAGACAGAAAGAAAACTGACCGGAAGAAAAAAAGACCCAAAAGAGGATCTGATACAGTTGGTTTTAAGATATACGGTTATGAATTAAAAAAAGTTCAATTGGTGTAAAAGTTATTTTTATTGTTAACTTTTTTTTGAATAAAGTAATTTTTTTTTGAAGTTTTGATTTGTAGTATATTTTTCTATATATATTTACTTCAAAATTTTGATTCAGTTTGTTTTCTTAAAGTTTTTTGTACTAACTTTTATACAATTTGGGTTATCTTTTGAAAAATTCAAAACATAGTTTTGTTTTAATTATAGGTACAATAACATTTTATACTTTATAATTTACAAACTAGTTGTGCGAATTTTTTTTATTTTCATTACAATAATGAAAATATTTGTTTGTATGAAGTATAAATTAAAAAAAAACTTACCCATATGTGCAATTTTTTTGTTTTTTTTATGATATTGTGACTAGACGTTTCTAATGTATTCAAGCGGTTTCCTGCTAAAGTTTTAAATTTATATGTACGGAGTTTTTAAAAATTGTAGTAATTAATGATATAATGAAATACAGCTAATGGTATATAACTTTCTGAAGTTTTTTACTTTGTTTTTATAAACTTTTGAAAATTTTGTACTTTTTTAAGTACATATAAAATAGGTTTTAAAAAAAATTGATTTTCAATAACATTTTTAGTGTCTTAAGATTGCAATTAAATTTAAAAAAAATATTTTGTAAACCTATAAAAGCAAAAATCAGAGTCAAAAATAACGTGGTAGCTAAAAATATCATCCAAATATTAAAAGTTTTGTTTCTTAATGCTTTTTAAGTTGTGTAAATATTTACTAACATAGCTAAACTTTCTACAGACTTCTACATACAGCTCTAGCATCACCGATTCATCACTGTCTTTAAACATCCTCACTGTGAATTTAAATATGGGTAAGTTCAAATTATGTTATTTATTTTCTATCTGAAAATTTATACTTGAATTAAATTTAAAACTTGCTTACAAATTTTTTAAATGTTACTATAGAAAAATACTTCCAATATAAGGTAATACAGCTAATTTTAGTATGTAGTTATGTAGAAAAAATCATGTACTACACTGAGTTTTAATCAAAAGTAATAAAGTTTTACGCCGTACTTTCTCGTATAAAAGCTTACTGTTACGTGTTAGATAATAAAAATAACTGTTTATGTTAGATTTAATAACTGTTTGTTGTGGAAATTTTTATGGGCGAGTTTTTTAACTTTTGAAACTTCTTCATACATATGTACTAAAAGACGTAATATAAAGTAAAATCTAATTTTAAGTATAACTATGGCTGAGTATTAATATCTGCATATATTATTTTTATTTTTTCAAGTACACTGTTTATTGGCGTAAGTGTAAATGAAAGAATAAGTAATTTATAAGCTAACTTATTAAAATATTAGTAAGAGTAAAGTCAATACTTATGAGAACAACTATTTTTATCGAATTACTATAAAGTTACGTGTTAGTAAGTTTTTAGCGTTTATAAACATATTTTTTAAAATAAAAATGTTGTTTTATCATAAAAACAAACAGTTTATTTTCAATATACCGTAATAAATGCTTAATTGATAACCTTAATTTATTAAATGTTTATTAGTTAATGCAAAAAACTGTTTTCCAAAAAAAAAACTTGGCATATTTATAATTTTTTTATGTAAGTTTTTATTTATCTAAGTAATAAGTATATTCCAAAAATTTATTATAAATTATTGGTGTGTTGAAAATAACTTGACTAGCGCCTAACAATCAAAATATATATACTGTCTTTATATTAAGTTAGTTTTATGTAACAGAGGTCAGAGTTTTAATTAAACTGTCAAAAATAATAACTTATTTTTAAATATAGTGCTTTAAATTTGTTAGTTTTGTTTAAGATAATAGCTAATTTTGCAGAAAAAACATTTAAATAATACGTTTTTAGTCTGAAACAATCCTATAGTTTCGTGATTGTTTAAAATTCATTTTATTATCATAGAAGAAATTTCACAACCAGACATGTGCTAAATTAAAGTTTATATTAATTTTATGCTTGAATCTTTGAAATGTTCTAAGTTGCGTTTAAAGTTCAGTTAAAAAATTTTTTTTTTTGTTTTTTACTTCCTGATTAGTCTTGTTTAGTAGATTAAAATCAATTTTAGTTCTTGCTTAAATACATTTTTGCAAATCCTTTATTTTTTAACTAGCACTCACAAAAAAAAAGTCATCCTACAACTACGGCATGTCGGTGTAGTTAATAGTGTCATGTGAATTTTATTGATTTTTAGACTCCTGCGTTAGCTGTATTTTTCGTGCACTCGTTCTTTAGTATTCTCTGTGTTTAAAGTCCATAAATTTCCTTTTACCACAAACAATTTAAAATTTCACAAAAGCGTTGTTTACAAAACTGGATTAAGCAATACCTTGTGTAAACGCGCAGTTCTTATAAAACGCTCGGGTGAACCAATTAAACCTGTCGCACCGCAATTAGTTTCAAAGTTTTGTTTGCGTTGGGCTCTCGAGTGTCTTGGTGAATGATTTATGCTTTCGCTGATCAAATACCAAATGTCAAGCTGGTCGTGTTTGAGATGAGCAGCCGTACAAACTTTCTTTTTCTCAAATCAAACACTGATGCGTGACTTGGTTTGTGTGAACTGATGAGCAATGTTTGAATGTTTCCCAGCGAAAAATTTGTACAATAAATTTATACAGTTGTTTTCACTGTGAATTTTCTTTTTTTTGTGGTTTAAATGTATGCTTAAAAGTTATGAAAGCTTTAGTAGTTTTTTATGAAAGATTATTAAATTACATCGATTAAATTAAAATTGATTTTAAGTTTATACCAGCCTTGACTTATTAAAGCTTGACTGGTTTTCTTTCAAAAGGTTTCTAGCTTTTTATTAAAATTTGTAATATTTTTTTGACAACACTAAAATGATAAGTATGTTTAAAAGCTAGATACATAAGATACGAGTATGAATAAATGATTGATTTATATCTTGAAAACCTCTAAAGTTTATTACTCTTTGCGGTTTTAAATTTATATTAATAATGTATTATGCTTAAAACTCTAGAAAGTTAAACTGACGTTGATTATTATATAATAACATATTGCTAGGTATTTAAAGTAAAACATGATCTTTATATTGGAAAAACGTTTATTGTTTATAAAAAATGTGTGTTTAGCTGAAACTCAGCTGTATCTACAGTATCTATGTATCTACAGTATCTATGTATTATTCTACAGTTTATATTGTTTGTTTGTTTAACAGAAAAGTACAATTTTTTGGGAATATCAATAGTTGGTCAGACTAACGACAACGGTGATGGGGGAATTTATATTGGTTCCATCATGAAAGGGTTCGTTAAATTGTTTATGTTTAAGATTGTTAAAATTTAAAATATATGTTTATCTCATGATTGCCTTTTAGTTTCCTAAAAAAATAACCTCATATTATTGCTATGTTTTATAATAATAATATAATGTTTTAATATTCTTAAATTTATTTCTTCATTGTTAAAGTTTAAACTATTTGTTTATATCATGATTGACTTTAAAAAAAACCTCATATTATTGTTATGTTTTGATTGTTTCAATACTACTCACACATAATTTTAAGATAAAGTCACTCAAAAGATATTGAGTGGCTACAGCCGTTTGAAACAAATAAGACATGAATTATTTTATTTTGGTACAGCGGGGCGGTGGCGGCGGACGGGCGCATCGAGCCGGGAGACATGCTGCTGCAGGTGAACGAGGTCAACTTCGAGAACATGACCAACCAGCAGGCCGTCAAAGTTCTCAGGGACATCGTGCACAACCCCGGGTTTGTACAAGGATTGTTTGCATAATGCTTTTTTAGTTTAAGTACAAGTTAAAAGTAAAAGGTCTCGATAAAAATTAAAAGCTTTGCAAGTTTGTAATTTTTTGTATTTGTCAATACCGTTATCCGCCGTTTAAACCTGAAGCCTTGCTCAATCTGTATTATTTTTTCACAAGTGTGATAAGTAATAACAACTGCTCTCATGCAGTTTAAATATTGTAAATAGTCTAAAAACCAAGAAGGAGGCAGAAATAGTAAATAAAAATTATAAATCAGAGCAATATCGCTTGTGGTGGCAAAGTGTTGGGACCCGGTGCCGGAAAGAAACTACTTCGCTCCCAAAAACGAGCCGGTTCGACCGATCGATCCCGCCGTGTGGGCCAGTCAGACAATCAACAACCAAGGTTAGTTTAAAACATAATTGATTTAAGTTGTGTGTGTTATTTTAGTTCAAACAGCATGTTAATAGTTTTATTTTTTATAGCTTTTCTAAGGTTTCACGATATTATTTTAATAACAGCAATTATTTAAAATTGAAAAATTAAAAGTCAAAAAAGTCTACAAAACTTATAGCTCATTAATTTTACTTGAAGTATTTTCAAACTGGTTGCAGCAAGCAATAAATAACAAACTCTTAACAGCCAGAATGTTTCCCGGAATATCGCCACCTTACAGCACCAACCTCGAAAGCAGCTCGGCCAGCTCCCTTCCCGAATCTGAAAGTTATTTCTGCTTGATAATATTTTGATAATTTCCTTTGTCAAATATTTTTTTGCTAACTTTTGCTAACCTATTAAACGCAGGATACATGAACGACTTGCCGCTGACGACCAAGACCGAAATGTCGCGGGTGGTGAAGACGATGAGAAAGTCGGACAGCGGATTGGACGTGAAGACCAGGATGTGGCTCAAAATCACCATCCCCGACGCTTTCATTGGTTCGTTTTTTTTTTTACAGAAAGATATCATGACATTTATGCAACGAAAAAAAAAAAAGAATTATTAGTATAAATAAAAACTTTATAAACTTTAGGACAGCAAATATAGTTTATATGTATTTTATATTTATTTTCCCCACGCTTTTATCGGTTTGATTTTTGAAGTGAAGACATCTTAAAAGCTATAATGGACAACGAAAGCGAACGCACTTCAATTAAATAACTCGTCAACCGCCTTAACAAGTATTTATGTTCAGGATCCGACCTGATAGACTGGCTGATGCGGCGCATAGACGGCCTGCAGGAGCGGAGAGCGGCGCGCAAGTACGCCTCATCCCTGCTGAAAGCCGGCTACATCAGGCACACCGTCAACAAGTCGACCTTCAGCGAGCAGTGTTACTACGTGTTCGGCACCTACACCGGTGGAAACGCGAACAAAGGTGAATGTTTTGTTTGGTAAAGCTTTTCATTTGTCTTTTTCAGAGTTACTCTCAGAGGTCGGTTACCAGAAACCAACGTTTTTTTTCTCCCTAGATAAAAGTGATCATGTTTATAAGTGGACAATAAACTTTAATCTCCGAAAGAAACTTTGTTGTTGAGGACAAAAATGAGAAAAAATTGAATCAGCTATTACCAAAGAAGGAAACGTATTTTATGAATCTACCAATTAGTCAGGTGTATGCAAACTTATAAGCATTTTTGAATTCACGTTCCTGCATGTTTAAGTCTCGGAAATAATTATTTTTCAATAATCCTTTAAGTGATATGGTTTTCAATTTAAATTTTTTTTCAGTATAAATTATGATAAAAAATGTTAAAAAAGTTTTTTGCAAAAAAATAAAAAAGAAACAAGTATATCATTGAAATATTAAATAAGTTCAAAACTATTATTCGACTTTAAAAGTGCAGTATAAATACTCAGCTTTACTAAAAAACTGTTTGCAGAAAATTCTAATTTTTTTTAACGATGGTAAAGTAAAAAAGATCATTTACTTCAGTTTATTTTTAGCAGAAACAAAGAAAGTTCAAACATCAGATCTTTTTTGTTAATATCTGTTTTAATAGATTTTTTTAAATAAATAAATTTTACTTTTTGGTAATTATGTTTTTGTTAATTGCCTATTGGTTGTATAGATTGCAATAAATTTGTTATAGATAATTTTGTTCTTACCTTAAAAAGTACTAAAAAACTTCAACAAAAACTAAAATTTTGTTTTAACCTGCCAAAATATCTTATATTAATTTTTTCAGAAATTTGAGCATTATTTTTGTCAGTTTATCATTATTTTTGTTCAATATTTATTTAGGTGTTGCAATAATATCTGAGTGTCATGTTAATTTATTATCACTAGTATTTTTTGCTCACTTGCTTGCTAAAAAATTGAGCTTTAATAAAATATATATTATTTTCTGCAAACTTATTCAAGGTAAAATTAGTGCTTAAATTTGAGTTTAATTGTTTAATAAAAGAACTAGTAAAAACAAATATAAGATGAATCCTTTTAATTAAATAGATTTTCGGACACAACTTGCAAATGTAAGTTCAGTAACTTTTTGGTGTAATTTTTTAAGTTCTATTTTACAAAAAAAAAATTGATAAAAACTTCGTGCTTTTGAAACTAGCTATATATTATACAGGTTTCCCACTTTCCTGGATTTACCTTTACAATTGCAATACTACAAAAAAAACATTGTTTTTTCCTTAATTAAAACTATTAAAAAAGTATTACTTATTTCCAACATCTTGACCAGTTTTTAATTTTGTTTAAAATTCTTAGTGATTATATTCTATCAAATTTTTAAATGGCTAAAAGTAAAATTTAGCTCTTTTATAGCATGTTAATAGCTTGTTTTATTATATTATATTAGTTTACTTCAATGCTGCTCCTGCTTTTATTTTAACTGTGTTTAAAGAATTTTGTTTCCTTTATGTTATTGTAGGTACTCTAAGTTGTACTATATTTTCATAAATATTTTTAAAAAGCAAATTTTATTTAATGAAACTAAGCTTTAAATCTATTATAAATAAAGTACAATCTTATCAACTAAATCAGCTGTTATTATAAGTAAGTGAAAGGTTAAGAAGAATTGCATCTTAAGTCTTTCTCTAAGTCCTAAAATCTCAGTACAGTAAATATTTTTTTTTAAATCCTGTGCACACGAAATTGTTAAGTAAATACATTTCTTATAAAAACATCAATTCTAGTGGTTACTTCCATGCTTGACCTTCGCCTAAGGTTTACCATTAAAGAAGAAAAAGTAAAAATTAATGCTTTTTCTTTAAAACGTTTTATAAAATTTAAAAATCAGCAAAAAAATTAACGAATTGAGATAAAGGTATGATCATAAAAAAACCGAGTTTTCTAGAGGATAATTTTATGGAAAAACTTACTTGTTTTTTTCCTGTTTACAATTTAAATTTTAGTTGGATCCCTGATTATGGCGGTTATATAAATACTAACTTTATTAAAAAACTAACAAAAATTGAAATATATTGATAATATTTTACTATACTGTTTAAAAAAGTATAAGATAAGTTTACCACCAAATTAGTGTCAAATTTAAAAGTTCTTTTGAATTACATGAATGAGTATAACATTGTAAAGCTAGAAAAAGTAATTTAGTTATTTTATTATTGTCTTTATTTAAAAATATTAGACTTTTAAAAGCTGTACATTTGTCACAAAATATACTAGTGTGCTTTCCATGTAGTTGAAAGAAGCTTTTTTGTATCTTTGAATAGGTATTCAGTTTTTAGAGAACCAAAGTACAATTTATAAGTACAATTATTTCAATGTGATTTTTTTCTACTTATATATTCAAAGATCAAATTTAACTTGAAGTGAATAACTAAACACTTAGTTGACAATTATCCATAAAACTTTACACATTTCAAACAGACATGTACCTGGCCGGCGGTGAGACCTCCAACAACTCCAACTCCGACCGCGACTCTGAAATAATGGGACCGTTGCCCACCACCGGCAGCGCTGTTGCGCCCGCTTCCTGGGCCGCCCTCCAGCCGCAAAACGGCCAGTTTGGCGCCAACATCAACAACGGGGATTTCCCACCTCAGTCTCTCATCGATGGCATAGACGGTTTGTTGTTTTTAATTGTTTGTGCTTAAAATTTGAGCAGTGTGACTTTAAATTCGTATGTTTGTCTTAAAGTTTGAAATTTAATGTTTATTTAAGCGGATCCAGTTAAGAATAAAAATTGCTGAAATTATTTAAAAAAAAAGTACTTCTAGCGTAAAAATACTTAAAAAAATTCTTAAACTATACACGCTTAAGTTTACGTATATTTACATAAGATGATAATTGAATTTCAATTTTATATGATTAGTTAGGATAATTTTTATTCTTTTTCATAAACAGTTTGTTTTTTATATCATGAATACCCTTTCTTGAAATTTTCTGTGTTAAAATATTTTTTGTTTCTATTTACTCTGAAACTATTAACCTTGTTTTCTTTTTTCATATTCCATTTACACGCTGTAGAATATTTGTTGTACATTAGTGAGTTTATTTATCTTCAAAACATTTGATAAGTTTATCAACATGTTTTTCTTGAAAATGGTACCAAATCACTAAAACTGCAAAAAGTTTATCATCAGTACCAACTTGCGTTTCAGGTATGAGCATACACAGCGGTTCCCAGATGGGATACCATCCGGGATACCAGCATCAGGGCAGCAACTCGTCTGGAGACAACAGGAGCGTGAGAAGCACGAGCACGATAAGAAGCGAAAAGTACCAGCACTTGCAAGTTTGTTGAGCTTGTTTAAATTTATTTAGTATATAAAAAAATTAAATAATAATTTTTTACCTAAAAAAAACAGTTGCAATGTTTCACCGCGAAATAAAACATTGTAATTGTTTCTCTTTAAAGTAATAAATTATTAATTTTCAATTTCCCTGTGTGGATCGATTACTGTGTCTTGTTTGTTTTAAACTCAATACTTAAATAAAATTTAGAATATACTTATATATTTAATAAATGATAAGTAAAAACCACCACAAAGAACGGTTTATACCAGGGCGATTTAAGTTAAATAGCATAAAAATTTTAACTGCACCCAAAAAAGACCTCAGTGGGTTATTGAGTTTGTATTTTGGCTCTCGCAACGTATCTTTGGTAAAAATGTTACGTAACAGATTAAAGCTTTTAGTTTGCTTGGTAAAAATTACTTGGTATAAATGTGTTGCAGTTACTGAAAAACTTTTCAATAGTTGCAGCACACCGGAAGCAACATGATGGGTCAGCCGATGAACGGCGGCCATTTTTCAAACCAGAGCTCCCTTCAGCGCAGGGCAAACGAACAGGGCAAGCAAATTTTGAATCAGAACGACAACAATTTCGGTGCCAAACAAGAAAACGTCATTTGAAACTGCTGTTGTCATGATTGTACTTGTGAGTTATGTGATGTTCAATACTCAAAGCAGTTTTTTTTTTTTGATGGATTTGAATAACTGAAGACTCTTCGAACTTATACCAGCAGTTGTTTTGTGAGTGTTGTATTTTTTTCTTGTTTTCTCGTGCTTTATACATACAATCATGCTACTATCGGGCATTTAAAATGATGACTTTTGAATTTTTTAAATCAACTATTGTAAAAGATCAATTGTTTTACGGTACTCTTTTGTAATTTTTACTGTTTACCACCACCTGTACCTTGCCATTTAAAATCAGTATAAAACAAATTATTAATCTCTGTTGGATTATCAAACTTATTTTGGCAAGTTTGCTTATTAATATACATACTTGATGTTAAGATTAATCTGAATTCGATTTCTTTAAAAGAATGTCTTTTTTTGCTGAATAGAAGCATTTTAGTTTTGCATGTGTGTTTGGTTGAGTATTGCTTTACGTTTTTGAATAATTTGTTTTTTATTTGTTTGTACAATTTTTAGTCTGTTGGCTTTTTGTGACTTACGTTTGTTTGAAATTAAGTTTAAATGGAATATATTGAAAATAATTTGGGATCGTTTTTTACCTATTGAATACTTATCAAATAAATTTCGACCTTTTTAACATAATTTAAAACTAATTTTTATTTCTGAGCATTTATTATTGTACACTTAACAAGCTATCTGTAAATGTTAGTTTGACTAAAAAAGAAACAATAAGATTTTACAATTACGAAAAAGCAGTCACCTTAAAAAATATTAAGTTGGGTCTCATCTTACAAATTCTATCGTATAGGTTGATATACCTAACTTAAAGTTATACAAAGAAGTGTATTAGCAGTATGATAAAGTGTCAGAAAACTATTGCTGTTTCAGTTTCATTGTACCACTTAGCTTATATGAAAATGACCAAAATATGCTTATAGTCGTTTCATGTACATATTTATACATTTGTTAGCTTTTAAATGTGTGAGAACAAAATATACTAGTTGTGTCTGAGTTACGTTTGTACAGAAAGTGATTGTAGTTGAAAACGTCTTATGTACTTGTTATATCGATATGTTGTTAACTCATGTACTCATTTGGTTCTAAAAAACGTTCGTCAACTTTATGAAATGTTTCCTTTACATTTAGACTATATGAATTACCTCTTTCATTATATTTATGTATAGAACTAGTGTTTGTTTTGCAACTTTTTGTACAGTTTAGTTCGTTTTACATTGATTGTTATGTTTAACTATTTTCATTTTTGTTAAAAGTTTGTACATATGTGTTAAGTGTTTAAAAGTTGAGTTGTCTTTTTGAAATGGCTAAAGTAGTAATAAGTTTAAGCTATAATTTTAAATAAATACTTGTTATATCGTATTTTAGTTTGATAGATGTTTTCTTAGTTTTAAAACTATTACTTATAAAAACAACTTGTATGTTTTCTGTCAAATAAACTGTTTTTAAAACAATTTTAGTTTTATGTACTAGCTTTCTTCGGAAATAGATAGAAATACAGTCGAAAAAGTAAACTATATATAATATTCGTAATTTTTTTTTCGGTATGTTAAATTTTTTATTAACTAGAAGAAAAAAAGAAATGATGTACTTTATAGCTAAAAACAATTAAAAATCAATTTGGTGATAAAACTTACAAGTTAGGCTGTTAATTTAATAATTATTTATAAATATTGATCTAAAATTGCATGTATTCCTAAACTTTCGATTTAAAATAGTATTTTTCTATTGATTACTACAATTGTTTTAATTAAACACGGCCCGTGGAAAGCTTTTATTTTTATTAGATATGGTCCTCGAAAAAATCATAAGAATTTGAGTTTTCTGAGCTTAAATCTTCATGAAATCGCTAGAGTGCTAGCTCACTTATTGATTGGCGACAAAAATCAATTGGTTATTTAGAAAGAAACTAAAAGTTTCATAACTTATTCAAAAGAAAATAAACTTATTGTCAATTTTTTACAAACTAAGAATGTTCTATCAATTGTGCTGACTTATCCTGACATTTTATCGGTAATGCCTTAGCTTTAGAAAATAACCAAACTCTTATTTGAAGAAACAATTTAATTTTAAAAAGATTGTAGCCCAAGTCAGGGTTGCCACAAAACCTGGAATATAAGAAAATTTAAAAAAAAACAGGAATTTTGAATAAAAATCACTAAAATCCTGGAATTTATACAATTTTGCATGTTAAGTAGTAAAATTTGAACTAGACACAAAAAATCTTTCATAAAGATATTTTTTTTATCATCAAAATTTTTTTATTAAAAAACACATAAAAACAAGCTTTACAGTATCTTTTCAATGTTGTTATACTATTTAACACAGTTTTTTAATTTCAAATTAATGATACTAAAAATATTATCGACATAATGAGCTTCTACATCATGTACATTAGGATGCTTATAAAAACGGAGACCTTCAGTTTTTAGCTTAAGATATTTTTACATTTGACAAATGTCCCAAAACACCTTGTGCAAAATTTTAGTTGAATTAAGAAACTTAACTTTCATGTTAGAATTTTTCGATTTTCTTAAGCCAACCCAATGCAAAAAATATGGGACCATGTTTTTAGAGTTTCTACCTGGATATTGTCTTACAAGTGGCAATTATCACAAAAACACATTGTGCGCAATTTAAGACGAACTTGAAAAAAGTTAAATGGAGGCATTTTTTGATTAAAAAAAACTGGAAATTTGATAAAACTTACAAGATGAGATTAAAATTACATAAAATTAAGAATTAATTAAGAAGTACCTCCATAAAACAATCTTTAAATTGTTTTAAACTCTGTACAATGTGCTTTTGTGATAATTGCCACATGTATAATAATTTGCAGCTGAAAAGATGCCAAATAAGGTACAACCACATGCTTTCAAAAATTCACTCTGGGTGCCAAGCTGTACCCACCCAGGTGTTCAGCTGCTTCGAACGCTTCCTCGCACCATTATAACAACGTCGTAGCAAACAATGGAACGACATTCGCAATTAATGCGGTCGCAAAGCACGAAAAATTTGCTTCCAACCGATAACGCGTGAATGAAATGCAATCCCCAGTTCATTGGGTTTTCTTTGGCTCTCAAAGCAACGAATCTGTTGTATGTAAAATCAAAAACTTCCCATAAATCTTTCACATCTCCAGGACAATAACCTTTTCCAAAAACAAACAGATTTTTCCTCACAGCAAACGAACTATGTCCGTATCTGCTTGAAATCATACTTGGCATTAGCTACCATGCATCATACACATGATCATATACCTCGGCAGTTTTTGAGTCACCACTGTCAATATCAGTTCCACCAGAAACAGCAACTCTCCCTTCATGTACTGCGCTAGCTGACGCTGCTCTTCTCTTGCTCATTTTTGCAATCTCGTTCCATGTCTTAGACTTTGTATAAAACCTCATACACGAGTTAAGATCCTTAATACAATGAGGAGGACTACCACAACAAGATCTCTTACCTCCAATTATGTAAATTTGATCAACTAAAGCACACGCAGAAAACATGGTACGAGAGTCACACATATTAGCTACACTTTCCCAAGCATCACTTGTTAAGTAATATCGCTCAACAGCTTTTACAGGTGGATGAATGTTTAGCATCTAAGTCTTCAAATATTCCCATTTCAGAATCAGTGAACAGTCCTGAACTAGAAATAATCTTCAAAGGGCAAAATCCAACTCTAAAAAGTTTTTATTTTCACAAACTATTGTGAACCATGACATAGCTTGATATCGCAAAAAGCTAGTTTAGAAATCTCAGTTAAGTTTATAGCAATAATATTTATTCGTTTGGCTTCATAACGTCAAAAAAAGATTTTTACATAACTAATTATAAATTCAATAAATAAATAAAGTTATTTTTCAAAAACTCAGTAAACACAGTTTTAATAAATTTTGTTTTTTTTAACTGATTTTCAATTTAAAAAATCAAATAGCTCTTAAACTTATTTTCTTTGAACCAGGGTTTCCCAAACATTTTTCAAAAGGCCCTCTTTAAGTAAATTAGTAAAGCTATGCCCCCTTCAACTAGATTTCTTGAAAAATCACCATTTAAAGCGCCCAAGACCTTTTTTATTTGCTTTTTATCACCAACTCCAAAATATCTAGAGTAAGTTAAAAGTTACGACTTATTGGCCCCCTAAATTTCTGTAATGGCCCACTTCGGGAAAACCTACTTTAAACTGATTTACAAGTCGATAAAAAAGGCAATTTAAAGTATGTTGTTGATAGGTTAAATAAGTTTTGACAGTTATTTAACATAAAACTTTATTATTAATTTTTTAACTGTTGAATTTCTAAACAATATAATATATGTTTTACATTCGAACTTTAAAGATTTGTAAATATATAATTGTATCAGTAAATAAATACTCAAAGACATATTATTAACTAAGTTGCGTAAATTAAAGTATGAATAAAACAAGGTTAAAAATATAACGTTGAAACTTTTTATCGCATTAAAAGTATAAAAAATTAACTTTTCTATCGTGCTCAAAATATATCTTAGATTGTAAAATCTTCAACAGTAATTTCTAACCTAGTAGAATATTATCTTTAAATAGTTACATATATTTATCACCATTTATAATTATCTGTTTATAAACGTTGACTTCATTACATCTGTGATTGTTGTTTAAAAACGTACTTCGTTTTTCCTTTGAAATATTTCTCACACTTGTTTAGTTAAAACATTGTAAAATCTAATTTAAACAGTTTGTACTTAACAAAAGTTTGCATGAAAAATAATCTAATCTCCTTTTAATTTTTAAAACGTGATTGATACACGAAACCATGAAAAGTTTACAACTTTTTTTAGATAGTTTTATCCTAAAAGGATGAACAGAATTTTAGTCAGTTAAAAGTTATGCAAGCTTTCATAAATCTAGTAGATCAAAACTTTTTCTATACTTGAACTAAAACAAAAAAGAATTCTCTTTGTATATAACTTTCGTGCTAAACACTTTTGTTTCTCTGACTTCTGCCTGAAAAATAACTTTTTTATGTTAAAACCGTATTAAAATATTCTGAGTTTTAATGTCTACCTATACATTAGAACGTAATAAACTATACCAACGACAACTTAAGTTCAGTTCTACACCTAATATGAGACGTAATAACAATTTTTTTAAATGTTACTTTACTTGTTCTTCAACAATCAAAAGGGTTTACTAAAACTTTCATTAAGACATAGTTAATTTTTTTATTACTTAAAATTGTTTAGTTTTTAAATTAGTAGTCTACTGAATCTATTAAGTTAGGATCCGTTTTTTTTAAACCATAACAATTTCAAACCGAATATTATTTTCAAATAAGTATCAGGCCGGATCCTAAAGCTTTAGTTAGATTGTAGTCTAAATAGAATCTAAGTTTACTAATAATAATTACAAGTTATATTGTTATTAGTTTAGTAGATAAAGATTGAACAATATTTTTATGTTTTTACGAAAAAATTCATTTGTTTCTTAGAAATACTTTAGTTCAAAAACTTTTAAAAATAATTGTCTCGTTAAAAATAAAGAAAATTCAAGCTACAATTAAAATATCTCAGTTTAATTTTTTGAATGATTACAAGCTCCACTTACAATAAACTTGTCTTTTTTGTTATTAGTATAATTGAAAAAAAATTAAGGAAATAGGTTCAAGAGCAAAGACACAAAACTATAGTCATAAAGTAAATGTGAGATAAATAAATAAGTAAGGTAATACAAAAAGCTCAGATTAAATGCTTTGATTAAGTACTTAATTATGTTTGAGTGTCTAACAATACTAGTTTATAACCTTTTTTTATATTGCGTGCAAAGCTCTCAACCAAAGGTCGATAAGCTTTTATAAGTCGCTGGCATAGGAATGTTCCTTGAAAAAAGTTTCCGTGGGCAGATATCTAAAAGAGTTGTATATATCAATACAAAAATAATATATATATACAAGAAGTGATAAACAAGCAATGATACAGAACTAGTATTATTAAAATAAAATCCTTATTGTTAGTTTTTACGACAAAAACTTTACTTTATTTAAAATATAGTATGTTTATATAACTACTATATTTAGTTACTACAAACTTTTGAACGTTAATACTACCATTAGAAAATTGAATGTTAAAATACACTGAAAACTTGAAAATATTGATAAAATATAACTTAATAAGACTATACTAAAATAGAATATTTAAACAAAACTGAACGATTTTTTGTAACGCATTCATAAAATAAGCATTTATCAGAATCTACAAAAATTGAAAAATGTGATGAGTAAAGTAGACGTTCTTCTATAATCTATGTGGATTTTTATTTACTTGTTGTGTTTGGTATAAACGGTTATTTTTAAGTTGATAATAAAGTTAAGTAAAATTGTATAAAGGTAAAATTTTTAATGATTGATGTGAGATAGAGATAATTTTCTTTCGAGTAATTTTCTTAATGTTTAAGTATTTAATAATACATGAAACGTGTTTATTACTTACATTTATTTCAACATTATTGTATTTTAAACCTTAGAATATATTTAGGTTAACAGGTTTTAAGGTAAATTAAATTTGCTTTTATATCGACATCATATAATAAAAACAGTTCTTTTAGGTCAAGAGTATAAAGGCTTTAATACTAAATACGGCCTGAATTTGGATACGTTGTTTTTTTGATTCTTTTTTGTAAACTTATGTGAAAATAGAAAATGTTAAGCTACCAAAGTATAATAATTTTATCAAAAAGTTAGTGTATCATACCTCAGCCAATCTTTTTTATACACAGTGATTTTTTAACCTTTAAGAGATATCTTTTTGTTATGATTATTTGAAATATTTTGTAAACCTCGGAAGTCGTGATCTACTTATCCCTGACTTAAACGACAAACTAAGATAAATTGCCAAACATGTCGATTTTGTCGATTTTGGTACATTCAATATTCATAGTCGCTGAAAAAGGTGTGTAGATTATTATTAGTATTCATATAAAGTAACTAAATATGTTAAAAATAAAATAGAACAATAATTAAAACAGAAAGGTAAATTAAATTTTAGCTTAACCTTGTCTTTTTTTTCTGCCTATAGTGACTATTTTATTTTATTGGGTTTCAACAGACTTTTCATCAGTTCATAATTGAAAACTAATTATAATCAAAACACATTATAGTATTAAACTAACATTTCTTTTTAAGTTCTAATACTTTATGTAATATTATTTCAGACAATATATATATATATATTTAATTATATAAAAACTATAATTTAAACAGCTATATATATATATATTATACCAACATGAAGAAGCAACTTCAAACATTCATTTATGGATATCCTAGTTGCAGCAGTTTATTTTTTGCAAAATTTTGCAAAATTGGTCAATTTATATTTTTTAGTGACGAAATCAAAATACTGGGATAACTTTTTCATTCTCTAACTAAAGCAAAACAGTGTAGAAGCAATCAAAACAAATTCTAAATGTTTACACAGTAAGTCTAAATAAAAATATTTGTTACAAACTTATTTATCGTATATTATATTGTTTCAAATGCTGTAAAAGTGTTTAAAAAATGTCTATTAGCTTAATTTAAAACTTACATGAGTAAAAGCTTATTTTGAATTTGATAAATGATACCATGATTTTAAAAGGTTGTGGCCAGGCCTTCGAAATTTTTACAGAAATTGAATTTGAAATACTTTTTTTTTTAGATTTACATGATAAAAAAAGTTTAAATATCTGTGTGTTAGCCAAGATTTAAAGTTTGTTGTTTAAGTATTAAATGCAATTACAATTTTCGAAAAGTTTTGGCTAGGCCTCTTAAAATGTGTTATATTTTGTTAAAAATATTTACAATTGTTTGTTAAAATTTATTTTATGTTAAATCGGAATAAACTGCAAAATTTAAGAATTTTGACCGTATTTTTAATGCAATTTTTATGTGAATTTAGCCGTAACACTTTTGAACCAAGCAAACAAAATAAAGCTTCTTTTGTAGATTAGTTTACTTTATTTATTATTAGACATTTTTGTAAATAAAATCTACATAATATGCCAGAATTAACTGTTGTTTTTAATCAAATTATCTAAGTAGTTTTCTACCACTAGTTTTTGTAAAATTTTACTGTTTTATTAAACTATTTCAAAAAATATATATCTTAAGGAAAGCACAGAATTATCTTTGTTATCAAATTTTTTTATCTTTTTTACATTTCAAGCTTTTGAGATATATTAATAAGAATAGTTTTTAAGTAAAAGACAATGGTTTGCATAAACAAAGTTATTTTTAATAAACTCTAGTTGTACAATTCTTTTTAATTCAGCTTAAAATTATATTTAAAAAAATACCAGGAAAGTAAGTAACTGAAATAGCAAAATAGTAAGTTTATGTGTTAGATATTTTACTAGTGTTCAGACTAGTTTGCTATCATGAGCAGTATTGTCTAAATTTTTAGTATTTTTTACAGAAAAAGATTAAATTTAAGTTGAACTATTGAGCGCTTTGTTTTTGAGCAAATAATAGTTTTTGTAAATAAAAACTCTTATTTTTTATGTTACTTTTGTAATTAAGTAATTTAACAAAAAGTTTAAAAAAGTTATAAAATTATAGAAGGTAATTTGTTTGCTACTTTTAGGTTTTACATATAAAGATAGATAACGACTAAAAGAAGCACATTAGCAAAATATATTTATTCGAAAATTAATTTTTAATAATCATATATCAGTTATGAGGTTATTATTTTTATAAATTTATAAAATCATGATCAGTGTTATACAAAAAAGTATAAAAATTACGAAAAATTTGATAATAGATAGAGTGTAGAGTCGCCCTTATAAATACAAAAATAAATAAAAGAAAATTAAAAAGATCTGAGTGTTTTAGAGATTTTAGATAAATAAGTGTAAAGATTTTTTACCATAAGTATTGACTATAAGTTTAGTTTATAAATTTGTTTATTAAAATAACGAAAACAATTTTAAGATTGTATATTTTATAACTATTTGTTATGCAACAAGTAACAGGAGTTGAATAATAGGTAATTTTTTGAAGTCTTTAAATGAAACTTAGTTGTTTCATTCAAACAAGTGCTATAATTTTAGCAATTGCAAGCAATGATGCTACTAACAAAGAATTACTTGCTAATAAGAAAGTATGAGCATCTTCAAGTTTATTAAAATTTAAAATATACCGCTATATGAGTTTTTGTTTATTAAGTTTTGCTTATACTTGATATGGCAGCATCTATTATGAAAAAACATTTTCTTTTTTACTGAAAAATAAAAGAAATGTTTGTTTTTATATAGTTTTAAAACCATTTTCATCATTCAAATTTTAACATTTTTTAGAGTTAGAATTTTAGCAAGAAATTTATTTTATTTAGTATGTCAACAATATCTTTGCTTAGATTAAAACCCAAATTTCGGTTTACAGATTGTGGTAAATTTTTTAAAGAACTATATTAAAAATCATAGTTTTAGCTTTTTAAATGTACCAAAAGGTCTGATTTATAAAGACCATAAGAAAATGTATATGATTAACAAAAAAAAATGATAGTAAAATGATAAAAGTAAGTGAAGAAACTTGTTTGAATATTTTTAACACTCAAATTTAGTTGTTTTAATCATCAATGTTTTGTATAACTTTATAAATGTTAAGATTTTTAATATCAATCAAATTACTTAGTTAAACAGCTCTATTTTTCAAAATTGTTATTTGTAAATTAGCACCGCAACTTAACTGTATAAGAGATGCTTAAGTTCAATTTAATATATATGTTTTACTAAAAAAATATACTATTATTAATTGTTGTTATCATTTTATAAGTTCACATGACTTTTAAAATTAACTAAAACAAGCGTTAAAGTATTAACTTTAATTTCAAGTTCTTAAAAACCGGAAGTGACTTGCTTCATTTAGTTTGTTAACTTTACTTTATTATTTTTCTTTGGTTTAAACGTGTGTGATTCGATATAAATATTGTTTGTAAAGTTTAATCATTAAAAAAAAAACAATTAAACAAAACTATTTTTTGTCTTTATATTTATAAGAGTAACTGATGAATTTTGCATAATAGGTTTTCAAGTACTTATACTATTTCGACAGAGTTTTTGATAAAAAAATTAAGAAGTAAAAGTTTTACCACTTTTGCTAATAAAATATTTTTTTTAATTAGTTTTAATTTTAAAATTTCATTATTTATATAATATTTTATAAAGTCTATACAGCTGTATATGTAAACGCTACTTCTTTTAATCTAAACTAGCAAACTTTAGAATTCTTTTAGTTAACTATAATTTCATATATAACTTTTTTTGTTATACAAAAAGAAGTAGCATGATTGACTTTTATAAGAGCTGAATGAAATAGCTGTATAACAATAGAATATTTAATAAAGTTTTTGTGCAAATGCATATATTAGTTTAGTACACTAACTAAAAAATGAAATCAATATCTAAATTTTGAAACTATAGTAAACTTGAAAAGTTGTGAATTTTTTGATATAAAACACTAGAAGTTAATTATTAATAAAAGAACTTAAGCTTCTTTAAAATACCAAAGTAAGCGTATCACAAATAACTAGATTAAAGCTTTAGGTTGTTAAAAATTGAAAGGAAGTTAATTCTATTGAACTAAAACAACTCCAACAGTGGCGAGTTTTAATTTCAATTAACTTTAACTAAAACTATACTTCTGTAAAAGAAAATACAAAAAAGCTAAAAAATAGCCCTTAAATAGCTGTCTAATGAAACAATAACCAAAACACTTTAGTTGCAAAGCTTTCGTCCTTTATTTAGAACATTTTCAATGCAAAAATACGCTGTAAAAACAAAAATTAAAACATAAAATATATACATAAAAAAATGTTTTTAATTGATAAAATGACATCTATTAACAGCAAACAAAACACTTTATATAAAAAAATTTTACTAAATAAAAAACACATTTACTTTATTCCTATAATATTAAAAAGAGTTTTGTTTTATAAAATTACATATGTAATTAATATATAAATGTATGTTAAGAATTACTAAATAACACAAAGATATACAAAAAAATATACAAAAAAGATGCATCTAACAATATGTACTTTAACTACTCTACCCCTATAAATCACTGTATTGTGTTTTAACTAAATTAATATTTGATTTGAGTTTATTTATCCAAAAATATTCTTTATAGTCAAGGTTCTTAAAATTTGGTTCTTCCAAAAAAGCAACTTCATACGCGTCATCAAAACAACACTCTTTCTGTAGATCGTTCTTGTGTTTAACATAGTAGTGTCTATATAAGGCATTTTCATCTGTTATATCTTTTGGGTTAAAATTTGACTTTGATCTATTCCAACTATATCTATGTGCTGTCCATCTTGTACTGAAGCTATTTTTAGCTTGTCCTACATAGTTGCTATTACATTTTGTGCATATAGCTGCGTAAATTCCATAACTCTTGCAGTTCAGATTCGGTTTCAATTTTATTTTCTTACCCTGAATGTTTAAAATTTCTTTATCAAATACCATGTTTTATGTTTGCCATGATTTCTACATAGTGCGCATTTTTCACATTTTTTGCTTAATTTAGCACTCGTTTGTTTTTGTTTTGCAATCTGTTATTAAAATATTAAAACAAGAGTTATAGAATTTACGCAGCTATATGCACAAAATGTTATAGCAACTATGTAGGACAAACTAAAAATAGCTTCAGTACAAGATGGACAGCACATAGATATAGTTGGAATAGATCAAAGTCAAATTTTAACCCAAAAGATATAACAGATGAAAGTGCCTTATAAAGACACTACTATGTTAAACACAAGAACGATCTACAGAAAGAGTGTTGTTTTGATGACGCGTATGAAGTTGCTTTTTTGGAAGAACCAAATTTTAAGAACCTTGACTATAAAGAATATTTTTGGATAAATAAACTCAAATCAAATATTAATTTAGCTAAAACACAATACAGTGATTTATAGGGGTAGAGTAGTTAAAGTACATATTGTTAGATGCATCTTTTTTGTATATTTTTTTGTATATCTATGTGTTATTTAGTAGTTCTTAACATACATTTATATATTAATTACATATTTAATTTTATAAAACAAAACTCTTTTTAATATTATAGGAATAAAGTAAATGTGTTTTTTATTTAGTAAAATTTTTTTATATAAAGTGTTTTGTTTGCTGTTAATAGATGTCATTTTATCAATTAAAAACATTTTTTTATGTATATATTTTATGTTTTAATTTTTGTTTTTACAGCGTATTTTTGCATTGAAAATGTTCTAAATAAAGGACGAAAGCTTTGCAACTAAAGTGTTTTGGTTATTGTTTCATTAGACAGCTATTTAAGGGCTATTTTTTAGCTTTTTTGTATTTGAAAATTTAAGTATAGCTTTGTCTGAAACAATAGTTAGTTGGAGTTGTTTTTGGACCCCAGAGTACGGCTTACCTGTTTTCTTCTGTAAAAAAATTCTTTATTTATAAAAAATCAGGTAAACTCTCAAAAATATGTATATAGAAAATATGTTTATAGATAAGCAATTTGTTCTAAATTACACATCTGTTGTTTTTTAAGCTTTTCACTGGGAAATAATTTGTTAAAATAACTTTGTTGCTAAAATAGTTTTAATGCTACACTTTTATTCTTTAAATTTTCTAATGCTTTTGAATTAGAAAGTCAACTTATTTCTAAAAACTATTACAAATAAATTATTGAACTTTTCAAATTGTAATCATGTTTTTTTAAATTAAACTTCGTAATACAGTATGATTAATTTTAATAATTGTAAAATCTCATCGGCCAAAAACTAGACTAAATTACACCAAATTAGTTTGATTTTATAAAATAGCTTAAATAGATAGTACCATGATTTAAAAACTAAAAAAAACTTTAATCAAAGTTGAACATCAAACAAAATCATAATAACAATATTTTATATATCATAAAACAAAACATACTTCAAAGTTATAAAAACTACCCTGAGGTTTAGCAAAAATATTCAAACAAGCTTGAGACTTGTAAAAAAAATCAAACAAGCTAGAGTATGCCTAAGGTTGTTAAAAGCCTCATAATTTTTTAATTGTTTATTGAACGACAAAAAGACGCTCAAAAAGTTTGGACCAAGGACCTGGTACACGAAAAAACATTTTAGTTATCGAGTCGTAAACCATAACAGTTTAATTTCATGTCCAGGACAGAAATAAAAGTTCAATACAGCCTTTGCTAACCTAAAATTTTTCAAATACTTCAAACAAGCTGGAGTCAGCCTGACTGTGTGGTAATGCTGATTTTAAATTGTCATCGTATTAGCTGTAAGTTGTTTTTTTAGGTACCTGCAAAAAAAAAATTGTTCACAATTTAAATTTTAAGATTTCAAGTGCAGTATTAAAGTGCAAGCAAAAATATGGGTTAAGAAAAAAATACTAGGCTCGGGATTAGCTATCTTAGCTACAACTAATGTCATTTTATGTTTTCTGCTACAACGTAATTCTATTTTTAGATTGTTTCTGATACAATATAATAGTTATTTCTGGTGCATTAGTTAAGTATCAATAGACTATTGTTTATAAAACGACAAAAAAAGCGCTAAAAATATTTGGTCCTAGGACCTGGTGCACGAAAAAACCTTTCGGTTTTCGAGTCGCACACCATTTGGATACCTTTTAAAGTCTTGTCAAGGACATGAGTTTAGATTTATAATTAGCTTTAAGATATTTATAATACTTTTAATTGCTTTTCTAAATAGAAGTGTAGAGATTAAAACAAAAAGTTAACATCATGGTATTTAATAAACAAATTTGATAGTAAATTGTTGTTCTAATTTCACACTAGTTTTGACTAATAATTTAATTTAAAAAAAATTTAAATTAAGTACATAAATATTTTAGATTAAAGAAATAAAGTATATCAAAAGTTTAAAGATTATAAAAAAAAAATTAATTAACTTTCTGAACTAAGACTCTATTGTTTGACCGCAGGTATGCACATTAAGAAGAATTAATTAAATTTAAAGTTATATATCACCTAACTTTTATAACTGTTAAGTTATAACTCTTCTTGTAAAAAATTCTGACTTTATAAATTATTACTAAATTAGTTACTTTATTGTCACCATAAGACAATGATTTTATTTGTCTTTTACAGCTATATTTTTTCAATATTTTAAGTAATTGCTTAGTTTACAAAATAATTTTGAAGACAATGTTTTTTTTTCAGAAATTTTAGTTTGTTATAATTATAAGCACCGACGTGTTCTTTGAGCGAAACATTCTTTATCGAATAAATTTTTTTTTAAAGAAATAGTATAGTTTTTAAATCTTTAAATTATCTGATCAGGAGTTATATTGGATTTCGGTTCTGGCCGAACCTTAAAAAAGATCCGGGTGCGATGGGATCACTAATTTCAATTAAATAAAGCACAAAAAAAAATTTAAGAATTAAATTTAGATAAATGATAAGTCTAGATGTTTACAAAATTTCAACAAAAGGTTTAGATTACTTAAGTACTGCTTATACTTCAAGCATAAAAAAATCATTTATTACTTTTGCTAAATTTTAATAATTAAGTCAAATTTAAAAATAAGACTTTGATTTCATTTAGTTTTAAGAAATATAAGTTTATTTACACTTTATTTACGAAACTAAAACTTCTTTAATATGATTGTTTTGATGTATTATTCATTAATTATTATATTACTTTTTTAAACTATTTGTTATTACTTTGTTAATATATCTATGAAAATATCTATTATGGCGATAACATCTAATTCATAACAATTGCAACAAATAAACAGATAAACTAGTTTATCATTTTTTAAGATAGCTTTTACAGTAATAAGTACTGACATTGTACATTTTGAAGTTTTAATTCTGTTACTAAAAAAATACATATCAAATTAAATTCTGATAATAGTAAAATCGTGACAAATTTTTATGTCAGTTTTGTTTTATAAACAATCGCTTGCAAAAAAGTAGTTTTTATTTAGTTTTACGACTCATCGGTTTTACACTGTCATGAATATTTACTGCATTTCGAATAAAAAAATACTTAAATGAAAGTCTTTTTTTTTTATTATGAAACTTTATACTTTGTAAAACTACTTTGTATTAAGCTCTTTAAATTTTCATAATTAAAAATAAACGACCACTTTTATTACTATAAATGTAAAGAAAAGTGCATAAACATACCTATTTGTTATTGCTAACAGTTTTACTATAGTCCTCAAAAACTATTCAGCTACCTTGATAGTTACTTTGAAGTCAAACTAGTAAAAACAAATTGTATAAAATTTTATATAGTGTGATTTTTTAGAGTTGTATAAACGTTGTATGTGTATTGTAGAAAAAACGTTTACTTTAACATTACCTTTTTTTTCAAATAAAATGTAACATTTTAATAAAATACAATTGTCATAAAAAACAAACAGTCATTTCAAACCGCAAAAACCATTTAGATAGCTATTTTTTAATTTCTCACTTTTTCTTTATTAAAACTGTGTTTAATTTTTTTTCTCATGACACTTCATTATAGATTTAATAGATTTTTTACCAATAAAAAGGCTGTTGAGGTGTTTAAACTTTAGGTTAATACTTTTTTTTATATAAACCATATTTAAAAATAGCACCTTTAGTTTTTCTTCTTTTTCTTTTTATAAAAGTTAATATGTCATAATATATATTTCTTAATAGTTTAAAACCTTTAGCAAATAATCTATCTTTAATGTAAATGATCAATTGTTTACTGCATCAAAAATAAAAATTAAATCCAGAAGAAAAATTTAAATTGCCAACGTGTTATTCAATTACAAATAGAGGTACAGTGCTTATTCACTTATCCGGACACGTTGGGCAAGATTTTTCTCTAAACATGTCCGGATAACTAAAATTCCGGATAAAGACAAAAACCAATTTTTCTATATAATAATATAACTCCTGCATATAATGGAATGTATAATAAAAGTGTTATGGTAAAAACAAATGCATAGTAAATGTGAGTAATATATAATAAAATGATAAATAATAAAAGCTAAATCTAAGGTTAATTTATTAGTTTTTTTACGGTAGAAAAACAACTTCAGACTTACTAACCCTCTGTAACTATTTACGTTTTTTGAGGGTCAAGCAAGTAAAATTCATCATTTGCAATTCAACCTGCACTAACTATTAATTAAAAAAAGATATTAGTTTTTATTTAAGAGAAATGATAAATAAAATTTGTCTTTAAAATCAAAAATGATGTAAACTTATCTCTATACTAAATGAAAAAAAAACTTTTTAAACAAAGAAAAAAAACAGACATAAAGTAAAACAAAATCTTTGATTAAGTTTTTAGTCAGTTTAACGGAAACATATCGCACCTAACAAATTTGTTTTCATTGGAAGTTTTACTAAAATAAGAAAGAATAGACGCTTGTTTTATAGTTTTTTCAGCAGAAAACTCACGGAATTTAATAAGTTGTGAAATTTTTTGAATACATTTTTGTGTTTACTATTGAAAAATTTTTGAACTTCCTTCTGACCGAAACTGTTCGGATAAGTGAGCGTCCGGATAAGTGAAGTCCGGATAAGTGAATAAGCACTGTATATGTTTTTAGTTTTATAAAGTGTTAGTTTCTATGACATACAACTAGGTTTTGTAGATGTCAAAAAGATTTTTTTGTATTACATACAAATCTGAAAACTATAAATTTATAAAGACCTACATATTTTGTAGAATAAACATGTAATTATAAGTGCATTTGAAAATAAATTTGCGTACTAAGAGTATGATTAAGAACTAGCTTAAAAAGAAAGAAATTCGGATTCTTTATAGTTATAACTGTAATTCTATCGAACATGAAAAATTAATAACAATTAGAAGAAACTTCGGGACTTAAATACAGATTTGTTTCATTAAGAAATAACTGTTCCAAGCAAATTGGATTGATTATTGCTTATGAAAATATTTTTTGACTTTATTGAAACTGCTACTTGTTCTAAAAAACACCCAACTATTGGTATATATTTAAAAAGTAGTAAACAATGAACTTAGTTTTTATTTTTCTCTCAAAAAAACTTGGCTTGTAGGTTAATTAAGAGTTTAAGAAATCATATCAAGTAATTTTATTGTAAATATTGATTACAACAGGATTAGCAAATTAAATATATTTTAAATGATAATCCAAATAGTGATTGTTTTTTTGACATGTAATCACAACCTTGCTTATTAAAATGAGATTTGCACAGTTATACTAATTACTTTGAATGACTGTATATTAAAATGTAATTTTCTACTTATGTTTTAACTAGTGTTCTAGTTATTTTTGTTTAGTATATATTAACAAAACTAATAAAAAGGAGTTTAGAATAATTAAAATTACTCTAACAATAATTAGTTAACTTCTCAATTACAGTAGAAGAACACAAAACTAATAAGAAGGAGTATAGAAAAATTAAAATTAACTTTGACAATAAATAGCTAATTATTTTTTTAACCTAAGTTTGATTTTTGTATGTATCACCAGATTTTTATTGAAACCTACATAGCTTACAACTCTCACCTCGTTAAAATTTACTGTAATTAAGGTCTCTAGTGCAGATTTAAACTGCTTTTATAAGCAAGTAGTCTTAAAAGCTTTTCACGAATTTACAAAACACTGTGTAACAAAATTTTCAGAATATTAATGGTTTCAATCTGCTCTTATCATGCATTATAAAGTTGTGACTGAGTTTTTAAGTAGCACGTTTTCTAGTTGGAAAACGATGAAAATCTCATTCATTGAGGGTTTTCTAACCTAAACAATATTGGTTATTGAGACAGACGAAGTTATAGAGAATTGCTGTTAGCAGTTGTCTTGGTTCTTGACCAAATGTCGCGAATCTCTGGGGAGTTGTAAATGTCGTTGTGATGTAACAATTATGTTTAATCGCTGTCTCACTTTACAACTGTCAGTTGTAATTAATCACATTTATTCAAGGTTTTCCTAATTCAATGAAGCTTAATGTTGTCTACAACAAAATTAAATAAGTTCATGACCAGATTGGCACTTCAAGGCTCTTGTCAAACAATTTATTCACCATATTTTTTTTATTAATCTTACATTACTTAGTTAATCTATTTAAGTGTTAAACAAACGAAGAAACATTTTTTATTAACATTTATTAAAGAACACTCAGTTTAATGCAAATTAACTAATAACAGCTGGAAACCATTCATAAGTTAGTAACTTAAATCTTGGTGAATTGAAAATCATTTTTAATTAGAACTATTATAATGATTATATTAGTATTTAACATTTATTATTAATGTAATTTCTAGTTTTTTTTATCTTTGAACAGAACTTTCCAAAATACTGGTTCAATATATAAATATTTTAGAGTTATTAATAACAAAAGTAATACTGTTTTTTAAATTCGACAATTGAATCCAACCATCTTATAAATAAACATATTTAAAACATGCAAAAATTGTAAAAAAAACCATATAGAAAGGCATACAATAATTATGCAGTACAAAAAGTATAAAAAATGCCATCTTACAACGAAACTAAAATTCACGTTTCAACTAATTTACATGTGTATAGAGAATCTAGACAAGGGTGGAGAAAGAAAACGGAAAATATATACGCCGCTCTACAGAAACGAACCGGACTTCAACCTAAAAACGTTTTTCGAAAAAAGGGGGGTAACGAGTTATTCGGTTTTGGGCTTGAGTCCTGGGACGATGTTCCTGAACTTGGTCCACGCGTTGCACATGGCTCCCATCGCAATGCCGAAGTACTTGTCAATGCAGGTCTGGTACTTTTCGTAGAAGACCGGCCAGGTGAAAGCGAAGACGGTGGCTGAAAATTTTGTTGGAGTTATGAAAAGGTTGTTGAAACTTTGATTTATTTTTTTGAAAATATAGTTTGTTTTAATTTTGGTTTCTAAGTGCAAAAAATTCTTAGTTTTTAATTTGTTGGTTTATCTGATGAAGAAAAAACAATCGAAAGTGCTTATAAACTTTTTATAAGCAACTTTGTCTGCTTTTATATTAAGAATCTCCTGACTAACTTTTCCTTAAATAGAGTTTAAAACAAATTTAAGTTTAATCAAAAAAAAACAATTTATGTTTTTCAATTAAAAATTTAATACTTTCTTACCGATCATGAGAAGTGTGAGAAAGTTGAAAGCAGCTCCAACGTAGCCCATTCCCCAGCAGACGAGGAAAAACTGAAAAAATATATAAGTTTAGAAATTGGCATGCATGTACATCACACATATTTATTTATTTTATAAACAGTCCAATAAATATATATTTTTTTATCTTTAACCTTGACAGAAGCGAACATGTTCTTCATGAAGACGAGGTCCCTGGTTTCGACGAGACACCAATTGACGTGTTTCACAGCCAGTTTGGTGTACTCTTGCACGCACTCTTCGTTCAATTCCATGTTCATGTCGAGAAATTGTCTGTAGAAATTAATGTATTTATTATGACCTCTTTTAAAATGTAGCATCAGTAAAACTAACATAAGTACACCTGTATATAATATGTATCTTTTTAAATAGTTGTGAAGAAATTATAACTTGGCAAAGTCACATACAAACCGTTACTTCTCAACAATAAACAGCTTTTATAATCTTGTATTTGAATGTTTACCATAATATTATTAAATACAAACTTTAATAGCTATACCAATTATTAAACTTCATAACACTGCATTATTTATATACATTCCATATACCATAAATCACTTCAACTTAACTCTCAGAATACCATTACATTCCACCATAAAAAACTTTACTATTTATTTTAAACTTATTAACTCTTTAAATTTAATCAAACATGTACCAAAAACCATACACTAATTTTATTTCACCATAAAACAACTTTTTACTAACTGCAGCGGGTTGCCCTGCTGCTTGCCGGTGACGAGGCTCATGACCCACTTGAACGTCTTCAGCAGGTTGGTGACGGTCAGCATGGACACGAACACGTAGGAGGCGACCAGGAGGAACGAGGAGGAGCGGAGGGCGAACATGGTGAGCAGGAGGACGGACATGGCCACCGCCGACGAGGGGATGTCCCTCCAGTACAACAAGTCGATAGCTGTTTGGTAATGTAAGTTGTTTAGAATTTTTTTTTATGTTAATATTTATGGAATTTGTACATGGTAGTTGATACGGCTCTATTCAAACTCTAGCTTAAGTTTAAATAAAAACTATTTTTATAGTGGTTTGTGAGCGTTGAAATAAGTATGATTTTAAAAAAATACCCATGCATTTGTGTGGTTATATATTACTGCACTGCAAATTAAAACACCGAAGAATATTCTTTTGAAATATTTACATTTACTTTAATTTACGATTTTATATAAGAGTATCAAATTGTTTGCTTTGTGGTAGGCAGTCACGTTTTTATTGTCTGTTCTTAAAAACACAACACCCAATTTCTGTCTAACAATACACAGCTTAGAATGTTTTTATAATGAACAAAATTATTTATTACATAAGCTAGAACATGTTTTTTTAATACTTTTTATCAACTACCGTATAGAAAAAAGTAAATATGATAGAATTACGCACTGTTGTTGTTGACCTACTTGTTATATATACTGTTTTAAATATTTCATTTGAAATTTGAACCTTTTTTGCTAAAGCAGATTCGATAAACTCAACAAAACTAGACGTTTAGCTCCATTATTATACATAATTATATTTGATTCTGTGGTTATTCACAGTGTATACAGGCATTATAAAACTTTAAAATCCAACATTATATAACGTTACTTATAAAATGAAGAAAAAATGTTGGTCGTGGTGAACTTTGACTCAAAATAATTCAAAGTAAAAATAAATAGAGTTAAACCGTGTACAACACATTTTCTTGATTTTATAAATAATATTATATAATAAAATTACATCAAACTTCTACTTTAAACTGAAACATTTTTATTTTATGTTATGAAAGTTGTTTTGGTTTCTAATAACTAAGTTTATCTTAAAGTGTTCTATTTCTTTCGTTTTACTACTTTTCAGTATAAAAGTGAAAAATTACCTGAAAAATTAAGTTATAGAGTATAGACTATATTTTAAATACACTTCCTATATTTATATGGACCGTATTTTTACATTTTTTTTTCATTTATATAATAAATTGAATTCATATATTTAACATTGAAAACAAGTTAATTAATTATTCAAAAAGGACTCAAGTGAGCTTTGTTTTTTTGACTTAATTGTACCCTCATGTTAAACAGCTATTGTCATGAAAAAACATTGTGTGGAAGTTTTTAACATTATCATATAAATTTTAAGAACTTTAAAAACACCAAGTTAATTGTATAATGTCACCTATGCAGCCAAAACCAAAGTAACTAAAGATGTTAGGTTGCAAAATAAAATGCTAATAAGCTTAAAATTTAGGAAAAAAGGATGAAAAGAAAGACAACAAAGATTATCAAATAACAAATTAAGAAAACTTCAACCGCAAAGACTCCCACCGACTGCAAATCATGTGCACTAGTACATTTAAAAGATGAAAAAATAAGCAAGAAGCAAAGAAAAAAAGTGATGAGAAAAAGCAAAATAAGGCTGAAAACAAAACCTTGCAAGGGCTTGCCAGCATCGCCGCTTTCCCAAGTTTCAGCTACTTCCAGTGCCTCTGCAAGTTGCAAATTGAAAGCTTAAATTGAAAGTAACGATTACAAAGGAGCATACAAGAGAGTAGCAGGGTTTTGTTTTTGTTATTAGCGCAGTCTAACTGCCGCTGCTTTTTTTAAGAGCGAGCTCTGACTTGTTGTTTTTTCCTCAATTGCTTAAGTTTTTGCATTTTGTTTTTTGTCTGATATTGCCAAGTTTAGCTTAAAGTTTATGTAATATAACTAACAGTTTAAATTTTTTTAGTTCTTTAAATACTGAAAACTCCTTTTTAATACTTATTTCAAACATATATACATATATATACAAAAAAAAATGCATTTTTTTCAACATTACTTTAAAACGTTTTTCAGCAAAGTATGTCAAAGGTTTTTCAGAGTTTAAAACTTTCAAAAATATTAGGCTTATAAATGATTACACCCTATTTAATTTATTACACCTTAACTCTCCTTACTATTTGTTTTTTTTATATTAAAGTTAATTTTATGTATTGAAATTAGCTTATACTTATTAAGTTAAATATAAACTTAAAGTTAAAATGATTAAAACAATTTTTAATTAGCTCTTGAATTGAAACATTTAGACTCAAAAGCTCTGATACATATTTAAAATCACATAAAAAAAAAGCATTTTTTAGCTTCAAAAGCTTTATACAAGAGCCGTTATCATATGAAATAGTTTTCTTTTTTCTTTGGTTTAAATTTGTTTAACTTGTTGTTATACAAAGATATAGAACACTTTTGAAGCACTACTTAAGTTTATCTGTAGAGATAAATTAATTTTTTTTTTATCTATTAAATACATAATCATTACATTAAAATATTGCTTGTTCTATTTTGCAACTTTATATACAATTCTCGATTATTTCACATATATAAATATTTTACATTTAAACTTTGTGTTTTCAAAACTTTTTTGAACAATATTTTAAGTTATAAGTAACATTGAAATATGTGAATAATAAGTAAGTATGGAGTGAGTAATCAAAACATGTATCTGCTGAACTCAGCCAAGTTTTTTGTTCAGCAAAGTCAGCTTTTTTTAGTATATATTTTTTAAAGAAATACTTAAACATTGTATTTGAAAAAAAATATTGTAATATACATAATTACTTTTATGCTAAGTTAAGGTAATTAAAACGCATAATTTGCTGTAATTTTTATTACCAGTAGTTTAACTCATTAATTTAGGCTATAAATTTTATTCAAGTAAAACAATCCAGCCTAACATCGAATTTTATGCAGTTAGTATAAAAATTAGCAAACTTTTAACAAAATTACCTTCTTGCTTGTTGGTGGGGATGATGTTGTTCAAGTTGGTGTTGGACAGAACCTTCATCACTTGAGTCATGGAAGAGGGCTTTTCCTCGTTCGGTTCAACGTCCTTTGCCACTTGAGCAATTTCCTCCACTATCGGTGGCTCTTCCTTCACCTCTTCGGGTGCCTCTTCTGTGATAGTTTGAAACACAATTTAACAACACACTATTTTCATATTTAAAAATGTAAGTTGAATATTAACTTAAGCCTAAAAGTGACAACTCGACAAGTGTACTCAACTGTTTTAAATTTTACAAAGCAAGTATTTCAGGTTTCTCATTTTTACAACGCAATCAAACGAGTTATGAAACATTTTGAGGATGCCAGTAAAAAAAGCACGTGATACAGTCATGCACCAACGTCATGATATGCTCAATGACCACTTCAAATTTCAAACTGCGAACAATGAAAGCTCGAATTGGCGCTATTACTGAATTTAGTTCCTATTCGACAAGTTTATTCATTGGAAAATTAAAGCTTATACTAATAAGTTTATTTTCATTTTAAATGATTTAAAACAACTAGATTGTTTAAGAAAATCGACTCAAAATTATTTGTATTGAGCTATTTCAGTATTTTCCGCTTATTTGTAAACAAATACTTTTTATACAAAATTTCAAATAATAATAAAAAATATTTTTTTCATTAAAGTTAATTAAACAAATAGAGCTTAAAATTTTAGTCTTTATTTATTCTATTTTTATAACTTTTAAACCTTGTTCTATGCAGTTTTGTTCAAATTCAATATTATCTATTTGCTCATTTTCAGATTGTGCCAAAACTTCGTCAGTCATGTTTTTAAGATTTATTTTAAAGTTAACTACTGTAGTTTTTCCTGAAGTAAAAATAAAAAAGCTGACATTATTTTCTCAATGGCATTAGGTTTTAGTTTATGTATTAGTTTAATTCTTTTTAATAAAAAACACTAATTCTAACTCACAACAAATGTTTTAAACAAAAGCCAACAATTAAAACTTTAGTAAGTATCATAAAACTACAGAGTTGAGCTGCTCAACCTTAAACTGTGTTATACTTGCATGATGCTGTGCAGACTGTGAAAAAAAATCAATAATTCTCGACTCATCCTCGCTATGTGTTTTAATAACTCAAGTTTTTACACCTCACACTCTGCTATTGAATTAACATCAATTGTAAGCAGTTTTTAAGCTTCAGTGTCTGTTTTAATGTCATGCTTTACTTTTGCGTTTTTTCTCTTTTAAAAAGGTATTGCATACAAACTGTTTTTATTTGCTATTTTGCATTTTAAGTTACTTTTTCAACTATTAAAAAACCTAGTTTAACTTTATTAGCTCAAACAAATAAACTCAATTGACTGCCGCTACCAGGCATTAAAGCTTCTAAAACACGCAAAACTGACTATTTGAATTTTAAAGCTGCACAAAAACTTAGCCTAGAGGCCCGCTCAAATCAAACTAATAATTTCAACATACACATCACGTATCTCGTAACGCTTGGATGAGTTTGTTTAAACGTAAGCGTATACAAAAGCTCAAAGTCCATTTTGTTCTATTTATACTTACCATAAGTTAAGTTTTGTGTAAACTTTCACTGCAGTATAATTATCTTTATTTTGTTAATTATCGACTTATCTTTCTTAACTTGAACAACAGAAGCTAAAAAGAACTAAAATTACTTCATAAATTTGCTTAAACTATTCTCCTTCTAAATTATATTTCACCATATGTTTAACTTAAATTTCTCCTCAATACTTTATTAGATGCCTGTTTAAATAAAGCTTTCTTTCAAAATATTGTTAAAATAAATCTTGAAAATTATATAACTTGAATAAAAAATTTCCTTATATACTACTTTGTTGAATATGTTAATGCAAACGTTTTACTAAACAAAATGCTGACGCTTTAGTGACACTATACAAACGTTATTATAGTCATGTAGCTAACGTCACTTAAGGAAACAATTCTTTTATTTAAAAATTGTTTTTATAAAGACTTAAGATGTTGCGAAACAAGCTAAAGTCCGTTTTACACATTTGCTCTAAAACTTTAAAGCTTTATGTTATCAATTAGTGAACTTTGCACAGATATTTTTTAATGTTATCTACTGGTTCTGTATTAAAATTTCAATATAAAAATAAACGAAAAAATTTTAAAACTTTATCTGTTTTGAAGTATTATGATTATAAGTATTAATTTAATACTTGACATGTATGTGCAGATTTTTTTTCGGCTTTCGTCTGCTAGTTATTAGCACAGAAAATATAATACCATAAACAATGTAAAATTTAAGAATTAAAAACCGATGGCGTAAGAAAATTTAAGTAATAAGAAATAAAACAATAAAATCACAAAAAACTCACATACAAAGGTAAGCAAGCATTGGTGTATGAATAATTTATTTGAAAAGAACAGATAATTTGAAAACATGCAAGCCATGGTATTTAGAAAGGAAGGGAATTGAGTGAAAATGATTTAACATAAACCGATGAATTTCAAAATATTGTTGAAGTTCAGAAAATATCAAATGCAGTGCTCTGAAAATCAAATATTTGTTAAATAAAAAAAACAGAAACTCTGTAATTAAAGATTAAATTAAATTAAGAATATAGGCTTTTCTTGTGCTGCGCATATCTTAACTTAATTTTTAAACTGAATTTTTAATATTTTAGAAGAGAAAGAAACTTCAGCTTAGTATAAAGTAAATGATGTTTAAGAATAGTAGAATCAATTTTCTGGTTATATAACATGTCGAAGTATTTAAAATGATATTTGTAGCATTCAATGTGTATATGAAACAGTTGTAGTTTAGAAACTGTCAAAAAAAGCTAAATAATGCTCAACTTTTGTACTTTTAAATTATTGCTTTGAACAACATTACGAATAAGCCAAACGAAATCACTTTTTATAGTGCAATCCCTTAAATGTGAACAGCAACCTTTCAATAAACTTAGCTTCTACAAACCTTGAATATTAGCTGAACTTTGTTCACTTGTTTCTATATTTTCCTCCAAAACAACTTGTTTATTAATTTCATCCACAACTTTATCGAGGTTGTCGTCTGCACACAACTCTTGATCTGAGTTGCTTACTTCTAAATTGTTTTCCTTTCTAGAAAGTTCTAAATCATTGCTTTTAGATGCATCTGAATTTTTGACATCAACCGCTTCATCTGTACCTTTCACCAATAATTCACTACCAGGTTCTTTGCTTTCAGCAACTGAATCAACAACAAAGTTGGATTCCTCGACGATTATTTCTTCAAACATTTCCTCGTCTAAACCAGGCTGAGCATCGTTTGTTATCACTGTAGTTTCTTTGAATGTTATTTTTCCAATACTGTTATCATCTGGTGCATCACTTAATTTATCTTCTTTTACAGGTGCATTGTTGCCATCTTAACAATTTATAATTTGGAGTTTTTTTTTTTAAGCTCAAATCATTGAAGCAGCAACACAGAAGCTTTTTTGAAGAATGTTATTGTACAACACTTACATATTTTTTGTAAACTAATATATAAGACTGTTGGGCACTACCATCAGTTAACATTAATTAAATGTTAACAAAAAGTAATTTTTTTAAATAGTTTTCGATTTTGCGCTTTAAATCAAATCAAAAGCTTTGTGGTCAGTTGTTTTTTGGATTGTAATTTAAAAACTTTTGTATGTTTAAGACTGCTTCATAACTTTTTAATAAATGCAATTTACCAAATATGGCTCGAAGTTTTAACTATATTTATAGAAAGCATAAAGAAAATATGTAATCACTAGTTTAATAGTCAATGAGTAACACTTCTGATCAAGGTCACATCATGCAATAAAAAAGTAAACTTATTTAATAAATCATCAACAGATTACTCCAAATTTTTGTACGTTTGAAGAAAATAAATGTCATCAACAATTTTTAGATAAAGGAAGCTTTAAATCTAGTCTAGACAAAAAGCTTGAAAATTTATAGAAAAAAGTAAAAGTTCAATCAATTGTAAACCAAAGTTTAAAGTACAGCAAACCCTTATGCACATGTAGTACAAATTAAGTTTTCTTTTAAGTAAGAAGCATCATAACAAACAAGAATTTGATATAGGAGCGTATAAAAAGCATGACCTTACAAAAAGTATTTTGTTGAACTCTATGGTAATACTTATTCAAAAACTTATATTTTTTAGAATGATTTACAATATCTGGATATATTTGATTTATCTCTAAACCAACTTTAGACCTTTACTAAACTACTCCATTACTTGTAGCAGTTAAACAGTAGATTATTTAAATTTAGCCCAATGATAATACTATATCTCGAACCCAAGGTAATTTCTGCACTTTAAAGTTTAATATATAATCTAAAACTTGCAATATCAAAACTTTAAGTAACTTAGAAAATAAAACTTGAGTGATATTTAGGTTTCAATGGAACTATAGAACTTCAAAAACGTTGAATTTGGAAAACGTTAGTGGTATCTTCATGTTAATTATAAGCTAAATATTTGGGTGTTTTAAAGCTTCAAGTATATTTTGTGCATCAAAAATTTATTTAATAAAATAAATTTGACAAACAATACTCAAAATGTTTTATTATTTTTAAATTTATAAAACCCAAGATCTTAAGAATGCTTAATTTAAAATATATTTGATACTAAAAACAAAGGGCAGTGTTAGAACTCTTCTAAATTCAGTTTCAAAAAATTTGAATTAAAAACATATTAATAAATACAGGCTTTAAGAAAAAGATAAATTAGTGTTGAAAATATATTTTATCTCTTAATATTTAACGTTATGTTCTGTTCGATGGTGGTATTTTATTGAGTATTGTCAGTCAAAAAGTTTTACCTGTTTGTAACAAAAATTTCCAAGTAACTTCAACTTGAAAAATACCTGACAAAAACTAAATATCTTTGATTTTTATCTACATAAACACAAAACCAAGTTCATTTTAAAAATATGTTAGTAACTTTTTGACAGCTTATATTATTATAAAAAACTCATGAATACCTAAATGATTTAAGTCTGTAACATAAGCACAATAAGCAAGTTTTCAATATTTTTTATTAACTTTTTTCCATGATTTTTGGTGAGATATGACTAAATTTAACATACATTTTAAAACATCAAATGTTAGAAATGACAAACAGTTTTAGAATACAACATACACAAGAAAGGACAACGAGTAAGCGGTCAACAATCACAGCCTTACTAACCACTAACAACAGGAATTTGATCGTAATACTCTTGTAAATAATCTACTTGGGGTTCCACTACAATTTGCTCCCCTGTTGGCATATCAATTAGTGTATCATGCATATATTTTAACAACTAAGGCCCTTCAGTGAACAGTTTTATTTCATAAAATACTATATGTTTTTAACAATTCTCAAAAATTTTATTTTATAAACAAATAGATCTTTATAGTAGTCTTTATAATATGTTTTGAATCTAATAAAGTATTTTAGTTTAGTATGTAATTTTTAGAAGTGATGTTTAAAAACTGCTTTCAATTAGTATATTCAAAATCTAGGACTTACAGTTTTTTTTCTATTGTTCTTACTTTTGTTCTAAAAGCAGATTTTATACTTAAAAACTTTGTTAATTTCTCATCTAAATGAAATAAAATAGTTTATAACTTTCTTCGACTAATTTACAATAACTATAATACTAATACAACTACTTTTAAATAACTTTTCTAAAGTTAATAAAACTTAAGTTAATGCAATATATACTTCTATAATTTTTAACTTAATTAGTTAAACAAAATTTTGAAATTCCAACTTATTTATGTAAGCTTGTACATTCATTATAATCTCAAATCTCTGTGGCATTTTTTCCTTTTTTAAATTAATATTTATTTAAGATAAGTATATGCATGAAGTGCTGTTACTGCATATTGTCTACATACCAGCATTTGTATCAGGAGCTGCTTCATTGGAAGGAGTCAACTTGGTGAAGTCTTGATGAGTTTCTTCAGCTTCACATGACTCAATTGGTTGAACTTCTTCCTGTGTTGGTGTTGCTCCATTATCCTCCAGCTCATCTACTGTAATTAACACATTTTATTCACAGTACATGCTTGTAACTTTTTCAACTCGTAATATTATTTTTTTTAACTTAAAATTAGTCTTTATTTAAGTATTCAAGTCTAATACAACACAGAAGTTTTAGAAGAAGAGCTCATAAATAAAAAAATAATACTTTATTATTTACCAAAAGAGAATATTTAACCAATTTGTATGCTTCTAACATAAGAATAGTACAATATGTAATAAGGATACATTCAGTGGTCTTAAACATTTAAAAAGCTGTGAACAGTTAATTATTGGGAAATGAACTTTGCGCCCACTGGTACTAAAAAAAAAACATTAAGAATAAAGTTTATTTCTGATGTTTAAAAAGTTATCTTAAAAGTAAAGTGTGAAGAAACGTTATTTTTTATTACAACTAGAAGTTTCTATTTTTAGAGGCAAACAACCATCTTTTAAATTAAAATTAATTTCACCTAACCAAACTTTCTGTGTAAATTAATCTCTATGTACACTATGAGGTCCACTGCATTAGACATTTTAAGCAATGTATATTTTAACTGTAATAAATATTTAATATTTACAACTAAAATTTAGTTTATAGATTATAAAATTTATTTAACTTTTTATCATAATTTATCTAAACATACGTTTAACAAATCCTTCACTAGAATTAGTGCTACCTTCAGAAGAAGGAACTTTTTCCTGTGCAGAACTCTCAGGGGTGGTCACATCTTCGGTAGCTTGTGCAATTTCTTCAGTTTGCTCAATTTTGACTGTTTGGTTTTGTGAATCTCCTTCCATTTTATATTTTGTTTGTTTGTATTATCTAAATGAATGAACAAATAAGTTGTAGTAGCGTAAATAACTACATTTTTAGTCTATTCAAGCTTTATTTTTCTCAGTAGATTAAAATTCATATTGAGGCAGTTTAGTTATTAAAGAACTTAAAAATTCAATTTTATTAATATTTCATAATCAACTGAGGATCATGTTTGATTTATTTCAAACAAGTGAAACATTGTCTTGTTAATAAAATTTAGAAACTTAAACTGAAGAATTTAAAGCAACTAATTTAATTAAAAACATATTTTTTATACTCAAGTTCTAGTTTGTAATCAATCACTTTAGCTAAATGATAAAATCTTAACTTCCAAATATGCATCAAAAGAGTATCTTTTAGAAATGAAACTTGATCAGCTTATGACTTAAGGGAATAGGGGGGTTAAACAGCCTTTTTTGGTTTTGGATCTTATTTTATAAAGTTTTTACTAAGCTACAAGATGCTTTTTACAGATTTTAAAAATTCAAAACAATTTTTGAGATATAGCGGTCAAAGTCGGAGGCAACAATAGGATCCTTATGGGAGGCGCAAACTAAAATGGCAAATAACTAGAAATCACTAAAAATCTATTTTCTCCTACGTTTTTTTTGAGATAACTACCTCAAATTTTCAGGAAATGTTCCTTACAATATTTAAAAATTCTGTCAGAACAGAATTTTAAAAAAATCAAAAAATCAAAATTTTATAACAAAAAAAATAAAAATAAATGTTTTTTTTTGTTTTTATTTTTTTTATATAACATTAATTAATTACCAAAAACTAGATCTATATGATGGATTTTTTGTGTCAAATTTTACTACTTATCATGTAAAAATTGTTTGAAATTCTAGATTTTTCCAGATATTTTTGGTTTAAATTGTCAAACTCCAAGTTTTTCCAGAATTCCAGGTATAGTTGCTACACTATAATTACCAGATTTAAAAAAAAAAGTATGAATATCTAAAATAATAATAATATTTTGATAGGTCTTATTGTCTAACTGAAAAAAATTTAAAGCTTTCAAAAGAAAAAATATATATTTAAATCCATAGTCCAAGAGTTAAATAAATAATGGATGGACCAAATAAAAAGGACAAAAAAAGGATTTCATTAAAAATCTATTACATTCTTCCGATTTTAAGCTTTTGTGTTTTAAACTTTCTTTGTCAAAACTTATTTTTATAGTTAACAATCCTATATTAGAAAAATTTTTCAACTTTTAAGTAAAAATAAGTTTTTACTTAAAAAAGTTAAAAATAGATTTATTTTTTGTATTAGAATAATTAGCTCATAACTTTTTTACAATCAGATTTTTTGTTATAATGCAAGAAACATTTTTTGAACACCTAAGACCAATTGCTTAAAAAACAAAAGACAATGTATATTCAAGTGATTTTTTTTTTAATTCCAGAAATATTGGCAGTAAAAGATTTATTCTTCATAAATTTAAAATGAAAACTTTTAATTTAAACTGACTATATCTCTTAAGTTATACAATTTTAGTAAGTTCTACAAAAACTATTTTAAAGTAATAAATTTGAGTTGAAAAAAAAGGAAGTTGATTTTTGTAAAATTTCCACTTCGGCTAAAGGTTATAAGTACTAGCCTGAGATTTTGGTAAAAAAATAATTTATTTAATTACATGTGAACCTTCATGCAATTAAGATTGGTCACAAAGTTAACTGAATTTAAAATTCTTGAAAGCTTTTATATTTGCTAAGAAAGAGTTAGGTAATTATATCTTCTCCTTTAAAATAACTTTTTTGTATACAAAATATTATAATATGTCTGAAGTTAACTTAATAATTTATCAAACCACTGCTTTTGTCCCTCATAAAACAAATTTAATACCACAGCTAAAAAGCTTTTTATTTTGAAGCATAATGCAAAATTTTTGAATATCTGTAAAAAGTGCTATGAAGTGAAAACGAGCAAATACTTGGATAACTTTTCAAAAATACAAAATCTTATACAGGGCGCCAGTGTGTGTCAAAAAAAAAAAATTATTGAGAAACCAACGTGTAGCTTTTGATTATATGACATTTCGCAATTGCAGTTAAAAGGGACAGAAAATCAATATTACATCATATCAAGGACAAATTTAAATTGAACTTTTATCAAATTAAAAACTTTATCAGAGTTTGCTCTGTAAACTGTAGTAACTCTACAATGAAAAAAAAAATTATTATAAATATCAAGTCTATTTAGAAGAAAATGTATATTGTTTTGAATTTTTTATCTTTTGTTTTTACAACTGTTTTTAATGTTGTGTATAATTTACTGTTGTTGACTGTGTAACCGTTTTTAAAACTGAATAGTTCTTTGTTTAAATATGTTTCATACCCAACTTAATATAGACAAATAGCATTTTGCTTTTAACCTAATTTGCTCCTTATTTTTAACTATTTTCAGAAAACTATCTTAAATTAAAGTTAAAGTGAAGTATGACAAAAACTTATAACAAATTCTAAATTAATGTTTTTTTTTTGAAAAAAAAAACATTAATTTTCTGAAGTATAGTCATACAAAATTTGTATATCTAACTAGTCAGATTTTCCTCATAAACTGTAAAAAAATTATTCTTATTTTTTTAAATTGTTTATTTACCATAAAAAAAACCTTATTTTACTTTTTATTATTTCAAAACGTATTAATATTTTGCTTTATAACACATTAAGTAGAAACTTTACGAAGTATAAGCTTTAAGTTCATTTATTTACAACAGACCTTTATGATAGCTCGTCGTATTCTTATTAAACTATTTTTTTCTAATGCATACACATGTAAAAACTTTTAAACATTTAATCCAGGTACAACTTACAGCTAAAATCAAAAACATAATTAAATTGCTGTACTACTTTTATATTTTTGTTTGTTAATTAAATAGTTTAGTATTATAAAGCTTTGTAATTATAACACATACTTGAATAATAACATTTAAAACTTCGTAGTAAAAATTAATACAGTAAAGTAACCTGTTTTCAGTATACTTCTAAAATTTTAACTCAAAAAATTTTTAACTTGAGATTTTAAGTTATGAATTTTTTACTTCTTTGTATTTTCTTCAGTTCTGTTTATTTTTCTTTTATCTGTTTGTATTCACAATAACTTCCATTTGTTTGTTAAAGAACTTTTTTACAGAAATATTTCAAACACTGGTTATCTCTCATATTTTATAATTGTAGTGAAACATTATTTAGTATTTAATAATCTGCAAAATAAAGTCTAACTCGTCTTCTTGTAGTTATATAAAATGAAAACTTTTTAAAGTTATACTATAGCAAATTACAATATTAGTCTTATAAATAAAATTCATTTAATAGGTTTAACACAGTTATATTTGTTACAAAACATTTCAAATTAAAAAAAATAGCGATAAAAAACATAAAATTAATATTTATGAAAAAGTACCAAAATTTCTAATCAATAAGAATATGGTCGTAAAAAAACTTAAAAAAAGTGTTTTTTTTAAGATTAAATTAAATTTCATAATTTACAAGGTTTTAAATTTTTTCTAACCGTACAATTAAAAATGATTAAAATTAGAAAATAATGTACCGCAAAACCCAATAAATAAGCTGATGATTGTAAATTTTATATTTTTAAACTTTTTTAAGTGAATTAGTTCTTAACAATTCAGAAGTGTAAAAACTTTAAAAAAATAATAAAAGTTGTAAAAATTTTGACTGCAATGCACTTATTAACTTGTCTTGGAATTTTTCAATATTTTTATTTAAAATATTTGGAACAGTTGTCCTGGAGAAAACGTTTTATGAAAGTTTTTTTCGTACACTAGATTCTAGATTTTTTAGCTCTTTTTTGTTGATCAAAAACCATTTTTATTTTAAAATTGAATAAGTATTTTTTTCATTAAACTTGTCAACACTAGACACATTATAATACATTTTACCAAATAGGTATTTAAAAAAAAAAACTAACTTTATAAAATACAATTGCTGTAAAAATTTTATTCTAAACTTTTTGTATTGAATTTTATTAAATGCTAAATCGCCAAAGCTACATTTAAAATTTTTGCCTTAAAAGGTATTTCGTTTCGATTTTAATGATCTACTACGGTAACAATGCTTATATCAAATCTCTGTAAAGTTATAGAATATAAAAAACGAACAAAAATTAAACTCGTTTAAAAGTTTTGCTAGAACTGTTTAAGTAATAAAGATGAAAATTATAAAATAAAACAAGTAGGTCTCTAACAAAGCGTTATTACTAAATGCTTTAAAAATAAATAAGAGCTCACATTATTTTGTTTATATTTAATTTAGTAAACAAGAAAAGTGTTTTCAGATGGTTTTCAATAGCTTTCTTTTGATTATTTTTTTATTTCTGTAGTGCTACAAAAACATATTTTTGTATTTAATGTTTTATTTTTTATAAAATATTTTTTCATGTTTAATAAATATATATATATATAAATTTTTGTTTTAATTCAAAATACCATGCACAAAATAAGTATGGTACCATAATATTGTATTATATAAAACAAGTTTTAGGAAAGATTTTTACATCTTATTTTCTCAACATAAAACAGACTATTAATCCGAAACAAAAAAAAAATCAACTGTTTTATCGAAAAAATTTAATAAAGTTAGATAAAAAAATACTTATATTTTTTTGAACTTTTACTTATATTTTAAGAGCAGTTTTAAGGTAGACTGATTTACTATTGTGATAAATTTATAACGTTATTATTTTAATAGTTTTTAACTTAAAGAACATTTGTTGTATAAAAAACTTTAAAGCATATTATGATGCATAGAAAAACATTAGACAAATAAAAAATCTATTATTTATTATATCCCAAACGGATTTGGAGTTTCTTTTTTTAATATCAAATTATATTTACAAAACTTTAATAAGTTTGACTAATTTGAAATCTAAAAGAAAATCTAATGTTTTTTACGTTAAAAAGTTGTTCTATAAAATTACATAAACAAACTCAAACAAGATTAGAATAAAGTTATAGTTTTAACTTCTAAAAATACTAGTTAGACTTTTTATTATACTGTTATATCAATTTAAAATGAACAAAAAACTTATAAAATAACTTTGACGTACTTTTTTTCAACAGGTTTTATTTGATATTGGTTTGAAGTAATATGAAACATGTTTTTATTATAGTAAGCTACACTTAAATAATATTTTATAGTAAGTTTATTCAATAAAAAAGTGATTTTAAAAAGTCTGTAACTTAGATAAAATTTATCAAATATTAAACTTTTTATTTCAGATAACTTTAAAGAAATATTGCAAGTAAAAAACCATTCTGGAATATTCTCTAGTTGTTTTAAATTTTTTTACTATTCATTTTTCTGTCTATTTCAAAGAATATACATCATAAGCGCTTTTCAAAACAGTTCAGAGCTCTTAGTTAAATGGAGACTTTCATTAAATATTTAATAATAAAAAAAAACTTATTAGTTTTAAATTAAAGAGAAACAAGTATAAACAAACAGTTTATGCAAATAATGAAATGAACGCTTTTTGAAATAAATTTGTTAAAGTTTAATTAATTATTAGTAAAAATTTTTTCTGACTATTTCAATTGCCGATTTATTGCAATAACAACAATAAAACTCAAGTGCTTGTTGTAAATTTTGCATCATTTATAGTAGGCAAACATATAATCTATTAGTGATTTAAACCAATGTGTTTTTTTTAGTTGTATTATACTTTTTAAGCATTAAAAATACTAAAACAAGCTTTTTATTAATAATGAGAAATTTGTTGAACTAAACACTTATTTTCTTTATAGTTGCATATTTTAAACGACCTTAAGTTTATAAAAAAAACTAAAATAATAGTTTATTTGTATTTTGTCTTACAATAATCTAATAACTTATTATGATTCTTTATGAAACTATTATTTTACTCTACTACTTTAGCTCTGTTAAAGTTTGTTGAAAGTGTTTTAATTATTTTGGTAAGGTTGAAGCAATATTTGCATTCTTAATGGTTATTAGTAGAACTTCTGATTTCGTGGAAAGAGAGTGTTGCTTAAAAAACTAGAATGCTAAAGTATATAAGAATAAAATTATTTTTATTTTTAAAATCATATCCAGCTGAAATAAATAAATGTGTGAGTTTTTGGGGATATGCAAAGATTTAAAAAAAAATGGTATAAGTATCAATCTTGGGACCTTTGATGTTTTTTGATATATATGAAACGTTCACAAGCATTAATAATGTATAAAATTGCAAATTTTCTTTAACTTGAACTAGTAAATACTTTATAGAATTATCAGTGTCTTAAAAATATGACCTAGAAAAGCTTTTTATGTATAGTTTTTTTTTGTTTTGTAGTGACAACTGTTGAAAACCAAGATTAAGATAAGTTTTTACGTAAAACAAATCAGCTTTAATTAGTATAATATTAACAATTATTCTTATATTGAAACTTTAGAATATGGATAAAGCTGATAAGAAAAAGGTAAAGCTACCCCGTATTTTGCACCGCTTAAAAGATCCAGTCACAGGTCATGAATGTGTGTACCCCATAGGCATGGCACAAGACAGTTTTGCGACTGCAATGAAATCTCTTTCCAGTTACACAGGTGAACCAGATGACGTTTGGGTGTGTTCAGTTCCGAAGAGCGGCACCACGTGGACAGAGTACATTGTGTGGCTGATCATGAATGAAGGGAGGGGATTTCCTGAGGGGAAATCCATGGAACATGTGATTCCTCAGGCGGAGTTTGAAGCTTGTGAGATAAATGACTTGCATCGCCCTCGTATCATTAAAACTCACTTTGAAAGAAAACTTCTTCCGATCAGCGAGAAAGTTAGTTTAACTAAACTAAACTTTATGTATTTTTTACTTTATAGATAACAATAAAACAATAAAAGTTCTCGACTTAATGATAGGGAAAATGATCAATTCAAAATTAAAAATTTTGCATTGAAACTAAACTTCAGATAAACAAAATAGTCTTTTGTTTAAAGTTTTTATTGTTCTAATTACTATTTTAAGCCGAAAGACTTTTTTAACAATAATACTGTTTAGGCAAAGTACATCTACATTGCAAGAAATCCAAAGGATGTAATTGTTTCTTACTTGTTTCATTGTCGAGGTTTTGCATCTTTCGGGGCGCCAGACCTCCAAATTGAAGAGCTGATAGAACCGATGGCTTACGGAGAAATTTCGTTCGGCAACCACTGTGAACATGTGGCAGAGTGGTACAAAGTTAGAAACGACGAAAACGTCTTATTTCTTTTGTATGAAGAAATGAAAGTTGATTTAGAAGGAAACGTGATGAAAATTGCAGAGTTTTTGGGAAAACGTGAAGATTTGTTGAAAGACGACGGAAGGTTATTGAAAGAAATTGTTGATAAATCTACTTTCGCATCAATGAGCAAACTTAAAGACTCCAATTGGGTTAGTATTTTCTTTTCCTCCAAATTACTTTATTTTGTTTAATTAAACGAAATGTCTTTTTAGAGAAAATTTTCATTTTTTATAAATTAAAAATACTTGAACTCCTTTTGGTCATAGGACCATCTACACCACGGTTTCCCAAAGTGGGCGATATCGCCCCCCTGGGGGCGATTTTAGTAATTTGGGGGGCGATAATTAGTAAGGGGGCGAAAGGGTGGGCGATAACTAGTAAGGGGGCGAAAAGGGGGCGATTTTAAAATTTTGGGCTGTTATGAGATTTTTACTTTTTTTCTTGCTGTTTTACTAATTTTAGCTTGCTATTAATTATTTGACCCTGAGGTAAAACTTAAACAAAAAAGTTTATTTCATTAATGTAAAAAATAGAAAAAAATCAAGTCCTTATGACTCTTACTTTCAAGTAAATACTGTATTTTCATTCATATATTTCCTTGTTTAACAATTACATATATCATAGATGATTGAAATCCCTCTCACTATTTTTTAACCTGATATATATGTTATTTGGGATCATAAATGGTTTGTAAAAATATATGTTATTTTTTTTACCTCATGATATTTCCAGTTGTTTTTTGAAAAGTCACCAAGTTAGACTAAGAAATAAAACTATACAGGGTTGCCAATTTACCTAGAAACCTGGAAAAACCTGGAACTTAACAAGTTTGGCAAAAAAAAACCTGGAAAAAATCTGGAATTTTTAACGATTTTAACATATTAAATAGTAAAATTTAGATTTGACACAAAAAAGCTATCATATAGATTAAAATATGGATCCCTTCGAGGCAGATACTTTTGAAATAAACGACATACAGGAAACCTTCTCAGACTTACAAACTGACCTTAAACTTAAAGTAAATTCTTCCAAAGAACGATATGAAAGCTTTTAAACTAAACAAAAACTAAGGCAAAAGTATCCAATCATTTAAGAGGAATTTAAATTGTTGTTTATAGCTTTTCCTTCTAGCTATGTTGTTGAGAAAGCTTTCAGTTCAGTTATCAACATCTTGAGCAAAAGATCTAATCTAGATATTTATAAAGGAGGTGACTTAAGGCTCTATTTTACTGATTAAGAATCAGATTATAAAAACTTGCAAGCAGTCATGAACCTCATCATTCACATTATATTAGACTTCAGTAGCAGACATTATTTTATGAAAGTTTTTTAATTTGATTTGATCTTTTGAAAATTTCTTATTTAACCTGGTTTGTATTGTACTTAATTAGTCGTTTTATAATAACAACTTTATTAAGCTATTTATTCTATAACAGGTTTGCATAATGCCTAATAAATCTTAATTACGGTGGACTTTCTCTTGAGTTTGCACTTTTTACCCAAACAAAAAGAGAAAATTTATATTTTCTTATATATAACTAAAATAAAGTCTATTACTAACCAAATATTAATAAAACAAAATACATATAGTATTTGTTAGCTTATATAGATCTGTTTTATTTTGATGAAAGTTTGTTTTATGTTTTAGTGGATTTCATGTGTATTCATTACATTATTGCATATAACATATTGAAATTTGTCATTTTGTAAAAAAAACTGTGGTAATAATTTTTTTAGTTTGCACTTTTTAATATTTTTCAAAGTGCGAACTTAAGCGGAAGTCTACTATGTTTATTTAATGATTTATGTTTTAAAGTTGTTAATAGTTTTATTTTGACCTGGTTAATTTTGTAGTTCATATTCGTCGTTTTACATTACACTAAAAGTTTTTATAGCATAGTGATTAATGTATTTGTTTGAAAGACCTTTATTTGACAGGTTTTTGTTATTACTTGTTTAATCTGTATATAACTTATATAACTATATAACTATTATCTGATTGTAAAATTTTGATAACCATTAAAGTTTTAAATTGTAAAATGATTTTTTTGGTTTTAAAAGAGTATAAATTTGAGATCTCTTTTTTAAATGACTTCTACTCTTTCATTTAAAAGTTTCTTAAACTCAATTTTAATTTCTAACTTGATTTATTATTGTTAAAAAAGTTATTATTATATAAGGAGTTTTAGACTATTAATACAACTGTTTTTTGTTTTTTCTTAATTCAATTATATTAGCAATTAGAACATACTTAGTTTATTTTAATACTTCAACACTAGCTTTTAGTTTTTCACTATTTTCCTCTTTTAAATTATTATAGGCTAAAAGCTAGAAAAAAAACGTTTTAAACAAATTTTAATAAGCCATCAAAAAGACTGCTACAGTTACAAAACAAAATTTTAACAAAGTTAATTTTTTTTTAATTGATTACTTTCTGTTCACAGAATTAAGTGTAGAACATCGGATTTTTTTTTAAATTAAATAAAGAAAAAAAATTGTTAGAATTAAGGTTTAGTTCCCTAAAGATTATTCCAAGTCAAGTACTATTTAACGGTATTCTACTACGATACAAATAGTTTAAAAAGTTTAAAATAAAATTTTTAATATTACAACTAACTTGCTTACAATATATCTTAGTATTGAAATTAATAAATTTACTGCATTAACTAAAGCTGTTGATGAAACCACTTTTCATGTCAGAAAATCAACCAGTTGGTCAAACTTCCTCAAACTAGATCAGAAATTAACTTTTAATTTTTTTTTTATTATGTGTATAATAAACTGTTCATTTTTTAGTTTTTTTAATCTCTGGTATAGTTATTTTAGAATATGCCTATTTATAAAATAATTTAAGTATTTTGTGCGGCTTAAATAAGTTACTTAGTATTAACTTCTAAATGTCCGAAATTTGTTGTATGAGATATTATTATAATGTCAGGTTTCAGTTAAGATTTCAGTTAGGTAACGTAAGGCTCAGATCCAGTCGCAGGTCCAGTCGAATTTCGACCCGCTAAGTAAATTGAAAACTACTTGTGCATAATAAATAAAATTTAGTTTTTTGATACTTAATATTTTGAAATGCGCTTTTATTTCGTTTTCAGTTCACAATATTATTTCCTAGATCACAATAATAGTACATGAGTTTATTACAATTTTGCTCGAGTTTTTTAATTTTCTTATTTGTTATTTTTTTAAAATCATGCAGCCCGCTATTACATATTTTTAACGAGTTGAAACTAGAAAAGATTTTTTTGGTAAATATGAATAGCTGACTACAAAAATTGTCCACCACTGTAATTATCAACCACTGACCTAAAAGTTTCATTAGTTTCAAAACAGTTCATTTTTAAACAGGATATGATTACAGATAACACAAGGCTTTTAAATAATTAAGTATTTTAATACACTTTACTGGGCTTCTAAGAAAATAACTGTAAATTATTTTCTCAAGCCCTGTAAACTACTTTGAACACAAAAGTGCGTGCATAAGAAGTACCAGACTAAATTACATTTCGAACACAACTTTTTTTAGCTCAAAAGTTTGTACTCAAAAGAAAAACTACTTTGTGAAATCAGGGGGGGGGGGCGATTTTTTTTCAACTTACTGAAAAGGGGGCGATTTAGTAAATGAGTTTGGGAAACCCTGATCTACACTATGTTTTTAAAAACTTTAATTTACAAAAAGTGTATTGTTGCTACGTGTAATGAGCTAAAAGTAAAAAAAAATATGTTTATTTCTAAATGTTATTGAGCAAATAACTAGTTAAATTTGCGTATTTACTATAGTTATATTTTATTGTTAGTTTATGGAACCTAAAAAATATATTCAATCAAACTATATTTAAAATACTTAAAAAAAAAGCTTTCAAACTTTCATCATCAAAATATACAATAAGCTTTATGCTGTCTAAATAAAGTAGGCAGAAACTTATTAAGATCTTACTTTTTTTCTAAATTAGTAATGGTAAATGACTCAAGTATTGATTGTTTTGGAAGTAAACTCTGTAAATTAATAGTTCTAGTTCTGCGACAATTAAGACATAAAGCAAACTGTCTCTGAAATTTATTGAAAGTTTTTGTGAAAAAATATTACCGTTTGGTACAGCAAACTAGAAAGTTAATAACCATTAAAACATGCTTAGTTACAACAAAATTCTGAAGAAGAAAAACAAGTACATACTTACATTTAAAAAACATACAAATTTTATTAGTACATAATGAAAGTTTTTACATCGTAATAATTTTATGTTAAATTAAAAAAAACAAAAGCGTGAAACGATGCAAACCTTATTCTTAGATAGTGTCTAAAGAACTATTTTGTTAGATCATTTAAAAGATTGAATATTTTCTAAGAAACTAGTTTGAATTGTTGACTTATTTAATAAGTACATTTGCAGGATAAATCTTTATTTTGTTATAGTTAGAGATTTTTGCATTTTCTGTGAGGGTAGAATGTCCTAAACAAGACATTCTACTGTATTCTTTGTGTATGACTCTATAACCAAAAGGTTTTTTCGTAAATCAGTTTCTTGTACAGAACTTTTTGAAAACATTTCTACGTCATTCAATAAAAATCAAACTAAAAACTGTAATAAGCTAAATGACTATGTCTTGAAGGGTATTTAAGTTAGAATTTAAGAGTTTTCATTTAATATTTTTTTTTAATATGTCTGATTTAGTTATAAGATTTTTTTTTTTCAATGGTATGTTTTATATTAAATATTGTATAAAATATCTAAAAATTTTTATAACCAGCATAATATAAGGTTATTTTATCAACAGTACTAGAAAAGAAAAATCTAATAAACAAACTTAATTTTAATGAGTGTTTTTATTTTAACAATTTAACTAAATGATAGTTAGTATAATAGAAAAATAAATACTTTGGCAGACTTTATTAGTTTTAAAAGCAAAAGAAATTTTATAGTATTTATTCTACAAGTATCAAAATATAACTTTTAACATTTATTCAAAATTTTCAACAAAAAAGATTAATAAAACTTTTATTTCCCTATACAATAAAAGCATAGATGTTAGTAACAACTTGGATCTAAAATAAAATAAGTACTTGATAAACAACAGTAAATAATATACTATTTTTTAAAGCTCCGGAACAGCAGAAATGGTTCCACAAAATTTGTAAGAAAAGGAATTGTTGGTGATCATTTAAATCACCTTTCGAGAAACCAAACACAAGTATTTGATAATTTACTAAGCACAAAATATAAAAAGTTTGGAATAAACCATTTGTGGGAAAGCTAAACAGTTAAGATGGTTAGTTTTTTTTTGGTAAGTAATTTAATATGTAAACTAAAGTGAAAGAGAAGCTTAAATGTATTTTAGAAGTTTATAGAACTTTATTAAGTTCAATTTATAGAAGTTTAAGTTGTTTAAATTATTGTAGAGTTTTTTTTTAATTAACTAACATTTATACTAAGTTTAAGTGTTTTCGTATAGATATTTCTTAAAATAAGTTTAAGCTTAACATAAAAAGTATTATTACAAAGTTTTAAAACTGAATTATTGTAAATGTTTTACCGAAAAATTACAGATTTGATTTTTGGAAAAAAATAAAATCAATCCTTTTAAAGAAGTCTTAATTATCATAATCTTTTTTATTTTACAGGATTTATACTATATCTCTAGAAAATCACATTTTTTACGAAATGTAATGGAAGGTATTAAACAAAGTTAAATTATTTGAAAAAATCACAGGGCCTTATTTCTTTTGTTTAGGACTGTATTAGTTTTAATTGTAAAACTTTTGTCTTTAAAGTATCGAAAACTTAAATTTATTGATAAAATGAATAGTATAGTCTGTTCTCTTTTTCTTGTTTTATTTCCTTATTTCCTTCCTTAAATTTTTTTAAAATAAGATTTTAACATTAACTGATAATCTTTTTTTTTGAGAGAGAAATGTTGTTTTGAAATAAAATCTTTAAATATTTTAAGTTAATTTTAATGTGTATGTATAACAGTTAATAATAAAATTTTTGATTTCATTAGGAAATAAAATATTGTGTTAGTAAAAAAAAATGTTACTAATTTTTTAATTTATTTATATCGATTTCTAAAAACTCTGCGATTTTTATCGCATTTTCTTTCGAGTCACCTTTTATTCTTTATACAAAAAAAACAAGACTTTGTACTATTCTGACACATTTTCAAAGTGGTTGCCATCGTTGAGTTTTCCATAAGCTATTGGTTCTATAAGTTCTTCAAACTTCAAACCTTGTTTTCTGTATTTAGTAAAGCCAAGGCAATGAAACGTGTAAAATGACGTACTTTTGATTTAATGCCACGTAAACGTGCTTTGGCTGCGTTCGTTTTTTTAAAATAAAAGTTAGTCTGTTTCGTAAGTTAATTTAAAGTTGAGAGCTTAAGAACAAATTTTTGCAAGTCACAAGTTTTATTCTTCCTTAGTGAGCTGTAACGATGCGCGGTTGCGGCAAGTCTTTAGTTTTCAACCCTTTGAACTCTGTCATTTAAAATCGTAGACTTTCCTTCGGGTAAGTGTTCACCCTTGTGTATTATTTGCTACACAATGTATTTTGTCAACGGGGCGGCGCTCTTTACAAAAGAAAATACTAAAGTACCTTAATGTTGTCTTGTATAGTCTGCTTCAGCTGACATCAAAATTAAGAAACTCCCCACTTTTTTCAGAAAGGTAAAATCATTCTTGGCGTGTAATTAGATCTTTAGTACAGAGTAGTCAATGTAGCAGAGGTAGTTTTGTTCAATGGTTATAACCATAAGATATTTTAATTCAATCTAAGTTACATTTTCTAATTTTACCTAAATACTTTTCCTAAAACGGTGGCGTACGACTCAATAACTGTAAGGTTTTTTCGTACACCAGGTACTTAGACCAAACTTTATTAGCGCTTTTTTATCGTTGAATAAGCAACATATAATTGTAGTCTGTGTTGTTAGAATTACTTGTAATAAATATCATAGTATCTAACGGAGGCGAAGCGTGGTTTTTTTGATAAGGAGTGTGTTGTTATAATAAATGTAAAAAAATCTCAATAGATTCCAACTTTTTTCTAAGTCAAATTATGAGATTTTAAAACTTTACTGATGCATTAAATCTTAAAAAATATTTTTTTTTTTAACTTTTAAAGCTTATTTTATTTTTTCTTCAGCCGCAAAAATATAAATTTATTCAAATTCAGAGAGTTATCATTAAATATTTTTGTGGTAAACATAATAAAATGTTTGCACGTCTTTTAAAAAACAGTATCAAGTTTGTACGTCAACACTAAACAGCACAAAGTTAAAATTAGCTATTTGTAAAAATTAAGTTGTAAAAACCTTAATAAAGTTCCAAAAAAACTGATTGCTTAACTTTTCAGAATAAAATAAGTTGTACATGTTGTATATGTCCTAGACAAGACGTTTTGGGTACCCCTGGTATACAACTCGATAACCGAAAGGTTTTTTCGAGCACCAGGTCCAAGGAATAAATGTTTTAAGTGTTTTTTTGTCGTTCACTAAACAATAATAGTGTTAACTGTAGTCGGTAAACCAAAGTTTTGTAAGTTATTTGGTACTTAAATTTTGAGTAAATTGTAAAACTAATAAAATCAGTCAGAGTAAATAAAGTAATACCTATGTAAAAGCTATAAACTTTACAAATAACTTAATGTTCTATTTTTTTATCTTTATTTAGTTTATTGAGCGACAAAAAAGTCAAAAATTTCGTCTAAGGACCTGGTGTACAAAAAACCTCTCGGTTATTGAGTCGCACACCTCAAGTACAGTTTAATGTCTTGTCCAGGACTACATACCAGTAATAAGTAAGTATAAAAATTATCATATTAAGCTAAGTTTCTATGTTATCCTGACCAAATAAAGACTATAAGTAATAATATGTATAGAATTAAAAAAGCTAAGATAGTCTATTAAGTAAAAAAAAGAGTTTAAAAACTTTTCAAAAAGATAAAAAACTTAATTGTTTGAATTTCAGTTTTGATCTTTTGAAATATACTGTGTGAACGTGATATTTTTTGCTCTTTAGCTTATAACCTTTTAAAGTTTTTAGGGAGTATAAATTTGTTCAGTCACATCAAAATTTACAAATTTAAAAACAATTGATCAACAGCTAAATATTAAAGAAAAAGAAATACTTTATTGTTGAACGAAGAATTTTTAAAGATAAGTTTAAACATTTTGCCGCATTAAAAAAAAAAATTTTTGGTTTGACATACAGTTTGAAATTTTATAGGATAGCTTATACGTTACTAAAACTACAAAAAAGTATGAAGTTTTTTTTAGCACACATTTTCAATCTAAAAATTATAATGTTTTTATATAAACTATTAACCCTTCGTCGGTAAGCGGCTCCTTTTGTCGTCTTTGACCCACCGTGCAAAACTGCCACCCTTGCAAAATTATACCTTTAAGGAAAAGTGACGACTCGTGCAAAAGTGAATCTTAGTTCAAGTTTGACCTATCTCGATACTGTATATACAATAAATTAAATGAACAGTACTTAAAAGCTTAATATTAAACCTGCGCGAAGCGGGGTGTTTGCAGTTTTAATTCAACATAAAAGCTATGATGCAGGTTTCTACAACCAAAGAAGTATATCAGGATAAAATTCTATACAAGGTAACCTTATTTCTAAGTATATGATCAAGCTAATAGATACTTTTAAAGCCAGAGCCAGTGATCAACTGAATCCAAGATCCAGGCAGATCTTGATTTTTAAAATGGGTCCAGATCCAATAGTTCAAAAACAAAAGTAGAAACGAAACGTCTTTTGTTTGAAAAAAAACCCTAAAAAACAAAAGTTTACGACCTAACCAAAACATTTACTTATTATCATTATTTTTAAAATTTGTATTTATGTAGGTTTACAGACATTCAAAATCGTTTTCAGTTGATATATAAGTTAAAAAAGCCTTAATTACAATTTTAAAGACTGATGTTTTTCTTGTTGATTATTAACATGTATTTTAATTTAAACTGAATCAGAAAATACTGATGTGAACTAGTTTAGCTTTTTTTTACGAGTATCTACTTTTATTCACTTTATAATACTTGTTTAAACTTTAATTTGTTTTTAAGCGACACACTTTATATACCTAACATAGAGAATTAAAAGTTACTTAAAGAAAAAGTAGCTTCTAGTTTTCCATTAAGAATTTATAAAGAAAACAAAAATTAATTAAAAAAAAAATCAATATTTTTTAACAAAAAATATTTGGTGTTGATAAAATTTAACAAATGTTAAGAGCTTATTGTGCTTTACTCCAATTAATTCGAGATATACTACTTAAAGAAGGATTGTGCAAAGTACGACCCAAGAAAATCAAACTTTGAAAATTTAAAGCAATTATTTTAAACTTTAACCGCGATCACAAAGTTTTTGAAATTTACACTTAATATTTTAAGATCCATATTTCGAGGTTTGAAAATTACACAAGGTTACTTTAGAGTCAGTAACTGGTTTAACTCATAAAATATGATTTTATTGGTATTTGTTCATGTTTTTTTCTGTTAATTCGAGCTCGACGACTAAAAAAATTACTTACCTCTGAATTTAAGTATTTTTCTTGTTAAACACAACAAGATTTTTTAACTGACATTTATCACTGTTACTAGACTATTTTACTAAAGACTTAAATATGACATTTATCTAAGTTATACCTTTTTTTTTTTTTTTAGAATGTTTTGGTCTCATTTGTATATCAATTTTTCGGATCGATACTTAATATTGCTTTTAAAAATGTTTAATTAAGTTAGTTTATACTCTCAAAAAGCCTTTTGTTTGTTTTTATAAGTAGTTTTGTACATAGTTTGATTCTAAGACTTTATAAAATAAAATTAGTTTACAATATTTTATAAAAATATTTCTGTAACAAAGCTACTAGTCTTTTAAATTTACTAAAATAATTTGTTTTTATATGCAAAAAGAATTCTTTGTATTTAATCACTTAAAGCTAATTAAATTTAAATTACAAAAGTTTTAAGTAGTGATCCCTCGGATTCAAGACCAGGTTGGATCCTGTTTTATAAAAAAGATTCAGATCAGGGTTGCCGAATGTTGGATTAAATTTCATGGTTTTCCCACTCTTTGTGGTTTTTATTGTTGAGATTTTAACCATTTTGGGTGTTTGCCAAATGACGTGTCGCCAAAAGATTTTTTTTCCAAAAACATATAGTTTTTTTATTTTTTAGAAGTTTAATGTTAATCGGGGCTGCCAAATGTTTTGGCAAATTTTCTCAAGGTTTTTATAAGTACACATTTCTGGTCTATTTTTAGTTTAAGGTTAAATTTAATGTAAAAAACTGTTTTAAATGGTATAAAAACATTGAAAAGATACTGTAAAGCTAATTGAAATAAGTTTTTAATAAACAAATAAATGTGATGACAAACATTTTTTATCTATAGGATAAATTTTTTGTGTCAAATCGAAATTTTACTACTTAACATCTTAAAAATTCCGGGTTTTTCAAAACTTCTAAATTTACATGTTTTTAGCCTAAATTGTTAAATTCCTGGTTTTTTGGCAACCTTGACCAGATTCGGCCGGATTATAAGTTTTAAAAGATCTGGTAGACCATTTTTTGATGTAGAAGAATTCTTGAAAATTTCTGGTTGAAGTGATGGGTATTTGAATAAATTATCAACTTAGTTAATGAAACTATTTGGTTTCAAAGATATGTTATACTTACATCTTTTATGTTACACTTCTAGTCATAAAATTTTCTATACTATAAACAATATAATAATAACTTTAAGCAGAGGATGGTTGTTATAATTATGTTGATTAGGTAAAACTTTCATAATTTTCGTTGTATTTTAGATTAAATGATATTATTAATTTTTTTCATAGTGTATTTATTGAGGGTAGGAGTCAAATATGTACGATGGGACACTTTTGCACATTTTAATTTTTTCTAAATTTATTTGTTTTTTTTTTTGCTGATTTTAATCAATTTAAATTTTTACTATCACTGTTACCCCTAACCCTTACTCTCGGTCGATAACTTTTTATTAAATAATTTATTTTTCTTGTTTCTATTTTGACTATACTTTTTATTAGTTATTTTTTTCATCATTTTTTCTACTATCGCTGTTACCCCTAACCCTCGGCCGGTAACTTTTTTTTCTCTTGTGCAAAAGTGTCTTTGTGCATATTTGACCAGTTCCCATTCATTAAGGCTATATTAAAAAAAAAAAAAAGTTTATGTATTAGCTATAATTTCTGATAAAACTCTAATGATAGCACTTAACTTAAATAAATTTACTAATGATATATAAGGCAATTTGTTTACTAATCAGTTAATATAACATTTTTGGGGTCTGTTTACATCATTGTGAAAAACTTGGAAGCACTTACTTCTAATATCTTTGGAACATACAAGTTTAATTAGATGCCTAAATTAAGATCTTTAAACACCTCTTTTCCATTTGAAAAAGTATTATTAAGTTAAGTGTCGTACTTTTTTTTTAATTTGCTAATTTTAGGATTGAAAATATTGTAACTTGAAATAGTTTAAATAAAGGAGTATTATTTATGGGCAAAAATATTTTTATTTATTTCAAGATAGATCAGAGGGGGACAGCCTTTAATGTGAATTTATTAGATTTATTAATAAGTTTGTTACAGTGTATAGTATTTTTTTAAAGTAAATGTATAAAAATATAACCAATAAATAGTAGCACACACTCTCAAGTAAAATAGAGCAGATTTGTGAACATTTATAATTTTTTTTTATAAACATTTCCTTCTGCATTATTTATTCTTAATATAAAAATAACATTTCAGACCACACTTGGCTGGTGTCTTGCCAACCCACGAGATAGATGGTTGGTTTTCGTAATATTTTCAGAAACTAAAGACATTTAAATTTCGAGTTTTGTTATGAGTTAGGTACCTACTTATGAAGTAGATATGTTACAAAATAGTAGAGAGTTATAAAAACAAAAGAAGACAATTTTACGAACAACCTTTACTAAAATAATTTAAATTTAAGAGTCATAATTTTAATAATTGCTAAAAATTTAGATTTTTTTCTTTAATTTAAACTAATTAAGTTTTTATTTAATTTTCCCAAAATCATACTAAATTAATTAGTTTAAAATTTACAATCCATAAACATAAAAACACTTACTTTGATAAAAAATGATAAGAACTTATATTTATAAACTATGCGAAGTAGGTATTAGAGCAAAGACTATTAAAAAATTGTATTACGTTAAAATTTTCTCAATCAAACCAATATGTTTAATTAAGTTTTTTTTTTCAAAAACTTAAGAGCTAGAAAAATTTCGAGTATAAAAAAGTAAGTATAAATAAAAACAAGATGCTTTATCTTAAATGTCTATTCAATAAATGCACTCACATCAAGTAGATCTTTAAAATACCCAATTTTCTTGTAGTGCAAAATTCTAAACTTTACTCATATATTGTATTAAAAATGTAAATTATCTAATTAAATTTTAACTGGTATCTGTTATACAACAAAAAAAAGATTGAAGAATTAATTTATTAAGTATTTCACTATTACCATGCTTAGAAATTTATTTAATATTTACAAAATTATCTTTTCTTGGTAAAAAATCTTAAAATTTAGTATTTTGCATTTTAAGTACTTAACTAAATGACCAAAAAAAATTCTTATCAATTAAATTCAATAAAAATTATTAATGTTACAATTTTTTTAAATGTTAATAGTCTTTAAAAACTATAAATATTAACTAGGAATGAATTTTTATTTAAATTTATTAAAAAAACAACTAAATATTTTGTATGTTCTAATTCACTAACAAATGCAAAAAATCAAGATATTTTCTAATCTTTCAAAAAAAACATTTTCATCCTTTAAACTCCTGTTTATAAGACAGAGTAAAGTAAGTAAGTAAAATAAAATTTTAATCTGCCATTGAGAAAAAATTAATTCCACAATTAACTATTGTAAAACTAATGTTTAAAATTTTGTATCAAGACACATACATACATTATCTACTTCTCGAGCGGAGCATAATTGAGCAACTTTTCAATGAGATCAACATGAGAAAGCAGCATTCTTCTGCAGCAGTACCTTTGCAACTTCAATCTGTCCAAAGCGTCTCTGTGAGAAGTATTTATATCAACACGCTTGTCAATTTAAGTTTAGTAAATAATGATGTCTTTGAAATTAAGCGAGTGGTGACAAAAAAAAAAGTTAGAGGAAATTTAAATAGTTAGCAAGGTGTATTATCTGTATGAATCTAAGGACCCTTGTTATAGTAGGCATTACACAGAAAAAATAATTACCTATTATATGTTTACTTTGTTGAATTGTAAGTTTAATAAATTGTTGTTCTACATGTTCTCAATCATTAGTTATATAGGTTTATATGGATAATCAGGTATTGCTTTCAATAAAACTACCTATTTTAAAGAAAAATTTTACAGGTTAAAATATATCTTGTATTTAAATTTTGATTTCAAATTACCAATAAAAGTGGTAACAAATACTTTCAAAACTACATTGTTAAACATAATAGTGCAAATACATTTGAATTGTTAAAGAAATAAAGATGATAAGAAAATATTAAATATAGTTTATAACTCTGATAACAGCTAAAAGTAGTAATGTTACCAAATCATGTTTTTTAGTAATGGAAAATAAAAAAAAATAATGCATTACAATTAAGTTAATTTAAACAAATTAAAATGTACAAAATTGTTCGAGAAAAATTATATTTAATGCACTTATACTGTAACGCTATTCCAAGTTTCACTTGAAAACCGTTTTGTTAAATTTACATATTGTAGAATACAAATAGTCAAAAAAAATTTAGATACAAAAATATTTTACCAAGTTTTTTAAAGTAAACTTAAATTATATAAAACAAAAAAAAAACATATAGCACCTTTTTACTAGACCGGATAAATAATGAATCTAATATGAAAAAATTATTTTAGTATTAAGTATAATATTTAGAGTGTGCTTATTTTATATGTTTATTTTGAACATAACAATGACTAGTTTAAAAAAAAGTATACATAGAGTGGATAGAGTAAACCAAAGAAAAAATACCTAAAATGCTATAGACCTTTATAAGACTCTTATCAAGTTGGTTTAAAAACTGAAAGTAATTTTGATACATAGAATTAAATGTGTAATAAATTAAGAATTTTCTTTAAATATTTTTAAAACTGGCAAACAAAAGAACTTTGTTAAAAATAAGACAATTTAATTTGTTTAAAATATAAAGGTCATAATTGCAATAAAAAATCTTAACAAAACATATTTTTGACTTATATTAATACATATGAATTCATGTTTCAGAGAATAAAATTTGTGAAAAGTATTTCGTTTTGTTTAATTCTTATAGGATTAATTAAAAACGAGGTATACAATATACAAAATTTATTAAGTACTTTTAAAAGTATTAATATGTCTAAGTTAATAGAATCTTTAAAACTTTATAAGGTTTAGGAAATTAAGAGTTTAAATTTTTTTAGTAAATGTTTTTTTTTAAATAATGTATTTTTTAAACTTTATATCAAATTTTAAGTTTGTTGATTTAGAAAGATTAATTAAATGCTGTAGAACATAATAATGATTTATGATTAACTTTATTTATTAGTCTGTAATTTTAGGGGACGGGTCAAATATGCACAAAAAATTTTTGAACGAAAGGTCACTTTTATACGAGGGGTCACTTTTGCACAAGAGTATTAAAAATTATAAAACAAAAAAGCTAAGGAGCGAGAGGGATTAGGGGTAATAGTTATAGTTAAAAAATTATATATAAAAAATTTAAAATAAATAAAACTAAAAAAAATAAAATGAAAAAAAAGTTAGTAACTAAGGGAACAGGGTAACAATGATAAAAAATAATAATAAACTAAGAAAAGAATAATAATTAAAAAAATATAATATAATTAAGTAAAAAAAAAATTAATTTAATTGCTTTAAAACTGAAGGAGTAGATAAATTTTTAGTGAAATAGTCTATTTTAGTCCTTTTAGTTTTAGCCTCCCATAAAGAACTTATTTAACGCTTATATATCAAAAGTTACACTTAACTTAAAAAGCAGTAAAAAGTAATAAGTAGCTTATCTGATTTCGTACAAAACAAGACTAAATTTTAAAAAAAGTTTTACCTCCCTTCCCTATACCCTTAACTGAACCAGTAACAGAACAAGTAAAAAACAAGTAAAGTATTACTACTTTCAATCTTTAATTGTAAAAAACTCAGAAAAGAGTTTTTACTAAATTATCAATCATGTATTATTTCTAATGTCATATAAAAAAAAAGTCTGGTAAAATTCTGCAAGGATGCGTACTTCTTCTATGTGGGTGCAGAACTAATCAAATTCTCAAAAAAATGAAACGGCCACAACACAAGAAGTTATATATTTTTAAAAAACAATAATAATGTGTATGTAGGTCTAATTAAAACCTAAATACATTTTTTTTGAATTTGCGTAAATCTAAATATTTTTAAAGATATGGCTTAAACACGTTTAAAATTGAAGTAATTATAAAAATTATCGTTTAATAACTTTATTTACTATCATAATCTCTGTATTTAAACCAGGGTTTCCCAAACTTTTTTTAAACTTCCCTCTTTGAATAAATTAAAAAAGCTATGGCCTAATCAAAAAACTAACTTAACTTCTAAAGATTACTCAAAAACTATCATTTAAAACACCTAAGACCTTTTTTTGATCCATGATCAAATCCAAAACATCTAGTGTAAGTTTCAAACTATGACCTCATGGCCCTCTGAAAATCTGTCATGGCCCACTTTGGGAAACCCTAATTTAGATATACAACAGCTTTCTTCAATTTTTTAAATATATTTTACTTTTTGAGAAATCGTCTCTTAAAATTTTTTGAAGAGTTTGAATTGTCATGTAACTCTGCTATATTAATGTTTAAATTAGCAATATGACAATTTGTGTCTTTCTTAAAGGGCAATAAAAATAAATCTACCGTGTATAAACATCTTGATTTGTAGTAAAAACAAAAAATTTAAGTAATATTTCATATTAAAATTGTTTATTACTGTTTATTGATAATTGAAAAACTCACAGTACTATTTACATAGCGCATTACAAAAAAAAAACATAACTAAATCAATTTTCAATAAAGAAAAGTATAAACTCAACAATCTAATGTGTATAAAACTAAAAAAAAATCTCATAAGTTTAAAAGCTAACCATTTTATCTTTTTTTATATTCAAGTATTTTAATTTTAATATTTCCTTTTTATGTTTTAAGTTGTTTAAGTTAGATAAAAACTCAAAATAATGAAAGTTTGAACTAAAGAAAAAAAAAACTGTTTTAATTATACTTAATTTTGAAATACATCTTTATATTAATAAATGATTGCTTCCACCATTAAAACACTATGTTCCACCAAGCAAACAATATCCTTTGTAATTCATGGTTTTAAAGGTTGCCACTTTTTGAAGCAAAAAAACTTGTCTGATTTTAGTAATTTATAAAAAAATGTGAAATCAAGCTTACTTATAACAAAATAATAACTAAAGGACCAATAAAAACAGAACTAGAATTTTTTTAAAGGCATTAAGCTAGCTTGGATCTTAGTAAAATATATAAATACTAGCTTGCTTTTTTCAAAATTAAAAACAAGCCTGAGTTAAACAAAAAAATCAAACTTGTTAGTGTGTATGTGTTAATCCCAGGATTTTCAAATTTATCTTTTGTTTCAAGTGAAGTTGTGTTTTTTCAAAACATTTTTTATAAAACTTTATTCCGTAATTACTTTAACCTAAGAATAAGTTTTACAAAGAAAGAAATTTGAAAACAAACCCTTCAGGAATTTGTTGTTGCAGAAGACTTAGGTAAGCATCCCATTTGTTACCTACTACTTTTCCACATGTAAAACATCTGATAGGAATTATCATTCTTTTTTTAGTATTTTTAATCTAAAATGCTGTAAAAAATAGTCAATAAACATAAAGTGGCATCTAAATTAATCTAATTCTCTTAAAATGATATATATTATGCTCATTATATAGTGATTACTCTAATAAAGGCCATTGGGAAGGGGTCATAACATTATTTCTGATACAAAACATTTATTTCATTTTCAGTTTTATTTGAAACTCAAAAATCACTAAAAAATATTTAATTTTTATTTTGAACCAGAGACTAAACATTTTATGAATAAATATTTAAGGGCATAGTGGAGTCAAAAAAAATTCTTTTTTAATAAAAAATAACATTGGCTCTTATTTCAAAGCTTAGAGTATTTTAGAGATATAACCAGTTTTGTAAAAAGAAAAACAGGATACAACTATATGTAATAAAAAATTATATCTTCCTTTATTTTTAAAGCAATACAATTTAAATTTCTAAAAAATGTACTATTTAATATTACAAACAAATTATAAAAGTGTGTTAGTAAAAAAAATTAGATAGATTTTATGACAAAAATATAAAATAAATTCTTTTTTTTTTAATTTAAAATCTGTTTCCTAAAATTTGTTTAAAATTTATTGAAAATAACTATGGAAAGTAACAATTTTTCAAAAACTGAAGTAGATATAGATTTTTAGTGAAATAGTCCATTGTTGCCCTTTTAGTTTGCACCTTCTATAAAAAACTAATTGAATGCTCTAAACTTGATCGCTTATATATATCTTATATTTAAACTTAAAAGCTTTATATGAGTTACTTTTAATTTAAACAAATGTAAAAATGGCTTGATTAATTATTAAAAAAAAATATTTCAAAAAAAGTGTTTTATCTCCCCCATGCCCTTAACAATTCTATGGAATCGACTTGCTGAAATATTAAAAATGTTATGAATTTAAATGAAAAAATAAAAAGGGAGGCTTTTCAATAATGAGCATAGTAATGTATTATTTTATATTTTAAGTAGAGAAGTCTTATGTTACTTGTAAAAAAAATTTGACCACCATTTCTGAAACATAAAACCTGCAATTCCAATATGTCCATTAAGGTGTTATAAAAAACGCAACCTCTGGTTTTTCAGCTGAAAGTTGTTTTACATGGGGCTAACATCATGAAAAAATCATTGCAAAATTTTATCTGATTTGGAAATATCAATATAAAGGCTATTTTTGATTTTCTGAAAAGTACCCTAAAGTTAACTGTTTGAGACCAAAAAATTGCAAATTTTTAGCTGAAAACTGTTTTACATGTGGCAAGTATCATAAAAAACATTTTGCAGAATTCAAGGTAATTAAAAGAAAGTTTAGCCTAGGCACTTCTTAATTTTTTCAAAAAAAACCTAAACTAACAATAAATTTTAAAGGACTTTAAATCAAAAATGCCTCCATGAAACTTTCTCCAAAAATTATAACGATAATTAATTATCTAATTTAATATAATTGTAAACGTCATGTAATTCTTATTCAGACAATTGTATTGTTCCAACTATCAAAAAAAACACAACTGAATATTTTAAATTAATCGATGATGGTTACTAATTTTAACAAGGTGAGAAAAAATGTTGGATCAAATACCCAAAGAGATATAAACTTTTCAAAAATTTTCTAAAACAAAACTGTTATTTGCTTTTGTATAGCAAATTAAAAATAAAAAAACTTTAGAAAAATTCAAATTTAATTTAAACAATATTGAAAAAATATATTGTTGTGGTTGCTTTTTCAAATAATTTTTAATCCAAAAATATTATGTAGTTAATTTAGCAGAAAAAAATTAAGAACTAAGATAACTTTTTGTTAAGGCCATAGAGGGTAAAACCCACTTTTTACAACTTGATCTTATTTTGTAGTTTTAGCTACTGAAAATAAAACAGTGAATAAATAGAAATCATTAAAAATCTATCCATATTGTCAAGTAAAACACACCATATTTATAGCAAAATTTACTTACAGTATTTGGAAAAACTTTTTGTAAAAAATTGTTAACTTTTTGACTCAAAATAATTTCTTCAAATCTAAATAAAACTTAAGATTTTTTATTGGTATTTTAGTCATAAAATTTTTGTTTACAATTTTTTGAAAATTGTTTACTAAAGATTTCTAAATGTTAAAAGGATCATTTTCTAAAAACTTGAGCTATTTATCTCACAAAACATAGGATGATATAGGTTTTTAAATATTTCTACTTAACTACCAATTTAATTTTCTCCTCCAATAAGTAACCTAAAATGGTAAGCGTACCTTTGATTTAAGATACTGTTGATATTATATTTAAAGGGAATAGGGGGGTCCACCTTTACTTTTACAAGTTGATCTAATTTTATAGAGTTTTATCTGAGCTATGGAAAATTTTTAACAGCTTGAAAAAATTCAAAGTAATTTTTGAGATATGAGCAATCAAAGTTGGTGACCTCAATAGGTTCCTAATGGAAGATGCAAACTAAAAACGCAAAAAAAGACTATTTTACTAAAAATCTATCTCCTCCTTCATTTTTTAAGCAATCTTCTTCAAATTTTCACTGAAAGTGTATTATTAAATTTTAAAAAGATTAAATGCAGAAATTATTTTTTTATAAAAAAATAAAATTCTTATAAAAAAAAACACTCAATTATTTTGTAGTTTTTACCTTTAACTTTTATTTTTTAATAATTTAAAATTTTCAACATTCAAAGTCTTTTAAACTATAAAAGGAACGTTTCCTGAAAGTTTGAGGTTTATAGATCAAAAAATGAAAAAAAGATAGATTTTTAGTGATTTTTTAAATTTTGAAGAAAATTGACCCCAAAAATTTGTGGTCCAAACGTTTGTATTGGATCATTTTTATAAAAATTACTAAATCTTTAAAGTTAAATAAGATTTTTAAATTCTATAAAAACTGGCTTGTAGTTTGTACTTCAAGCTTTCATATAAGAACCAATGTTATTTTTATTAAAAAAAATGTTGGACTCCCCCCTATGCCCTTAATTACTGTATTAGCAGTTTATAAGATCATACCAATGGTGAAACATGGTAATTTTGTTAAGGGGTGCAAGAAAGATATAAGTATAAAACCCTTAAATATGAAACTTATTTAAATTATATAATATAATTACAACAAATCTTTTGTAAACAAAAGTTCATTTTAAATTGTTAATAGTCATTTTAAAGGTTTCAACGTAGTTAAAAAGATTTGTTTATTTTTCCAGGTGTAGCATCTGCTTCAATGCTCCGCCATGTGCAACTACCCTGGTTGATATTATCAGTAATAAAGATTACTTCTAGAGAAAAAAGATTATAGTATCTATAGTGTGAAAATTTTAAGTATCTATGATAACACAACAAAATACATTTTTTAAACTAGTTTTTAAATTCAAAAACAGCATTTTAGTAGATCAATATAATAGGAAAAGTTAGCATCACCCATCTAAACCATTTTAAAGATATATATCATTTTGATTGTTAAAAAACACCAGTCTCAAACACAACTCTTGGCCAAAAAAAAATCTCAAGTTAAATTTTTTGTTATTTTTTTTAAGTCATACAAGTATTTTCTAAATTGCTTTAAATAGTTATATAAATAGATAAAATAAAATTAAGTACTACGTAAAAAATCAGTTATTTTTTTAATATTATATAAAAAATTCCAGTTTTTTTTTGATAAAATGCAATTATCATTTGGACACAATTACACTTTATATGGTATATTATAGTTTGTTTTATCCGCACATCCAACATTGAATATCTGCTTAGGATGGTACTGCTAACTGTTAGGAAACCAATTGTTTGTATGCATAAAAGAGTAATCAGGTATGTTTGTTGTGTGACTGGCCTGACCACAACAAACCCTCTGTTTAGAAAAACAGGGTTTGATGTGGAACACAATAGATTTACACTTGCTAGTTCTGTTTATTCACATAATACAAGGTTTTCAAATTAAATTTTATAACCAAAGGACCTAAAACAAGAATTGGCCTAAATTGCTTAAAGTATTTGGGTCCAAAGTTTTGATCTTATGTCCAAGAAACTTTTTAAAACTTCAAAAAAGATAGTTTTAAATAAATATTAATTTTAATTAATCACTACAAGGAGTAGATCTAGAGTGCTTTTAAATGTTTGTTTTATATGTACTAAAATTTGATGCATGTTATATGTACACCAACTTGAGCTGGGTCTTTTTATTTTTGTGGTTGTTTGGTTAATTAAAGGGTGACTGTTATTAAGTTGTTAAAAAAGATTAAATTTATACTTCTTGTCCTGGACAAGACATTAAACTGTATCCAAGTGGTGTGCCACTCAATATGGTTTTTTTGTGCACTAGGTCCTAGGACAAAATATTTTGGGCCCTTTTTTTGTCATTCAATATACATAATATTTAAACTATTTTATTTTTGTTACTGTTTCAGACTTTAAGATAGTTAATTTTATTTTTAGTTTAAAAAAATATATATATATTTTTACATAAGTTAAGGTAGAATTTAAATTTTGCTTATTTATCATACATTTTCTTTTTTTTCTGAGTTATATGTTAAGACATTAATATTTAATTTTTTTATTTTATTTACATATAAAAATTATAAATGTTGATATAACTAAAATTTTTTTTTTTATAATTAGTTATATGTTAACAATTTATATTTTTTTAAGATTTTTTTAATGATTTTATTGAGCTTTATTGTATAAATAGACATTGTTTTATTCTAAATTTACAAAATCTGATTTTGAATTCACACTGGTGATATTAACCACACAATTGGACCGTTGATGTATTTTTGTTGCAGTGGCAGATACTTGCTTGGGGATTTGAGCTTCATGACTTTCCCACTCCTTATGGTTTTTAGTGTTAATATTTTAACCTTGTGGGTGTTTGCCAAATGAGTGTCACTAAGATTTTTTTTCAGTTAAATAGATTTTTTTTGGTAAGTTTAATGTTAATCAGGGTTGCTAAATGTTTTTGGCACATTCTCTCCAGATTTTCAAAATTTCCTTAAGATTAAAAAAAAAACACATTTTTGGATTTATTTTTAGTTTAAAGTTAATTTTAAGGTACAAAACTATGTTGAATAGTATAAAAACATTGAAAAGATACTGTAAAGCTACTTAACATATGTTTTTTAATAAACAAAAATTTGATGAATACAAAAAAAAATGTTATATATAGGATAGATTTTTGTGTCAAATTGAAATTTTATTACTTAACATGTTAAATTGTTAAAAATTGCAGGTTTTTTTTCAAAATTTCCAGATTTTTCCAGGTCTTCAGGTTTTTTGGCAACCTTGGTTAATTTTAAAGTGTCAGGTAGAATTACAGATGATGATAAATTACTTGCTTGGCCTTCATAAAACATTTATTGTTGTAGAGGGAAGAGGAAGTCTGATGTTTTTCTACCATAAAAAAAATCACAACAGATTTGCTGAATTTTTAAATATAAAAATAAACTAATTTATAAAGGTAAGAAAGATTACAACATTTATCTGTTTTCAAGGAAAAAAAAGTTGGCTTTGTATAGAAATTATTACAATTAGTAAAAAACTGGAAAAATAACCTGCTGTTTATCAATTAACCATTTTATCTATTTAATTAGTCTTAAGGGATAAGACTACTAAAAATTATTTTTCAGATAATTTAACCATTATTTATTAAAGTGTGCACAAAATTGTAGATAATTTTTATTAGCAAAGTAAGTATTTTTAATAAGCATTTAATTTGTTTAACTTTTTAGAGACACTTTTTGAAGTTCTTAATTGGCTATTTTATAGATAATAGCACAAAGAAAAACTTCACTATATTAGTTTCTGAATAAAATAGTATTTACTTAAACACTTAGTATGCACAAATTTATCACAACATAAGAATTTACCTGGCACAGCTCTTCAACCTTTGAGAAACTGTAGTAATATTTATAATGTAAAAATAAATTTAAGCCTTGTTTCAGTTATGGCTTTTATCTGTTTTACCGATACTAAATAATGTTCTAAGAGAAGTACTACATAAAATAATTCAAGTATATTCCGCAATTTATACTGGTATGGTACTACTTTAATACAATTAATTCTACTAAAAAATTTGAGTTTATTATAGAAAATTTGAAGTCTACTATGTGTCACTAGGATTTTAATAAACATAGCTTTGTTAACCCAACTAATATTTAGATTACGATAACTAAAAAATATTAAATTACATTTTGCTAGTAATCACCAAATACTTAAAGTAAAATTATTATATAAGGCCACTTTAAAAAGGATAATAAATATAAGATACAAACGTGTATTGTTCAACGCAAGTTACCCTAAGCTTAAAATTATTTTTTAACTATTATAGCTTCTTAAATACATACATACATTAAGTATTGTTTTTGATTGACATTTGTCAAAGTCATTTGTGCTACTTTTTTGTAGGTTTAAATGTTTAAACTATATATGAAAAAAAAACGATTTTTTTCGATATTGTTTTAAGCTGTTTTGATAAAACATTGATTGTAATTATTCAACGACAAAAAGTAAGAGCTCAAAATTTTTGGTCTTAAAACCTAGTGCACGAAAAAAACTCTTGGTTATTGAGTCGCACACCACTTGGATACTTTTTAACGTCTATACATGTATATAAATAGCGTAAATTATTAAAGCAATAAAAGTATGATTCTATATTTTTGGAGTTTGTAAAAAAAAGTTTGTACTCCGATAAAATAGCTATTAATGGTGTAAGAGTATTACCGGCTGACGTTTTTAAATAGTACTTTATGACTTTACAACACACTACAAGTATTTCATTTTTTGTTGTTAAAGTTTGTTAACACGAGTTTTTATTGTTAATATTATTAATTGAAATAAGTAGCTTATATAATTTTAAGGCTTACACTTTTGACAGTATAAAGCTAAATCAAACTACTCTAGAAAACATTAAAAAAAAAACTTAATATATTGTTTATTGAATGACAAAAAAAAAACGCTTAAAAGGTTTGGTCCAAGGACCTGGTGTACAAAAAACCTTTCGGTTATCGAGTCATACACCAGAGCAGTTTAACGTCATGCCCAGGAAAATGCCAGCAAGCCAGAGTAGTTTTAAAAACTCTACGGTATTAAACTTAATAAATCTTAGTTTATTGACAATGAAGATGATAACACATGTATAAATATTAGTTATAAAAATACTGTTTAGTTACTCTGTACAAGTTGTATTCTAACTAACAGATCCTTAGCCGATATTTCTGCTTGTAAAGTCAGATCTGATGACCGGTAAAGTCTTTTTGTATACCCAGGTTCTTAAACCAAAATTTTTGAGCATTTTCGTTTTATTTCGTTATTGTACAAAAACTTATATCTGATCCCTAAAACCGTTAATTACTGACCTTGGTCAAAAAAGTTAGATAGTTAAAAAAACAAAGAATACAAACCATTTTAGCTTTAAAAAAACTATATTTGAAAACTTTTGATCAAATGTTTTAAGTTTTCCTTTTTAACAGTCTAATGTCTAACACATTAAGACAGCTTTTTAAACTAACTTTTTTTTTTAAATATAGAACATAAAGTAAATAAAAACTCTTGGAATTCAATCATAGCACCTTTGATAAACACTTAATGGGATAATGCTTTTGATTTTATGAGGTAAGAATTAAATATAACTTTTTATTTTGTCTACTTTTAAACTTAATATAAAACAAAATCATGTTATATTAGTATAATAACTCACTAAACCCTTAAAACAGTTGTACAAGGTAAATAGAGATAATTTTAAACTTATATTTTTTTTTTAAGTCAAGAAGTTGAACTTTGATGATTCTAAGTAGTCAGGCAATCAACTTTTTAGTTTACAAATGTTTATTAAAGTAAAATATTTAGTTATTTTTAGATTTTCAAAAACCCGTAACGCCTTTATTTAAAATGTTAACTTTCCAATATTTAAGTAAAACTTTATTAAAGCTATTACAAATTTAAATTTCTATAATAACTTAAAAATTCAACGGTGGAAAGAAAAAAATATACCGCAAAACAGATCTACGACTTTTGTTTTGCTTTTTTGATTCTACTTAACCACTATTTTAAAAGTAATTCACAGTATGATAGTTTATTTGTTGTCATAAAACATAAACTAATAAAGATTGTTTAGTCATAATATTAATCTAATTTCTTAGATACTACCAGCTAGGTTAGAAATGATCGCGTTAGATATAACAATAAACCGGCTTGGGCTTAAATGTGCTGTGAGGCAAGCTTAAGTTTAAATAAAGTCATACAACTCAGATCATCAGACTACAAGCTCTCGGTAGACTGAGACTATTGAAAGCTTGTATGTATACGTCGCAAAATTAGATAGTTGTTTAGAAACTATATAATTTTAGAACTTTTTATTATTTTTTAAATTGTTTAGTTTCACAACATAAAAGTAAACAATCTTTACAATACGCTTACAAAAGCCCTTAAAAACAGTTTTGTGTATAAAATTCAAAATGTTTGAAAATATTTATTTTGGATTCTCAGTCTTTATGTACTTCGGCCTAAGAAAAAAAAAACAGAGCTATTTATTTTAGTTTTTAGAGTTATACAGCTTCAATTTATGTTTGTACAGGAGTCCAACAATTAAGAATAGTCTAAGTTTAACTTTAACATGGTAGTATTCGATAAGAAAATTTTAAAACCAAAAACTTATACGCTTTAAGAACCAATTCTTACGAAAAATTTAAAACATTCGTTGTAAAATAAATGTTTTGGTGTCGGATGAAAGCAAATATGCTGTAAAAGACTTAAAACTTTAATAAAAAATGTAAAATTTGTTTATAATTTTAAATAAAAATACTTTTTTTATTGTAATGACTTTGTGATAAAACAATGGTGGACAACATACGGCCTGCAGGTAAAATCCGGCTTGCGACTAAAATTTTAAGGACAACTGTTTGTACTACACAAATATATAAGAGAATGGTAACAGTTACTTTTTTTTTCCTAGAGGAACATTAAATCAATATCTGCAAAAAATTTTTAATACTAGTTAATGAAATTTACTAAAAAACGTAGTCAATTGATAAAGAGCTTACCGAAAAACCGTTAGAATTAATAACGCCAAATTTCAAGTTTTTAACGGTTTAACCATTATAAACTTAAATTATTATCAATAACTTGAACAGACAACTTAAAAAAGTAACAATCTTTACAAATTTTTCAAAATTATTTTCGTTGTTATTTATATAATCAGAAAATTTACAAGCTTAAAAAGCTTTAGTTTAATTAAGCATAGTAATTTATGTCTCCTTCAATACACTTCTTAAACATATTGAAATTAATTGTTGTTGTGTATCGAAATTTCATCATCAATTAAAATTTTTTTATACATTATTTTCACGTGTAATAATTATTCTGTATAACTTTGAGTTTTTTAGTTTACTTTCATATGTATTAATTTTTTAAATTTTTGAATTAATTGTTCTTTAAACAATACACGATAAGTTAGTGTTTAGCATAATATAAATATTTTTTCAGTAATAATCAAAAGAAACTACTTTAACTTAAAATTTTAGCTAGTGACCTACCTGATGCGAATCCGCTTTTTTATAAACTAAGATCTTGCCGAATTCTGCTAAATTTTTCACATTAAGATCCAGCCAGATCTAAATACGGATAGTTGGGCTCGTTAGATCAATACCCCATGTTTTGGTATAAATTTGAATTACATTATTTTTCGTTTTTATTAACATACTTATTACTTATGCAAATGCATTATTAACTTATAGTTTAACTTCAAGCTCTAGTTCATACATACTCAACTATTAACATTTTAGTTTTGTATAAGCTTTCACAAAGTTATAGCTATTGAACTACTTTTAAATATCGAGTTGTGTTTACTTAGGAACTAATTGTTGTAGCAATTGTTTGCAAATTTAGGAAATTAGATTTAAGTTTTCTTTTTCAATAAGTAGTTTTCAGACTTTTGGAACTGTAACATATTATATTACCAATATATTTATTTTTATTTCGTTTAGATAATTATCTTAAGTAAAAATTAAAACCTTTATTAAAATAAAATCAAAATGGAAAAGCTTAATACGTTGCTATGGTTTTTTAGCATTTAATAGACTCTAAAATTGTCGTAAGTTTGGTTTAGTAAATTTACTAAATAAACTATAAAGTATAACAGTAAAAGATTTCCATAAAAATTATAACTTAGTGTAATTATTAATTATAAAGAATACTTTTTTGTATATAAATAAATACCAGTTTATTAAAAAGAAAAGAAAAAAACGATGTTGAAAAATAGAATTTAATAACAACGAAGCAAGACATAGTTTAGAAACAATGAGGTATTGATTTCAATGATCGAGTCGCTTTTTAGAACATCTTACAATAAGAACTCTACTAACAACTCTAGTCGATGAGTTTTTAGGTAGTACGTCAACGAAAAGTCACGATGATCATTGCTGGCAAACAGTTTCCGGTTCACCGGTTTCCTCGTTCATCCGACAAGTGCAGCTTTGAGAGTTGATGTTTTTGATGTTGGCGGACATGTAGGTGGTCATGTGGGTGACGAGCTCACCGGATTGCTGCAAAGGAATATTATTTAGAAAAATTTAACAAAAGTATGAAGTGTCGGCATATCGAAGCGAACAGGACGGGTTCGGAACGTAGTAAGAAAAAAATAGTTTGCACTTTTATAGTTGGTACAAATGCAAATATAACCTAAAACGTTATAATAATAGAAAACTGTTAAAAAAAAAACGGCGACCGGAAATATTTTTTGTTAAACCAGCCTTCTTACATTTAAAAGGCTGTCGATCTTCTTTTTTTAAATTACTAATGTTCGTTGTTCTTCAATAGTTTGTTAATACTTTATAATAATCTAACTGATTTAAAAATACAAATTCTAACCATGTCTTTACCGTTCCAAACATAACCGTTTAACTTTGAAGCCATTTCTACGCATTTATCCGCGGCTTCAATGCCAATTGAAACCTGGTCATCAGGATCTTCAGTAAATGCATATTTGTTACTATAACCATGAACCTAAATCAAAATTGTGAATAAAAAAAAAGTAAAGCATCATAGTTTGCTCGTTAAAAGTTTGCGCTTGTAGTTAAATGTCGTTAATTACTATTGCTATATATCCAAACTTAAAATTTAATTGGTATTTAAAAACAAGAATGTTTAAAAAAAAGAAACGTTGAAAAACAAATAAAAGAGTACGACTATAAAGTTAAACTTTACAAAGCTTACTATATATCCAGATGCAGTTTCGATTGATCGAATAGGCATATGATGAAACTGAACTTTTTTGCTCAGAAGATCGTTTTGAACTTGGTTCAACTATTGAAAGAAGTTTATGTATTATGTACTGTACATACCTTATGATAACTAACAGCTATTTAAAAAGAAATAAGTTTGCAAACAAATAACCCTAAAGAACGTAAACCCGATCTTTGAAAGAAAAGTGTTTATGTTGAAAAGGTAATTACTTGTTAAGACTCACCATTGTTTCTCACCATGTTTATAAAACTAAAAAGTATAAACCACATAAAAATATATACTTAATAAGACTGACCATTGGGTTAGATCCGCATATGTCACAGGACAAATGGAGGATTACTTGCTGAGATCCGGCTCTGAAAGGAAGCTTGCTTGCAAAGTTTATTGCATCCGTTCCATTGGCTGAAACATCGTTTGAACTCAAGTCTATACTTTTGATCACTTTATATATGTCACCCTGTTTAAGTTTATACATTGCACTTGCTTAATTTCAAAGTTTAGAATTTTAACTAAAAAGTATTAATTTTATTTATTTACAAATTTTTAATTCAAATAGTTTTTTTAATTGGCGTGAATAAACTTTTAAAAAATCCAACAATTATATAAAAAGTAAATCTTTATACTCATTGTAATTTACAGATTAAAAGTAGCATCAAAAATATTTCTTTTAATTTATATATTAAACGTACTCTTCTGCTAGATGAAATCTTTCCTCTCATAGTGAATGAATGAGGCTCATTGTTGGCACCTGGACCTCCATATCCAACAACATAATATCTAGTGTTTGGTAATTCCACAGATGAGAAAGACTGTGATGACTGCTTCAAGAATTTTCTCACGAACGTGCTCAAAGAGCGAGAGTTGTTTCTAATAAACGAGTTACAAATATAAAAACTTATTAATTTTTATAACATGTTTAAAAGTTTTAATTTTAATTAAATAAATTCTAATTAAAGTTTATATGATAAAATGACAATTAAGACCTTTTTTTTTAGTTTTCTTTCAGATATAAGAGAGCAAAAACATAAGATAAACTTGTAAAAAGTTCTTTTTAACAAATAAAGAAATTATGTATGGTTAAAGTTTAATTGGTAACAAAAACATAAAAAAAGTTATGACGGTACCTAACAACTCCATTAAAACTTACACTTTCTTATATACTATTTAAAGCTACTCTCTAAAAGCTTGAAAATATATTTTTAAATGATTCAATATTTACTACACACAGAATTTTATAAATTTATGTAATTTAGTTTACAATTTTAAAGTGTACTCATTTACAAACAAAATAACTTAATTATAAATTTTCAAAACTTATAAAAAAGTCAACAGTAAAACTGTTAATAATTTTATAATTTAAAAAAAAAACTTTAGACAGCTGGCTTCTTGAAGGACAAGTACAACGTCAACTGATCCAGTTTCGGCCTTAGTTGATTCTCCAACTGCAAGCGACATTCCTGTAGATTCATCAATACACCTCAAGCAGTCGTTTGGCACAGCAATATCCACGCCTTGCAACTTACAAGTGAGCTGGTAGGCCTTAGCAACGTTGCACATCTGGGCAGCTTCGACATGGCACATTTCTTCAAAGGCAGCTGCAGAAACAACAGGGAAGCAAGACACAAATGGAGATGTCATAGAAGTAAAGAGTGATGAGCAAGCACTTGATGGTTCCGAAGTGTACCTCACCGTGCTAGCAGACATGCACATTGACGATGTAACCTGTTTACGTTGTAGTATTTTAGTTTTTTGTTAGTAAATATTTACATAATTTTGGAAGTATATATACGTATATGTAATTCTTACACGTTTTAACTACTTATTTAAAAAAAAAATTATAAGTGTCTATAAATTTTCAAAGTTTTTGCTGCTCTTTCTCATACAGGAGTCGATAAATTACGGCCCACAAAAATGCTTTTGTTTTAAATTGGATGTTGTCCATAAAAGGTAAAACTGCGGCTTATGAACATGCAAATTTTGCCTGACAAGGAAAACTTTTAAACTTTCAATAGATGTTTTGAGTTTTTAAATGAGGGCAAATGAAATGTTTCACGGGAAACTCAAAACTACGTACATTAGACATTTTTGGTACATTAGATGTTTTTGGTATTTTATGAAGAGTAAAAACTAAAACTACAAATGTGTTTCGCGACCACTAAGTGTCTTGCGATCCCTGTTCTAATAGAAAAATAAGTTTTAATATAAAAAAAAAACGTATTATTTTACCTCCCAAGATTTTGCAAAGTCTTCTGCATTTGTCTTTAGTTCACCGACAGGACTAATAAAATCAAAAGCTGGCTCGTTATCGAAGACACCAAGAAGACCTCCAGTTGAAGCAAAGTAAAACGGATCGATTTCAAGAGAAAGCAAACTAGTTTGTATATCGTACTTTACGTTTATATAATAATGGAAAGATACTTTGATTATGCTATCACTTTGTACAACGATCTGAAAGATTAAATATTTCTTTATAAGTCATTATTAATATAAAGTTTAAGCAATTTTGGTGTAAAAGTGTAATTAAAAAAAATGTTGTAAATTCTATTTATTTTTGCTTAAATCAAAGCTTAATCTTAAAAAATATATTTAAGTATATGTTTGCGTTTCATATTCAAATAAAATAGATATTTTTGTCAATTTGTTTGAATTACTTACGAGTCCATTACTTAAAACAAAGGGAAGAACAATGTTTTGGTTGTTGTACGCTACATTTCCATCAGAGGTAATAATAACACTTTCACTTCCAATTCTAACATCGTAGGACGGTGTATCTTTTTTGTAGTTAATAAGGATGGTAAAAAGTCCATTACTACCATCAGTTGCTAGTATGTGGCTACTTTCACAATCACTTTTAAAATAAAAGTGACAACCATCGAAAGTACGGAAGTTCTTGAAGTCCGATACAAATGCTCGTCCCTAATAAAATATAAAATTAGTATGAAAAAGCTTAAGTTTTGTAAGTTAATTTTGATTTATTCTTGAGATTTAAAAGAAAAAATGAACCTTTTTCGGAGGAATATGGTCAGTAATTGGCAAGCTTAAGAAAGCTTTAGCTTTGTAGTAGCTGTCAGAGAAAAACTGTGCATAAGAAAACAACTTGTTGAATTGACTGCTTATTGTTTTGTCTTGTGTCCAATATTTCAAGTTTGAATCCGAAGGACTAGGACGACTCAAAAGTTCGATGTTTGTTATCTGTGTTGAGATCAGACTTTTTTATTATCGGTACAGACAGTTTGAAAAAAAAGATTAATGAAACTTATTATAGCAAGAATTTAATTTTTTTGCAAAATTTTTATAAATCGATTCATATTTTAATAAAATTTAAAATAAGTATTCAATTAAAAATTAACTATGGAAAAAAATAAAACAATCTTACTTTCATAAAAAGTGAAATTGTTATAAAAACATCGTCATCTGTTACAACCACCAAGTCTTCCAGTGATTTAACAATTAATTCAAATTCATTGCTGATTGAACTTGTTACATAATCACTTAACGTTAATAATCTGTCTTCAAGTATTTGATTAAATGCATCACCAGAATCTAAGTAATCAAAAGCCAATTTAAACGCTTTTAGCTTTTCTTTAACAACTTTCAAAATGCTAGTAACAAATTGAACTTTGTATTGTTGAAGATAACTATCCAAAGGTTTCTCAACATAACTATTAATAGCCTTGGTGTAACTTATAGCATCAATGATATTTTTCTTTTTAAGTTCGGTAAAACCAGATTCTGATTCTTTAAAACTATTTATAAAATTAAAGCATTTGTCGATTTGATATATAATATTTTCCCATAACAAAATAATTTTTTTCAAAAATATAAGAACACCTTCGTTAATCTCATCACTTTCAGAGACAAAGCTTGCAAAATACTGAAAGTTAACATACATATTCAAAGAAAAATTGTAAAGTTTTCTTATGAACAATTTAGAAAAATTTAAAAAACCAGGTTCTAATTTAAATTCAATGTTCAGAATCTCGTTTTTTTTAAAGCTAATATTCATTCCGGCGATTAAAAATTTGTCACTTGTTGAAGTATTAATTAGATTAAATATAACTTTGTTTTTAAGCACAACTATATCAAATGAAATAGACAGTTGGTGTCTTCCAAAACCTATTGAAACCGTTCGGTTTTCATTGTTGTAAACAGCGTTTAATTGCCAATTTTCAATCCCTAGTTGATGCAACATTGCCAGTGAAGTTTTAAACCCCTTTTCTTGTTCGTCGTTCACAACTGTAAAAAAGAGCTCAAGCTCAGTTTTAGTCTTGGGAATGCTTACTCTTACGTGAAATGTAGTGCTATCGATGCTGCACGACACTTTCAAAGAAGAATACTCGCTGGAAGGGCTATCGGCAACAAACGAAAAGTTAACAGAACCTTCTGTCAAATCAAACGTTACATTACAAGGCTCTTGAACGAGCTCGTTGGTAAAAGCGACCACCACCGCGCTTTTCGTCCAAACCGACTTTACTACGTTACGTCTTGGCACTTGAAAACCGAAAACTTTTACGTTGTGCGGGTGCGTGAGCTCAACTGTTTGGAAATATTCACGGCCACGAGAGTCATAACTGTCGTTGTAAACGAGTTTGTATAAATCCTGCTCGTCTACAGTTAGAATAAACTCGTTCGGCTCTAAATACCGTGTTGATAGTTTCAATGAAAAAGAACTGCAATTAAAAGTTCTCGGCAGCAGCCCCGTTTGACTAATCAGACTGATCGTGTAGTTGTAACTGTCACTTTTCATAACAAATACTAGAGCTGGAATGCGATTTAGGTGTAGAGATGTTTTAGTCTCCCATAGGTCTTCATTGTATGCAAATGTATTCTCAAAGCTCATGTGAAATGGTTCCCTATCGTTTTCTCTCGATAATCGGGTGAAGTCAAAGTTTGTTTTGTATCCTTCACTGTTTTGTTCCAAGTTAAACAAACCTTCAGCTTTATGACCGAATAATTCAAAGTTCTCGAGTAAAAGTTTTACTTCACAGTTTTCTGATACGAAAGTAGTGTTAAAGGAAATCAAGTGGTTAAAGTAATGTTTATCTTTTATTTCAAATTTAGAATTAATTTCACTTGAGTTACCTACGTAGTCAAAGTTATAAGAAATAGAACCAAGTTTGTGGTAATGAATATTTAGTTTATTTTTGTTATCGTCTTCTACACTAAAACTGAGATGAAACTTATTGTTTAAAGTTCCGTCAATTTCATTGTTAACTATAAACTTCAAACTTTTTTCTGTAGATTTAATACTTGCAGTGTACGTTTCGTTTAGTATTCCAAAATTGATTGCAACTTCGCTTCCATTTTCAATTTCCATCGAGAACAAAGATACAGCGCCACCGTAACTAAACATAATTCTACTAGGATGTAAGTACATTTCTAGATCAATACCGCAAAACTTTGTTTCTATAATTACTACAGATGAATTATCAGTAAAAAAAAGCTCAAAACTTAAAATTTTAGTTGTTATATTAACAAAAATAGAACATAAATCGTTTAAATCAGATTCGGAGAACCCGACTGAAAGTAAAATTGATTCATCGAAATTGTAAACATCTTTGTAAATGTTAATTGACCCGTTGGCGCTAGCTGACAAGGAAAAAATGTTAGGATCATGATGTTCTAATAATAAGTTGAAATTTAAGTTCCTGTTTATTCTTCCAAAAATTTGATAATCAACCTGATGTATCTCAAAATAAAAATAGTCTCTTACGTCCAATATGCAGTATGGTTTAGTGGAAAAAATACTAATTTCAGTTACTATTTTTTCATTTATATTTAACAGTATCAATGTCGAACGAGGAGCGTCGTTATACTTGAATTGTATTATTTCTGGTAAACGTAAGTCTGCGATAAAATCAGGATTTTTCACAACAACTTCAATTATACTATTTGTAATCTCAATACTAGAGGATAAAACCCTTCCAAATATTTCAAAATCTGCGTTTCCAGCAAAACCATCAAACATGTTAGAATAATTTATATTTACTTTTAGAAAATCTTCAGAAAAAGCATCAATTTTGCAAAATAATTCATAACCGTTTACATTTATCTTTTTAACTAAACGAGCTTCGAAATCAGCTCGGTTAATTGACCCAACAGCTTTATAACCATGGTCGATTGTGGACAATAAAACTTCAAAATTTAAAGTTCCTGGAACTTTTAAAATGCAAAGTAAGCCCCGATATTTAACGGGCTCGAGTTTAAAAAGAGTGTTTCCATTAAAGTCCAAGTTAACAAAAACATTCCCTGGTGTTAAATCAAATATGAAGTCAAAAGTTTTTAGGAACGGTAAGCCTAATGAGTTCTTAGCTAGTAACTTTATGCTTGGTGGTGTAACAATCATTTCAATTAAAGAAATCTGTCCGTTAATTTCTAAAGATGCATTTACAGCAAAAAAATCGTACTTGGAAATAAACATAGCAAAACTGAATTCAGCTTGGTTTCTTACTTCATTCGTAGAAAAAGGTTCATAGTCGGTGTACTTGACTTTAAGATCAACATCTACACTGGACAAACGAAAATTTTCTACAACTACTTCATACTTCAGTTTGCTGTTGATTATTGCCTGAAATTTTAACTTTTTAAGATAGGATACCGCTACTTCAATGCTCACCATTTTAGGGAGATTAAACATGCAGTGTATTCTTCGTTCAAGCTGGAAAGTCTCAAACTTGAAAATTTCCGTTTTGTTTATGTTGAAAACGATTAATATTTTTGATGATGACATTAAAAGCGATGAAGATAAAGTAAATCTGTCTGTTGATAAAAAAACTGAGCTATCAAAAGTTAAACGGCCTGGATCGAGAACTTTATGTTTATAAACTAGTTTTAGTTTCGACGGAAGTTTTGATGAATCTTGGAAAAAGTTTTGAGACAGTGAAAATTCAATTTTAAGCTCACCATCGTCATTTTCAGTTTGATACTCGATTTTAAAATCTCTGCCATCTGCGTTGAGGTAAATACCGGCTTCGTAAAAATCTAAATCTTTAAACAAGTTCACAACCATCTTTTCAGGAACATAATCTGTAAACAACGTCTGTTTGTGCTTATATACAATTTCAGTAAATTGAAAAACAGAATTTCCTTCATAGCTGAGTTCGACTTCAATATTTTCTTTTCTCTCACCCCATACACCAGTTGCAACAAGGTAAATTTCCCATGGTGATAACTGAAGTTTTCCTTCAATTCCCATTACAGTAGGGATTCCGTAATACTCTAAGATAAAAAAGTTATGTTCAGCTTTTAAAACAAGCTTTTTGGAAGCAGTTATGAAGTCAAAAGTTAGATAAAAACTCTTTCTTTCTTTGTTTTGTAATATAGTATCAAAAACGAAACTAGTTTGCGAAAATTCGACAGAAAAACTTTCAGGAACGTAGAAATATTGTAGGAAAGAAGCTTTATGTTCGAAAAAAGAGTAGAAAGAAATTTCGATTGGACTTATCGTATATGAAAAAACAATATGCTGGTTTTCGTTTCCGTCTGTCCAATTGATACTTACTGATTTATAAATAAGCTTAGCTTGGGAATCAGAGCTTGAAATATCTATGCTGAGATTAAAATTCTGTGGTAGCCAGTCAAGTTCAAAGTTATGCATTTCCCCGAACTGAAAGCTCGGCCCAATTAACTTATACAAGAGAAAAGCTTCAGCATTGTTAACATATGTAAAATTTATCATCCCAGGATATCTTCTTTTAACAGTCGTTACGATTTTCGCTAGACTTGAAAAGTCATAAAAGTAGTGTTTAACCAAGAACTCTAACTCAATTTGGACAAATGACGGAATCATCGAAAACGTTGAAGTTGCTGGATTATTAAGATCGTTTTCTAAAGTTATAATAAGTTTGCGGTTATCATCATACACCTCTGGTACTATTTTAAGTGAAAATGTAAACGTTTTTGAACCAATTCTTTTTAAAAACCCAGTAACTTTTGCAATTTCGTTTGAAACAAGTTCACTGCTAAAATAAAATGCTTGTTCATTGAACGAATACGCTATAAGCTCATTTTTAATTGTTATACCACTTGTTGATTTACTTTTAAGAAATAAATGTAAAACCAGTGTAACATGATCCAACTGTAGTGATGAGTTGATGTTGAAAGTGGAATCGTCAAAAGAATATATCAAACTAAAGCTGACATTTTTTTGAACGTTCATCACTTTCCAATCAGAAAAAAATTCACCCACTACTTTAACATAGCTAGGAAATTTACCATAAGTATATTTATCAATGTAGTGAAAGTGAACCGAGGTTTTTGCTTTGTTCAACATGAGTTTTGAGCTTATAAAAAGTTCATCAATTTTTGCGAAAAGTTGGTAAGTTTGGTCCTGATACTGCACTTTAAAATTAAACAAACCGAAACATCCATCTGCGTTTTCCAACGCAATTTGGCTGATATCAACGTCAATGCCTGCAATGACTTGGAAGTTTACAGTATTTTTTTGGTCTACCTTTATGGCTATTTTAGATTGAGGTATATCTGCACCGGCTAGTTTGTCTCCCTTAAGTGTAGCTTCACAATCACGAATACCGCGTTGGTTTTTACAATTTGTTTCAAACAAAACTGTTTCATTGTTTATTTCCAAATAAGATGAAAACTTCTTCTGGTGCAAGTCTTTAAGTGTTTCAGTTTCTAATGCAGCACTTAATGAAGCTGTTTTTGGAACAACGGGAAGTATAAAAGGTATTGGTATGTAAAAGTCATTGCTTAGAGTAGCAACAAACTTGTTATCACTTACTTCAATTATTGCTGAAATCTTTTTTTTATCGTAACTCATTTCGCTTTGGACTCCACTAGAAGTTTTCGAAAACATGAAAAAAAAAAGTTCTTTAGTCGCACGAATTTTATAAGAAACCTTAATTTGGCCCGGTGTATTTGTAATTTGAATTAAATAGTCTCCATCATCAACCGTGTACATGTTATCATTTATTGAAAGAATAATACTGTTTTCTTTGGTTATGAGGACAGTTAACATTTGATTTAGAAAAAACACCATTTTTTTGTCAATGTTGTCATTATTTTCATCATATAAAAGTGAAACTTGAATAATATTTTGACTGTCCTGCTCGTAAAAGGAGTCGAAGCTCATATTCGAATCCTTCTTACTGTAAACTATCTTAGCATGAATATTTCGAAAGAAGGGTGATGCATTAGTATTAATTGAAAGGCCAGTTTCAAAATTTAAGTTTTTATTATCTTTGAAGTTTTTGCTGTGGGAAGTGACTAGTTCAAAAAACTTACTTTTGTTCCATTGATCGGCAAACTCAACCTTTGTTTTAAAGCGAATGCTTTTTGGTAAAATTTCTACCTCAAAATTAGCTGAGTAAGTATTACCTAAAGCCATAAAAACTATTTCACTTCCAATTGTTAAATACGGAACTGTTTCTTTTAAAATAAAATTTAATATAACTGGATGTTTTAAAAATTTAGACCTCAATTCATTTGTACTTGAAATGTTGCTATAGATGAACGAAATTGCTTGTACTGAACGAAAGTAAAAAACGGTTTCGTTACCTCCTTTCACTCGAATTTCAACGGCTTTTTTGCTGACAAGGTTTTGTATTTGGGCGTTGGTGTCAAACTGCATGCCGCGACCGCCATCCAGTTTACCCGAAACTCTGTACACGCCTGCAGCCGTCTGCTGAATGTCGTTGATGAGCTTCAGCTTCAACCAGGGCGTCGGGATGAGAAGAACCATCGACTTGTGCAGCAGGCCGTTTTCCTCGGTGCTATCTTGGAACAACACTTTCAAGTAATCGTCGTTGTCGACTGAGAGACTCACCAGCACTTTCATCGGGTCGAAAGCGAACTTCCAACTAAACAGTTTTTCAAACTTCAGCTCACTTATTTGCAGTTGAAGTTCACCGCTTGACGATGTCTGCGAGTTTGAGGATCCTTTAGTAGTATAAACATTTCGGAGTTTTACATACTTATCGTTGTTCTTTTCCAACGCATTTTCTCCGTACGCAAAAGATATTTCAAATTGACTAGTTTCGTTTGTGCTTGTGCAGCTATTATCAAAAACGGCGTTAATGCTTGGATACTGAGAAGAATAAAATTTCATAAAAAATGCTTGTTGTTCATCAGTAATGCTTCTTCTTAGCACATATTTTATACTGAAAAAAAAGTTAAAGTTAATGTTTTAAAATTAAAGCATCTTCCAAAATTAAAACTTTGCATCATAAATTTTATTAATATAAAACCTTTCTTCCTTATTTCCCATTGTTGAGTAGTCAATAGTAGTCTTCCAGTTGTCTGGATCATTCGTACCATAAATACTAACAGACGCATTATTTTTGTAGACTTTTGGAATTAAAACTAATACATCTCCTTTTACGTGAAATTGGTTAGCTCTTCTTATGTATGACAAATCAGTGAAATGATCTGAAAATGTTTTTAAAACAACCAAATATATCGTATAAAAAAGATGAGAAGAAAAGTTTGACGTTTACTTAACAACAACTATTGCTTGACAAACATTTAAATTCAATAGGTTCGTCCAAGAAACCAACGAAAGATGATTCAAGTAATATTTTTTGCGATTTCTTGTAAAATCTTTCAAAACAAACTTTAATACTTTTACCGGACCATGTTGAAATAGTCGAATTTAATCTAAAACTTGGTATTTCATCGAGTTTACCATCGTCAAAAGTAGTCTAAATAATTTAATTTGCATTGGTTTAAAATAATTTTAATAAACTTGTTTTATTAATAACAAAAAAATAAGTATATACTGCACTAAATTATTTCCAACTAAATTTAAATATAACATTAAGTTAACTAACTCTCATTAACTGTTGCTTAGTTCCATTGTTGTTCATGTTAACGACAACTTCATGACTGTTTCCAACTTTGTTGTACTGCGCGCTAAGCTCCTGGCTGAAAGTTTCTCTTCTTTCCCGCGGATACGTGATAGATGACGTAAGTATTCCTTCGTCTTTGTTCATCTCAAACCTCATCTGATGACGTAAGTTACTGTACTCGTCTGACGTATCAAACACGATGCCTCCCATCAAGTAGGCGGGCACGACGCTGTCTTCGTCAGCGACGTAGTCGTAGCTCATGTCCAAAGAGTAGTATTCGCGATCAGGTGCGGTATTAAAAAACGCTTCGTAAAAAGCCACACCGCTTTGGGGAAATAATGAGCTTTCTGAAGATTTCAACTCACAAATTTCTTGACCGAGGAAAAGATTGAAGCAGTTTCGTTCCACGCCGTCTTGTTTCACGTCATCAAAGTGCTTTTGGACTGTCTTTAGCTTGTGGGATCTCTTAAAAACAGGCTCGTGGTGTTCGGGCACTCCTAGTTTCACGGAAAATTTCGAACTCGTCATTTCAGTGACTCCAGAAAGCTTCCACGAGTTGAGAGCGCTAGATTCGGTTTGAACTCCTGTGGTTGTGATATGAGAATCAACCGTCATTTCCGCATTGAAAACGACTGATGCTCTCGGATAGAACTCTGCGCCGAATGATAGCTTGCCATCAGATAAAGCAGCGAAGTCTACTTTACCAGTTCCATGAAAAGAAAGGTTGGCCGTTCCATTAACTGCCATTCTTAATGGCAGACCGACCATTGTTGGTAAAGTAACATCTGTGGTGACTAACATCATATTTTTATGGTATCCAAACTCACGGCCGTGAATGAGATGCTCAAGTTTTAGGAAAGAATCAAAAGGATTAAACTCGAAATTTGTTTGTTGATAAAAGTTAGGATTTTTAGTGTTTCCGTACTTCATTTCATTTCCAAACATTCTCATGTACCAGGAAGCGCTGAACTGATCCTTTTGTACGTTTGACTTGTATTTTTTGTTGGTTGCAGCAATGTTCGAGTCAGAAGCAAGACTCTTTATTTCGTCATCTGCTTCGGCATTCTCATCTTCTTCCTCAGGCTCGCTGGAGCCGAATATTTTACCGATTCCAGTGTCTGGTTGCAAAATTTTTTCTTTCATAATATCTTGTAGAATGTTCTCCACTCCTTCAACACGACCTCCGAATTCGAAAATGTTCACAGCTTGCCCGAACAGTTCAAGAGTTAGGTTTAGGGACGCGGCTCTTGGAACAAATGACTTTGGTGAAAAAACTATGTTGGCATCACCATTAACACCAGCATTGAGTACTTCCGAAAAGTAAGACACTTCATAATTGTGAGAGTATTTTGTTGGATCAAGATAATTAAGTTTCATAAACTCAGCTTCAACTAGATACGGTTTAAGATAATTTTTAAGTGGATCGCTTGAAGAGATAAGATTTCTTATGTGGGTTGATACAAAACTAGACATTTGCAAGCTAGGCTCATCATCCATCATTACAATGAGATTTGACATAAAGTTTGCAGTCGGGCACTTCATGCTGGTTAAGTATGCGTTTATGCGGATCTCTGAATCTTGGTTAGAATCAAAAACGAGATTTTCAAAAAACTTAGTGGATCCACAAGGCATTCTTCTCAGAGCTTGGATGGCAGCAACCCTTGTTTCGACGTCGTTACGGTCTTCGGTTGCACAGGATGCAACAGTACTGACAGAGTTTGCGGTACCAGCGTTACCAATAGCTCTCAATGCAAGGATTATTTCTTGCTTTCGTTGGTCGTTAGGTGTGAAGCAGTTGTTACCCAGCTTCTTTTCAAAAAAGCTCAGGGCATCGTTTACTGAGGTTTGTCTAATACAACTTTTTTGTGAGTTGCAGATTCCGTAAATAACTGATCCAGTTGTCAAGTATGATTCTTCCTTCAATCTACCAGATTTCAACACGTCCTAAATTTAAAAAATAATTCATTAAATATGTTATGTATGTTTAAAATTTCTTGAAAGATAATTACTTACTATAGTAAACTTATTTTTAAATTCAAATAGAATTAGCAAGTTTTATAAAGATCAGAAATCGCTTTAAAAGTGCAATGACTAACTACGAGTCCTTCCAACATTTTAGGTGTTGGGTTTGAAACCAAGTTGATGCTAATAAGCCAGTCAAGGGAAGCTGAATCGTCCAATACGCCTTGAGCAATCAGTTTCGCACCAAACTGCACACATCCTTCTTCGCCGCAGTACTTGAGTGCATCCGTGAATACGTTCCTGATGAAAACAAAACTCTTTTAAATTGTGTTTTCTTTAATTGTATAACTAGCTCTAGTTTGTGTTTTTAATTAAGCTAGCGTATCTTAGAATATGTGTAAATGTTTTTTGTGTGCACATTTTAAAATTTTACGAAATCCTGACAAGTGTGAAATAGTCAAGGCTAATAAGAACAAAAACCTTAAAAAAATTACTAACAACTTATTACAGCATAAACTTTTATATATATGTATACTTAATTCGTTATAAAAAAGATAATTACTGCAAATTGAATAAAGCAGCTACTATAAAAAAAACTAGCTAAAATATGTTTATTAAAATAGGTTTTAAATTTTAAATAATTTCTAAATGGGTTTACAAGTAAATAAAATAAAATAAAAACTTTCAAAGTTAACAAATAAACTCAAACTTAATTTCATCATTGTTAGTTGGACACACTCCTTCCAGTGATTCGTACGCTTGAGTGACTGCCGCGACATCCAATTGTCTCAAGTGGTGTACCATCTGACTGAAGCTTCTACTCATCATGGTGTAATCGTGGTAGGTATCATTCATGTAATCGCACATTTCAGAGAGATAGTGCCTTATTTGAGAAATGTCACTGAGCCTTTCAGATGTAGATTCTTTATTGAAAACCAAATTACTTTGACGCGTTTTATACCCATTGGCTGTAGTATTGAAAATAAATTGAAGTTAAAATTGTTTAGACATAGATTATAAATCGAATTTTCTAGCAGCTTAGAACAAAAAAAAAAAACTTTTTATACTTAATAATTTGAAAATCTTAACAGTCTTAAGTAAGAAAAAAAATGTTAAAAGATAAAAGTTTTACAAACTATTGTTAGACATGATTGGTTCTCTATCAACAAATTCAACTGTTTTAGTAGCACTAGTTCTAGCTCCGTTTTGTTCTGAGCTAAAAGGACGGAACATGTGCTCTTCATGACAGTTTACTTCAGTAATGACGTCATTCTTGATTGTTTGAACACACCTTTGTTCTTGGTGCATGAGACGCTGACGTTCCTAAAAATATATCGATTTTGATGAACATTGATAAATTTATAAACAGTATTTAAGTTAATGGCGTTACAAAGAAAATTTAAAACAAGTTACAAAAAATAATTGCTTAATTTTTACTTTAAAATTTTAACAAAGCTATAAAACTTTTATTTTACTGATAACGCTCAAAAATAAACTGTTTAATTTTAAATTTAGAAAAATTATAAAAAAGCATACTGAATCGCTGTCGTAGGAAGTAAATTGAGAAAATAGCAGCATTTTACTCTGTTCTTGGCAAGTTTCAAATTGTTTAGTTTTAGTTACTTCCCTTGTGTTGGAATCCAAATAGCTAACATCATAACTAGTCAAACATTCACCAATGATATCAGTCTGAATTTTTAATTTGTCATTAATGTATAAAAGTACTACTTTACTGTCTTTAATTTTTATGTAAAAAGTTTCATTCTATCATTTTTCAATTGTGATTTTTAGATGCTTACAAAGTTCTTTAACATCAGTAAATTTAAAATGATTTATCAAAATAATGATTTTATGTTAAATCGCGTACTTTGCTTTACATTACTTTCTAATAAGTAAATACAAAAATATGGAAAACAAAAAAAGTCTAAAATAAAACTAAGTACTTTTAATTGTAAACTCACTTCTTTGTACATTCCAGAATCATGGGACGAAGAACTCTGTAAGGAGGACAAGATACCCTTCTTAATGTTCAGTGCCCACTCTGGGTCCTCGTTGGACGCACAAAGCTTACCAATTTTGCCATCATTGAAAGCATAGTTTAGAGACTCAGACATCAATGTCGTCGCCCAATCTCTATAGTCCAAATATTGCTGATCTGGATTGGTCATGTTTATTTGCGTTATCTATGAAAAATGTAAAGTTTGAACATCTTGATTCCAACAGTCTTTTAAATATATATTTATTAACTTACGCGCAATGTATGCTCACAAGGACTTATTATGTCCAACGCACACTTGGCTTGGATTGTTACTTCACTGAGTTCATTGAAATTTTCTTTTGATTGAAAAAACGATGATTGAACATTTGCTCTGTAGTTGTAGTTGTAGGTGTAGCCAACTTCGTAGTTAAAGTTTGAACTCAATGTTTCTAGAAGTGTTTGGTTGATTGGAGTGTAAAGTATATACACGGTTAAAATAGTATATGAAATAGTATATGAGTGTTATGTAATGATATAAATATGTGTGTAGTTAAAACATTATTAATAATATTATTAGTGGCATACACACTTAAATATTTAGAAAACACCTTAGATTTATGTTTTATTTACATTTTAGATAAAACTTATTTCTTCGTGCTCATTTTTCATTTTATTTCATCACACTTATGATAATTTTGTCTGTAGTTTTTTCAATAATAAGTATGTACTTATTTATTAATCTTTGCAAGCAGTGTTTTTTAAGTATTTACTCACTGCAACAATTTAGCTGCATAAATGCATTTTGAACTCCAAACCTTTAAAATCACTATCAAACTCTTTTGATTTCAAGTTTATCAGCTTGGAAGTTCAAACATAAAAAAAACTAGAAACTTGACAACTATTGGATAAAGTCACTCACACTAAAGTCGTTTGTTATCAACTATTTTCTAATATAGATTTTTTATTCAAATTAGTATAAATAATTTACGTGTAAACCTTGTTTATTTTCATCATTTTTAATCTTTTTCATAACTCTGATAAGCAGTGATATTTAGGTGACTTTTTTTTGTAGTGTATATATTTGTGGATATGATTTAAAAAGAAATTAAAAACTAACCTGGACAAGTAATTTCGCACGTTTTGTCCAGTGACTCTGTTGTTTGTTTGTTATTTTGAAAACATAAAAAAATATTTAACATTAGTCTCAAATCAAAAAATATTTTAGCTTAAAACTAAAAGTAAATGTACAAATACGATTTTTAAAAATAGAGGAGCAAAGTTAAACAAAACTTTACAATAAAAAAAAATGTTTCATTAAAATCTGCGTTGGTAAAGTTTCTATAAAGCTCTGACTTTTAAAAGTATAATTATTTTCAAAGGAAATTAAAAAATACTTAAATTTAGCAAACACAAAAAAAAACTAAAGCAAAATATATCGAATAAAAGATATCTATATCAATTGTAGTTTTTCAAATCTTTGCAATATACTTCGAATAAGTGTTATCTACATTAATTGTAATTTTTCTCAAATCTATGCAAAGAACTTAACTATAAGCTAATATTAATCACACGCAAATAGTACTAAAAGTCAAGTAACATTTAGTAAAAAAGTACTTTTTTTAAATTTTATATTCAGTAGTCTAATCAAATTTTTATCTTTATACCTTTTTAAGTTTAAATTCTAACGGATAACGGATATTTTAAATGTTTGGCTTGGCTTATATACGGTATTTTGAAAACATAAAAAAACTAGAATTAAGTTTAGTAGATAGTTAGAAAGAAGTATTTTAAAAATTAGTTAAACTATCTTAAAACTTTTGACAAGCATGTAAAAAACATATTTTGCTTCTAATTTTACCAAGGCTAATGTGTATACACTTAAGTTCCTTATAATTCTAGCTTAAAATTTACAAACTTTTTTTATTTTTTTTATTTTAAATTTGTAAGAATATACATTAATTAGGTGACTTAGACTATCTTAGTTTAGTTATGTCTTAGTTTACTGTAACACTTACTTGTTTGTCCTTTACGTACTAACGCTTCCAAAAGGAGCAGGCTTATAGTCAAGGCGTATATTCTCATTCTTTTAGATTATTTTATTTTGAACCGAGTATACGTTTTAGCAAGCTCAATCTTATGAAAGCTAATAGCAACTGGTGCTCACAAAAACACTTTGTTCCTTATATACGATAAAAATGAACTTTGATACCAAACACAAATAAAAAAAGCTGTAACTTATCGGCTGTTGGTTTAACAAGAAATGCGTAGCAAAAGTTATGTAAACTGTCTGTGAGACTTTTTATTGTATTACTAATAAATAGTCTCAAGGGTGTCATTAGAGAAACTTAGGTGTAACAATTACTTTGAATTGAAATATAAAACTTCAAAATAATATTTTTCAAAAAAATACGCCTCAAGAATCATTAGGTTTTGATCTTACATCTATTACAGCTATTAATGTTGTTTTTAGGAACTCTTCATTACCAAATTACGAACTGGAAACATTTTAATAGAACTTAATCTTTGAATGTCTTTTATAGATTACCATTAATAAGCTTAACTAAACATAACTAAATAGCTATATATAATTAGACAAAAATGTAATATATAGAAACGTGAATATAGAAAGTCTTTTTACTACTAAAGCATTGAATACAATTAGAAAAAATTCAAAATAAGGCCGTTTTAATTTAAGTACTACGTTTCAAAGCTCAAAAAAAATTTTTTTTTTTTATGACTGAATTTTTTTTTAAACGTTTGCAGATAGGTTGCGATAACTGTAAATGTTATACATTATTAGGTTTTAGGTTAGTAGGTGAAAAATCAGAGTTAGTCTGTATGTTTTTAATATTTGTTTTAACAATAAATCAAAGTTATATTTGTAAAACCGATAAGTTAAAACATTAAAGATTTTAAATGTTTACATTGTCTGCTGCAATTCAAACCAACATTTAACAGTTTGTTTGCTTTTAATGGATATGAACTTTTACATACTTATATTAGTGATGATCAAGGTTACAAAAAGAAGTTTGAAAAAAGTTAAACGTAAAACCTAACACTTTTTAAAATGTTAAGTTTTTTTTTTAAATCTAGTTTAAAAAATTGGTCATTTTATTTAATAAAGTTTAAGTACTAAACGAAAAATTAGTAATGCTTCCGAATAACAGTTTGTATAATTACTTGAATCCATTTGTTTTTATAAGATTATCGCAAAATAATTGGTAAAGTTAAAAAAACTAAAATAAGTCTCGATAAAGTTGTTTCTTTATAATCTAAAGAGAATCTTACATTAAGTAAATACTCAAACTACTAAAAAATTAAAGTAAAAAAAAAACAAAACACAAAAAAAAACATTATACTAAATTGTAATTTAAAATAACAGCTTTACAACCCTTTCAAAAGAAACAAGCTAACAACGGTTTGATTAAGGGTCGATCACCGAGCTTTAAATTTAAATTAACAATGACTATTTTGTAATGTTGTAACTACCTTATACGACAAATATAAATATAGAGCCTAGGAAAAGCTGCTGTACATAATGACGAAAGTGAAGTTTGCTTTTTGTTTTGACTACGAGAAATAAAATATTAATTCAGATAATAAGTTAAGGATTTATGTGTTTTTAACACATTTTGAAAATAAACTTATACATTATAATGGATAAGATAAACAAGATCAGTTATCATCCTTTTTCTACTCCAAAAGCTTGCAAGTTTTAATATATTTTATTTACAGTAATAAAAACAGTTTTCATTTAAAATTTTACAACTTTTGTTGTTTTAATTTGATTTAAAAATATAAACAGGAGGTAATGTCACTAATACTGTAGTATTTGTTAAGCAAATGATTAATAGTTTGTTTGAAAAAATATTTCGAAATTGCTTAACAAGATCTACTTTATCTAACGCTAAACAAATTTGTACTGATTAGTTAATTTCCTGTAAAAAGGTTGAACTTTTGCTTATACATTAACACTACACACGTTTTGTCTGGCGCATGAAAATAATTAAAAATTAACTTGTTTGACAGATTCATTTAGTTCGAATACTTTTTTTTGCAAACTAAGTTTTAAATAAGCAATTTCCTTCCTATTTTAGTTTTTAACGTTAACAGACATCCTACAATTAAATATAACTAATACAGCAATGCATATTTATAGCTTTTGTTGGATTTACATGTTAGCCGTAATAAATAGATGCTTTTGACTTTGATTATCCCAATAGGTAGTCTAAATAGTTTTTGAAGTAACTGATTTTAAATTTCAATACAACTAGTTTTTGCGTTTAATGTATGGGTAGATTGTGTTTTACGAAGTTTTTTAAAAGATAACGAAATGTCTTCTTTTTAGATTCTTTTAACTTGGTTTTTTCTTGAAAACAAAAATCGATCTAGCCAATCAATTAAGTAAAACACTTTTGGCAGTAAAATTTTAAAAGTAATAAAAAAAAACTCAGAGAGACTACTTAAAACTAATTGTTACAGTTCTAACCAAAGTATTTTCCAAAATGAAAAAGAGCTTGGGTTGTTTGTTTAATTAAATATTTTTTACAATCAGATTACTATCAGTATTTATTTTAATTAAAATATTTAAAAAATATTTATATTAAAATGTTAAATAAAAATACAAAAAGCCTAATGTTTCTAGACAACTATATGCACTTAAACTGAAAAATATAATAATCGAGTAGAAATATTGATTGTCTTTATTTAGACTACATATGATGAAGAAATTTTAAAACCATTTCAACTTAAAAACTAGTTTTTAAACTTAGTGATAATCACATTTTATGTTTATTATACTTTTTAGTTTAAAGATCACACTTATAGTTGTTAGTTTATAGACAATTAAGAAGATTAATATAACTTCGATATTTTTATATTTAATTATCAAGACGTACTTTGGTCTATTTTTGACTATTAAAATGTTAAAATATTAGAGTTAATTTTTTGATTATTTTTTTTTGTCATAGTGAAACTTATACCAAATATTTTTTAGTAATATTTACAATCTTTTAATACTTAAATAGTGTTGTTTATTGGATAATAAAAATTACGCTCAAAAAGTTTTGTCCAAGGATCTGGTGTACGAAAAATAATCGAGTCGTGCACCAGAACAGTTTAATGTTATTTCCAGGACAGATAAAAATTATTTTTTCTTATTATTTGAAACGTTAGTTTCAAGTAAAAAAGTTTTATAAGAAATTTAATCTTAAGAGCGATGAATTATTCAATTAAATTTACAAAAAGCAGTAACTACAGTAATATTTTAGTTTTTCATATAATAGCACTTACTTGTGTTACTAGGGACTATAAAAGACTTAATTATTTTTATCCGTTATGCCATTATAACATAAATTATTACTCAATCTTGAGAAACACAAAGCAAGAAACATTATTTAATCGCTGTTAATAAATATTAGTTATAACATTAAAATACATCACCACTAATTTATTATGATTCTAGAACGTAAACGATGCTCCGTTAAAGTATAAATATATTTAACTTTGTTCTTTCGAAGTAAAAAAAAATTCTTTGAGCTTTATAACATAAAGTTTACCTAAAACATGCTTTACTTTCGTAGTACTTTATAAAAAAAATGAGACTACATTTGGTTATAATTTACTATAGATTGCTTAAAAACCGTGTATTTTGGAAATGTAGAACTTTGTTTGAATTAGTGTTTTAGTACCGAGCATGTTTGGTTTTCTTTATTTATTTTGTAAAGTTAGTTAGAAGTTTTTTTTTAAACAGCCTTTGTTTTGTTTAAAACTAAAACTTAACTTTTTGTTTATCCAACAAGACAGCTGTTTTTAAGTTGGTAAAGTAAAATATTTAACTTAAGTTAAAGAAATAATTGCATTTAGTAAATGATGTAAACAAGTTTCAATGTTAATTGTATGAATTTAACCATTTTGACATTTTTGCAATTTAAAACAACAAATAACAGTTTTAACTATGATCTGTTAAGAAAGTTATTAATTTTATTGAAGAACTTTACGTAAATCATAAAAGATATAAACAATTTTTGTAACTAGCATTCGTTTGTATTTAGTGGTATGTATGACCAAGAGGTTTTTTTATACATCAGGTTATGTAAAAAAAATTTTTTAGTGTCGGTTTTCTTTTTGTTTTTTCGTTTTCAATATGTATATATTTATAATTATTGTTTATTAAACGAAAAAAAAAGCGCTCAAAAGTTTGACCCAAGGACCTGGTGCACAACAAAACTTTCGGTTATTTAGTCATACACCAGGATAAAGTTTAATGTCATGTCCAGGACAGTACAATAAACTACAAACTATAATATAAAATAGTTCAAGTATAGTATTTTTTTTACCAGAGTAATTTTTAACAAATTTATGTTCAAACATTTAAAAAAGAAATAAACTTAATTTCTTTACACATCGTCTGTCTTGTAAGATATGCAATTTAAAAATTTTAAAGTTTTTATAATAAATACGTTTACACTTGACGGAACTAATAAAACAAATTATATAAAAACTACAAAAAAAATCATGTAATTTGCGCTTTAGAAAATGTGTATACTCCTTTTTCATAATATGTACAAAGCTCATGTAAAATAAAATATGAGTTTGTCAGTTGTTTCAAGTTTTGACATCCTTTTCTTCAATAACTTCGCTTCTGTAAAAAAAAGAATACTTTACACTAAGTAACACAGTTTAGTAAAATTGTTTAACTACAAAAAACATACTTTTATCATTTATTTTTGATTGAGAAAATATCAAAAACTAGTAGTAAAAAAATCTTGATGTTACTTAGTATCTATGCTACTCATCATAAATTTAGCTTTGTAATGATTAGTTAGTATCATTAAGTTACACTAAGACTGTTCAAAAATTTTTAATAACTTACAATTCTCCTCTGTAAAATTTTTCAGCTTCATTAAGAGTGGTCGGCAACTTTTTATCTTTTGTTTCTGGAAGAAAAAACGAAAGAAAGCCGGCTGCAAGTGCAAATATTCCAAATATTACCTAAAAGTTATTATTTTTATTTGAAGATTCTATTTGAGTTTTTTAATAAAAAAAAGGAGAATAAAAATACATGTATGTTGAGAAAAATAAGGAGAATTTATAACTTTAAAAAACTCAAGATTTCTCTGAATTTAGTTATGAAAAATAACTGGTATCTTAAAACTTTTTATCAAATTTTTTTTTTACTAGCTTTTATTTTAAGACAGCCAAATACTAAATCATTTAATTAAAACGTCGCAGATTAACACTTTAAATTTTCAAACAAACGCTAGTAAGCCAGGGTATGCTGTACTGGAGTTGCAGAGTGAAAGGTGTGGTAACTCCTCCTATTTTTGAGGCCATTGAAACCATTCCCATACCAGTACTTCTGATTGTTTTATAGACTAGTTATATATAGATTTATTTAGAATATTATTTTATTATTTTTTTGAACTATATAGTATTAAATTGAGTTTTCCAATCACAAAATTTTTTTTTTGTTTACAAACCAAAAAAGATTAGTTACGCACAAAATTCAGGGTTTGATTTATAAATACGGTTTCAAAAAAGCGTAAAATGTAATCGATAAACATTAAAAATAAAAAAGAGATGTTTGAACGATTACAGTAACTTTAAAGTATATAAAATATAAATATCTAACACAATGTACTCAGAATGAAATCTAAACCCTTACTCCTTAATCACTTTGATAAGAATAACTTTTGAAAAAGTCAGAATAAACAGAAGTTAATCTTTAGCCAATCAACTTAACAGTACTAACGAGCTCATCAGCAATATGTGGGAAAAATTACCTGACGCAAGTTGGATAAACTTCAGCACTGTAATTGTAAACTATTGCAAATGAACCGGATATTGCCATTTTGCCCAACAACGCAAATACTGTTGCTGCTGTAGAGAGTTCTGAAGAAAAGTTTATTGATAAAGTTCAACTTTAAAAGCACTGTTTAAAATTAATTTTTAATATTTTTACATAGTTTAAATGAGACAAATTAAAAAAAAAGAGTTTGGAGATATTAGAACGCTTATATACTTTTTACTTAACCAGTTTGGTTTGTTGAATATGCATTGTGAGATAAGTACTTTGAATAAGTATGGTCGAAAACTCAGTAATTTAAAAAAATGTTTTAGTTTGTAGAGATTTTAATTTAAATTTCATACTCATAACTTGATTATTGTTTAAAAATAAATGTATTTGATTCAAAAAATTATGTGAAAAACTTTTTCATTTTAAAAGACAAAGTTTATTTTTTAGTTTAATTTAAACTCTTTGGTCATGTTTAATAAAATTTAAAAACATTTATTATATAAAAAAATATTTCTTTCTTTAAGATTTGATTTTATTGACTTTATTTATTAAATAATAGTTTTTTACATTGCTTCAGAAAAACAAAACGTTTACAATGTACAAGTTGATGAAGTGTTAAATAAATCAATTTATTGTCTATATTTAAGAAACCATCGACGAAATTTTATCAGAGCCAAAGCCAGGAATTTCATGTGCCTTGAGACAAGGTCAAGTTAACAAAAAGTTTTGATCATACCACTTCGATCATCAGACCACAAGCTTTTTTGTAGACTGAGACCCGGGCTTCGTTTTATTGAATCTTGCATTTAGTCGTAATCAAAAAACTGGCGGACATAGATTTACAAATGATTTATCATATTTTACCATGTTTTATCATGTAAAAACGAAACTCGGATGTCAGTCTACCAAAATCATGTTGTCTGATAATGGAATAGGTTTGATCAAAACTACATATTTATCTATAATGTTTAATAACTTTGCAAAAAAAAAAGTTGTGTTTTTTTAGTTTTTTAGAATAATATTATTAACCCGTATACTTCGAGTTTTAATATGAAATCCACTAAAATGTTTTATTAAAGTGATTAGTCTGAACAATAAACATACTTTCAAATCTTTAAACTTATTTGTTTTAAAAATGATAAATGAAACATAAATCACAAAAAAGTCAGTGTTCAAAAAATTGATATTTTTATTTAAACAAGTTATATGGAAAATTTACTTTTCTTTGACAATTGTTCTTTTAACAAAAAAAACAACACGTCGTATAAAAGTTTTAATAGTACAAACATTAAATAATTTTACAAATTAAAAATATATCTGTCTTTGAAAATTAGCTATTAATCTATAACCAAAAGCAATGAGTTTCAACATACAATATATTTTATATATTTGAAAGTTTCAAAAACCAAAATTGAAAACCCTTAAAAAAAGCGTAAACTGCTTAGACACTCTTTTTTACTAGCTACACTGTTTTTCGATCAGAAACGCAACTTATTATTACTATCATCAATATAAATTTCTATTAATTTAGACAAAGCTTGTTTTAATTTTGTTAGGTTTTAACTAGCTAAAATGTATTTTTTGAATATATCATCAATTGTACACTTAGCTACTAATAAATCTACTTCCGTTGGTGTCAGAATAATGATTGAAAACTGTCGAAACCAGGCATGCGACTCCGCCAATGAGCAAGCTGTATCCTAAGACCTTTTTTCTACTGATTTTGTCAATAGTAAAAATTAGAACGATGTAGATTGCAAGCTCTACTAATCCTCCGAGAAAGTTGTTTAAAAAGGTCGAGCCTAAAAATAAGGTTATATATATTATAAGATGATACATTGAAAGTATAATTTAGATTAGTTTCAAATTGAACCTTTTAAAGTTTTAAGCGATGATGTTTCTATAAAAGTACCAAATTATGCGGTTTTAAAGTTTTACTTAAATATAGAGAACATTACTAGTAGAAACATTTGTAAAGTTATAAATCTTGAGAAAAGTTTTAAATGCGCATGGGGTAACACGAAAATTTCACTAAAGTATTATTAAATAGCTTGTGCATTTCACAAAATTACCTGCAAGAGCGCCAGAATTGAGGGACAGCCCGTAATAAACAAGTGATACTACAAACCAGTTGAACATCAAATTGACTGTAATCATCCTCATTTTCGGCCTTTTAAACAACTCATATTGAGAGAAGCTTTTGAAAATTTCGGAAGAGTCCTTTACAAATTACTTTTATTATTTAAGAAAATAATATTAACAACTGATATAACTTAAGATGTATTTTTACTGGACATTTAATTAAACCTTTCTACAGGTTGTAAGTAAACACTAAGTTGATATTTTAATAGTTTGTTGATTATACGAATATAGTTGTTATCACGTCAATTAAACCTTATTACTCTAATGGCTCAACAACCAGAAAACATGATAGTTTTGAAAACTTTTGTCAAACGAAATACACAAAATCTAAAACAGAAAGTGTCTCATTTTTCAAAAGGTATGAAAAGTTTATAAAGCAAAGCTACAAAGTAACTCTAAATTTAGCTAGTACAAAAATAGTAAGTTGTATCTAAAAATAGAAAGAATATATATATTTTTGATATGTAGTCGTACTCAATATCTATTGAGATAAAAACATTATTTAAAGTGCAATATAAGTAAATATGTAGTCGTTTAGTTCATTTTTTTATAAACTGAGGATTTGGTATATTAGTATAAAATTAATCTCATAAAAAAACAGCGCATACAAATTCTCCAATTTTTGTTAAAAGACTTTGTATTTTTTAGCTATAAATTGTTACTTTTAATTTTTCTCCACTATCAGCAGATCTTTCAAAAACTGATTTCGAAAATTCTTTTCCATTTTTCGATGCCAGTTGCTTACTAATTTTAATAGCTTTACTATTCTTGCTCTTGCTAAACAGCCATCTAAAATGGTAAAATATGTGCTAGAAAATTTAATCTTTAATTTATTACATTGTCAATCATTAATAATTTATGATTTATTAATTATATTGCTCATATATAATTAAGAAGTTTCATACTCTAGCTAAGAAGTTAAAACAAAAAAGCTTGTAATTTGTTTGTGTTTTATATGAGTTTTATTAAAATTCAAAAGATTTTTTTTCATTTCAAATGTAAAACCTTACCTTGGTGATTCAGGAACAAAATACCACATCAATATAAAAGGAACTGGTACAAATGAGATTGCAAGTTGCAGGTTTCTCCAATTTCGCCACTTGTATGCAAATCCGCTTAAACAGCTGTACCCGATGGCGAAACCCATGTTGAAAATAATGCCCATGACAGACCTCCATTTTTCACCACATATTTCCATCACTAAAATTAGTGCACATATAAGAATTTAATTGTTGTAAACTTGGCGCGAAAAACAAAACAAAGGTTTAAAGTTTAAAGACATTTATATAAATTTCGAAGACTCTATTGTTGTTTAGTTAATGACAGCGAAGTAGGTCATACTATTTCTATATACAATTTGCTCTTTAAAAAATATGTAATTTGAACTCGTATTTGAAACTATCTATAAGTTTCAGCCAAAACTCACATTCTTACCGAAAACAAAAGCTGCAATGTAACCAGTTGTCTGAAACAATGCTGTGACGAGTCTCAACGCAGCATACATGGCAACACTAGTTGAATAAGAAGTACCAATGCATGTCCCAACTAATGCAAGTTGAGTGACTAGCATAGCTGGACTCCTTCCGACCCTACAAGTTTTTGAGTTGAAAAAGAATCCCAAAAGTGTATTTTAAATATTAAGTTTTCTTGGTAAAATAGTTAAATGAGATAAGAGAACAAGAATTTACTCAGTAAATAGTTTAAAAACATTACAAAAGTGTTATTTATTGATAATTTAGTTCTAGTAGCTACATAAGTTTAGTTTAATTTTTTTTAAATTAATTTAGAAAACAATTTTTTTAGTGTTCGAAACTTAAATTAGATATGCATCATAAAAATCTTCACAAATAAGAATAAAAAGAGTTAAATGTTGTAAACTGTTTTAATTAATTCGTGTTTCGTTATAAAACTTACAAAGTTTTATATATGATTACAATTTTAACTCGTATCAAATAATATTAGAATAATAAAACTTAACTAAAACTTAACTATTAAATTAAGCTATTTCGTATTTGATATGTTAATTAGAAATAAATTAAATTAATTAATTACTTAATTTATCTAAAATTTGTCGATTAAAACGTTTTAGGTAGTTATTAAGAAAATTATAAGAAGTTTCTGATAGTAATTCTTATACTATTTATTTATTATTTATTATAAATATATTTTAAATACTTTTTTTTTAATTTATGTAAGATAATTATGTATTTCTTGCTTTTTATTTTACTTTTGTTTTTAATTTTTTTAAATTTATTCTGCCTTAATAGTTTATAACAAACTTCTAAGAATTGTTCAAATGAATAAAACTTGATAACAATTAAACTATCCGTTTAAATATACGATTTACTAAACAAGTTTCAACAAGTTTTCGTAAAATAATAGTTGAAGGAAAGTTTTGATTTAAATGTTTGTTTTATTGCGAAGTAAAGTACCACACTTAAACAGAAAAATGCTATTTAGCTAATTAAGAAGTAAACTAGTGTTATAATTAACCTATCAATGATGTTTCCTCCAATCAGGCCGCCAATCAATTCACCAACGAAAAACAAAGATGTTAGTAACGAAGCTAAAGTTGTTTTATCGCATACTAGTTCGAACTGTAAAACGATTCTATTTACTATGGATAAAAGAAATTTACTTGATAACTTTAAAATTTTATTATAAGTAGCTTCCTGAAAAAAGCGTTTGGTTTTATTAAACGTGTTAAGTTTTAACATAGTTAATTTTGCGTGATACAATTATTTTTTTTGTTACAACTTTTCGAATGGTTTATTTTTTAAAAATACGACAAGAATAAACTTTAAGAAACTTTATAAAAAAACCTTTATACCAATTTAAGTGTTTTTAAGCTAATGTTTTAAGCTGATTTGTAATAACATATACTGGCTACTATATTGAAAATCAAAAAAGATTTTGAATACTCGAAAGTACATTTCAGTAGAGTAAACATAAAAATTAAAATTCAAAGGAGGTAAATAAACAAAATCTTATAGTTTTTACCTCAGTAATAACAGTGCTTTGGTATACAGACTCATCAAACCACATTCCTTGATCGCACGAAATAGTAGAAGAAACATTTGTTGGTTGAATGCAACTGAGTGTAGTATCACAAGATGATAAATCATAGTTGTATCTACTACATTTATCATAATCCTGTTTATTAAGTTAAAAATATTGTTTTTTTTTATCTGTGCTTTGTTATACTCTAAAAATAGAGTTAAAAATAGAGTTAAAAGTATACCATATGATTATTTTTATTGTAAAATATTATCATAGTTTTTCTGTATTGGTTAAGAATTTTGATAATATAAGATTATATACTATAAAATTTATAAATTTTATCTCTGTGTAAATGGTTTTAAGTTAATAAAAAGTGATATTATAAAAATTAAAAGTAAAATCAGTTTGAAAAAAATTGGTTCGATAATATTCAATAACAAACTGTGCCTTTGTAAAACAGCAGCATCAAATATGCTTGTGAAACAAAAATATACAACAAACTAAAAAAAAATTTCAAGTTCATTTTTTATAACATTTTTAGATGATATTTTTTCAAAAATTTTTTTATTACTGCTAATAACTCGACAAAGTGTTTGAAGACAAAAATCAATTTAATCATAGTTAACTCAATTTAACTATGTGAGTCATACACACCATTAAAACTAACATAAGTTATTGAGTTTATAGGTAACAACTGCTCTTTTAAATTGTTTTCGGTGAGATTATAAACTTCTTTGTCGTCCAAAGGTGACAAATTACACCTGAATAAGTATTACAATTAATTAACGTTATACGAACATATGTTTGATATAAGTAATGAAAACTACGAACTACCTGTAACGTGGTGTAGCTTGAAGAAAAACTGGTGAAACTTCAATGAATCCTAGAGTTAAATATGTTATAAACATATACACAAAATAATGCAAAACTAATTTGATTAAATTAACAAGGTGTAACGGAGCTGACCTGATGGTATTGAAATCCAAAAAACAACCAAACATATAAACAGTTGGTACTTTTCTAAACCACCTATTTCTTTTAGAATGATATCAAAATCGTAAAATTTGTTTTCACTTTTCATTTCTGCTTGCTTTTGATTTCTACGTAGTTAGTATTTTCTTTTAATTATTTTAAATTTATACTGTTACTAATAGGCTCAACCTGTTCTAGATAAATTATACACTAATTTCTAAAAAAATCTGATCTATCTATATCATATAATTGAGTTTGAGAAAAGCAAACTTTTTTTCAGTTTAGTTTTATATATAAAATAATTTTATTTAATTAAAATGATAAAAATTAATAAAAAAACTACTCATTACTTTCAGAATACTACTTTTTTGTCAAAAATAAAATATCTATTTTGTTCTTTTTAAAAAATGGTTTCTGACTATGTATAAAATTAAGCTTATTTGCTTTTATTGCTTTTTGTTTTTATGCTTTGTTAAAAAAATATAAAATGTCGTTTACTAAACTTTTATTAAGATATATAATAAGAAAAATATAAAATGTAGATTGAAATCTTTTAAAAAACTAACAAAAAAAGGCAGTTTAAAAATTTTTAAATTTCAGTATAATCGTTTTAAGATTAGCATGTAAACTTAATGCTTTATAATTAAACTTTAAAGGAGTAAGACTGAAAAAAAAGCTTAAACAGCTAAACTCAATGTCGAAGTTTAAGTGAAGACCTATTTTTTCTACCCAATAATTTATGCATATAAATTCAAAGTTCAATAGATATCAAAAAAAAAAAGTTGTTTTTGTATACTGTATGTTTTAAAGTTTATGATTAAACAATTTTATCAAGGTCAGTTTTTGTTTAGTGTTTAAAAACAATGCTTTTGTGATTTACAGTAGTTCTAAAACTATTAAAAAAATTTTCTTTGTTTTTTGATTCGTGAATGTTTAAAAAAGGCGTTGCTTAAATTTCAAACTTTGATAATGACTTAAACATTTTTTATTGAAAATAAATGGTTACATGACAATTCAAATTTTAACAACTCAAATACTAAAAAAAAAAAAATAGACCATATCTCTAAAAGTATTCGTATTTAAATAAATAAATAAAGCAGTTGTACATCTGTTAAAGTTAAATTTTTGATAATAAAAGATATACTGAAAATAAAAACTATTAAAAAAAAAATTTTAAATTTATAAAAAATTAGCATATTTTTAAACTCATTTTAACCATATCTCTAAAAATTTTTTTTAAACTTGCAAAGAAAAAAAATGGTGAGTAGGTGTTAATTATGGCTACATATGTTAATCATTTTACATACTTTATATTACTTTTAGTAAATTTATCTAATAAGTTGTACCCATTTATGAAAAATTTTGAGAATTTGAATTGTCGTGCTCCCAAAATAAATAGCTTTAAACATCTACAAATTTATCGTTTTAATAATGCTGTTGTACTTTAATGTAAAAAATGTCATCTATATGCATAAGTCTAAATTTTAAAACATAGTTTGTAAAAAACTTATTAAAGTTTTGTATAGTATCGCGTTTTCAAAACAATTTAACTAGTTTGAAAACAATCAAACGATATATAAATTTAAAGTTAAATTTAAATTAAATTAAAATATTGCTAGTATAGCTCTACATATTCCTATAAATTTTATAGCTCTAAAGATAAACTTTAAATAATAAAAATGATAAAAAGGTTTAAGGTTTAACTTTTAAAACAAACTCTCTTTTAATAATTTATGTAAGTAGTTTTTTATAATCCTCTTAATTAAGTTACATTTAAGAAAAAAATGTTAAAATTGTTATTTTAATTTTTTAGTCTAAATGATAAGATTTTATAAATCAAATAAGAATTTGATTATTGTAACAATCATAATTAGTCGGTATGTCTTTATTTTACAGCAAAGTATTTAAACGTTTTAATATTGTATAATAATCAATGAAAAACTATTAGTATAAGAGTCGAGATTGGTCAGTTTTGTATGAATACACTTTTGCACGAACAGTCAATTTTGAACGGAGGGTCAACTTTGCACTAGTGAAACTTTTGCACTAGGGTTAAACTGTTAATGATAGTGATAATATACTGACCAAGAGTAAGGGTTAGGAATAAGAGTGATAGTAAAAAAAACAATAATAATAAAAAATACTGATTAGAAGTAAAGGTAACAGCGATAGTAAGAAACAAAAAAAAAAAACGACAAACAATTCAAACCGTGCTAAACTGTCAGCGGTGCAAAAGTGACCCCTCGTGCAAAACTCTCTTAATGCAAAAGTTTCGCTGTGTAAAAAAGTCCCTTTGTGCATTTCTGACACCTACCTACAAAAGTAATTTCTATATAAATTTTTGAAGTAATCTTATGTTGTAAAACTGTAAACATTTTAGTAATGATTTTGTAAATTCAAGTGTACTGACGATTGAAAAGTAACTTAAACAGATGTTTTTGAAACAGATACACTTTAAACTACTTGAAAAGAATAATCTATACGTACACTGTTTACATATTTAAGAAGGAATTTTGACAATAATTTCTTTATAAATGATCTAGAAAATAAGAGAATTTGCGATTTTTGCTGTTTAGTTTGCATGAAACAATGTTAATTTCCATGTAAAAATTCTGATAAAACTTAGTTTTAATTTTTGATATTTTTTTATACAGAATATATTTACTTTCATTGCAATAATAGTGCTAATTAATCTAACAACTATTTATTTTGTTTATATATACAAAACAATAGTTTAATATTAAAAAGTACTACATTACTTGTCCTTAAAAAAGTAGACTTGAAATTTTTTTATTCAGTTAATAAAACCTGATTAAGATTGCTATAAGGTCAATTTGCTCAACAAACTATAATTAAAACCTTAAAAGTACGTATATCTAAACGTTTTTGTGCTTCATGAAATAGCAATGTTTAAAAAGTTGCAAATTAATAAAATCTTTATGTTTCATTAATTTTGTTTTATATTTGAGGAATCTAAGTATTTCTATGTTTTTAATAAGTCTGTTCTAATATTTAAAAAATTTTTAGATATCATATAAGTTTACCTAGTTATCAAATTAAATATATTAATGCTAAAAACTTGTTGCATCTTTGTATGACTTTAAACGAAAAATTAAAACATAGTAAATTACAAGTATTTAAGTTTAGTAATATGACACGTAAAGTTTTCTTATATACTACTTTTAAAGTGTTGATTACGACCAAGTAAAATATAAGAATTAAACTGTCATTAATTATTTATTCAAAACAAGATGTGTCTTTATAACCTAGTGTGCTATATTTATTTATATTTGTTGAACAAATTAGAGTCAGATAACAAAAAAAAAAACTTACGGTTAACTACTTAATTGACCGTTATTATAGTTTTTTTCATGATTAATTTTTAGTTTTACTTTCGGAAAAATATAAGAAACAAGTGTTTTAATGTGTTTTACAACTTATCTTAACTCACTTATAATTTTATAATTTAAAATGTTAATAATTGTATTTAAAGATTATGTTGTTTTAGTTGTTCGAGTTATGTTATAAAAAAAATAGAGTTTACTTTTTTTGTTTGAAAGTATAAACTTATTGCTAAAAATATTTAGGAAATAAGTTTCTTAATTTTTAACGGCAACAACATCAAGATTTCTTCAAGGTTAACAAAACATAATAATAAAAGTTTTCTATGAAGTTTTTAATTGAAAAAAACATTGGAGATGACTTAATTGCTTGTAAAAAGTTTTTATGGTTTTGAAGTTTTGTGGTAAACTTTATAGGTGACATTTATTATTACTTTTTAACCATTAATAAGTTAAAAGCTCTTGTTGAAACGTTTTTTGCGCTTATAAAAATCAAAACAAACAATAAAAATTTAAAGACTTTTAAAACTTAAATGAACTTAACTTGAAAAATGTTTCAAGTTACAAGAGATGTTTGAATTCAACTAAAAGGTCAATTTGAAGTTAAATTTATAAAATAAAAAATATAAAGATAAGCAGGATCAGTTAGAATTTATATTCAACTTTATAATTCCTCAAACTTAAAACAGAATTACTAACAAAATGATAAGTTTAAAAAGGTTGTGTATGTTTTAGAAGAAACAAATTTTACTAATGAAAAATTCACTTTTGTAGTAACATATTTAAAAAAATTTAGTATTTAGTAGTAATATTACTTGTTAGATAGTTAGGTAATGTTTTACAAGTCGGAAAAAAATATTTGTTTATAAAAAACGTTTCAAAATTACTCTACAAAGTTTACTTTGTCTGTCGCTAAACAAATTTGTACTGATTAATTTAGTTTCTGTAAATAGGATGCACTTTTGCCTATATATGAACACCACACATTCTTTATCGAAAGCCAATTTATATTGAGGAACTTGTTTACAAACTTATGTTTTAATCTAAAAAATATCATATAAATTTAAAAACCTTACAAAGCAACGAATATTTAAAGTTTTATTGGCTGTACAAGTTTGCGTAATAAAGGGGGTTGTTTTGATATTTAAATTCCTTGCAGACCGCTTAAAGATTATTCTTAGCTAAATAGTCTTTGGAGGATTATAATGAATTTTTTTTTTACAGTATAAAGATTATTAGAAGAAGTATAAGTCTATGAAATTTATAATAAACTAATATTAAGTTAGCATGTAGATAATTTAAGAACTAAAAACTTAATTTAGTACGGAAATGTATACTTTGAAACAACATAACTTTGAACTATTTTGAAAGTGTCTAAAATAATTAAAGTTTTAATTCAAAGAGTTTGTACATATTGGTTATAATATTTTATTTATATGTTCTTATTTACAAATAATTTATTATAAACTTATTTCACAAGTACTAAATAAAAAAAACTTTAGTTTAAACTTTTTTTTTTGTTTTATATAAAATAAAAGATGTAGTACATACAAAAACACTACAGTTGTTCAATTAAAGCACAGTAAAAATAATTTTTAATATAATTTTAACATGTTTATAAACCTTTATTTAAAATTTAAAGAAAAATTTTTAACATCAATAAAGGCAATCTAATAGTATTATTTTTAAATAAAATAAAACATGAAAGGTTAAAAAAATCGAGGTTATCACATTTATCAATATTTGCTTTGTTATTGGCCGTGAATAGATCTCAAACAAGTTTAGTTTAAAAATATTATTTAGTGTATAAAAAAAATTATTTAGTTTTGATAAAATAATACTAATAAGTCACATTTTATTAAGATATACTTTGATAGAAATTTTTGAGATTTTATTTGTAAACTAAAAATTATAATCTTTTAAAACTTTTAAATAAGATGCTTTTTATATTTGTGAAACACATAAATTTCCTCAGTTTTACATAATTAGATTCAAAAAAAGTTTATTGAAACTATCTTTATTAAAAAAAATAAACAGTTAAAACTTTTTTATTTTTAAAGTTTGATACAACTAATTTTTGAAATATATTGAAAGATTTTGTAGTCATAGAGTTCTATACAAAATAAAAGGATATTTAACAAATTTAGTTTTTTTTGGAGATTTTTAGAACTAGGTTTCCCTTTAAAACAAACACTTTTAGTTATTTCAACTAAATAAAACATATCCCTAAAGTTCTAAAAGAAACAATACTAAAAAAAATAGTTAAAACAGTTATTCTAGAATGCTTATTTTGGACAACTTAAACTGAAGAAAAAGCATTTTGTAGTGTAACTTTTTTATTGCGAAAAGAGGTAGAAATTTTAAAACTATACCAAATTAAAACTTAGAAAAAATACAAATACTTAACTAGATTTTTTTATCTTACAAAATTAAAAAAACGATCTTTAAATTATATTTTAAAATTATTAGTCAAAGTAAAACTTGCACAAAATCAATTTTTGTACTTGTATCATTCCTTATGTACTTAAGCAACTATAGACTTTTTTATTTTTGTTTATTCAGCATGAAAGCAATATTTATGTTAATAAAGTAAAACTGTGAACTTTTAAGAATTAAAAAAAGCGTTGAATTTAGTTAATGATGTAAAATAAATGCATAAGGAGTTTTATTCATTTCTGAGGATAAACAGTAAGTCATAACATACGAAATCTGCTTATTTAACTAGTGTTAGTTAACATTAGTAATATGCAGCTCGATTACCGCGAGGTCTTTTTGTGCGTCATTTTGTTTGATCATTTTTTTGAGCGTCGATTTCTTTTTTGTGTTTAATTAACTATAAAATAATTAATATACATAATTCAAACATCGTTCTTTTTTATTAATTTTTTTTTAAACTATATACCGTTCAAGCTTTTTATCTTTTTTAATGAATTAAGTTTTCCTATGATTTATACGTCATATAGTATATACAATTAATAGCTTTTTAAAAACTTTATTAGAAAAAGTAAACTTCAACAAAATAAGAATCACGAAAAATAATCATGTAAAATGCGCTTTTAGATATTTTGAAGACACCTTTTGCATATTCGTACAAAACTCAAGTAAAAATAAAGTCTTTTTAAAGTTTGACTTCCTTTTCTTCAATAAGTTCGTGTCTAAAAATAAAATTAATGTATATGAATTAATATAACTTAACATGATTGTTCAATTGCGTTTCTGTGCTATCATTTTAACTATATCAAGTTGGTTCATAAATTTTCAAAATTAGTTTAAAAAAGCTCTTTGTTTTAAATACATCTTTAATAAACACCATTAGTTTAGCTTTGTTATATTAGTCAGTATTACTTGACCATTATTGTTCAGAATTTTTTATCAACTTAAATTTCTACTCTGTTAAATTTTTAAGTAAAACACCACTAATTTAGCTTTGTCATGTTATTCGTCAGTATATTTAAAAAAAAAATTTCAAATTATATAATAACTTACAATTCTCCTCTATAAAATTTTTCAGCTTCATCTAGAGTGGTTGGCATCTTTTTATCTTTTGTTTCTGGAAGAAAAAACGAAAGAAAGCCGGCTGCTAGTGCAAATATTCCAAATATTACCTAAATTTTTTTTTGACGAGCTTGATAAGTTATTGATAAGTACAAAAAGAAACTTTAAAGTTTTTAAATGAAATAACAAAATATATCAGTTTAGTACTTAAAAGATAATTTATTTTATTTAAAACTACTCAAACATCTTTATAAGTTTTTATTGTGATGAACTCTCATTTAACAACGTTTTTAAATTTAACCATATAACATACTTTCAACCCAAGACTTTCAAGTACTGATGCATTAAATTAAAATTTCGCAGATAAACATTTTAGATTTAATAAACAAACGCTAGTAAGCCAGGGTATGCTGTACTGGAGTTGCAGGGTGAAAGGGGTAGCAATACCTCCAATTCTTGAGGCCATTGAAACCACTCCCATACCAGTACTTCTGTTATTTATTTACACGAAAGATAGATACAATAATTAAAAAATTGGTAATAAACAGTACCTTCAATTGATTTTTGGTACAACATTTTTTTATAAGTTAGTTTAATTAATCAAGAGAGATAAACTGAAAACGAAATATAGTGTTGGTCTACAAGTGCGGTTTTAATTACATGTACCGTTTAGATTTCTTTTATATATAAAAATATAGTAGTTGTCAACTTTTGAACTGACAATTACAGTAATGACATCTATGTTTATATCTTCAACACATTTCATTTAGAGTTGATATCTTAATTACACTTTTTACCATCTTAAAAAAGGTAAGTTGAAAAATTGAAAAAGTCAGAATAAACAAAAATAAAACTTTCGCTAATCAACTTAACAGTACTAACGAGCTCATCAGCAATAGGTGGGAAAAATTACCTGACGCAAGTTGGATAAACTTCAGCACTGTAATTGTAAACTATTGCGAATGAACCGGATATTGCCATTTTTCCCATCAACGCAAAAACTGTTGCTGCTGTAGAGAGTTCTGAAGAAAAGTTTATTGATAAAAATTTTGTCAAAAATCTAATTTCTATATTGACTTGTAATAATCTAACATATTTGTTATATTAAAAGTTTTTAGAAAGGGTTAATTTATATTCTATATTAACAAAATTAAGTAAGTTTCACTTTACAAGTTTGTAATGATGAAATATGGATTTTAAGATAAGTACCTTAATAAACGTACTTAAAATTTTTGTAATTTAAAAATAGCATTAAGCTACAAAGGTTATCTTTTAACTTTTACATACATAACTAGATTATTTTTAATCAAAAGATATTATTAAACAAAAACTAGCTAAAACAACGTTTCTATCAATACTAAAGTAGTACTAAAGTTTGAGTAAAATGCTTAGAAATTTACTTCCAATAACTAAAAATACTGTTCAACAAGCAACATAGTTTTTTATTACTACTACCAAGAATATTTCAATAGCTTTAGATAAAGTATGCTTTAAAATAGCTAGTTGGTATGACTGGCTAAAATTTTTCGGTTGAGTTATCAACTGTGTTCTTAGCTACTAATAAATTTACTTTCGTTGGTGTCAGAATAATGGTTGCAGACTGTCGAAGCCAAGCAAGCAACTCCGCCAATAAGCAAACTATACCCTAGGGACTGTTTTCTACTAAACTTGTCAATAGTAAAAATTAGAACAATGTAGATTGCAAGCTCTACTACTCCTCCGAGAAAGTTATTCAAAAAAGTCGAGCCTGAAATTTAATTTAATTTTTTTTAATAAAAAGTAAAGAGATTAGAAATGTTACAACTTACTGAAATGTAATTTTTTATCAAGTTTAAAGCGCTGATAATTCTTCACAAATACCAAATTGTGCAGTTTTAAGTTTTACCTTAAAAATATAAAGTCACAAAAAAAAACTTTTGTAAAGTTAATATACTACATAGGTTTTTAAATGTGTATATGCTTTAACTTCATAAAATAGCTAACCATATTTTTAAACAGTTTAAGCATGTACTTATTGCATAAAGCTACCTGCAAGAGCGCCAGAATTGAGGGACAGCCCGTAATAAACGAGTGATACTACAAACCAGTTAAACATCAAATTGATTGTAATCATCCTCATTTTCGGTCTTTTGAAAAGCTCATATTGGGAATAGCTTTTGAATGTGTTCGAAGAAGCCTGTGGAAGTTATGCCTAACATTAAATGGTTTGATTTAAAATGAAAACACTCAACAGTTTACTTAACACGGAGTAAAAGCTTTGTTTAAGTTGTGTGTAAATGTTAAGCATATAGTTTATTAAGCCATTACTTTTTGGAACACAGTTGTGTTACAAGTCAATTAATGACTCACTAAACACAAAGCATGTTAGCCTTAATGCATTTATTAAAAGGAATCGAGTTACAACAATTTATAATTTTAAACAATTCTTACTTTCTAATTGTATAAACATGTTATTTAACTAGTATGAAGCAAAACTAAATTTAACTAGCTCAACTAGGTTTTATTAAACGTTTTTAATCTGTAGACTATTAATTTAAAAAGAGCTTAAGTTATTTTAAAATGTAGTTGTCTAGTGTATAATCTATTTTTATAAAACATATTTCTAGTAAATCAACATGACAAAGAATTACATAAAGAAAAAAAAAGCAAATGAATGCTTCAGTTTTAATTTTACTGAACTAATAGTTTTTACTTTTAACTTTTCACCACTATCAGCAGCTCTTTCAAAAACAGATTTTGAAAATTCTTTTCCATTTTTCGATGCCAGTTGCTTACTAATTTTAATTGCTTTGCCATTCTTGCTCTTGCTAAACAGCCACCTAAAAAATCATATATGTTTCAGAGTTAAATCTATCAAATAATATATTTTTATTCAACTTATATACATATATATTCTAGATTGCTTATCTAATACTAATATTAAAATTTTTGTACATTAGTTTATAAGTTAAAAAAAGTTATGTTTACCAATAGGTTTTTATTTATTATTTTGTTAGTTTAACTAGCCTTATAAAAAAACCTTACCTTGGTGATTCAGGAACAAAATACCACATCAATATAAAAGGAACTGGTACAAATGAGATTGCAAGTTGCAGGTTTCTCCAATTTCGCCACTTGTATGCGAATCCGCTTAAACAGCTGTATCCGATCGCAAAACCCATGTTGAAAATAATGCCCATGACAGACCTCCATTTCTCACCACATATTTCAATCACTAAAATTTTGGTACATTTGAGACGACAATTGTTCTAAGCTTGAAAAAAAAAGTTATAAACAAGTTTACATAAACTTATATATTTCTCTATATCCAAATAAATGTAAAAAAACACTTAAAAAAGTTATAACTAATTCAATTTAAATAAAGATGAGTTCTAGGTAAAAACCAAAACTTTTATGAAGTAAAAGAATAGAAAAAAAACATTTTAATACTATAGTTATATTATAATGAACTACAGTACCTTATTCTAAAAAGTGTATAACTACAAACTGTATTTGAAACTCAATAAAATTTCGATTAAAGTTTAATTCTAACCGAAAACAAAAGCTGCAATGTAACCAGTTGTCTGAAACAATGCTGTGACGAGTCTCAATGCAGCATACATGGTTACACTTGTTGAATACGAAGTACCAATACATATCCCAACTAATGCTATTTGAGTAACTAGCATAACTGGACTTCTTCCGACCCTACAAGTTTTAAATTGAATAAAAAATCTAAGCAGTTAGAAGTATAAAAATTATAATAAAATAAATTCTTTCAAAACTACTTTTGTTGTTAAGTCTAGTATAAAAGTTTAACTTGTTTACGACAGTTTAGTCTTGATTCTAAATTGATTTTTACAAATAATGATACTTTTAATTTATTATAGAACTTTACGATACGAAAATGTATAAAAACTAAAGAAAAAATTGTGTAACATATATAAAATTGCTTTGATTTATTTGTATTTACTTTCTATTGTTACAATAGTTAGTTTAATAAAAGTTAAAACTTAAATGCATTTTAGATAGTAACAATACAGTTTGATTACTACAAATTTCGTTTTAAATTTTCCGGTTTAACAGTTTTTTTTTGTACTTCTCTTTTTTAAACAAATAGTTTGTAAAGTAAAATTATTAAAAAGATTTAAATATTAAATACCTAATTCAATTTATTTGTTTAAACTTTTGTCTACATAAAATTTTTAGGTCGTTAGTAAGTCATATTATTTTAAACATCGAACGATTTAAAGATAAACTATGTGGTTCTGAAATAATTTTGACTTTTAGTCTTTTGTTTTTCAGAAATATACTTTAGTTTTAAGAATTTTACTCTGTAATCGTAATTTGTAATTATTTTAAAAATATTTAAAATGGGTAGAAGTTAATTAAATTTGAATTATGTGTTAAAGTATGTGTTTTACTAAACAACTTTTGACAAACTTTCATTAATGACATTGACGTTAAAAATTCTATTGACGAAAAGTGTTATTGAATTATATACTTACTTAATCTATTTTTTTAATTTTTGTGAATTACTATGTTTAAAACAAAAAGTTACATAGCTGGTTAAAAGCTAAACAAACTTATTATCTAACCTATCAATTATGTTTCCTCCAAACAGCGAACCGACCAGTTTTCCAACAAAAAACAAAGAGGTAAGTAACGAAGCTATAGTTGTTTTATCACATACTAGTCCAAACTGTAAAAAATTTCTACATGCATGTTTGTAAAAAGTATAACTATTTTAAATATAATTTTTATTCTTAACAAAAATCAAAGTTTAGAAACAGCGCTCAAAAAGTTTTGTTTGTGGACCTGGTGTACAAAAAAACTTTCGGTTATTGAGTCGTACACCACCGTACATAGCCGTCTTAGAAATATTTTTGTTCTTCAATAAACGTGTTATTTTCAACAGTTTGATTAAAAGTTTATATATTATTATTTTATAAAAAAAAATATAGTTTATTGAACGTCAAAAAAAAAACCTTTTTAAATTTATGGTCATAGGACCTGGTGCATATAGAACATTTCGATTATCGATTGAATTTGTAAAATAACTGATGAGAGATACATTAAACAACTTAAAAAAACGTTAATCTTAATTTGTTCAAACATTAAGCTAAACTGTTTGACTTATTACTCTTATTGTTTCTTTATAACATGGTTGGCTATTATAATTAAAGTAAATACTCGCAACTTCTTTTGAGTTGACTAGGTACAAAAAATTAAAGTAGGTAATAAACGAATCTCCCTAACTCTTACCTCAGTAATAACAGTGCTTTGGTATACAGACTCATCAAACCATATTCCTTGATCGCACGAAATAGTAGAAGAAACATTTGTTGGTTGAATGCAACTGAGTGTAGCATCGCAAGATGATAAATCATAGTTGTATCTACTACATTTATCATAATCCTGTTTATTTAGTTAAAATATCCTTTTATTTTTCTATAACAAACAAGTGCTACGTTCTTTTTTAAGATTAACCTAGAAATACAGCTTTTAAACTCAAGCTTAAAAAAATAAGTGTATTTTTCCAGTAAAAACTGTTCTTAACAGGTTAAAACATTTCATAAAATAAGTATACGTGCTATTTCACTAATAAGCTTTATTTTTATATATTATCTTTTAAGTTTAAAAAAGTGTTAGTAAGAACTTCTCTTGTACAGTTTCAGACTTTAACTTTATTTTTTCTTGCTTTTTACACATAGAAGGTATTTACGTCAGTTGTGCTTTTTGAACAAACAAACGACAAACTAAATTATACAACATTTTTTAACTAGATTTTATAAATAACTTTTGCTGATTTTTTTCTCCAAAATCTTCTGTTTATTGCTAATAAGTCTTAAAAGTATATTTGGTTATAAGTATTACTCAACTTAAATATCTAAGTCACACACAACATTAAAACTAACTTTAGTTATCGAGTTCATAGGTAACAGCTTCTCTTTTAAATTGTTTTCAGTGAGATTATAAACTTCTTGGTTGTCCAAAGGTGACAAATCACACCTGAACATATATTAAAACAAATTAAATTAAAATAAGATTAGATGAATAAAGACTTATAAGTAGTAATAGAAATACGAAAAAAACCTGTAATTTGGTGTTGCTTGAAGGAACACTGGCGAAACAGCAATGAATCCTAAAATTGAAATACATACATAATAGTTAAAAAAAAGGTTGATTTAACAAGCAAGGTTTACTGTGACTTACCTGATGGTATTGAAATCCAAAACACGACCAAAAATAAAAACAACTGGTACTTTTCTAAACTACCTATTTCTTTTAGAATGACATCAAAATCGTAAAATTTGTTGTCATTTTTCTTTTCTGTTTTATCAACTTCTACTGAGACTTGATTTTTTTGCATTTTATTCCTTTTTTCACTTTTAAGTAGTTACTAATGTTCTTAATGCATATAACAAATAAGTATTACTCAGTTTTTAAACAATTCTGATAATTAACGATTACATGAAAAAAAGTTTTTCATCTCTGTTTAATTTTACATCAGATGTAATTTCGATTTTCTAAAGTAAAAAAAACCAGAAAGGCTACGATAATAATGCTTTGCAAAAAAAAACGTTCCTCAAGTTATTGTGCTAGACATTAAGTTAAACTTTTTAAACGTTGTTAATTTTTCTTAAGCTCGTTTAAGAAATTAAGAAAACCCATGTGCTGAGTTGTTTAAAAGACTTACCGTATTCTTTTATTTTGCACAACTAACAAAAAAGTAGCAGCTTAAAACTTTACAATACCAAATATATGTTCTAATTCTAAAATGTGAACTTTATAAAATTTGTTTATTTTTTCACATAAGATTAACACAAACCAGAAAAATAAGTTAAAAAAAACTTTTAACAACTAAACTCAATATGTTAGTTAAATAGTTACCAAACTCTTTTTCACCCCATATTTAATGCATATAAGTTAAAAGGTAGGTCAAACATTAAAAAAGTTGTTTTTGTTTATTGTATGCTTTAGAATTTACAGCCAAACAAGTTCTAACAAGGTCAGATTTTATTCAGTGTTTAAAAACAATGCTATTGTAATATACAGTAGTGGCTCTAAAACTAAGTAAAATATTTCTATTGTATTTTCTTCGTGAATGTTTATAAAAGGCGTTGCTTATATTTCAAACTTTAATAATGACTAGAATTTTTTCTATTGAAAAAATACAAATTTGAACTTGAATAAATTGAAAATATTAACTTGGTTATTTTACTTTCTCATAATGTGAACTTTTTCATAAATTTGGACTAAAAAGTTTATTTTATAAAAAAGTAACAAAATATTGTATAATATATTGTGTTATAAAAACTAAATTAGCATGAACACAACTAAATGCAATACGAAGAAAAACTTTATTTGAATCTAATTTTTTAATGCTGGTGTTTTAACTTTACATTAACTTATAAAACGTGAGGTTTTTGAAACAAATACTTTATAACACGAATTTTGAAAAAATTTTAAGAAAAAGTCTAAACAAAAATTATTCAATAAAAAAAAACATAAACAAGTATATTTAACATAACGTTAAAAAAAACTTTCTTTTAATGGTTTATCCGTATTGTTGTTTTTTATACCTGGTAATTAATTTTTATTAAGGGAAAAAAAAATCATAAATCTTTAGTTTAAAAAATATTAAACTGAATTTACCGAAGTTATTATATAAATTTTTGTCATGTCGATACTATAAAGTTATCTAGTTTTAAATTTAATATAATGAAATAAAAAGTAGTATTTTTTAAAGCTTAAATACAAATCTTTGATTTTAATTAATCTTTGATAACTAAAACTAATCTATTATGCTTATATAGATAAAGATAAATTTTCCTGAGAACCTGAAGTTGTCATATTATGTTCAATATATTATGTTTACTACCAACTGGTTTGACAGTTATAAAGTATTGAAAAAAGCATAACAAAAAACTTTAAATCGTGAAAGGTATTAACAAGAACAGTTGCCAAGTATCAATTATTGTGCACCTTACCAAATTTTCGTAAACTATCTGAAGAAAGTTACTCAAGGTTAATTTTCTAACAACTTTGCATAATAATGCTTTGGCCTTATTTTATTAAACATTTTTTTTGCTTAGAAGTAGTTTATATGAGTTATGAACTAATGGTAGTTGAACGTATAGTAACGTTAAACACACAGAATAGTAAGTTTTTAAATAAGGATTTTTTTAGTCATAGAAGATTTAATTCAACAATGATCCGGCTTCAGGAAATTTTATATACATTGCAAGTCGTAATTGAATTCTTTTGCTAACTTATTGGCAACAATTACTAATGGATAACCACAACCAGTTATTATTTAAAATCGAAAAATGTAATAAAGTTCTGTTGATTTTGTTTAAAAGTAGATGATTAGCAATAAAAAAATAGTTGAAAGTTTCAACAAAAAATAAAATTTTGTTTCCTGACGGTAACTGAGCAGTGTGATTAACTCATTAATTTAATAGATTGTTTTTCATTGTATTTCAACTTTTTTACAGATAAGCAAAAATGTTTATTCAAACTTAAGCAGCTTTAACTTTTTTGACAGAAACAATACGATTTTTGAGAATATATATATATTTTGTATGTAGTGTTTTTTTGTACACTCTAGTTTTCAATACTTTTTTTTCAAAAACTTCAAACAACTTTTTGAGTTTACTTACAGTAAGTTTATAAAATACAGTTGTATAATACTTAAAAGCTAAATGTGAAATATATACTATACACTTTTAAAATCATAACCAAGTAAAGAAAACAGTGATTTTATAAAACATATGCTGAAGCTCGTAAAAAATGAATAGTTTATTAATTTAAAAACACCATGTGAGTAATGAATATGTTGTAAAATACTTATTTAATTATAGTAATATTTGCATAAAATATCTAAAATGTTGTTAACTAATACATATTAATATTAGTTTTAATATATATTATTTATATAAGTTTTAATATTATCATAACTGCGTAAAACATTTTGGATATGAGTTTGTATTGTTCGAGACTTTTATATAAACAATTTTTTTCAAATAATCGTATTAAAATGATTTAAACAAACTTTAACTTTAGTAAGTTTGTTCCATACGTAATTGTTAAAACAAGAGTTCTGTAAAAACTACAATTCTTTTTTCAATTAAACTTTGTTTTTAGACGTAAATTATTAAAAAAAAATTTTACCAGGAAATAAGTTTAAACCTGTTCGTTTTTTAACGTAATGTTTTTTTTTATGATACTAAAACAAGTAGTTTATTTTGTATAAAATACAATTTTATTTTATTATTTCTCGTTGTTATTGTCATTTTTCTCAGGAGAAATTGACAGAACATATTTGAATTAATTGTTAAACTATATTATAAGTCCATTTCAATTCAGTGTAAGGCAAGTAAAAAATTGATATTGTTGAGTTCTTAAATAAGTTGTATATGATGTTAAGCCATAAGTTATTTAAGTGCTAAAATTTTAAGTGAAAAAGACTTTTGCCCACAAAACAAAAGCTATTAATATTCAAGTTTTTATACTTAAATCAACTTTTTCAAGATTTTATTTATTTGAAAATGTATATGTGTGAATTCATATTTTTATTTTGTTTCTAAGGGTGTACTATATTTTAAAAAAATCAACTCTAATTTAAAAAAGTATCAATAGAATCAGAACCTTTAATTTACTCTTTGGTTGATAATTCTTTATAAAAATTTAAAGTTTTAAAATGCTTGCACCAGTTGTTAACAATTTAAGCTCTTTACTGCCTATGTAAACTTTTATAAAAAACTTAAAGTATGATATTAAATTAATACTTAATCATTTTTTTTGGTATCTAGGAGAATATGTTTTAAAACTACCATTCTTATTTAAAAAATATCTTTGTATTATCTACAAAAATTACTTGAAACCTAGAGTTTCATAAACGAACTAATACTTTTTACTTATCTAAAAAAATTACAAATAACGTTTTTTTAAGCAGATTTAAACAAGAGTATCAAGTTTTGTTTTGTCTTAGACTTATTTTACTTTGTAACATACATCATATACCATTTTGCTATATGTTGAACTGTTTTCGTTCGATTATAATTTTAGTGAAACAGTACATATGATTAGGTTTTAACTATTGCAAGAAATATCATACCTATCTGTATATGCCAGGGGTCGGTAACCCTTAATAAACATCGGACTAACTTAAGTAGCAAATGTCTTTTTCTGGCTTTGACAGTTTTGAAATATTTTACTAATAGTAAATACAATAAGGCCAAAGTAGTAGCAAAATATTAACTAATTAGGCACTACTATCTTAATATACCATCAGGGGTTTAAAAGGATTATGGTTTTAGTAGTAAGTTATAGTTAATTTTGCACTTTATTCGTCAAAACTATAACCATTTACTTACATATTTACAAAAATTTGGAACGTGTAAGCTCCGTAAATGTCTGCTAAAAACAAAATTATTAGCATGTTTCCGAATCTTGTTGAAAAATAGCCTACTTTTATTGTTTTGCAAAATAATTTTTTGAAAACATTTATATACAAATAAAATGTTTTTTTACTACATGTTTCAGTAGGTACAGATAATTTTAAATAAAGACAAAACAGTCTTTATACAATAGTATATATAAAGTATACAACAACTACATTCACACATAAAATAATGATTGGAAAACTGAAAATCATACCAAGAGTTAGAATACGTTCAAAATTACTCAGTTTATTGTTTATTTTTACAGAAAGTAATGCATACAAGCTTGATAAATGTACTGAGGTTTGTAAATCTTCTCAACTTTTGTTAAGTATTAAGTTTAATGTTTTGTATTAAAACCGTAAGTACTAATTTGTAACTTATGATACATATGTAAGTAAAAATATTTTGTGTAAAGTACGTATTTCTTTTAAATCTAAAACTGGTGGAACAACTGTAAAATTTCTAAGTTTCTAAAACAATTAGTTTCATTCCAAGTGAAACTAAAGCTGTAGAAAATGTAAATATTAGTTGTGCATAAAACGTGTAACTTTATTTTGAAATGTTTTTATAAGAATATTTAGGAAACTTTTATTTTAGATACTAATAGATGCATTTTTTAAACACCAAAGTAATGTAATTCGTAGATTGATTAAAACAAAAAACTGGATTGTAATAAAGTCTAACAAAACCTATTATGTTTCTGAAAACAGTTAAAAAATAAAAAGGCATAGCTGTAATACACTACAAGTCTAGCAATAACGGAAATGATTACATAGAATGTTAAAAGGTTTAATAACAATAGACTAGTTATAAAACCACTAAACACCTCATAAACTATCTATCATTTTTGTTAGGTTATGTGTGTAAAAATATTTTGACACAAGTCTGTGATCTTGTGTATATATCAAAAAAAAAACACAAATAAAATACTATTCAACAATGTTTTAAAATTAATTATAACGTTAAATAATTTTTAAATGTTACTGCTTGTTGAAATACTAAAACACAGAATTATAATTAGTTTTAAAATAGACAACATTTAAGATTTAAAAACTAATGAAAGTCATGTTGCTTCAGTTATATTTGATGGATTTTTAACGTCTAAGTAAAAATGAAATGATTGCATGTAGACTGTATATCTGTATATGTTGTTATTAAGTGTTGTATAAATGTATAAAGAAATATAGAAATATAAAACGTTAAAATTTTAGAAAAACATATACTTCACGCTTTTTAAAAACATTTTAGTATTCATAATTAGTACTTGAATAATTTTACAGAAAATATTCTTTAGTATTTAAAATGTTTGGTTTCGAAAACATTATTTTAATACAACTTCAGAATTGATAAAAACATAGCTTGTGTTTTTTATGTAGTAAAAAAAAAATTAAGTTACAAAACTAACCTAAATTACTTCGTAAATTAAAACTATTTATATTTGTTTTAAGAGTCTACTATTAGGACATATTAATATCAAGTTAAAACTCAAACTTTAAAAACTAGAATATTATTTCCCTATTTGTTTGTTACTTATGATGCGATATTTCTTCTTCAGTTTGAATCTTTTCAGAAACTCCAAATCTGAAAAACTTTCTTACGGATGAGGAAAACTTTTTAATGCTTATAATCAGAACAAAAAGACTGACGTTTGCATCTTTGGATTTTTGGTGCCCTTTAAACAATAATGTTTATTATAAAAGCATTTTTGAAAGAAAAAGCTAAAGTGAATAAACACAAAATACTACTAGAAAAAGGTTACATAAATATTATGATCGATATTTCCAGTTTGAACAATTAAATAGCTACTCTTTGTAAATAAAAAAATATTTATATCACAACCATAAATTTGGAAACTACTCAAACTATTAAAACTAACGTTTCTCTGTAATACGCATAGCATAATTTGATGTGTTTTGAAAAATGGTTATAGTTCAACGAAAAAAATACTTGTGTGTTTCCTTTAAAAATTAATACAAACATATAACTTTTGTCTTGGTCTGGTATCAGGTCCTTCAACTGTACTTTTAGTTAAGGTTTTGAAAGAAATACAACTCTTGGACACACTTGATTGTAAGATGTTTTTGTTAAGTATTTTACTTGGCTCTCAAATACACGTGTATTTGAGAGCAAAGTAAAAGACTTAACAAAAAAATACAGTTGAAGGACCCGATACCAGACCAAGACAAAAGTTGTATAGTGTACAAGTTTAATTGCTCTTGCGAAAAGAGCTATATCGGTCAGACTTCAAGGCACTTAAAAAACAGGATAAAAGAACATCTACCTGCTTGTGTTTTGAAATTCATTGAAAAAGAACCTAAAATTAAGACAACAGCAACAAAAAACGCAGCAAAAAGATTTTCAGTTGCAGAAGATCTAATTAATGATAAAGATTGTGCTAGGAAATATGACATATCCAGATTTAGAATAACCCATCATGCAATAGTGTATTTGATATCGTGAAGTTGGAGACTATCTCCATACTTTAGGAGAAATCAGAATTGTGCAAACAAAAGGAATTCGATTACAAAGAGTCTTTATTTAGTTAAATTATCCATTATTTTTCCATTACTAGTATTTTAGTTTAATTATTTATTAATTTACACTGATTATTTATTGCGCTTATTACTTTGTTAGTTTTAACTTTTTGTGTTTTTGTTTAGAAACTATTCATTATTTTAAATTTGTTATACTGTTAAGTTCTGACAAAAAGTAGTGTAATACGTATAAACTATCACATAAAAACTTGGGAGAGTGTTTCATATATCTGTTATGCATTTAAACTCTGAAAAGTTACTAAAAAACTATCAAGCATCTACAAATCTTACTAATAATAAGTCTATATGGACTTCTTTGAGAAGTCCTTTAATGACGAACAAATAAAAATCGAAGTTTAATTTATCACTAAAACTTAGATCAGCTGGATACGGTTCCAGACTTAGCAGTGTCTAAGTTTGAAATGAAGGTCTGGATCTGGATCCCGATTGATCTAATGTAAAAATAAAGATCCGTATCCGAATCTTTTGGATCCGGTAGATCACTTTATAAAAAATAGCTTAACTTTTGTGTTACTACTTTGCACTTTTTCTAAATACATCTACATACATATACATACTTATGTAAAACTAATCTATGATAAATTTGAATACAAAATATTAAGCTAAAAATTTTGCTTACAGGTGAAATCTTCTTGCTTTTGAAAAAACTAATTATCAAGGTTTTGTTTGTTTCTTTCATCGTAACCATGATATATTCCAACAATAATTGCAACTAAAAGTGAACCTGTGAAAAGTTTTTATTACTTACAGTAAATTTTAAAGCTTGTAAAAATAAAAAAAAACGCGGTTTCGATATCATGCTAACTAAGAAAAACCTTGGAAAAAAATCAATATCATTAATTAAAAACAGTTTACAACTTTATAGCTATAAAGTTAAAAATTTTGAAGAAATCATTAAAAAGTTTATCACGGAAAAAAAAAAAAGTTATACAACAAGAAGCTAAATTGTTATACAAATAAAACTTACACCAAGCGATAAACAAATTTAAAACAAACCTATAAACAAAATCAAATCGAAACTTCCAAATTTATGATGTGTCATTTTTTGAGTTAATTAGAAATTGAAAAACCTTTGAACTTTTTAATAGTTTAACACTCCACTTTGTTCCTTCTATCCATAAGAATATATTTGTGTGTATGTTTTACGCTGTAAACAGAGATTACATTAAAAGATAAGTTAAGTTAGCTTATAGAACTTTTTGTACGGACAACTAACTTATTTTTAGACTAATTATAAAAGACTAAATGTTGTATTTTGTTACATCAATATACATCTACCTGTTTTCAGCAATTAATAGGCTTTGAAAAACATACTGTTTTTAAAGAACTCAAAGTAATTTTCATTTTACGTCTTAAAAACAAAAAAAAATTCTAAATTAAAATTTAAACAATTTAATCAAAAAAAAAGATAAACTCATTAAACATAATAACTAAGGTATAAAAGTTAGTAGTTAGATGCATTAGATAAAGTTTGTTAAGTTTAGCTAGTTTTTACTAACCAATTTTTTTTCAATTTCAATTAACATTTACCACTTGAGAATGAAGCTTGTATAGTTTTGAAAACCTTCCGATAATATTTTAACTATTTATATATTCAAAATATCGATAAGTCGTCAATGCTATTTAAAACGTTTCAAATATAAAGTAATAAATAAAAAAGTTAAAAAAGTATATTAATTGCAAGTAAACACAGACTTTGTTAACAAGCAAGAAATTAGTCTTTATTTGCGTAGGTTAAACTTTGTTAACAGTTTAAAAAATAAGTCTAAATTATGACGTTTGAACTTATTTTGATTTTTTCATGCTTCATAATTTCAACTTATTTTTTAAACTGTTTTACTAACCAGATTTTTTTAATTAATTTACCACTTGAGAATGAAGTATAGTTTTGAAAACGTTTGTGAAGTAAAACAAAATGAGTAACTTCTACATACTTAGTTGCAAATGGTATACAGATAGTTAAAGGTTTGTTAAATAAACAGATAAACAGATGAACATTTAGTCAACAACCATCAGTATTTAACTCGTCGTTAAAAATAACTATAATTACATTAAGTGGTAATTACTAAGGAATTTAAATCTTTTAGATTTAACAAAACATATCACAACTACAACATATAACTAAAAAAGCAAACGCCTTATCAGTGAAATGAAAATGTAACACAAATGTAAAAAAAAACCTTTAAAAAGCACACAGTTAGCCAGTGTAAATTTAACGAAGTAAGCATTACGGTTGAACAGAGAAATTATTTTGCTCTGCAACCAAATAAAATTTTTCTGTTCGACTGTATTGTTTATTTCTTCAATTTTACATAAACCAATTGTGTGCTCTATTTAGTTAATTATTATAAAAACAAATTATACAGTAATCTTCCTTTATTCTACCAACATATGTTTCTGTGTGTCAACGAATCAACACACTTCAACTGGGTTGTAAATGGGAAAGATAACACTAGGATCTTTTGTTAACAAACGATTAAAACTACATTTTGAACAGTTAATTATTATAGCTATTTTACATTTTATTTCACTAATTTAATGTTTTTACAATTCAGTTTATCATTATAGTTGCGTAACAATTTATTATTGTTTGAAGGATTCAAATTTCTTAGTAATCACTAGTTAATTTTATTACAGCAATTTTTAACCAAAAGTTGAGTGGACGAGCTGTACTTCTGTGTACTTATTTGTTTTCAATAAACTATTAATGATATCTGTTTGTGTACTGTTTTAATAGGTTTTTTTTAAGCAGTTAAAGTATTATGGTAATATGAATATTTTTATGCAGTTAGATTAAATGTAATAAAGTTGTTTAGTTACTTGTTTTTTAAGTTAAATAGTATAGCCATAGTTCAATGCAAAACAAAATTAAATACTACATACCACAACATGAAAAAAATTTAACTAAAATTTATTGTTTGAGTTATTATTTTCATTCTTCATTAAAAAATAAAATTTAAAATGTGGTGTTGAGTTTTTTAAACTACAACTATAAATATTTTTTTATTTATACTTATTATTCTTTAGTCTTAAGTATTAAAACTGATATTTTTTTAGTTTAAAAGTTGCTTTGAAACTTTAAATTTTTAGCTAATTATATAGAAGAAAAGAAAACAGTCTACCCGTAAATAATTGAAAAATTATAAATTAAAGTTTTGAAATTGTAAAATATAATAAAATAAATTTTTAAGTTGAAAAAAAAAAGATTTCATAAGATGTTTTTTTAATTAATAACAGAATAAATAAATAAAAAAAGCAAAGTTATTAATAAAACATTAAAAAATATGTTTTTGATAAATGTTACCAAAATGGTTACTTTAGTTAAAAGTAATTTTAGTACTACACAAACAAAAAATCATTCTTTTAACAATTAATACTTGTTACTGTAGCAAAGTACGTTAAAAAACTGATTTAGTTGCAATTTAGGTACACCAGTAGTAGTTTTTTGTAGAAAACTTTCAGTGCCTACGACGGCAAATACATTTTTTATTGAACGAAAAAACGCTTAAAATACTTGGTTCTAAAACCTGGTGCACGAAGAACCTTTCGATTATTGAGTCGAACACCACGGATGCCTTTTAACGTCTTGTCCAGGATAAGGACAACAGGTCAGCATTTGTTTACCAAACAAAAATAGCAAGAAAGTTGTTAAACAGCCGGTCTAAGTTTGTTGAAGTTAAAAAAATATTCTTTTTTGCTTTATAAAACTTCTAACAAGTTGTGAAACACTTAACAATATTTAAATAATTTACTACAAATATTAATATAAAAATACTTAAAATATAAAAAATTTTAAGTGTAAAAGTAAAATAAGATATTACTTTTCTTAGTTCATGTTTTCAAATAAATAAGGTTTAAACTATCATATACTATGTAAAACATTTTTGTTTTAAATACAAAGTTCTTTAGTTTTAGTTCATTAAATTACAGTTTATTAATTCTAAGGATATTATTTTGTATTGTTCGAGACTTTTGTAAAAACGATTTCATTTGTTTTTTATATTAAAACTTAAGTTACTTAAATAAAATTTAAGTTTAATAAACAAAATCATATAAAAAGCTAAAAGCATCGAATAAAAAGTACAAAAATAGAGACTTTGTATTTGAAATGTCTAATATTTTGAATTAAAATTTACCAGGTATCTACTAAGATTTTTTTATAAACTTTTCTTTATTGAACTGTTTACTTAAGCTTCTTGAATTTTTTTAAACAACTTTAACAGTTAGTTTTGATTTTTTTGCGTAAATGAAAACTAAAAAACTATATGAAGTAAAGTTGTCATTATAATATCGGAGAGCTAGATAAATAGAATTTTATTAATCTGTATGTCACACAGTTAATATTGTTTTGCCTAAACAAGGTTCATTAGAACTTATATGTGACAATAAGTAGAATTGAAGCAAAAAATTCTGAGTATAAGTTGAATTTAAAGTACTAGTTTGGAAAGAGTTCACTGCCTTCACACGGTAAGAAGCCAATATATTATTTTGATGAGTCTTTTATTAATAATAATTTTAAAATTTTTTACATATTTTTGAAAAAACTAATATTAAATTTTGTTTTCTTTATTTTTAAACTTATCATTTCAATAAAATCATGAAATATCATCTTTTTTTATTTAAAAATAGATAATTAAAAAAGTAATTAAAATTATGGTTTAAATTGTTTAACAATGTACCGCTAAACTAAAAATAACTTTAATGAGATCCTCAGTTATAATAAATATCTTATTCAAAAAGAAGCAAGTTGAGATCTTTAATTTTTTAAACTATTGTTACTACCTTGTTTTTAAAAAAATTACTACCTTGTTGTCTTTAAATGTCTGTTAAGAAAAAAGTAAATGATCAAAAACTAATAAGCTAATTAATGTTATAGAACATCATACAAAAGTTATTAAAAATTCAACTATATAATAGTTATGATCGTATTTTTAAAACTCAACTTAAAATGTTTAATTTGCATATTTAAATACTAAGAGAATAACTAAAAATTTGATTACAAAATTTGTTTTTAAAGGTCTGAAGCTCAGTAAAAGTTATAGTAAGATTAACTAGTTATATTAACACTGAATTGTAATTTGTTTTAATTTACAATATGCTTAAAGCTTATTAAAACTACTTTTAAACCGAATGCTTCCAAAGGTAGTATATTAAACAAGATAGCTAGTGTTCTCAGTTAGCAAAATATCACAATGTTAGCAAAAAGTTTACAAACTTCTTTGTGGAACTACTAATATAAGTAGAAAGATTTAAATTTTATCGATAACTCAATACTTTTTTAATTTACATCGCTACTTTACTTTTAGAGCGATCCGTATATACTTCAAGCTGTTATAAAAGAATTTTTCTCAATTTATGTAAAACCGGTCATGTATAGATTAATATCACGAAATCCAATTTATACCCTACGAAACAAAAACTTAAGTACTAAAGTTTTTATTAATTTTACTTTAGCGTTGACTCTTGTTTATATTCGAAGCCTTTAAGTCTGTTGTCCAAAACTACTCTAAATTTTGTCATTATGCCTTATTTAGTAAAATAATAAACAGCTAAAACTTAACAAAAATATTAAAATTCAGTTTTTAAATCTAACTTTAGTAGTCCTTTTAACTAATAAAATAAATACAATGTTAAAAGACAATTAACTTAAAATATAGTAGTCTTTAAAAGCTAATAATATGTATGTTTTAATTTACAAAAGTTAAAAAAAATGCAAAAACTTACTAATTTTTTTGTTGATTTTAGTAAAGCCCTAATATCAGGGTTTTCCAAACTCATCTCCATAAACAACCTTTTGGTAGAAATTTAATTTAATTGCTCCCGTTTATTAGAAATCGCCCAATTATTACTTATTTACCCATTATTACTTTGTTACCCGTTTATTTTTTGTTTCTTAACTGCTTATTGCTCCTTGATATCGTCCACTTTAAGAAAATTTTAGCTTAAATTTTACCGAAGGACAAAGTATTGAAAAGCCAGCTAAAATTAGTAAAATAACAGGCAAGAAACTAAAAGTTATACGACTGCCTAAAATTTCAAAATTGCTCCACCCCCTTTATTAGCTACTGCTTCTGGTTTAATAAAATTGCCAAAAACTAGGCGATATTGCAATCTTGGTAAAACTCTGCTCTTTATGCAAAGTATACTAAAAGATTATTCTGTTAGCAAATGCTCTTCACAATATCGTCATAAATTATGTGTTATGCTTACAAAAATCTTTTATTACAACTTGCTAAATCATTTATAAGAAATTAGTCTTATTATAGTTTCTAAATTATAAGTGATGGCTTTACAACTCCAACATTTTTGTAGAAAAAAAAAAACCAGATCAACAAACATCAAGCTTGTTTATATCCTCAGAAACAACCAGCGTACAAGCGAAACCCTTAAATTCTAATACCAATAAGGCACAAAGCGTAAAACTACTCTACTCATCACAAAAGATATAAGGAAAGTTGAATAAATTCAAGTGAGGTAATGATGATGCTGCTATTGACTATATGTAAACTCGCATATTTCACAATGTCATTTTATTAATTAATAAGTTAACAAAAGGCTTCAAGTAAAAAAGTAAGAGTTTTTATTTTCAATTAATTATTTGTATTCAAATGTAATTTAGACATTATTTTATACTTCGGTTTCTCAAAAGCTTGTTGGTTAAATTCATTTAACATTTAAGGTTTGTAAAAATACTTAAAAAAAAAACCAATTAGTCATAAGTATAAAAGTGTTTCATTGTTTTGATACTTTACTTGTACTGCTTGTTGTTGTTTAAAAACGTCGGTTCAACCCACCACTAAAACTAAGTAATAAAATTAAGCAGTATCAAGTTTGCATCTTTTTCGTTTTCTAATCAGTTCTTTACAGCTAGTAAATTGAGCAACAAATTGTAGTCATTAGTTTTTAATTTCAAAATAAAGTTAATAAATCTATTCGTTTAGAATTTGCATTTTAGTATAGTATTAAACCAGTTAAAGAGAATTATCAAAAAAAAAACTTATATAAAAAACTCTATACATTTGAAAATAGTAAAAATTAAGTTTTATTTTAAAATATTGTTCACCAATTAAAACATGCGCATTAGAAAATCGAAAATTATAAATCAATAAATATTCGAATTTACAAACAGCGTCATTACTCATGAAACGTCCTCAAAGCACTTGAAAGCAAACAACTTTTACATTATAGCGATAAATTTTATCCAAACGTAGCAATAACTTTAAACAATTTTAGCAGTATATTCTAAATGGAATTTTTGATTCCTTACGAAAAAAGTTACCCACATAGAAAAGGTATTTACAAAAAAGCTTTGATAGTTTTAATCGTTTTTGTTTTGTTAATTGTGATTATCAGTCTCAGTAAAAAGAGTGAGGCTGATGCAAGCACTAGTAAAATACCCGAGGTTGAAAATAAACCTGGTTTGTTTGACGATTTGAAAATAGGAGAAGTGGGGAATGTAAAAGATTCCACTGGCAAACTCACAGGTGACAAGATTTTGTTAAAGATCTCCGACAAAGGTAGTTTTTACTGAAAAATATGTTATAATTTGAATGGAAATAGTAAAGTTTGTCCTTTTTTGTTTTACTTATGAATCTTTAGTTTTTCTTAATAGTACAGCAATTAAAGATCAATACTTAAAATAAAAAGAAAAATGTAGTTTTTGTTTTTTTTAATTTATTATGCTCAACTAGTTTACTTAAGAAGCCTTATTCCTATACAGATTCATTAGATTAAGACTTATTTCATTGCAAAACAACTAAATATCAAAAAAACTCAAAGAAAAAACCGCAATAACTTTTAAGTATGTATACATATACACTTTTGAATTATACTTTTGTATTTAAACCAAAACGTATCAACTTAAAAAAATAACTATTCAAATTCAGTTTTTAAAGAACATAAAAAAAATTTAAAGTGTGCAAATCTATTAACTTCAAACACTGCGAAAACAAAACAATTTGTTCAAAGGTGGGCACGGAGTGAGGTTCTTGGTGATCGCGGATTGCGGAGGAGTTGCGACTCCTCCGTTCTACACGGAAGCTCAGATGAAGCTGGCACGCGCAATGGACGCCTACTCGCAACGAGCCGGTTCCAGCTTCATTCTCTCCCTCGGTGACAATTTCTCACCGGCAGGAGTTACGGACTTGAACGACAGGAGATTCGTTGTAAGTTGTTTTTGACACTTCTTTAAAATTTTAGCTGCTTAAACATAAACTTGTACACTTAAATCTTAAAGCTTTTATGTTGGAAAACAAGTAAAACATCTTGTTATTAATTTTAGTATTATTTTAGCTGTAAACTATGTGGTTTTGACGATAATTTTTTTTCAAGGAGTAGTTAAACTAGTTTTTAGAATAACCAGAATACAGAAAAAGTAGAGTTAAAAAAAAAGAAAAAACTTGATAAGTTAAATATACTGAAAATGAATGATATGTTAAATTTACTTTATTCTATCCGTTAGTAGTTAGTTATTTTATTTTATCAAAGGCTATTAGAAGTCTCAAAAGTTTTGAAAAAATTAGCTCAATAACCTTTAAATTATCCAATGAATACAAAAAAAAGTAAAGTTTATATTGAAACAGTCATTAAGTAAAATCTTTAGTCGTTTTAATAAGGAAGCGTTTATGTTCACAAACTAAAACAAATCAAATTTTATATTTTAAAATGTTTCTTTAAGTTTTAAAACTCTAGAACTTTCAATTATATTAAAAATAAAACTTAATTAGTTGTTTTCTAAGATTAAAAATGAAAAACGAATCCAAATTTCTACACTAAGTTTAAAACATTTTAAAAGCGATATATTATATGGTGTTCTAATTTATTATATGTTTTATAACATGTAGTTTAGAGAGCTTTAAAAGAAAAGACGTTAATAAATATGAAAATAGTTTAAAAGCAAAAGTATTTGTTTTAGCCTCTAAAATGTATACCAAACATAAAAAAAATTAAAAGTTTATCATTACCTAAACTTACTACAAAGCCACATTAATTAATGCGTTGTTTCTTTTTGAATTTTAGTTATAACTTTTCGTAGTTCAACAAAATTTTTGCATTTTGAAGAAATAATAGTATTAAACAGTTGCTAAGTTTTCATAAAACGTACATAAACATGGTTTTAAAGCACGATTAATAGCCATTATTGTTAAAAATACTACTCTAGAACAAATTTGATAGTTTTTTTTAAAGTTATTAGTAACAAATTTATAAACGATTGTCAAAACAAGATGTTTGAGTACAACAACAAATAACACAATGCTATAATAAAAAAGTAGAATATTTCAACAATACTGTTTACAAAATGAACTTCGGTTTTAAGAAATCTTTTAATTAAAACTTTGAAGAAATGATGACTTTTTAGCAGCTGCACCACTTTAGTAAAATGTTTTAATCGTAATATCGCTCGAGGTTTATTAAAACTGTTTTTGTAAAATACAATTTAATTTTATGTAGTAACAAAATCACATGCTCAGGTTTTGACCAAACTTCACTGCCTCTGTGCAAACCAATGAGAAATGTTCAAATTGTGCCTATACTGTTGTAAACATTCTTTAAGTCTCACAGAACAACTATTCAGCTTTTTTACCAGTTTTTGAAACATATTAAAGCAAATTTGAATAGTCAGTGTTTAGAATAAATTTTTCATTATAATTATACTTAAATAGCAAAGTCATGTTTTTATCAAAATCGAAAAAAATTAAGCTAAGCTTACTAATATTGACAACGCGAACACAATAAAAACTTTGTATAAATACATTGCATTACTTGTGTTTAATAGTATTTGAATTTCCGTTATTCATTTATATTTTCTTCTCTTAAATATAACTAATAATTCATTAGTCTCACAAAACATTTTTTTAACCAAATAAGAAGTAGATTATCGATTTTACAACAACGAAGCAAACATAATAAATAACACATTTGAATGTAGTTTGAATATAGAAAAGGTTGCAAGCTTTTTAAAATAAATTTAAATCTAATGAACCTTGTGCACAATGAAGAAGTTGTTTTAAAGCTTAAATGTTTGTTTTACTAATCAAATACTTTTGTACTTTGAAATAAATATTGTTTTTGTCGTCTAGAAATTAAATAGGTTACTTTAAAAATAAATGATTGACTAAAAAAAACTTGTGAGATGACAAACTTACGGATTAAAAAAAGTAATTGAAATTTTTTAATTTACTTTAATACTAGAGTATATTGATAGTCAAAATAAACTTTAATTTACTGCGATGTTTGAATATTTTTTATTGCGCTGTATTTCTGTTGTATTTATATTGATTAATCATGCACAAAAAAAAAATTAATATATTTAACAGTTTTGATCCCGGAACTTTTATTTTTTTTTACCTTAACATTTTACATAAAGTGTATGGTTATAATTACTTATTCATATTGTGTATTTTAAACTCTTATATCTTTTTATTCATAATTCTTATAGAAACATTTGTACATAACTTCTTTATAAATATCTACTCTTTTAGAACCCCTTCGAATAGTTTTGTTTAATTAACATAGATAAACGTTTTTAGTTGTTATAAAAAAGTAACTGTAAAATTGTTGGTATAACAGTTCAACGAACTTGTTTTTTGTTAAAAATTATCACTATTTATTATTATATTTAACACTTATAATAGTTATATAAGTTTTTTCAAGCTATCGTCAGTCCATGTTCTAATATTAAGTTTTCTTTTGTAATTTCTACACAATTAATACTTCTATTCAAGCTGTACTAAGGATTTGCCACTGGTCTACCCTATGCTTTGTTAATACTAAGTATTCAAGTAAAAATTTTTTTAAATTTACTCAACTAGTATTTTTTTTTGTATTGTAAGGACACATTTGAAGACCCGTTCGGGTTGCCCGGGTTGCAAGTACCATGGTACATTGTGGCGGGCAATGACGACTACAGAGGAAACATTTCGGCTGAAATGCAGTACAGCCAAGTTTCACAGTAAGTGTTTGTAAAGTATAGTTTTGTTTTACTAAATGTATGCACATAATTAATTAAATTAAAAAAGCTTAATTGACAAACTCAATAAGTAATTCGTCAAGATTTAAATTAAAAAATGATACTTTCGGCTAAATTTAGCTTTGTAAATTTGTTACATCTAACTTCAGTAAAAGGACTTGAAAATCACTGCTTAACCATAGTATTTAAATTAAAAGCAAAATTTTGTTTTTAAACGTAAAATTTTAACGTGTGTATAACATTTAAATATCAAATTAAATTCAACAGAATTAAAGTGCAACTTAACTTTCAACAATTCAAAATCATGCATTTAGTTTATAAAACAAAGTTTTAAGAGGTTTTTGGTATTTAACTTTGTATTACGTATTGAATAAGCAACTAGCTGTTTTATCCAAAACAAGTATATAATCAACGTTGTATAAATTAACTTCTATAAAAACTTAAATTTCTATAAAATTAAACAAACGAATTTATTATTTTAATTTTTAGACATATAAAAAAATATTATGTATCTCTTTTTAAAAAATTAAATAAATTTAATTTAAAACAAATGCGTAATACGATTTTTAGACGGTGGAACTTTCCGAAAACCAACTATGTCTTATCTGGACAGTTACCCGGTAATAACGGCTTGACAATAGAAATTGTCATGATAGACACAGTTCAATTGTGTGGGAAATTGTCACTAGATGGCAGGTTAAAACCACAAGGTCCAGAAAATATTACAGAAGCCGAAGAAATTTGGAAATGGATTGAAAAAAAACTAAGTACAAGCGAGTTGGTTTGTTGCTAGAGTTTAAACGCGTACTTATATTTTAACTATTTATTCTTAGTAGTGTTTTCGTTTGACAATAAGTTCAAAGGCAATGTTAAACAATAAAATAAAATATTTTTATTTTTGATGATAAACTACTGTTTACTGCGATATGTTATTAATGTTAAAAATACCTGTAAAAGTTGCTTAGCTTTTACCGTTCTTTAAAATTTAAGCTTTTTTATTTTCATAATTACTAACGTTTTTTAATGATACAATTCCAAGAAATCAAATTTTGTTTTAATTGTTTTCTTGGATATTTTGTATAAAAATGATTAAAAAAAAACTGAGCAGTTCTAATAATAAAATATTACTTTGAACATAGCTAGAAAAATTGAAGCTTTAAAGTGTTATAAGATAAAGTATTGAGCAACTTTTTTGCCAACGTTTTAATAAAACTATCATAAACGTTAAAACTGAAGTTCTAAAGAAAATTTATTGTAATAAATACTGTTAAAATCATTTCAGCGAATAAAATTTAAACAAATTTTCTAAAAAGTAAAAATTAAGCAGCTAGTCATAAACTAAGTTAGTCCGAAATTTTATGAGTTTTAACGAGGTTTAATCAAAAATCTACATGTTTTATAATAATTGCTTACAAAGTACATTCATGAATAAAAATTACGAAATTTACTTTTCTTCTATGGCTTTGTTTTTGCATGAAATTTAATTAAGTCATCTGTTTTTTATTTTAGCATACGTAAAAACTATTTTACAACATATTCGAACAGAAATAAAAACACATTCTATGAAACTTCCGTATGATTTTTTTACTATCTGATAAAAAAAACGTATTTGACATATGTTTGCATAATATTATTAAGCTGAAGCTGTGTAACAAACAAGTGATTCTATTGGATAACCTCAAACTTTGCTTTGAATGATTATTGGCCAATAAAAAAGTGTGTATTGAGTTCAAATGATTTCGCTGCGTTGATTTTTTAGCAGCTTGTTTGTTGGACTTCGATCTCCTCGTTTGCAGACATAAATCACAAAGTCATTCGGGCGTGCAAAAAAGTGAATTTCCTTAGGAAAAACATGTCGCTGCAAAACCGCTAGAACTCATGTTTGCGAGCGCGGCAGACAAAAACAAATTCCTTTTCTGATCCAAAGTCCAACTTTGAAGAACTTTCTTCCACTTGGACTTTCTTAATGACGTGCGGGTTGCACTGCTGCACGTGATATCAATCTCGTACCTGCTCCAAGTGTTTTTATTTTGATTTTTTTACACACGAAACGCTGTTTTCATTCAAGCGCGCGCCTGCTCATGTGACATTTCGCTTTCCGTGAAATTAAGATGAAAACAAGATGTTTGTTTTTGTACACACACACACTTATGCGATAATGTTATATTTTATTTCGCCTAGTATCTTCGATTAAAAGTTTATCTCTTTAAATTTTATTTAAATTTAAAACTACAGTTGTTTTATTCAAAGCCAAAAGCTTAATGTTATGTTGAAGGTTTTCACTTGTTATTTTAAAATAAAGTCAGCAATACTTAAACAACAACATGTGTTGAAATAAAATTAAAAAGTAATTTAAAAATAGAAAACACGCACATGTTAACGATTTGTTTACATGAAACTTTTACACTGTTCAGAACTTTTTCAAAATTATTTTTATTTAAAATTTCCAACTGGTATTTAAACTAAAAATTATTGTACAACAAACTTTTTAATATTAAACTTTGCTCTTAAATAGTAAATTTAAAACTTTTGTAGTTAACTGTAAGAAACCTTGTTTGTATAAATTATCTATTTTGCATATAATCGCTTAGTTTATAGTAAGAAATTGTTTAAATTATAAATATTAAAATTATTTCTAAAATAAGCGTATGCTTTTAAAATCAATTACAATGGCTAACTTTAAAAGCTATACAGCGAAAATGATTACATTATTTTTATTTTAGGTCCGTTATAAGACTCATAATATAATAAGCAAACTAAAAGTTAATATACCATTTGTTTATGTTTTTTATAAAAATTAACTAAAAATATTTCTAAAAATTGTTAATTGTATGCAAGATAACAACTATTAAGCTTTAATAATAACGTTAAACTGCATCCTGATGTATGACTCGATAACCGAAAGACTTTTTCGTACATTAGGTCCTTAGACCAAACTTTTTGAGCGCTTTTTTTCGTTCAATAAACAATAACAACAATGCTTCTCATAACTTTTACTCACTTAATTTGTGGTATTATTTTAAAAAATAAACAACTTTTTTTAACTTTTGGCAAACAGTTCAGATTATCTGATAGTAGCCGGTCACTACCCAGTCTACTCTGGCGGCATGCACGGAAGTACAAAGTGCTTGCAGGAACGGTTGCAACCCTTACTAGAAAGATATCGGGTTTCGGCTTACATGAGCGGCCATGATCACAGCATGCAGGTTGTGCAACAGTAGCAGTATTTTGAAATTGATTATTAAACAGTAAGCGTTGATTTTTTGACAACTTCACGTTTCGCTGGGTTTCATACACTCTGATGATATAAAAGTTTATATGTTCTGATAAAAAAAACTATGTTATCACAATAAAAAAAATTATTATTGTTGCTATATTAGTTAAGGGTTTGTTTTTGTTAAAAAAATTCAACTAGAACCATAAAAAAAAATTTTTTGTTAGCATTTAGCTTGGCTGTAGTATTAATTACTTTTTGTAAATAAAACGTTTCTTATTCACTTATTAACAGGAAAATTTTTGCATAAAAATGTATATCAACTTGTTTAATGCATATAAATACATATCAAAAGCAAAGTTGCCATATTAAAATACTTACCTATTTAAGTAAACTAAAAACGCTTATGCTACAAAACTTCTGTTTTGTTTGCCTATATTAAACTTAACAAGCTTTTAAAATACATTTAATTGTGTATTTGTATCTTTTATTAGATAATAGATTTTTAAGTTTAATTTTTTTGTTTTAATATAATGTTTATAACTTATGTTTGAATTTTTTTTAAAGTTATAAAAATACTTTAAAGCAGCTAAACCATTTTTTTACATTTTAGTAAAAAGTAATTTTTAAACAGTTTAGATTTTTACTATCAATAAACCTTTAATTGTAGTAAAGAATTTCTTACATACAAAAATGCTTCATAAACAAAAGCAACTTATAATCATATTAAAAAATAAACACATAAAGCTACTAAACTTGAAATAGAAACAAAAATTACACATAAAACTAATATTTGTACTCATTTATTTTGTTATGCAATACATTACCACAAAGGTAAGTTTTGAACTCATTTTACTTCAATCGACTGTATCGAAATAACTCACACAAGTTCAAACGTATATTACAACAACCGCTAAGTGATCAAGTTGAAATGACATTCGTACACGTTTCTGCGTTCAAGTTGAAATGACACTCAGCTAACACCCTTACTTCTTCCGCAGCACATAAAGTCGCCCGGGTCGGGCGGCGTCCACTACTTTGTCACCGGAGCCACGTCGCCGGTCGAGGACAAGCTGCAGCACCTGGACGGCGTGTACAAGGACACCAAGTTCTTCTGGACCAACTACCTGGACCACGGCAAGGCGGCGTTCACGTACTGCGAGGTGGGTGAGCGGGAGATGAAGGTCGAGTTCGTCACTTCGCAGGGGGTCGTCATCCACACCGCCACCCTGCTTCCGAGAAACTGAAGCTGAAAGTTTATTTAGTTTTTACGGCTCGAGTAGTAGTTTGTTAAATTTGTTACTTGTGTTTTTAACCGCAATTTTTTTTAAACGAATTTTATGTTGTTTTCTTATTTGTATAAGCATTGTTTTAATCGTGATACATACAACTGATGTTTTTTAAATAAAAAAAAAAAATGATTATTCTTTAAAAAAGAAAATAATAAAACTTTATATAGAATTAAAAACGTATTTTATCTTTTATATACCAAAAGTTGTTCAGTTTTTTAGTACAAGCTAAGTTCATATAGGTAAACTTTTAAAACAGTTTATATATTTTAGCGCAAAGTAAGACGATAAATAGATTAAAAGTGACTAAATAAAGTTATAAAAAATTAAGGTAAAATTGTTAACATTTTAAGATATTTTATTTTTCTTAATTCTGTGCTTACCATATGTTTAAACTTTGCTACTCTATTAAATTATTATGATATTGTATTGTTATAGAAAAGTAAGTATGGTAGTTTTTTTTTTTATGATAGTTTTTGCATTATATTTATACATTTAATAATAAAAGCTATGTAGTATTTTTAACTTAAAAAATCCGAAAAATGAAAAATCTCTACTTATGAAAAACTTGAACAATTTTTTCTCAAATAATTGATTAATAGTCTTTCTTATTATCGTACAAAGTTTTATCAAAGTTAAAGATTTACTTTATACTAAACTAGAACAAACTTTTACGAATTATTTTTATAAAACTGTAAGACTTAATTAATATAATGTTTTTATATGGTTAATACAAAAAAGAGAAAATCAAGTAAAACGAAATTTTTTTTGTTATAACGTACTTATTACGTATTTTATTGATATACTTAGAAATATTAAAATGGTAACAACTTTATTTTTATTTGTTAGACTAGTCTGTTTCATTGCTTAAAAAAGTAAACCTATCTTAGTCTGTATAAAACATTTTAAATGCTACTAACAAAATTACATGGTGTAATATTAATAACTAATACTGCAAAATTTAAATACACCAACAATTTAAAGAAATAAAAGTAGTTGAACTTCTTTTATTAAGTTGTTTACTTTACTAACTTTATAGAATAAATCAATCAGAATTTTTTTGTTCTAGTTAAGTATAAGTTTAAATAACTATATTCAATTCGCTTAAAAAAATATTTTTTACGCTAACGTTAATTCAAACTTGATAATTTTTTATAGAAAATTATTATATACTTGTTTAGTCACAAAACAGCTATGTTTATATAGATGAGTAAATAAAAGAAAAGTGGAAATTTTGAAATAATTTTTAAATAGTTTATAAAAAAAAAAAAAAACTTTTAAAACTGCTATTAAAAAGAAAAAAAAAATGATTATTTTGTTATTAAATGTTTTCTACATGCCTAAGCCTGTTTTTTGTAATGCGTTTACTAACTTGGTTTGAAGGTAATAAATCATTAGGATAGAGTATTTTTTACATAAAAAATTTATTTTCTAAATTTTTTGGTTGTTATTACAAAAGCCCTTACTTTAAATAAAGCCATGTTTTAATAAAGCCATGTTTCATAGTTAGTGACCAATACAAATACGTTAAAGTTTTAAAAATGATACGTTAAAAAAATTCAAACTAACAAAATAAAAGTTCTAAACCATAATTTCGTACTATTAAAACTTTTTTGTTTTAAAAGTTATACTACAAGTTTTTTATAAAAAAAAAATTAAGATGATAAGTTCGACTATTTTAAATAACAAACATGATGTTTAATACCTTAAAATTAGACTAGTGCATAAAATAAAAGTTAAATACAACTGCAAACAACCAATAAGCCTGCAATCTTAAAAATACCACAAAGCGTAATACAGTGTACTCGCTTAACTTTTGTGGTTAAAATCTCAGCAGTAAGTTACCTTAAAAAATTTTAGAGTTCATATTGGTTTTAACTCCTGTTTGCTCTTTTTACTTTTTCCAACGACTTCCAGTCATTGGAATATTATTTTTTATAAATATATGCAAATAAGCAAAATGCTTGTTTACCCGAAATCATGTATTTGCAGACTTCTTTAGTTTTCCACTATTTTAAAAATTTTATAGTCTTTAAGAAATACTTTTTGTATAACTTATAAACATTTCTGATAGTTTCTTCTTTTTTTTGCGTTTCTAAATTAACTTCACAAATTAACTTTGTTGCAGCAATAGCTGTTTTTCATGGCAGAACAAATACAAAACTTTTGAAATTTTTTGCTTTTTAAATTGATAGCTAACTTAGTATATGATACAATTAAGGTTAAGTCATAAACTATATTTTTCTATAAATATTGTAACCAAATAATAACTTGTGTTTAAAATATATAACTTTCTAAAATAAAAAGAAAGTAGTTGTTTATTTCAAAAACAATATATATTTCTTAACTTCTTATCTCATGTTTTTAACAAACACTTGTATTAAACAACAACTGAGCTTAAATTAGTTATTTATCTATAATATTTATAAAGTTGATACTCCAAAATACTTTTTTAATGATCTTGATATATCACAAACAACATTTTATTAAACCTTTACTCTTTTTTATAATACTAGTTTTCAGTCAATCAGTTATAGTTTTCAATGTGGTAAAGCAATAAAAGTAACATTTATTGTTTAATTGTTTTTGCAAAGGTTAGTTTTGTCCAAATGATCGAAATAGAAAAATCATCTTTAAAATTGTACTTTAAGGCAAGAGTAAATTTTGAAACAGATTGGATTTAAGTAATGCTAAAAAACTGTTTTGTATTTAAGTATTAAAACTTTATAACATATACCGGTGATCAAACAAACAGCTTTTTTGTTAATATAGGTGTATACATTTTATACAGTTTGTTTAGTAAGCATACTATTTCTTAAAATCCCTACGTTATCTACTGAAGTTAAAGTACTTTTAAACAAAAAAAATTCTTCAAAGATTATTTATTGTAAATAAAAATAACCGTTTTATGAGTTTTTTTTGAATAACTTTTGTTCAACGAAAAATCTCGGTATAGTAGTCGTACAAAGGTTAAATGAACAACTATAGAAATCTATAGAGAAATATAAAGTGCTAGTATAGTTTTTTATTAATTTTAGCATTGTTTCATAATATACTATAACTATCTTAATAAAATCTAAAACTATTTGTAAAATTATACTTATTTTCAAAATTTTAGACCAAACTATAAGCATATTATACAAAGGTAAGCAATAATTATTTTCTATTGATTTTCTAATTATCTCTACCTCCTTTTTCTACATAAACAAAACCATGCGTATTTACACATGTTCTAAAAAATTCTGTAAACTTGTATTAAATATTTATATAAATTTTCTAATAAATTAATTACAATGGTTTTTATGCAACCTAAATTAAAAAAAATAAGTTTTTTCTTTTTTTATTATATTTTTTTTTACAATTAATCTTAATCAATATCTGCGTGGAACTTACGATTTTTGCTAATAAAGATTTTTACTTGTGCAACGTGCGTATTTCAAATTACATCGAACATTTTAAACTAAGTAAAGTTTTTGTCTTACATAAAATATAATTTTTTTAAGGTTTTAAAGCGAGTATTTTTTAATAAATATATATGGTGATCAATCATATTTGAAAATTTCACTCAACTATTATTCGATGAAAAAAAAACTGTTCTTACTTGGTGTTAATATGTAATGTTTTTGTACTTAACTATTGTTGTATATAGTTTTTTATTAATTAACTTCTAAACTAAAAAGAGTGCACTATACTTTAAAGGATCTATTTAAATTTTTTAACAAAAAATGACAAAGATCAATGATAAAATGCTTTGTAAAGCCTTGACAAGACGTTTAAAGGTAACCGTGGTGTAGGACTCTATAACCGAAAGGTTTTTTCATGCATTAGGTCCTAGGACCAAATATTTTGAGCGTATTTTTTTGTCGTTTAATAAACTGTTGTGGAAAACTGGAAATATTTTTCTGATTACTAAAAAAATGAAACAAGTTAAATTTTTTAAATAAAGTTAGATATTTTTTATCTATATACTTTTAAATTGTATAACATAAGTTTATCTAATACAAAATATTTACTACACTAATGAAGCAATAGAATTAGTATAAAAGTTTAGATCTATATCTTTTTTTCAACGTTTTGTTGCATTTAATTTACTTTTGCTTCCTTTATCTATAAAACATACTTTAAGCTTCATGTTTAGCTGTATACAATAAATATATTTTAATTAAAACTTTAACTTACAACCGAAAATCATGTAAAAATTAACGCAATGAGTGAAATATATAAACACTATTTAAAAGTTGAAAATTACTTAAATAAGTTTAATATATTAAGAATTCTTTTTATATAGATAGTAGAAATATGAAAAAATGATAAAATTGTTAATAAAAATAGTTATAAATTAAGATTTATTTAATTTTCAATTCAGAAAAAATACAAACCAATTATTTATTAATCAATTTCGTCTTTACAGTTATAAAGAGCTTGTTATTTATTATTATAATAAAATTATTTTAATAGTTTATATTTTTAGGTCAGAAACTATTTATCAAACTTTAAAATTATTATAGTTTAGAAACCAGTTTATGGCAGTTGGCAGACTAATTAGGATAAAATGTAGTACATTACATAGTTAGCCTAAATAGTTTATAAAATATTTTATTTTAAGTAGTAATTAAAACTTAAATTTCAAGTATCATATCAGCTTTAATTTTACTCCAAAATGTTAAAAGTTTTGAGTTTTAAAGTTATATACCTTTATAAGATACAACAATATCTTTTTTTTTTTGCGTTTTCAATCGAGTTTTTGTTTACAGACACATAATATGTTTTTTCATTTAGATATACATTTTAAAACATGTTTGTTTATATGAGACTATTGCTAAATAAATGACAAATAAAAATTAATGAGGTAATATTTCCTAGGAGAATTGCTTTAAACGATAAGTGAAATTGTTGATGTTGAGCGAATCAGGAAGTATCTAGAAGCTATCATACTTAAATTACCTTGTTAAGTGAACGACAAAATAGAATTAAGTAATAGTTGAACAAATAATCACCTAATTGTTTACCCATTGAAAATATTTTACAATTATTAGTTTGTACTTTGATTTATTTGCTTTAGCAACAAGGTTAGTACACAAATGCATTAATTTTAACAAAAGTATTTGTTTTTATTTGATAAAGGTTAAAAATATCTGTCTATTATTTATTTATTATCTACAAATTTCTAAGTATAATTGTTCTACTCTACGGTTTTTATTTACATATAATTAAAAAAGTTTCAGTTCTAAAAATTTAATTAAACTAACCAGTTTTACGACCACAAGCTTTAAAATTTTTTTTAATTGAATAGTTTTAATAGAATACATAAGCTAAACAATTCTTTTTAACATTTTAAATTAAAAATATTTAACTGTTAATGTGTTATGATTGTCACGTTTTCATAACTTTTTGAGTTTATTTTTATAGTTGTGACATAACAAATTTTGAACGTTTTGTTGTTAGTTTATTTCTTAATCCAGTTATTTAATTTTGTATAATATAGCTTACTCACATAATTAAAAAAAAAATTAATAAAAAAGTTATACATACTAAGTTTTTTACATAAATATTCCACAAAAAAAATAGTTTTCAAATGTACATGTTTTTAACAAATTTGTTATAAAATGTTTGTTCTAGTTTAAACAAAAAGTTTATTACTCTTTTAAATTTATTATGACCTTTTTAAGACTAAAATCTGTGAAATTATAATTTTAACGTTTCCAAATAATTAAACAGTTAAACTTCTTTTATATAAGCTCCATAAACATAAACAACTTATTTGACTTAATACGATCAAGACAAAAAAAGTCTATATAATGGTTTACACCAATTTTACTAGTAAAAAAAGCTTTGTGTGATAATTTATCTTGTTTTAAAAAAGAACAAACACATAAATTATAAATAATTGTTTTATATTAATATATTTTATTTATATCTTCATACGTACGTATATACAATTTCATGCGTTTCAAAGTCCATAGACTTTAAAACATATAAATAAAAAACATTTTTTTAATGTTCTCGAAATTGATTTAGTTGCTCCGCATTATGCAATTACGGTTGTATTTTTTTTTGAAGCTGCGACTTCTCTCTCAAAACATTATTTTAAGTCACATGCTCTGTATCAAAGTTCAATTTCACCGTATATAAGGAATAAAATCTGTTCCAAGTCAAACACAAGTTTTACAAAGTTGATCAGTTCATTTTATAGAAAACAAGTGAATATAAAGTATTTAAATTCAAGAAGAACTGAACAAAAAGAATGAGAGTTCACGCCTTAACAATTAGTCTACTCGTTTTAGGAGTGCTAATAAGTAGAGGGCTAGCCAGTAAGCATTTTTTTATTTATTAAAGTAAAATATACAATTTTAAGTTATCTTAAGCTTTCATGATTAAAGTTTTACTTTATAAAAAATTAATGTTTTTTTATATTTTGCAACAAATTTGAAACATGTTTTAAATATTATTTGGGTAGAAGACTCAGTGTTTTATGTTTATAATTTGTTAAGTTTTATAGAAAATTAACTAAATTAAAGTGAAACCTAACTAAAAAAAAATTGAATACCCTTTTTTTGTTTTAGAAGTTAACTGTTTCAATTTTACTGCTATAAACTTATATTTTTAATTAGTAAATAAAAAGGTCAAAATTAGAAGTTATTATTTTCTAAATAAAAAAAAAATCCTTAGATATAAGTTATAAAGTTTGTACATATTTTTTTTTTAAAGTACGTAGAAAAAAAAATGTTTTAATGAGAATTAGTAATTAAACGACTGTTTACAAGGTTAGGTTCAGAATTACGCAAATATCAATTATTATTTTGTTTTTGAAAATTAAACTTGTTTGCAGAAACTTTTTAAAGTTTTAATATATATTTATATATAGCATTCTAAGGGTTTTTGTTTTTTAGCTATTTTTCTTAAAACAATGACAGCTTGTTTTAATAATTCAAATTAAAGTTTCTAAATATACAACTACTCTGAAACATAAAAAAAAAATAGAAATTTAAGTAACTAGCTAGCTTATAAATATATTTTTTGAGTTTTAGCTTTAAACTTTTATATCAACCAAAAACTAAAATAAAAAAAGAAAAAGTACAAGCGTGTAAAAAATACATTAACTTAAAATCGCTAAACTTTGTCGTAATGTTTTAATGTTTTAGCTTTATTTAAAAACATTTAAGAGAGTCTTTAAAAGTTGTACATATAGTTGATAATGAAGTCTAGTTTAAAAGATAAGCTTAAAAATGATGAGTTTTAGCAATTAAATGATTGTTTATAAGCTTAAGTTTAAAAAATACAAAAAAATAATATCAAAGATTGTTTTTCACTCGCAAACCAGACTTGTTTTAAGCAATATGCAAAAATTTGATAGATTTAAATTTTTGTAAGATTTGTATTCAGCTGTTTTATTGAACAATTACATCATGATGTTACTGGAAATTAAAAATCATAACAAACAATTATTTTTAAACTAAAGTATTACTTTTCTCATAAAAATAATTTCGACTATTATTTTAAAATAAATATTTTAAAAATTTATATAAATCAACAAAAACCATTTTACATAACTAATTTAATTGCAACTGTGTTTTTTCTTACAGTTGTTTTGGTCTTTGCTCTGTAAACAAGTTTATGGTGATTGAAAAATTTCATAACACTTTGTTCATAACTGAAACACTGTATAAAAATAAATTTGATGACATTTGATAATTAAACGAATGTTTACAAGGTTAAGTTCAAAATTGCACAAATAACAAAGTTTATTTTGTTATCGCAAATCAAACTTGTTTTGACGCATCTGTTTGTTTTTCGTAGATATGAACTTTTGCTTATCTGAAAGTGCGTTCGGAGCAAAGGTTGCTGTGAGAGAAAACGCTGCCGTAAAACAAATATTACAAATGAAAAAATATTTATCTTAATTAGTTTTCGTTCTCTTCAACAAACTTGTGCTTAAATTTTGAAATATCATGTAAATAAAAACCACAAAAAACGTAATAAACTTGAGCAAAACAATATAGAAATGAAATCTATTTAAAAGTTTATAAGTATTTTAATAGCGACATTTCTATAGAGTATTTATTAGTTTAGCATTAATTAAATAGTCGAAATATATTAAAATATCTTGACTTTACAAAAAAGATTTTGAGATTTTATAACATTTGTCTATAATTTTTTTACTAATACTATTTTTAAAAATTTACAGAATCAGTGGATAAAGAATGCTCAATAACATGTCCAGGTCAGTCATACAAAATCTTAAGCTTTAAAAATATTTCTACATTTTTGTTATTCTAAACCTAATTTATGTACAAACACCATTTTTTAAAGCAATCAAAACATTTCTTACGAAATTCAATATAATTTTGTTACAACTATTTAAATAACATACTTGATTAGTAAACATATTTATTACATTTATAAAAATCTGTTACTAAAGTTTTTTAGTTCAGTTTATATTTCATTTAAATGTGAAAGTACTTACGCAATGTATTACTTATCGACCAAAAACATTTTTAGAAACATTGAGCTCAAACTTCAACTACGAAGTTGGCTACACCTACAACTACAACTACAGAGCAAATGTCCAATCATCGTTTTTTCAATCAAAAGAAAATTTCAATGAACTCAGTGAAGTAACAATCCAAGCCAAGTGTGCGTTGGACATAATAAGTCCTTGTGAGCATACATTGCGCGTAAGTTAATAAATATATATTTAAAAACTGTTGGCATCAAGTTGTTAAAGCTTTAAACTTTCACAGATATTGTTTGCAAACATGAGCAATCCAGATCAGCCATATTTGGACTATTTAGATTGGTCGAGGACTTTACAACTTGAGTCTCTCACCTATGCTTTCAATGATGGCAAAATTGGTAAGCTTTGTGCGTCCAACGAGGACCCAGAGTGGGCATTGAACATTAAGAAGGGTATTTTGTCCTCCTTACAGAGTTCTTCGTCCCATGATTCTGGAATGTACAAAGAAGTGAGCTGTTTATTCTATTTTAGCTTATTTTAGTTATACTATTTTTCAGATATTTCTAAAAAATGACTTATTACTTAATTTTACGTAATGTTATCATTTAACAAATTTATTACATTGAAAAATACAAATAAAAATTACTCACAAGTATTTTTTGTTTAGACTGATATCAGTGGTGAATGTTTATCTAGTTATGATGTTAACTACTTGGATTCCAACACAAGGGAAGTAACTAAAACTAAACAATTTGAAACTTGCCAAGAACAGAGTAAAATGCTGCTATTTTCTCAATTTACTTCCTACGACAGCGATTCAGTATGCTTTTTGTAATTTTTCTAAATTTAAAAATAAATAGTTTTTTTTGAGCGTTAAATTAAATATCAGTAAAACAAAACTTTTATAGCTTTCTTAAAAATTTAAAGTAAAAATAACAATTATTTTTTGTAATAATTTAACCTGTTTTAAATTTTCTTTAAAACGCCATTAACTTATATACTGTTTATAAATTTATCAATGTTCATCAAAAACGATATATTTTTAGGAACGTCAGCGTCTCATGCACCAAGAACAAAGGTGTGTTCAAACAATCAAGAATGACGTCATTACTGAAGTAAACTGTCATGAAGAGCACGTGTTCCGCCCTTTCAGCTCGGAACAAAACGGAGCTAGAACTAGTGCTACTAAAACTGTTGAATTTGTTGATAGAGAACCAATCATGTCTAACAATAGTAAGTCCAAATATATAACAAAAATCAGCTATCATATAAAATTTTAATTAAGTTGATATTTATTTAAATCTTTTTTTGGTAAACAGTTAAACTAAGAATTTTTGAATAAGCTAAAATATTACAGTTAACTCCGGATACAAAACACGTCAAAGTGATTTAAAATTCGAAGAAGAATCTACCTCTGAAAAGCAAAATGACATTTCTCAAATCAAAAGCTACCTTTTTGAAATGTGTGAATTCCTCCATCAACATTTCTATGATTACAATAAGATGAGCAGAAAGTTCAATCATATGGTTTATCACTTGAGACAATTGGATGGTGCGGCAATCGCTCAAGCGTACGAATCACTTGAAGGCGTTTGTCCTACTCATAATGACGTCATCAAGTATGAGCTTTTAGAGCTATTTTATGTAGTTAGTAAAAGTTGAAAATGTGCACACAAAAAACATTTTCACATATTTTAAGATACGCTAGCTTAGTTGAAAACACAAACTAGAGCTAGTTATACAATTAAAGAAAATACAATTTAAAAGAGTTTTGTTTTCATCAGGCACGTATTCACGGATGCACTCAAGTACTGCGGCGAAGAAGGATGTGTGCAGTTTGGTGCGAAACTGATTGCTCAAGGCGTATTGGACGATTCAGCTTCCCTTGACTGGCTTATTAGCATCAACTTGGTTTCAAACCCAACACCTATAATGTTGGAAGGACTCGTAGTTAGTCATTGCTGTGATTAGAGCGATATAATAAACATGACTATATGTACTTCAATTGCTAAAGAAGTATAAATAAATAATTTCTATGATAAAAAACTATTTCAACAAAACTAATTAATAATCATATTAATAAATATTTTTCTTAGGATGTGTTGGAATCTGGTAGATTGAAGGAAGAATCATACTTGACAACTGGATCAGTTATTTACGGAATCTGCAACTCACAAAAAAATTGTATTAGACATACCTCAGTAAACGATGCCCTGAGTTTTTTTGAAAAGAAGCTGGGTAACAACTGCTTCACACCTAACGACCAACGAAAGCAAGAAATAATTCTTGCATTGAGAGCTATTGGTAACGCTGGTACCGCAAACTCTGTCAGTACTGTTGCATCCTGTGCAACCGAAGACCGTAACGACGTCGAAACAAGGGTTGCTGCCATCCAAGCTCTGAGAAGAATGCCTTGTGGATCCACTAAGTTTTTTGAAAATCTCGTTTTTGATTCTAACCAAGATTCAGAGATACGCATAAACGCATACTTAACCAGCATGAAGTGCCCAACTACAAACTTTATGTCAAATCTCATTGTAATGATGGATGATGAGCCTAGCTTGCAAATGTCTAGTTTTGTATCAACCCACATAAGAAATCTTATTTCTTCAAGCGATCCTCTCAAAGGTTATCTTAAACCGTACCTAGTTGAAGCTGAGTTTATGAAAGTTCACGACCTCGACCCAAGAAAATACTCTCACAACTATGAAACGTCTTACTTTTCGGAAGTACTCAATGCTGGTATTAATGGTGATGCCAACATAGTTTTTTCACCAAAGTCATTTGTTCCAAGAGCTGCGTCCCTAAACCTAACTCTTGAACTGTTCGGGCAAGCTGTGAACATTTTCGAAATTGGAGGTCGTGTTGAAGGAGTTGAGAATATTCTGCAAGACATTATGAAAGAAAAAACTTTCTTACAAAACACCGGGATCGGTAAAATTTTCGGTTCCAACGAGCCTGAGGAAGAAGATGAGAATGCCGAAGCAGATGAGGAAATAGACAGTTTCGCTTCTGACTCAAACGTTAAAGCAGCCACTAACAAGTACAAGTCAAACGTGCAAAAGGATCAGTTCAGCGCTTCCTGGTACATGAGAATGTTTGGAAATGAAATGAAATACGGAAACAGCAAATACCCAAATTTTTACCAACAGGTAAATGACGAAGTGTCATCTATTGTCAGTGACATTGCTAGTGGCCGTGAGTTCAGATACCACAAAGATATGATGTTGATTAGCACAGATGTTACTTTGCCAACAATGATTGGTCTACCATTAAAAATGGTAGTTAACGGAACGGCCAACCTTTCTTTTTACGGAACTGGTAAAATGGACCTAAGCGCTCTCCTAAGCACAAGTCCTAAGCTGTCAGTCAATGCAGAGTTTTATCCGAGAGCATCAGTCGTTTTCAATGCAGCAATGACAGTTGATTCTCATATCACAACTACAGGAATTCAAACCGAATCTAGCGCTCTTAACTCGTGGAAGCTTTCTGCAGTTGCTGACTTAACCAGCTCAAGAAGGTTTTCTATGAGAATTGGAACACCAGAACATTACTTCCCTGTTTTCAAGTTTTCTCACAAGCTTAAGACGGTTGAAAACCAGTTTAAAGAAGTTGATGATTATCGTTACTATTACTATGAAGACGTTGACGTACAACGAAATTGCTTCGATCTTTTCCTTGGTGAAGAAATTTGTGAAATAAAATCTTCAGAAAACTCATTATTTCCTCAAAACGGAGTGACGTTCTACCAGGTATACTTCAACTCAGCACCCGGTCGCGAATACTACTCTTTGGACATGAGCTACGACTACGTTGCTGACGAAGACAGCGTCGTGCCCGCCTACTTGATGGGAGACATCGTGTTTGATACGTCAGACGAGTACAGTAACTTACGTCATCAGATGAGGTTTGAGATGAGCAAAGACGAAGGGAGGCTTACGTCATCGATCACGTATCCGTGGGAAAGAAGAGAAACTTTCAGCCAGGAGCTTAGCGCGCAGTTTAACAAAGTTGGAAACAGTCATGAAGTTGTCGTAAACATGAACAACAATGGAACTGAGCAACAGTTAATGAAAGTTAGTAGACTCGTGTTTTATTTTGATGTTTATTACTTTATGTTATTTAAAATTCGCCTTGTACTTGGTTTTGAAAACAACTTAATTTTTTTTTTAAGTTTAATCTACTTAGCTTATAAATATGTAACTTAGACTACATTCGTCGACGGTACGCTCGAAGAAACACCGAGCTTGAAGTTGGACTCGACCATTTCCACTGGTTTCGGTGAAAATTTTGAAGTTCACGTTGCCGGAGCTTACAAACCGTCAGAGATCATTTCGTTCAACTCGTCCTTCATCGGGTTCCTAAGCGAGCCAGTTGAATTCAAAGGTTTGTAATACGTTATTTGTTCATAGATAAACCGAATTATTTTTATCAGTAAAGTTAAAAATTTATTTATACAATTGTATTTACAAGCAACTTTTTCTAGTTGGTCTTTACGACGAATCAAACGAAGGAGGCAAGCGATTCTTAGTTAGAGGAGGCGCTCTAGTTGCAATTCCGGGGGTTTACCAAAACAGCGCAGACGTTGCGCTGTATGTCAAAAACAAACCAGACAACTGGGCGGCTACTCTTAAATACTCAACAATGGGTCAAGACGAAGAAAGGTTTTTTGATTTTTTGCTTATAATATAAACAATAAGTACTTTTTTTAAGAAAGAAATGTTTTATTACAAATTCATTTTATCAGCGTGAAGTTCGTGCACAAGCGAAAGATATCCGACGAGGAGCAGAGCATGGCTTTCAAGTTCGTCTCGTCGCAGTACCCGAGCTTGAACGCGCAGTTCAGCACCGACAACGCCGTCACCGAGGAAGCCGTCACCACGACGGCGTCGTTCGCGTACGGAGAAAACGCGCTGGACAAGAGCAACGGCAAGTACGTGAGCGTGAAAAACGTCTTCAGCACGCAGGGATCCTCCGACTCGAGAACGTCGGTCGGCGGAGAGTTTCAGCTGGACTTGAGCGAGCTCGACTACAGAAAGTCGCTCGACTGGAAACTCGCTTTCGACCCCGAAAACGTGCTGATGAGCCTCTCAGTCGACAACGACGATTACTTGAAAGTGTTGTTCCAAGATAGCACCGAGGAAAACGGCCTGCTGCACAAGTCGATGGTTCTTCTCATCCCGACGCCCTGGTTGAAGCTGAAGCTCATCAACGACATTCAGCAGACGGCTGCAGGCGTGTACAGAGTTTCGGGTAAACTGGATGGCGGTCGCGGCATGCAGTTTGACACCAACGCCCAAATACAAAATCTTGTCAACAAAAAAGCCGTTGAGGTTCAGGTAAGGGGAGGGGACGAGATCATTTTGGACTTACGTTCAGTGCACACTTACCCAGGAGACGGTTTCACAAGCACTAACACGCTGAGATCCAGTTATATAAGAGACCCGGCAATACTAAACTTGGACCATTCGTTTTCAGAAGAAGGGTTTGAAAGTGAAGTAGTGTTCATGGCCTTAGGTAACAAGTACTCGGCTAATGTTGACTTAGAAAACTTGGATAAAAGCAGTCGCTTTAGAACGAGGGTTGAGTTTGCCGACCAGTGGAGTCAAAACAGGTTTTTTGAACTAGTTACTACCCACAGCACAAACATCCAAAACAACGAGGACTCGAGATTTGAAGCTGGTATTGAAATATCTACCACCGCATTGCCCTACTTCCAACATGTTGAAGCTAAAACGGTTTACACTACTGAAGGTTCTATGATTAAATTTAACTCTTTTTACGAGCAAGATAACCGCAAGGCATTTGAATTCGGTCTATCGTATGACGATAACGTCGAAAGCTACAACAAAGAAGTAACGCTTTCGATGAACCAAATGTTGACTGAATTTATACCCGAAGAAAACAGCATGATTCTTTCTATAGGAGATAACAAGTACGTAGTTAACTACGTTGACGTCATACTGGTTAAAATTACAAACGCAGCGGACAAAATTGAGTTTGTGGTAGACAACGACAAGTTTAACGAACTGCCAGAGTCTTTCGCGGTTACTTTGTCTAAAACTTCTGACGGAGTTCAAGGAGAAATGAATGTTGATGACAAAAAGATTTCAACGAAAGTCGAAATCGGCGAAGGCAGATTTGTTGCTACTTTAAGCAACGACATCCCGCAGTTTGCTGTTGTTCCAAGACAAACTTCATTATTGGTTGAGCTAGATTCTGAAAACAACAAACTTTCCACTGCTTTGGAAATAAACGAGGAACAGGTTTTTCTCGATGCACATTGTGAGAACACAGACAAGTATCCTTACTGCGTAGCTGTTCTTGGCGGAGATAAACAAATAGTAGGTGCAGACATACCCCACACTAAAGTAGCTGTTAATTTGGACCCAGCAAATGTCCAAGTTATTGCAGGTGTTGATGTTGACACAAATCAGTTTAATATTGAAAACGTAGAAGGATACATGGGTTTGTTTAATTTTAAAGTCCAGTATCAGGACCAAGTTTACCAACTTTTTGGAAAAGCTGACGATCAGTCGACCCAAAGCCTGAAACTTGTTTGGAACGAATCAACAACCTCGGTTGACTTCCACCACACTATTACTTCCCCTTACTATGTGGATATGCTCATTGATTATTCTTCAGACTGCGAAATAATGTACGGAAAATACAATCTTAAATTCAAGTTTGAGCCCTCGCTTATCATACTCGAAAGTAAAGCAAACGATAAACTCGCCACGGCAGTTTTCGATCTAGATGCAAACCCGTTCACCAAGTTAAACATCGTGTTCAACCAAAACTTCAATGAACTGTTGCCACAAGTACTTTCTTTCAAGTTTTCGATTGGTGACGTGAAAAGCTTGATGATCGTACAGTACGATGAATACAAGTATGTGCACGAACAAACAAGATTTTATCCTCAACCTAACGAGTTTAGATTCCAAGATAAGTACTATCAAAACATCTTTGCTCAGTTTTACACTAACTTAGAAGTGAACACGTCTTTTATTACTGTTGACGCGTACACCAACGAATATGTGTCGTCTTACAAAGGTGACGATGGACCGGTCCATAATGAAAAACTAAGAATGGTTATTGGAAAACCTTCTTACAACGATAAAGTGGGTCTTTCTACAGAATTGTACGAATATACATACAGTAACGACTATGATAGTCTCTATATTCCAAAAGATATAAGCTTTAATCTAGAAGCTTCTTCTTTTAGCAGCACAAGATACCTTGCAGCATCTCTAAATCTGGGTCATGTGAGAGATGTTCTTTGCCTAAGCCTAGATGCTGGTTTAAAAATTACTAGCGAAGGAGTTCTCACAACGAGTGCAAGAGTAAATAGCGGTATTGTCGCCTATTCAATGGGCGAGCCGAACTTCGATCTAGGTATTGAGTTCAAGAATGTTCCCAGACAGTACACACAAATTTCTGGATCTCTAGATACGGATGGTTTGAGACCATACACTGCTTCTATTAAAGTAGCTCCGCAACTGTATGATGACAACTACATACTTGTCATTACTGTTGAAAACAATCTCAACAACCCAGAAACCGGAATGTTTTTGAAGGTTCCGTCGTTTGTTCAGCTCGAGTCACGAAACTTGATTCATCTCAATCTTAACGACGCGTCGACTCAAACAAAACTCGTAACGACAGTCACAAGAAAGTACCCTAGGCTCAACGCAGAAGACGTTACTTTTGTTAACAACGCTGAAATTTCTTTGAGAGCTGAGTTGTTCAACTGGAACTTCCAGCTTGGAGGAGAGCACGATTTCGAAGAAGAGTGGCTGCCAAAGAACTTCAGCTATGGCATCGACATTTCAGGATCCGATGAGCAATCAGACATTGTTTACAAGTCAATTACGCTTCGTTGGACTTACGGGCAGGAAAAGCAGCACGTGGCTTTTGCGTTGACCAAAAACCCGTACGACAGTTCGTTCTACACTTCGCTTGAACACAACGTTGGTCTAATGCTCGATTACGGTGTTCCTGCGAACATGTCTGTCAAAGTTGTTCAAACCGGATCCGACTTCGACATCAGCGTGCTGTACGACACGGAAAGAAAAAGCATTGACGTGACTTTCGACTTCATCACCGCTTCCAAAAAGCTCATCTTCAAAGTTGAACACAGTTTCGTCATCTTGGAAGAGTACGGAATCCCGACTGTGATGGGAATTGAAGGAAAGTATGAGTTGTTGCCCTCGGAATTCTTCCTTACTGCGACCGGTCTGTGGGGAGAAAGAGAAGAAGAAGTCGAAATTGAACTCAGCTACGATGGAGATTCTATCTCCCAATTTACTGAAATTATTTACAAGCACGAACAATCTTTGTTTGCAGAATATCTTCCTAAAAAAATGAAGGTAAAGATATTTAGGGAAGAAAACTGGTTGAAAGCAGGAGTTCGTCTGAGCGTGGACAACAAAGACGCTAAAATTGGCTACGAAATTGAAGCTGAAGACGGCCTCTACGCGACAGAATTTGCAATGACTCAAAGCTTTGTCAAAGATTCTCCGAACTTCCCTAGAAGAGTAAAGTTGTCCGGTAAAGTAGACACTGTCGATCCTCAGGTGTCGTACAAGTTCATACTTGGAAGAAAAACTATGGTAAACTTCGATGCAGATCTTGTAACCGAGAGAGAGGACAGTTCCTACACTCACGTCATCAATGCAGAGTTGAAACAAGAATGGAATCCGGATTTGTTAGAAGACATTTCAATAACTATGACTTACAACGGTGATGCCAACAAGCCTCTTGTGATAGACACCACAATGGAAGTAACAACCTCGGATGATTTGACTTTTGTTTTCAAAAACGGTATAAACAGTGATGAGAAAGTCGTCTATGCAGAGTTGAAACACGACAATGAGCAATGGAAGAGCTTACAAGTTCCGTTCAGTTTGAGGGCTGAAGCGCAATTAGACGGAAAAGACCTTACTCTGGTCTTCAACAGAGACGATGTTCAAAACACCGTCGCTTTGAACCTCGGCTGGGAACTCACCGATAAATCTGTTACTGTGTCAGGATCTTTGTCTCACGATATCGAGGAGCTAGAGGCCTACGAAGTTCCAAACTATCTGCAAGGACGTATGTTCGGTGAATGTGATAGAGGCAGCGTTTTGATCAGCGCCAACGTCACTTTTGGTGAAGAAGTACTTTCTCACACTTTGAACTTATACAAGAGATATTCGCCTTCCGACTTAATTTTTAGTGCATCCTTTGTACATGAAAACTCGCTTCTAAACGCTATGGACATTCCAAACTCGATGGGATTTAAATTCGTTAGTAACTACGGTGTAGGAGAAACATCTGCCTCTCTAGCTGCGTCTTACGGCGAAGAGACAGCGTCAGTAGCTTTTGAATTAGGTCCAATACCAAAGCTCAAGGCTTCTGCAGATATCAAATCAGCGAGACTAAACTTTGAAAGTCAAGCCGAGTTTTCATTTAACAAAGAAGACAACGAAATAAAGCTGCTAATAAACGGAGAGAAACACGCTTCTGTGCAGGGCTTAATCACCGTTGATGAGGTAGACTTAAAAATCCACCAGCTTTTTGAAACTGAAGTTCTGCCTTCAGAACTGAGCTTTAAGCTAACAAAGTCTCCAGACAACGAAGTTAATGTTGACATCGAGGTTGTGAAAGGAAAAGCGTCGACCGTTGCTATTTCCTTCAAACCGTCCGCAAGCGAAAGTGTTTTGAGCGTTGAGCTGAACGGAGAAAATGCGCTTGAGCTCATCGGCTCGCTCGCTGCTGAACAGGGAAGCATTTCTGTCACGGTCGAGCAAAGCATCGTCGACGAAATCCCCAAGTCAGCTTCGTTCGAAGCTTCTTTCGAGGGAGGGTACGAAAATCCTAAGATGACATCTTCTTTGAAACTCGACGAGAATACCCGCACACTGACCGTTGAAGCTGACGTTAAGCAGCTTAAATTTTCACTGGAACACGATCTTCCAATTGACTTCATTCCTAAATCAATGAACGTTCAAGTTGAATACAAGAGCTTGGCTGATGTAGAGCTCACGCTTAACTTTAACGACCTGTTTTTGATCGTAAAGACCAGCAGGAAAACAGACATGCAGGGAAATTTCGATTTTGATATCAATATTGAGCACAACATTTTCCGCTCGGGTTCCATGATTTATTCTCCGCTCGGCCTTTCTACTAAAGTTTTCCTCGAGTCTCCTTATCAAGCGGACTTGACGGTTTTGGTCAGCGAATTCAGAGGATCGCTGAACGCAGCCGTCGATGTTGAAAACCGTACATTGAGCTTCCAGCACAACTTCGAAGCACTGACTCCATACTTCATACCTTATGACGTAGAGGTGCGTGTCACCGGTGGACTCTTGCCGACAACAAACGGTGAACTTTCAGTTTCAGTTGACGACGTTAAAAGACTGATAAGCTTTGACTTTGACACTGAAAACCACATTTATACAGCAAGACAAGAACTCCCTGAGCTCAAAGACTTCCCCAGTACGGTCTCACTATCTTTCAGAGGTTCTTCAAGAGATTTTGAAGTTTCATTGAAAATTGACAGCGATGAAAGAACTCTTACTTACGAAAACAGCGATTCCACTCTCAGCCTATCTCACAGCATTCCTGAACTAGAAATGTATGTACCAACCGCTGTTTCTTTAACAACTCGTCTCAACAGAAATTTCGGAAACTTTGACTTAAGATTCACAACTAAAAAGCAAGGTGAGTCTGTCATTAGCTTCGATTACGACGTCTTTTCAGAAACACCGAGAATAGTTGTGAGTGTCAACAACTTTGTAACTCACTACACAACCCCACTAAACCTTAACTTTGACGCTGGTTTAGACATGGCTTCTAAAAACTTTACCGGGCGTTACAGCGTGAACGACATGTACTACAACGTTCGATCGTTCTACAACGTCAACCACGAACAAGGCTCCGTCGCTTTCAAACTCGACTTCAACCACAACAACGAGTTTTTGAGAGAGTTCATCGATCCGTCAACGACGTCTACCGTCAGCTTCAAACTGTACGACTACTACCGAAGGCTTGAAGCTGCCGTCAACAACGGCAACTACATGAGGTACGCGCTCACGGCCGATTCCGAGTCAAACTCGCAAGAAGCCAAGCTCAGCATCACGGAAAACTACAACGGCGAGCGAAGGCTGGTCGTGCTGTCGGGCAACAAAGCCAACGACGACCTTTCCACCACTTACGAAGTGAACTTCAGCGAAGGCTCTCAGCATGACAAAAACAACTACTTCACCGGTTCGCTCATGATCAAAAAACGAGAAAGCGCTGAGCTCAAGGTGAACTTCAAACTCGGAGATTCGGAAGTCAACGACTTTAACTTTTATTACAACAACCACCCTGCGGCTCTCAAGGTCGAATACACTGTCAACGAAGAGAACGCATTCGCTTTTAACCTCGGAGAAATTACAAGCACTGATGAAGTTGAAGATTCTATGTACAAAGTCTACCAGTACAGTTACCCTATGGTAGTTAAGTTTTTCGACATGAAAATAGATGCCGTCCCCAAATACGCTACTTATCAAGGCTACGTAGCAGAAGCTTCTTTTGAGGTCGACTTAAACAAACAGTCACTTTTCGTTTTTGAAGCAAAACACGGAAGTGTGAACGTGGAGCTCGACTTACCCAGACGAGTAAGAGACTACCCGCAAAACTACAAGTTGTCGTACACTGCTTCATACGATGAGGACACCAACAAAAACTCCCACTCATTGAAGGTTTCGACGGATGATTCCAGCGTAGACATGCAGTCAACTTTTTACATCGACGAAAAATCACTGGACTACAAGCTTCTGCTTAAACAAAGCTTTATACCGAACAGTGACGTAAGTTTTGACTTTTACCTAGAAAATGATGTCAACGGTTTCCTCGAGTCGTTTAAGTCTTCAACTAACTTCGGAAAATACGTAGAAGGAGACATGGAAATAAACTATGTACACGATTCAGATAGTTATGTTGCCAAAGCAGCTTTAGTAAGATATGGAATACCTATGTCAGCTGATGCTGAAGTTTCAGGCACAAAAGTCACCCTTGAAGCTAAAAACTTACCGTTCATTTATCAAGACACTGTCAATTTTAAGTATACCCGAACACCTTATACTTCTATTCTTCTGCAAGCGGATGAAGATGAAATTTTCAAGTTTGAAACTTCTGAAAATAAAGTATCCTGCATGCTAGACATCCCAAGAATCTATAACTTCGAAGTAGAACTTACTAGCATTGAAAATGGTATTCAAACAACTGGAAACATCAACAAAAATTTCACCTTTGAGGCTGTCACAGAATTTGACCTAGGTCACTTTGCTACTTCAGTTAATGTTAATGGACCTCTTAGAATAATTAGAACACTGTACACCTTTGACTTTGCATCTTCAGTTTCATACGATAGCTCCGAAGACTCAAGAACAGCTATTATTAATGTAAACTCTGAACTAGTAAACTTGGATGTCATGATTAAAGCGAACGTTTCCGATACTTACGTTGAAACAAAGTTCAACGGCATTGAATCGGAAATAAATCTAAGTTATAGTGAACGTATCATTGTCCATTATGGATACGGTGGCCGTGTAAGTGTGTACACACTAGAAAACGTAGATCAAGACAGGTATGGTTTAGAATACAGAACAGAAAACAAGAAATATACAGCAAGCGTTCAACCTTTCGAGGAAGGATGGAAGTTGGTCATTAACGAAGAAACCGATGGAATTTCCGATGAATTGTTTTATTTAAGTTACGGTGTAGAACATGAAAACGAAAATGCGTTTGAAACAAAAATAACTGCTCAAGTGAAAAACCGTGATGCTGTTTTAATAAACTTTGGCTACAACGATGAGACAGGAGAAATGACTTCTGTGGTACAATTTCGTTACGTTCCATATGTAATTCGTGGTAAATTTTTGGTTTCCTTGAACACTACTTTCGATTTGAGAAATCCTGCGTTAGCAGTTGCATTTGAGGATAAGGGCTATACTAAAATTGAAAGCTCTTTCAGCCTCAAACAAAACAGCGAAGGCTATAAGGTTAAAGCTAAGTTCGTTTCAGCGCTGCCTTTCTACTACTATCTCAGCAAACCAGTTTACTTTGACTTTGAAAACGGATTCGCATCCAACGAAAACATGGTGGACACCAAAACATCTGTCCAGATCAACAGCTACCCAGCCGTGGTGTTCGGAATGAAAATGACGCGCGACGACACTCCGACGAGCTACAACTACACAACCGAAAGCGTCATTCGAACGGGACCGCTGTCCGAGTTCTTCAACGTTCGTTCTTTGGTGTTGAGCGCGTGGCAAGCGGGCGACTTCTCCTACCCGTCGTGCAGCTACACGCTCACCGTGGACGAGTTCGACCAGTACAAGCTCGCCGTGAAAACGAACGCGGCCAGCTCTTCCAGGACCGACCGCTTCGACATGGGCGTGGAGGTCGCGCATCCCCACGACGTCAGCCTTTTCGGAGTGCAGCTGCCGAAGCGCAACGAGATGCAGGTCAACGTGCTGCAGAGGCGCAACGGCGTAAGAGTGACGACCACCTTCGACAACGAGTTCCTCCAAGCGCCCGTCTCCGTCAGAAAGAGCTGGAAGAAGGGATCGGATTCGTTTGACGGTTCGCTCGTCGTCGAGTGCTCAACAATGGAAAGTCCCTTGTTCGAAAGCAAGTACAGCGTCGCCAACAACGCCTTCTCCGTTGAAGTCCACTGCCCGTCAACTGAAACTGAGTTCCAAGCTTCTTTTGTGATCGTCCAGGAAGGACAAGAAAAGGGATTCAAAGCATCGTTGACAAACGTCAAGGGAGCTGACAACGAAAACTGGGAGCTGGATACCATTTACAACACTGAAGACGGAACAATCTCGCTGACTTGGTTGCAACCTGGTAAAGCTCCTGTATCTGTTACCGTTGACGCGAAACAAATTCTCAGCGAGATCAGCAACATAGTGCACAACCTTTTGAAGGAAAGTATTTCAGATGTAAAACTGTTGTACGGAGTTGAGGAAAGCAGCCAAAGTTTCGTTGCATTTGTAGGAGTTGACTCTGGAAGTCAAGGTGTTTTCACCTTGAACCTTGCAGCAGCCGTCAACGAAAACAAGGCAAGTTTGACTTTGTCTAGTACTTTATCCGACGTTGAAACTCAAATAGCAGAAGCTGTCATCAGCATCGTAGACGAAAAATTCATAAAGATCGAGTTGAACGCCAACCCAGAGTTTTCAAGCTTCTTCAAAAATGTATTGAGCGTGGTTACAGCCAGATTTGACACTTACACCGAAAGTTTTGCTAACAACGTCATTGATATTGTGAACTCGATTTCAAGCTTCGTATCTGGAAGCAATCAAGTCGACGAAAACGTCCTGGTCGTTTTCAAAAAGATGGTCTTATTAGTTAACAACATGAAAGATCAAAGTCAAGAATATGTGAGTGATCTTTTGGACACTGTTGAAGAGTCAGAATCAGATCTTAGAGAGCTCGTAAAAGAAACTGTTGTTGATCTCCTTAGCTACATCGAAGTTCTCAACAACTTCTTGGCACAACCGCTGGACAGCGTCATTGAGCACTACAAGTCACAAACGGTTGAAAGCATAAACCAAGTGATCAAGGAAAAGCTCAACGCAGTCAAGCTGGCTCTCGATTGCTTCAACGCTGGCGACGTCATGGTTGAAATCATCGAAGACGGAGTGGAGAGAGCTGGAGAGTACGTCTCAAGCTGCATCAGCGACATGTTCAAGCTGATTCGCATTCCGTTGGAAGACTTGGTGCTTGTGACGAACGACAACGTTGTTATCACGATTCCGCTCTCTATCAAGGTCGGTGATTAAATTAATGAAAGTATATTTCGTGCAAATTATGTTTAAGTAAAAAACGTTATAAAAATTTAAAAGCACAATTTTTTTTTGGTTTTCAGCAAAAACTTTAAAATATCATTTTTATTTAACGTCGAATTTGTGAGTTTTAAAAAGTCATTGACCGTAAATACAGCTGGTAGAGAAAACGAATTTGATGGCGAGCAAATTTTTTTACAGCTGACCGACGTCGACTTTTTGAGCTCACCTGAGCCGTCGAACATCAATGAGTGGGTGAGAGACACCGCGATGATCGATCAACTCACCAAGTTCGTGCCGGTCGTGCAGCTTTACGTGAACAACTACTACAGAGCCAAGGCGTTCTTGAACTTGCCAATCATCGAGCACATTCCTCCATTCAAGGTTTATTAATTTTTTGTTAAGTAAAAAAACAACAGTTCAAATTTTTCTATAACTATTTTTCGTCTCAATAAAAGTAGTTCTATCTTATTAATGGCTTATGGTTGTTTTAAATAGGGACGAGCATTTGTATCGGACTTTAAGAACTTCCGTACTTTTGATGGACGTCACTTTGACTTTGAGAGTGATTGTGAAAGTAGCCACATACTAGCAACTGATGGTAGCAGTGGAAACTTCACCATCCTTATCAACTACAAAGAAGATACACCGTCCTACGATATTAGAATCGGAAGTGAAAGCGTTATCATTACCTCTAATGGAAATGTAGCGTACAACAACCAAAATGCTATTCTTCCAATCATTTCAGAAAAGGGACTTGTAAGTTTTGATATTTAATATACTAATAATAACTGTACACAAAAATCTTTCTTATTAAATTTACAATTTATTATATACAATAGTTTTACTGTCTTGATTACAATTATTTTATTCTTGAGTAGTTAAGAAACAGTTACTTTGATAAAAAAAATGTTTTAGTTTTAAGTTGTTTACATAAAATTTAAAGAATTATTATTATTACAGAACGTCAAACAAGTTGGTAGCGTAATCAAACTGACATTCAACGATGACCTGAATGTTGAATACCACAAAAATACTGGTCTACTTTCTGTTGAAATCAATCCGTTCTACTTTGCTTCAACTGGAGGTCTTCTCGGTGTCTTCGATAACGAGCCAGCCTTCGACTTTGTCAATCCCGACGGTGAACTGGAGAGAAGTGTTGAAGACTTTGCGAGATCTTGGGAGGTAAAAATTATTCTTTTGTTTTGAGAAAAAACAATTATACAAGTTTTACTTTGTTTGTGTACTAGTAAAACAATAAACTATAAACATAAACGAAAAACACTTCTACAATAACTTTAAAATCGAACATTTAATGTTTGTAGACTTTAGATCTATTTTGTATAAACAGCTAAAAGTATGTATTTACTAACAAAAAACTAAAACGTAAACAGGTTACATCGTCAATGTGTATGTCTGCTAGCACGGTGAGGTACACTTCGGAACCATCAAGTGCCTGCTCATCACTCTTTACTTCTATGACATCTCCATTTGTGTCTTGCTTCCCTGTTGTTTCTGCAGCTGCCTTTGAAGAAATGTGCCATGTCGAAGCTGCCCAGATGTGCAACGTTGCTAAGGCCTACCAGCTCACTTGTAAGCTGCAAGGCGTGGATATTGCTATGCCAAACGACTGCTTGAGGTGTATTGATGAATCTACAGGAATGTCGCTTGCAGTTGGAGAATCAACTAAGGCGGAAACTGGATCAGTTGACGTTGTACTTGTCATTCAAGAATCCAGCTGTCTAAGGTTTTTGAAAACTTTAAAAATCTATATAAATAGACAACCTAAATTGATTTAAAGATCTGTTTACACAATTATTTGCTTCAATTTTTACTTAATATACTCAAATAGCTTACCTTTTTTGAAACTATTTTGTTTGGTAAAATATTTTAATTGTTAAATTTAAATTTGACTCGTTTCTTTTCTATTTTAAAGTTTTCTTATTAAGTTACATATAACTTTTATGTTTTGTTTGTTAGTGTTCATTTAAATACTTAAACATACATTTTTTTTCTTTAGAAAGCACTCTCGCTCTTTGAGCAAGTTTTTGAGAAAATTCTTGAAGCAGTCTTCACAGTCTTTCTCATCTGTGGAATTACCAAACACTAAATATTATGTTGTTGGGTATGGAGGTCCAGGTGCCAACAATGAGCCTCATTCATTCACTATGAGAGGAAAGATTTCATCTAGCAGAAGAGTAAGTTTAAACTTTTTAAATCAATAAATAGCGAGCCATATTTTCAATGCTGAGATAAAGACTAACATTAAAGGTTGAAAGTTATTGTAAAATGACTTGACATTAGTTACAAAAGTTGTAATTTTCTGAAAAATAAACTTTTTAAAAAAATACTTGGTGTTGACCTGCTATAAATTAACATTTTCAAATTAGCTACTATGTAAAACCTTTGCTTGAATCTAGCTGTGTAAAAACAATATAAAAATAAACGTAGTACTTTACACAAAAATAACATTTCAACTTCAAACAGGGTGACATATCTAAAGTGATCAGAAGAATAGACTTGAGTTCAAACGATGTATCAGCCAACGGAGTTGATGCGATTAATTTTGCAAGCAAGCTTCCTTTCAGAGCCGGATCTCAGCAAGTAATCCTCCATTTGTCCTGTGACATGTGCGGATCTAACCCAATGGTAATTCTTATTTTGTAAAAATATTAATAAAGTTTATACTTTAAAAAAAGTAAATTACATTGTTTATAGCGTTAAAACAAACAAAAAACAACCACAATTGCATAGTATTTTTTAAGGAACTTGTTTGTCTATTTGTTTTTTAACTTTATTTTTTTATCTTTCTTTAGTCGAGCCAAGTTCAAAGCAACCTTGTGAGCAAAAAAGTTCAGTTCCATCACATGCCTATTCAATCAATTGAGAGCACATCAGACAACAAGGTAAGTCTTTTATCTTTTTTGTCCTTAGATTCTAACTGTCAAAAGACTTAATCTATAAAACACTTGGATGTTTTACGCGGACTATTGACCAAACATTTCGTCTATTTGTTATAAAGCAAACTCCATATAAAATTTATGTTTTTAAGCCTTTTTCAAAGTTTTGATTTCTTTCTCAAGTCTAACTATTCGATGTTTCCTTCAGGTTTACGGTTACAGCTCCGGTGATGTGTTCGCCAAAAAATCCAAACAAACAGACAGAAGCTCAATTGTGGAGGCGAGCGAAGACAGTTGCGCAGACATGGCTATCAACTCGAACGGATCTGTTTGGAGCGGTAAAGACATGGTAAGAGTTTTAAAGCTTTACAAAATTCAACAAACTAAGGTGCAAGCATAAAATACATGTTAAATAATTACAGTTGCACAACTTTGACAACTGCAAATTTTTTAACTTTACTTTAACTCGTGTTTTGAACAATGTTTTAACTGACTCGTATTTTTAACTCATATTCACTTTTTAATTTAGAAATCCGGTGAGCTAGTCACCCACATGACCACCTACATGTCCGCCAACATCAAAAACGTCAACTCTCAAAGCTGCACCTGTCGGATGAACGAGGAAACCGGTGAACCGGAAACTGTTTGCCAGAAATGATCATCGTGGCTTTTCGTTGACGTACTACCTAAAAACTCACCGACTGAATTTTAATTGATTCCTTTTAATTTTTTTTGTTAATTTATCGTTTTTTAACGTGTGACTCCATGGGTCACCACGGAAGCATTACCTCTCTATCACTGTCTCTTTCGTTCCGTCATTGCTATTGCATCATACTTTAAATGATGGCGTAATTTTTCTCTGTTTAATAAACTGACACTGTAATTTTCAATCAATCAAGCCAGTAGTCTGTTTATATACTTTTATACTTAACTACAGTTATCAAACTAAAATTAACTTGTTGTTAAACTATTATCTAAAAGTTAAGTTTCAACATCTAATTAAATTGATACATCATAAAAAAGCATGCGACAACTTCATCATTATTATTTATATACATTTAATAACTTCTTCATCTAAATCATTTAAAATAGTTTTTTTAAAGTTTAAGTCAGACAATAAAAGAAAAAGGTAATTCAACTAATGCAAAGTTAACAAATGTTCTATCCAAATAAAAATGTTTTGAAATACAAAATAGAGCTAGTTCGATTTGAACATATAGTTAAGGATAAATGTTTTGTTTTTTCCGAACATTACTTGTTGTTCAACCTTATAAAAAACTTTAAGTAATTTCTTTATTGGCTTCGAACGTAATTTTATTTACTAGCTACTTAACATGTCATTAAACAGTGTTTTTGTCGCTAGTAACTTTATATATGAATATATTTTGTTAAATTTAAAACTTATAATATTAAGTATATATTTTTATTTATACTTATTCGTTATTTAAACCTTAACTTTACTAGCTTTTAAAAACTTTACACCGTAGATAAATGAATAAAAAGATTTTGGGCTCGTTATTTGTTTACATATTTCTAACAAAAAATCATAGCTATTACAGTTTAATGGCATTTGCAGATAAAATGGAATATGTTATAACTTCCTAAAGTTAGCAAAAAAAGATTTTAGAAATATATCTGTTTACCAGTTTAAAAAACACTTAACTACTTCTATCAGTTTATGTAGACAAGCAATTGGTCTCTGCACACTACTTTGTACATAGGCACACAAAAACCAATTGTTTAGTTTTTCTTAAATGTTTTAAACACAGTGGAAATCAAATTAACTGATACTAAATTCTGAGCACACTATGTAAATAGTTAAAACTTTTTTTTTTTTGTAAAGACTGCTTTTGTTTTTTTTTGTTGCTCTTGTTGCTACAATATTTATTAGAGATTCTCAATATTTATCACGAATACTTTTAAAAGTAAAACAATACTCTAAAAATATTAAAGAATATAAGTTTGCCATTTATCAAAACTTCATTTACGCTATTGTGTTTAAGTATTTTTTAATTTGAGTAAATGATTAAGAAATTCAGTAAAAAGTACGTCTGAAGTGTAACATTGTGTTTATGTTAATTTTGTATAAATGAAACATTTTATATTTACTGATAAAAATGCTTGTACAACAGCTTGAAATAGATATAATTTTTTCTTTTAAAGTAAGGCAGCAATGTAAACTAAAAAAAAAGATTGAGTTAGGTTTAAATTTAAGTGTTTAAACTTATTATAATAACTACATACACATAAATATTTTGTCAGCTTTGTTAATGATGACACTTTGCTTAAAAAGAACCTAGCTATCTTGTTTCATATACTAGTTTATATGACTTTAGAAGCATTCGATTATAAAAAAGTAAATATAAGCTTTAAATGTATTGTTGAGTAAAACAGTTATGAACTCAGTGTTTACTTAATTGTTGATAAACTAACAAAAACTGTTTATTGCTTTTTAAATATGAATAAATGCAACCTATTTGTTCGATAATTTAACTTAAGGTTAAGTTTTTTAAGATTTTACTTAGTTTTTTAAAGGTTTAAAGGTTTATAGGTCTTTCTTTATGTTAAAATGTTTTTAATATCTTACAATAAAAAAAGTTAAAATTGCTTTCAAAAATATTTATGTTTTCAGAACTTCTTAATGGTTTTTTTACTAGAATTCATCTTATAAGTTAAGATATATACTAAAAATTAACAATTAAAGTAAACAACATATTATATCAAGGTTTTTTTAATAAATAAATGTTAATCAGTACAACTATAAAAACTTTTTAGTTTTTTAACAAAAATGTCTAATTTAGAAAAAAATATTTATTACTGGTAGCAAAAAAAACTTTAAAATAAGTCGGTTACATGTGGTAAAGCGGTTTATTCGGCCGCGCAATATCTAACCTTATCGTCAACCACTAGTATATAAAGTGATAAATAAGAATGTGGGATCTGTTAACAATTAAAGAGCTGTTAAAACATATTTATAAAAACTTTTCCCAACAAAAGCGAATGTAACTTGACACATTAGCTTTATTTAGCTCACCACCTTGTTTATCTTTAAGTAAATTATATTGATTAGCAGATTTTACAATTTTGAATTTTAAAAATAGTTTAGCATGCTTTACTTTAATATTTCTTTTAATTGAGGTATAATTAAAATTGAAGTAATTGATACGAATTAACTAAAATTGTTTCATAAAGTTTAGTTTGGGCGTAGGCAAGTCTATATTTCAAAAAGCCTGTTTTGAAATAAATCTAATTTAATTAATAAACACTTTAATCATTTTTTTTTTTCATTCACTTATTGCTAAGCTATATAAAAAATGTTGTTGCCACTTATGGTAAATCCGTTTTTTAGTAAAAAAAAAAACAAAAAGAAAACGTTTGATTGAAAATATGTACTGTAAGATAAAAAATTTAAATTGAAGTTCTAAAACAAGAGAAAAAAATAATTTGATAAAATTTAAGATGTTGCAGTTTGATTTTTTTATTTAGAAAAAATTTCATTCTGAAACTAAAACGATCCTCTTAAAACTATATCATCTAGAAAATATTGCCTTAAACATATAAGATAAACAAGATGTTTAAAACTAACTAACATCAGTATATTTGTTATATATGTAACAGTTAAATTAAAAGTTTTGCTTAACATCTTTCAGACAAACAATGTAACTTAAACTTAGATCCATAGGCTTTTAATGTTTAAAAAAATTTTTTTAGTCTTTACTATAAAATAAAAGTTTGTATCATCAAAATAAAAAACAGTGTTTTAAAAGAGAAGCTTATTGACGTGGACAAGTTTTCTGTTTCTGCAGCAAGTGACGCCAGTTTTGTCTTTTTAGTTTTGAGTAAAGTCATCATAGCAGTAGTAGTGGTGGTGCTTGGTTTCGATATGAATTGAGGAAAAAACTCGTATGCCGTGTTGACGGAGCAGTTATCTGATATTCCCCTCAACAAATCGTCGTAGTTCGTTTTCTTGTCAGTTATTATAAAGCAGTGTGGGTTCCAACAGCTGTGAAAAAATGAGCTTTAAATTTGGACCTCAGATTTGCAAAACTCTCGATGTTATTTCTCAACTTATTTAGATTACTGGTCTTATAAATGTTTTAATAAATGTTAGCTAATCTTTCGTAAAGATCAAAAAAGAAACATTGTTTTATAAACACAATAATTAAACAGCAAAATAAATCTTTTTTTGACGTGACAAATTTAAACAACTAGAATAAAAAGAGTTTTTTAACTATTAATAATTACCTCTAAAACTTTATATTAAACTTTTGTAAGTTTAAAAAATTGAGTTCAGTATTCTCATCTTATAATAGTTTTTTTAATATTAAGAAAATGATCAGTTTTTTTCTGTTACTAAAGTATTGTAATTAATGTTTTCTTTGGCTACGTAACTCGATTTAGTATTGTTTATTGAACGGTTAAAAAAAGCGCTCAAAAAGTTTGGTCTAAAGACCTGGTGCACAAAGAAACCTTTCGGTTTTTGAGTCGTACACCACATGCTTATAAATTTTCTCACGAGCTTTTACACATATTTTTTTATTATTTAAATATTTAAATCTTTAGTAGTAAAACAATCAGTTTAAGGTAATGAAAAATAAAAGAAAATAAAACTAAACGAAAATTAACTAAATTTTGTGTTTTATAATGTACTATTAATCTTTTTTTTAGTAACATAAGAACTAAAAAATATATATAACTTTGAACTAACTTTTAAAAGGAGATAAACAACACTAATAACAAACGTATAAATACTTGAATTACCTTTTCAAAGAAAGTAAAATGTAATACGCAGATATATTTTTACGAAATTTTTTTATAAGTATTTTGTGCTAAAAACGTAATTTTCATTTTATCTAATAATTTAACTTGAGCAGTTAAAATAGTTTTACACTTGAATAGTTAAATAAACTATTGTAAAAAATTTTTAAGAATTTTAAAGAAGAGATTTTTACAATAACTGAACTTAACCTTTAAAAATGAAAACATGAATATAAGTATTGTAAATTTTGTGCTTTTAATCAGAAAAAAACAATAATAATTTTAACAATACTGATATTAACAACAAAAAATTTCCTTCTATTTTAAAATATATTTTTTCTTGAATAATTGTCCAAGTCTAAAATTGTAATAATAGAAAGCAAACAACTTTGCAAACATAAAAAAAAGGTTTTTTTTTCTTTGATTTCCTCAAAAAAAAAGATATTTTTTAATTTAATGAGATTTACCCTAATAATTAACAAAAAATATCATAATATAAGTTTTTTTAACAAATAAGTTATTATCTTGTAGAAAATAAGTTTGTTAAAACAAATACAAAATTGTTGTATTGTTTAAAAAAATTATAACGATTTATAATTTTTGAAAATGAAATATATAATATATCAACAATGATAAATTTTTTACTTACTTCATACAAATTAACACAAACAGTCTAATACTAGGAAATTTTATGCGGTAAAATAAGACAACGTGCTTTCTTGAAAACTTCTGACTTAACAAACTGTAAAAAAATTGAAAAAAGTCAGCTATTTACTATTTGTGTTTATAGCTAATGTGCTAAATATATGTGTTCAAAAAAGCTGTGTTTGAAATGTTCAAAACAAACCAAATATGTTCAAAGCAAGATTTGAAACCGATTAACTTTTGGTATGAAAAGTTTAAATACAAATAAGCTTTATACTTTGAAAAAACTTATGTTAAAACGTTCATTTTTTACAAAAATCCTCATTTTTAAATCACTATAAAAATCAAAAACAGCCTCAATTTCAAGATTAGTATGTTTTATACTAACTATTTTCTAAGCAAGTCTCAACACTTACAAATAAGAACATCACACGAATTTTAACATCTATTATATATATAATTATTATGTAATATGTTATAATAAAAAAAAATTAAGTTGTAATAATTCTTTTTAAAGTCTTCTATAACTTATTTTAAAAAGAAGGTTAATCCAATATAGTAAACAAATATAACTTTTTAATGATATGAGGTAGAAAAATTCCTAGTAATCTATGTAAGTGTTTTAAACGTAAAATATTAAAATAAAACAAGTAATAGTATTTTACTTGATTGAAACTTTTATCGAAAAAAAGTTTAGCAAACATTAAACGTATTTTTTTTGAACATTTTTAATTTTTTAATGTTAGTATTAAATAATGTTTTGGAAGAAATTTTGTAAATAGTTTATTTTCAAATTATTTTGTGGCGTTTTAATATCATTTATATTATTGTTTTTCAAAACTTTAACACCATAACAACTAATTTACATCTGCCTTAAATAATTATTTACTTTTGCTTACATTTTAAATTAATTATTTAACTAGTTAGCGCAAGAAGTATTAGAATAATAATTATAAAATGTTAATTACCTCAAATTTTTAGACAATCAAAAAGTTGTTTTAAGTTGATAATCAATTTTTATTTATGAAAGTCCTGAAGGTTATAATGTTTTCAACGTTAAATAAAAAGTTATATATAAAACTCTTAATTACTGACGAGTTTTTTTTTTTAATTTTAGAAATTGTTTTTCGATATAAGTTTATTACTTTTTGCTAATGAAACTAAGTTATAAATAAAAACACATTCAATTTTCTAACAGTTACATACATAATGTACTTTAGTTATTCTTTTAAATAAAACAAGCGTATACATTTTAACTTTGTATATTTTCAATACTAAAAAAATATATAAAACATCATTGTTGAGTACCTAGTTACTGAACAGATACTGCTGCATATTCAAGTTTTTAGACTTATATTTTAAAAATAAGCATTTTGCTCTCAGAGTTAAAGTTTTCTGAATATCTTTGAGGACAGCTTAATAAACAGATCAATTCATGAATACCAAGTTTTAATAAAAATTAATTTGTTTTTTAATAAAAATTTTTCTTTAAAAATCTGATTGTTTTATTGATTATTAATTTAATATTTTTCAAACTTATAAATTTAAATAACCTTACATTTCTTTATGTGTTAAACTATAATTTTAATGTTTATATATTTCATATTAGTAAAAGTAAGTAATTATATTAAAACTAGTAATAGTTTTATGCTTTGCATTTTAATGTTTAAGTAGCTTTTATATATAGTGAATAACTATTCTCATTTTTAAAACAAATGCTATTTAAGATGTAAAATATGTTTCACTTCATATAAAAGCTATTTTTTGAATATTAACGCTAAGCTTATTATGATTAAATTAACTATAGTAACGGTTTTGACTGAAAATGTCAAAAAAGAAAAATTGTTTAGCTTTAGTAAATAATTTATAAAGTTGCTCGCTCTACATTAAACAATTTTGTTGTTATTTAGTTACACTATAACAAGTGTAAAATTATAATAAAAAGATGCATTAACTCAAAAACTTATTTTAAATATCCACCAGCAAAGTTCCAGTTTTTTTTAGTTAGTAAAAAGTAAAATGTTTTATATTTTGCATTAAATTTATAAACATTCATGTTACGATACTCAGTGAATTTTTTCAAAATGTTCCAATAATGCAAGTTTAGTTAACTATTTAAAACTCAAACGTCTCAGAAACATACTCTCAAAAGATGCATGACGTCATGCCAAAAATCGCTTCCACACTTAACAGCTTAACAAACAGTAAACGGATAAACAGCAATTAGCCCGAGCACGGGAGTGACACTTAGCACCTCTGCAACACGCTCGCTAACTGGTCCTTCCAACAACTTTCCCCAGGCGCAATTGTAATCGATTCAACATGCACACAGAGGCTTGGGAAAATAGAGAGGAAGCGAGGTGTTAGGTGCTGTAGCGATATCGACAAAAAGTCAAATAAATTTTCAACTCAGCGATTAAAAAGGCGCAGAACCTCGTGGGTGGCTGGCAATTATAAGCCTTGCTTGAGCTAATGAATATACTGCGGTTGGGAAAATTAAATGCGCCGTTTTAAGGCGTTTGAATTACTTTACTGCCTTAGTCAAAAAGTTAATCGAAAATATGTAACTGTTTTAAAGCATTATTTTTTTATCATAGTCCTATAGATGTTAACTTTAAAAACAGTGAAATATAAACAGGTAAAGCATTCAAAAGTATAAAAAAAAACAATCAATTTTATCTACTGCTTTTTGGTTAAGATTAACTCAAAAAATGAAATTTATCAAAACTCTGGTAAGTTTTCGTTTTCGCTGTATTGATTTAGTAAAATCATTGCCATACTATAATTAATTACATTTTCTTAATTTTGTTTTTCAAAAAGTCTTTATCCTTACCTAAAGTACACTGGTTTCCTTTTAAATCTTCAAAAGCAAAAAAAAAGACCTTGATAAATCGTTAAACTTGTGTAATAATTGCGTTTTACAGCTTAATTTTGATTTTCAAGTTCAATTTTATTGCTTGTAGCTTAAAATTGTTTGTAATATTTTTGTCCTAGTCCTTAATAGCGTATTTAAAACAAATGTACAATTTTATTAGTATTCTATATTTAAGTACTTAGTCACATAAAAATTATTATTTAAGTTAATCATCAACAACAGTTACTTAGCTCCATTTCAACTACAACAAAATATGTTTATTAAACACAAAATACTCTAAGAACTTAATTTAACTTATTTTTGTTCGATATAAAGTATACATTTTAAAACAATTATATTTTAGTACAGAAGAGCATCTTACCGATAAATGTACTTGTGGGCGAACTTTGCGCTGACTATGTTCCTGTCGTCGTCGTAACACTCCAGTTCTTCTACGTCATACACGCAATTGCGCGATCTTTCGTACAAATCGCACAACCGATCATCGTACATGTCTTCGAGGAATCGCCGTGTGAACTCGACCGTGCAGTCACGTGACTTTTTTTCGTAGTTTTTGGTGCAACCTCCTCTGTTATCGCTAAGATAAGAAAAAAAAGGTTTTAGAAATTCAGGATAAATTAAATAGGTTAACAGTTTGATGTAATATTTTGTAATCTTTTTATAATTATTATACATTTTTTGATTGTTTGTAAACGTAAAATGTTCATTGTTTTTAATTAACAAAAAAACAACTAGTAAAATTATTTCGAATACTGTAAACACGATAAAAACTATTCTAACTAAGCTTAAATGTTCCTTTTAACAAAAATTAGAAAACGTAAACAATAAATTAAATCTTAAAGTTAAAGCATTGAGTTAAAACAGGATTGGTATAAGTTAGTTGCTGTCACCTTACTGTCCAAAACTTAAAACTGCTCTCTTTTGCCCCTTACTAGTTATTGCATCCGACTTACTACAACTGCCCAAAAAGGGGTTTTATCAGTTTTAAACACATAACTTTTTTTACGATAAGTTAAGCTTTTGTTTGTTTTAATTTTAAAAGTAATTAAAAATAAATTTGTTTTCAAAATCTAACCTATTAAAAGATTATAAATTTATCGAAGTAGCCATCTCGTAAATACTTATATCTAAGTATCTAAGTTTATAACTTTTATTTCACATTGTTTAAAAACTTTTCTCACAATAGTCGTTTATTAAAGTCTTTACGCTAGTTAGTGCAACGTTTAAAAACTAATATAAACAAGGAAGATTTAGACAGCATTTGAAAAACTAAACCAAAAAGTACAATTCTACATTTATATCTGCTTTGTTGTTAGTCATAAAGATATGTTAACTGTTTTTACTTAGCATTCGTTTTTGAATATTGATGTAAAGTTCATGAAAGCCAGATCTATTAGTTTAATTGAATACTTATAAGTTGTAAGGGTTAGTAGTGATTTTTACAAGTAATCTTATTTATAAATACAAATTTATTAGCTTTAGTGTTTGTTTCAAGAAAATAGAAGCAGTTTTTATTGGTAAATAAACACTGTTATATTGATTTTAACTGTTTTACATATAAATTTGCAGTAGAGAAAAGTTTTAAGATACGTGTTTTGCAAACTTTTAACGTATGTAGACATCTGTGTTCACTTTTTTTTTCAACAATGTAGAGTTTTTTTTTAAAGATGTATTATTAAAATACTAAAATCAAAAATTAATTGTACTTCTATTTTACATTACTAGCAGTGAACTTAGTAAAACAAATAAATTTTATATTTTACTCTTCAAACTTACTTTAAGTTGCTAAAAGAAACTATCAGAAACTAATGATATTGCAGAAAACAAAATACATGTTTAAAAACAACAAACTTTCCAATGTACAAAGAGCCATGCTTGCAGTATGAATCTACTATTTCTTTTGTAGGTTCTGTTACTGGACCTGTTACATCTGGTCCACCAAGACCACCCGTACAGTTTAGCATTTTTGTTATTTTGCAGTTTTCCATAACTTCAACGTGCTGTCTAGTATATATTCTCATTAAAATACGCAATACTTTTTAAATAAAAGTATGTACTAGTTTATTATAAACTTTTTTAATTTATTTTTTTTTGAAAAAAAAAACCTTACATTCCTTAGTGTTTTTAATAGTGGAAATAGAAAAAAACTTTATTTAAGAAATATAAATAATTAAACTATAAGTTATTATTATTATGGAATGATACAATTATATAAGTGATTTTAGTAAAAATGAAACTATAATTCATGTTATGTAAACTCTGGATTACAAAAAAAATAGTTTAAACATTAAAAGATATAATTCTATTAATATAAATATTCCTAAAAACAAGTTTTAAAGTTAAAGAAACTAAAAATTAACAAGTAAGACAGAAAAAAACGTTATTTACAAAAATATTAATAAATGAATTCATAGTTTTTATTGATATGGAATGATACAATTATATAAGCGATTTTAGTAAAAATGAAACTGTTATTCATGTCATGTAAACTCTGGATTACAAAAAAAAAAGGTTTAAACATTAAAATATATAATTCGATTAACCTAAATATTCCTCAAGACAAGTTTTATACGTAAATAAATTTAAAATAAATAGATAAATTTTAGATCTAAACTTGAGCATTTCAGTGTTTGTCTGTTAGACAGTATTACGAGTTAATTATTTTTTAAACATGAAGCCAAACCTACTCTTTTTGTATACTTTTTTTTTGTGTAAGAAAACTTATTCATTCTTACTTTAAAAAACTTTAAAGTACGTGAATTAATTTTTTTTATACAATCAACATAATTTTAAGATTTTAAAACATAATTTTATTGTTTTATACTTTAATAAGTTTTGTACAAAAAATAGGTTTAAAGTTATAAGTAAAATAAAAATGACATACAAACCTTTATGAGCGTTTTATATTTATAATATTTTACTAAAAAAAAAAATCTAGCTGTTTGTTTTTGTAATATAATTTTTTTTAAGTATTAGTAGGTAAGCAATTATTTTTTATCAAGCAAAAGTATTTCCACATAATACTTTAACACTCACTTAACATTCACATTAAAAAAAAAGTAAAACTTATAGTACGCTATAGTAACTATACTAGTAACTTATATGACTAGCTAAAGTACTAGAAAACAATAGTGTTAAAAAAAGATATTCAAAATAAATAAAAGGCTAACTAAGAGTTTTTATCACAAAGACAAAAAGTATCACATAATTTCCACAGAGATTAGGATTGCAAATTTTTAGTTAAACATTTGTATCACTCATAACTCACTCGCAGTTTATGCTAGGGTTCATTCGCAAGTCCGTGTAAAATTGTGACTCGCAGTCTCTCAAACTCGCCATAGTTCGCTCATACGTGCACTTTTCACTCAGAAAGTAGGAAGACAGAATCTCGGACACGTCGGAGTTGTACAGCTGACGTAGTCTTCGCACATGTTGATTTTCTGAACTAGCATCAGTCAAACGCTTTTTGTTGTTTTTTTCACCTAGTAAAAGAGTAACGACCGTATCAAAATAATAAGTATTCTATGTAAGTTAAAATGATATCAAGCTTTATAACTGTCCGTTAGTCTTTCTTTTATATAATATGTTTACATTAGTTCAATTTTTTTTTTCTTCATATTATCATGTTAACAATAATAGGAGTAACGTAGTTAATTATAGTTTTTTAAGATCTTAAACAAGTAGAAAGTAAGTTTGATTTAAAATTTTACTATTTGATTTCTTTATCATGAATGAAATAATACTATTTTAATAAAATGGTCTGGATGTTGTAAATATAGTTTGTTTGCTTTTTTGATACCTTAAAAAAATCTAAAGTATTTAAATCAAGTTTTTCTTAGGTAAGCTGAAAAAAGTTTAGTTGCATGTTAACTAAAAGGCACATATGCACAGTGTAAATTTAATTTCATTAGTTTGTACTTTATGTGAATACAAGTAGGTAATACGGTTTTGTATTAACATATTAGAACATAAAAACAAATTGAGCAGTAATCTTCCTATATTGTACCAACATATGTTTCTGTGTGTTAACGGATTAACACACTTCAACTGGGTTATGAATAGAAAGGAAAAACATTTCCCAGTTGAAATGTGTTAATCCGTTAACACACAGAAACATATTTGGTACAATATAGGAAGATTACTGTATAATTTGTTTTTATTATATTCCAGTGAACTTGTTTCACTACGATTTTTTGTTAACAAATACTTAAATTTATATTTTAAATAGTCATATTAGAACATATTCATATTAAACATAGAACTAAGTAAAATTCAAGTTCTAAATAAAACTTTTATTTAGTATTATAATCAAAAAACGTTATACATTTAATGAAAATGTTGATCTATGAACACGTATAGTGCCAAATTAAAACATTGATCAATTGCAATTTAATGTTTATATTTTATTAGTAAACAATTTATTTTGCTTTAATTTTATCTCTACGCTAGTTATTATTAGCGCCACTGTTTTCTTTTAAAAGTAGAATTTTTTTAATACTTTGGACGAATGTAGTTTTTAATGGTTAAAGTATCTATGCTTAAACGTGATTTGGATGCAAATATTAATACCCTGGTTTTTAGCATAAAGATTTTACATTTTAAAAAGAATAAAACTACTTTTGTAGCATAGTTTTAATATTGGTTAGTTTAATATACTGTTTAGAATAATTCCGCCATATTTCTTATTATAGGCCCGTGTATCTATTAATTATATTACACAGAATAGTGATTATTTTGGTTATAAAAGTTTCAATATAGGCTATAAATGAGTATATTAACAATTTTTTTATTTGTATTTAACAAAATAACAACACTAAAAGACATTCAATGGTATCACTTTTCTTCAATATTTAATCAATACTTTTTATGCAATTTAGTTTCTAGTAAAAGTTGTGAAAAACAAAAATATTTTATGCTTTAGATGAGGGTTGAGAAATTTACAAGTCGGCGGGCAGATCATCAGAAAAAGTCTCTGGTGAGTAAAATTTTCAGACAATTCTTAATAGGTCACATAATTATGAAAACTTATGCAATATTGTTTTGTAACTCTAAAAAACAAAACTTTTATATACGCTACTGTGCATTGAAACTAAATTTTCAACATATTTTATTACACTGAAAAAACAATTTGTATAAATAACTCAGTTTCAACTATTTGCAAAAGTTATCTTTGAGCTAAAAAATAGGTCAAGGGGCTGAGCATTTTTGCTCGGCGGGCCGTAGGTTGCTTTCTTTTACTTTAGATATGTAAAAGCTAATCTGCTATAAACTTTAATTTTGTTAACAGATTTGAATAAATCATAAGTTTATTTCACAACTGCTTCTTAGTGTTATTAACATAGTAAAGTTATGTAAACATTTATATAAATAAAAATAAATAAATAAAATTTAATAAACGACAAAACAAATAAAAAAACATAAAACTAGCAATAAAAAAAGTAAATTTTAAACTTCTTTATGTTTTTTTTTATTCTCTAGTTAGACTACTTAGTTGTTTGTTTAGTATGATAAAGTTAGTTTCTATTAAATAACAATTATTTAATAATTATAGATCTCTATTTCGTAAATAGCATTAAAGAGTAGTTGTGAAAAGTAGTTAAATTTGAGTTATAGTCTATTAACCTTCTTAAGAGTTATTACATTGTTTGGCATATTAAAACTTTAAAACTTTCATTTTATCAGAAACTGTTTTTTTGTCCAGAAATTTCTTACTTTTAGAGTTTTATTATTACATGTATGAATTTAACCTTAGTCATCAACTAAACTTCTATGAGTTTTTAAAGTTAAGCCGCAAACCTAAGTATTTTACATTTATGCATTTTACCAATTTTAGTATAAGATATTAAATTCATGAACTGATGTTAGAGAAATTTTTGAAGATGACTTTATCATAAATAAGCAATATAGATTTTTAGTTATAAGTATTAAATTTATAAATACCAAAAGAAGTTAAGATTAACATGCCATTCATAGTTTTAAATAGTTGGTCTTGATTTAAGTAAACATTTAAAAATCAACACAAACAAAAAATATTTTTAAGAGTTGCATAGACTACAATTTTATATTAAAAAGTTTTTTATAAATCATTTTTGCTAAAGTTTTGCTTTTTGATTTAACTTTTATTAAACTTAACTTTATCTTTTGTAAAGATTTTAATATTCAGAGCATTATTTTGTTTTCAAAAAACTATAAACTTTAAGTTGAAATAAGATCTACAAAGTATAATAGTATTGCAATGTTTACGTTAAATAAGAAATACTAAACTTCAGATTTCACTACGTTAATGGTTAAATACTTGATTTGGTTAATATTCTAAAAACATTTTTTACTCTCATAAAAATTAAATAAGTTCAAAAACCAAAATTTATATACTCATGCAAGCACTTATAATCTAAAGAAATTAATTAAAATTAGACTTACCAGCTAGAATGCAAATTGATTTTACTTCGACAAAATAACAAAAAAATACTGCGAAGATTGCTGCTTTCATGTCATTGAACTTCTAAATCTTTCAAAATTAACTTTGAATTTTTTATGAGTAAGTTATAAAGATACTGGAAACTAGCCTATGTGAAGCAAAACTTTTTTTTTTCATAAATAGTTTATTTGGTACACATTTAAAAAATCTGAATAATATAGAGTAGTTTAAATAACTTTATAGACTTTGATTTATGTCATTAAAACATAACTATATACTTATCTAAAAAAAGCTAAATGCAATAGAAAAATCCTCTCTAAAACTACCTTGCATTTAAGATTAAGTCAAATTTAATTACTTTGAAAAGCTTAAGACTGTCAAAAACTGTATTACAAAAAACGTACAATTTCGTATGCGAAGAAAAAAACCCCGAAACACTAAATTGAATTTCTCTCGCACGCCATTGTTTTTTCGAAAATTTAACTCACAAACATCACTCGAAGTTAACAGACTTATCATTGATTTTTTAACCAATTTTAAGGGTGAAAATGCAAATCTAAACACTGTAAAAATTGAAATTGGGTTGCTTTTTGCTTTGTTTTTCTGTAAAAATTCAAAACAAGAATCTTAGAAATCACTAGCTTTTTAAACTACTCTAAACTTTTTGTAACTCCGTAATACTAAATTACCAAATTACTATTTTGTTTAGTTAAATGTTAAAAGAGTATTTTTAATAACTATAACAAAATTTCAACTAGTTTAAGTAATTTTACTTTTCTTAATACTTTGTCTTTAAAGTAAGACCTAATCAAAAAAACAATATTCCGTTCTTAAACCAAAAACTATAAACAAAAAGCAATGTTGTATAAAGCGAATATTTATAACCTAAATTAATAAACTCAGGCGAAACTTGAAAGTTTGTAATTAAATAGTTTGTTTTTCTTTGTTTTTATAGATAGTGTAGCTTAAAACTTAATCACACATAAAGCTAACAAAATTTTCAAAATCCAACTGTAAAAGTTCTTTGTTTCCTCATATGTTAGTCATAAAACCTTATGTTGTGATTTCGCTAGTAATAAGATCATAAAAAATTAATTATTCATTAATTTGTTGGCATCAAATGACATGAGGTGAGAACGAATAATCAGATACAATCAAATAAAAAAAGATGTATAACAAGCAAGTAAACTGTGTTTTTTTAAAACAGTTTACTTTTTGTATCATTTTTTTAACTATCCTTTTTGTTTTAAATATTTTGTAGACATAACTTACATGTACTACGTTGCAGTAAACTACTTTTTATTAAATTTTTAGTTAAAATCAAATCTGTTGGTTATTTTAAATAAGTTCTTACATAAATTAGTCACGTATTATAAAATTTTTACATGAATATATTTTAGTCAGATTTTTTAGATTTAATAAAGAAACATGTTTTAACATAATAAAACAAACTTTGTAGATAAATAAAGAAAGTTTGATAAATAAAACTATCTAAAGTTTTTTGTTTTGTTAAAAATTAATATTTGAATAATAGCTCTAGATTATGTGTATGTAGATATTTGTACTTTTTAAAACCCATATTAAAAATAAAACTTTTATTCATTTATAAAATTACCTAATAGTATAAAATCTCAATTTTGCATATCTTAAAAAGGTTTTTAAAACTAATGTTTCAACTAATTCCCTTCATAGGAAATAAAGCTTATAACTACAAAAACTTTTTACATGTCATTTGGGACGTATCGAAATATTATATATTCAACATTACCAAAGTAAATGCTAACTTTAGCTTAAAGAAAAAAACTTCAAATTAATAATTTATACATATAAAGCTTTTTGTAACTTAACAAATACAACAAATTAATAAAAGACGTTGAACTACTGAGTAGATTGTAGTTCCATCCAATTTTTCTTTTAAGTTGAACTTCTATTATTTTGATCATAACGAACAATCAATGAAGAGATGATTTTGAATAAGTATCAAAAAATCAATGGTAACGATCTACAATTAGCCGATACTAACTTGCGTGTTTATGTGTAGTCACAAATGTCAATCGTAGAAGTTTTTTTTAGAAGAAGTCCTTGAATTTTATATTTTATGTAGCTTTCTATTTTAAGAAATAACTGTCAAACTTTACATAAAGATGTTTTACTCATGTCGGTTTAAGAAAATTACTTTAAAAAACACGTTTATCTTTTTTAAACCGTAATTTTTTTGATAATTCAAAAAGTTCTTAGACTAAAACAATTATTGGAATAAATTCGTTATACTAAACTTAATTTTAAACTTTTAAAATAGTTTTTTTTTTGCAAAAATTAAAGCAAAAATTATATTTAACTACTAAAATTAAAGGCATTTTTTCTTAACCTTCGCATTTTTATTTTTTTTTTTCTTTTTTTTTTTTCTTGAGTTAATCTTTATAAACTAAAGTCAGTTGTTATTTTTCCAAATAAAAAAATGTTCAAGAAAATAATTGAATATTAAATACATCCTTTTAAGTGGTATTTTCTTTTTAAAATTATTAAAAAAAAATTTTTATGAATATCCTAGTTTCTAACTTAAACAGTTGTGAATATTTATTTAACAATAATATTTTTAGTATTGTTTATATTTATTAGTTATAACTGAAATTTTTCTAAACGTCTTAATTTTTCCTTTCTTATTTGGTAGATATAGGATATTTGAATATAATGTAAATTTATTTAATTCTCATTATGGTTTTGCTCGTCAAGTTAGTATTAATAGATTTAATAACCTCAAATGAAAAAACCAATTTAATGTAAATAAAATTTTAAAAGTTTCATACAAACACTTACACTGATGTATAGTTTGCGTTAAACAATTACTTCAGTATTCTACAAATATAAAAATAGCTCAAAAGTTTTAGTTACACTTATGATGTTTAATACTTTATCAACTTAAAAACTCGTTCGATAAAGTTAACTTACGTATGTAAAAAAACTTATATAAGAATAAAACTACAATAAAAAAAGAAAATAGTGTGTGTCTAAGTATTACTATCATAAAACCCATTTCCATTTAAACTTACCTAGCACCTGTGAGCAAGGGAAAAAAGTATTAGTATAAAAACTTTGACATTATATAAAGAATACAGTTTTTTTTTTGTTTCACAGTCTTTTTTATTATATTGATACTTGTTTAAAGTTATTTATGCTAAGAGTCCTGAAAAAGTAAAGTATGGAGAGTAAGAATATAATCTCTAACAAATATCTAAAGTTTTACTAAAAATATTTTACAACTTAATTTCATTAATTAAATGTATAGAGCGTTTTAAAGTAATTAATAGTTTTATTTTTTAAAACTAATTCTGTATTATATCTTTTTGTTACATATTATTTACGTTTTTAAGAACTTTGTTACATTTATGTATAAGGCATAATATTTTAAAAGTAGTAAACGACTATATTAAAAACAAGCTAACAGCCGTGAAAATGTATTTACTGTAAATATTTATTTAAAAATAAATAAAAACACAGTAACTGTTAACACAAAATAATAAAGTTTAGTATAAATGTTTGATCATTTTATAGCTTTTGATGCCTTTGTTATATAAATTCAACCTCTTTTAACATATATTATTTATATATTAATTTTCCTAATTTCATCCTATTTTGTCTATACAAAATTTTCCTGATTAATTTTATGTTTTCAGACTTGTACTTTTATTTACTGAAACTTTCATCACATTCGTTATAATCAAAAGTCCCCCAAGCTATGTGCTCATGACAAAAAAAAAGAAAGAACAAAACAACCAAGATTTTAGTAAGTCTCTAAAAACATTGTGCTGAATCCTTATAAAAAAAGTATGAACAAATTAGGCTAGCCTTATTCGCTATTTGTAATGAAGTAAGACTTGTTTTAAATTACTTTTACTTCATTAGTAATATTGACTTTAGTTTCTAAAGTTACTAAGATTTTGTCGACAGAAGTGAGAAAATATTTAATTTCAAAGACTTAAAATTAAAAAATACTATTGTTTAACTTATTGTTTAAAAATTGCCGAATTTTATTCTAATTTTTTGTTATTTTCTTATTGAAAGTTTCTAGCAGAATTAAAACAAACAGTGAACAATCAAATTTCTTAAACAATTTGAACTAAGTATTCTACTAAGTATACTTTCGGTCTTAGTCAAATCTGGACTTCATACAACGTTGAATTCACCCAGAATCAACCCCAATAGTATTTTTTGTAAACAGAACCAAAACAGTTTAATATTTTCAAAATCTTAAATAAATATTTAAAGCTATTTTGTCTTTCATTACTTATTTTCAACATAAAATTAGTTTTTTATTCTTATTTTATTATTACTTTAAAGAGTTTGTTCTTTTTTATAGCATTACTATTGAGCTAAGATCGTTTTTAAAGTCATAAGATAAATAAAAACGCTGTAATAAATAATGTATAATTTAAACTATAACTAAATATCCATCCAATTATAATATCAAGTTTTGTTGTAAATGATGTATAATTTATCTAAAAAAAGTACTAGTAAGACATACAATGCTTATCATAAGTTTGTTTGGATTTACTTAGTCTCAATATTCTGGTCTAGTATTATCTGTAAAAATATTAAAACTTTTCATCTTTTAGACTCAGCAACTAAAAATTTGTAATATTTAGTTTTAGTCAGCTTTTATTTTAAAAAACTCACAATAAGGATTCAAAGAGCAATTTTAAACATTTGGAATTCATAAGTTATTTTTACTAACTTAAAAATATATTTTTATAAACAGGGTTGCGTCGAAGACTTTTTTCAAAGTTTTCTAAAATTTTCAAGATTTTTGAAAGTACAAGTTTTTTGTCCATTTTTAGCGTTAAATTAAATAGAAGGTAAAAACCTTCTTGGAAGAGTATAAAAATGCCAAAAAGATATTGTAATCTACTTTAAAAGTGTTTCATAGTAAATAAAATTTTTAATGTTTAAAAAAATATTAATTATAATAGATATTTCTTACCTAATCAAAAATTCACTGTTTTACAGTCAAAAAACTGTTTAAAAATCCAGGATTTTAAGAGATTTTTGTGAAGAATTCCAGACTATCTTTTTTTTTTCTTCAAAGTTTCTCAAATTCCAGGTTTTTTGGCAGCACTGATTAAAAAAATTTAAAAGTATCGCGTTTCTTTATATAACCACTAATTATTATTACAAGTTTTAATAAGATCGAAAAACTTAGAGTAATAACAAACTTTTTTTATTAAGTCCCTAATTGTAATATTTTTTTAAACTTATTTTTGTTGCTAAAGTCTAATTACGAGAGAATATTCTTTAACTTTTCAATTTACAATAACATTTTTCAGTTAAATCACAAAAATAGTAGCTTTTTTTAACTTATAAGTGCTAGTAAGATTAACGCGCCAAAGAAATCAAAGGTTAAAGGTTTGGTCAAAGGACCTGGTGTAAGAAAACACTATTTGGTCACTATAAATATAAGAATAAAACTAATCTTACTTATAAATAAAAATCGTATAGAAGTTTAACACTTACTTATACTAGTTTTATCAAAAATCATACAAAAGATGATAACTATGAACCTTTTGTGTTTGTCATGTGTCTACACCATGGGTCGGAAGCCTTTTTTAAGTGACGGGTCTACTTTCCGAGAAAAAGCTGCTCGCATACCGCACTGTTTAAAAAAAGTCTTGTGTGGGCCGCAGTTATTTCAAAATATTTGTAGTAATCAACATAAGAATACTATTTTACACCAAAACATGATCAAACAAGCATAAATAGAGAAGTAGTAACTATTAAATTGTAAGTCTAACTTTATGCTTTCACCACAGAAACATTTCTAATTAGTTTTTTGAGCTGAAAAGTAATTCGCGGGCCGCATATTTTGGCTTTCAGGGCCAGTTTCCGACCCCTGGTCTACACTAAAAGTGTTTTTACTGTTTAATACAGTTATAAAAATTGATATCACTTTATGTCACCATACTCATATGTATCTATTATTATGATTTTTATTTTTACTTAGCAGCCAATTTAATTTTATGATCTTTAACTTGTAGTCTCTTAATTTCGAGTTTAAGCTTGGTCCTAATATGCATGTTTTGTTTTTACTCTTGAAGCTTAGTTTTTTACAAATGTACTTAGATTAATGAAGCTGTCTTTCACTGTGATCTACTTATATATTACTATTTTTACTATCGACATTTAACTAAATTTTTTATTTAAAATAATATTTAGTATAGATTTTTTTTCTGTGTTTACCAGAAAATTAATTTGCCTAAATCTTACATTTTAATCTTATTTACAAACAACTTTTAAACTTCGTGACATAAAGTATTTACTAAGTGTGTAAGTTAAAAGTAAAGTAAAACTGATATTAATAAAAAAGTTAACAATATAGTCCTAAATTTTTTAAAAAAGTTTAATATATTTTAAACTATACAAACAGAACATAATTTTGCTTATAAAATTATTTACTTTATTTTAAGATATTAATTTGTTTACTTTTTTCTTACTGTGAAAATTTAGATTTAATCTACTAATTTGAATTTAAGGTATAATCTTTTGGCTAAACAAAAAAAGAGTTATACGATGTTATACTTACAGTTAAGTTAACATTTTTAAAACCATATTGAAATTATTAACAATTAAATATGTGCTTATATTTTTTGTAACTTTTTAAGAAAAAACACTACACAGAAAGCAAAACATGAAAATTGAGGTTTTTTCTACAAGTGAAATATGGTAAAAAAATAATCAGAAGCTTAGAAAACTGCTATAAAGCATTAACTTTATGTCTTTTAGCTTACATAATAGTTTCTTTATAATTTAGTTTTTTATACATTTTATATTTAGTAAAAAAAACACTCCTTTTATTATTTTTTGTATTTTATTAATTTTTACACATAAAAAACAATCCAAAACTTGTAACACGTAAAATTAATTTTAAAAATGTTTCACATACTTTAAAAATCATAAATGTAAAGCAAAAACACATTAATATGCATGGTAGATCAAAAGTGTTTATAAATTCTCTGTTTAATCAACATTGGTACAAAATCTTAGTACGATATACAAGCTATTGCAAGGTTACCACATAACATTAAACTGTATTTTCCTGACCTTACTAGAGTAACATTACTTAAAAGTTCCCTTTATAAGTTAGAACAAAAATATTACTTGAGTGAAAACATTATAAGTCATAAAGTTCTATTTTAATTTTTGAACATATGATTTCTTATATAACTAATTAAAAACTTTTAAAATTACACAGTATTTTGATTTTTTTTACAATCTACATAAATAACTTAAAAATTATTGCAGCAAAACAAGCAGCATTTTATCAATTGGCAGAATAAGCAAAAGAGCGAGCCTTTTTATGCAAACAATTTTAATTAGAAAATTCATTTAGAAACAAAAACATAAAATTACACATTATAGTCACCTCTCACGAATCTACGCACTCTCGTTTAACTACATTTTTTAGAATTTTCAAAAAATACTAAGTAATAATTTGAAAAAAAAAATTCATATTGTAAGTTTATTGCATGATTAAGTAAACAATGTGTTTTTTTTTCAATTAAACTTTCTAAGATGTAGAAGATAGATTTTTAATAAAATAGAGATGTTAAGTTTTTAGTCTGTGCCTTCCATAAAAACCTATTGAACTCTATGGTTTTGCTACTTATATTTTAGGTATCTTAATACTTCTTCATACCTTTAAATCAAACAAAATACTATTTTCAATTCCTCAAATAAATTATTTATGACATAGAGTTTCATATCAACTCAACAAATCTCATATTTCTACTAATTTGTTTCTTGCCCAACTAAGATTAAACTTGTCTATCATGGTATTAAAGAAAGATCTTCCTTTAACAACATGCAAGACAAGTTCAATCTTTGATAGTTTTGATTTACTAAAAAGCTTTTCACATATACGTACAGCTTGAATAAAAGCAGTGGGAAAGTCACTATACTGTATATAACTAAATTCATCATAAGAAAATAGCCAACATAGTAAGTTTATTTTCTTCCTCTCGTTTAGTTAAGCACTTTTAGTGTGGACACAATTTGCATAGATTCGCGAGAGGTGACTGTATAAAATTAAGTTTTTCTACATCAAGTATTTAAAGATAAAAACCTTCAAAAAATCTTAAAACAAATCAAATAAGTCTTTAAAGTAGGAGTGAGCAATGTACGGTTAGTGGGCCGAAACGTATTTATTAAATTTAAAAATCTAGTGAAAAATTAATAGCTTTGACTTTTTAAAGTAGTATATTTAAATATGCTCTTAGTTTTGTTTTTAATGCACAATAGTGCTTATTAAACTAGATTGCTACATTGCAATTTTATTCATAATACATTACTTTTAAAAATTAAGCTGCCAGCTAAGACTTATTTTTAAGAAATTTAGCGCGCAAAAGATTTATTTTAGTAATTTCGCCAAATCAAAAAGTTGCCCACTCCTTCTTCAAATCAAGGCTACATAAGACAACAATTTTGAAAAATACTCAGTTAATTAAAAAACTAACGACGTTTTTCTGCGGAATGAATGCGTATATAACTTCAACAAACTGAGTACTTTAAATTTTTGATGTTATATTACAGCAAACTTCGTTTCGTTTGTTTAAAAAACATTATTAACAATTCATACTTTACATTGATTAAATATATTTAATAGATAATTGTTATAGATAATGGTAACTATTTCAATATACAAAAAGAACTTTTAGTTGCAATCATTAAAAAGAAATTATAATCTATACTTTATTTGAAACCTTGTTATTTGAAACAAACTTTGATTTTACCTGAATTGTAGCAACCAAACAAAAGCTTACATGTAAACATTATTAAGAAAAACAAAGTTCGAAATAGTTAACAACAAAAATTTATCATTTAAAAAAAGTAAACTCTACGCTTACTTTAAAATTGTTATAGTACCATAAATTTTCAGACAATACTAAAAATTAAAAAAATACAACATTACAGTATTCAAAATAACTTTAAATGAAAAGTTAAAATTTTTGAGACACATTAAAAACGTAAATTAGATAAAAAACATGCAAATTAATGGACGAAATAAAATAGGTTAAGAATAATTGCAGCTTGAAGTCTGAAATCATTCTGAATACATGTTTAAAAATATAAAAACTGAACAACATAAAGAAAATTTTCTTGACCAAATTGATATTTACAACAAACTATTTGTATGCTTTAAACTTAGTATTAAACCTAAATAATATACAATATTTTAAAACTTTTAAATGAACAGTGTAAATTGTAATGCGGATGATATTTTAGAAAGGTAATTTATATCAATTAGATTTTTACATTGAGTAAGTAAATGCAAAGCTATTTTGAATGACAGTCTCATTAAGTTTAACAACTAAAGTTGTTACTCTATAATTAATAAACTAAAAATTAGAAATCAATAACAAATATAAAAACATATTGAAGCATATGTATTAATAGAGAAAAAGTAACTGATCAATCAGAAAATTCGAAAGTATCTTCCTATAAAAGATTAAAATGTACTATATTTAAATGTACTTTTGGTAAAACCCCCAAAGCTTTTAAAAATGGTATCGGTATAAAAATAGTAAAACTAAATGGTTATAGTAATTTTTACACAATGATTTAAAGATTTGATTTTTTAAAGTAGAATCAATTAAACACAATGTTTTATACTTCAGTTTTTTCTTTTGAACAAAAATCAATAGTAGCATAGAACTTCAACAGCATAAAAATTTAAAAATAAAATAAAATCAATTTGAACATAATTTCACAGTTCTATATTCAGCTTTAACTCACAACAAGTTGTATAAAGTCCTTCTCAGTGTTTGTGAACTCTTCAGCGATGGTCAAAACAACACTTTCATGCCGCAAACCTTCGAGAGACTTCTCGTTTACCTCGTGCAAGATCTGTCCGACCTTCAGCTGAGAACATTTGTCAGCACAACTTCCAGGCTGTTACGATGATAAGTTACCTCATTAAAAAAAAAGTCTGATAAAAAAACATTGTTAATAAAATGTTATTCAAAAACAAATATTACACAGGTTCGTAGAGGAAATTATATATAATTCAAGGTTACAACTATGTGTCATGTTTTAATTTACTAGTCTGTGAAAAGTATTCACCCATCAAACAAGGGTAGTTTTGTAAATAGCTAGCTAAAAACTAAAATCTAAAAAAAAAAGTTTTAATGTTCCCATTTTACTTTTAAATTGGTTGAAACGTTAATCAGACTTATTGTACTATTATGTGAACATTAAAAGCTCTATACTTTTGTGAATTTTCTAAAACTACTTCTTTTTTTAACACTACATCAGTAGTTTAATGGTATAGTCAAATAACTGCACACGAGTTAATAAAACTGGTTATAAAATTTTCGTAACAATCAAACTTGTATATTTGCAATTATTGGAAGTCTGTGTCGAGTGCCACCTTTAATGCTGATTCCTAAATTCCTCGATGTTTTAAACACAGTCAGTTTTTCTTTTTCGTCTAAATTAGGAGTCTGAAGGTATTTTATATTTCAATTATAAGTAAGAGAAAAATAAACTTACAAATTTAAAAAATTGACTTCTTTTTAATCAGTTTAACAATAAAAGTTTTTGATTTCAAGTTTTATTTATAAAAAATACTAGTAACATTAAGTATACTTTACTACATCAGCTATAAAGGTTTATTATACCAGTTATTAGATTTGTCTTTTGAGTTCCAATTATACAATGCTTGTAATATAATTGAGCTAAAGCTAACTAGATGCTAAATCGGCATAAATTTAAAGTGATGAATGCTCTGGTTAAATTTTCTAAAGGTATTTTATATAAAGTCGTTGGTGGGTTAGATAAGTACGTTTAGGATCAAAAGGAATTAAGGATTATATTTTATTATTTCAATACTGTACCATCCTGAATTACTGTTTAAGTCTATAGATCTCGTTTGAAAAGATGATTAAAACGTTTAGGTAACTAAGTTGTGTGCTGTCAGTAGTTAGTTGAACTTTTTTTAGTTTTTCACTTGCTACCAAAGTTATAAAATACTAGAAAAACTGTTAGATAATCTTTGATTGTTTCAGGGTGGCCACTAGTTTTTTTTAAATTTCTTCCAGGTATTTGAAAGTAGACGTTTTTGGGTCAATTTTTAGTTTAAATTAAAAAGTTTAAAAATTAAATCTAAAAAAAAAACTGTGTAAAATAGTATAACAACATTAAAAATATACTGTAAAGCTCCTTTATATATGTTTTAAATAAAATAAATGTTTGATGATGACAAAAATTTTTTATCTGTATTTTTTGTCCTTATATTTGTAAGAAAAATCGATATTTCACAACTAAACACGTCAAATCAGTTTGAAATTCCAAGTTTTTTACTGATTTTTGTTCAAAACTCCAGGTTTTTCCAAAAAAAAATTTATTTTATCAAATTCCAGGTTTTTTAAGCTTTTTAAGTCAAATTCCAGGTTTTTCCACGATTCCAGGTTAAGTGGCCACCCTGTTGTTTTGAAAAAACTGTTAATGTTTATACTTAGAAATTTTTTATTGGTAGAACAAACTTGCAACATAAAATAAAAATTCTAATTTCTAGACTAGCTATAAAATAGTAGTATTTAAAAAAATACCATATTTAATAAGCTTTATTTATGTACAGTAAAAATTTAGAATTACAAGTTAATACTTGAGTTTCAAAAGACTTGATGTATAGTATTGCAATTTATAATTTCTCGTAGTTTGAAAATGTTTTCTGAATGAAAGACTATACTACAAAAATTTCTTTAACTATGCTTCATTAGCTTTAAAAAGAAATTAGTAATCTTAAAACAAACTAGTTGCTGAAAAAAGCTTATAGATAATCAGTTAGAAAATTTAATCGATTGGGTGTAAAAAAAGTTATTCAATGAAGTAAACAATTAAAAATAGAAACCTGTACATATTCAGAACAATTCATTCTTCTGCAGCTAACACTTTTTGGGTAGTTTGAATACCTTTTAATTTTCAAGTTAATATATATATTGACTATAAGAAGTTAAAAAATAATGGTAAAAAATTATAAAATTAACTTGATTATCAGTAAATTGAGTAGTTTAACTTAAAAAAAAACTTAAATCAATATTGACTTAGAAAGTAAATAAATCTAGACAACCTACTTAAGCTATTGTGCTATATATTTTTCAATAAAAGCTACCACATTTCCTTAAAACAAATACAAAATTAAAACATTTTAAGAAATCATTTATAACTTTGCTAAATTTGAAAAATCACATAGTCTATATGAGTGGTTATCAACAATTTCAAAAGCTGAGCACACTAAACTATAAAATATGCAAACTAAAATTGATAAACACTTTTTTATATTTAAAGTTTCTTAACATACAAACAACGTGCAAATAACTGTTAATTTATGTTATCATTATCTTTTTATAACGCAAAAGGACAGAATAAACGTCACTTGTAATCTTTTTTTAACCTTGGTAAATTTTCTGTGCACAGTGAAACAATTTTTTTTAAACTACTGTGCACAGGTGCTCACCGTGAGGTCTAATATACTATAACACTTTAAAATATTTATGTAAGTATTACCTGCAATTCAAACTTGGCTCCTGTGTTTCATCATCAAAATGTAAAAGATCCATATCTGGTTCGTTTTGCAAGATTTTGCATTCGTTTGAATTGTTATTGTTGACGGACGTTGGGTAATTATTAGAATTAATCTCAAAAACACCATAATTTACAGGTTGAATCTTGTTACCATTGAAATGCGACATCTTTCGCTTGTTGATACTGATTCTGTTCATTTTTCTTTCGGCTGGCTTGGGAATTCTTTCAAAAACGTTTTTATTTCTCTCAAAATTAATACTTTCTTCATCGACAAACGATACAACGTTGTACACGCTTGAAACTCTAGACTTTCCCGAGTTGGAAGGAAAATTTTGAGAAGAATCTGAAAACTCAGTTTCAAACTTTTCTCTGCAGCTTCCAATCGATCTAATTTTTTCCAGCAGCTCATCGCGGTGAGATTGAAACTGGATTATCGGCGCGCTCTGCATGTTGCTCGTCGCATCGCCGCGAAACTCTTCGTTGGAACTTGTAAACGAAGTGCTGAGCGTCTGGTTGCTTTGTCGGAAGTTCGACAAAGCCTTGTTAAATTTCGCAGCATCGCAGTTTCTCACTTGCCCTCGCACGGCTGAAACAACCTGAAATTTGTACGTTTTGATATTTATTCTTACTAATGAAAGTAAAGTTCTTAGTGTAAAAGCACTTTTGAGTGTATAGTTTATTTAAGATGAAGCTATTGATTCTTTTAAAGTTAATTTAATTTTTACTAAAAACTGAGATATAAATTAAACAACTACTCTGATTTAGTATGTTTAAAAGAATCTAAGCTATTAAATTTATTATGCTTACAACATTTCTTAACTCATCATAATACTTAAACTGAATTTCAATTTTTTTTTTACATATTTTTTACAAACAAACGACCTAGTTTTGGTTAAGTATACAAACTAGTTTTTAGATTATAAAATACTTATATATTCACATGAAAACAAACAACTTATCAAAAATGAAATCAAGAAGTAAACCTAGGTGGTGAATAAAATAAAAGTTAATCGTAAACTTTTGAGATCTTTTGCCTAAAAGCTTAATAGAGACATATTTTTAGAGATTTTTAACTTAATTCTGGTAAAATTTTTGTTGTAAAACATTTATAACTATTCATAACATTTATAATGTACTTTAAGGCCATAGGGGGGGGGGGGGGGGGGTCCAACATTTTTTTTACTAAAATTAACTTTGGCTTTTATATGAAAGCTTAAAGTACAAACTATAAGCCAGTTTTTATAGAATTCAAAAATATCATTTATCTTTTGAGATATTTAATTTTTTGTAAAAATTTTCCAATATAAACGTATGGACCGCAAATTTTTTGGGGTCAATTTTCTCGGAAATTTTAAAATTCACTAAAAACCTATCTCCTCCTTCATTTTTTGACCTAGAGACTTAAAATTTTTAGGAAATGTTCCTTTTTATATTTTGAAGAATCTGAATGTTGGAATTTTTTTAATTTTGAAAAATAAAAATTTTATCCACAAAAAACTAAAAAAAAGGGTAGTTTTTTGACAATAGTTTTTTTTTTACTAAAAATTAAAAAAATTCCTACAATAGATCTCTTTAAAGTTTAATGATACACATTCTGTAAAAATTTGAGAAAGATTACTCAAAAAATGAAGGAGGAGATAGATTTTTAGTGAAATAGTCTTTTTTCGCATTTTTAGTTTTTGCCTTCCATAAGGAACCTATTGAACGCCCTTTCTTTGATCGCTTATATCTCAAAAATTACTTTGAGTTTTTTTAAGCGGTTAAAAGTGTCTGATAGCTCAGATTAAATTCTACAAAATAAGATCAAGTTGTAAAAAACAAAGTGGACCCCCCCTATGGCCTTAATGGTTAAATGCAGTTTGACAATTTTTTTACTGAGTATATCTAAAAAGAAACTAAAATTTTTTGAAAAGTTATCTCGTATACCTTTCATCAAATTGCTAAATTTATTTTTTGATTCTTTTAAATCCCTTATATTAACCTGCAATATTACTGATCACATAAAAAAATAAAATAAAAACAAAAGTAAACAAATTATTTAACAAAAATTAGATTATTAACCAGTTACAATTTCAAAACTACGAAAAACTAGTTCTACCAAGTTAATGATGTTAAACTTTTTTAACCAACTTTTTCATTTTGCAACTTGCAAACGAATTCTGCTAATGCGTAAACGTCGGTTTCACCAATATTATAGCTATGTAAAATATCAGTTGTTTCACTTATTTTTCTGTCGTCTAAAGTCACACCATCCATGGTTAAGCTGTTATGTAGCCGATTTGCTAACGAGTCTATGACGTTATTATTGTCGTTTTGTTTATGGTGGGTTGTTTTATTGTTTGAACATCTTTTTCTCTGAACTTCCTGTAAGTTAAACTTAAAGTTTTATAACAACTACTTTACAAAACTAGTTCTTAGTCAATGGTGTTTTGAACATAAAGAGTAGTAAGTGTAAACTTTGATATACTAACATTAAAAATTAAAAGTAAATTTAGCTTTGTTTTTTTTTTTGAAATATACAATTTTCAAACTTTTATATTTATAAAACTTATCCAAGTTTTGTTGATACAAAAGATATTCTAAAGAAAAAAATCTAAATATTCAAAACAGTGTAGTTCAAAAGAACAATCTTTAAATTCATACCTTAAAGTTTAAGATAAAACTGAAGAAGTACTAGAATAACACTAAAACTTCAACAATCCGGTCTCATTGAAAAATAACATTAGAACAAGTATAGACTATAAACATAAAAAACTAAAAATTAAAAAAATTTAATATTTGAAAATAAAGCTCAATATCTTTAAAAATCAACCTACTCAAACTTAAACATGTGTCTAAGCCAGGTTCGTGGGTCACAGTATTTTTTTTAAATGATACAATTTAAAATATTAATATTTTAATAAAAAAAATTATATTTAAGAGCAAACGTATAATAAAATAAATATAAAATAGGGAGCTGTTTATTTATAACCAAAAAAGTGTATATTTGTAAACTTTTATTATAAAAAGCCTGAACATTGCTTCTACAAAACTAGTTATTTTAAGGCTATAAAGCACGTCGCAGGATAAAACTTTTTGCTTTGCAGGTTTTCCGACCCCTAGTCTGAGCATACTACTTTTAAAATTTAACAAGCTGTTTTAAAAAACATTTTTTTAAATAACTAAACACAAATAAAATAAAGCATGTTAACTACAAATAGTGTTCTTAGGATAAAAGAAACCGATAGAAAATAAGAAACTCAAGATTGTTTATGGTACTTACTTGCGGCACTCTACCTCTATACTTGACTATCATTTGCAATTTTGCAGAGTTTTTAACCACTTCAACGCATTTCTTGTGCGAGTTGTTTTCAAAATTAATTCCGTTTATCTCAATTATTTGGTCACCAACCTAAAACAATAATAACATTATATGCTTTGATTTTAAGAAAACAAATAAAGAGATCTCAACTACTAGAGGTTGATTAATATATTTTTTCTTTCAAGACTTTATTATGCAAACTAAGTTTCGGTCAAATAAAAAATCTGACGAGGTCTATGACCGAAACTTAGTTTGCATAACAAAGCCTTAAAAAATTTAAAAACATACCATGATAATAAGTTTAAATTTTAAAAAAATCATAGACAACATAATTTTGTTGATGTAACACTTTTTTTAAACTAGATTACTTAATTAAAAATCGATCAAACGCCACCTTCAATCCGTTCTTTTGAGCGATTGAACCTTGCTCGACGCCAGTTATGAAAATTCCCACGCCGAACTCACTCCCTCCCCTGATCATAAAACCCAGCTGCTGGCCTTCCAACGGCGTTAAAGTCACCTGGAATTTGTAAGACAAAAATAAAAAAGGACTTTTATCAGCAATAATCTATAAAAGTCTAAAAAAATATTTCTTTCAAAAAACAGAATAGCAACAGTTAAAATTATTTAGTAGCAAAAACTTAAGTTTTGAACATTTATACTTTATTTACAAACTTGTTTTTCAATGTCTGTAGATTCGTTACCATTAGTCAAAGACTTGGCTCCCTTAATTTCATCTTCAAAATCTTGTTTACATTTAGATCTTTTTTCAAAATTTTCAAAAGAAGTTCCAACCACAACTTTCAGTTCAATCCTTTTAAAACTTTTTAGGAGCTGGAACAAATATAAGGTTGATAAAATGTTCTAATTTTCTTTTATCAATGTCTAAATGTTTGAGGCGGGAACAATAATTTTGATTTAGACTGTTATTAAATTCTTAATGAAGTTCTGAACATGTTTTTATACTTAATGAAACTAAATTAATTAATAAAAGAATGCCCCTTACTTCAAAACATTGTCATGTTTTTCTTCAATTGTAATTTCAGTTAGTTTATATTTAAAAAAAATCAAAATAAAAATTTAATAAGTATATTATACGACGTATTCTATGTAAAAAACAAAAAAGTTTTCAACCTAAGTTTTCAAAAAAGTCAACTAAGCTAAAGTATGTTGCTAGCGTCCTACGCAAGTAGTAAAAAGTAAAACAAAATAGTTATAGCATTAATAATTTATTGTGTATCTTTGTACGGGAAGTTTTGATGTTATAAATTATTTAGTGTGTGTAAAGTTATAGTTCAAAACAAGTTCTATGGTATAGTTTTTTGAAAGAAAACTGTTGTACTCACAATTTTTTTTTACTACGCGATAAATAACTATCTACTTAATATTAAATTAAAAATATCAAACAGTAATTTTAGTAACATTAACTTTAAATACAGCAACGTTTTATAAATATTTTTTTTACCTGGAAGATTTATTACTTTTAAAAACTATAAAAATTTATACTTTAGTTTTGAATAGACTTTTAAAAAATTCTGTTTAAGTACAAAATAACAAAACATATTTGCTTTGTAAAATACATTCATATTAATGGATAACTTTATTTGTTACAAATAAATATGTTTCGATAAATATAACCTAATAAAATTGAAATCCTTTCCAAATTTATAAACGTATATTTGTAATACACTAAAAACTTACATAATCTTAATCTACAATTTAAAATTAATTTAATATATAAAAAAGTTGCAAAACAGTTTACAAATAAGGTACTTTTGAAGTCAATTGTAATTTAAACTTTGTTTTTATGCTACAAGTTTAGGAATATTCTAAAATTTATTAAAAGTTCAAGTTTTTTGTTGCTTTTTTATTAATATTTATACATGTTCAATGATTATAAACTGGTTATATTGGCGTTCCATACAAAACAAGTTCGTTTATACAAAATAAATAAACAAATGAATGAATAAAACAAATAAATAATAAAATCAAAAGTTTGTAAAGTATTGAATTTACTAAAACGTGAAGTACGGTTCTCTGGGTTAAAATAAGTTATAGAAAGCAGAAATTTATCGTTTAACTTTTTCTATTACTTGAATTACCTATATTTTAAAACTTAGTGGAAGTGTGTTATTAGTCCAACACAAAGTATGAGTCATTTTTCAATTATTCAAGTACTTCATAAATTGTTGTTTTACTAATAATTTTAGCTATTTTTAAACATTCAAATATTTCTAACAAGCAAAATAGCATTTGATAACATGAGTTTTGTGCTAACCATAAAATAATGAAGTATTTTTTTTTTGTTTTAGAAAAAAGTCTAATAAATGTTTATCGTAATAACAAAGCTTTTGACACTTTTCAAAACATGATTCAGTATAAACTACTATATTTACTAAAAAATGACAAAAAATTAGACATTTTTGATTCTACTTAAACTCAAGGTATTAAAAGCAATTTTAAAACAAAACTATATCAATACAATAACTAAAAAAGAGAAAAATTTGCACACCTTTGTCATTATTGTTTTTTCAAATATTCATTTTGAATACACTATTTTTTAAATTTTTAACAATTTTTTTTTAATTACAACTTACTTTAAATAGAAGTAGTTAAATACAGCACAATTTAAAAAAAATAATGAACTATTGTAGGTTACAAAAATATTAAATTACCTTTACAGCTTCGTTGTGAGAAGTCTTTTTGTTCAATGAAATCCCATTAACTTCTAATATTCTGTCTCCTCTGGACAAACCCTGTTTGTGCGCCGCAGAAAACCTGTCCACTTCTGAGACGAAAATTCCTAACAAGAAAGTTTTGTATGAAATAAAATTTAACAGCTACTTTAAACAGTTAAGTTTACAAATAACTAAGAACCTAGTTTGATGGAGAATAAAGTAAAGAACAAAAAAAATATTATAGCCCTTTAAAAAACAAAACAAAAATTTTATTGTAGTACAAAGTAAATCAAGATTTAGATATTTCCAAAGTTAATGTTAATGCTAAGGGTGGCTAAGAAATTAATTCTAATAAAATAACATTAGACTAATATGAAACTCAAAACTATGAAAAATAAGGCACTTTTTATAGAAAATTATAAATTAGGGTATAGTTATTTATGTTTAAAAAGTTTCTTTTACAAACGTATTGACCTACTTTTACTGAAAGTGTGTCTACTAGTTTGTTTTTTGAGCTGAAGACTTGAACTTTTTTCGGAAAAATTCTTTTAATGTTGTTAAAACTTTTGTATGTGGGGTGTTGACTTTTATGTGTATAAAATTTAAAAATATATATACTAAAGTTCTCAAAAATACCGAAAAATTAAATATTAATAAATTAATAATGCTAATAGAAACTAAAAAATAAATATAATTATAAAACTCTCCACAAGTAATTTAAAGAATAATTAATAATGAGTAAAGTTTATAATTTTGAAGAATAACTTTTATGAAAGGAAGGATGAGATAAATTTAAATAAAATAGTCTTTTTTGTCTTTTGCATAAATATTAAATTCATCAACTTTGATCTCATATCTCTAAAAATATAATATGAATTTAGTTAAGGTTTAAGAAAATTTGGTAGCAAAGAAAAAAAATCACAAAATAAGACTAACTTATAAAAACTAGGTGGACCAATTATGGTCTTAAACTATAAGATAAGCTTATTAATCTCATGCTTAAGAAACATAAGTCGTATCTTTAGATATTTCTACTTTTTCAATCTTCCAGATTTAAAAAGCATAAAAGAATATCGATAATGCTTGAAATATTAAACAGATTTATTATTAAAACATATACAATACTTATTCAATTATAATAAAGTCCAAAAGCTTTCTTAAAAAATAAGTAGTCAAACTGGAACTGTAATATTCCGGAAAACTTTAGTCTATGTACTAAGAAGTTTATTTAAGATTATGTTATTCTAACAACTTAGTTTAAATTATTTTTAAAAAATATCAAAATGAGTAAGTTTACGCATTCTAAATTGATCAAAGTATTTAAAAAAAATTCATTAAATCCATAGTTAAAGATAAAGTATGTTTGTGTTATCAGTTATTTATAATAAGCCTTTTGTATTAGTTTATAATGTTTAAGTTTCTAATTTAAATAAATTTAAGAAGATAAAAACCAAAATTTATTTTATCAAAGTCAAAGGCAATACTTGGTTTGACCCAAAAAACTCATGAGTAACAAAATCATATTCAATTCAATCAGAAATCATATTCATTAAGCCCTTTGGGTAAAACTAAGCATTGCATTAAGGAAAAAAAAATTCCAATACTTAAACAACTTTATTACTATTTTAGTAAAAGTAAACTTGTCTTGCAAGAGCAACTGTTTAATTCCACTGTTTTAGTAGTAATTTCAAACACTATTTCTTAAAAACTTTGAAAGCATAGCAAAACTTATGATGTGTTTGAATCATTGGGTAGTAAACGAAAAAGGTAATTATGTAAAAACTAAACCTTGATGCACAATAATAAAACTGGCACTTATAAACTTTGCAAACTAATCTGTGTGATAAATTGTGCACAAATAGCTTGTACATACCTAAATATTGGTTATAAAACATTCATAAAGGCTTAATTTTAAAAAACACTTACCAAAAGCCTTATAAATTTTATGTGAATAGCTAAAGAAAACAAAAATTAACTAACAGTTTCGTTAAAAACTTAAAATATTAATTAAACTTACCAGTATTAACTTCTTTTCCGCCTTCAATAACAAAACCGTACCCTTCACTTCTGCGCTTGCTTAACTTGACCTTCTTAACTTTGTTTTTATAATGTCTGTAATAGTAATAAAAATTTTATTCATTATTTTTTGTAATAAACCTTATTAAACGTACTTTTTATTCTTTGAGTACTTTCTCTTTTTTATTCTTGGCACTGTGTATGACCTGTGTCTAATTTGTACCTTTTTATTAGATGAATGTTTTTCGTTAGAACTGCTCATTAATTGATCCTTTGGTGACTTTGAAAAAGTTGGTTGGTTTATGCTGTTCGAAAGTATATTGAAACTATTAACCATGTCTATTTTCAATTTAACAGTGATCAAAACTAAAAAAATAGTGTTAAGATTACTGTAATAAGACACAAACAAATGCATATCAATTTTATTTTTTAATTCAATACATATTTTTATTTTATTATTGATACTAGAAGGTTTCGCTTATACAAGGTTAACACTGGTTTTTGAGAAATTTATAAATTTCTTTCATGTTTTTGAAAGTACACGTTTTTGGGTCTATTTTTAGTTTAATATTAATTTTAAGGTTAGAAACCGTGATAAGTAGCATAAGAACATTGAAAAGATAATGTAAAGCTACTTTAAAGTTTAAACTAAATGTGTTTTTTAACAAATTAAAATTTTGATGATGACAAAAAGTTTTTATCTATATGATAGATTTTTCATGTCAAACCAAAATTTTACTACTTAATATGTAAAAATTGTTTAAAGTTCTAGGTTTTTCCAAGTTTTATAGTAATTTTTGTTCAAAACTCCATGTTTTTCCAGGTTTTTTTCAAAATTTTACAATTTACAGGTTTTTCCAGGATTTCAGGATTTGTGGCAACCCTGTTATATAAAAAAGTACATAGGTAAAAATTTCCATTTAATTTAAAAACGCTTGAAGTCATGTATTTTAGTTGTTTCAAGATTTGAATGGTTTAATTATTCAAAATTAATTTATAGATGAATATCTAAAAAATATAGTATGATAAATAAACTTATTTTCAGTGCATAACTTTAAAAAAAATTAAAAAACTCGTTACATAACTGATTAAACTTTTCATAAAAAATGTTAAACCAAGTCTCGTCAGTATAATATAATTAAAACCAAAACAAAAATAAACTAAACTATGTTCAAATAAAAGTTTTGAATTTAAGCTTACAAAATGATGATATAATTTGTTGAAATTTGTTTGTATAGTTTAAGTTAAAATTTTTAAGTTAACTAAGTATTCAAACAACACAACTATTAAGTGTTTAATTTTTTTTCTTAATAATTAGAAAAGAAAAGTAACATAAGATAAAAATAATAATATTATAAGTGTTATAAAAACAAACTTAATATAACTAAACACTCCTTAGCGTTCCATATTTTTTAGTTTAGGTAATCCCTTATTTTAATAACTACAGATTAAGAAACTTAAAGCTAAAGTGTAGTCTCATAATCAAGAAAACCAAGTAGACTTTAAAAATGTTTATTTACGGAATTCAACACTTCACAATTTATGATTTTTAAATCATTTAAGTAAATTTTTTTTTTAAGATAAAAAAGTTAAGAGAAATATTTGATGTAGTATATTGGCAACATCCTTAACTTATCTAATAAAACGTCTTTAAGTTAGGTTTTAAGTTTTCAATAAAAATGAAACATATATCGCGAGAAGTAGTCTTAGCAGTTCGAACCTTCATCGTCAAAACCAAATTACTATGCACCAAATAGAACCGAAACTCATAACAGTTTAAATGTCAATTATTGAGACTCTGTGCATTGTTACAGTGGTAAAAAACTGATCTAAGTTGTTTGCTTTGAGGTGATTTTAAGATGATTAAAGAATGCATAATAATTTTTTAAACACTATATGGTTAATTATCTATATGGTTAACACTGATAAAGGTTTATGTGTAGTTATTTTAAATCCTATGAATTATGCCAATAGATTTTAAAATGTATTAAGCGGTTGTACAGGATTCAAACATATATGAGTTGTGTAAAATATTAAGATTTTACAGCGAGAACTAAACTTTCGTATAGAAGAAAAACTTTATGTTACTACAAACATTAAACTATTATTTAAACAATCTATAACTCAAATAGATATGTATGTTCTTAACGCCCAAAACTTTACATCTTGCATAAAAAGAGTTGCCATTTAGACCAACTTTATAAATGGTAGGTTCACAACAAAACTTTTCGCTCTACTTTTTTTTCTAACATCTTGCACCTATTTTAAATAAAATTCGAAACCATGAAGTAAAAACTCCTTTCAGTTTGTTAAGATGTTAAGCTGATTTTATAGGTAAAAAAGTACATGGTTCTGTAAAATAAAAAGTTTGTTTACTAACACTCTAGTAGTACAAGTTGTAGAGATTTCTTAAGGGTACTGTATTATCAGGTTTAATGTCAAATGCAAAAGTTTTTGTTTTGTAAAAATTTAACATTTAGGAGTTTTGAATGTTGAGCTTTATTTTTAAAGTTAAATATTGAAACAAGTAGAGGGGTTAAAAGGATTAGGACATTTTAAGTATAATGAAAACTGAAAAAATTTTTAGCTTCATATTATATAAGCTTTATTTTCACCATTTTTAAAGCCTAGTTTATGTATTTATTAGACTTAAAAACAAAGTTTTTTATCAGATTAGACTAAAGGTCAGAAAACTGAAGCCTGCAAGCTTTTTTTTTTAATTAAATGCAGCCCTCAAAAGAAAAGTCTGCAGCAGGCGAGACATTTAAATGTGGCCCGCTAAACAAAACTGAATTTTAAGTTTTTTTTTTTTAATTTGCAGTAACTCCATTAATTTCGTTTCAAGTTCCTGTATAACACTTTAAAACCAATAAAAAAACTGTTTACTCTTAAAAATGTGAAAAAGACAGATAAGCATTCTAGCAGTGTTTTTTATCAGTTTAGATCAGGTTTCCCAAAACGAGTCAGATGGGCCATAAGCTGAAAAGGGCCAAAGGGAGGGATGTGACTAGTAAAGTTATAAGGCCATAATTTGAAACTTACACTAGATGTTTTAGAGTTTATGATGAAAAACAATAAAAGGGTCAAGCAAAGTCAAGAGTAGTTTAGAAAATAACACTAGATTTTCTGGAGTTCATGATGAAGAGCAAAAAAAAAGTTTTAGATGTACTTTAACGTACTTTTAAAACTTAAACTCGATATTATGAGAAAGTTTTCATACTTACACAAGATATTCTCAAGTTCATGATGAAAAGAAAAAAAAAGACCTTAGGCGTATTTGAAGTCACTAAAAATAGAACTGTGGCCTGCAAAAACTTTAAAACTTGAAATTTGGCCCACAAGCACCAACTTCTTGTAGACCCCTAATTTAGACTTATCAAATCAAAAAACGAAATAGTTATAAAAGTTGCTTTTCATTTTAACTGTTTTTTTTTCTATAATCTGAAAGATTTATTATGATTTATTGTAATTATTCTTCAACTATCATTAATTCTGTTAAGTATTATTGAAAGTTTCAAATTTTATCAATATCAAACAGTTAGTATTGTTACATTTCAAGTTCTCAGCTAAGTTTTTTTTTAAATGTACACACAGATATCTGCAACTATTACGTAATTAGTGAGCTTAAAAATAGACTTCAATCAATTTCTTTACAAAATATAAACCAAAGATCATTCTTTAGTTGTAAAGAATATATTATATGCATATCTAAAAATTTCTATTCAACTAAAAGTCCCAGACACTTAAAATAACTATATGAGTAAAAATACTAACTTTAAATTGGATTTTGCTAATTTATTCTTTTTGTACTTTGATAATGGTTCTAGTAAAGACTCATCAAATGTAAACTGGTCAAAAGCTGCTCGGTCAGACAAAGGTATAATCTGAAAAAAATTATACTTTTTTGAGAAAATATAAAAGTCTTAACTTAGTAAAATTTGAAAAAATCTACCTAATTTGTACAGGTTTTAGAAAAGTGTTCAGAAATATGATTTAGAATAATTATGATATAAGTTTTAACAATATAACGTAAAGGTGCTAAATTCTAGAGATACACACATTCAAAACTCATTGGAAAATTAAAAAAACTTTAATGATTTAAAACTTGTTGCTGCCTTTTAAATATATGAACAGCTTAAAGTGCATACAAAAGTCAATAGAGTATTTGCGTCCAAAAACGGTTGTTATGATTAGTTTTCTTCATTAAATGAGTAGTAGAAAGAGTTTATATCAAGTCATGATTATTAAAATAATTGAATTGATAAGCTATTTTTTAGTAAACTTTGTAGAACCAGTGGTAGTGTATGGTACGTTTTTACTAAACTTTAAAAAATTCTTTTTATTATTTTTTTTAACTTATATAGTAAGATAAAAGAAATACAATTATAACAAATCATTTTAAAAAACAGTTTATTTTAAAAATTATAGTTCTAACAGTTACTAAAAAAAGTATTTTATTTTATAGGTAGAGCATATGTTCCAACGCTCAGCCCTACGTGACACCGCTGGTTAGAAGTATTAAAAGCCAATAAAAAAATAATCAAAAAGTTTTAAATTACACAAATCATTTTAGGATAACAAAAAAGCAGGAAATGATAACAATGCTAAAATAATGATAACAATAGAATAAAAACAAATTACAGAAAAGTTTTCTTTGTATTCTAGTTATATTTGTTAGTACTACTTTAGCAAGGGTTCACAATAATCTTAAAAAAGTAATACTTTATAGTTAATATGTACTAGAAAACCTTTTTACCATGGTAATATAATACAAAATTTAAAAATAAATAACTATTTTCAGTTCTGTAAACTTTATCAACTTCAGTAGTTAGTAGGGCCTATCAAAAATCTAGACAGTTATAAATTTTGCAATTTGCTTGGTTTGTTAAAGGTAAATGCTTCACAATTTAAGAAAGCTCTGCAAATACAACCACTAGGTTTATAAAACTCTAGCTATGACAAATTATTGCAACCCTACTTGACAATAGTATTTGTAAACACTTAACAATATCTCAAAAAAGTCAAACATTCAAAAGTTATCTAAAAAGTATAAATCTAGTAATTACACTGAAAAAATATTATGAAAATAACCTCTTTTAAAAGTGGAACAATAACATAAAATGATTCGTTGTCACAAGTTGTTTTCAATGCCTGAGCCAAATAAAAAACATTTCTATTCAGCTTGTACTCTTGAAGAATGTCAGATATTGACTCTCTTTCTTGGCTGTCCATTGATTTTAGATATGTCTGGATTATTTTTTTCAATTTAAAAAAATATAATAATATTTTTTTTTGAAATACAATTCTGTTGCTTAATTTTGTTGTTAAAAATGCATTTAAAACTTTAAGTGTTTTGAGTTTAAACTGGGATTACAATAAGATAACAAAATAAATAGTAACTTATATCTTAAATCTCTAGATATAAACTACAAAGTACATAAATTGAGACATAAAAATTTCTACAAATACATCAAAAGCAAATTTTTTTTTAGAAACCAATATTAAAATAAGTTAAAAAACAGTTCTCTCTAATGTTTTAAGCTTATAAAGTTAAATTTTAAAGATAGTATTTAATTAGTTTTAAAATATTTTGATGCTGTAAATTTAAAAATTTAAAATTTCTGTATAAAATTCTCACAAAATATTTTTATCAGTTTCAATTAATTATTCCATCTAAATGATTTCATATCAATTTCTAAATACTCTAAAAACTTGAAGTATATTGCTTTAAAACATCTAATAAGATAACTAGTAAATAATCTTAATAGGTAATGATTGACTAAAGTTTGTCAATTATGTTTGAAACTTCACAAGAATTCTTTCTTTTAAATGTTTTATCACTCTAAAAATTCTCTTTTTTGATAATTTTTTACTATATATACAAACTTTAATATTTCAAAAAAAAACAAAGTTTTTAATTTATACTCATCATATTTAAACTTGTTTATAATCAAAGTTTTTGCTGAAGAAGAACCTGAAAGTACTTCAAACAATATAAGTATAAAATAAAAACTTTATTTTAAAATTTAATTGTTTTTATATATAGTATTAAGATAATGAAAAAAAATTACAAAGAATAATTGACATACCTAAGGACAATTTGAGAATTCTAAATGTTATAATATTGTTACTGTTTATAATTTATTTAAAATATCTTGTAGCAAATAAAGGAAAAAATATCAAAAACAAGGTAGAAGCTAGTATAGCCACAATATTTTTTTTTTTAAGTTTATGTAAAACTTAACTAAAACCAATTACTTAATTTTTTTGATTGATCTTAAAGATAGGATTACTAAAAAAAGTTAGTATCGGTAAATTTAACTAGCTAACTTTAAATTCAGAAAGACTTTTTTTAGACTTCAAGCCTAAGTGTTGTGAATTTTGACTTTTGTAGCCATTTAGCTTTCTTGACCTTGGAAGTGAGCCAAAGTTTGCCATATAAATGATGTGTTAATTGTCTAACAAATAGTTAGAGTTAAATTTTATATATATAAACTAGTTTTTAGCTAATAAAACTCTATTGTTTCAAAGGTAAACTATGATTCTAGATACACAAGTTTTAAATAAAACTTGACTACTAAAAAATTACTACAAGAAAAATACTGAAAACACAAATATAAACATAAATAAAAATTAAATATGTTAGTTTTTAAGACTTATAAGATATTAAAATGCTCTACTTTTCAAAAAATATATTATTTACAAGTACTTTTACAGTAATTATTTCAAACTACTTTTATTTATCTATAATAAATTATTTATAATCATACTTTTTTTCTTTTTTTTTTCATATGTATGCACAATTACCTCATGATTCCCCAAAGTTTTACTTAAAAACAGTTAAAAAGTAAAACATTTTTTTAATCATAAAAAAGTAGCAAGCAATAAATTAGGCTTAGTTACTTCACAAAAAATATTTATTATAGCACTTATTTATTTTACACAAATATATTTAACTAACTCAACAATTTTTAAATGATTGTTTTTAATTCTCTAAAACACATAATGTTTAAGAATATAACGTTAAAAAAACAACAAACAAAATATACCATGAAATGGTAGTGTATGAGTGTTTTCAAGAATTTAACGTACAAGAAATGAATTATACTTTCAATAAGTTTAGTATAAGCTTTGAAGAAAACAGAGAGAATATTCCCAAACAAACCACAGATTTTTTGCTTTTAAAGTAAATATGTGGGTTAACTTTTTTATTTGTATAATTTGTAACTTTCCTTATTTTTTAAACTCAATTCATGCTTTGTAAACATAAAGACAGCAAAGCTATACATTTACTTGTTAAGCTGTTGTAGATTAAAAACTAATTGTCCAGTTAACGGTGAATGCCTCACTAAAGAAGTCATTTACAAAGCAACAGTTATGCACAACAATAAGAAAAATATTTACATTGGTTCAACTGGAAGACAATTCAAAAGCAGATTTTATTAACATATGCAATCCTTTAGAAATGAAAAAATTAAGAAAGTACAAAATTAAGTAGATTTATTGACAAAATCAAAAATGGCAATGCTGATTGGAGAAAAATTATAAAATGGGAGATTATTCATTGCAGTAACCAAAATAAACCTAGTAAAGTTTGAACCCTCTGTAATTTGGAGAGACTTGAAATTGCATTTACAGACAACAACAAACTTTTATATTTGAGATCAGAATTGGTGGGAAAATGTAGACATTTCACAAAATTTTATTTGAAGTCTTAGTTTACTAAATTTAAGTTCAATTTATCTACCTTTGTTTTCATTATATAATTTTGTTTTGTCTTTTATATTTTATTTTTTGTTATTACTGTATTTTACGTTAATGATAATTTATCTTGCTGAAAATTACTAAAAATTAATTAAACTAATTGCCTAATCAACTAATTACTCATCTAAAACTATATAAAGCGTTTGTCCATTGCAACTTGTTAGTTTGTTTACTTTTTTACTTGTGATCATTGCTCTAGCGTGAAACAATTGTTAAGTAATAAACTCAATTTAACTTTTGTTTTATTGTTTACTTGTTAAATACAGAATTAAAGAAGTTTTTTTAAAATTCTGAGTTTGAATAGTTATCTAAACATCTCTTTTTAAACACAGATATTTTTTAATTTTTCACCTTGGGTGTACACAATTGAAATGATTAGGAATAAACTTTTAACTTATAAACCTTTAATAACAACCAAAATAAAATATATTGTTAAATTAAGTACTAACAAATAATCAACAAAATAAGGAGCGCAATTAAATTTGAAAATACAGCTAAGTTGGCTTAATAAGTTGAAGAAATTGTGTAATCTTTCTTTTTGTTGGCATAACTTTGGCTTGTAATAAATGTAGCTTCAACTTTTATGAGACGAAACATAAAAGTTCATTTCACAAATATGGTAAAACATTATTTACTAAAACTTCAGGGTTTCCAAAAATCTGCAACACCGCCTCAATTTTGGCTATCAGTGGGCAATGACTAGTAGGGAGCAAAATGTAAATAGATAAAAAACTAGTAAACGGAAAATATCTTCTAGCTGATAGAAATTAGTTATTAAATTTATGTCTAGTGGGTGATTATGGAAATAGTTTAGGTAACTTCTTTTTCAAAAAAAACTCTTTATCAATTTTTCAGCTACTGATAATATATTTAAAGCATACATAGTTGAAAAAATAAGAGATTTTAAGTGATTATTAACATGATTTAGAAATTTTTGAAACATACTTCTTGATTCTAGTTAATAATTATTAATTGACCAACCTAAGTTTATTTAGGACTAAGACAGATTAAAAGTGTAAACTAATCTTTGTTTAGCTATTTTTTGTGATTTTTTAATGCTTCTTTTAAAACATAATTTAGCACCTACATGTTGCAAAACTAGTGATACCAAACACTTTTTTGACAAAAAATTTACCCTGTTGTTTCATACAACATGGGGGTAAAACACTTTTTTCACATCTTGATCTTATTTTGGTGAGTTTTAATTAAGTTACAAGTCCCTTTTTACATATTTTTAAAATTCAAAAAACTTATGAGATATAACTGATTAAAGCCAGAAACTACAATCAGTTCCTTTTGCAGGGTTGTTACTGGTCTTTGAGAAAATTCTTCCAGGTTTTCTGAATTTCTTCCAGGTTTTTGAAAGTACACAGTTTTGGGTCCATTTCTGGTTTAAAATTAAGTTTAAGCCAAAAAACTGTGTTAGCAATATATAATTATATTGTTAGTATAAGTTAGTTAAATAACATTAATAACATACTTTAAATGTGTTTTTAATGAAAAAAAATTGATAATGTCAAAAAAATTTCATCTTCATGATATATTTTTCGTTTTAATTCAATATTTATTACTTAAAGTGTAACAATTGTTTAAAATTCTAGGTTTCTCCAGGTAATTTAGTGATTTTGTTCGAAACTGCAGGTTTTATGAGATAATTACATGAAAATTTTAGGAAGTGTCCCTTGCAATATTAAAAATTTCTATTGCAACAAAATTTAAAAAAGAATTTTATATAAAACTTTATAAAAAAATACACAAAAAAAAGTTTTTTCCTCTTTTTTAGTCTTAAAATCTTTATTTTTTAATATTTAAATTTTTTTTTTGACATAATTTTTCTAATTATTGTAGGGAACATTTCATATAGGTTTGAGATAATTATCTTAAAAAACGTAGGAAATTTATATTTTAGTGCTTTTTAGTTATTATTCTTTGCTTTAGTTTGCGCCTCACATAGGAAACCTATTATAGTCTCCTACTTTGACCTGTTATATCTCAAAAATTATTTTGAGTTTTAAAAATCTGTAATAAGCAACTTGTAGCTGAGTTAAAACTCAACAAAATAAGATCAAATTGTGAAAAAATTGAATAAATTGCAGTGAAAATCTTAATAGTACTTGCCTCCTTCCCCTTTGTTTTGTTTAATTTGAATTATTCATTTTGTATTATTTTAATCTTTTTTGATTGTTAAATTAAATTTTATTATTGAAGGGTGGTCTTTTCCTCAGAAATTTAACTTAAAAAATAGTGATAAATTTATATATATTTTTTAAATTTTAAACTGATGTTTTTTACTGTTATAAAAAAAAATATATAATATATTGATAGAACAAAAGGTTAATACTTACACTAATAGTGGATTGGTGTAGAAAAAGACCTTTTGGATATCAAGCTATTTGCGATTGGAAACTAATTAGAGCTATTTATAGCTTAAGCATAATTAATATTGCTAATTAATTAAATAAAATAATTTTTGTAAATTAATCAAATATTTCAAAAAATTAAAAACAAATAATTGATGTAAAACTCATGACCGAATGTTCTTCCATCACATCATGTCTATAATTCATATCTATTTGTATGATTTATTATGTTCATGTTTTTAAAACAGATTGTTTGTGTTTAATAAACTGTATTAAGTATCAAGTTTTATTCTTAAGTTACATGATTTTAATTTTAGCATCACAAACTTGCATGCTTTACTATTTAAAGTATAAAATCCCCATAGCACAAATACTTAATTCTCATCAAAAAAGAAACTATTCTAAAAGTTGCAGTAATGGTTTCTTTGCAAACCTTCATTTGCTCAAACACGATGTTCCTCTTCTAGCTATTTCTATATAAATATCAAATCATATTCTACACCTTAAATAAAATTTAACAGGCTAGTTAAAAGTTATATTATTAAAAAGAAAATTTGTTGTAAACAAATACCACTTGCAACTTTACAAGAATATATTTTTCATTTCTAAAAAATTGTAAAGTTTAAAGCGTTTAAAATCTACAAGATTTATTTTTTTAATACAAATGAGTTGTAATGCAAATTTTAGTAAAATAAAAATTAATAATGCCCTAGGTGAGCTTAGTAGTTTGGAATCAATGCTAATTGAAACAAAATAACCAAAACTAAACACGCTAGTTTCTGGAAATTTAAAATATTTCTACTAACACTTATTCATCTATTTATTCTGAGAAAATATTTTCGCTTTTTATCAACCTAAACTCAAATTTTTTACTTACTTAATTTCATATAAAATTGAAACTACGCTAAAGCTATAAAAAACAACTTAAAAGTTCAAATTAAAATAGTTAAACAAGTTCACTCCTAAAAGTTTAGCTTTTATAAATGGTCTTGATTTATATTCTAAACAAATTTTCTGCAAACTATAAGTTTAGTTTTAACTTTTGTACCTTTTTTTAAGAACTTATTAGCAAAGTTCAAGTATTTAGGATGTGAAACAAAGAACACAAGCACACTCATGTCAGCTGTAAAGGCAAACAAACTTCCTCTTGATGCAAAACAAAACGAAAGCATCTTCCAATGATTTAAATGTTCAATCCGGCTCGAAACCGCAGTGCTGTTCTAACAAGCATAGGCGGTGTTCAGCCTGCCAACCTCAATTGACTACTCTCTTCGTTTCATGGAGTGCTTCTTCACCAACGTTGCCGCGTCCCAAGGTTTTTAGAGTTGAATTTTTAAAAAAATGCGCAACTTTCGAGCTAAAAGCTTTACGTTGACACGAAATTTGAGGTTTTGAACTCGGTGGAGTGCTGGACGAGCAGAAAACGTCGCATATTTTCAAAATAACTTTTGTTGAAAGCTCGCCTTTCTATTTTGTCGAAACACGCTCTGAGGTATGTTTTGACCACAATCCCGCTAGTTTGCAACGATAAAGAATGCAAAAAAGTAGTTTTAGACTTTTTAGACAAGAACGTATGTGGTTACCAAATTGAGTTTAGCAAGTTTAGTACAAGCAAGTACTACAACCAGCATGGCCTCTACATGGTCGTTTGTAGAGAAAGGTCAAACAACCTTCATTTGAAAAATGTATGCTGTATAAACACCAATCAAGTAAAATTAAAAAATTTAAAATTTCTTAAAAGACAAAAGAGCGGTCAGGTGCAGAAGTAGTTTGCGTTTTAAGGTAACTTTATGTATTTGGCGGGTTAGACAGCTCTAGGTGTTTAAAAAGTACTGTTGTGAAATGTTCAACCCGCACAAGTTGCTGGACAAACGTTTGTAAAAGGTACGACGATCGTCATTTGATTTCCGCATGCACTTTCACAGACAAGGTCTTTCTCATGGGGGGCTTCCAAAGATATCGAGAAACAGGCTCCTATGTTCAGTTCAACACGAAAGATCGGACGTGGAAGACTCGTGAGGTGTTGGCAAGCGCCGTTTTTTAGGCCAGGATCGTTGTGAGCGGTGGGTTGAAGAACGGACCTCAGGTCAGTTGAAAAGCATCGAGGCTTGCGACCATGTGGTGGATGCGTGGACTTTCATGCCGAATATTGTGCATTGCAGGCAGTATCACAGTTTAGTTGTTATGCGAAGCAAGCTACTTGTAATCGGAGTTAAAGGGTTGACAAACAATTTTAAAATTGTTCAACTCAAAGTTTTCGACTAAGCTATTTTTGTTTGTTTGTAACATTTTTAGCGATATATATAATGTTGTTGGTTTAAATTAGGTGTGTTCAACATTAACATTTTTAGTTAACTATTTATAGTCTAATAAATTTAATACCAAAACTTAAAATTATTGCCATATTTAAAATAATTCCTTAGTTATACTTTTGTTCATAACCTACAATACAATAAATAAACGGTTATTAAAATGTTTTTATATTTAAATAAATTACTGAACTATTCAAGTAATCTATAGCAATATTGAATATTAATATTTAAAATGTGACTTATAAGTAGACCGGACATCCTTGGCTTATACAAACTAGACTATATCTTAAAGTTTTAAGTTTAGTAAAAATTTTCCAAATTTGTATATATATGTATCTGAATTGTTTTCTACTACTTTTACATAAATTACAAAATGGTTATGATTAATAAGAGAAAGTTTAAATAAAAACAGTTAACAAATTTTAATTGACGACTACTCAGATTCCGTATTTTAATCTTTACCTAGTTGGTTGAGAATAGTATTTGTGCTTTAAAAACAAAGTTAAAGTTACAAAACCAGTTTTAATTAAACAACACATATATGCTACGTAAGACTATTTCTATTAACAAACTAAGCTAAAATATAATGTAGTTATGCTTGAATGTCACAATATATGTTTTTGAATTCAAATCTATTAAAATAATTAACATTAAAGTTTACCAACAGAGCCTTAAGTTTCTGAATGTTTATTTTTAAGGTTTTTACAACTTAAGTCATCATAAAAAGATCAAAATTGCTGAGAATCCTTTCAAGTAGGCTTTAACTTATCAAAATTATAAATTTTATTTGATTCAGTTATTTTAATTTTATCAATGCAGCCTTTCTTATATCATAATTAAACATAGGTAAGTAGTTAATTTGAGATTACAATACAAAACGTAACTACTATTTGAACACTTATAATAATATAATCCATGTTTAATACATGATGTTTAACAATTATATATGAATAAACTTAAGTAAGCTTCTACATCAAAATTATAAGATTTTAATTTTTAAGTAGTCAAGTGTATAATTTCAAAATTGTATAAAAGTAGATTAAAATTTTTTTTTGCATACTGTTTATTGAACGAAAAAAAAAGAGCGCTCAAATTAATTTGGTCTTAAAACCTGGTGCACGAAAAAACCTTTAGGTTATCAGGTCGTACACATTTTAACGATTTGTCTAGGACTATACTTCTTTTTGATAAGGAACATTCTTCTTGCAGTATTCAACTATATATTCTGCTACACCTTGGTAGGATTTAGCAACAGAACTTTCTGGAAATTCGTCAAACAACGACTTGCCTTCGTCACAGCATCTCGCGACTTTCTGGTCGATAGGAATGGTGGCGAGTAGTTTTATTTGCATTTCATCGCAAGTTTGAACTACGCTTTGTTGGACAGAGTGAGGAAAAATCTGGCTGGATTTTCCGCAATTTCCACAACAAAACGTGCTCATTTTTTCAACCATACCAATTACAGGAACGTTCACTCTTTTAAGAAATGCTATTTGTTTTCTTACATCTAAAAGAGAAACTTCCTGTGGAGTTGTCACTATAACCGCACCGTTAACTCCAATGTCGCCAAGTATGCTTGTAATGGTGATATGTTCATTCGAAGTGCCTGGAGGGGTGTCAATAAGCAGATAGTCTATGGCATCCCAGTTCACTTTTTTCAACAGTAATTTAATGAGCTTATCTTTTCTTTCGCCTCTATAACTTATGTCGCTGTTTTCGTCGATAAGAAACCCACTAGACATCACGGCAATGTTTTCCTTATATATTGGCGAGTACCCAGAAGAGCTAACGTAAGATTCCTCGTTCATAACACCAAGCATTCGAGGAATGGACGGACCACAGATATCAATGTCAAACACTCCAATGTCAATACATTCATCTTGAGCTAGAGCTAGTGCCAAATTCGTTGTTAAGGTACTTTTTCCTACACCACCTTTTCCTGATAATATAATTATTTTATTTCTTACTTTAGAAAGAGCTTCTTTGATTAGAGGAATGTCTGGATCTGGTTTTCTAGCCTCTTTGCATTTTTTCAGGTTTGGACAATCCTTACAACCAGGTGCTTTCCCTGCCTCTTTAGAATCCAGCCCTGGACAACCTTCAGGTGCAGGTTTTGGGTCACTTGACATTGTTGATATTTGACTCTTAAATGTTACCTTTATTATTGTTCTAAAGTTATTAAAAAAATAAACAGTCACATGAGTAAAGATTTTAAAGAAGCAAACGTAGAAACAAAATATCATCCTAAAAAATGACAAAAACTGTTTTAATACAACCTATATTTAATGTTGTGTAAATAATTTAAAAAAAAATTACAAGTGATTTAATTTTGTATTACATGAATAACAACAATAATAATATGACATTTAACATTTTAGAAATAAAGTAGCAGTGAATAGATGAGTTGTAAGAGGGGCGTTTTTTGACTAGCTTCCTGTTCCCTGAACATAAGAAGAAAAAAAGAAAAAAAAGAAGCTTAGAATATTTATTTTAAAAAGCGTAGTTGAGTAAGAAACTTGACATACTTCGATATATTTGATAATGCTTTTTTGAAAACATTTTTAGTGAGTGTTGAACTTAAGAAAAGTAAATAAAAAAGTTAACTAATTTTATTCGGTTCTGTTTTTTTTAGTGTCAGCTAAAAAAAACAAAGTTTGATAATGATTTCATAAAGAATTAACAATTCTATTTTTTTGAGGAAATTTTTTACTAATTTGCATAAAGTTTTCAATAAAAATGCTATTCAATGTAAATAAATGATAAATGTGCATTGCTTTTGAGTAGAAAAAATAATTGCACTTCAAAAATGTTCAACTTTATAGGTCAAGTTTAATTAGACTAAGTTTTGTATAAAGTAAATTTATGTAAGCAAATTACTTTAAACTATATAGCAATTGAAAATTGAGTTTAATGTTGCAAGGTCAAAAACAATAAATGCATAACACATGCACAAAAATTTTCAATTGTTATAGTTTTCTCAAACCTGACCATGTCATTTTAACTACTTGACCACGAAATTAATATAGTGACATTTCAACATATTCTATCAAATCTTTTTAAATAAATATTTTTTGACAACTGGGTTGGTTGTTAAAATCTTCAACTCAAAGAGTTTTTAAAACCATCATTAGGGTCTCTACAACATCAGGCCACATATTTAATAAATATTTAAAAATGTTTTAAATGTTAAAACTTTTTTTCAAGTTACATTTCAGCCTTTATAAATTAAGTTACATAAAACAAATTATTTTACTATCAAAATATATTTAAATGCAAAGAAAATTAAAACTCAAATTTTAAAAACATGTTGAAAGGACACTCACTTTCTAAAATAATATCTTTAAACTTTCAATAACTTAAATAAAATCTATAAACAATTATTATAGCTTTAATAACCTAAAAGCATATTTTACTAACTTAAAGGCTAACTTTTTATAGAGTAAAATTGAGTGAAGTAAAAAAAAAATCAGAAAATCTTAAAAAAATGCCCTTATATATATTAAAACATACTTAACTGACATTAATAAAAACAAGTATCTAACATAATAACATATATTTAAGTCATTTTCTATAATGTAATATTCAATTCACCACAAAAAATACTTCACTTTTGAACAAAAAAATTGTGTTACCTCACTTAAAAAGTCTAGACACACCCCTGAGTTGTAGTGCTTGAGCATAAGTTTTTTATATGTACCAATATTTATCAAAATAAAGTTTTGTTTAAAAAGTATAAAAACTTTAAATAAAATGTAATGCTACTTTAAATAATTTTTATAATAAAAATTTTATAAATGACACAAAAAAATTTCTATATGATAAATCTAACATACTTTTTTCAATATTTTTTAAATTCAATGAATTTTTTTAAATTACTCAAATTCAAGGTTTTGTAGTAGCCCTAAATTTAAAACTCTATGAAAATTAGTAAAAAGTTTTTTTCCAGATAAGTTTTCATCAACTTCTTATAATACTAAAATTTATTCAAATTTTTAAATAATAATTCTTTATCTAATAAATATTTTTGAGCTGTGGTTCAGCATAAATATTAAAGAAGGGAGCATTATATTTATATTTTTGAACTTGATTTATATTTACAACTCAATCCACAATATCTTACTATACTAAAAATACTCGTGAATATATTAGAAACGTAAGTTTTAAAGTAAAAGAATTAAAGCTGTGTTTTAATACACATTTAAAAGCACAAGTAAATTAAATTTGTACTAAATAACTACATAATAAAAACATTCTACTGTCAATTTTTCAACATAACTAAAAAACATTATAGGCAAATTAGATGCTGTATGCATACATTCAACATTGAAAAAATAAAACTATCAGCTATCAAGCAAGCAAAAATTTACTTATTGTTTCATTTATATTAGCTAATCGGCTTAAAATTACTCGAGCACCGAGTTTAAGAAAAAATAAAAGTTATTCAGGTACTCAGTTTTTTCTGAAATGGTGAAGTAAAAATATTTTATATTACACTACATTTTAATTTCTACTATTTTATTTAAGACTCATATAAATAAGTATTTTTCATTTGAAGTTATCATATAGAAAAATAACTAATACAATAGCAATATTATCACGTATTTAAACACAAAAAAAAAAACATAGGTATTGCTTTTATAGTATCAGAGGCGTGTTTTGACTGGTTTCCTGTGCAACCCCTAAAAAACCTGAAATAAGTGTGATTAAAAAGCATTTGAGTATGGCTTTATTTTGAAATACTTTATAAAAAGTTCATATCTAGCTGTTAACTTACTGCTATCTAGTTAAAACTATAAACTATTTAAAAATATTTAATTAAAGAAAATTGCACATTTTGGAAAGGAAACTTTTGATTTAAAATAAGCCATTAAAGTGTTTTAAAAAGCTTTTTTTGAATTATTTTACAGCTCAAAGGCTTTCATTTTAAAATGTGTAGTTTTATATTTATAAACTTTTTATACAGTTTATATATATTTTATTTTTGTTTGACTAAGTATTTTATTTACATATAATTAAGTATGCTTTTTTTCATAGAACAAGTTAAATACTAATTTAAATTAGTATTTTGCTTTTAGTTTTTTATGTTTAAATGTTTTCGTTACACATGCTAGCTCCACAATGTAAGGAGAAATTTTCAGGAATTAAATTTATAATTTAATTATTTAATTAAAAATTAAAGAATTGTACTATTTATTAAGGTTTTTCTATCTGCTTGCTAGTTTTTTAAAACTGTTCAACATTATTTTTTTTATCTTTTGAAAATTATTTAGAAATTTATGTAGCAGACCGTTATGCAATTTTTTAAAGTGTAAAACTAAGAAGTACTATAGAAAATAATCTATTTATTAAATAAAAAAACTGTGCAACCCCACTGAAAAGTACTTAGACACGCCTCTGATTATTATAAAATACTGACACAAACGAAAACTATAATTTACAAATAAATGACGGACTATGATAAAATTTGTGTTTTGATCAATAATTTTCAAAATAAAAACCAAATTTTCTATTAAGATTTTTACTGTTATTTGTTTTAAACATTATCGAATGCTTAAAACAGTATTTGTTTTAATAAACTCTAAGTGTAAAAGTAGAATTTTTATCGTTTTGCTCCTATTGTTGTGGACTAGACGTTTAAAGATATTCAAGTGATGTTCGACTTAGAAACCAAAAAGTTCCTTCGTGCATAAGGTCGTAGGTATAGGACAAAATACTTCGAATAGTTTTTTTGTTCAATAAACTACAAACTATAAGTAGAGTTTTTTTTGACATAAATGATTTACAAAATTAGCAGTCTAACAAAAGTAAAGCGTTCCGCAAAAGTCTTTGTCTGAAAATTTCGGTACAAAACGATGGGTTGTCTTGTCAGGTCTACTGACTAGAGAAGTTGCCTAAAAAATAGAAAAACTTCTTTAAAAAAGATTTCAAAAACAAAACATATAATTTAAAACACTAAATAAAAAAAGTATTGGTTTGTCATAAAACAAAAGAAACTAATTTATTAATCATCAATCAACAAGTTTTTTGATAGAGTAAGGGGGGTAAACATATGCCCGTAAACATTAAATAGAAAATTTATCTTTTAACGAACAGATTTAAAAAACTGACTCTAGGTCGTTACAAATAATATTATAGTTTATTAATTGACAAAAAAGAGCTCATGTATTTTGTGTTAGGACCCGATGCACGAAAAAATCTTTTGGTTAAACCTTTTAGTTATCGTCAATAGGATACAGGTCAAATTTTGTTTATCATATGCCAAAATTTGTGACCACCAGAACCAAAAAGTTAGGGTCTGTCGAGAACCGAATCCTGTAGATCACTAGTTATTATTTGATGTAAGATATCTTAAAAATAAACTGGTAGTCCTAATAGAGATATAAAAAAGTTATTTACTTTATGTTTAGCTTACATTTAGGTAAGATAATGCTTAGGAGATTACCTCGCACAAGATGAAAGTTCTGAATTAAAGTTTTATTTTTTTTAGCATTTGGTACTTCTTCTTATTCAAAACTTTTTTACCAACACTTTTAAAAATCAGGTAAATAAACTTAGTTTAACCACGTTTTTCTACTTGCTTTTTTAGTAATTAGAATTACTTTTTCAAAAAACAAACATTAAAAAAAAAACTCTTTGAACATGTCTTTGGGAAACACCCCAAAAGTCTAATCATTTATAATGCGGCTCACTTTACACTCTAAACATATAAACCACAAAGTATATAATATTAAGGATCTTATATATTCAAACAAACAGGTTTTTTGTTAATTTTCTTCAAGTTTATTTTTAAGCAAGTCGTCTGTCCTTAATAAATCCTTATCCTCAAAAAACTAAACTAAAAGTTAAAAAAGCGTTTTAAACCAAATGTTGCCTCTAATTAAGAAAAAAATTACTGAGTTACTATAAAAAAGACATTGTGTATTAAACAACCTCAAATAGGGGTTTGTGGTTTAAGCGAAAATATCTTTAAACCAGTGTGCTTATCCAAATATGTCCTTTGGTTGCCCTAACTAAAGATATCCTTGATTTTTGGAAAACAAGTTAAACAATGTTAAAACAAAAAAACTAAAACATAAGTTTATCGAAAAAAAAAACAACACGACACGGTAGGTAAGAAAAAACACTAGTAGTTGTGCTTAAACAAATCTTGTTTGTATGTCAACATTAAAATTAATGACTTCTTAAAGAAATAAAAATATTTTTTGTTATCTTAAAAATTTAATCCACTAGTATTGCTGTTTCCTGGTTTCTTTCAAACTTTTTAAACTTATGAATTTATAACTGTTTTTGGAAATGAATTAAATAATGTTTATACTATCTTTTTCTTAAATAAGTTATTTAGCTTATTGTAATATAATGTTTGTAACATTTGAATTTATTGCTTGGTTTGATTTTGGGTCACATTTAACTTTTAGAGGGAAAACTAAAAGCTGTATTTTCTGAGTTAAAAAAAAACTTTATTATGTACGTATATTGTCCTGGACAAGACGTAAAAAGATATCCTCGTTGTGCGACTCAATAAACGTAGGTTTTTGCTGCAACAGGTCCTAGGATCAAATATGCTAAAAGTTTTTTTTTTTGTTAAATAAACTATAAAATTAAACACAACAAAAAAAAACACTCAAACCTTTGGTCTTAGGACCTGGTGCACAAAGAACTTTTTGGTTATTGAGTCACAGACTTTTTGTATACCTATTGATATGGATATTTATTATTAAATATGTATTGTATGGTATATAAAAAAATGAGATAATAATTAGAGTTTTTATGTAAGTTTGGAAGAAATACTTTTTTTTTTTAAATGATGATATTTTCTCAATGTTAAATCAAATGTTTCAAGTAAGTTTCTATTACCTAGCTATTGTGACCACACAAATGGATTGCAAAGGCCATAGCGGATTGTCCAACATTAAATAATAATGATGGTTTTTTATATAAAAGCATTAAGTACAAACTACATGCCAGTTTTTTAAGAATTTAGAATTTTATTTTGCTTTTGAGATATTTTAATTTTTGTAAAAAAAGCTGAAAGTTTTTCAGGGTCAACTTCTAGAAAATTATCAAAAACCACTAAAAATCTGTCTTCTCCTTCATTTTTGGAGCTAGAGACCTCACACTTTTAGTAAGGATTCCTTTTTTAGATTAAAAAACTTTCAATTTTACATTTTCAAAAATATTAAAAATAAAATTTTAGACAAAAAAAAGGTGGCTTGAAGAATCAGTTTAAATATTAGTTATGGACTTTCTGTAAAAACTTAAAGAAGAATAGTTTTAAATTGAAGGAGAAAATAAAGTTTTAGTTAAACAGTTTTTTTCTCAAGTTTTTCGTTTGTGCTTCTATACTTGTCAAGCACACCAACATTGATTGCATAGTTTTCAAAAGTTACTTTAATTTTTTTTTAAACAGTTAAAAATGGCTAATAGCTCAGATAAAACTCTACAAAATAAGATCAACTTGTAAAAACTATGATTGAATTGCTTATGGCCTTTATGTTTTTTTTGCAACATCAGCATATACTTGCTTAAAAACTTTTGTCTAAATAATGGCCTTTTATAATAAAAACCACAATTAAATAGAATTTGATAAGTTTAAAAATTAATTAAAGACAGTTTAATAATAAACGAAAACTAGTGTTTCTAATGACATAAGATTTGCTAGATTACTAAAGAAATAATATATATAATGAAACTCAAATAAAAGCTCTTAGTAAAATTTATTTTGTTGTTTGTAAATAATGTGATCTAAAACTTCGGTTAAATAGTTTCCTGATTCTTTCAAGCAGTAATTGTCAAAAAACTTAAAAACTGTGCACAATAAGTTACCAGAAAATAAATTACATGCACACTAGAGTAGATAAAGTACAAGTTTTTATTTATTTTTTATGATACTATTGTCTTAACATATCAATAACACAAATTACTATTAATTTATGTCAAAATCTGAATTTTTAAAGAATAAATAACATTGTTTAAGAATATGTTTTTACCTTACTAAACTTTTTATTTATAATAACACTACTGTGCAGTGTGCACAACCTGACAACCACTGCTGTTTTTTGAAGCAATAATTTTGATATAAGTATTGATGCTAAAAGTTATTAGAATATTTCCTTTATGACTTACTTTTCAAACTATTTAGTTATCATTGTGGCAATTAGTGTCTATCCAAAAATCATTCGAGCTATTTAATTAGTTTATTACTCTTTAAGTTTAAACAAACACATGCTTAATTATTGGAAAGTTTCTATAATTATTGTTTATTGAACAACAAAAAAGCGCTCAAAATATTAGGTCAAAAGGCCCAGCGCACAAAAAAGCCTTTTGTTATTGAATTGCGCACCATAAGTATTCAAAATTTGTATTTTTTCTAGACGTATGTAAAGCCCTAGGTCAGTACAAAGTTTATTTTTACTTTGTTTTTGTATATTAAATTATATCTCAGTCTCCCAACTTCAGGCAAATCCAGGCTAGTTTATTTTTTTTTCAATGGTATAAAATGCACAGACTGATACTAGCTTGTTTATTCTGTTGAAAAATCAGGCTTATTTAGAATTTTCTCTTTAATCTAAAACTAGTTTCTAAGTTATCAATTTTTTTTTTAGTGTTTAGGTATTTTCTTCATGATAGTAAGTCCTTAAAACTATGGAATTTATTGACTTTTCCACTTTTGTTATAAATTTATATTAAACTCAGGCTAGTTTTTGTTCACCCATGCTTGTTTTTTTTGCTTTAAAAAAAGGCAACCCTGTAATATATAATTCAACTTTAGAAAAAAAGGTAGAAGTAAGTTACAAGTAATTCAAGTAGTTTAATGAAGTGATATATAGTTTACCATTTTTTTGTAGTTTTTGACCTTAAAAAAGTATACTGTAACTCATAGTATACTGTTTTAAAAACTTTTATGATGTTTATAAATAAAAAAAATATAACTACTATACAAAATTAGTTTTATACCTTGTACAGCTATTTCAGTGTATAACAGGCGTGTTTGTAAGCAACGTTTTGTTTAGTGTGAGGCAAATTATGAACTTTATCTGTTATAAATAAAGTAATTGACATGTTCCTATCAAAAATTTGTTTGAGATTTATCAACTTATTTAAATTTAGTCAAACATTATAAAATGTTTTAATCTTTAAAAATTTTGTGTAAGACTTGTTATTCAATATTGAAAACGTTTTGCATTAAAAACTTTGCACAAAACTCAAAAATATTTATAAATGATGTTTTTTAGTTTTGTATATTTTGTTTAATTATTTTTGTATGTTTTGAGTGTTTTAATAAAAACTGTAATAGCTGCAAAATTGTAATGGGTAAAATAATAGTACTAATTTTTAAAATTTTATTACTGTTATTATTATATAGTTATTAAATGAAGTTTTTCCACAGCTAGTAAAATAAAGTTTTTTCACAACTGTACATTGGTTTAAAAATAAAAAAATGAATTACTCAGATGTAAGTGAAGTAAGCTTGATTGCAGTGGCAAAAAAGTTGGTGAAAATAAATGCAAAACATTTAAAAAAACATGAATTGTATAGCTTTGATGAAAAAAGAGAACCAAGAAAAGATGAAGAAATGCTCAAAAAAGTTATATACAATGCTTTATTTGACAGGTTTGAATATTTTTTAGCTTGAAGTTAAATCTAAATTAGATAGTATATTAAGTTTTTATACATTACTTACAATTTAAACTATAAATAATGTTATTTATTAACATTCTCTCATCTTCTCTACACTTAAAATTTAAACAAAAAAATTTAACTAAATGTATTCAAATATGTATAAATATTTACATCAAAACAACTATTTTTGAATGTTTCTGACATTTTTTGTTTTGATTACTTTTGCATGTTTTTCAAAGAAAGTATAGTTAACTAGTAATCGTTTAACTTAAATTGTAAAAAAAAATAACTAAACTTATGATGTAGATAAGGGGTTGATAAACTAAATGTGGCCTGTATAGCAAAAGTTTGTGACCCATAATGTACTTTTCAGCCAAAAGTATATTTTTAAAGCAACAAAAACAAAGTTTTGTGTTAAAACCTTATAATAAGACCTAACTTAATAACTAATAACTACTTGTGATTTGTAGTTGCATATTGTATGATATTTTAGGGTTTTTTATAGACTACATAAAAAATAATTTAAATAGCTATAGCCCATGGAAGAAAATTTTTATATACAAAGTTACTCAAAAAAAGTTTTTCTAGGAAAATCGGCTTGTTATTTATATAAGGTTACCAACCCCTGACACAGATAAACATATATTAATTAATTCAAGCTAGTATTTTTCAAAAATACACATGTTAAAGTATATGTTGTTATAGTGTTTTGTTTTATTTGTTCTTATTATGTGTTTTGATGTTTGAAAAAATTTATAATCAAAGATCTCTACTTAAACAAGGAGAAAAAATACAATATAATCCTTTCTAAATTTTGTTTTGCAAACAGTGTTTCAATTAAACATATGAGCTCATTCAAAACACTGTTTGCATAATAACTTTGGAAAGAATTATTTGGTTTTATTTTCTTGTATTAATTTTTTAATTAGTTAAGGGCATAGGGGGTAAAATTACTTTTTTTCACAACTCAATCTTATTTTTTAGAGTCTTAACTAAGCTACAAATCACCTTTTACAGATTTTTAAAATTCAAAAATAATAAGCAAATTGAAATTGAGATAAAGATCGTTAAAGTTCCTTATGGGAGAAGAAAACTAAAATGGCAAATGAATCAAAATCTTTAAAAATATATCACCTCCCATTATTTTTAGATAAATACCTCAAATTTTAAAGAATTTTTTTGTGCAATATTTAGAATAATCTGTCATAACAACATTTTTATTTTCAATGTTTAAAATTCATATATATGTAAATTTGATTTTAAAAGTTATTTTTTAATTAACTCTCTGATTTGACTTTAAATTTTGCAAAGTTTGTTGAATTTAATTTTACTTTGGTTATTAAATTTATTTGTTCTAAAATGCTGCATTTTTGTATTTAATGTATAACTAATATGAATTAAAAAAAAGTTTACATATTTATTTGTCTCATAAGTTCTCTTGAGAGCAGGTATATTTTGATCAATTTGATACAAAACCTTGTAGTCCATGTTATGTTTAGTTATTTACATATTGAAATACCTTAGATTAATAGTTCAACATGCTAAACATTTATTTAATTAAAAAAAATGTATTTTTAGCTAGCTAGCTATTTTTTGGGACTACAAAAGTAGTTTGATTACTTTTCATCTAAAAATGTTTAAACATATTCAACAACATTCATTTATTAGGAGAATACAAGAAAAGCATCTCAAACAATCATTTTTATCTAAGCTTTTATCAGAAGAATGGGATCCTTTTACTGTAGCACAATGCTTTTGCTTGAAACTTGATCTAGAAATGGGTCAAAGCGAAAATTCGAGTAAAATAAAAAATGTGGTCAAATCTCTTCCTAAAAGTAAAAACAGTTTTCTTATGATTTGTAATATGACTATTTATATTGTGTTTTTTTTTTTCAATTTTGTTATATAAGCTTAGTTGTTGAATGGTTGTCTATTACGTTTAATTTAACTTAATAACTCTTAAACAGTTTCTTCAAATAGTTTAATTCATAGTAGCCTTAAGCATTTTCAACAGTTTTCATTTTTTTTTATTGATTTTAAGTATAGTTTCTAAACTTAGACTAAGATTTAGTTTTCAGTAAATATTTATTACAACTGAGGATCTGATTAGTATTAATTGAGTGAAAAATTGTTTTATTCATAAATTCATGAATCAATAAACTCTAATTATAAATTATTAGGAGCACTTCACAGTTTTTTTTTAACTTCCTGTACAAATTATTACGCTTATAAATAAAAGCAATATTGAAAAAAAAGTATTGTACTATATATTTTTTCATTAATTATTAAACTTTTGATTTTAAAAGTTTTAACGTTTTGTTTCTCATACTTTTGTAACTGATAATATTGGTTTATTAATTTTGTCTGTTGTTTCTCTATAGTAGATCAAAGTTAAAATGTTTTTAGACAATCCAACCTGCATGAAGATGTTGCATGTTCTTCTCAGCCTTGCTCAGTTACAACCAGATGAAAAGAGCATAAACTCATCAGATTGTTTTAGTAAAGCCAGTGAGTGTGGGAGTTTTTCCTATCCATCAATTAGCTTACAGTATGAGTTTAACTCGAGGTTAGTCAAAGTTATTAAATACTCACAGTTTTTTTAATGCTAGAAGTTATTTTTTACAGGTATAATTTACATAATGAAAACTCAAGCAATTCAAACAACCATACTGACACGAGTGGATTTGTTTCTTTTTCAAATGGTAATAAATGTTAATTTTAATTTCTTAGTATCTAAACACTAAATAATAACAAAATATTGACAGCACCAAGTTATCACAATAAGGAATCTTCTATTTTCTTCAACTCTAACGTTTCTGCGTTTTCTCTACTTTCTCAGAACAAAAAACCAGCTTTACAAGTTTGTTTTACTAAAATCTACTTACAATTTTTATAAAATATCAAAAGTACTAATGCACAAAATATATAAAATCAAAGTTTAATTAGTAAACAGTTAAATACATAAAATATAAATCTTAGAATATCAGTTGTTAAATGATGTTTTCTAATAGTATGTCCAAGCAAAACAAGTCGGTTGGAAAATGATTTAGCAATTTTAATAAGTATTTAATTTATTGCTTTGTGTAAAGGACGATTTATTACAAAAATTAACTGTGTCTTTTTTATGACAGATTTAAACATGAATTATTAGTCAGTTTCTATAGAATAGAGTAATTAAATGACTTTTGATACACAGTAGTTTTTGTAAAACGTTTCCAATATAAACGTATGCAGGAAATTTCTTATTGTCAATTATGTTGGTGTTTAAAAAATTCATTAAAGTATTTTTACCTTATAATTTATCTTTCATTTTTTAAACAATTGACTTCAATTTTTTCAGCAAGTTTTACTTGCATAACAAAACAAATCTTTTATATTTGTTAAAACAGTATTTTATAAACAAACAAAGAAAAAATAATTTTGTTAATAGAGAAAACTTCTAAAATATGAGAGGTTGCCACACAACCAGGCTACTCAGGATAAGTCAGGCTATATTAAAACTCTTGGTCTTCAGCATAAAAAACTAAGACTGATTCAGGTTAGTTTTTATAGCTTTAAAGTCTTTTTTTTTTCAATATTACAACTTAAAATTATCTTATGACTATATGTCAAAATTTAAGTACAACATTAATACTTTTTTTATGTATAGAATATCCATATTTGTATTGATCACAGGCGAGTGAAGATGAAGGTTTTGTTTCTGCAAATTCATCGACAAGTTCAATTCCAAAGCAACTTGAAAACTCATTACGCGGCTTACAATTTGAAGACGATCAACCTTACATTGGATACAGGTTTATAGCTTATATATAGCTGTTTTTATAAAGTTTCAAATTATTAGTAATCATTAGATTTTATTTTAAATAGATTATGCTGTTTAACTAAATAAATCCTTAAGTATAATTATTCTAAAAAGTTATAACCTAATACTTTATTGTAAAGTATATTATATATGAAGTAAATACAATGCAGCTTTATTTCTAAAAAAAAAGTTTACATGTACGTTGTCAATAAACTACTTTAAACATTTTTAATCAATTTAAGTTCTTTTTAAAACAAGTTTAACTAGCACAATTCATTACAGAGTGCCTAACTACGATGTGTCTGTTTGGAGTGAAACTGTAAATATGCCAGATGTCAAATATAGGTCATGGGAGAGGGTTGGCATGTAAGTTACGCGTTCTTAACACACTGCCTTTGTAATAATACACAAAATATGCTTAAACAAAGGTATCACTATTTTTTTCTGGTAAAATACATTTTATTGAATGAAGTTTAAAGTATTTTCTGATAAAAAGTAATATTAACTTTATAATTGTCTATTTTTAAATTTAATGGTTATTTTTTAATGTTTTTTATTACACTTTGTCAAGCATCAATTGTTTTAAGTAGCTAATAGTACTAGTAGAAATAAATTGATCAAAGAAGTTATCAGAAGTATTTAATTTTGATAAAACTTAGTTACTTCACTTAAACTGCATATTTTTGCCTGTAAGTTTACATAGTTTTAAACTTAATTTAGTCACCATATGTCTGCTCTTAGTGATACATTTTTTACCAAATGTAAAAGAACAAAACTGTCACCAGGCCTCCGTGTGAAATCAAGCGGAAGTATTACATGACCGACTGCGCCAGCCAAGTTTACGATGAAATTTGGAAGGAAAGGTGCGCGCTAGAACTTTCTTACAAAAGCACCAGCATTCAAGTTGTTTGGACTGAAGTCGACGAAAAGACTCTCATATCCCACGCCGCACTGGCCTGCATCGGAATTCAATCCGAGTGCTTTTATTTCGATCAGGTCAGTTCTTTTTTGATTCACGGATGTTTTGATGCTTGTCTTAAAGTTTTATTACTTTGCATCTTTACATACTAAGTGCTTTCTTCTCGCATCTTTCTGTCGTTTATGTCGACAACATGATTTTAACTATTAGGAAGCGTCCCGCATGCAAGCAAGCTCATCGGTGCACTTGAAAGGCATAACAGCCGAGACAACTCACAGCTTGCTGTCGACGTTCGCTCAGTGGGGCACTTGCTACTGGAAGTTGTTTCAAATGTCCAGCTCCAATGCACTTGGTTCCATGCTGAGCAGTCCTGTAAAAGGTGTCATTCACAAGGTTTATGTTTGTTTTTTGGTAATGTCATAGTTTATGTTTTATTTGTTTCTATAAAGTTAAATACAAGTTTATTAAAATTTTTTAAATAAAAAAAATTATCAATGAATCATAGAAATACCAAACTTATCATAGTATTTCTCTATTAAAACAATTATTCTACTTTTTAGAACTTTCAATGTATAACATTTGATTTATGTTTGATTATAGCAATTTAGCACACTTTTAATAGCTTATATTCGAGATAAACTTTAAGTTCTTACTAATACAGAATTTTTACAGTCATTTTGTGAAGGCATACAGGAATATTTGTGCGGATACCAAAAAATTATTTCAGATAACGTTTCTGACTGTTGTACTTTGACTAACTTTTCTCTATTGTTACAACCACTTGGAAATCAAATAAGGTACATATTTAATTTTTAGTAAAACTAACTTTAATGTAACAATATCACTGTATACTTTACTGAATTTTTAATTTGTTAAATGTTTACCACCTGTTTTGTTAAAATCGTAACAATAAAGTTAGTAATTAGATTGTTTTTAATTGTGAATTACACTTTGGTAATTTTATAAAAGCTGTTTAAATAACTAGAAAAGTAGACAATATATATCGAAACCTCATTGATTTTGTACTAGTTCTACCTATTTACAAACATAGAATACCTTGACCATTCATTCTAATAAACTAGTTGTTTGCCTGTTCAGTTCCAATATGCATAGTACATCTAAAACATTGCAAGAAAAATATTTGGAAAGAAAGGTGTGCGCTCGAACTTTCAGTACTTAAAAAAACTTCATTACATATCAAACATAATAATGGAAAAAAATCAAACACGCAGCTACTTGGCAAAGCTGTGCAAACTCGAAGACCCGAACGATGACTTTCCGGTGGGAGTTGAGCTGCTCGACTACTTGCACGACGAAGCCAGCGAGTCACGTGACCACCACCGGCTGCTGCTCTACCTGCTGAAGAAATCCATTCAACCCTACCTGCAGTTGTTGAGAGTTTGTATTTTTTCTTCTTGAAAGTATATAGTTTATACTGTATTGTTTTTTGTTAACTAGTTTGTTATAAAGCCATATTATTACAAACTTATTGATTCACGAATTTATCAGTAGAACATTGTTTCACTCAAATAACAAAATTAATGACATTCTCAATTAAAATAAATATCTAAAAATCAAAATAAATTTTTATGGAGACATTAAGGGTCAGACTTTTTCGCATAGTGCAAAAATGATGTTGTGCATTTAATACTTGCCAATTTCCCACGCAGGCTTGGGTGTTCAGCGGCGAGTGCTGCCAGTTCGGGCAGCACGAGTTCATGTTCGAGGTGAAGGAGAAGTACCGGCACGTGAGGGCGAGGGAGCGGTGGACCGCGTACATCAGCATGAAGGAGGGCCTGTTGAACCGGTACATGCCCCGCTTCTTCGCCCCCTTCGCCCACCAAGTGTTCGTGTGCGGCAAGACCGTTGAACTTTTGAAGCTGCTTTGCCCGCAGGTTTTTTTTTGTTTCGATATGGTCAAAGTGTAGAGCTGTTTCTGTTTTTGAAATTTTAATTTGTTAAAGAATTATGTATGACTGCTGCTATGAATATTACCAAACTTGGGAAAACGTTCAAGTTAAGAGTTATTAATTATAAAACATATTTTTCAAGCAAATTATACTAAAATTTTTAACAAGACTTTATCAGGTAAATTATAAACTTTTTATATTAATTACTATGTAAAATAAGTTATTTTGTGAAAATGTATATATTTCCATGTAAGTAATGGATTTTTTAATTTTAATAGCTATGTTTTTACTCACGAATCCTTATAAGTTTTAAACATGATTATAGAAGTACCATTAAAAATAATCTATTTTACAGCATTTTATATGCACAAGCATTAGTGAAGTTCCGGAGTTAGAAATACTATTTACCAAGACTAAAACCAGCAAACTTTACAAAAGTTGGTTTGATTACAACCGTTATATGATTGCTATGGAAAATGAAGTTGTTACCTTAAAAACTAAAAAAGTTAGTTTTTATGCAGTATTTAACTTCTTTAGAACATTTTTTTGTTATACTATGCTTATAATTTTCGCTATTATAATCAAATATTGCATAGTTTTAAAATAATATATTCAGACTCTAAGTATACTTTTACAAGATTGTGTTCTCCCAAAAAAGTAAGGCATTAGTAGTATATTGTGTGTTAAAAAGTGCAACCTAACTTATCACCACCACGTGGCATGTTGTAAAGTCCGACCACCATCCTTATCTTGAAGGCAGGAGATTTTGTTTTACTTAAATTAAATTGACTTATATATGAAAATTTAAACTATAAACTATCACTCTGTTTTTATGAAATGTAAAATCGTGTTCATTTTACTCGAAAATTTAAATAATCACTAAATATATAACTTTTTCTTCTTTAATTTCTAAGCTTTTGAACTCAAACTTTAAGGAAATTTTCTTTGCATTATAAGAAAAATCGTATTGTAACGATTTAAATTAAATATTGTGGAAGTAATAAGAATTTTATGACCAAAATAAGAAAAAAAAAACATTTAATTTTTATTTTTAAAGAAAAAAAAATCAAAATTTATTTAATAAGACTGCTTTATTTAAGTTAAGATTGTAGCCAAACAGTTTAAGAAAAACAGCTTAAAACTAGAAGATAGATTTTTAGTGAAAAAGTAGTTTTTTATTGCCTTTTAAACTTGGCTCTTCCAAAAGGATTCTATTAAACTCTCCGACTTTGTCTCCTTATATTTCAAAAACTAATTAAATTTTACGAAACGGTAAAAAGCAGCTGTTAGCTAAGTTAAAGATCTTAAAACAAGACCAACATGTAAAAAGTACTTAACTCCCCTATGCCCTTAATTATATTTACAATTAGAGTTTTATAGTGTTCTGTTCAACTTATAATGAAGAAACGAAAAAAAGTGTTTAAGTTTATTTCTAAAAAAGTTGTTTTAAAAGAAGACATAAAATTAACTCTGAATTCTGAAAAAGTTATTATGCTGACTTAATATGAGTTCAAATAAAAATAAAATATCGTCCATTAAATTAATCTCATAAATAGTATATATTAATCCAGATTTTATTCTGGTAATAATCAGGACTTTTATAAACTCAGTTACAAATGATTATCTACCAGAAATAGACAGAAATCTTTTTTTTAGAATCTCTTCTTAATTTTCCAAAACGACAAGTTTTTAAGATTATTATTAATCGTTTTATAAAAAAACCTACCATTTGATTAGATTTTTGAATACTTAATTTTTGCAAAAAACTACTTATTTATAATTTTTTTTTGATCAAGATCCGGGTGGATCCAGTAGATCAGAAGTTATTTATATTTTTATTTTGTGATATTTTGAAGTATTTAAAAAAAAATTACTACGTGTAGAAATAGGCTTACAAATATTTATCAATTAAGATCATTATATACACATAGTTAAATAGAAGTTAGTAATTATCCAAGAAATATCAATGAAAATTGAAGAAGTTCAAGAAAATCTTAAAGTAGGCAATAAATAAATGTTTGCTTTTAAACACAGAGTAAAAATCTTTTTTTTAAATTTTAAAAATTAAACCTTGCTTGTAACTCTAACCTTTTACGACTTTACGACATAATTCATAAACTAGTTTACTTAATTCAAAGTGTAATATAAAAAGTTTAGTGTATAAATTTTCAAGGAAGCAGAAGAAAATAAGCATCGAAAACAAAAGCTGAAGTTGAAGCAGAAGTTGTACGATGAAGAAGTCGGAAAAATAGAGCAGGCAGTTGAAGAAGACCGTCAGAAATTTGTGAAAAACAAAAAAATTGAGTACGATCGTCTGAGAAAGCAGGCTGTTGAGTCCAAACAGAGGTTTTGATAAGTCGAATTACACAAAACAAAATATAATCGTGTTATGAATCATTGAAATAATTTTTCTACCGTTAAGTTTACATGTAAAAGTTTAGTGTTTTAACCTTTCATTTAAGTTTTTCAATAATTCTTGGTAGTTATTATGATGTTTAAATCTGGTTTTGATAAACTAAGTCAATCAATGAATTTATACTTTTGGGCTAATCTAATAAAAAAACATTAATTGAATTTCAAAAAAGTTAGTATATTTTAAAACACTCAAAATTAAAAACTAATTAATATTTTGCTACATTAAGAGTTCTATAATTATAGTTTTGAATATATATTTATTTGATATGTTGTAGATTTTTTAATCACAAAGATAACAAAAAACTAAGTCAGTAAAATTGTTGAAGTTTATGCTTCTTCAAGTATTGTAATTTAGTTGATAAATAGCTAGATAAATAATAATATTGATTATGGGAAAATTTAGATAAAGACAAAAAAAATGTTGTACTTAAAAAGTACAAATATTTATTTTTTAAATTTTTTTGATAAGTTTATAGAGTTAAATGTTTTACTTACATTAAAAGCAAACTAATTTGTTTTTATAAATTTGTATGGTCAAGTTTTTACAAAAATGACGATTTTTTTTAGATAGAAGGTTTACTTTAAATGTTCTCAAATGAAATAAATAGATATTCTAAATACAAGCTGTTTATTTTAATAAAGTCTTTAAAACTTCATACCTATAAGAACTATCATAAAGTTGTAGTAAAACAGTTTAAATTACTAAAATATATAAAAGGTTAAGGTTTTAATAAACTAAGTTAATTTATAAAAAAAAACATTTGTTGTTAAACTAATAAAAACAATATAATTAGATTCCGATTCATTTAAGTTTTAATAAAGCACTCATAGTTTGAAATAAATTTAAATTGTGCTATATTAAGAAATTTATCATATTTTGAAATACTTTTTTATGTTTTAAGTTTAGTTTTTATTTTTGATGTATCTTATATTTTTTAAATATAAAGATAACTGAAATCAAAAAATTTAGTAAAATTTTTGAAGTTTATGCTTCTTTACGTATTTTAAATTTAGTCGATAAACAGCTAGATAATAAAAATTAAATAAAATTATAAAAGAATATTAAAATAAGTTAATTAAATAGTTATGAAAAAGTTTAATTAAAGAAAAAAAATTAATAACTAAAGTTCTACTCAAAAAACAACAAATGGTTATTTTGCTAATCTGCTAACAAATTTATAAAGTAAAATTCTTTCCTTACATGAAAAATAATATAAAAATATGTTTTTAAAAGCTTAATATGTACACATCTTTACAAAAGTGACTATTTGGAATTAAAAAAAAGTATATTTTATATGCTTTAAATATAAATATTTTGTTAATAAGTTATTTACTGCTTGTAAGTAAAATAATGATTTATATCTCATTCATTAAAACTTCATACCTGCAAGTGCCACATAAAGTTATAGCAGAACAGTTTAAATTCTAAAAACATATAAAATTTTAATCAACAATAAATTATATTCATTTACCGCAGAAAAGCTGATGAAAGGTTGAAAGAAAAAGAGTCTGATAAAAAATATTCCCATACCACACTGTTTCATCCGAACGAAGAAAAAAATAAATTTCACGAAGAAGCAAAGTAAGAGTTTTTTGGATTATGTACTTGTTTAATGTTTTTTAAGTTTTTGTAAATTGTAGTTTCTAAAACAGTGTATGTAGTAACTAACATAATAAATAAGTAATCTCTAAATAAGTAACATAAGTATGTTTTATTAATTGTTTTCAGAAAAGAAATTATTGCCAAGTACAATCTGCTCACTGAGAATGCGAACAAGAGAAAAAGTTATGCAAACACCAAGCTGGAACGATTGTCTTCAAATGATGAGTTACCCGAAACACTAACTAGTTCACTCGAAAACAAAATGGACTCACTTAAATCTGAGTTTAAACCAAAAGAACTTGATGAACTTCCTTTAGCGAAGCGTAAGTTTTTAAAAGTTTTGTTTTGTTTTTAGTCTACTAAGTGACTTTTAGTTTAACGTTGTATAAAATTGCAGTGTTCTTCAAAGTGAGTTTTTACTGTTAAATTTCTGCTTTTTTAAATGTGTTTTTGTGTATAAATTGGTTTATGTAATACAAAACAGTTTTAATAGTTTTATTTTCTCTAAAAATTTTCACCGAAAATAAAACTATTAAAATACAGCAAGTGAAACACACGAGAGTATATCGTCAGAATCAGTTCCTCATTTGAAACCTCACACATCTGATTCTTGTGTTCAAAACCTCATTTATTATCAGCAACCTGACTCGTTTGCGCAAGGTGATAATCCTAATTCAGTTGTTAAAAATGAGATAAAAAATCCAGAACCAAATGTTGCTGCGATGTCTCTGAGGAAGCGTTAGTTTGTAATATATTTGTATTCAAATTTTTATAAAATCTAAGTTTACTTGAAGGTTAAACTTCCGTGTATTAATTTTGTATTTTAAAGTTTTATAATTTGATACTGCACTAGTAATAGGTTTTCGTTGAATAATATAAACGTTTATGATTGTAGAGTGTGACAATCAGGGTTGCCACAAAGTCAGGAAAAATAGGGGTTTTTGAAAAAATGTCGGGAAAAGTTAAGAAATTTTATGTAGGATGCTCTTTATAAGAAAATTAATCATCACTATATACTACATTTTGCTCATGTTATTATCAAAAAAAAACTTTTGCAATTCTTTTTTTTTTCACAGTCTAATTGATTCTTTTGAATGAACTGAAGTATTCAAATATCTCACGTGTGTATTTACTATGGTAGAGATACAAGTATTTTGCCCGTAGAGCTGTTTATTGCATATACATCGATCATACATAGTGCAATGGAAGTTAGATAATTTTATCCAGCAAAAGAACTGTTGTTTTAACCTGTATAAAGTAATAATTTAAAACTTTACATAAGTCAATTCAAGTCTTTGTTTATGTATTTTTGAATCGATTTTAAATAAGAGTTTGATCAAAAAGTCAGGAATTTTTTTTCAGCCCGATCTTTGGCAACCCTGGACAATTAGAGTACTGCTTTTTACTTTAGTTACATTATAGCTAAAAAATTGATCTCATTCAAATTTACTTAAATAAAAAAACTCAGACTGACTCCTAGTTATTTTTTAAAGGTCACTTTTTATCATGCAACTTTTTTTTGATGTTTTTTGATTATTTTAAGTTTCTTTGTTTAGTTTTTATAAATTTTATATTATTAAAGCTCATTAATGAATTAAACTTACTACCACTACGTATATAAATTAAACTGTATACTCTTAGTTTGTTTTAAGAGCAAAAATTAGAATGATTAACTTGAGTTCAAGGAGATAAATATAAATTTGATATTTAAAAGTATTCTTTTATCATGCAATCAATGTTTTGCAGTTTAGGGCTCTTCATTCATCATTAAGTTTTCGTTCAAATAGAATATACTGTTTGAACAAGAACTTGATGATAACTCAAGAGCCTACAGGGCGAAACATTGTTTTATAAAAGAGTTATTTGAAGTATTTTTTTTATAAATATTATATTGATACTTTAATAGTTTAACAAATTACCTTAGGCTAATTTGAATTCCAGGCTAGTGTGTTGTTACTCAGCTGTTTTCGAAAGATAACCTTGTTTTGAATTCAAACATTATAATTTTCATTAGTCATAAATATCATTAATCTTAGACAAAACTACATTTTAATTTACATTGGCTTTAAAATACAGCAAGTGAAGTACACAAGAATTTACCTTTAGACCCAGTTGAAATACCTGATTTAAAACCTCACACGTCCGATTCTTGTGTTCAAAACCTCATTTATTATCAGCAACCTGACTCGTTTGCGCAAGGAGATAATCCTAATTCAGTTGTTAAAAATGAGTTGAAAAATCCAGAACCAAATGTTGCTGCGATGTCTCTGAGGAAGCGTAAGTTTGTAATATATTTGTATTCAAATTTTTATATAAACTCTAAGTTAACATAAATGTTGGAACTTTAGTTATTTACTTATTTTGTGTTTTGAAATTAAACAGTGATCCTGCATTAGTGATAGGTTTTCGGTGAATAATATTAATATTTATAATTGAACGGTGTAAGAATTATGCTAGTTACATTATAATTTAAAAATATTGAGCTTATTTTAATTTATTTAAATTTTAAAACTTAGACTGACTTCTATTAGAATTTATTTCAGAGCAATTTTTTTTACGTCAGGCTAGCTTGATGTCTAAACTATTTTTTACTCAATTGTTTAAAAAAACTCTATTTTTAATTAAAACATCATAAAGATTGCTCTGTAAAATTTTTTTCAATATGCTTTTACAAAACTACATAGTTTTTAAATATTATAAGTCATTTATGAAATACAGCAAGTGAAAAACATCCGAAGTTACTATCAGATTCTGTTGAAAATCCTCGTTTAAAACCTCACACATCCGATTCTTGTGTTCAAAACCTCATTTATTATCATCAACCTGACTCGTTTGCGCAAGGTGATAATCAACTTTCGCACAAAAAACAAGAAATAAACAAGCATGTAACTTTTGAGTCTCCTGAGAGGCCTTCAGGTACAATAGTTTTTTTTTAGATGTTTTTTATAAATTTGAAGTTTTAAAGTTTCAATATAGTATATTTTAAAACAACTAAGCGTTTTGTTAGTTTTTAGTGTAAAATAATAAAACAAAGGTTTGAAAACAAATATTATAGTATAAAATAATGTTTGGAACAAAGTTATAAACTTATAATTAAAGTTTAGTTTTTATTATTTAAAATGAATGAGTTTTTAGTTTAACATTGAACTTATACTAAGTTACAGTTTACTTTAACATAAAATCTAAGTTTCAATTAAAATATTATACTAACGCCTGACTTCCTTTACTAATATATATTATAAATCTTAACATTCTACCTGTATTTAAGTAATTTTATTTGGTATAGAGTATAATATTTGGTAAAAGTTTGAAAAAATAAATTTTATTGTTTTTATGTTAAGTACAGTATTTTTAGTTTCAATTCTTTTTATACTTTTTCTTTAAGGGTCTTATTACAAGAAAGTTTATGTAAATTATAAAATGTATACTTTGTAATTTTCAACTACTTTTAAGTTATTTATATATATTATATTTACATATATTCTAATTCTGAAAGATTTATTTGAGCTGAATATAAGTTAATCCAAAAAATTATTTCGTTTTTCTCTTTACTGTTGATTTTAATAAAAATTATCTAAAGTGCTTGGTTGTATACTTTTTATAATATTTATTTATACAAAAAAAATTTATAGATTATTTTACACATACTGATTTTAATACTGAAGACAACATTGCCTGTGGAGACTCTGTACAGGTCTGCTTGATTTATTTTTTATAATTTATATTATTATTATGAATTTTTTGTTTTTTGAATTTGCTGAAATTTTTAACTATAAAAACTACAGAGTTTAAAGAAAAATGAGGAAAGAAATGTTCTAAATGATGCTCACGTCATGACGAAAAGTTTTCAAAATAAACCTAAATGTTCGCAGTCAACAATAGAAAATCTTCTGTATCCGAAAAGTTGTCCTGAAAAAAGAAAAATAGGTATTTTATTTTCGTAAGTATACAATTTCTTTAAAAGCCTTTTTATTTGAAAATGATATGTTGATACTTGTATATTGCTTAAGCTCCTTATGTGGTCCTATTTTTTTTTGTGAATAATATCGATTTGTATCATTACTTATGTTTAAATTTTCAGACTTAAATAAGCAAGAACCTGTAGACTTCCAGTTGAACATACCACAGTTGAGTGCTTACGAGGAAATGAACACTTCTTATGAAAACAAAGTTTTAAGTATGTTCTTCTTGCATAGTTTTACAAAATTTGAGCTTACAGGAACTATTTTGCTTTTAGTTAATATAATAATTGAAGTACTTTCTAAAAATTTGAGTGTTTCACAAACTTCAAATGTAAAATGTTTTATAAATTTTAAATTATATTTTATTTCGAAGAAAATATCAAATAACTTAAAAATTGGTAATGTAATTTTCCTATGTTTTAAATGATATTTTCTTATATTTCTCTAAGGTTGTAATCCTTAGTAATGTAATGTACATTTGTTGAAAACTAGTTTGTAAGCAGTTTCAATTTATTTATCTACGCTATAATAGCTCTTATACATTAATCTATTTAACTTTTCAAAAAGTTTATCAGTCACTGAACATTGTTATCATGAATATATGAATTATATTAGTTTTTTTTTGTAGATTTTGAAGAAAATAGGCCGCTATTAGCAAATTGTTTCGACGAAGAAGATAAATCAGAATTGAGTGGGGATTTGGACGATTTTTATTCGCTGCCCATAGCCATGAGAAATTGCATACTTCGTCCCATTGTACAGCAGACCCAACTTGTTAACAGGTTTTTGTTCGTGTTTATAAGTAACTCCAGAATGAGTAACTAATGTTTAATTAAAATTTCATGTTAAGCTCGATTTTCGTTTCATTTTATTAGATACTTTTGTTATTTTTAATGATAGATTCAGGCAATTAAAAAACTGTCTGTAATGGATTCTTTTGGTGAGAGCTTCTTAGTTTATACTGTTTATTATTTTAAATTATATATTTTTAGTTTTTGGAAGTCAAAGTAATTTACAGTTTTTAACGGATTTTGGATTTTAAGTAATTTAGTTAAGTTAACTAAAAATAGTATTATACTTCTAGTGATTAATCTTTAAAGTTTCAATGTTTATAAATTATAGTAGAATAGAAAAACTACTACTATTTTTAAATTATTAGTTTTTATATTACTTTTAATTTAAAAATACAATTTAAAGGATAACGAGTTGCCTTAATATTCTTTTGTTTTGATTTAACATATAGATGTTCCGTATATGTACAGTACATACTTAAGTTTATTTTTTGGTATCATTAACCTCAGGTGTGCTGTCAATTACTTCATGACTGACCTGAAACTGATGTCGCATCTCAAGTGTTTGCGGAGCTTCGTGCTGATGAAAGACGGACAATTTTCACAAGTGTTAAGCGACGGTCTGTTTGAAATGGTTAGTTTGATGTGTTTGCTTTTAGGTTGTTTTTCTTTTACAAATATCTCATTTTTGAAGCGTTACTGATTACTAAAAATTCAGATTTATGACGCTATTTATTGTAGATAGTTTTAAAATGGATCTGTTTACATTTAATTAAGTTTATGTGTTGGCAGTAGAAGTAAATAGGCTAAAAACCAGATGTCAGCAAACTAAGACCCGTAGGTCAGATCCAGCCAATTAGCAGAACCCCCCAACGTACTTTTTGACTCAAAATAACTTGTGAAATATAACCAGTATTAAGCTTTTCATAAAAATGAATTTTTCAATCTATTTTTTTCTAAGTTGTGGGACCCACAAATTTCTTATTAAGAAATCTCGTCCTTAACTTGCGTAAAACTGCCAATCCCAGCGTTAAACTGTAAAGCTATTTGATTTTTTTTTGTAAAGTTATTGAAAGAGCAATATAAATATTAAGGTTATAAAATTTTTTTTTTAAGTTTTAACAAGCTTAGGTAGATAGCATATATAAGTAGTTTTTTTTGGACAGATAACAAATTTTGAAATTTGATAGTTAGCTCAACCTGATGTTTTTATGTTTTAGTATCATAGAAGAGGAAATTTGAAAAACGTGTTTAATCCAGTCGCTTTAGAGTCCTTGTTAAATCGAGCTACTTCATGCTGTGATTACAAAGCCAAGACCATGTTCAATTTAGTGTTGATCGCTACAAAATCCTTAAAGACTACTTTCAACGAAACTAGTAAGTTTTTCCAACCATCAAATTAACATTCACTTTCTAATTTTTCAAATTAAAGAATATTTAGCTAGTTTTATAAGTAACCTTTTATGCTTGTAAATTTTTATTCAAGCAAATATATTCCTATTACACTGGCGTTAAAATAAAAAAGAGACTTTCTAATGTATTTTTTATGACTTAATAAACAGTATCTAATTAATAAATTCCTGAATAGTTAAAAACACTAAATCATTAAAAAACTCAAAGGTTTTTTTTTTCTGCAAACTAAAATTCAACTACTTTGTAGATTTTTTCAAGAGTATACATCAACAAAAATAGTAAACCAAGATTCAAATTGTTGCTTTGTTTTACACTAAATTTTAAGTCCAATATGGAAATTAAGTTATCATATTTAAGTTTTTTTATGATAAAGTATTTATAAATACATCAACATTATTTTGTCGCAGGTTTAAGTTCGTTAGAAGGAACGCAGCTTGTGTACAGTGTAAAGTGGCCGTGCAACATCATAGTAACAGCAAGCGCAAAAGCTAAGTACGCGAAACTCAACACTTTTTTTCTGAAGCTTAAGTACTCTGTTTGGGCCTTGCGTGATATCAGAACTACATTAGAAAACATCGGTAAGCATTAACTATATAAATTTTTGACAAGAATGGTTCTTGATTGAAAATATTATTAACAAAATATGGACCACAATTTTAGTTAATTTTTAAACATGATTATAAGGTGTTTTTAAATAGTAAATTTTAAACTTCATATTACCTTTAAACAAACAAATAAGCTAAAGGATTGTGCCCTGAACACAATTTTGGCAGCAAGAACATAAAACTACTGCACATCTACCGCCATGAAATGCACAATTTTGTCAAAACAATGCAAGGATACGTTTCCACGCAAGTTAGTCTTAGTTCAATTGTTTTCCTTATTTTGAGCTATTGGTCTCTGTTTCTGAAACAAAATTAAAAATGACAATAATGCTGTAATGCTTTATACAGTAACTCAGGGTTGGCAAAAAACTTGGAAACTTGGAAAAATCTGGAATTTGACAATTTAGGCTAAAAAACCTGGAATTTTGAACAAAAATAACTAAAAAACCAGAATTTTAAACAATTTTTACATTTTAAGTAGAAAAATTTTGATTTGACACAAAAATCTATCATATAAATAAAACATTTTTGTTATCGTCTAAATATTTTTTATTAAAAAACACATTTGAAGTAGCTTTACGGTATCTTTCAATGAATTTACACAGTTTTTTACCTTAAACTCAACTTTAAACTAGAAATAGACCCAAAATTATGTACTTTTAAAAACCTGGAGGAAATTTAGAAAACCTGGAGAAAATTTTCCAAAAACAGCTGGCAACCCTGGTAACTATTACTCTTGCCTAAGACTGTTTAGTGATAACATATATTTTGTTAATATATGTATATATTTTTCATGTAATACTGTACAACTGCTTTATTTTGAAAAGAGTATAGTTCAAATGTTTCATAACTAAACACTGGTATTAGAAAATGTTTGTAAAATAAATTCTATATTCTAAAATGCTGGTTCATTGACGTTTCTTAACGATGAGACTCTTGTATAAAATAATATTTAATTCTTTCTTTTACTAAAAATACTTACTGTAAAATGAGTAAAAACTTTTTCATTAAAATAATTTTTGATAAGATTTTACACGTTTGCTGGGAAGAGTTTTGCGAAAACATCAAAACAAAAGTTAACAATTTGGAAGATTTACATTTAACACATGGAGAATACGTCAATAAATGCTTGTTAAGGTATATTTTGATCAATTAAAAAACTTAATTTTAAAGTTAATTTAACATGGTTCGAAACTGTTGTTCTTAAAAGTTTGTTTATTATAACTATTTAAAAAACTTAAATTTGGAATTTTCTTTCTTAAAATTGTATATATGCAGCGGAGTTAGATAAAATTTTGTTATCAAAATTTAGGTGCTTGTTAACTAATAAGGCCAAAAAAGTCATGGACGTAATAAAGAAAGTTCTGGAACAAATATTGTTGTTCCGCAAGCAACTGGCCTCACCTAACAAAGATGTTCTCGTTCGTTTGAACAACATTTACCAAGACTTCAAAAACGTTTCACACTTTCTGTTTAAAAGTTTGTTTTGGTTATACTTGACACTGTATTTAAATTTTGTTAAATACAGTTAGAAGCGTAGTTGCCATTATGGCGATAATCGCATAGCCAAAAATTATTCGAGAATGACAGTTTAAGTTAAAACTAGCAAGTATTCAGAATTGTGTTTGCTGGAATTCTGGCAACCCTTATCAAAATTAATAGAGTACAAAGTTTTATTAAAGATATAATTAGTATAATTTCCATCTAGTTAAATGTAAGATACTTGTAAAGCTTATGAAACTATTAATATAAGGTACTTTCACAAAGTTTTATATTTTGAAGTTATATTTTTTCAGTTGTAAGCAGTCTTGTGGAAAAAGGATACCAGCCTCACTTAGATGACTTCTTGATTAGACTTAACTTTAATAACTTCTACAGTTCATAGTATCTGCTATTTTCCTTTTTTTTTAACATCGTGTTTACTAAAACTGTTTTATGTTAGCAATATGTTTTTTATTCGCAAGCTCATTTATTGGACTATTTTTCGTACTGCAGTCTTTTGTAGAATTTTTGAAAGTTGACCCGATTTAATAAAATGTTAGAAATAGTTGTATAAACAAAACTATTAAACCCCTTATTTGAGTTAGTATACTAATGTTGTTTTTGTACTTTGATATCGTTTAATTTTTAAAAGTACTAAAAGTTTACTTGTATTAGTTGCTTTATAGACATTTAGTGAAATGTATAAGCAGAGGTTTTCTATGGAAAACAAGCTGATATACTTCTTCAACTAGTTTTACAAAATTCTTTGCTCGATACTCGATACAATACTCGATGGAATTCTAATTGGTAATGCTAAACTTGTTTTTAAGTATATTTTTATTTCAATTAATATTAAGATATTTCAAGAAAAAGTTCCAAATGTATTTAGGCATTTATAGTTTCATTTATATGAGTTTTCTTTTTTGAAAGTGTCTTATTTTTTATTCTATATTTTATAATTTTTAAAAAATTCAATTTATTAATGAAACTCTAATTAAAGCTTAATGATTTTTCTTAGCAATTTTATAGATGAATACGTATAAACGAAAGAGTAAATTGTTGTTAAGAAGGTTTTAATTTATTTTGTTAGTTGAAAAATAAAGTAGTATTCTTGCTTACATATACAAAACAATTATAAATTTTTATGAATAAAGGAGCACTCAAATTTTTTTCTTCCCAATATATTTCGTCAAATTCTATTCAGGGAAATTACAATTGAAACAATACAATAAAACACAACAAGTATATATACAAAAATTTTACAAATTAATTAACTAATCGATTTAGTAAACGTAAATGTAATCAACAAAATTGTAATCAACAAAAACTTTAAAAATCAACACAAAATGGTCTTAACTAAATAAGGCTAAAGTGTAGTCAAATTTTTTCTTTTTACATAAACTTGGTTTATTTAAATGTATTAAAATGGCTTCAAGTCTAATTAATTCCAATGTATTTGAACATTGTCGCATTACACTGAAATTAGATAATGCAAATTTTTTTCCACAATTTGGATTATTCACAAGGTGTTCTGCTATCGCAGATTTTTTTATTGCATTTTTGACTGCAACACTCTTTTCGTCTTTTTTGTCTTTAATATACGAAGTGATACACTTGGGAACATGTTCCTTTATTCTAGTTGTGAGGTGTCGAGAAGTTTGACCAATGTAGCTGCTGTCACAGCAGCATTTAAACTTGTAAACTACAAGACTTTTTCTTCTGGTGTCATTAGGTCTTTTCCCGAACGTTGAAGTATTGGTTTGGACATGAAGAGAACCCTAGGATTCACCGCATGGTATGTTTCACTTAATATATCCACTATTTTCTTCTCAATTAATTTCGATTCAGTACCAATATATGGAAGTATATTAAACAATTATAATTAATTTTAGTTGTGCTCATAGTAATTTAATAATATATCTTATTCATTACTTTAAAATAAATTGCATGTTATTAAAATAAAAGAGCAAATATTAAACAAAACTAATTAAACCAATATTTTTTCACTTTATATATGTTTTTATTGATTTTATCAATTGGAAAAGTTTATGCATGGACCCATAGTAATTTTATGCAGAGACGTTAAGGTTTTTAGCTGAAAAGTGTTGAACATGTGGCAATTATCATATAAACATTTTGTGTAAAAGTATAAACGTAAAAAAAATTTAACGGAGGCAATTCTCGTTATTTTGAATAAATCTTAAAATTCAAGAAACATCATCGAAATTTACAATAAGTGTCTCCGTGAAACTTTCTTTAAATATTCTGCGCAATATAAATATATAATGGTAATTATTATACACGTTGCATGTTATGATTGAGACATGTAAAACATTTTTCAGCTTAAAGTTCCAAGGCCGTATAATTGGTACCCATAAAGTTTACGTGGGTAGGTGTCAAATATTCATGCACGAAGGGACATTTTTGCACGGGTTGGAAACTAATTTGTTCTTAAAATTTTGTCTTTTTCACTGTTACCCTTACAATTGGTATCGTTGTTACCCTCTGTAGTTTTTTTTTTATTATCGTTTTTTTTTATTATTATTTTTTCTACCTTGACTGTTACCCCTTACCCTTGGTCAGTAATTTATTGTTTTTGGTATGTTTTTTCATTAATTATTTTTTCATTGTACTCTCGTGAAGAATGATCCTTTGTGCATATTTGATAATAAAATGTAAACCCGTCCCCAGTTTACATTGAGATTGTTTTCATAAAATCATAAATGTCCTCTAAAAAAACTTTTTAAATCGGCTAAAGTTTTTACAAGGTTTATTATGATACCTCAAAAAAAAGTCTTTATAGATTCAAAATTAAAGGTCGCAATTTTATAAGCACTCTTCAATCAAAAATTTAATTAATTAAATTTATAATTGTTTATCAAAAAAGTATTAATCTTTAGATCAGGGTTTCCTAAAAAAATATTTATAAAGCGTCCTTTGAAAAAATTAAAAAACAAAGACCTCCTCCAATATTATTTCAAGACCTTTTTTCTCTTGATCATGAGCTCCAGATTATTTTGTGTAAGATTTAAATTATGACCATAAGCCCATCCCTTTGCAGTTAACTTTCTAAAACGGCCCACTTTTGGAAACCCTGATTTAGTGTGTGTTTTAAACTTTTTTTTATTATTTTTTGCTTTTCATCATGAACACCAGAATATCTAGTGTAAATTTTAGATCATAGTTCCCCCTATGACTCTTTTAATAGTTGCACCCCCTCTTTGTAGCTTATGGTCCCTTACATTTATCGAATAGTCTCTAAGAGGGTCATATGCCTACTTTTGGGAACTCTGCTTTAGATTTTAAATAAAACAGTTATAATTAACTTCAACAACCTAATTAAAAAACTTTATAATATTAAAAAACACACAACAAAAAGAAATACAAGTCAACACAAAATATATACATATCAAAAAATTATAAATAACTAGACTTTTTATGCAGGCAAACAGTTTCAGCGATCTATTATTTTTAGTTTCGGCTGTAAACATCCTTTTAAGATTACAAATTAAGCACATACCAGTTTTACTTAATGAATTATGTTGAAGTTCAAGCAAAACTGATCAACTGACGTTTGTGATGCTGTTTTTATTTAAAGTTTTTATACTTAACTTTGAACGATACAAGAGTTGATACGCTACACTCTTTTCACAGAAATCAGGGACTTTATAAAGACATTCGTTATCAAATAGACATATCGGTTTTTTTTGTGTAGCTGAAGCTAAATGGAGATATATCTATAGCATTTAGCATTTTATTGTTATGCGGACTAATAAAACGTATTATGTTTGGCATAGAACTATAAAAAACTTTAAATGTGATTTTGTAGAACACATTGTTTAGTTTATTAACCTTTTGGAAATGATTTTAATGAGTTAAAAAAAATAATTATCAATTTTAGTTTCTACTAGTTTGTAGAAAGCTGCTTGATATAGATAAGTCTCTTGATCTTTTTTTTATCTTAAGTTACAATAGATTTGAGTACAAATTATTTTAATTTACTATTTCACTCTTAAATAATGGCTAATTATACGAAGTTTTTATACTATTAAACACTTTTCATTGGTAGAAAGTTTTTTAAATCGAACGTTAACCATTGGATTAGTTCATTTTCTAATAATCTTAGAGCAATTAGGTTGATAAGAAATGTATTTCGTTGCAAAATTGCTTTGCTTTTAGACTTGTTTGGTGTGCGACAATTCTTCTTCAAAGCTAAACGTCTATATTAGTGTTGTTTATTAAACGACAATAAAATAAAACGCTTAAAATGGTCTAGCATCATACTACTTGCATACTTTTTAAAGTCTTGTCCAGGATATAGTTGATAAATATAAAACATGTTTTAATAATATAAATTGTAAATTCTAGAAAAGTTGGTGCAAAAACACAGTCTTGATTTACTGAATTTTATACGAATCAGAAAAATAACCATTGTACTGGAGCTTTTGTGTTGCTGTGGAAGTACTTTACAGTACTATAGATGGCTTTGAAAGTAGCAAATGTTTATTAAAAAAAAAATCGATTTCTACTTACCAAATCAAACAATAATAAACAGCAGTACTAAACTATGTCCTGGACATGACCTTAAACTGTTCTGGTGTATGATTCGATAACCGAAAGGTTTTTTCGTGCACCAGGTCCTTATACCAAACTTTTTGAGCGTTTTTTGCCGTTCAATATACAATATATCCAGTAAAAATAATCTTTGATTTTCACTGAATAACCAACGCCCTACTATACGCTTAGAAGGTCTCAGCCGATAAAATGTTGTTCAGCCACAGTTTTTCTTCCTCGTTGTTTAAGTGTAAACTAGCAGCAATAGCAGAAAAACATTGAAAAGTAAAAATCTAAAACATAACCGCTCTAAAAGTGGTTAATTGAAACGTCTGTACTATGACAAATGATATTAAAGTTCAACTCTTTTATAACATTGATTTAAGAAAATTTCATTAATAGCAATGTAGTCATTTGTCGAAAAGTCGGTATTAAACTTCTTTTAAATGGGCCTTGATGGTCAAAACTCTAATATTAAGACTACATTTTACTGTTTGTTAATGGAAATAAACGTAAAGTAATATTAACTTATTAAAAATGTTAGTAAAACATAATCATTTTGGTCCTTGAAGATAAAATAAATTTTGAATTTATGAAAAAAAGACAAAACATTTAAACATTTTTTTATAAAACAAATGTTATAGCTAGAATGTTTACACAGTTTTTCAAAATATTATTAGAAAGAAAAACATCAAAAATAAACTAACTAACTAAAATATTTGTTTCATTTTATTTATTTTTTTATGATGCGTAGTTTAATATGTGAATTGTAGTTTATACGTTCTTATAATCACATGTAAATATTGAAAGATAAGTTTTTACCATTAACTTAGCTGTTATTCTAAAATTTTAGATAAAGTACATATTCTTTAACCAGATCTTTAAAATAAATTATTTACTACCCACCTTTTAACAAAAAAAAAAACAAAAATAAATCCTCTAATCTACCAGAGTATCAACCATTTGTACTTTTTTCAGTTTTTAAAACTAGTTTAAACTGATTTTAACATAGTTTTTTAACTACCGTGTACAAAAAATTTGTAGTTGTTTAGTATGGTAAAAATGCAAATATTAAATTATCTTTACTACTGAAATTTTGTTCTGTTTTTACTTTAGAAATATTAGATAAGTTTTATCATTTTAAAAGTACCTTAAAATAAGAATTTTAGAGTTTATTTTAACTCAAACATTTTGCTTTAAAGTATTTAGCAATAAGTGATCTACAGGATCAACAAATAAAAATTTTCTTGTTTTTTCAATCAAGGTCCAGCCAGATCATGATTAGATAAATGATAAGGTTTAATTATACTTTGAATATAGTTTTTGTTGATAACATAAAAGCTAATTTTTTTGATGGCTAACTTGTCCTTGTCAATAAATTAGTCCTTGTTTATGACTCGATAACCTAAAGATTTTTTGTAACCAGGTCTTTGGATAAAACGTTTTGAGCGCTTTTTTTTGTCGTTAAATTAACAATAATAACAAATATATGAACTTAGAAAAACAAATTCGTTTTTTATTACAGTCCATTTAATCGACTTCGTTAGGGTATAGGATGAATAAATTATGGCTTTCGGGTAGGATCCGACCGCAATTAAATTTATTTTAACAAAATTTTGTACTAAGAAAATAAATTGACGAAAATAAACTAAAAGTATTTACAAGTATGATAAAAGTTTAATTGAGAGTAACCGGTAGATCACCAACTACAAGATGTTTGGATATGATTTGAGCTTTTCAATAATTTTAATGCTTTTCAGCTGTATCGATAACTGTTTCAATTTAATTAAGTTCAAGTGTTTAGACTTATTTACTCAGTTTTCTCAATTTGTAAAAACATACTTTATTAGTATCAGCTTAAAATTACTAAAAGTTTTTACCTTTAGTTTCGTATACTTTAATTTCTAATACAAATATATTTTATTTAAACATAGTCAAACTTTACAAAATTAAAAAGTGTTTTTTATTAAAAGCTGCATGTATAAAGTAGTTTATTACTTTACACATTCAATTTAGTTTTTAAAAATTACAATACTATAAACTATTTTGTATTGATTTGTAAGTATGTCAACTTACTTTAATCAAATTACTGTTTTAAAAGCTAAAAATGGTCATCTAAAAATAAACTTCAAAACAAAACTTTTACAGGTTAAGTACACTGACAATTTCACAAATACTGTTTATATCAGTAGGCTTAATATTGAACTAAACTTGGTAATAAAACTACTAATCTAAGATACGGTAGGAAAACTACAATCCGCCAAACAAAGTGCTTTTGCCCGCGACGAAATCTTAGCTTGAAAACAACTTGTGGAAAACAGTCCAAATTGAGCTTTTTGTAATAAAGACTTACAAATGTTATATTAGTGTGAAATTGAATTAACAGTTTTGCTATTTACTAATCACTCTATTATACATTTTTGTTCTAAAAGGATTTTTTAGTAACTTTTCAAAATTTTCTCATTCCGAAAAGACTTAATTTCTCAAAATCCTTGCCGTGAAGAATTTTTTAGTAAATTTAGTCATTTACTTATTAAAAGGCAATACTTATGCGCACGTTTGCTCTAAGCTGTCAGTTCAAGTTATTTATTAAAACATTTAATAAAACTACTAATACTTTTCTTCCAGATATATATAATGTAGTTAATGATAATTATTAAAAGTCGAATATAAGCAAGTAACTATTTCAATTATGTCACACTGTTACTTTTTATAAGTGAAAATAAACACTATGAAAACTAATTTTCACTCTAGTACACTGTCACCACCGCGAATCTACACACTCGTTTGGTTACGTACTCTCGTTTAGTTACGCATTTTAGAATTATAAAAAGTTATTATATCAACTGAAAACAAGTGTTGTTTTAACTTTTAGGTATTTACAGAGTTTTATATGATTCGTGGCTTTTTGGCAACAACAATGAATATAAAATTTAAAATATAAATTTTTAAAAATATAGAAGGATTAAAAATATAGTTTTTTAATAAAGTTGTCATTTTTGCACTTTCAGTTTGTGCCTTCTATAAGACATCTATTGAACTTTATGACTTTCCTCTTTAAATTTTAGGCGTCTTAGTCCGTCTTTATACTTTAAAGTCAAATAAGGTTCAATGTTCAATTCCTCACAATATCAATGGCATAAAGTTTTACTTCAACTCAATAAATCTCTAACTTTTAACTAATTTGTTGTTTTCCAACCAAAGATTAAACTTTTGTTGTTATGCAAAACAAGTTTATTTTTAGGTGGTTAAGTAAAAAATTAGAAATAAAACTTTTTGTACACATAATCAATTTTTATTTTCAAATTTTTCGTATTTATGCACAACTTGAAAAAAAAAACTATTTTTATAAACACAAAAAATGGAAAAACCTCCAAACTGTATTTAACCAAATGCATTATAAGAAAACACCCAATACAGTAGGTATATTTTCTGCCTGTTGTTTAGTTACGCACTTTTGCTGTGGACAAAATGAGCGTAGATTCGCGAGAGTTAACTGTATTTAAAATTTGTTTTTAAATTTGCAAACTTGATTGCTAAAACTCAAACTCATTTTTTTCAAACAGAGGTCCAAGTTTAGCCATCTTTAAAAAAATAAGTATTATGTTTAAAAGAAACTACACGTATACAGGGCTGCCACAGACCGAGCTGAAATAAATTTCCAGACTTTGATTTTTTACTTTTTGATCTAATTCTTGATTAAAACCGATTCAAAAATACATAAACAAAGAACTTGAAATTATGTTAAATTTTAAATCATAATTTTATACAGGTTATAACAAGTTGTTTTGCTGATTCAATAATATAACTTTTGTTGCACCATTTGAACCATCTGTGTACGGTCGATGTATATGCAAAAAAGAGATCTATAAGCAAAATACTTGTATCTTTACCACATCGTAAATACACACGTGAGATCATAAAATATTTCAATTTATTCCAAAAATTCAATTAGACCCTGAAAAAATTTTAACATTAGCAAAATGCAGTTTATAGTGACAATAAATTTTCTTATTTAAAGCATTTTTATGTAAAATTTCCTGACTATTCCTGACACTTTTTCTAGAACCTCAATTTTTTCCTGACTTTTGTCATTTTTTCTTGATTTTGTGGCAACCCTGCACATATTATATGTTCGCAGCAAAAATATTTTTAAAGTAGTTTAATTTCGTTAAATATGAAAAACACTAACTTAGTAATATCCAAAGCTATTTTATTTCTAAACACTCCCCACGGGAGTTTATTTGAAATTGTCAACACTAAACACCATTTTTTGTGTAAACACCATTTTATTCATAAAACTTAAACGAAAATAACGGTAATGAAAACGAAATGAAAAAAGAAAATTAACACAACGAAACTAATGGGACGCAATTCAAGCACCTTTAAGAAAACCTGTGGTTTATTAGACTGTTCAATTGAAAAGCCTGTTTTGTACTATGGTTTTGTTTTAAGCAATTAAATAAAAGTTAATGTTGAAAGCCTGATAGTATAACTTTAATAACTTCCTAAATTTTGTATCTAAACACAGTTAAAATTATTTTAGCTCCATAGTTTTTAAAAGGAAAAAGCAGCAGCTTTAAAAACTAAAATGTCCACATTATTCTTGAAACTTTAAGTGAAATGACAATTTAAACGTCTGAAAAATTAAACTAAAATTAAAATTAAAACAAAAAATACATAACTTTTTCTTTTGGAAAAACAAAAAAAAAAAGAAATGAAATGTAATTTTTGATAGATGTAAAAATAGAACCTGATTTGTAGAGGGTAGTTCGAACGTTATTAAGCGTTAATTTTTACTTTATGGGCAGCTAAAATTTTGCAATAAAAAAAATAAAAAAACCTTAAATGAAATAGTATTAATATGAAAAACGATTAAAAGCTGTACAAAAACTTAGACATAAAAATTTACTCTTTTTTTCAAAGCATAAATTTAGTTCACAAAACTATTTTGTAAAATTAAGTCAGGTGTTAGTTCAAATTAATTTTAAACTTGAAAAAAGAGAGATTATCAAAACAACAACATTTAAAAAAAGTGTTGTTTAACAAAAAGGCCTTCACAAACAAAAAGGCGCAAAAACTCGACGATTAAAGCTTGTATGTAAAAACTTTGGGTACACGAACAAAAATGGTTAAAGCTAGAAAAGTTCAATTTTGTCAAAACAATATTTTGGTTTGTATACGGAAATGATTAAAATCAAATTAATTTGAAACATTTTTTCGGCACTTGTACAACCACGAACCAGTTCAAGTCAAAAAGTCACCCAAACACAGATTAATAATGACGAAATTATAAAATTAGAGGCACAAACTCTTTCTGTAACACACATTTGTGTCGGTCTTTATTTTAAATTTATGTTATTTTTGGCTGAAAGAACATTAATTTGGCATTTTTGAATAAAGCATGATATAATGTAAGCAATCAAGTTAAATTGTGTTGGTGTTCACTGATTTTATACCTTTGAAAGTTCGTACAATTGATGTTTAGCATTTGGCAAAAAATAAAAATAAACGAGTTCAAAAACAAATAAACGGCGATAAAACGTGTACGAAAATCAAAAATAATTCATAAAGTCTTAAAACAGACTCTGTACAGCTGAAAAATATCTGAAGTCAAAAGGACTCCAATAAGCACCTTTTCATTTTGTACTATACAGCGCAAAAACAGCTTTTGGGTAAGCAGGTGAACAAAAGCCCGCCAAAAAGTAGCAAAAAGCGCGCCAAATCTTCACTCCCACAGCTGCTCCTCGTCGTCCACGTTCAACACGTCATCAACTTGGATCGTCTCCCCGTCGCTCTCCTCCGACTCCCCCCTCATCCTGATCACCTCCTCCTCCTTCATCTCAATTTCCTCCTTCTCCCGGGCTCTTTCCACCACCGGAGGGATCCGCAAGTCCTCGATGACGTCATCGCGCTTCTCCGCCGGCTTCTTGCCGCCTTCGTCCTGCTTGTTGTGGCCGAGTATGTCGCTGATGGTGTGGCCGGTGAGCTGCTTGCGCTGCTGCAGTGAAGCCTCCTCCGTTGTTGCTGTTGTAGCTGGCCGGCCTGAAGTGGGGCGAGTTCTGGAGCAGGCGCGGGCTGTAAGGCGACGACAGCAGACCCGCCGCCAGCATCTGCAGTTGACCTGAAGCGAAGGTTGAGTTTGAAATATACGAATCAACTGCATTGTCGGAATTTAATTGTATTTCAAGTTATTATTTTTATTTATCTAATTTTTTGTTTAAAATTATATACGAGCCTAAGGTAATTTACTTTGCTCAATGAGCTTTTTCAACTAAACTCAAGTTACAGATATATCAAAATCAAAAAAAAAAGATAACCAACTTCAGTGAAAAAAAAAACAGTCTTAATACATACTTTATTGATAAAATTTTTTCACAAATAGGTCACCTGGAGAAGGAGGAGGAATGCCATATGGATGGTAGTGGGGAGAATTCATCTGCCTGTAGAGAGGAGAGTGCAGTGATAGGGAGCTGCCAAAGTGGTCAGGAAGCTGCTTCAGCCTGATCCTTGGTGGCACTTTCTGTAAATGTTACAAAAACTTCAACGACTTTTCGCATCAAAAATAAACTAAAATACTTTTTCATAAAACAATTTTAAATTTATAAAAAATCCGCTCAAAACAACCTTGAACGCCATTCTCTTCGGAGTTTTGGGCGGGATCTCGTCGTTGACCCTGCGCACGTCAGAAGTTCCGTTCTGCTTGCTTTCCGACGACGAGTCGGAAGAAGTCTTTCCGGAAGACAATTCTCCGCTGGAAGACTTTTCTCTGTGCGGGCTGGTGGAAGGGACCGTCTGGTCCTTGTTGACCTTTTTGTCGTCTTTGTCCGCGGGCAGCTCGCCGGCGCTGCTGTGTGAATGAAAAGGAGAATTTAGTGTGAAAACAAGTTCAGAAGCTAAGTAGAGCGTTTGTCTATTGTTCGGTGGTGAAATAACAAAGTAGCGGAGACAATGAGCCGAGAAATGAAAAGTTTTGCCAGGTACGTGACAATTACTGTTTGTACAGAAATAGATTTGTGAGAAAGTGCGCAAGTTCGATTGTGTTTGCTCAACAGCGGTTGAGTTTCATCCGAATGCGTTTCCATTGCAAATGTATTATTTCACATGTCAAACAAACAGTATTGTAGTTTGAATATCAATAAGGAAGCGAAAAGGAAGTTTCTGGTTAAAGTGCAACTTTGTTGTAGTTGAGCTAATAAAAATACAACTGCAATGTTTATCGAATAATTAAAGACTTTTTGGTTGCTAGAAATTATATATAATGATAGTTTATAAGCATAATAATAATAAGATAATTTGATTGCATCTGACTTATTGTTTTAATGATGTATAATTTTATAAAGTTATAAGACCTTACAAACAAATAAAAACTAAAAATTTGAACTCTTTTATGACAAAAACTTTAATACAAAAAACAATAATGTGGATACAAAGTTAGCATTTATAACTTATAAACTTTATTTTCTTTAATTCGCTTCGAACTTAACTAAAATTTTATATTTAGTCAAAAAGCAGTACTTATGCTTCCGATAAAAAATAGAAATTTTAAAACTAGACAACTTACAACTTTATTTCAAAGTTAAGTAATAAACTTTTAAAGTCATACTTTAGGTTAACGAAAAGTTTACCTTCAGCCAGAAAAAAAAAACGGTTTTATAACTGTTTAGCAACACTGCTTTGTATGAGGTAAGATGCTATTTCAGTAATTAAAAAAATTAAACATATATTTCAATTTGACTTACTAAATGTACTACTTTGAAGTCATGTTATTTGTTCAACTTTTGTTTTCAAACGTCTTAATATAAATACTTGCGAAATCTGAAAAAATAATAACCTGTATTAATAAAATTCTCAACTTACGATCTCTTGCGAGCGCTCTTCAGCGGCGGCATCTGAAGCTTGATGTTTCCCGTGTCGACCTGCTGCTTGCTGGCCGCTTGCTGCACCTGCTGATGGTTGGGCGACACCGGTAGTGGTTTCGCCGCCACGTTGCTGCCGTTTCGCTGGTGACTCACCACCTTGTCGTTTGAAATGTTGCTTCGGCTTGCGCTGTGCAAAGTGAATGGTGCAATTACAAAACGGTTACATGACAATTCAAGTTAAATAAAAATTTTTGAAGGGCATGAACTCAAAAAGTAATAAAAATTAAAAAAAAAAAGCGTATGTAGGTTTAATTAATACCTACGAATACTATTTCATTTCAACAGAAGCTATATTCATCAATTACTATAATTTACTATACTTTTAAAATAAATTTCAGCCATATCTCAAAAAAATATTTTTAATTTTTTAAAGTTTGAGTTAAACTGACCGAATTTGATTAGTCGTGCACCCCATAAAAACTAACTATAACTCAATTTTGACACGAACCTGAGGTAAGCGGTGATTTCTTCCTGGTCGAAGGTGAACGCCGGCCTCGGTCCACTGGGCTGACCACTGAGAAGCCTCGGGCTGGGTTGGACGCGGTGCGGCAGCTGCGGGCTCTGAGGGACCCGCGGCAAGGCGGCCGACATGGAGCTGAAGACGGGGGAGAGAGGGAAGAGGGTCGGGGTGGTGGGCAATGAACCGTAACTAGATGTGGAACCGTAAGGGTTCAGCCTGGTCGTCATGGAAGCAAGGGCGAGCGCCTGTGGGCTTTCTGCGGGTTAAATTTATGGTTGAAATATTTTAAAGCCTCTTTTAAGTATTAAGAGCACAAATCAATTAGTTTTAGAACTAAATATTAAATGAAGTTTGTCTAAAGCTAAAAAAAAAAAATCATTTTACCTAAGATCTTCGAGATTTAAGTTCAAACTAATAAAAAATAATCAAAACATTTGACCAACGTTGAAGAAGCTGGGCAGCGGGCAGCAGGTGCCTGTTTATCAGCTGCTGGCTGATCATCTGGTTGCCCATGGGGTTGGTGATTATTTGCCGGGGATTCACCGGGTGGCTTCCGTTGGACGTGGCGTCGGTGGTCGAGTCGGAGGTTGCCAGGGACTCCTCGCTCCCGTCGCTGATTGATCCCCTCAGCAGGCGGGTGGCTGCTTGAAAAATTAAATCATTTTTATTTGTTAAAATTTGTATATATTATGAGATAATTGTAAATAAATAATAGCAAGTTATCATATATACACTTTTGTAAACACATTTTGGTGTTATAGATGAAAAAAAAACAGCATTATTTCCAAAAAAATACCAACCGAGCCTGTGCTGGGTGTTTTGGGGCGCGGGGATGCGCGGTGTGAGCGATATGAGGGGATTACCCGGTTGCAGTAGCGGCGAGTTGAGGGGCGACTCGTGGTGGTGGGCGACGGGAGGAAACACGTCGCTCATCACTTCCGCCTGATGGCGCTTCAGAGCAGAGTTGGCCGCTGAAATGAAGATTTAAATTGTAATATTTAAAAAAATAAATAAACTTTTAAAGTAACAGGAAGCTATCAAGTTGCGTGTGTTTATCTTTTAAGTCTTTTCAATTTCGTTGTTTACTTATATTGTTCAAGCAAAGGAAGGGAAACTTAAGTTTTGCTAAATGATTTCATCGAAAAGTAACAAGAAAGAGCTCCGAAAGTTTATAGCAGGGTTGCCAAATGTTTTTGGCAAATTTTCTCCAAGTTTTCAAAATATCCTCCAGGTTTTTAAAAGTACATATTTAAGGGTCTATTTTTAGTTTAAAGTTAAGTATAAGGTAAAAAACTGTGTTAAATAGTAAATAAACATTGAAAAGATACTGTAAAGCTACTTCAAATGTGTTTTTTAATAAAAAAAATGTTTGATCCTGACAAAAATGTTTATCTATATGGTAGATTTTTTGTGTCAAATCAAAATTTTTTTACTTAACATGTAAATTTTTTTTAAATTCAAAGTTTTTAGCCTAAACTGTCAAATTTCAGGTTTTTCTAGGTTTCCAAGTTTTTTGGCAACACTGTGATAGAAAAACGTCACCAAAAAAAAATTTATAAGTAGTTTAAAGAACTGTTTGAATATAAAAACTTAAACATTCGATTAAAACATTTTCTAGTAGTCAGAATAAAATTACTTGTAATTTTAACCACGTAAACATTAACATTTAAAGTACGTATTTTGGAGACTATTTTTAAAGTAATTCCATTTTATTAACACATATGTTTCTTGGTAAAATTTGATGAATAATAAACAAACTTAAAGTTTAAATAGAAAATATCGACAAATACATTGCATTTTTATTGAAGTAGAAAATTTTTCTTAAAGAAACTTAAAGATGTTTTTTATTATTAGTATACTTTTTGAAATTTATTTTATAGGTGATTTTTATTTTCGACAAATCTTAATATCAATTACTTTTTTTCATAAGCAATAAACCGTGTTTCTTTTTTACCTATCAGTCATTTTTATAAAACAAGTAAATGTAAAACAATTTTATTATTTAAAAATAGAAAACAATCAGTGTTTATTGATTAACCTTTATTTGCATAAACATAGATAAATAACAAACATTTTTTTGTAAACTCTTTTACCTTTTAACTTTTCCTATTAGTAATATAAAATGTTAACTAAATTATTTAAAAAACAAGCTTTTTTGTATACAATTGCAAAAAAAGCAAAGTTTTTTTTGATTGACCAAAAATATGTTGAATTAAAGAAAAAATATTGAAAAGTATAAATAACGTAAGTTTTAAGATTAAAAAACGAAGCCATATAGCATTGTACAACATTTTTCAATAACTTAAAACAGACTGATTTTAATAGCCTATGTATATGTATTTTAAAACAATAGTTTAAACATACCAGCGGCCCGAAGCACGTTTACATGGGTGCTGTTTTGAAGCTGGTTGTTGTAATTCTGCCTGGCTATTTCCAGATAGTTCGCTGTTGCAGCTTGGTGTTGCATCTGATCAATGCGCAAATAATTATTAGCAATAAAATAAAACAGTTAATTAAAAAGCATTGTAACTTAGATAGTAACTCCTAATTTTAGAAGTTTCAGTTGAAAAGTATTTGTGTTTACTATTAATACGTGAACATTGTTAGAAAATTAATTTAAAGCGATTTAAGCTAACAGTAAGGGATATAAATTTATAACTTCCATATACTAACCTGAATGTGGCTGTTCATGGGAAGCGGTGGAACTAAATTTGGAGGGGCAGGCAGCTCCCTGAAGTTGAATCTGTAAGTGAAGCGCTTCCCCTTCGTCTTGTACAGTATCTTCTTCTGGTAGTAGTACCTGTTTGTTACAGTGCAAATTAGACATACAATACTCTTAATCATGATTTCCAAAAGACATCGCCTCATAAATGGAAAAGGGGCCATTTTGGCTTTCAGGGGTAATAGCTTCCTAGAGAGCAAAAAAAAGTAAATGGGTAAATAACAAGTAAAAGGGTGGTACCTAATAAATTATATTATTCATATTTTGATTTTTTATTAATTTCTGCCAAGTGGGCGATTGTGGGTAGAGTTTGGGAAAGCCTGCTCTAAATCATCATTCACAGCATTGGTTGTGAGCAGATTAAAAAAATTGTAAAAACAACCGATGTGCAAACTCGTACCTGAGCGCGCGACTCAGCTTGTCGTAGTTCATGTGCGGCTTGCACTTCCTCATTCCCCACAGCTTGGCCACCTCGTCGGGATCCTTGATGCAGAACTCGCCGTACTCTCCCTGCCACCTTATTATGTCCTGAAATATTTCATTTAAATTGAGGTTCTAACAAACTACAAGTCTTATAGAATATTTCTTAGCAGTCAAGTAACATTACTGCACATACAAGTAATTTTTATTTTTTTAAATATGTGTTTATGCTTTAAAATAATACTTACACGAAATTATAATGACTATTTTAAATTTTAGTACCTTCTAACAAATTCAAATGTTAGTTAGTTTTTATTGATTTTTTTTTTAAATTTCTTTGTAATGAAGTTGCAATACTTAAATTAACACAAAACTTTGTAAAATAAATTCAAACAAAGTTTTTGATATTTTAAATATAGATTTCCAAAAAAATAATAATGATACTGTTTAAATGTGAAAACTTGATACAGAAGTAAAAATTGGTTATGAAATGTTAGAAGCAATAAAAGCATCGCAATCATCCAATAAAACCAACATTGCACTGTTCGTTGTTGAGAAGTTCCAGTATGAAGTGCCACAGTTGAACCTGCCTGCTGCCGGGCGCAGAGTCGGGTTTGAACGCCCAATCGGGCATGCTCTGGTGACCTCCAGCGTTGCTGCCCGCCACAATACCCAGTTGACCACCTGAATCTGCAGATAAGATTTTTTTACTCTATTTTGTCTGGTTAAAGTATATTTTTAAAATTTATTTTAAAACTAAAATGTCATGTGATGTGTTAAAAAGTTTTGGTAAACTAACTTGGTAAAGTCAACTTAGGTTATGAGTTACAAAAAAAATAACACGTTTTTATGTTTAAAGGAAAATAAATTTTCAAACATTTACATTTATAAGAAAAAAATTTATGACTTTATGGAAAATTTTTACGGGAAAAAGCAACTTCAATCAAACAAATAAATTATTAATCCTTACTAGCTTTGTGCTAAAACTGAAGATTGAATTACATGTTATACATTTTTTGTCAGTCTAAAGTAAAAACAACAATAATCTTTAATCTTTTTAGTTCTAATAAGCAAAACACGAATAGTTGAGACTTGGAAGGCAAACTTTTAGTAAAAGAGAAATATTAAAAGAAAATTTATGCAAACGGATGGCTAATATTGAAAACACAAAGAGAAATCAACTATTTTTAAAAGTAAATGGAAAAGATATGTGTCACTTTAATCTGATTATTTTATGCTCATACAAAGAATGAACAATATTGATTACACATTCTAACTCGTTATGTAAAAAATATGTGTACATAACTATAAACTTTTCTATTAATAATTTTCCTTTAAAAACTTTAAATTTATCTATACAGATCGTTTGCATTTAATGTATTCAAAAAACTTATTGTTTAAGTTAAATTGGTTATTTATTCAAATATTTATAGTGTAAAACTCACTTTGCCAAGCAGTGTTCATTTCCATACAGACTTACACAAATTTAGCTTGTCTTGTATTCTTTTTAAAAAAACTTTTATAAATTAGTTAAAATCTGTAATAAATTTATATTGTTATAACATCGTTTAAACAGAAAACTCAGTATTTATTAAAAACTAAGTTTTTATTCAAGAGAAATATCCATTGTTTTATTATTTGTTGTAAAAATAGAAAACAAGTGCTCTTCGCTGTAAATTAAATTAAAATCAGGACTTTTGCTAAAAGATTCCACACCTCGCCAAGCTGAAACAGTAAATTAATCAAAACAAAAAAAAAGTTCAAAGTTTAACTGGCAGGTTTCAAAAGTAACCTATCCTTAAAACTTCAAATCGAGTGATTTTACAAAAAACAAGTAATCATTAATGGCAAAAGGAGCAAAAACAACAAGGTCACTCTTATCTTGTTTTAAAAACAAAACCCAAACTATTTTTTTTTTCTTTGAAGGAAAATATTTACGTTTGCAAACTTTAGTTGCTATAAACAAGTTTTTACTTATAAAGTTTACATTGAAAATCATTATCAAATTTTAGATAAGCTTTTGTCACTGTTTTTTGTTTTTATTTTTAATTAGTTAGTTTAAAACTATATTTTGGTTTATTGAACCAGACAATTAACAGTAGTTTTTAATGGTTTTATAATTAAAAAAAAACATCGATTTATAACAATTTAAATCATTTCTGAAACTTTTTTTTTGAAAGTTGAAAGCTTATTCAGTATTTAAAAAAAATTCATGAGTCTAAAACTTTAAACAAGCTTTATTTTTTGACAGAATACTTCAGTTTTTTTAAATACATGTCAATGATAAAAAAAAACTCAAAACTATCTCACAAGATTTAAATCGCGGACAGAGCGTATGAAGCTTGAGTGTCTCGATAGGTCTAATAAAAAGGCGCAAGTAAAATCCCGAAAGCAAACGAGTGACTCATGCACTCGAAGCTTACAACACCACACAGAACCGTGGGGGAATTTCAACTTAAAATTCTTACAACATTCATCACGATGGCAGAGATTTTGAAGGATTGTCTCTCTCGTTGGTCGCCTTTCAATTTTTGCGCTTGACGAGCCAAAAAAGGCCGCGCTTCTTCAGAAAAGTCTTGTTGGCTGCGTTACGGAAGAAAATAATGAAGTTTTGTAATCGTTCATATACCGGATAAGAGAGCTACCATATACAAGCTATATATTGATTTTGCCGCGATGATTCATTTGCTAATACGTCACGGTTTGAACTATAAAGTGAAACATACGCTTTATTTTGATACTTAAAAACAAATATGGTTTGACAAAAAAATAAGCGTTTTGTTTGTAGTTTTAAACGTTGTAAAATAGAATTACCAAGATTTAGACTGAAAATTCAATCTAGAAAATTACCTGTGCTCAGTATTTAATTATTGACTATGAAAAATTTAATTCAAATATTAATTAATCGGATACAAAATAGACATGTATTTAGTACTGAGTGCAATGAAAATTTTTTAACACTTCAAAAAAAAAATTACTGTACTTAAGTTTTTCCATACTATACAATACTCAAAAAAAAAAAGTCTGACAATTCCGAATTTTTTTTTATTTTATATCTCAAACCGTTAAAACTTTTGTAAAAATACCAAAAATACAAGTTTTGAACAAAAAACTAGCAGAACAGCGCACACAGAGCAATAACAAGTGGACGCGGTTGACTGAGCACGCGAGCTTACAAAGCCGCATTACTTCAGAGAAAAGAGACCAGAAGAATACCAACGTAAGCCGTCCTTTTTATTTGTTAACAAAAAAAATCGTCATGATCGAGTGTTTTAAATAAACACGGGCTCGCACGCAAGTAAAACAACAAAAAAAAAAAAAAACTTTGCATGTCTTTTGCGTGCAGTTAAACTAAAACAAAAAAAAATGCATCAAGCTTGCACGGTGAAAGCCGAGCATTAAAAAGCCTGAAGAATCCGTAAAACAATGGGGCAGAGCAAACAGAGCGGACTGTATAAACACCGTTGTTTGATCATCTGCGCACACATTACTTGGGAATAAACGCTTCACGTCAGCCCAAACACGGCGTCTTTGGACACGATTTGTTTGAACACAACTTAAAAGATTTTTGATTATGACTGCTATTACAAAAACGTTTTGGTAAACGATTATTTCGTTTTGCACACTAAACCAATAAAGTACTGTCTTAAAATAAAGTTGATTTAAAAAAAGTTAATATTAAAAGAAAACAAATTAAGTCAGCCTAATAATTCTTCTATACCGACAAAAAGCATGTTGGGCAGTCAAAAGCGCTAAGATGTGCGGCAAACAATATTATTGCAAAACACATCAATAACTGACTCGCACCATATGTCCAATGGTCTTGCGCAACGGAAAATCAACTTTAGGTCCGTTTCTGCGCCGTTCGTAAGCCGAAGAGGTCAGACAACTGATCAATAATCAGCCGTCCGAGCGCACAAATGCTGCCGACGACAAATAAAGAGGTTTGTTTTGCTGGCAACTTGCTATTGTTCGCCGCTTTTGTTCGCAACTCATGTCTCAGCAAAAACAAAAGAAAAAGTTAAGTTTCATTGCATGGTTGTGGTGATTAATTTTGTTTGAAAACTTTTTTAAAAACCTGACCGAGTTCTTTCTTTGATTGATATCTACGATTTTTTTTGTTATAGTCCGTGTAAAGCACATGATAAAAACTGACTTTTTTTTTGAATTGCAATAAAAAATCGCGTGACAAAATTTCTGAAGTGTTCAAAATGCGTAAGAAACCTTGAATTAAATGCGCTAAATACTGTAAATTAAGTACAGTTTAGCTGTGACAGCTACATAATTGAACAGAAAACAAACACTTACATAAAGCTTAATTCTTCAAAGTAGCACGAACAGCATGACTTTATGATAACCTCGAGCCGTGTGTTGTCGGTGTCGACTAGAAAGTCGGTGCTGCTGGCATCTCAAAAAAAGTTAAAAAGCGAGATTAAACCGAAGCCAAGTTATAAAACAAACTTAGCAAAAGATGCGGCTTGAAAGCGGCTACAAATGACCGGGGGCTAAACGATAAGTTATTACTCATCGCGCGACAACTTTTCAACTGAAGCGATATTTTTTCTATTCAGCTTTAAAACTAACATCGAGGCGGCGAAAATTAAAAAAATTCAAGAGACCGACGACCACCGTTTTATTTTCATCGCGCGAGCCCACAACAAACACGACCGCATAAAGCACGGCAGTGTTAGTCAGGTACAAGAAAAAAAATTGCACAAAAATTCAAACGGCTGCCCGTGCGCGTTTGCGTGCAAGATTGATTTTCACGCAGTCGATTTGGCGTGCGAACTGGAGGCGCGTTTTTCTAACAAGTCGAATTAACACAATGACGAAACGCGCTTGGGTGGCTTCAGTTGAAACTTGCGCCATTACCACTTGTCAATGAGCGACTCGCCTAACGTGTGTTGTGTTCTTGCGCATTGAAAGAAACTTTGCAGCTCGGCCCGAATGGGTTTGCAAAAAAGTAAATGGAAATCAACTTTTTGTTTTCTTTTGTCTGAATTAAACAAAGAAGTACGGTTAATTTATGACTTGCTGATAAAACCATAGCCGGATATCGATAAAATGTTGGGTAAAAAAAAACTAATTCTACATTACCTTTTTAAAGATTGATAAATTTTCAACGAAGTTTATTTACCATCAAAATCTACTTTAATAACATAACACATCAACAATCCTCAAAAAACAAAACCAGCTCACACTCACGCGCCGAGCCTTATCGCAAAATCCTTTGAACAAATCGGCACAGGCACGTTTTCTCGCAATGCTTCACGAGCCGCTGTGCCAGGCACTTTCACGACAGCGAGGTGTATGAAAAATGCGTGCGAGAACTCAAACAGACAAACCGCTAATCTCGATGCACAGCTTCCTTCCTAACAAGCGTTTTCATTCGACCGCACTTTTGTACCTCGGTTTCTTTCTGAAAAGCCAACATCGTGTTTACACGTTTCGAGCATTTCAGCAAGTCCCACGCTCACTTTGAAGTGGTGTGTTTGGAAACGCGGGTTTTGTTTTTAAATCGGCATGTGACTTTGAGTTTTTTGAAAACAAGCAATTATTTGCCACAACGCACATACTGGTTGGCGCTTACATACCGCTAGAAAATAACTTGGATAATAAACAACCACTCAGCTTAAATTACTCAAATTCATATTTTGATAACATAATATAAAGTGACAAAATTCCATAGCTGTATTCTCCATGCCACTAACTGCGTTTGATCAATGCAACAAAACTTCAAAGCTGAGCTGAGCAAAAGTTAACAAAAAAAAACTGATCGCACTTTTGAGTCGCGACCTGCTTACTTCCCTACATGAAATGAGTGGAAATAAAATGCGACATCTGGACCGCGAAAAAGAAAAATGACAGAAAAGAGAGCAGGTCCCCTGGCGAGCTCTCGAAACTTCATCGTTGAAATTCTTTGTCGGGCGAAGTAAAAGTTGTTGAAAAGAGGCAATTATGCAGGAAGGCAATCACTGCGAGGCTAATGACTGCTCGGGTGACGGCTAATTGTGAGAAAGCTGCGGGTTTGTTACTGGAAAAATAAGATTTGTCAACACAATTCGAAGCGTGGTGTTGAGATGTGGCCAGTTATGCGGAAAATTATGAAAAAGTTGTTTCAAAAATACTGCTGATTAACGAATAAGTGCATAATGTTCTATAGCAGAAATAGGAGTAGGTGTAATTACGCACACTAAGCTTTTTTTCATTGAAACACTAAATTCAAAAAATCTTTATTCAAATTAAATCTCTTTAAATTGAATACTACTTAACATTCTTAAAAAAAATTGCGAGTGACTTGCAATACAAGTTTTGATTTATCATAAAACAATCGCAGGTTGTAAGAAACAATAGCGTGCAAAGTGAAGGAAAAGTGGTCGCAAACACGATTAAACAAGGACTAAGAATAAACTTTGTGCTTCAACCAAAGATATCTCCGATTTGGTTTCCTTCCTGGTAATTTCGTGTGAGTAACTGGAAGAAGGAAACAAATTGCGCTCTGCAAACTTAAATAAACTTTATCAGAAACAACTGTCCACGCACCTAAAACATGTATTACTTTGCGCCTTACAAAAGTTATGTTACTTTAAACAAAAAAAGCCTAAAACACAAAAAAAAATATTTTCTGCAAATCTATGATCAATTTTTCAAACTTGCTTTCATAGCAAGTGGTAAAAGGCGAACAATGAAGAAAAAAAGCAACTATTGGCTTTTAAACAGTATTTATTTTCGCAGACACAAAGGTTTCAATAAAAAAAAACCAGACTATTTATAAACACTTATCCATAATTGACAACAACAAAACATGATTCATTCGCTTCCGTTATCTGATCTCTCGCGCAGCAAAAACAATTTGATATTTACAGATGCGAGCAATCAAGCGGCTAAAATTGAAACACTATTTCGAAATAAAAACAAAAAAAAACGTCATAATAAATATAAAACAAAAAGCTCTAAAACGCTTGTTGTTGATAAACCACACCTTTGGTTTGAATAAAGCGCGCATGTAGATTAGGCGAGCGTTTATATTCCACTGATGCTCAGCCAATTGCTTAGTCCTTTGTGCAAATCTCAGGTCGACCCTTGATCGGTTCAGTTCCTATTCGGTTAAGTTTAAGAAGGAGAGTTTAAGCAATTATTGCTACATGGCACGCAGCGCGGTCTGATATGAAAAAATACCGCAGCTTTTTCACACTGTTACAGTATACAAGCGTTAAGTCGCTTTGACAATTGTAAACAAGGCGAGAAAAGTTAAATTGAGTTGCAAGCTCCCGTCGCCACGAACTTTTCGCGTTGGTAACATTTTTTAAACGGATTAGTTCTAAAAATAAAAAGTTGTGAAAGTTCGTTTCACCGTGTTGTTGCTTGAAAGTGGGCGGAAATATTATTTTATGCTGAAAAAATTAACTTTTCACAAAACAGTGATACTTGAATGCAACGGAAATAAACTACATCTAGTAAATTTTAAAAATGCATGCAATACCTTTGAAACAAAACAGCAGCCAGCAACGCAACTTTCCACTTTCGCACTGTCATCTGCATTAAATTTCAGACATTAGCGAATTCAATATATAACCCTAACTTTAATTAATCGGAATGCTAGTTAGGAAATGGATGATATGTTACTTATCTTATCTCGCGCTCGCGTGTGCTTTAAACTTGTTATCTCCATTAAATAAATATTTTTGATCACAGCCCCGCATGCGCTCATACGCGCTCAGTTAATAAACAATCTATCTGCTAGGCCGCATTAGAAAATAAACAAAGACGAATTTGCTAATTGTAGTCGTGACTAAAGTTAAATTTTTTGTGGAAAGTATAAATAAAATTTTTACCAAACTTGGTTTGTTTGTTAAACAGCTTCACTCCTTTTATCTGATATAAAACCGACAGGTCTTGAGTCAAAACAGAAGTGCTTTTAAACTTGCTCTGCAGCTAAATAATAAACTGGTCCTTTTATTCAAATAATTCGCTTTTTAAACATCAGCTTTCATTCAGTAAAAAATAAAAATTGTATTAAATCAACGTTACATAGTTAAGGAAAAAGCAATATGAAACGATAATTAATATTAACTTTTATTAAAAACTAAATACCGAAATGGATTAATTTCTTATAGATATTTCCACCATCTCAAAATCATAACAAGTGGCAAAATTTAAACTGGCCGTGGAAACAAAAACCCACATCTGAGCAGTTTTAGCAACTACCACTGCATTATAATTAGCTTTCCATAAGGAAATAATTCATATCCTTCGGTGTGAGCTCATTCTCTTTTCGCCATGACCAATAGCTAACACATTTGATAACCGCTGCCCTCTCTTACACCTCGGCGTGTGGATTACTTCGAAGCTGGTTCTATTTTTAAACGTGTGTGAAGTATTGAAATCAGTTAGATTAGTAATTTTGATTTATCGCTACGTGTGCAACGGGTTTTAAAGCAAGTATATACTTTTTTTTTATTAAAGATTTTACTGACTAAAAATTGGTATTTTATATAACAAATTTGTTATAAAGGTCGAATTGAATCATTCCTTTTATCTTAATTCAAAAAACCCATCTTTGCTCATTTATGTTCTTGTTTGGATAAAACCTAGCGCATGAAAATTTTATGAGCTTTAGTTTTAATTAATTTACATTTTTATCGTCATTTCCGCACATTGACAAAAGCAAATTTATCATTATAAATAATTAAACAAATAAAGAAACCAACAACTACAACACAGAAGGGATGACATTTAAAATAAAGTCCGATTTTAAAATATACAAAAACTATAAGAAGAATATATAAGGTCGCACAAACACGCATAAAACGAAATTATATGGAAAAGTTTAGATTTACAAATTAAACATAAGCAAATTTTATAGACTTTAGACAACAGTTGAATAAAATTTCAATCAATTTGTTACTTTTTACTGAAATTATTCACAAATCAAGTAAAACTATGTTTTTTACTTTTTACTGAAATTATTCACAAATCAAATAAAACTATGTTTTTTTTCTTTTTACTATATATATTAACAAACAAATAAAACTATGTTTGTTACTTTTTGCTGAATATATTCACAAATCAAGTAAATCTATGTTTTCTACTTTTTACTATATATTTTAACAAACAAATAAAACTATATCTCTTACTTTTTACTAAATATATTAAAAAAAAAGAACTATGTTTTAGGAATTTGTCATACTACAGACTTCATTTAAACTTTAATGGTTGCTGCGTTATAAACTCAAGTTTAATTTACACGACAGAGCAACCAGCATGCGAAACACAAACACTCAACACATCGCTTTCTTCAAAAAAAAAAACACATACACCGTTGCTAAAACAAGACACAAAGCCAGGTCGAGTGCTAACAATAGGATTTACATGTTATCTGCCGCAACTATACGTTAATTTGGCTCCGGGCCATCAATTAAAGATGCCAGCCAAGCTTGCGAGCAGAACAATCGAGCTGTAATATCAACACCGCCGCCTCACCACTTGTGATACGGAAAAGTGGCGCGTCCCATTCAAAGGTAAATTCTTTTTTGCAGAAACTTTTTAGCTGCCGGCGAGCCGTGAGGCACACGGGTGAGTTCAATGTTGAAATAATGTAAAGTTTTAGTAATAAACTTCATCGCAGGCACAGTGAGACTTTTCTAAACTGAAAATTAAAAACTGAAGTGCTCGCTGCAGTCTGAAAGCGGCAAGTAGCGACTTTTTTTTTTATTTGAAAAATCAAACAGCTGAGCTCAAATTGCATTAGTCATCCACTTTATTGACTCAAACTGTGATATGTTGAATGAAGTACTTTTTCTGTTACGCAACGCACACGAATTGAATGAAGCTGATTGATACAAAAAAAAAACACTGTTTAAGAAGCTGCTTTGAAAGTTTCTTACCAAAATATCAACAATTTGTTTTGAAACAACAACAGCTCAATGATTAGATTTTAAAAGACTAAAAACAAACGAGCTCTCACTAAAACATATACACAGTAAAAAAAAACATAGAAAACAACAGTTTTCAAACTAAGACTTTTCTGCTTTTAAAATCAACCGAAAAAAGGTTTGAGAAGAAAATTTATAATCGCGTATAAGCCCGACAAAAGTAAATGATTAAATGCGAAGCTCGTCTCAACGTAAAAGATACGGCGCGGGCGGCAGAGGAAAAAAAAAAACTCTCGTCGAAAACAGAAGAAGGAGAAATTAAACTCTCTCTCTTGTGCGTTAGTGTGGCTTTGATATTTGGTACCTTGAAATTATTTTTAGAAGGTATTTCCCTTGCATTTATTATTAAGCTATCAACAGATAAATGTAAGTGAAATTTGTTAAGAATGACGACCATAACTTGCTTAAATGGAGACTAAAGCTGTAAATAGGTGGTTTATTTTGTTTATATGCGCAAATTCTTACAGTTTTAACAAATCAACGGACTTTTTATTTACATATTTTATCAAAAATTCGAGAGCTGGTAATAAATAAACTAAAACTAAATTACTTTCATAGCAGTTATCAACTTATTCAAAACATGGCTTAGTTACAAAAAGTGCAATTTATTGATAAAAAAGGATAATAAATGTCATTGTAACTTTAATAAATTATTTTTTTTCAACAAATACTGATAAAAGCTTAAACGGTCAAACTGGTAGTTTAAATTTAAAACCGGCTCTATACCAACAAAAATGCAAACTTTTAAATAAGGAATGTAAATAAGTTTTAAATTTTTTTTTCTGAATATGTGAAAAAATAGCTTAAACTAAGTGATTTAATTTTTATTGAAAACACTTCAAATCGTTTTAAACATAATTAGAGAAAAAACCAATTTAGCTTATAATCGAAAAATTGTTATTAAAGCACTTGAAGTTTTTTAATCCTTAAAATGCAAATGCCTGACATTTATACAAAACATAATATATTGTAAAAATATAAGTGCTTTGTCAGTTTTAAATGTACGAAACACAGTGAACAATATAAAAAACTACAAACTTATTTCATAAAAGTATTTTAAGTTTCTATAGAAAAATATATATAGACTACTTTGATTGATTTTAGGTATCATTTTTCGAAATTATTTTTAAATATTGAACATAAAAATACTAATAAATTTAAAGAAAACGTTAATTAAGTAAACAAATTATTCTAAAATTATTTAAACATTTAATTTCTGACTTAATATAGAAAAAAAAAATTAATCTTACTAAAAAAAGAATCAAATATTATTTATGACTACTAGTTTTTAAAACACATAAATACACTAATTATAGAAAAAAATACACATACATATAAAATTTCAATTAAGCAATTTTCATTCTTAAACTGACACTTTTACGTAAATATTTTTCCTTCTCAAAACTTTAAGCTCACAACTTTTGTACGACTAATTCTTATGCAAAAATAAAACAACGTAACAAATAGAGCTTGGAAAATTATCGTTTAAACAATTTTTAAATACATCTTTCGGCGAGAATTTATGACCTCAATATTGCCTGGCTCAACTTTAAATTCTAATTATATACCCCAGGTTGTTTGAACTCGGGACTCAAATAAGACTATTAAAAAATTCACATTTTCTTCTAGTCGTAAAAAATTAACTTAATTAATACAGATTCAAGTTAGCAAAGAGTTAATGTTTTCAAATATAAATCACTTAACTACAGTACCACCTTTAATAACTAATTAAACTTCAACTGCTACAATAGAATTAACTTAAAATCTTATAGGCCTTGCTTGCTTCATAATTAAACTGCTCTATTTGAATATACTTATTTGAAATTATGCAAAATAAATTAAGATGAAATATTTTTATCAGTTCTAAAAATTGGCTAGCTAAGGATTTTTTTTTACAATTTTTATTTACTATAAAATACAATAAAAAATCGGCTTATGAAGTTTATAGCCATTAATATTGCATAAATAAACAAAGAGCACTCGAGAATATATTGTCAAGTCTAATTTTGTTTTAGAAGAGTTTGATTTATTTAGAATATTAACCAAATATATTTATGATTACTTTTTTTTAAATTTAATCAAATAGCTGGTTTTATAATATTTACGTAAGCATTATGTAAAACCATTACTGTCAAAACTCAAGATTTCTTATAATTGTTTTCGATGTTTTATTTTTCTTCAAATTGTGTATGGTAATCAAACTCAATAAAATATAGTTTTTGTATAATTTTTGTAAAATATCTAAAAATTGAACAAAAATTATTTATAATACTTATAAACTTTATCATAAAGCAGTTCTTTTAGTTTTAAGCATTTTTTTGTCAAAATCTATTTGAACTTTAAAAAAAAATATTATATATTATAATAATACATGATAAAAATTAAAATATTAATAAAAATAAAGTCATATAAAAAAAAAGTTTTCTTAATACTTCGTTAAATAAATTATTGTAAACATGCTTAAATTAAACTCAAACTTTCATCAAATATTATTAATTATCTCTAAAAATCTGAGTAAAAACTATCAAAGTTAAAACAAAGATGCTTTCATTATAAATCATAGTTCAGTATGTTAACTTAATGCTAAATCACTTCAGTAAAACTTAAAATGATAACTACAGTTTCAAAAAAAATAAATTATTTAGCCATTAGCTTTGGCTTATAATGTCATCTTGATACACAATATAATAATTATTACTTTAAAAACCAGATAACAATTTATTAAGTATTATTTTGCGATAAAACTACCTTATATTCTAAAAAATCTAAACATAATTGCTTAATTAGAGGAATATTAAAAAAAGTGTTAAATATTAAACAAACACATTATTATAAATGATATAGCTAAACTTTAAAAAGCGCTAATTACTAAGGTACAATTTTTTTTTGTAAAAATAAAAACACTGTCATTTAAAATAAATTTAAACATGTTATTATCAAAATTAGTTATATTTTATCAACCATCTAAGACTCTTATTAGAATAGTAAAAAAAATAATTTAAAAAGAATTTTGTGTTCATAAACTTTAACTAGTCTTCATTTTTTAAAAATAAACCAAATAAATAATACTGATTCAGTTTCATAAAGTCAAACGTAAAAATATTTTTATTTCAAATAAGTCTTAAAATATTTTTTTAGCTAATTAAATAGAACATAACTTAACTTAGAATATTAGCAACATTCAAAATAAGCTTAAAACTATAATAAAGAACTATTAAAAGATATTAGGTTAGCTTGTATATAATTTTAGTATATAAAATATAGAGAATTTGGTAATATATATCTTATACTTTAAACCTTCTTTTTTTAAGCAAAGCCGGATAAGTAAATTACAAACACTTTTTAATTGATCTACATTTAAATCCGGATAGTGAAATGATAAAAAACACCAACATCAACTAAAAATTAATAAATTTGTAACAAACAAAACTCCACAGTTTAAGTTAGTCAATTTTTTTTTGTTACTTAATATTTCGTATGCAACTCAATCCTTTTATCCTGTACGTACTTCGAACGTTTAAAAATGCATCAAGTTTTTATTAAAAGAACACACCAGACTCGGATTACAACGGAACAAATAAGAAAAAAATTGAGAAAATAAAACTTAGCAATTAAAGCGAATGAAAGTAAACAAGAAGAGAAAAGTTTATTCTTAGAATTAAAATTAAATCAACATGGAAAAGCCGTATCAGAAATTCTGATAAGTTTCGGAAGTTGAAGTTTATAAGAAGAGTTATGCAACAGGATATACCATTTTTAGCGAAATTATTTACAATCAGCCATTGTCAATATCGCACATTTAAACACTAGTGTCATAAAAATTATAAAAACAGTTTACAGCCGCTATACTAATCTAGAATAAAATCAGACGGCTCAATCATTTATTTTTAGTTTAAAAGCATTTAAAAATAAAGTACATGCTCCACAAAATAATAAATCAAGACAATTAAATCATAAAGTTGTGTAGTTGGTTTGATAAACTAAAGAAATGCCTTAATAAATGTGTAGGAACGACAAGCTAAGCATAAATAAAAAGATTAAAAAAAAAACTTTTACGGAGCTACTCTTTACAAACTCAGGGTTAATTGTTAACACTTGAGTATTTACCGATTTCTTTTAAGTTAAAAGCTTTTAAATTTTTAATCGTCATTTAAAGCTAAATATAAATTAAAAATTTAGTAGACAAATATGTATACATATCAGTTAGTTGTGAAAAATACTAAAAAACAGCATTAATGGCAGGAAGCTATTTTTATTACAAATGAAAACTTAGAAACTAAAAATCACACTACTTCTAAACAAATTTCAAATAAATTAATAAAAATTATTGCTTAAGTAATAATTTAGTTTGTGAAAGTAAGATATATATATAAAATTAAACATATTTGCAAATAAAATAGTTCATATGATACTTATTTTAATTAAATGTATTTTTTTAGTTTAAAACCATAAGCAAATGAATAAAGTTTGTTTAAAATATATTATACTAAAGTTTTTGTTTTTATTTTAGCAAAAATACTGGTGTATTATTGTGCTGTGGTTGCGTATCACATCTCGAAGCAAATGATTTAAAATCGTCTCAGTTAGCGAGCGAGAAAAAACTTGAAGTGAAAAAACCAAAGGTTTTACAAAGACGCGCGTGCGCAAGCTGTAAAAACAAAAATCGTGTGATAGTAGTAATTAGCACTTAAAGTGGGAAGAATAATTTAGTGCTATTGTGTGTGATAACAAGTGCCAAGAAAGACAAGCAAACTCAACACGAAGCTATTAGCAGTACAACGGAAACATCAAAGTCGTTGTGTTGTCAAGGTAAGGAGAAAGCAGACTCAATTAGTACGAACAAAACATTTTTGATTAATTCCTTTTTGTTTTTTATTTAGTTGAAACGGCATTTTTTAATCATTAGTTTTTTTTTTCATTTGATAAAATTGGTATTTTAAAGGTGCAAGTTTGATTTGAAAATAATAAAGATAATTAACTTGAAAATAAAAAGCTTGTTTAGGTAAATTATAAAATTAAATTTCTGATAACTAAATACATTAATTAGAAATTTCACATAGTAAATGCGTTAATTTTAAATCCTAATTCTTCATCAAGTAACTCTTAAACTATAACATATTTAAATCAAGTATGTATTTTATCTTAAAAATTATTTTCAATATTTAACAAGCTTACTTAGACGACTTATAACTATAATTTTATCATGTCATAGTTGTATTTTTTAACATTATAACTTTAATAATTTAAGTTTATACTTACTTTTATACAGTCGTCTTGCTAAAAGAAAACTTTATGAAATGTTATAAACAACAGTTTTTACAATCAACTATTTGCTCTATTTCAAACACATCTAATTAGTCACGAATTCACAGCTAGAAATATACCTAAGCAATACAATGGCATGCCACAAAATTGCCCAATAAATACAAGCCATTGCTGTGCTTAAAAAATACATCAAGATTAAGGTTCAGCAGTTTACGCAAAACTTAAGCTTGTTAATGACGCCAACTACACAAACAAACCGACACACTGCCGAGTTAACTGGGTGGTCTGTTGCAGAGAAAACTTATTGAAGTGTATCAATCAATTCAAAACTGTAATTGAGATTCAGAGATATGGAAACTAATAAAGTCGAAGTTGGCTGTTTCTTTCTTTTACTTTGAGAAAACAGCAGTGGGTAATTATTTTTATTTCAAAGTTTTTGAATAAGCACTGTTTCAACTTTAAAAAACTTTAATTAACTCTTTTTTGATTAAGTTGCTGGCAATAATTCATCTGTTTTAGTATCTAATTATTTAGTTTTTTGTAAGAAAACCACGGCAGTTCATCTGCTAACATATTAAAAGGTTAGAAAAAATTAGCAACTAATAGTTTAAAACTAAGAAAACAGAATATTGAATTAGTTCTTTTAATTATGAAACACATTTATTACTTTTACTATTACTGTTAGATCACATTTTTTTCTAAGAAAAAATATATAGTTCAAACTTCAGAATAGTAACTTATAATTTTGAAACAAACTACAAATAACATAAAATAAGCATTTAATATAAATAAGCATTTATAGGCAAGTTTTTTTTTTTTCTATACAGCTAGTATTTAGTACTTTATCAGACTTTAAAGCAAAAAAACTAAAAGTAGTTCAAGTAAAATTTGTAACATTTAAGATGACGAAACTTGAAACCACAAAAAGCTGTCTTCTTTTACAAAACTTACCAAACATAGAAAAGAAAATAAAAGTTTGACAACCGAAAACCTATTTCACTTTGTAACTTTTCAAACAATAATACATATGAATTTCGCGACCATTGAAAACTAATAGTGTGTGAAAATAAAAGGGCGCCGGTCGCCTCTCTCAAGTAGCAGGCCGAACGTGAGAAAGAAAGATTTGCAAAGTGGAAAGGGATTTTCCATTTTGTGTGGTCATAACGAGCAAACACGATGACGCAACACGCCAGTGACGAACCGTCAAGGAGTGCGTTCAGTACATGCGTGCTATAAAAGTTTTTTTTTTAATATAAAAAAGGTGGTAAAAATATATACAAGAAGTTGGGTGTGAGACAAACAATAATGTCTTTAATATAATTAAAACTATTCAATAAGATTCATAACAAAATTACAGACGAGGATTCGATCTTAAATGTTCAAAAAGTCAAACTAAAAGCTTAGCGGTAATCAACTAACAAATTCTATAAAAGTAATGAGTTATGTCGTTAATCGTATTTAAAAATTATATTCTTGATTTTAATGAAAAAAACAAACTAACTACGACTAAAAATGTTACTTTGGAAGATTTTAATCTTAAACCTTTAATTCTGTGCATTTTACAGTTCAAATATGATAATTTCTTAGTTTAATTATTCTTACACGCCTGTATTTTAACTTTAGTAATTGTGACTAACACATTAATTAGTTCACTACGGTCTCCGCTAAAACTGATATAAACTTAAGACTCTTTTATTTTTTAAGTTATTTTAACGTCAAAAGAACACAATGACTGAGTAAATAGAATGGTAGGATTTGTTTGTTTTGTAAGTGGTTCAGACAAAAAACTTTGTATAGTTGGTATTAAAACGTTAAGTGTCGTAAAATAGTAGCTAATAAGTTTTCAAAATGTAAGTGATGCACTTAAAGTCAACTGATAAGACCAAATAAAAATTTACAGTTTAATGAAATGGCAAAATAGTTATGAGTAAACATTTTTATTAATAAACAGTTTAGAATTATATTGTAATTGAAGTATATAGTTTTTAAAACACATTGTTTTTTTTCAAACTAGCAACATCTAAATAACAAACTTAGCTTGAAAACGTAATTAGATTTTCTATAATAAATAAAATAATAGAACAGTAGTAACAAATAACTTAAATTATTCTTAACTCTTTTTATAATTTTGAAAATACTGTATAAATAGTTTTTACTATAAACTTGTAATTATAAAAAATAACAATCAGAGAAAAAAAATACAAACAATACAGAGTTGCCACTGGTTTTTGAGAAACTTATTCTAGATTTTTACAAGTACACGTTTTTGGATCTATTTTTTGTTTGAAGTTAAAAACCGTGTTAAGTAGTATAACAACATTGGAAGTAATGTAAATTTAATTATGACAAACATTTTTTATCTATATGATAGAATTTTCGTGTCAATTCAATTTTTTACTACTTAACATGTTAAAATTGTTTAAAATTCCAGGTTTTTTAGTGATTTTGTTCAAAATTCTAGGTTTTTTAGCCTAAATTGTCAAATTCCAGGTTTTGAGGCACCCTGATAATAAGATTTGATCTCGTTACAAGAGTACAATTTATGTTAATACTAAAATTTGCTTATTATAATAACTACAGTCTCAAAATAATACTTGATAGCACCAACTAGCGATTATTTTTTCAAATTTAAATAAAGATTACAAACGCTGAACATATTTTGTAACTACGCCTTGTAACTGAGATTTAATTTCAAGTTATCATATCTTTTTTTGACATTTAAAAATATAGTAATAACGTCTTAAACCAAACTATTATTAAACATACTCTTAAAACTTTTGACAACAAAAATCTAACTTTGTTTCGAATCTTTACAGCTAATTTTTCATTAAAATAAAGTTAGCAAGTTTTCAAACTTCAATTAATCAATAAACTATATATAAAAATCTACTAATAACAACTGTATATCATGAGTTTAAGCTTTCATAACAGCATAAAATTAATTAGGACTTTTTGAAACAAAAAATTATACCTTAATTATAAATTAAAATGTTTTATTGTTAACTAAAATACAAGACATACTTAATATATACAATTTAAAACTTTCATTTTAAAATATATTTCATTTAACTAATTCACCTTCCTAATTTTAATAAATAAAAAAAATTCGAAAATATTTGTTTATTACCTAATATCAATAAATTTAATACAATTTTAATTTATAAAACTCAGCTTCTCAGACAGAAATTAAGTATAACAAAATAATAGAAATTATAGAAAAAAAATTGAACTAAAATTGCTTTAATTTTTATTAAAAACATATTACATTGAAACTTAAAATATAAAATACCATAAAGAACTATGTTCAAATAAATAATACTTTTATTATAAAAAGTTTACTTAACTATTTATGAACTACTTATTTACAAACATACACTTTTTGTAATAGTACATTAAAAAGAAATATTGTAAACCTCAAAGTTTTACCTGATCTTTATTTCACTTCAAAATATACTTTAAAATCCTATACATATAAATGTCAACCTCTTTAGCTTAAAAAACTATGACTAAAAAAAGCATAGTTTGCATAAAGTTTTATGTTTATGTAGTTGAAATCATTAAAAATATACAAGCACTAATTTAGGGTACTTCAACTTTTCAGTTTATGTTGAGTTACGAAGCTTTTTGATGCATCCCATTAACAATTAAGACAAAATAGCCACTTCAGTAATAATTTTGATTTTGGCTGTTCAAGTACTTTTTTCAAATGTTTTTATTGTTAATAAGTGGATGAGGAAACATCAAAAGGAAACTACTCCATATCACTGTAATGATGTTTCCTATTTTAAGCAAGCAAACTAAGCTGGTTTTGGAAATAAAAAGTACATGCCTTTTAAAAACTAGACAAGTCTAATGAAAGCTGAATACTTTTCTCATGATGTTGAAATCAAACACTGTAGTTACTCGAATACTATATATAACAGTGCACTTACTATTTCAAATTAAATGCTGATAACTATCATAAATAATGATATTAAATTTAAAAAGTGGATTTTCTTTTCTTTATTTATTAACCACAAGAAACTTTAGATACTTAGGAATTTAAAACATAAGAAACGTACAAAGAAAATTGTCTAATATTTCAAACTATGAGCTAAATAGATTTTAACAACACATACAAACTAGTAATGATTTATTCGAATATCTTCCAGATATTTATAAATGTTTTTTAATAAATTTAAATTGATATGAAATTTCTACTTTACAAATGTAGTGCTAACGAAGTATATTTAAAAACTTTTGATTTACCTAAAACATAAAAGTAGTGTAAAATACAACATAAGAAGAAGAAAAAAACTAACATGAGTATTCAATCTTGTTTTTGTTTCGTCCAGAAAATAAAACAATCAGTTTTTCTTGCAAAATTAAAACAGGTTTGAAAAAACCTATATAAACTTTCTTATAACAACTATGTATAATTTTAAAATAAACAACTCCATATAAAAATATTTATAAATTTACTAATTTTATGTGTTTTTAACAAATTAATTACTTTTTTAATGTTTGCTTCGTGTACAGTTTAAAACTTTTCAATAACTATCATTAACCAAGTATTATACTTTTGAAAGCGGTTGAAAAAACATTTTAATATCAAGACTTTCTTTTCTTCTAAATTTTCTAATACATAATTGAGCAATAGTAGAGGACACTAATAACATATGTTTAAAAACTTTAAATAAAGATATTAGCTTTTTTTAAAAACTCAACTGTTAAATAAAAAGTTATCTCCATCTTTTTTCACCTATTGCTTACCAAATAAATAAAGCTTGATTTAAATTAGCATAATAACTACTTCATAAATCATATGATAAATACCATAGTTAATATCTTACAAAAGTCTTTTAATTGTAAGTACTATTTTAATTTCCTCATTAAATTTCAAAAATTATTATTTTAATAATATAAACAACTTAGTACTAAGTATATATTATAAATACTTAGAACAAAACTATTTAATGTTCAAAACTAATTAACTTGTCTCTTTTTTTATAATTAATTGAATTTTATAGATATTACAATACAACTCACTTTAAGAAAATAATGTTAATTATTTAGACATTGTCTAATATTTTATTTGTTATAAATACTATCTTTATAGAATAATATAAGTTAAACCTTTAAATGTTAAAATTTTGTAGTTCAAAAATATAAAAATTATAAACTATTGAATAAAAAGCTACAATAAATTGTTTACCAACTTTTGACCTAACTTTCTTTTTTAATACATATTTGCTTGCACCACATAAGTATTTTCAATAAAAACAAAGTTTAATAGTTTTATTGTAAAACTTTTTTAACTCTGTTAAAAAAAGGTCTCATTTGATATCTATAAAATTTTTGCTAATACTTCAGTTAACTGTTTTTATTACAGACTTCAAATTCTTAAGTGATCATTTTTTTGTTAAAATCTTTTTATTTTTCTAATTGAAAACAAAACTCCTGAACAATTTTTTTTAGCTCAAGGAGGAGCTAAATTTAAAAAAATATATCAATGCTATAAGTATGTTTAATTTAAATAACTTATCAAATATCAGTTTGATTGAGATGATTTACATCCTGTGTAAAACTTATTTTAATAACTATAATTAGGAATACAATAACAAAAGTTAAAATCATTAAGAAACTATTTGCAAAACATTTATCGTAAATGAGCTTGTGAAAAAAATGATGAATTTTTTTTAAGTGAAAATGTTTTTACAGCATTTACTGTATGATTTCAACAATGTGAGCTGTAATACAAGGTACATTTCAGGTGCTTTGTGACATTTAAAATGTATCTTGGTAAGTCACTTTTAGGCTAGCTTGTAGGCAATAATGCACCATGTACTAGATCAGCTACCAGATTAAGTTTTCTGAACTCTAACAATTAAAAAAAACAAGTTGGAAGACTTTGAAATATTAAAGAGAATGAAATCTTGCAACAGTTTAAAATGCTTTATATTAGTCATTACTTTGGAAACTTATCAACCAAACAAAATCTTTAAAAATTGTCTTTTTTTGGTGATGATTAAAAATAATTTTTCTATGTTTTCTTTATTTAATTTTACTGACTATATTTTATAAAATCTTATAACAAACTGTTTATTATCAAACAAAGACTAAACTGTAAACTCCTTTAAATGATTGTTTTAAAACTATTGGAGAAGATAAATCTTAAATAGAATGGTATTGTTTTTTATTTTATTTTTACTTCTTTACTTCTACTTTTATTTCTTTAAACAAAAAAAACTTTGGAACTTCCTAAATTTTATTGTCCATATCCTAAAAATAACCTCATTTTCAAACAACTGTAAAAACAATTTATTGCTAAAATAAAACTATTAAAAATGAGACTAAATGATGTAAAACAAGTTAATTGGCCACTTTTATGCCTTAAAAAAATAGAATAAAAAGTTCAAATTACATTAGCTCGAAATGGAAGCTAAGAACTGGAGCTAGGAAGCTGATTTTTTTGTGATCTTTTTTATATGATTTGCCAAGTGAAAAAATTGAACTGATCTCTACAAACTAATAATTTTTAAGGGGCTATAACTTAGTAATAAATAAGTTAATTAATAATAAAAATATATGGCAAAAAATTATTAATTTATGAACTAAAACTATTTTTTACACAATAAAAAGTTAACTTTCTTAGAGATAATATATGTATTCTTTCAGTTTTTAAAAAAATTCTTACTACAGATTTTTTAATTACTGCAAGTACATTTACTGAACATTTGAGGTAACTATCTCAAAAAGAGTAGATGTAATTTTCACTATTTACTGTTTTAGTTTTTCTTCCCATATGGTGACTATTGTACTCTGACTTTAATTGGCTACATCCCAAAAATTAATTTGTATATTAAAAAGCTGTAAAAAGCAACTTATAACTTAATTAAAACTATACAAATAAAGATTAAGTTGTAAAAAAAGTTATTCACCCCATATGGCCTTAAACAAGTCCTTTGCATAGTGAAGATATGTTTTTAAATAATTTGAACTGAAAAATGGTGTCTTAGTTTGATATTAATACATTTAATACTTATCAGTTGGAGAAAAATCTAAAAAAATTATGCTTATTGTTGTTTAACTTAAAATTACTTAATCATATTTAAATTTTATTTTCATATGAAACTTAAAAGACTACAACTTTTTAAGATAATTAACAAGTAGCTAATATAAATAAATATAGTTGTAAATTAAAATAAAACTCAAAATACCATCATTATAGGTAGCTCAAATGCAAGAAAAAGAAAAAAAAATTACAATATGACTCAGTGTTAAAGTTAGAAGTCAAACAAGATAGCTGTTTATTAGAGCTAATTTTTCTAATATTTTGAATGCATGATGACATGAGCAATCTTTTATATTTTTCAAATTCTTAAGTTGTTTTATAATAAGCATGAACTAGCCAAAGATTTTGTTTAGAGACAGTTTTAGATAATAAACAGTTTTGAAGTTTGTTTTTAATTGCATAGATAACTAACTATCTTTTTATTTAAAAACTAAGCTACTTAATACTTGATACACTTTCAAAATACCATAGTTATGCAATTCTAATCTTGATATATTTTTCAAAGAGGTAAGTAACTATTTGTTTTTTGTTTAATAAAAAATTAAGCTAATTGTTTATATAAAATTTTCAAGAGTAAGCTTATGTTGTATAGAACAAAGTTTTGCTAAAAAATGGTTCAATAATTTTTAGAACATTATATTGAGAGGCTTTTTTAGGTAATAAATTACAATTTTTCTTAACATCTGAAAGTAAGCTTTTTTGATAGAGTAATACAAACCTTACATTAAAAAATGTCAAAAGATTCTTTAAAAGATTAATAATATTATAGACTTTTTAAGCAGCTCTAAATTTAGTTAATTTTATATGGAAACTCAGCACAACAATTTATCATTTTTAGGGCATTTGTGGTCCAACATTTTTTTTTTCAAAAAATAACATTAGCTCGTATTTGAAAGCTAGGAGTATATATATTATAAAATAAAAAAAATAAGACATTTGAGATATAAGTTTTGCAAAAGAAATCCCATCCAATGTATGCAAGGTTGCCAAAAGTTTTTTGTAAATTTCTTGCAGGTTATCTTAATCTATTCCAGGTTTTTAAAAAACAAGTTTTTTGGTCATTTTTCGATATAAAATTAAACTGTTTTAATTTGTATAAAAACATTAAATAAATATTGTAAAGCTTTTTTGAATTTTAATTCTTATTAAAATTCTTAGTAAAATAAAAATAGATGATACAATTTATCTTTTCTTTATGATATATTTTTTGTATCTAATCAAAATTTCATTATATTAATGTAAAAATAGTTTAAAGTAACTATGCAATTTACTTGAATTTTTTTTGATATTACAAACAACTTGTAGGAAACCGAATTACAAAAAAAATAGTAAAAAAAAAGTAATGACTAAAACAGTAAAACTTTTTATCAAAAATAAAACATTTTTTTACAAAAATTAATTAATCTGTTTCCTAAAATTAGTTTAAAAATTTTTAAGATCACTCTGAGAAAACTTAAAAAAAATTGCTCAAAAACTAAACAAGGGGATAGATTTTTAGTTTGCGCCCCTTATAAAGATCCTATCGAGTCCTCTAACTTTGATCGCTTATATGTCAAAAGATATTTTTAATTTTAAAAGCGGTAAAAAGTAACTGGCAGCTTTAACTAATTGTGTAAAAAACAACACTAATAAAAAAAAAGTTTTACCCCATGCATATTATACAAATTAAGTCATTTTAAACAGTGTTTCTTAATCATTTATACACTCAATTGAATCATGTACATCGCATAGTGCACTGTCGTACACATTAGAAAAACTATAGTTCAAAAGGTATTTTAGTCAATAAGTTAGTGATAATTAATTAATATTTTTTAACCAATCTACATGTTTATAATTTGAAATAAAATCAGATTACAAGCTATAAAAGAATTAAAAAATATTCTAACCTTCATGTTGTTACTAGATTCAAAGAGTTTGAAATTGCAAACACTTTGAACATTTCATTAACTAAGCAAACATACAAAGTTAAACAATTATGTCCTATATTACAATCTAATCCTATGAGTCATTTCTCAATAAATCATCTGTAGCAATATGCTTGGCAAATTTGTAATACAATTTTATAGTTGCATTGTCATTTTATTCAATTTTTTTATCAACAGCATCTGTGTAACTTATTTTGTTTAATTTCATTCAAACTAAAAAAGTATAGAACAAATAAGTATTTTTTTAGTAAATAGAAAACAAATTATTCTCATAAAAACAGTAAATAAAAAATTTGACAATTAATTTGACTTTGAAACTTAAATTAACTTAATAGAATTTATTGTTTAAAAAATCTAATTACAAAGAACAACTACTTTAATTTGTTCCTTAATAAATTGTATTACAAAAAAAATTATTAACAAGTTGCAAGGAGTTTTAAATAATTCTAGCATAGTTTATAGAAGTTTTTTAACAAATCTAGCAAACTGTAATCACAATAACTGAAGATAATTATAATTGTATTTCATAACATGGTTGCCACTCTATGAGGTAAAAAACAGCCTTAGTGACCAAAATCTAGCCTAAGCTACATCAGGCTAGCTAAAATTAGCCTCAGCTTATAAGAAATTTGAAAAAAAAATATTGAGGGCTAAAAACTGCAAAACTTTACTATCTATCAAGTTTATATACCCCAGTATACCAAAATAATAACAAAAAAACTTGTGAGAAAAAAAGTATTTAAAGTCATAAAAGCTGGGTAGAAGTCAAATATACATAGAGGGAAATTTTTGCACAAAGACACTTTTTCAAAGCTTCAATTTTGCACAGATAGTTACTTTTTAACAATTTAAATTTTTAGAATTTTTTTTTTTTATTAAATTCATTTTTTTATTTTGAGTATCACCAGGGTTCGTGCGCAAAATATTTTTAATTTAGCCTGATCTTGACCAATTTAGCCTGATACTATTTCAAAGTAAGAAAATCCCCTTTATAATTATTAGTAACTTATCAAAATAAAAATATTCACAAACACTTCTTTTATTGAAAATAAAAACTTAACTAAGTTATTTCTCAACATCTATCAATCGCTTGAATATTTTCAAGCGGTCATTGTAATTTATGTTTCAATAAATTGTTATCTCTATCAAACTTTGGGGCTTGGTTGCATCTACCATACATCACACATATAAAAACTTTCAACACCTGTTTAACTTAGGTATTAAAAGATTGATAAATATTAATTAATTAAATTTTTTTTTAATCAATTGATATTTATCCAAAATCAAATACAATTCCTTAACAATTGATGTTCTACTAGATTCAAATGCTGGATCCAGACAGATCTGGCCATGGTATACCAAGAGTTTTTGACCAAAAACTTAATTTTATTCCAACTAATTAAAACTGAATCTGTCAAAGCTGATTTAGTAGCTGAGCTTTCCTTGACCTGGAGTTTAAAGATAAATTAAGGTATCAAAACTAGATTAAACTTTTTTTTACAAATCAAGACCCAGCTGGAACTATATTACCACATTAAAAGTACCTTAAAGTACATCATCATTCTATCAAGTAACATAATGCTGTAAAATCATAGATGATGTTCTAAATAAATTAAAAGTTTTTTACAAGAATCTAAAAAATACTTTAAAAATAGATATTGCACTCAGTCTGTTTCAATGTTTACAAAGCTTTTAAGAGCAAATCAGTTTGCACTTACCCTCAATAATTGGTTCTGCGCTTAAATGAATCAAGCAAGATAAAAAAAAATTCAGTTACTGGCTCATCAGTACATGATTTTGTCTAAAATTGAGTTTTTTATTGCAAAAAAGAGAAAGTCCCAATCAATTTAATAGGCTTGGGTTTTTTTTTTTGTTATTCCTTTTTGTGTTTTTAGTAATGACACACATTACGCATTTGTTTTAATTCAGATGTTTTTAAGCATTTGAAATGACATAAACTGAAACTCTTAAATTTTAAAGCAAAAAAAGTGAAAAAACTGATGCTTTAGAATTTTTTTCAAAAAAAACTTATTTAGCTTCATTTGGCCTAACCTCAGTTTACCCTTGTAGTAACTTTTTTTTCTTCTTTTAGATTTTTTACCAATATATATATTTTTTTTTAATTATAACTTTTATCTTTTATTCTATTTATACTATCACTGTTTCCCCTAACCCTTATCCTCAGTTGGTAACTTTATTAATGTTTATTTGGATTACTTATTTTATTTATTTTTTATTTTTATTAGTTATTTTTTCTTTTATTATCATTGATACCTTACCTGCGGTCAGTAGCTTGTTTTTCTTCTCTTTTGTACTTTTCTTAAATAATCTAATTTTTTATTCTCATGCAACAATGACCCTTTGTGCAAAAGTGATCCTCTGTAAAAAAGTGTTTTTGTGCATATTTTACCTGTTCCCATTAAAACTAGCCTGATATTTAGGAAAAATATCAAACTTAACCTGATTTTTCCAAAATAAAAATCAAGTAATCCTAAGTTTTTGTAAAAAGTTCTAGTTAGCCGTAATCAGCAGGAGTTTTTTATATTTAAAACTAGTCTAAATTTATGGCAACCCTTATAAACAATTATCTAATAATAAACCTGAGCAGAGAAACTTTTTATACTTTTATCAACATTTAAAAGTTATTTTGAACCAGAAAAATTCAATTCAACTTGTCAAGATCAGTTTATTTTTGACTTATATTTGTGAAAAAGGCTGCAACAAAATGGAAAGTAAACCTAAAGGTCGGTCAGATTTGCATATTTGCTGAGTTAGCAAATATTTTTAAGCTTTTATTAACTTTCATTTTATTTATACTCTTATTCCTAATCCACCTTACTATAATATATTACAAATTAAGAAAAAAATCAGCACTTAAAATTAAAATAACAAAATAAATATATATTATTTTTACTGACTCAGCAAATATGAGTTACCATTATGGTCATGACTGGCCTATAAGTTATAAAGCCTAACATTATTAACTAAATCAAATTATCAAATCTTACATCATTCAATAAAAATACAACGTTTAGTTGTATTTTTTATTACAATAGCAAGTTGTAAACTACTAACATATAAAAATATATATCCTTTCTATTTAACTTTATCTTTCATTTATCCCATCCTTCTTAGTTTCTTTTAATTACTTAATATATGTATACTTTTTATTTCAATATGTCTCCTTTGTTGGTTAACTACAGCGGTGTTGTAGATTTTTAGAAAACAACTTTGCAAGTGTTTTGAATTTTTCTTAAAAGTTTTGTAAAATTCTTCTTTTAAAAGTTAAAAAAAAAGTTGTACTCATTTAGTATTAAACTACATTTAAAGCAAAATATACCTTATAGTATAATATTATTGAAAAGATACTGCAATGCTACTTTATTTGTGTATTATAATAAATAAAATCTTAAGGCTATTAAAAAATTATTGTAATTGATAGATTTTTGTGCATCTAATCTAAACTTAACTTTTTTAGATGTAAAAGTTGCTTAAAAGTCCAGGTTTTTCAAGTTTTTTTGGAACCCTTGGTTATTATTATTTGCATACAAACAAATGGCTATCTTTTTTTACCAAATACTTTGAGCAACTTTTGCAAGCTACAAGTTTTTAATCAAAGCAAGCTACATAAAAACTTTCAAACAAAAACATCGATTTTTAAAAGTGAAGGAAGGCTATATTTAAAATATTTTAAAAACACAATTAGTAAAAATGACAGATTGTAAATTTAACCCATTAAGGGCATAGGAGGGATAAACACCCTTTTTAGGTTTTTGATCTTATTTTATATAGTTTTTACTAAGCTACAAAATGCTTTTTACAGATTTTAAAAAATCAAAATAATTTTTGAGATATAGCCTGTAAAAGTCGGAGGCAACAAAAGCAGGGTTTGTGCTCAAATTTTTATTTATTTAGCCTGACTGAGACCAATTTAGCACTTTTTCAAAGTAAGGAAAATCCCCTTTAGAAGTAATTTTAGGTATTAGGGATAAAACAATGTGCATTGTTGTGTTTTATTAAAATTTAAAATGAAACGCTTAACAAGTATTAAAATAAGTAAAAAACGTTTATTATAGTACTTTGACTAATACTTAAAATTGATACACAATTATAAATCCTAAACTCTAAATAAATAAAGTGATAGTTGATATCATATCAGATTTAAAAAGCTTACACTTAAATAAAAAAAAATCTTTAATATTTTGTTCTTGTATAGAAAAATGAATTGTACCTAAAATTTGTACTCCCACAAAACTTAGTACTATCATATCTTAAAGCTAAGTTTTAGTATTGTGAATATCTCTAATAACTTAAAACAAACAGTAAAATATATGAATAAACTGCTAAGAGTTTTAATCTAAAAAGTATTTGGTATAAAGCCTTTAAATTGGAAATTAAAACAGTTCAACCAACTAAGCTCTGAAAAACATAGCTGATGTAAACGAATTCAAACAAACAGATAAGTTGTTTAACTAAACTGTAATGTTTAAACTGTATTTTTTTATGAATTTTCATAATTAGACGTATATAATTTACGCAAAAGAAAACAATGAAGATTTTTAATTTTTTCTAGAGATCCAACAAAAGGTTTTAAGCATTTATTTTTACAAATACAGACTGATTTTGTCTTTAATGATTAAATCTTTATCTAGAAATAAATTCACATCTCAATCTGATCTTAAATGGATTTCTTTTTTTTTTATCAAAAATTTTCAAGCATTTCAACTGAGAATAAACTGAGAAAACTCCCCAGAAAACGTTTTTCGTTGCAAGGGGTAGAGTTTGAGACTGATGTTTTTTTTCTATAAAAAAAAAAAAATAAATAAATAAAAACTGAGATTCTCAAATTTTTAATTAAAAAAACTGATTTAGCCTGACTTAGACTGATTTGGCCTGACGCGCACGAACCCTGAAAAAGTTTTTTGCACACAACCATTTATCAAGAGTAACTAATTCTTTATTGATGACTATTCAAGTGATTAGGATTGGTATGATGGTAGCTTAGCTAGGCATCATCAGCAACTTAATAGTTTCATATTAATCTCTGTAGAGTTAAAAATTTCCTTAATATATACAAAAAACAACAATTGTCCCAAACAAGAATCCTGCAGCATAGTTGCAATAATTGAGAGCTTTTATGTGAACAAGCATGTTTTTATATTTTTAAAACATCAGACTTACTCTTCCTTCTATGACAATAAACGTTTTTTGAAGGTCAAGCAAGCAATTTGTCATCACCTGTAATTCATTCTACCTGGCCCTTCCAAATTATACTGATGTAATTTACATAAGCCCAAACAAAAAAGCTCTGATTTGTAGTAACTATGCCCTGCAGTAACCCTTTTTTCACAATTTCACACTCAGACGCAACTTGTGTATATTACAGCTAACTTTTTTTTTTTCAATTAACTTTTAAATAATTTTAACATTGTACCTTTTATATTATCTTCTTTAAATTTTAATAAGTCAGTAAATTTAAATCTGGTACTATATAAAATGACCAATATGTTTTAATATTTGGCATTTCATTATAGTATTAACAATTTAAACATGATTTGACTACAACATCACTTTTAATTTATTGTTGTTTCTTTATATTCTTAATACCTGAAAAAAGCTTGTTTAACTAATAGTTTATAAATAAGTCCCTTAAGTGAGGTAATTAAAAGATTAGAGAATTAAATTTTGCAATAAAACCTAAACATTGCTGTTTTGAGAATAAAATATATGTTTATAATTTGCTCAAAAATGTTTATTATTTTGTTTTAGTTTATTTCATAATACAAACATAAAAAATAATTTGGCAAGTTTTGTATTCAAAAAAAATAATTACAAAACTTTTCCAAATTTTTTACTACGTATAACTTTTTAGTGTACAGTAATTATATGCCGAGTTAAACTGTTCAACTTAAACACTTTACTAACTACATATTTTGTTTTTAATACAATCTAAAAATAAAGGTTCTTTTTTATATATTATTAAGTAGAACTTACTTTAGTAAAAATTAGTCTTCTCTTAGGTAGTATAAATATTTTTTTTTACTTAAAAAACTTTCTTAAAAATCACTTCCTCAACAACCCTGTTTGTGCTGAGAACTACCTGGATAGTAGGTTCAAAAGTTAATCCAGAGCAAAAAAACACCTACCATCTCTCAGTTCTAAAATCTTTGTTTATTTGCAAAAAAATTGCAAACAAAGAGTTTTTTTTTATAATTTAAAAATTTATAAATAGCATGTTTTTAGTATTATTGTTGTTGCTTTTTGTCGTATTTTGTAATGTGCTTTTTTTTAAATTTAGTTTCAGGTAAAATTTCTACTATCTTAAAAGTTTAGTTTTAGTGATTTTGTCTTATAAACTACTTTAAATCAGCTAAGTGTAACTCAATTCTAATTTAAACCTTTTAAACAGACTTTTATTTATACTTTATGACGTAACTATTATTTACCAGAAATTTCAAAATTACTCTTTATAACTAAATTTACACCATATTGTTATCAGTTTTTAGCAAGATTATTCTGAGGATGCGCTAAATGAAATTAATTAATAAACCTTTTTTTTTTAATGAGTAAATTATATTTAAATTTTTCAGTAACAAGCATCAATGCATGTTAAACAATGTAAATATAACTTCATTCTGGTAAACCACATTAAAACCGTTGCCGCTTTAGCAATTATGCGACTACTTAAAAATATAATTACTACTCTTATTAGCTAAATTCTAAACTTATAACTTCTCAATAGTTGCTTTGAAAACTCACCGGTTATGCGCAAAATCAGTTTTTATGTGTATAAAAAGAATTATAAGTCAACTAAAAAAATTTTAATTACTACAATTGAACCAATGACATCGTTAAAATATTACTGTATTTGTTTTTTTTTTATTACTATAATTTACCAACACACTTTCCCTAATCCTACGCAGTAAAAGCATAAAAGTTATAGCTAATTTTTTTGAGTGTTTTGTTTTTGTAACATATTTTTGATTTACTCTAGTATAAAGAAGTAGCTGTAATTAAGATACGTTTTTGCTTTTTTAAAAGAATTTTTAATGGCGAGGCGTAAATAACTTTCTCAAAAAATTTAAAGAATTCGAGTATTGCGCGATTCTTACAGTTGTAATTGTAAACACTACTACTTTCTAAACTATAGTCTAAAGTGTCGTAGTCTTGACTCTTGAGTCTTAACTTAACGAGTTAAAGTAAAAAATAAAAAGTTCTAAAACAACTTGATTTAATAAAAAAGTATTTATAACGGCACTAGTTCGAAAAAATTTTGAAGGAAATACCATAACCAATTAAAAAACAATGCATTTTTTAATTATGGGCTCCGCTGAAGTTTTAAATTTTTTTTCATAGAAAACTTTAAGTCAAAAAGCAAAATATTTGTTAAGCTATAAAAAATAAGAAATGAGTCCTATTGAAATTCTAGTTTCGTCAATATTTGCTGAGTCAGCATAAAAAAATCATCAAAATTTTGTATTTTAAACAGTTTTGTTTAATATGTTTTGGTAAGGTAGGTTAGGGTTAAGGTTATAAAAAAATAATTTGGGTAAGGAGGGTTAGGATTTTAAGTACAAACTTTATAAAAAGTAAAAAAAATATTAAAAAAAGCTGCCTCAGGAATTAGGGGAATTACGTTTCACTTAAAATCGGACCCTTTTTAACTCATGAAATAAAAAATTATAAAAAAAACCCAATGTTTTCTAAGAGGCCCCACTCAAAAAACCATACCCCAATCTAACGATTTTTTTTTAAATTAAAGATAAAGGACCATTTCTCTAGAAAAAAAAATTAATTAGCTATTAAGATAAGGGAAATAATCAGATCCAAAGTTTGGACATTTCTTGAAAATTTCTTCAAGCTAACTTCACACTCGTAAGGATTTTTTGATTACTATAACTTTAAGTTTTAAGAGCAGCAGTTATTCAGCAAATTTTGAACTTTTCACAAGAGCTTTTTAGTTTTATACAATCTTTTTCTATACAAGGGATAAAAAGTATTTTTTTTCTTATGTGTTATTAATGATATTAATTTTAGCTTTTACAATTATTGTCATTTAAATTTTAATCAAACAATTTATTATGTTATAAGTAACCTTAAGTTCTATTTTTTACTTTACTGCGAAAAATTAATATATAATAAATAATGTCCTGGACAAGACGCTAAAGGGTAACCAAGTGGTGTGCGACTCAATAACCATAAGATTTTTTGTGCACCAGGTTCTATAACCAAATATTTTAAGCGCTTAAAATATATTTATTTACTTGCAAAACTAGTTTAAAAAGGCTTAAATCTAAAATTTATTTGTAACAAAATAGTTTTTTCGATAAAAATGAAATGACACTAATAGTAGCAGTTAAGTTAATTAGAAGTCAACAATAACAAAAAAATATCACAGAAGAAATATAGTATTGGCTTAAAAGTTCCCGTGAAAAGTCCAAATTTTTTTGAACTACTTATAGCAACCGATTATTTTGATGTTATCGTTTTTACTATTATTTGGTTTTTAGAACGTGTCTTAACAGTTAAAAATCATTGAAAAAGTATTAAAATTAAAAAAAGAATTATACCGGGCTATATTGTATATGTTCCGTTAAAAAAGTATTTTTTGTTAAAATCTTCTTATTAAAATGTGACCTAACGGCTATAATTTTCTTTTTACTAACTGTCAATATTTTGCACAATTTGGCCTTAATTGGTTTTTTTTATGAATTTTATGAATTATGAACTTAAACTTATAAAATAAAAAAAATCATAAAAATCTCTCTTAAGGCCAAATTGTGCAAAATATTGACAGTTAGTAAAAAAAAATTATAGCCTTTAAGTCACATTTTAATAAGGAAATTAAAAAAAAGTATTATTTGTGGCTGTAAAGTTCAATCTATATTTACAAAGCTGTTTATTTTTTTAGTAAAACTGTATTTTTTTATCTTAAGCTTAACAATATTATTTTGCAATGTGTTATTATTTTTTAACTTAATTGAAAGCCTTGCATTAAAATGGTAAATTTGTCCCTGAATCAGTATAAATAAAATATTTTTAAGTTTTGAATCAAGCTTTTTTTGGCAATGCTAGTTTTTTCTAAATAGTTAGCGTGACTTTACTTAAAACTTAATTAAAAAATATTATAGGGCTGCTTTGTTTTATTGCATTTATTAACTGTATTAAAATAAAATACCTAAAAAAAACTTTTTTTAAAGTGTGAAAAATTTAATTTTTGTTTATTTTTGCTGCTTAAGATAACTATTTATAGTTTTATAACAAGCATTACTCTTTATATCATTTTCAGGTTTTGATAATTGTTTCAAAAACTGTAAAATACTTTCCAATTTAGTTTTATTGCCAGATTCTTTTTAATTTTTTTTGACTATGTAATAAGGTAATTATTTGTTGTAATTAAATGTATTTTATTAACTTTGATTTTCTTTAAAATGTATTTGATATTTAACTTAGTAGACGTGTTGAAATTTAATTTGAAATTGTTTAACTTTTTTTATTTTACTGTTGTAACTTTAATTATTTATTAATTTACTGCAAATTATTTTTAAGTTTTATTTTAGTTAAAAAACTTATAATTAATATCTTGAAAAAACGTAGTCCATCAAAATTTCTCTTTTTGAGAGTTTAGAGTTTTCCGTTTTAGTTTTAAAATTTAAAAATGTTGTTTTAATTCTAAATGTAAGTTCTAGGTTTTCATAGTAGTCCAAAGTATAATTATTAAGCAGGTTTATACAAATTACAAAGTAAACCCAGTGTTAAAAACTGTCCATGCATAAATTCATAAGTGTATTTAAATTAATATTTTCAAAATACTTTTGAAACATGTTCCAAAAATATAATAGAAACTAATGAGTAAAGCTAACGTTTTCTAGTTATAAAAGTGTGACAAATTATCTCTTTCTTTATCTAGTTTTGTTTAGCTTTGTAGTATTAAATCTTTTAACTTATTTGAACTTTTTTATAGTTCATTTACTGAACGTCATAAAGCTTTTTTCATAATGATTATATTGAAAATATGTATCATAAAAAACTGTTCAGATAATAAAAATTGTCCTAAATAATTGCAAACAAATTTTACTTGTTGTTTTTAAGATACCTCTATTGTAAATACAATTTAATTATCTTGTTGAATAATTAATTTGCCCCTGCTCGAGTTTAACTTGTCACTTCCTGTCTTATTGTTCTCGCTATGTAGGGAGTTTTCAACAACTAAGATCATAGTTTTTAATTCCAATGGTGCTGAAGTTCAATCACCTTTAGCATTAAGGTATTCAAAAAAAAATGTATTTTCAAAATTTGTGCAACTTTAAGCTGCAGCTGACACGGTTAGAGCTTGCAATTCCGTTTTATTAAACATTTGAAGATCTAATTTGATAATTTGAAAAATAAACAATTTGACCAAATAATAATAAAAAAAATACTTAAAATATTCGCAAATATTCATTTTTTACTTTTTTTTTTTGACTAGGTTGAACAACAGCTCCAGGGTTCAAATAAACGCAAAGCGCCTGGTAAAAGTTAAAAAAAAACAACTTTTCAATTAAATACGAAATGTTACTTTTAACAAATTTAAAGTATGAATCAGTAAAAAATTGTCGAACTGTATGAATCAGTAAAAAGTTGTCGAACTAAAGCAGGGGCCTCAAAGCTGCTGCCTAAAAAGCAAAAACCCGCGACCCGAAGTGTGATTTTCAGCTAAAAACATACTTTACACAAAAAATATGTGGAAAAAATTTACAATTAGGCTCTTAATTCAAAAATTATTAAATACAAATGTTTTGTAAGTGCTTATTTTATCACATATATGGTTTAGAATAATGTTTTAATTGATTACTACAACTATTTTATATCATTGCGGCCTGCAGAATACATTTTTCTATATAGTGCTGACAAAGAGCATTTTTTTTCTGTAAATATTGACCTGCGACTTATTAAAGGCTGCTGACCCCTTTCCTTAAGCAATAAAGATATTGTTTTGTTATCCAGTTGTAGTCTGTTAGTTAAAGACATCAAGTACTAGATAAAAATATACTAATCAATTAAGAGTATATTATATACAATAATAAAGCTTAGCTGCATTCGTTTTTTGTTAAAAATAAGTAAGTTTATAGAAAATAGTTTGGAATTATACTTTTTGACAAAGTGTTTGTTTTCATATTTTGTATGTTTTCATACATAACAATATAATGTTTAAGCCTTGGCAGAGTAACCATTTCTTTAAAGTTTTTTAACCAAGTTTAGACTTTTTATGAAGCGGACTTGTTGTATATGCAGATTTTTAAGGTTCACGTTAAATAAAGATTTATCGACTAGAATGTTAAAAGTTTATAACTAAATAAATTTATGTTAGTGATTAACACTTCAATTTAATAAAAATAGTTATTTAATAAAATTCTAGATGAGATAAAAATCCGAAATTTAATTTAAATTTTTGAATACCATCTAATAAAAACTCAGTTAAAGTTTACACATACAGTTCATATGATTAAAATTTTTTAGGATTTGTACTTACTTTTTATTTGAAATCGAATTTGTTTAATTTTCAGCTTTAATTGTAAAATAAATAAACATTTTCTAATTATGAATAACTTTGTAAATTTTTGCAAAAAAAAAATTCAAAACGATGTTGAAAAGAATAATTTAAAGTTTTTAAATAAACTCTCTAAAGAAAGTAAGTCTGTTTAATGTTTTTTATTTCTTTAAACTTTTGAAATACATAGAATACATACTTTTTAATTACTGATAGAAAATTTAAATAATAAAACAAACTACTTAATTTAAAACATAAAAAAGTTTTTGCAGACTATTAAAATTTTTATTCCTAATTTTTCAAGGATTTTTGAGATTGTACTTGTTTTAACTTTATCTCTGAGTACTATGTTTAGTTTATAAACAATTAACGCAACCTTTTTTAGTTGAATAAACTTTAGTAGCTTTTTTTTAATTGTAAAAAGTAACCTATGTTGATTTTAACTTTAAATTTTTTTAAGAAAATACGTACACTATTGTTATGACCACAAGTCTAACTGCAAAAATATTTTTTTTTAAAGGTTTCACAAGGAAACGATTTTTTTATCTTTAAAATAAAGTTGTTTTATTTTGTTAACATTTTTATCTGTAGGTAAAGCAAAGATTGAAGTAAATGAGTTTGTTCTTGATTTAAAACTAACCAAGCTCATGCTCGAACGAGACGCAAGTTTAAAAGTAATCGAGTATTTTCAACGAGAAATAACCGTTGAACGTTGCGCTGCTTTTTACAGTTTGGCCAAACTCTACGAGTTATCCAGCCTCGCCGAATCAGCCTTCAGCTACGTTGAACGTTGCTTTGCAATGGTGGTAGAAACTCAAAACTTTTTGCAGCTGGATCACAAAGCGCTCTTGAAAATTCTCGCGAGCTCCGGTTTGAGCGTTGATTCGGAAACTGAAGTGTACCACGCAGCAATCGCTTGGTTGAACCACCGGAGCAGCGAGGAACGGAGCAAACAAGCTGTGCAGCTGCTGATGAAAGTTCGCCTCCCCCTTCTGTCACCTTCCACCTTGGAGCACCTTTCACAGGAAGCTTCGCCGTTCACGGAAAACAAAGACTGCGTCAGCGTGCTGGAGAAAGTTTCAGGCGGGAAGCAAATTTTCTATACGAAAAAGCCAACGGGCAGGTATTGCTCGCAAAACGCCTTCGACCTTCTTCTTTGCGGCGGTTACGATTCGGAGTGTAAAAAGGTGTTGCCGAGCCTAAAACGAATCAGCGGAAGGAGTCTGCGGAACGCCAAAGATCTTCCTGCGATGGAAAACGCGCGGGAGTGTTCTAAAGCAGTTTACTTGAGGGGTAATGTTTACTTTTTCGGCGGCTGCCGAGACTTTGGGCAGCCCTTCCTGATGACAGTAGAAAAATACTGTCCTGCCACTGGCGCCTGGAAACAAGTTGCTGAGATGCTGGATGAACGTTATTGTTTTTGCGCGTGTTCGTACACCAGCAGAGTGTTTTTGTTCGGAGGCAGAACTGACGAAGAGTTCTCGATCAGCTCCAGCCTGGAGTTCGACGCTGAAAATTACGGTTGGAAGAAAATTGCGAGAATGGAAGGAGCAAGGAGCGAGGCGGCGTGTGCGGTGTTCGAAGGTGACATTTTGTTTGACTTTAACAAAATTTTAACATAATAATATGTCAGTGTTTTGTTTAAACATATTTTAAACATAATATTTAAAACATAAGTGTTTTTTGTCTTAGATAACAATATGCTAAAAATATCGTGTATTTCCACATTCATTTTCTTTTTTTTTTTTGGAACGTGCTAGTAGAATAACTAGTAGTCACGCCGTTCTTATTTATTTCTTTGCTTCATAAATACATTGAAGGGAGCGTCGTGGTTTGCGGCGGGGAGGTTCGCGGTGAAGTGCTGAAATCGGTGGAGCGTTACGACGCTTGCGCCGACCGGTGGACCCGGATGCCGAGCATGAACGCGGGCAAGTCGTACCACGGGCTGGCGGCGGTGAGGAGCAAGCTGTTTGCGGTTTCAAACAGCAGCTGCGAAGTTTTCGACGGGGAAAGGTTCGTTTCCTTAAAGTCGCCGTCGCTTTTACTGGGCAAGGTCGTGTCTATCGGAAACAAGGTGCTGCTGCTGGGTCAGTTCAGGCCGACGATTGCTTGCTATGACGTCACAAGAGAAGAGTGGTCCGCAGAAGCGAGCGAAAAGACGAAACACCTCGGTAGTTTTTCCTGCGTTAAAATCCCGTGCTTCTAATACACGCTTTATGTAACAAGATACTGAGCATTGTAGTTTTTTTATAATTTTTGTTTAAAACATACTCTCTTATAGTAAAAAAGCGGATACTGTTGTTTTTTTGTATTTCTAAAAACTTGATGAACTAACTTGTTGAAAATTTTTTTTTCGTGTTTGAATTAAAATAAAAAAATTCAAATATGCAATTATTTAAATTAAAATTAAAAGAGTTTTTATTTATGTTAATGTTTTTAGCAACATTTTTGAAAACCTTTACATCAGAATAATCTAAACCCTAAAATTTTCTTAAAACTTTTATTTTTAAATTTTTAATGTGTAACCTTATTTTAATCTAATATTTTCACCAGAAACAGATGTTTTTATTTATAAGTATAAATATTTTATTAAGTTCAATACAACTTAAAATAAATTAACTTTTTATTTCATAATGGTTTTAAAATAAAATTTTTCGGCACCTGACTTATTGAAAGATGCTAAATTTTGCATTTATAATATCAATTGTTTTGTAGCGATTATTTTTTTAAATAGTTCTGTAAAGTGTTTTTTAAATTATAAAATAATAGCCTACTTTTTTGTACATTCAAAGTTGAAGTATATTAAAACTTTTATTAACAAAGTAGATATTTGTTTTACAATACTTAATGTATTTTTTGATTTTTTTAAATCAATGAGACTAAATCACAATAGAAGTTACAAAAAATTATGAATTTAAGAAAAATTAAAAACTTTTAATAATATTAGTACTTAATTAGTTATTGAAATATAAGTTTTATTAGCAATTTATTTATCAACTATAACTTTATAAATTATTATTATCAATATTGCAATTTTTTTTTCCATATGATGGACCTAGGCATCATAATCTAGGCCACTTTTACAGAAAAACACATAACAAAATAAACCAAAAATAAAAACTACACAAAAAGTTAATTGTTTAAAACATGAATGAAAACAATATTTTTATAAAAGTTATAAATTTAAATATTAACATAAAAAGTTTTTTTTAATGACAAACTTATACTTAATTACGCTTTGATGTAGAACGATAAATAATGAAACTTTTAAACAATTGAACTAACAACAAAAATAAAAACCTAAAGCCCCTAGCTTATTAAAAAATAGACTGGCAAGATAAATAATTATTTAAAATATTGAAACAAGACTGGTCATTAATGATTAATAGAGGAAATTCGCTGGTTTAAAAATTGAACTATAGACTAAGTAAATTTTCAAAATTAAATCAACGGTTGATAAAAATTGCTTATCAATTTTACTAACAAACATTTTATTTAAATCAAACTTTAATCGAAATTCTTCAATTTTTTGCAAGAAACTTATTCATTTAGAAGTTTGTTCAGTATTTGAACAGACTGATAAAAAAAGAATTATGCCAAGCCTCATTATAGAAATGATGTGTGCATGTAAATTTTTTATGCTATTTTATCTTAGTAAGCAATTAGTTCTATAAGGTTCAAAAATTGATTGTATATTAATTGTAGTTACACCGTTAAGTAGTTTTAAAAAATAAGTAAAATGTAAAGAGGTCAAATTCAAGTTTTCTATATTCTAAAGATTTAATATTAAGTTTTGTTAGTCTATCAAGGTAATATGTATAAGAAATATGGCAGCGGTTGAGATTAATCCGGTATATTATTTTTGAACAGATTCTATAGGTCTTTTTTAAGTATGGAGACCAGATTAGTATGTTATATTCCTACTTAAGACGAATGTATATGAGAAACAACTTTTTAAGGATGTTTATATCCGTGGACTTAAGGCCCTTTAAAACTTAAAATAATTTAGGTAATACAGTTTGGTAAATGTGATTAATTTGGTGGTTCCATTTTATTATAAGCAACAAAACTCCGTGATCTTTATACACTTTAGTAGAAGATAAGTTTGTATTGTTTATTTTAAAGTCAAAAATAGAGATATTAGAGTTTTTGAATATTTAGAACTTGACACTTACTAGGGTTTAAGTTTAAGTTTCTTTCATTTAGCCAATTATCAATTTTATCTAAGAAATTCTGTAAAGTTGTGTTCGATTGGCTAAATATTTTTGTGTCACCTGCGAAGAGATTAATGTTGCTGCTAACATCAACTTCTGAAGCTATATCATTTATGTAAATAATAAATAGAAGTGGGTCAATAACCCCTCCTTGAGGGACTCCACTAGAAATAAGTAAAAATTCTTAAAACGTGTAGTTAGTCACTACTTTTTGAGTTCTATAGTTTAGAAAATTTTTGAACTATCAAACTAGAATGATTTAATTTTGTATTTCTATAATGTTTTAATAAGTTTAACATGGGAGACAGAATCAAAAGCTTTTTTGATGTCTGTATAGATTACTTTAGTAGACTTACTGCTTAAAAAATACACCAACCAAGAGTGAAAGCGATCTAATAATTGAAAACAGGATGTTTGGTTAGGGAGAAAACCAAATTGTTTTGGTGAAATAAGGTTATTTAAAAAAAGATGATTAAGTATTTTTAGAGAAATTATATGTTTAAAGATTCTGCAAAAGCTACTTGTCAAAGAAATTGGTCTATTATTTAAAGGGCTGTATTTGCTACCTTTTTTGTGTATTGGTATTACATATGTGATTTTCCATTGTTTTTAAACAGAGGATGTAGCTAAGGAGCGATTAAAGTTTAGTGATATTGGAAAAATTAAAGAATAAATAGTACGTTTAGTAAAAAACGAAGGAATATTATCTGTTGGTTTTGTTATTTTATCTTTTAAATTTATATCTATTGATAGATTTAACAATTTCATCATTGCTTATGAAAAAGTTTGCATTTTTAAACAGCCTTTACCAATAACTTCAAAATTTGTGTTTTTATCAACCTTAACAAATAAATTTTGAAAGACATTGATAGATTTAACTATTTCATCGTTGATTTTAGAAAAAATTTGCATTTCTAAACAGTCTTTATCAATAACTTCAAAATTTTTGTTTTCATCATCCTTAAAAAATACCTTTTAAAAAGCCCTAATAAAAAAAAGGTTTTATTAAGACCAGATCTACTGGTAAGTTTTTTTCGTCTTGCAAAACAGAAAAAGTAGGTGCTATCTTAAGCCTAAAGTTTACATAGCAGTAATTTTTTTTTGCATTTATGTTCTGGAGAAAACTTTCATGTTTCATATTAAAAATTTTAACTTCTTTTTGATATTCATTTGAAACTTCAATGATATAAAGTTTGAAATAAAATGCTTACTTGACTTTTTTGTACTTATTAAAAAAGTAATAAATTTATAAAATTATATTAACTTATAAGTTATTCTCTCCTTCAATGTTCTTTGTTGAGAAAAAATCTAAGTTTAGTATTTTGGTAGACTTAAAATATGAAACCAAATAATAACTACATGCGTACTATTGTTAATTAAAAACTTCAGTGTAATTTCAGTGAGTTGTATTTTAAGATAAGCTAATTTAAGATATCAAATTTTAAAAGATGAATAAAATATTTCTAAACGTAGCATAGTTTTAATTCTTAGATATTACAAGATAATTTATGTTGTTGTTTATAATTTATCAACTATAAAATCTCCCAAAAATACACATAAACTTTTCTAAAAATAAATAAGTATAAATAAACATAAATATGATAACTTTGTGTTTTTTGAATCCTCAAAAGATTAAACAAACTAATCAAAAATAGATTTATAAAATGATAGTTAGTGAACGCTCTTATAATTTCGTTGATAAATAATATAAATCATTGACAAAATACCGGGACTAGGTGTTTATAATATTTTACTATCGTAGTTAATAAAAATTATTTTACAAAAATAAGTTTTGTAAGGTAGAGCCAAGAATTTTTAAATCCTTTTTTTACATAAGTTACCGATACTGTTGTAAAAAAAAACAGTTGATACATTATGAATATGTATATACATCTGTAAATAAAACTACCTTAAAAAAAAAAGACCTTATCACACCATGTATTGAAATAACAATGAAGACTTTAAATCAAAGTACAAAATATCTAATAAATAAAACTACAGTTTTTAGAATGCTCGAGTAAAAGCTTTCAAGTTTAGAATAAGTTTAATTTTTTTTTTCAATATTACTAAAATTAATAAGATCTATTTATATATGAAAGCCATACTTATTCTAATTAAAAGTAAAGGTAAATGAATTAATCATGTGTCAAAATATTTTACTTAAAATTACAAAACAAAAGGTTAAACATTCAAACAGCTCTAAGTATGTTGTACAGCAAAAAAAAGCACTAAAAAGACTTAAAGTTTAACAAAAATAGTTTTTTATATTCAATAAGTAAAACTTGATAGCAAATATGTACATTACATTATACTCTTTGGTCAATGCTAACGATATGCTACTTGCATCGCTTTTTATGATATATGTCTTTGTTTGAATTTGTAAAAATGTTCTACCTAAGAAAATGTTTAAATATAAGAAATTAACTATTTTAAATGGTATTCGGCTTGAATCTTGATTAGTTTTATGTAATTTAACGCATAACACATTTAGCTATAGTTATAATTATAAAAAAAAGGTATGCATTAAGTTGAGGAGCTTTTGTTAAAGACTCAGAGAATAAGTTTTACAGTTGTTTAGTAAGTAAAACCTCAAACCTTACAAAATTAATCGAAAGCTGAAAAACTTTCATTTAAGCTTCTAAATATAAAAACTGACGTTGCAGCATTTAGTGTAGTATTCGCCAGTATTCAAAGTTTTTTCGGAAGATAATTTATCATATAAAAGTTAAGTATATACCAAAAAATAATCTACCTTCTTGTTCTAGAAGGTCTGAAGTTTCAGAAATCAGTTTTTATTTTTAATATATATTTTTTGAATTACCTTAAATTACGTCAAAATAATAAAAAATTTTTTCTATATATGATATCCTAAAAAAAGTTGCTTCGGATGATTCTCCTACTAAGAGTCAATGTTGGTGTTAAAAAATGGTATTGGAGTTTTTCTCAAGGTCTGTAGTTTTGCAATTCAGTCTTCGATTTTCAAAATTTTGTAAAAAAATCACGTCATACAAAAAATTCAATTTTTGCCTTCAAAGCCTTGTTTCGTAGAGTCCTCCTATAAAGAGTCAAAGTTGGTCTTTGAAAATGGTATGGGATTCTTCCTCAAAGTCTTTAGTTTTGCAATTCAGTCTTTAATTTTTATTTTGTATTTTGTTCAAAAATGACGTCACATAAAAAAGTCATTTTTCGCATTAAAAGTCTTGTTTCGGATAATTTTTATATAAAGAGTCGAAAATGGTCTTTAAAAATGGTATGGGTGTCTTACCGAAGGTCTTTAGTTTTGCAATTCAGTCTTTGTTTTTTTTATTTTTGACGTATTTTGTTCAAAAATGACGTCACATAAAAAAGTCACTTTTCGCCTTAAAAAAATTTCGGAGAGTTCTCTTATAAGAAATCAAAAATGGTCCTTAAAAAACGATTCTATAGATAGCTAAATATTTAATACTTTTGTTCATATTGCTTTATCTTGTGTGCCAAACCTTCAGTTTACGTTCTATCGTTTTGATACTTTGCAACTATTTTCTGATAAATTGTTTTAATAGAACTTCTATTTATCAAATCAAATAAACCAAGATTGAGGTCGTAATCGACATTTAAAGACGAAAAACCCGTATAAATTGTAAAACTACGTCTTATATTGTGTGCTAAACCTTAAGTTTACGTTTTTTCGTTTTGATACTTGCCACCAAAGTACGCATTTTGAGCGCAGCGCAAAAAGGAGTACCATACCGGCAGTGCGTACGTAAGAAATTTAGGCTTTTAGTTACATAATTATACATTTATGTTTTAATCATTGGGTATATCAATTGCAATGTTGATTTGCTAATTTTGCTAATATTGCTTTTTTATACGTTTTTAACATTTATGCTTCAAATATGGGTATTTAAATTTCAACTTCACTGTTCATTATTTTGATTAAATACACTAATGTAATATGTTTGTTTAAAAAATTAGATTTAAAATATAGTCTGTAAGTTCATAACTATTTTTTTCTGGTTTCTTTAGTTTTAACTTATTTAAGTTTAAAACAGTATAATTTATTTAAAATATACTATGTTTGTATTAATAACTTTGTATTTATTATCTCAATTTGAAAGTAAAAAATAGTAATTAAGAAAGAAATAAAACTAAATAAGTAAACACTGTTTTAATATTTTTACAGAACTAATCATTTTTTTAAAATATTCAGTTACAAACAGCTTTTTAATTCTTAATTTTTTTTTTTTGAAAATAACATTTTAAACTAAATAAATCAACCATAATTGGCAAAATTATATTAAACTAATTATTAAACCTTATAGTGTAAAACTAGTTCTATTTAAAGTTGAACTTAAAATATATATAATAAAAACAAAACATTAATTAAACTCTTTAATAATAATAAAACTTCAAGAAACATATACAAACAAAGAAAAAAAAACATAACTTTAATAACAGCTTTAACATTTAAAACAATCTTTTATAACTTATCGCTAATTAACTTGACAAGTTAGTTATATATTAATGTTCAAAAAATATAATCATATAAATATTGTGTCGTTAGTAAAAATACTTCTTACATAATAACTTTTATTTTTTATCGTTTTCAGTGAACAACAAAAAAGGAAAACTAAACTTTTTACACTGATGAAGCATAAAAAATCATGATAATCATAATTTTATTTACAAAACAATTTGATTACTGAAAGTTTCAAAAAAAATTTACACCACAATTTATTTAGTTTGTGTTACAAACTTAAAAAATCTTTTCTAATGGCTTACAGTAAATAGCTGACTTTTTATTTTATTTCCAAAACTAAAATTACTTGTTTAGTTAACTCTAAGCTAAATTGATTGATTTTGTCAGTTATTCTATTAATTATACTTTGAATGTTAAAATTAAATAAGAATTTTACTACTTATTGTACTAGTATTTTAAAACACTATTTTAACTTTGACGGATGTATATTTTATTCTTTGTTTTCATAACTAGTTTAATGTTTTTTTTATGTGCCGTGCCTACTTTTTTAAACTATTTGTATTTAAACTTTATTTTATTAAACACAATTAACTAATATTATAGAAAATTATATAGAAAATTATAACTTTGATTAGGGTAACAAACAGAATTTAAATCTTTTTCGAAATTGTTATTTAAATATTAAAACTTATTCAGTTTCAAAAACTTTACAAGTTGATTTTATACCAGATTAGTTTAAACATTATATATATATATATATAATCTAGTTAGGTTTAACAGGTTAACTTAAAATTTTTAAAGTATTTTGAAAAACTTAAGACCTTAAAAGAAGAAATTAATACTTTTTTGAGAATAAGCTTTCCTTTTTTAAAGTATAAATTTTGGATAAAAGCTTTTCCAATGAAAACAATTTTGGTTTTGAAACGGTTTAAAACAATCAGAAACTGATTTGTAAAATTACAAAACTTGATAAAGATTCTTAATTTTTTTTCAATCTGGTAATCCTCGTTATGAGGAAATGCACTAAAGAAATATTTTAAAGACCATTTTTGAATATTTATCAGAGAATTATCCGAAACAAGTTTTTAAGGCAAAATTTTCTTTTTTTTTGTGACGTCCTTTAAAAAAAAAACGTCAAAAATAAAAAAGCAAAGACTGAATTGCAAGACTACAGACCTTGAGGAAGACGTCCATACCATTTTAAAAAAACATTTTTGACTCTTTATAGAAAAATTATCCGAAACTAGATTACATCGACTACTACACTAAATGCTGCAACGATAAAAACTGCTATATTCAAAGATGTTAACTTGTAGATTTAATAATAGTTTAATATTATACAGAATAATTAAAAACTTATATTAGCAAAAACATGATAGTTGACAAAGTAAAAGGGAAAGATATAAATTTCAAAATACAGCCTTTTTTGAATTACTGTTAAGTAACGATACCTGCTGAAAAAACTGATGCGATGCGAAACTTCTAAAAAAAAAGCTTGGTCGTCCGTGTGGTTTAAACAGGTTGTTAAAAGATAAATTATTAACTTTAGTCATTTAAAAAATTCAAAAGCTCTACTAGAAGTTTTTTAAAAACAAAATTTCTGTGCAAACTAACCTGTTTTAAAAGTTCAAATAGTTAAAATAGAAATGTTAGCTTAGTTAACAAAAGTTGGTTTCTTTATATAAAATAATGTACTTAACTAATTTTGTGAGACAAAAAAAAAGTATCAAAAAATAAACAAAACATAGTTTTTTAAAGAAATATTATGCCTCTCCTAAATTTTTGAACAAAATTTCCTATTTCTTACATATTTTATTTAAAATTTTTCTTTAACAAGCTTACACACAGATTAGTATATATAAACTTATACATGCAATGTCGAAAACCAGCTTCTGTAAAATACTATTTAATCATGAAAATACTAACAACAAAAACATAGATATGCAATTTATATAAAACAAAAACACCTTGAAAAAATAAATGAATATAAGAATACTAGTCATGATGATCAGTGTTTTAATCACTTTTAAATGAAAAGTTTTAACAATTTAAGTTTGTATCAAAAATAAAGATAAAAGTTTTAACTAAAAGTATTTTTATTTAACTGCTTGATTACTTATACAGTTTTTTTTAAATATTAAAGTTAACTCTTTAATTAAACAAATATAATAAAATAAGGAAATAATAAATTTACTTACTCTAATTAAGATTTTCTAACAACTGAACAATATGTTTGTATATATGTTTAATGTTACAACTAACACCATTAGTATATGTTATGTTACACAAGAAGTTCTTGTGCAGCATAAAATTTTAAAAACAGGTAAAATCTCAAAATACAAATAAAGTTCGAAATTTTTTTATAAATTTTTGTAAGAAATTTTAATTTATTCTGACATCTTAGAAATACGTTTTTTTTGTGTTTTTTTTCTAGAAAAAAATTAACTGTTGACTGAAAAAGTGTTTCATCTATTTATTAAAGTAAAGAATTGCAAAAAAAAAACAAAAAAAATTTTTTTGAAAAACAGTCTGTGAAGTTTTTTTGCAGTTTTATATTTTTCAAGTTCGTTGTATTCATTTTAAAAGCTTTTTTTTTTTACTTATTTCAAATTATTATTCAGTATATTTTTAACTAGAAAATAAATTAACTGCTTTAATCTGTGAATATGAATTTAACTTTTAATTCCTATAAAAAATATGTTTTTTTAGATAGATCGATAAAAAAAAAAGTTTAGTATTTTGAGTTATTTTCAACTCCTTAACTAGTTTTTGATACGTAAAAACCGTGCGTAAACTTAAAATGCAAAACAAATTAGATTAATATTATGAAAATTTAATGTTTTATAAAATTAGACAACGGAGTGTTTACTTAAATAGTTTAATATTTTATTTGAGAATTTTAACGACAGCAAAATAGTCAATAGTATTTTATAGGAATGCACGAATATAGTTATTTTTTACATTGACGTACGAATAAATCACAAAAACTTTTTTGTTCATTTGTACATTTCTTTGTTTTAATAAACTTTAAAAAAAAAGTTATTATAATAGTCTTAAAAGCTTATGCAAAGGTTGATAATCAAAAAAGATCAATTTTTCTATCAGAAACATTAAGTATAACTTTATGTTTTAAATGAAATAATGTTGCGCAATGTTTTTTTATTAAGTATAACTATAATTTAGTATTAATAAAGAACAATTATAGACTGTGTTGTAGTCATACTTGAAAAAGCAAAAGAAACAGTAAATATTAAAAGTACTCGATATCTACAAGGCCACGTAGAGTATTTTTTTCCTTTGTAATAACAAAACACTTGACAAAAAGAAAATTGTTTATATACCCCAAAACTCAATGCTTTGTGTTTTTTCACCTTTTACTTTCAATAAACTTAAAAATAAAGAGCACATAAAGAAGAGTAAAATAATTTCTATTGAAAAAATTTTACAGCTTTTACGGTTAACATTAAATTTTTTTTTGCTACGATTTATAGATGCGTGCTTGTTACAGATTGGTCGCCTCTTGATATGACGAAACAAAAGATTACGTATTACAATTTTATTTTTGAGTGTTTGATATTGATTTTTTAGTTAGTTGATGCTTACAACATTGTGTATGTTTTTTTTAACTTAAATCCATTTATATACATATTTTCGTTTTTTATTAGTAAAATACAGGCTTAAAAGCATAGGTGTACTGCTTTATTAAACATATCTAACTTAGTTTTTTTAGATTTTTACTATTTGTATACAATTTTTTTTCTAGTTTAACAATTTTTACAGAAATTTTATTGTATACCGACTGAAAAGTAGTTGTTAAAGTTGTTTATCAAGTTAAAAGTAAAATAGTTATTGTTTCGTAAAATATTTACAATTTTCGTTACCAGTTTTAACAAAGTGAGAAGTTTTGTAGTTTTGTGAACTAAAACATGTTGATAAAAAGTATACAAACGAACTAAGTAGTGTTAGTATTTTTAGCTTTAAGTCTCTGTACGGTTTTATTCATAAAGTTTACGATATTTTAACTTTGTTTATCGATAACTTACTTAAACAATAATAACAGATAACATTAAAAATAAACATGTATAAAGTATTTGCGATTACAACTTTGTGTGTCGCATTTACTTATGGAGATATTTTGTTTCCTAAAGATACTTCAATAGACTTCGTTTTTCCACCGAAAATGAGAGCTAGCAACATTCCTGGAATGGGAATTGGACATTTAAGACCTCTTGGTAAGTTATTTGTTAATTGTTTATTTTTTTCACACAAATGTTTACATTTGAAACTTTTTACTATTATAAGCGCTAGTTTAAAAATCAAAAGGTGCAACGACGTTCATGCTTACCATAACCTTAACTCAAATTATACACATTTTTAAACTTGGCTTTGTTTTAAAGTAAACTAGCCTAGTTTATTTTTTGATATCCATTTAATTAATTATTAATTTATTAAGCTTCAGTCAAAAATTCGCTTCATAACTGATGACACCTTCATCTCTGTCAAAAATTATGACATGTTAATATCTTTTTTTACTTAATTAGTACCAAAACCTAAGCTTTTTAAAATGTAAACTGATAATTTAATATAAATGCTTTTTTAGATAATAAACTAAATTATATTTATTATACATATAACTACAGGATGGCAAAGAGCACCAGAGGGTAAGGTAACAGAAGTCACTCAAACACCCGACCCTAAAACATTTTGGACTGAATCTGTAAAGCCCAAGAAGCCCCTTGTAATGAGGTTACAACAACTAATAAGCTTTTTAGTTTTGAAAAGATAGCTAAAATTTTTATTTACTACTACTAGCTATAATATACTTGTTTACTTTTACGATTCGCACTAGATATTAAAAAAATTAAACGCCATAGGGCAGAAGCATAGGCTTGTTTTGACTGATTTCCTGTTTTCTCTGCGACCCCAGAAAAACTGAAATAAATGTAATAAAAATGCAATTGAGAATATGTTTTTATATTGAAATATTATCTATATGTAAATTTTTTGTATGAACTAAAGTAAAGTTCATATTTTGAAAGAATTACGTCAAAATGACGTAGTTTTATAGTTTTTTTGTAGAAAAAGTGATATAAACTATAAAAAATTGGATAAATATAAAAGTTTAACAATTGAAAAATGAAGCATTTTATTTAAAATTAGCCAATCAAAAGTTGAAAAAAAAACTATTTTTGAATTATATAACAACTCGAAGAGTTTCATTTTAAACTTTGAAAACTTTTCACATATTGGTTTTATTTTACATCAGAGAAACCGTAGTTTTACAATTTAATTTTTTCTTCAAACTGTAAAATAATTGTTCGTGTCTACTCTTGGTTTGTTTTAAAAAACATAATTTTTATGATTTAAATTGATTTTTAGCAAAGAAATTTTAACTCGAATTGTTTCATTTAGTGATTTATTTTCATATCATTGAATATTTTTTTCTGCTATTAAAACAAGTTAATTAATAATTCTGATTAACACTTAGTTTTTAGTATATTATGTATAAAACTTTTCGTTATTCGTGTTAGCTTCACAACGTAAGTCAAAATTTTCACATTGGCAAGAAAAATAGGACTTAGGTTTATATTTAAACTATTCCATTAAAAATTAATGAACTGGATTAATTAAAATTTTGCAATCTGTTTTACGGGTACTGTCGAATTGTTTAAAGTTTAAACATTTTTATGTACTTGAGAAAATTCAGAAAGTTGTGTAATTTTCTAAAGAGTAAAACTACAATATATCACACAAAATACTCTATCATTAAATTGAAAAGTTTTTACAACATTTAAATTGAAAACTTATAAAAACATTACTCAAAATAACACTCATGAAAAAATAGTGTTTAGCAGAAATAGTTTGTGATTATAACTTTTTAGATATGAAAGAAAGTATCATGCTATGTTGTATAAAATAAATAACAATATACTTAAATTTCATAAATTTAAACTGTATAAAAAGAGTTGTTATAATAAAAATTAAAATCTTTATCTACTTTAAGATTTTTTTGTATAAATGAAAAGATGTTTTGTTATATAAAGCCCCAAAACCTAGTTCAATCATGAAAACTAGACCTTGAATATTATTCTAAATTATACAAATGTTTATAAAAATGTATTTGTATTTCTAAACATGTTAAAGTAAAAATTTCATAGTAGTTAGTAAAAACAAACAAATAAATCTCTACAAAAAATTGTTAAAAAAGGAAAAAAACTTAAAATTTATTTATGAACACGTTGCAAAAGTAATTAAATTACTAGCTTCAAGTTTTAAAAACTACATTCGTACTTTCATATGCAGTATGTTTGTATTATAATTTTCACTTGCAATTACAAATAAAATAATGCTGAAAATTTTTAAATTAAACATTAAGTTTTTTAATTTTAATACCAACTGTAGTTAATAAGTATCAATAGGTATTTAAAGACCAAGTTTTAATTATTTTTAACTATGTTTGCATTTAACAATCTAGAAAGAAGTTTCAGCAACATATTTTAATTTAACTTATTTAATAATCAAGTTAATTTTTTTTTCTGAAGAAAAATATAAATAAAAAAACCATTTTATACATCTTATATAAAAGTTTCATCATAAAAAAAAAAAAAATAATAAAATTGTTTTATTATTTTACTTAGGATATTTTTTTCTGAACTGTTCTTAAAAACTATTTGATAAGTGCATGTTATTTAAACTATTTTTAAATACGAGTTATATAAAATCGATTTATTAGTTAAATCGAGAATTTTTTCGATTTATAAAATATATTAATTTGAAAAAAAAATTATAACTTACTAGGTAAACTAGCTTATATTTTAAAAAGTAATTTTTTTTATCAACTAAAAATTTCTGAAAAATCTAAAAATCAAAGCAAAAATAGAAAACAGACTTCATCGTTTTTCATATTTCAGAGGTTCCTTCAATACATCAGCTGAATGTTTTACTAAATGGGATGACAAGTATCTAAGACAGCATTATGGAAATTTGAATATAGAAGTCACCACCAAGAAACCTGGAAAGATTATTGAACCAAAAATTATGACTTTTAAACGGTTTTTATTGAGGTAAATCTGTTTGAAATTTTTGAACAAATTTTAACATGAAATTTTTAAAATAGTTTTATTGATATGTTGTTCTCTATAAGGTTATAGATTTAAATAATAATTTAAAACCTCGTTATAGAGGTAAACTGCATTTTGGTTTTTATAAAAATATTACTTTTATAGTTTTCGAAAGTTAAACAGGTTATGGATATATTTTAACTAGATTCGTCTAGTATATTTACTTTAAGATTATTTTACAAAGCTATTTGTTGATAAACAAAAAACCAACAAAGTACAGCATCAGTAAATATTTTTATACAAATTATTGTGCAAGAGTCGGCAAAAAATGGTTATTGCGAGCCAAATTTCGAAAATGAAATTATTCGCGGGCCCTAATTGTAAATTTATTGAAATGTTTAATAAAAACTTCTCATTTCCCGTAAAAAGTACATAAAATGTTTTTTTTATTACAAATCCCAAAATATTTAGTGTAAGTTTTAGACTATTGTGAGCGGGTCGATTTTGCATGTTACCGGACCGCAAGTTTTAATGGATTTCATGGACTGCGTCCCGTTTAAAATAAAGATATGCTCGTCGGCTGTTATTTACACTTGATACTTTTTTATAAAACATAAAAATACTTTTTGATAATTAAGAAAAAAAAAATCTGAATAGTTTGCTTTAAGCATGAACTATTTAAAACGACTATTTTTTATGCTGTAGTATCAAAACATTATTAAAATTAGCATTATTTATTTTTAGGTATAACTTAGAAGATTGGTATCTTGTAAGTCCTATTCCCGACGAAATCTTACACGGAATTCCGATGATACCTTCATTGCTGTGCGGTACTTTTAAAAAATATCTTCAAGTAAGTTTGAATTATATCTGTTAAAGAGTACAGTACAATTATTTTTCGACAACTAAACATAAATTTTAAAGTAAATTAATAAAAAGCTAAATTTATTTATTTTCTAAATTGAAAGTAAAGTAAAACTATCGTGAAGGGTTTAAAAATAATCATATTTGTTTTAAACCTGATTTTGATATTGCTTTGAAAATTTTTAATCAAATAACTCGTGGCACTTTTTAAAAGTTTCTAGGAGTCAGTTACAAGCATTACTATCAAATACTTCAGTATATATAATAACGACCGTAAACATTTTATTTCAATTTATTTTTTAAATTTTAATTTTCTTATTATTTTTAGGAAGCGGAAATGTGGATGAGCAGCGGGGGAACTTCATCGAACTTGCACTACGACGCGGATCACAATCTTCACTGCCTCATTGACGGGAGGAAGGACTTCATCATGTACGATCCCAAGTACAAGGATCGCTTCGACATGGAGGTTCATCATTTGTTTTGGTCATTTTAAAATGTTTAGTGTAAAAAGTTTAATTTTAGCTTAAAACTAAAATAAACTAAATTAAAACTAAATTTATCATCAGTGTACCATGTCTAAAACAGAGTTGTTTAAGAAAATTTGGTTTAACTTTACAGTAATCATAAAAACATGACATTTATGTAAGTTATAAATAAAAACTAAGAGGCGAAGTTTTTAAAATTGCCTTAAAAATTATCAAACATAAAATAGTTAAAAAAAATTCTAAAACAATAATTTAGCTTTAATTAAATTAAAAATTACTTTCTCAAACTTATATTTTTAACTTTTTAGTATTTTACTTTATGTGTAAAATTATTTCAAACTAAAAGTAGTGTACACACGATGGTTTCCTAAAGTGTGCGATATCGCATTTTGGAAACGATTTTTACTATATGTGGGCAAAAACTAGGAAGCAAGCGAAAAATAAATGGGTAAATTTCTGTTAAAATGGGCGATGATTAATAAATGGTCCGTTTTTAAAGTAGTTTGGGAAACCCTGATATTCACTTAAATTAATAGTTATTACTCACTAGATTTATAAAACCGCGTGGCTCTGTAAAGTAAAAGTATCTTATCTATACGTATTTTTAACTGCAAAATGAGAGGTAGTTATAACTATAGTTTATAAATTTTATAAATCGTGGCAAAATTAAAACAATTTTACTTAATACTTAATTTTTATAAATATAAATAGGTAGACAAAGTGGCTAAAACAGGATATTCAAAAATAGACTCTGAAATGGTAAATACATACAAGTATCCCCAGATTGGTAAAACTGGTTGGAAGTGGACTACACTGAAACCAGGAGACTGTATTTTTATACCTGCAGGTAATATTTTAGAACAAATAATATTTTTAAAATTAAAAAAAATAACTTAAAAGTAAAAAAAAATACATACATATTAACTTTATTTCTAATCTTTTACGGCTAAGGTCAAAAAATGTTAAAGTATTATTTTTAATAAAAATTAATATGTAAGTTTATAACAAATAAAATATGTTCTGGTAGTCAGCTTAGTTAGTTTAAAAAGTGTTTAATTGAATAAAGATTTATTTAGAGTTTTTTTCTTTTCCTTATTTAATTATTTGGTTGTGTTCTAACAATAAATGCTTTCAGTTAGTTTTAAACTAAAATCATACTTAAAGGTTAGTTTCTTTGAGTATAAAGTTTTTTTTAAATTTATTCAAAAAATAGTAAAAGAGCTATGTTTAGTTTATATATTGTTTAACAAATACATCTGTTATTAATATTTAGTAATAAATTTATAAGAGATCGCGTTTTAACAACTTTAATTTAAGTTTAAAAAACAGCTAAAATGATACCTAACACGAATGTTTATTTATGTTATGTTTATCATTTCAATTAAAAAATCGACTCTTAAAAAATTTGGTCACAGGACTTGGTTTATAGAAAGAACTTATAATCATCGAGCTAAACACGTTTTACTTACTTTATCTACTTCTAGCTACTCTATAAATAACAAAAACACGAATCTTTTATCATTACAAACCTGTATTTTTACAAAAATAAAATAAGAAGAAACCATACATTTAATAAGAACATGACACAACATGAACGTCACAATATGAATGTTTTTATAAAAAAAAATAATAATGATATGGAAATCGATCTAATCTCAAAATAATATTTGCCAAAGTTTATAGCTTGATAAAAAAATGTATGATACATTACCGTTTTTATTTTCAGTTTTTATTACAAAATTAAAAGATTCATAAACTTCATACACTTTGATATTTAAGTATTAAAAAAAAGTACTCTTTACATACAATAGTTTTAAATATAATAACACGTAAAAAAATTTCTTTATATGCCTCTTTCAATTTCAATAGAACAAATTAGCTTTATTCAAAAAACTTTTTGTTTTCGTGCATTTTTAATTATCTCATATCAAATCAATCGTTAAAGTACTTAATTAGAAGGTATAGGAAAAAATACAAACTCATTGATAAAATTAAAAGGCTATACTATTCTAATTGCTACTTATTTTTAAACTTTAAATTGTAACTAAACAGTGTTTTATTTTCTTTTCTAAAAAAATCACTTGAAAATAAACACCTTAATACAAAATTACACTTAACGTAACTTTGAATTAAATTTAAGTTGTAAAACATTTCATACTAAAACTTTCAAAACAACATTTATGCTAAAAACTAAGTACTATTAAGATGTTGTTAATTAAGTTTCGTTTTACTATACTACTTAAACTAAAATACAATCAAAACAACATAAAAGTTATACAACGAAGGGTTTGTTTTTTTTATAAAAAATATTTCTTAACAAACTTATAAATAAAATTAATCATTAAACTTAAATTAAAAATTAACATTTATTTGCAAGGTCACTTGCATCAAGTCAGATCATTTGGTAGAAGTTTGTCTGTCTCAACACTGTGGACCCCCACTAAATCTTTTAACGATTCGGAATGTGTGGATTTGGACATGGACTCACATGTTTCAATGGACGACGTTCAGTTTGTATGGAAGCTTAACAAAGAAGTTAGTGCAACTTGCTTATTAGTTTTAGAATAAAAATTATAAAAGCTTTTCACAAACATTATGTTTTAATGTTTTTTTTTTGTGATAACCATTCAATAAGTATCGTATAAAGATTGGTACAAACAGTAACAAACTTGCCTAACTTTGGTGATTTTTGGAGTTTTTATTTAAGTTAAAGTTTTATTTATAAAGGTTTTACTTATTATTAGTAAAACCTATGTTTAAATATAGTTTATTTAAAGACAAAAATACGCTCAAAATATTTGGTTCTAAGACCTGGTGCACGAAAAAACCTTTCGGTTATCAAGTCGTACACCACGGATACCTCTTAACGTCTTGTTCAGGACATCATAAAAACTAAGCATTTCATCATAAAAATAAGCATTTCATTTATTATATTAACGATATATTTGAATTTTATAAACAATAACCAAATTTTGTTTTCTAAAGTTCTTCTATGCTCAACAATCATAATACATATTTATATAGCATACTTATACTTATTTAGTCCAAAAAGCTCTTAAAATAACTTATTAAATTAGATATGTTGTAGGGAGAACGTGTTATTAACACAACAAGTTTAGTAGAAGACCCAGAGGTTCTTAGACACCATTTGTTTTCCTTGCTCAGAGATGATTCAAAACTTCCAAGAGAAAGGTATGTTAAGATATAGCTAACGATATGACGAAATTTGTATAAAGTATGGTAGAAGTACTAAAAATAATATATGACATATAAAACACTTTTTTTTCTATTTTATTGTTATATTAAATATTGTTATTATAATATTGTTACAGTTAATCACGTAAAATCACACTTGACTGAGAACTATTAATTAAAATAAAATGAAAAAAGCAAAAACATCATTTTTAACAAATCTACTTTCAAAAATTTAAGTACTTAAACAATTAAATTTGTTATCAAGACCTTTTAGTAATAAAAACACTTTTACTAAAAAATAGTAAAAATGCAAGCGGATTGTAAACTTATAAAATTTTAAAGGACCTAAATTACTTTGATAATGAAAAAAACGTTAGCATAAAAAGATTCTATAAACATAAATAATTTTATCATAAATGTCTAAACAAAAACAAAACTAGTATGTACAACAAAAGTTATTAGTTTTATATTTGTTTTTATAATGTTCCTATAACTAACAACTATTTATTATATCATTTATACTTTGATACGACCATAATTGTAAAATAATTTTATTTTTTTCAGTATTTCAAAAGTATATTTTGTGGTTTACAAAGTATTTAAATATTAGTAATCTTTAGCTATAAAAAATAGCTTGGTTTATCAAAGTTTTATCTTTTGAAATTATTTTATGAATGGTTTTAAATAAAACGTTCTCAAGTCTGTTTTAATTTTTAGTATACTTTTTTCATTCAGGTAGAAAATTTGAGTAAAAATAAATTGACTACTTTCGAAATCAAAAAAATACATACATAACTACTTAGATTGAGTGTATACAAAAAAAATTATCATAATTTCTTTATACTACGCGCACTGTAAAACTTTTTAATTCTTTGAAAATTAATATTGTACTAATAGATAAATTTTGAATTAATACAAGATTTACTCACAAGTGTATTCCAAATCTAAACTTTTACTAAGTTTAAATCAAACACTAATTTATGTTATGAAATATATTTTCAATCTGAAGATGTAAAACAAAGTTTAAATCAAATTTTTTTTTTCATAAATACTGGTTTATGCGCTTAATTTGTTATTCGATTATAACACTATGCAACATGATTTTCATAAGCCTTGACGTTGCAAAATACTCGTGTGCAGATTTTATCCTTACTTTGAGCTCGCGAGAAACGAGGTGTCCGAGCGCAAGAAGCAGACTCCTCACGCCGCCTTTCGTCAGCTCGACCTGAAGAAGAAGAACTACCTGACGGCGAAAGACATCAGGAAGCTGCCGGAGAAACTGCTGGAGAGAGTGGCTTCCCTGTTCATAAGGCCGGAGCTGGACGAAGACGAGAAGCTTCTCAAAGTCGAGCTTTAGAAAATATATTCGTAGCTTGATATCCAATAACTTATAAGTTTTGATTTTTATTTACGTATTTAAATGTACTTACGTCGCACATGCATAATGTATTGTTTTTAATGTGTTACCTAATAACTTAAAACTGTTTTATCTTAAAATAAAAGTTATAAAACTGAATAAAAAAAACTTTATCAGTAAGTAATATAAAATAAAACGTTGTTTAAAATATGTATTTCAACTTATTTAATTTTAATTTAATATCCTTTTATAAACATGTTTAGTTTTGTTCGAAAGTATTGTTTCATTCTTTATTTGTTAACAGTATTGTTATATATAAAAGTATTAATTTAAGCTTAAGAAAATTTAAATTATTTAATATTGTTTAGTTTTATTTTACATATATTTTTATGTCGCTTTAAAGATAAAGGTATATAACTTAATAATAAAATTCTATTCTATTTTCATGTTAAAAATTCAATTTTTTATTTGACATTATTATGACATATTTTGTTTAATAAACTTTATTTTATCAACTTTATTAATTTATAAAGACTCAAATAAATTTATATATTAATTTTAAAGTTAAAAATGTACAAGTTCAACAATTTATAGTGTATTTATTTTTACATTGTTTATTAAAAACATTGATAAAGAATGCCTTGTTTTAGAACTTTAATATCAAACTGTTTATACAGTTTTTTAAAATGTTTGTAGTTGAATTATTAGCTAAGTAAAACTTAATGGTCTTGATATAAACTGGTAAGTGCCTTTAACTCAAATTTAAATTATTAGATTTTATAAGTATTATTTATATTTAGGATAAATATTTTTTTTTAAACCGTGCATAAACTTTTAAAATAACAAGCAGAAGAAATATAATAATTAAAGTTTAAATACAATTTTATTCATATGCTAAGATAATAACTTTTAAGTGATTAAAAGCAGCTTTGTCTAATTGATATGAGAAAGAACTTTACATAGCCAAAGACCATAAAATCTTTTAGTAAAATACTAAACTAAGCTTTAATTACAAGTTATTAGTTTTTAATTTAGTTGGTTTAGAAAAAGCTTTCATTAGTTTGTGAGAGATAAGTAGTTATAAGAAGGTTGATTGCAATCATTTGAAATTGGAAATTTTGTGATATATATTTTTTCACTTTTCATATTACGTTTTTAATTTTTCTATATGTTTTCTCAAAATAGTAGGGAATCGATAAAGTACACATTTAAACCCAGGAAAATGTGCGTAGCTTAGGTTGGATGCATACCTTATGAAATTGAGAACCTATTTCACACCAATTATTAGCTAATACCAGCTTATTTTTTATAAAAACACAGTATATTCTAGTTTTTTTTTTTTCGAGTTACTAGACTTTTTCAAAACATTCTTGCGTTATGCTTGCAGAATTTTTTTTCTTCATTTAAATTCATTCGAATTTTTTAACAGTTTGTTTTTATTTTTTTACCCCACTTAATTTTGAGGTCTAGTTTAGTGAGTACCTTGCGCGGGTTTGTACCTTATCGATGTTCCTACAGAAGCACAGTTTTTGACAACAGCGTCAACAAAACTTGCAAAATATTTTCTATTATCAAATTCAGCATTGATGATAAACAAAGATTGAAACAAAATTAATATTCTAGAAATAGTTCTTAGTTTGGTACTAAGGTTTGTAAAAAAACTATAAAAACTTTAATGTGTACTTTTAAAGCCTTTATCATTTGTTTTTAAAGTAATATCAAAACTCAAAACATTTTTTTTAATTTATTAAGTTTATTCTTCTTTATTTTTGCGGTTATCTAAATTTAAAGAATATAAATGTTCTTTAGTGTTTTTTTTTTTTTTGGAAACTAAAAAACTGTATATATACAACCTAACATGTTTTTAACTTCATAACTTCATTGTTTTATAAGCAAACAAATTTAATGCCATTTTAATAAAAATCTAACAAAGTTATACCTTTTTAAACTAAAATAAAAAACTCAAAAATTGTTTATGAACTTTTAAAATCAGGAGAAAACTTAGATTTGACAATTTAAAAAAAAAATAGTTAATTGATTGCTGATTCTTCATTTCCAAAAGCCTTCATATACTAAAAATAACTTTATGAACTTGAATAGTACTTCTTAAACTAGCAAGTATTAAACAAAACAATTATTAACAGCGCAAAGTTAGCAAAGAAACGCAATGTAAGCTTAAAAGTGACATTTTTAAAATAAAGATTAAATTGATTGTCACATCATCATTTTTAGACGAGACTTAGCATTAGCGAGAAACAACACATGATAATTTTGCATACTTTAACTTTTAAATTGTATCTAGTTATAAACAGGTTCAATATTTTTTTAGTTTTACGGTGAACCACTTCATATCATAATGATTTATTTACAGCTCTTTCGGCTAACAAAATTCAGCTATGTTATTTTTTTAATAATGTTTTTACCGATTTCAGTAAAGGTTTGTAGTAGTAGACTTTTTAAGTAAACTATTAAAAAGTGTGCTATGTAAATAGTGTTGCGCATAAACCATAAAAGAACTAAACTAGCTATAAAAGCTACTAACACAGTTATTAGTGCTTCAAAGTGTAAAAACTAAACAATTTATTTTTTATATTTGTAAAAAAACTTACACATTTTAAAATCGATTTTTCTACATTATTCTAAAATATACAAATTTAAATAATGTAAGGAAAAATTTTAGATATTTATGTTTTTTCAAATAAGTATTTTTTTGTTTTAAACGAAAACGCGTCAGTTTTCTAACAAAAATCGGAACAATTTTAAGAACATTCTAGTAAAAACTTTTATAAATATTGTTACTAAATCATAAACTAAAAAACCTGTATAGTTTTATTTCTGATATAGAGCGACCTGGGTTAAAAAGGAAACCTTAATTAAACAACTCTTAAAAATAAAATAGTAACTGAAGAGCCGGACTAAACTAAATAAAGAAAATAACTGCGGAACAAGTAGAGCCATGATAAAAACATATAATTAAATAAAATTATACACGAACCAATAAGCACAACAGTTAGATAAGTTCGATGCAGGAACCATACAGTTTATTTTATTCAAAGACATAAAAATTCTAGTTTTATTGGTCAATAAAATACAGATACTGTAACTTAACATAGGAAGTATTTATCAAAATAAACAAACAGTAACAATACATGTAAATAACTAAAACTTAAAGCTTTTTACATCAAAAAGTTAAAATAAAAACATTACTAATAAATTAAAACTATATTTGTAAACATAGTTTAAATATATATATACCAAATGTTTAAGTGTAACTAAAAAGTAGTTTGAAATAATAAAAGAACTTAAATTAGAAAATGTATATTAATAAACACCTTTAAATAAATATTGCTAAAGACTATTTTAAAAATAGTGTTTCACTCTATAAAATATCTTTAGTTATATTTAAATGATAATATATATAGCAATACTTGAACAATTAACTTATTAAAAATGTTAATTTTTTTATGCGCCACAATATCAGAACTTTTGTATGTTATGATTGCTGTTCGAAAAAACTTTTTACTTTTTTTATAACTACAAAGAGCAGTGAAAGAAACACAAAAATTTGAAAAATAGTTTTTTTTTACTTTTTACAACTATAACACTGACTATATATCAAGTCACTTTTCACTTAACACTTTTAAGATTTACCATATAAATAAATAGATATACATATAACTTTTTAAATATATTTTGTGCCTTGACTTTAATATTCTATCAAAATATACAATGTCTCTTTAAAACTAAAAAATGAGAAACAAAAGTGTTTAAAGCTGCATAATGTTGTCAAGATGTAAGCAATCATCTAAATCTAAATCTATTTCTTAAATCTAAATCAACATAACTAACTTATAAATGGTATAATCTATTGCATTAATGACCAAAACTTATACAAACTGGTTGAAAGCCAAAACAAACCATAAAGAAACCACAATTTAAACGAATAATAAAATCCAATTTCTTAACTTTTCTAAATTTCGTTTTAGATTGAAAGTACGTCATTTTTTAAAATAAAAGAGTGTCAATAGTCATTTATTTGAAAACAAACTTAGATCTGTTGGTAATAAAAACTTACAAAATTAAGTTTAATTAAATTTTGTCGTAGTTAATTTTTTCCTGTTCAACTGATGTTTTAACTATTGAAAGCCGTATCATGAAAATTAGAAATAATAAACGTGCTTTATTCTGTAATGCTTACTTTTTATAAATATTTTTTATACTATATAGCTATATATAATTTCATACACATACCATACGTATTTGTTTTCTTATTCTTTCATAAAAATTAAGACTATTTAACATTCATGAAACCTTATAAAAGTAAAAATTACTTGGAACATCTGCTATTTTGTTTTACGATTTTGTTGTTAAATTGTTACTTATGAATAAGTATTATTTTATTGTTAGAGCAGATATTATATTCAGTTTCAAATTAAAATGCACTTGTAGTTTTTCTCAATTTATATTTTAAAAAAAGTTGTAAATGTCTCAAAAGACTATTGTTAAAAAGGAGACATGTTTGTTGTTTAAATAATTAGAGAGTAATGATAGTTTTTTAAACAACTGATTCACAAAACTAGGTTAATTTGTTTTTAATGTTTTAAACTTTATAGAAACTCTAGAAAAAACCTAAACTGTACACGTTAACAAAAAGCAATAGGATAATTGTGATGTGTAATGTTCTACATAGAAGATGAGAAATTTTGAGTAAGTTATAGAAGACCAGCTAATTTAACTATTACTATAATTTGTTTTGGTTAGATTTCAAACTAACAAAGCTCTTCTTTTACAAAAAAACTCCAAATGAAAAGAAGTGAGGTTATCAAAAAATGTATACTAAAACAACTTTACTAAAACAAGCAAAGTTTTTATTTCTTTAAAACCTAGTTAAACTTTTAATAAGAGGTTTCATTACAAAGTAAACTCTCTGGGTGGTATAGTTAATTAAAATACTATTGTTAAGAACATTTTATTTTATAAATATTTGCCTGCCTCATTATATTTAAACATAATTTTATACAGTATGCAAGAAATCGTTCAGTCTATTATAAAAAATTAAAGCAAAGCTTTTGTAATTTTCTTGGTTGTATGAAATTATTTTTTTCTAATTCTTTACAAATAAAAACAAACTTTGTTTTAGAAATGTCTCAACAAAATTTTCCTAGTTTACATATTTTAAACATGTATAGTTTAACACTACTATGAATTCAATTTTAAGGTTAATCTTTTTTTTAACTCTATGTAAGTATAAAAAATATTTTTAAATTTTTTTTTGTTTCCTTGTGGTTTATCAACACTTTATTTAGGTTTGTCAAAATATAGTTTTTCTATTTCTTATAAAAGTTACATTAATAATAATTTTGTAATTCAAAAGATATACTTTTTGATGCTATTAATGAGATAAGTTTTTTTTCTATTCCACTTAAGTTTTATACATAAAAATGTGTTACAGTAACCTCTCGCTTACTTACGCACATTGTTCCACAGACAAATGCGTAAAGATACGAGAGATTGTAAAGATACGAGATGTACCAAATATACTTACTATAATGGCTGTTTTTTGATATTGCTTCTAGTTAAAAGCATACTGGGAGTTTCCCACTTTTAGCAATTTGTTTATTTTATTTATAAATATAAAAACAAGAGATAAAAATATACATATATAAAAAAGGTTTTAAATTTATATAAAATAATAATACTTGCAGAAAAATTTTACTAATTTTAATAATAAGTAGACTTTATCTTTATCTTTATATATATGTGACGTATTTGATACTTAACATTTATATCCTATTATACTTAGCAAGTTCAATTTATAATTAAGTATTTGTTTACAATTAATAAATGGTGTGGTGTCTATATTAAAGTGTTACAGAAGAAGAACTCAAACTAAAAAAAAAACATCAAATGAAAATCAGTGATACGATTGCTAAAAAATTTTTAGATTTAAGTTAGTTGTAAGCTCTATATTGATTAAGTATAACTGCTACTTTTTGTTAGAAAGTTTCATTAGAACTATATTTTAGATGTTTATTAATATATAGGGCAAGTGTGCTGTATTATTCATTTGTGTTTTAAACTCTCATTATTCCATCATACTTTCATTACTTAAAAAAGTCATATTTCTTTTAGAATTTTAACTTAATCTCCTATTGTTAACAAAGTTTCTGATTAACTGAGGTAAAACTAAATGTTTATCAATTAATCTAGGAACATAAATTTACAAAGTCTAAAGATATAGAGAGGTGAGTAAGCATTTAAAAACACATTTTAAATTAAAAATATACAATAAACATCGTTTGTGCAATATTAAAAAAAAAAAAAAAATTTTTGAACTTTTTAGTTTTCTAAATGCGTAACTAAACGAGAGTGCGTAACTAAACGAGTGCGTAAAGATGTGAGATGTTACTGTATATGAAAATTCAAATTCCGACAATTTAAATTCTTAAAAAAATATTTAAGATGCCATATCTCAAAAAGTAACAGTTATTGCAAAAAAAAAAAAACACGTGCGTCGATTCTATTAATATTGACAAGTATTTTTCTTTTTTGTAAAACTTTTAAAATTTTTTGAAAAATTTGAAATATACTAAGAATTAGTATATTTTTAAACTTTTAGAGCCATTTCTCAAAAAATATTTAAAAAATTTCAAAAATAAAAAAATGGCTTGTAGATATTAATAAGACATAAATATATATATATATTTTTTTTAATATAGCTATCTTTTTGAGTAGCTTCCTTTTAATTTTTTTAAAGAATTTGAATTTTCTGAATTTGATCGTGCACCCATAAAAATGTTTAGGCGTTTACAATTTTAACTTAGTGCAATTAAATTAATTCATCTGTTGAATTGTGCTACTTTTTAAAATTTTAAAGCAGATCACCAACGATTAAAAATCAAAATCAGACTGTTTCTATACTATAATTTGTATTTATTTTATTTATTTATAATGTATTAATTGAAGTTTAAAATTTAACTTAGAGTAAACTTGTATTAGTTTTAGCAAACTATTTATAATTACATTTTTTTGTAATTAAATAACTATTTTATTTGATTTTTTCTATGATCGGAATAAAGGATCCTTTTCAGGCTTATCTTGCATAAAATAATAACTTTAACTTTTTTGGATCACTAGACTAGGTACACGTTTTAAAGTGTAGATTTATACTGAAAGAATAAAAAGCTTTTTGTTTTTAAAGTAACAAGCAGTTACTAACAGAATTTTAGATTTCAAAGTTGTGTCGTTTACTTTTTTTCATAATATACTTATCGGTATTTGTTTAAATAAGACTAGTTAATTAATTAGCATTGTGTTAAATTAAGGAAATTAAAAATATCATAAGTTGATTATATATATTTAAAAAAATTAACAAGTAAATTCGAGTTATTTTTATTTTCTTATATGTGATATTTTTTAATTATAGTAATAAATAACTAAAAAGTAAGTATAAAAAAAAACAAGCTTTAATTAAAAATAGCTTAATATGAAAACTTAAACAATTTTATGAACAGTATTTGTTTCTCGTTACTTAAGCAGCTTAAAAATCTCATTGTTAAAAAAAAATTGAGTTTTTTGTATGTATTTATTTAAGTTTTTAGTAGTTGCACTACTAAACTCTAAAACTAAATATTTGATTATAACTTTATAGAAGCCACAACCTAGTTTAAATAAAATTTCAGGACTGCATCACTTATTTAATACAACATATATGTATGAAATTTTCTAAATTTTTTATGAAGTATATGTACGATGGTTCTTAAAATTTTTATCATATAAGTTAAAATATACTTGTTAATTTAATTTTTTTTTAGATATTCAATTTTTTTCTAAAATGTAAGACCTAAGCTTTATGTAGACTATGCGTGCTTATTAAGCTCTTTAATTAATTGCGCTTTACTTTATTTCTAAAACATAAATGCATTTAATAAAAAACGACAAAACATTTTATAAATAAACGAATAAAAACCAAATAAGAAAAATGTGAATATTAAAGTGACATTTAAAATCATCACATATGCTAAACTAATTTGTATTTACAAACAATATTTTGTATGAAAAAAAATCAATACTTAATAAAAAATAGTATATTATAATTTTCAAAAAGAGTATAATTAGTTTTTTCACACAATGAACATTTAGTTTATAATTATAAATTCAAAAAAAAAAAAAAACTTCAGTCAAAAGCGCTTAACTCGAATATTTCAAAAAAAATTTTTAAACAAAAATTTTTAACTAATTTTTATCTTTAATTTAAACGAAAAAAGCTTATAAAAATTTTTGCTACTTGTCTTAATTAAAAAACGGTGCTTTAAATAAAATAATTCACAATTGTTTCGTTTATAAATTAAATTTTTTTAACAAACTTTCATCAACATTTTATAACACTTGAACAAACCAATTAAACCCTCATCACGTGTGCGCATTATTCGTTATGTAATCAAACACCAGGAAACTTGAGCTCAGCGCGACTCGACTCTTACTTACATAACAACGGTGCGTTTAAACCGTTTCTTTTGTTACGTCACAAACTCCCAGCAGAGCCACACCCTTCCAATAGTTAAAAACTTTGAGTTACGCAACTACCGTAACTGACTAGACCACGACCATATAGCAACTCTGCAGGCGTCACGCATGATTTACGTTCATGGCAATAAAGAATATTCATAAAGTTCGGTTTTTCGGAGCAAGTTATGGTTTTTTTCGAGGTTTTTAAATTTTAGTTGCAAAAAAAAACTTAAACATATTTTGTAGCGACTAGGTTTCCTCTTTATAAATCTTATGTTTGAATTATTGAAACTTTTTCTAGCTGCTAAATTTTTTTTTAATGTAATAAAAACTAAACTTATTTTTATTTTTGTTTTAAACCTATGTTTTGTGAATAGTAAAAGTTTCAAAGAAATCATAGTTTGTAAAAAAAATAGTAGTTTATTGTAGCTTAATATCTTTACTTAATGTTTCTATACCAAAGATAGTGCATAAAAGTAACTTTTATACCTTATGTTTAAAAGAATTGTTATTCAAGTATTTTACAGTTTAGAAAAGTTACAAAACCATATATATTTTTTTATAAACTACAAGAGACCAAAAGACGTTTGTAACATTATTAGTATTTATTTGTAAATAGTGATTACCTTTTGTTTTTAATTTACTCAATTAAATAGTTATACTTATTGAAGAAATGAGAAACTTCAAGAAATCCTTTATAATTTAAAAGTAGTTAGTAATATTGAAAGTTTTACTTTTAACGCAACTAAATAAATAAAACAAATAAAACTTAAATATAAGTATTCAAAAATTAATAGATTTAAAAACTAAAACTTAATATTTGAAAGATAAAACTACAATTTTAATTCTTAATAGTTTAATCATGTTTTTATTATCTGTTTTTATTAAGTGAAACTACAAATATGATATGAAGTATAAAAATGTAAAGTCTGACGTTAATTACGAACCTTGTGTTTAAATACTATAAGAATAAAACTATTCATAAAAAAAATTACCTTGAAATCTAAAAACACTGTTTTATAATTATTTAACATGTTTTTACTGACATTTAAAACTGGAATAGATAAATACTGATTGTCACTTTATAGTCTTTTTTAGTTTTTTAGAAAACTAAGTTGATAAAAATCTCGTATTGTAACTTTAACTTTAACATTAAATTAAAATAGTTATGTTTTCATAAAAAACAAAAATTCAAAATTTCTTAAAGTTAACTTTTACATGGTGATCACAGTTTAGTTTCTTGTTAGAATAACTTATTAGTTGAATTATAGAAAATTGATAATAAAAAAAGATGTTTAGTTTCTTAAATAAAGCCTAGTACAAATGCTTTGATGCTGTTTTTAAAATACTTAATTTTAAAGAGGTTTTTTAAACTTTTACTACAACATAAAATATTGAACCAATAACATTTTGTTACAATAAACAACTGAATTTGTTTGAGTGTAGATATTTATATTAAAGTTATACATCTTCATTCCTTAAGACTTACAAAGTTAAACAAAAAACTAAATAAGTTATTTCAATAATATTTACAGCATACTTAATGAGTTTTTATAAGTTTTACAAAGAGCTTTGTCGCTTTGCAAATTTTTTTTTTTAAATTTCCCACATTTTTTTCTAGACAAATGATATCTTTAAAAAGTCACCTAAATATTATGTCTATATGTCAGAAAATTAAACTGATATTTCAAATAATAATTGGGTTTCTTTGTATTTATTAATTTGTATGTTCATATATTTTAATAATTTAGTAAAATTTTCGAACAAAATTAAAAAGTTAAATCTTTTACAGTGTTCACATTTTAATGCAAAACTCGTTCACTGCAACCACAAAATACAAATGTTTAACATAAGTAGCTTACTTGTGGAACATGTATATTATAACTTAATATTTTCAAGTTTGAAATTTTTTCAATGTTGTAATTTTATTTATTAATTAAAAACGATATAAGGAAAGAACCTTCAAATAAGATTTTACGTTGATTATTTACAAATTCAATCTCTTTCTATATAGCATAACTGTTAATTTTCCTGTAGAGTGTAAATGGAACTAAAAACTAAAACAAAAGTAAGAAAGTATAACAGCAAAGTATAGTTATAAGATCGTCTAAGGCTTTGTAGAGAAATAAATATTTATGGGTTGATAAATAAAGCATATTCAAATTTTTAGTATCTACAAAAAAAATATAGAAAGGGTTATAAGGCCTATAAAATATTTCGTTAATATACGCACTACTTTGTTATTTTTTACAGAAAGTTCAAAAAGAAATGATTTTACTAGCTTCAAAATGTAAAGCAAATACATAAATAAATAAATATAGAACTCATAATTTCAATAAAAAGCAAGCAAAAACAAGCCCTGAAAAACTTATTTTGAACTCGAAAAAAACGTCCGACCATCACATCCGTTACAGCGTAGTTTACCTTTTTTGATAAAGAGTCAACAAATTAGTTATGTACAAAAATTGGCCCAAACACCTCAACATTATTACGTCATAACGCTATTCCGACGAAGACAGCGACCTGAAAACGCTCAACCTGCGGGACCCGATGACTCCGACGTCGGCCGGTTTCTTGAAAGCGGAACAGAAAGCGTCAAAGTCGTAATCGTTGGGCTTTTCGAAGCAGCGCTCGCCGAAAGCGGCCGGTTGGCGGAAGCCGGGCGGGGGCGAGCTTTTGGGGTAAGCCCCTAAACTGTTCTGGCCCGCGTCAAAGTGGTGCGAGTGGTGGCGCTTCTTGCCCATCACGTCCTCATTCTCGGTTTCGCTGCTTTTCGCAGAGAACGCAGTTTGGTCGTGCAAGAAGTGGCACCGGCTGCCGTAATTGCAGAAACCGGTGGAGTGGAACGTCCTGCACGGCTCCGTCTTGTACTTGGGGTGCCTCAGCGTGTCCCTCAGCTCCCCCTTGCCGTGCGCGAACTGGCACTTGCTCCCGTACTTGCACGCGCCCGAGGAGGAGTACTGGCGGCACAGCTCGGTCTTGTACTTGCTCGTGGTCACCACGCTGGAAGGGGTCGTCTGCTGCAGGTGCTGCAAAGTGGCCACGGCTAAGTTGTTGGCCAGGAACTGCTGGTCGACCGCCGTCTGGAGGTGCGAGGCCAGCGGGAGAGGGTTTATGAGCATGTTGCGGAGCGAGTTGGCTCCCTCGCAGCAGGAACTTTTGCTCAACCCCTCCGCCGCAGTGCTCATGTTGAGCAAAGCCATCAGGGAGACTTCTGATTGGTTGGTGGGAGAGGGCAAGCTGGACGACTTGCCGCTCGAGTACACGCTGCTGCTTAATGAGTTTTGCTGCTCGCTGTACGATGAGGGGGGTTGCCAGTGCGCGTTCTCGGATAAAAAGTTGCTCGAGTGTTCCTTGAAATTTTTCTCGGCGTTTTCTAAGCTCAGCTGCTGCATCAACACGTCGATTTGCTGTTTTCGGTCGTTCTGAAATGTTAAAGTTTGTTTTTGAATAAATTTGTTAGTTTTATTTAAACGTTTTTCTAAGTTAGTTATTTTTTTAAGTTGAGAAAGTTTAAGCATCTTTCGAGTTTAAGTTTTTTTGTTTATATAATAATAAAGGCTATAGAATAAAAAGTTGAAAAATAAAGTATTGTGACGTATATGGTATAAGGATACAAACTTAGATAGTTCAAAAAAAATTTTAAGTAATGTGAAAAATATCTCATTTTTTAAACTTTTAAAGGTTTAAAAGTAAAGAAACTTTAAAGGACATTTATGTATATCGCTTAATGCTTTGAATTACTTTTTTTTTAATGTTGTCGAACGTCTGTAATCTTTAAAATGACATTAAAGTCTTAGTTAAGGTTTCTACATTGCTGCAACACAAACTTTGCTGCACTCTGTTGGTACTATTCGTGGTTACAAGGCCAAACAATGAACACAGAACATAAAAATGACGTACGAGCAAAAACAGATTTTGTTAAATCGCTTTTAGCAAACTTTGGTTTTGCCCTTTCAAGCTTATGCTAAGCAGAACGTTTTCATGCGTAACATTTTTATGATTTCCGCCTGCTCTCTGTTGTGTTTAGCGTTTGCAAAAAGTTCAACTTAAAAAGTTTTCATTTGGGTTTGAAAACTAACTTATGGTTTAAATTAATCGTCTATTAATGCATAAAGTATGTTTTTGTAAGCATTTATAGCTAAATTTTACGACTTTTACATGCAAAATTGCATGCTTTAAAATGTCTTACACTTTAAGCGTTTTGTTGAAAACTACACCTTATTAGTACCTATGACTTATTTACTTCTATTACAAAAAACGTTCTTAGAAAACTTTAGGCTCGTTTAAAACCTTTATAAAGATACAAATCAGTTTTAAAGCCGCTTTCTTTCTTCGAAGCGTAGTTAGGCTTAAAACTGAAACATGATCTATATGAAAAGCTTTAGATACTAATTTTAAGTCACTTTACGTGCAAAAGTATTATAGAGTGAACTATTTTAGCTTCAAATGAGTTTTAAACTGTTTTGAAAATCAAAGAAAAAAGTTATTACTTTTATTTAAAGTTTGTACTATAAATTCAAAATCTTTTGAACTTATTAAGCTGATATTTTTTTAAATTAAGGTTATGAAAGTTTAAAGTTTTATTTTTATAGTTAAAGTTTATTACTTGGTAAAATTAAAAATTTACTTATTTTAATATTTGTTGTATTCGATTTTTGTAAGTCTTGGCATTTATTTTTTATAGAACTGAATCTAGTTATATTCAAACACTAATTTTGCTTAATAGTTATTAAAACAGTAATTTTAAGGAAAAATATTTTAGTAAACATAACTAATTTAGTTTTAAATGTAGTTAACTAAGTAAACATAGAATATATAAACTACCTTAAGTATAAGACGATAGACAAAATGCATTATTAAAATTTAACATGTTTGATTAACTTTTAAAATTTTTGTTAATTTATAATAAAAAATCATAAAAAAAGCATGTCATATTATTTATACAAGCTAGGATTTTAAATTATTCAAACTTTAGAAATTTTGAAAGTTTAAATAGCCTCTTAAAAAAGAAACTAAAAATACTTTTACGGATAGCTAGACATTTATGGCCATACGTAACATACATTTTTTACTTATCACATAGTACTTTGTAAACAATTTTGAGTTGAATTTATATTATTTGTTCACACCAAACAAACTCTGTATAATGTATGTTTGTAAACGTTTTAAAAGTTTTCCTAAAAATATACATACATTTTTTACTTAACTATGCTTCCAACTAAAAATATTCATTGATGTTATACTATTTAATTTAGTTAGAAACTAGATAGTTAGAAACAGATGTCATAGATTTTAACGTTATAAACAATATATTTAGCCTTTTTGACTAAAATAAAGCTTATTGTATTTTAGAAACACTTTTCTGAAAAAAAACATTTTTCTGTAAGTTTAGCTTTTAGCAGGGGCGTAGCGTGGGGAGGGACACTGGCGCATGCGTGCCACCCAAAAAAAGAAAAGAAGTAAAAAAAAAGAATATAATATCTTTATTCTTTATTTATTTTTTCTGACTAATTTGCCTTTTTTCAACTATGTTTATCTAGTATTCGAAAAGTTAAACGAAATTTTGCATACCAATTAGCGACAAGTTAGGGAAATTACCTAATATACTGACTTGGTGCGCAAGCGAAAGTGCGCACCGATGTTGATGAAAGACTCCATAAGGAAAAATTTTATAACTTCATTAACTTTTAAAAATTTAGACTCAAAAAGAACGCAACTAATTAGTGCACCGCAGTAGTATAACCTTATGACAGATTTTTCTACAAAAAATTTACAAAACTACGTCACGTTTAAAGGAAAATTAAACAATTTTACAAGTTTTATTTTTATGCTACAATAAATGTTAAGACTACAGCTAGTTTTCTGATCTTTATTTTTGTAAACATACAAGAAAAAGTGTGTCGGCCTATGAGGAATAAACTTTGTTTGTGATTTTTATTTGAAAAAAAATACAATCAGATTAATTAAATTTAAAAAGTATACTTTTAACTATTTTACATATCTGTAATAAATTGTAATAACAGTTTTAAAGTTGGTCTATTTTAATTTCTGTGTAACTTTATTTAAATTATGTGCGATGAGGTGTTGTTATCACTTTTGTATTGTATATTAAAAAGATTGATATTTTTTTCGTAAACAAAACAGATACTTTCGTTTTATTGAATATATTCATTTTTAAAAATATAAAGTTTACTGTAAGTAGTAAAAACAATTTTTATCTAGTAAGTTTACATTTGTGCAAGTATAAGTAACTCTAATGAAATTTTATACTTTTATTTAACTGTTTAATTTTGTAATATATAAATAATTTTTAAAACAGTTAACGAACTTATTTTACTTAATAAATTTATTTCAATTATATTACTTATAAAAAGATCTTTTTATAGCTAATTAACAAAAGTTTTAACTTAGGGGACTTTTTGAGAAAATAATTTGCGCACCCGCTGACCAAAATAACACGCTACGCCACTGGCTTATAGGTATACCTTTTTTCAATAAAAAAATCAAAATAGCAAATAAGACAATAAACCAAAGAAATCAATTCAATTTACAAAATAAAAAAGGACCAAAGCTAGTACTATTCATGTTCAACAATTTTTTCAATAAGTTAAATAACCTCTCCTCGTTTGTTTATGCACGCATAACGCACATATATAATTGAGAACAATAAATTTGTATAAACAAACATGTATATTAAAGTCATTTCGTCCGTATCACATAACATTAAGTTTAAATTAATTTTGTTTGAGGTTTAAAAATAAGCTCAAGTTGTTTAAGGTTTTAACTTTGTTTATGTATAAACTTCTTTAAGCACAGTATTTTGACTGCTTGAGAAGTAAGAAAAGGGACATTTAATAACTAAACCTATGCTTCTTTAATTTTTCTTATGAATCTAAGAACTAATTAAATATAAACGGTTTTATTTTGTTATTAGAAATAGTTTACTTTTTGAAAGAATTGTTTAAAACTTACTTTTTGGTTACTTACGTAGTAGAAATATAAAAATCGCTTGAGAAAATCTAGTATTTTTCAAATAGTTTTACTGTTAACAAATAAATTATAAAATGAACACTATTTTTTTATACACGATAAGTTTTAGTATTTTTATTTAAGTAGTTATTTTAGCAAAATAAATACAACTTTAGTAAAATAAAGTATACTTAATCTAACAATTTTTTTTGAATATCCAGCTTAGTGCAATGACATAAAAAAAAAAGTTATTTATGATGATACGTATTTAACTTATACTTATATAGGTTATGTTTGTAAGCAAATATACGAAGCATGCTTAAGTTTGATTTTTTTTTAGTTCATCTAACTTCAATAAACTTAACAAAGTTTAATTTTTGAACTAGTTTTTTGATTAAAATAAGGTTATTGGCTAGTTTGTAAATATAGTTAATATTATATCTACAAAACTTTAGTTTTTCCCTCTTTAAAACAATTTCAGTGTTATGAAAACAGATAAAAAATAGTTATAGTACAATTACTGTTCAATTAAATTTAGTCTTTGAAAATTCTAAACAACTACTAAGTAAAGTTTAACAAAAAGAATACAAGTAAAACTTTAAACTTTAATGACTACATTTAAAATATATAGCTAGAAAAAATAAAACTAACAATAATTAAAATCTTCTGAAACGCTAAAAAAAAGTTTAACTTAGGTTTTTTTTTAATAGTTTTTTGTTATTTTATCAAACACAAAGTTTATGCAGCATTATAAAATAGAATGTTTTCTTAATTATATGTTACCTATTGTTTCAACTTTAGTTTTCACCTAGTGTAACTTCAGTAACCCCTTAATTCCCTCTTAGTACTAGAAACGCAGGTTTTTTCTCTGTATTATCTTCTATTAAAAATAAAACACTGACCAGACCATATTTGTTTTCGTTTAAAATAATTATATAAACTAGTTCAATATTAGATATTTTTAAGTATATAGACCTTGATATTTCAGTAAAAAGTTCGATGCATTAGCATCACGCCAGAAACATATTTAAAACCAGTGCTTGTTTTATACTAAGCATTAGTAAACCTATAATCAAAACCTAATTTTCATAGTAAACGTCAACAGCCGGTACTTTCACTTTAATATTAAAACTAGCAGCACAAGTGTACAAGTTGATGTTTAAAAGTTTTTCAGACAAACAACTCGTAACAAAACAAACCTGGTCAGAACTGGTGCTCATTCCGAAAAACCTCTCGCTGTTGATCATCTGCTGCTCGCAGCTGAAGCTCATCGGAACGTCGATCGCTTCTGTCTTGGTCATTTTCAATGTGCTTTTGTGTGTATTGTGCTCGCGTGGGTGCAGCCTCAAAAGCAATCGCCTTCTCCGTTCGCACTCGTCCGCGAGTTTATTTGCGCAGTTGATTTCTTCACTCAACAAAACCTTTCTTTTATCCTTTTTGCTTTTTACGCGTTTCGAAAGCCTTTCTGCTGCGCTGCTGAACGGAGGAAAAAAGCAAATGCAGAATGCAGCTTCTCTCGTTCGCTTTTTTTTTTCTTTTTCGTAAAACACCTTCCTAGTAGTTACAAACTTTTTGAACTGCTTTGCAGCAGATAAAGTTACCCGACGAAAATTACTTTTTACTTCACCCACGTTTCATATAAAACATTTTTGTCTTGCACAACGAGCTACAATAAAACTTTAGAAAAGATAGTTACGTCCTTTTAAAATTGACTTGTAAACACTACTACATTTGAAAACAACATTGCAAGGTTTAAGCATACTCAAGTTTCATGAGTATATTTATTAAATTTTTTAATCACTCTCGTTACTAACTTTATTATTTAAATCTTATAATTCAAACTATATCGGTATTATTTAAATGTTTCGATTTTTTTTAAAACTCTTACGATTTTACTCCGCTTAATAATTAAACTTAGAACTAAAACTTTGTTTAAATAAACATTTAGCCAACTAGACTTGTTGCTATTGATTATTAGTATAAAAAGATAACTTCGGTTTAAACTTTGTCCTTATATATGAAAAAACAATAATAAAACTTTTTTATTCTACATATCCAAAAAGTTTTAACTAAACATGCGTAATAGCGTAATTTCGGATTTATTTTGAAAAGTTTTTAATCAAAGTTGAAGTAGACAAAGCTAATGAGAAATAATTCCAATGTTTTGTATATAGTGGAATCAGACTACCACTTAAGACTAAATTTCATTTTCCACCTGTTTACATCTAACACTACACCTTCCCCATATGTTATTTTCCCACCAGTTTGATTTAGAAAATCTTTTAAAAACTCAGCTAATGAAGTTTAAAGTCTATTCAAATATAAAGGTATATTTTGTCGGAAACATATACGTTTTCTGTAGATTTCTTTCTAGAATCAAAACTTCTAAAAACTTATTTTATAACTGATGTTTGTTCTAGCTATTGTTTATAAATAAACTAGAAGAACAATGCATTTGAAAAACAAAGAAGCATAATTTTTGATCACTTTTTTTTTCTGTTTAAAAGTTTTTAATGTACTGATGTTAGTTTTTCACAGAACATAAAAAATCTTTTTAAGTTTTTCAACACAGCGAGTTTATTGAGTTTGGTATAAGCAATTTTTATGCGGTTAGTTTTCACAGAAACTAAATCTATTCCAGGTACTTTTCTAAATTTAGATAGTTCAAACTTTAAGGAACTGGTTTTTTTATTTACATACAATTTTATAACAAAAGAAAGAAATCTTTACTTTGAACTTTTAATTTTTAAAACTACTTATTAGAAAATACCATTAAAAAATGAGGAAGAATGTAGTAAACTTTTAAAATAGTCATTAACGTGTATGAATTTAAAAAGTTACTTCCGTAAAAAATATAATATGCTTACAAACGTAAAAGAGATTTTTTTGATATGTTTTAGATTTACTATGCAATAAAAATTTTAGTTGCTAAAACTAAATAAATTTTATTCCCAGTTATCAAACTAAACCTTTCTTATTAAATTTTTGATTTTGCTATTTTTTTTTGATTTGTGTTATTTAATAGAATATATAATGCTGATACTAAATTAGTAAAAGTAAATATCATTCTAAAAATTAAGTTACATTGAAAAACTTTTTATTGAAAACTTATACATACCTTTTTGCTTTTTTATTTTTTTTTTATAAAACAATATTTTTGTTCTCTACTTAAATTACTATAAATTGTATAAGCTTATTAAATATTTTTTAAAAAGGCTATAAACCTTAGTGTTTATAGATACTTAGATAATTTTATGAAAGGTTGTGTTTATAACTTTAATCAAGTGGTTTAAATTTAAGACAGTTTACTACCGCCAAAACTATTAAGATAGTTTTAACTCATGTTTTTATTTTTAAAGTCACTGTATGATTATACTGTTTAAACTTCTCTTAAATGAAACTTTATAAAAGTGTATATTTTAGTTTCAACTTTATTTAATTTAATTCTATATCCAAAAAAGTAGAAAACTATCTTGTTAACTCTTAATTTAAAAAAAAATTAGCTTCGCTTTAAACTTTATTTAGTTATATATATTGTATAAGAACAAATGTTTATGTTGTGGTACTAAATAGTAAATTATAAATTATTAGATATTGAATTTAACATTTAATAAATAATAGCCTATTTTGCTTTTTCTATAGTTAATTATTTTTGACAGTAATCTTCAACTTTATCAGGTTAAGTTTTTTAGCTTATCTAATTTGTAAGTTGTTTTGAACATTTTTCTAAAAAAAAGCAAATAAAAGTATAATTTTGAGTTAGTTTATTTTTATACCTCAAAAATTCTTAATAAACTTGATTTCGAATGAATTAATTATATTTTAGTATAATGATTAAATGAAGATTTATAACAGTTCTACAGTAGAATCACTCGGTTTGATAATACAAAAAGCCTAAACTTTAAACTTTTAGAAATTACTCTCAGTTACTTTTTTTCATACCTACTTTCAAATAATAACTGTTAACCTTTTTTAAACTTAAAGTTTTAGACTTTTTATAAAATATTAAAAACAACAAAAATTGTATACATTTTTTCTACTTTTAATCTTTACATTTATACATTTTTAAGTAAACTGGTTGATTTTTTGTGTTTGTTTTTTTTTTCTAAGTTATTTTGTAACTGTTTTCTGTATTTTTTTAACCACTTAGTAAATAATAAAAAAAATATTTGGATTTAACTTTGATGTAAGTGTGCTTTTAATAAGATAAGTAATTCCCAGCTAAACAGTGCATTACCCTTTTGCACTACCAAAACGTTGACAGCTTGTTGCTATTTTTAGACTGTAGTATCACGTTAATTTTATATCAAAAAATAAGTAAAACTTTGAATTTTCTTATACTTTCTATCTAGTTTTTTTTGTTTTTTTTTTCACAATTTATTTTTGCTGTAAGTAAAACTTTTTAAATTTAGATACTAAAGAGGCCCAATCTCAAGTTCCTACAAGATTTTTTCAAAATGATAACTATTATTAATATCTTTGAAGACTTGATAATTTTTCTAAATCATTGAGGCACAGATTCGAAAGTAAAACAGAAGCTTGTTTTCATCTACCAAAAGAGGCTCAAGCCTAACACGTCTTATGCACACAATGTTTAATTTCAAAACCAACATTTTACACACCCAAACACAAGACCTCAACACAAACTCGCGCGTTACGTAAGTCGTATCTTCCATGTTCTTCTAAACAAACACATTAGCATACACGTGGCAAGGCAGGCTGCTCCGTCGGTCCTCGGCGGCAACAATGCAAACACGCTCAAGCGAATCAAGTGCTTCAACGTTTGCTTTTGAAAATCACAATGACTCACTCGCGCACCGTCGGTTTGTACAAAACTACTCGGCACTCTGTATACAATGGTGGTGGTTGTTTGAAATAGTTTTTGGCTCGCAAAAGTCGATTATATAAGTCGACCGTTTAAAATGTTGTTTCGTGAGTCATAGGATCTGCACATTTTTCTGCTATTTTTTACCTATTTTTATGTTCTAGTTATTTTTAGAATTTACCTATTTAATTAGAAAATAAAATAATCCATAAGCTAAAAGTTTTGTTTTAATAGCTTACGTATTTGGCAGTTTTTTACCTGGTAAGTGCATCACTAAAGTTAGTATATTTATTAACCTGTAAAGTTTTATACCAATATTTGGTAACAAATTCATCTTAATTTAAGTTTACATCGCATTGTTAGATAGGCGATGCGTAGCATTTGCAACTGCAATTTATTCATTTACAATTTGACTAAGTTAGATTTTAAACTTTCTAAAAGTTATAGTTACAAAAAGAAATAAAAAATATTTAAAATAGACAGCACCAACAACCAAAATTTAAGCTGAAAACTATACAATAACAGTATTTATATTGAGAAGGTTTAAAGGCAGAAGATTAGACTGTTTTCAATTTAGACAAAATTATTAGAATTCTGAAAATTTAAGTATAAAGTATAACAGTAAATTATTTTATTGTTTATAGCATCGGTCATCACTTCTTTGATTCATTACTCCAAAAAGAGTTATAAAAGTTTATAAAAAATTAAAAATAAGTCTTTAATTCATTTTTCAGAACAAGTTATTTTAATACAACTTATTAAAACTCGGTAAGATTTTATTACACCAAGTTTTTTAAGGCATTAAATAGTTTTTTATAAAAACCATACCGTTTTTGTTTAAGTTTAAGGTAAAGTAATAAAACACTCAGGTAAAAGAATATAGTTAAAATACTAAAATTATAGAATTTTTACTTTTTCTAATTAGTTGTTAAATTCAAAAACTAAAATTAAAAAAAACACTAAGCGAATAGTACATTTTGTTTTCTACAAATAATATGGGTGACTAATAATAACTAAATTACTGTAAAACAGCTTAATATGTTGGTATTAAAATCTAAAATAAATGAAAACATTTCTGATTTTTACTCAAACTTAAAAAAAAAATACTTTGTGATAAAAAACTTTTATGTTACTTTGAGGAAGGAGTTGTATCTTAAATATTTTTTTTTAATTTCCTCACGATATTTCAACTCTCTTTATTAAAAGACTGAAAAGTAGATACAAACTTATGAAGCTATTTTAAAAAGGACTTAATCAAAAAATATATAAAACTTTTTTTTTCTCATTATAAAACATGTCCTACAAAACACATTTTACAAGAATTTCAAATTGTAATGAATATTCTCAAAAACTTTAAAACTGATAAAGGATAGTTTTTAATTTTTTTACTCTAAAATCAAGATAGTATTTCTTATCTAATAATCTTTATAATACAATAATATATAGTTAATCCCAGGAAAAGCTAAACTTCTCTTCATTATTTGTCTAGATCTCTAATTTGTAGGAATTATTTTTATTGAAATAGTATTTGATAATCAAAACTGTATTTGTTAATAATATTTTGTATTTTATAAATTTCCAAAACGAATATGTTTCAGTATAGAATATTACATAGGTGTATAATGTATAATTTAAATAAGAAATAACGTAAAAACAATATTAAAATGTTTATCTTAAAGATTTTATTGTTTATATAAAACAAAAATCAATTTTTACTCCCTAATAAAAAACTAAACATAAATCTCGGGTTTATAAACAAATTTATTTACAAATTTTAACTTAAATTTTTTCTATTTTTAAAATTTCTAAATTTTTGGTTCATTTTTATAAAAGTCCACAGATATTTTAATCGTGTTTTCTTCTCGTTTTTTTAATATAAAAACATTTTTACGGATGAGATAAATAGAATGATTTAAGCATCTAAAGTAGATGTGGGCAACGTACGGCCCGCGGGCCGGATCCGGCCCCCGGAGTCAAAATGACCGGCCCCAAAACCTTTTTAAATTTAAATGGAATCCGGCCCGCGGACAAAATTTATCCGGCCCGCTAGGCATTTTAAAATTTATATGAAAACCTACAAGCCAATGTAAATGCTACAAAATTTGTACAAAAACTTTTTTAAACTATTTTCACAAAATAAACTATAAGAACTTAACCTGAAAACGTTTTAAAAAATGGCTTTTAAATTTTGTAGTTATAAAAACACTCTTTTGTTATAGTACCTTGTTCTGTTTAAAGTCAGTTGAATTAACTCTTTCTTAAATTATCCAAAAAAAATTTTTGCTGAACTAACTTTGATGATCTTACCGATCATAATGATTTTTATAAAAAATGACATGTAAAAAATTGATGTCTTTTTCAGATGTGTATTGAGTTGTTCTATAAATGCTAAGAAAAGTAGTTTTTTAAAACATTGACACTTACTTTAAGTAAAGCTGCTTAACTTTACATTTTAGTAGAATATTCCAAGTTGAGACTACAGTTTGCACTCTTTTCTGCTATTGATATTTTATTTAAGGAATTTTTGATTAATTAAATGGTTAAGTTTAATGATGACCAACTGATGTCAATATTTCAAAACAATATCTCATTAACTTAAAGTATGATTTGTTTAGGAAATTTATTTGTGTATGTTTGTAATAACAATTTACAATCTAACAAAAATTTGAATGAATCTTTATAAGTTTTTTAAATTAAAATATAGTAGTTTAGTATTGCAATGTTAGTTAATTTCTGAATAATATTATTAATGTAGCCTCGAGCCAAGGATTACCAAAATTAGACAATTTCGAAAAGATAAAAAAATTTATGTTTTAGTCTGAAATCTTAGGCTCAAGTAACTCATAGTAAGTAAATTATTGTTTTTATAAAACTAACTAATGTTATTTCGGTCCAGAGTTGTAATAAATATAGAATTATGAATACTTAATAGAAATTGACTTAAAATTTTATACTTGACAACCTTGGTAATTAATAAATTGATTCAAAATTTAAAACAACAGATCAATTAGCATCCAGCCGGATCCAAGTCTTTTGAAATTAGTTCTTTTCGGATACAAAATCTTGTCAAAAATTAGTATTTAGCCGGATCTTGATAACATTTTTGAATAAAGATCCGGATCTAAAAAAACATCCAACTGAATCCGGTAGATGATTTACTCAAAATGCTCCGGCCCGCTGAGGACTAATTCTTTTTGGATCTGGCCCGTCAATTATTTACGTTGCCCACCCCTAATCTAAAGCAAGCTATTTTCTTATTTTTTATTTAATTTTCTTTTGTTACATATAAAAGTTTTGGCATGTTTCAGATATGATTAGCATCAAAGTTACAAGAGTTTAATATAACTATCAAAATTTTACCGTCTGTAGACTAGGTTGCACCAGAAGTTTAAAATATAAGAAACTTATAAGAAACGTAGGAGATACAGATAAATAAAATGTTTTTTAATGAAGGACTTTCAAATATAAACAAGGTAATATAAGTAAAAAAGTTAAAGTTAATTTCTTAGCCATTTATTGGCGTAAAACATGACAAATATATAAATATAAGAATTATATTATTAATTCCCATATAAAACATTAAATTCAAGACTCAGATTTAATTTTTAAGCTAGTAAAGATTACATTTAAAAATAAAAAAATGCAAATTTCAGAACAATGCAGAACGACCATCTAATAAAATGACGTCATGGAAATAATGACATGAATCATACAAGCTTGCAACAGATGATGTCATCCACTGGTCATGGAAATTTTCGCTTCTGCAAATGACCAATTACTTATCGCTGTAACGGATGACTTTGCAAAAAAGAGTCAAGGTGCAAAGAATTGCAGAATTTTCTGTTAAAACTTCTCTTTAGAGTTCTGTCTTACAAAAAAAATCTAAAAACGTTTTTATTTTTTGCATATGTAACTTTTATAAAAACCGTTTAAGTTAAAAAGCCGCTAAACTTAAAAAAAGAAGTACAATGACTATCATGTAGTTTATTGACATGACAAAATTTTGCATTTTGAAGTTGTCTACTATCTAAAACTCTAAGTTTAAGAAATTTAAAACATCATGAACATACTTAAAAAGTATACAAACTTATATAGGGTATTTAAAATAGCTAAAAGGCAATATTAACTATAACTTTTTGATAGAAACAGAGTTAGAAGTACGCTTTCTAATATATATAGTCAGTACAATGCTAACTTTAACTTTCCCAACATTTCTAACAAAACATAACTTTTATAATTTAGTTTTATGTATATAGCAACTAAAAAGTTGAGTTTGTTTTATTTTAAATGCTGTAGCGTTAATCAAAAAAAGCTTTACTTATAACATCTTAGAAAATTTTTTTAAATATACTTTAAAAAAAGCACCAAGTTGTGTTTCCAATAACATTTTATGGTTTTATTGAATTGTTTAAACTAAAAGTGTAAAATGGTTTTTTAGTGTCAGTTTTTACAAAAATTTACATAAAATAGTTGTGTAAAAATAAAAACTATTCACATAAAACAGTATGCGCTGAGAACTTAGAATTTAGTTATAATTAAATAGAATTCAAATTTTTAATTAATTTTACTTATTTTTAAACCATAATTGGAATACTTGTACTACGCAACTTAATTTAACAGTTACTCCGGTCTTTTTAACTCTTACTTAAAACAGTACCTTAGCTAAATCAAAAGAAATAGGAAAGAATGTTAAATTAAAAAGCATTAAATATCTTTAAACTTTTCGTTAATTTTTTACTGTAGTTTTTAAGTTAAACTGCCTAAAGTTTATATATTTTATAATTTAGCTATATTAATGCTTAAAAAGCTTGAAGTCTTTTATGACTAAATAAATAAATGAATAAATAAATAAGGAAAGATGTTGTAAGGCTTTATTATTATAGTCTAATATATTTAGCTGTAGCCAACTTGTTTGAAATAAGCATTTAAAAGTTATAATCTTTTAACAGCTATAAGCTCTTTGATTACATTGGTAAAAGTTTTAGTTAAAACTTAAAAAAGAAATGAAGTATAAATAAACAAATAGTAAAACTGAAATATCGTGAAAAAAAAAATTCAGTTTATTATATTATAGGTCTCACATTACAAGTTTTAAACCTATCTAAGCAATTCTATACACAGCTTCGTAATGATTATTTACCAGACAATTTTTTGACAAAGAGTTATGCATAAGTTTTATTATTAAGTTTACTAAAATTTGTATAGAATAGTATATTTCATATAAAAAATAGTCTTAATTAAGTTTACCCGAAGAAGCATAAGCTTAAAAAGAGAAAAAAAAAACTTTGTATACAAATCAATATATGTATACACAAAAAACTTTATTAAAAAAATCGATTCTTAACTATATTTACTCAGAGTTATACAAAATTCCTGGTTTCGTAAAAAAGAATTGCTTAGGATAAGCATTATAATTTTTTACAAGAATATATCTTAAAAATCTAAACTTATTTGCTGTTTTTCTTAATTTTTATTTAACAGATACCAACTTATCACCTTTTTATAGTTATTGTTGAGTATATCAGTTTCAATTAACTATTATCTATAAAAATACTATAACCTGTTTTACAAAAGAGTAAACTTTTGATAAAACGCGAGTTTCAAATTTGTTAACTAAGAAAAATAATATCACAAGCAAGAACAATGTTTACTTTTTACTGCAAAGGTAGAATCTTAGAATAAGTTAGGCTAAGAAAATTAAAAAAAGTATAAATTTACTTTAACTAATAAGTACAGTATTTACACTGTACATAAAAACTTTAATATAATTTAATTTTTGCTTGTTCACCAACTAGAGGACAAATATAAAACACTATTATTTTTTATTATATTTTTTCTAAATAAAGCAATTTAATAAATAACTACAATAAGTGAAATTTATTTATATAAAAATTAAAAAATCTTATGAGTTACTCGATATATTGCCACATTTTTATACATATTGTTTACTTTTACAACACTTTGCACACAATGTTAAATTTTATAAGGAGTTCATTAAGACTTCTTGAAAAAAAACTTTAAAAGAAGACGATATTTTAAAAATAAAGATATCAAACTTTTTAAGAATCGGATTGCATATAATTTTAAATGTTAAATGATACAGAAAGCAGACTACAAACAAAGAAGAAACCATGCTAAACTACAGCTTAACTTTTTTTTTCATAATATAACAAAACTCTACAAAATTAAAACTAATTCTATAATAAGTCAGTAAATGAAACACGAAGTTTCTAAAAATGTTTACTACTAAAATATAAATGTAGTTTTTAAAAAAATACTGAAACTTGTTGGTTGTATTTTAATATAAGAAAGGGTAAGTTAAAGCTAAAATGAATTAGTATTATAAATTAAATCTGTGGAAAAGTTTATCAGTTACTAATACTAACGTACATGGTTTATTTATAGTTAATACTGTAACATAGTCTACAATTAAAACGAAGTAAATAATTATTTTAAGTTATACAAATTAAATCGCAATTTTCTTCATTTTCAATTTTAACTGCTGTTGAAAGTATACTTAAACTTGTTATTTGAAATACTTTTTTTGACACTTAAGTATTATTATTTTAATTTATAGCTTAAAGTGCTTATTTTTTATGTACTTACAGTACTTTTAATTTGAAATAAAGTAGAATAAGTTTTTTAATAATAAAAAACTATCTAAGTAACGCTAAATGTACTTACAAAAACTAATTAAACTTTTAAGTTACGCAGTAAATGTTTATACAAAAAAGTTTAGGTTTTAAACAAAAGTATGTAGTTAGTTAGTGGTTTTAAATAGATAAGTTTAAAACTGCTAAGTAATAACTCTAACAATTTTATTATGTATATAATAATCAAAACAGTGAAAAAAATTATAAAAATTTATAACTACGACAGCCTAAAGCAGGGTTTCCCAAACTTTTTTTCAAATTGCCGCCTTTATAGAAATTAAAAAGACTATGGCACCCCTCCAACACGACTACTCAAAAAGCTATTATCAAAAAACGCCTAAGACTTTTTACTTTTTGCTCTTCATCTGCAACTCAAGAATATATAGTGTAAGTTTCAAAATTTTTGAACTCTCCCCTCCCCCCTTCCAACCCTTAACTAATTATCGCCCCCGAATTAATAAAATCGCCCCCAGAAGGGTGGAACCGCCCACTTTGGGAAACCCTGGCCTAAAGTTAAAAATATTTTACAAGCATTTATGTTTTACTTTTTTTTTGCGTTTATGTTTTTATGATAAAAATTCATATTTATAAAAAACAATAATTTTTTTTTTACCCTAAATCATTTATATTCAAATGTGTCTTTTTTGAATAGGAGAACGCTAAAATAAAACATTAGAAAGTAAAAGTTTAATATCATCTATCGTAGCAAATTTAAAACTTTAATCAATTTGTTTTGGTAATTTTACTGAAAAAAGCTTTAGTGTCAAAAAAGTCTATGTTGTATACTTTCCTAAAGTGTTAACGGTAAGCCTAGAAAAAAAAAGTCTATAAAGCTCCCGAAATTCACATAATAAGAGATCTACTTATTAAAAAAAATGTAACTTAAATCTTAAGTGAAAAATTTCATTTGATGTTTTTATTATAAACATCGTTTGTTGACATTATATTATGTAACAATGGTAAACTAAATTTTGGTTAAAATTTTTTTCTAAAAAACTACTTACAGTATTTTCACAAAAAAATTTTCGGTTGGAAAGTTTTCTATATCAGAGAAGTATTAAAAAATATAAGTACAAACATTACTTTGAAAATAATAGTACTGTATTAGAAAGACTAAGAACATAATAAAGTTGATAGTTTAGTTTTAAAAGTATCATTGACAACATCGTCAGTTTTGAGAAACACATTTAGCTTATAGCAGGTTACCCAAAGTGGGCCAAGTGGCCCCCTTGGGAGCCATGAGTAGCATAGGGGCCAAAGGTAGGCATGATCATTTAAGGAGCCACAGGGGGGCCATGAGGTCATAACTTGAAATTTACACTATATATTCTGGAGTTGCTAATGAAGAGTAAAAAAAAGGTCTTAGAAATTTTTAACGATACTTTTTTGAGTAATTTTGTTGTCATGTTAGAAGGGCATAGCTTTTTAATTTATTTTAAAGGGGAAATTTCAAAAAAAATTTTGGACCCTGGCTTAAAATATTAATAGTTATTTTGCTAAAATATTTTTTTTCTAGGTTTCCTTTAGTATTTATGGCTGATTATAAAGTAAAGAAAACGTTACCGAAATTGTACTACTTAAGGACCAAAGTTGTTTGTTATCTACATTAAAAACATATTCATTTTGTTTTCAAAAGTGTTAACTATTACAGCTCGTATATATTCTAAAACTGTAATTGTTTTCTTGAATAATGTTGAACTTACTTCAACTTTGCAGACCCTAAATTTGTATAGGTAGCATTTTAAAGAAATATGTGTTAACTACAACAAATTAAGAACATATTATTAAACCTACATAACCATAATTTAATAAAAACTTTTGTTTAAGACTTTTATCTGACACAGTCAATACCTGTGACACATGCTTGCGGCTTAGTGGTCGAACTAAAACTTATAAAGTGAACGTTTTATTATTTTTTTTAAGTTATAATTAGTTTTAATTAATTTGTGTTTAACAAATTTTTCGTCGATAAACATATCGCACTTGGTGTAAACAAAGCAGAGTTTTTTGTCATTGCAAACACCAAATTACTTTTTTATCAAAGAGAAATTTTGTTGCCTTATTGCATTAATATTGTTTTTTATAGAAATATATAAACTTTTTTATAAAATCTTTTTAGAAAGGAGTATCTTGAATTTATGCTTAAGTTTACAATAGTAAACAAACATACTTTATTGCTCGGAACAAAAATATTTTCTACATAAAACTTAAGTTAATTTTATAGGGTATATTTACATAAATGTATTTTTTCTATTCACCAGACAATATTCTTAGAGCTCACTGTATAATGTAACAAAAAAGTTGCAAATTATTTGATAAAAAAGCTTGTAAAATTAGACTTAATAAAGTTTGATAAACTGTAAGCATAACAGTTGTACTTCTTAGACTACTAAGTACAACAATTTGTATCAAAGAATTGAAAATTTAAGAATTAAATTATACTTTTACTCATCGTATTGAAGATTGCCTTACAGAAAAAATTAAGAACGACATGTTTGAATTAACTAAAATTAACGGTTAGTTTTGAAAATCGATGGGCATTATAAATTGATTAATCGTTGGAAAACTTATACGACACGCACAGCTTAGGAAGCATTCAGGAAGCAATAGAGAAAAGTGTATTTTTTTAATTTTGAACTTATGAATAAAAACTAAGCAGTTTGAATTTTATTTTGCTTTTTACTGTTTAAGAAGAAATATGTTGCTTGTGTATATTGTAAAAAAAAAGACACAATGGAATTGTTACAAATTTACTTTGATGTTTTTTGTTTATTTATAAAGCTGTAAATTTAAAATATAAACTAAAATATACAATGTAAAATTTAAGTATAAACTTCTAAATGTCGTAAATTAAGAATCGCATAATGTTTTAATAATAGTCACCTAGAGTTTCTAAATTGTTTAAAAATTTAAGTATCGGAGAGAAAAATCTTTAAACATTAAATAGTTATGTGTAAAGTTTTGAACAAAAGTAGTACTAAAGCACAAACTTAGCAAAACAGTGTACTTTAATCACTATTTTTTTACAGTTAAAATTTTTTAAATTGCAAACGTGTAAGGTTAAAAGCTTTAATAAGTATTTTTCGTAGATTTTTATCTTTGCCTTAGCTACAAGTGTAATTTAAACTTTAAAAAAAAGTTATATCTATAAACTAATCAAGCTGTTTTTATAAAGTTAAATATATGTCAATCAAGTAGCATCATTGTATCTATTATTTTTGTGGTATATTGTCAGGCATCAGAACAAAAGCCAATTACACAGATGACACTTAATGAGTAAAATTACGACAACGGTTTAATATTAAACAGACACTTACATTTATAACTTATAAATACAGTAACCTACCACTTGAGTACGCATTTCTTGAGTACGCAGTGCAGGTTGAGTACAAACTAATAGCCAAAAAAATTGTGTTTAAAATGCAATCATTTGTTTTACATTAAACTTGAAAAAGTTATCTGAAAGTATTAATACAAAAACATCATGTCTAAAACTAAATTTTCTTGTATCAAATTCAAATAAAACGATAAAATAATACAAGCGAATACATTTGAATACCCCATCATTAAAACTTGAAAATAGAAAAATAGTTAGAAAATTTATATTTAAGTTTTTATAAACGAAAATAATTAACAGTGCAAATGATATCTATTTAGAACTAGATGTCCTTGAAAACATGATTAGTGTAGCTTATCGTTTGGCAGACACTTTTTCTTGATCGCAAGCTCTGTAAAAAATGTTTTAAACGTTTAAAAAGGCTAAATTGTAGCTTTAAATATTTGTTTTTACAAACAGCTACTTGCGATTTTCTGTTGAAGACAGTTCTCTTCCTAGTAGAGTTGAGAAATGTTTTGAAAAGACAACTTTAAGCAAATTTTAGTTAAGACTAGCCTTGATCAAACACTATATTTAGAGAAGCAAATTTTTTTTTAATCAAAAAGAAATATTAATTTCTCCTGAACGTTTTAGAAAACGTACATTAATAATACACAAATTAGAAACAAAAACTTTAAAAATATAAAAACCTTCTGTCTACTAGATTTGAATATTCACAGAAATTCTTTTCAATTCTTTTTTTTTGTGCTGGGAGTAACTGCACTATTTATGAACTTACTAGTTATTTGAAATCAAAAACATGCATGAACCTTAAACCAAAAGATTGATTTAAAATGCATTTGTTTTTACATCCACAAGTGTATTCTTTAGCCTTCTCTTTTTATAACTTAATCAAGGTTATAATAGTTAAAAAAAACTGTTTAAACATTCCATATATACTTTTGTTTAATGTTTCTGTAAAATTAAAATGATGATTTTATAAAACTACAAACTTTAAGGACTTTCTAAAGTTTTAATTTAAAATAAAAAGTAACGAATAACTTTATTTAAAATTTTGCATGAAAATAACATAGTATTGTAATTAAAAAAAAAACAATACTTTTGCTTATAAACTTTGTTTTATACGTTTTAAAAAGTAAAAAATATATTAGTTAAGTACTAATAATATGTTAATTTATAGCATACAACTTTTCAATAAACATTACTAAAAACTGTATTAATCATAACCGTTTAAACATTTTAAAAGAGTTAACAAAAAACGATTTACTGTACAACATTAACATAGAGTATATAAACATTTGTTATAGCTACAAAAGCAAAAAATAAACAACTTTTTGTTTTATTTGCAAATAACTTTTCAGCATACAAAAGTTAATCTTAAACTATAAAATTACTTATAAAAATTTAATGTTGAAGCAAGTCAGTAAAAAACCGATTTCACTAGAATTATTTTAAGCTAACTTAGCTGCTGTTAGTTTAATTTTTACCGGCTTGAAACAATTTGTGATGATGAATTTGTAGCAAATGAAAATGACTTTTCTTCTAAAAAACAAATTTTAAACTTTTCAAACCTGAGAATAAAACTCGTCTTCGAGTAATATATAAAACTAAAACTTACAGACTTGCGTCTGTATATTCTGATCAAAAATAAAAAAATGTTCCTAACCTGAAGATGAAAATTTTGCTGAAAAGAGAGTGAAAATAATGACACTACTAGTAAGTATATTAAAGACCATAAAGAAAAGGGAAGCCTGAAACTTTAATTAATGATTAAATTTAAATTTTGTCGCTGTGACTTGATTTTAAAATTTAAGAAGCAGTTAATTTGAATGATGTCGAAAACTATTTTTAAATTATCAATTATAAACTAAGTCACGTTGATTTCTTTATGTAGTTATTGGTTTAATCAAAAACAGCAATGCACTTTATCGAAGTAGTTTCTAAAAAAATATTACTTTTGTATCTTTCAACAAACAGTTTCTTGCTACTTTTTATGTATTTTAACGGTTATTTATTATATGCTAAAAAAAAAAGGTTAGTAAAAGTGTGTTGTCTTGTTATCTTCATTAGTATAATCTTTTAAAGGCTGTTATTTAGATTATTTCTGACAATAAGTACAAGGTTACTGCTACAAATTTTCACCAAGATGTGTACCTAGTAACAATATAATTAAATATGAAATTAATTATTTCAATTTTTTTTTTAATTGACTATAAAAGGTTTTAAATAAGACATAGTACAATTTACAGTGATAAAAAGGCACCCTATTAATGCTTTGACTTTTTTTTGCCGAGTAAGAAACCTTATTGATAGTTGCTAGTTGTAAAACTGTTTAACTGTTACAACTTATTGAAGTTAATTACCTGTTTGTGATAAATGTTTTCAATGTTAGTAACGAAAACTATGAACTAATAAAAACTTCTTTCAAACCATTCATTTACATATGCTTATTTTTTCTTCAAAAATAGCAAAAAGTAACTATTTGGTCATTTATGCACGCTACCCTGTTAAGTTGTCTACTAAACACACAATCCGTGTTTCTTAATTGCTACTAATTATCAGCAGTTTTCAACAATACAAAAAATTTTAACAATTAATGTACAAATTTTCGAGCATCAGTGTTAACTTAGTTATAAATTATATTAACTTAGTTATAAACTTATAACTTTTAAAAAATTGAGGTTCAAATATTTTAAATGTTCTGTTTTATCAGGTTTTACTTATTAACTTATTATTAGATAGTTTTATTTTTAAACAGAAGAAAAGACATCTACTTATTACGTATTTGATTTTGAAACAATTTAATATATTGTTTTAACTACTTGTATATTAATTAATTTTTCTCCACTATAACAATAAATTTTTTATGCTTATAAAAAAAATTATAAAGTTTTGATTATTTATTAAATATTGATTATAAATAACACATGTTACAATTTCCTTTTACTTTCTAAATTACTACAAACTACCTGAAATTTTTTTATCTAATCAAAAGCTCATTTGGCAAACTTAGTTTTGCATAAAGAGCTTGTCAGTGCTTAAAATTAAGTTTTATAATTCAAATAGTTTTTTTAAAATTAGCTATTTACAATCTTAAGTATGTATATAAAGTAATAAAAAAACTACTTTAAACGTGTTTTGACTCGTAGCTTTATTAGTAAAATCTCCCTCAAAGTAAAATAAAACTTCGTGCATAAAGCATCAATTCCAAAGCAATTGTAAAGTAGTACCTGTTTTATATGGGTAGGTGTCAAATTTGCACAAGGGGATTTAACTGCAAAAAGATACTTTTGCACGAAGACACTTTTGTAGGAGTAGACAATTTTGCACGGAGACATTTTTGCACGAGTTGAATTTTATTCTTTTTTTAAGTTTAAATTTTCTTTTTTTACTACCACTGTTACTCCTAACCCTTACTCTCAGTTGGTAGCATTTTTTTCATTTTGTTTTTTTATTAATTTTCTTCTGTTTTTCTGATTTTTTTAAATATAGTTTTGTTTCTGATTTTTTTTTATTCTCGTGCAAAAATTACCCTCCGTTTATTATAATAATACGTTTATTTTAATCCTAAATCCTCATATTAAGTAAATCAGCTCATTAAAAGTGATGGTGAATTCTTCTAAAAGTATTATAAAAACAAACTGTAAGTTAGGTTTGTAAATTTTGACTACACACTATTGAATTAATATAAAAACATATTTAAATAATTTTCAAGTTCTTTGCGGTTACAGTTTATTACAGTAAACAATTACTAAAGATTGGTTAAGATAAAAAGTAAGCAATAAAAATAAATACAATATTTTTAACAAAACATAATTTCATAATTTGAAATAGTATCATTTAACAAGATTGTCATATTTTTATTGTTCACACCTTCATTAAAAAAACCTTAAGCTTTGATTTTTTTTTTTTGCTTGGTAGGTAAAAAAAGCATGAATTATTTGTTTACAAGATCTCGAAAGCATTCAAAAAAGGTCATAAAATACCAAATAATTTTTATATAATTATACTTATTTTGTAATATTTGTGTAACTTTGTCGTAAAAGTGTAAAAATGAGTATGAAAGAAAACTCTTAAAGTAAACTTTATTTGAGTTAAATGAGCTATAATCGATGTATTTGCAATACTTAAAGTACCCAAGAAGTACCGATAAATTACTAAAAAGAAAAGTAAAAAGAAAAGTTTCCACTTAAACTAAAAAGAAAAGTATAAAGAAAAGTTTGCACTTAAACTAAAAAGAAAAATTTCGACTCGCAAAAATACAAACAAACTTAAAACAAAAGTCCATCGAGCGCGTGGATAGTCTTCAAGACGTGGCCCGCCAAAAAAAGCGCGAAAACCGGCAAGTTTACGCGGGAACGGTCAGATTTCGAGCACTTGCTGCAATCCTCATCCGGGGTTCTACACAAAACCTTAAACTTTTCAAGATCACATGCTAAGTTTATGATATTCCCACTATTTAAAAAAGCGCATTCAAAATCAGTCGCAGAATAAATAGGATAGCCATCTCGAAACTTAAAAGTCATCTTGTTGTCGTCAACCAACGTTCCGTCAGTGAAAACGAAGGGGTTGTCGGTGGACGAGGCATTCTTTTTTCTGTCCCTCACGGTTATTCCCAGAATTATTGGTTTAGTATTTTTAAAGTCTTGCCATCGGTGCTTGAAGACTGCCACAATTGCTTTTTTGGCATTGTAACTGTGAAAAAAAAAAATTCATTATTATTTAATTATAAATTCAAGTTTTTATTGTTGTTTAAGTAGAACTATGTTGTTTCATTTTTATTTGTTTATGAGTAAACTTAAACTCAGCGCATGAATGTTTAAGATCTAAACTCTTTAAGTCCTAGTTCTTTTAAGTATGCTTGCAGCCAACCTGTTTTCGAGGTCGCGAGACGCCACTTGGCCCTTCACCGGCTTACACGCGTCGTTGGCCGTTGAATGTGAATCGTAGTGGATCTCCGTTTCGCTCACCGTATACTTGAAGCACTCTGTAGGGAGAAAATTATAAGTGAATATATTGATTTTTGAATGATTTAAGAGTAGCTCATTTCACTGTGTGTCATTGTTTACATTGAATATAAGTGTTTAGTTTAACATATATTTATGTTTAGTTATGTTATACGTTTAGTTTAGTATTTCGTATCAGATTTTTTACTGTCAACAAAGTACTTAGACACAAGGAGTTTTTTTCATGAAAAATCCTTTAAACTAATAAACTGCCCAATTCGGGGATGCAACTACAATACGTCAGATCAACCAGTGGTTTAGTTTGCAGGCTTCTTGACAATTAGGATCATGAAAAGAATTCTGGGGCATCAAATGCTTTTGTAGTGCTAAATGCATTTCAACTAATACGAGAGTTTTCCGGGGGATCAGCCAAGAAACGTGGCTGGCCTTCATTCGCAGATGGAGGCATTCAAACTGGATCGAACATAAGCAGCCAAAATGCAACCACACAGCTTTTTAAACGCGTGCATGACAAACTTGGAGATCTTATGTTGGCAAATGATCTTAGGCTAATGGCAATGTCAGAAGAAAATGTGGCTAAATTGATGGAGTCAAGTGCGGTCATAAAAGTTGAAATTGGGGTAAAAAGAACAGAACTTACGAGCTTGCATTGAGACCAATACGAACCATTTAGATATTTGTTATCCGTATTCGTTGCAAAGCAGAAAGTTGTAGTTTAACAGCAGTCAGTGAGTGTGAATGTGAAAAAAGAATGTATCAGATTATAAAGAAGAAGCAATAAAAGACGTGATGCTTGCAGGTGTAGGTGACGATGATGTTAGAAGAGAAGTTCTTAAACCGGAGATATCTTGTCTAGATTTTATTCGAATAATTTCCTTTATTGAAATGGGTGGGTATGTAACGGAGAACTCACGTACTGTATCGGCAGTATCTTCTATTCAACGTCAAAAAAATCAAAACAATAGATTTCTTATGAAAAGTTGGAAAATCAAGTATAATCCTCAAAAGTTTCAGTTCTGCCGGAACTCACTTTATTTTGCAGGATTTAGTATTTCAAATGAACGCATAGAGCCTTTGTCAAAGTACTTGGACTCCATTCGGAAATTCCCAACTCCAAATTCTGCCACAGATACACGGAGCTGGTTTGGCCTAATAAATTAAATTAAGTCTCAAACAATGCCAAACTCCGTAAATTTTTGGCACCTTTTAGAGATTTTCTCAGTCCAAAATGTGGTATGAAAAATTAAACCAAGCATTTATTAAATCAAAAGACATGATTATTGATGCAATAAGAAGCGGTGAACAAATTTTTGATCCTGGGAACTGACATGTCTAAGACCTGACTGGTTAAAGCAAGACTTGGAATACTTTTTTATGCAAAAACACTGCAATTGCAATAGCCAGTTACCAGAATGCTACATCACTGGTTGTAAGGTGACACTTGCAGGTTTAAGGGTTTTAAATGGAGCAAAAAAGAATTTATAAAGCAATTGAAGGAGAATCGCTTGCCATTATGTTGTTGTTATAGCAAACAAAGTATTTCATAAAGGACTGCAAAGATGTTGTTGTTACGGATCATAAGCTACTAGTAATCTAGAAACAAAATTTACAACATGTGCATATTTAGACTGAAACATCGCATATTTTCATGGCTCTTTGAAGTACAATATATGCTTGATAAGACAATTTCAGCTCAAAATAAATATATCTTTCTTTGTTGAGTTTATTCACAAACTAATACAAGAATGATAAAGTCTGTAATACAAAACATAACTAAAATTAGATAAATACTTCTACATCTCCCCCCCAGATTTTATCTACTAAGGAGAAAAAAATATAAATTTACCTAGCAAAACAAACTTTTTTTAAAACAATTTGTTACAACTTAAACACTTTTTTCAGGTCTAAAATTCAACGAAGTTAAACTCAAAAAGGCAAAAACATTTCAAAAATTACGATTAACTTAGTTCACTAATAAATGATTTGTTAAAACAAACTACAACTTAAACAAACAAACTGTAACAAAAAATTTGAGACTTAATCTTTACTATTCTTCACTCAGTTGCTGAATACAAGCATTTAAAAACTTAATTGCTTCACCGATTTGAACTTTTCAGCTTTGAAGAACGAAACCACACGTCATTCATCTAACCACCTTGAAACTTTACTTATTTTGCTGATAAACATCTTTATCATATTTTCGACTTTAAACAAAGTAGAAGGTGCATTACTGATAGCATTAAACACTGACGAAATACTGCTACACTTATTTTCCAAATACTCGATACCAACCAACAGTTCGAGTTTTTGAAAGTCAATCTCTGCGTCCTCATCCAGGATCACTTTGAACAGATGGCTGTTAGACTAGTCTGCTGCAAAGTCAACTACAAACTTTAGGACGTCACCATTAGACTAAACTCATTCATTAGACCATAAAACAATAATTTAGTGAACATTCCAACTTGACAATAAATGAATAAAAGCAACATCAGTGTTACGAAACTTTTGAAAAGCATCGTAAAGTCTTACACGGAAACGCTGCAAATAATCCGATAATTTCACACACTCATCCCGGACACATTGTTGTTCGCAGTAAACTTTGGCGATCTGTTTGCTTTTCTGTAGAAAATATAAGTCAAGAAAATATTGATCAAAGCAAATCCGAGCCATTCCAGTTCAACATCAATTTTGAAGAAAACCATTAGTACAGAGGGAAATTACACAATGCTTATTCAAAAAGCATCTTCCTTCTATAAAAACACAGAACATTAAAACTTTTCTTGACATATTTTCCTCAACCTAACAGAAAAAACAAAATTTTACAGTGGTATGTTTGCTTTTCTCAGATAAGGGATATTGCTTAGAGATTTGCAAACAGAAGGGGTAAATCTTCTTAGAAACTTAAGATTTTGAACAGTTAAGCGACCTGATCCATCAACCTTGACAACACATTGATGGCAGTCCTTCACTTCCACCACCACTCCACTATTCCCCCACTTGCTAGGAAAGTTACCTGTTTGATTTAGTATCACGACATGATCAACGCAATTCAGTGGTGGCAACGATTTTGTGTTCTCACTTATATTTTCCAGAGACTTAACAAAACAAATATTGAGAGATTCTTCCTTTTTATTCCAAGCGTCACGCCACACTTTTGAGATCTGCGGGTTATTGTAAGTCATAACACTCTTTCTGACGTAAGGTAATGACTTCTTTAAATTTCGTCGCGATCTAGTGTGTAAAAGTACGTTTTTCTGTCCCTGTACCTCCTTTTTCTTCTTCGCGTTTTTCCGCTCGAACATATTTATTCTACGACCTCGGCTGCAAAAGCCATCAAAGTTTTGTGTATACAATCCACCAACTAGAAGTGTATTGGACTCATCAGCATAGTTTTGATGACTTTGATAAACTTTTTTACGGGACTTTACCCAGAATTGTTTACAGGCAAAACACTCAATATACCTCATATCTTTACTGCTCCAAACAAATTTATCAGCTAATTTATTACATATTCCACAATTTATTTTACCACTTGGTTTTCGTGTGGTTTTCTTTGAGGATTTGTATGAGAAAACTGATGCTGTAACAGCAGGTTTTGACATTGCATCACGTGCCATCTCTTTTCCTTCAATAAAACCGATTGTCTCATTGACACTTTTCTCATCTAGATTTTCTCATCCTAGCACCTCTTTACGGATATCCTCATCGGCTTAACCTGTTACCATGACATCTTTTAGGATTATGTCTGTAAAATCTATCATTTGATTACAGCCATCCTTTGGGCATTTACATGTATATGAGCATGTACTGGCTTTTCCCTTTAAACGGGCAGCAAATGATCTAGTGTTTTCAGTCAAATCCTGTCTTGCACTAAGAAAGTCTGATCGTCGTACAACAACTGAAACAGGAATAACTGCAAGCTGCTTGATCATCCTTAAAAGCTCTTGCTCACTTAAATTTACTACATCTTCATGTTCCTTCATAATAGCATCGCCTAAGTCTTCCTCACAGCACGGCGTTTTTCTACATCTGTCATCTCCATGCTATCTTTAAAAATAGTCCACTTTTGTACAAAAATTCTCAATAAAAGAAAGACTTTATCATAAATAAATATATCCTTTTTGTTGAGTTTATTCACAAACTAATACAAGAATGATAAAGTCTGTAATACAAAACATAACTAAAATTAGGTAAATACTTCTACAAGCTCTACTTTATCAAACCTTGACAAATGAAATTGCATGGTTATGATTTGACTGATGAAACACTTCTTATTGCTTTATTGAGTAATGAGGTATGCTTGTCAATGGCAATCACTTGGAAATAAGTTGTGGAAGAGACTTTAACTAACAAAATACTTTCAAAGACTAAGATATGATGGTGTACTGTATTTAAGTGATGGAGTTATGCTTTACAGGAAAAAAATAGTAGTGCCTTTAAACTTACGATCTCATGTCCTCAACAAATTACATTTAGCACACCAAGGGGTGACATCAATACATAGTTATGCCAAATATATTGTGCTGTGGTCTGGTACTACACAAGAAATTGAATCAATTGAGTTAAATTGTCATAGCTGCGAACGCAACTTTCCTTCTAATGTACAAGTAGAAGCTTTCATTAAGTTTTGTTTTATAGCTTTTATCATTGTTTTATTTAGTTCGTTAATAAAACAATACCAAGAAAATATTTATTTACGATAGAATCATACTGAATAGAATCAATAATGCCTGTTGTTAAATGCACACTAGAGGGTTGCACATATGAAACACCAGATGTCGATGCTTTTGTAGCTGTCTCTTTGCTTACAATATATAATTATGTCCATATTAATTCAAGTTCTTCAAAACCAAAGCCTCCAAAGATGGACAGTCCTCGAAAAGGGAGAGACTGAAATGAAGAACTTATTTCTGCAAAAATGGACAATGTTTAAAGACAGCACAGAGATGTCAGAGTCAGAAAAACGTCGTCAATTGTACCATTGCTGTGATTAAGATATAGGCGATGCTATTTTAAAGGGACATGCAGATGTAGTAAATTTAAGCGAGGGCTTTTAAGCATGATCAAGCAGCTAGCAGTTATTTCAGTTTTTGCCCAAAGTTTAGACTATGTTTGTACAAGACAGGATTAGACTGAAAACACCAGATCCTTTGCTGCCCTTTAAAAAAAAAATCAGTACATGCTCTTACACCTGTACTTGCCCAAAACATGGCTGTAATCAAGTACTAGAATTCACGAACAAAAGATATTGTGGCAGTCCTCCACAAAGCAGACAAACCATGTTTTGTCTTGTTTGGATTTTAATAATTGTTTTGATTTATCTGAAAGAAATTTTGTTAAAGATGGAGTGTTACCAAAGAATGAACTGCGTCGTTCCGATCGTGTAAAAACCCGGAGAAGGATCAACGATGCCGAAAGTGGTACCTATAAATCTGTTTAAACTGCAGTTTATACTAATGTTTTTATTCAATTGTAAACTAAACTAATTGTAAGATTTAAGTGATTTTTGTTTTGTTTGAGTTTAATTTCGTTGATTTTTAGAACAGAAAACTGTATTTAGGTTTACATCTGATTTTTAAATAATTTTGTTTTGTTAGCTAAATGTATCGTTTTATCTCCTTTGTAGATAAAATCTGGAGAGAGATTTATAAGTACTTACCTAGCTTTCATTATGTTTTGTTTTACAGATTTTATCATCCTTGTAATTAGTTCGTTGATAAAACATTACTAAAAAAGACGTCTATATAATCAACTATCGTTACCACATGAATTATCTGATGCACCTACAAGTCCTTTTAAAAGTAAATTTGCAGATTTGTTCCAGTTTGCTGGAAACAGTTTTCTTTTAGTGGGGGACAGATTGTCATGCCGGTCAGATTTTCAACACCCAGCGGAACTTCTCAAGAAGATTCGCTTGGGCTGATTAAGCGCCTTCGAGGCTTGTTTTCCAGGTTTGGAGTACCTTAGGAGATATTGAGCAATGGTAGACCAGAATTTTAGTCCAGTCCAATAAAAAAAATCCAAGAACTTGGAGCCGGAGGGGACGTAGAATAATTAAAATGTAGCTTACTTTACTGTGTATCAATTTTAACTATACATAAATATACACTTTAACATAAATTTACGTTTAATTTAATATATCGTTTCAAACTTTTCATTGTTAATAAAGTATTTAAACACAATGAGTTTTTTTATTAACGAGTACACTTACATTTTTATTCTTACTAAATTCTTCTACGTTTAAGACGCTACTGTACATTATATTTGATACAGAAAAAAAAACACTAAAAACATTGAACCAACCTCCATCCGAGCACTCCTTGCTGCATGTTTCATCTGGAATTCGGCACAGGGCAGCTCCCTCATATTGTTCACAATTTACGATTGACATTGTCCCCAAATTAGCATTCATAGAAGCACATCTTAAATGCGTCTTATCATAATCAGGTTCATTTTCTGCCCAGCTGAATGGCAACTTACCATCTTCCGCCAAAGTTCCGTTGGAGAAGGAGAAGGGGTTGGTTGAGTTTGATGCACCTTTTTTCATGTCCCTAACAGTTATTCCCAGCCAGGTGGGACTGCGATTTACTATAAGTTTAGTCCTTGCTCTGCTGGTATAGATTTCGACTACAGCTTTTTCGGCGTTGTCACTGTAAAATTAAAAGCTCGTCAAAAATTTTTTTTTTGGTTTCGTCAATTAATAATTTGTTTTCTTTGTTATAAATTTACAGTTTTAATATGTTATTGTTGGTTTAGTTTATACGATTTTTTAGTTTTTGAGCTAATCTATTTAATACTTATTCATTTTTAATATGTGTGTTTTGAACACAGCGCATGAAGTTTAGATGAAAAATAAAAGTTTGTCAAATAAAATGTTAAACAAAGTATAAACCTTATTATTGTTTACTAATGAGTGAAGTAAGTAGAAACTTTTTTCGTGATAAATTAATTTAAAATAAGTTATGTAATGTTTATATTAATTTAATTTTTACTACGTTGTGATTTTATTATATTTTATAGAAGTGAAAGTATAGTATAAAGATAATCATTAAAGAAATATTGTTTGGTTTGCAAAGAAGTTTTTTTGTCATTCATCTAAATATTCTTTAATGTTTAATACTACATGTAAGTTGTTTTGTCTTTGCTTTTTTAAAAGACTTCGATAGTTTTTACGACTATCAAAAGCTTTATATGGGTTACACTTGAAGTTTTTAGTTGTATTAAATGTACTTAAAAAATTGTAATTTCTTCTATGCTTAGAAAAACAGTTTTAAAGTTATTTCAACTTAGGCTTTAAAAAATTTTACGATTTACTTGTTTTAGTCTTATTTTGATACTATTTATACTAACTACTAATTTTAATTGTTACTTTACATTTAGATGTATATAAATAGAATTATATTAATAGATATAGAAAAGTATGAAATTGAAAAAATAAAGAAAAGAGTCGAGTTATCACTTAACAAAACAAAAGAAAGACAGCAACCCTGTCTCCACAACCAAAATATGTATTTTAAAAGAATACTAAACATTAATTTATAACAAAATCAGCAGCAAAAGAAAACTAAAAATAAGACAAAACAAGGTAAAACAAAAAATAAGTTAACTTGTACAGAAGTTGTTTTTAAGATTGGCTAACTAAAGATAACATATATGTATTTATAATATAAAAAACAACTAATGTTTCAACGTTTTACACGTTTCATCAGAACAATATAAAGCAAACAACAATTTTTTTTTTAACGTCACAAAAAAACATATTATCATGTTTCGAATAAAACTTTAAATAAATAGTTTAAGTTAGCTAATCTTAAAAACAACTTATGTACAAGTTAACTTATGTTTTGCTTTGTTTGTTCTTATTTTTAGTTTTATTTTGTTGCTATTTTTGTTTTTAATTAGTATTTTTGTTCTTTTAGAATACATATTTTGGTTGTGAAGACATAGTTACTGTCTTTCTTTCCTTTTATTTAGTGATAGCTCTTTTTTAACTCTTTTAATCTAATACTTTTCTAGGCTACATAAATGGCATGTTTTGTTGTTTTTCGGTTTTGTTTTATTTCTGAAGAGTATTTCTTCCCATTTTAAACTATTGTCTTTGTTTGCGTCTTTTAACTCCCTATATAGTTTGATAACTTAGTGTTATTTCTTTTTAATTTGCTGTTAAAGCTTGCCTTATGATTGCTATAACTAATTTGAATGTTGTGCTTGTTAAACCTACGTAAAATTTTGTTATGTTTTTTGTGTTTAATGTATCTCGGTAGATTATATTTTTTGCTAGGCAGTTATTGTTTAAAGGGCATTTTTTTTCCCGCAGTTGCAGGATTTTTCTTGTTATTTGAGGTTTAGGTTGTTTTATATTTTTTTGTTGTGTTTAAGAACTTTTGTTTTGAAATTTTCCATGAAGCTATAAGAAGTTTTAAGTTTGTTCCTGTTAAAAGTTTCGTGGTATGGTTGGTTTGCGTCAAAGTGTTTTTTTACTAAACTTAAAAATTTTTGCCTACTAAAAGAACTTAGGAAAAAAAAGATAGGTTGAAATAAATTAATTTTTTTATTCTTTGTTTTTTATTGTTTTATTTGCTTTTTCGTATTTTTAGATTGAATTTGTGCTTAGCGGGTTTGAGTGCTAAATCGTAATTACGTTTTATAAGGTTAAATGGATCTAGGTTACTTGATATATTGTTTAGTCTTTCGTTAATAGTTATAGGTAATGGGCGTGGTGTTTTTATTGTGTTTTCTGCAGTTCTCGGCGATTTAGATTGTATGACCGCGAAGCCATCGTCTCTGTAAATTCCGAGTTCTTTTTCACTAAATTTTTTTTTTTGCTTAGCATGAAGAGTCCTACCATGTCGCATACTTCAGCTCCATTTTAGGACATGTAAATATACATATTTATTTTTGTATTTTTAAATTGATTTTTTATTGACCTAACAATGCTTGAAAGTTTTAGATTTAATAGTATGCGTTTTTACATATGTTTTGTGTTATTATCTACTTAATAAACTGACTGACGAACTATCCTACTTTATAAGATAGGAAAACAATTGTGTCAATAAATTACGGCGGTGTTTATTTAATAGTATATGTACTTATATACTAATAATTGTATAGCAACTTAAAGCTGACTTAAAATAAGTAAGTTTATTTTAAGATGTTTCAGGTAAAACACTTATAAATTAAATAAATTAAAATTTACACTAACAACATACAAATTACACAAAATATAAAAAATCGTGACGGAACTTTGAATTTTGTGCAAAATTTCAACTACGATGTAGATTAACATACAAAATATATTAAATCTTTTATTGACCTTAATATTCATTTAAGTTTAACAGTGTATTTTTAATATGACCAAAAGAGAAAATGAACTTTCTCTATTGTTAAAGTAGCCCTTTCAATTTCTACATTTTATTATAATTTATTTAAATCATACATAACTGCGGTAACTTTTTTAAGCACAGTCTATTCACCAGGTTATTAGGTTATATAACAGTTAAAATTTTTTATTGATATTTAAGATATTATATCTCAAAAAGTAATATATATATATATATATATTATATGAAAAGTACGTATGTAGGTCTTATTAATATCTACAAACATTTTTTTTTTCTTTTTCGCAAAACTTTAAATGTTTTTTGAAATATTTAAAAATAACTAAAAGTTATTTTATTTGAGAATATATTTAAGCATTATCTAAGAAAATATTTAAAGTTTGGTAAAAAAAGTTGTCCGAATTAAAAAGACCTACATACATTTTTTTTAAGTATACATTAGTTTTTGAGTTATAGCCTTTTTTTTTTTTTTGATCTATAGGAATTTAAGTTGTCCAAGTTTGAATAGTTTTGCACCTGGGTTATAACTATCGGCTATAAGTTAAGCTCTTTTTTAAATAGAAAAATCTTTCAAATCTGCGTATATGAAAGTGAGACTGATCCTTCGAAGTATGTTTGCAGCTTGATAACGGAAAACATTGACTACAAAGTACTTAAGGATTTGTAAAAAGAGCACATCCTGAAGCCAATGGTAATTTCCGGTTGTGTAGACTGTACTTAAGAGAAGCTTTCGTCGTTGTATATGCTTTAAATCAAAAGGGCTGCCTAAACAAAAGTAATGAGAACATTTTCTCTGATATTCATATTTATCAATCTCTTTATGTTTACTGAACTTTAAAATTTTCATAGATTTTGTATGTTAGTCTGCAGCGGAGTTGAAGATTTTTTACAACAACGTTTAAAAAAAAAAATTATTTCACAATGTTTTTAATTATGAGTAAGTTGTATGCTTTTAGTGTAAATTTATATTTATATAGTTGTTGATTGTTATACAAGAAACTCTTTTGTTTCCTTTTGAAATAAACTTACTTACATTTATACATTTAGTTTATATAACTACTATTTTTTTAAATATGTAGTGATAATGTTTATCTATTAGATCGGAGCTTTGACACAAAATACCTAATATCTTGCTATTCTTTGAATAATTAGTTCACAAAACTTATATCAAAGAAATCAATCTAGTTTTAAAGTATTATTCTTTGAAGTAAAACATATATTTTTTTAAGTTTCAATTTTAAATAGCATTTTGACTTTTTTAAACAAAAAATAGAGTTTTATCATACAAAAATATCATTTTACAAAGTAAATTTGCTCTTAAAAATTCCATCAAATAGTTTTTCATTCTAAACGTCTCTTTCTAAAATAAATCTACCCCTTTAACATACCATGAAATTCTAAAATACTTAATCATAAAACATATTATACCTCTATTTTATAATCAACAACCATTATCGGCGAAAGTCTGCAGAGAAGAAGCCTGGACTTTCGTATGCCGAGACAAGCTCAAGTTTAACAAAAGGGTTGATCATACCAGTTCGATCATCAGACCACAATCCTTCGGTAGACTGAGACCGGTTGAGCAAACTTGCATTCTTCAATCTAGTCTACCGAAAGGCTTGTTGTCTGATGATCGAATTGGTATGATCAATCCTTTTGTAAAAATTTATTTTATGACACATTATTTTTGAACAAATTTACTATTTTAGTTATAAAATTATTTATACTGATACTTTACAAGTCAGTATGTTTTGAACAAAGGTGCACTTTAAGTTCAAAAAATGTGCTTTTGTTTTTTGTTTTTTTAAAACATAATTGAATTACTTTTGAGTTACTTTTTTACTTATAATAAAGTTGCTGTTGAATTTGTTTTGTACAAGTAATAAATAACTTTTTATTCGTTAGGAAATAAAACAACTAATTTTATTTTTAAGTCTTAAAAAAGTATTTCTTTTATTGTATTAGAATAATTTTGATACTTTAATGAAAATTTTGTGCTCCGTAAAACATTACTTTTTAACAAATTATTTATTTTAACTAAATTATAAATCACACTCTCATTTTATAATTAAAAGTTTTTAACTAAAATATTTTATGTTCTATACTTATAAGATTAAAGTTGCTATACCAATAAAAAATATATTGTACATGTCTACTACATTTTTTTTTGTAAAGTAATTGTAACATGTATTTTATTATAAAATTAAGTCTTTAAGTCATTGTTCTTTTAGTAAACTTGCAACCAACCTGTCTTGTAGGTCTTCCGACGCCAAATCGCCGCCCAACAACTCACAGGCATCTTTGGACTTTGAGTAATTTTCTTTTTTTTCGGTCATCTTGTAGTTAAAGCACTCTGTAATGAAAAAACATTAAAACAAATAAACGGCTGCTCATAACATTTATATGTTTATTTGTTTAGTAAAGTTTTTTTCGTTTATCCTATGATCAGCGTAGGGGTTCTTAAAATTAAGCAATTAAAAAGCAGAGTTTTCAGCTTGATGTTTTTGAAAGTCGGAATTTAAACTAAGAACTTTTGTTAAAAGATTTTGTTAAAAGTTGTTAATGTAAAAAAAAAAAAAACATTAGTTTACTTAAATAACCTAGTGTGAAAAATTTATACTTTGTTTTTTGTTTGTATAGATTTGATCTTTTAGTTTTTTTAAACCGTCTAAGAAACATTGTATTATTGAACGATTCCTTTTAAAGAAAAAAAAATATTTTTTACGATTGTTAATCAATCGGAAGTTTTTTGAAAGGAATTGATACAAATTAACTTACTGATAATAATGATGTTTAATACTATTTATTTGTACAAATGAACTAATTTATAATTATTGTGAAACTAAATAAAAAAAAAAACTACTCATATGAAAATTTAAGCACTGTTATTAAAAATTATAAAGTTTTAAAACATACTTTTTGCTTCTGATGCCTGCGTGTGGAATAGCAAGGCAATTGTGATTAACAGTAACTTCATTTCTAAATAAAAATGTTTGCAGTTTTAAACAAGTTATCTATTCAATGTTTTAAAGTTAATTTTTGCTCGTGTAAATGCTTTATTAAAGTTTTAATCAGAAAATTAAATAAACTTGTCTTTACAGCAGTAGAAGACAGACCTAACAACCGTTTTGTCTAAAGAATTTTAAATTAATATTATCTAACTACATAATTAAACAAAACATCTAACATTAAACACCTTAAAACCTAATAGTGCACTTGATCTAAAATGGTATCACTTTTATTTGTATTTACATAACTTGTAAATACTTACAACAGACTAATGTACTTGAGGCTGTGAGCTTTCATTTATTCTGTTTGGAAAGGCTGTTGGCCTGTCTTGTCATATTAGCTATGTGTGAGTAAGAAATGAGTAAAATAAGAAATAAGTAAGATATGAAGCTTGAGTAATTGCTAGCTGCTTATTAATTGTTGACTTCATCAAACGTACTGTTTATTGCATGTTGTGCAATAAGTACGTAGGCGCAAGCTTGTTGAGCTTCTCAACAAAAAGTGCAGCTTGCTCATTGAAACTGTATAATACATAAAACACGATAGTAGTAACCCGGTGTGTAGCTTGAAAAGCTACCGCTGTTATTATTGTAAGTTTATTATTGTAAGTTTATTGTCATACGAAGGACCCAGGCATCAAAACCTAGGCCACTTATACAGAAAGACATACAACAAAAAGACAAAAATAAACTAATATTGTACATTAAAAATGAAAAAAAAAAACTGAGCTTAACTAATTAGAGTTTAAAAATTAACATAAAAACACAAAAATTATAACACAAAATTTATAATTCCGGTGCTTCCGAAAAGAGAACAACAATATCCTACTTCAACTTCACCCGAACAAATGGTTTCACTCCAAAACTGGTTTCACTTTCATTCGAACGACTGGCTTCACATTATTTGAACAACTGGTTCAGCCTTCATTTGAGTAACTGGTTTAACTTTTATCCATACAACTTGTTTCACTTTTATTCGTATAACTAGAACCGCTTTTATCTGAACAACGTTTTTCACTTTTGTTAGGAGAGCCTGCTTCATATTTACTTTCAAATCTTTAATACTCAGATAACTCAGCGTTTGTTGGACTTTCGTAGTAGCTGATAAATGTTGAGAACACTGACTATAAACAAAACTTAAGAACCCAAGGCCCCGAGCACTTTAACAGGCCAATAAACTATGTATGTATTGTTATGTATGCTTTATACCAAAACGGCTGCTTTAACAATAGTGACAAACAAGTTCATTTTATCTTATAGTTTAATAAAATTTATTGTCAATTTTGAATATTTGATAGAAATTTTTTGTCTATTATGGAGTTGAAATTTTGCACAAAAACGTTATGAAAAAAATTCAAAGTTCCGTTGTAGTTTTTATACTTTGTGCAATTTGCATGTTTTTAGTATAATATTTAATTAGTTTAACTGATTAGTGTTTTACATGAAACATACATTCTATACTTTTTAATTTCTGTATATAAAAATACACTTTCTTGTTTTAAATTACCTTTAAGAGATTTTACGATTTTTAATATCAAAGTGTATATGATATCAATAAAAGACTGCTGTTTTTTTTTAATTTTAATTTAATTTTTTCCTTATCATTTTATATAGGATAATTCGTGAGTCAATTTAATAAATAGATAATAATAAAAAATATATGTAATAAAGAATATTATTATATTTAAAACTTTCAAGCACTTTTACGCCAATAACAAATCAGTTCTTGAATACAAAATCAATAATTATATGTATTTAAATATAAAGTAACAATTAAAATTTGTAGCTAGTAAAAATCGTAACAACGTACCACTCACACAATTGTACAGTTGAAGTTTTTTTTTTTCTTGGCCTAAGTTACAGTAAAAATAACAAACCAATACATAAAACTTTAAACATTTTTTTCTCAGCATGTTAAGGTCTAAATGGGAATGGGTCTTAAATGCAAGAAGACAAAGTTGCACGAGGTTACTAAATTGCATGAGAACAAAATTGCACGAAGCCAAAGTTGCACTAAGGCAAATTTTCACGAAACCAAATTTGCACGAGGGCACAAAATTACAATAGGGAACAAAGTTGCACGAAGATGATTTTAAACCAAGGGTCAATATTGCACGAGTTAAACTTTTGCACGAGAGTAAAAAGTAAAGAAAAAAATAAAACAGAAAAAAAACTAAAAGATAATTTAATTAAAATAAAAAAAAAATAAAAAGTTACTGACCGAGGGTAAGGGTTAGGGGTAACAGTGATAACAAAAAAAAAAAATAAATAAATAATAAAAACTATTACAAAAACGAAAATAATAATAAACTAATTAAAAGAAAAAACCAACCGACCGCGTAAAAAACCAACTGGTAATAGTGATAGTAAAAAGAAAAAATATACAAAAAAAATATAATAAAACTAACGAAATAAAAATGTCTTACCGATCGAGGGTAAGGGTTAGGGGTAACAGTGATAATAAAATAAAAAAAAGTATTTTAAACAATTAAAATATTAAAAAAAAAAATTAAAAAAAAATTTAACCCGTGCAAAAATGTATCCGAGCAAAATTTTCTGCTCGTGCAAAAGTATCTTTGTGCAATTTTATCTTCGTGCAAAAGTGTCTTCGTGCTAAAGTGTCTTCGTACAATTTTGTGCATTCGTGCAATTTTGTACGCTTGCGCAAATTTGACAGCTACCCATTTTAAGTACATTCAATACAACTCAAAACTTCAAGCGTATTCTATATAAAGCTTTCGATAGTCGTAAAAACTCTCAAAGTCGTTTAAAAAAGCGAATATAATAAAATTTTATAAACACCTAAACTTTCATGCGCTGTGTCCAAAACACATAAACTAAAAATAAATAAGTATTAAACAAAATAGCTCCAAACTAAAAAGTCATAAAAATCAACCAACAGAAATTTAATACAACTATAAATTTATACAAAGAAACCAAATTAATAATTGACAAAACTAAAAAAAAAATTTGACAAGCTTTTAATGTTTACAGTGATAACGCCGGAAAAGCTTTATTTTAAATTTATACCAAAATATGAAAGACCAATTATCGCGATAGCACCTGGCTGGAAATAGCTGGGAAGGTAGATCCAAGACAACCAACTCCATCTCCTTTATCGACAAAACTTTGGCGTATGCTAAAGCCGTATGCTTGCATTTTGGTTGCTTATGTTCGGCCCAGTTTTAAATGCGTCCTACCTGCGAATAGAGGTCAGCCACGTTTCTTGGCTGATCCCCCGGACAACTCTTTGCCGTATTAGTTGAAGTGCATTTAGCACTACAACAGCATTTGATGACCCTGCTCTCTTCTCATGTTCCTGTTTGTCAAGAAGTCTAAACAACAAATCACATGGTTGATCTGGCGTCTGTAGTCGCATCCACGAATTGGGCAGTTGATTAGTTTAAAGGATTTTTCATGAACAAAAACTCCTTGTGTTTCAATACAGTAATTGACAATGAAAAGTCTGAAACAATATATTAAATAATAATAAACCTTGAGCATATATTTAGCGATCTGTTTAGATAAAATTTCATCAAACTAAGTTTCCAAAATTTTGGACAAATACTAAAATATTGCATCATTAGGCTTGTGTTTTTGTTGGCTTTCTGTAAACATTTATGTGTAGTTGATTTGATATATGCTTTACTTTGCTGTCTAGAAAACGTAGTTTTCCGTAAAAAAATAATTTTAAAGTCAGTTGTTTAGGTGTAGAGTATGCACTTCATGCTAGAAGTTGGTTAAATTAATGTTTTTTTCTGTGATTATGAATATATTATACACATATTTTGTATAGGCTTTGTTTCAAAGTTTGTTTGTATCTAGTAGTTTCTTTTGATGTTACAAACCAATTGGCTAACACTGAAAAGTCAAAGTTTCGTTAATCTGCACGACTTTTACTAGTTTAGTATTTTTATTTTTAATGCAGTTTTAAAACTTTAATTTTATTGGTATTGAAAACTTGTTAACTTGTTACTTTTTAGATAAAACAGAAAATTAAGATAAATTTAATTGAAATAGTATTACTAACAAAACTATATAAATTGTTTCAAATCTTAGAAACAAATAATAATAAAAATACATTTTTTTAGTATTAGTTATTTAATTATCAGGCCTCTAGATTACCCGCTAGTTAAACTACAAGTTATATTTTAGTCACTAGTTATAAAAATTACTAGATGTAGCTAAAAGCGAAGTTCAAAGTATGAAATATTTAAGGAGAGTCATTGTTTATTTTACAAAAGAAAACTTTAGGAAGGTGCTTGAAGTTTTTAAATTTTTTTAACTATTGCTTATATTTTTCAAGTGTCTTTATACCTAGTAAATTTTAATTACAAAAATTTTTAATTTTATTTGTAGACGGAATTATAAGTTCATGCAACACAGCGCAAAAATAAAAGAAATGTTGAAAATGTTTTATTAGTTCAAGCTACTTTAAACTTGTCATGTTATTGAAACAAGTGAGCTTGTTTTACATATATACATATATTGGGAAAGAATACAAAACATTTTTTTATGTACAAACACTGTATTGCACCACACAGAGTAAAGTTTATGTGGCATTCTGCACAATTCTGTGCATCATATGAACTGTTCTTGGTGGACGTGCAGTGTGTACTGGGAATTATTAAATGGTGGCGTAAAAACATCCTAGCTTTGCTGAAGATAGCCGAAACAACTAGTGGTTAAAAACAGCTTAGACATCAGTTTTAAACCTGAGCTTAAAAGTATATTTTTTAAATTTAAAAGTACTCGACTTTCAAAAGTGAACATTTTCCTCTTTCATAGAATACTTTTTATTTGGTTCTCGAGAACCTAAAAGTAAATAAGAATTTATCAAAAAGTAAAGCTTATAGTCAGTAAAAATATTTTTAAAAATTAATAATATTTTTTTTTATAATTATTGAATGTTAATTTCTTATGATGACGTATGATTAAATATGTAATAAATTTTAATGCTAAAAAACTAAAATAAATAATATATCAACCAATCACTGCTGAATGTCAAATTTTCATCAACTGATGCGATACCTAATTAAAAACTAGAATTTGGAGCTTCGTAATGCTCGTTGATTTTTCTATCACTAATGGTAAAAAATGCGTCATTTAACTTTATATGTAAAACTGTAACAGCTTTTATATTTTTCCAACGGGCCTTGTAGCCAAAGACTTTTAACTTTATGTCTACTAAGTATTTTATATAATTTTAATATTTTTAAAGAGAGTAATGAAAGAATAATCTGAAAAAATTAAACGAATAAAAAACTAAAGCTTTCAACTTAAAAGCACCATTTTGTTTTAGATAAATCCACTTCTACAAGAGTTTATACTTAACTTATAATTCTTTTTATAAAAATTATTCTTTTGTATTCTTGTTAGCAAGCTAAAAAGTAAAAGAATAACTTTGAAAACATATGCTTGTTTTAAAAGAAGTTAATGTTGTTAGTATATGTATTTTTTAACTAAAAATATACCATTTTTTTGTAGATTTTACATCTACATTCACGTACACTTTACAGTTACTTTTGCAGTTTTAAGACATTTTTTATTATTTTATAAGGAATGTTGGCTTATAATAACTTATTTAAAAAAGTATAAGTTCTTTTTTATTTTAGAAAATTAAGCAATATATTCAAAATTAAAACACCGTTTAAAACCATTTTACTTTTTATGATCGTCTGTATCTTAACCTTTTTAAGCAGCTTCTTATTTAAGAACTTATATATAAAAAGTAAGTTTTATGAATGATGCAAATATGACAAACTATTCTTTTTTCATTAGTTAAACTATATATGTTATAGTTGTTGTAAAACCTTATCCATTTTATAGTCTCCACATTTTTTCAATAAGTTATTTATCTCACGTGTTTTATAGTTCATTATTTAATGATGTCACTTACTCCATCAAACAATTATTAATTGGTCTTGAATAATTTTTTCGTTTTGATTATCTGCTGAAATTTTTAATGGTTAGCTGCTTTAATTTCATTAAAAAAGCGAGTTCTTATCTCTAAGTAAACAATTAATACTTATTCATGTTACAGCTATTCTATTATCTTTTGATTAAAGCTTTACTGCCAATGAAGATACATTATAAGTTTTAAAATTTTTATTTATTTTTTTTAGCTAGTGTACAAATGGACTAGTACTAAATAGTTTTAATTACTTACTAATAATACTTACGTTTGCATATCTGAAATTTCTTTAACAAGATATAATGTTTTTTCAGCTTTAATTTTTAATAAAATTATCCATATCAAAAAATCTTCATTTCTTTAAGACGTTTGATACAAATTAAACTCGTGACTAAATATAGTTTTTATTGAAATTTCTTTGGTTTTAAAAAAATTAAAACATTTTTGTTTTTACATTATTTTGTTTATTATTAATTGCAATTACTTTTTATTTTTTAAATCATAAGAACCACAAGTATTTTTGTGAACAGGGTACTTAAAACTAAATAAACGAGTTTTACGATTTATTTACTTAGAGTATCAATAGAAAGTTATGTATAACAAAACTGTAAAATAAGTAAGCAGCTAGTTATTAAATAAAAGTTTATTTATTCGCAAAAATGAAAACATTCATAAAAATAAGAAACACAAGCTGTAAAAATTTTAAGGCTTTATAATATTATTAAATTTAGTACAACTAAAAAGAACTTATAGCTTTTTTAACACATTTAAATTGTTTTTTAATACGCAGATATAATAACAAAAAATTATTAATACGAATGTTTTAACTAAAATATTATACAGTTTAAAATCTACTCATAATACACTTATAAACTTGCAACCGAGAAAAATTTAAATGTTTTTTTCTAAATATATCGAATAACTTTGGAATTATTTTTTTAATAGTATTAAAAAGCTTAAAATTTCTTTATTAACAGGCGGGTGGTTAAAAAAATACAAACGTTTTTTATCAGACTTTTAAAATAAAACCTCGTTTATCTGTAAGGTAGTGACAAACTTATCTAGTTACAAAAGTAACCAACAAGTTACAAGCACAAACTTGCATCTTTCATAAACATGTATAGCAGCACAATTATACGTAGAGTGAAATATATTTAATAAAAACTAAGTACTAGGCATAAGTGGTATATTAAGAATTAAAGCTAGGACTTTGTACTGTGTAAAGTTATATAAGTCATTTTGAAAAATAAGGCTAGGAAGAATAATTCAAGCACAAAAAAATTGTTAAACGTAAAAATTATAAATGTTTAGAACTCTGGAATATACGAAAAACTCAAATTTTTAGAAGTATTTGTTCTTTAGTTTCATAGCGTTAAAAAGTGAAAAACATACTTTAAAAGTTGGTTTTAAATAGAATTGCACTTAAACTTTTATACGTACAGAAACGTAACAAATAAACCGAAAACTTTTATTTTTTTAAAGCAATATTTATTAACTTAATTCTTACAAATCTTATTTTACCAAAGCTTGGTATTTTTAAATATCAAGTTTTACTCTTTTTTACAACATGTTCTTACGCATAAAAGCAATTAAGTTTTTATCAGCGATAAGTGTTATCAGCGAAAAATTCTTTAAAAACAAATCGCACCTTCGCTTCAAAAACTAACAAAGATTATCAAAAGCCAGCACAATTCAAGTTTTATCTTTTTTAATGTTGACTTCTAATTTTTTATATTTTACTGTAAACTTGCTGACTTTTAAAAAGTTATACACAAACTTGTAACAAAAAGGCTTAAAAGGGCGACGAAAACCTTTTTTCAACGCTAAGCAACATCACAAGTGATCAGTTTTCCCTGTCGACCTTCACCTGTGCCTTTTCTGGCTTTTTTGGCGACGCGCCGTTTTCCATTGCCGCCAGTTTCTTCCCCTTGTGAGCTCCCACGTTCTTGGACGGCGTCGACACGCCGCTGGAGGACGCCGAAGAGCTGCTCCTCAGCGGGATCGGCTCCAAGTTGGTCGAGAAGTTGGAGCTGGTGCGGCGTGAAGCAGAGGTGGAGCGCCTGGAGTGGGGGTTGATGTGGAGGCAGTTGGGGGGAGGGGTGGCGATGGGCGACGGCGGGGTGGAGGTGATGTCGTCGAGGGGGAGGTGTTTCATCGGGTGCAGCCGCGCGTGACGGTAGTGCTCGTAATGGACTTGTGACGTCATCTCTTTCAAATCTTGCAGGTTGGTTCTGTTTTTGAAAAATCTTTGAGTTAGAGTTGCAGTTATGAGTTTAGTTTCTTTTTTTATGAGGCGTTAGTTTATAATCTTGTTATGAACTGAAATTATTAGTGTTTGTAAGACTTTGACCTTAAAATAGTTAAAAGTGTTTTTGTAATTTCAAAACACGTTTAATATTATAAAACTTTTGTTTAATGCGAAATATTTTTATGTGTAATTGCTTTATTCTAATCTCAAAACACAAAGTTATTGTTTTCGTTTTTTGCGATACTAGCTTTAGTTTAGTTTAAGCCATACATATTATTGTTTTTGTTTGTAACAACACAGTTCTGGGAAAAAATAGCACTACAACTTAAGCCTTCGTTAAAGCTTTAATATTTTAAACAAGCCTCTTGCGCTGCGAAAATCTGCTTTTCGGATCAATTTCAAATTAAAATAGGCGCGGGGAAAAAGAAAATCTGAAAAAAATTGATGCTTGCCAGCGAGAGGTTTCCGGAAATTGTTGTAGCAGCCAAGCAGCCATTCGCTTTCAACTGCAAATTACACCGTTGCCATACAAAGAGGCATTCATACGTCACAGTGTACGAAAGTTATTTTTGAAAGTATGTTTTCGTTTGTTTACGTTCAGCTGCAACACCGTGCCAAAGGTCAGCAGGTATATTTTTCATTTGTGAATTTAGATATTAGTAACGGCCAGAAGCTTAAATAGTATCCTTTCTTGTTTGTATAGCTTCAGCTATACTTCTTCTACTGTTAGTAATACATTTAACTTTTTTTATAGTAGTTAAGTATAATATTTAAATTAAAAATCGAAAATAACAATGAAGTTATTGTGCCCTAAAGTGGGATAATTTACGAAATTATTTAGCAAAACGGAAAGAAAACATATTATCAGTAATTTGATAAAAATTATTCGAAGTAACTCAATGCTCGGTGCACTTTTGGTGAAATTAAATGTATGATGTCATTTAAATATCATTAACTACACAGTGGTGAAAAAAAAATTGTTTGATTGGAGAGCAAATGCTTTTTTTTATAAATTAAGCACAACTTTATGTTGTATTGCAGTTTGCTTTTGCAGAGCACACTGAATGTCCATACTAAAAGTTTATTGAACTAATTATATAAAAAAATATGTATCTAAGTGTTTAAATTTTTTAATGAAGATGTAATAAATTACAATTATTAATTTGCGAAAACAAAAAATATGAAATAAAAAAATAACACTCAAACATAGTAAGTTGTAGAAATTAATAAAATCATTTTTAAATGTGTCTAATTACTAGTAATTTATTATAAAGTTAATTCATAATTTTATACAATAGACAAAAACTATTTCTACTTAATTTTTTACTTAAATTTAACAAAGTTATAACTGTTTTTCATTACTTTTAAAACTTACTAATATCAAAAGTTACTGAAGCACAAATTGATTGTTTCGTTTATTTAAAATATTTTGTACACTAAATCAAAGTCTGCTTTTACACATTTTTAGTAAAAACATATAAAAGTCGTACTAGGTTCTACAAAGATGAATTAAATGCCAATTTTTTTTTAATAACCTGATGATCATGTTCCTCAGTGCTGAAAACTCGCAATGGTCCTCATTCTCCACTTCCACGATCCCCCACTTGGTTTTCCTTCCCAATACTTTACTCCCGTTGACATCGTGCCTCGCCGACGAACCGACAATAGCAAATGGGAGCATGCTCTGAATTTTATTGTAATTTTTTATATAGATTTTCAAGTTAAAAACATGAAAATTTTTATCTGCTGTTATAAGAACTACATGTATAAGTATTCACATTTGATTGAGAAAATACTCTGTAATAAAAATAAAAACTTAAAATGCTAAAAAAAATACTTTTGAGATATTAAACGAAATTTTGAGTTGCATAACTAAAAACAAGATAAAAAATTGTACAGCGCACTGTGATAAATTAAAGTTAAATTGAAAAGCTTTTAGCTCTTTTTGCATTTTTACTGCTCTGTTTTTTTTACAGCATCGACCTTTCCGACATGTAATTTACATTGCAACAAAATTTTTCTTATTTTATAATCATTGTTTTCCTATGTTGCTATTTCCACATTTATTTTTTGTTACAAATCAAGGTTTACAAAAATATTTTTTTAAGTTTTTTTATTTTTTAGCCAAGTCTTATACTTTAAAATTATTTTTTAAACAGTAAAGTTAGATTCTTTTTTTCATTTTGAAAGTAATTTAATTTTACTCTCACATAAAACCAAATTATTTTCTTAGTTTTATATATTAAAACGAAAAAGGTAGTTAAACTTAAGAAATAAATTAAATCCTAGTTTTATAAATTATTTACTTTGTTATAGAGAAATAAAATGTTTGAAAATAAAAATTATAAAATACGTCTTTTATAAGTTTAACTACCTTTTTCATATTATTATATAAAACTTAGAAAATACTTTTGTTTTATGTGAGAGTAAAATTAGATTACTTTCAAAATGAAAAAAAGAATCTAATTTTACTGTTTAAAAAACAATTTTTAATTATAAATAAATTGATAAGTATAAAGTATAAAGTCTTTGTTAAAACTTTGTGATCAATATGCATTTCGGCATTTTTATCACAGTATTTTTTTTCTAATACATTTGAGTTTAGCATTTAGTTTACTTTTTATATAATAAGTATAGTTTGATGTACATGGTAGAATACAACAACAAAAAAACTTACACAAAAAATTGTATTGCGAAATAATATTTACAATAAAAACGATTTCCTCAAACAAATTTTATACAACATGCAATAATTCGATATGTAATTATAGTATTACCTATAATTTTTTTACCTGTTTATGGTACAAGGAAAAACAACAAACAATAAGTTTTCTTTGTGAGCGCTTACAAAGAAAACCACGTGTTTTTATTTATAATTGACAAATTTATCTTTTTGTTCACAATAAAGCAGACATCAACCAGATTACATTGTAATCCAGTTAATGGCAGAAATAAACAAACTTTAACTTTCAAGTCTAGACCTGGTAAATGCAACACTTTGCTTATTTTTCAGCATGTGTTACAAGTAATTTTGTTTGCATTTAAATTAACCACAAAACAGTTATTCAAACTTTTCAAAACTCTAAATAATTTTTTTATAAAATAAACTAGTATTAATTAGTTTCATTTTATAATGTTTGCATTACGTTTTTTTAAGTTAATAAAAATAATTTTTAAGTTTTGTCGAGCAAAATCAGCTGAAATTTTATTAAATGTAAACAAAATATTTATATATCAATGTTTATACCACTATCTGATAGGTTTTAATGAACTTACAAGAAATTTTAAAGTTCAATGTTTTCTTTATTTATGGATTAATAAGATCTGTTTGTTATAAAACTATTGTTTTCTAAAATACACTTTAATTAAGAATGAACTTAGTTTATACTTATTATCTTTGTTGGAATAATATTTTTGACTTCAAAAACTTATATTTATCAAACTTGTTGGTATTGCAATAAAACTGTTAGTTTATATTAATGAAAATTAAATTTTTCAAATCTGAAGTCTATTTGACTGAACAAATATTACCAGTAGTTTTTTGTTTAGTTCTTTTTCTTGTTCGCTTATTTCGCTAGGCTCATTTTCTTCATCTATTTCGACATCGGGGTACACACGAATTCCATTTTCTTTCAGATTCTTTTGAACCTGCAAGACAAAAACAAAAAAATAAAACCCATATTTTTATTTTACAAAAAATAAATGGTATTTAGATACATATTGAAGAAAATTTTTGGACAATTTGACACATACGTGTTGAAATAAAAGCATATTTAAAAAATTATATTTTGAGAACTTAAAATCATTTTTGAAAAAATCGTTGCATAAAAAAGTTACAAGCGGAAATGTTATTAGGTTGTGTTCTATAACTTTTTAGCTTATTGACATTATATAACTTTTAGTTACGATTAGAAAAACTACCAACTTGTTTTCAAAACATTAGTAGTATTAATTTTAAGTTAGCGACTATAAATCAAATCTATACATCTGACATTTAGAATATAGTTATTGATGTTGTAAATTTTTAAGACTTTTTGTAAAAAAAAATCCTAACTTTGCTTTCATTTAACAATTTAAAGTCTTAAAACTACAGTATTTTTAATGGGTAATTTTTAATTTTTAAAACACTAAATTTTTTTTTGTCATAAATTGAAAAAAACAAGTTTTGGAAATATAGCCCTAAATAAAATAAAAGTCTTTAAAACTTATGTAAATTTTTTAATCTTCAAAATTGTAGAAAATAAACAGTAGAAAGTTGATAAACAGTAAAATAAAATAAACCTTACTTATTAGGCTGCTTGTTTTTATTGCTTAAGGTTAATTGTTTACAAATATCATACAATATTATTATTTTTTCTTTATCTTAAAAATATATTTTCAAAATTCCCAAGCGGTACATATAATACAAAACAATTAAGTGTAAAATAGTTTCTCACAAATGTGTAAGTTTCAAGCTTATAAGTAACTTAATTGTTAACTTAAAGTGTATTTTAAATTCTGTCAACATATCATGTATATATTTGAATTTAGTTTTTTGTTTTAAGTTTTTTATTCAAAATAACACAAAAATCTGTTAATTAAATAACCTTTATCCTGAATTCAAAAAAAACAGCTTATGATAAGAAAGATTGCACTTATTTTAAGAGCATAATGCACACCAAAATGTTACGTTTACATAAAAGTTGTGTCAGAAAGAACACAAAATAAGCTGTTAGCTTAGCAACGGTTGTCAGGCGCGCAGCTGTTTTCGTTAACATGACAACGGATCACCTGTTTACGGAAATATTCTCTTTCTTCGAGAGTCATCGAGTCGGATTTCGCAATGACTGGAATGACATTGACAACTTTGACAAGCTCTTTCATGGCTTCGATATCCATTTTTCGCAAGCTGTATTTACATAAAGCTAGCATAAACAAATGTTTTTACTTTATAAAACTTTTATATACAAAACAAGATATAACTTAATAGTTGCAGTACAATTAAACTTGCCAATTGAATAAACAAACTACTAAAAACAAGTTACAATTTTCTAATTAAGCGTTTCTAATCATTATCTAATTAATAATACTATCAGAAATAAATACAATTTGTTATATTTTGTTGATTGATGTTGTTTAAAAATTTGAACTAGATTTTATTAACTGTTTTAAACTTTGAGCATTATAAATAAAAATAATAAATAAAAGAATCTAATACTTATAATATTTTAAATATTAAGAACTTGTGGCATTTGAAAAAACCTTTAACCGTTTTCGTTTTCATTTTTAAGCATGGAGCATAATACACTCTAAAAAAACAAAATTAATTTTATTCTTTAGAACTAAAGGAATAAGTAAATACAAAAAGTTATATGCACTACATTTACTTGTTCACGTAAATGATTTATGACGTCCTTTTATACAGGAAACTATTTAATAAGTTCTATGAATTAGCCAGTTTAATTTAAACCCTAGTATGTACCTACTAAACTTATTTAATGTAACTAAATAATGTATGAAAAAATTAACTTTAAAAGTTATTAACTCAACAAAGCTTAATAGCTTTAGCTTGTTACCTTTGAAATTTACTAACTTTTTTTAATCAACTGTAAAGTTTAGTGTATAAGTTTTAAAAAACTATTTTATGTATTTTTGCTTCTAAAAAACTTATACAATTTATGTTTTAATTTAGTGTTATTTTCAGAAGTTTATAAAAAAAAATATGTTATGTTTTATTACTCTTTTACAATAAAAAAACTACATACTTCTGTAATTCATTACGATTATATAAACTTAAACCAGCTTAAAGTATAAATTTAAAAAAAAATACTGAAGTAAAATAATTGAACTAATATCTAGAGATTACGAAGAGCTTTAGTGCTAATTTAGGAATGTAGGTTGTAGTAACAGTGATTTTAAAAATATGCATCGAAGTTTGTTTTAAATAATTGTTTTAAGACAATACTTTTTGAAATATCAAAGCTCAAAAATATGGCAAGCTTTAAAATTAGTTAAAAGTTTATAATAAACAAAATCAACGTGAAAGATTGACTTTTTTTTTTCTTAAATAATCCGTTGTAAAACTATGTATTAGTGACAAAACATACTTTGTAAGTAAACTAACTCTTGTTTTATTATTAAATAATCTTATTCAAAATATTTATTTTTAAGAATAATTCTTCACTAAATCAACTAAAAAAAAATTAACCTTTATATAAGTATTTTTAACATTATAATAAACATATTATGCTTAATAATCTTACAGTTTATATATTAAGCTAAGTTTAATCATTTGTAAAAAAAACATTAAGTAAAATATCTTTGAGCTAAAATACCAAGTTTGCCTCAAAATCAAGTTAATTTCTTTTATAATAAGTTTTAAGGTAAAAAAAATTTCAGGTTTAATTTTTTAGGCATTTTAACTTTTTTTCAATCCTCTAAAATTGTCGTCTGAGCTTCTAATCTTTTTTTTGTTGTGTATCAACAAAGAGCATACTAAGCCACCTTATTTTTTTCAAATTAAATAAAAGTAGTAAACATATATTTCAGTTTTATTTCAGCACTTAATTTTAAAACTAAATCACAAAGTAGACTCTATTGTCAAAACTAAACAAAAAGCAACAAAGAGCATTTAAGTATAATGCCTTCTAAAGATATTTTAAGTTTTCCAAAACCTATGAAGCATATTACTGTTTCAGTTCAGCATATGTATTTTGTCCAAAAACTTTAAAGTTGTATCAAATTTAAAACGCAACGTAGACTGTAAAAGAAGTTACAATGCACTTTGGTATGTTTAGTATAAAGTGCGTAGTATAACTATTACAAACCGTAAACAGTAATTATAAAAAATTATAAGCTGTAGTGTTTATACGTGAAGAAATTTGAAAGAATTGTGCAAACAAAAAGTTTTAGGTTTTATAATTTTTAAAAAATTATTTTTTACGCTTAAAGTATGATGTGGAAGTTTATTTACTTTCATTTGGTAATAAAAACTGTTTTTTTATATATAATTTATAACTATTATTTTACAAACAACCTTCGAAATTTATAATTCTAAAAAAATTTTAACTTTTCTAATTAAAGCAGTGTACTACATATTTGTAAAGTTTAATACTAATTAAAAGGTTATGTTAAAACATTTATACCCAAGATGCATGTATATACCTTTTTGGATGATTTTCTGTTTTAGTAGTTATAAAAAGAATATATTAATTAAAGAAATCTATAATTTTAGCTAAAGTTTTATTTTGATTATAAAACAGTCTGTTTTTTTTTACACAAATAGTTTTTATGTTTAGGCAATTTTATAATTTATAACTACTTTAAAAGTATTTTCTAGCGTAAAATAAAAAAACATGTGCTTTACTCAAGCACAATTATAACAACGGCATACAGTTTAATATTTTAAAAGCATTTAAAAACTACAAAGTACAAAATAAATAAACAACAAACTAACTTGTGCGTCGAAGGAGGAATGAAGTATATGCAGCAGTGCACCCTAGTGTCGGGAATGCATCTTCTTCTTTTCACCGAAGTTTCTTCTTTCATGTACAACTCGTACTGCGCGTTTATGTACTTTACGATGGGAAGCCAACTGAAACAAGAATTTTATGTTTTTTAAAGCACCATTTTGATAAACAAAAAATAGTTTGTTTATAAAAAAGCGTGACTATTTTTACAGTTTATCGGTTGTTATTAGATAGATAGTTTTGTACAGTTGTTTGTTAAGCAGTCAAAGTAAGAAAAGTAATTCACTATTTAAAAAAAAATTTAATCAGTCGTCTACTTTATCTAAAATATAAGTTGCAAGACCTTTTTTAAGTTAGTTAACTAGTAACATTTTATCTGTGAATTTATTATCCTGGAAAAGACTGTATCCAATTGTGGTGTACGACTTGATTTTGGTACACAAAGTCCTAAGACCAATTATTGTGAGCGCTTTTTTGTCAGTAAACAATAATATTTTATGGTTTAAGGTGAACATTTTATCAAAATAAGTAATAAAAAAACAAATTTTTTCTTTGAACGTTTTACAAATCACTAAATTAAACTTCAGAGTTTTGCTAAAATATATTCGTAAAAAAAACATAAACTCATATGCATTACTAACAAACTTAAAAGGTTATTGGAATTATACTTTTGATATTTTTTTTTAAACTGTATAGTTTAACATTTATTCATAGTATTAAAACTTGTTTGACTTTAAGAGTTATACTCAATAAAAAAACTCAGGTAAACTAGTTTCGGAAAACAAAAAATACATTTATTTGTTTTTTAATATTTCTTTAAAACATGATATAACTAAACTCTTTTATGCTTAAATTTTAAACCTTACGTTTAAATTAAAGAAAAAATATTTAATATATTCAGCTTAAAGCTTTAATCATACATTTCCTTTATATTTTAAATTACAAAGTTATAATTTATTTAATACTTTTGAAAAAATATACAAAATTAAACTAATGATAAATTTTTCCAGTACTCTTTCCTAATTTAAATTACATTTGTTAAGAAAGAGTACTGCGAAAAACTTGTTATTATATATTTGCTTGGCTAGGATCTCTATTAGCAAACAATTAATTCAAATTTTGAGTATTTATTTAAATAAAGTTATATGTTTGGTTTTTGTACAAATCTTAACTTCATTACTTACAAACAAACACTACAAGGCACTTCAGTAATGTATTTTTAAACGGAGACTAGATTTTTGCTTTCCTTGTTTTATAATTGTTGTTTAACTATTACTCATGCATTCACTTAATTAGTTGCATTGGTTTGTAACATTTTCAAATGAAAATATTTTTGGCTCACATATGTAATTACTATCCGAATAGAGAAAACCTGCTTTATTTTTAAACCGTCTCGTTCCAACTATAAGCAGTCAGTAAACATAGCAAATGTTGGGTACGTAGTTTAAATCAGACAATTGTCAGTCGTTAATGGCAAACGAAATCACGTTTTGTAAAGTCAAAATACATATTACATTACATACTACGTTGATATTTTCTCTATTAGTCGCTACTAAACCGATAACGAAAAAAAAACAACTTTATTGAGTAGCACTTGAAAAGTTTTAAATCATTGTTTCGTCCTCATCAAAGAATTTTCTCTCTAATTGAAATGATTTTCTATTTATTTAAAAACTTTATATAGAATTCAAACTTACCACTTGGAATTGTCTATTTGGTCAGCGAATCCCGGTGTGTCAGTTATGGTTAGTTTTAGGCAAATTCCTTTTTCTTCAATGACTGTTTTAAAATGTTGTTGTTTAATTAGGCATGTTTTAAAAACTAAAACAAAAAACTTTTTATCACATTATTGTTTAATAAATATCACTTAGTTACATGCCAGCTATATTGACAAAAAAAAACTTAAAACAATTTCGAAACAAATTAAGCAAAAGCTGTTTCGTACAGTAATTTACACTGCACAATTGTGAAAAAGTGAAAGTTAACGAGTTTTTTTTTCGTTTTTAAAACATTTACTGTGGTAAAATTATACTAAATTACTTCGAAAAACGAAAATATAGGTGTTTAATTCAAGAAATTAAACTAATCTACTGAATAATTTTAAAAAATTTTGAAACATGCAGTTTTGAGCAAAGAATAAAAATTGCATGCTAGCAAATCAGAATTTAAACAAAATTCAGCTTTCAAAAAGTCACGTTTACAAGTACATGCATTACAGCAATTACTTTGCATTCGAGAGCTTCTTAATTTACTTTAAAAATTCATCAATTGTGTATAATGCAATTTTTGGTATGCTTAATCAAGTGCACTCTTTAAATCCCTAGACTTGTAATAATAATTAATATTTTAAACCTATATTCTTCTTTTAATATTAACAAACCGAACTACACAACTATATGTGGCAGAACAACTTTAACTAAAACTATATTTTGTGTCATTTAGTTTGTTTCAATTATAAAGTTAAACATTGAAAGTTAGTTAAACACTTACACTATTTAAACATTCTTTCTGAGCAATGAAAACTTAAATTAAAACATCTTAGCTCCTTTTTATATAAACTAAACTTAAAACAGAGTACAAAAAAGTACTGCTAAAAAATATAAGTTTTTTTAGGTAATTTTCTGTTTAACTTTCTTATTTTTATTTTTTGTTAAACAGTCTGCTAAATGTTTATTTATATTTACAACCACATTAGCATTATCAATATATGCTAAAAATCGAATTACCATGGCTGATAGATTGGATTGAAACTGTTTTAGGAATTTTTCGGTCTTCTTCCACACAAGACTTTCTGCTAACTTTTGATTTGAATATAGTGTTTACTAGTGTTGACTTTCCAAGTCCTGAGCCACCTAGTTCAAAAAAAACATTATAAACTTGAAGCAAAATATGTTTTTTTAACAAAATATAATAACCTAAACTTTGTATAGAACACTTGTCTTTAAGTATTTTGAAAAATCTTACCTACAACCATCAGGTTGAACTCGAAACCTCTATGCAGGTTTTTCATTCGAATTTGTTCAGTCAGAGTGTCTATTCCGACATACCCTTCTAAAACAGGATTCTCTGTATCAACTATCATAATGTAGAACAACAAGCTTAGTCTTTTTCTAAAATCTGCTTAAAATGAATTAAGCTTTAGTCTTTTATACATAAAATCATTATAACATAATTTAAATAAGCTGTATAACTACTTATTGCTTTATATTAAATGTTATCTGTTTAAACAATCATTAAAAATTTAATTAAATTTACTTCTTCTGTAATTGCAAATAATTTAATTTTAAGTTTTCTTTAGTTGCTAGGAACAAGAAAAAAGCATAAGTTTTTGAAAATATATTTTTTTCATTAAAATATGTAAAACTAACTTAAGTGTATAATGGTCAGTTTACGTATGTTTAATTCTTAATAAACTGACTGTTTTATAATAAAAACTTTTATACTACTATTAATTTTTACGTAAGTAACACATCAATGCAAAATAATAATTAAAAAAATTATTATGGTTGAAAATAAGCATTGTTTATTTTCAGTATTAAATAACTTTTATATTGATAAAGTATACCAATAAACTATGAAATTTACTAATTATTGGTAGTTAATTATTTAAAATTAAACTCATTTAGTTTGTATATTTATTTTAGTTTGTGATTTTTCTATAATATTGAAGTATTTAAAAACATTTTAACCAAAACTATTTAACTTTAAACTGTGTAATTATATTACGTCAATGTAACTATAAAAAAGGAAAAAAAAACATTAAGCTATTTTATTGTAGTGTTGAAAGTTTTATTTGTAAATTTAAATATATTTTTAAAGTTTTATAAACTGCCGAATTATTTGTTTAAACAATAAAACTATGTTGTTTTTTGTTTTTCAAACATAACAAAATACTTTTGTTGTTATTTTGTTAGTATATTTACAATTAAAACATAAACATGTAGTTTATGCGGTTTGAAACTTTTTCTCTTTAAAAACTACTAAAACTTTTTAGAACAAAAGGATTTAAGATTTTTAAATACATTCCTTATATGCTCAAAAATATCAAATCTATTTACTTTTCAGCAAAACAGCAAGTTTTTAACAGAATTTAAAACTTTCAACGGTTTTATTTTTAATTTCTAAATAACGTATTGAAACTTAAAACATAAAAATGAAGAACTGTTGAAATTTAAATTTAAATATTTTCAATATACTTTTTCTTGATTTAAACTAAAAGTTAAAACACTAGAATATTTTCTCTGAATGAAAACTCTGTATTAACCGGCTGTCGCTAGTTACATTAGGTCAAGACTTTTCACATATAATAGAAAGCGAATATATTTAATTTGTGGACTTAAATAAAAACTATATTCATTACATAAAAATTACTCTCTTTTTTTATTTTCTAAACTTTTCGAAGACAGAACTAAAACTTAAAACTTTTTGCTCAACCATCTCATAAAAGTATATCTATAAAACTAAAAACTAACTTTAAGTTCAACAAACAATAAATTATTATATTAATATTAATATAAACAAATCTAAAAGTTTAAAATAAACTTAAAATAACCATTACTAATTTATTATATCCTTTTAAACTAGCTGTTAATACGCTAATTAAATTATACTAGAAAAATTTTAAAGTATATGAAATACATGAGCATTTCTAGAAGCTAAACTCTTCTAGCTTTCATGAAATCAGCGGAAACTGTTTTTTTCTCTTTTTAATTTATTCTCTCGTTTTTTATCAAAGCTTATTCAACTGAGTCAGCCAGCTTAAAATATTAAAGTTGTTACTTTTAAACTACCTACAATAATAGTTTGTACTTTGTACAGTTGAACGATATGTTTAAACAGTTCTTTGACTAAAAGTACAACTTTAACTAAAACTATTTTTATGAGTTATTACCAAAAATTTATTATAAAATAATATGTTTTTTTGTAAAAGTTTAATTTTTAATTTATTTGACTTTACTTTCAAAATAAGGTATGGAAAACGAAAAAAAATATCTTAAAAGAACGCCATCATAGAATGTATTTATAGTCAAGTGTTGTATATAAATCTAACTTTGATAAAGATATCTAACGAAACACAATATTTCCACTGGTTTTTAACTTTTTACATAGTTATAAACAAAAGCTTTTATTTTTTATAGTAATTATAAAATAAACTAAACTTTTTCAACTGAAGCATTGTTCCGGTACCCTAATTAAGTGCACTGCAGGATATATTAAACATTTAATAAGGGGAGATTAAATCAGTAAAAAAAAATTATACAAAACTATCTGACATATTCAACAAATTATCTGCTTTTATAAAGTAGTCAATAGAATCAGTGTGTATTCTTTATTTTGCATCAATTTCAATTATTTAGTAACACTGTTTTATATGCATTTTTATAACATATTGTTTAATGTAGAACAACTTTCTTGTGGCTTGTTACTAAAAATTTCTATTAGCAACTTAATATTTGTAAATAGATTTCAACAAATGTTATGTTAGTAAAAGTAGTTAGTATTAAAATGTTGTGATAATAAATAAATAGATAACTTAATTTTACAATTGCATTATTTTTTCAATTTGATAAAATTTGATAAAGGTAATAAAATTTAACAAGAAAACGTTCTCAATCTTTAGTTTTTTTACTTACAGAAAGCTACTTTAAATGTTTTTTTCACGATCTTACTTCATTCAGGAAAGGCGAATTGTTTTATAGTCTTAATAAGCTTGAAACAAAAAAAATAGTCTTCAGTATGTACAACGACGGTGTAAGAGACATGTAAGATAAAATAGAATTTAAAGTTACCTACTGAATAGTGTTTTTTGTCTATATATTTTTAAGTAGACTAAACTTTAATAAGTCCGTTGTAAAAATTTGATAAGCTTCAAACTAAAACCCTACAAAATCATTCATAGAAAAATACAGTTTTAAGCAATAAACTTTATATTTAGATGATTCTTATTTGTCTCTAATATAGCATACCTTTTTAACCTTGTAAAATTTTTGTTATTAGTCTTTAATTTTTTTAAATTAAATTATATTGAAAAAGAAACTCTTTGATAAACTATATATAACAACTTAATTTAAAACAACTTGTTTCTAAGTTAATATAGTTTGTTCATGAAAAACTATTATTTCTAAAAGCATTTATCAATAAATTTTAGTTGTCTATGCTATCAGAAGTTACATAAAATGCTAATTTAATTTTTTTTTAATATTAAGACAGAGTATAAAAAACTGAATAACAGATTATTAATTTAAAGATAGTGACAGCTTAAAAAAAATTAACTAGATTTAATTAAAATATTACTTAACTAAATCTTTTACACATGTTCGATTATAATTAACGGTAAACTTCCAACAAAAATATGAAAAACATTTCAAACAAAAATTATCAGACATTTTCCACATTTTAAATATAAATTGAAATGGAACGATTCTGTCTTTATTTTATAGGTATCAAAACTGTCAGCAGTAAAAAACATAATTAAAAAGGTTTTATAAATAAGTGAACGATAACTTTGTTCGTTTTTAAATACATTTGTAGACATTACTAGTTTAAATTTTTAGACTCAAACTCCATTTCGTATACCAAAAAACAAATATAAGTTATTAAAACAAGTTTTAAAATTCTACAGCAATAAAAGTGTATTTTAAGAAAGTAACAAAATAATCGAACAAAAGTTTATCAACCAACTATTTTCTAATAATTGTACTATTTATTTTTACAGCTTATTAACTTTTGAAGTTCAATATGTTTTTTATTTTAATTGTTCTGTAAAGTATTCTACACTAAAATTAAATAATTAACATTATTTTCTAATTGACAGTGTTGATAGAAGGATTTTTCTAAACCAGTTAGAATGTTATGGTGTAAGAGGGAACATGCAATTATTAATTCAATCTTTCTTGACTGAAAGGGAACAGTATGTTAACTTTTGTGGGTATGAACAAAACATGAAACGATTTACGTAAGAGTACCATAAGGTTCAGTCCTAGCACTTCGTTTTTTTATTATAAACATTAGTGACCTACAAAACGTTACTAGCTCATAAGTATTAAATTTTGCAGACGATACCTTACTTACCGTATAGAACATTTAATAAAAACACATTTTACAAAACAGTGAAAACTTTAATTTTGAACTTCAAGAGGTCTCAAATTGGCTTCTAGAAAATAGACTTAAATTAAAATAATAAAGTTAGAAGTATTTTCATCTAGTTAAAACAATTGGTGTTCTTTTTAATAAAGGTACTTTTTAAATTATAAATTTTTATAATTAATTTCAAATTCACTTTTTATGAGCCATATAAGGTATGGTCTGTTATGCTGGGGCAGAACTAATAAAAGAAAAGTTAATGAAACTAATGTACTCTTTGATAAAGCAATCAGGTACATTCATTACGATTCACAATGAGAGTGTAAGAACTTTTAAAATAACAAAAAAAAATATCAAATGTTGAAAATTTATTCAAATATGAGTTTGGAGTTTTTTTGTTCAAATTTATACATGGTTTTTTACCAGTAATTTTTAAGTGTTACTTTAAAAGTATAACTATAGTACATAGCCAGTCAACAAGGTCCTCAAAAACAATTATTTTTTACCAAGATTTAAAAGCAGTAATGGTCATAAATTACTAGCTTATCAAGGTAGTAAGCTTTGGAAAGACCTACCTATTAAGCTAAACGATCAAAGCCATCTTGGAAAATTACAGGTTGAACTAAAGGACAATTTATTAAATGATCAACTAATTCAATAGAGTTTACATAAGATGAACAGGAACTTTTTTATTTATAAACAGTAGATTAATATTCATTTCCATCTGAGTATGTTTTTTTTTTTGAATATATTGATTGGGTTTCAATAGCATTGGCCCAGTCTAGTATGTAGAAAGTTGTAATACGTTTTTTTTTGTTGTAGTTTGTTAAGTTATTAGTAAAGAATTTCATTTAATAGTCTATATTTTATCTGTGTAAATAAAATCAATAATCTCTAAATAAATTTTTGCCAGAAAAAAAAAAGTCAAATATTTTAACTTAAAATTACTGACTTTAAACATGGAGCGAGAATTTATATACCCTCTCGTAGATTCTTTGTTCTCGCACCGTTAAAAAAAAAAGATTAAAACAAATATGTAATAAAAGACACACTAAACAGAAGACATGTGATTGGTTTTACTAAATTAGAACTTTGTTGTAGACAGGCGCTTAGCACACCTATAGTATATTAGTTTATAAACTTCTACTACTACTTTTATTATACATAGAGGTTTAGTCATTTCGATTATCAGATCACAAGCCTTAGGTAGACTGAGACACGGGTTTTGTTCTTATTGAAACTCGTCAGCCATTCGCAACTGAAAAATTGAAGTCATCAAACTACAAACGGTTTATCATGTTTTTACATAAAATTACCTGTTGCTAGTATGATCAATGACGTCAACTTTTTCATTTAACGTGCAGAAAACCTATTACATTGTCCACTAAGCAAGACAGCTGGTACGCTCACTGTAGTACGATCCCCGGGTCTCAGTCTACCGAAAGCTTGTGGTCTGATGGTCGTAATAGTATGATCAAACTTGATGATAACTTGAGCTTGTCTCACGGAATAGTTTTAGCCAAATTTAGGGTGTGTAAACTTTCGCTCATGTTTTCTTTTACTACTTGTAGTAGAACTCTTTTGTACCCTTCATACGAGTTCTTTATTATAATTTTAATAGTACATTTTATTTCCTTGAATGAAATCTAAATATAGAGCTTTTCTATTGTATATAAGCAATGCATTTTTTTAAACAAGTTTTTTCTTATGTTTGTTCTTTGAACTATTATTTATAGTAAATGATTTAAAAAATCTTTTTTTAGTTTTTAAAATTTAAAATCTAACAACTGGTAATACATTAGGGGTTGCTTGAAAAACCTGCTCGTAAAATCGCAAACTTAAATTTGCTGAGTCCGAAAAAAAAACTTATAATTGAAACTTTTTTTTATATACCCTTATCCCTAACCTACCTTACCCAAAAATAAATCAAATAGATAAGTTTTGAAACAATAATAAAAGATAACATGACAAAAACTTAAACGATTTTCTGACTCAAGAGATATACAAACTTAGTTGCAGGTTTTTCAACCTATCCATACATTACAGATTAAAATAAAAAGATATTTTAAGTAGAAATTAATAATGTTTTAAATTTATACTTTAAAACCTTATATTATAAAAGTTATATAATTAATTAAAATGATTCCAGAACAATTATAATTGCGTTATTCATAACTTGATTCTTATAAGTTATAAGGATGGTTTATATTTAACTTTAAATTTAAACTAAAAATTTGTTACGAAAATATAATTTTTAATTTTAAAAGATATACTACATAAACTCAAGAATGCGCTCCCAAATCTAACAACAGGACTGTACCGCGACGATGGCTTAATGGTCATAGAAAAAAACAAAAGTAATATTGATATAGAGAAAATTAAAAAATCCATGCACAACATATCAAAAGAAATGGGAATAAAGTTAGATATTGAAAATCCTTCACGTAAAATTAACTATCTAGACCTAAGCTTCAATCTATACAACCACACATTCCAACCATATAGAAAAGAAAACAGCAAAATTATATATATTAATTCAAAGTCCAACCACCCTCCAGCAATACTGAAACAAATCCCAAAAACGATAGAAGAAAGACTTTCCAAAAATTCTAGCAATGAAAATCTATTCAATGAAATAAGTAAAGATTACAATGACGCAATAAAGTTAAGTGGCTATAATTACAAAATAAAGTTCAAAGATGAAGATGATGGAAAGAAACGGCCTAGAAAAAGAAAAAGAAAAATAATATGGTTTAATCCACCATACTGCAAATCAATAAAAACAAACATTGGCAAGAAATTTCTCCAAATAATAAACAAATACTTCGGAGTAGACAGTAAATTCAAAAAATACTTGAATAAGAACAACATCAAATTAAGTTACAGCTGTTTGCCAAACATTGAGACAATCATAAAGAATCATAACAAGAAGCTCACAAACTGCAACAAGAATGATTAAGATGAAACATGTAACTGTAGAAACAAAGAGAAATGTCCTTTGAAAGGCGGTAACTGTAGAGCAAAAAATGTCATATACCAGGCCACAGTAAAAACTGACAATGCAACTAAATCATATATTGGTCTAAGCGCCAACCAATTTAAAAAAAGAGTGGCAACCCACAGAACAACAATAAATAGCAACCCAGAAGATAGAAATTATATTCAATACAAACAAGCAACTGAGCTATCAAAATACATCCACACATTGAAGAACGAAAATAAGAATTTTGAATTGACTTGGACAATACTGGAAAAAGAATATGAATCAAGACCGAGAATCGAGACGTGCAGGTTGTGCTTGAAAGAAGCATTAAAGATCCTACAAGCAGATAAGAACTGTATTAATAAAAGATCAGAAGTAATGAGTTCTTGCAGGCACAGAAACAAATTTTTATTATTCTATTGGAATGAGTCTAAAACCTAATAATTTAAATATTTTTAGCATTTTAATCATCCGTTAGTTTTTTTTTTCAGAATTTTGTTAAGAATTTGTTGTGTTTTCGTTTATATTACTGCATTTAGTTTTTTAATTTCTTTTATTTTTATTTATTAATTAATACCAATATTTAGTTCACCTAATTATGCATTTTTCATTAAAATTTGAATAGTTAATGTTTATTTATTTTTTACGCATCAATGAGTTCAGATTCACATTACTGCCAATGTCTAAATGTTATTTACTGTTTTGAAATTATTTGAAAAGGTCGGCTAAGGCTCACCGAAACCAGGTAATAAACCAAAGCAGTGCTTAAACATTTGTTTTATTATAATTTTAAAAGACCATATAAAACATAATTTAAGTTATGTTTTAATAAATTTTTCTATAAAAAACTTAGAATGAGCTATAGTAAACTCTTAAAGTTTTTTGATTTAAAGTTAATCAGTAAATAATTATACCAAATAAGTTAAATAATAATATTTTAATTAAAATTACAATCAATCAAAAAATAAAGTGTATTATTCAGATTAGTTGTGAATACATTTAAATTATCAATTAACTTAAAAGTAAGTTTATTAAAAGAAATTAGTTGAGTTGGTAAAAAATTATAAATTTAAGCATTGTCTTTATCAATTGTAATCGTGTTTTAATGACATGCAGAAGTATCAAATATTTTTTTTAAATCCCCAATAAGATTGTGTAACACAAAAAGGAATCTGATTTATTTTTACCATACTTTACTCAATAGATAAATTTCCATATTTATAAAATTCAACAGCTTTTTTTTAAGTCTTTTTTACTAGAAGGTTTAAAAAAAAGGAATAAAAGTTTGTATATAATATAATAAAGTTTAATAGTTAGTTTTAATATAATTAATTATAGTTTATTGAACGATAAAAAAAGACGCTCAAAATATTTGGTCCTAAGACATGGTGCACAAAAAACCTTTTGCTTATCGGGTCGCACACTACGGATACCTTTACCATATTGGTTGTATTAAATAACAGTTATTTTGAAGGTTTGTGAAAAGTTTATAAGTTTAACAACAACTTGTGATAAAAACCCTAAAAATATTTACTTAATCTGTAGTAACTTAATTTTTTCTTTTAGTACACAACACACTCACTTTCTGTAATGTTGTTAAAAATTATGGAAAAAATTCGAGATAGATTTACATTTGATCTGTAGCCACAACACTGAGTAAGAATTACATATTTAATTAAAATAAACAAACATTTACTCAGGATTTTGAACTCTTCATTTTTGGAATTTTTTTCTTTTGGTCAGATTGTAGTGCTAAAGTGTTCGCCTTATATGTGCTGAGTCAGCAAATCTACTTAAAGCTTTTTATTTATTTGTTGTTTTTTTATACCCTTATTCCTAACCTATCCCACCTTACCAAAACAAATTAAAAATAAATCAAAAACTAAATTTCTAATTTAAAAACTAAAAACAACATTAAAAAAAAATTCCTTATTCAGCAAATATTAGGGGAAACACCTTAGCGTTTCAACAAGACTCTGTACAGCTAGTTGTCAAATTTCCGAAAACAATATGCAACCCAATAAGTTGAGCATGATATTCTATATTGAAACAAACAAACGTCTCTACTCAATATAAAAACGTATTTTTTATTGAATTCTTGCAACCGTGCTGTCTATGCACTGTACAGTGTATTTGTTTGGTTTTTTTCATATCGTAACTCAAGCTATTTGAAATCAATACGTTTGTCCTTCATTAAGCTAAACTATACTTTAAGTGCTTTTTGCTATGGTCAGTAGTCAGTTTTCGTAGAATTTAAAAAATTGCTCCATTAAAAAAGTTCTTCTTTTTAGACATACATTGTACAAACACAAACTATTTCTAACTTTTACTACAGGGTAGTTTAAAGATCATCACTTAAAAGTTAAACTCTTAGACTTAGATTTTAAGATAGTTTTAATTTTACGACGATAGATTCTCAGAGGATTTCTAATTTTCTCCTTTTCCAATTTAGCCTCATTTCCTCATGGCATATCTTTTTTATTTTTACTTATAAAACTTTTTTTTGTGTTCAATATAACTTTTTCTTGACAAAAAAACAAAATGTATTGGGGCTTATTTTTGACGCAAAGGCCCTTTGAAAATATGGTCATTTAAGCTTTTTTTTTGTTTTTGTCCAAAAAATACCAAAAAATTAAAATGAAGTTTGTTTATTTAAGTTAAAGTTATTTTTTCATCTTCAAGTTATATGTTTTTTTTTTAGTTTCAACTTCAAATTAAACATAAAGGCAAAAATAAGATTTTTTTCTTTAGCAGCACTTATGACAACACTATTTGTTTTAAAGTTATGACTTAATCATCATAAATTTAGTTTTTTTTTTTTACCATTTAATGTCTAATTTGAAAGTTATATGTTTTTTTTTCTTAGTTTGATGTAATTTATCAATTACGTCCCTTAAAAGTTTACCTTTTTTAGGGTATATTTATTTTTTTATCTTTAGTTTTAAACCCAAAAAAATCATAATAATAACATCAATATAAAAAATAAACATATTGAAGTAAAATAATAATATTCATACAAGTAATAAAACAATAAAAATAACAAATATATCGACATTACCAAAAATAATATTAATATATAATAATGGTACTTTTACTATTTTTATATGATAGTATTGTTTTTATTTGTATCGATCTTATTATATTAGTAATTATTATTTACTGTTTTCATTAATAACATTTTTTTTTATGTTATTATTCTTATCATTAACATCAATATTATTATCATTTTTCTTGTTTTTATAACTGTTAAGGACATAATTATTATTACTGAGATGTTTTATTATATCTATTATTTATGTTGATGTTATTATTGTTCTTGTTACTGACTACTAATATTTTTTTCTTTATTATTGTTTTAATATAGGCTTTTTTTAAGTTTCAATATTCTTTTTGTTGATATCGTTCTTATTATGATAGTTTTGTTAATATACTATTAATTATCATAACTATCATTATTGCTATTATTACATTTTTTTTTATTATTGTATTTTTAACTATATTAACCAGTATAATCGATATTCTTATAATTTTTTGACTTTTTATTATTAATGTCAATTAATTTTTGATAATATTATATCATATTTTTGTCCCTGGTATGACACTTAATTGTAATTATTTAATTTCTTTTACTTGCAAAAATATTCCGTTTTTTAAGGAATTATAGATGAACAGTAGTGTAGTGATATACCCTAAAAAAAGGTAAACTTTTAAGAGACGTAATTAACACACTACATCAAATTTAAAATAAACGTATAACTTTTAAATTAAACTAAAAATAGTAAGATTTACAATAAATAAATTTATTGTAATTGAGTCATAACTTGGCAAACAAATAAAGTTGTCATATCATAAGTGCTGCCAACGAAAAAAAAATCATATGTTGCCTATATGTTTAAAAGTTGAAGGAAACATATAACCTGAAGATAAAATATATAACTTTTATTTAAAGAAACAAATTGACTTTTACTATGTTTAAAATTTAAAGAAACGTTATATTGAACGTATTTTTTGTTTTGTTTTAAAAGTAATAATAAGAAAGATGTGCCATGAGGAAGGAAAGCTAAATTGGAAAAAAATGAAATTTTAAATACTCTGACAATCTATAGTTGTTTTTATTTCTGGTATCTTTAGGATAAAAACGACTAATTACTAATGAAAAAAATTCAAAAGGTTTTTTTTGTTTAAAATATTAATTTTTTTTAATTAAACTTAGCTACAGCTTTCTTTCCATTTCGATGCAGCATGTAACTTAAACGAGATTTCGGGCGAAGATGTATTCTTAAGCAAAAACAAACACGTAGACTAGCTTTATACTAAATGCTAAAATGAGAAATTACAATTTTTTAACATCATTTAATATTTTAATAAAAGCTAATATTATTTATACCATGGTAGCCATTTACAAAACTTGAATACATTCTCATATGCATTTAATTAGTTTATAGTTTTTTCCCCTAAAGCTTAGAAAAAGTATTTCAGAATATTTTTTTCAATTGCTTTGGATAAATTTTATCTTTGAAAATGTTTTAAACCTGAAAAACTCTTTCTGCTTCTACTTTTTAATTTTTTTAACTTTTAGGTTAAAAACAATAGCAGTCACTCTTTCTAGAAATAATTTTAAAGGTCAAAAGAGGAATTTACAAGTGATTGCCACACTAGTTAGTTTATGCTTGTTAAGTTTTTTTTTTAAACTCAGAGTCTTGAGTCAGACAATGTTTTTCTTTAAACTTATTGAAATTAATTTGAGTCATTTTTAATGTTTATAATATTTTACTAAACTTATGCTGCATTTAGTTTTGTTTTTTTAATGTTTTTTAAGTTATAAGGTAAAATTCCAGCTAGCTCTGCTTTAATATAGAAATTTAATTTTATTTTTGAGTTTTAAAAGATAGAAATTAAGTGCACACAGTTGTGGTCAGTGGATTGGTGTGAAAAATAAAATGTTTTACTTAAATCAAGTACTCACTTTTTTAAGTCTTGGTCTCCCTGTAGGAGCTAGAGTCAACTATGCAGACAATACTGGTGCCAAACATTTGTACTTCATCTCTGTAAAAGGAATTAAAGGGCGTCTGAACAGGTTGCCTTTTGATGCATCTGGTGATCTTGTACTTGCAACAGTGAAAAAGGGTAAACCTGAACTCCGTAAGAAAGTCCACCCTGCTGTCATCATCAGGCAATCCAAGTCATTCAGAAGGAAATGGGCACCTTTATCTATTTTGAAGACAATGCTGGAGTCATTGTGAACAACAAAGGAGAAATGAAAGGATCTGCAATCACTGGACCAGTTGCAAAAGAATGTGCTGATTGTTGGCAAATACACTACTACAAATAATGAATACAAAAAGCTTAGTCTACCATCATTTGTACTTGTCTGGCCAAATAAGACTAAATCAGTATTTTTGGAAATATTAACAGCTTTTGTCAGTCTTAATGTATAAAACTTTCTGACTTAAAAAAAAAAATTTTAATGATTATTGTAGTAAGTTATTGAGTCATGAATTTCATTCAAAATAAGCATTTGATTTTGTAATTTAACATTTGTGTCTAAAAAATTATTGTATGACCGATAAGATAGTGTTTCTGAGATATACATTTAATGTTTTATTTTTCATTTTACAGACTTAGTTAAGATTAAGTTTTAGTATTACTTACCAATAATGCACTTTTCAAACATTCATTGATTACTTGAAAAGGTTTGATTGTATTTATCAGTGAAAGGGAATTACTATAAAAAAAAGCATATCAACATAGCTTTATTTAACATTATTTTTTTAAACTTAAGGTTGAATTAGGTTTCTCTCTGAAAATGAAATAGCAGTTACATGACAATTCTAGTTCTCACAACTCAAAACCTTAATATATTTTCCAGGACCATGTCTAAAAGAATAATTTGAAGAACATGAAAATGTACCAAAAAGTCCCATTATTATAATAAGGTGGACATTCAACCTAGAATTTTATACTTTTTGAAATCCTCAAATTTGAATAGATTTTATATCTAAGATAATGATATTTAGATTAGATACAAAAAAGGTATTATAAACAATAAAGATGTTTTACTACCTAAAATTTGTTTTTATTATAAAACACATTTAAAGTAGCATTACAGTATCTTTTTTTATGAATTATATACTAGTTAAGGAGTTTATACTAATAATGGACAAGAAGACAGGGTTTCAACACATTCAGGATAACTTATGACAGTTTTAAGTTTTTAAAAATCTCAGAATAACTCAGGCTAGTTTGAAATAGAAAAAAGAAACTCAAGATAGCTCAAGCTAGTTTAGTTTTTTTATAAAAAACTTGTGATAGTTTAAAATTTCCTAGGTCAGTTTTTTTAGTTTTTGAATGAAATTTAGTTACAACATTTTGTTTATTTTATAAGATATATTTTGACTCAAAAATTGCCAACCTTAAATAATCTTCTACTGAACAGTAATAAAATTTAAAAAGTATATACAAAAGAGACACTCAATGCGAAAACCAAATATATTTCATGCTATTCTTTCAGTGGATACATAGCAATAAACAAAATATATTCATTATAAAAGAAATTAACTTGGTAAAAAATAAAATCTAAATATTATGTGTAGATTTTAGTATATTAATTCATTATTTTCTAATTAAAAATTATTAAATAATGAAAAGAATAATTTTAGATGATATTTTACTAATTAACTGTACTTAATTTTAAATAATAAGAAAATTGTCAAATAGTATTGAAAGTAGATAAAAGCAAACATGTCAGACGAACAGCCACCTCAAAACCCTCTTTTTGCGGCAAGCAATCTCCCTTCGTTTCAAACCAATTCATTGTTTATGCCTGTTCAGCAAGAACAGTCACCTGCAGTTCTAAGTGGTAAGTTTTGTTTTTGAAATATTAAAAATGTTTATTTTTGAAAAGAAAATTAAACCAAAGATTATAAAGAATATTCAAAATAGCATTGATAAGATAAATTCTGAAACTCATTTTTAAAAATTTCAAAAACAATTATTATAATTACACTTTATTGATTTTAAAACTTGAATTTTTAGAATTTTTACTTTGTTGTTTTTTTTGTATACTTTGTTATTAATTCTATACTTTATAAATGTTTTAGCTCTTCTATTATAGAATTTTATTTAGTAATAAATTTTTTTTATTGACTTAAACAAATTTCTAACATAGTTTCTAAACTTTAATTGATTACATACAAGTTTATAAGTTTAGTTTAGTTTTTTAAAGCAACTTAAATAATAAAACAGATGCAGCTGAAGAACAAATGTTTGTTGTAGGAGACCAACAAACCAATCAAAGTGCTGCAGTTACAACATCTGATCAGATGCCTACTTTTTCTGATTTTTCTAATTCTGGTGGTTAGTTGTATTATAAAGTATAGTTAAATTCAATAATGTTCTTAACCTTTACTTAAAAAAACAGATAGTTTTCTTTAAAATATACACTACATGGAAATTTTCCTATTATATTAATAAAAGATAAATTGCAAATTAATTCAGTTTTACTAATTTTTTTTTTCAATAGCTTTATTCTGTTAGTTTTAATATCAAAAAATGTTCTAATCTTAAAACAATAAGTTTTTAAATTTTGAATTTTAATAATTTTTTATCAACAGCGGATGACCCTTTTTCTTCAATTGGTTCCCAGCCGCCACCACAGCCTCCAAAATCATCAGCGGCTCCATCTGAAGAGCAACCAGCTTTGTTTGTCCCATCATCAACTCCCACTCCTCCACCCACAACAATGCAACAACCTCCACAAGTCAACCCTTTTGCGCACCAGCGCCCCAGAGGAGGGCCCAGGCCCATGTTTGTCCCCAACCCGCTCATTTCCCAGTCACCGCAGCGGTTCAACCAACCTCGGCCCATGATGAACCCGACAGCTCCTCCTCCGGTTTCCCAGCTACCTCCAGCATCTGTTCCACCGTTGGTGACTCCCCCAACACAAAACAAGCTGCCGTCTTCAGTTATTCCACCTTCATTTGACAAGATGGCTTCCCAAAGAGCTCCATTCTCCCCATTGCAGCCAGTCACGCCTCACTGGTTCTACTGCAAAGTACTTTCTGATAACAACCAAGTTTGGTGTCCTTTCTCCTACATTGACTCCAAATCACTTGAAAGTGCCTTTCAACTTAAAAATGGTGATTTTCATTTTTTTGTCTAATCTGATGATATTTAAGTCAACTAGTGTGGTTGTGTAGCTTATATTTGCTTAATATTGTTTTTTAAATATGATCTATACAGCTTTATGAAAATCTTATAAAAATATTTAAAGCTGTATATAAAATAAAATTGAGTTACTTTTTTTTTAAGGTTTTGATTTTAGCCACATTCAAAACAAATTTTAACTAATTTTGGCTGTTTTCATTAGTTTATGGTTGTTTATTATTCAAAATTTCACGTTTTATAATTATAAACATATAAGTAGCATGTAAACTATAATTAAATATACTTATACATAAATTACTTCATCACATAATTATACATGCTATTAGAATATTTTATACATGTAGAAAATTTATTTTTAAATTAATTTAAATCTATATTACATTAAAAATGTATGTTTAAATTTGTAGTTTTCATTTATAGTACAAATTTGTTTGCTTTAAACTTTTAAAGTACCATTATTTTTTTTAAAGCTTTTTATATTTTGTTTGAAATTTACACATTTCTTAATATCAAGCTTAAAGTTTTTTTATCTTTTACCTATGTTTAAAATATACTAGCGTGTACGTTCTACTTATTTAAAAATTCCTAGCTTGTATGTCAGAATAAAGTGGTTGTTTAAATCTTAAGTTTAGTCTGTTTTAGTTGTTAAAAATTAAAAAGAATGAACATCAGAAAGTTATTTAAATTTTATAATTTATTATACATTATTTGTTTAAACATTTTACTGTATAACTTAACAGCAAAGTTAGAGTTTGTTTTTAGTAGAATCATCATTTCAAACTAAATAAACAAAAAAACTAATTAAGAATTAAGAATTACTACATTGTTCATTCTAAACAAATTATTTTTCTGCTGCTATTTTCTATCTGTTTTAAAAGTTGATATTTTCACCAACAGAGAACATCGTGAGAACGGAGGGAGGAAGGTACGATGTGGACGTGTCCGGCATGCAGAGAATGTCTGTTTACTGGCAGGAAGCCAACTCTAAAGTAACCAGGTGCACATGGTTCCACAAGAGCGAGCAGTCCAACATCTACCAGCCCTATGATGAGGAGTTCAGCAACATTTTAGAGGTTCGTTATTGTAGTTTTTTTTTTTGCTAGAAAGAAAAGTTTTTCAACAATTTTGAACAAAAATAACTAACAAACCTAGAATTTTTAACTATTTTTCATGTGAAATAACGAAGTTTTGATTATATACGGAAAATCTATCTCAAAGATTTAAAAAAATATATATAACTTTGCAAAATCAAGTTTGTATTGTACATTTTACATATATTAAATACTATTTTGAAATTTATAAAATTATAGTTTTATAGAAATTTACTGGGTACACAACTAATTCTTAGTATTCAAGTTCAATATTTCTTTTAATATATATTTTTTTACTATCATAATCGAGTTTTTAGATCTTCTGGTACAGTTTTTGTTTTAATAATATTATTTTTTTTTATTTGGGATATGGCAATAAGAAATTTAAAGCATAATAAACTATAGCTACTTTTAGTGATAATGAATTTTCTCTTTTATTCTTATTTTTAACTTTTTTACCTTCTTATACATTTTTACTTTTTAGAATTACAATTTTTTGAGAGATATTATTATAGATATAGAATTTATTATGATATTAAGATATTAGAGATATAGAATTATGGCCCTTAAATTCTTATATAATAGTATGAATTGTCATGTTTTCAATATTATCAGCGTGATTTTTCTTTGTTATTTTCCGAAGCTAAATTTGCAATAAATTTAAAATAGAATATTTAAAAATAATAATTTTATTTAAAACTCTAGTCAAGTACATTTTTGTTGTAAGTTAAAAATGAGTTTTACGCACAATTTACGTGGTACTGACTACTGGTTGACATTTTACTACTTTTGCAAAATTAAGCAAATGTAATTAGTTCAATTTTTTTTTCACTCAGGAAAAGTACGTGCAAGCAGCAAACGAGAATGTGTGGCACAAAACCATCAGCTTGCAGAACGGCCACACAATTGTACTCCACGGCCCTCAGCTTGTCTATCATTTTGTTGTTAGTTTGTTTTGGTAGTTTTATATATGTTTGAATATATCAAAGTACATCAGGTTTAATGGTTATTATTTTTTAATCTTAAATAGATTTTGTAAACTTGTGAACCAAAAAATAATTTTTTCGTTACTTTATTTCAGCAATATTCGTGTTCGGTTTACCTTACTGCTGAGCCTGTTTTTGTTTTCTTTATGATATGACACACTTTAACACATCTAAACAATGCTATTGTTTACATACATACTATTATACACCTTTTATTTTTTTATTTATAAATATTATTTTTCTAATAATTCTATGAAACACTTTTAAATTTTAAGTTTTACTCAACTAATTATATATCAATTATTCGATAATGTTTTAATTAGTATCTTAAGGTCTGAAAATTGGTTAAGTTTTATTCATGATTAGACTGATAATTTTAAAAGCTTTTAGTATTTTGTGAATAGCTGTTAGTTTCACTTTAGCAAACTTTTATAGCCTGCTGAAAATACACAAGATGATTTTGGCTCTCAAACACAAATGAGGTCTAAAATTGCTAAAAGAGGAATTTCCAATACTGATTTTGCTAGTCAAGTTCCTAAAGGTATTTTAAAACAAAGTTTTATTATGCTTGCTACAGAACTTACAAAATTTAATAATAGTTAAATATTTAGATATGTAAGCTTGGTTAAAAAAAATTGCTAGTCTATTAAGATAGTATTGTTTTAGATTTACAAAGCGTTGTACTTTTGAAAAGTATAACAATTTTCTGTTGTTTTTAATTTGTTGTCAGAAAGTTGTTCAAAAAAGAATAAGTTTGCTTTTGTAAATTTATTTTAATTTTATATTTATTATTATTGTCTATTATTACTTATTAGACTATTATTGTTACATGTGTTATTACTAGCCAATTATGTACTTTAAAAATACTTTTTTTTAAATGTAGTATAACAAGTGAGTAATTAAACTGTACAAATACGGTCTATTGTAATTTTATACTATAACTTAAATATGTTTTTTATTCATATAACAAGCCTTATATCAATTATAATTTCAGATGAGTGCGGAGTTCCCAGTCATATTGTGTTTTTCTGCCACGGAGTCGGGCCCGTGTGTGACCTGCGTAAAAGAAGCATTGTTGAGTGTGGTAAGAGCGTATATATATATATATATATATATATATATGTATATATATTTTAATAACACAATATATGAAGCTGCTTCCATAAAGTTTTATTGTATTATTACCAATATTACAAACACACATGAAAATAAATAGGTTAATTAATTGTAGAGTATGTGCTATGTCATAATAATTATTTTTCTGCTAATCGCTATTTAAAAAATCTTTATACATTTTAACTACAAACAGTGGATGAGTTCAGAGGGATCCATCAAACCCTGCTCCGTTCCCACTTCAAGCAGAATTTCGACAGCGGCAAAGCTAAGAGGATTGAGTTTCTGCCCGTTCACTGGCACCAGGCACTTCATGGAGACGCTACTGGAGTTGACAGGTAATATTTGTTTGTTATTACTTAAGTTGAAATTTATTTATTATATTTTAAGTGTGTTTTGTTTAAATTAATAGTAGTTAAACGCCATCTAAAATTTTTCAAAATTTAGAAATTAGTAATAAAATCAACTGTTCAAGAAATAACTAAAATGTTGCGCAAAACAATTTTTTTATCTCTTTAAACTTGATCGTATTAGGTCTTTACGTAAAAGTTGCATTTTGCTGGCTCAATCTTTTATGTATAAGTTAAATTCATAATAACTTTATCTGAGTTATCATTACTACTTTTTCTACATACAAGGTTTATGGTAAGATATTAAAAAGTAACTAAATAAAAAGTTAAAGCAATTGCTACCAAATTTTGTATGACATATTTTTAGTTTTAATTTCTTTTTTTTATAATTAATATGAAGTTATTTTTTAGAAGGAAAATAGTATAAAAAACCTTTAAATCAACAAAATGCGTGTTTTATTACAACCATAAGACAAAAATATTTTATTGTATTTATTGTTTTGTTAAAAAGTAATAGTGTCAGGGTTGCCAAAAAACTTTGAAACCTGGAAAAGCCTGGAATTTAAAAAAATTTGAAAAACAAACCTGGAATTTTGAACAAAAATCACTAAAGAAAACTGGAGAAATCTCGAATTTTTAACAATTTTAACATGTTAAGTAGTAAAATTTCGATTTGACTCAAAAAATAGATAAAAAATTTTGTCTACATCAAAATTGTTTTTATTTAAAAAAACATTAAAAGTAGCTTAACAGTATTTTTTCACTGTTTTTATACTATTTAATTTAAACAGTTTCTTACCTTAAACTTAACTTTAAACTAAAAACAGACCTAAAAATGTGTACTTTTAAAAATTTGGAGGAAGTTTTGAAAACCTGGAGAAAATTTGCCAAAAATATTTGGCAACCCTGTAATGTGGAAAATGTATACAAGGTTCCATCTTCGCTATATTTCCCTATAAATTTTCAATATTCTGAAAATCTCTATAAGTCCCTTGAAAAATATGTGAAAATCTCTAAATTTGAAAGCCAAAATAGTGACATCGCGTGGTGAAAAACATATAAAAATACTTAATTATTAATTTAATATTTTTTTGTTAATCAAAATCTTTTTTATCTCAGTACAAAACTGTGACTATGTGGCGCCACCTAGTGAATATTTTTTCCTTAAACATATTAAATACGATTTATCTAAAGTTTGCTTATTTAACTAAAATCAGAGCTCAAAGACCCTGGAACTTTCGTAAATTTTTTATTAAGAATGTGCTTATAAATGGTTAATGATATATTTTATTTTATGTACCTTAAAAGTATGTTCGTAACACTTAAAATTCATTGTTTTTTTTTGATAATTTCCCTCTAAGTTTGCTGTATTTTATGGATTTCCCTATAATTTTTTTCTTTAATTTTAGTGGGAACCCTTGTATACTTTTGCTTTATATAAAAAAGTACTAACTTTATATTTTTTTGTTTTGACAGCTATGCATTAAAAAAGTACCTCTATATCAGTCTAAAAATATATAAAGTTTATTTAAAATAAAATTACTTTTATCTAAAGTTTAAATTTTTCATTTCTTTATTTTACTCTGTCTGCTAAAATTATCTTAGTACTAGAATAAAATGTGCACTTAAACTTTGATTAATTTCTCCAAAATTTTTTAAACTGAATCAGTCTTTAAAATAGGTTTCAGTATTTTATATCTATATTCCCATCAAATAAGTGCAAAAGCAACAGTCTTAATGGTACGACCATTTTTTTTTTCAAACTGAAAATTCCCAACAGCAAGATCAGGAGGCTGACGCTTCCCAGCATATCGAGGTTGAGGCAGTTCACCAACGAAACGCTGCTGGACATCCTGTTCTACTCGTCGCCCGTCTACTGCCAGACCATCGTGGAAACCGTCGGCAACGAGCTCAACTCCCTGTACGAGCTGTTCCTGTCCAGAAACCCGGGCTTCACCGGAAGAGTGTCTCTGGCCGGGCACAGTCTTGGTTGGTCATAAGATAACCTCTTTTTTTGGTATATGAACTAGTAAAATGCTGACTTGTTACTAAGAAAAAACAGATTACAAAACTAGTATCACTACATTAAATTTATAAAAAAAGTTGTTTGGTAATTATTCTATATAAAGTATTTTGAATCTTTTTCAATCGTAACTTATTCAATAACAGTTTTTAAGTTCAGTTAAACTAGTATTAAACGACACTGTTAAGCAAATAATCCATAACAATATTAACTGTTATGTTGTTTACACATTTTTAACATGTACTTAAAATTATTAAATAAACTAATATCCTTTAAATAACGTTTTTTTTTTAATTTGCTTAACTAACTGATTTTGTGTTACTCGATATCTTACATGAAGTTCTTTTCTACAGGATCTCTGATCTTGTTCGATCTGTTGTGCCACCAACGTTTGAATGGGGAAGAACCAGCACCGGAGGAAAAACCAGAAGTGAAAACGGAAATGCAGCAGCCGTTCAAGGGTTCGACCAACAGCCTGGCCACCACGATCAGCAACAACCACGATCAGGTGGCCAGCATTGAGGAGGCGTTGGAGAAACTCAGCTTGGAAAAGTTCTCGGAAAAATTCCAAGAAGAGCAAGTTGACCTTGAAACTTTGGTGAGTTTTATAAATTCAACTTGTTTCAATGTTCTTCCAGAAATAAATTTTTAGTAAATCAGTTATGTTTGTATTTTTTTACTTTATATGATTGTGTTTTTTAACGTCAATGTCTTCAATTCAGTTATACTTTCCAATTTGCTTAATTAATTTTTTCTAAAAAAACCTAATTTTTATAAGCGAAAGTTATTTTGTAGAAATCAAAAATGTTTTGTTTTATTTGTACAAATCAAAAGTTTAATCAAAGTAGAGGTTGTGTAAATCTTAAAATGAAGTAGCTTCTAATTTTACTCGTATTTTTTGAATTTTTTAGATCTGTAAGATTTTTACATAACACAAAAGATAATGTCTAACGTTCCCGTATTAATTATTTGCTCATTTGAATCATTTAATAAAATTGAAAGTTCACCTTAATTTGTTTTCACTTATATATTTTTCACCAGTTGATGTGCAGTGAGGCCGACTTGAAGGACTTGTCGCTGCCGATGGGGCCGCGGAAGAAGTTGCTAGCCTTCGTCAAAGACTTCAACGAGAAGCAGGAGCTGCTCAAGCAAGCCGCTCAACAGCAGCCTCAAGCGGTTGAAATTCCTCCCGTTGAAGTGGAAGCTTCTAATTTCGATGACGAAATCGCTCAGCTTGTGAGTTTTCTAAAATATACTTATCATTAGAAAATGTGTTGAACGTGTTTAGTAACAATTAAAATCAAATTAGTTTACTTACATTATAATTAACATACGGTAAACCTATACAGCATTATAATGACAATGATATTCTCGAAATACTTTATAAGGCTGAAGTACTTTTTATTGTCATTATATTAATGTAGAGTTTTACTGTAGGTTGATTATAATGTGAGTAAACTTTAATGATTTTTATTGTTATTAAACTTGTTTCGCACTTATTCAAGCTCCTCTATAACTAACAGCTAACTGGTGAAATAATAGTTTATGCCTAATCTAAAACTAATATATATCATCTTTTTTTTTAATAAAATTAATAACATTTTACTAACTATAAACTTTAAGTACGAAAGTAACGTTACAGTTAAAATTTGATCATTGTTTAATACTACTTAAAGTTTCAAAGACTCAAAAATTGTTTTCTATAGATTTTCTGATAATAAACTTAATTTTAATTACAAATGCTAACGTACACACCCACCCACCAACAGGGATCAATGGACATGATAGGAGCGACCAACGTCAATATAAACTTCCAGCAGTTCGACACTGGCACGGGTCAGCCTGCTGTCCAGTACCCGCAACTCAACTTCCACCCACAAACACTGTTTGCGTTCGGCTCACCAATCGGTTAGTATTTTTAAGATGAAGTTGTTTGAGTTATACGTAGTTAAAATTTTATAATATATGTTTAGTTATTCTACTTTCGTTTAATGCTTTGAAAATATTTTGAGAAGAATCAATATTATCCAGTTAAAAACATATACAAAACGTAAGCTTGAATTTTCGAAAAGTATATTCTTGATTTTTAAGTTGCTAATAAACTGTTTAGTTGGTAATTGTTTGTCAAAGTTTAATATTAAGAGTACAAACCATTCTTTTTATATTTACCTCCAAATTAGGTTTCGAATTATTTTAACATGTAGATGTTCAAGAATCATCAAATATTCTTAAAATATCTTGTTATTTTTACAAGCATCTCAATGATAAGTATTGGACAAGTTCTAGACCAACCCTTTAACTTACTTTAAGTATTAACTTAATAGAGAAAATTTTGAGACTAAAACTAGATAATGCTGGTTTGCAGGGATGTTTTTGACTGTGAGGGGAATCGAAGAGCTCGGTGAGGAGTTCAAGTTGCCAACCTGCGACGGATTCTTGAATGTATACCATCCGGTGAGTGGTTTATGTGTGCTTGAAGTCGTCTTAAAAGTTTTTAAAAAATTCGTCCAAGTATATATCTTGTCAACTTTGATGTAGTAAATTCAAGTGTACAATTCTTGATAAACTGAACAATGTTTTTCAATGACTTGCTAGATCTTGGTTGGTTATTGATGGTTTAGTTGTACTGATTTTCATGAGTTTCAAGTTTGGTGGAGCTTGCAGTGCAAGTTTAAAATTTTTTATTTGTTCGATCATGATTTAAAAGTTTCATTGCCTTTTCAGTTTGACCCTTGCGCTTACCGGGTCGAACCTCTGATTGATCCCGATTTTGAAGCGAAACCAATTCTTGTGCCGCATTACAAGGGAAGAAAAAGAATGCATCTTGGTTTGTTTTTTTAACATTGTAAGCTTTTTTTCTAAATTACGAAACAGTTGAACTCATTTTTCTATTAACTTTGTAAGTAATTTAAAAACAAAATATTTCAACCAATCAGAGTTGAGAGATTCGATCGGTCGCATGGGTCAGGAGCTGAAGGACGGAATAATCAGGTCTGTCAGGATGGCCATTGGAAGCGTGCAGAGGTTCGCCGCCAACCATTGGAACACGGAACAAAAAGTAAGTAGCCTCTTGTTTTTATGGTGTGAATATTTTGTTTAAAAGTTTAAACCAATTAACTCACTACTTTTTAAGCTTAGAATACGCTGTAAACTTTACAGCTGTTTTGAAGCAGCGTTTTAATTAAAAAAATTTAGTAGATACAGGTTTTTTTTTGAATATATATATATATATAAATATCTTTTTTGGTTAACTTTTAATGAATAAACTACAAGAATGATCAAATCTGAAATAAAACAAAACATAATGAATGTAACTATTAACACAAATCTACAAATTGGAGATAGGCAAATACTTATACATAATTGAAAAAGTAAAATGTGTCACTGCAGTGATCGCTTTTTTGTTTTCAAACAAAGATCAATAAATGTCCATTTCCTTTGAGAAATTAATACTTCAGACCTATAATATGTTTACTTTGTAGAAATCAAGATATACTTCCCTCAAATTTAATCTTCTTAAACTTTTTCAAGGTTGAAGAGGAAGTTAAAAACATGACAGAAGAAATTTTGAAGCAGAATGGACATAGTGTAGATCAAGAAGATAATGGTAATAACTCTTTTGAATTTAATTGTCTTTTAGTAACACCTTTTAGTTTTTATTTAATAAAACGTAAATGAATTAGTAAAATGTATTACTAAAAGTATTATTACACAATTTTTTTGTTTAAACTTTCAACAGTTTTCAATGGCATACCTCGTTTTTTTCAATTTCTTTTTAAGAGCTTATTTTTCACTCACCCAACACTTTTTCAAAAAACAAATTATGAAAAATACTTTATCCGAACAGTCTCGGTCGCATCGGAGCTGCCGCAACTGCCGTCCGAGGGCGTGGGGCTGCTGAACAACGGGAAGCGGATCGACTTCGTTCTGCAGGAGAGGCCGCTCGAAAGCTTCAACGATTACCTGTTCGCCTTCCAGTCCCACCTCTGCTACTGGTTGGTTCATAAGATAAATGCAGTTTCAGTTGTAAAAAAATCTCGAAATCATAAACTGAACGATGTTTAAAATCAACTTTGTTTCTGAAAAGTAAAAAAAAAAATAAGCTTCGCTTTGGTAGTTTTTATACTTTACTTTTTACAAGATCGATTCAAATTTATTTAAGCAAAAAAAATGAAAAAAAAAACATAAAAAACCGATGTTTTACATAAACTTTGTTTCTGTAAAAAAAAATTAAAATTGTTTATTTTTTAACTCGCAACTTTCACAGGAACAACGAGGACACGGTGCTCCTGCTGATGAAAGACGTTTACGAGCAGACCGGAGTGCTGGACGACCGGCAGCTCCAAAAGAACTCCAGCCTCCAAACCAAACCTCAGCCCCCTCCGACGAGCAGCCAGATGGTGGGCGGCGGGGAAAACGTCGCAGCGCCACCAAGGGGATTCACCCCGGCAACAACAAACATATCGCTCAACTGAAATTTTGTGGTGATGTTTTTTAAACGGCCGATTGCGTTTTCGGAATCTTTAGTTTGCTTTACATCTATTAAATGTTTGGGCATAAACTCGTCACTAATGGTTTTTTTAATAATTGACAATTAATGGGGATGTCATCGTTTTTTAGATATAACTGATTTTTTAAAGCTTTTTTCTATAATAAGTTTAACGATAACTTTTAGCCAATTTTAATTTCAAATATAAACAATTTTATGTAATTTAATGGTTTTTTATGTGTTTTAAATATTTATGTTTATTTATTTTTTGTGTATTTTTATGTCCTTGAAAGTTAACATTGAAGATGACTAATTTTTGTAGCATAAAACTTCAAAACTATTGTAGATTTTTTTTGCTTTACAAAAAGTATTAACTAAATATAAATTTATTAAATATTAAATTTAATAAAATTAAAATCTCTTTAAAAAACATATTTCACACCAGTTAAACAAATAGTGGCAGCTGCTTTTTACTATTTTCAATTCTTGGACATTTTCGATTTTATTAATCTACATATTTATCTGGAAGTTTTATAACAAGGTGTTGTTTTTATGACCTTTTATTTTTGTGCAATTAGATATTTTTCAGTTTTTTTACAAAGAAAAACGTAGTCGGTTTTTATTTAAATTAGAACTATCGTTAGACTTTAAACTAGTTTCAGATAAGAGTTTTTTTTTTGTAGATTTTTACTTTTATTTAAGTAAAATGATTAGAATACATTTGTTCAGCTTCAGTTAAAAGTAACTGGATAAGTGCGTTTGATTTTTCTATTTTAACTTTCTTTTATCACAGATGATATCTACACCGCCTTTAGTTCTATATATCGACGTAGTTTCAACAGAATAAATATTCTTACCTAATTTATGTGTCATCTTTTTTGAATAACACATAAAAAAAAATTTAACCTAAATATATAGTTTTTCATATGTTAGAAACTTGTGTAATGGAAACAAAATAGTTTAAGTACAAGAACTTCACAAAGTATATTTTTGATTTTAAATCAAAATTTTAAGTTAGCTTTTTTTTTGAAACAATGCATAACTTTTTGCATTATTTTATAAAACTTCCTTAATAATTTTTTTTAATTATGTAGTTCTTTTATCTTAAAGTAACCAAGTTTTATATATTATAATAAAAGTCTAACGTATATAGTTATTTGTCTTAATTAAACTATAAAATAATAAATCTTTAAAATAACTTTCTAGGAAGAACTGAAGTTTTTCGAGTTAATAGCATCAAAACTCCTTTTTAGTTTGAATAAGATTAAGAAAATTTAGCACTTAAAAAAGAGTTACAACGTCTACAATTACGATTTAAAAACATAACCATATGTCGATATAATGTTGTACTTTTAGTAGTTGTAAGTAACTTTTCTTAATAAATTAAAACATTTGAACGTTGTTTAGTAATTTTGTCTAAATTAATGAAAAAAACGGAACATAAGTTGAAAAATTTATGATAAAATGCGCAATTATATAAAAGGTGTAGTTTTGCGGCTGCGTAGTTATGCGGAAGGTAACCGTATAGAATATCGTACACGCAGTAAATAGATAAATTATCTAAATAACGTTTCATGGAGTAAGATTGATAAAAGAAAAGTTAGTGGTTTTGTTTTATTTAGTCTATATAATGTAAAGTACTTAATTTTATTATTTTCAACTTTAAAAATTACACAAGGTTTTTTAAATAGCTCGGATGTCGAAACCGCAGGTAAAAAAAACATATCAGCTATTTATATACTATTAAAGTTTTTAACCAATGAACAAAAGTTCATATATCATTACTTAAAAGCAGTCAAGTAATACTTCTATACTTTTGTGAACTAGAGTGAAAAATTTTTGGCAATTGTTCTATCATCTATCGTATTATGATTATTATACTTAAATTACGAAATTATGTTGATTTTCTTATAATTTCAAGCAACAAAAAATTAAGATATTTCAAGTTAGTAAGTATGAAATCTTTAAATTGTTTAATAGCTTTACCTCGAGTTTAAACATATAGAATTGTTTACTTGAAATCCTTTATTCGGATTAAAAAGTATGTTTTTTATTAAAACTGCTTATTGTTTACACCTAAATATTTTACTTTCATAAAAATTTTCTCTCTGATGCATTTATCTTAGTTTTTTTAAACAAATTTTTACAAATTTACATATATAACCAGCTTACATCTCAAAAGTGTATAACAGTGTTATACTTTGTTGAAACATCGCTAAAAACCATGTTTTTTTTTTAATGCTCAAACTTGTTTACTAAAAATTTAATGTTTCACTTATATTTATAAGAATAGAGTTATTAACTCTTTTCAATTAAAATGTTGTAATAAGTAAGACTAAGATGTATTTTAAATTAAAAAATGTGTGAAACTTTTAGTTTTAAACTTTATTATCTTTATCAGTTTTAGCCTTTGTTAGTTTATAAAAATAAAGACATAGTAATAATAAGTAAACTTTAGGAATTTTACTAAATAGTTCTACTTTGTTCTTTTTCGCTGCTTAGGCTATTATGTTTTTATGTACAACTCAGTCGTATTAAAAAAATAAAACAAATGGTACTGGCGAAATTATCTTATAAACTACAAATATTATCTATTTGTTTCTTTTATCATTTTAGATTACCCTGAAATAGTCATATATATTTTCGTTGTTGGTAAAAATGTTTTTATATATTCTGATTTATCTTTTTCCAATGCGGTTTTGCTTACCATGCTGTTCTGAAAAAGTTTTATAGTTTCATTAATTAAGGTTTGATAAAACAAAATACGTCAATCATTCGGACTAAATTAAAAAAAAATACATACTTAATTTAAAATTTTTTGTAGAAATACTTACCTAAATTACTATCAATATTTTTGCAACTAATAAATATAAACTCCAGCAAAAAATATACTGTTTATGAAAATATTTTTATTATTGTTTATTTAATGACAAAAAAGACGCTCAATATATTTGGTTCTAGGACCTGGTGCACGAAAAAACCTTTTCGGTTATCATGTCGCACACCACGGATACCTTTTAACGTCTTGTCCAAGACAGATTTATTAACAATTTGTTATTCATTAAAAATAAAAAGCTTCTTGAAAAAACTATTTTATTAGTATTATTATAGGAAGGTTTGTAAGCGTATTTATATACCATTTCTAACTTAGTATATAGATATTACTCATTTTATTTTATATTTTATTTCACAAAGCTTTTCAAAACCATACGAGTTTCATTGTCAAGTGGTAAATGTCAAATATGAAGTAAAATATAAAATAAAATAAGTAATCTCTTTATACTAAGTTGCAAATGGTATTTGAAAACTCATTTATAAATTTTAAATAAGTGTAAATTTTTAAAATAATTTTTTATGTAATAAAAATTTACTTTTTGTTTTGCTAGTTTTTATTAGTTTGTAAAAACAAATTAAAACCAAATAAACCATTGTGTATGATTATTCTAATTTCCAGAAACTAGTTATAACTGAATGTCTTTAATTAAATAAAAGGTTGTTTTATAACAGAGTTTTTTGAAATAAAATTTTTTTATCAACTAGTCATCAATTCAAATATTGAAAAAGTAAAAATGTATTTAAGTTTCAATTTGTAATAACAAGCTTTTTTTACATTTTTTAAATGCAGATAGGCCGATTTTAAAGTTGCTTTTTAATAGTTTTTTTTATTTTTTGAAATACTATCTTGAAGCAATCTTTTTTTAAAACCTAACATTTGTTAGGATAAAACTGTTTAGGATAAAACGGTTTTACTGCTTTTAAAATCAATTCACATAACATTGATATTTTTTTAAATTTCATTATAAGCTCAAATATTTGGTAATCTTATATATGCCATAGTCTTATTTTTCAATGACAAAAGACTTTTAATAAGTTTGTTATAATAATAACAGTTTAGGTTTAAAGCTAAAAAGATCTTACAATGCAGTTAAGTAGTTTTAAAACTATACATCAACACTAAATTTTGTTTTGATTAATAAAAAAAAATTCTATCCGCTAAGCGAAACTCAAACTTGAACATAAACTACAGCGAGCGAGAAGCCAAAAAAAGAAGAAAAAAATTAATAAAAAAGTGACTTAAAATTTTGCTTTAAGTAAATCGATAAATAGACGAGCATATCTAAAGCTGATCTAAATTGTCAGCCTAAAATAATTTCATCGTAGCATTTTGTTATCAATTGTTAGAGCACACCCAAGTAGTAAAATATTTATTTTCTTTGGTAGACTTTACAATTTGTTAACACGAGATTTTAGTTTCAAATTTTATTGAGATATATTTTTCTAATACTCATTGATTATTAGTAACCAAATGAGCTATAATTTATTTTCTAGTACTGATAAAAGTAAGTTTTATGTGGATCGAAAACTATAAAAACTCAAATTTACCCGAAGCTTTTAGATATTTTTTTTAATTATCTAATTCTTAATTAAATCGAAAATTTATATAGCTTGTTTTTATAAACTTAAATACTTTTACGCTAAAAAATTATGTTATAACTTGCTAAACCGAATAAGCATAAAACTAAATTTTGACATAAAGTTTGAAAATACTACAGTTTCTATTCTGAATTTAAATTAGCTAACTTCAAACTTTATTTTTTTAATTATAATTTATTCGTGTTCTTTGATATTCGCATGCGGTAAACGTTTGAAACACCAACATTTGTACCTCAACCGCGTTCGCATGAAAGCCAAGTGTTGCGTCACGCAAAACGCATTGTGCTGTCACATCGGCGGGCCATTGTGCGATCGGCAATAAAAGTTAAAAATTAAACAACGTTTACTACCGCACCACCACGTTTTCCAACTTTTGATAACTTTTAACTTCTTCATACGTGAGAAGAAGCTAACATCATTAGTGACGCGAACGCTGGTATGTCGTCCAACATATGTCGCTTCGTGACCCGCGCGATTAAGCCCTGGTCGCATCCGTGACGAGTCGAATATGTTCGTATTGTTTATTGGCTTAGGAAAGGAAAAGCTTTGAACTGCGCTGTTTGAATGAGTAGAAATTTCTTTGTGTTCGAAGGCTGATGTGTGTGTTCACTGCTAAAAGAACCTTTTTGCTCAAAAAAGAAGAATGGTGTTTGAGATTTGAAAGTAAGAATAACGGAAAATGAAATGCGTTTGTACATTGTACGTAAACTGTTTAGTATGTGTATAAACAACTTAGTTTGATACTATCGAACTACAATAAGTGTAAAAATACAGTTTATTTGTAATAAATCATTCATTTTTATCAGAGTCTTTTAACATTTTTTAAATTTCTTTTTTGAGTTTTAGTTTTTGATATTGAATGTTTTATTGATTTGTTTTGTTATTATTAATGATAAGTAAAAGTTTTTCTACATTAAAATTAAGGCTGTTGTCTATAATGCAAGTTTCTTCCTTAAAAATGATAAAAAAACCTTTATTTATTAAGAAATTATAAATGATTGCACATAAACTAAACTATCATTTGTGAAAGTTTTCAAATTTATCAGCAGTAAGTAATTCTTGCATTAATAATCTAGGTTTTTTTTTAACTTTGATAAATAAAAATGTTCTAAAATATACTATATACTTTTATAAAATTTAACGTTTTTACTAGAATACAAAAATTTAAACCGTTCTAATATTATTTAAGTTTTTTAGCAACATTAAAGAAATTTAATTCAAAATTTTAACATTATTTTGCATAAAATTTATAAGTCTTAATAAAATCTCAAAAAAACGTGCTCGTATTTCGAATTAAAAATTATTTGTTTTACCTGAAATTTCAAATCATTAGTTTTTCAATAGCCAATATAGCTTTGTTAAGTTTCATTCGATCATTTTAGGTTAAAAATGTTTAAATTTTTTTTTAACATAATCGAAGTTTAGTATATTTAAAAGTTCGTTTTAAGAACAAATTGACAGATAATAAAATTACTTTAAGTTATTATACTACATTTTAACAGCAAAATATTGTGGCAGCTAAATTTTCTACAAAGATTAATTTTTTTAAACAGTTGTTGTAAAAACTAAAGATAAGTAATCATCTAAATAAAAACATCTAATTCAAAATAGTAAGTTTTTTTAGATACGCTTAGTTACAAAACATCAAACGTTTAACTAAATTATAAAACAGGTGCTCAACACAAAAATTTTGTTAGTTATAAAAAAGTATTTAGTACAGTCAATTTTAGTAAATATCATTAGTTTAAATAGTCATGTAACAACTGTTGTATTTTTTAAGTTTCAAACTAAATAAATTAACTAATTTAAACCTTTAACGTTTGATTATTTCGTCACAAACTTAAATGAAAGTTTTGCGTTTTCTAAAAAGTAATCAAAAATAGTACTTATTCTTATATTTTTATTTTCATAGATTTAGATTTATATATATCGCTCAGTTTATGTTTTGTTTGTATTAAAATTAAGCAGTGAAATGTCGCATGTTTACCATAGTGCAAAGTACACATGTGAGTACAGACTTTTATAAAAAGCCATATTTTTAGTTTTTATCCTAAAGCTGACACTGAGAAAAGATACTCAATAAGCTACTTTTATAACTGTACTTTTGTATTTCGTTTAGCTTTGTTTACTAAAGAGCTATTGAATTGTGTTCTAGAATGCTTAAGTAAAAAATTATTTATTTTACAAACACTTTTTTTATTGTACTTTTTTATTATAATTGAAGATTAAGAAAAAAAAAATTAAGTCAAAAAAAATAAAACTAAGCAAACTTGAGACAAGCAAACTGATGGAATTAATAAAAATGTTAATTGTAATCTACTGTTTACTACTGTTTGATTAAAGGAAATTTTTTTGTCATCTTGTTTTTTTTTTTTGTTTTATTGCTTAAACAAGGTTTTTGTATACTAAAAAAGAAATTCTATAAACGTCATTGAAAGCAACCATTAAAGCAACTTAGTCTATTTCTTGTGTAGATACTTTATAGTGCGTGTATAGTCAACTTAAAAAAAGTGATTTTTGCTTGTACTAAAGCGGCAGCAAACTTTATTTTGAAAGTATGTAGATTTAAGATGAGCAAACAAAAATTTTTTGTTGCTTGTTTTGTAAAATTGTAGTTTTTCTATTTATAAACAAAACAGTATACACAACTTAGTTACTTGGAAGCTATCGTTTATTAGCTTGTACGATCATATTAACATATTTATCGTCAATCAACATACTATTTGTCGCTGGTAAAAATAGTAACACCGCACGTACAGACCGCATATTTTTCCTAATCAATAATTCAATTACTTATCTTCATCCCAAATAATACAACAACTCAAAACAACTCTAAGCGCATTTAACGTTCTAAATAAGTGTTAATTTCGCCACACACGTCGCCAGTAGCAACCATGTAGCTGCATCCTAATTGCACCGCCACCAGACCGTGACGTCCGTGACCCCTATGTTGTAATTGGAGACTTTTTGTTACCATTAGCAACCTGCTGTGTTGCCACAGCCGACGTCGCTTCGAAAGCTCGCTCGGTAGTCGAAGGAAGCTGCCAAAAACAACAGCATCACGGTCGGATGCTTTCATCGCTGATTGATCTGGATCGTCGGCGAACGAATTATGAAGCATAAGCGGAGAGTCAGTTTCGAATCGTGGGAGCGCAGGTGTCTTTCAAAAGTTTTTTTCGTCTCAAACTTTTTTTTCATTCATTTCAAAACACATGATGAAAAATGAAAAAAACTACCTCCGTGGCACCGCAGCTGTTCCCCCCCTCTTCTTTCATTCGAACGCGATAATCCTCTTCTCATTACCGAATTATCTCCGTTTTTTAAGCCGCCCCCCAACGAAGGGTATACACTTAAAACTTTTTGACGTTTAGCTTATTTTATTACGGCCCTAAAACAAGTTTATTACCTTGTTTTTAACGCAGCAAAAGTTTGTTTGACGAGTTCAAATAAGCATGTAATGTTTCAGTTAGTTTGTAATACATAAGGATAATTATTTTCGTTTTCAAGGAGGTCCGCAATGGTTATTAGACTTTAGCTGTAATTATTTCAAAATTATTCTGCACTAAATAAAATCTATATTTAATGAAGTAACTTACATCTAGCGTCAGAAATTAATGTTACTTTTGTTTTTTTTAAGAAACATAAATTTACTGTTTACAGAAAGTTTTCAAACGAATATCATCTTGCCTATAACAATTAAAAATACTTTTAAATGACTTATATGTTTTAAACACTTCTATCATTTTTAGAAAAAATAAACTGTTTTGAACAACTTTTATGTCAATATGAGACTGTTAATGAAAATGCCTTCATAAGTGTTTATTCTTATGCAAAAATTTTTCTTTTGAAATTCTCAAAGCAAGTAGAAGCTTGCATACTGATTTGCATCGAATACATTTATCATGCCATGATCAACAAAAACATCTTCACTTAATTGGCAAGAGCTTTTTTTATTTAAACAAACGCTAGAGTTCACACAAAAATTGCTTCTATCGGCTTCCATGGAAATTAGTGTGTAATTCGTAACGAGCCAACTTATTTTACGGTCATTTAAAAACACATATACATACAGGTGCGCTTTACGCTAACTTTCGTACTACTTCAACCGCTCGTTTTCATGCGGCGTTAGCCCAAACAGAAAAACATGCAAAGCTCTTTCGCGACGAATAATGAAGCATTAGCTTTTGAATTTTTTCGAACAAATACATCCGTTTTGAGAAAATGTGTGTTGATAGTTAATCATGCTTTGGTATTAATTATTCAAACTTTTTGAGGTTTTTCCTTAAAACTTATGTCGCGCTCAACAGTAAAGGGCTTTAAGCAGTTTATATTGTTGACCTTAAAGTGGTTGTTTCTTTAAAAAAACAATTTATATGTATTTCAAAATACTGTAAAAAATACTTGTGCAAAAGTGAAACTTAATTTATTTCTGTTAACAACATATTTCCAGCTCATTTAATTCAAGTCTTTTACTTATTTAATCAACGTCTTACACAAAAAACTACAAATTGCTTAAATTGTTACGAGCAATTATATGCATTTACAAATTGCCACCTTGCCAAATCAATAACATAGCTTGGCTGTAAAAATATCTTAAAACTTTAATAGTTCTACAACTTGTGACAACAAACTTTGTTTTAAACCTTTTCAAGTAAAATCAAACCAAGATAAACAACATTTTCTACCGGCAAAATTTCATACCTCAACAAATCTTTGATGTTAATCATCGCTTTACTAAATGTTAGCGCTCGCTTCGTGAACAACATGCATAAAAAACTTGACATTGAGATGTTTTTGGCCGGCACCCTTTTTACTTGGCTGCGGGCGCCCGGCAAATTAAAAAGGGGTTAAAGGGTGGGGCGGCGGTGCTGTTGAGCAGAAATCAAACACGGGCACACGGGGGTGAAAAACAACAAAACATTATAATTAATGCTTTTCTCTTGTCTGCCGTCCGCGAGTGTTTGCATAAGCCGAATGTTAATTATGAAAAAATTCAACATGTTTCACCTCAGATGCCGGATGCTTCAGCGTTTTCAAATGTATGTTGCTTAATGTTCTAGTATGAATATTTTTGAAAAAGATCTGAAAACTTATTTTTTCCACGTCAAAACTTAAATACTTTAAATTGTACTCTACATTTAAAGGCCAAAATTTTAAAACGCACGAAAATGTTTTATGTTTGAATTATGTTTTAAATATTATTGAAGTTATTTTACTAAAATTTAGTTCTCAACTTTTTTTTGATCAATCTAAAGTTGTCAAACTTATTAAACTAATAGTAAAAAATTATAAAGCTAAATGAAATAACTGTTTTTATAGCACATAATTTATGCTTGGGTAAGTTTTATAGTTTTTATAGCTAAGGATAAAAGCAAATTTTATCAAAACTATCTGTCATTGAAATTACTTCTAGATAAAATGTTTTGTTTTAACTAAATATAAAAAATATAAACAAATAGCGTGAAATATAAATATAAAATTAAAATAAGTAAAAAATATAAACATAATATGTTAATGAAAAAATAACAAAGTTTTTGAAAACTTTTACTTATTTCTAAAACAATTATCTAGCTATTAAAAAAACAATTTTATGAAAATAAATTGTTTTCAACAAATACATTTTTCAGTTTTTTTTTGCTAGTTTAAAAACATAATTAACTATTTAAGCTGTACAATGCAACATTACTAAGTATTTATATAAACTTCGTCGAAAGTTTTGTTACTAAATCAACAAAACTTTTAAAAAAATAATAGAACTTTGCTTCTACGAATAATTAAAAACGATTTTTTTTCGATGTTATTCAGTTTTAGTGTTTAAAACTAAATCAGCTTTGGAGTTTTTAGCTAAACTTTCAAAAAATGAATATATTTCATTCTAAAGGTTTTGTTTATTGTTTGTTCAGTTTATACAATTGCTGTAACTTAGATAAAATCTCTTTATTTACATTCTACAACACTATTTTCTCTTGTTTATAAAACTTTTACTCTAAAGCGTAGTATTTTACACACAACTTTATTATAGAGTGTAAAACTTTTTTTATGCTATGCATTTAATAAACCCCAGACTTGATTTTTAGATGTCAGCTTTAAGTTAGAAATTGAATAATTTTTTTAACGTTTTGTGAACATAATTCAGTTCATTATTAGCTTTTAGTTCAGTGTTTAAAAAATTATATGAAAAAGTTTTTTAAATCAAGTTAATTACTCAAATTTAGTTTAAGTTTAACTGCATTTCGATATTAATTTCAAAATGGCAAGAGGTAAGACTCTAAAGCGTTGTACTTTTCTTATATTTTCAGTTAAAATTTTTCTTACTTAACTTCAAAAATTATTTTTTTAAATCTAAAGTTTGTCAAGACTATTGAGGGAAAATCTTTAGAGTTCTTTGAGTTTCAGTAGAAATTGTACTAACAGTTTTTTTTTTCTTTTACATTACAAAACGCTATTTAAAACAGCTTAAATCGGCGTGCATAGTGACAATGTAAAAAAAGATGAAAACTATCACTTTAAGAAGTGTCAAATGAAAATTATTTTAAAAATTATATTTAAAACTGTGTAAACTAACTCAAAACACATATAGAAGTATATAAACTGTCAAAACTTAACCACATTTCAAAAGTTAATATATAGTTTTTAAATTGTAATGCGCGTTTAACACAAAGATAAAGTTTCAAAAATCAAAGGAACAAATATGTTGTTATTACTTTTGCAATTTTTAAAGTGTTTATTTTAATTGGCATTCTAGATAATTTTACTATAGTAGATTGAACTATCTTTGATTTTTTTTACAATTTTTTATGTTTTTTATGGTTGCCCTCAACTTTTTTTCATGTAAAATCTTTTAAAATAATTTGTCCTTTCTAACAAAAAAAATTACAAAGAATATAATTTTTCAAACTGTTTTGAAAGTTATGAAATTTTAATACTGTTTAAACTTAATAGCTTTTCTTTTAAAACACTCTAGTACTCTGCATAAAATCTTTGAAACTATAAAATTTTTAAAGTTTTTTATTAGTTTCAAAAAGCTTTAAACAGTTGCAATTTTAAACTTGAACATTATATTTGCTAATCAATTAGTTTATAATCAAGTTAAAAAAAAAACATTTTGTTTATGAAGTAAAACATCCAAAGTTAACATATTTGTTATAATAACAAGAGGTTTAGCTGCTTAGTTCGACCATTGAGCCCGCAGTGTTTTTCACCTATTTAAATAAAGAAACTTGAGCCTTTAGACTTGGTAATAATATATAAGATTTGATGGATCAGCAGAAAAAGCTCTAACTGATTAAGATGGAACGTGCTAGTTTCGCGCAAAGATGGGCTGGTTTTGTAAAAGATCTAAGGGAAAGCTAACGATGAGAAACTTGTTTATAATAAAACCTTGATCTAGCCGTGTATCCCATCAGCTTGAAAATTTATTGCTAAAACTTTCGGTAACACCATCCTATGCTCGCAGTTAATTTTTTAAAGTAATTTTTTTTCTTAAAATGTTTTCTTGATATAATATTAATTAGGCTAAATTCGACTTATTTTGTTTGAAAACTGTATTGATTATTGCATCTTGAATTGATTTGTTACAAAAAATTTATTTTGTTATAAAAGATGAATCAAACACATAACTTTTATAAAAGAAAGTCTTGTGAGTTAGTAAAAAGGTGGTAAGGCAACTACTATTGAGTTAATAAAAACTTTATAACTGTTTTTTTACAAATTTAGTATTTGAAAAATTAGTTAAGTTAGCTTTAAAATATTAAATATATTAATTATTGTAACGTTATGTAAAGGAAAATAATTTAGGTTACAAAATTTGTTTAAGTCAATTTTGTAAAACAGTTTGATAATTGAGTATTCATACATTTATGAATCAGAAATGTGGTTTAGTAATGCTTTATTAGCTATTGAAAGTTTTTTTAAAGAGGTGACAGATGCGTTGTTAAAGTGTTCTGTATTTTTACATATGAAGTATTGTTGTTTGTTTTTTTTTTCTCAAAAAAAAAATCAATTAAAAAGTTATTACAAAACCAATGTACTTTAACAAAAACAAAATTAATTAGTATTTAATCAAACAATTAGTCTCAAAATATATATTGGTAAATCAACTTAATATACTAAATATTAACTACATAAAACAAACTTTAAAATTTCATACAAAATTTTCAAGCTCATAGTTATATAATTTAGATGTATAAAATAATACTTAACTTTAGTAAGATTACTTGTAAAAACAGTATTTTTCCCTGAAATTAAATAAGCTGAAAAAAAAAGTTCTTATCTAATTAAAGCGCACTTTTATTAGCCTCGCAACTATTGATAACACCGGCTGTGGAGAAATCTTTCAACCTTTTTGTTTACAAATTACGTCAACGCAATAAACTCTACAAACTAAACAAGATCTATTGGCATGACCACCTTGTCTGATGTAGCCGACTTTTTTTGTTACCAAACACGTGTGAAAAATGACGTCACGGCGAGGTTTGTGAGTGCTACGGGCATTCTTTGTTCGGTCGTCGATGGATGGGTAATTTTTATTAGTTTCCGTTTCGTGTTATTTTGACTAAGTTGAAATGACGCTCAAAAAAGATGCTGCAATCAAAGTAGACAGAGTAACAAAATGTTAAACTTAGTTTTTTTTTTTTGCAACGATAAGTTTTTATGTGTAATAGTTTTAAAAATATTTTTTTATTGGATACTTTTACATTTTGTTGCAACTTAGTCCATTAATCAGTGGTGAATTAAAATTGTATGAAATAAGTTATTATGTTTAGTTTGAAATACTTTATTTTTTATAGTAAAACGGTTTATCTCTAGCTAAAGTTTTTTTATATTATCTAACAGGCAGTAAATATTTAAAGTTTGTATTCAAACTATTACTTTATAAACAATCAAAGTTAGTGACAATTTTTTTTTTGTTTGTCACACTTTGGCTTTTAACCTTTTCCAATTTTCTTCTAAATTAGTTGAACAATCACACATCTGTGCTTTTTCATTTTTCTTTGTAATTTTAAGGTTAAACAAAGTTTAACAATTAACTTTTTTGTTTATTATAAGTAAATTGTATTTTATTTTGCTAAACCAAAGGAAGCTAAAATTAATATATTGTACAAATTTAATTAATATATTAATTCAAAAAATTTAGTAATTATTATATATAAACATACTTGACTTCTTTTGAAACATTCAGTGTTCAAATGCATATGTATCAGTAAAGGCTTGTTAGTATATTTTTAAATTACTGATATGTTTCTTTATATTTGTTTTTGAATTTTTCTCTTTTATAAAATTAAAATTACAATAAGCAATCAAGACTTACAGTGATATTGCTTAAAGTTAAAAATGTTATTTAAACGAATACACAGATTTACTGATACTTTATTATGAAAAGCCTCACACTATGCTGCTTGACCTTGACAATCATCATGACGACTCCGTTTGTGACGTCATACGCAGCTCCACCAACCGGCAAGGACGAGCAGTGCGGGACTTTCGATGACGTCACAATGAACAGGTGCGACCCGCCGCTGATCAACCTGGCCGAGGGCAGGGACTTCAGAGCAAGCGAGTCGTGTTCGGACGGTCAGCGGTACAAGGAGATCACTTACGTGCAGGACCCCGTCACTTCCGAGTTCGCCACCGAGCTGCGCCGGTGCAAGGGCAAGGACGCGCATCCCGTGTCCCACCTGACCGACCCCAGCGGACCGAACGTGACGTACTGGCAGTCCAACAGCATGTCGTCGCTGGACGAGCGCGAGGTCACCCTCACCCTCAGCTTCCACAAGAGCTACGAGATCTCCTACGTCTTCCTCAAGTTCTGGTCCATCCGGCCGCGCGCCATGGCCATCTACAAGTCGATGAACTACGGCAAGTCGTGGACCGCCTTCCAGTACTTCGCCATCGACTGCGAGCACTACTTCGATCAGAAAGCGTCCGAGGTGAGGAAGAGCCCGCAGGAGGTCCTGTGCACCCAAAAGTACTCGGAGCCACTGCCCTTCAGGTACGGCGAAGTCGTGTTCAACCCAGTTCCAAACGGGTCCCCGGACGACCTGGACAACAAGTTCTACCTGCAGGAGTGGGTGACGGCGACCGACATAAAGCTGAAGTTCATTTCCCTCAACAACCCGCTGCTGCGCAGGGAGCCGCTGCGGCCCGTGAACGGGGAAATCAGCGCGCAGGATCCCCCTACCACCCCCTTGAACCCGGACCCCAGCCCGTTCTTCTACGCGGTCTCGGACGTCCACATAGGTGCGAGGTGCAAGTGCAACGGTCACGGGAGCAGCTGCGTGAAGAGGAACGGGGCGATCAGGTGCGAGTGCAGGCACAACACGTTCGGGGTGAACTGCGAGAAGTGCAGGAACAACTTCAACGACCGGCCGTGGTTAAGAGCCACCAAGGACAACCCGAACCAGTGTGTCCGTTAGTTGGCTTGTTTTTGATATTTTCTTTTATTTCAGTTAGATTTTTTTTGTTTTGTGAGATGTAGGGTATAGCTTTGAAACTTTTAGTACGCGTGCAGAATAAGTTACTGGTGAGAAAAGGATGTGCAGAAACGATTAATGAGTATTTATTTAACCATTGCAGTAAAGCTTGTGTTTTAATTGACTTTTGAAATTAAAATGTATTTAAACTTGTTATAAATCAACTTAAATAAATAATATTAAGAAGTAATTATAGCATCATACATATAATTTTCTTCATGCTTTTTGTAAGCAGGGAAATAAAACCTTAAAGTTTCTATGCGTATGTGCACACTACGATAAGCAAAGCTTAAACTTTTCAGTTTTTACAGCTGTTAACATTTGACTGCTTAAAGAAAGTATAATAAACTACTATCCTAGAGAAAATGTGTGGCCTATACAAAGCTTATAATTTGTACAAAGCTACATTTTTTACAGCTGTTTAACTTTTTAACAACATTAAATTAATATTTGTATGTAAGTAAAAAAAAACGTAGTAGAAAGTTAAATAGTAGTTCATGCCATAAGAGGATACAGCAAATAATATTTTTGTAGTTATCAAGATAAGTAATATAGTCGTATTTGCATACATTGCTTGGATATGTTATCACCAAAAACTTAATCTTTCGAAAATTCAAACTATTAAATTCTCCAAGGAATCATTTTTTGAATAATTTATTAGTTTGAGTAAGGTTTCTCACTTTCATTTTGTATTAATAAGACTTTTATGCTACTTACTTTATACTTTTATTGTATAAGTTTCAAAAAAAGCTTTAAAAAAGCACAACTTTGGTTAACTTTTTTAATAAAACCCAATCAATATGTTTTGGGTTTTTGAGTAAATATAGTTCAAAAATAGTTTAAGCAGTTTAATGTATTTTTAATGACGGTTTACTTTTAGTCAATATATATTAAAGCTTATAAAAATTAAAACTAGCTATATTATTTTTGGACGACTATTTTCTGACTAAGGATTTTGAAAAAAAAAAGGTAACACGTTAGGAGTCATAAAAACAAATACTAATAAAACTGATATTTGCTATCTGATAGAAGTATTTTTAAATGATTGCTGAAAAGTACATTAAATAAATCAATTAAAATACATTTGATAAAGCACTTAAAAACTAAAAGACTTGCTTACTATAAAATATGACTAAAGAAATGTACTAACTTTTTATTTATTTCTACTTAAAAACGTTTAATACATTTTATTTATAATGAATAATTTTTTTAAAACCATCTTATTAAAATAATTGTTACAAAACTTAATAAAAACTCTATAAAGAAAACTTTTTCAAAGCAAATTAGAAAATTATAATACTAATTCGTTTTATTTTAAGGATATACACTTTGTAAAAGCTATTGATGAATAACGATAATGTTAAAAAACTACTTATAAGATTTATTTTTTCAAAAGATAGTAGCATAAAATTAGTTTGCTGCACAAAAAACATATCAGTAACACTATAAGCTTAAAACTATTAAAAGTTAAATTATATCAAAGTTTTAAACGTATTTGTTTTATCGGAGCATAGTTCAATAGCTTTTATCAGTTATCTTTGTTTAAAGTATTTTGTTTTATCAAAAAATACCTAGCAGGTTGGCTAAGTCTACCCACACCCAGCTAAAGAATGAGAGCAAATCAGTTTATACTTTAAAACGCTACTCTTAAAACTTATCTAATGAAATAAAAGCAGTAGCAGTATACGACTGTAGTGTGGTATGTTTCACATGAGTTATTCTCTTAAGTATTTTTACAAATTATTTCTTGTAATATGGACAAGCATAATTTAATCATCTAATTTAATACATCATCATTGGTGTAGTGTGCTGCACTTATGTGGCTAAATAACTCGTCTAATACATAGATAATTAACTTTGTAAGTTTACAAGAAAAAAAAGGCTATTTTTCGTTTTTAATTTCGGTAACCCGGTTGAAGCAGTAACTTGATTAAAGCACATACTTTATAAACATTAGATTACTATGTATTTTGCTAAATGTGCTTAATCAAAATGGAACATTAGCAGACTATTTTGAATACTTTCCTTTTGTAATCTAACAGACTGATAAACTTAATCAGATTTTCTTTTTATCTTAAACTGTGTGTTTTGTTTCAGAAAGTATTTGTCTACACCTCAATATAACAAAATTTTTCTAAACTTTATTTTCTAACTTTAGGTTAACTTTAAATTATAATAAAGATTTACGTATAACAAAAGTAATGTATTTAAAATAAAATTGAAAGTTATACGCTTTTTTCTTCGGTTTAAATAACTGTGCAAAGCACAAAAAACTTTTGTCTGTGTGTAAAATTATCTATGTGAACACTTGAAAAATTGCATGCCTAATACTTTCTATACTTTTATAAGTATTAAAGATGTATTTATTACAAAACAAACTAGATAATTTCTAAACTATCTATTTAAATAAAGTAGTTTAAGTTTCATCGTAAAGCTATACGCATAAAATGTTTTGACGCTCAACTGTTTTGCGTCTATTGAAAAACGCGCACTACTTTTTAAAAGCTTAAAGTTCAAAAACTCAAAATAAACTTCCTTAAAAATTAGTTACAAAGTTCAAGCATACAACTTACTTATTTATTAAAAAAGCAAAGTTACTTATTAAAACAAAAATGTTTTTAAGTTGAAAAATAAAAATACTGTTTATGAATTTATTCTTTCAAGAATTTATTTTACAAATTAAGTTTCGGTCAAAGACCTCGTCAGTGCTTAAATAAATCTTATTCAAATAAAATAATAGTATTTATTGTAGAATCGAGTTTTAAGGCTAGGTAAGGTGTGAGTTTAAGTGGTGTGACTCCTTAAAAACCAAAGGGAGCGACTAAAATGTTTGGGAGTTACTGCTCCAAGTACTTTGAAAACCACAAAATTAAAAAGTTTATTCAGAATTTAATTTGTGTATCTAGCTGCAGAGTTTCAGCTCTACAAAAAAGTAATAAATTGAATGCGTTCATAATATACTTTCTTATCTTTTAAAAGTCGAGTTTACCTTCTATCTTTAATGAATATATATACAAACTTTACTTTTTCGTACAAAATCTTAGTTTATAAATATTTGCCAACAAACAGGGTGCAAGTGCAACGGTCACTCCAGTAGGTGTCGCTTTTCGCCGGAAACTTACAAAAAGAACGGTAAGGAGAGCGGAAGCGTGTGCACCAGGTGTCGCCATCACACCACAGGAAGCAACTGCCAGTACTGCAAGAACGGTTACTATAGAAACCGCGACTACGACATCAGCCACCCGAGGGCGTGCAAACGTGAGGCCAGACTTTTATTAGACAATATTCGTCATTTCAGTTGTCGTAACAAGCATATGTACATGTATTAACAAGATTGTGTAGTTTTAGTGAAATTTTTTAAAGATGTAGATATGCCACTACTGATTATAAAAGTAAAAAACTCCTGTTCATAAACTATATTAAAACACTAAAGTTGAAATATTTAAAGCTAAACCCTTTTTTTTTGTTACCTTATATCTCTGCTTTGACACTAACTAAAAGCTAAGCTAGAAAAATGAATTGTCGCTGTTTTTTCAATTGCATTTTCGATAAATTTCATAGTGTTTTGTTAACCAGTTCAATATGCTTAGAAGTTGAAGTTGGTTAAAACGTTTGTTTAGCCAAGGAATTTCAAAACTCATTTTCATAATCTTCCCCTTTAGCAAATATTTAAAAAACATCGCCCTTTTGCACGAGCGTACAAAATTGAACAAGGAGACAAAATTGAACGAAGATAAAATTGCACTAAGACACTTTTGCACGGGCAGAAAATTTTGCACGAAGACATTTTAGCACGGGTTGAACTTTTTTTTTTTTAATCTAGGTTTTTTTTGTTTATTTATTTTTTTTTACTATCACTGTTACCCCTAATCCTTACCTTCGGTCGGTAATTTTTTTTTTATTAATTATTGTTCTTTTTTTTTTTTTTTACTTTTACGGTTATTCCCTAACCCTTACCCTCGGTTGGTAGCTTTTTTTTAATTAAATTCTTGTTATTTATTCGTTTTTTTTTTTAGTTTTTTTTTTTTTTTTTCTATCACTATTACCCCTAACCCTTACTTTCGGTCAGTAACTTTTTTTTTTTATTAATCTTAAATTTTTTTTTTACTCTCGTGCAAAATTCTTCGTGCAATTGTGTCCCTTCGTACAAATTTTTCTTCGTGGAATTTTGTGCACTCGCGCTATTTTGACCCGTTCCCATTTATTAAATACCCCCCTCGACTAGTTATTTCCCACTGTTAGCCCTGGAAACCCTGGTTTAGACTTGGATCTTATATTTTTACGCTATGTTAACTTTATCTATATTTACAAGTTGTTTGTATTCAAATATCTTATATAATCTAATTTTTTATCAGTTTTCCTTATAATCTTTAATTTTCAAAACATTGCATTTAGGTCTTTTTTAAAGTACAAATTTAATACCAACAGCGTGCAGATGCCACTGGGTGGGGTCGGTGAGCAGGGTTTGCAACCCGACGACGGGCGAGTGCCTGTGCAAAACGGGTGTTACCACTAGGAGGTGCATGAAGTGCGCGAAGGGGTACCGTCAGACGAGGTCGAGCGTGGAACCGTGCGGTCCGAACGGTACATTTGCTTTGAGTCTTAATATAAAAGTTTTAAAACTGATTCGGTAACACCCTATTTTCAAAATTAAATGGATAGTTTTTGACGAATAACCTGATTTTTTAAATTTGTCTCAATTTGAGTACTCAAACACTTGATAAAAACAGCAGTAGAGTTTTTATTTCTACTTGAGTAATACTTTTGTAGGTGCTTTTAGCATACTTTACAGTTATTATTTTTTTAAAGAGTGATTAGTTACATTAAATCAAATTTTCAAAGGTTGTTTAAGTTTACGTTTATGAAAAAAAGTGAAAATATTTTTTATTCTAATACTGTATTAGTTCAGTTCAATTTACTAAAGGTATAAACTATTATATTTTTCTTTATTTTTAACAGGAGTACCACCTCAAACACCTTATGCTATTTCAACACCGATGAGCTCCCCATACAATCCTTGTTAGTAAACTATAGTTTTTTTAAATCACGTTTGTAGAGCAAAGTTGAAATTTCTTTGTAGTTTTGAATTTTTTAAATTTTAAGTACGAAATTAAACGATTGTTTACTTTTTTTAAAACTAGTACAACTCGTATTAAATTTAATATGTTACAGCAACTAGAACAAACTAAAGACGTTAGCTAGATAAATATAAAGTGTATTTTTCAAGTTTTTTAATTACTTGGTAGTTTTTACAACTTTATTACTTTATAATTTAATCAATCATATCTTTAATTAACTAGACTTTTTTTTAATTTTGTAAAACAGGCTATGTGGAAAAACAATAAGTAAGTACAAGTAAAACAAAATGTTTATTAGAAGATTAATTTTACTTATTGAATTAAAAACAAAAGTATATGTATCATAGTACGGTTTTTCGCATTTATAAATATAAAAAAGTACGACAAAACCTAACTAAAGCATTTAAAAACAATTTATTATTAACTTTGCGTTGTAGAATTTTTTTATACATATAAATTTATACAGCGAAAGTTCAAGCACCAGCAAAGCAGTCTGGAGGTAGATGCAAAAATGTTTGCAAACACAATCCTGTTTTGAAAATGAACTTAGAAAAGTACTGCTCGTTTCACTACAGTAAGTCTTTCGTACATGTACTTCTATATTGTAAACTGTTATGTAAAGTAATTAAAGGTAAGTTTTATTCAATAAAAATTTTTGTACAAATATTTAGTTTTTTAAAAGTAATAAAACAAAACAAAAATTGTTTCAAACTTATAGTATGTCTAAACCAAAAATTTGGAACTTGATTAATCAGCTAAAACATTTACTTACTTTATACAGACTATTTGTTAAAATTTTTTGTTTCTAAATATAATCTACACTATGTTTATAGAACGATACACAATACACCTTAATAGAAGCTTTTGTTACTTTTTTGTAAAAAAAGGTATTTAGTATATATTGAAATTATACTGCACTGTGTTTTCAAACTCCATAGCAGTTTATATACAAAAATTAAGAGTTTGTTAAAAACAGTTTAAGACAGATCACAGTGAAAAAAGTTTAAGTAAGATCTTTGCTTGAATATAGATGGAATACTTTTGTTTCATGTTATTTTTGTCAATCTACTAAACCTTAAAATTAAATGTTTTTGAGTATATGTAATTTAAACATTTAGTTTTTAATTATAGCTTAAAAGCTTTTATAGAATAAATAAACTTATGGTTTTAAGAAAACGCACGTTTAAAATCTATGGTTCTTATTTATTAATGTTTTGTAATCTTTGAAAACTTGCAGTCAAATTATAGGAAAATGAAACTTGTAATGCTTGTAATGTAAATTGTATCCTGGAAATTTTTATAAGTGAAAAAATTATATTTTATCACTAAAAAATTAAAAAAATTTTTTATATCTAAGGATACTTTAACCAGTAAAAAAATACCGCTTTAGTGCTTAAACTATTAAAATATTTTTCAATTGGTTTATAAATTTGTTATAAAAATTATTGTTGTACATCTGTTTTAATTTATATATTAAAAATCACACTTTAACTAAAGTCAAAATTTCAATAAACTTTATATAAATTAAATCCAAATAATTAAATTCTAATTAAATCCCAATACTAATTATAGTACTGTTAAACTTAAAAACTTATGTTTGAAATAAATTGATAAGTTTACTTTAAAACCGAATTTTACTTGTTTGACTAAAAAATTTCTTCGCAATTAATTAAAGCTTACTTCCTTTAAACTCTATTTACTCCAATATTTTTAAAGCAAAATAAACTAACCCTTTTTAATTAAAGCAAACAAACTGACGGCTAAGCAAACTGGTGACGTTTGATTTTCCTTTAACACCTTTATTACATCACTCGGTAAAACGTGTCTGTCTCGTAAACCTGAGTTTAATCGACCGACAATTTAAGTGCGAATTAAGCAAGTTGAATATTTCTGATGGTCAAAAGCACGCAATTCAGTTTGCGAACGTGACTTTTGGCTGTTTGAAAGTTCGAAATTGTTTTCCTTGTAATTCAAACAGTTACAAGTCAGTTTTTTATTAAGTTTTTTGACATTGTATGGACTTGGTAATAAACACTCAAAGTTGTTCTGATTTGATTTGTTTTAAAGAAACAGTTACAAGTTCCATGGTCCATAAAAATTTCAAAAAAGTTTGATTAAAATTAAACATACAAAAATATCATAAATATTGAAATGTCTAGATATTTTTTCAAGCTATCATCTTCTTTTTGGTTAACATATTTTTCTTGCCCATTATGTAAATTTATTTACAACTTTTTATATATTTAGTATATTTATTTGAAAAATAAAAGTAACTTTCATAACTGTATTAAAAAAACTAAAAAAAGTTACTGTACCTGTCTTCGGATACTTTACTTTCAATTTTTAAAAGTTTAACTGTTTACGTCTTAATGAGGTGAAACTTGAAATGTCTAAAAATACACTTGTCATCACGTTAAAGTATCGAACGCACTATTCGAATTCAGACAATTTATTGTGTTAAACTGGTTTCAAAATTACTTAACATCTCAATACTTATAAAACTTTTTTGTTCTTTTTTAAAGGTTGCAAACCTTTTGAATTGTATACTGAAACAATTATTACATGATTAAAACCAAATTTGTTTAAACAATAATAATCTGAATAGAAATACTCCACACAAAGATTTACTGATAGTGTTATAACATTCTTTATGCAATTTATTTGTTAATTTTAAACATTATCTAAATAAAAAATTTATATAATTAAAACTTATAAATTATGTTGTTAAGTTTTAAGCAGTAAAAAAAAACTTCTAGATTACAAAATAAATAGTTTTTTAACTCCAGATTAAAAACAAAAATTAAAATAAGCATATATATATAACTAAAATAACTTGTTAGAAGAACAAGTTCTTCTAAATATAACACTCTACTTTTTTAGTTTGTACACTGCATAAGGAAAACTCAATTTTATTAATGAACTGCTTAGGATCATACTATTTCAAACCGATTTTTTTTTCAAAATAAACGTAACAACTAAAATTTTAAAAAATACAATCTTAAAAATTAATGGAGATAATATCTTATGTTAATGAGTAAAATCTTAATTTTTGATCACTTAAATTTTTGATGAACTTTTTTAAATACTTATACTACTTTAGTATGGCAAATATATACACTAAATTAAACGAATAGATAATCAATATATTTTATAACTTTCTTATTTTTAAATAAACTGGCTCACGATAATGCGCAAAGAATACTTTCAATTAAGAAAATGTTATCGATACTAACATTAAAAACAAGCTATAAACTGCTTCTACTCAAAATCTTAAATTAAAAACAAAATATAACCTTATGAAATAAACAACAGTTTAAAGATCTATTCATAAGCAGATTAAATCATAAAACGTTAAATAATTTCGCAAACAACGGTTTTTTTTTAGTATAGAATTTTGTTTTTATTTTAGTTGAAATATTAAGCGTATGCGAAACACTTTGATATTTTAAAACGTAAAATTAATTAGGTTTTTAAGTATGCTTTTATTACGCTTTTTTTTTTGATTTTGAAGATTCTAATTTGAAAATTGTTTACGTTCTGCCGTAAACACTTTAAATGAAATTGTTTTTAATTTTGGCGGTAGGCAAGAAAAAGGTGTGAAATTAAAATGCATAAACTTTTCATACCGCAAAATGTAATAAAAAATTTTAATTATCCTTATAAGAAAACTAAGCGTATATTTTCACACGATTTTACTACTGCCGTATGTGAAACAGCTTTAACTTGATCAAAACCCAAATTGCTTTTATGTATTTCAAAATAACTTTTCGTGATGTAAGTATTCATGTGTTCAAAAAATACCGTAAATTTTGATACTTTCATAACTCAAGTTGTTCTATTAAAAAACGATTATTTTTAGCTTGTAAATTTTGATGTGGAAATTTTTATAAACATACAGTAATTTTTATAAGTGTAAGTTTTTGTAAAGTCGAAATAGCATACGCAGGCAGATTTAAACTTAAAAACATGTAAGTTATTTAATTTTTTCAACAAAAAAATGTATGTACTTCAATGCGTATTTAAGCGAACTTAGAAAATTTTTAAATAACCTTTGAGAAGACTTTCAAATTTTTCATTACGAGAAAATGCTGTAAGCTTGTTGTATGTCTTGTTTAAACACACGAGTATTTACCAGACCATTGTTCGTTTGGCTAAGCCAAAAATTAAGCGCCAAAATCTGCTCATTACAAATTTTTCTCAAGAAAATAAGTTTTAAATTAGCTCAGCAGGTGCTTTAGAGCTCAACTTGTTATTCTTTGCGCAAAAGTTTGTTTGTTTTAAGATTAAAGCAGTTTCATAAGACAAAAGCTCAGCATATGGAAAAAAATATATTTTAAGTTTTTTTTTGATATCAAAAGTTATCAAATGTGTGTTTAAATACATTCGTTCAGCTTTAGCACTTAAATTACTAATAATGAACGAACTTTAACAAGTGTTGAAATCAGAAGTACAAAGCGATTAACATATATCTTTTTGTTTAACATTTGTGTAAAAACAAACAAAAAAAAGTTTGCACACTTTTGCTAATTTTCTTTGTATTCTAACTCAGGAAACGATTTTGTTTTAATTCCGCACTTACAACCAAATTTTAAACATTTGTTAGATATTTTTTTTTCTAACATCAATAAAATCGCAACAGTATTGCGGCTGGTCATCACGTCCAGGCCGACCACCACCACCAAGGACTACCAGCGGTGGGTGCAGATGAAGGTTCGGGTGGAGCAGGTGTGGAAGAGGAGCAAGCAAATAAGGGGACTGAGGAGGCAGTCGGTCATGACCTTGTACGTCCGCAAGCACCAGTGGACCTGCCTCTGCCACGCTCGCGTGCGCTTGAACCGGCCCTACGTCGTCATGACGACGCAGTACAGGGGCGACCAGGCGCCCGTCGTGTGGGACGACGACTACGACGACGCGACGGGGAACCACCGGTCCATAGTGGCGGGGAACAACCTGGAGCTGGTGACGTGGCAGGAGAGCTTCAGACGGAGCATGCGCAGTTTCAAGAGCGCGCACTCGAGCAAGAGCAGCAAACAGATGTGCCGGAAGTAGAATGTTTCCTTGGTGGTCAGATCTTGGAAGGTTGTAAATGGAAGGATTAAGAACAGTTTTTGGGTTATTGTGGCGATTTGCGCCAATTTTTCGCTAAGCTGTTGTTTTCTATTGACATTGACTTGATGTTTTACTGCTGTTTACGGAGCGACTGGCTCGCTTTTCTTTCGGTAAACGATAAAACTAATATTAACGAAATTCAACTAAGGCTTGAATTTAATACTTTTGTATAGTTTTTGAGGACTTTTGCTTTAAGTTTTGTCAAATATTTAAACACTTGTATTTACCTTCAATTAAGCAATCTTAAACCCTGCATCTAAAGATAACTATACTTTAATTTTGCGTAAACTTATTTGCTTTTAATCATTTTCTCTTCCTATCAGAACACTATAGTTAGCATAGTACCTGTTCAAACGAGCGCGCTTATTGGTGGGTTTAGTCACGCTCCATCGCGTATCAGGTATCCAAAACCGGCGGACCGTGAAGATTGGTCGCATTAAAATTTTAACCATCTGCGAATTATTTTTTGCTGCGATTGTTTACGTAGGTGGTCAGAATCAATCAAATAGAAACGTCGTGCTGTTGTTGGCATGGAAACAATTGCGTCATGCGCAGATGCATGCGAAAGTCAAGTAGTTAAGCTGTTTTCATGTCGGTCATAAATATCATTTATAATGTTTTGTTCCTTAACGTCTACTTCGATCGCATCATGTCCTTTTATAGTTTAACTAAATCTTGGTTATGAGCTTCAACTATTGGTATAACTTTTAAAACCTTTTTTTGTATCAATTAAGTATTTGAAAACTAATATTTCAAAATTAAGTATTTATTAATCAAGTATTCTAAGTATTTAAAGAAATACAATATATAATGTTTCAAAAATAAATATTTTGTTCTGTTGAAATTATGAACATCAGTAGAAGTATTTTTTATTTTTATGTTTGACTAACATTAACATAAAATTAATATGTTTTTAAGTAGTTTAAATTTGTTTTGTGGAGAATTAACTTCTGGTTTTCCAAAACATATTTAATTTGATACCATTTATGCTTTTGATTTTAAGATATTTTTTGTTTTATGAGGTATTTTTTTGTAAATATTCATACTGATTTTGCCATACAATACTGTTATCATCAACATTATAAGCTATGTGGGTAATAAAAAATATTGTATTGGTTTGTTTGACAATTTAAATCAGTTCTGATATGAACTAATTTACTCTGAATTTTTACAAATCTTCTTAATAAAACTTTTATTCTTAATGAAATTTCCAAACGTTAAAAAACTGTAATAAAAAGTATTTTAAAAAGGATTTTTGACTTTAATATATTTCTTTTTAATGCTTAGTTTTTTATATAAAAAGTGTCCTTTTTAGTTATTTTCTTTAAACTTGTATAAGACGTTTTCAATTTTTGAAAACTAATTTTCTGATACCCTTAAGTAAATATAATTTTTGTATTCTTTATTTGTAGAGTACTATACAATGCATTTTTTTTCTTCGCAACTTTTATTGAAAATAAAGTACTAAAAGCAATAGACAAAAGCTGTTTAACTTTGTTTATTAAAAAGTTATTCTAAACGTAAAGTCTTAACCAGCTTGAACTTTTAAATTAAAATCTTAACGATTTTAAACACATTTAGCAACAAATAAACACTCTGTGAGTATATTCAAAATCGGTTTTAGCACTGTTAAATTAGTTCAAGCAAAAAAAAGTATTTAAAGCTCATTACCAAATATATGTAGATTTTTATATATAAATGATAAATCATAGAATAAATTATTAACAAATAAAAACTTTTTTCAATTACTTATAAAACTTAATCAAAGATAATTGCATTAGTTCTTTTAACGTAAAAGACAAAAAAAAAAGAAGAATTTTTTATTTTAGCAAACTAAATTTTGTAAATAAAGCTTGTATAAACAGTTTAAAAAGTTTTGACATAAAACGTAATTGCTCTGTAATTAGGTTTACTAAACAAAATATAGTTTTATTTTATCTAAGCTGTATAAATGTATAATTTTAACTATAATGTAATAACATGTAGATTTACTAAGAAATATTTAGCTTTGATTAAACTATCAGTTTTTTACACTTGTTTAAGCTTTTTGAATATATAATTTATATTAGTTCAAAAAAATTTAACTTATCAAAATATTTAATATCAGTGAAATAAATAATCTAAAATTTTATTTGTTAAATATGTTCTTACTTTGTAATTTAAAGCTATATATAGTTTTTGAAAGCCTTATACTAAACTCAGTTATATATTCATAAACAACCCTATTTATTGTTTACAATAAGTACTCTTGGTTTACTTTTAAATTATAAACTTCCTTTTGATAAAGTAAATTGACAAAAAATAATCTAGAAGTTTAATAATATGAATTACACTTGGTAAACTATGCTTTATAATTTTACACTTTTAAAATAAGTATGAACAACGAATGACATTAACAGAATTTTAATATACTTATCAAAAGTATACTTTTTTAACTAAGACAAAGTTTTATTGATATTTTTTCTGATATTTTATAAATTTCTTAGTTTTGTTTTCTGAATTAAAAACTAAAACTAAATTTACTAGATTAATAACCAATACTGAGTTGCTTTAACTTAAAATTGTAGATTAAATATTCTATTAATTTTTAAAGTTATTATCGAAAAACGTAAGCTTTAGGAATTTATTTCCAACAACTAGTTAAGTAGAAAAAGTATATAGTATACTAAACTACTTAGTAGTATGTTTTAAGATACTTATAACTCTATTTCTATTTCTCAAATTTATGCTCGATATTGTTAAACTAACAAACCACAAACTTACAAATAACTTAGCGGCTAGTTTGTCTAATTCGTGTACTTTGTTTTCTTGTTGGCTTTGTCAAACTTTTTTTATAAGTATATCGATTCTTAAAACTAAACTGTTATTTTCATAATTTACTGATTTGATTCTCAAGCCCGTGCATAGTTATTATAAATAGAGATTTTTGAAATTTAACGATTGTAAAAGGTTTATTAAACGTAGTTTGTCGTAGGTCCAGTGCAAAAAGATATTTTTTAGAACCGTTGTATTTTATAAAACTTCAATTATAATAGCATTGATTTATAAAGTTGTAGCCATTTGACATCTATGAGCGTCCATGTAAGGATATAAATCTGACTTAAAGTACCTCATAGCTTTATGAAACTTTAAAAAATTCATGAAGATATTGTAAAGTATGCTTACTCTGTTTTTTATCATTCCATTTTAACTAAACAGTTTTACTGTTTCTAAATATAAAACGTACTGCTGGAATATTAAATTTATAAGTTTAATAAACGTTTTTTTTAAACTTTTGTTATAATATGTGTTTTGATTAAGTAAAAACTTAATGATAAAAATTTAAATCAAACAGATTTTTTTATTCTGTAACACTGCAAGTTTGCATAAAAATTGATTTACTATCCAAAGAAGTATATATATATATATATATATAACATAAGAAGAATTAATAAATTTAAATTGGATTTTAAAGGTAAATTTTTGATACTCCTTAACTAATTTTAGTACTTTACCTACAAACAAATCAATTTAACAAAACTAGTTTTTAAAGTAGCAAGTATGTACTAAATTTTAGTTTAAGCTGTAGGGTGGGCACTGAATGTTTACTTCAGTAGTTTTCTGTAAATTAGATAACATTTATAGAATCATTAACATTTTATAGAACTACTGATCTAGATTAAAATATTACGACTCGATAACCGAAAGGTTTTTTCGTACACCAGGTCCTTAGAACAAACTTTTTGGGCGCTTTTTTATCGTTCAAAAAAAAAAGTACGTTAATAAATTAAACATTAATATATTAGTTTTGAATCGAAAATAACTTAAAATAAATAAATTATTTAAAATAAAATTCAATTTAAGTTCTAAAACTATACCTTTTTAAACTAAAATTATATTTAAAAGTAATCTTAAACTTACTTTAATTAAGCGATAAGAAGTTCCATAATGTTCTAATTAAGTATTTGTTAAGTGTATCATTCAGATCATACTCGTAGTTGATTATTTATCAAAATGTTGTATTACTACAGTATAGTCTGTTCCATAGGTGTTTCTAGACTTTTATTATTTAGGTAGTATAAATTTTTTGTTCAATAAAAGATTACAGCAACCTGCCACTTAGGTTCGCACTGACGGTTGGGTACGCACTTCTTTAGCCGAAAAACGATGGGCTAAAAATTTTTGTATTTTTACTTAAAAAAAAGAAATCTAACTTGAAAGTTAAAAGTTAGTAATGCAAAGGCATTATTTTAAATAAACTATACTTAAGTTACAAGCTTTCAGTATACTGATAACCGGTTTTAATTTTTATTAAAACTCTTTAGTCAGTTGCAACCGAAAAGCTTGAAGTCTTTAATCTACGAACATTTTTTTTGTTTTACCTTGAATTCTCCGTTCGCTGGTATGATCAGTGATGTCAGCATAGTTTACAGTCACCTCTCGCGAATCTACGCACATTGTGTCCACAGAAAAAGACCGTAAGTAAACGAAAAAACGTAACTAAAAGATAGGTAAAAAATATACCTACTATTATGGCTGTTTTCTCGTAATTTCATTAATTAAATGGTATTATTCGAGTTGTACATATATATTATAAGTTTTTTGATAAAACTTGTTTATGTGTATACAAAGTATTTTTTTATACTTTGTTCCTTGCCCACCTAATATTAAACTTGTCTTACATGGTATTAGAGAAATATCTTTATATTAACTAAGACAAACAAATAAGATTTGTGTAATATTTGTGCATGTATTTATTTCATATAATTGCCAAATTTTGCTGGAAAGTTTATTTTCAGCTCTTTCTTTAGATACGATTTATTGTCTTGTTAACCCTCTTTATTGTAAGTCAATCATTTTTTTTCAGAATTTCAATTAAAACTGTCGTTATTTATTAAAACTTGTGGTAAACTCTGAAGCATAATTAAATCTTTATTCAACCGTCAAAGAACAAAAAAATAAACAAATATAGAGGTGAGTTAAAATTTTAAATTGAATAGAAAAAGTTTGATACTGAGTACAAACAACAAATTTACAACATCAAAAAATTTTCTAATTATTATTTTTTGTTTTTGAAAATGCTAAAATGCGTAACTAAACGAGAGTGCGTAACAAAACGAGTGCGTAGATTCGCAAGAGGTACTTTTAGTTGCCTTTTGATTACATGCTTAGTGAATAATAAACTGCTTATAAAACTAAGACTTCAAGTTTTTCGGTTGCGACTGACTGACGAGTTTTAATTGTAACAAACCCGGGTCACAGCCTACTAAAGGCTTGTGGTTTGATGATCGAATGGTATGATCAAACCTTTATTTTAATTCGAGTTTTTTTATTTAATTATCGTTTTTTCCATCAGAAATTATTTTAAAACTTATAATACAGCAACCTGTCAACTAGATACGCATTTCCTAGGTACGAACTGCCGATATGGTACGCTTTTTTTAGCCGAAAAACGCTGTGTTCAAAATGGAATTTTTGCTGACTTTGAAACTTAGAAAAAAAACCTAAAAGTAGTAAAATAAAAGTATTATATTTCAAAATAATTTATACTGTATTAAATTTAAATATATTAACACTAAAGAAACCAAAAAAATAATAACTCACAAATTAAGTATCAAATCAAACAATCATACTACAGTTTGTTGATTTAATTAAAATAATGAACAGTGCAATTTACATTTGCATGCTAAATAATTGAAACATGATTGTAAAAAGCATATAAGAATGTAAAATACATTTTAGATGGGTAGGAGTCTAATATGCACGAAGGGTCGAATATGCACAATGACGCTTTTGTACGAAGGGACATTTTTGCACGAAGACACTTTTGCACAAAGGGTCACTTTTGCACGAGGAGTCACTTTTGCACAAATACTTTTTTGCACGAAGGGTCAATTTTACACAAAGATATTTTTGCACGGGTTGAAAAAACTTTATTTTTTTATATTAACTTTAATTTACATTTTTTTTACTCTCACTATTACCCCTAACCCTTACCCTTGGCGAACTTTTTGTTTTCTTTTTTTTTGTGTTTTTAAAGTTTGTTTTGTTTTATTTTTTTTGATTTGTTGTTTAATTTTTTTGATTAATAAATTTTATTAGGTATAAACATATTTTTTTACTACTGTTACCCCTAACCCTTACCCTCGGCCGATAACTTTTTATTCTTTTGTTGTTTTTTTTTACATTTTTTTTTCTTTTTTACTTTATTTATGTTTTTTACTCTCGTGCGAAAATAACCCTCCGTACAAAAGTAATTCGTTCAAAAGTGATCCCTCGTGCAAAAGTGTCTTCGTGCAAAAATGTCCCTTCGAGCAAAAAAGTCTTCCTGCAAAAGTATCCCTTCGTGTATGTTTGATCCTTCGTGCAAAATATTTTCATGCATATTAGACGTGTTCCCATTTACATAAACAAAAATGTGTACAAATAAACAAATTAGGTAAAAAGTACACGTATAATATTTATAAAGGTATTAAACACTCGTTTTTTATTCTGTTACTGCCAATATTGACAATAAAAACCTCAGTTTACTATGAGCATCACACCATTTCCTCCTAAGAGCAACAAACCAATTTATCCTTTACTGTTGTGTTTTCTACCGAGGCGACAATTCAAAATACAAAAGTTTCTAAATGTAAGTAAGAAGAAATTAAATTTTATTACTCTAAACTAGCTTTTATGAATAAATACAATTTAATTAAAGCATGATCACTGTTTTAATAAATCTTTACTTAATTAAAATCAGTATTTAATTAGATGTACTATGAAAATTTTAAAAGTACAAGGAACAAGAAGGATTAAACAGCTTTGTGGTTTAAATATAAAGATAAATATACATAAATAAATGTTTAGAAAATAAGGTGACTATTTAAACTTGTTCACTTTCTACAGAGCCAACTTGAAGGGCTTTCAAATAATTTATTAGGAAGATGCAATTTTAAAAATTCCAGAACATTTGTTTCATAAAGACAAAAAAAGATTGTCTTTATTTTTCAGCTGGTTCAATTTAAAATTAATACTTACTTATAGATACTTACATGACCTGGAGATGACATTGAGCTATATCCTTGGTGTATGACTCTATAATCGGAAGGATTACTTCAAGTCCTTGGCCATAATTTTTTGAGCACTTCTTTATCGTTCAATAAACAATAGCTTACATTAAATAAAAACTCAAAACTTTAAATATACTCTTAACATATATACTTTGTTATTATGATGAAAATTTTTGTTTTTAGGAATTTTTTCTTTAACAGTTATTTGTAAACTTTAGTGGCTTTTGAAATGTCTGTATCGGCTTAATATCGGTAGTTTCACACAAAAATATCTTAAGTACGCACTTCAGGTTGGTCACGCACTTTTGCGCTGTGTTCAAAGTGCGTACCTAGTTGGCAGGTTACTGTATTAGTTAAATCTAGAAACATACTCTGACCTTTTTTTTAGGCTGTAATCGTTTTTAATTAAAGATCATCGTATATGAATACTAAAACTGTTCTATCTTAATCGCTTTTAAATCATGTATAAGTGACTCTAAACATTTAGTACTTTGTGTTTTTTATAGTTAGTTCTGAAAAATTTATTCCGATTCATTTTTACCTCAACATCTCAAAAGTTCTAATTTCTATTATTTTATTAAATATTTATGTTTTGTTTAGCTTTTTTTAATACAAGTAAAATTTACTTTTCATGAAGGTAACTTATGTAGAAGAAATATATTTATTCATTGACATAAACTTATAATTTATTCGCTTCATTGAGCTACTTAAAATAGTATTAGAAATAAATTAGCTTTAAATTTGAAAAAAAAAAGTAATACAAACATTTAGCAATAAAATAACATTTTATTTTTTAGATATAGTTAAACGTGTAAAATAAGGCAGCATTTGTTTTAAGGAAACAAGCCAAATGGACATACTTTACACTTATTCAGGGATTACATACAGAATATCTTTATTTGCTAGAAACTTAAATTATGGATACAAGAATTGGTAGTTGTAGTTAAAGTTTAAAATTTTGAAAGTATTAATCGAGCGTAACTTAATACACTCCGCTAAAATTGACGATAAGCAATTTAACTTATTTTTTAGCTTTATGTACAAAACACGTACATAACAAAAAAGTTTAAACATCTATACTATTAAAATAGTATACATACACTAAAGGTTTACATATCATTTTAAAGCACAGCTTCGAAAATGAAGCAATTAATATTACTTAAGGTTAAGTTCTTTTTTTAAGTCAAGAGTTTTCCTAAGATAATATAATTTCCAACACAAGGTTTTAGGTACTGTTTAAAAGTATCAATTATTTTCAAGTATGATTTTTTTGGTACAATATTAATTATTATTTTCTAGTTCTATAATTCTATCTGTAAGAATATATTGTTTAATTATAAAATTAAGTTTCATCAAATCTATAAATACAAAATTAAAACGATAAACTGTATCCAAGTGGTGTACGACTCGATAACCGAAGGGTTCCTTTGTACCTAGATTCTAGAACCAAGTATTTTGAGCACTTTTTTGTCGTTCAATAAACTATACTACTAATTCTTTTGCCAAAAGAGTTTTATTTTATTTATTTATCATTAGCAGTTTAATATAACTACGCTTTCCATTTTTTTTATATTTATTTGCTTGAAAATTATCAAATCATGTTTTTGATTATTTATTAAAAGTGAAATAAAATCTTTTGGTACATACTATATTATTTTTTTATGTAATTAAAGTTTAAACATCTTGTTTTTCTAACATTGTATAATTGCGTCAATTCTAATAGAAGTTCAAATTTCTATTACTTTCTATTTAGCTTTTGATAAACAATCGAATATGAATTTTGAAGACCTTTAAGAGTAAAAGCTTATAAAAATGAAAATTATAGATATATTTTAGAAAGTTTCAAATGGTTAAATAGAAAAAATGTATTACTTCTTACCCAAATACTGAAAACAAATGAATATTTAGTTAACAAATAATTTGACTTAAAGTTATGATTATTTTAATATTTCTGTTTTTTTATTTATTTAATGTTAGGCAAAGCTAATGCAAGGAATCCATTAAATTAACAAAAAATACTCGAGCATACAATTTTAGGTTAAAACAAATAAAAAGCTTTTAAAGTTTAAAATGACTGATTTTTGGCAACTCAGATGTGAAGTAGCACTTAAAATACAAAAACACTTTTAAACTACCTAACTTTTATATCTGAAATAAAAGTGTGTTTTTCAAAAAGTGTATATATAAAACTTTAGTTCTGAGTTAAGATTCTTTCTGAGAATAAAAAAAGTATTAAAAAATAAAAATCTGTTGTATAAATGTGAAGTTTTATTAATGCTTGTTTTATAATGTGATACTCATTGAAACATTTAAAGAATCCTTTTTGGTCTATAATTTTTATGTTTTAGAACAGTTTGCTTTAGAAAAAAGTAACTTTTGTCTCAATCTTGAAACTGAAAAATTTAAGTCCTAAAATAGTCTAAAAGATATATTTAAACAACAGCCTCAGTAATTCTAATATTTCAATAGTTCAATTTTAAATATTTAGTCATCGAAGATCTATGTATGTTGAAGTGGTGTGCCATTGTCTACTAAAAATGACTCTTAACTTGTTTCAACCTGCCAAAATTACATCTGTTCAAAATATCTCAACAAAGGTTTAAAATATGTTAAAACTAAATTGTTAATAAATTTTGACAAATCAAGTTTTTTTTAATGTTTGACACAAGTTTTGATATCAAATAATTCATTCAAATTGTGTAATAACTATTTTTGTTAAACTTTTAAAATTGAATGAATAAGTTTTAATTAAGTAATCTACAATAAAATTAGCATTCAAAATAAAAATCTATTTTGTGATTTTCTTACATGTGTTAAGAATATTTTTATTGAAAAGTCTTAATATTTTATAAATTAGTTGTTTCTAGTGATTATATGTGCAATATACATTGGTGAAACTTTTAAAGATTTTTTTTTTTTAATATATCCTAAAAAATTATATCTCTATTTTTTTCTTAATAACAGATAATACATACGACAATGTTGTTCAAGTTTTTAAACTACCCAATATTCATTTAAATTTTGTTATAACACTTACACTAACAATAATTGTTTCATACAAATGTATAATACATATTTTGTTTAAAATATTTAGATCTTTATTTTGTGCTCATGTTAAATTGTGAAACATGACACTTCAACTTAATATTTCAAGATATATTTAGTATTTTGTTTAAATTTTCTAATCAAATAGTTATGTTAAGGCATATTCATACCCTTATTTTCAACATGATGTTTTGGTGATCTTGAAAGTTTTATTTAAAATTTTAGCTTTTAATTCTTATAATTATCTCATTTCACTGTTCTTATTTTAATAATTCATTATTTCTTCAGTTGTTAAAATTAAAAAAAATGTCATTTTTAATTAAAACCAGCTTTATTTATTTAAATATAGGTTTTTTAAAGCTAGCACACCTATATTGTAAATTTTGTTCTAGTGTTTAATAAACAGTGTTGCCACACACTCAAGGAAATTCAGGGAATTTTCAAATTAAACAAAATCTCAGGGAAACTCTGGCAGTTTTGGTCTTTTCTAAAAACTCAGGGAAATTTTAAGATTTAAAAAAAAATTCTGGAAAATTTTTTCTAGATCTAGAATAAGATTTAGTTGATCCAGTTTCAATATTTTGTATAAAGTTGATTTATTTATTTTGAAGTGCTTATTTAGATTTTTTTTAGCCTTGGGGCTAGTTTTTTAATATTCTTAGAATTAACAATGTAATTCATTAATAAGTAATCAAATTTTTAAGGATTTGAGAAACACTCTAGGGAACTCAGGGTAGTTCAAGGTTACTCAGGTAAGTTTATGGTCACTCAGTGAACATTTTTTGACTCAAAGAGTGGCAATTCTGAATAAACCAAGTAATAAAAGTTAAATAGCATTATAAGTTTTTAAATTGAAATGCAAAGTTTAAAGATAAACATGATTAATAACAACACTTAATTTAAAGTTTCCAACCTTTTAATACAAAAATAGTATTTGCTCAAACATAGAATTTTTTTATATACATTTAAATTTTTTTTCAAATCTATCTGTGGCAACCCTACCATTACCACCCAACAAATTTCAAAGTATCTTTTGAGATACAAAAGGTATAAATGTGGAGTTCTTAAAGGAAGAATTATAAAAGCACTATAAGACAATTTCATCAAAATACATTATTCTCTAATTATTAACCAGTCTTATTCAAATTTTACAATATCCATTACTAAAATTTAACTTTTTTTTGTTAAGTTTTTAAAAAATCTTACAACAGAAATTTTTAAAACTCTTCAAGAAATGTTTTGCGTTGATATCTCTTGTGCTAAAAAAGAAACTTAATTATTTTATAAATTTTTTCAAAAAATAGACAATTTGAAAAATTTGTATTTGAAATTTAAATTAAAAAGAACTGACTCAATAATGATGATTTTTTTTTTGTGAAAAAAAAGATCTTAGGCACTTTAAGTTTTCATTACTCAATTTTAAATTTTATAAAAAAAACACTTACCTCCCATGTTCTAAAGGCCAGTAATATCATTTATAGTTTGATCTTAGTTTTTAAAGTTTTAATTAAGCTATAAAAAACTCTTCAGAGCTTTTTTGTATTCAAATTATTTTTTGAGATATAGCCAATTAAAGTAAAATAATTCAATAATTTCCTAACGGAAGAAAAAACTGAAATGTAGAACCAATAAAATATTTAAAATGATTTTTTTGTATCTTGTTAAATTATTTTACATTTAAAAACTCATCAATTTTTTTTAATGATTTTTGCGCAAGTTCCATGGTTTTTTAATTACCAATTTACATTTTTTTCAAGTTTTTATGTCAATATTTTCTTATTCAAGGTTAAATGGCCACCCTTTATGTACTTCTTTTCAAAGGTTTTAAATATGAGACAATGTTTAAGTAAAAAAAGTTTCATCTTATGTTTTGAAAATAGTTTTATTTACTATTAACATGGTTGCCACACACTCAGGATATTATGAATTTTTTTAAACTCTGGCTGACTCAAGATAGTTATTTTTTTAAACCCAGGATAGATAAAGAATTTTAAAGGATCTCGGGACATATTTAGTTATTCCTATTGCAGTATTTTGACATTTTATGTGACCAATTTTGTTAAAAACTTTATTTTAATTTATTTTAAGATGTTTTTTATTTTTTTAGCTTTGCGGCTAGCTTTTAACTACTCTTGGAAATAATATGGTGTTAGTGCCATGATTGAATTTTGCCAAACGCAGGATGACACAAGGCAATTTTTGTTCACTCAGGATAGCAGGCTTGCCACTTTACCTGGAAACCTAGAAAAACCTTAAATTTGACATTTTGGGCAATAAAAACCTAGAAAAACCTGGAATTTTGATCAAAAATTACTGAAAAAACATAAACAGTTTGAACATAAGTCCCCAAAAAACCTGTAATTTTATTTTTAAGCAATTTTTACATGCAAAGTATTGAAATTTCAAATTGTGACAAAAATCTATCATATAGATTAATTTTTTTTGACTTTATAATTTTGTTATTAAAATACACATTTAAAGTAGCTTTACAGTATATGTTGTTATGTTATTTTAGACAGTTTCTTATCATAAACTTATTTTATACTTAACATAGACCCAAAAACTTGTTCTTTTGAAAACCTGGGAGAAATTTAAAAACCTAGAAGAAATTTCTCAAAAACCTTTGGCAACCCTGTAAAATATGATGACTATAAATTAGTTTTAAGTCTAAACTATAAATCAGTATGTAAAAGTTTTAATAAACCTTAAAGAAATAGTCTTTTTAAAAGTTTTTGTGCAAATATATAGTCCTGTAGTACCCAAAGGAGCAATGTACTCCTTTTTGGGAAATGACCATTGATGTTAAACCAATTTCTCATACAAAATGAAAAATTTCCTTAAAATGCAGTTATGCTTCCTTATTGCCACCCCTCACCTCAAAAACTACTTCTATAGAAAGTATTATGTGATTGTTAATTATTTAAAAAATTTTCCAAACATTTATGTTAGGTGTACATATATGTTCTTTTTAACCCAGAAATCCTGATTTCTTGAAGTTGTTCCCTGCAATATTTAGACGTCTGTCGGAACACTTTTAAAAATGGGATACTAAAACTTTAATGAAAAAAAAAAACTATTTCCTTTAATAAAAAAGTCCTTCAAACATTTCTAAAATTTATGAAGATTATATTAAAATATTGAAGCAGGATAAGATTTTTAGTCAAATGTTTGTTTCTTTGTTGCGTATTCCATAAGGAACCTAAGAAACTTATAATTTAATTAAGTTATGTGAAAAGAAGCTCTTACCCCACCACTCCCTATAGTTTTTATATAAAAGCTCAACCTGTAATTCTAATAGATATCAAACATTAAGTGGACCTATTTAAAAAAATTAAATTTACCTAAAGTAGTTATTATTTGTTAATTGTCAAACGCTTAAATAAAATAAAAATATATAAATTGGCAAAAAATAAATAAACAAAAAGTTATATAAGATTAAATTTATTTTGAAATGTTTTTTATAATGTAAAGCAGGTTTCCAAAAATTTGTGATTCTGGAAAAACAAAGCATTTGACAATTAACCTAAGTTAAGGGGGGTAAAACACTTTTTTTTTTTAAATTAACTTTAGCTTTTATACAAAAGCTTTAAGTACAAACTACAAGCCAGTTTTTATAGAATTCAAAAGTATCATTTAACTTATGAGATATTTTATTTTTTGGTTTAAAACTTTGTAAAAAGTTTCGGATACAAACGTATGGATTGCAAATTTTTTGTGGTCAATGTTTTTGAAAATTAAATTTAAAAATCTCTAAAAATCTATCTCTTTCATTTTTCAAGCATTTTTCTTGAAATTTTCAGGAAATGTTTCTTATATTAAAAGAAAAAAAAAAATTATGAATTTTAATAGATTAAAAAATAAAAAAATTTGACAAAAATTAAAAAAAAAGTCTTATTGATAAAAAGAAAAATTACTAAAAGTTTTTTAAATTCAAAGTAATCTTTTTTTTGTTGATGTATAAAGATTAGACAGAAAGTTTGAAGAAGATTGCTTGAAAAATGTAGGAGATAGATTTTATATAAAATAGTCTTTTTTGCTGCTTTAGTTTTCTCTTCCAATAAGAAACCTATTATGCGGCCCGAATTTGACTGGACATATCTCAAAAAAATCAAATTTTGTAAAACTATAAAAAGCATCTTGAAGCTTGGAAAAAATTCTATAAAATAAGATCAACTTGTAAAAAACATTGGAAAAACCTAGAATTTGACAAAAAAAATAACTAAAAAACCTAGGGAAACCTAGAATTTTAGATATTTTTACATTAAAATGATGAGTTTTGATTAGAAACAAAAATTTATTATATACATTTTTTTGCATAAATTAAAATCTTACTTTTTATAAACACATTTATAGTAGCATTACAATATTTTTTTCAATATTTTTATAATACTTAACAGTTTTTTAACTAACACTTAGTTTTATAACAAAAGTGGACAAAAAAAATTGTAATTTTATAAACCTGGAAAATTTTTTGATTACCTGGAAAGAAAATTCAAAAAACCTTTGAAAACCATGTATAAGTTTTCTGTTAGATTTAAACAAATTATTAAAATTTATGTAAGTAGATCCATATATAAATTAAAAAATTAACTTAGTTTAAAGAGATTATTTTTTATTATAAGAGTATCACAATGTTATAATAATAATTGATTTATATATATAAAAAACAAAAATTAAAATGTAGAAAATAAGAACTTAATAGTAAACCCATTTCTTTCATTATTTTTAACATTATTCATTTAAGTTATTGTATTATATACTTATAACATTAGTCATTTAAAATTATTATTTATCATTTAAGAGATAATTTTAATATATTTTTAGTTTAAAACAGTAAAAGAAAACATCAAATGTCTAACAGAGCCCAAGCCCTTGACTAACATATGCCATAAGCAGGGCTCCTACTTACCCATATAAATCCCTAGATATTTGAAGTATTCTGAAAAGCCTCTAGAAATCCCTAAAAAAAATTTTAAAAATGTGAAAAATGTAACATGCTTATATCTCAGAAAAAAACATTTTGATTTAAGCTTAAATACCCAATTACAAAAAAACTCAGATAGACATTATTGTCCGATTTTTAGATGATAAAAATTTAAAAGTAGTTAATCAACTACTGTATCTACTATATTGTTATTCACAAATTAAAAATTGAAGTGTTTTTAATACATTTGCTATATAAAAAAATTAGGTTTTTTAAAACTATTTAAAATGCCTCTTTTATCTTAATTATAATATTAATCTACTAGATTACTAATCCTGTATATATCCCTTTAATACTGTCCATAGCTTAAAGTTTTCATTATATGCTATAAGCTATATAAAATAGACATAAAGACTGAAAGATCAAACTCTATTCTCTAATAAATGTAAACTTGATGATTGTAAAAGTATAGTAATTTTAACATAATTTGATATTAAAGTTAAGTTAAAGAAGAGTATGAACATTAGCTTAATATAGTTGTTCTCTAACACTATCTATCAAGCAAAATTTAAAAAATATCTCTAGTGTTTGCTACATTTTATGGATTTCCCTATATATATATACTTTTGAATTTTATTGGGTACCCTACATAAGACAAGCTTAAGTTAGCATAAAGGTTTGATCAAACCTTAATGTACACTTAGACAATAAAATGTCAATTTAAATGATCCTTTGTTGAGTGTTTTTAATCTTAATCAGCATTTGTACCATCTGGTAGTTTTTAAGGGCATAGGGGGTCTAAGTGCATTTTTACAAAAACTAACATAGTCTTAATGAAAACTTATAAGTAAATATTGTAAATCTGTTTATATATAACATCAAAACTTTAATTATCTTTTGAGGTAAAGTCATTTTTGTAAAAAAAACTCATATTAACCTATGGACCACAATTATTTTGTAACTTAAAATTTTTTTTAAAAACATAAGTCTTGTTTATTGTATAAATCTCAAGTTTAGTAAATTTATACTCAAACCGTATAAAGTAACTGATACCTTAGCTATTTATGTGAAAAGTAAGACTAAAAATGAAGTGATTAACCTTTACCCCCATTTGCACTTAAATTAAGGCTTATTTATAGTTGAATGTAACAGGGTGGCCACTAAACATGTAATCCTGGAAAAACCTGGAATTTGACAATCTAGGCAAAAAAAAAAACTGGAAAATTAGAGAAATTTTGAAAAAACCTGGAACTTAAAACAATTCTTACATAAGTAGTAAAATTTTCCTGAGACACTAAACATATATCATACCGATAGATTTTTTTGTTAACTTCAAAATTTTTCAATTAAAAATCACATTTAAAGTAGCTTTACAGTATCTTTCCAATGTTGTTACGCTATTAAACACAGTTTTTTACCTTAAACTTATTTTAAACTCTAGGCCACCCTAATATAAATATTAAGGCTTATTATTTAAATATGGTTCTCTTGTTGTGTTTATCTTTGTCTTCATTTAGACATTTAGATTAAACATGCAAATATTTTTTTATAGTTGATTTATATACTATAGATAGTTAATAGTTATTGTACACACTTGTTTTGATATTGTTCAAAAATTCAATTCAATTATTTTTCAGATTATAGTTTATTTAAAAATAGTCAATAAACAACAAAATGTCAGAAGTTGAAAACGTACCAACTGAAGCAATGGAATGCAAACCTGCTGCTGAAGAACCTGTCATGGTTGAGCAAGTTTCACCAATTGACGACCCTGTCATGGTGAAATCAGTGGAAACAAATGATGTGGACGAGCCAATTTTTGTAGAGAAAACTGTTGTTGATGGTGAAGTTGTGGTGACTGCAGAAAGCTCATCAGATATAAAGGAGCCAGAGGTTGTTGAAGTAGCTGAAGAAGCAGTTGTTGTTGAATTGGAAGTTAACAAAGCACAAGAAGCTACTGAAGAAGTAGCTGCAGCTCAAGATGCTGAAGAGCAAGTTCCTCAAGAGGAAGCTGAAGAGCCAGTTGCAGAAGAACCTGTGGCCCAAGAAACAGAAGAACCTGTAGTCCAGGAAACAGAAGAACCTGTAGTCCAGGAAACAGAAGAGCCATCTGCTCAAGAGGAAGCCGAAGAACCTGTATCTGAGAAAGCTGAAGAGCCTGTTGTCCAGGAAACAGAAGAGCCAGTAGAAGCTGAAGAAAAAGCTTCTGATGCTCAAGTTGAGCCTGCAGAAGATGTTGTTGTCACTGATGTCAAAGTAGAGAGTGCTGCAGACACACTCCCAGAACAAACTGAAGTTAAAACTTCATGTTGTGACACTAACAATACATGTGAGACTACCAATACTGTTGAGCCTGTGCCAACAACTGAAGCTACTACTCCACATATTGATATGAGTAATGTGCAAATGCCTGGTAAACCCAAGCAAAATAAGAATGAGAAGAAGGCCCGTAAGGTTTTGTCCAAATTGGGCCTGAAGGTTGTCAGCGGAGTCAACCGTGTTACCATCAGAAAGTCAAAGAACATTTTGTTTGTTATCAACAACCCAGATGTTATGAAAAATCCAGCAACTGACTCATACATAATTTTTGGAGAAGCCAAAATTGAAGATTTGAGCCAGCAAGCTCAGTTTGCAGCTGCTGAAAAGTTTAAGCAAAAGTCTGCTGCCGCTGCCCAAGTTGCTGCTACCAAAGCTCCTGTTGTCTCTGCCATTCCTGAAGAAGATGAAGGGGAAGATGTTGATGATACTCAGTGTGAAGAGAAGGACATTGAGTTGGTTATGCAGCAAGCTAATGTTACTAGACCACGTGCAGCAAAGGCTCTCATCAACAATGACAATGATATTGTGAACGCTATTATGGAACTTACAATGTAGCACTATTCCTACATTTAAGAACTTTGCTGCTTTATTTTTCAGTATAAATTTTACTGCAGTAGCAAATACACTAATAAGTAGATCTTTTTAATAGTGATAATTTACACAGTGTTTTTATAATTTGTAAATGCAGTACTTAATGTTTATAGAAAATTTTGTTTATTTTACACAATATATTTTGATTTCTAACTGCTTCTAAATAATACGTTTTTTTTTAATGTTTGATAATACACAATATAATATTACTATGTAGTAAATTTTTTCTCAAATGTAGTACTTTTTTAATAACATTTTTGTACCGTTTACAGAATATAAATAAAAATATGTCGGAAAACGAAGAAATTTCACCTTTGTTAAAGAATGATAAAAACATAACCTTTGAAGAACTGGGTTTAAGTGAAGTTCTATGTACAACTCTGAAAGAATTAGGTTATAAAAAACCTACTAAAATTCAACACGATGCAATACCTAAAGTTTTAGAAGGTAAGGATGTCATTGGAGTTGCTTTGACAGGGTCAGGAAAAACTGCAGCCTTCTGTCTTCCAATATTGCAGTCTTTGTTAGATCATGAGCGACCACCAAGAATGTTTGCACTCATTCTAGCACCAACAAGAGAACTTGCTGTTCAAATTGACAAACAAATGAAAGCACTTGGATCAAAAATTGGAGTAAAATCGTGTGCAATCATTGGTCAAGTGCCAATAACAGAGCAGCAAGTTGTTCTTGGAATGAAGCCACACGTGATAGTGGCAACACCAGGACGTCTTGTTGATCACCTTACAAAAACCAACGGATTTTCATTAAGGCAGATTAAATATGTTGTGCTTGACGAAGCTGATCGTCTGCTTGCCATGGATTTTGAATCGGAACTAAAGACTATCTTGAGAGAAGTCCCGACGGAAAGAAGAACTTTACTTTTTTCAGCAACTATGACTGGAAATGTACAGAAGCTTCAAAGAGCAGCTTTAACGAATCCATACCAATGTAAGGTTAACACTAAAAATAGTACAAATGATAAGTGTGAACAGTATTACAAATTTATACCTCATAGTGAGAAAGAAGTCTACTTAACATACATTTTAAACCAAAAAAAAGGCAGTTCAATAATTGTCTTTTGTAATGAATGCAAAGATGTGATGAGGCTGGCTTACATGTTAAACGCATTGGGAATTCGCGCCATACCACTGCACGGAAAACTTCCTCAAGCAAAGCGTCTCGCTTCTCTCAACAAGTTCAAAAGTAAATCTGATTCAATATTAATCGCCACAGATGTAGCGGGAAGAGGTTTAGACATTGATAATGTTAACTTAGTCATAAATTACAGTATTCCAAACGAGTCCAAATCATATATTCATAGGTATGTTTAATTATAAGTATGTTTTTTATCTCAAGTAGACACTCTAGTAATATAAAGTAATCAATGTTTATAAACAATTTATATAAAATGCACAAGAATTGAACATTTTTGGAATAAAAACTATTTTAGATAGTAAATATGTGTATATTTAATAATTGAAAGCTTGTTGAGTACTATTTACTTAAATAAAAATTGATAAAAAAGATTGAAATTAAATTCTGGTAATTTAAAAACTTTTACAAGGAACATTAAGTTATTTCTCGTTAATCAATTCCTTTTTAAAAATATTGCTAAATTTTATTTTTATTTGAAATGTCCTCTAATTTATGTGCCTAGTTTGTTAAAGTTGGTTTTAAGAAACGTTTCATTAAATTGTGTTTGCACAGAATTGGTCGTACAGCCAGGGCAGGTAAAAGCGGATCTTCCATAGCCTTTGTTACGCAATACACCATGGAACCTTACCAGCGAATCGAGCATGTCATGAATAAAAAATTGGATGAATACGTTTTAGTTAAAGAGCATGTTTGTTATATCTAGTTTTCAAGTTTTATTTTGTAGTTTTGTTTGTTTTTAATTTTTTTTCTTATTAAGAGGTTCTCACCCACACGTATTTGTTATAAGTTGTTTTGGTTAGCAATACAATTCCGTTCAGTATTGCGTGGTTTTAAGTTAGTTTATAGTTTTTAAAATTACTGAACTTAATATTTAATTATGTATTAAATAACAAAACAGGTTTAAATACAATCTTATAATTTTTACTGATTATAAACTTATGCAAGTAAGCTATAAAAGTAAATATTAGCTTAAAACGTTTAATTTTTGAAATTTTGTCAAATAAATCAGTTACTGGTAATTTGTTTAAATTTTACTACCAGAATAGTTTTCTATTATTTGTTTACCATTAAAAATTTTACTTCCTTGTTTTATATTTTTAAGGTTTATAAATAGAGTCTAATAGTAATTGTTATTCAACTTTTAAATTATTTACTGCATAAGCATTATATATAGTTTATTAAATTTAAAATATGTATAAATAATCTTCTGTCAAAGTATAAGTTTAATAAACAGTAAAAAATTAAATAGTTAATATTTTATTAATTATTATATTAAAAAAATATTTATGTATTAAAAAATTTTTTTGTTTATAATGTAAACTGAGTACAGTGGATATTCTTAAATTCCATTCTTATATATGTTTAAAAACCTTAAAACTGTTATATTTATTTTATTATAGTAAAAAATATTTGCATTACTAAAAAAATATTATTATAAAATGCCATTGTCTCTTAAAAAACCTCATTTTACAATATTCTTTTAAATTGTTAAATAATTGATTTTATTTAGTTAATGTTTTTAAATTTCTGTTTGAATTAGTGGTCAGTTTACAATTTCAGTTTAGTGTAACTTTACAAAACTGACATTTCACTAAACACTTCTCATAACTACACTTATTCAAAGCCGTGAGTTTCCCTCAATAAAGCTTGCCTTGATAAAACTTTCAATGACACGCAGCCTTAATGCAATTTCAACAACAGATGTGTAGCTCAGAGTTTTTCTCAAAAAAAAAATCTTCAAGCTCTATCTGTAAAAGTGATTATATAGAACAACCAATTAAATCTTGTAAAAAAAGTTTTCAAGCCCTTAACATTTGTTAGGTTGGTTTTTACTAAAATTTTTCCTCGCAGGTGCACATGCTGAAGGAGCGGGTGAACGAGGCGCTGGTGCACGCCGGCCAGCAGATAAAAGAGGAGAAGGAAAAGGAGAAGATGCGGAGGAAGAGGGGAGCGGCGGGGGAGGATTCGGACGAAGACGAGGGCAGCAGCATGTACAAAAAACTCAGCTCAAAAAATAAAAAACACAACAACAAGAAGAAGAGGCGGCGGAAAAATTAAAAGTTGTGCAAATAAATTCTTTTGAATCAGGTGTTTCGCGACCTTTAGTTTAAAGTTCCTGCTTTTCAGTAGCAATAGCTTGAATAGATTTAAATTGAAACTGCTTTTAAAAACCTGTTTTATAACACATAGGCAATTATTTTCTTTATAAGGTTGTTTTTATCGTGCAAATTTGCAATTTTGAAATGTTTTTTTGAATAACTTTTTAATGATAAATTAATAACAACTCTTAAATTCCGGTTGCGGAACACTGAATTAGACCATTCTATTAGACTAATTTATTTTATCGATTTGTATTCTTTATTTAAATAAAATCTCCTTTTATTGATTGGTTAGTTTAATTTTTTGTGTTTTATAGGTAAATATTTTAGAACGAAATATATTTAAGTCTAGTTTAATTTGTTTTATAATTAATGAAAAATGTGTTTATGTTTGTTTAGATCAATCTTATTTATAAGTTGAATTAGTTATAATCACTGATATGTTGTTTATTTTACGTAGGTTTCCCAAACCTATCTTTTTACAACAACAAAAATTTTCTAAATGAGTTTTATACAAATAGTTAACAATCAGCAAGCAAGTAATAATTATATTTACTCAAGAAATAGCAAAATTAGTTATGCTGAAATAGAAAATAGTACAGGTCTAAATGAAATACTTTATACTAAAATATTCTGCTACCAAATTATTGTATAATCATAAAATTAGAGCATCACATTTTAATCATAATTTATTTAAATCCTAGTTGTAGGTTATAAAGTACTTTTTTTGATATAGTTTTTCATATGTTTTATATTAATTAATAACATATTTTAATTAACATAAGTTAATTTATATAACTAAAGAAATCGAATAAGATTTCCTAACGGGCTTTAATCAAAGGTTTTCAAAAAAACCTTGAAATTTGGAAAAACCAGGAATTTTCCAATTTAGGCTAAAAAACCTGGAATTTGAGAAAAAAAAACTAGATAAATTTGGAATTTAGAATAAAAATCACATTAAACCTGGAATTTTAAACAACTTTAAAATGTTGTTTAAGTAAAGTAGTAAAATTTTGATTTGACTCAAAAAATCTATCATAAAGATGATGCTTTCCCATCTTTTTTTCAAATGACCATCTTTAAAGAAATATAAAAGGCTATGGCGCGTTCCAACAAGATTACTCAAAAAGCTACCATTTAAAAACACCTAAGACATTTTTTTGCCCTCATCTGCAACTCAAGAATCCTAGTGTTAAGTTTCAAAAATTTTATGACTGCCCAAAGTTTTAAGATTGCCCCCTTTCGCCCCTTTTACAGTTATTGTCCCCCGACTTCTAATATCTCATACTCTCGGAAACCCTGGTTTAGAGTATTTTTTCAATGTTTTTAACACAGTTTCTTAGCGTAAAATAAACTAAAATTAGACTCAAAAATGTATACTTTTAAAAATCTGGAAAATATTTGCTAAAAACTTTTCGCAACTCTGTAATTTGCCAACCATAACTCTAAAACACATCATTTTTTTATATTTTATGTTAAAAAATAGAATCTATATAACAGGTATAATATTAACGAGGTGGCCACTAAACCTGGAGTTTGAGAAATTTTGAAACCTGCAACTTTGAACAAAAAAACCTGAAATTTTAAACAATTTTCACATATTAAGTAGTGAAATTTTGATTTGACACAAAAATCTATCAAATAGATATTTTTTTGTAATTTTAATTTGTTTTTGTTATTAAATAATTTTCAAGTAGCTTTACATCTTTTAAACATGTAAAAATGTTTTTTTTTACCTTAAACTATAGTTTAAACCAAAAATAAACCCTAAATCGTTTACTTTTAAAAACCTGAATGAAAATCAGAAATCCATGGAAAAAAATTATCAAAAATCAGTGGTCACCCTGTATCATCAAAAGGTTGCAGAAACTAGTGGCGACGCATGGTGGTTTTGTACTGGGTGCAAAAAATTTCCTTGTTTAAACTTTTGTATTGAGCTAATTAAGGAATTATTGAAGTAATTTAATAACATTAGATACAAAAGTGAAGTTAGCTTGGTAACGTTTTTCAAGAATTAAAAAAAAATGTCCGAACTTTAGATCCACGATTTTCCTTATCTTATTAGCTAAATAATTATTTTTATTCTAGAGAACGTTACTTTGTGTTTAATTTGAAAATAAAATCCATTGGATTTGGGCTTGACTTTTAGTGTGGGCCCCTTAGAAAAAATGAGTTTTTTTTATCAATTCTTACTTAGCTCGAATTAAAAAAGAAATAAAAAGAAAAATATTTTTTTCCTTCAATTTTCTTAATTATTAGTGAATAAAATCTGTACAACATTTTTTTTCCTGCTGTTAATATTTTGCACTATTTAGCCTTATTCTAGATTTCCTAATTCCGAAATAAGGCCAAATAAAACAATATATCAACAGTTGAAAAAAAATTGTGTAACATTTTTCATATATAGATATAAAAACTATTAAAAAAAAATTAACTTTTTTTTTATTCGAGCTAAGTAAAAATCGATAACAAAAAGCATATTTTGTATTATTTGGCCTTTATCCGGAAAAAGAAATTCTAAAATAAGGCTAAATAGTACAAAATATTAACAGTTGAAAAAAAATGTTGTACATAGTTTATTTACTAATGAATATTAAATAATTTTTTTTTTCTAAACTCGAGCTAAGCAATAATTGATAAAAAACTCATTTTTTCTAAGGTGCCCGAAACTAAAAGTCGAGCCCCAATCTAGGGATTTAAAAAAAAATTAAACACAAAAGACCGTTCTCTAGAATAAAAAATAGTTTTTATTTAGCTATTAAGATAAGAATAATATTTGGATCTAAAGTTTGGACATCTTTTAAAATTTCTTGAAAATCGTTACCAAGCTAACTTCACACTCCTAGATTAAATCGTTTACAAAAAGTCTTATTATTTGAATAATAATATCGAAACTACTATTTAATAAATTCTTTTAAATTTAAAACTAGTGATCGACCGGATCTGGCCTATTTTTGTCATCCGGGCGGATCCTAATTTTTAAAATAGATCCAGATCTAAGTTTTAGAAATGATCCGGATCCTAATTTAAAAAAAAGATCCGGATCTAGTTAGTTTGGAAAGACTTTGTTTTCCGCGATCAGCTTCGTTCAGTTTTATGCACTTAAATTGTTGTGTTTTCCATATGTAAAATTAGTCAAGCGAGACAGACTAATTAAAGTTTAATTAATTCAATCATATGTTGTAAACACACTGGTACATACAACCATTAGGGCAGGGTTTCCCAAAGTGGGCTAATTGGCCCCCTAGGGGCCCATTACAGATACTCAGCGGGCCATGAGCAGCAAAGGAGCCACAGGGGATCATGAGGTCATAATTTGAGACTTATACTATATATTCTGGAGTTGTTGATAAAGAGCAAAAAAGGTCTTAGTTGAATTTAATGTTAGTTTTAAAAATTACACTAAATATTCTGGAGTTGATGATGAACAGCAAAAAATAAGTCTCAGGTGCTTTTAGTGGTAGTTTTTTTCAGTAATCTTGCTGAAGGGAGTCATAGCTTTTTAAGTTTTTTTAAAGGACGCCATTTGAATAAAAAAGTTTGGGAAACTCTGCATTACAGTAATATTAATTAAAATTTATACTTTAATAACAGTACACGAATAAACCTTCATGATAACTACTTGTTTTTACTCACAACAGCTATTGATCCACGGTATCGACTTGACTTTTTCCCTGCTAATTTTGAACAGAAAGTTGTAAGGCTACTGAAATCAGAAGTTTAAAATCATAGTTGTCTGAGACTGGTCAAAGTGGTCAAGTTCCTCTAGTACCGCCTAATAAACCTAAAGAACAATTACCTAAATGGATAATCTCAATTTTTTTCTGTTTTATTTTATTCCTCGGTTAAAACGGAAACAAGTGCAAACACTTACGAAAGTGAGCAACAAGATTCATTTGATCAGGAGATTGAGACAGAAATTAAGTTTTTTTTTTTTTAGCTGAAGAAAATCTATCTGCTAAAGAGTAAAATAAGTTGAAGTCTTGGTAAAACTCAAACAATAAAAAATTCACACATCTTGCCAGGTTTGCAAGAAGGTACCTTTCGGCAACATCATCTTCTGTTTATTCTTAAAGGTTATTTTCAGAAGCTGGTAAGATTTACGAACAAAAGCGAAATTGATTGTTTTCAAAAACCGGCGAAAAACTTTTATTTCTTCATCATAACTTGAAAAAACGAGAATAGGTTTCTTTGTAGATTGTTGGTGTTTATATAAGTAAACTTTATTTACTAAGTTACTTACTTTTATATATGTAAACAGTTGCTAAAGAAGTTATGTTCATCTTATAGAAGTTTTGCAAATAAAAGTACATTAACCTCTCGCATCTTTACACACTCGTGACGTTACGCACTCTCGTTTAGTTACGCTTTTTCTAAAAAATTCAAACAATAAAATTTTTAGTTTTTTTTTAATATTGCGCAAATTAGGTTTATTGTATATTTTTAATGTAAAATATGTTTTTAAATACTAACTCACCTCTCTATATCTTTATACTTTGTAAACTTGTGTTCCTTGACTAATTAATGATAAATTAAGTTATACCTCAGTTTATCAGAAATTTTGTTAGCAATAAGAGATTATATTAAAATTCTGAAAGAAATATGATTGTGTAAAATAATGAAAGCATAATGAAATAACGCGAGTTTGTAACACAAATAAATAATTCAGTACTCTTGCCCTATATATGAATAAACATCTAAAAAAGAAATTTAATGAAACTTCCTTGCAAAAAGTAGCAGTGATACTTAATAAATATAGAGCTTACACTTATAACAAATCTCAATTGTTTTTTAGTAAATATATCACTAATTTTCATTTGACGTTTTTTTTTTAGTTTAAGCTCTTCTTTTGTAACACTTGCTTTACACAGCAATTTGCTAAGTAGAATAGAATATAAGTCAGATCAAGTTATATTCAGCTTAAGAAACAACGGGTTAATTGTATTGTATTTGTTGAAAAACCTTTATTTATCATCAAAATGATTTTATATATTTTTTTTTAAATAAATTATATTCCACTGTTTTTTTATTTGTATGATATCAATAAAAAATTTAAACCTTGCAAATGATTATTATATTTTCAAAAAAAAAAACAGAGATATATCAAGTTAAAAAGTTTTTACGCTTTGATTTTAAGTAACATCTCAAATTATATTTATTGTGTGCACACCAGTTGATTTGTAGCATAAACTATTTTTAAGATTTAACTATTTGAAGTTAAGAGTATATCTAAATCCTATAAAAGTTTTAAAATGTTATGTTAAAATATTTTAACTCAAAATAATTTAAATATTTCAATTAACTTAACCTAATTTCATTAAGAATGTTGGACATATGTGAAATTATACTTATTTCACTACAATTGTCCATATGTCGATGCATGCATTAGAATAAATTTTAAAACTTTTTTAATTAATTTTTTTTTTTAAAGACAAGTTTCAAATAAATAATAACAACAGTTCTCTAATTTATATTTTAAATTCTACTCGATACTTTTTGATTGACAAAGGCAAAATAAATACAATTTTGTATTCATTAATTGCCGTGTGCAAAACCAGGTGAGTATGTAAGCTGGCTATTAAAACCGTGCTGAGACACCTGCAAATTCCAACATGCATATTCCAACATGCCGAGACACCTGCAGATTCCAACATGCATATACCAACATGCCGAAACACTTGCAGCTTCCAACATGCAACGAGACACCTGCAATTGTCAGTGTGTCAAGCCACCTGCAACTGTCAACAAGTCAAGCCACCTGCAACTGTCAACATGTCGAGCCACCTGCAAAAGAGAGAGTAAAAATGTATATAAACGATGAAGCACATCTACAGTTAGATTATTATACCTCAACTACCCTACGGAGCGGACCTAGGCCGCTTCAACGGGGCGACTCTTCCTTCGTGGAAGTAGTTGCAGCTTTTCACGTGAGACTTCGAGGCCGGAGACGTGAATGGCATTACGATACAAAATAGTTGGCTTGGGACTGCGCGGCTGCAGAGGTTAACTAGAGAACGATATAAAACAGCTTACGTGAGACTTCGAGGCCGAAGACGTAAGCTGTGGTACGATATGAAACAATTTTGATAGGATTTCTACGTTCATAAATATTGTATTTTCAACTTTTATCGATGTTGAAGTTCGTATAAGATTAATGTGTAGAATACTTAAGCGTCGCGCACCATTTTGAATCGTTCGTTTGTGAAAGTAATAAATTGTACATAGTTTTTGTTGTTTATTTTATAACTAAATTAAGTTAGTATACATATTTATACCCGTTAAAGATAGAGATAGTTTAATATCCCTTTATTTTACATATAAATAAATATGGTAAACAATAAGAAAACCGTTTAACTGAATCTTTTACTAAAGTAAATTATAATTAATCAATTTGATTACACTCTTCCTAAAAGAGTAAAACTTCAACAGAAGCAAGAATATCATAAACATATCTATTAATTTTGCATAGGTAGTCTTTTGCTTCATTGACTTACAAAAAGTAAAGTTTAAAGTAATTTGCAGCACATTATAGATACAATTTAATGCAGTTTTTTTCTAATAAACTATAACGTTTGAACGGAAAAAAATGTCAGTTCTGAACTGACTAAATAAATTTATTCTCTAGACTGTAGCTGCGATGATTAACACGGATATTAAACGAAGCAAAAAATAGTATTGAATTTTTTACTAAAAAATTAAAGACACGATTGTGTAAGTATTTTTACTTGTTTAAAAGATATAGTTTCTTAAAAAGTTTTAAAAATGTAAGTAAATTTGATTGTAATGCTCTCTAAAAATTATTAAGTAAAATTTTATACAGACCAATTTTTAATTTGAGTTGAAGCTATTTGATATAAACTTTGTAAAACGTATGGTTTTTATGAAATAGCTATGGATAGTTAGAAGTTTTAGCTTCTTGAACAACAGATTATACAAAAACAATATCGATATTGAAAAAAAATCATCACTTTTTTAAGATGTTTAAATTTTGTAAGAGTAATTGTAACTGTCTGACAAGAGAACGGGTCAAATATGCACTAATACTTTTTTCCTCGAAGACACTTTAGCACGAAGAGTCAATTTTGCATGAACAGTCATTTTTGCACGAGATTTAAAATATATATACAATAATAAATTAAAAAACAAAAAAAGAAGAAAAAAAGTTACCGAACGAGGGTAAGGGTTAGGGGTAACAGTAATAGTAAAAAAAAAAAGGAAAAAAATCTATCAAATTCACTTTGTGGTATTTAGATAAAAAATGATGATTTTTGTATTTTTATAAAACAATTATTTTAGTTTTACATAACTAACTTATAAGTCAAACCTTTATTTTTTTAGCTTATTTTTAGGAGGTACGTAAATTTATAAAAGTTTAAATTCAGAAAGCAAAACTTGTAAGCTTACAAGTTTATGTTTTGTATTACTGCAAATAACTTTAGTAAAAGGTTTGAATCAAAAATAGAAAACAGTTGTAGATTTTACTATCATTCGTGTAATCATTTATGTTTCTAACTATAAATGAGTGTACTTTTTTTTGGAATTCTTGTCCTAATTTTACAGTCTTCATTAATTCTGGAATTTTTCTTTTCAGGTTAAAAAAATACTTAAAACATAAATGAAAATACTAATAACTTGAAAAATACTTAAAATAAACAGAATAAGTACTACTTAGTAACGTATCAAAATTCTTTTCAGTAGTATGGATATTTTAAAGTCAGATATTTATTGTAGTTGATTTTGTTGATAAACGCTATTTTTGTAAATTATTAAGAAACACTTATATGTAACTTTATTCAAACATATTTTAGTTTTTTTAGATCTTCTATTCTACGAATACTTCAAGTTTTATAAACTTTATTTTAAAGTATTTTACTAAAAAAGTCTTCAAAGTTGTGATCGAAACTTGATGAATTTTTTAATATGAAATCTTGTTTATTTAAGAACGTTCTTTATTTGAAATACTTAAAAACCAAAATATTATTTAGCTATTATAATGTTTTTTTTTGAATATTGAAAACACATATTAGGTTGATCTAATTTGTCACACTTTTAAACTAAAGAATAACCATTTATAAGTTTACTATTATTTTTAGTCTAGATTCTCAGAAACTTTAAACTGAAAAAAGCTAAATATTTTAAAACAATTGTAAAAATAATAAAAAGTTTATATAAAAACAGATTTTGCTATCTTCAATTTGTTATGTTACTAAAAATCATTATGAAGCTTAAGCTAAAAGAGTTTGTTTTCTGTATAAAAATTATTTAGTTCTTAATGTTTTAAAAAATTCTAGAAAATTTACAAAATATCTATTCAAAATTAAAAGTTCTTTCACAATTTAGATATTTTTTACTTCGTATACTTATTAGGTTGAAGTAGTTAAATCTATTTAAGATATTAAATTAACTCAATACTAGTTAACACAACTTTGTAAAGAGTTATATTAACAAACACGGTTATTTTCGTTTGTTATTTTTGTATCTATTTTATGACATGCTGGTTTGTACTATTCAAAAGTTTTTTTTTAAATGAGTATTTTCAAACGAATTACTAGTGATTTAGGTTTATAGGAAAACTCAGTTTCACAAAGGTAACACTACCAGTGATCTGATCATCAGCTACAACAAACTTTTAAAATTATTACCTATGGCTGGATTAATAAATTTTAATTATCTTTTTTATAAATTTAAAAAAATATTTCTTATTTTACCAGCAATTTGACTTAAATTATACAAAGCAACGAACTTTTTTGTCAAAAGAATTCATTGTTTCAACAACTTTATAATTTTTTTTTTCAATGATTTAGTAAGTAAGTATTAAACGATTCGATAACAAGAAAAGCATACTATATTTTCAAAAACATATACCGAAGTTAAAAATACATTAAAAGTATTTAAGGTTACTTAGTAGCACTATTAATTGAATAAAGATAATTTTTTGTTTAAGTTCTGTTACTAACTAAATGTATTATATCCTTTTTATATAACCTTTGCATAATCTGTTTATACGCCAAAAGTAATGATAACTATAAAGCATTTAAAAGATCGCGTTTAATGCAATAACTATATAAAGTTTCAACTAAATAGTTACGTTCGTGTATAACTTATATAATCATTTACTGATACTAGTTTTTTTTTTTCTGACGAATTCGGTAAGTAACATAAAGTAAAGGGTTAAACATGTTGCTGTTTCCTTGATAACATAAACTATTTTAAGTACATGCTTATACAAAACTAAAAAACTAAGTAAGTTTTGAGATAAGGATTATAAAGACTCTCTAGTTTTAAACTTTTAAATACTACTTAATTGTTTCCAATTTTCAAATATTATTTTTCTAAGGTTATGTTATTTGTAGCCCTTGGCCAGCAGCTAATTTTTGTAAAAAAACAATTGACTCCACGACAAGTTTTTTAATTTTATTTAATCTTGACTAACAATATTGGTATTAATTTAATTTCGAATAGAAACACACGCCGCTTTATTGAAGCTTTTCGCAAATGAACAATCTCTTGTGATGTTCCTGATGGTTCCACAGCATTCCAAGCCTCTCGTTATGGGGCTGCTGGTATCCTCTCAATCTCATGTAGTCATACCCAGGTGTACTGAGGGGATAACCGAATTCAGGATACCAAATGTTGTCAAGTGGGGGGTCGATGACGGAACCGTCGACTCTGAGCCAGACACCGTTGACTCTGCGGAAACCCACGGAAAAGTCATCTTGAGTGTTGAAACGAATTGCCAATGCTCTTCTGGCGGCTTGAGTCTCCAAACCGTGGTTGGCGAGATTACCGTTGTAATGGTCCTGGCAGTACTTCTGGGATGCCAACCAGGAAAGCTTTATGTTTGGAAAATAGTAGTTTGGTTTTTTGCTTTTATCTGTGCACACGACGTTATCTAGTTTAACAAGTTCATCATCACAATAATAGTCATAGAAATCTGAATCAGCGTGAAGTTCGCAGTCACCATTAGATTGATAGTATGCGGCTTTAGTAGTGCCTGATAACATAATAGCTAGCAAAGTAGCTAGGTAAATATTGTCTTTTATCATAATTATGGCTGTAAAGAACTAATTTTAGTAAAGTTGTGTAAGTTACTAACTAAATTTTTAAAATTAAAAAATATATATTATTACTACTGTTTCAATTTCTCAGCTGAAAAAAAATTTATTGCATAGTTGTATAATTTTTAAATTGTTTTAAAATTGAAAACTATAGCAGTTTAAAACTTTATAGATTAAAGCATTAAAATTATTTACAAATAAAAATGTATAAAAACTAAGTTTGATTTTTTCTAATTTTAACATAAATCTTATAGTTTTTTATTTAGACTTAAACTGTTTGTGATATTGTTTTCTTTTTATTTAATCTTTTCTGAGTAGAGTAAACGTTATAAATTATTTGCTAAAAATTTACTGCATTAAATTTGTAATGTGCTGTAAGTCATCTTAAAGTTTAAATTTTATAAACGAATGAATCGAAAGACTACCTACGCAAATTAAAATTATTTCATTATGGCTTTTCTGTATCTACTGTAGTTATTACTTTTATTAATACAACATTTAATTGTAATAAATTTTATTTGTTTGTCAAAAACAAAAAAACTTAATGGAAAAATATTATTACCCTTCTAAAAAAATTTAATAATTTAAAGTACAAAAAGCAGAAGTATAAAAGTTTAAGGGTAATTTATCTTTTGGTAAGATAAAAAAGTAGTTTCAGTATCATTGAAACTTTAAAAAAGTTTTATAATAGAAAAACTTCTGATTTAAAAACATTGCAATTGTTATATTTACAGAAATCTTCCAATGTACCTACGTGGACGCACAACTAAACCTTAAAAATAAAAATTTATACAAAACTTATAGTTTGTTTTATAGTTAAAGAATATATCTCGCATTCTGTTAAAATCATTTTTTTAAAGTTTTTCATTAAATAAAAACATATTTGATATACTGTTGCCCTTTAAGTAGATAAACAGTATTTAAAATTACTGTTGTTTAAATTTTCAAACTCCAAACCATTCGCAGCTTTTTTAATATGAGTTAGGAACTGTTTATAATGAATAAATGTAACTAAAAATCAAATATAGTATCACTAGAAAATTTAACCTATAAATTTTTAGAGAACCTACTAAAATAACCTCTGCTTACAGATTTTTTTACTAACTTCTTTTTAATTTTTGAATTATTTATAATTTTCACATCATTTAGTTTCTATAAACAACTTTAAAGTTTCGACGCTTAAATATTTAATATTTATACCTGCTTACAAAATAAATGTGGTTTGAAATTACCTTTTCTGATTATAAAATTTGTATTTTGTAATTTATGCTTAATTTTTAGACATGTTATTTTCTCGTTTTATTCTTAATTTACTACTTATTTGATACATCAATTATTTAACAAAACTGAATCAACTTTATAAAACTCAAACTTAAAAACAACTTCCTTCATTAATCTTTTAAGCCATCAGTTCTTATGGAGATAAAAATATTTTCTTAAGAAGTATAAGTTTTTAAAGTTTTTAGGAACAAATATTTTTAAATAACAAATACTGTTGAAAAAAAAGATCCAGTATATATACATTACACGTTTACATACTATTTACCTACATAAAAAAAACAATTAATCAGCTCAGAGCTAACACCTTGTAGCTTATTTGTTTTTAAGATTAGTTGCTTCAATTGTATAATGTGCTGTAAATCACATTAAAGTTTAGAATTTACAAACTAACTAATGAAAAGACTACCTACGCAAGTTAAATTTATTGCTTTGTGGTTTTACTGTTTCTTATGATGTTCACTGTGAAAACTTATGTTTCACGATTATATACTCAAAACTATTTTTTTAAAGTTTTACTGAAAAAGTTTGAAACTTGTTTAGAAAAAAAGAAAACACATAAATAAAAGCAATTAAGGATTAATAACTTTTTAAGGATAAAAAGCGCTTTATTTTTATTAAACCTTTTTTTAACAAAAAACTATCAAAGTTTCCGTTTAAAAAAAAGTTACAAGCACTTCTGAATTTAAGTAACCTAACATTCACTAACGCTGCCGCATAACTGAGAATGTCATATGACTATGCATAGTTTTTATTGTACAGTATTTGCTGTTTTTGTGCGCATTTTAAACTCATCCCAAACACGCATACTCTAGAATTCCTGGTTTTTAACAAAAATACACTAAACATTTATTGATGATGAAAGCACTCGTGCGTTCCAAGAAGAGATGTTGGAAGAAGCGGTATTTTTTATTTCGAAGAATTGCATGCAGTAAAAGAAGATGAGAGCAAAAGATAAGATAAGACGAGTAAATTGATACTTACACTGTTAAATAAAGGTTACAAATATGCAATATTCTTTATAACGTTTTTTCTATTGTTTTTATACCAGAATTGCCTTCAGCAGAGAGTGCCTACTTCTGTTAGTAACCTACGTAAAGCTGCAATCCGCTTTAAAACTGTTTTGGTGAAAAATTTTCCAATAACTAAGAATTTCTGCTTGACCCAAACGACAAACTGCTTTAACAAACATTATTTCATTATTTTCATTATGACATTATGCAGGCAGTTCTAAGTACTTTTTAAACTTTATAGATTTACAAAACGTATATACACAAGCAATTTCTTTCATTTAATTTTTTAGATTTTATTATTTTTTACAAAAAGTAAATAAGCTACTTTAATTCTAATTTTTCTAAGCTTTCTTAAGCAACCTAGCAGGTTATGTTAACAACTTCTGCTGAATGAAAACTGCATGCAGTACTTGTATATGTGCATTTACTGCCTCCATACTACGCCTACAGACTATCTACCTACAGTAATAAATTAGTTAGTCAGCTCTAAACTAACACGTTGACTTAACACGTTGGCACGATGTAGCTTATTTTCTAGAGAATTGCATTTAATGTATTATGTGCTGTGCATCACTTTAAAGTTTAAATTATATGAGCTACTGATAAAATAATACCTACGCAAATACTTCTATTGAAATTACTAACTTTAACTAAAACTACATTTAGTTTTATTAGATATTACTTATTTGAAAAAATATGTTTTTTAAATTTTACTAAGATTTTTTAAAATGTTTTGAAACTAATTAAAATTCTAAACAATAGAAACATCAAAGTTTGAGAATTTAGCTGATTCTTATGTACAGAAAAATAAAAAAATAATTTGCAAAAAAAATAATGTTTTCAACAAAAAAAAATCAAATAAATGTCAAATAAAAAAAATTACGTTTTAATTTAAAGTAACATCTAAAATATTTTTAAGTGCTCGGTCATATTTTAATTGCACACCAATTGATTTGACGGATAAATCTCAATATTTTTAATTTAAATACTTGACTAAAACCGTATATTTAAAAAGTGTAAAAGATTTAAAACGTTTCGTTTAACTATTTCAACTCAAAAACAATCTAATTTAACTTTTTATTAAAAAAGCTGTTTAATTAAATCGTTTAATAAAGTAAGTTAGAATCAATGAAATTTATTTCACTCTTCATAAAAGGGTAAAACTTCGATAGAAGCAAGAAACCCATAAACATATCAATTAACTTTGCATAGGTAGTCTTTTGCTTCATAGACTCACAAAAAGCAAACTTTAAAGTGATTTGCAGCACATTACACATACAATCTAGTGCAGCTTTTTTCTAATAAGCTATAAAGTTTTAACGGACAAATATGTTAGTTCTGAACTGACTAAACAAATTTATTCTGTAGACAGTAGCTGCGAAGATTAACACGACTATTAAACAAAGCAAAAATTAGTATTGAATTTTAAAGTGAAAAATTTAAGACATATTGTGTAAATACGTTTGCGTATCTGAAGATTACAATAATTTTTTAAAAATCTTTTAAAAATGTAAGTTATAGTTATTGTAAGGCAATCTAAAAATTGTAAAGTAAAACTTTTACTGCTCAATTTTTTGGATGAGTTAAATTTTTTTTACAATAATTATAAAGAATGTAAAATTTTAAGGAATAGTTACGAATGCTTTGTAGTTTTAGCTTTTTGAACAACAGTTTATCTATAAACTATTTCGATATTCATCTTTTTAAACCATCACTTTTTAAGATGTTTAGTTTTTATAAGAGTAATTTAAAATGTCCGCCGAATGTTATCCAAAAGTAAAAGAAAATTAATTTTTTAATTCAAAATTTGTTTGGAAAATAAATTCAGTTACAAATACTAATGCAACCGCGTAGGTAAACAGCAGGTTACTTGTACAAAAAAAATTGACGAAATTTTTCCTGTTTAAAAAAAATTTAAAACACTAAAATTATTTTTCTGTACATAACAATTAGCTAAGTTCTCCTACTTTAATGTTTCCCTTGCGTAGAATTTTAATTAGTTTTAAAATATTTAAAAAAAGCGAAGTAAAGTTTTAAAAACATATTTTTTTTCAAATAAGTGATATCTAATAAAACTATATGTACTTTTAGTTAAAGTTTAGAATTTCAATAGAAGTATTTGCGTAGGTATTATTTTATCAGTAGCTCATAAAATGTAAACTTTAAAGTGATGCACAGCACATAATACATTAAATGCAATTCTCTAGAAAATAAGCTACATCGTGCCAACGTGTTAAGTCAACGTGTTAGTTTAAAGCTGACTAACTAACTTATTACTGTAGGTAGATAGTCTGTAGGCGTAGTATGGAGGCAGTAGATGCACATATACAAGTACTGCATGCAGTTTTCATTCAGCAGAAGTTGTTAACATAACCTGCTAGGTTGCTTAAGAAAGTTATAAGAAATTAGAAGTCTAGTAGATTGTTTACTTTTTGTAAAAGTTAATGTTAAGTAAAATTTCAATGAAAGAAATTGCTTGTGCTTATACTTTTTTGTAAATTTATTAAGTTTAAAAAGCATTTAGAGCTGCCTGCAAAGTAACATTTTAAAGCAAACCAATCTGTCAGTAAAGTACGCTAATTTAGCTTAGAACTAGATGCTCTTCAAACAAGTCTGTTAAAGTATTTTGTCGTTTGGGTGTAGCACAAATTTTTAGTTATTGTAAAATTTTTCATCAAAACAGTTTAAAAGCGGATTGCAGCTTTACGTAGGTTACTAACAGCAGCTAAAATATCTGCTGAAGGCAACTCTACTATAAAAACAATACAACTCGTTATCAAGAGTATTGCATATTTGTAACCTTTATTTAACAGTGTCTGTATCAATTTACTCGTCTTATCTTATCTTTTGCTCTCATCTTCTTTTACTGCATGATATTCTTCGTAATAAAAAAAATTGCTTCATCCAACATCTCTTCTTTGAATGCACGAATGCTTTCATCATCAATAAATTTTTTGTTTATTTTTGCTAAAAACCAGGAATTATAGATTACGCATGTTTTGAATGTGTTCAAAACGCGCACTTAAACGACAAATCTTGATTAAAAAAAATAATTAAAAAAAAATAATAGTGATATGGCATGCGGCCGCGTTAGTTATTGGCAGCTAACTTAAAATCAGAAGTGTTTGTATTCCTTAATAAGTAAACTTTAATAGTGTTTATTAAAAATATTTTTATAAAAGTGAAGCGTTTTTTATCAGTAAAAAAATAAAATTTAAAGTACTTTTAACACAAATTCTAGAAGATCATAAGAAACAGCAAAACCACAGAGCAATAAACTTAAGTTGCGTAGGTAGTCTTTTAGTTAGTTAGTCTGTAAACTGTAAACTTTAATGTGATTTACAGCATATTATAAATTTGAAGCAATTAATTTTTAACAAATAATCTACAACGTGTTAGTTCTGAGCTGATTAAGTAATTTCTTTCTGTAGGTAGATAGTATGTAAACGTGTACTGTACATATACTGGATACTTTTTTTTCAGCAGTTGTTACTTAAAAAAATCTTTGTTAAGAAAAACTTAAGAAAATTAAAATTTTGTATAAAATTTTTATATCTCGGAAAGAACTGGTGGCTTCAAAAATTAATGAAGGAAGTTATTTTTAAGTTTACATTTTATAAAGTTGATTCAGTTTTGTTATGTATTTGATGTATCAAATAAGTAGTAAATTAAGATTAAAAAAGAGAAAATAGTATGTCTAAAAATTATGCAAAAATTACAAAATACAAATTTTATAATCAAAAAAGGTTTTTTTAAACCACATTCTTTTTTTTTGTAAGTAGGTTTAAATATTTAAAATTTAAGTTTCGAAATTTTAAAGTTGTTTATAAAAACTCAATTTTGTGAAAGTTATAAATATTTCAAAAATTAAAAAAAAGTTTATAATCTGTAAGTAGAAGTTATTTTAGTAGGTTATCTAAAAATAAAGGGTTTTCTAGTGATATTATTTATTACTCTAGTGATACTATATTTGAACTTTAGTTACATCCGTTCAGTATAAAAAACTCGGAAGTTTATATTATAATAGTTACGGATGGTGAGGAGATAAAAATTTTTAAACAACAATAAATCTAAAATTAGTTTAGTTATTTTAAGGGCAACAACATATTCAAAATGTATTTTTAATTTATAAAATTAAAAAAAGTAATTTTAACTGAATGCAATAGTCTTAAAGTATAAAACTAATTATAAATATTGGTTTTTAAAATAAAATTTAATAGTTTAATAAAATATTTGTTTAAATAAAACTTTTATTTTTAAGGTTTAGTTATGCGTTCACGTAGGTACATCGGAAAATTTTGTAAATATAATAAATTTAATGATTTTAATTCAGAAGTTTTGTTTCATATAAAACATTTTAAAAAGTTTCAACGATACTGAAACTACTTTTTTTATTTTACTAAAAGGTAAGTAGTGCTTAAACTTTTATACTTCTGCTTGTTGCATTTTGAATTACTTTATTTTTTAGAAACGTCAAAATATTTTTCCATTAAGTTTTAATTTTTTCTTTTGACAAATAATTAGAACTTATTACAATTAAATGTTGTATTAATAAAGTCGAACTACAGTAGATACAGAAAAGCCATAATGAAATATATTTAATTTGCTTAGGTAGTCTTTCGATTAATTCGTTAATTTAGTTTAAACTTTAAGATGACTTACAGCACATTAAAATTTAATGCAGTAAGTTTTTGGCAAATGATTCATAATATTTACTGTACTCAAAAAAAATAAAGTAGAAAAAAATTGTTAAATAAAATCACCAACAATTTAAGCCTAAATAAAAAACTATAAAATTTATGTTAAAATCAGTAAAAAATCAAAGTTAGTTTTTATACACTTTTTTTTTGTGAATAGTTTTAATGCTTTAAATCTAAAAAAATTTTAAACTGCTACAGTTTTCAATTGTAAAACGTTTTGAAAGTTCCTTAACTATCTAATAAACTTATTTATAGTTGAGAAATTGAAATAGTAATTATAATATATATTTTTTAATTTTGTAAAATTCAGTTTATAACTTATACAAATTTACTAAAATTAGTTCTTTACAGTTATAATTATGATAAAAGACAATATTTACTTAGCTGCTTTGCTAGCTATCATGTTATCAGGCACTACTAAAGCCGCATACTATCAATCTAATGGTGACTGCGAACTTCACGCTGATTCAGACTACTATGACTATTATTGCGATGATGAACTTGTTAAACTAGATAACGTCGTGTGCACAGATAAAAGCAAAAAACCAAACTACTTTTTTCCAAACATAAAGCTTTCCTGGTTGGCATCCCAGAAGTACTGCCAGGACCATTATAACGGTAATCTCGCCAACCACGGTTTGGAGACTCAAGCCGCCAGAAGAGCATTGGCAATTCGTTTCAACACTCAAGATGACTTTTCCGTGGGTTTCCGCAGAGTCAACGGTGTCTGGCTCAGAGTCGACGGTTCCGTCATCGACCCCCCACTTGACAACATTTGGTATCCTGAATTCGGTTATCCTCTCAGTACACCTGGGTATGACTACATGAGATTGAGAGGATACCAGCAGCCCCATAACGAGAGGCTTGGAATGCTGTGGAACCATCAGGAACATCACAAGAGATTGTTCATTTGCGAAAAGCTTTAAAAAATCAACGTTTTTTCTATGTTAAACAAAATTAATACCAATATTGTTAGTCAAGATTTGATAAAATTATAAAACTTATGGTCGTGTTTTTTTTACAAAATAAATAAGGACTACAAACAACATAACCTTAGAAAAGAAATATTTGAAAATAAAACGAATTAAAGGGGTATTTAAAAGTATAATACTAGAAATATTTTATAAATATTATTTCAAAACTTACTTAGCTTTTTTGATTTTATAAAAGTATGTATTTAAAATAGTTTATGTTATCAAGGAAACCGCAAGATTTTTAACACTTTGCTTTATGTTACTCACGAGTTGGTCAGTAAATGATTATAAAAGTTATACAAGAACGTAACTGTTTCGTTTAAACTTTATTTAGTTATTGCATTAAACGTGATCTTTTAAATGCTTTATAGTTGTCATTACTTTTAGCGTATATATTTAGCAGGTATAATGATTTTACAAGCTTCTTGTAACTGATGATCAGATCACTGGTAGTGTTACCTTTGTGAAATTGAGTTTTGCTATTAACCTAAATCACTAATAAATCGTTTGAAAATACTAATTAAAAAAAACTTTTGAATAGTACAAACCAGCATGTCCTAAAACAATCACTAAAGTAGTAAACGAAAATAACCGTATTTGTGAAATTAAGTCTTCACAAAGTTGTGTTGACTAGTATTAAGTTAATTTAATATCTTTGATAAATTTAACTACTTCAAGCTAATAAGTATACGAAGTAAAAAAAAATATTTAAATTGTGAAAGAACTTTTAATTTTGAATAGATATTCTATAAACTTTCTAGCATTTTTAAAAACATTAAGAATTAAATAACAATAATACAGAAAAAAAAACTCTTTTAGCTTAAGCTTCATAATGATTCTTAGTAACATAATAAGTTGAAGATAGCAAAATCTATTTTTTATATCAACCCTTCATTATTTTAACAAAGATTTTAAAGTTTCTGAGAAACAATACTAAAAATAACAGTAAACTTATAAATGGTTATACTTAAGTAAAAAGAGTGACAAACTAGATCAACCTAACAGAACTTTCAATATTAGAACAAACTAATTAAAAGTATCAGTTATTTTTGGATGATACAAATCAGTAGAGATTGTAATGTAGAAAACTGTAAACTAAACTAGTTAAAAAATCTTTGCTTGGGATATCACCGAGTTAGGTTTTAAAAACACATAAAATTAATTTAATTTAACAAAAACTACTGTTAATAACATTAAACTATTTCTTTTGATAAGTAAAGTATGCTTAATTTGAAGAAAAATTAAGAAAAAATTTGAGTTAAATCTAAAAAAAGATCTTACATTTACTTTGATTTTTAAGTGTAGCCTACAAACCTTTTTTTTTAGCAAATATGGCCCATCACTTGTCAAAGCCTGTTGGCCCCTGTCCAAGACACTGGTCAGGTAAAAGTTATCTCGTTGTTAGATATACGTGCATTGTATAAATATTATTTTATATTACAACATTAAAATTTTATAAAGCATGTGTGTACAGAATTTTCTTCTAGGACTTCTTAAAGTTTTTTTTTGTAACAGATTTAGTTTTTTAACTTATTTTTAACTTTAGGGCATACTTGTCTGTATAATTGTTTATTACTTTGCAATATTTAAAAAACTTTTAAAATGCTTTTTATTTTACCAATTTTTTTACTAATTATTGCATAAGCAACGTGATGTAAAAAACTGTAAAAAGCAAGGTAAAAAATAATTGTTTCATCTTCTTTCCAAAAAAAGTTTAAAAAACCAAACTTTTAGTATTGAACGATAATGAAAAAGCATACTATACTTTCAAAACTTTATAAAAAAACGTTTAAAATAATGAATTTTTTATTTGTACCAACACTATTTATAAAACATTAGTTTTTAATTAAATACTGGTTACCGTTTAGGCATATCATCTTCTTACTTTTAATAATTTTTGAATATACGGTTTATTCGCTCAGATAAATGACAACTTTAAAATATTTTGAATATTATAACTGATACATCTACAATATAATGATTTAATGAAACGTATACGTTCTAGATCTAGAATAACCTTTTATAATCTTTACTAGTACTAGTACTCTTACGGTAAGTCTCAACGAATTTAGAGTTTTAAACCTTGCAGTTTCCTAGAAAACATAAACTACTTTAGGAACATACTTTTAGAAAAATAAAAAAAAGTACAAGTATAAAAATAATCTAGTATTGAGATAAGAAATACAAAAACTTACTTTAAAACTTTACAGCACTACTACGCTTGAGCTATCTTATTTGTAGCCCTTTGCCCCCAGCTTACGTTTTGTTAACAATTTTAATAAATTCAACCACACGGTAAATGTTATAATTTTATTTGATCTTGATTTAACTGATCACAATTTAATTTCAAATAGAAAAAAAAGTTGCTTTATTGAAACTTTTCGCATATGAACAATCTTTTGTGATGTTCCTGATGGTTATACAGCATTCCAAGCCTCTCAAAGGGATGCTGGTTTCCTCTCAATCTCATGTATTCATGACCGGCAGACTTTATGGGGTAACCAGGATACCAAGTGTTGTCAAGAGGCGGGATGATGACGGAACCGTCGACTCTAAGCCATGTTCCGTGGACTCTACGGAAACCCACGGAAAAATTATCTTGAGTGTTGAAACGAATTGCCAATGCTCTTCTGGCGGCTTGAGTCTCCAAACCGTGGTTGGCGAGATTACCGTTATAATGGTCCTGGCAGTACTTCTGGGATGCCAACCAGGAAAGCTTTACCTTTGGAAAGTAATATTTCGGTTTGTTTATTGTGCATGAAAAAGGGTAAAGAGCAAAAGATGGGATTAGTCTACCCATAGTGCACTTTCTCGTTGTAATTCCTTCGGGATGGTAACCATGCGCGCAATTGTACGTCACGAATTCATTGTTACGTATGAGTGAAGATGTATTGTGTCCGGCGTTTTTTATGTCTTCAACAACGCAGCTTGAAAGTTGTCGAATCATCTTTTTGAAATCTGAATATTCTTCAGGAGATACTTCGGTTACTTTTCCATCGCAAACCAAATCTGTAGTCGTTTTAAGTCGGCATTGGCCATCAGAATAAAAGTGTGCGGCTTTAGTAGAGCTTGATAGAACAAAAGCTAACAAGGTAGCCAAGTAGATCTTGTTGTTGGTTATTTTTATCATAATTATGACTATGAGAAGTTAGTTTTGGTAAAAACTTATTATTAGCTGAGTATTACTAAAATTTAAGCCTACAAAATAAATTGTAACAAATTAGCTTTTCGTTTTAACCCACTTTTTTGGTTCTTAGAATACAGAGGATTGTTTAAATTATTAAAAGGTCTTTTAAGCATTTTAGAGTCAAAAGCTACCGTGTTTTAAAATTTATTACGAATAAAAAAATGTGCAAATTGAAAGTTTTAATTTATTTAAAGTATAAAAATTTTATGTTAATCAAGTGGAGTTTTTAAACTTGTAGATAAATTACAACATAAATAGTTTTTAGGTCTCGCCTAATTTAAAGGTTGTATTTAAAACTACAGCTTCTGATAAATTTTCTATAATATGGATATATCTATGTAATTAATTTATAACAAAGTTTAATAATTTTATTATGTCTTAACTAGTATTTATATCGGCCTAAATCAACAAACTTTAGGTGTTTCGCGTCATTAATAATAATAAAGAACTTCATAACACGACTATTAACAACAGCAACCAAAACAACCTACGACCAGTTTCGAATAACTTAATAAGGACGAAACCGATCGTAGGTAGTTTCGGTTGCCTTTGTTGATGGTCGTTTGGTAAACTTCATTATTTATTACGTTTTAAAATAGTAAAATTAGTATTAAAAATAAAGTCAGAAATGTTAACTGTTTTTGAAAATAGTCAGTATGGTTAATTTATTCTTAACGATAATGTGCCCTTGTCAATAGACTTATTATCCTTCAATCTAACTTTGTATAAAGTTTTGGCTAAACATGTATTTTCAAAATAAGCTGGCCTTTGAAATTTAAAAGGTAGTTTTGTAGATCTCAAACATTTCGGTAAATTCAAAGTTAAAAAAGGGTTAAAAAATATGATGGTATATGTACTAACATAAAAGTACTATAAAGAATTTTTATTTTGAAAATAATAAACTTGGTGTTAAAATCTAATTAAACATAAAAAAAATAAACTGTTTAATTTTAACAGTTCATTTAATCATTCTAAACTTTGTTTTCTTTTATACTTAATATTTTTTAATTTAAATAAAACTTGAACCGCCTTTTTATAAACAGGAAATGAGATCAACCGTCCAGAAAATTAAATAAAAACAATAAATAAAACCATAAAAATAAACAAATAACAAAATTAATTATGAATGTAAAAACTGTGCAGTAACTGCTTTAATGTAATTTTCTTTTTATTGTATTTTATTCCTACATCAACTAAAATCCTGAAATATTTTTAATGCGTTTTTCACCATTTACTTCATCGGCCTCTATAGATATTAAAAAAAATTTTTTTGATCAAAAATCTTGAAATAAATGACAATATCAAACATTTTATAATCAGAAACGGTTTTTACCAGGTTGAATGACTGCTTGCCTATTTCTGTTGAAAGGTTTAAGTAGAAAGGGAGGTGAAAATAATTATGTCTCGTTTCCTGTTTTATTTTTTGTCATAAGTGTTTTATTGCAAACTAAGGGGTATTTGTAAGTAGCTTCATTTATGGCGTGTCGTTTGTCTGTTTTATAGACTGTATGAACATTTGTTTCAAAAAAATTCTTGTGTTTCATTTGAAATATATTCTTGCTCCTTAAGTTTTTGTGAAGAGAATTTTTGTTATTATAGATACTTAATAAAGAGAAGTATTTTTAAGATCGTACATAGTTAATTTTTATAAACTTTAAACATTATTTTGTTTGAACTCTTTAAAATTATATTTATTTATTTCTATTTAACACAAACGTGTAAATAGTGTTTTAAATAAAATATTAACTACGCATAATAGTTTAATGCAGCGTTTTTCAAAGTATGCATAGAATGCTTTTTTAATGTGTGTAAAATATTTTTTAATTAAAAAAAAGAAAGAAAGTATGTCTTGCTAAATCATAAAAAAGTATTCTTTTTAATAAAAACATGTTAAATAGTCTAGTTCTCAGGATTTTTTTAATCAAATAGTGTAGTATGTAAAAATAAAATAAAAAGTTTATTGTGTAACATTCTAAAAATTATAGCCTACTGGTTTATACTATCTAAAGGGGAATACGTTTTTGACTAGTTTTACTATGAAATTCTAAAAAATACTACTCATTCTACTAGTTCTTTACTTTATACTATTTTAATATGCGAATTTATGTAGAAAACCTAAATCATTTTTTCAAACAAACTTTGTTTAAGTAATTTTACAAAAGCAGTTTTTAAAGTAAATGCTTTACTTGGTTCAAATAACTTTAGGCTTGCTATAAGTAATTACATAACTACATTTTATCAAAAATCACAGAACCTTTAATCTAACAATAAGTAATAGCTGTATATAAGTTTCTTTAATAACTTTATTAACGTTTATTGTTTTAATATAACAGTTTTATCATTTAAAGAAATTATGTATATTTTGGTATACAAAGCTAAAATCCAAACCTAATTTTGTTATAACTTATATAATGTAAATTTAAGCAAACTTCGTTAAAAATGAATAAAACATACATATTTTTTTAACTTTTAAACAAATTAAATAAACTATTATAAAATAAATAACGATATACATACATATACACAGATTTATAATTTTTGAAAATTTTTCGTCGCCCAATTAAATCGAAGTATATTTTTTAGAAAGGTTTTTTTGTTTAACATTGTAGTAACTCAAATAACTTCAGTTTACTAAAACTTAAAACATAAATTATTTTTATTCTTTTTTGATTTATAAGTTTTTCTAGTATTTTGAAACAATAAGCTGGATAAAAGAATATTTACTCAAAAAGTTATTCAATAAAATAGAAAATTAGAAAATACACCTAAAAGATTTTTACAGTCATAAATGATTTGTAGTAAAAAAAAACGAATCAGTCTTTGACTATAAGTAGATAAAACTTTGAAAGACTTGACCGTGATATGAAATTAGAAAAAATTACCAATTTTTTTTAACTATTTTTTTCAGCACTGATTATCGTAAAATGTTCAAAATTTATATTTACAATCCTTTTTGTGATTACATATATCATCTTCTTAGATTGCATACCCTTTTAAAAACTTGCTTATACGTACAAAGTACAAACTACAGAGTACACGAACTTAAATTTTTTGAAGAAAGTATTTAATTTTGTTAGCATGTTGAGATTTTTTGAAACGTTTGCTTTCTATTACAACTTTTTATGATAATATATTGACACTAGTTCGTTTTTTGTTTTTCAACTTATTGGAAAGTTCCAGAAAAAGCTTTACGGGTAATAGAATTTCAATTTTTTTGGTAAAAAAGTCAGTCTAAGCGGCTAATGAAATAAAGCATACCTGCTTGGAAATCAGTATAGTTAATAAATAATGTTTTATTAAAACTAGTAACAATGTATTTAGTTATATTATTTTTAGAAACTAGTCTACTGTTTAATATTAACAATTTTCTATGAACAAAGCATTTCAGCAGATGTTAATTCTTTTTAACTTGTTTATAATTGTTAAATATCTAATTAAAAAAAAAACATGTCGCTTTTTTACAGGTAGTCGTGTCTTAGGCTTGTTGCGGGGTATGCAGGACACCACTGGTAATCAAACAGTGTACCAATTACGGAACCGTTAAAAAAAATATTGTTTACTTCACGGAAGCCTACTGAAAAATTGAATTGTATTGTCATCTATGTTTAGTAGCTTTTGTAACACTTTCAAAGCAAATAGACTAAGATGTACTTAAAAACTCAAAGTACTAAAAAGATTTAAAAACATAACTAGTGTTCCATACATATTTAACTCAACTAAAAAAATCTAAAGCATAAGATGACTTTAAAAAACAACTTTAAATATTTTTTTTTTTTACGTTTTAGTTATGATGAGTTTTGCGAGCTGTATTCGCACTATTGGGAAATTTTAAAAATTCAAAGTGTTTAATTTGATACTTGCTAGTTGCTAGTAGTCGTTTTGTTTGAAATCATAATAATTAGTTTTAACTTTTGCTAGCATTTATATGAAAGCACATTAAATAAGTTATAATTTCAGTATTAGTATTTCAAAGTTAAGTGTAGAGAATGTTATAACAAATTATAATGATGAAACTAAAAAGTTGTTCTTAAAATTTTTTCTTTTAAGTTAAAGTTTTAGTTAAGATGAATTACCTCAAAATTGTCTTTTTGTAATTAATTTTGTATTTACAATTTTATTGGTAGCTACAAACAAAATTTCTGCTATTTTCAATAATGGTAAGCCTGCTTAAGTTGATAGTCATACTGTACTACGCTAGTAAAATAAAGTTAAAAAAACTTTTATTAAACTATAACATCATTTAAAGTTAATAAACTTTGCAGTTAAACAAATATATTTAACTTTTTTATGCTTTTTAAACACTTAAGTATTTTATTAATAAAAAAAAAACTATTATATTATTGTTTACCAAAAGAAGAAAACATAATTATATTTTCATTATAACTTGATCTTAGTTAAAATTTTTTTTTTGATAATATTTTGTATTTAGTATTTACGAAGTAAGTACGAGTATTTAGTCGATTTAAAACAAGCATGAAACTTATAGACTTATTTTCAAGTTATAAAAATGATTAAACTAAACTTGATGTTAGTTCAAGGAAAATGTTTCTTGGAGTTCTTGGCTTGTCTGCTATGGCTGGTGTTATTTATTATTTTTCTTCTGTGGGTAAAATAAAGCCTATGTCAAAGTTTAAGGACACCCATTTATCACAGACATGCACCAAAGAAGAAGCTCGTGAAACAGATGAAGAAAAGAAAAATGATTAAAAGGTAAAAAATATTTCATTAAACAACAACATGTCTCACTGTGGAAACAAACCAAAAGAATCTAAGACACAGGAACTATCTGATCTATTTGGTAGACACAGTTTGAGTAAAAATAAAATGTTTAACAAAACAGCACAGAAACTTAAACCGATTTCAGGTTCAACAAGTGACGGTTCATCTGATCTTAAAATAAAAAAAGAGGGTTCCCAGAATCAACCAGATGAATTTGAAAATAAAGACTTTAATGTGGAAAACAACGTAGTACCTAAGAAAGTGATTTTAAAGTCAGATTGTTTAAAATATACAAGCAATAACGAAAAGAACCGACCAAAAAAAGAACAAAATTTTAACTCACACGAAGAGTATAACGCTCAAGTTGAAAGTTTAAGTAAAGACATCGTAGACAAAAAAATTCCCGCTGATCTCAAATTGTCTAACAGTAATGAGGATATTGACCCTATAAAAGGTAAAGTTTATCCTAAACCAGTTGAAAATACACCATCAACTAGTGCTGAAAATGAAACAGAAAAGTACAGAGAAGTTTGTCAACATCAAAACACAGATGTAGACCATAATGGTAACTTTTGCAGAACTTTTGAAAAAGTTTATTCTCAGCCTTCTGACTTAAAAGAATCAAAATCTGTAGAGCTTATTACACTGCTGACCGAAAAAAAGTTTAATTGTGAACTTGTAGTTAAGCATTTTAACATCAGTATTAAACAATTAAAAGAAACTTTGACTTTTCTAGAAAATGCGTACAGTGGAAAGCTTAAAGGAAAAGTGTTGCAAAAAGAAATAAGCAAAGCAAAAGTGATGTGTGAAAGGCAAGAAAGTTTTAATGATGATATAGAAAAATTTAAGAACGATAAAATGCTAAAAAAGTTTTTTGTGGACTCAATCGGTTTAAAAATTGAACTATGGAATGAAATAGATTGTTTAATGAGAATGTACACTATAAAAACTCAATTTGATAAAATAGAAGGTGTTTTAAATGGAATTATTTCATTTTACGAACAGGAAGAAATGCTGTTTAATATTGTTATCGTTTTTGTTAAAATTATTAGACCCCTTTTACTTACTGGAACAACAAAAAAATTCGATGACTATAACAATATGTTAAATGATAAAATAGAAAAAACTATAGTACTTTATAAAAAACTTGAAAGTTTCAAAGACAATTGTGAGTATAACAAATTCCAAGAAAAACTCACTAAAGTAGTCACTGCAGGTAGAATTGTAGAAAAGCAACTAAAGGATGCCTTCAACGCTTGCTTTTTACAAATTTTCGGAAAACCTTCTGATTATGAATGTGCTTAAACTAGATTTTTTTGCAAACTTTGAAGAAAGTTAGGAGTTTTATATATTGAGTTGAATTTTTACATGAACTTTATTATAAGTTTTTGAATTTTTTACGTTTTATTTGATTAAGTTGTTGTTGCTTTATAACATATTTTAGTTTGCTTCATTTTTGCGAACAAGAAATAAAAATACCTACTTTAAGAAGTCTAACTATATCATTAATAGAATGTTAAGATAATTAGTTAGGATTACTATGTAACTAAATAGAATTTTATTTATACAAAGTATGCGGTTTTAAAACTGATTTAGTTACAAAATTACATACTAAATCAATTTTTTAACCATACATATCTTCTAAGATACTCGAGGTTTCTTATACTTTTACTTAAGTAAAAACAATAGTCTGTATTTTAGATGAGATAATCTTCTAAGTTGTATTTTATGTAACCATTTTATTTTAATCTAAAAAATATACTTTTTTTATTACCAACAGTTTTATATATTTTTATAGGTATCGAATGGTAAGTTCTGTACTTAAGTTTTTTAATTAAACAAACAACATCATAGATTTTAGTTTCAAAGACTATAAATACATTTGTTTGGGCAATATCAACTATTAATTAATTTGTTCTAAAATATCTACATAAGTTCATTGTATATAGAATAAGTTTGTACGTTTAACTTTCATTGAAAAGTATTACCGTTTTATAATTATCTAATGATATGGGCAATTTAATATCTTGTTTGAGTTTATAAAACATACTTTTAAAAACTATCTACATTTTAATTAAAATATTCAGTTATCAAACTTTATTTAGAAACACTAAGAACTTAATCTAAGTATGAATTTAAAAATAAAATATAATATTTTGTACAAACATTTGATATAATAACTTTATTACGTAAGATTACTTGCAAAATAGTCTTACATTATCATTATGGTTTTTTTAGTTTTATAAATACAAATATATGAAAAAAATATTCGAAACATAAAGTTTTCCTAGACAAAAACTTATATTTCTTTATAACTTAAACAGATTCGTAGAAAAATAATAAAAATATATCATAACAATCTTGATGCTAGTAAACTATGAGTAACTTAAAACATTATCCGTACATACGGTTTTCAAAAATAAAGTTATATACGGTTTTAGTTAAACTTTTCTATAAAGTTAGTTTTTGTCTTGTTAGATTTTACTGAAAAAGAATATTTGGTAATGAACCAGTATTTATTATTAACATGTACGTGTTTTGTTTCAGGCTTAGGATATATCGAATTTTTATAGTATGGTAACAATATTATTACAGTAAAAAAAATGGATAAAGACATAAAAATGATTCTAATTAGTTTTTTGCGAAAAATAGTTAACAATGTTACTACTAACTAGTATTATTTTTAAACTCTAATCTTAAAATTTATAAACAAAAGTCATGGTTTTAGGTTAGTTTTCCAGTTAAGAATAAAACAAGCTCGACTAAAAATGACATATTTTTTGTAATAAAGTAGTTTTACATTTACGTGTTTAATTAGTAAACTATCATTTGTTATATAAAAGTCTATTGTACACACTACTCATATACTTAAGGTTCTATGAGCTATATGAAAATCAAAACTTTATTTAGAAAAAAGCATAACTTTTAAACAGGGGTCGGCAGACAGTTGGTGGTCGCGGGCCAAATTTCAAGTTTTCAAAATCTTCGCGGGCCACAGTTTTAGTTTCATGTATATTTGACTAATCTTTTGGCTTTAGTTTTGGTCATACCAGAGATAGTTTTACTTTTATTCACTTTATTACTTAAAATGACTTTTAGCTACACATAGAATGCGTATTTGATATATAAATATCTATTTGACTAGAATTAACTTTGTTTAATATACTTAAGTCTTAATAAAATATGTACTTTCTTAAACACTAAATAAGTTAAACTTGATAAAATGTTTTTATTTTTTACTTACAACCTAACTCTCTATAAAAACCAAAGTTGAAAAACATTTATGGGTCACTTTTATACGTTTTTTATATTATGTACCATTTTTTTATATTTGAAAAAAAAAGTTAACTTTTGAAAATAGTTTTTACGTCTTAAATAGTTTACATTCTTTAGAAAATTTAGTAATTAGTTAGTTATGTAAAATTAATACCTATTTGTACTTTAGACAAGCTAAATCAATTTTTTTAAAAACTTGATTTTGGAATACTTAAATAAAATACCTTATTAGTATTTAATTAGTCTTTTACACGGTTGCCACTTTAAAAGCAAAAATGTCTGAATTATATTAAAAGTTTACTAAAAGATAAAACAGCTAAAAACTTTCTGTTAATCAAGCTTAAATACATAACTAATATATAATTTTATAAAAAAGCACAATATGTAAATAGACAAAAAGTTATAATTAGTAAACTACACTACAGTCATAAAAACTATTCTGATAATTCGAAGATTTATTCAAAGTGTTTGAAATAAAAGTTTCAGATACCCCTAGGTTTTATAGAATTTCTTAAACAGCTTAAACCTAGTCTGAATTTTATAATTTTTTTAAACTAGCTTGTATGTTTTGCAACCCTGTTTAAAATCAAATTCACAAAATAAAGAAATACCGAAGTTTATTAACAGTGAATTAATTATATAACTATAAAATTTTTTTAAATTCAGCCTGAATGGATAGTTAAGTTTTAAAACATTTTTAACAAATGTATAAAAAATTATTAAGCTATTAAAGAATTTGAATAAGCTATTTTTTATTGAGCATTATAGCAATTCTTTATCTGTATTAAAATTTTGTATTTAAAAAGAGCAAATGTTAGTTATAAGACGAGCTACAAGAACTATAATACGTTAGTTTCGAGTTATTTCGAGAAACAAAATAAAAATCGCTTATGTCAGTTTCAACAACGCACATGATTATTTTCAGTAACTACAGACTGATCAGAAAAAACTATTAAGACAAGTTATAATGTAGCAAAATTAATTACTAAAAAAAGATAATGTTTAGAGTTGAAAACTTATTTAAATAGTTTGTGTTGGGGTTAGTAAAATAGTTTTGTTTTTTTCTTCGATATCAACAAGAATTCGTGTTTAGGAAATGTCTGAAGATTATAAAGCCACATTTACCAAATAAGGACTTAAATCAATCTGTTAAGATGTTAAAACTGATACAACAGATATTGTTAATTTAAAAATTTTTATTACTGGTGTTTTACTAATTTTGACATTTTAGAAAAATTTCTAGGTTTAGTTCCAATAAAAAGCACAACAATAGGTAAAGACATTTTAAAAGCAAAAGTGAAATGCACCAATATAAAGTTTTCAAAAGTACAACATTTTGCTTCTATTTTTAGTATACAATTAAGTTAAAGTTAAAAAAACTGTCTTGAATAAAATAGAAAAATTTAAAAAATACTGTTAAGCTACTTTAAATGTGTTTTAGAATAAAAAATATTTATATGGTAGATTTTTGTGTCAAATCGAAATTTCATTACTTTACATGTAAAAATTGTTTAAAATTTCAGGTTTTTTTTCGGTAATTCACAAATTCAAGGCTTCTACAGATTTTTTTAAGTATAAATTGTCAAATTCCAAGCTTTTCCGGGATTTTTTGCCTACACTAATTGTTCAGACTTATATGTATACAATTAATATCAATAATAATTCAAATTATATCAGCTGCAAGACTTAAAATTTAAAACATATTTTAATTTAAACCAACAATGTGCATTGAACATATAATACATCATGAATTTAATTTACTACTCTTTAAAGCAAAAAAAGTCAGTCCGAGTGACCAAAACTAGCTTGATATTTTAGCATACAAAAAGCAATTCAAGCCAAAAACTGAAAAATGACTAAACTGACTTAAATTTGAAGTCTTCAAATAGTCATAGTCTGAGTGTGTGACAATTTTTATTTATTTATTTGATCGAGTTTGAAATATATTGATTAAAAAGTAAAAACTTAATAAATTACCATTTTTCAATCTAGTTTGTATTAAATAGGTAGTTAAAAAAAACAGTTGCTGTTTATATTAGTATGCAACGCATAAAAATTAACTTATTTTGTCAAAAAACATTGTTTAAAAAATCAAAAAGTATACCTAACAAAAACTTTTTTAATTTATGTCATATTTATTGTTTTAAATGTGTCTGTACATACTTAGGTATTACATGTAGAAACAATAAAGTTAGAAAATTATGCTTAAACTAAATTTTATCTCGTTAAGTATTAAATAAAATCAAGTTTAAAATATAAGCATCTTTGTTCATTGGTGTGCATAGTAGTTAATTTAAGATGCAAAGAAATCTATTAAAAAATCAAAGGTGTCAAAACCAAAATATAATTAACCTTATTTCTTGTTATTGTTATTATGTTATTTTTAATGTTTTTTTGCACACTAGAATATAACATTTAGTAACAAAACATCTGTAATAGAAACTTAGGTACAAAAAACTTGTTAAAAAACTAAACTGTAAAGAAATAACATTTTAGTTAATTACTGTGCTTAATTTTATACAAAACGGAAATTATTATCATTTAGTTTGTACAAATAGGTATTATATAACTATCTTACTAATTCAACGCAATTTTTACACTCTTTTTTTTAGAAAATAATTTGCTGTTGTAAGATGAAATTTATTATAAAATTGAGAAAAAAACCTGGTACAATGCTAACCTGTCTTTTAAACATTTTAAGCTAAATCAGTAAAGTCTTTTAATTGTTTTAAAGTGTTATACAGGAACTTAAAACTGAATTAATCAAACAAATTTAACTTAAAATATATTTTTGCTCAGCGGGCCACATTTACGTGGTCGCGGGCCGCAAAATTTTCTATCGCGGGCCGTATTCCATTCAAAATAAAAAAATGTGATCGCGGGCCGCAGTTTGCCGACCCCTGCCCTAATCAAACCAAACAACATAAATTTTTAGTGCAATATCGCTAAAATACGAATGTGTTGATTATAGTACGATTTTTTTAAACTGAGTTTAATAAGATATTACTAAATTGTAGATAGCATTTTAAATTGTTATAGAAAAAAAAATCGAAAACTAATTTTTGTCAAGTCATAAAAGTAAGTATCAAGATCTCTTATGTTATATTATTTCATTTGAAATGTTTTTACATATAAGTATAACTCAGAAATAATCTAATAGTGACATCTAATTTTGTTAAGATAAAATTTTAAGGTTAACGTGTTATTTTAATAAACATATATAGTTTTGGTTATTGAACTATTGGTTGGCTTTGTTCAATGTAGCAATTAAACAGTTTATAATCTTTGAGAAAACTTATTCAATGAAAAAAATTCAAAAGATGTACAGTAAGTTTTTTATAACTTGGAACACTTTTTTTAATTGGTTTGAGATTGTACAATGATCTTTTTTTGATCATATCTTTATACAGTTTTGAGTAAATTTATATCAACATTAACATTCATTTAAGACAGGTTTTCTCAAATTTAACTCAATAGTCGCCCACTTATTGTTTGATATCACCCCTGTACTGGTTAATTATATATGTAACTCTTGTCAGCTTACAGCTTATTACCAGTTGAAAGCAAAATTCGACCTTAAAGAGACAACACAGCTGATGTGAAACAATAAAAATATATTTTTTTTATTTTGAAAAGTATAATAAAAATCGATAACACATAAAACAAGAAATTATTAAAATTATACACCAAATAACTGAAAGATCACAGCATTCAGTAGAATTTTTCATGAGGTGTTATTTTATACCAATGTTTTATGTCACAACTGTTTTTAAATTTGAGTGTGCTTTCTAAACTTTTTTTAACTTGATCGCTGTACTTAAATTAAATTTTTGAGTTTCATGATTTGCAAGTTTGTTTTTAATACGTATTACCGATGTTCCTACTGTAACAGATGTAAAACTAATTAAAATTTCTCTGCACATACTTACTAATTTATAATTTGCAGTATGTGCAGTGCTACTACAAGTTATTTAAAGTAGTTGATTACCTTCTTGGTCTGGCAGATATTTTAGTTTAAAATTGCGGTTATAAATGAAAATAAAGAAGCACAAACTTAAAAAATACAATTTTAAAGTAATTGATTGATTGATTTAAACAAAAAAGTATAAAAATAAGTTAAAAACTATTAAGAAAAGTCATGATTCGGTGTTTGTAAACAATTCTTGGAAAAATCTTAACGATTTCTAATTTGTTTGTAATTAATTAGAATACATTTTTAATTTACAAGATGTATATAAGAACCTTTTTACACTTAAAGTAGTTTTTGAGTTAAAGTTTATCTATTACTGAGCTTTAAGTTATATAAAAATATTTTCAATGATTGTTAATTATTTCAAACAAAATTAAACTTGTTGCAGCAAATAGTACTTTTTAGTTAAAAAAAAAAATTAATTCACTACACATACAAAACACGCCTGTTTTAATTAAAAGTTCGTTGTTATTTTAGAATAAAATAAATTTTTTAATGTTAATATATCGCATACTAAGTTTAAGTCTATTCGTTATTGCAAAATAGACTAACATTTAATTATTTAGGCTAACAACTTATACACAGACTGTTCAATAAAATTAAAAACAAGCTTTGTAAACAGCTGTTCACTTTTAAATAAACTTTAACTAAAAATTGAAATTTAATAAAATATAAAAATTCAACTATTGTAATTTTTTAAATTGTGTTTAATTAAATTTTATGCTACCAAGCTAGTATTAATATAACATTTTTACGAGCGTATCTTAATAATGTTCTTCAAATTATACACTAGTTAATTCAGGATAGTTTTGTAGCAGTTTTATACTTTCCTATTCTTTCTTATCATCCTAAAAATTATTTTAGTGTTTAAAAAAGCTTTGAAAATGATCAAGCTCTCACTAAAATTTGATTTTAGTTCAAGCAAAATGTTTCTTGGAATTGCTGGCTTGTATGCTATGGCCAGTGCTGTTTATTATCTCTCTTCTTCAGACAAACAACTGAGTGAATGTGTCGTTCTAAACAAAAGTAGTACAAATGTTCACAAAACAAGATTAGTTAATCAGTCAGTCAAAAAAGAAGATACCACTAAAAGTTTGAACAAATACTCATTTAGGCCTGAAGTTGTTAATAGAAGAACTTTTTCTGATGAACATACGACTTACAGTACAAACAACAAAATTTGCCAAGCTTCTAATGAAGTGTCGCAACAGCTTAAGTGTGAAGCGAGTTTAAGGGGCACGAATAAATCAATGTGCTCTGATGACCACAATGATGGTTTTGATACAGTAGTTGGAAAAAGAAAATTTAGTACGGAAGTAGTAAACAAAAATGTTACATCTGTAGAAGTTGATTCAAGCAAACCTGTAGAGTTAAATAGTGTAAGTAACGCTAAATTAACTGACATAGTAAATTTCAAAGATGCAACAGTAGAAAGTCCATCTAAAACGGCTAATGCTGATGAAACTACTAAAATTGTAAAAAATAGCTTATCATTTTATAAAAGAAATTTTGAAATTCTAAAGGAATATATTGCTGTTGAATTCGAGCAACTCAAAACTGCCAGAGACGTTTTTACTAACAACAATATTACAAACAGAAACAAAACCAAACTTTTCAATAAAGTTAAAAAAACATTCCAGGCATTTGACAACCTTTATGATAAAATTAATAGAAAATTTACTCATGCGTATTTCATATTCCTTTCAAAAAGCTTATTTTACCTGAGAGCAGATTTATGGCATGAATGCATTATTTCATTAGATGAGCCGATAGATAGAAAGAAAAATATAAACATGAGTGATTCAAAAAAAAAATTCTTCAATGAGTTTGCGGAATTTTTGAAAAGCTTTGCTGAAATGCTTGAAACAGTTTTAAGGTGGTTAAATTTAGCAGAAAAAATGTATGATCTGAATCAAACTGATCAAAATACATTTATAGATGAGTTTAATGCCTTGCTCTCGAGTTATTATGATAAGTCGAAGAAATTCTTTGAAAAACTTCGAAACTTGCCAAGTTTTAGCGGAAAAGACCGTGTAAAAGAAAAAGTTTCATATACTGAATATCAAATCAAAGAAATTATAAGTTGTTATGAAAATTTTATTAGAAGTTATTTCAAACCACCACTATAAATTTTACTTTGTTTATAAAGCTAGGACAAATGATATGCTTGATAATTAGGTTTATGTTAACTTCCATGTTTTCAATAAAATAAAGTGTTTTGTTCAGTATAAATATTTTTTGTTTTGCAGCAAAAAAGTTTTGTTTTGAATTTACTATTATTTTGTTTTGTCATAGGTATGGTTATGTAATAAATTTTACAATTACGAAGTTTTTTATTGTATCTTGTTCAAATTGTGTATATAGAAATATATTTTAGCACATTATAACTAAAGTGCTGAAGTAACTGATTGTATCAAAAACTAAATTCAATTTTATATTAAATCAAAATATTCAAAACTAGCCAATTTTTAATGACAATGCTTTTAAAATTACTTTATACTTTTTAAGAATAGAACTTAAATTGTACACACCAATAAAAACTTTATTAAAAAAAAAAATATTTTAAAAGACAAATAATAAAATTGCTCAGGTTCAATGAAAGCACCCATTTGCTCAGCGTAACAATAATTTCTGGGTAATGCGAACTGTTTGTGTTCAATGTTCATCAACCTTAGAACATCCAATTTTGGTTTTTCGAAGTTGGTAGGTATCATACATACATAAACTGAGTTCGTTTGTAGCAAAAACAGTTCGAATATGAATAGACATAATTTCAACAATAAAAGAGGAAAATATAATAAGAAACTTACTAAGCAGGCGATAAACTCAAAATAAAACTGCAACTTCCTGGACACGAAAAACACTTAAAAACATTTTGTTAATTTATTGCAAAGAAAAAAAAAACAAAGTTTATAGACTTGCGTTGTTTTTTCAATTTTCAAACGTTCATTAATAAATTTTTTAACTTTTAAAAGTACAGTTTATATATATGTACTTAGATAAATTAGAAAAAAAAATATCACTAGAAAACAAAAAAAATGAGTATACTTTTAAATATTCATACAGACGTGTATGTAAAAAAAAATCATCTCATTAATGTGTCTTATTAATCAAATTAAAATTATTTTAATAGAAAAAAAGTTTAGTTGAAATTTTTATATTGTTATTTCATATCTTAAAATACTTATAACTATATGTAAAGTATAGATTTCTTTAAACAAATTATTTTCTAACAAGTTTCATTTATTATTGTCACAATTTAGTCAACAGTATGTTCGAAAGTTGAAACTTGCTGACTCAGCAATTTGTTTTCACGATTGAGCTATTTTATTCTATCTATAACGTCACAATCTTGTCCTGGACATGACTTTAAACTGTATCCTGGTGTATGACTCGATAACCGAAAAGTTTTTTTCGTACACCAGGTCCTTGGACCAAATATTTGAGCGTTCTTTTTTTTTCGTTCAATAAACATCAACAATCAGCCCCTGGCTCGCTTTTTTCACCTGAAAAAACGTTTAAATAAAAATTTATTTGAATTTAAAAGCACACAATTAGTTTATTACTACTTGTATTAACTAAATATATACTAATGATAAATTTTTTATAAATGTGTCGGTCATGGGTTTCGATCTTGCAACATTTAATTCAAAGAGATATCAAAGCCATCATTGGGATCCATACGCCATCAGGCCACATAAATTATTTAAATTTTAAACTTTTTTTAGCTATCAATATATGTACTTTTATGTATTGTATCTTTAAAAAATAGCAAAGTATTAGTTATGTAGGTGTTTAAAAGTATTTTAAATATTAATTTTTTGTTGTTAGAATTTAAAGAAATATGTTTTAACTTTATTATGAACTTGAAAACTTTTTAAAAAAAAAACTTCTTTATATTTAAAAAGTTTAACGAAAGTATCTTATTCGTATTCTTGGTATTGTTACAAATTTTTTTTTTCGAATAGCAAGTTTAGACTTGTCATCACCGTATGAAGAAGATTGACTTGCAACTTCGTGAATCAAAAATTATAAACAAGAGCTTATTTGTATTAACGTTCTAAAATCTCTGCTTTAGTTTACTACTATTGAAAATCATAATTTATATAAAAAATAACAATAATATTCTTTTTAAATATGGTAAAAGTTGTAAAACTAAATGGTTCATGAAGTATTCAACATATTAAAAATGTATAAACCTACAGAAAAAATTATTAATAACTTAATTATTTTTTATATTTCTAGTAAGTCTGTTATTTAATTTAATTCTGACACGTTTTTTTTTCTACAAAACAATTTTTATTCTAAATTGTTGAGTCTTTTTCTTTTTCCTTCAAGTTTAAAATTTACTTCAACATTGTAACACAACTAAAATCTTAGAATTAGTTTAAAATTAATAGAACTTTGTTTTAAGGAGACCATTAACAAACACACATGTTGTTACACACTATTTCAATATATACTAGTATAAAACATTAGTATTAACGTAATTATATACTTTGTGCCACATATAATACTCAAAATATTAATAATTAGATCTGTATTAGTTTTGAAAAGTGTGAACTAATTGTTGTTTGACTCAAACTTAAGTTTTTGTCAACAATATTCAATTTTTAACATATGTTGATGTTTTGCTGTCATCGTGATCATAATTAGTACAATGTTTGTATAAAACTCTTTTATTTGTAAAAAGACATTCGATTTACAATTTTTTTTAAAGACGTGAATAAAACACACTTTTCGTAATTATGTAATTAATAACATGTAATAACTTAGTAAAAAAATTAGTGTACAAAACATTTTATCAAAGACTTACATCAATTAAAAACAGAACATTTATTAACGCACCCTTGGTAGCTACAATGACATAGAGCGTGTCCGAAAAGTATTATCCAAAAACTAATCAATCAAAGACTAAAAATATCTTAGTATTCTTCAAAATAGAAGTAACTAATTAAACAAAAGCAAGTTTTAACTTATTATGGACACATAGTAACACACGATTTAGTAAAGTAAAACACTTTAAATATATTTTTAACTTTGCTTCCTTTGAATAAAAATAAATACTTTAATATAAAATTGCTCAAATTAACAACTACTGATTTCTTTATTTTCATGTAACTGGTTTTATATTATGATTTGTTATTTTGTTTTGTATTTTACTTTAATTTACCTAAATTAGACTTAATTACAAGTGTTATATAGTTTTAAAACTGTCGGATTTAACACTATGAATTGTATCTATCATTAAACATTAATCTACAATAATCAATAGTATTTATTTTTATTTTTAATAGACACACACACATATATATATATATATATATAACAATGTTATTATTTAAACTTGAACCCCTTCTACTGAGCCTATTAAAGAGCTTTTAAATAGTTTATTGAAATGTACGATTTTAAAAATACTGGAACATATGTTTCATAAAGACAAAAAAGATTGTCTTTATCTTCAGCCAATTCAAATTTAAAATAAAAAGCCTTTTGGTAAACAAAGATTCAAAAGTTTACAAAAAAAACAAAAACAATATGACGTAATAATTGAACATTGTACATTACAAATATCCAGTACAGAAATCGATCTACCATCTAACTAATCAAACAATTAAATTTAAGAAAAACAACAGTTAAGTGACTATAAAATACTTCAAAATTTGTTGTATTTTAAGAGCAGCTTTTTCATATGTCGACAAGACGATATGAATTCACTCCTCTTATTTAAACAACCTTCCTTTTTTAACGCATACATAACGGCTGTTGATTCTTTTAAACACAGCCTACAAACAGGGTTGTTACCATCTGCTATTAGCTGTGCTTTTTTTATCACCTCCCAAGTTAATTTAAAATCAATGTTTTTGCGCTTAAGGCCGCAAACATACTTCGAAAGCTCAGTTTCATTTTCGTATACACCACCTTTAAAGGATTTTTTATGTTTAGCATACCGAAATATGAATTGAGTGGAGCATAAGCCGATGTAGAACTTCTTTTCAAGGTCAGAGTTAACTGTTGCCTTGTAAATAATGTTCTCTGACCGGCAATTGCCCCCCTTCAAAATATATTTACAGCCACCAGCGCAATTACACTGATTTTTGATTAAATTACTTTTGTTTAAATTCCTTTGATTATGTGACTTAATTAATCTCTCCAAATTCGCATTACATGAATAACTGATTCGCATATTATGTTTTTTAAATATCTTTGATAACGGGTTATTTTTATTGAAATGTTTTTTTAACTAGATTTATAAATTCTCTGCTGATGTTTGTTTTAACTGAAGTACAGAATGGAGGATTATACCAAATTATATTTCGCTTTCTTTTATTTTTATTGGTTGTTTTGTTTTTTTTGCTCCGTTGTTTCGAAATTAAGTTTATCATTGTAACCGCATTTTTTTTATTAACAGTTCGTAATCTTGCTTTGTCTTTAAAAAGTTTTCTTCGTTGCTTAATCTTTTATTTAAACGTTGATTAATTATTTTTGGTATTTGGTTTATAATATTTTTTGGGTGGCTAGAACATTTATTTACATAAATAATTTTTGCGTTTTGCTTTGCTTTTTATAAGGCATATAGGAGAGATCATACAAGTTGAGCTTCACATCCAGGTAGTCAGTCGTCAAAATTGGTGATTCAACAGTGACTCGTAAACCCATAGACTTAAAAAAATTTTCAGAATAAATTAAATAACATTAGAGGTAGTTTAAATTGCTGTGTTCCCGCTAGGACGTTATCACGAGTTGTTTCAGATGTTTTAATTTTTGCAGATTCATAACTTTTTTGAGCTAGCTACGTTCCTGTGGTGTACTAACCCAAAAGTTCTATAAAAACTTTTTTAAATAGTTTTCTCATTTTTAGTGAAAATAAAACGAAAACTATTTATCATAGTTTGTTAATAAAAAGAAGTGTTTTTAAAATCATATTTTATTTTTTTTGTAAACTTTAAACTTTATTTCGTTTTAACTCTCTGATAAAGTATAATTTATTACTAACTAATACAAGTAAGTAATGAGTTTTTTTTTAAGTTTTAATTACGCTAAATAGTATAATGCAACGTTTTCAAAAGTATGCATAGAATGCGTTTTTACTGTGTGTAAAGTACATATGTTTAGATTAGAAAAATTATTAAGTTTGCATTGTCACATCATAAAAACATTAGTTTTTAATAAAAATAAGTTTAGCAATCTAGTTCGCAGGATTTTTCAAATTGAATGGTGTACTATGCAAAGTTTTCAAAATTAGTTTATAGTTGAACGTTCTAAAAATTATAGCCTACTGGTTTATACTACCAGAAGTTGAATGCTTTTTTGACTAGTTTTACCATGAAATTCTAAAAACTATTATTCATTCTACTTGTTCTCTACTTTATACTAATTTATTAAGCGACGTGATGTAAAAACCTTATTTTATTTTTGTTTAAACAAGCGTTGTTAAAGTAATTTTTAAAAACAGTTTTTCATATCAATACTTTACTAGGTTTCAATAAATTTAGGCTTGGTATGAGTAATTAAGTAACTATACCTTTTTAGAAATGAAAAATCTCTAATCTAACAGTAAGTAATAGCTGTATACAAGTTTCAACAATAACTAATTATTAAAGATTGCTATTTTTAATATGACAGATTTATCATTTAAACATTTTATGAATTATTTTTGTTTTAAAAAAGCTAAAAACCAAATTTTATTGTGTTATAGCTTATATAATGTAAGTAAATATACTTAACAAATCAATAAAACCAATATACTTTTTTAATTACAAATAATTAAAAAAAGCTGTTAAAGAATATACTTTATAAGTTAATCTCCCAATTTTTTTTCGCGTTTGATTAAATCGAAATATACCTATCTAGAGAGTTTTTATTGCTTATTGTTGTAGTAATTCGGATAGCTTTGGTTGTTTAGATTTAGTATTTTATTCAGTAATTGTCTTTATTTTTTAAACTAGTACTTTTTCTAACTGTTTAAAATAACATTGCTTGAAATATAAAAAAATACTAAAAAGACAAATTTTTACTTACTACAACAGTTGTTCGACAAAATTTACTAAAAAAAGCACCTAACTATTTTTACAGTCAAAAATAATTTGTAGTAAAAAAAAAATAGTCTTTAATTAAAACGAGAAAACTTAAAAAGTCTTGACAGTAACATAAAACTACTTAAGCTTTTTTTAATTTTGTTCAACAGCACTATCCGTAGAAAACGTTTAATTGTTATTTTTGAATACCTTTTTCCAATAAGATATACTAACTTCTTAGATTTTAAACCGTTGTAAAGCTTTTTTATACGTTCACACTACAGAGTACATCAAAATAAAAACATATTGAAGAAAAAGTTTAGATATTTCAGCACATTGAGCTTTTTGAAACGACTGCGTTCAAAAATAAACTATATACGATATTTTATTTATACTGGTTCGTTTAATTTCATTTAACAAAATTTTTTGGGTTAAAACACTTTACAGTTTTCTTGGAAAATTAAGTCAAATTTACGCATATACTTTTACTAAAACTAAAAAGCTAGACTTTTGAAATAAGATATTCAAAAACTTAACTGTAAGCCAGTATAACTTTAGTTAAGTAGTATTAATGTTTTATGGTTATGAAATTTTCAGAAACTAGCTTACAGTTTATTACCAATAATTTTTTGTACATAAAATTCTACTGAATGTGTTAACATTTTTATTTTAGCTAGATTATAATTATTTAGTATTTTATTTTCAATTAGAAATCTAATTTCTGCTTCATTTGATAGAAAGTAAAATAACTTAGTTTTCGCAAACAAAAAATCGGCTATGATGTTCCTCATAGTTCCACAGCCCTCCTAGCCTCTCGTAAGGGTTCTGATTTCCTCTCAATCTCATGTAGTCGTGTCCAGAGTTGCTGTGAGGGTATCCAGGTTCCCACTGGTTATCAAGTTGGGGATCAATAACGGAACCATCAACTCTTAGCCAAACATTGTTTACTTTACGGAAACCTACGGAAAAGTCATCTTGAGTGTTGAAACGAATTGCCAATGCTTTTCTTGCGGCTTCAGTCTCTAAACCGTGATTGGCGAGATTACCTTGGTAATGGTCCTGGCAGTACTTTTGAGATGCTAACCAAGTTAGCTTTATGTTTGAAAAGTAATACTTCGGTTTGTTGATTGTGCATTACAAAGGGTAAAGAGCAAAGGAGGGAATCAGTCTACCCATAGTGCACTTTCTCGTTGTTATTCCTTCGGGATGGTAACCGTGCGCGCGATTGTACGTCACGAACTCATTGTTACGTATGAGTGAAGATGTGTTGTGTCCGGCGTGTTTTATATCTTCAACAACGCAGCTTGATAGTTCTACAAACACTTGGTGGAAACCAGCTATATCTTCGGAAGAAATCTCGTTTGCACTACCATCGCAAACTGAACTACATTGGCTACTAGTGTAAAAATTCACGGCTTTAGTAGTACTTGATAAAATGCAAGCTAAGAAAGTAGCCAAGTAAATCTTGTTTTCAATTATTTTTACCATTAGTATTGCTGTAATAAGTTAATTTTTGTAAAAGATTATAAGAACCTGACTATTACTTAAATAAAGGGGCAAAAAAAGGATAAAAAAGTTGTATGTTTTAAAACTAATAATTCAGTTCTTAGAAAAGAGAGAGTTTTTTTACATTTAATGTTTTAGAAATAAAAAGTACAGTATTTTTAAACTTTAGGAGTACTAAAAAAAATTTTAAGTTAAAAAACACGATTTTTTTGATTAAAAAAAATGTTTAAATTGATACCAGTTTTTGAAATACTACTTAAATTACAATAACAATAGTAGCCCTACCTATTTTTTAACGTTACACTAAAACTGCAATTTATAATGAAAATGTTTTAAAACATAAATATATCGAACTGTTTAATATATAACAAGGCATATCTTAACATTTTAGTTAAAATCTATGACTTCAATAAAAAATATATTTCTCAAAAATAATCATCATTTTGTTTTCAACACTAAACATTTGATTTATAAAAAATCAAGAACGTTGTTTTTTGAACAAAAAAAATATAATAAACTTTTCTTAAATTTTAATGTACCCTTTGTCAATGGACCTACTATTCCTTCAATTTCTATCTAGATTAGGACACTTTGTTGTACATGTTTTATTAAAATTCGTATTATAATTTAACGACAAATTTTCATAGATTATATCAAAAACTTTTGTAAATTTCAAGTCCAAAAAAGATTAAAGAGACAATGATGATGTAATACCATAAAAACTTGTGAAAAGTTTATACTTTATAAAATAGTTTTATTATACTCGAAAAAAAAAAAGCGAAACTTATTTTAAAAACAAATACTTTACACTAAAAACTAATTTAAACAAACATTTGAATACACTTTTTACTTTAACTGATCATTTATATATGAAAAAACATGGTTTCTTTTATGATAAATGATACTAAAGTTTTCAAAAGTGTAAGTAAAACTTTTTGTTTTTATAAAAGTCTAATCTACATTAGAGAAATGAATGATTCAGTTGTACTAGAATATTTTATTCCTGTCCTTTAGCCCAAGTTGATGAAAGAAAATAAAAACTTTTATTAAAAAAAAAATTCACACCTTTTACAAGAAGTAAAACATTTTACACACCTAAAAACAAATACTGATTTCTAAGCTATATATATATAAATAATATTCAAGTAGCATTACAAGGTAACTTATGAAATTAAACATATAGAAATGATTTACTAACATCACTTGACAATGTTTTAAATAAAAACTTGCTAGCTTTTGAATTTTTTCTTTGTTTTCATCAAGTACACAAAACTGCATTGTAATACAATAAAAAAACAAACATTTTGTTTGATTATAATTTACGCTTGGTTTAAGAAGTTTTAGTAACATAAGCAAATTTACACTGCTTTGTTCATTTAAATTAAGTTTTCTTTTAATTTTTTTAACACTTGTGTTCATTATGCAGACAATTTTAGTCTAAAGAAATTTCGAACATCATACTATAACAACAAAAAAGTTTTTCAAACTTTTATGTTAAAAAAGCACTGTATTTAAAAAACACTGTGTTTTTAAAGAGTTATGTAACTTACAAAATCGTAAATAATATTTTACATGAACGTTTTACAGAAATAAATTTAAATAACCATGTAAGAAACATAATAAGACCAAAGTAATTTAAAAATTCACTTAATCTTGAACCAAAAAGTTAGCAAATTTATCTAACTCTTAAATCCTTTATTATATGTAAATCTTTTTTTGAATTTCCATTTTAAAATGTATTGTGTACAGTAAATATTTATCTCTGCACTTTACATATCAATATTTGACATTGTTAAGTAATAAAAAAACAAACCTTATTATATATGTATATATGTTTATATATATAACTTATCAAGAAAATTCGAGTTTCAAAATAGCAGAACATATGTTTTATAAGAAAAATAAAATTGATTTTACTCATTAGTTTAGGTTTAAAAATTGCACTTTGCTAAAGAATGGTACAAAAGGTATATAAAAAAAACAAAAAACTTTATGACGTAATTGTTAAATATTGTAGAGTACGAATTATCAGTGCGAAAATTAATTTTCTATCTAAACAAACAATTAAAATTCACACAGTTATAAGTAAGTGACATTCAAATACTTTAGAATTTATTGTATTTTAAAAGGAGCATTTTCATATGTCGACAAGACGATATGAATTCACTCCTCGTATTTAAACAACCATCTTATTTCAACGCATACACAACGGCCGTTGTTTCTTTTAAGTACAGCCTACAAACAGACTTATTACCATCTGCTATTGGCTGTGCTGTTTTTTCACCTCCAAAGTTATTATAAAATCAGTGTTTTCGAGCAAATTATGCTTCATATATGAACTATTTCTATTTCTTAAATCTTAAGAAAAACTTTACTTTTTTTCAAATAAATATACGAACTTTACTTTTTACAATAATTATGTTTATATAAAAATTGATAAGAAAAAAAAAAAACTCTTGTTAAGAATGTTTATTCTGTGGTAAAGTAGTATAACGAACAACAAGAAAAAAAAGCGCTTAAAATAGTTGGTCTTGTCCTAGGACCTGGTGTACGAAAAATCTTTCGGCTATCGAGTCGTACACCACTTAGGTACAGTTTAATGTTAAGTCTTTTATTTGAGTCAAAAAAAAACTTTTATATTCAAAAAATTATATTCTTAGAATACTTTATATGATAAAAACTATTTAATATTTTTACATTAAACCTAGCTGTTAATTTTTTTTTGAGTTAAGTCCGTCAAGACCAGATGCTTGACGTTGTAAATCTAAAAAACTACAGCATTTACGACCGCTAGATTTACAAAAACCCAAATATTTGCATCTAAACTTCCTAATTTTTTGACACAGTTGGACTTTAAATTAAATTTACAGATTTCTTAACCACGTAAATAGTTTACTTAGCACCAACTAAAACATGCTTTGAATCTAATAGTAATTTAAAGTTTTTGCTTTGTTTTTCTAAGGGTTTGGAATTTGGATTGCCATCAGCTAAATTTAGCTAGCTGAGCTTAAGTTAAGGTATGTAAGTTGTAAGATCAATTATAATTTTAGAACTAAGGAGAATCGATATTCTGGTTAATTCCCTAACTTAGTATACGTTTGAAGTTGCTAAACTTGATTAGCAACATATGCTTATTTTGAAAGTTACAGTCATCAGAAGCCTGCTCATCCACTGCAACTTGTCTATTTGACAAAGATGAAGTTGTCTTCGCATGTAACTACACCATACACCATAACTAAATACCACAAAAAAGATAAGAATGGTGACTTTATTATTATCTAAACTAAAGGGAATAGTCTTTATGCTATTCAGTTTTTATGTTTTTCAAGTACTGTTTAGGTGCAGTTCTTAATATTAATTAGAACCTTAGATAGTTTTGGCAAAGTTGCTGCCCATAGAGTTAACTATTGAATGTATTTTTAAAATCATTTCCTAATTTTAAGTTTATTCAATCTGTAGGTATGACACCCAACAAAATTATATAGTCCTATTTGTAGTTCAATTAAAAAAATCATTTGCTTTGGTATTTTAATTAATAAGTGGAACTAATTTAAATAAAAAAGGTTGTTAATAGTTTCTATAAGAATTTTTATAATTATATGTGTATTAACTTAATAAAAAAATAAAGTTCTTATTCAGAGCTCAGGGTTGCCAAAAAACCTGTAAAAATCTGGAGTTTGATAATTTAGGCTAAAAAACCTGGAATTTGAGAAATTTTGAAAAAAAAGACATGGAATTTTAAACAATTTTATATGTTTAGTCGTAAAATTTTGATTTGACACAAAAATCTATCATATAAACAAATTTTTGTTATCATCAAATTTTTTTTTTTTTGTTAAAAAGCGCATTTAAAGTAGCTTTACTGTATCTTTTCAATTTTTTATAAACTTAACTTAATCTAAAAAGAGACCCAAAAATGTGTACTTTTAAAAATCTGAAAAAAAATTAACTGCACTCTAGCTGTCCTCCAAATAGTTGTATGTAAGTGTTTTTATTATATCTTTGTTCGTTTAAAGGTCAAAAAAATAATCTCAAACTTTTTCCTTTGTAAAAAAAAATTAGAGTGTAGACTAAATATTGCAATATTTTGTAGGCTGGAGCATGTGAGTTTAAGCTGGATACTATTTAAATGAAATATTAATCATAAAGTTAAGTTAAATGTTAGGTCTTAGTTTAAACTAATTTTATTTATTCGAAGGAAAATGAGAGTTTCTGGAAAAAAACATTAAAAAACTAGGATTTTAAACAATTTTTAATGTAAGATGATAAAATTTAGACTAGATAAAAAATATCTGTTATATGCTGTGAAAATTTTGAATTTTTTAATGTAATTTTTTTTTCAGGGGCTTAAAGTAGGATTACAGTACCTTTTCAATTAATTTATGTACTTTCAAAAACTATATTTATACTTGAAATTTAGAGAAAAACTTGCAATTTTAAAAGCTTTGATAAAAATTAGAAAACCTAGAAGAAACTTGTGAAATAACAGTAAAAAAAACCTGCAACTAGTTTTCTTAGTATTAAAAAAGGCTTAAATAAAAGATAATACAAAATTTGAAATGTGGTAATATTTACAAACTATTTGAGGAAGTCATAATAATTTTTTTTAAGACTCAATAGCATTTAATTACATTATTTAGTTACAAAGTTTTAAAGATTCTATTCGAATAAAGTTTTATTATTCAACTGAGAATCTTTTTTGAACTACTTCAATCAAGTGAAACATTATTTTGACAATAAAGTGGAAAAATTTGAAGACAAAGTTTTTATAGCAATTCGAGAGTTCCTAAATTTTTATGTTATGTAAAAATAACTTTGTGAATACTTATACATCCTGTAGCACTACTTTAAGCATCAAAATCTAGTTTGTATTTAGATAAATTTTATGTAAGCCTTATAGTTAACAAAGTTTTCTGTTCCTAAAAATGTTTTAAAATCAATAATAATAACAATACTAGTATTTCATTTACTGCAGGGGCTGGCAACCTTTTGGTTAAACTCAAATTCATAAAATAGTGTTTAAAAGGCTACCACTCAAAAAATTGTTACATATTTGAAAAAAAAACAGTTGTATGTATTAATTATTAGATTATGATAGTAAAAAAGTTTTTGTTTTAAGACAATTTAAAATCAACTAAATATAGTTATTTTTAAATGATTTTTTATCATTATCTCAAAAAATATTTATAATTTTGAAAAAATAAGAAATTTTTTTGTAGGTATTAATTAGTCCTACAACTATATATTCAATATTTTCTAGTATATATTAATTTTTGGTTCATTCAGTTCAACTCAAGCTACTTCAAACTTTTTGAAGACTTTGATAAACTCAGGATTACATAATCTAGTTTAATTTTTGTTATATTCAGTTTAGCTTGAACTATTAAATAAGACTTAGAATATTTCTATTTAAAATAAAAACTAGACTTGAATTATGATATAAAATTTATTTGTTTTATGAAACTCTAATTTGTTTTAAACTTTTAGTACTCAAATTACATGCAAATTAATTTTCTATTCTGTATTTACCCTGTGCTCAAATAAGAAAACTTAAATAAAATTATAAACATAATAAATAAACTCTAGCTGATTCAAGCTAGTTTTAATAATAATGTTACTTTGTAACCCTGTAAAATTTAATTAGTTAATATTTAAGGAGTTTTGATATAAAATAGTAGTGTATCTTATTAGAACAATTTCTGATTATTGTTTTAAATATTATATTAAAGCTGATATCGTAGATATTTTTCTAGCTACTAGATGATTTGTAGTTACTAACACATAAGAATTAATTTTTTTGAATATAAAAAATGTTATATAGATTCCTACATTCTTCTTTATCATTAAATATCCTTCATTATTAAAATTAAAAAATAAAAATTTGTAAGTTTTTCAAATATTTTATGATTTTTAGTGAGTTTTTTTTTTCATTTGAAATAAAAAACATACACTTCGACTGCTATCTTTATAAAATGTTTTATTTAATTGTTTTGTTTTATAAACTGATTTAAGAGCTTTAAATTACCTTTACAAATTTCAAATATAAATTACCTTGAGTTTATCTATACCTTATTTTTTACAAAACTTTTTCATACAAGGATTTATTTAAAGGAACTTTATTTATTAAAATATACTTCTTTATGCTCTTTTCCATTATAAACCATTGTTTGTTTTTTAAATGGTTGTTTATGCCCAAAACAGTGATTTTCACTATTTAAAAAGTTGTAGGTAAATCAAATATAAATTATAAAGTTTTAGTAAATAAATTCATTTACACATTATTATCATATTTAAACTTATATAAACGATTAATAATTTTTTTATGTAGTTTTTCAAATGAATTTAGTTAGTTTTTTTTTCTAGACTTAGAATAATCGTTTAAATTTACTTCAAAAACAATGCAATCAGGTTTGTGTTATAATAAAATTTCTATAAATATAAATAAACGAAGTAATTATGACAACTAAGTTTTTTAACTTGTAAAAAACTAATTTTCATCAAACATTTTTCCATCATATAAATTTCTTTTTTTTAATTTAGGATTTAAAAGTTATTAGAACCTGAAATTAGCTAACTCTAAAGTAGATTTTATGAATAAAAGTTGTTTGTTATTGATGAAGATATTTTTTTCTAAAGTTATAATACTTAGTAAAAGCTACTATAAGGATTGGCGTAGAAAAATATATCATTTGGATGTCACAGAATTTTAACAAACATTTATTAATTTTAGAGTTTTTTGTATTTAATTAATGTTTTTATTTTCTTACTACAAAGTTTTAAAGTGTTATGTTTAAAACATTATAGTTTAAGGCCATAGGGGGTGGGGTAAACCATGTTTTTTTACAAGTTGGTCTGATTTTATAGAGTTTTTTCTAAGCTTCAAGATGCTTTTTATTGTTTTAAAAAATTCGAATATTTTTTTGAGATATGACCAGTCAAAGTCAGGCTGCATAATAGGTTCCCAATGGGAAGGGAAAACTAAAACAGCAAAAAAAGACTATTTCATTTAAAATCTATCTCCTCCTACATTTTTCAAGCAATCTTCTTCAAACTTTTACAGTCTAATCTTTATACATTAAAAAAAAACATTACTTTGGAAATAAATAAATTTATTGTAAAATTTTTATTTTGAAAACAAACACTTTTTTTTTAACTTTTGTGATAAAATTTTTATTTTTTACAATTACTAAAAATTTAAAGTAACATTTTTTCCTTTTATTATAAGGACCGTTTCCTGAAAATTGGAAGAAGATTGCTTGAAAAATGAAAAAGGAGATGGATTTTTAGTGAATTTCAAAATTTCCGAGAAATTTGACCCCAACAAATTTGTGATCCATATGTTTATATCAGAGAATTTTTTTCAAAAAATTAAATATCTCAAAAGTTAAATGACATTTTTGAATTCTATAACAACTGGCTTGTAGTTTGTACTTAAAGCTTTCATATAAAATCCAAATTTAATTTTTGTAAAAAAATGTTAGACCCCCCCCCCCCCTTGGCCCTTAAAAATGCTTAAGTAATTCGAAGTGACTTGGAATTTTTTTGTTGAAATTTTTTTTTTAAGTTACTATGTTAATTTATTTGTTTGGTGATCTTTATTTTATTAAGCTATCGAAGATAAAGGAATTACAAAGACATAGATTATAAAACCTGTTGTCTTCTTGTTATTAGAATATTGTTAGACCAATTCTATAAATTAACTTATCCTGTTTTACTAATTTTCAATAAATTGAAACTAAAATGTGATTTATTGAAGTATAATGTTTTAATTTTATCTAACATGAAATAAAGACCAAAAGCATGTTTACAGTGAGTATAGATTTAGATAATCCTTTTAAATTTGCTTTCATTTAGCTTTACTTACAATTTTTGAATGTTATCTCAGAGATTAGTTTTGTTCAGTCATAAATATAAAAAAGTATAATCAACAAATAATTTTTGAAAACCAGCTTTAGTGATAATTTTTTGTTATTATTTTGCAGAAAAACCTTAAATAAACTGTACAGGAATTATCAAATTTAGTTTTAAAACCTTGTGCTGTTTTTTTATATCTTTTAAAAAAAGTTTCTCACTGTTTATATTAAAAAAGTACAAGATACAATTTCAAAGTTTTTCACATTACAAAATTTTAAGTCTTTCAAAAAAGTAAGTTTTTTGAATTAGCTTATTTCAATTAACTAAACCTACATATTTTTACAGGAATAAAACCCTCGCCCCTTGGTATAGCACTTGTTATTGGGTTGCTTGTGCTGTCTGGTGTTTACTTCATGACCAGCAACAACGATCCGGACATAGTCAGCTTGAGGAGCCTGTTGATTGCCAGCATTGATGTGGCTGAGAAAGGGGGCGACCAAGTGAGTTATATTTTAATTACTAAATGAAAACTTGTTCAACTCTAATAAGATGTTTTTTGAACATTATAATTTTAAAAAGCATCTTTTAGTTACCAGCATAACTGTTTGAAACTTTTTATCAATATCACTAATAAGTTTATCTTACTCCTAAATTTATCTGAGCGATAGTCTAATTTTCTCATTGAACTGCTTAGGTTTTTTTTGTAATAGTTTTTCATATGCTTAAAGCTAGAATTTTTTTTTGTAACAGTCAATAATTTCGAAAGCAGGGACTGTTGTAAATGGTTGTAATTTAAAAAACAATGCTGCTGTAATTGTAGTCAGCTAAAATATTTTTAAACAAATTTGGGTTGTTGTTTCAATTTTTATCTTTAATGTTATAGCACAAGCTATTTTTTTAATGTAAAGTTTCATTTCAATGTTATCTTCTTATTCTTTTCGTGTAGTTTTATCAAAAAGATTAGTATTAATTTTACAAAATAGTATAATGGTTTAGCATTTTTAGTAAATTCCTACTTAACACTATATTAATTTATTATAAAAATAAACTTTTACTTAACAAACATTTATAGTTTTAAAAAAAATAAATAACTGTTTAAAATTTGAAAAATACTCTAGAAAATTATAAACTTAAGACAAAATTTATAGAATAAAGTATATTTACTATCTATTTGTAAGTTGATAATAAATACATTTAATCATTAATAGGTTATGATATTGTCTTGTTTTCTTTAAAATTTAATTAGGATTATTACTGATTAGTGATCTTTGTTTAAAGCGTTTTTTACAACCTATCAAACATAAATAACAATAAAGTTTATATTTAAGTTTCCTAATAAATGGGTAAAACAATTTTAAACTACTCGTATTTAGAATTGTTACAAAAATTTTTATTTTATAAATGCATTTGTTTTGTTACTAAAAGTATTTACTTCTATTTTCAGTTATGTGCTTTTTTAGTTTTCAATGCTTATTTACAATTTTTTATTGCTATATTCTATTTAATTTGCCTACAATTAACAAAGTATGGAGCATTAAATGAAGTTGTTTAACAATTTTAAGTTAATAAATTACCTTAAATAATTACCGTTGACAAAAAGGTCAACGACGTAAAACAATTACAAATTGAAATTTAAACTTAAAAAAAAAAGATCTTAAGTAAAATTGAGCTTCTAAAATTATATTCATACAACTTATAAATAAATTAGAGAAAAAAAAGTTGTATATATTGTTAACTTTTACTAATTAAAACAATTATTTTATTTAACACAATAAATATATATCTACAATAAACTTTATGACACAATCGTACTTTTTGTTATTTTTTTTCCAACTAGATACATGACTAAGTTTTCCACCGGAAGTGTGTGAATGACAGTGTACTTTTACACAAAAGTTCATAAGCAAGTTAATTTTGAAATAAAACTTAAATTTGAAACAAACTAACACACTGTTGAATTCATTCTATTTAACATACTGTCAAGGTGCGAGCAATAAGGCTGAAGAACGACGAGCTGGGTGCGGAGAGCAAGGGTGACACGCAGGAGGGCGCCAAAATGCTGGTCACCGACGGCGATTTCGCCAGCAACCGCGCCATGAAGTACCCCCTCAAAAAGGCCTTTCCCAATGTTTTCGTGAGTTGATAACATGTCTTTGCTGGTCTAAGTGCTTTGCAATGTTGTAAACTTTAGAGGTGTAGTAATATAAAATTGTGTTAGTTATATTCGTTTTAAGTAGTTTTTTCATAAGGCTCAACAAAAATGTCTTGATTAGGTGTTGAATACATGCATATGTTTTATTTTTTTTGAATTAGGGCAAATTTTAAGTTTAAAAAATGCATATTTAAAACTTAAAAAAATTGTTGTAATTATCAGTGTTATACAAAACTTTCAATATAAATATCTTTTTCCAAATTATAAAAACATTTTAATAATTTACTTTTATTTTTTTATTTTAAGAATTAAATTTTTAATTTTTTTTTACATTGTCTAACTAACTACTTCTGTTCAGGTACTTTTCAAAGTTAAAAATTATTTTTTTAACTTTTTGAAAGTATAAGTTAATTACATGGTAATTTGTAAGGTTTTTTTTTGAAAAGAATACTAATATGCTTATTAAATCAAATTTTAATTAAATTAATTCTATAGGAAACCTGATAGCCAGTTTGAAATTTACTGATTGTGCATTAAAGATACATTTACAATTTTTAAATAAAGCGCATCATAAGTATTTTTAGATTACATAAACTAGAATGTTTTCATATCCTTTTATTTTTAACCAGTATTTATTTCGGCCATCATCAACAAAGTTAAGATGTTTTATGCCATCGATAATAAACAATGAACTTCATCGCACGACCAACAACAACAGCATCTGAGACAACCTACGACCGGTTTCATCCTTTTTAGGACTAAGTAGTGAGTCCTAAAAAGGATGAAACCGGTCGTAGGTTGTCTCGGATGCTGTTGTTGTTGGTCGTGCGGTTAAGTTCATTGTTTATTACCTATACTTTTATTTTTAAATATTTTTTATTGTTACTGCTTTTTAATTTATATTTTAAAACCTAAAACTGATATTTCTTAAAGCATTTAAAGCATTTAAAAACTAAAAGTTTATATAAAGTTTTTAGTAAGATCAGATTTATTATCAAATTAAATTATTTAAAGTTTTATATAGTTGACTTCTTAGTAAAGTAATCAATTTTATCTATTTACTATTCAGAAATTAATCTATATATACTATTTTTAGACATTATGTAGCTACTTTAGACTATCTTCCTTTATTCTACCAACATATGTTAACAGTGAAGTTACAATTAAAACTATATTTTGAACAGTTACTTTAGACTATCTAAATTTGTTTGAAATAATTATTTTTTAGAATTTTATTAAGTTTGACAAATATTAATTACTTTCGCACACATAAACAGCAAGTTATCAACAATTGAGATGCTTATATTTTAAATTGACCACCAAACCTGACCAGATCGTGTCCGAGGAGAAGGACGAGGACGTGGAAGACGTGATCCCGGTGAAGACGACCAACGCGGAGGTAGACCTCCTGGCCATGGGCGACCAGCTCGTTCACGCCGATGACGTCACAGTGTGGATCGACCCGCTAGATGCCACTCAGGAGTACTCGGGTGAGCTGAAGTTTCTCTGAAATCATTAAAGTTTCTTTAAAAAATTGTTGAAATTTGTTTAGTTTTTTAAAGAAATGCAATGATAACAATATACCAGATCATGTAGTGATTTGCATTTTTTTTGTAAATCAGTGTTTTGAAAATGTATTTGTTAATATACCAAAAGGTACATTAAGATAAAGACATTGTTTTTATACTCTGAATAGAATATACAAGTTAAGTAAATTTTACAACATATATAGTAAACTCTATACAATTATGGCTATTAGAAATTTTACAAAATACTAAGCTTGTTTATACAAATTCATCTATTATTAATCTAAAATATAGCTTTAGTAAAGTTGTAGAGTTAAACTTTGTTACATAATTATTATTGAATGGTAAAAGCTAAGATAAATTACTTTATGAAAAAATAAATAAACATAATGCAAGTATAAATAAAAAAATACTTAATTTCTAACCCATAAGTTTTAGTATAAGTAAAATCTATTTCATTAACGAATTATAATACATACACTTGCCGTTTATTTAGAGTTTATTTTGATATTTTATGATATAAAATTTTTATTTACTTTGTGTATTTTTAACTACGGTTAAATTTTCTTCAAAATTTTTTAATGTTTTAAGTCTTAAAGTTTGTTTAAGTTGTGTTTTTCGAATAATCCTACTAAATTAGGATTTTATTTTAAAACTGTTTAAATCAAAATTAAACAAACTCAATTTTTCTTTAGTTATTTTAAGCTATTGTTAAGTTTATGATCTATTTCGACTAAATATATCCACCAATGTTAGAAACTTTGTTAGAGAGTACGCTTAAAAAATAATATGAATAAAAATAGGAAGACTCGAGAAAATCTACAAAATGAATAGAAACTTTTTAGCTAGATTTATTTTTAAACTAAAAAAAATAAATCAACTAGTGTTTTCTACATATTTATAATTTTACATTGACTTATATGTTTTTATTATTAATTATACTTATATAAATTTTTTACCAAAGTATTTACTAAAAAAGTAACAGTTTGTTTTAAAGAAGCTGTAAATATCAAAACTCAATTCTTAGAAATAGCGTGTTGACTTAGTAGGTGTATAGGCTTTGTAAATTTTTCAAAGACACAATTTGTTTGTATAGCAAGTAGCATTGTAACTTTTACGCAGAAAATTTACGTGAGTACGTCACAACAATGGTGTGCATCGCAGTGGAAGGAAAACCGATCATCGGTGTCATTCACAAACCATTCACCGGTGAAACTGGTTGGTTTGACTTTTCTTTTAATTAAATTTCAGTTAACATTTATTTACAGTGTTTAAAAAATGTATAGGCGAACACACGTGAACAACTGTTTTGGTCAAGTATATTTTATTTTGATTTAGTTTAAGTAAATTTATCCAAGCAAATATATCATGTAGACAATAGTTGATATTAAACTTATGAAACTGGTTAATCGCGTTAAATGTTTTGTACAGCCTAAGGCTCCTGATCAGTTTACATAAGAAAACGTTCAAGTGCTTAACTTGAGTTGTCATCTTGAATACTTATCTATTTAGTATTATTAGATACAAGTATTATTTTCGGTTAAATTCGAAATTACAATTTAAAAAAGCTAAATCTCATAAATACTAATAGTTATAGAATGAGAAACACTGAGGAAAGCAAAAAATTTTTTTAAAACGTCAAAATTTTGTGTTTGAAAGTTAAGTATACGTTGCAACAAAAGCAGTATTGTTGAACCTTTACTGCAGTTTTTAACAAAAGCTCTTTAATGTATTCATAAATGGTAAAATCTTATGACATCTATCTTATTTTTATTTCGTTACTTTTTGGGTTAACTAAATATTAAAAAAAAATGTTGTACTAAAAAAAGTAAAAACAAGTATACTTTGTTTTATTGATAAAGTTTTAAGTAAGTTGTAGAACAAGATCTTGAATTTGGTTGGTTTTTGAAATATAATTCCATTTTTATATTTTTCTTCTAGCAAAGAAGTAACAAAAATATACTCAGTATTTATTTAAAATTAGTGATGTAGTTTTTCCCAAGACCTAATTTTTTTTTGGATAAGTTAAAAAAATGCTTGCTTTGTAAATTAGTGGAGCTTTGAAATTTTAATTTTATTAACAAAATGATAGATTTATAGAAAACTTCAAATCTATTTACTAAATTTAATGTCAGCAGTATGGAAATTTTTATTAAAAGTTTGATTCTAAAAATTTAAAAGATTAACTTTACACTAAAAAAAAATCTTCACCTGACATGATGTCCTGTTAATTTTGATTTGTTAAAAAAATTACAATTATTTGAACACTTACAGATGTCATCAACACAATATTTGTTATTTTATTTACCCATAAAATTTTACAAAACTTCCATTAAATATCTAACATAACTATTTAACCCTAGCTTGGGCTTGGGTAGGCCACGGTACCAATGTGGAGTACCAAACGCCACCCAGTGGAGAACAGGTGATAGTTTCCAGGTCGCACGCCGGTTCAGTGGAGAAAGTGGTCAAAGACGCGTTTGGTGAACAGGCACAAGTCACACCTGCTGGTGGCGCTGGTAAGATGAAACTTATTTTATTATTATTATTACAACGCAGTTTTGTTTTTCCTGATGTATATAAAACTTTTCTTACACTAAATATTTTTAGTTTATTACAATTGATATAACCATAATTGGTGAGAAGAAACCTGTTTGATATAGATACAAAGCAGTATTATCTTTCCTTTTTAATTTGAAGATTTTCTTACCTCAGATTTTCAAGTCCTACTGTTAGTTTAAGTGTAAGAAATATTATATTCTGATGCAAACCAGTTGTAAAACTTTTTTATAAAAATTTTCTTGATCAAATCAATCATCTGTTTTACTGAGCCAACTGTTTAACTTCTGCAAACTTTAAAAAATTAAAACAATTAATTATTTACTATAGTATTTGTTTTCTTAGTAATATTTAAATACGGACTTAGAGTCATATATTTAAATAGTTTGCTGATATCTACTTATGCTTAATGGAAAACTCAATACAATTTTTGTAATAAGTTTAAAAAACGTAAAAATACAAAAATAAATTAAAAGTAAAGAAGTATTATCTTTCTTACTAATATTTTATCTGTAAAGAAATGTTTAATGAAACTCGAAACAGCAATGTAAAATACTATGAGCTTGAAATTGGCAAACTTGTCTTGTGAGTTTTGAAAAGAATAAAAGCAACACGTATTAAAATACGAAATCGCAATTTATTTAAACGAAACACGTGTAAGTTGTAAATGATGAATAGAAAATGTTTCGATAATAAATAGCCTATAGAATTTCGACTACAAATATTTGTTATGTAAAAAATTGTTGCCTTGTAAGTAGTTATAAGACTAAATTGTATAGTAATATTGTTTTTCAATGATGCTTAACAAGTTTGTTTTGAAAATTAAATGTTAAACTGAATGAGTAAGTAATATCCTTATCGAATAAAAAAACTAAACAATTGAAATTTTATTTTTAACATAATACTTCTTTTAGTCACTATTTCTAAAACTTATATGGCTTGGATAACTAGTATAAACAACTCTAGAAAAGTACGTGACAAATTAAGTTTTGTTTCGTAAAGTTATCTATTCAACGTATTAAAATCTATATTTATAGACATTAATACTATTAGTATATACACTGATATATTTGAAGCTTTCAAATAACGATTTTTTAAGGCTTAATTTATAAGTATCACTGTAAAATTTATGACATTACTTTAAAAAAATCTATTCAAGCAGTTTAACGAACCAAAGTCGTTTTGCTTTAATTAAGTTAAAAATTAGTATTTATTTTTATTTTATTTGAGTATTTTAAATGATCAAACCTTATAAGTATTTTATTTATTCTAATAAAAGTTCAGTAAAATTTTAAAAATCAAAACTTGCACTATTAACCAAAAGATAGTGTTGCTGCTTAACAAGTATTATTTTTCTTATCAAAGTTACCATTTTTTTCTTTTCCAAACAAATCTGTCTCCAACAGGCTACAAAGCGCTTGCGTTGTATTTGAAAGCCTTGAAAATATTTTATCGTTCTATAAAAGACAAAATACAATTTTTTTAGAATTAAAATAACTTGCACCGTTACTCAAAAATACTCAACTTTTTTCTTAAATTAAATCTGACAAAGAAATTCAAACTCACCAGGATACAAAACACTGGCGTTGTACGACGGAAGCGCCACAGTGTACGTGCACACCACCCTCATCAAGAAGTGGGACATCTGCTCGGGCAACGCCATCTTGGACGCTACGGGCGGGTCCATGACCACCCTGGACGGGCAGACCATCGACTACTCGCCTGGCAACGTGAAGAACGAGGGCGGGCTGCTGGCGGCCAAGGTCAACCACGGCAGGTACCTGGAGAAAATGGGGATTGCCCTAAAAGGAGCCAAGTAAAAAGATGCTGGGGTATGTGTGTATGCTTTTATTATGGTTAGTATGACTTAATGTTTAAATAATTGTTTATAATAACGATTGTAATTAATGCAAAAGTGTTATGTACAGTATTTATTTATTTTTTGTTTTTAATATAAAAGTTGTAGCAAAAAAATCGAAAATCATCAAACTTTTTGAAGCTTTTTTGTTTCAGTCTTTTTTTAACAAAAAAAATGTAAATTTTTCTTAAAATGAATAAAAACTTTCTATTCAAAAAAAAAATCTAATAAAAACGTATGGAAGCATAAATAAAAAGTTTTCTCAAAGAAATGCAGTTTTCGATATTTTTCATATTTAAAAGTTTTTAGACGTTTGTCATCTAAAATAATTCATACCTGTTATAGTACTTGTATTGATTTTCTTCTAATTTAATATTCATATTAAAGTTATTTCTAAAAGTTTCTTTACTAACAACAAATACTTGTATTAACTTAATTGTTATAAATATTCTAAATCTAATGGTACTTATTTTTATTAAAATGTTTAGTTAAAACCATAAAAAAATTTACTGTTTTTTTTAATTTATAGGCAAATATAATACTTTGTACATTTTTTATTTTAATTGTAATTTTTACATAAATATTTTTATTTTTATTATTTTATGCCACGACAATGTAGTACAGAGTGTATATAAAATTTTTCTGCTTTTTAATTTGTATACATTCATAACTTATGTATTTCTACCCTTTCATTTGTTTTAGTAAATGAAGTTATTTTTTTGTAAATTTTCTTAATCCATTTATTTTTTAATTGCTTTTTTCAGTTTTTATATAATTTTATACACAATACTCCTATTTTTAGAACATATTTTTTTGTGTTATAATATTTATCTTCTTTTGTTATATATTTTTCACCAACAATTTATCACTTTATTTAAATAAATGTATAGAAATAGTTTACTACAAACTAATTAGGTTGTTACAAAAAAAATCTATTTCTTATTGAAAACTTATGTTCTGGTAAAAGGTCTTGATTTATTTATTTACAATTGTAGAAGTGCCATAAAAAAAAAACAGTCAATGAGTGTTGAATGTAAATGATTAATTATTAAGATTAAATTGTTAAGATTAATTACTGTTACAAGTACAATAAAAGATTGAAATATATTTAATTTAAAATTGTAGATTAAAGTTTTCGTTTGACTATTTTAGTAAATTTTTAAAGATTCCAAATTTGGCTTACTTTAGGGCAGGGGTCGGCAGGCAATTGGTGCTCACGGGCTAAATTTCAAGTTTCAAAATCATCGCGGGCCGAAGTTTTAGTTTTAGTCACTTTTTAATAGTTTTTAGGTTTAGTCACACTTAATAAAACATTGTTTTAGTTTTATTCAAGATATTATTTTTATTTACTTTATTGATTAAAACGATTTTTAGCTATACACAGAAGGCATTTTTAAATTATACATATTTATTGAATAAAATTTACTTTGACTAATATACTTTAGTCGTAATAAACTATTTACTACTTTGAAAACTTAATAAATTTAATACTACGTGGCCACTCTATGACAAATATTAATGCTTTATTAACTAAAGAAAGACAAAAGCATGATTTGTTTTAAACTCCTAGTAACCAATCAGTTAAAAACTGATTTTGTTCATTTCATCTAAGTAAAAATAGTAAAACAGCCTGAATCTTTCACAAAAAACTTTAAAATGGTATAAGTTAGCCTGGTGTTTACAAAATTTAACAGAAGTCTGAGAATTTATAAGTGTAAGGCAATTTAAAAACTTTTATTAAATTTTAAATCTATTAAACAGTTAGACTAAACAAAAATAATTTTAACACAACGATAAAGAAAAATAAAAGTTAAAAAATGTGTTAATCTTAATTTAACCAAAAATAACAAACAGCTTGATTTTTATATTTTATCATCTTTTTTTTACTGATTTATTTTGTGAAAGCTCGTTTTTCCTGTGTGGTAACCATGGTATATGTAAAATAAATAAACATTTTTTTTGTGCTATTTTTAACCATTAGGAAGAATGTAAACACAAAAACAGGTCATTAATACTGTGTTATTATGTATTCTTATTCTTAGTAAAAGTAGTTTCGTATACTTTTATTAAAAAGCAAGGTATTGTTAAGAACAGCGTTGTTCTTTAAAATAAAGTTTGAATTTAGAATAGTATGCTTAAATTACTTTTCAAGCTTAAAAGGATCAGGGCCTACAATTTTTTAAGGCAAAGGAAAATTAGTCTTTGTGACTAAAACCAAGCTTGAATCAGCCTGGGTTTATTAAATACTTCAAAAAAAAGTTTTCAGGCTTAAATGCAGTTGCCTATAAAGCCGGTGTGCGTTTTTTAAACTTATATGTATACAATTATTATAAATATTATTTAAATATCTAGCACCTTCAGGACTTAAATTTTTAAATATAGTTAAAACTATAATTTGAAAAAGACATACTTCATAAGTTTTCTTTGCCAATCTTCAAAGCAAGAAAGTCATTCTGATGATCAAAACCTAGTCGGAGATTTTAGAATTAAAAAAGAATTCAACTGATTCTTTTTTAAATCAAGAAGTGCCACTATAAAACTTTTTTTTTAAATGTCTTAAATTGGGCACAAGTTATAGTTGCCACATTAAAAAAACCAACTAAAAACTCTATGGTCGCATTGTTGGGTCCTACATAGTTTGCATTGGGGTCGTTTTTAGAAAATCGAATTCCGCCAAGATGAAACTTTTTTCAAATCATCTCGAATTTTACAGGGTGTTTTTGTGGTAGTTACCCCTAAAAAAATTAGCTGAAAACTCAAAGGTCAACGTATTTATAAGCACCTTAGTGTGCATAAAAATTAATTTAAATTGCACAGAAAACTTATGTAAAAAAATCAAAACGACTCAAGATACAAACAATTTTACTTGTCTTTTTATTATGATATTGTTAACGTTTCTGTGTACATTTAATTATAATACATAGTGGAAATATCTATTATAAAAACTCATGTATAAACTACATGCTAAACAAAACACCTAAGTTTTAAATAAATCAAATTGTAGTTCATTACTGTTGTACGAAACAGAAAACATTCGCATTTAGTCAAATTGTTTAACATTTATTTTATAAATAACTTACAGAATCCAAGTACTTTTAAAACTTATTTTTAGTTCATCAGTTGCTGTTGAAAGAAGGAAGTTAGAATCTAAACTGAAAAAAAATACTGCAAGAAAACCAATCTGTTTTTTTAAAGCCTAAGCAGTACATTTTTTAATGGGTCATAAACATTTTCCAGTGACTTGAAAAAAAATAATCAAATACATTATTTTACCGAAAAAAAAAATCGACTTAGAAAAAGTTTTCTTCCGCGGGCCACATTTACATGGTCTCGGGCCGCAGATGTTTCTTTCGAGGCCTTCATTCCGTTCAAAATAAAAACGTGCTCGCGGGCCTCAGTTTGCTGACCCCTGATTTAGGGAAGGTATATGACAAATAATGCTAAAAATTTAGCGTCCATAATTAGAATAAACTAAAGTTGCTGTTTTTAAATACTTGAAAATAATAATAATATAATTTAAGTATAACATTAAACAAAAAATATAAGCTTTATTATGGTAGAAGTACTCCAAAATTTCAGTAGCTATATAAAAGATTTATACTATATTTATTCTAAAACTAAGTTTTATTGAAATGTTAATGCTGTTGTGGCTTTCATTCATGATAAACTTTATAAGTTATTTTAAATAACCATAAAAAAAAATTATTTGTATTTAAAAACAACTTAATTCAAAACTTTATTTATTGAAATTTAAAATAAGTCAACTATTTTGGTGTTTCATGGATTACTAAAATCAGGTTTCGCATAAATTAAGTCTAAAATTTTTTTAGTTTACGACATTAAATGTAAAAAACACAACTAGTTATCAAGTTATATCCAATATTTTTTCGATCTGAATTTGTTTAGTTCTTCAGTAGCATACTACTGGGTTAAAATAACCATGGTAGAGAAGCTAAATTAAGAAAACATAAGTTGAGTATTATAAATATAAACTAAAGACATCTGGTTAAATATCTAAAGTAATCCGCAATATTAAAAAATTAATCATTTAAAAGAATATGTGTACTAAAATATAGACTAACTACTTTGCTGAAGACATTGTGGCTAAAAAAATATTAGTGGCAACTTACAATAACGATGTACTTAATAATCAATTTAAGTTATACACCAACTGGTGCAATAATTATTAATATTTAAAGATTTGTTATCTAAAGTCAGACTAATCTAAACACTTGAAAGATTTCAGCAAAAAATACTAAACAAAAACTTGGTAACAAATAACACTTAAATGTAAAAGTTCCAGTTTTTCTACAAAATATGCATAGTAGAAAATTATTAGAAAATAGTTCCTTGGACATAAGATACAGAAACCAAAAAAGTTGATAGTACTTAATAAACTTTGCAAAACTTCAAAATTATTTCATGATCAATAAAAATTGAGCATTTACAGTCGAAGAACTTCCAAAAATTTTCTGCTCAAGTATGATTAAAAAATATATAACTAATCATACTTTTGAAATTAAAAAAAAATCGGTTATAAATGTTGAAGTTTGTAAAAACTATTTTCTTCTGTTGTTTTATGTTTAATTGTTCGAAATGTTTTATTTGTTTAGCACTTTTATTTCACACTTTTTATTACATCTATCATATACTCTATACAATATACTATATATTTTTATTTAAAGAATAAAAATAAGAAAAAACTAAAAACAACATTATTTAAATTTAAAAGAATAAACCTTAATAAAATTTTGCAGTGATATTTGGAGGTCATAAGCTTTAAAATTATTAGTTAATAGTATTAAAACAGTATTAAAAGTAGTATTAAAAGTTTTCATTTGGTAAACCTTTAATGACTATAAAATTTAATTTATACCTAAACATTTGACTTCAAAATAAATAATATAAACTTCTATTTGATAAAAGTGTTTAAAAATCTTAGAATTTTTATGGCTGAAAGTTTAAAATATAACCACCATATTAATTACCTTTACAAAATTGCATCAACTATGTACTTTTAAGCTTTTAAGAGTTTTAAATTAAGGATATAAACTTCCTTCCTAAGTTTTACAAGTTTTAGTGCCACAATCAGGGTACTTAGGAGACTCTGAAAAAACTCAAGATGTTTTGAAATTATAGAAAAAATTAGGAAAATTCAGGGTATTTTTTTTAACTTAGGATGACTCAGAACAGTTTTGATTTTTTATAAAAGTCTCAGGATAGGTATAAAAAAAATTTAAATCTCTGGACATATTTTCTTTTAGATCTAGAATGAAATTTAGTTGAGTTATTGTTATTTTATATAGCCAATTCAAGATTTTTTTTTTATTGATTTTGAAACGCTTATTTAGAAATTTTAGCCATGTTGATAGTTTTTCATTAATCTTAGAAATCAAATTGTAGTTTTTGTTTTATATCTAAATCTAAAATAATACTTATTATGATTTGACTTTGTTCATGCAAGTGATTAAATTGTGTGGTAAGATTTGTGTTAGTCAACTAAAATATCAAAAAAAAAATCAAATAATTTTCTGTTGTATATAAGGATTACTAATATAGTACATGAAATTATTTATAATTTTTGTTTTTCAATCTCAATTGATTTCAAATTTAAATGGTGAATACTTAAAAAAACATTTCTCATAAGTTTAGTAAACATCTAACGCAGAAGCATACACATGCAAACTTACTTTTAATTATTAAGAAGAAAATAAGCATTAGGTATTAGTAGTTTGCGCGAATGTCAAAATATTTTTTTTAGGGACATAAAAAAATCTTATGGTAGTTTAAGGTTACTTAGGGCAGCTTTTAGTCACTCAGGGTAGTTTTTTTGACTTAAACAGTAGAAACTCTTGTTTTTTATCTTATACATTCGTCCTAAGTTGGAATATAAATCACCAATCTCCATACTGACCATAAAGAATATGTTTAAAAAAACTTAGAAGAATAATCTTCTACCGCTTGAACATTTCTCATACGTCTTACTGTGATAGACTAACAAGAATTAATATTAAATCCTTAGAATATAGAAGAAATTAGTTTGACTTCATTAATTTTTTGAACTAGTTAATGGTAAAACTACAATTAATTTGATATATACTTTTGAACTTTATACTTTGATATATCTTATAAAAATAGTTATATTCTGAGAGGTACTAAAAAAAATACCTGCAAAATAAAACATTGTTGGCATGATTCTTTTTTTTTATCCTTCAGTTGACCTGTGGAACAGCCTTTCAAACGAGCTAGTTTCCCGAAATAAAGTGGAACAGTATCAATTACAGATAAAAAAATATTTTAAATAAAAACTTTTGTCTAAAAATTCTCATAAGTAAGTTGCTTTTTGCTTTAATAACCGTTTACTTAACTTGTAAAATTTGGTTAGATCTGTAGTTTGATTTAATTTGTTCACAGCGCCTTTTCTATATGAGTAACGAGTCCTTTATCAATGTAGTCGATAAACATTTCTCTGTTTTGTTTTTTATTAGTGTGCTTGGGGTTGGGGCATTAAATTTTATGGTTAGTCAATGCATTTAAGTTTTTCTTGTTTGATGCTTCGTATAAGTTTTATGTTTTCAACTTTATTTTGTGATAATCTAAAAGTTTTTAATTTGTTTATTTGCTGTTTTTAATTTTAAAAGTATCATTTTTTTGTTATACTTTTTTGTCTCTACCTTATGCATTATTAAGTGTAAGTGGCCGAGGCTTTGATGCCTGGGTTCACGGTAGAACAATAAATTTACATTAATAATAAATGAAACCACTGAAAACGTTAAAAATTAAAACAAATTAGTAAAAAAAACATAGGTAGCTGTCAAAATTGCACAAGCGTATAAAACTGCACGAGTGGACAAAATTTTACGAGGGACAAAATTGCACGAAGATACTAAGACACTTTTGCTCGAGGGGACAAAATTGCACAAAGATAAAATTACACGAAGACACTTTTGCACGAGCAGACAATTTTGCACGAAGACATTTTTGCACGGGTTGATTTTTTTTATTAACTTTAATTTTCTTTTTAAACTGTACTATCACTGTTACCCCTAACCTTTACCCTCGGTCGGTTAATAGTTCTTTTTTTTTTATTTATTGGTTATTATTATTTTTTATTTTAACAATTAAGATTTTTTTTAGTTTATCATTTGTTTTTTTTACGATCACTGTTACCCCTTACCTTTAATTGGTAGCTTTTTTTTTTAATTAATTTATTTCTATTAATTTATTCATCTTGTATTTTTAATAATAATTTTTATTATTTAAATTTTACTTTTTATTTTTACTCTTACCCCTATCCCTTACCCTCGGTCAGTAACTTTTTTTTTTTATCTTTTAGTTTATTTTTTCTGGTTTTTTTATGTATTTTTTTCTATTTTTATTTTTACTCTTTTGCAAAAATGACCCTGTGTGTAAAATTGTAACTCGTGCAAAATTGACCATTGGTGCAAAATTATCTTCGTGCAATTTGGTGCTCTCGTGCAATTTTTCTTCGTGCAATTTTGACCCGTTCCTTAAAATCTATTTTTTGCCTTGGTTCATGAAAAATTGTTTAAAGAAAAATTATTTAAACAAAATTGTTACCTAGTTAGAACTAAAATAGAACAAGACTTCATTTCATTTCTACAGAAAGGGGTAGTAAAACTGAATAATTTGTTTAGTATAATTGTGTTAAAATAAATATAAAGCAGTGAATAGGTTTATTCAAAATGACTTTAATAAAAGTATTGTTATTAAAAGCTTTTTATTTCAATAACTATTTGCTTCGAAATTATTGTAAGCTATCCAGCATAGATCTCACAGTAGTAGTAGTTATATGAGGAAAATTCAGTAGTTGTTTTTTCAGAAATTTATTAATTTATGAACTTCGTCTTGTATTTACTTTTTTGGTTAATTTCACAGATAATCATTCGCTGTTTTTGTATATAATTGATGTAAGGTGATTTATTTTTTCAATAACAAAAAACAGTTTAATCTTTTACAACTTTACTTTTTACAAAAAACTTTAAAAAAAAAGTTTATATCAGAGATAATAAATTTCAGTTTTAGTTTTGTTAATGTTAACTGAAAAAATAACACGTCGTGTTCTTGTACCGATTAAAAGTATTAAATGATTTAAAATTTATAGAAACTATTTTATTTCAAACGCTATGCTAACTATGAAGAGTTTTTTTCTAGTTCTGTATCTTTTGTGAAACATCTGGCTAATATTAAACAATTTGTAGTTTGTAATTGTAATTATAAAAGGGTTCGTATTTAAGTTTTTACTTAAAAACCATTACTAAAAATGTTAAGGATTAAAACAAATAAGCCTTTTAAATAGCAATAAACTACAATAGTTAAATCAGAGTATGTAGTAATGAAACAAAAGTTTTATTTTGTAAAAGTATACAAGACAAAAATATAGTTATACTTCAAAAACATACCGTATACTTCGTTACGACTGTATCTTAAAACAAAAATCCAAATTAGTAGAAATGTTAAATATTGAACCTGATAGTGCCTTTTTCACTGATACTCATGTAGATTAAATGGTAACCTTTTTAAATATTATTTAAAAACTTGGACGTTATCATAAAAAAGTTTGGATACGTTATTGGGATAGGATTCGACAGCATACTCTTTTTGGAATTTATTATGTTAAGTATACAAGTTTTCTAATAACTTGTTTTGTTAATTTATTTTTTATTAGAGCAAAAACATTAAGTTAAACAAGTGATCTTCAAGCTGATAAAAATCCATGCACACTAAACTGCGAAAAATAATTTCCATGCATCCCAAATTGCGCCGCTAGTCGTAGGAACACGTAAATAACTTTAATTTTCTATATAAGGATACAGCAGAAATTTATGCGCTTTGTTATTAGAACTATAGCTCAATACTCATGCAAAACTCTCTAAAATTATTTAACTGACAACTGTTATATTATTATTAAACAATTATATACATTTTATATAATGAAATAAGCAAATTTTTAAGTAACTAAAAAGTTTTTTTTAGTAATAAACAGTATTACGACTTAACACATTGTAAAGCAAAAAGTTCTTTCTCAGAGGCTAAATAGAAGCCTTAGTCATATTTAAATTATTATTTTTAAATCAAAAGCTAAAAACTGAAAAATGTATGTTTAAACAAGTTACTTATAACTATTATTGTAAACGGCAAAATACTAAACATTGAAAAATTTTTTTTTTTTTGAAGTTTGATTAATGTCAAAAAAACTAGCCTGACATACCTTTAACCTTAAGTTTTGCAAATGACTTTAAAATAAACTTGAGTCAATCTGAGCATTTTAAAAATTATCCTAGGTGTGGTAACACTGTATTAGATATTTAAGCTTACCTTTCCCTTAATTTCCACGTAACATTAATTTCAAATCAAAAAAAATCCAAAGTTAAATTAATTTTAGAATTATTTTAAGTTAAATAATGTTACTATGTTACAAAAAGACTTGGAAGAGTTGGTTTAAATAAAATTTTCAATTAACAATAAGCACTAATTTTACACTTAATTAAAGATTTAAGCTTATAACAATAGCTATTACTAGTATTAGAATATTTAAGTTATATATGAAAAATACATCTATGTAGTGTGTGTAATATGTGTATTTTTAAATAATTAGATAAGAATATTTTCTTGTAATTAAAATTTGTTTCTTTAAATTTGATAAAACTTTAGGGTTTTCTACTCTTTGAGAAAAAAAGCTAGCCTGGGTGACTAAAGATTATTTTGAGTTAATCAAGGTAGTCTCGAAATGACTTTTATTTTATGTAAAAATTGGAAAACACAATTAATATTTGCTAACTAGCAAAAAAGTTACCTCAAATACCTAAAAATATGTAAGTAGTACCATAATGATTTAATAAAACATATAAAATAAAGAGATTTTGAAATTTAAAAAAGTATAGCTAGAGATTTTAAAAGATATCTAAGCAAGCCTAGTTTTTACTAAAAAAAGTTAAATACTAGTCTAAGTTACCCTGAAATACCTTAGTTTCAGTAAATCATAAGTATATTTTATAATAAATAACACCTTAATTACAAATTTTAAAGTTCTACAACAACTGACAAATTTCTAATTTATCTAAAGAAAATTTTACCTAATATTTAGGTAAGTGACCTGCATTAATACTACTTCATAAGTCATGGAAGGAAAATTCTCAGCAGAGGTCACTCCTATTCTACTGAATTGTCAGGCGTTCTGATTTCTGGAGTAGGTGTGGAAGTTTTGAACATGTTGTGTCATAACAAGTAAAAAAAAATGAAATTTTTTAAAATGTTTATTTTATAATATTTTAGTTTAAACAACAGAATTAGAACTAAAAAAGAAAAATAAAATATTAGGATATCCTTACAAGCCTAATTAAAAAAGAAACTATCTTGAGTGACCTTAAACTGTACTAGGTCATTGCGGTTTTTTTTAATCTAAACAAATAATTAAAAACTTTTAAAATCAATGAAAATAAAGTTTTTCAACAAAAATATTTATAAAAGTACAGCAAGAGATTGTGTTTTGAATTTATAAATGACAAATTATTGAAACTCAATTAACTAAATATTTTTCAAAATCTAGAAAAAAAAACCATGAGATTTTTAGAAACCTTAAAGCTAATTGGAATTTAACAAAAAATCAAAACTATCCTGATTTAATAAAACATATTATAAAATCCTGAGTTATACTAAGTCATCCTGAAATTTTCTAAATATCCGTTGTATCCTGAGTGAGAGGCAACCCTGAGCTTAAGTTGACCTGAGATTTTGAAAAATCTGAGTTGTTATTCTTTGGTCGAAAAAACTATCCTGAAAGACTATAAACGGTCCTGTAATCCTAGGTTTTTAAAAGTTCCTAAAAAAATCTAGTTTTACAAAATATTGATTATTTAGTTTTTAAATACTGAAACTTTAACAGCTAAATCTTATTTAAGATGAAAAAATTCAAAACAAAACTACCCTGAGCTTAAAAAAAATCACACTGGCCAGAGTCATACAGATATTATTAAAAGTTTAAGTTATTCTGAGTAAATTAAGTGTCCTACGCTTGCCAAATGTTATTCAGGAACTTATTCCAGGTTTTCTGAATTTATTTGGTTTGTCAAGGTACAAGTTATTGAGTCTATTCATAGTTTAAATTTAAGTTTTAAAAGACTTAGATAGTATAAAAACATTGAAAAGATACTGTAAAGCTACAATACATGCGTTTTTTGTGATTTGAAAAAAAAAAATCTTTATGATATATTTCTGTGTCTATTCGAAACTTTGTTACTAAAAATGTAAAAATTCTTAATATTTAACAATTTTTTATTCAAAATTTTAGGATTTTCCAGATGTTTTAGCCTAAGTAGTCAAATTCTAATTTTTTTAGTATTTTAGTTTTTTTTGCAACTCTGAAGAGTGCCAGCACTAGAAAATTTTAAGACTAGATTGAGTTACCTGAAAAAACGGAGTATAGGAAAAATCTGATAGTATTTTAGTTCAAAACTTATTAAAAGTATAACTATTTGTTTATTAAGTTGATTCTGTATGTTAAAGTATTATTGAATTGCTGATTAATATATTTCATCATAATTATACTTAGTAATTTTAATTGTAGCACAAAGCTTAAACTAAAACATTTTATTAACTAAAAAATAAGTTGTATACTAAACTTTTCCATTTGTAAGTCTATGAAATTTACGTTAAGAAGATTCTTTGGGAATTTTTTCAGGAAAATATATTTTACATTATTGATATATTTACATTGAAAGTATTAAAATTTACAAAAATAGTGGTTTTAAATAAAATGGTCAAAAAAAAAAACCAAGCTAACAGGACTTAAATTAGCTTTAATGCAAAATTTCATCGTAAAAAAATTTATAAAAGTTTAATTTTTCTTTACAGCTCAACCTGAAAAACTTATGCAGACCTAAATATATTTCGTTTACAATTTGAAAACCACTAAGTTAAACTAAGGTGTAACCAATGATTGAATATTTTGTGTATTATATTTCTTGCACTCGTTTATTCTATCATTAATTTAGATTTTAAACAGCAACTCAGAACTAAAAATGTAAGTACAGCTATCTTGTACATGAGGATTTTACTTTATTATATGTACATAAACGGACTACTTTGAGTTATCTAATTCCGATTTTAGAAGAAAAGTTTCATTCAGAAAACACTTATAAATTTTTAAGCAGCTTTGTAAATTTGAGAAAGATGATTTAAAAACCTTTCAACAACCGCAGATTTGGTTTAACTACAAATATTTTTACAAGATTAGATAAATTAATTCTAGTTTAAAAAAGACCTTTACAATAAAGAAAGCTTATTTATTTTTACATTTTGTTTTTATAATGGTATAGAAATTACTTTAGTTAAAACTTGTTGCATTTAAAAAAGGTTGTAAAGTAAAATTTTGTAATTGTTTCTACTTTAACTGTAATTCTTTTTTTGTAAATATTTTCACTGCATAAATGTTATTTACATAAACACTGTACACTTGTCCAAAAAATTCTTTACTAAAATATATTATTAAGTAAGCATATAAACAAGGGTGGTAAATAGTTTGTAAACTTAGTTAAAATACTTAATTAATTTAAAAGTACTAATTACTTTTTTTGATTGTAACAAGCTGGGAAAATTACTGTAACAGTGTAGTATATAAATTACTGCTGTGAAATGTTGGTAATCTATTAATTTATATTACTATAATATTACATAATATATCTACATAAAACTTATAATCAAAACGTGAGCTTATCTATACGTTTTTTATCTGGAAGCTCGAAGATAATTGATTAAATTTTTGAGTTTATCAACTTATACCTACTGATGACAGCAATAAATCTAAAAATTTGACAGTTAAACACTTTTTGAAACATGTCTTATCACTGACAAAAAATTTACATCAAACTTTATTTATTAAACATTGTAATTATTTCATTCAAAAGTAGAAAAAACAACAAAATAATTTTATAACTAACAAATGAGCCACTACTATATAACGCTTTTATTGTGTGTCAAGAGATCAAAAATAAATAAAACAGCAAATTCAAAATATTGAAGTTTTTTTTTCTTACATTCGCAACTTTTAAACTCAAAAAACCTTGCATAAAAAAAATTCAAAGTTTGTCTAACTTTCACTGTTACATAAAACTTATCAAAAAATTTAACTAAATTACATAATAAACAAGTAGACAAAGTCAGTTAACGGCTTTAAACTGCGAATTGTTAATAAAAACTTGCTTATTACTTAACAAGCACTCCAGACGAGCTTTTCTGCTGTTTGTTGTCGCCACTCGCCCCGTCTTGATTCGATCCATTGTCGCCTTTCGTTATCCTATGGAGTTTGTTGCGATAAATTTTTATTAATAGGCTTATAGTAGTTTTTATTTAACGTGTTAATATATATGTAGTTTATAAACACTTTTACAGCTTGACATCTTGCGCTTGTATAGATAAATTAATAAAATTGAAAAGTTTCGTTTCAGTCATTCAGGAAAATATGGAAAGCACACAAGAAAATTTGTAAAAATAATCAAGTAAGTTTGTATTTGATTATAAATTTAGTTTAATAGAAAATTGAACTAACAAAAATATAAGTTTATCTCTTCAAAAGCAGAAGGCATTGTTAAAAAGGCACGGTTGAAATGCTCCAATGAAAACAAGTAGTTTTTGAAGATAAACTTGTCTTTTATAGTCATTTACATTTAGCGTCAACATATTGTAGCTTAAAACATTTTTAAACTTGAGCTTTTACATACTTACGTATAGATAAATTAACTTATTTAAAAAGTCACTTAACAACATGTGGAACGGAAATAAAAATCTTTGTTACAAAAATAAAGTAAGTTTGCATTTCATTATATATTTTTTTGTAACAAAACTTACTATCAAAAGTTTTATCTTCAGATACAGAGTTTGTTTTTAAAAAGGTTTGGTCGAAATGCTCAAATTAAAATAAATAGATTTTGTAATAATACAGTCAAACTTGTTTTTTAAATAAACCTATTTTTACGGTAAAAAAAAATTGTTGGTGTAAATTAATTTTAATAGTCAAACTCGACTTAAATAAAGCATTACATCTATGAACTTAATTGTTTATTAAAAATGTAAAATCCAATATTTAAACTTAAAAATACTTTTTACAAACCAAACCAAGTTTAATAGACATCTAAACAAAATACTTGAGTTTTCAGTTTGAAGTCTTTTAAATCTATTATAAAATCATAATTATCAGGATAAGACATGATAATGTTAAATTTTCAACTTATTTGCATATGTGAACTTCTATCATCAAACTTCCAGTACATCACTTAAACCATCTGTGTATGATTGATGTTTGTAATAAACAGCTCTATCAGCAAAATACTTGTATTATTACCTTATAAACACAGCTTGTCTGAAAAAAGACAAAAAAATTTAGCATTTCCTAGCATAAATGTATCTAGATAAACAAACAACATATCAGGAACTTTTACAATTAAAACCTTGAATTAATAACGAACTTTCACAACTAAAATCTTAAAACAATAACAAATTTTTTCAGTTGGAACCTTAAAACAATAAACAACACAATTTTTTAGAATTTCCTAGCATAAATGTATCTAAATAAACGAAACGACATATAAGGAACTTTCACAACTCAAACCTTAAAACAATAACCAACTTTTACAGTTAAAACATTAAAACAATAAAAAACTTAATCAAATACTGTTTTTTTAAATGTATGTACTAAAATTTATTTTCTCCGTTTTTTTTTATTAGCACTTCAACCTCTTCATCTAATGAAGATATGGTTTCCTTCATCTGAACTGCATTCCGCTTCATTTTCTTGGCAGTTAAAATCATTTGCCTCATTTTATTTAAATCGCTCTCATCTGCTGCCCCTACACTTGTTGAAGAGAATCTTTTCTCTAAATAAAGCCACAACTTGTGGGCTTCAATTTTTTTCTTTTGGCACTCATTTATTTTTACTTTCATTTATAAAATATTTCCTCTTATCATTTAGTATAAAATTTGTAACAAATAAATATACTCTTATTTACTTTAAAAACTTAAGTTACTCTACAAAAAATACAAATATTAAGTAAACTTAATCTTGGCATATACCTCTCTTATAACTTATTTTATACATTTAAACAACTTTGAAAAAATTATAAAGAGGTAAAGTATACACATTAACTTGTTACATAAAATACTAAACTAACTGCTTAGTTATAAAGAACTCAATTATTTACTTAAACAAAAAATATTTTGATTCTAAAATTATGCTAGATAAACTTTTGTGTATATTTCACAGTTTCACTATGGAAGTGTCCTTGCTACAGATCATCAATACTAAAAAGCTTACAAAATCTGCTTGTTCAAGTAGGGTACTTGTTCAATATGTTAAAAGAATATTTTTGCAGTTTTGTAAAGGATATTTTACTAATTTATACCAGATGAAGGTATTGGAAATAAAATTAAATATTTTTGTAAATTTCTAGGAAAATTTTGGAATTTTTTAAATTTAAACTGACAATATCTGACTTTTTTTTTAATTTTATCAAATTTCCTGACTTTTTTTCAAAACCCCCCATTTTTTCCTGACTTTTGTGATTTTTTAAATTTTTCCTGATTTCTTGACCGAGTAGCAACCCTCTGCTTGTTATTTAAAATAAATTACAAACCATAACTCCATAAACTATATTTCATTCCTTTCAAATAGAAGGTTTTACTCACAAGCTTAACATTTAATCATAAAAATACCTGATCTTGTGCTTCTCCTGGTAGGCCTGTATCTCATGTCCCTTCTCGATGACCTTCTTCTTCAGCTCTTCGCTCACCTGCGTCAACCTGTCCAGGTTGAGCTTCAACGCGGGCATCACCTCCCCAACCGTTCTTTCCATCAGCACTCCTCCCACGAGCCTGTAACACTGCCTTCCCGCGTCTATCTGTTTGAAACAGTTGGTAAGTTGTGTTGAAAGTTTTGTCACGTTTAAATCTAACACTTTTGTTTAGTTTTATACGTATTTGAATATTTCGTGACGAAACAGTTTAATTTTTGACTTGCTTGCAAATTTTAAATATTTTAGCAGCACGTTTAAAACAGCAGATGTTCAAAAAAAATAAAAATTAAGTAAACAAAGAGTCATAAAATATTCATAATGAGTTTTAAAACGAACATCTTTCAAAGCCTCAATGGTGACTGCGTGCTCCGACTTCTCGCTGTCAACCTTGGTCAATTGCTGCGCGATCATCTTCTGTTCCTGGCTCAGGTTCTGGAACCCTTCCACTATTTCCTGGGTGTTTGCCATTTTACGTGTATGTTAATTTGTTTAATTCTGCAGAAAAATTTAAACATCCGTGTATAAATAAATTTATCATTTACAATTATCATATGGGATTTGCAAAGTGACTTAAGATTGTGAACAAAAGTACAAAAATAAATAATTTTTATGTGCATGAAGCATTCATCAAAACATTATTTTTTTTAACTTGACTGCTTTAAAATATATATGGAGACTGCAACGTGAGAAAATATAAATTATTGCGGATAAAATCATGCAAAGAGTTCAATTGCCCAATTAAAATACGTAACATGGCACATTGTATAAATTCACGTACAAACTAAATTTTGAAATTTCAACCTAAGTAAGCTCTGCTTTAAACATTTAATACGTTTTATATTTTGTTAATCATGAAAGTTAAATAAAAACATTCTAGTATGTTTAAATCTTACTGAACTATGCCACTTCTTTTAATAGTTTTTTCAATGTTAAAAATGAAAAATAAATATATTCAAGTGTATGGCTATAAAAAGTGAAATGTTAGTGGGGTAAAATGTGCACTCGAAAAATAATATCAAATAAATATTGCATAAATATAAAGACTAGATTTTAAAAGAATCAAAAAAAAAAAAGACAAGAACAACTTTCATAAAAAGTTAAATAGTCAGTTTTGTCATCTAAATTTAAGAAACTGTATAATATAATAGTAAATACAAATACCCTTCAGAGATTTAGTTTTTAAAATATAACATCATAGCAGAAACGAATATAAAATTGCATAAAGAGTTTACATGTATAGCTCTATACTATTTTGTTTTATTAAATTAGAAATATGTACAAATGAAAATAAACTTTACTCAATGCTATTAACAATAGTTTTTGTACTTAGAAATAATATCATAAACATAAATTTAAAAGCCCTATTGGTTTCTTGACCAACTTTATAAATTAAAATAGAGAAAAAGAGTGATAAATGAAAGTGATAGAACAAAAGTGAGGTATATCGATATATTTTACTTTTTATAATAAGAGAAACATAAATTGAAAATTAAATACTGTAACATAAGCTCTCTTAATTAATTAAGTTTGTGTATACAAATGAAAAACTATAGGTAAAAGAAAATATTAGTGATCAAATGCTTACTAGTTTAAAGGTATAGAAAAAACTTTAAAAATAAGTAGATAATCAATTTCAGTTTTTGTCCTTTGCTTTATAGAACTTCGAAAATTTGGCTTTAGAACTGTATGTACTCAAAAAGTTTTTTTTTGGTTTGACTGCTTTACTTTATCAAATTTACCAGCTTGTATTCAAAAGTTTATACACAAACAATTTTGGAAGTCCTTAATAAACACCATGCTAAAATCTTAGGGTGTGAAGTAAAGTTTCTTTTACTCGTAATAACTAAACTAATGAATCAAAAATTAGAAATCAACTTGTAATTCTTCACCGTTTCATTTATTAACTTTAATTAGTAAGCACTTAGATAATCTAGTTCAATAACATAAAAAAGAAAATTAAATTAACCCTGCAGAACAATACTACTATGATTCGCACACTCGCAACAACATATAAATTTTACCAGTAAGTTTTATTAACAAATAGAATGTAAAAAGTCCGAAAAATCTGATGTCATTTGTGCACTCTCATGCCCGCATTACAACTCTTCGGGCAGGAAAACGTTTCTCTTGTTTCCCTCCTCCTGCGCCAGCTCGTCCTTGAAGTACTGGATCGTCTTGGCCAGTCCCTTCTCCAGCGGCACCAGCGGTTCCCAGTTGAGCACCTGCCTGGCCTTCGTGATGTCCGGCTTCCTCTTCTTCGGGTCGTCGGTCACCGGCGGCTTGTGCACGATCTGCGACTTGCTGTCCAGCGTGCGCTTGACGGTTTCAGCGAACTCCTTGATGGTCAGCTCGGAGGGATTACCGAGGTTCACCTGCGAGAGAAGGTGTAAATAATCTGCATTGAATAAAGTTGCATAATGAACTTGTGCATTTTTTAGTACTATATTATGATTGTACAGAAGAATCCATTTTATTAAAAAACCTATTTAGCTAGATAGTATATTTAAATACATGTCCTTTAAGTTCAACCTACTATAAGACTCTAAAAACTTTTCAGCTGAAATTTCAAACTTATACTGATCATTTTACGAAAAAAAGTGTTTTTAAATACTAACCGGACTGATGACGTCAGAATTCATGAGCGCAATGAGTCCGTTAACCAGATCGGAGACGTACTGCAAGCTTCTGGTGTTCGTACCGTCCCCGTATATGGTAATGTTCTCGTCCTTCAGCGCTTGCAGTATGAAATTGCTGACCACACGACCGTCCTTCATGTGCATGCGCGGCCCGTAAGTGTTGAATATTCTGTTAAAAATATGCGCTGTTACTTGGTTGGCTGAGCAGCACCAAAACAGAGACTTCTGAGTTGACAGATAAGTACTCGAAAATCATGGAACATAATGCTTTTTTAAGTATAAGTAGATGTTAGTTATGTTTACAACTACTTATAAGTAGCATAGAAAATACTGTGTGTCTCTTTAAAAATAAATTTCAGACATTAGTAAGTTGTATAGTGTATTCATTATAAGTAAAATTAAAATTATACATTTATTTATCACTGAACTATGACAGTGATGATTAAAACATACCAGGGTTAAATTAGTTTATGGTCCTATAATTAGTTTTATCATTCTTCAACTTCTTTTTAAAATGTACTCGTTAAAACATGTAACTAAAAACAAGTTCTAACCTGGCAACTCTGACGTCGACGCCGCCTTGCTTGTTATATGCGTAACACATCGTCTCTGCAACCCTCTTGCCCTCATCGTAGCAAGCGCGGGGCCCAATCGGGTTGACGTGACCCCAGTAAGTTTCCTTCTGCGGGTGCTCTTCCGGATCCCCGTACACCTCGGAGGTGGACGCCAGCAGCATGGTGGCGGAGGTGCGTTTCGCAAGCCCCAGCATGTTGATCGTTCCTGTTAGCAAATCAGATGTTTAAATTAAGAGATAGTTAAGGGATTAGGGTCGTAAGAAAATTTTATGATTTTATTTTTAATTTTTTGTCATTTGGTTGTAAAACTTTTATTTTTTAAATGTTACTACAGATTTTGCAATGAACACCTCCTAAAAACTTGAGTAATTTTTCTTAAAGAAGAGACTGACTTTTAGTGATTTCTATTTATTCAGTGCTTAATTTTTTTTTACCTTAAGGAACCTATTTTACTGACCGACTTTAACCAGCTATATGTCAAAAAACTGTTTAATTAATAAAAATCTGTGAAAAGCAACTTGTAGCTTTGTTAAAAATCTACGAAATAAGATCAAGTTGTAAAGTTTTTCACAACCACATTGCCCTTAAAATGCTGTTTGTTTGTATATATAGTGTAAGTAATGTAAAAATGTCTTAATGTTTCTTTTTTTTAACATGTTTACCTGATGCAAAATATAAAAAATAAAACCAAAAGAAACATTTTCAAAAAGTACAATGTACAAAAAAAATAATTAACTAGTTTATATTTGATACACAGAAGTATAAAGAATGGCTTAGCTATGATAAAAACTTTTTGAAACATTTGTAATGGGGAAATGTCAGAATTATACACAGTGACAATTTTTTATGGTATACTTCTTTGGTTAGTCATTAAACGAACTAACATTTTTAATAAATTTGATATTTAACAGTTTTGCCTGTTTTGATTGTATTTAGGTGTTTGCAATATTTTACATTTAAAAGTAGATCAAAATGCTGGACCCTAATTATCAGCCACCCTCTACTAGCCTAGATATAGCCAAGTTACCTTTTAAGCAACCTTCACTATGGTTAAACCTTAGCAATAATGTTAATAACAGTCCTGGGGTAATCCACAAGGCTCTTAAGGTGTTAATTTTTAACCAGATTTGGATGTATATTACAAAACAAACAGGGTTGCCAATTGTTTTGGGCAAACTTTCTCAAGCTTCTATAAAGTGCACGTTTTTGGGTCTATTTTTATTAAAATTAATTTAAGGTAAAAAACTGTGTAAAATTGTATTACAATATTGAAAATATACTGTAAAGCTACTGTAAATGCGTTTTTTAATAAAAACACTTTAATGATGACTAAAAAATTTATCTATATGATAGATTTTTTGTGTCATATAAAAACTTTACTACTTAACATGTAAAAATTGTTGAAAATTCTAGGTTTTTCCAGTTTTTTAGTGATTTGTGTTCAAAATTTAAGTTTAGCCTAAATTGTCAAACTCAGGGTTTTCCAGGATTCAAGGTTTTGTAGCAACTTTTAACAAAGTATTTTAAAAAATTTGGAAAGTTAAAACACAAACATAGTTAAAAAAAATGAAAAAAAAAGTAGTATGTTTATAATAACAATACTTCATCAAATAAAAACAAAAGAAACTTTTAAGTTTTCAGGTATTTCAACTACGAAATCAATTAACAAACATACGCTTCAACAACTAACCCATGGATGAAGTTTTAATGGTCTTTATAGGGTTGTACATGTAATGGGGCGGGGATGCAGGGCAGGCAAGATGGTATATCTGATGCACTTCAATGTAAAGCGGCTGTATGACGTCATGATTAAGAAGCTCGAAATTCTCGTGACCAATCCAATGCTCCACGTTGCGTTTTCTGTAGTTATGATAACTTGTAACTATGTAAAATAAACACGTAAAATTATATAAGTTTCATTTACGAGTGATTTTAGCCATTAGTTTATTTAAGAGTAATACATCAGCTTTTTTAATATTATGTAAAAAATGAATTGGTAACGTAAGTTGTAAAGCAAATTAAATTGAAATATTATAAACTGCTTAAATTAAAGAAGCTAACTTATTATGTAATTATAAGTTTAATAAAATAAAATTAAAGTAATCTAGGAATTATTTGTTTTGCTGCTCACCGCTGACACTACAACTATCACTTACTAAGATTAATGAACTTTTACATACATTCAAATTTTTAAATGATCAACTAGTTTAATTAATTTGAATTATTTAAACTATTTAAAACATTTTTTAGCAAACCCTATTGAGTGATAGATATTAGTTTAAAATTATAATGTTGATCAAAAATGCTTATTAGATTATAAAACGTACCCACTTATCAACTAGTCAAGTTTAGTAATAAAACCAGCCTTTTGTATGCCGATAAATGGTATTACAAGACTTATTCAACATCTATTAGTATTTTTAAACAATATGCTACAAATAAAGTTAATTTGAATTGAATTCCAAAACTTATAGTGCTGTTTTATGTAGTTAATGGATACATAGGATGGGTATACAAAGAAATTACCTAATTTACGAAAATCTGTATATGTAATATTTATTATGCAATAAAAAACATAAGTAATCATTAAAGTTAAGCAGTTTTAAAAGTATCTTTTCAACTTTAAACTTAACAAATTAATGAACAGTCTATTCTGTACTATTTAAAGTTTTACAATAAATTACTATTAGGAACTTCTTATAAAGTTATTGTACTATATGCAAATGTACATTTTACAGGGTTGCCAAAAGTTTTTTGTAAAATTTATCCAGGATTCTAAAAAACAAGTTTTTCGATTTATTTTTAGTATAAAAGAAAACAAAGGCAGGGTTGCCAAACTTTTTGAGCAAATTTTTCCACGTTTTCTAAATTTCTTCCAGGTTTTTAAAAGGTCACATTTTTGGGTCTATTTTTAGTTTAAAGCTAAGTTTAAGGTTTAAAACTGTGCTAAGTAGTATAACAACATTAAATACTGTAAAGCTTCTTTAAGTGTGTTTTTTAATAAAAAATGTTTTGATAATGACAATTTTTTATTTATTTATGTGGTAGATTGTCGTTCCAAATTAAAATCTTACTACTTAAAATGTAAAAATTGTTTAAAATTCCAGGTTTTTTGGGCAACCTTGCTGAAGGTAAAAAAAAAACTGTCTTTAAAAATTTAACAACATTTAAAAGATACACTATAAAGCTACTTTAAAAGCTTTCTTAATTGAAAAAAAATTATATTAGATTTTTTTTTAGGATTGACATTTCTACCTAATCAAAATTTTGTTACTTTACATGTAAAAATAGTCTAAAATTCGAGGTTTCTTCAAACTTTCCCAACATCCAGTTTTTTTTTGCCTAGATTGTCAAACTCTAGGTCTTTTCAGGACTCCAGAAATTTTGGCAGCCCTGATTTTATATGAAAAAATTTATTAAAAAATGAAGAATACTTTAAATTATAAAAAATAAATTGCTTCAATTTTAACTTTATTTATAAGAACTTAAAATTTACATAAAAAAGTTTCAATAATTTTTTCTGAAAGTTATTATAGCTCACAAATTACAAGTAATACAAAAATAAAAAACAAATAAATAGAACCTTCCAGTGAAAAAGTTGTCTACCACAGTAACTTCGTGACCTTGTTGCATTAGTTTGTCTACAAGATGACTTCCAACAAACCCAGCACCTAAATTAATGAATTTACAACTTAAAATAATTATATTAATTTAAAATTTATCACTAATTTACTTTATAACTATAAATGTATGCTTTTGGTTTAATCACTAAGATTAAAAAAATATCTTCAAGAATAAAAACATAAGTTTTTATTTGTATCACATCAACATAACTGAAAATATAACGACATTTTACATAAAAACTAGTGCTTACAAAAAATTTAAATTCCATTTCTTAAAAAAGTTTACTCTTTTGTTTTTAAACTAATGTTGTAGCTAAACTAACTAAAAATAAGCCTTAGTTATAACTAAAACATAATATTATTAAATTAGATTACAAAAAGAAATGTTAAATTAACAGGAACCAAACAATAAAATTTAACTGCAAGCAGAGTTTTTAAATAATTCAAAGCTAAATAATTTCAACAAAACACGATCTAAATCAACATTTGGTTTTTTCAATTTAGTAACAATTAAATTAAACTTTGACATTCCGTAATTTTTATAAAACTTATATTTAAATATTTTGAAGCATATATAAACAAAACAGGTACCTCATTTTGTTTTTGATTAATTTAAGAATATATAAAAAGTTGAATATTTATCTAGGCATAAACTTTACAATTTTTTAACTATCCAACAACATTAATTTACCTCCCGTAACAAGTATTCTTTTTCTTTCATGTTCGGCAAGAAACTTTACTTTAGGATAGTCTTTGTTTTTCTTTACAATTTTCAGCTCCTCTCTGAGTTCTTCATTTTCACTTCGCAACTGCCTGATGTGACTCATCACCTTTGAAAGTTTTTAATCATAAAATCTATTTTCTTTTGACACAGATTGTAAACCTATCTAACTTTAAGAAAAAAAAAACAAGTTTTTGAATTACAAACTTTTTTTAAATGTATAAAAACTATATAGAACACATTCAAGAAAATACTTAACAACCAATTTATTATATTTAAAATAGTCAAAAAAAGAGCTATAAATTTGTAAAAATCAACTATAGAAAAAGTGTCAGTCTAAAAACTATTTAAAAGACAACTGCTAATTAAACAGAAAACCTCCAAAGAAAAAGGTTTATGAATACTTTTAAATTGAAAATTAACATTAATTTAAGTAACAATCAGAATAATATTCTTTTTTTAACACTTTACATAAAGCTTTTATGAATTTCATTTTAAAAGTTATTACCTGTGAAAAAACACCTTCAGTAGTGTTAGAGTGAGTAAACTCATTATGAGCAAATGTTAAAATTGCTAGCAGGACAATGCCAGAAAAACCAATCTTTAATTTAGTAGTGAAGCTTGTTTTCATTATGCTAAATATTTTTATTGTAAAGCTAAAAATATTAACTTTATGTGAAATTTTTTTTTTATTCATATAAGTAACAAAAAAAATGCTTATTTTTGACTGAGAAACTATTTAAGTTTCTTTGGCATAGCTTTTTGCTAGTTTATTAGTCTATTAAAAATATTTTTTTCAATCTAAATCTTGTTTATGTATAGAAATAATACTTTAATTTAATTCACCAATGTAATAAGATAACTTTATTTTTCAAATAATTACAAAAACTAATTTTGGATATGCAACCATAAAAGAAGTAATTAGTAATGTTTAATGTGTGTATAAAATTTTCTATTACATTGGTAGTTGTAAATTGGAAAGTTTATGAAACATATAATAATATTTTGATAGCTTTGCAAAAAAGATTAATATTAATCCAAAATAATATGTCAAAGTCAAGACTTAAAAATTAATTGTATATCAAACTTTAGAGTATTTTGTATCCGTCAAAGTTTTCTAAAAAAAAAGTTGAATAGCCATATGAAGAATTCGTGATAAGGATGAAAACAACAATAAAGGTGTAGGGTTCTAGTGTAGTCTACAACCCCAATAAAAACAATAATTAAATTTAAACTTAAATTATATTAAATGCTGATATTAAATAATACTTAAGGTATTAATACTTTAAATCTATGTTAAACTAGGCATGACATAAATTAACATTTTGTATTAAAGACATGGTTGCCACTTGTTTTTTCAAAAAAATTTCCAGGTTTTCCAAATTTCTTCTAAGTTTTTAACAGTACACATTTTTGGGTCTATTTTTAGTTTAAAGTTAAGTTTAAGGTAAGAAAATGAGTTAAATAGTATAAAAAACAATGAAAAGATACTGTAAAGCTATTTAAATTTGTATTTTAATAATAAAAAATTTGATGATGACAATTTTTTTTATTGTATGATAGATTTTTGAGTCAAATTATAATTTTACTACTGAACATGTAAAAATTGTTAAAATGTTTTTTCAGTTTTTTTTTTCAAAATTTCCCAAAATCCAGGTTTTTTTGCCTAAATTGTCAAATTCCAGGTTTTTCCAGGATTCGAAGTAAAGTGGTAACCCTGTAAAGAACAATTGCAAACACTAACAAATATATAAAGAGCGTCATACTTTAGAAAATATTTTAAATGTGGTCAAAATTTTTGTATAAGATTTAATCTAACACAAATATACTTTAAGAATGTATAAAACAAAATAAGATATAACTACTTAGAATGTAAATAAAAAGTGTTTATAAATTGTAACATTATTAAAAAACATCTTTTTATAACACAAGAAAACAACATAAATGTCTATTCTGGAATATCGTGTTTACTGCAGCAGGCTTTAGCTAGAATGCTCCAACTGTTGAGAGTTAATATATATGCTGTAAACTTGCATCAGTAAACTCTAACTGCTCTTTATTTTCTCCTTATCTAAACTTGCATTGGTATAACACTTAGCCTTGTGAGCTTTCTCATAAACCCTTAAATGAACAAGAAGTTTAACTCAAAACTATCTGAAATTTAAACACTTATCAAAGCAGTTTGATATCCTGTTACACTTCCTCTTCTTCCACTTTTGAAAGAGGATCTTCACTATACTTCTACTTTGTCTTTTTGTTGGAAGATAAACACTACCTTCCTTTCATAAACAAGAAAAAAAGTTTCATATATTAAAATTTAAATTGGTGTCAAAACTATTATTGTTGTTCATTTAAGAAAAAAGTAATAAGGAAAATTTAAAATAAAACTACAAAATTTTATCAAATGGTTTTAATTTAAAAAGTTTGTGTTTTAATAATCAAAAATTTTCTATTTAGTTTTTCAGAACTTCAACAATTCACTTAAACCTCAAAAATAATATTAAGCATTACAACCTACAATAAAGATTGCACCATTTAAAAACACAAAAAAAATCACTTGAATGTCATGCCTATACAAACTCCTATGATACAAATTCCTAAAAATTTTCAGCATTTTACTGGTCTTTACTGAGTAGTTATTAATAAATATTGTCTTTTTCTATCATGCGATTAAGAGCCTTACATAAAAGTTATCATGACTAACTGTGACTTAAAATTGGTCACTACTTTTTATGACTTATTAATACTAATACTTTGTCAGTTTTACTGTGACTTAGTGGACTTTATTTTGTCTGTTCTACTTTACTTAGTGGACTAAATTTTGTCAGTTCTACTTTGACTTTTTGAACTAAATTTTGTCAGACCTACTTTGACTTTGTGGACAAAATTTTCTCAGTTCTATTTTTATTTTTGGACTAAATTTTTCAAGTTCTATTTTGATTTTTGGACTTAATTTTGTCAGCTTTATTTTGACTTTTTGGACTAAATTTTATCACATGTAATGTGACTTTGTGGACTAAAACTGTGACAAAACCTTTTGTGACTTGTCTGACTTAAACTTAGTCACCTACTTTTTGGGACTTAAGCATTTTAATTGTGTCTTTGTACCTTTTGTGGTTTATTTTTACTTTAACAACTTAAACATTGTTCCCAACTTTCTGTGACTTAGTAGGACCTTAAATTGTGCCAATAATCTTCTGAGACTTATTAAAACTTAAATTCTGTTAGTACCCTTATTACTTATTACCTAAACTCCTTATAATACTTTGTTCAATATGACCCTTGTTGCCTAATTTCCCTAAATCTACTGTTTAATAAAATGCACTATTAAATAAAAATGACAAAAATATAAGAATGTGAGATAAAAGTGTGAAAAATACTGTTTACCAACATTGTCACCAACTTTTTGTGACTTATTAAACCTAAAATTCTGTTAATGCCCTTTAACTTAACATCTAAACCCCTATAATACTTTGTTTGATATGATCCCTATTGCCTACTAGTTTTCTCAAACCCCGATTCTTTCTGGATATGGGTAAAAACTCAAAGGCTTTTAAATGGGCAGATATTTAAATGAAAGTATTGCTTCTTAAAAATTAAATACAAGCTTTATTGAACAATATCTCTAAATTTACTGTTAAATAAAATGCACTATATAATAAAAATGACAAAAATATAAGAATGTGAGATAAAAATGTTATAAATACTGCCTTCAAAATTAAAGGTAATGTGGAAATAATTTTTTTGGGTAAACTTTTTGGTCTTGGTTTTATTTAACTGTTACCTAAAAGACTAGTGATTCATTATCCAAGACTCCATGTAGGGTTCTAGTGTAGTGTAAAACTACACTAAAAACCATAAATAAACCTAAAAACAATATAAGCTGAGTTTCCCTGAAAGTGTGGCAACCCTGATAGTTGTTTTAGGCACTTTTGTGTAGTTTGGTCAAATCTAAGTTTTGAAGTATATTTAATACTTAAAAAATATGTCAACTTGAAAAAAGCTAAAAATTGTCACAATTCAATTTACCAAACTAATAAGTTCTTGAAACAGATAAAAAAGAACAAATGTATAGTTTAATGCAGTTCTATCAAACCATGTTCAACTTTTGGTTTTATTTAACAGTCATCAATATATTAATTAATTAAATTAATCATAATTACAATAATAGACATATATGTATATATACATATATAAGAATAAGTAATATTAAAATTAAAGTAATTTTATTCAAACCATTAAACTTGTTTAAGATTTACAACCAGTAAGAATTACTGAAGTATTAACAAAGCTTAAATTAATTTCGTAGGTCAAATTCCAAGTTTTTCTAAGATTTTTTAAAGATTCCAGGTTTTAATTAAGGCAAACCCAAACATTTTTATAAAATCTATGAATGTGTTTTTAAGCTTAAAAAATTAATTTAGTATTTTTTATTTTTTTTAATATGTAAACAATTCAGTTATAATTACTAATTCTCTAACCAATTACTTTTAGAAACATGTAAGAAAAAATCGCACTTAAAAATGACATTTATGATAATAAAATATGTTTTGAGGCTATATAGTTCTATTTTGAAAAAGTATAACCTATCTACTCATCAAAACAATTTATTTCGTTTAAAAGGGGTCGCTTGAGATTTCCACTACTAGCAAAATTCCCTCAGGTACACAGTAACAAAAACTAATTAAATTTTATTTTAACCAGAGCGAAAAATAAACAGTACACATGTAAAACAAAATAAAATAGAGAACTACATTTTACGTAATAAATTATTATACAACAAATACTATATTTTTAAAACTTTATTATGTAAAAAATCGAACAAGACAAAATTGCAAAACTAATTTTGTGGTAATATTTAACTAATAGTTTATACAAGTTGAAGTGAAGCAATTAGTCTTAAGACAATTTATACAAAACAAAAAGGGATATGTCTTAAAATACTTTTTTTAGTGACAGTAACTAATATATAATAAAAAACACATAATAATAATAAAATCTAACACAAAATTGATGTTAGTTATTGAAATTTTAGTAAATTTTTTGGACATAATTAAGTGTTTTTAAACTATAGCGGAGTAAAATATTTTGTTTAATTTTAAACATTAATTTTAAAGTAAAATAACAAATAAAACTAAATAAAAAAACAATTTTGTTAATAAGTTGTTTAACTAGCGATGTACACTAACAAACTTTATTTTTGAGTCCTATAAACTGTTTATTATCAATTAAACGACAAAAATACGCACAAAATATTACTTATCGAGTTGCACAGTGCACACTACTTGGATACCTTTTAACGTCTTGTCTAACTCTATAATATACATTAATACTATCTTGCTTATATTAATACTTCTGTAAAAAAAATAATTGAATTAAAGGAATCTGATAAATCTTGATTTATTGTAATTAATCTAATAAAACAAATTTTAACCTTTATTTTAGAACTTTAATAAACTTGAAATTTGCAACCTTGTTTGATTACCAATGATATTGTAACTAATTTAAACTATTAATTCAGTAGTTTTGTTCAAAAGTTTGTTTTATTCATAATTAGTACTAAGATTTTATTTCTATTTCAAAAATTAAATTCTTAATAGTGAAAACAAAACTGTATAACTTTGAATATTCTTAATAACGTAAAATATTTTGAAACCATTGTTTTTCTCTTTTTTTTTTAATTTTGATAAAAAAAAAAACAAATTGCGGTCATTAACCAGCTTGTCTAACTTTTTAGTGCAAACATTTCAAATACGTCATCTACTTGGTTAGCCAATGACTAACTCGCTGTAAAATAGATTTTGGTAACAATAACAGATCATTAACCATGGAAATGCTAAGACTTAATGGTTTTATCCACTATATATTCAACCAAAGCATATTTTTCGTTTGCAAACGCAACTGCGCAACTTTGCAAGGGCAAAATTAGTTTATATGTAAATGGTATATGATAGCTGTTTATTAAGTTTTGTACATTAGTTAATAAAATTATAAATCAAACTAAAGAGAATTCTTTGTAGCCGCGATTTTTGAATTAACTAGTTATTTTAATAACGTTTCACATCTAGATCAACTGTATTTAAATTATTAACATTGGTAAGGATATATAAATAGTTTTCTTTTTAAAAGCTAGTTTTTGGATAATGTTAACAAGCTCTAGTATAGTTAGTAGTAACAATTGTAAAAAATTTCAGTTAATGATTTTTGTAAAAGTAACTTATATACCGGACTACATTTTGTTATCGTAATTAGCTTTTAACAGTTTTAAACTATTTTTTAAAAAGACAATGTCGGTAGCAAAATATCTTCCAGGTTTTAAAAAGCTACACGTTCAAAGGTCTATTTTTGGTTTAAATTTAAGTTTATGGTAAAAATTTGTGTTAAATAGTATTATTAAACTGAAAAGATATGTTGAATCTACTTTAAATGTTTTTGTTTAATTATTTTTATTGTTTTATGATGAAAGAATTTTTTTTATCTATACAATAGATTTTTGTGTCAAATTTAAATTTTAGTACTTCACATGTAAAAGTTTTAAACTGCAGTTTTTCATTTTTTTATTGATTTTGTTCAAAATGTCAGGTTTTTTTTTAAATTTTTGAAATTACAGTTTTTTTTAGTCTAATTATCTAATAATTTTAAGTACAAAACTATTATATATTAGGATTAAAAATATATTAAGTAAAAGTTTTTAATTATATGCGTTTGTAAAACACATAGTAACTCGATCAAAAATGCTCAAATTGTGAAGTTTAAAAAGGTGTAAGATATATAAATGCAAAACCCGCGATTCAGGAAAGCATGCCGTAACGTGGTGGGTTAATGTGTCAGACCAAAATTTTTATGATCTAGGGTACCTGGGTTCAAAGCCAGCCAGTTGTACATTTTTAATGTGCTCATTTACCATTTCTATAGAATAAAATATTTATGATCTATAATCAAAGATGTATTTTATCTTAAAGTATATTACTTAGTTCAATAATTTTCACACAATTTGTTGTAAAAAACAAACATTAAAAAATTATTTTTTTTAAATTTCATAATTAATACTGTAGTACAGATAAATAAATATTTATTAAATTAAAACTTTATTTTTTGCACAAAAGTATTTAAATATAACAAAAGTACGAACATGTTTTCATCAAAATTTATAGAAAATAAACAAAATAAGAAACAGTAAAAATATAATAAAAAACTGGTAAAATATTATAAATTTTTTAGTTTGTTTGAAAAAAAAAATTTAGCAAAAATATACTCTATTAACTTTTACACTATTAAAAATAGTTACTTTTACAAATAGTTTACTACCACCTGGCTTTATAATAAATAAAAAAACTAAGCTTTTAAAAGCATTTTTTTAACTATAAATTAGTTGGAAATTGGTTTGTTTTACTTAATTATTAAAATCAATCAAAGTTGAGCATTTAAAAATCAATGAATTTTAAAATAAACAAAATTTAAGTAGCTATAGTTTAGTAAATATAAAGAGAAAAATAAACATCAGTAATAATTTTTTGTAGATATAAAGTTGACTTAAAATGTAAAGAAACTTTTAAAGCAATTGATAAAAAACTGCTTTAAACAGTAACTTTTTTTTTAAGACACTTAATAAATTCATCAAAAATACGATCAAAAATTGAAAAAAATAACTAAAAAAAGGCAAACCTGTTTACATTTTTAAATTGTAATTAAAAACTAATAAATAAAAAAGACAGACATGTTTACATAATTAATAAAAAAACTGTATTAATAATCATTGATAAAAACTGTTTCTAAATTAAGATACATAAGCTTATTTGAATCTAACTAATACACTAGTTAAAATCAATGCAAGCCTGGTCACATTTTAATAAAACAAACTATATGAATTAACAAAGTTGAAAACATGGATCAAACTTAATTTGTCTAAGTAGTACACTTAACATAATTTAAAATCTTTTTTTTTTTTGGTTTGTAAATAAAAAGTAAAACTATACAAACAAAACATAATCAAAAAACAACTATCACTGAAATTTAATAACGATTAAACTATAATTAACACAATTTTATCTTACTAATAGTTCTAATTAAAAAGAAAACCTAAGACAAGCTCTGCCACCATCTCTTTTCTGATAGCTGGAAGATCAGATGGACAGATTGAAAAATTTATACTATTCTTGATTTAGAATTTTTTTACAAAATTTTGTTGCATAAAATAAACACTAAAAAATCATTTATTTCATAATTAATATTGTAGTATAAATAGACATATAATGATCAAAATAAAGTTTTATTTTTTTGTATTAAAAATAACTTAAGTATCATGTGTAATCATCAAAAACATTTAAATAGAATCAGAAACAGTAAAAATATAACAAAAAACTTTTAGAAAACTAAAAAACTTTGAGTTTGTAAAAAATTTAATTTTTTTAATATATATCATGTTTACACTCATTGTTCTAAATTATATAAAGTTCAGAAACAGTAAAAGTATGATCACCAACTTAGATAAAAATTGTTTATATATGATTTTTCAGACTGCTACAAAAATTAATATAGCAATTTTTAATTGTTAAAACAAAGATTAAAAAATGGTTAAATTCGAGTTGGAAACAAAGCAACAATTGTATGCAAACCTATCTTGTCAATTCCTCTGACTGCTACAGAAATCTATTTCTCCCAAATCTTACATACATTGTTTGACTTACTTACCCATGATTCAAAGGCATAGAATTGGGGGTGCACGACTATTCAAATTCAGTCTAAAAATAAAATAGGCTCTTATATGCTTATAAGAAAGCTTCAAGTATAAACTACAAGCCAGTTTTTATACAATTGAAAATTTATTTAAGTTTTGAGATATTGTTATTTTTGTAGAAAGTTTCCAATACAAACGTATGTACCTCAAACTTTCTGGAAACGTTCCTTTTATAGTTTAAAAGTTTTTGAATTTTGCTATTTTAAAATATTTGAAATAAACAAAAAATCTAATTACTGCAAGGAATGTTTATATAACAATCAATCATATAGAATAATTTTTTAATATAATATAAATAGAAACTAACATAAATGTGAAGTATGATGTCCTTTTTCAAAGATTGAGCACTGTCATCCTATTTCTCCCTCTTGTATGAAGCTATTATTTACTTAAATAAATAATTACCAAATTTATTTAATTTGTATATAAAAAATTATAAATCTGTAAATAAACAAAAGTTAAATAATATTCTGTAGTTAATGATCTTAACAATGTTACAATTTGTGAATAATAAACTTTTAGTTATTATTTATATGTAATTTTAATACATACATTTTTTTTTTATAGAAAAAGATCAGTCTCACTCAATCTTCTACAATAATAAACGCTCATTTACACTATTACAAAAACAATTAATTGGTTTGAGACTAACAAATTTTATAATTTTAAATTCTTTAGTAAAAAAACCTGCATATAGAAGTTAGACCCACACTTGGGCTTAAATAATCTACTAAATAGTGTTATTGTATTTGGATATATACCGACTAAAACTTTATTCTTAACAAGTTTTGCCACATATTTTTTATCATTTAGATCAAAATTTTACAAATAAATGTTTTTTATTTCTTTTTTAAATTGTGACCAGTTACAAAAATAATGAGTATGATCATAATTATTATATGTTATATTTTTTTTATTAGATATGTCATTGCTTATAATGTCAGTAATACAAAGAAAATTTGAACAATTAAAATTAAATCCATAGCTTTAAAAGGTTTTAGTTTGTTGGTTTATATGCTATTTGTAAAAACTTAGTCACCTAAAGTCAACAATGTTAAAGGATTTGAAGATTGTTAAGAATAAGAAGGTGAAGAATAAGAAGGTGAAGAAGAAAAAAGTGAATAAGAAAAACGTGAAGAAGAAAAAGGTGAAGAAGAATAAAATGAAGAAGTAGAAGAAAGGGAAGAGTTTAAAAGGATTGAACCAGAAGGATTAGAAAATTGTTTAACACAAAGGGGTTTTTGTGTTTTTTTAGGTAAAATAGTTGGTGAAGTCAACAAAGTCATTTTTTAGAAGGTGGAGAAAGGTAAGAGTTTAAAAGGATTGAACCTGAAGGTTCAGAAAATTGTTTAATACCAAGGGTTTTGGTGGGAAAATTTTTGGATGTAGAAGTTGGTTGTACGGGAACAAATAACGGATCAGAAAAATTTAATAAATTAATAGGTTGTTTTACTATTTTAAAGAAGTTTGAGGAAGTCTTATCGTTTTTATTTGAAGAATTTTCCCTGGATTTACAAAATTCCAGAAATTTATTAACTTCTTATAAGTTAGTGTTAGTTTTTTCTAACAAATATACCTGGTCTGAAGGGCTTATACAACTTCTATCTTCTCTGTTGCTTGTAAAATACAAGAGCTAAAATTATTTTATGTTTTAAAAGCGCTTCAAACATGACACTGATAATTCATTCTAACTTACAAATTAGTATACAAAAAATACACTTACCATTTTTTGTAAATTACAACTCATTATATTTAAATGCTACAAAAGAATAATAATAAGAAGCACCTCAACGAATTTAAATATTACTAAACCAAATAAAAAATGATGATATATATTTAACCTTAATACAAAACTTAACATATAAATTAATTTAAATTTTATTAGGACATTACTCGCTAATTTATAACTATCACTATATATTCTTACGAAAACGAATTAATTTCTTTATCTATCATAATATACATTTTTCATTAAATTCTTCTTTTATTATTTATTCTATTTCTTATTTCAATGAATGGTTTTACATTTCTCAGCTTAGCATCAGTTGTTGTTAAGCTACTGTTACTTCTGTCAAAACAGCCTCTGATTGGCTTAAAAAAAGCTTGCTCTAATTGGCTAATCTAGTAGTGGAATTCTCAAGCGACCCGTTTAAAAGCTGTTTAAAATTTATTTAGACTAGTGATGTACCGGACCCAAAATTTCGGGTCCGGCCGGACCCGGATCCGGACTTTTTTTTCAAACTGGAATCCGGCCGGAACCGGATCCGGACTTTTTTTTCAAATTAGAATCCGGCCGGAACCGGACCCGGACTTTTTTTTTAAATTAGAGTCCGGCCGGAACCGGATCCGGACTATTTTTTCAAATTAGAATCCGGCCGGATCCGGATATCAGACAAAAATGGCAATATCCGGCCGGACCCGGACCCGGATAGTGAGTCCGGTACATCACTAGAATAAACTAGCCTGAGTCAGAATGAGGTTTTTAAAAACTGAAAAAAATAAAATTTTAATCTAATAATAAGTAGAACAGCTAGCCTCAAGGTTTACAAATTTAGGTGTTATTTACAATTAAAAATCTGAAATCAAGTTCTTGAACAAAATACACTAGAAAATTACAAAATATTGAAAGCTGGATCAGCTCAAACTCATTCAAAATCTAAAAGAAAACTAGCCTGAGTTTTTATAAAAAACTAAACTAGCCTGAGGCAGTCCAAGGTCTTCTAAAATTCCCAAAAGTTTTCAAACTAGCAAGGTTGCCACTGTTTAAGTCAATAAAACTAGCTAGAGTAAGTATAAACAAGCCTGAGTCAGAATGAGGTTTTTAAAAACTGAAAAATTACTTTAATCTAATAATGAGTAGAACAGCTAGCAAAGGTAGTAAAATTGTGGACTGATTGTGGTACACTTAACTTATCAGTACTACCCATCATAATTAAATCCTACCTTATTTAATTAATATCTAACAAATACTAAATTCTAACTGAGACTACTTTCTATAATCAGACACGACAGTTTTGAGTGATGAATCTTTTATATAAAACACAACAAGAAATACTAGCATATACAAAATTATTAATTACTTCGGTAACACTTTAAAAACTGGAAGCTATTTAAATCTATATCAAAAGACTTAAAATAAAAAACTAAAAATTAAATAAAACTTTTAGTAAACAAGAAACTGTAAATTTTTTAATAAACTATTAAACTATAAACCTGGCTTAAATATTTAAACAATTAAACACCTGTTGAAATATTCACTTTTAAGACAAAACACTACTTACAATAAGCATTCACAAAAACGTTCAAGATATTTTGTTGCTTCAAGCTACACACCAAACTAACTAAGTTCTTACATATAAACTGCCTGTAATTTTCTGATGTTTTGTTGCATCAGTATTTAGTTTGAAACATTTCGTCATATGATTCTCATTGGCTCGTACATTCAACCGTATTAACTCTAAATACTCTCTGAGCTCAACTTTAAATAATAAATAGTGCAAGTATTCATTCCAAAGTTTTCAATTTTACAACATATGTAAAGAGTTGCATTTCATGAAATGTTTATTTATAGTTTAAATGTAAACAAATGTAAATTAGTCACGTGTACAAAATGAGCCAACCACGGTAGGTGTTTAATTTTGACTGACGAAAATGACTCTTATTAATTTTCACAGGGTTTGTTTTTGAAAAAATACTTTTCAGCATGCTCTTTTTTACTAACTAGATCCGGGTCCGGCCGGATCTCTGTTAGGATCCGGCCGGACCCGGATCCGGACTTTTTTTTCAAATTAGAATCCGGCCGGAACCAGACCCGGACTTTTTTTTCAAATTAGAATCCGGCCGGAACCGGATCCGGACTTTTTTTTCAAATTAGAGTCCAGCCGGATCCGGATATCAGACAAAAATGGTAATATCCGGCCGGACCCGGACCCGGATAGTAAGTCCGGTACATCACTAATTTAGACTGTAGTAGACCACTTGGTTGGGATTGGATAAGTTCGGATTTTTGAAAGTTAGTTAATGTTGGTAAAACTTATACAAAATATTTTTTGAACTAAATAAGCTATTCATTTCTGTTTGAACAAAAATGGTGTACAATATTGAATAGTGAAAAAGAGTTCTTAATGTAATATAATAACCATAGATAAACTTAATAGAATGCGGTAAAAGAAAACTACTAGTAAGCAAAAATATACTAAAATTTTAAATTATTTTGTAAATGCTTTTTTTTTTAAACAAAGAAAAAAAAGTTATAGATTGCTGTATCATACCTAAAAAAACGGGTCGACTGCATTTGTAAGGTTTTAGTATTATGTATTTTCATTCATAACATTATGCAAATGAGGTAAAGTTATCACACAGCAGAACATTAAGAACATCTATACCCTTATCCCTAACCCGCCTAACCCAAAACTTTTAATCTATACCTTTATCACTAAACCCCCTTACTTAAGTATATAAGAATAAGCCGAAAATAAAAGTATTATTACTTAAAACTTAAAATAAACATAAGTAAAGTATTAGCCAATCAGTAACGACCTTTGATCTGCTGTCGACGCAAGTAAAACATACTAGATTCATAAAAATTAGGTAGCTAATAGCTAGTTATACTTCAAATTTTAGTAAGATCTCAACAAAATCAAAAAAGAAGTACATAAGTAATTAAAAATCTAAACATTCTAAGAGTATTATTATATATAAAATTCTTTTTTATACAAATAAACATAACTTTTTTTGCTAAATAGAGTTTTTATATTATTATTTTGAAAATTATTGAATTATTATTTAAGCATTTAATTTTCTGAGTACAAGTCTTTTTTAAAGAAACTGAAATTTATTTAATAAGTAGATATTACAAAAAAATACTACTACATTTAAAACTAAATTAAACAAGCTTACTCAAATTTTAACGGTATAAAAATCTATTTCAAACAGGGATTTTTAACAGAGAAAACAAGATTCTAAAAAAGGGATATTTAATAAAGATCAAATTGATTTTTCAGCTAGAAAAAAAAACACTAAATATAAATTTTGCTATTTCGTCATTTATCATGAACAGGTACAGGACATATTTTTTGAACATCAGGTTTGACAAAAGTAAAAACATTCAAGTACCAAAGTTTTTACTAAAAATTTCATGCTCGAGCAATTTTGTGAACTCAAATAGATTCAAAATAGATACTGGGGGTGTGTTACTCCTGATTTTCATAAGCCTGTGCGACTCCTTAACAACTAAATACTTTAAAAACGTTTTTTAATAGAACTTCTTTATAAAGTAGTATATTTAATTTAGTTTAACTTAATAACAATTTAATTACAAATAATGTGAACATAACCAAATGCAAAAACAATATGTAAAAATTTTGTAATAATTATAAAAATTTCACTTTAGTGTTGTGCATCGTGCAATACAAAGAAACAGCACTACAAACGGAATTCATCGTTTTAAAAACAATTTAATAACTATTGTTGAAAAAATTTGTATCAAGTAAGATATTGTTGATATAAATCAAAATTATATAACTTTTGCAATTTTTTACTACGAAGCTGACGGAACTTAAAACGTTTAAATTTAATAACTTAGTTTTAAAAATAAATGTAATGAACTTCAAACTAATATCTAACAGATCATTCTCGTAAAAATCTACAATTAAAAACAAAACATATTAATCTGTTTAGAAGATGCTGACAAAGAGTTGCATTAAAAATAGCAAATTAATTCATATCAATAGTTATATGACTTTTTTAACAATCTACAGAGGGGTGTCTAGACTTTTTACTGGGGTTGCGCATCTTTTTATTTTTATTTTTGAATAATAGAGTATTTTGTATAGTAGCTTTTAACAACACAATGCAGAAAACTACTTCAGTAATAAAAACAGTTTGTGGTTTTTTTATTTAAAAATCTATGTACTTTTTTTAGCTGTCTAACAAAAATTTTAAAATGTTTTGTTTTTAATAAAAACATAATTAATCTGAAGTTTTAATATTAGATCTTCATAGATTTTGATCTTTATTAAGAAACAAACACAACATTTATAAACTTCAAAAGTTATTCGATTGTTAATAACTATAAACTAAAGTTAAATAGTAAGCTTTGATTGTTTACTAGTTTAATTTAAATGTTTGTTTGGAATTTTGGTTTTTGCTTAAAAATATATCAATTTGAAACCAGAGAGCTATCGAGTCTTTTTCTAAAAATTAATAAAGTTTTTTCAAAGTAAGGCATCTTAGTACCAATAAAAATTTGAAGCTTTTAAGTTTAGTAAGATTATCTTAGAAATAATTGGCAAAAAAAAAATTAGGATACTTGAGTTTTCGCTTTTTAAACTAACGAAATATCTTACAAAATATTAAATTGCCTTTATAAAAGATTCTCAAACGGAAGTGAATTTTTTAACATTTTTATATATCGAAAGATAAGTTTTAAGCTTTGAACTTTTGCAAGCTAAATAAGAAAGATGTTGTCTATTTTCAATAAATTTATTTCAAAGGTAAGATTTTTTTACTTTTAGAAATAACTAGCGCAAAGTCGCCCTTAATAGCACTAAACTGGAAAGATTTAATGACATTTTGTATGAAATCTATACTTGTAAAGATTAAAAAAAAAAGATTTACTGTAGCTCAAAACAATTAGAACATTACTAGAGTTATAGTACTAGCACTCACAAAATTTTGATTTGTGGATTTGCATGTGAAAATAGGTCTGTTTGAAATTCAAATAGAGACGAGACAAGTGTAACTTATATTTTGATTATCTTTTCATTTTAACCGCTCGTAGATGTGAAACAAAAAGTTTTTCTCAACGAAATAAAACGTTTTGTTTGGATAATGAATTAAAAAAATAATTTTTTAGGGTATTTCAACACATAAAACTTATTCGAAATAAAAAAGCGCAGCACTAAAGTTCTTCGGCTATTTTTGCTTAAAAGCCGCTAAGACGAAATTTTATGTGTAAATTTCGCAATTTTTGAAGGTTTCCTAACTAAAAGACCAAACACGTCAAACATAAATTTTGTTTTTTTAAACGCAACATGGTCGATTTTAAGACTAACTATAACTTATAGCTAAAACTTTAAACTTTTATTCCAAAACTATGAATAAAAACAAGCAGTTATGTCTGTTTTAAAGTAAATTTTAATGGTCTTTTCTTTCACGGTTAATTTTACAACTTTGAATATATTCAAGTTTAATTTGAAAAAGAAACCCTTCATGTGGTTTTGAGCAAAACTGCATAACTTCAATTAAGAAAGGAATTCTAAAATTTGATTTGAAGCTCTTAGTTTACTTAAATCTTGGCTCACGGATTAGTAATTTAAAAAAATAAGTTATTTACTTTTTTTTCAAGTTAGTTGTAGGCCAACCGTGTAGCGTATTCAAAATTAGACAACTGATTAGATTACTTGTAGGAAAAAAGCTTTACAATAGTTAAATCAAGTCAAAAACTTTTTAGAAAAAATGCTTAACTAAGTAACATAAAAAATAATAAAAGTTTATACTATCTCATATTAAGAATATAAATTTCAAAAACAGAAAAATCTTTAATTAAGTAAGAGACTTTGTAATAGTTTGAAAAGGAAACAATAGAAGAGTATATAAACTTTAAATAATAATTAAGCAAATTTTTTTGCAACTTACCTGTTTATATAAACAAATTAAAACTGTTTATATGATAATTTTTTTTGTGTTTTACTCAAAGTGATAATACCAATTAGGTGCTGTTTGAATAAAACTTAGTAAGAATTTAGCTATCTTAGTAGAATATAATAACATAAAATAATATAAAGTTTTAACCATTTAATTTACAACTCAATTTTTTCTGTTTATTTAAAATTTCAATTTAATTTCTGCAACCTCATGAATCTTAAAACAATAAACATCCATTTGTTTTTCATGTTTAATAAGCCCTTCTTTCGAGCTGTGGTTTACTTTCACTTTTCCGTAAGCTTGATTGCAATACATTCAAAACTAAACATTAGTATCAATTTCTATTAGAACTAATTTCTACTTTTTGTTTAAAGTGAACAAACAAACACATTAGAAAAAGTTTTTAAGAACCATAGACCAAAAAATACTTTTACAATCTGTAGTTTTTATTTTTTTCTAAATCATTCTTTTGAGATTTACAGTCAGTTTGAGTGACAAAAAAGGCGACAAATCAAATCTATTAATGTTATAGTGCTTGGAGTTCAAATTTTAGTTTAACAACTAATATATATTTCTAAAATATTATTTAATGAATATTAAAAAAAAAAACGTCCTCAATTTTTTTTTATCATTAAGACTACAAATTTATAAAACATATTTTTAGTTTTAATATTATACATAATCTAAAAATCGAAAATAAATTTCTAAAAAGCTTAAAAATATAAATAACTTATATAAATATTAAATTATTAAAGTTGTTTAGACTATTTTAATTGCCTTTTTAATTTCTTTTAATATAATGTTAACCAAATGTTTTTGTTTTATAAGATTAAAAAATAAACATTTATGACCACAGTGCTACTGACCACTTGTAGAATAATTTTACTATTTTTTTTTTTGAGTTGAAGTCAAGCTAAAAATCAACCTAATTATAAAAAGCTAACCAAAAACGATACTTTGGTAAAAAACTAAGATTAAAATGATTTAAACTTGTTACTACTAAACAATATTTAGGTTACACTATGTCAGTACATTATCATTTCAACGACCTATACTGCTTAATTGATAATTAAACCATTTAATAGAAATTTTGAAAACTTTTTAGTTTTAATAATACCTTTATTCAAAAAATTTTTTTTTAATAAAAGAAAAAGTATGTAACACTCAAAACGAAATAAAAAATACTTGACCACTTTAGCTTGTTTTGTTTAATAAATTAAATAAAACATTTTCACCGAAACTAAGTTTGAAAAAAAAATTTACAACTGTAATATTGCTTCACACGTAATGTTATGAATTTAACTTAAAGTTTATAAAGCATAACAAGTTAATTGTTTTTTGACGCTAACACCATTAAAACAAAACAATAATTTTATAAAAACTAATTAGATTTACGTTTAAATGATATCACTTGCCACGCGTAGGTCTTGTGCGAAGTATAATTAATTTCAAAATATTTTTAAGTAGTTGATCCATAAAATACACTAAGTTTTCTCAACTGACGTTTTAAATTTAAACTTTACAATTTATACAAAAGTTTTGAGAAGGTTTTGTTGTTAAGTTATTAAATTCAGCAGTAACAAAGTCAAACGCTTTTATACTTAATTTATAGTTATATAGTTTCTATTAAATTTATGTACAAATTCTAAAAGTCGTAAAGTAAGTTTTTGTTGATATTAAACAATTTCTATAAAATGTTTGTTATTTTAGTAATTGATTTCAAAAAAGTTCAAAAAATTGCCTGTTCTAAAGTAGTATATTTTACAAACTTCTGCATAAGTAGTAAACATTTTAGCTTCTCATGTTTTTATGTATGTTTTAAAGAATAACTTGTTATTAAACATATTAAGCAACAACAACATACTTTCTGTGAGTGACATCTAGTTGTAAACTTTTATTGCTAAAAAAAACAAGTTTTAAGCTTTAAAACGTAATTCCAGCTTAAAGAAAATTCTCCGAAGCAGACAACTTTTTTCATAAACTGTGATTACTCTCTATATAAATACTCACCAAAGTTAAATGCGGCTTAAATTTACATTTTATCGTTGTGTCCATAAAAAACAAATGTATGTTATAACCTGATTTTAACATGTCTTAAAATATATCGAACACACTTAAACAATTATTTTAAATTCACGTCATCTCGCCTAAAGGCAAAAATATTTTTATATAGAATAGAAACGGTTTCTAATCTAATGTTTTTATTTCGTACAGTTTAAAGGACATGAGTAATATATTTTTCAAATTTGTTTGTTTTTTTGTCTTTGTTACTGCAAAAGGACTTATAATCAACAATGAACAGAACTCAGACTTAGGTAGGTGTTATTTTTTGTATCATTACCTAGATTCTAGAACATCTCCTTTTGTTAGAAATGATTAAGTTTCAAATCATCTGGTTTTATATTTAATAAGTTTTACTTGATTTTTTTTGAGATTTTAAGTGGTTTTTTGCTAAGAAATATTAAGTTTGTTAACCGTTACTATATGAAACTGTTTTACAAATCGAGAATTTTTGAACTTTACTATATAACTTCGTTTTAATTATAAACTAGCATAAAAATTCCAAAATAACTTTTCAAAAATTTAATAAGTATCCTTTATTTCATCAGTTGAAAGTATATAATTTATAGCTTTATATTATAAAAGAGCGGCAAATAAAAAGATTATAATGTTATCCGAAGTTTATCTAACCGAAAATCTGTATTACTTAGTAATATAACGTATAAGTAAGACACTGTGCCGGGAAATTTAACATTTTGACTTAAACGTTAAACTCTGTTTTACTTTATGCAAAAAGTCTTTAGTTTTCGAACTAAACATAAAAGATCAATTTAAATGTTTAAAAGATTACAAGAAACTTTTATGAATCGAATTTTGATAACCGTTTAAATATAGTAATTTTGATGACAAAAACAGAACTTTTTTTTACCATTTTGAATGTAAGTTTAGAAACTTTAAATGAAGCGGAAAAATTGTATCATAAAAATTATTTTTTTTGTACAATTCATAACTAGTTAAAAAACATATATTTTGAAGTATGTATACTTTAGACGCTATATTTATATGTTTTATTTAACATTTTTTAACCTACAAAAATTAAAAAAATGTTAAATTTAGGTAATGAAAGTATTTTTTAACTTAATTCAGTTAAAAAGTTGATAAAAAATTTAAATATTTGTTTTTTATTATTTTTTACGACCTAATTTTTTTTTTATCTAAAATTTTCAAGGAGTCCTCTTTAATTTAAAAAATAAAAACTATATAAAGTCAATAATAATATTTGATAGAAAAAATTATTTATCGTTTATTGTACATTTTTTTTCTTTTACTTTTATAAGATTTTTAAAACAAAAGTTTTGATTCAAAAGTTAAAACTTGATAACAATGTTTCGCCTTATCTGCAAAACATGTACCTAGCCAAAGATAAGTGGCAACGGAAACCTCAAATAAGTACATGTTTTTTATTAGTATTCCAAAAAAATCTGGAGAAGGACAAATCTTGCGTGATAGGTGCGAAATACGTCGTTTGTTTACTTTACCTATTTTTAAGGTGAAACTAATGCCCAACGGAATTTTTAATTAGTTTTGTATTGCTTACAAATATCGGTTAAGCGGTCACACATGTTTCGTTTATGCGATTAAACACACCTAAACTTGTTTCCAAGCACCTTTTTAAACTGACAACGTATCACCGTTTTTTAGCATGTTTCTGCTCTAAAGCTGTATACCCAAAAATATCCTTTTACTTGATGATTGGTATTAAAATATTTTTGTTCAAGTAGGAAATAAAATTTTTTGTTCTATAATTAATTGCTTTTCATGTTGTTAAAAACTTATACTTAAGAAAAAATAAAAATATATTTGTTCAAACAATAAACAAACTAAATATTTAATTCATAACTGTGGTAATAAATTTCCAAAATTTTTATTTAAATGACGAAAGTACTTTAATTGCTTGTCATGTTGTAAAAAAATTAAACTTAAAGAAAGAAAAAATTTCAAACAATAAACAAACTATATATTTAATAATTAGCTGTGATAAAAAAATTCCAAAATTTTTATTCTAATGACAAAAATAACAAGTTAAAATACTTTATCATGTTATTTTACCAAAAATCTTCACAAAAGAGAAAATTTAAAATATTCGAATACAGAATTTTTTTAAATTATAATTTTACTTTAAATCTAAATTACAACAGTACTCTATAATCTAATTTTAAAACTTTATAATTAAGTTCATATAAAAAAATAATACTTGTAAAACTAAAAAATAATAGTACTTTACTATCTTGTTATAATAAATTTTATAATAGAAAAGATTTGGTCAGAAATGTATTTCAATAGCAGTTAAACGCAATTTCTATTAAACTTTTAGTTAAATAAAAGTTCTCAAACTTAACACGTGCAATGAAAAAAATAGATAGTACTAATAAGTAGTGAAGTTAGATAAGCTAAAACATCAAAAAGATTCAAAAAGTATGAGTAACATTTTAGTTACGTTAAAAAACTATATTTAAAACTTACAAAAATTTTAGCTTCGTTTTTTTCGTCTGAAGTGACTCAAAACAAAATGTTTAAAACAAAGTATTTGGGAATAAGCAGCAAGAAAGATCTAAATTTTGAAATAAATGAGTTAGTTTTGTTTATAAAGTTTAAATAGTACGATAAAATGTTTAAAATAGTAGTAATTAGTTTTTCCTAAAGATTATCTAAAACAAAACGTAAGATAACCTACGTTCTATTGAAAACTTTTAAGTAGATAGCTAGAAAATATTAAGAATTTATAAAGGGATAAATTTGAACTTAGTAAAACATTATCTTGTTTAGTATATGGTTTTTGTTCATAACTTCGTGCTTAATTTTAATTAGAAAAATAAAGCAGAATGTTTTATCCTGTTAATAAAAGTTGTTCGAAAACATTCGCTCTACAAACAAGAAAATAAAAAATAGATTAAGTTAAAATATTAAATAGAAAGTTTTATTGAGGACTAGAGTTACTAGTATGAAAAAACAATTAAATAATTTTTTATATTTGGAATATTCCTGGTTTTATAGTTTTTCTTGTAACATGAACCGAAGACAAATTTGTTACTAAACAGTTTGACTGTGTCCTGGAATGATTAAAAAAAAAGATAAGCAAAGTTTATCTAAACAAAACATTACAGGAAATTAATATAAACTTAGCTTATAGAATATAAATCTTCATAATAACCTTGATAAAAGTTTAGGAACAGTTAAACATTGAAATTGAAGTAGAACTTGTATAGAAAATTTGTTTCGATTTTGTTTCAATGTTCATAAATAAAGCTTGTAGATCAAAAAAAAGGATTTTAGTGTTTTTCAAATTAAACCAATTACTTAGTTTTATTGAGCAAACTTATAAGTAATCTTATTTTTTTACAAAAAAAAAAACATTTGATTAATAAGTTGTCTTTTTTCATTGTATGTTAAAGGTTTTTACATCGGTAATACTGCTTTATTTTAACATAATAACTAATTTAACTTTTAGCATTTCACTCAACAAAATGAAAATTGCAAGCGGAAGCTACGGATCAACAAACTACAGAAAAGATAAAGTTTTTGTAAAAGATCTGGAGCTTTCTTTCGATTCACGTTATTATTTTGAACTTGGGTTAATACAGCTTTAATTAGTTCAAATATATATTATAATGGTTTACTAAAATTGTAATTTAATGTAAAATCTTACTTTAAGGTTTATTAGGCTAGTTGCTTTAGATAAACTAAAGTTATATTTTCATTTTTTTTAAACTTTAACTATTTTATTAAAATTATATATTAAACATTAAAACATCACGTAATCTTATAAAGATATAAAAATTATAAATCAACTGCTTTTTTGTTTAACTACAACGGTTAAAGTAACGTTTTATAGTATTCTTACACATAACTTAATTAGTTTTAAAATGATATAACTCTTGAAATAAGTTGCTACAAAATACTACTAGAAAATAGTTTGTCTTATTTTAAACAATAAACAACTATATACAGTAAAGGAAATCTCCACCTTACTGTGATCATAGACCTGGTTGAGTTTTTGGTGAAAAACAATGAGATTAGCGGACAGGTATTTCACTCTTCATATGCTTACTACAAGTTTTATATCTTTATAACAACCCTAGCTCATTGTAATGACAATGCTCTGGTAACAAAGCTATCCAGAGATTTACTTTTAAATAGTTTTTTATTTTTTGAAAACAGCCCATTATTGAGTCGTGTAAAGTAACGCCAAACAACATCGTTGCGACGATTGACGATTCAAAATTTGATGAAGACCTCACTATGGCTGTTGTTTCTCGGGAAAAAGTCATTTCTAATATCTGTGAGATCATGGTAAGTAATTTTAAACTGTTTGTTAACATCCTTTACTATTTTAATAAAATTGACAAATTTAATAAACTCCTTTTCATGTCACTTTCAGTATGTAATTTGTGTACTTATTTATGCTATAAAATGCATATTTTTTAAGTGCGATACAAAAAATTTATTATTTGAACCTAAGAAAGTTTAAAGTACTATTCATTTCAAACCTTTTTTTTCACTTGATTTTAAATTAATGTTTGTTTTTTTTACTTTAGACAAATTGAATCACATTGTTGCATACTAAAAAGTAAAAGTAAATTAATACGGAATTTAAATGTCTTACTTCATTATTTTTGCAAAAATTATTTAAAACTAGTTTTTATATATATATATATATAAATTTCTCAGGTTTGTGGAACACTCAAACAACAAATCAAACAGTTTTTTCTTCAGAAGAAAGAATAAATCAACTAAAGTTTTATATAATTTAAAGTTTTTATTTAAAAACTTTAACTGTTTTTTTTTATAACTTTCTTTTCCGTTAAAACATTAAAACTAAATAAACTAAACCTATTACACTGTTAATATTTGTTTAGTTATATTTAGTAATGTTTTTCTGAGAAAAAGTGCATTTTTTCAGTTTGAGCTGATTGTTTTCAAAGTAAAATGAAAACTGAAAACAAAGTGCTATTTTTTGCACTATAATTTTTAATTTCAGTTTATCATTTCCCTTTAGAATCAATATATGCCTTGCTAATAATCTTAACAAAAAATGTGTGCCAATTGTTTATTGCCTATAAAGTTTTCATGAGTATTATCTACATAAGTAATAACTTGTTAATCTGGATTTCTTTTAATTTTCTTACTTTGAGCTTACGATTGAATAAACAAAATTTTAGAGCTTAGAGTATCAAACTAAATTTAAAAGATCTAATATTCTATAATGTTTATATTCTTTGATTTTACCTAAATATAGGTTTTGTAGTTCAAATATTCGTTTAATTAAAAAGCCGTTTTAATTTTAAATGTTTAACATGTTGTAAGGTTTAGATATATTTGTAAGTGTAATACATTACTGAAATAGCTTGGTGTTTTAACTTTAAAGAAGTTTTATGACATAAACACCACCGTAACAAGGTAACATAATTAAATTACAGTTGCCCAAAGTTTTTCTGTATAATGACATTTTTCATGTTGACTTAAAATTGTAGTCATTTAGAGTATTTTTTTAGAATTTAAATACCTTTCACTTTTTGTATTATATAAAATACTTTAACGTGTATACTTTAGTTTAATTGTTAATGATTATACTGCACAAAGTTGAATATATTTTACAATTTTCTTACATTGCAAAAAAATCTTTTAAGTTTTAATGGTTTTTTACCTTTTATAACTTTACAGAAACAAGTAATTATTGACAAAAAATGTTGTTTCAAAGATAGTATAGTATTTTAATTTTAAAAACGGAGTCTTATAAATTAGTTATTGATAAAAATTATAGTATAAGAAAATTTAAGAGCTTTTGAATTGTATGAAACTTAGAGAAAATCTACAATAAAATAAAAATATTGAAATTATTTTTAAACTTTATAATTTAACACATCAAAGAAACTTTTTTGTTGATCTTAAAAAACCAAAGTAATTGTAGCCTTCTTATTTGTACTAAAGTTTATTAATATATAATTTTTGATCTAAGTAAACATTACTGCTTTCAATCTTTAAATGTTTTTTTTAAATTTTTACATTAAAAAATTTAATCGAATTAACAGTTTCAAACTTTAGCGGTTAAATTAATGCAAGTTTAGCATATTTCTATTAAAATAACAAACAACATAAGGCGCATTGTTTTAATTAAGTTTAGGCACGGAACTAATAAAAATGTCACATGTTTTGACAAGTTACGACAATCGTACTGAATCTAAGCCGCTTTTAATGAATTATCAAATAAAATTTTTTAGTAGTATTGTTCGTGATGCTTACAGACCACAATTTAATTTTTTGATAAAATTCCATTTATTTAAATACATCATTATGTACGCTAAAATAGCTTTAAATATTACTCAAAAAAATTGCAGCTATCTTAGTCTTGTCAATCTTAACCACGTTTTTTAAAAATACTTTTCATAACACTTGTAAGCTAAAAGTTAGAAATAATTTCAAAAGTAGTACAAAGCTACTTAGTCTTTAAAGTACTGTATGCTATATAGTGTGTTGTTAGTTTAATTTGAAATATTTTTTCGTATTAAAACTTGGTAGTGTTAAAAATGGTTTAAATTCTGAAATTGTAGACTATCTGTTTGTTATAATAAAGTATCTTTATATACCATCATTTAGGTTTATTTCAAAAAATTTGAAAGCTAAATGAAGTTTTATAAAATTTATCTAACATAAAAATTTACAATTACAAAAACGAAACAAAAAAATTGACTTTTGAACTCAAGAAAATAAAAATCTCTCGGTACTTTATTTTTATAGCTTTGATATTTACAAGTTCATTATACTTAGTTTTTCCTGAATCGTACCTTAACTTTAGTTATAGATACTTTATAAAATAAAATTTACATAATTTTATTATAAATTACGCATTAAATAATTTTTTAGTCTTAAAGAAGAGAGCTAGAAGTAACAGCTTATGTTGTAAAATAGGTTTTAGATGAAATACTTTTACAGAAAACAAGCACAACTGTAATTTAAGCTGATGAGTTTAGGTAATTACTTTGTAGATTTTTCCAGGCTTTTCTAAAAATCTTTGAAGTTTAAGTGCAGAATGCAAATCATCAGTAGTATTTTAAAATTTTGTGGTAGTTTAAATTACCCTTTCTTTAATTTCAGTATTTTGCTATTTATAAAGTCTTTTTGTAATGTTTCAAGTTTTTCAGTATTCATGTTTAATTCTGAAAGTATGTAATTTGTTTTACTAGTTTATTGAACGATGAAAAATACGCTCAAAGTATTTGGTCCTTGGACCTGGTGTACAAAGGAACCTTTCGGTTATCGAGTCGCACACTACTTGGATACCTTTTAACGTCTTGTCTAGGACACTTGTTTTATGGACTATGTTACTTAAAAAAGCTTAGTTTTTTGTTTTAAAAATAGTAACTTTAGTTTAGTACGAAAAAAAAACTTGATAAGTATTACTTAGTGGTTTTAATTATACTTATTAAAACTAATTAGAAACTTTAAACAGAAATATTTTGAAAATGAAACTTTTATTTAGCAAAAGGTAGTCAATAGTATCATAAATAGTAAGGAGAGCTATAAGTAACAGCTTAGATTGTAAAACTGATAAAGATACAAACAATTTTCTACAAACTTATCATACTTCTAGCTCCTAAACCATTGAAATTTTTATTTGTTAGTGTTTTGAACTATTTTTGGTTATTTATGAAACATTATCTATAACCAAAATTCAACCGTTTTAGTTTTGCAAAATATTATGCTAGTTTTATGACTCTTTTTACTATATTTTTTTGCTATAAATAAAGTTTTTTTGTTTATGCATTTTTAGTTTTCATTTTTTAACAGCAATTCACTTGTTTTGTGACATTTACTAAATTAATTTAAAACGTTTAGGCTGAGTCTGGCGGATTTTTATTTTTCAAATAAGAAACAACTTTGATTTAGTTTTATAAAAAGCATAAAAATACTACCTACTATCAAGTAGTTTTAGCAACTCATCAAATAAATCTGTTTTAAAGCTTTAGTAAGTAACATTTATGAACTAATCTATAATTGAGTTGTATATAAATGTTTCTTATTTTAAAATTTTTCAAAACACCACAATAAATTTTATCAACTTATTTAAAGTTACTGATTAAACAACGTTTTTCTTTGAAAAATCAATTTTTTTTGCAATCTGAACAAGTTAGATATTATAAGTTTTTCGATTTAATAACATAGTTTCAATTTTCGGCAAATAAATTTCATTAGTGTAAGAAGGGAGCCCTAAGGAAAAATTTTAGGTGTAAATCTCAAAAACTATGAATGTTTAATTAATAAAGTTCATTTAATGCTAGTTTGTAGGAACTTACACTAGCTAATAGTTTTATAATCCACAAAAAATTTCAATCAATAAAAGTTTTAGTTATTTTAAAGTTTATATACTAAAGTTTAGTATTATCTTTAAACAGAATTATAGTGTTTACAAAACAAGCTTTAATACTAAACTACTATCATAAAACAGATAAAAATTCTTATATATTTGTTGCTATTATAATTTAACTACTAATATTCTTAGTGCAGATTCTATAGTAATTAAGAACAGCTCACAGTGAAAACTCAAGTAAAACATCATACAAAACAGCTACCCGTAGTGGAAATACAACCAATTTGGATTGTATAAAAAGAATCCTAGACATTCACGTACCGACCGAGAGGCTGTAACGTATGAAAAACTTTTGATAATAAAAACACTCAATAAAATTGTCTTTCTAAGAAAAATAAACTCGTTGAAAATTTTTACGCCACTGAGTACTTTGAAAATCCTAGACGCTCACGTAACACTAAAGAAGCTGCATTTGAAAAAAAAAGTTGATATTGTCAAAAGCATTGAAACTTTTCTTGAAAATAGATACGATGAAATTTATAACGCAAGTAGATACTTTGAAAAAAAAATCCTAGATATTCACGTAATTACAAAAAAAGCGGATCAAGCACCAGAAAAAAAATTAATATTCTAAATAGTCTTTTTTGTGAAAAAAGTTACGATAAAATTCTAATGCAATCGAGTACTATGAAAATCCTAGACGTCCACGTAAAAACAAAGAAACTGTAAGAGGATTTGAGAAAAAGTCTGATAATGTCAAAAGTAAAGATGAAGTTATTAAACTAGCTGTTTTCGATAATTCCGACTATAATTGTATAGTATGTAGTGTTGAAGTACAGCAGTATGCTATCTCTAAATGCAATCACACAATGAAGCTCAATGAAGCTCAATGTTATTTCTAAAAATTATATTCAACCGACATGTAGAGCAAAGTTCGATCGAGTTATGATATCTGGAGAACCGCTATCTTTTTCTTGCTTCAAGTTTTCCCATCTGTATTTACAGACCTATAACAAAAAAGTGGAAGAAACAAACCAACACATGAAAGAATATCACAACTTACATTACTGTGACTTGTGTCTGACCCATGATCACAAGTTCTTAAGCGAGTTCAGTTACTAGATGAAATAGTTAAATATACTCGAATGCGTGGGCGAAGGTAAAAAAAAATGTTTCACAATGGACACCCTCATAACTCGCTTTGTACGCAACATTTTTACAACAGAGACCATCTGTACACGCACATGCGCAAAGATCACTTGTTTTGTCACTTCTGCGACAGACGCGCTGAAGTTGAAGCTGCCAAAAGGAGCAGATATTATTTCAGATGCTACAAGACGCTACGTAGACACTTTAAAGACAACCATTTTGTGAGCCAACGAGATAGTTGTTGGGGTGACAAGTTCACTGATGATTTTGCGACACGAATTGGCTTGCAAGCTCAAAACTTGAAGCACCATAATAAAAGTATGAGTAAAGAGGAGAAGTGGGAAGCAAGACCAGTTCGAACTCAACAATAGCCTCTCAGATGACGCAATACGAGATATGAACAACCAGAACGTGATGTCACCGAAACACTTCCTGAAATTGTTAGTTAAAAATTTTTCCTGGTTTAAGTAAAGAAGCACTAACTCCTGAGCCGTTAATGATTAACACATGGATGGTAAAAAAATCAATCCCTAAACCTTGTCCTTAAAAAAACCAAATCATTTTACAGCTTTTCCAGGCACAAAACCTTTATTTAGTAACCAGTTTGGTCAAAAAAATAAAATACTAGCTTCTAATATACAATAGAAGTAGCAGCTTTTAAGGTCTATCAAATAAAACTAGTTACAGAACCTAAGTATCCAGCAATAGAAGCAGAACCTTTGTACAAAATCCCTTATATAAATGTGGTAAAATGATAATTCCTAAACGGAGAAGGCCGCAAACCGGAATATCAAAAACTTCCGATTCTACAAACTTAATACTTCAATGTCACTACCCAGGGCTAAAAATACTTATTTTAAAAAAATAAAAGAGTTGTATTTATACCACAATGCAAGGTTGCTAGAATTTTAGAAAGAAAAAGTTCTGAGTATCGTATAAAAATTTGTTGTTATTTTAACAAAAATATCTTTCTCGAACTATTGTGTAGCTATTTTCTCTTAAAAATTTGGTAACTCTGCCATAATATTACGATTTACTCGTTAGTTGCTCACTACAAAAAATATATTCTGTACTTTAAGTAACACACAAAGTCCTTGTAGCCAAACAAACTAGCAAAGTAGGAGGCGAAAGATTTGAAGACAACCGCTAGAAGAAAACCAAGTATTAGAGTTTTGTTCGGTTAATGTTTAGCGCCAAGCCTGACGTTGACGTCATACAGGTCCTCGAGCAGCGGACAATTGGAAAACCAGGCAAGAAGTATTTCCGTGCTTTGAAATTGTTACAAGATCAACAGATTTATTTTTTTGTTAAATGTATGTTTATAATTAGTTTATTATGTTAAATCTAACTTTTTTTTATTTGAGTGATTAAAGTTAAATTAGAGTTATTAAAGTATTTTGTTTTGTTAGCGATTTTTTTTGTTGTAAAATAGTTTACTTATAATGTCGCTCAGACTTAGACTCAAATTTAAAGTTTTAATTTATCCACGCTATTTTTAAAAACTTAATAAACTGTTTTCAACAAACTAAAGATCTAAAGTAAAACAGATTATGCTATTATCCATATATGACAAACCACAAAATTTTACTAATACTTGTGTTTATAATTTTGATTTAAACAGGGGAAAGAACGTCATTTGCAACCGTCGCGGTTATTTATATAGAAGCGGTAGGACTTTTTATGGGTAGTTTTAAATATTGGGTACTTTTAATTGCAGCAATTTTGCAAAAAAAGTACCCAATATTTTGATGACGTCATTAACTTTACTTTGGGTAGTTTTGAAGCTTAAACTTTGTAAACAAAGCAAAATTGCTGTCCAGGCCTATGACAAATTCACATTGTTTATTTTTTTAAATATGAAAATGCATAAATATGAATAAAAACAATTAAATAGTACAAATTATTTCCCTTTGTTATTAAAGTTATAGAAATATAATTTCTAACTCTGATATTTTTTGTGTAAGTTACAATTTCAAACTAAAAACAAATAAAGCTATTATTTTTTTAATTTTTCCTTTATAGTTTATTATTGATGAATTTAAGTCATTAAAAATTTGAACAAGTTATACATAAGTTTTGTAGTTCAATAAAACCTAGCTTTTTTTAGTTTGAAATAAAGCTAAAGTGATGGTCATCAAACCTAGATGTTTATTTGAATCTTGGAATGTTGTATAAAATCCTAGAATAACTTAAAATTCTGATCTTTTTTTTTTATAGATAAATAAATAAGACTTGTAATTAAAAAAGTATGTTAAATTTGGAAAAAATTGAACAAAATTTCAATAAAAAACTTAGTGTAGTTACAGGAAGGGTGTAGATCAGCTTTATTACAACTTGATGTTATTTTACAGATTTTTAAGTAAACCACAAGTAGCCTTATACAGATTTTTAATACTAAAACAAATTTTTAAGATAAAAAATTATATTAGTGAGTACAATAGGTTTTTGTTGTCATCTTTTATTTTGTTTTCTTTCTTTTTATAAATATTCAAAGATATATTTCCTTAAGATTTGACAGGGTTGCCAAAACACCTGGAATCCAGGAACTTGACAGTTTAAACAAAAACTGAAAACACCTTGAGTCTGTGGAATAAAAAAAAAAAAAATTTGGTATTTCAATCAAAAATCACCAAAAAATATATGATTTTTAAACTATTTCTGCATGTAAAATAATAAAGTTTTAATTAGATATAATAAGTCTATCATGTATATGAGTTTTTATTTCTATCAATAAAATTATTTAACTATAAACACATTTTAAGTATTTTTACAATATCACTTTAGTGTTGTTATACTATTTAAGATAGTTATTTACCTTAAATTTATTAGTTTATGCTATAGATAGATCAATATACTTGTTGCCTTAAAAACTTAGAAGAAACTCTAAAAACATGAAGAAAGTTTAAAAAAAATCTGTTTATGGTATTGATCTCAAAAACGTAGGAGTAGAAAGATTTTTAGTAGTAGTTAACCCCTATCATAAGCAACCTATTGTATTCTCCAACTTAAACAGGCTATTTCTCACAAAACTATTTTAATAAAAAAATTCTGTAAAAAGTAACTCAAAGCTTAGTTAAAATTCAACAAAGTAAGATCAAGTTATACAAAAAAGACTAACCCCACCCTCCCCAAGCCCTAAGTATTTTTTTTTATTAAACTAAATTTAATGTTTTACTAACAGGTATATTTGTAGTGTTAAGTTACTAAAATGGCAAAAGAAGCATTTAATTTCATTCGAAAGTGGAAACACTTAGGTGAAAAAGATTTTACAGAGATTTTTTTGAAAGAACTTCCTAAGTTTGGTTTAGGGCCACTTGACCCATATCGAGAAAATGTACACTTTGAACCACCTCAAAAGGTTGATGATGTTGCAGTCAAACTACAATTAGGGTTACCCACAGACTGCATACCAATCCAAAACTCAGGGGCTGGGGATTGTTTGTTTGAAGCTATTTCCCAGTCCCTGTATGGTATTGAAGACCATCATAAAGAAATTAGGTTAAAAGTATTTATTTGGATGGTTAAAAATAAAGATGCAGTTGTACAAATAAGAGAAAAGTACAAACACTTTACATTTGACTCTGTATTTTCTTTAACAATGCAAGTGAGAACACCACAAACGTGGATGGGAGTTGCCCACATTGCATGCAGTGCAATGGCACTTAATATACATATAAATACATTCTACCCATATGTAAATGGTCTAGAAAATACTATAGCCAAATTGCTTAACACAATTTTTAATTGTAAAGTTTATGGAAATGAAGTAAGTATAATAATTCAATGGTCTTCCATAATTTTTGATACTAGTAAACATTGGCAGCCAAACCATTTTGTTAGTTTGGTAAGTAAAGTTAAGCAAAACAGTAAATTTAAAATAAGTAAAAGAAGAATTATAATTGTTGACAGCGATGATAAAGACAGTGATGATTTTTCAAATGCTAGTGTTAATGTTGATTCAAGTTTAAGTGAGAATTTGTTTAAAACAGTTAAAAACAATAAACAAAATGAGCCTCAAAAAACTTATTCCAGTGATAGTTCAGATGATTTTGTAGATAACTTTAATGCTAAAAACAGAACTATTATTTCTGAAAGTTACTTTTTTGTTTTTGAAAGTAATAGCTGTCAAGAAATATGTACCCAGATTAAAAGTTCTGTCTACACTTAAAACTGAACCTAGTTGAGCATAACCTGTGACCATGTCAACAAACTGATCCTCTGTGAAAAGAATCAATGAAGGTAAGTTTTTATGGACGTTAGTAAGTATAGGATTATTAAGAATTTTAGTAGATTGAATGAATCACCTATTTTCTTCAAACTATTCTCTAGATCGTTTGCAATATTTTTATCCTTATGCTTGGTGTTAATTCTATACTTCACATTTTTAATTGACTTGGTATTTAAATTTGGATCATCAATTATACTCTGATTTTTTTTTACTTTTAAGAGTATTAACTTTTACTTTTATGGTGGATTTTCTTACAAAACATTGGTTGGGTACCTTTGTACTGAAACAGAAATCTTTTAAATTCTTTAGATAAAACAACATTGACCACCCTGATAAAGTTTTTATCTAAAGAATGTTTTATTGTATACCAAACTATTTTAATCGAATCATATTCTTTGAGTTGTTTAAATAAGTTTTATAGTAACTCAACAGAACATGTTTTTGAAAAATAATCTTTTTTTTCCAAATACAGCTTTTTGATAAAAAGTTACCTTATACAACAAAATAACAAAATAATTTGGCTGCCAATATTTGTTAGTATCAAAAGTTTTGAAGAACATTGAATTGTTATACTTACTTCGTTTCCAAGAGCTTTAAAATTAAAAACTGTGTTTAGAAATTTGGCTGTAATTTCTTCTAGACCATTTACATGTGGATAGAATGTATTAATATATATATATCAATTGTCAAATTTAGTGTCAACTGCGTGCATTGTGGTCTACTCCCATCCACATTTGTGGTGCTCACACTTACATTGTTTTAGAAAGTACTGAGTCTATTGTAAAGTATATGTATCTTTTATTTTACAACTGCATCTTTGTTCTTGACAATCCAAGCAAATACTTTTAGACAATTCATTTAGTTTAAGATTGGAATACTATCTATGGGTGATCCCAATTGTAATTTGACTGCAACTCTATCCACCTCATATGTGTCAAAGTGTACACTTTGTCAAGTGTTAAGTGGCCCTAAACAAACTTATGAACTTCACTTAGATAAACTTCTTTGAACTCTTTTTCACATACTTTTATTGTGATTGAACTAAAGTACTATATTTGCCTCTATAAATTATTAGTGCACAAGTAGTTACCTAGGACTAATGATACTTCATTTTTTTGTTATACTAAAAATTGTATGTTTTAGTATTTCTTTTTAGTTTCTTTATTTGTTAGATTTAACTTTGTTTTTGTTAAGTGCTGTTTTAGTTCAATTGTAAAAATAAATTTTTATCTGAGTTAGTCTGTTTCAATTTTTGACCATGTAATTAAAAGTAAATCATGGTTACATACTTAACTGTTTATTTTATAAAATCAGAATTGTTGTTTTCAATGATCTATAACTGTCAGTAAACATTTAAACTAGATTTTTGTTGTGTTAATTTTCTGTAGTATTAATATTAATAACCGAAAATTGCTTATTTTAAACAATATTACCTAGGACTAATGATATTTCATTTTTTGTTATACTAAAGATTGTATGTTTTAGATTTATATACCTGTTTTTAATTTTTCAACACATTTAGTTTTAGTATTAAAGATAGATGTTTTGTTTTCTGCTTTTAAAAAACAATTTTTTCAAAATATGTTTGGATTATTTTGAATACTTAAGATAAGTGAATTTTTTATTGTGTTCTATAATAAAATATGAATCTTATACATTTAGATAAATATAACGTTTTTTTTAAGTTGTTGTGTGTGTGAAAAAATTAATATAGTTTAAAATAATAAATTTTTAACAAATGCGAAAATGTTTCATTTCTTTATTTATTAATTAAAATTACAGATGATACTTATTTTTGTATACAACTAAAGTTAACTTTGAATTCGATTTAAAGTTTATAGTATAATAAAATGTTATAGTTATAATTGAATAATTTTACAGTTTTAACTTAAGCTTTAACTAGAAATAAGAGCAAGTAATAAAATTTGTTAAAAATAAATTTTAGAACCCTTATGGCTTGTTTAAAGAATTATTTAAATAATTATGATAAACAGCTTACAATAAATTAAAACTTTACTAGGTTTTTGTTTCTAAACAAAATTAGAGTAGTCTCTTTAGATTTAATTAAAACTAAATTGGTTATTTATGCCTTATTTTAGTTTATCTATACACATCACATTACCGGCTTTAATCATTATATTAACTGGTCAAGTATGTGTTTTACGAAAATCATAACATAGAAGAAGTCTTATTGTATCATGTTAAATAAGTTTCAAATGTATAATTTCAAAATTACTAGTAATTACAGTTTAATTAATGTTCTTCTGTAGTTATAACTTAGTAAATAAGTTTAAAAATTACACATGACTCAAAGAAAATTACACATAAATTAAAAACAACCCACTTTATAATTGTCATTACATTTCATTTAAACTTAGTAAATAATTAAAATAGTTTTTTTATTTTATTTCTATAGACGTGGTTGAATTTGTTTACAATTAAAATTTACATAGAAAGCGTATTTTTTATAAACAGAGACGCTTGTTCTTGTGTTTACAAAAATAAAGCTCCAAAAACTAGCAGTACGGCTTTTAATGAAGCCATTTATATAGAATTTTTAAATGTAAAATTGTTCAATTTACTTTTCAGCGCGACGTATTTTTACAACTTTTTTGTATAATTTTAAAATCAAAACTACCCAAAATATGCTATGACGTCATGAAAATATTGGAGCCTTTTTTGCAAAATTGCTGAAATTATACTCATGAAAAGTACCCAATATTGCTCGAAAAAAAACTACCCATAAAAAGTCCTACCCATATAGAAGTGGTGTTACGATCTTCGTCACAATCAGATACGACGCTATGACCTTCATAAAACTGGCTCAAATTTCAAAAAGGGAAAAAAAAACTCAAAATAACTGGCAACCGGTCTAGCAAACGCGTTTCTATGGTGGTAAGCTTTTTTAGTTAAATATTTAAATTAGTAATAATATAACTTTTTTTTACTACATATATTAAACAGAAGTTTAAGTCATGATTCATTCAAAAACATTTTTATTTAGCAAACAAATAAAATCGATTTCAGCTAACACTTACCAATTACTTTTGTTAGCAACTAATTTTAAAACTAAAACTTGAGTAAGTAAACAGTTAGAGGTTTCATCAAAAAACATTAACTATTATTAATTAGCGTAACTAACCAAAATTAGTTAGAGATAGATTAACAGTTTATAATTACGTATCTATAAATAAATGAATCATAATTTAATTAAGATAAGCGAACATATAAATAAATAAATGAATAAAACAAACAATAGTAAAAAATATCGACAAACAACATTTATAAGAACTTATAAATATTTGATTGATAAACGTACTGTTGCTTGCATAAATTAGGTTTAAACGTCTTTATAAAAAAGATTCTAAAGCATTTAGATGATAATCATTGCGTATGAACTAATACTTGCTTTTTGTGTTAAAATAACTAGATTAAGCAGAAGTTAATTGAAAATTTTGTACTTAAGTTTACTTCTTGATTTAAAAGTACAGAGCTCAACTAGTTTATTTACTTTGAAAAGTAAAACAAAAAGTATAAAAATTTACATGATGGTCTGCTTATATAAAAATTAAAAACACCATCTGAACAGCTCAAAAAAGTTTTTCAGTAGTGGATATGTTTACTTTGTTATCTTAATCAAACTTGCTTTTAATAGAAAAATAAAGTTAAATATCCCCTTAAAACTATATATGATAATAAGCTAAAGATAACTGTTTTTAGAATATCTTGCTTAAAATTTCTAAGTTTATCTATCGTTGGATTTGAATGTAAATTTTTTAATTAAAACTAAAAAAAACAGAATTTTTTTTTGTATATGTATTAGTAATGATGTATGACCTCCAGAATAATCTGAATTGTATTAATTGAACTGTTGAAGTTGTCTATATAAATCAAAATATTTTCTGTTGTTTATACAATTTTTATGTACTGTATACACTTCTTCTGAGATGAACTCAGAGAAAAACAATGCTCCCAATCAAAGAGAAAATAAATAATTTTATGTTATTCATTGTTTTTTTAATTAAGAAATCGGCGAAAGTCTACAGAGCCTACGCCCGAACTTTTGTATGCTGTGAGACAAGCTCAAGTTAACATAAAAGCTTGATCATACCATCGATTATTATACTACAAGCTTTCGGTAGACTGAGACCTTGGTTTCGTTCTTATTGAAACTCGTCAGTCAGCCGCAGCCGAAAAAAACCAACAATCTTAGAAAGAACTTCATGGCAAAACATGATAAGTTGTTTGTAGATTGAAGATTGCAGATTTTTTCGGTTGAGACTGACGAATTTCAATAAAATGAAACCAGTCTACTGAGACCTGGGGTATTAGAAATTGTACAAAGTAAATCTTAAATTTAGAAATCGTGGCGACATATGGCTTTTTTCACATTGCTAATCATAAATACTTGTTTCTGTAACAGTTTATTGAATAACATTTTATGTAATAAAATAAAAAAAGTTTACATAATATAACGAAGCTTTCTCAAAACTGGGTTTTGCTTTTTCAAATGAAAACTTAAATCATGAATCAGCGAAATCTGCGCTTATGGTGTACTTCTAATCTAAAAACGTACTAAAAACAGTTTTTGATTTGTACTTCAAAAACTAGTAATCACTGTGCTAGTGCATATTTTATCCTAAAAATGGACATAAATGATATTATTTTATTCATCATTACAACTGTATCAAATAAATGCGGCACGCAAAAGACTTTTTCTATGTGGATGGCGAGACAATTGATTCAAAAAAAAGTAGCCCTTTTCTTACAAAAGACTGCCGATGCCTAACCAAAATCGTTTACAGATTTTTTATTACAACTTAGCTTTGTAAAAATTTTCCACTCATAAAAATTCAAATGAGTTTTAAATAACGAGTAAACATAGTTGGTATAAGCCTTTTTATAGTTTTATTAAATTTTAATTCTAAATACTAAACTAAATGTTTTCTGTTTATTACAATTTGTTTATGTTTTAAACTTTCTTATACAATAATGTTTGGATGTTTATGCTTTTTTATTTGTAGATTAGTTTTAATGTACAAATAAAGGTTTTTACTGCTCTAGTACTGTTATTAAACCTGTTGTGTTTTTTTAGTTTTTTGTATAAAAACACTTTGTTTGATTACTATAACATTAAAATATTTTTTACAATATTTTTTTAACTACTTTGCTTTCTTTTAGTTTTGAATTAAGTTTTATAGTTAATGATTATGTATAAAGTTTCAGTATAAATCTTTATTTACATAAGGGACAAATTTATTTATACTTAATGTTTTATGTTTATTGCAAACAAATATTTTTATAGATATAGGGAACAAATAACACTTGTAAACAAATAAGTAAAGACATTTTACGTTATATAAGCACAGCCACACGTAGAGAAAATTTATTCAAAGTTTTTTTTAAATCTTATAAAGAGGCTTTATTAAATGGTTAGTTTTAATATTTAGACAACATACTATACAGAAGTTACATTTTGTTTCAAAATACCAACTATTTCCTTTAAGTTTATACTTTATATAAACTAAAAAAAAAAAAACAATAAGAATTTTTTTGTGTAATCTCAAAATTTTATGCACTCCTAAATGACTTTTGTGTACCCTAAAAGTTTCGTGTACCCCAAAAAAAAATTTTGTTTCAAAATTTCTTGTACACTAGTGTGCACCAGTATCACCTTGAAGACCACTGCTTTATAGGACTGTTGTGTAAAAATGAGTTATAGATTTAGTGTATCAAGATTTAACAAAACAATTTAAAAAAAAAAAACTGTTCTGAACAAAACATTACAATAAAAATTAACGACATTGATAGGTGGATTGAGTTTATTTATTTTGCTACACAAACTTAGTTAAATAATCAGCCTTGATTAAAGCAAAAATTCATCACATTCTAGCGCAAAGTACAAGTTTACAAAGGCAAACAAAGTTAAGTATAAAACCTCATCTGACTTAAAGTAAACAACTGTTAGTTTAAAGAGCCTGGTGGTGTGATGTTTAAATTAAACTCTCCTAGAACGCGTAAAGAAGCGTTCTGTCAAATCATAAATAATGCTTTGGTTGTAAAATAAAATATTTACTCTTCTTTTTTAGTAAAAACTAGAACGAAGGGCAATAAAACAATGTTGTAAATTTAAAATTTTAAATGCGAGTGTTGCTTATTATTAATAATTGAAGCCTATCTTTTAGTTTTAAGCCTTTTATTAAACTGTAAAAGTTTAGTAGTATTAAGTTTAAATTATTAAACAGGATATTTTAAACTAACTCAATTAATTAACAATTTTTACTAACTAGATTAGACTTTTCAGTGTATTTTTCAGCCTTGTTGCGATTATTGAAGAAATTTATTTATTTTTTAGAAAAACTTTCTAAAAATTTAAACTTTTTTAAATTTGAAAAAAAATATTAAAACTAAGTTTAAAATAAGATTTGGACTTATAACCCTTTTTATTTCACAATCAAAAAAATTGAAAAATACTAAATTTAAGTAATAATATATAGATAACGTTGGTTTCAAAGACCAGTATAAAGAATTGTATGACAAACTGTATAACTATTTAGTTTGACTTTTGATATCAGAAACTATAAAAAATATTTAGTGGTACACTCTCAATCTAAAAAAACATCGACGAAACTCGATAGAAATAATCATATATAAAACTTCAAGTTTTTTTCTTACAGTGCTTTGTTTTTAAATAAAGCATTTTCAAAGAAATATAAATAATAAAAAGTTGCAGATGACTAAAACTTAGTAAAACTTTTAAAATTTAAAAAAATAAAATTCTTAGTGTTGTTTTATACTTAAATGTAAACAAAAAACAGAGCACAATAAAACTTTAAATGTTACAAAAATTCATCAAACATGACCGACTTGAAAGGCAAAATAGCTGTAGTGACGGGTGCGAACAGCGGTCTTGGCGAAGAAATTGCAAAACAACTCGTCGAAGCCGGAATGAAGGTGGTAGGGTGCGCAAGAAATGAAGAAAAATTAAAAGTTTTTAAATTGTTTTTTATTTACTTCTACTCTAAAATAAATTATAAAGTTAGTCTAAGGTGTGTTTCTGCTTTTGAACTTTTTCTTAAACTAATTTTTTAGGCAAAGAAAAACTAACGAAAATTAAAAGTTTTAAGTATTTTTTTTCATTTATATTATGATTATTTATTATACTATTCTTTTAGTCTACGTTTTTCTAATTTTTTGCTAAAAACAATTAACTACTCAGGCGGTCGCGGAGAGGCTGAACAAGAAGGAGCCGGGCAGGATGTTCGCGAGGCAGTGTGACGTCAGCAACGAGGATGACGTCAAGAAGCTGTTCCAGTTTGTCAAGGACAAGTTCACCACTATGCACGTCATGGTCAACAACGCGGGTTTGGCGCACAACGCCTCGTTGCTCACCGGTGACGTAAAGGTAAGTAGTTATTGTTGTAACAATAAAGATTTTATAGTTAAATAAATATATGTATATATATATATATATATACTATATGTTTTGGTTTTTAATTTAATTTAATTGTTTAAATGCTGTTTTCCATGACTGTTACATATCTTTTTAGATATATTTAGGCACTGACGAGGTCTTTGACCAAAACTTAGTTTGTAAAATTAATTCTTGAAAAAATAAATTCATTAAATATATATATGTTATTGTTTAAACGAAAATAAAGTATTTCTGAAATCGAGCTAAATCCGATGACGTCAAGGTTCGTGGATTACTGCAGTTGAAAAATATTCAGTATACGTTGTGTTTACAAAAAATTTAAAGTTGAACATTATTGTGTTTAATTAAAGTAAAGTAAAAACGTTGTTTTAAGAATTATTTGATTTGCTGCAATAAACACAAATATATCTAGACTATAGCTAAAGCAGTTTTTCTCAGAGTAGGTTTTTACAAACACTAAACTAATAAAGAGTTAAGAGTTCGACTTTTATCAAACAATTCGTATTTCTAACATTATGTTTGGTACTTTAAAAGATATATTAAAAAGGATTTAAGTTGAAACACAGTATTTACAGAGTTACCAAAAAAAAACTTCAAACATCATTAAGATGAGACACTTTATTACTTTATTAAATTATCTTAAAATTTTTGAAACGTTTTAGATAAATCATTGTTAAAAAAATTATAATGTTTTAAACCTTTGTTTTTTTAACTTGTACAATGCTAAAAAATTTTTGAATGACAATAAACAATAAGTTTATTAGATAAAATTAAAAGTTTTATAGTCTATTTAAATTTATTATCATACTTATAACAAATATAGATACTTTTTATGCAGTTTTGCATATCCCTTAAAATGTTACAAAATTTATTTATGTCATTTAACTTGGTCTTGTACAGATTTATGATACTCATCAAAAATAAACTGTAGTTGATAAAACCTAAATAAGTTAGACCATAAAAATTAGCCAACTTATTTAAGGATTGGAGGAACATGTACGAGGTGAACGTGTTGGGATTGTGCATGTGCACACAACAAGCCTGTCAACTCATGAAATCAGCCAATAAGAAGGACGCTGGTCACATCGTCATGATTAACAGTGTTGCCGGTCATGAGGTAGGTATTGTTTATTTTTAATGTAAAAATGTATGAAGGCTACGTTTGATTTTTTTTGTAATTATAAGGTCAAGCAAATGGTATAGCTAAAACTGTCAACGTCAACAAGTTAAAAGCTGAGATAATTAATAAAGGAATTGAAAAATAGTATTTGTGCTTTTGTTAATTTTTTTTAAACGCTAAGCGTTATTTTAAAGCTAAAACGGCAAATCAATAAGTTTTATTAGCAACTTGCATAAAACTTATAATATAAATTTTTATAATTGTTTAGTTTTTTTGAGTTTTTATACAAAACGTTACTGAAAGTTAACAAAACCTGAAATAGATAAATATTACTATAAATATGTTTGTTGCATATGACGATTTGGTGGATATATAGCAAAGTTGGACTTGTAAAAAAATTCCATTTAAAATGTAATTAACATTAAAAAATGAACTATACCACACGACTATCAACAACAGTATCCGAGACAACCTACGACCGGTTTCGTCGTGATTAGGACTCATGAGGCAGGCATCGTCGCGAGACACAGCTGTTGAGATCTTACCAAGCCGGCTCAAGTACAAAGTACTAAAGCAACTGTTTGTTTGTAAAGTTGAAACAGTTCATTATTTATTGTTGACGGCACGAACATCTCAATTTTGTTGATGATGGCCGAAATAAATATTGGGTAAACACTTAATATAAACAGAGCTTATATGTCTTGGAAAAGACATTGTACTGTATCTATAGTGTATGACTCGATAACCAAAAATTTTTTTCTTAGACCAAGTTAATTGAGCGCTTTTCTTTTAAAGTTCAATAGACAATACACCAATGTTGTAAGTTAAATAACCTAAAAACATATAAGTATATGTACAACGAAAAATATATTTATAGGTGATCCACAATCGAATATTTAATTTAAAAGTATTTTACATAATACTTGAGCTCTTTTGTAGTAAAGTAATTACACTCAGTTTTTGATCAGATTCAATGCGCAGCAGTATTGTACTCATCGACAAAGTTCGCAGTCACCGCTCTCACAGAAGGTTTGAGACAGGAGCTTCGAGCGGAGAAGAACAGAATTCGGGTCACTTCAATCTCGCCTGGAGTCATCAAAACACCTTTCATTCCGAAGTTAGTTAAATAAAGTTCAAACTTTCAGCATTTCTAGAAGCTTTTATGTAGTTTTTGTGAAAGCAGTATTTAAACAAAAATTTCTAAAACTTAGTATAAATAATAAAATAAGGGAACACTGTTTATTATAATAGATAATATTCCACCAAAGGTCTTGTAAGTTTTTTATGTCGCTTGTTGGGCAAATTTTTATTAACATTTGAAAGGTTTACAGTAGTTATATTAGGAGTTTTTTTTTATAAACTAGATTATTTTTAAATGATCAAAAAGTATTTTTGTCAAAATTGTAAGTATGTAATCTAAATAATCTTTCACGAAAAACGAGCAACCAAGTTTTTCTCAAAATTTCTTCAAACTTACGTGTAAAATACTTTAGGTTTCTTAAGGGTGACGACAAGACAGCTGATGAAAGTTTTTATCAGACGATGGGATGGCTGAAGTCGGAAGACGTGGCTGCTTCGGTCGTGTACGCTCTCAAGACTCCGCTGCAGATGGATGTGCATGACATTAACATTAAGCCTAATAATTAAAAAAATGTCTATATTACGGCTGTTATTCTTAATTTTTGTTTTTTTACTCAAAACTGTTTTTTTGTTGTTGGTCTACCTATGTATTGGCAATCGTAAAAATAAAATGTTTCTATTGTAACCTTGCATAAAAACAGTACTAGTGTTAATTCCAATAAGAGCTAACTCAATTTTTTTTTTCATTGAAATTGAATTTGTTTTGTTTCCAACACCTTCTGATCCGTGGACGGTCCGTGGATATCTACGATTTTTTTTTAAAGTCCCCAATTTCATAGAATTATCACCGTATTCTATTTTACTGGTTGTATTTCCACTACGGGAAGCTGTTTTGTCTGATGCTTTTCTTGATTTTTTTTGTGATCCATTTTAATTACCATATAATCTGCACGTGGACTGTTATAGTTAATAGTCATTATATAACACAATTAAAAGATTTTCAAGTTTAATAAGATTTAAATGTTTTAAATAAGTTTAAATAAGATTGAAAAAATTTTTGCTTAACTGTTACAATTGATCACATTTGTTGAGTCGATCCCTATTTTTTTAAATGTAACAATCATCAACTATTTTTAGTATAAATATTTGAACAAGGTTTAGAATCTTTAATTTATATATGGAAGTAATTTTTAATGTCTTATATTCTCTACACCAGTGCTTCTGAACCTTTTTCTAGTGGCGGAACCCTTTTCCAAAGTTCAACTTTTCCGCGGAACCCCTAATTTTAATTTTACATAAAATGTAAACAATTTTTACATCAATTTTAAAATTTCGAAACGCTTCGTGGAACCTCTGAGAGGCGTCGCGGAACCCTGAGTTCTGCGGAACCCCATTTCAGAAGCACTGCTCTACACTATAACTTTACATAATTGTAATACAGTAACTTAATGTAAACTATGTTTGCTAAAAATAAATACAAAATTTAATATTTGAATTTTTTTGGATTACAAAACTTTTAGTTAGTGTGCATTTTTACAAACTAGCATTTATTCTATCTGCTAAATAGAAAAATTCTTAATTTTTGGTATTCAAATCTAAAGTTTTTTACTTTAGGCTCCTTAGATAAACTTATGAAATGTTAACGTCGAAAACCAAGACTACTTAATTAAATTATAAAAACTTCTAGTTAAAAAAATTATCAAGATTGAAGCAGTTTTTAAATTTTTTTAAAGGCCTCAATTGTTGTTAATTGTGTCTTTATGTGTTTATTGCCAAACTTATTTGTCAACACAACAGGGGCTTACTTCAATTAGTTGCTGTTAAATTAAGCATGAAAACTGAAAAAGCATAAACAAAAAAATTGATTTATTTATAGCAAAAAAACAAGTTGAAGAAAAAGTTATTAAAACTAGCACCGGATTTAGACTTTGAACTTGAATAAATGCTTCATAAATAGCTTGTAACAGTTCGTAATATTAAAAAAAAAGCGTCAACATATTTAAGACCTAGAAGTATGATATTTTTGTATACAATTTCTTTTATTTCAATTCTGTTTTACGTCCTAATCTGTAACACTTATAGCCATAACTGATATTATTGACAGTTATTTGATAAACTAAAATTTAATTTTAAACTGAAAGTATTACTATAACAAAATAATAAAAACATTGCAAAAATATTTAAATTAAAGAAAAAGTCATTTAAATTAACACAAGACTTTAAAAACACTAAATATGCCTTGTATTTAAATAATGCTTAACCTTGCTTAACCTTCAAATATTCTATATAACTTAAATAAATCTAATAGTTATTTTAACTCATCAACTTATTTCGAAACTACAGCTATACTTGATTTATGTGAAGATAACTTTATCTTAAACCTAGTTTACATCCAAAACTGTTACTCGTAGTTCTCTAAGCTAAAAATGATTTTTTTGAATGTGTTCTGCTAAAAAACAGCTTAATTTCAAAAATTCCTAGTTTATGAATAATTTAAACCACTAATAATATTTTGTACTTAAGTTTTTTTCGTACTACAAAATTACCATTATTTGAAATAAAAAAGTGTGCCCGACTTAGCCTAAGACTTTTTAAATGACGTAATAAATTCCACAAGATGAAAAAAATACTGTTGAAAACAAGCTTTAATAATAAAACCTCGTTAAAAAAAAAAAAAGAATTTATGTTTGGCAAAAAATATAAATTGAACATAAATTAAAGAATAAACAATAGCTTTTACTTGGCATTTAATATATCTTTAAAAATATTATAAAAAAATCATAACATCAATACCTAGATTCATCAGAACAACTTTTTTAGAAACTAGAACTACACTTAATTGTATGGAAATTCTTGATCCTGAATAAGTTTTACATCCTAAGCTGTTACTTCTTGCTTCTATAAGCTACTACTAATTTATTAAATGCTGTCTATTAAACTACAGTTTCATTTTCAAAACATTTCATTTTCTAATTAGAAGCGGCTGATAGTTATTTAAAACCATTTAAGTGTACTTTAAAGTTTTTTTTATTCTTCATAAAATTTGCGGATATTTCTAAAAAAAAGTCAGCCCGACTTGTCAGCTAAAGGTTTTTTTTAATTGATGTAGTAATTGTCACAAAACGAGTAAAATACTGTTAAAATAAAACATAAATACTGAAAAAACATAAAGAAAGCAAAAAAAAAAGCTTATACGTGGGAAAAATTAAAGTTTAAGAAAAAATAACAAAAACAAGCACAAGACTTAGAAAATATTTAGTAACGTTTGCATTTTTTCACTTAAATGAAAGCTTTTAAGTCTTGTCTTGTCCTAGACAAGACGTTAAAAGGTATCCAAAAAGTGTGAGACTCGATAACCGAAAGGTTTTTTTGTGCACTAAGTCCAGAAACAAAATATTTTGAGCGCTTTTTGTTGTCGTTTAATAAGAAATAAATTTTAAACCGGCCTGAAAAACTTTATAACATTAATACCTAAAATGTTTAGAAAAAATTATTAAAAATGGACCACAACTGTTTTAAAAAGTTAATATGTGAATTAAAAAGTATCTAATCATTTATTTACTAAACATTCCTTGAAAACTTTTACAAACTATGTATTCCTTTTTTTTTTGTCTTGTTTGAGTAGTTTTAATTTACTATTTTTAAATAGGGATAGGTAACGTACATCCAGTCAACAAAAACCTATAGCCTTTGACGAGTTTTTATAGCTAGCAAACAACTTGTGCAAAACAAACTAAACTGACTTTCTTAACAACTAATACTTTAAAATACTCTTATTTTTATTTTAGTAAACATTTTTGCTTCTCAATGAATTTTCTTTTTTGTAAACTAAACCCCGGGCCTTGGGTTTTCTCTTACGGGCATACTTGGCCTGCGGGTTCAGAAACAAAAAGAATTACGTACCATAAAAAAATTACGGTATTTAGGCTTGTATGCAATGTAAAACATATATACTTTTTTAGAAATGAAAATTAAGGTATTATATATTTTTTTAACATATCACTCCTACTAATAAAATAGTATATGCTGACTACTCTTCATCAGATTTATTTTAAAAACTTACTAGAATTATTATATTATTGTAATTTCTTAAGCAGCACTTTTACATAGTAATGAAGTTTTTAAGTATTTCTGATAACTTTTTACTATTAAAGTGTTAACTAGATTGTTATAAAGCAAGGGTAAGCAGTATCTATACAAACCTCTGCATTAAACACCTCATAAATAAAGTTATCATACTAAAATGTTCACTTGTATACAATGTGTTCTAAATATACTTTTTACAACAACTAAAATTAAGAGGGATTCTTTTAAACAAAAAATTCAAGAGTTTTTTTTTATAACAATAACTTTTTGAGTGTAAAACAAAAATTATTTTAGTTTTTGTAGTTTTATAAAAAACACTTTTTAGCAATATTATGACTTAACGTAAAAAATATGAACTTTAATTTTATAAGAAAAACCAAGTTATACATTTACAGCAGATGACGGAAAACTGCAGGCCAAATGCGGCCCGCGGTGTACTTTTTAGCCAAAAATATACTTTTTTGAAATAAAGTTTTGTGGTGAAACCTTTAACTTAGGCTCCTAGTTTAATAAAAAGTGACTAGTAGTGCTTTATTTATGTTCTTTTTTATTAAAATTATGGTTAAAAATATTATTATATTACTGATTAGTGCACTTTTTTAGACAGATTTTTGTATAAAGTATAACTGCAATTGATTTTTTTTATTAAAAATGCTCGCCACTTAAAAATATGCCAACTACACTTCTTACAACTAGAAATTTACTCGTTGTAGCTGTTTGCTTGTGCTTTTTTTATTTAGTTTTTCTAACCAAAACCTTGTAACTTAGTCCTCTCCAAAAAGGTTAGGATGAAATGTCAAAACGAAATGATTATGGAAGTTCTGCTGCCGACCCCTGTTTAAATATAGAAACGATCTTATTTAATAAATATAACAGTTTTTTTAATACTTCAACAAGAAAACTTTATAGTTTTTTGTTTTTGTCATCAAAGTAGTTATTTGATTTTAAAAAGCTGCTAGTAATAAATTTGGAAATACTAAAAAGTCCTTTAAAAATACACAAAAATCTATAACTCATATCAATTTTGTCTTACATTAAGGATTAAGTTACATTCACATTAACTTTAACGTTAATATAAAACTAACGTAAAAAATTGTTGATATCTTTCTATAATATCAAATTATCTCAAAATACATGATCTAACTCGTTTAATCTAAAGTAACTTGGAACTCTTTTCACCTATAAAAGTATTAAGAAAATAGTAGTTCTTTCTAAATAGAGATATGAATACAATTAAAATTATAGATCAAAGTTTTTTTTTTATTCATTATAAGGAAAAACCATAATTTAGTTTTCTTTATAATTTATTATTTTGTTATGTGTAAATTGTAAGTCTGCAGTAAACATACTTAAATTTAATAACTACTACTTTTAACTGCAATAAATGTTGTTTTTACTACAAAACAATTTACAATAATTCTACTAAAGTACATTTAAATAATGTTACTCATTTATCTTCCTGACAGTTAAATTAGTTTAAAATTCAAAAAGAAATAATTGAATTTTTATTAGAAAATACATCTTGTCATTAAAACTCAAATTAATTTATTTTCATATTTCTTGTTTACTTATTAAAACTTTTCGGCATAACAGTTTCCTAAATTTAAAATTAATAACACTTTGTTAGATCTCAAATACTTAAAAAAGTTTATTATTTTAAAGGATAAAAACAATTAAGAAATATTTATACCGTTTCATTTTTAAATTTTAAATTTTTTTAGCTGTGAACATGTTTCAAAAAATAAAAAATCTAATAATTAATCGTGAACTTAATTCTACAGAGCATCAGTTTAATTATTTTACTTGATAAAAATGACTGATCGTAATAAGGTTTCAAACTTCATTTTTAGACGTTCTTCAGTTTTGTACAAAAATAGGTACTGCAGTCAGAAAGAGCACGACATTGTATTTTTAAAAAGTCCCGTGAAAAGCAATCCGAACGAAGTAGTTAAGTTTGTAGGACCTGATTATACAAAAGTTCAAAAGCTTTCTTCAATGTTGAGAGCGCAAACTAACATTCTAAGAGCGGTTGTTGGCACGGACATTTATGTAACTAATGAAGATGGACTTGTACCACATCGGTTGGAAAATTGTATTAGGACGTGTGAAGTTTATTCTCAGAAACGCAACAGATGGACCAAACTTGCCGGTTTTGAAGAAAGGATTGGCAGCGTGAATATTTGTTCTTTTATGCAGCAAGTCATTTTTATTGGTAAAATTCCTGTCGGTCACTCCAATTTTGAAAGCAAATGTGTTAAGTATGACTCGAAGCACGGCGAATGGAGTTTGATAGGTCAAACGAACAGATGCAGGCGGTCCGCTTCTTGTGCAGTCTTTGAAGGTAAAGTGGTTATTTCTGGAGGTATTGAGGATAACGATCATGATTTTTATCAAAGTATGAAATCAGTGGAAGCATACGACTACCATGAAAACAAGTGGACTTATTTACCTGACATGATTAAAGATAGGTGTAACCATGCGACGGTCTGTGTGGAAAACAGAATGTTTATGATTGGAGGCTGGAGTACAGGCAGCTGTGAAGTTTTTGACAGTGTTTCAAGAAAGTTTGCAATAGTTCAAAAACTACCAAGATATATCGGTTCAACAGATTTTACTAAGAGGACGATTTGTGTAGAAAACAAAATACTAGTTTTTCTTGGCGCTTGTTTTGAACCAATTTTGTTTGCGTATGACATTGAAACGGGTAAATGGGTATACAAAACAATCGACTTGCTTTCTCATGCTTGTGTTAAAGTGCCTTCTGTTTAAAATCTTTGTATAACTTCTTATTTAATTGTGAATAATTTTACGGTGTAAATTTTTTTATTATTGTTTTTGAGTATTTGTTTTCAGTTATCTTTATTAATTACGTTGAATAAAATCTTTGTTCACAGTTTTAGACTACTTTTGCACAAACAGAAAAAAAATTACCTGATACGTAGTTTTTAGTTATAGTTTACAGCGTAATAAACTATGTATTTTAAAAAACGTAAAACTATGCCTTTCCTTTTCAATTTAAGAGTTTCACATTTGTTAGTTGGGAAAAAAGGTTTATTATTAAATATAAAAGAACATTAGTCTTGACTATCATGTGCCGTGAGACAAGGTTCAAGTCCACAATAAGACTTTAACATACAACTCTGAACATTAGACCGAAAACTTTTGGTCTGAGGGTTTTAATGGTACGACCAAGATTTTAATTCTCAAAACTTGATATTATTAGTAAAATCTGGTAGGCAACTTCTAAAACTTAAACAAATGATTAAAAAAGAATTCAGGCAATCGTTATGTATAACAATTAAACAATGCATTAAATAATTTAGCCGTTCAATAACAAAACTCAATTTATTTATTTTTTTGTAACTTTTAATATTTTAGCTTAACTTCTTGTTTTGTAAAACTTTTACTCAAATCTCTAGCATATCAGGGTAGTAAAATGTGGACTATTATGTCAAATAGCTTAAAGGTCATTTTGTAAAGTACCAAGTCAATCTAAAATACTTTTCACTAAAAGAACAGTTGAATGGCTGAAGTATAGATATGCTACAATAATGCTACTATCATAAATTTTATGATTATACCGATAACTACTACACCTAGGAATAGTCATTGCTAAGCATACTGATAGGGTTTTGAATTCATTGATCCAGACTAGACTGTATCACGTGCTACTAATCTTATAAATTCAATAGTACTTGTTTTATATAGGTACATTTATAAAGTCTTTGATAAAATTTCTTAAAAATTCTTAGATAACTGAATTACTAATATAGCTGTTGTAAAAAAAAAAAGGATTCTTAAGATTATATTCTAGTAGACAATTTAAGTTTATTATTTTGCATTTTTAAGTAGCTTATCTTGTAGTCTTATATAAATAGGCATGTGTTCATAATTGCAGTTCCATAAACTTAAGTTGTGTTCAAAGAAACATTTAATCTATAACTAAAATACCATTTATATGTTTTTATTTTAAATGATGGTTAGCTATTCTGAGTAAAACTGCTTATCGTGTTTAGTTTTTTTTAACATGTTTTATGTTCTTGTTTTATATTTTATTTGTATAAAATAATAAGTTCTTAATGCCAAAAACTTAAATGTTTTTTTGTAGTAAGAAAAATATGATAATTATTTGGTGTGTGGCTTGGTTTACTATCATTTCTAACTCGCTATCATTTCTAACCTGATCATTTCTAACCCGATCACTTCTGACTTGATCACTTCTAACCCGATCACTTCTAACCCGATTACATTTAACCCGATCACTTCTAACCCGATCATTTCTAACCCGATCACTTCTAACCCGATCACTTCTAACCCGATCACTTCTAACCCGATCGTTTCTAACCCGATCACTTCTAACCCGATCATTTCTAACCCGATAATTTCTAACCCGATCACTTCTAACTCAATCACTTCTAACACGATCATTTCTAACCCTATCAATTCTAACCCGATCACTTCTAACTCGATCACTTCTAACCCGATCACTTCTAACCCGTTCATTTCTAACAAGATCATTTCTAACCCAATCACTTCTAACCCAATTAAACCCGATCATTTCTAACCCGATCATATCTAACCCGATAATTTCTAACCCGATAGTTTCTAACCCGATCATATCTAACCCGATATTTATTTAGCCGATCTGTGTTAATATATTAATTTATTATTTATTTAAGATAAGGATTTGTTTTAAAAACAAAATTATCTCAACAAAATTGTTTTATTTAGATGTTTAGTTTATTTTGTTTAAAATAAAACCTAATGTTCTAGTTATACGAATAAAAGTGAAACAAGTTGTATGGATAAAAGTTAAACCAGTTACTCAAATGAAGGCTGAACCAGTTGTTGAGATAATGTGAAGCCAGTTGTTCGAATGAAAGTGAAACCGGTTTTGGAGTAAAACCATTTGTTCGGGTGAAGTAGGATATTGTTGTTATTTTTTCAGAAGCACCGGAATTATAAATTTTGTGTTATAATTTTTGTGTTTTTATGTTAATTTTTAAACTTTAATTAGTTAAACTCAGTTTTTTTCATTTTTAATGTAGAATTTTGGTTTATTTTTGTATTTTTGTTGTACTTCTTTCTGTATAAGTGGCCTAGGTTTTGATGCCTGGGTCCTTCGTATGACAATAAACTTACAATAATAATGTTTAGATAGCTTTTGTTTAAAATTTAATTGTTGATATTAATTGGTTCGTTTATTGTTTTGACACTAAGGCTTAAAATTGGATTATAATTAAGTGTAGTTAATTATTTAAAAAGCATTAGGAAAAGTATAAGTATTTTGTATTCTAAAGATTAAATATTAAGTTTTGATAGTCGTCAATGTAAGGAATATATTGAGTATCGCAGCTGTTAAAGTCTATTCTGTACTTTCTTTTGAAATGATTCTATATGGTTAATATATATTTTTAAGTGTAGAAACCAGATTGTCAATTTGCCTTTAAATTCAGGGAGAATTTATACGAAATACAACTTTTTTAAAATATTAATATCAGCGTTTATGAAACTTTGAATAATAAAGTTAATCAAATTTAGTAATTGTAATGGTGGTTTTATTTAAAATTAATATCATTAAATTCTAAGTTTTTTAAACGAAAGTGTATACTGTTTAATACAAAGCCAAAAGTAGAGGTAGAAGGTTTTTTAAATACTTAGAACTTGTCATTAACTCGAACTTTAATTTAATTCTAATTCTTAAATCAACTGGTAAACTGTATATAAAAATTAACTGTAATTAAGTTTAATTAATTATAATAAACTTGACTATGAAAGTTTAGTGTCGAAAACTTATTATTACGCATTTTTTATTTTTCTTTTGAAATAAAACTTATGTAGGGCAAAATAAATTTACATTTTTCATAAAAAGTTAAAATTGCAAAAACACGATTATTCTCACGGTTAATAATAGATATTTCTAAAATAGTTTTCTTGATATCTTTTAAAAGTTATTGTTTTACAGTTTTTCAAAAACACAAAAACTTATTGATTACAAAGCGATCATTAAATATGAAATGTAAATATTAATTATTAGATTAAACTATATAACTTAAAAACTTATAACAAAATAATAAAACCAGTTTGTATTGTGAAACCTATTATATAGGTTTAAACTTTTAATAAAGAAAAAACTCATCATATCTATATAAATTTAGAGGTGCAAAAAACCACCGAGAATAGACTGCTAGCTGGCTTTACTGTAATGAATAAAAAAAAATATGCTTTGTGTAATAATCGTCTGGAAAAATATTTGATTAAAAGAAACAAAGAACTTAACGGAGTTTTTATAAATTTATGCTCCTAATTATACTTAATTTAACTATAATTAATTTATTGTTTTATTAAAAATTTTTTTTTTAATGCTTATTTTGTTTTTACTTACGTTATTTCAACTGCTCATAATAAAGTAATTTTAAGGAAATGTTTGTCAATTAAAGTACTAATTTAAGTCGCAATTAAAACATAGGCGAGATTTAATTACCCTCGAACTTGTTATAAAAATAAACTTGTCTGTTTAACTATTAGTGTTAAGCATTTTTTTTGTTCTAAAACAAAGTAGGAATTTATTAATAAATTGAAATCAAGACGGTCAATCGACATAACAACTTTTGCGGTTTAGTTATATAACATAAGTGTTTTAATAGCTAGTTTCTACTAAAAACCATGCTTTTCCACTTAATATAACAAAAGTTTTTAACTTCTCCTAATGTTTGTTTGAATTCCATTATCTTAATAGGCCTATGCAAGTTGCATAACAATTTGTATAAGTTATTAAAATGAAACTTAAAACTACCCTACTATAAAAGGTTAATACATTAATAAGCAATAATATAAATTTTACGTCAGACTTTCAATGTAGTTTTTAAACCGTAATATAAAAGTTTTTGTATCTGGATATTACAATTGTAAGAGTTTACTTTTTAAAATTTGCTTATGTTAAAACTATTGTAGTCACGTTAATTACAATAAGATCCAACTAAAATATAATTATCACTGCTTTTTTTAAAATCCTACAAAGAAGAGTTCAAAATACTTTGAAGTAAACAATTTATTAAATTGTATATGATTAACGAAAAACGTCTCTTAAAGTGTATTAAAAAATAATAATAATAATAGAAAAAAACTAAAATTATGTATAGGATAAAAAATCAAAAAATGAGGAAATAAAGATATATTAAGATTATGTTAAGTTAATACTAAAATTAAAATCTACATTTAAAATAATTTTATGTTACACAGCAAAATCATTATGTTTTAAAGTAACTAAAATGTTCACTTGTATACAATGTGTTCTAAATATAGTTTTTACAACTACTCAAATTAAGAGAGATTCTTTTAAACAAAAATTTCAAGAGTTTTTTTTTATAACAATAACTTTTTGAGTGTAAAACAAAAATTATTTTAGTTTTTGTAGTTTTATAAAAAACACTTTTTAGCAATATTATGACTTAACGTAAAAAATATGAACTTTAATTTTATAAGAAAAACCAAGTTATACATTTACAGCAGATGACGGAAAACTGCAGGCCAAATGCGGCCCGCGGTGTACTTTTCAGCCAAAAATATACTTTTTTGAAATAAAGTTTTGTGGTGAAACCTTTAACTTAGGCTCCTAGTTTAATAAAAAGTGACTAGTAGTGCTTTATTTATGTTCTTTTTTATTAAAATTATGGTTAAAAACATTATTATGCTACTGATCAGTGCACTTTTTTAGACAGGTTTTTGTATAAAGTATAACTGCAATTAATTTTTTTATTAAAATTGCTCGCCACTTAAAAATATGCCAACTACACTTTTTACAATTAGAAACTTACTCGTTGTAGCTGTTTGCTCGTGCTTTTTTTATTTAGTTTTTCTTATCAAAACCTTGTAACTTAGTCCTCTCCAAAAAGGTTAGGATGAAATGTCAAAACGAAATGATTTTGGCAGTTCTGCTGCCGACCCCTGTTTTAATATAGAAACGATCTTATTTAATAAATATAACAGTTTTTTTAATACTTCAACAAGAAAATGTTTATAGTTTTTCGTTTTTGTCATCAAAGTAGTTATTTTATTTTACAAAGCTGTTAGTAATAAATTTAGAAATACTAAAAAATCATTAAAAAATATACAAAATCTATAACTAATATCAACTTTGTCTTACATTAAGGAGAAAGTTACACTCACATTTACTTTAATGTTAATAAAAAACTAACGTAAAAAACTGTTGATATCTTTCTATAATACTAAATTATATAAAAATGCATGATCGAACTCGTTTAATCTTAAGTAATTTGGAACTCTTTACACCTCTAATTAAACAAGTAGTTATTTCTAATCAGAGATATAAATCTAATAAAAATTTTAGACCTAAGATTTTTTTGATTTAATTTTGAGGAAAAACCATAATTTTGTTTTCTTTATTATTTATAATTTTGTTATGTGTAAATTATAAGTCTGTAGTAAACATACTTTAATTTATTAAATTGTGTTTTTACTTCAAACTACATAACAAATCACAATAATTCTACTAAAGTACATTTAGCATTTAAAGAATATTATTCAGTTATCTTTCTGACAGTTAATTAAGTTTAAAAATCAAAAAGCATAAATTGAATTAAAAAAAAAAAACATCTTGTCATTAAAACTCAAATTAACTTGTTTTTATGCTTGTTTACTTTTTTTTTACTTTACGTAAATTTCATAATTTAAAAATTAATAACATTTTTTTAAGTCTCAAATACTTTTAAAAGTTTATTCTTTAAACGGTTTTAAAAAATCAATAAATATTTAAACCGTTTGATTTATAAATTATAAATTTTTTACTGTGAACTTGTTTCAAAAACATTGAAAATTTAATAATTAATAATAAGTTTTAATTCTACAGAGCAAAAGTTTAATTATTTTATTTGGTAAAAATGACTGATCGTAATAAGGTTTCAAACTTCATTTTTAGATGTTCTTCAGTTTTGTACAAAAATAGGTACTGCAGTCAGAAAGAGCACGACATTGTATTTTTAATAAGTCCCGTGAAAAGCAATCCGAACGAAGTAGTTAAGTTTGTAGGACCTGATTATACAAAAGTTCAAAAGCTTTCTTCAATGTTGAGAGCGCAAACTAACATTCTAAGAGCGGTTGTTGGCACGGACATCTATGTAACTAATGAAGATGGACTTGTACCACATCGGTTGGAAAATTGTATTAGGACGTGTGAAGTTTATTCTCAGAAACGCAACAGATGGACCAAACTTGCCGGTTTTGAAGAAAGGATTGGCAGCGTGAATATTTGTTCTTTTATGCAGCAAGTCATTTTTGTTGGTAAAGTTCCTGTCGGTCACTCCAATTTTGAAAGCAAGTGTGTTAAGTATGACTCGAAGCACGGCGAATGGAGTTTAATAGGTCAAACGAACAGATGCAGGCGGTCCGCTTCTTGTGCAGTCTTTGAAGGTAAAGTGGTTATTTCTGGAGGTATTGAGGATAACGATCATGATTTTTATCAAAGTATGAAATCAGTGGAAGCATACGACTACCATGAAAACAAGTGGACTTATTTACCTGACATGATTAAAGATAGGTGTAACCATGCGACAGTCTGTGTGGAAAACAGAATGTTTATGATTGGAGGCTGGAGTACAGGCAGCTGTGAAGTTTTTGACAGTGTTTCAGGAAAGTTTGCAATAGTTCAAAAACTACCAAAAAATATCAGTTCAACAGATTTTACTAAGAAGACGATTTGTGTAGGAAACAAAATACTAGTTTTTCTTGGCGCTTGTTTTGAATCAATTTTGTTTGCGTATGACATTGAAACGGGTAAATGGGAATACAAAAAAATCGACTTGCTTTCTCATGCTTGTGTTAAAGTGCCTTCGGTTTGAAATCTTTGTATAACTTCTTATTTAATTGTGAAGAATTTTACGGTGTAAATTTTTTTATTATTGTTTTTGAGTATTTGTTTTCAGTTATCTTTATTAATTACGTTGAATAAAATCTTTGTTCACAGTTTTAGACTACTTTTGCACAAACAGAAAAAAAAAAACCCGATACGTAGTTTATATAGTTTACCGATATATAGTTTTTTACAGCGTAATAAATTATGTATTTTAAAAAACGTAAAATTATGCCTTTCCATTTCAATTTAAGAGTTTCACATCTGTTAGTTGGGAAAAATAGTTTATAATTAAATATAAAAGAACATTAGTCTTGACTATCATGTGCCGTGAGACAAGCTTCAAGTCCACAATAAGACTTTAACATACAACTCTGAACATTAGACCGAAAACTTTTGGTCTGAAGGTTTTAATGGTACGACCGAGATTTTAATTTCTCAAAGCTTGATATTATTAGTAAAATCTGGTAGGCAATTTCTAAAACTTGAACAAATGATTAAAAAAGTATTCAGGCAATCGTTATGTATAACAATTAAACAATGGATTAAATAATTTAGCCGTACAACAACAAAACTCAATTTATTTATATTTTTGTAACTTTAAATATTTTAGTTTAACTTCTTGTTTTGTAACACTTTTACTCTAATCTCTAGCATATCAGGGTAGTAAAATGTGGACTATTATGTCAAATAGCTATAAGGTCATTTTGTAAGGTACCTAGTCGATCTGAAATACTATTTACTATAAGAACAGTTGAATGGCTGAAGTATTGATATCTTATAATGACGTCACTATCATAAATTTTTGATTATACCGATAACTACTACACCTAGGAATAGTCATTGCTAAGCATACTGATAGGGTTTTGAATTCTTGGACCCAGACTACTAGACTGTATCACGTGCTAGAATCTTATAAATTCAATAGTACTTGTTTTATATAGGTACATTTATAAAGTATTTGATAAAATTTCTAAAATATTCTTAGATAGTTGAATTACTAATTAAACTGTCGTATAATAAGGATTTTTAAGGTTTTATTCTAGTACACAAATCATGTGTATTATTTTTCATTTTTACGTTGCTTATCTTGTCATAGTCTTATATATATATATAGGCATGTGTTTATAATTACAGTTCCATAAACTTAAGTTGTGTTCAAAGAAACATTTAATCTATAACTAAAATACCATTTATATATTTTTATTTTAAATGATAGTTAGCTATTCTGAGTAAAACTGCTTATTGTGTTTAGTTTTATTGACATGTTTTATGTTCTTCTTTTATATTCTATTTGTACAAAATGATAAATTCTTAATGTTAAAAATTGTAATCTTTTTTGTTTTATACTAAGAAAAATATAATAAATATTTGGTGTGTAGCTTGATGACAAAAAGATCTTTCTATACACTAATATTTGAGCTTTAATTTGTTTTTGTTTTTGGTAAACTACAATAATTAAAAAAAAATGTTGTAAGTTAGGTTTTAGCAGATATTTCTGAGTAAATTTCTAGAATTACTAGAAAAAAATATTTTACAGGCTGTATTTGTTAAAAAATATTTTCGTCGACTTTGTAGTTATAAATAAAGTGCTAAAAATAAGAAAAGTTTTAGTCATTAATTATTATCACTGTTTACCTATGAAAAAGCTTAAACCATAATTGTTTATATTTTTTATATTTTTGCTAAAAAAGTGATTCTGGAAAATTACGTTTTTATTTAAGTTATACTAACTTTTTTCTCGATACAAAAGTTATTGTACACCTTTAAAGTAGAATAAAATGAACGTAATATACTAAGTCTACTGGCTTTGTTTGCTTTTTATTGTTGTTAACAAGTACTAACTAAAGGAAGAGTGTGTTAAATCACACTTTACAGCAACATTTTAGTTAGATGATAACTTAAAGTGTTTTTTTAGAGTTAGGTAGAATTGATAAACGTCTAGCTAAACCTTATTTTATGTCCTAGTTTAACAGTAGAAATTTTACTTATTTCATAAAGATTATAAACATTACGTTTTAAATAAATAAGTGTTTTTTAAAATCACTAAAAAAGATCGTAAATTTAAAATGATTGGAAATTTTAATTTATTGTGCTTTCAGTATCTGAATAAAAAGATAAAGAGTTAGTTCAATAAGTAAATAAAAATTATAGAGATTTTCTTAGTACAATTATTTGTATAAAACATGACTATTACTTTAAGAGTTTTTAGTAACTGTTTCTTTTATGTTAGTTTTATTACAACCCATACTTGTTCATATTTTAAAAAGAAAAGTTTGTTAAAACAAGTTTTTAGTTTAATTCGAACTATACTAAACTTATTTTTTCTTCAATAGTTTTAGTTTGAAATACACTAATGATACAAGCTTATTAAAAACAATACTTTAAACTCAGAGGTTATTTTTTGTAAGAAGGAAACATCACTAATTAATAATATAAACTATAGTAATTTTTCTAAGTTTTTATGTTATTGATTCAAGCTACTTAAACTATACTTTATTTAAGTAATTGTTAGTTATTCAAAAAATAAGATTCACTTAACTAAAAAACTATGTGAGTTCAAGTTAGAAACATTAACCTAACTTACAAAAGTACATTTATTTTTAAGCGATAGATAAATGAACAACAGCTTACTTTCGTTGTTGTAGTTCAAATTTGATGCTCTAAGAATGAACATATTTCAAAGTCAGGCTTAGAAAAACAAAACTGTAGTATTGTTAGATCTAATCATGATTAGAAAAAGTTTTATTACACATAATTAGATGCCAGTATGAGTATAGTAATTATATTTTGTTTATTTTTGTAAAACTTTATGTCACTAACTGTGGTTCTGTTTGTTAATTACAATTTGTTAAAGAAAAAATTGTAGTTTAAAAAAGTTTCATGCCTGGAACAACACAAATTTCGCTTTAAACTAGTCACTTTCAAAAGCATCAAAGTATAAGAAAGTCAAAAAAGTTATTCAAATGAAAATTTAGTATAATTAGAAAGAAAACTGCATGTTAATTAGAAGTCTGTTCAAAGGAAGCCATCTACCTCCACACTTAAACTGGTGCTTGCCTATCCATCAAACTTCCTGTTATTTCTAGTTGAATTGAACAATTTTAGTGTTTTAAAATTGGAAGCAGTTTTTGTTTTACCAACTTGCTTAAAAATACTTTCAAAGTGTGCTAGCATCACACTGAAGCAGTCAAGTTTCAATATAAATAAGGTTTACATGACAACTAGAATTCTTTGAAAAAATTCATGTGCCACATTTAAAAAAGTAATAAATGTTTGAAAAAAAACTCATGTAGATCCGATAAATAAGATTATGGTAGTAAAAAGAAAAGTTTAAAATTTCTATAAAAATATATATTTCAAAGTTACTAGAAATTACTTTAATTTAAAACTTATTTTAGCCATACTTAAAAAAACATTTTTAGTTTTACAAAAAAAGCTTTTGTAGGTCTAATTAATAAGTTTACAATAAAGTTATATATATTTAAATAATTATAAATGACCAGAAGTCATATAATTTTTCGAATTTGAATACTCGTGAACCCGTAAATAAGTAATAATGGGTGTTAGCACTTTTATTTTTCGATACTGAAACAACTTTAAAAGCCCCTATCAACTCGTCAGAATGGTTAAAATGAATCTAATGGTGATATAGTTTGCCAAGGAAAATTAAACAATAAAATAATTTTAGAATAAATTATGCACTGATAACGTATTCAAAGCATCTCACATCTAAAAAACGTACCACGTGTTTTAAAATAGCTAAAAATTGAACTAATTTAAAAATCATTAGTTAATTAAGATTATGAAATATATTTATTACTTCAACTTGATAAAATAAATATTCTCTGTATAACAAAACTAAAATGTTATAGTGTAGGTAATAATAAAAAACTAAACAGTACTCTTTTTTTATTAAACTAACACATGTTTCTGTGTTATAAAAGTTTAATACACTTCAACGGAGCTCTAAAAAATACTAAAAGGAAAGAATAGAAACTAAAGTAGGTGTGTATATGTGTTTATTGAAAATAAGAAAAACAGATTATTGTAGATTAATGGTTAATTATAGGTACAATATTTAATGTTAAATCCGATCATTATAAAACTATTTATTATTTGTAGTTATAAAATCTAAGTTGTGATAAAGTAAATTTAAACACAAAATAAAATAACAAGTAAAAAAATATAAAACATTCACAGTTATAGTAATATTTTAATTTTATCATAATTAAAAGTGTTTTTATTTTTGTCGTACGGATGAAATTTATAAAGTTATCCTTTTTTAAATTTAATTTCTTAAAATTTTAGTTCTAAAATAGTTTTAAGATTAAAAACGTTCAAAGTGTCACTTAATTCATTATTAAACAGACATTTTTAATTTCATAAATGCAGTCTTTGTTAAAATAAAGAATAATTAAAAATTGTTTAAACACAAACTGACTTATACGGAAGATTTAACAAACAGAAAAAGAAACAGACCAAGAAAAATAATTTATTTTAATCCCACATTTTGCGAATCAGTAAAGACAAATGAAGAAACATATTTTTAGAATTAATAAACAAGTGTTTTAAACAAAACAAAGTCTAAACAGTTTAATAAATAAAAACAATTGCAAGCTGTCATACAGTTGCATGAGTATTATAAAGATGTTAGTTTAAGGACACAATGAAAAAAAAACTGTATCATAGAAAAAACTGAAAGTACTAACACAGAAGAGTAATTTTGCAGAAACAAAAACATATGCCCACTCAAAAACAAACGCCTCACCAAAAACGTAGTTTACAACGGTTACCACAAAAAAATGAAATAAAGCTATGCGTAAGAAGCAAAAGGTGATATGGCCGTTGGCCATATCGAAGATTTTAAAGTCCACAAGGAAAACGGCTCCAAACTGTCGAAATACATTTAGAAATTGAAAAAACAATAATACTAATTACAATATTAACTGGAACATTTTACATCACATTGGAGAAATAAGGAATCCGCAGAGAATCTGCATGACCTGTATTTATGAGAAGATGGAAATAGCGAACGCTGACGGGGGAACTTCGTTAAATAAAAGAAACGAGTTAATATGTTCATTTTAAAATTTAAGAAAATTTGATAATTACAACACTATTTTAACTTGTACAAGTAAATATTAAATCGAACAAAAGTAACTAACTTAAAACTTTTAAATTTATAGCGCTATTAGATTTTATATTCCTAACTTATAGCTACGTCACGATACGATAGTTAAATTTTTTTTAACATTAAAAGCAGTTATTCAGTCTAGTTCTTTAGTTGCAAGAGATGTTTTTTTGTTGTTCACAAATTTTAAAAGCCTGCTAATTCTAAGTATATTAATTTGTTTAAGGTTTAAAATATTATTAAGTAGCTTACACTTTCCTAACCAAAACATAAACTAACCTGGTAACATTATTATTTTCCTAAATTGATAACTTAAAACTATAAGCTTTATTCTTTTTACACATAAATTCCAGTTTTATTTCAAGCTTAGCCTACTGTCTTGCATGTTTATAAACAATTTTTTTTTTACAGATTTTATTCAACTGATGACCTCGTTTGATTTAATTCAAATGAATGAAACATTGTTTTGTTAACAAGATTAGAAAATTTTATTGAAAATAAAAAAAAATAGTCAAATAACTTTTCTTTTCAGATGATACAATGTCAGTACTAGGTAGAAGTACTTTATGGATTTTTTTAACACAATAAAAATATTTGTTTTTAAGAAATAGTGCGTTATAAATAATTACACGAAAGCTGGCAAAGCGTAGTTTCTTGTGGGTTAAATTAGTAAAGAATGTTACAAAGAAACTATGCGTTAAGAAGAAGCCTAGTTCCATAAAATTTATCTATCTCCGCAATTAACGTTTAAACTCTAATTTTATTCTTTAATGAAAAAAAACAGTTACTTATTTTGAACTCTAGTTTATCTTCTAAATAAATCAAGTTGATAGAAATATATGAAGTTGACCAATAACGCTAGCTTATACTAAAAAAATATTTTGAATAGATTAAAACTTAGTATGGAACTATTATTAGTAACTAATTAGTTTAAAGTTATTAATAACTTTTTGGGGATATGTTGTTTTTAAATAGTGAATAAGCCACACAAATTTGTTACTTAAAAAGAAATGAATTATTAACCTAACAATTTATAAACCCTTGATTTCTTGGGTCTTTTAAGGAGATTTTTTAAACTAAAATGAACTTTTTTTTTTGATTTTATTAACAAATGTAAGTGTACAATGTACATTATTGCATAATACTTTTTATTAAGTGTAAAAATAATTTAAAACCAATTATAAATAAAGGATAGTACTATATTGAAAACTTTTTTAAACTTTGTTTTTATGACACTTATAACAATATTTTAAATCAAAAAGTTAAGTAGCTATTTTAAACTAAATGATCGATTAACATTCTATTGCGAACAGAAAATTTCTTTCAGCGGTCTATTTTTTAAAGTTGCTTCAGATGATAGAAAAAACTTTTCAAATGATGTAGTTATTGATATATTTTATTAAAGATAGACACATTTATGATTAACCTTTAGAAAATATGCGGTATTTTCAGAATTTTTTCTAAATAAAGAAATAAAATTAAGCCATGTCAAAGAATGAAATAAACACTTACTCTTTACAAATAAAATATCTTGTTACTTATGAATAACTAAAACTTAGAAAAAAAAACAAAAAAAAACACAACAATTTCTATGATTGAGTCTTTTAATTTAAAATACGTCTCAATACTAAAGAAAACACCAAATAAATTTACTAATAATAGTAATACAGGTATGGAAACAATATGAAAATTTTAAACAAACAAAATTCCTAGAAATTAGCCTATCCTAGAAGAGTGCAACTTAAAATTTAAACTGAAAACATTTTCAATTTATCTATAGCAATAAACTTTACAATTAGGATTGATAATAGTCTACTGCAAACCAATAAGGGTATATTAAATTTTTTGTATACTAATGTAAAAAAAAAATTTACGGTATTTATTTTTTAATTAAATGCTAACTACTGTCAACTTAGTTTTATGTTAAGTAAAAACAAAACCATTGTATTATAATAAATAGTAGTAATTTTGATTAAATTTATGATAAAAAGAACTGAATGGAGAATACTAAAATATACTTCTAAAAATTAAAAAATATATTAATGATGTGTGAAACTATTTTTCATTCAAAAGTATTTGAATAAAAAAATCTAACATATAAGAATATAAACGTTCCATATTTCCTAAAAGTCAAATGAAAAACTAAAACGTACGCAATAAAAACTGATTTGTACGCAAATAAAAGAAAAGGTGAGCAAAAGTAGTTCATAACTAAGTGCCTTGTAAAATTCCATTAGTGGTTTTTTGGTCGCCGTAATAAGTTTGAAGTAAGAAATAATACAAAAGTAGATTTGAAATTAAGTCAGCACTTTGAATTTGTAGACAGCATCAGACTATACAGAAGTATTGTTTCGAAACTAAAATCTCTTAGTTTTCAACTAATAATCAGAGCTCTAATATAGAAAAACTAAAATAAAACAAAGCTATTAAAAATAAAGCATTGTGAGAGGCATAAAAAAAAACACGAAAAAAACTATACATATGTTATGCTGAGATCCACGCTCATACGAATTACAGCAGATTAAGTATATATATAAGTATAAAGAACAAATGAAACAAAATAACCCCACTAGAACGTGAGTTACTACTTCGAAACGATTGATTGATTTTTGGCGTCAACATTCATATTTTGATTTCTGAGCTGTTTGAAACTGACAGGGATTTTGTAGAAGTAGAGGAGAAACAAACAAAAGTTTTCGAAAGAGAGGAGAAAGTTTCAGTGTCGCGCAGCTTTGGCTGCGGGAGGCCCGCCGATGGAGGAGCTGTTGCCTCCGGAGGAGGAGGAGGGATTGAATGCGGTCGGGGAGAAATTCCCCGGAGCCGGAACTTGCTGCAAGTTCTTGTTGTGATTCTCGCTGAGCTGGCGGAGTCGCATCGCCGAGTTTATCACCGCCTGATTGGTCGCCTCGATGCGGTGCTTCTCGACCTCCGACAGCTGATTGGCCCGCTGCCGCACCTGGAACGTGTTGGGGAAGTTCCCTTGCACGCAGCCGCTGTAGGGCCGCTTCTGCTGCATTCTGGCGAGCAACTCGGCGGATTGGTGCTGGTTGCCGGTGTACAGTTTTCTCAGCTGCTCCTCCGTGGTGGCCTGCTGGTAGCAATTGATCTGCTGGCTGCCCGTCGAAACTTGCTGAGGCCTCGGCTGGTGACTGCCGCTCGATTTCATCTGACTCTGCTGTGTTTGGAAGAGAAAAAAATGTTGATTTTTTGGTGATAATTTTTGAAAATTAAACAAAAGATATTTATTGCATGTTTACTGTATTTATCTTTCAAATGTTTTTATTATCTAAATATTAATAAAATAATTACAAAACTATAAATAAACGAATTATTTTGGTGCTATGTTTACAATTTATCTACGTTTAAACGTGAAAAGCCATTGTAACACAAAAAATAAACTAATTAGTTTTACTACAACATCAAAAAAATTTAACAACTACGTCTCAACTTATAACAAACTTAATCAAAACAAATAATCTAAACACAAATTTACTGACTGGAACGTGCACGATGTTGTGGACCCTTCTCGCCCGCTTTCCCGCGTTCGGCACCGAGTTCATCCGCGCGATGTCGTCCTTGCTCACTCCTCTCAACCTGGCCAGCAGCTCGCTCACCGGCTGCATCTTCCTGCACCCCTGCCTCGTTCCCGCCACGTGCGAGTTCGACCTCGCCTTGTTCACCGGCTTTGGGTGCCTGTACAGCTGGTTGGCGCTTACGGACTGCTTCATACTCGACTTCTTCATCAGGTTTCCCGCCATTTTCGGGTCTTTTCCCGCCTTTTTGGAAACTTCGAATTGGAGGGCGGCGGCGTTTCTAAGATGCTCTATGGCGGCTTGCGTGTACGGAGGCGGGTTCTGTGAACTCGTCTGATCCAGAGACTGCTTCGAAGAGTTCTGCTGCTGGTACAGCATCTGGTGCCGCTGGTGCAGCTGTAGGAGCTGCTGCTGCTGCATCTGCAGCTGGATGCCTTGCTGCAAGCTGGCGAACTTCTTTTCAAACTGCTTGGGGTAGACCTTCTTAAACTGATTCAGCTGCTTGCCAGCCGGGGAAACACCAGAATCGAGGTACCGCGATGCGGTCGGCTGCGCGATTTCAGTTGCTGCTTTCAAAAGTTTACAGCTGTTGAGCGGAGACAACGAAGCTAGAGAAGCGGGCGACTTTTGCTGAAAGCTGACATCTCTCGGTTCAACGTGCATCGGCGAGCTGGAGCAGGAAAGCGACCTTCTGGTCACCAGATTGATGGGCGCGTCCGGAGTGATCGGAGATTGGGCTTGAGGCTCATGCTCCGCGCTCTTGTTGCTCTTCGCCACGTTTTTAGCTGGCGATTTCAAAAGCCTGCTGGCGATCGACCCGGGCAAAAGGGCCATTTTGAACGCCTTGGCCAGTAAGTACTTTTCAACGCTGTTGTCTTTCTTTTTCGCTATTGAGTCACGTTTCTCGCTTGAAACGTCTTTTTCAGATTTCAACGCAGCAGGAACAGAGGGCGTCAAGTCAGAGCAGTACAGCTGCAGAGGTCGCTTGGTAGGAACCTGGTAGTTGTTCTTTTCCTTGCAACTTTCGCTCGGCAGGTCTTTCATGGACATGACTCCGATGAGTTTCGAGGTGTTCGAGTCTGGATCGCTCGTTTTGATCGAAGAAGCGTCCGACGGGCTTTGCTTCGGTTCACTGCGCATTGCTGACGCGTACCTACGTTTTACGTTTGTTTGAGCAATGTGTGTACTGCAGTTTTTTAGATATAGCAATCATAAAAAATTTATCACATGCTAAATAGTATTTATTATTCTATAAATTTAAATAATTCTTTTAAACTTTAAACTTAATTTTTTTAGAACATAACTACCACACATAATTAGTTTTTAGTATTACGCAGCTATTTCAAGCTAAATTTAGAAAAAGTTGGTAAAGTATACTTTAAAATGTATAAAAACACATAAACTTTTTATCATGCTAAAAACAACTCCAACAACTAAAACAGCATATTACAAAAATGACCTTAAACAAGTAAAACGCGCGTTTAAACAACCTAGAAGGTTTTTGGAATGAAAACAAAGACATCACTGTCGAAGTGGGCGGCGGGCTGCTTTCCTCCTGAACCTCGACCTTGCTTTTAATGAACCTCCTGCTGGTCATTTTCGGCGACGCCACCAAGCGGTTGTACTCGTTGACCATCTTCTTGTCGCACCTGAAGTTGGCGGGCGTTTTCGTGCTCACCGGCGATTTCGTGCTGTCCGGCGTGTTGGGAGCGCTCCTCGATTGTTGCAGAACACCTGCTGATGTTACATGCTATGCGTACTTGAAAAAATCGCTTACATCTAAATAGAAGCTGCTTGTTTTACAATGGCATTGTAGCTGGGGAACTTGAATGTTATGCGTGCACAGTTTTTATTATACAACTCAGTAAGTCATTATGAGCCTCAACAATATTTTTCTTTATGAGTTACTTAGTTAAGCCTATCAATTCGTCGTAATTATTTGTTAACTTTTGTTTAAAAGTAAGAATTTCAAATGTTTGAAAGTTATAATTTGAAATTAAGTTATAATTTTAAAAGATATTTAATGAGGTTAATTAAAACAAAAAGGATTTGTTTTCATGTTAAGGTAATAAAAGGATAAACCACTTTCTTAAAAGTTTGTGGAGTTTTTAACAACAATAACTTAGATACTAGCTGTTTTTCAACAAACTTAGATATATGAAATATAAAAACCTAAGTACAAAACTTTGAAAGGTTTTTTATGGAAGGCAAAAATAAAAAAGGGAAAAATAACTTTTGCACTAAAAACTAATATCCTCTTACAGTTTTTTCGCAATCGTTTTAAAACATCCTCAATTTAATGTTTAACACAAAAATTAAAAAAACCAATCGATTTTTTTAATCTTAGTCATAATTTTTGCTAAATATTTTTTTAAAATTCGCTTCTTACTAGTTATTTTTAATACTGAAAGAACTTTTTCTAGGATTTTGAGGCAAATTGCTTAAAAAGTAGATGGATATCGATTTTTATAAGTATTTTAAAATTCCAAGACAATGACTATGGTAATTTATTTTCCATATGTTTGTATCAAAAAATTTTTACAAATTTAATTAAATCTCAGAAACTAATTAATTTATTTCAGTTTTACAACGGTTACTGGTAATACATACTTAAACCTTACCAATAAGAGCCAATGATAATATTTAAAAAAAAGTATGTATCCCCTAATTGCCTTAATCCAAAACTTTATTTATTTCAAACTTTTGAAAAATAAATCTCGTTTCTAACTAATGTTTATTGGCATAATTTAAATTTCGCACGACTAACTAATATATTTAAAAAAAATAACCTTATTTTTACAACCTTGAAAGATTAAACTTGGTTTAACTGAAAATTAAGCTTATTTCGTTAAGTTTTTATACAACACCCTACTAGACAAACATTAATTTGTTAAAAATTAATTTTTTTACTCAATATAATGTCACGTTTAAGATAATGACAATTTTTAAGCACATAAACAAATAAACCCAATTTACTCTCAAGCATATTGCATGTTTCTTATGCCTACAATTTTTACCCATAGAACAATTTCAGAAGTGTCCAGAATTTTTATAAAACATTACTTACTCATAGCTTGAACTAATATTTGCACAGCAAAGCTCGTGATGTTAAAGCATGGACAATGTGGAACAACCGATTTCAACAGCACGCGTAAAATTTAATAAATTATAAACTGAAAAGCTATAAAAACTGAGGTTTCACACTATTTTTTTGTATAAGGACTACTCATTTTACAGCTGAAAAGCCAGCGTTTAACTACATCAAGACTACGATTTTAAAGTTAGGTAATTCGATGTCGGGAAAATTTGTTAGAAAGAAGTTATTTAAATGACATGTTGCAATTATTAAAAAGGTCTAAAAAAATAAGGCATTTTGTATGAAGTCTAATCTTCTCCAGGGTTGCTAAATGTTTATGGAAAATTTTCTCTAGGTTTTTAAAAATACACATTTAAAGGGCTATTTTTAAGTTTAAAGTTAAGTTTAAGGTATAAAACTGTATTAAATAGTAAAAAAACATTGAAGGATGCTGTAAAGCTACTTTAAATGTGTTTAAAATAAAATTTGATGATGAAAAATAATTTTTATCTATATGATAGAGTCTTTGTGTCAAATCGAAATTTTACTACTTAATATGTAAAAATTGTTTAAAATTTCAGGTTTTTTTTTTCAAAACTTCTCAAATTCCAGGTTGTTTGGCAACCCTGCTTCTTTCATTATCTAGATTAATAATAATTGACAAAAATTAAATTTTTATTAAGTGTTTTATTTAAAAGCTATAAGTTTTTATGGAGTTTACAATAAACTAGTGATTGCGCCTAGCCTTTTTTACTTTTATAGAGCGTAAATAGTATACTTTATATGTCTTCAAACGCCGATAGTTTTTACGAAAAAAAAATGTTTACGGACTAATTATTGGCAATTTTGTTTGACAGTACACCTTAGCAAAGATATAAAAGCTTGAATTTACTATATATGTGCTGAAGCTCCTGATACTTGAACAACCAAGATCTTTGACGTCTTAAGCCCAAGACTTGGAGTATCCATGTTTTTATCCAACTTTTATATAATATACAATTAGCTGGCAATCGGTCATTAACTTTTCTGCTCTAGGTATTTAAAAGTTAGTTAATTTGAGCTACGGCCGTTTTTTGGATTTTTTTGAAATTGAAAAAAATATCAAAATATTGTATAACTTTACATTTATTAAAAAAAAATATTTATCCACACAAACTTACCTAAAATTCCTAATGAATTGATATTTTTAAACCACTTTTCTTTGATATGTATTTCATATATTCATATAGTGTATGTATATACTAATAAGGAGACTAAAAATAATTTTACATAAAATTCTGTTTTAAAGAATAAAGTTTTTTGAGGACTTTGCAAGCAATATTATGAAGCCTATTTACTTTTTTTTTTCTTTTAAACTACATTAAACTTTTTTTTTGTTAACAACCTATCTTATTTTACAAAAAAACACTAATTCAAATTTTCAAAAAGGGTAAAAATAATAGCTACAAATAATGTTTTAGGTTTTTTTTCTTTGTAGGTTTTACAACCATAATTTTTGACGAAAATTATGAAGAATTTTAAGTAACTTATGAACATAAAAGTTGAAGCAAAATAAAAGTTTAAAAAATAGTAAATAGATTCATTTAAACTAGGTAAAATACTTGTTAAGGTTTTAAATGTATCAAAAAAGTCAATGGACGCTTGGCCCACTTTAAACCTATAATGTAGAAGCCATACTCAGGGTTGCCACAGATCAAGCTGAGAAAAATTTTTGACTTTTCCTGACTTTTTACTAAAATTTTCCTGACTTTTCTTAATCAAACTCTCAATTTAAACTTATTCTAAAATACATAATCAAACACTTTTTTGTATATATTACAGTTTCACTATAAAAATGTGTCCTTGCCACAGATCATCATCAATACTAAAAAGCATAAAAAACTGCTTGTTTAAGTAGGGTAGTTGTTCAACATGTTAATAGAAAAATTTTGTAGTTTTATGAAGGATATTTTATTAATTTTTACCAGATGAAGGCATTGAAAATTAAGTAATTTTGTAAATTTAAAGGAAAATTTTGCAATTTTAGTCTGACAAAAGAACTTTTAATTGATTTTTACCATCTGAAGGCTTTGGAAAATAAGGAATTAAGTAAAATTGAATTGAAAATATCTGACGTTCTAAAATTTTGTCAAATTTCCTAATTTTTCTTGACACTTTTTCAAAAACCCTTATTATTTCTTGACGATTGTCTTTTTTTTTTGTAGTTTATCCTGACTTTTCTGATTTCTGACCTTGTGGCAACCCTGCATACTGCTTTAAAAAAGATTTTTATCATATTCTTTTAAAGTCTAGCTTGACAGAACTATTTAATACACTTTCAATATATATTTTTAATTAATTTATGATGGAAAATATTTTTTTCACCGTGTAGCTTTGTAACCGACTTACAACAAAAAAATGTCTTCGGAGCTTTATCAAAAAAAAATAAATAAGATTACTCGCGACAATTTGTAAAACAATAATTCGAAGTAAATAAGTAATTTTACAACTTGGGTTTTATATATTAAAACATAAACTTCAAAACTCTCTAAATTCAAATCTCTTCATTCTATACGCAGTAAAAACTGTCAATAACTAAGGTTACTTTCTCCATTTAACTATAAAGATAAAAAATAAATAAAAATCAATTTATCTTTTTAAAAGATAACAACATTAACTATTTATGGGTCATCTATTATTGACTAAAAGACAGAACTCTAAAAATCTTACTTAATAATACTCTAGCTGGTCACAAACTAAAAAATATCCTTAAAAACTGACGTTAAGAAACTAAAAACCGTAAAAATAGGCCAACTTACTATGCAAATTAGCTAACAGTCAATGGGAGTTCATTTGCATACAAGTTTTCACTGTCGGTTTGCTAGACCACGTGCTTTTTAAAATGATAGAAAAAAACTTGGATCACGCAGACTATTGGTAGTCGGCGTTTTGTGCAATAATTTACATATTACCTCCTTTTACTTTATCTTGATTGTTTTTTTGACTATAATTTTTTTAACATATCCTTAGGACAAAAATATGTTATTTTAGTTTTACTGTTTGCCTAGCTCCAGTATTATTGAAAAAAATTAAAACTGAAAAAAAAAACACAAGTGTAATAGCTTAGTGTTGAAATAAAGACGATATCAAATTAATCATTGTATATCTTAATATAACACTAATAGTTGAAGTCTTTGAAAATAGAGAGTTAAGATATAGGTTATAAAAAGTTTTTGACAATTGAACATTTGTTTTTCAATCCGAACTAAATAACTAATTTTAAGATAAAAAACATGATGTTACCAAAAAAACTTAGGTACAAAGCCGCAAGGAGGTTTTGAAACAGTAGTATTTACTATTTTAGGATGATAATATTTATAGAGTTGAAATTATTTTTAAAAAGATAATACTCTTTCAGATGCTTGATATATGTATTCTCAAGCTAATTCAGTATTTTATTACCATCCAACAGATTTAAAGTATTTAGGCAATCTTTATTTAAACTTATGATTTTAAACTTTTATTAAGAATTTTTTATTAACATGTTGTTAAATGTTTTTCAAATCTTAGAATGTAGAGGTCTTACGACAGTTATTTTTTATTGATAAAAAACCCTAAAGCCTAAAATACAAAAAATGACGTATTAAAGAATATATAAGAAAATATATAATCTTAAAAACGCATTTTCTAAAATTAATTGATCAATTGAGATTACTGCCAATCAAAAGAAACAAACTAGTTCATAGAAGAACGTAAAACTAGGTAAAATGTACATGATTACACGGTATGCCGACTACCTATAGTCTTTTTTTTTAAAGCACGTGGTCTAGCAAATCGAAAACTGAAAGAGAAAACTTATATGCAAATGAACGCCCATTGACTGCGATCTAATTTGAATTGTAAACACACTGTATTTTTTAAGTTTTTTGAGTTCCTTACCAGTTTTTAACAATTCCATGACATAAACTTAAATCAACAGAACTATGTAGTTATGAGGAAAATAATAATAAAGCTACAAAGCTACAACAGATTTTTACAAGATAGTAAACAAAAAACTGGCTGTTAGGGAGAAAAAATTAACTATAGTCGAATACTGTACATTATTGGGTCACTTATTTCAGATTATACGTAAAAAGTCGTAATTTAAAGACACTGAAAATTTTGCTAAATAGTTTTTAAACGTATGATTTTTTTTGTTGAGCACTCTTAAGAAATTGTTAATATAATGCTGTAAGAGATCAAAATTAATTTAAATCTGAATCTATTTAAGTATATAATATGTTTTGTTTAGTTGTACAAAAACTAAAGGTAATTTGTTAATTTTTTTCCAGAATTTTGTGTGATTACTACTTTGAATTACATATTTTATTTCGTAAAAAAATGATAATGACACTTTTTTTTTAATGTGCACCTTGTTTGAATAATTTTACGACACAAAATGTTGGTCATATGACAATCAAGCTGTTAAATAAAATAAAGGGGCCACATCTCAAAAAACATTTTAAATAAAAAAAAACCTTGATGTTTATTTTCAAAAGACAGAATGTTAAAAAATTGAGATAAATACTTATAAAAAAATCTAATCGATAATTATAAAACTTCTTATAGTCATACCTCAAAAAAATATTTAGATTTCCAAAATTAAAAAGTGTTCCTGCAGGTATAACTAACAAGATTATGCCGGTAAGAAAAAAAAATCAAATACAGATTTACTAAACAAATAATTCACAATAGCCTAGAACTATTAGAGTTAAGACTGTAGGAGTATGATTTATCGAGCACCCAAAATCGAGTAAATACTAGTTTCGAATAGAAAGTGTGAAAAGGTAGACGAAATTAAACCGATTTTTATGAACCACTTTTTTTTAACTTCGAGTTTTGTATAAAAAGACTAACGGTAAAATCACATTTAGGTTGAAATAACGTGCTTATTGGAAAATTAGAAAACATTAATAATTTACATGCTGTTTGAGCACGAAAAGCAGTTTATCATTTTACTAACAAATATAACCACATAAATCTATATTCAAAGATCTATAAGCAGCAATCGAATTAATTTCATTTATGTTTGTTACACATACAATTTCTTAAATACTAATTATTTAAAGCTCGTATAAAAGTTTACTTGAATAAAAGTTTTGTTAATTTACAACAAAGAAACAAAATGTTGTTTAGATTTTTGTCTGACAAAAGGTTTAGCTATACGCTCAGTTTTAAATAAATCAGTTTTGAAAAATTTATTTGAAAAATCAGTTTTATTTACGTTCTTGAAGCAAAGAATCTTATTATACATATGATAGAAAGCTGAAGTTTTAGTGAATTAAACGGGTAAAGTACTAACGAAAATCAATATAAAAATTTAGCAACATTTATTATTAATGTTAAAATAACAATTATGAATAGATAACCACTTTTTTATTTTATTGTTACTATTATATTTTTGTTCGTGTTTGCAAGAGAAGCTAAGTTTTTTTTGAAATAAACACTTCCATAATTGTTTTATATAGTAACTCTTCGGTAAACTTAAATTGTTTTTATTTTGTCTAAAAGAAGAGAAACTATTTTTATAACTTCTAAGATTATAAAGTCTAGAAGAAATGTTTTGCATATAAAATCTGCAACTTAGCTTAAATAATAATATTAAATTCGCTTATAAGTAAAACATTTTGTTTAAAATTAGTCATTTTAATGTTTACCAAACGTTGATAAGTCTTATCGGACAGTAATATCTAGCAGAAATAAAATGCGTAACCTAATTATTTCCTTTTAGGTTCAAAAATATTGATTTCTTTTATAACAAATTACAACATATACAAGAAAAATGACAAAATTAAAAATAGATAATCAATAGCTTTTACTGAGAGCATGGTTCGCCAATCTTTAAAACAAAACAAGTAGCCTGAGTTTATGAGCAAAACCAAAAAAATTACACGCCTTTAGCGATAATTATAATTCGGACCTGTCAATTTACATACTTCACAGATGCGCTACTAAGTTCAAGGCTAAAACTACGCGGCTGTATTTTGAAGCTATGAGAAAACATAACTTTATTTGAATGTAAAAACTGTGACAAGCTCAATTTCTAAAAATTATTCAACTGTTGGGTGTGTGAGTAAAATCTTATTTTCGCTATTTGATAAAATAACTTAAAAATTCCAAGTTAATTGGGCTATAACTGTTAATCACTTGTTGCACATAGTAACAACTCGTGTTGTTTGGGTTAACCGCGGAACTTACTTTAGACCTTTTCAATCAAAATGCCGAAAACACATTATTTAATTAATGTAGTCACAACTTGAAACGCTTTATAAATAAATAAGTTTGTTACTATTATACGATTGATAAGATAAAAAAAACGAGAGAAAATTTACTCAGAACCACAAGCAGCAACAAACAAGTGGCAACCCTAAAATTTAACCTAAAGTTAAAAACGTAAAAACAAACTAACATTCGTTTTGCAAGGTGAACGAATACAGCATGTTGTGCTCGTTGGACAGCAAATTGCCGGAATTTCTCAGCGCTTCGGCGTGCTGGGGCGGCAAGCACGCGCTGTAGTTACGGACGCCGTCGACGGTTGATCTCCTCGCTGATGCCTGGTGAAAACAAGCAAAGTTATTCGTACTGGAACGAAGACAGTTTTTAATTAGACGTTTGTTCACGTATGAAGCACTGAGCAGAACATTAACTACAATTTAGTCAGCAATAAAACTTAAATTATTTCTAATAGCTTTAGAAATAATCGTTCAAAGTATAACATTGCGTAAAAAAACATTTGGTTATAAAATACAATAAGCTTTGTGTTACTATTTCACTACCACTAAATCAGATTGAAAGAAAAATATTGAGATGAAAGATAGGCATGTAATAGCTTTTACTTACATAACAAGGTTTGCCAATATTTGAAGCAAAATAACTAGCCTGAGTTCAAGGGTAAAACCAAAAAGAGTATTTCAGTTCAAATCAGTTGTTTCGATACATTACAAACAACAAAACGCATTAGTGAACTATCTTGACATCTTATGAAAATGTAAGAATTTTTCAAATCATTATTTTCAAACATGATAAGAATTAAGCACAAAATTAGTTTTGCTTTATTTCTATTTTTTTTAACTTAACATTTTCAATATTAACTTAAGAACTATCTATTTGGCGACATATATATCCAAGCTTATAAAGTTTAAAGATTTTCCAGAGATATGTTATTAAGATTACTTAATTGGGTACTGTACTTATTTAAATTTAAGCTAAAATATGTAAACAAACTAAGTATTTGTCTCACAAAATATTTTTCAAACATTTTTATTAATTCAAATATTGTATCTAATTAAGATATTTTACTTCATTTATTTAAAAAAACTAAACTTTGTCTCAAAAAACTCAATGAAATTTTAATATTTAATAATAGTTCAGTGTGCTGTTATTAAAAATTAAAATCACATTTGAGTTTTCTGAGACAAAGTTTAGTTTTGTTAAAAAAAAGTAAGATGTTTTAACTAGTTATAATATTTTAATTAATAAAAACTATGCGAAAAATATTTTTTCCGACTTTGATTTTAACTATTGACCAACAATAGAATAGATTACAGTTTTGTGTTATTTTTGTAGTTTATTTTGTTTAAGACTTATAAATAGTTGCATAAACCTATCAATGACATACTTAAAGTATTTTGTTGTAGTTTTTTTCTTATTTTGAAGGTATATAGGGTTAATCTAAAAATTATTCTTTACAATAATACTAAATATTTTATGCACGCTTATTTTTCTGTTTATAAGTACTTTTGAGTTATAATCAACAAGTTAACTTAAGGACTTAGTAGAGTACTGCAATAAAATTAGTTGAAGCTAAAATAAGCTATTTTGATAAAAACCTTTTTTTAATAATATGACATTCCAAGTAGTTTTTCTTCAATGTTGTAAAAAAACCATTTATTAAAAGAATATACTATTTTAGAAACAAGGAGAATGTTGTGAGTATAAAACAAAGTGAGCAAAAACATAAATCTCATTGTTAAGTTGTAAAATTGTTCAAAGTTTGTCGTTAAAAAAAATTCCAAAACTATATTTTCACTTTTTTAAGTTCTTTACATACTCCTAACAAAGTAGTGCAAAAGGAAGATTTCAAACATTGATGATAAAAATTTCTAGAGCTGTAAAAAACACGTGTCACGTTTACAGAGTCTTCTCAGAATTGCACAACAAAACACGTCTGACTTGAATATATGACGTGGGTGAACTTTTTTTTCAAAAACGCAACCTTTATCATAGGCATTGCGCGTTTTTCACTTATAAAAAACCACCTATTTCTGTTGCTTTTACAACAACTTTGACATTCAGAAAATTTAAGTGATTACTTTCACGTTCAAATATTTGCTCTAGTTTATTCAAAAACATGTTTTTCGAAATGTGCCTAATATGACTCAATGAATTTTCAAACAGATGTTTTATAATAAAAGACAAATTTTTGAAAACAAAAATCATTTGCATGGCAACTAATCAAACTAGTTCACTTATTTCAACTTTTTATGCAAAAGCATGCTTTTCGAACCTGGTCATTGAAGCCGCTGTTGGCAGCACCGAAATTCGAAGCAACGTCGCTTTCATCGCGCCTGGCACCGACGCCCTTCATCACCGCCGCCAGGTCCCTCGCCAGGTGGGTCGCTTCTTCGCCCCTCATGTTCGCCAGTTGGCGCGACGAGAAGAGAGAAATCAAATTCGCTCTCTCGTCGCTTTTGTGCCGGAGGTCCATCACCTGGGAGGAGGTTTGCGGATCAGACGAATGCGCTTTGTGGACTTGTTGGTGTTTCGGCTTGCAGCTCAAGTCGTACGCTGATTCGCTGATTTGACTCGTTTGGTAATAAGTGTCGTTGTTCACCTTAAAGTATAGCTTTTGTTGTGTATAGTGTAAAATTTCTATGTAAGAAAATTCGTCTAGCTTAAATTTTATTGGTTATGTGAGTGATGTTTAAAAAATAATATTAATTTTCTTTTTAACCAACTGTTTAAATTAAATAGATAAGCGACTTTATTTCACTGAAAGATATTATTGATAACTTTGTCAGGGTTAGAATAAAAAACAAGCAGTAAAAATGAAACTAACTAATATTTTTTTAACTATTTAACAAAACTAAGTCTATAAAACATTATTAATTATTTAAAAATGTTCTAGGATTCCAAAAAATATATAAGAATATAAAAACATTGTTCTTAGCCAGATGATATTTTTTTGTAGATTCTAACTTTAGCTACTTAGATTCTTGACACAGCTTAAACAATTCAAACTAAATTTTAGATAAGGAATAGAAAAATAAAATTTCAGCAAATTACTTTGTAAAAAAGCAAACTAAAAAAGAAAAAAAATTGTTCCTAACTTTTTTTTTAATTAAACATCAAAGTTTTAATTTAAATTTATTAAAATAACTAAAAAATTATTTATTTAAAGTTTATATATATCAGGAAACAAATGCCAAAACTTGAGGTTTTTAGATTTTAACAAAATATAAGGAAAATAACATTACTTATTAATCTCCCGAAAAAAAAATGTAGGTCTGGTGATAAAATATTCTACTTAAGGTTAAAAAAAAAATGGGAAACTTAGTATATTAAAAAAAATTACTTGCATTTATTGTAAGGAAAAAATATACATAAAAGTCATTGTAAGGTTTCCGTACAAAAGTGCTTAGATCTTCTCCGAGACGCATATAACATGTTTTAATATATTTAAACTAAAACTATATATTTAAATTGTATATTTAATTTACAACATTTTTATAACAAATCTCAACTAACAATATTATTAGGCATTTCTTCTATCGGAGATTTCGCGATTGAAGATAAGTTTTGTGGTTGGTTTGTGGAGCTTGACAAGTTAGATTTATCAGACATCAATTGGTTAGTCGAATCCAACTGTGAGCAGTTTTAAATAATAAAACAGTTTCTTTACAGTTTATTTACAGAAACCCAACAAGTTAAAAATAGTTATAGTGAAGGAAAAAAAAGCTAACTATGACAAATAATTATAAAGTATATTGGTTAGTAGCACTGAATAATCATTAATGCTGATTTCTATGAGCAATTTAAATAAAATATTTTGGTCTTTACTTACAAAAGGTAAAGGCAATTTTACAGCCTTCGTGATGCATGTTTGTTCATAATATATATTTATTTTTATTGACTTTTTAGATTATTATGTGTAGGCATTTTTGGCAATATAAGACAAAATTTTACATTTCAATACTATAAAGATTTAGTTTACAAAAATAATAATCTAAATTATAACTTACGAACTGTTACAACTTGCATGGAAATTTTATTGCAATATCAATATAGTATCTGATGAAAGATCAATTTAAAATATAGATATCAATTTAAAAAAAATAAACTTGTAAAAAAAAATTGTAAAACCAAGTACAACAACTTAAAACAAGAACCAAGCTTAAATTTAAAGTTATTGCTTTATTTAGCTTTTAAATAAACAAAAAATCAAGTTTATATATGTTTTTAATACACTGATCTGTACACCTCAATATTAAGAGATTGTAAAATATTATTATTTTATCAAACACCTTGAATCAACATACAAACTAACATTTTGAAGAGCTTTTAAAGCGCACAAATTGTGATACTTGTAAGCCAAAGAGTATGCAGTGTGTCCTGTGCGAGAGTCCTAAAGATCAAATTATAATTTCTACAATAACAATACACGAACAAAACAGTTGCAACAAAGTGTTAACTTAAAAATTATATTAAAAGTAATATTAAACATTTTAGTTTAAATATCAATGAGACAACTTTAAATTCAAAATTTATTATCTAACGCTGCGTTTCATGCGCTCATGCTGTAATGGAATACCAGTTACACTGCTGTTCCATTTAGTTGAATACTGAACTATGTAGAAGAAAGTTACAGTTAGGAGAAAATGAGTCTGATTAAATATTTCTTACGCTATGTTCAGATATATGTATACTGAGTTTTGGAAGTGACGTTCATTCTAGACCACCTTGTTGCTGCTAATATGAAGACATTTGTATTATTTGTACTTTTTTTTTTAATTTTATTTTCTAAATAATGTTATTTATTATAAGCAGTTTTTGTATTTAAATTTAAAGTAGTTAAATGTAACATTACTTTATACATTCTTAAAGTATACTCCTGCTCGATTTATTCTCGTGTAAAGGTTTTGACCATATTTAAAGTAATTTCTAAAGTTAATGTTTTTTTATATATTTTTTGCTGTTTGCAATTGTTCTAAAATATAAAATATGCTCATTCATGTCATTATTAGTTTTATACATAGTAGCACTAAGTATCATTAGTATAAGTATTATCTAGTTTAATATAATTATCTACTTATTATGGTTTATAATGTAAGTTTAAAGTACACTATAACAACAAAACTATCTTAAGTAACCCACTCAATACTGTTGGTTACAATGCAATGATCACAAATTAATATAAGTTTATTAATTTGTGATTATTGCATAAACGCATGAAACACAGTGTTAAATGATATACTCCGAGTTTAAAATAGTCTCATTGATATTTATTTACTCCTTTTAAGTTGAGCTATTTCCTGTTGAACAACAACTTATCGTTAAGTTTAATTTTTTAGTTTAATAATAGCCAGAATGGCTTTTAATCAGTAATATAACTAGTATAGAATTAACTATAAGAAACTAAACAGTTTGTATAACAAATTCTAAAATAACGTATTTAAAATCGATTCAGAAGCAAGACTAACTTTTTTATCGATTTTAGCACCATATGCAACCAAAACTAAAATGACACGATCCTTATTATACAGCGCTGCTAAGTGTATAGCTGCAAAACCTACAAAATAAATCAAGTTAAAAAAAATACCAGCTCAATATAAACAGTATGACACTGAACTGAGTTTTTTATTTTATATATAAAACCAATATATGTCAATTCTATTCGTCAAGTTTTCATGTTTGCTTCAACACAAACAATTAGTTTACTTGTTATTAATCTTCAGGAAAATTACTGAGGAATAGCGGTGAAATAGCTTCTAAAGCAAAATTATAAATTGAGTTACGTGTCATACTGTTAATACAGATTTGAAAAGACTAACTTAAGTGAGTTAATTAAAGAATATTTAGTATGTTTTGAAGATTATAAAGTTTTTAAAAACTATCTAAACAACTCAAAGAATAAGTTAATTTATAAGATACAATAAACTTCTAATTGTTTAAAAGCTAACAATAGTAAAACTTTAACAGTTTTTTTTATTTATTGTTTTTAAATTGATTCTCTAATATTTTACTTTTTAAGTATTAAATGCTTACTATAAATAACTTAAAACATAAAACCTCATAATTTTTTATAAAAATACATAAACAAACTTATGCTTTTTTTAATATAAAAGCTAAAAATTAGTAAAAAAACTTTTTATTTCATTTTTTTCTATAATAAGTTTAACAATAATTAAAAAACGAAACTCTTTTTTTTTTAAATATGATAAGTAAAGTACTAAACATAATTTTAAGTATAAGAAAAAAAAAAGACTTCGAAAAGTATATTTTAAAGCTTAGATTTAAATTTAAAGTTGTAAATACCAACTCTTTTACTTTTTATGATTTTTAAATAAACAAACAAACTTTATGCTGCGTTTTAATTTGAACTTAAACTAAAAATAAAGATCTAAAAATTCCTATTGGACTATATAATAAACAAAAACGAAACATATTAATCTCTGAATAACTAATACTAAAAACTTACATAAATAATTGAACAAAGATCTAATCGAAACTAAATCAGTAGAAAAAAAAGATATACTATCATGTTCTTTACTTTAGTTATAGAGACTTTAGTTTTACTTCCTTGGACACTAAACAAAACTGTCTATAAGTATTTTATTTACTAACTAATCAGTTATTTAAGTTTAAACCCCTACAAAATTTAAATTATGTACTGTTTAAAACAAAACATAGAAATTAACCTTAATTTAAATAATGTTTTTTTTTACATATTAAAAATTTAAACACCGCATATTAATGTTAAATCATTAAAAAAACAATAATCAATTTGTTAGCAGAGAAGTATAGAAATTTAGCTTAACAACAAGAAGACAACTTTCTTCCAAACTGGGTGTTTGCTGCATTTATAAGTAACCTTAAATATTCTCTAAAATATTTCAAAACTCGACTTGAAATTAACTACGCAAGTATATTTAAGATATAATAATTTAAAACTTAATTGAGTTAATAAAATTTTTAAGTGGCATAAAAATGATATAAAATTTTTAGAAACAGTTATAGATTTTTAATTTAGCATTAAAGGCTACAAAATTTAATATATGATTCAATAAAACTGATATTTAGTTTTAAAATCGTATGTTTTATAACAGTTTAAAAGTAGTAGAAACAGTAGTTAAAAAAAACATCCTTACTTTTTTTCAATCTCAATAAAGATATTTTGATATTAAACAGTTAGTAAATAATTTTTAGTAATACGAACAGTTTTAAAAACTTAATAGTGATACCAACCTGTTGTTACCTTAACAACTATTATTTACATGGAGACATTAGTAATGTTTTATTGAAAACTTGATAGTTTAAAAAAACATAAAAAAAAACTTTCAAAACTAAAAAATAACAACTGAAAAACCAGTCAAAATTTTCGTATTTCATTACAATAACGAATATACTTTTAATGCATTTGAATAAAGTAAAATATATTTGGTTTCAAAACGCAACATCATTATTAAACTTTATTTCAAATTACCTTAAACACAAAAAAAAATAGGGCTACAACTAACTATGAACAAAACTGTGTAACAAAAACTCAACGAAAACACATAGAAAAAGTAAAATTTCCCAAAGCAAAAGCCACTCACTTTGTGAGCGTTCGAGGCCGGATGAAATTAGAGGTGAATTTAAATAAGATATCACGCGTGCGTTTGAAAGTTGAAAGCAGCGTTGTGAATATTCTAATGCGAATTACAGCACGCTTCCTACTTGTTATACTGCTGGAGTGTATTTACATTCAAATCACGGCTTGACCACATTCAATGCGTTTGAGACGAAATAGAAATTACAAGTATGTAAATACGCGTACAATTATTTGTTCACGTACGATTATTTGTTTTTTTTCATTGTGAACTTTTAACACGGTTTCCGTACGGGTGTAAACAAACGCGTCAATTTTTGAATACAGTAATAAAACTTATAAGTAGCAAACAAACATGAGTTTAACTAATTTTGAAACATTTCTAATGCTAAACAAGCTTTATCAAATACGTATCGCATTATTAAGAAGAAATATAAAACTTACCTCAATTCTTATATGAACGCAATCATTTTACAACAACAGAAAAGTTTGAAGATAAACACAATTTTCTTTAATTATGAAATCCAAAAGCTTCACTTATATACTTACTTTAATTAAAAGTAGACTCTTAAGAAAAAGTACTTAATTTGACCATTTACAAATGTAAAATCTCTTATTTAAACGATTTTAGTTGTTTTTCTTTTGAATCACAGTAAAACTAATTATAATTTATTAAACTTTCAAAATGATTAAAGCTTCACTATCTTTCAGTAACTAGACAGAGCTTTAATCTACTTTCAGACTGGGTAATAAGTAAAACGTCTTAAATGCGATTTTAAATCAAACAAAAAGTAGTTTGTTTGATTTTATTATGTTAAGAAAGGATCATAAAACTTTTAATGAAACTTAATTGAAAACTTATTTTTTCACAACTATTTCAAGAACTAAACCTTTTAAGAGCCTGTAAAACGTGTTATACAGAAACAAAAACACTATTTTATACTACAAAACCAATAAATAAAAAGTACATAACAGATATTGTAATAATAAAAAAAGTAAAATATTTTTTTAAATAAAATTGTAAGTTTCAATAGTACTTTAAAGGCTTTATACATTAATTTTGAACACAAAATTTCAAAAAAAAGTATAATTGATTTCAATAATTTTTTTGTTAATAATATTATTTTATTATTTATCTTAAAGAAAAAAACAGCTTTGAAAAACAAATCTTCATGTATAATTACTTTAGTAAACTTAGAATATAATTATAATTTACAACTAGCAAATTATAAGTTTCAGAAGAATAAAATAACAAAAAAATAAGTGATAGTCTCTATAACCTAGGTACAATTTTTCAACATGAAATTATACTAAACAATATATGAGAAAATTGAAATATAAGTTGTTTAAATAATTTTTAACTGTTTATAATAATTTAAACATTTATTCTTTAAATGCACAGACTAACCAAAATATATTTTATTGCCAACTTATATGTGTAGTTAAGAAAAACTTTATTATCAGATTACATTGACATACTTTCATTTTCTCCTTCAAATTGATACAAACCGTTATCTTACTCATACATTTTAACCAAAAATACGAATAAGGTGAAAATTGTTGAGTAGGCAGCTTGTTCAAGTTAATTTAAACCTTGTTTTCACCCATCGCAAATGACTAACTGTTTAGTTATATCTATTGCAACACATTAAAAAAGGTATGTTATATTATAATCTAATACAGCACACTCAAAAGATTACAACTTTGCGTTTAACAAAAACAGTTTGTGCGTTATTCTTAAACCAGCGTGTCACGTACCTAGTTTTAATTTTAAATATTTTATTTAAAACACTTATTACAAAAAATCAGTGAAAACGTGTACTTAATTTTGAATTATGCTGATATTTTTGGTAAAATAAATGCTAATCCATTAGTAATATTTAAAAATTTTGTACGACAACAAAAAGACGATTAGAAACTTAATTAAATTATGTCTTTTAAAATAATTCTTTTGCAAACCGTTCTGCAATATTTTTACTACTTTTGCTAAATCAATAATTCAACTAAAATTAAATGTTTTCCAACAATTATTTACAAAAAAATCAATTTAAACTAAATTTTCTAATTAAAGAACTATGATAGTTTTTTTTTTGTAATTTGGTGTGTGTTTAGCTTGCAATTTATTAATTGATTTGATGTTAATATAACAGTGAGAAGCAAATATTAACATATATTAGATGGAGTAGTATTTTAAAACTAACAATTTTTATATGATGGTGGTTGCTTTCTAAAATTTTACAGAAGTATATCGTATTAACTAGTCACTTGTCTAAATTTTCTAGAATGCCTCTAGGCGAAATTGAGTAAATAAGAACTAATTTATAGTAAGTGACCTATCTTAAACAGTAAAACTAATCATGGTTATAAAATAAACCACAAAAAATACGTTTTACCTTTTTTACACACAATAATACAATTTACAACTAAAAGTAAAATGTAAACTTTATAGAGTTTAAATAACTTTTCAAGCATTTTTGATTATTAAAAAAAAAGAACTGATAAAAGAACTTTTTTTTAAGAATTAAAACTGAAATTTGAATAAAAATCAAAAGAAAAAATTGTTTCTTCAACACTAAAAAACATGCTTTTACGTCCAATACAGCAAACAACCATATATATTAATAAATATATCTTGTTTACCTTTTCAGATATTTCAGATAAAAAATTTCTACTTGTATTAATGAAATTAAAACAAACTTTTTTTAGGTAAAATAAATAACTTTCATAAAATTAAAAGTCTTTAAGATCGTGTATAAAACAGCATAGCATCGTTTTATAATCACTTAAAGAAAAAAATTTAAACAAATAACTCTTTATTTTACCACAAATAAATTTGTAGATCCTGAAAATAGACTATGTTTTAAAGTAATATCTGCAAGCAGAAATTTGTTAAAATAATTTAATCTTTAAAAAATTTTCTAGAACTGAAATGTTTAGAACTGAAACTAAGATAGCTTTGTATTAAATTAAAAATTAAATATATTTATTCTTTCAAAAATTTATTTTACAAACTAAGTTTCGGTCAAAGACCTCTTCAGTGCTTAAATAAATCTTAATCAAAAGAACTCTTTTCTATTCTATTAAGATTCTATTTGAATAAGATTTATTTAAGCACTGAAGAGGTCTTTGACCGAAACTTAGTTTGTAAAATAAATTTTTGAAAGAATAAATATATTAATTCTCCTCCAGCAGTTGAGATCTCTCTATTTGTTTTCTTAAAACCAAAACATATTATAAAAATTAAATAAATAACTTTTAAAACAAAACAAGTTTAAGTTTTAAATTAACTTATACTAAAACATAAAAACCTTAAATTAAATTTTCAAATCAAACAAACTAAATAAATATTTTATTATATTTAAAACAACAAAGTTCAAAACTGCTAGAAGAAAACATATTGCATTAAACTTCATTGCAGAGCAACAATGACTACTGAGACTAAACTACAACAAAGGTATTATTATGACATACACTTAAATCAAATAAATTTTCAAAGTTAAATAAATAAGTATGTTGTGAGTTTATTAGTTAAACATTAGTCATTGTTTACATCAAATTTATGTATTAAATATAAAGCGTTTATAGTTTTTAAATTGTCTACCAGTTTGAAAAACTGATAAAGTAACCAACTATTTCAAACAATGAAAATATTTAATCTCTAAGATTGCTTTAAGTTAAATTGACTAAAATATTTATATGACTTTCATTCTTAAGTTAAAGATTAAATGTTAAGTAAAAATACTACTTTTCTAACCTAATGTGAATGTACAATATTTAAAAAAATAAAACATAAAGTATTTTATGCTAAAATCTAAATAGTATTTACAATCGTTATAAGAAGTTCTGAGCACAGCATCTTTTTTTCAAACACACTAACACATGAAACACATACTGTTTTTATTTTCTTTACGACTTACAAAACTGCGCTCAATCAACTGGTGTCAGAAAGATCTGAACCACACAAACAAGTGTGCAAATATTTATTATTTCCACACTATCATACACGCAACAAAAACAACCTTCGAAGTTGACCGCGTCTATCGCGAGCTGCTCCCGCGCCGCCTCGGCCACCAACTTCACCAGCTTCAGCTCGCGGTCGTCGCTCTTCGCGCCGCACACCGCCAAGTGGAGGCAGTTCTCCCCGGTCAGCTGCCGGTCGGTCACCGCCGACTGCTGGTGCCTGATGATCAGCTCGGAAGCCACCTCGTTGTTGCTCGTCACCGCCATGTGCAGAGGCGTCTGTTGGGAATTTCAACAGTAGGGTTAGCGGGGTGGGAACGGCGGCAGCCGTCAAACTTTTACAAGTAAGGGTGGCACAAGCAATACTAAATAAATGAGAGCAGTAATGAGTACTAGAAATGATTCGATTGCATGTTTGGTGTTATTGATATTTTTTTATTGGGAATTTGAACACTAGTTAATAGAGTGGGAACAACGGCAGCCGTCAAACTGAATTTTTTTTACTATGTTTATAAAATTTAACTCCAATCAACAAAGCATCTGTTGTCAACTCGCTATTGTTGCTTGAAGTGCTTTGAAAACTGTCGTCAGTTATATATATTCATTAAAATAATGATTGTTTTTTAATTATATCTAAAAAAAATCTTAATAAACAATCAAAATTTTAATTGTGGACCTTAATCAATTATGAGGTATAAAAAAGTATTAAAACAAAACAACTCATAATTTTGATATGAAAACTGATATAAGACATAAAAATCAAAAAAAGAAAAAAAAATAATTCTTTAAAATTTAATTTGAATTGTTTTTTAAATTAAATATTTATAGTTATTTCAAAGTAATTACGTTTTAGCAACCACATTTACTTAAACAAACAGAAATGTTATAAAACAAATATTTTACAATAAAAATATAACAATGTAAAATATTAACAAAATGTAAATTTTGTTTAAAAACAAACATAACTATTTCATAAAAGTCACCTTGTCTTACTCAAAAGTAAACAAGTAAGTTTATATAACCTTGTGTAACATTGGATTAACGATACTAATACAAACAACAAAGATAAATAAAGAGATTATTCTGCAATAACATGCTGTGCTAAAATTCTTAATACTTTTTTAATAATAATAAAAAATATTAAAATAAGAACTACACCAACAAATCATCCGAGAGTTTTAAATTAAAAAAGCAGTCTTCTGTAGTCTTTAATAGTGGTTCTTAAAGCAGTGGTCTTTACAGTGTGCGCAAAATTTATTTTTGGATGCACAAATCTCATGTAGGGTTGCACAAAATTCATTAGCAAACTTACTTTGGACATTTTGCAGTTTATGTTAAGGCCATTGGGGAGAAACGTTTAATTTTTTTTTACAAAAATTAACAATGGCTCTTATATGAAAGCTTGTAGTATAAACTACGAGTCAGTTTTTATAGAACTTGAAATTTTGTCTAACTTTGTTTGTAAAAAGTTTCCGATACAAACGTATGGACCGCAAATTTTTCATTGTTAATTGTCTAGAAAATTTAAAAATTCACTTACAATTTATATTTCTCTTTATTTTTCCAGCTAGAGACCACAAAATTTAAAAGAAATATTTTATTCACTGTTTAAAATATTTTGAATGTTTAGATTTTTAAAATATTAAAAATTTTAAATTTTATAAAAAAAAATGCTGTTTTTTCACTTTTGGTGATTTTTGAGACTGCTGGGTGCACATATTTTTTTTAATATAAGTTTAGTGGGCACAGGTTTCAGTCACTGCCAAGGTCAATATCTTAAAGTATGCACCTGCGCATATAAATTTCTATTAGTAGTAAAAATATTTGAAAAGCAACTGAATAGATACCTTAACCTTTTTCAAATGCTAATTTTTGATGTTTTTAATAGGTTTTCATATATTATTTACAAACAAAATAATTAAAATATAATAAGAATAGTTATAATACTAAGAAAGTATACAATAAATTTTCTTATAAATACAGACATTTTCTTAAGTAAATTACTGATTAGAGTTTTTTTTTAATTTTAGAACCAACATTCTATACCATTCTATTTTGATAGCAATAGATCAAGAGTTGTTATAGGAGATAACTTTTAGTTTTTTTATCCACTTCACTTTAAGGTATACCTTAAATACTTGTACTAAAGCTAAATAAGATATAAAGCAAGCTTGAATTTTTATACACGCAAAACTAGACAATAAAATAAGTTATAATGCAATTAATAAAAAACTTTAAATAAAAAAACTAAATAATCTAAAAATAATTTGCTGCACTTATATTAACAGTACTCCACCTAACGGTTTTAAATATTTACCTGTAAGTTGTCATTGAATAAGCTCAAACTAATTTTGCTTTCCACAACTTTAGGAAGGACTTTTCTCAAAGCTTCATTGTCTTTGCACAAAACAAGAAGATGTAGAAATCTATTTAAAACAAACATTTGTTGTTCAAATTAAATCAAATTATATTTAACTTTTTTAAAAGTTACTTACTATGCACTACAATTTTTTTTTAAGATCAAGGTATTTGTAAAAATATTATTAATATAACAAATTAAGCCTTTTTATCTATTTTAATTCACAGCTAAACAATAGTTACACAAAAAAACTTACGTATTTCCGTCAGGGTCCTTTTTATTAAGTATGGATTCGCGCTGTTTTTGAATAATCAAAACGTTATTCTCATACAGATCATCAACGTTCATGAACGAACTGGTGAGCAGCATGATGTTCTCCTGCACTGACTTTGAAACCTCGTTCCAAACGTTTCCGCTGCTGACGGCATTTTTCAAGTTGCACTTGTAAGATTTTGCCAGCAGCTCGATGACCTCGTTTTCTTTCGATGCGTTGTCGGCACTCTTTGTTGGCGATTGTTTGAAGGAGTCTTCGTGCAACGCTGGTAAGGCCAAGCTCCTTGAAGGTTTAAATTGTAGCTAGGATATGCATTTACAAAAAAGGCTTATCTATTACAGCAGCGGTTCTTAACCTTTTTTTCATGTTCTACCCCTTTTTGGAAAGTAGTTTCCTAATTTACCCCCAATATCCAAAATAGTATATAATTTTGTGAAAAAAAAACACGATTCTTTTACCTTAAGCTTATTAGATATAAAAAATCGTAAAACTTAAAGAGTTTATTTAACTTGAAAAAATACTACAGTTAAATACTAACTTATATATAAAAAATACAATTAATAAACATTAATTTACAAGACTTGTAAAAAATAAAATTTACCCCCTAAAACAAGGGAATTTACCCCCAGGTTAAGAATCGCTATGTTATAGTCTATAAAATAGTTGCAAAAAATCTAAAATTAATATCAACCAATTATATAAAAAGTATAATCAGGGTTGCCAAATTTTTTTTGTAAATTTCTTCCATTTTTAAAAAAACTAGTTTTTTGATCCATTTTTGGTATAAAGTTTAACTTAAGTTGAAAAAACTGTTTTAAATAGTATAATTAGATTGAAAAGATACTGTAAATCTAGTTTAAACGAGTTTTATAAACAAAAAAAAATAATGATAATAAAAGAATATTATCTTCATGATAGATTTTTTCTATCTAATCAAAATTTCATTACTTTATATGTAAAAATTCTTTAAAATTCAAGGTTTATTAGTGATTTTTGTTCGAAATTCCAGCGTTTTTTTTTCAAAATTCCTCAAATTCCAGGTTTTTCCAGGATTCCAGGTTTTTTGGCATACTTGTAAATTATTTATAGAGCTACATGTACAAACTTTAAGTTTTTAAATCTTACTGCTTAATAAATAATGCTAATAAAATATAATATAAATATTTTATAGTATAAGTATAACATAATATAAACATCACATTTATATTTTTGTACACAAAAATTCATACTTTGCATTTTGTTCTTACTCTTTTAACCAAGCAAAATATTCCTAACTAACTTCCTTGTTGAATAATCAATTGAGATGTCTAATTGATCTGAAGCGCTAACACTAGACGAAGAACAGTATGCAGATGTTGTACATACCAAACCCCCAGTTTTTGAAGAAGTGACCACCAGTTCAGCACTAGATCATTATATGGTACTTTAAGGGTTATTGCCAATAATGAATTAAGTAGTTACTAGTCGAAAGTTGTCTCGACAACTTAAGATTACTTATTTTAGAAGTTTTATTTTTTAATGCTTCCTTAAGCTGTTCATCTTAATTTGTCAACTTTGGAACCAAAATAATACGCATTAGTAAACTTAACATATATGACTAATTAAATGAGATAAAAACATAATACATACCATACCTTAAAAGATTAAAAAGTTTTATTTTTGATTTTTATAGAGCTAAAGTACTTTAGGTCAACACTTTTAAAATTACTTATTTAAATTTTACATAAAGAATGATTAAAAAACTAACTTAAGTAAGATAAGAATTATCATAAAATTTGAAGTATAAGTTTATTTAGTAGTAAAACTGTTATTATGTTTTCTTTAACTTTTACAACAATTTTTTTTTGTAGTAAATTTAATGCTTACTTTTTTGAACAATCTAATAAATTTCCATGAGTTGCTTTATTAACACTTTTTTGGTCTTCTTTGTACGTTTTCTCTGAATTTAATTTTTTAAAGTTTGTTTCATGATCACAATTTATTATAATTTTTGTTTTAACTTTGTTTTCTTCGTTAAGTAACTTTTTGCCAGCTTTATGTTCTCCAACGGAAACTTTGATATCAAATGACAGTAATCGTGGATCTCTATAACAGATCAAGTTAGAGTTGAAATTAGATTTTATAATTAAAACACACCAAAAAATAGTTAATTTTTTAAGAAATCACTGAGCAAAACTGGATAGGATAAGTTTTATATATAAATTTCTACTATAACAAACTTATTTAACATTTTTCGACACTTAATCTTTTTAGTTATGATGTTTAAACTTTCTGTTATTTATATACAAATTCAATTTTATTTGCGTCTTAAAAAAAACTTTTTTTAGTACTGTTCACTTATAATTTCAGTATAAATTCAAATTATATTTAACTTAGAAATTTATATTAAAATAAGAATCTATCTATAAGATACACCTATATTGTGAGATAAAAATTAGTATAAGTAAAACAGTAGATCTAATAAAAAAATATATTAAGTTACATATATACAGTTTGTAGTCATATTTTAAATTGGTTAAAATATAAAATTAAAAAAAAAACATTATTTTGGTTCAAAAATTTAAAAACATATACAGAGTTTTTTAATTGTGATCATTGCGTTTGCATGAAACACTGTGTAGAATAAAGACTCTCATTTTGAAATTGTCTAATTAATATTTTTAACTAATTTATGTTTTACAACCTTATTTTACGAAATACAAACTATGAAAGTGTATTCAAAAACTTAAGAAGGGTGTATAAAATTAAATTATTGCTAATTGTTATTTAAAAAGAACAGCAACTTATAAACTGTATACTTTTTAGTGCAAACAAACTTATTTTTAGTACAGTATTTATTTAGTGAAAATACTGAATTTTTTAAGCAAATACAACTACACTGATATTCTTAAACATTATTATTTTAAAACACTTGTTATAAAACTTGAACAGATAAACTTACACAAAGCTGGAAAAATGGGAAACTGATTTAGCGCAGACTTTATCTTCATCCTTGTTTTGAACATTGTTACTATGGTTTTCAGATGGCGGGAAAGGTGAAATACTTTTAGTATATTCAGTTGATCTAACAAGTAACAACATTTTGAGAATAAAATGTTGTATTTACAATTAATACTAAATTATTTTAAAACAATCAGATCACAGAGATATAACTTGCTAAATATATTTTAAATTTAAAGTACACATAGGCTTATGCGAATTGAAATATTTTTATTTATAAATACGTTTTTAAACATATACATCATGGTTTATTGCAGAAATAAACAGCAATTTTCAGGGCCAAAGGGGTTCTAAACTGTTCATAACAAGTTGGTAATATTTGGTAGTCTTAGCTACCACAAACATTTCACAGCCTAACATAAAACAAACAAGCGTTTGAAAAGTTACAAATAATCAGAAGAAGAGAGTTCAGTTTCCCCACAAAACTTGCAAACTAAATATTTTAAATCAAACATTTTATAAATTAGCTTATTTTAACCTTTTTTTCAATGTTTTTGTTTAAATTATGAATTTTGCCTTTTAAGAAAATTTCTCTGAAAATCTGAAGCTCTTAGCTTAATATAAATTAGATTTTAACTTTTAATAATAACAAATTATACAGTTTCCTTCTTTTATTACACTAACACATGTTTCTGTGTGTTAACAATTAACACCTTTTAACGGAGCTCTTTAAAGAAATAAATACTGTAAGGAAAGGTTAGAAGCTAAAGTAGGAATATACATGAGTCCATTAAAAATAAAAATAATGGCTATAGATTTTTATAGGTTAATGGTTAACAATATATAAAACACTTAATGTTAAATCCGATTTTTATAAAATTTTATAGTATTTGTCATTATTAAGTCTAAATTAAATAAATTTAAGTAAAAATATATAACAAAATAACAAATCATAATATGAACTACTTATATGAAAACGAAGGAAGTACTAATTCTAAATATTTACTGGTTACTAATCATTGAAAAAACATATCTAATAATTACGTCACAATATATGAACAATAAGATTACTTAATTTATACTACAAAGTTAGATAATTTATTCTTTATGTTTAGAAAAAGTAGTAGATCGCTTTAATTCAAAAAAGTAATATGTAATCTATTGTGAAAAAAAGTGAACAACTAACATTAGTTATTGAATTTATAAATTAAGCAATAGTAAAGGCAATAAAAGCCACAGAAACTTGGTATAATTTATATTTTTTTTTATTGAATGTTTATAATGGTTAAATCTAAATTATAACAAAATTAAAGTTAAATACAATTAGAGAGAAAATTGAATTAAAATTATTTTTTTTTTTTAATTTATAAACAAAGCAGAAAAATCAAACTTGTTATTAAGCTTTCAAAGCTCTAACCAATGATTAAGTTACAGCGCCATACATAAAACCACCATGACTAAAACTACATTTATGCTATATAATAAGTAAAATAATTAATAATTGTTCTAGAAAGGAGCAGTCGGGTATCTAAATTAAAGATCTTATACAGACGTTTCAAATATTTAATAACTAAACTATGTTATAAATTACAGGTTTGTGTTCAATATGAAAGTTAAAATGTAAAACATAAAACAACAAGGTGGTTAAATGCTAAGTAAAAACCTGCAGTAAAAAGACCTCTAGCCGTTCTATTGGGCGTAGTAGGTAAAAAAGCACGGTTTAACTGTGATTTGAATACAGGTTTCCAACTAAACACAAACCCGTAATTTTTTTTTCTAAGAAAACTTATAGTTAAATTTTTTTTGTCTATAATATAACAAATAAAATTTCTATAAAACTTTTTAAAACACAAGCTATGTCTCAATAATGCAGAATTTTACATTATATAAAAGTTGTATTAAATATCAGTAATAATCTTTTATATAATAGCAAATATTATTTGATGTATGAAAAATCATTTAGCCAAATATGGCCTTAATTATAGGTAAAACACAAATGCTGTTCAACAGTTGAGCCCTTATATAGTTAACGACTACAATTTGTTAACTGAAATCAATTTTATTAAAGTGAGTCAACGTTTGAGTTAAATTTTATAGGACGTGAGCTTAATACAAAAAAACAGAATATGTTTTTAATTAGAACTCAAGGTTCTTACTTAACTTTTTAAAATAAAATTGAGGAAAATTTTCATCTTTTTAAGTGATGTAAAAAGATTAAAATTAATCTAAGAACAAAAGTTTTAAAATAACCAATAAATCTGTTGCAATCTGTTGTACTGGACATAAACAAAGTACAATAAAAAGTCATTAAAACAAATAAACAACAAATATTCTTAAAAAAATACTTTTTTCTGTTTGGAAATGCATCACTTGACAAAAATTACTCAAGTTAAAGTAAGCTACCATCTCTTCCAAAAAAAAAAATAATACAATTTAAATTTAAGAAACTACTTAAAAAATAACATAACATTTTACCACTGTTTTGATCTAAATATTTTTTGCTTTCATTCATTTGAATAAAATTAAATAAATACTTATAAAAAAGAAACAACTATAAAAATGATCAAGTTTAAATAGACTGTTTGAATTTCTATTCAAACCTATTCTTTAAATTTACTCAAGTTTAAAACTATCAGTTTTGATTATTCACCTTTTATCTTTAAAATTTATATACTTTATTACAAATTAAAAAAAACTATCGAAACAATTGTATACACAGTAAAAAATAGTTCCAAAAATTAGGCAAAAAAAAAAAAAACTGAAGAAAAAATCAACAGATTTTAAAAAGATTTATAATTTCTATCAGGGAAGACAAAAAGTTTTTATGCAATAATTGCAATTGTGAAAATCAAAGTAAGTCAGAACTCTGTACACAGGGTTGCCAAATATTTTTGGCAAATTTTTTCCAGGTTTTCAAAATTTCCTCCAGGTTTTTAAAAGTACACATTTGTGTGTCTATTTTTAGTTTAAAGTTAAGTTTAAGGTAAGAAACTGTGTTAAATAGTATAAAAACATTGAAAAGATACTCTAAAGCTATTTTAAATGAGTTTTTTAATATAAAAGAAATTCCTGATGACAAAAGTTTTTATCTATTTGATAGATTTTTAGAGTCAAATCGAAATTTTACTACTTTACATGCTAAAATTGTTTAAATTCCAGGTTTTTGTCAAAATTTCTCAAATTCCAGGTTTATCCAGGTTTTTTAGCCTAAACTATAAAATTAAAGGTTTTTCCAGGCTTCAAGGTTTTTTTGCAACCCTGTGTACAACTAAAAACTACATTAAATTTTAATCATTTAAATATATTATTAGAAACTTGAACTACAATCAACCTTAAATTAAATTGAAATAAAAAAGGTTTAATTTGGTTGTATTTATTTTAAACAAGTAATTTCTTAGAAAAATTGAAAAATACTTCAGGTAATAATATATAACATTTTTATCTTAAAAGAAATTTATTGTCTTTAACTAAAGTAAACTTTTATATAAGTGAAGCATCTGTCTTAAAAAATAAAAACATTTTTTTGTAACTTAATTTGAAAATTTGTAGATCATTTTTTCTTATTAGCTAATAATAAAAAAAAATGGTATGTTTTCAAAATATGTTTTTTAAATCAATAACACAGATTAAAACAAACTTTTCAATTTCTGCTGCTGGTTCATTTACATTTTTTGGATTTTCTTTTATTACTCTTTCAAGCAACCTTTTTTTCCATCCAGCACCTTTAGCAGGATCGCCACTAAATATTATAGAGGTAAAAGTATAAAAAACTTATTAAACAAAGCAATTTCTATTAGAACAAGCTGCTACTGAAAATTTTTAACAAAAACTACATCTTGTGATGAAAATATGTTTGTGTTCATTGTTAAATTCAAAAAATAAATGCAGAAAAAATAAAGAACAGTATTAGTCTTTTTTTTTGAAACAATTTCTTTGATTAAAAACATGCTGAAAGCAAATTTTACTTAGTGGTTAGTGTTTGATTTAATAAATATTATTGTTGACAATTTAGTATAAGTTATTAACCAGTTGGTACTCTGTAAGCAGAAAAAAGCTTGATTTTAAATGTCCACCTATATTATAATTACTTTTATAGATTTAGTTGTTGCATTTTGTTACTTAAATGAAGTATTTTATCAGAAGCAGGGTTACTACTCTTTGAGACAAAATGTGTAACTTTTTATTACACATTAAATTTTGATAAATCTACTTTAACCTTAATTGTTAAATGAATTTGACAGATTAATTTATATGTTAAGTATCTTAAGTTATTAGTTTGTAAATTCAACATTATTCCACAATACTAATAATACATAAAAATGTAGAAGGAACACCAAAAACGTAATTTTATAACTAAAATGCAAAAATTAATATACATAAAATGTTGAAGAAAAACATAAACTATAATAGTTTTTTTTTATGAAAAAATTCAAATTCTACCCCTTGTAACAACAAACTGTTTGGAAAAAAATAATGTGTCACATAATGATTAATTTTACTTAACCCATTAATATTTAACTTTTAATTAACCAATAAAAAATTAAAAACTATCTTTTTCAAACAAGAAACCCTAGGTGACTTTCCATTTGGAGAACATTCACAAGGCTAAAATACTAGCAATCAAAATCACAAAGTGAGGGAAAATCATGAAGCTCAAATCCCCAAGCAAGTGTTCAACAGGGCTATAACAAAAATAAAAACAACAATCCAACCATGTGATCACTCCACCAGAAAGAAACAGAGTTGAACAAAAAATAATTAATCCAAAAAGATTTGTTTTTTAATTTTTTAAATGTGCTACACTATCCTAAAATGACAGCATCTTTGCTTGAGCTATACAGAGTCTTAATTTTTTGTAATTTATCATTATGAAAACTGCACGCCATTAATGGATGAAATTTTAAAATAACTAAATTACTTATTTATTTTGTATATGTGTCAACCATTTGGTTTAAATATTGCAAAGCAGAGTTTTTAAAGTTGTCATTAGGACCCCAACACAATCAGGTCACAAAATTTTTAAAAACTAACTATATTGTATGGTGTTCTGAAATTTTACACTTATTTTAGGAAATTAAAACTCAATAGTTTAAAATAATTTTAGAAGCTATAAGTTATAGGACCAAGTGGATTTAATTATATTTTTAAACAAACCTGTTGACTGCTGGAGATTTGCTCATCACAAACAACAATTACATTCAACACAGCAGCTACCATTAAGTTTAATAAACAATCAAACTTAAATATTTCAGTTATTGTAACCTGCAACATTGTTATAAAGTATTAACTTTCAAAATTGTTAAAAAATCAAAAAGATTGAAACAGTTTAAGAAAACATATTTATATACTAAAATGAGCTGGTGCATTTATCAATTGCAATTTTTTTTAAATTTTTGCATAGTTGTAAGTCTTCATCAAAAGTTTTGCAACTTGGAATGTTTAACAAGCTGAGCAAAGATCTTAAAAACTTCTGCTGCTGCTATTGACTTATGCTTCATTAACAAATTTACCGGGGTTTATTAATCTAGAAAAACAATCGAAATTAGTGTACATAAAAATCATAATTATTTTTTTAATATTATAACTTTTTTTTTTGCAACCAGTTGCTTTTTATCTACTTCAATTTTGTTTCATAGAATTATTTTATACATAACATACAATAAAATCAAAATGAGTACAGTTTTTGACTTAAATTCTTGAAATTTATTTTTAATTCTACTTAAATCAAGTATATCACTGAATTTAGTTTTATAATGTTTAACTTAATCAGGAAACCTTTTTAATAAGTAATTTTTTTAAATTTAAATACGATAGTGTTTAATTAGTTCAATAAAGTTAGCTTAGCTGTATTCAACTAAATGCAATTATAACTTATGTCTATTGTAAATGGTCTTATATACCTTTAGTTTTATATAAAATTTTCTTCTTTTTTTTTATTTCTACTTATAAAACTAGTTATAATTTTATATGATTACAAGTTAAACAAACTCAACAAAAACAAAGTTTTAAAAATTGTTTCAGCAAAACTTGTAAGATATCATACGAACAAAAAGTATCGATCTAAAAGTTTTCAAAGCGGTAATTAAGACACTGTAAATAGTTTAACTTTGTAAGATCAAACCCGCTAGTCGAATTGTATACCAAGAGTAATAAAAACATTAAGTAAAAAATTTAAGATACTTATTTTGTTAAAGATTGTAAATTGATGTTATCAAATGGGCATTTTACTTTACTATTTGTTTTTTGTTGTTGTATATTTTTTTTACTTAGGTTATATGCACTATTTATAGTTACAGACATGTTTATTTAATTACATAGTCACACTTCCTAAAACAAATTAAGATCTAGATTGTTCAAAATTGAGCATTATCCTTTTTAATTATTTGCTCTTAGTTTAAAGATAAATTAGCTAAAAAAAAAAAAAACTTAACTTTTCTTCATAAAACAATACATGAAAAAGGAAAATTCTTAAAACCAGATAACTTTGTTTCATTGTTATTGTATTTATAAAACTTCTATTAGTTACAATTTAGCTAATAACAGTCACAAGATTGTCTAAACCAGGGTTTCCCAAAGTGGGCGGTACCGCCCCCCTGGGGCGATTTTAGTAAGTCGGGGGGCAATAACTAGTAAAGGGGCGGCGATTTTAAAATTTTGGGCGATTTCAAAATTTTGAAACTTAAACTAGATATTCTTGAGTTGCAGATGACAAGCAAAAAAAAAGTCTTAGGTGTTTTCTTAGTAATATCGAAACTTACAATAGATATACTTAGGTCTTAGGTGTTTTAAACTGTAGTCTTGTTGGAGAGGGTAATAGCCTTTTTAATTTCTTCAAAGGAGGTAAATTAAAAAAAAATTAGGAAACCCCGGTCTAAACCAAGGTTTCCCGAACTTGGTTTCATAAACGAGCCCTTGGAAAAAAAAATCGTCCCTTTTATTAGATATTGTCCTTAAACTAATTTAATTACCCATTTAATTTTTAGCCGCCTAACTAATTATCACCCCCTAATTGCAAAAATCGTCAATAAAGAATTTTCTCTTGTGTGGGAAACCTAGGACTAAATTAGTTTTAATCATCAAACTATATTTAAAAACTTATATTTGTTTTCAGTAAAAATATTAAAAAACAAGAACTAAAATAATTTCGAAACACAAGCTGATGTTTATGTTACAAAAATGTGCATGATTTAAAAAGTGTCTCTATTTCGTATTATTTTTAAAGATTTTGTGTACACTCCATCTTAACATACATTGATAAAGTATCTATAAAAGAAAACTTAGATATAAACTTAATGTTAAACAAAATACCTAAACAGTAAAGAAATGACATTTTAGTTAACTACTGTGCATTACTTTTATACACAATGGAAAAAATTTGCATTTAGTCTGTTTACTAAATAGGTATTGTAAAAATATCTGAATCCAATTAAATTTAACATTCTTTTTAAGATCAAAAGTAACTGTTGTAAAATGAAAGTTGTAACAAAAAAAAAACTGCTCTAATGCTAATCTGTCAAATTTTCTAACTGTTTCAAAAAACGAAATTAATCAAATCAAACCAAGTTACCAAAAAAAATTGTATCAAAATATATTTTTGCTCAGCGGGCCACATTTACATGCTCGCGGGCCGAAGCTTTTTCATTTAAGTAAAAAACATGCTCGCGGGCCGCAGATTTACACTTTGAGGGACGAAGTTGGCCCGTGGACCGCAGTTTGCCGACCCCTGCACTAGAGTCTGTTTTAATTAAATCCTCTATTTTTTTAAAACTTTTGTTTTTTAATGTATACTTTTTAGTTTTTTTCTGTTTAAAATTTATCGCACTCAATTTATAGTATTAATACAAATGTTGGTGGTAACTATTTAAGAAAAGTTTTGCCTTAATACATACAATTATTGTTACCTGTATAGCAAATGGGCTAGTATTTTTATTCCTTTTAACAAGTAAATTAAATACAAACTAGCTGTCTTAAATCAATCGGTCTGCTTTTTTTTTTTGATTTTTCACTCAACTATTAATACTAGACGTATGATGATTTAAAGAACTTAATAAGTGTCACACGAGTGTTCACTTTTGCAAATACATAATCACTTTTTCACCGCGTGACGTTTGCACGAAGCGTCATTTTTGCACGAGTCGACTTTTTGCACGAGCAGTGACTTTTGCACGAATTAGACAAACTGCATAAAAGTTTATAACTTATTTTTTTAGACTAACCTTTCGTACAGTGTTTGTTAGAAGACACCGTAACTAATTTTGTAACAATTAAACTGTTAAGTACTTCAATTATACTAAACACTCAAACGTAATTGTAGAAATTACTTAGTATTGTCCTAGTTGAAATAAAATTATATCTTGTTAAAATATTAATATTAAGTTAGAAAATAAAATTTTTCGTTAATACTTCTTTTTCACAAACGTCTCTAATTATTAGTTTAATAACGTTTTAACCACTAAACAACTTAAAGATAACCTTGACTTACTTTTATAACTACAGTAACCTCTCGGATCTTTACGCACTCGTGACGTTACGCACTCTCGTTTAGTTACGCATTTCAGACTTCCATAAAATTCAGAAAATAAAAATTTTAATTTTGTTTAATATTGCACAAATTAGGTTTAATGTATATTTTTAAATTAAAATATGTTTTTGAATGCTAACACACCTCTCTATATCTTTAGACTTTGTAAATTTATATTCCTTGACTAATTGATAAACATTTATTTATACCTCAGTATATCAGAAATTTTGTAAACAATAAGATATTAAATTAAAAATCTGAAATTAACATGACTGTTTTTAATAATGAAAGTATAATGAAATAATGAGAGTTTAAAACTTAAAGAAATAATACAGCAGTCTTGCATTATATATTAATAAACACCATTTTATAATTGTAAAGAAATGCTTAATTATAAATTGAATTTGCAAAGTAGAATAGAATATAAATGTCACATATAAAAAAAGATAAAGATTGTTTCTACTTATTATTAAAATAGTAAAATTATTTCTACTCGTATTATTATTTTATAGAAATTCAAATCCTTTTTTTAATATATGTATAGTTTTATCTGTTGTTTTCATATTTTAAAATAAAGTAAACAAATTGTTAAAAGTGGGAAAGTGCCCAGTCTGCTTTTAACTAGAAGCAATAATAAAAACAACAATTTTAGTGAGTGTATTTGGTACCTCTCGTTTCTTTACGATCTCTCATATCTTTACGCACTTTTTCTGTGGACACAATGTGCGTAAATAAGCGAGAGGTTACTGTAAATATAAAGTATAACAAAGAAACGCACTAAAACACGAATCAGGGAGTTGGACATTGACGTGAAATTTGATTCATTTTACTTCAATTGTCGAAACGTCGATAGTTGCAATGGATATTTTTTTTTAACTTTTCTTATTGAAATCTCTCGAAAAAAAAACTTTAAAGTTCCAATAAATAAATAAATAGTTTTTTTTGATTATTCTGATATCGGAAAATTTGGATTAAACTAAAGTAAACACATCAAAAAAATGTATTAGTTTGTTCGTACAGCTGTGTTCCATTTAATTAATCAATGAGATTATTGAGATCCTCGTAACAATTGAGTTCTGAAAATTAAAAAAACATAAAAGAAGACATTAGGGCATAACTTAACTTTTAAACTATATTTAAATAGATGACAAAAAACTAATAAAAATAACTGACAAAAGGCTAAAAGCAAATATGATTAAAACTATTTAAAAACCTTGTTGACAAATTATATTAAATGTTTAAGGTTTAAGTAAATTGAAAAATTGTTCAAGGTTATTCAGAAATAAAAGTTTAAACTAATCAAACGGTCTCACTAAATAGGGTCAGTAAAGCTCGTTAATAAGCATTAACGAAACATTTTATCTGATGAATTAAATTATAAATGCTAACATTGTTTTGTATGTAATGAAGTTACAAAAATAGAACGAGATACAACTAAGTACAAAAGATCTACAGACAAAATATAGTTATACCAACTACTGCTTTCAAAATAAAGTAAAGCTAGAGAAAAAAAAGTTTTCTGCAGAATTTTTATTTTCAATAAGATCAGAAATGAGTTTTGTTATTATTTTGCTGTCCACGAGTGCATTTTCCAATTGTACTTAATTACATAGAGAATATACTTTGTTCGGCTTAGTTTGACTTGTGATTTTTAATAACTTTGATTTGTTTTATTTTTTTTTTTCAAAATCGTCAGTTTTAGTTTTGTGGATATATTATCTTAATTTGGTACTTTCTTTTTTGAATTTTATTTTACAAGTTTGCGTATGTTTGTAATACCATTTTTTACAAACTGCCTTCTAGTAGAGCCTATGTATATTATTTCTTAATTGTTTTGTTTATTTGTTGCTTTATGTGTGACCACTTTAGTAAGACATATTTCGTTAAAAGGACAGTTACCTTTCGATCTACAATTACAATTTCGCCATTTATCATTTGATTTTTTGTTAGAGTTCTCAAGGGTCGTACAGTTGTATTTTGAAATGTATTTTTCAGGATTAGACATACTTGAGTATAAAATTTTGATAATTTTATGATAAAAGTTTTACCGTAATGGTCTGACTCCGGAAAATACTTATTTACTAGTTTGAGAAACTGTTTTCCTAAGTATGTTATAACTTATTCGCTGCTAAAGGGGTTGCAGTAGTTATTTTTTTCTTTCTTAGTCATTTTCTCTTATTTGTGGTTGTTTGAAACCATTTTTTTTCAAAGCTTCTTTATATGTGGTTTTCGTTTTCTCGAAGATTTTTATTGTTTTTATAAGTGGAAGAATAGATTAGATAAGTTTAAAAGTAAACTATTTTTATTATAAGGCTTTCAATTCATCTTTAATTAAGTTTTAGAAACAATAAAAAATATATTAACAGCAAAACTAACCATTTTTATACAAAAATAAAATCACATCAAAACATTTGGTAACAAATTACAACAACAAAAAACTACTTTTAGCAGTATTAAAACCTTTTTTAACTTTTCAACAAGTAAAACAAACAATTTTATTACAACCTAAATTAGGAGTAAGTAACGCACGACCCGGGGGCTGGACCTGACCCTTAGAGTGAAATTAAACGGCCAGCCAGTGTTTACAAAATTTAAGTGGAATCCGGTCAACGAAAGGTTAAACCGCAGCCCGCGGAAGTATATAAATCTGTTTTGAAATTTACACTAAATATTCTAGGATTTAAATTAAATAGCGAAAAAAAGGTCTTAGATAGAATTAATGGGATATTTGAAAATTACACTAAATATAGCAAAAAAGGTCACATTCATTGTAGTATGTTTTGAAATGAACTGGATTATTAAGTGTTTTTCGTGATTTAGTCAAACTAAAGTGCTTCGGCCCACAAAGGACTAAATTTTTTCATACCTGGCCCGCCAAACAAAAACGTTACCCAGCCCTCTATGCTAACAAATAATCAATAAGTTAGTATGAATCGGTTAAATAGCAACTTTCAACGGATTTTTTGAATAGTTTACTAAAAATATATTTTTGTTTAATTTATTATTCGATAGCAATACAAAAAAGAAAATTTCAATTTGATAATTATGTATTATTGTTTATAAAGCTAAGAAAAAAAGAATAAGTGAATACATTTGTAAAAGTATTCATTATTTGTTTAGACTTTATTAGTATTTAGTATTTGTTCTGGACAAGACGTTAAAAGGTATCCGTGGGGTGCGACTCGATAAACGAAAGGTTTTTTCGTACACCGCATCCTAGGACCAAATATTTTGAACACTTTTTTGTCGGTAAATACACAATACTAAGTTATTATACTTTGTTTTGTATAATCCTTTAAGTAGTAGACATCCTGAAGTTAAAGCCTGAATTCAATACTTACAAAACAGAGTTGGCAATGAGTATTTGTAGATAATAAAAACAAAATATCCTAAGTTTTACTAAAGTTTTTAAGTGGTCTACATAACGCACATGTTAAAGCTACATCCCACAAATAAATTGGAATTAAAATATTTTTTTTGAAGTATAAAATATGTCAAGGCAAAAAAATTTTCTGTTATACTTAGAAAGTTATATTGAATAATGTCAAAAAAAATCTTATTTTGTATTGAAAGTCAGAAAACTATACAAAATATCAAAATAATTGTAGCATTAAATGTATTAATAAAATAAAGCAGTTAAAAGCAGAAGTATAGTTCACTAAAAAGCATCTTAACATACTTTCAAACTTATTAATCACAACTTATTTAAAAACGATATACTTAATTAATATAAAGTATATTTTAGTGCAGGAGTTTGCAAACTTTCACTGCTGCCAATGAAGGGTAAAACTGTGGCTTGCGAGCATTTTTGTGGTTTCAATGGGACACGGCTAATTAAAGGTAAAACCTGAGACCCGCAAGCATAACAATTTGAACTTCAAAAGAAAATTTTGAAGCTTAAACTAGATTTTATGGTATTTCGAACTTTTTATGAAAAGTAAAACTAAAAAAAAACCGCGACCACCAAATGTATGCCTATTAATGAGTTACATGCTAAGCTGTTATTAATTGTTCTCTAAGCTACAACTGATTTAATAAAAAGCTTATTTTTGTAGTATAGTTTCGTTTCTTAAATGTTTCTGATCAAAGTTGCTGATTAGTTTTTGTTTATGATCAATTAAAAAGTAGTAATTATAATTTGTTATTTTTGTACTGCATAAGAAAAATTAAATATAAGGGAGTAAAACTTACTAAAATATTAAAAATAGATTAAGATTTTATTAATTACGATCCAGAAGAAGTTCGAGCATTTCTTAGTTGTATTAAAAATAGCTAATTAAATCACCTATGAACTCTTTTTTGGGCTACTTAAACTTAGTGATTAAATTTGCTTAAACATTCAGTACTAAAATTCAGTACTTAAACTGTCTTGACAACTAGCGAACGTGGTTGTATGATTTTTGAATAACAATATAACTTTAGGTATTCAGAACAAATGAAAGGAAAAACAGATTTAAATATCAACCAATTGTGGCTTTTGTTTATAAAATATGTTGATTTTTAACTTATCGCTAGCAGCTAAAAATTAAATTAATCTAAAAAAAATTAAACAGAGTATGATCAACAAACATTAATGTTTTTAATCTATAAAAAAGTGATGCTTTCGTAATTTCATTTTAGTTTCTTTGTTTAGGTTTCTGAAAATAAATAAACTGAATGAAAAACTTAAATAAGATTTAAAACCTATCCATATTTGTGCTTTTAAATTTTAACTTTTGATAAACAAAAGAATTGTTCTAAATTCGATATTAATTGTTTGTAGTTTTATCTTAAACTTGGTGTTGATTATCTTTATACAACAACATGTACATTCTGGTTTCTTTAAAAATTAGCAAAGTTAAAGCTCCTTGAAAGATTATGCTAATTTGACAAAAAAAAATTAAAAATAAATCAAAAACTAATTTGCCAATTAAATAAAAGCTAAAATTGTAACAAAAACCCACTGTTTAAAGTTCAAACACACAGAAAGTTCTTTAAAAATATTGTAAGACACAATTTAAAAAAAAATCCGAAAACGAAAATCACTCGGCAACGTTTTCAAGCGGCGCGAAGAAAGTGCCAGAAAGTGACAGGCTGCCCCTCCTTGTCCAGGGCCTGCGTCCACTGGTTCTGCCCGCTGACGTCTCCCACCCCGTGCCCCAGCCTCACTTGCCCGCAGTTCGACCACTGGCCCTTGATCTTGTCCCTGGCGTACAGCGCGGCCACTATGACCAGCCGGTCGTTGGGCATGGCGAAGATGAAGGACTGCTTGAACACGGGGTCCTTGCAGCGGTGGGAGATTTTCGTTTGCTTCTTGGCCGCCCCCTCGCTCGACTTGGCTTCCGTCAGGACCACGTAGCAGTCTGTGCATTTTGTTTTTGGTTTTTATCGATTGAAACATTGCTTGCCGCTTGAGAAAGTCAAGTTTGAATCAAGAAAGATAAGTTGGTTCATTTTAGTAAAAGTATGTTAATGTTTCATTACAATAATAGCAACTTATACCGTGTATTAACAGACTTTTACAAAATGCAAAATATGATGAATTTATTATACTATTTTAAATCAATGAGAAAAAAAAGGCTGTTAAATGACTACTGATAGAAAAATGTTTTTTTTTAATAATGAAGCTTGGTTGATATACAGATACACAAAATGTTTTATTTTAAAATAAAGTTAGTTTATCAAAAATGTTGCTTTACAAACCGTCATTTTATTGTGAAGGATAGAAATGAAAACTATTAGTACGTTAAAACTATTAGTTTTTAATTTAACGTTGTTTATAGAAATACTTAATTGTTAGAATATAAGTTATTGAGACAAACTATTTTTTTTTATTAAAAGAAATGTTTAAAATCAATTAGAGTCATACTTGCGCTGATCTTTTTGACTTTTTGAGTTTACAATTGACGTCAGTCATGACTATTAAAAAAATTCGTTTAATGTTGCTCTTAAGCTTATAACAAATTTTTTTTTTTTTTTTTAATGAAAATTGAACATTATATCTGATATACGATAAAAAATTATTTTTATATTTTGATAAACACAATTTGTAAAGTATTTTTTTTCAATTAGTATTCATGGTTCTGAAAGTATAATTTGTTGTTTAGAACATTTATAAACTAAGCATTCTAGTACAATACAAAAATCCCATCTATATGTCATGTCGATCGTTGTACATCAAAGCGTAAATAACTATAAGTTTTTGGTAGAAAAAAAATCTTCTTATTTAATCTATAAATTTTGTCTCAAATTATATTTTTATCTTTGTTTTAAACAAATTGGACATTTTGTGTGTTTTAGTTTTTAATTTTTTTTAGTTATGTGTCTTCCCCAGTTTGAATGGACTAGATTTTGATCCCTAGGTCCATCGTATGGACAATAAACTTACAATAATATTAAGATAAGAGTGCATAAGTCTATAGCTTAAATACACCATAGTAACTTTTTGCAGGTGAGTTCGTTTTCAAAGCAGATTCGTTATAAAAGAAGCTTCTAAAGCTTTGCAACCTTAAAGTTCCTACACTTTATTTTTTAAGACGATTCAAGTATACGAAAATACAACAATTTTAACCGGTTTATTTACGTAAAATTAATTATGGTTAAACTGTGGCAAACAAATATATAGTTGTTTAATGTTAACTCAATACTTTTTCTTACTTTTTGACATGGTCTTAATTAGACCACCTAAAAATGCTTCAAAAAATGCTTAAGTAAGTCTATAAAGTATAAACTTAGTGTTGCAAAAACAAAATTTTTTATAAATTTAAAAACGCAAACATAATCTTACCTCTATTTTCCAAAATAATTTTTTATATATAAACATAAGTGTCAATGTTTTTCAAATTTAACATGAGAGTTAAAAATAAAATTTTTAACAAATATTAAACTATTTTTGTTAATTGTATAATTAATACTAGGTGTGTTAATTTGTTATACTTTATACTTTTGTTTAACATAAATATTTTGTACTTAGGAAGTAACATTTAAAATATACTTATTTATTTTATTCATTATGTATACTACTGTTTATAATTAGAAGAAAAAGTTAATCGTTCGTAAACAACATTTTTCTTTTTTTGTGATTGTACTTGACAAACAGTTTTGTTTATAAAACTTAGTTTATTTATCATGTAAATGTATAACTAAATTTGGTTCTATAACACTTATTTTTAAGATATTAATTATTTATGAATTATTAAATTTCACAAACAAAAATATAGAATTGAAAAATAGTTACGAAATGAACTCTAAAGCTGTGTATTATTGTAAATATCTTTAATGTGAATTTATTTTACCGCAAAGCTTCTATAAAAAATTTAAAGGAAAATAAAAGTTACATATTCTGTTCGTAAATTGATGCGGCTGTAATTGTAAATTAACAAGACACTATTTACCTTGGTTTCTACCCAAAGGACCTTTTGGTACGTTTCTAACGGCAATGACTTCGATGGTAACAAAACCGAGCATCGCGTGGTAACACAATGACAATTGTATGTGAGGCACTTCCTGTTCGTTTTATCAAACTTTAAAAGTGCAATTTCAAATTAGATTGTTTATATTTTTTTTTTCTAACTATTTTGCTTTTGTAAAATGATTCAATACTGATTAAGTTTATACTTGATAAAAAGTATTAATTTAAATGCTTTTTTTTACTTAACTATGAAAGTTTTAGTTACATTTTTATTTTTGGTTTGCAAATTCATACAACAATTCATAAATATAAACTAATTTAAATAATGTTTTCTAACGTAAATAACTTGTTTCTACATCAGTTGTGTGCACAACTATACTCTTTTTTTATTGAGGTAAAAAATGTATTTTTATACACAATATTTCAAAAAATTTAAAGTTTTCTGTTTTAATTTAAAATATTTAATCTAAGAAAAACTAAAGGAGAAAACCATAAGTTCAGTCTAGTTGAAATTGTTCAAATTTAAAAAAAACTTTCAAAAAGAGTCAAATAATTTAAACTCTACTTAAAGCTCAGTATAACGTTTTTCTATAACAGCAGAAGCAAATGATACTTTCAATATTTAAAGAATATAACTAAAATATACCAAAAAAAGTACTTTCTCCGATAAAATCTGGATTATATACAATTGGCTAAAGCATTATATCTTATCTACTTTTCTTTTATTCTCAAGATGTTCTATTTTACGCTTTATTGAAATGAAAGCTTTAAAATCAATATTTGTAAATTTATTTAAGCCTATAACGTGTTTCCATACAAAGAATAACTTTCAAAGAACAACTAAGGTGAAAACATTTTCAATCTTTAACTCAGTTTTGTAAAAAAAAGTGTACATGTTAAAAAAATTAACATATAAATAATAATAATAAATAAGAAAGACAACTTTTCGTCAGAATTAAAGAACATGTGACTCCAACCAACAGTGCGGTGTTTAAACATATCGAAAATTGTGTATTTTGTACTAATTGTAAAAATATTTATGATTGTTTCAAAGTTATTAAAACGTGCACTTCGTATAATGAATTATTATCTTCAGAAGCTTTACTAATTAAAAAATTGCAGCCAAATTTGAATAATCAGCTTGGTCCTGATAAAGGATCAAGAGTAACTATTAATGTTTTTAAATAATCCATTTTGTCTTAATTGTTTATAAAAATCCATTTTTTGTTAATTACTTGTCGTTTTAATTAGTTGTGTTTTTACAAATAAATATGTTTGATTTAAAACTTTTCATAATTTGTATGATTATAAAAGCTATTTTAACTACAGGTTTAACACTTAAATCCCTCATAGCGGAATAGGAAACAAGAATGTTTTATTTTTAAGAATTACCTCCCATAGCAAGTTTAATGAAAAATTATAGATATTATAACTAATGCTTAACACATTTTTTTTTAAGTAAAAAAATAAGCTTACAATTGCTTTATAGTTTTTATCGATTAATTCAAAAAAGAATATGCGACTTCAAAGTTTTTAAACTGAAAAATTTATGTAAGTCCGTGATAGATTAGTTAATTAGTAAACAATGTAAAACGTTTATGTGTAGTTTTATTGTAAATGATGAAAATATTTAAAATTAAAGTGTTTATGAAAATATTGCCCCGAAAGTTTGTGCTAAAAGTTTAAGACAATACTTAAGAAAGCTAGAAAACGATAAAAAACAAGTAATTACTAATATTTAAACGTAACTAACTCTATGCAAAAACCATACAAAAAATCAAAACAAGTATTAAATAAACCTTAACGCTTTGTTGAGTTTACAAGCATAGTTTTATTCATCACTATTTTTTAAAATAAAACTCACGAGTATATACTATGTTTTTAGTTAATAAAAATATCAATAAGAGTTCAACCTCTGTCGAGGGGTCGTTCAAGACCAGCCAAGTGTCGTGCGGAGTGGAAAAATCAATATCGGCCAGTGTTAGTATGCTAATTCCAAGCTGCGTTGATGTTCGCAATTTTATACCCTTTTCTTTACAGGATATCTGTCACGGTGATTACGAACCGTTAAACCACTAAAACACTGAAGAATGTTATAGTTTCAAAATTGAAATATGAAAAGCGTGTTTTATTCAAAACAAGTACACATATTAATTTGAGACTTTTTACGCATAAAAAACTTTAAAACACGTTTTACTCATAAATTTCTTACTTTTAACGACAAATGCATAATTTCCTCCTGAAAGACTCCTTCAAAAGTAAACATTTCTCTGACCTGTATGTTTGATGAGTTCGCCCTCAAAGTGTCGCTGCGATGACTCGCTCCATGGCGAGGAATTAAAGAAATCTTTTTTTTAATAATAAGATTAAAAATTAAAAAAAAGTTATACAGTTTATGCAACACTGGTCTATAAAAAAAGTTAATTTAAATTTTTAATAGTTTGGTTTAATTACTATTTGATTTCTACTTAAAAGTTGCTACTAAGCATTATCCTTTCTTAGTTTTTTTAAGTATTTAACTAACAGTTTTAAGATGATTAAAATTCCAAGTTCACTATAAATAAATAAATACTTAAATAAACAGTCTAACAACATCTATAAGGAAAAAAATCAGTACTTGTATAATCATAAAGTATGTTAGTACTGAAATAATACACATTGTATGTATAGGCTTTTTTGTTAATAAAGTATTAGGTTTACAAAACAATGATAAAAAAAAGTAATATTTGATTTTATTTAACTATCATTATTAAAAGAAAAAGTATGCAAAATTTGTGTTTATGTGAAACAAAGCTATACAATTGAATATTATTATTACATTTAACTAACAAAATATAAAGGGTTTTTTGATGCATTTAAAATTTTTAAGGTAGTTTTTACATATATTCAATATAGAAATAACTTTATAATAGGAACACTTTTAACTAGAAAATAAACAAAAACTAAAGTAAAAATCGATAACAAAAATAAACATTTGGCTTTATTGTTATACAACAAATGATGATTTATTTTAAATCAATTGTTGGTTTTTTGTTTAGTATGTTTAATTTAATTTAAACATATTTTATCTTACACAACAGTGATGAATAATAACGACATAAAAATTTTATATACTGAAATCATTTACTTTAAAAAAAATTTAAATTTACTGTTACTATTTTCTAATATACAACTAAATATAAGATATAAATTATCCTTACAAGTTTTAAGTAGCTTAAAAACAGGTTACGATGTTTTAGATTTAAATATTAAAGCAAAAAAAAAAATACTTTTCGAACAACAAGTATAGTTTTAAATATTAATTCATCCATTTACTAACATAATTTAAATCTAAATACTTTATTTTATTTTCGTTCAACAAGTAAAAGTTCTAATGTAAACTTATCCGTTTACTCAAAATTACTCTACTTTAAACAAAGTTTAATTTTGTCATAAAGTTAGTTACCTAGGTCTTAAATTTAAATTTTTAACGAAAAAAGCATATTTTTTTACATATGAAAGAATATAAAAATATAAAACTAATTTTTTTAGCTATTGTAAACTTTTTAGAAACCTTGATGAAAAATTTGTTTAATTTTCAAAGCTAACTAAGCTCCAACGTATAAAAAATTATTGATAAAAATATTGCAATTACATTAAATTTTGTTTATTGACATTGTATTGTGTACAAAAATTGTCGATATATTAACATAGTACACCATATGCTTAATACTGCGTTCTTACTTTTTAACTCGATGTATAAGAATTAACTTAAAAATATAACAACTTTATTTATATTCAAGTTGTTAAATATTAAATTAGTTAAAAGTTTACAGTAAAGCAGTTTTATTGCTTTTGTTATACTTTTGTTCAGCTTTAGTTTTGAATTATCTATAGGTCGAAATCAGATAACAATAGAGATATTTGCATTTTAGCGGCACGATATAGAATGTATTTAAATTTAAAACAACAAAAACAACAATGTTTGTTTTTGACGTAAAAGGTTAAGCTTATATTTAGATATTCTCGAAAAGGATTACAACTGACTAATTACTACTAATGTTATTTATCTTTGCTATAAATTTTGTTCATGAGTGTTTAGGAATATTTAAATTAAAAATGTTTTATTTAAAGCAATAATTCAATGCGGTTTATAATAAATAGTACAATTTTAAATTTTAATTAACTTGTTATTAAAAAAAAATTTAAAACAAACTTTTAAGTATATCAATCTATCACCGGTGAGATTTTTTATATCAATCACTGAGACATCAAGTCGATTTTGAGAGGTCAAATAGTTGAGACTGACGTGTACTTGAGGGCCTTCTTTTCGTCTCAGAGAAACTAGCAATTTGAAAAGATGCTTTGATTCGTAAATTTGGCTTAAAACTAGTTGTTTTTAATAAAAACTAGAAATTAAATTCTACTTTAACCTCACAATTTTGAAAAAATTACACAATCTACTAAACACAAATAAAATGGTTTATGTAAATTGAACTGACTCTAAAAATAAATCAACTAGTTCTGTTTTAGCACAAAAATAAAGTTAAAGCTTTAGCAGTAATATATTAATTGACTAAGATTTTCATGTATAAAAAAGTTTAAAGTTTTAATGTAAGAAATTTAGACATGTATTTGAAATTTAAATAGCAAAACAGTATATATGATTAAACATGAATACTATGTAAATATAGTTGATACTTTTGAAAGGTTATCTTTTTTTAAAGTTGTTTAGAGCTTTTTTAAAGTTTTAAACTATAGAAAAAAAAATTACTGTGTTTTTAAAAACTAAATAATATGAAAACAATGACTATTTCTATGCAAATCTATAGAAAAATATATCTTAATAAGTACAGAAAAATATGTCACAGAAGTTAACAAATTGAAATGACCATTTTCGTAAAAAACCGTTAATTAACATTAGCTGTTGTGTTTTGTACCGGACAAATATACATGTGTTTTGTTTTAAAGGTTCAGTAACTTAATAAAACTGAGTTTAAAATATTTTGAGGATTTTTTTGCAAAACTTTTTGACTTGTTTAAAGTTTGTGACTTGACTATTATTATTATTAAAAAGAGTAAAAAACAAAAAATCATTACTTGCATTATCACTGCATGATCTAACATGAGCTCTGACATTTTTTTTATCAAAAACATCAGACTTTTTGCTGTTGGATGCAAAGTGCATTGATCCGTTGCTCGTCGCCGACTGGTAGCTGTTGCTGTTCTTGACGAGAATTGTTTTTGATTCTATTTGGCTTTCACTTCTCATCCTCGCCTGGTTCGTCAAAATTTTAAGCGCGAAACACTTTAATTGATGTAGGCATGAAGCGATGTTTAATTTAACTAATATTTAAGGTGGAGGCTTCAATAAATAAAGTACAAAACTTAACTATATTTACAAAGTTTTAAAAGTTTATAAAAGATAAACTTTGAAATAGTATTTTTTCAAAAACTTAAAGTTTAATTAATTCATTTTTATTAAAGCTTTATACAATGTTTTTCTTGTTGCTTTTTGTTAAAATAACTTCAAAATTCCTATTTTATTCTATTTTCATTATCAAACAGTAAAAGTATTTGATAAAAAACTTTTAGTTTTAATTTTGTATATTGAAATAAAAACTATTTATACTTTATTTTTTGTTAGTTTTTATTGCCTTAAAGTTGTTATCATATACCAGTGGCGACGTGTAATACTTTTAGTAAAGGAATGAATAAAACTAATAAATATTTTAAAACTCCCTTACTCTAATACTTTCTAAATTAGTTTAGTAAAACAAAAATACTACCATTACAACCAATCGTTTGTAAACAAAGTTTTTTTTTAGAAAAAAGTAGTTTTGACAGTTTTATATCAAGTTATATAATACTGTAATAAGTTATTTTAAATTTTCAGGTGAAGCACCTGCTCCAATGCTCCACACTACACGACATCCTGTTATACACCTTTATTTATTTTTATTTTTTCAAAACTTTTAGCTTTAAAGTTAGATCTCCAAGAGCAATCTTACAACTAGTAAATATTAAATCATAACAATTAATAACTTAGAGACCTAATTGCAACTTAAAAGACAAATACTATATTGTAATCTTGTTTAGAAGTACAACCAATTAGAGTTTTTTCGAGTTTGACAAAACGAAACCCATAATTAAACTTTTTCCCACAAAATACCTTTAATCTATCAAATTGAGAAACAAATAAACACAACGAACTTTTATCAGTGGAGTGGGGGACCGGCAGGGTGACGTGTTGCATGACGAGTCGTATTCACTGTCGGATCTAAAGTTTAAAAAAAAATGTTTATTTAAAGTTTTAGAGAAGACGCGGTGTACGACTCAATGACCGAGATTTACGCACACCTGGCCCTTATAACAATTTTTAAGCACTTTCGCTTATGTTCTAGGTTGTTTTTAAAGTTAAGGACTTTAGTGAATTTAGGTGCATACTTGTAAAACTGTTGTTGAATTAGAAAACAAAAGCACACTATATCAAAAATATTTACACACTTTATTCAACTGATGATCTCGTTTGATTTAGTTCAAACGAGTGAAACATTGTTTTGTTAAAAAAATTCAAATTTGAATTGATCATTTTCCTTATCATTAAGTCGAGAACTTTTATTGTGGTTTATAAAGTAAAAAGTACACTAGATCAAAAATTAAAAGTTGTAAAATCTTTGTCATGTAAATATACTACTTTTAAAACTTGTTGATTAAAAAATGTTTTTTAAATAAATATGTCAACTTGTAAATAGACGTACTTTAATGATTTAAGTATTAAAACTAAAGCTTTACTTTATTGCTTTAAAGTATAAATATTGTACTGAAGTCGATTCCCATAAATATAAAAAAATGTTTTTGAAAAATATTGCACAAAATATCAAGATATAAATAGGACGGTAAAGACCAAAATCGTCCGATTACACAAATAATATGCAATTCTATTTCTTACTTCGTACGTAGTACTTGTTGAAAGATTAGCTTTTAATTTATTAAAATTCGTACTTTATAGGTGTTAATATATGCTTTTTGTGCATAAAATTTACTGAGAGTAGAAAAAGGCATTTTTTTAAACAAATGAAATTTATAATTTGGTTAATTTAAATAAAGTATTTTTAAATCTAATGCAAGCAATTTTATTGAAATAAAAAATCTTTTTCAATATCAAACTCCTTAGTATAACTTAATACAGAACTTTTGGCGAAGAAATAATTTTTAGTATAACTTTTTATGGTAAGATAGTTTATCCTGAATTATATAAGTTTTTAAAAAACACAGTTTGTCTAAAAGTCCATTTTAGTAAGTAAAAGTTTTTTTTATTATTAGGTTCATTTGTAAGATTTCAAAATATAAGTAAAGTCTTTTAAAGTTTTATACTTATTCTTTTATGGTTAACTTTCGCACAAAAAAATGTTTAAACCAAAAGTCTTTTCAATGCTAACATTTACCTATGTTTGAAAGAAAAAAACTTTTAGAAGGTATTACTCACAAAACTTAAAAGTTTTCTATGATTAATTATTCGGTTTAGTTTTATAAAGTCCTAAGATTTCATTTTACCAAAATTTCTGAGTAAAAAAGTAAGTTTAAGCTAAAATAGTTTATAGTTTTATATAGCTTTATAAACTGTGAAAAATTAGTCTTTTTGTAATAAGCCAATCAATAAAATTTATTTTTTCATGCTAGGCAAACTATGCATCAAAAAGAATGTTCGAACCGATGAGTTGTGAAGCAGTTATTTCTTCTTTTCAGCAACCCACCAAGCATCGGTGAAACAACTGGTGTTTGATTTCTACTCTTTTCTGAATCTGAACTCGACTGATTACATTCACTTATCATGTTTGACAAAAGTGGGGATTTCCTTAGCAAAAATAAATGATCACTTTTAAAATCTAATTTTAGTAGACTTTATAACAGTCTGTTTTCACATCTTAAAAAAAACCTTCACTATCTTTAAAAGTTAAAAGTGAAAAAGGGGTAAAAGATTAAATTAAATAAGGTTAAATTTGTTCGTTAAAATCGTTTTAAATTTTTGTTTGTACTTACAAGTAACACAATTGCATACTAATTAATTTCACAGCAGTATGAAAATATTCTAAAATTACATAAAGTATTATAACTTTTAAAAGCAAAAACTACTAATTTTAATCTGCTTGAGTGTTTAGCAGTTTTAAGTATTAAAAATCAAAACTCCAGAGGTTTTAGAAAGTAACTTAAGTTGAATTTTTTGTATTGATAGTTTTTTAGTTATAAATATCTGTGCTTGTAAATCGTTTAATTTAACATAAGGTATGTCTAAAAATATGTAAAAACATAACGTTTAGTTTCCGTTGTTTGACAAGTGAAACATTTTTTAAATAATTCAAAGAAACGGTGCTTATTTAAGTTTACTGTTTATAGAATACGTTGTTTTGCTAGTAGAAAAGTTCATTTATATTATAAATGTTCTTGAAAGTGAACAAAAATAATTTGAAACCATCATAGAACTTAATTAAATATTAAACAAGTACTACAAATTCTATTTTATAATGATTGGTCTAAATTTTAAGATTTTAAATCTTATTTTTACTTATTTTTACTTTTAAAAAAACCTTTGTTCTTTTTGAGCATTTTTCTTCTCGGTATTGTAGTAGTAAGTAGTAGAAGGGGACAGGAAGAGTGACTCTTTTCTTCTTGTGTTCGGACTTTCTTTCAGTGTGGAGAAGCCAGAGCGGGATTGTAGAAGATGACTTAATGACAAGCCTGGCTAAAATTGGAACTAAATATTTTTTTAGTTTAGTTTAAACTTTCAAATAATGGTAACACTTTAGAGAAACTAGTGAATACTTTTAACGACCTTTGAGAAAAAGTTTATTGTAGACTTTAAGCTCTAAAAGTTTTGATAGAAAATATTTAAGTACTTTGCTTGAGTAAAAAATGAAATTAAGTAAAGTAAAAAGAAACATACAGTTAATGTTGTACAAATTTTCACCATTTTTACAAGTGTTTCTATTTATATATTGAAACTAAAATGTTAGATGTGAAACAAAAAAATTCTTTAAACAAAACTAACTTGTTGTACTAGATTGCTTTTTTCACTCTGACTATTATTCAGTAGTCGTTCTAAAATAAAAGTATCATAAAGTACTTATTTGTTAGAATCAAAATTTTACTCTTAATTTTTATAAACTAAAAGAAAAAGTTCATAATACAGTAAAAAATATAGTTTAGCGTTTTTAAGACTATTTTCAGCTACAAAAACAAAGTACTTTTTATTAAAATTAATCAAAATCTTTAAGCAAACTTTCAATAAAAACTACAAGTTATATTTTTGGTTAAGACTATTTTAGTTTAAAATATGTTACAGTGATATTTTTTTTTTCAATTTACTATACTACAAAATTTTTTAAACTAAACCTAAAAACAAGTTGAACTATATAATCCAAAAAAATAGCACAAATTCAAACAAGTTTCATAAAAACGCTATAAGGAAACTTAATTCTATAATATAAAAGTATAAATTACTTTTTTTTATTCAAAGTTAGTTGATTTATAAGTAAAACTAAAACTAGTTATTTGAAAACTATATCTAAAAAGTTGAATAAGAGTTATTATACTGTTTTTTGTTATTAAAAAACTTTTTAAAATATGTACTTATGTATTGTTTTAACGTTTAAAGCTCACAAACTTGTAAACTAGTTAAAGTCAAACTGTTATAAAAATATTATAATCTTGTGAAGTTGTTAATCAAAATACACTAAAGTAGTTTTATAAAACTTAAAAAAACAGCTTTATTACTATTTTTATGAAAAACATAAAAAAGACTTAGTTTTGAAAACTTATGTAAAAGTTAATCTAAATTAAAAAAAAAACATCAAAATTTGCATAGTTATGGTATACTAAATTTACTTTAATGTCTTCCAAAACTTGTTAATTTTAACAACAACCTAATATAAAATTAGTGTCGTTAGTTGATAAATTATGTTATTAAATTTGAGGTTTTCATACTTTTCTTGTAATTTTAATTCAACGCTTTTGAAAAAGCTACAACTAACAATTAACTCACACGGGAATTTGTTCGAAAAAGTTGTCAAGTATCATTCCTAATATGAAAAACGAGAAAATAGGCAGTAAAATTGTAAAATAAAAATTTTAGTACTAAAATAAAGTCTGATAAAATAAAACAAATACTACTAATTCTACAACAAAAAAAGTTATTTCAAATGAAAAAAGTATAAAAAATTAAAGTATACAAATCATTAAAAAAACTTTCTATTAAAAATTGTTTAATAATAGTTTGTAATAGATTGTATAGTTTATTGAACGACAAAAAAGTGGTCAAAAGTTTTGGTCTTAGGTCCTGGTCCACGAAGAACCTTTCGATTTTCGAGTCGCACACCAAGGATACCTTTTAACGTCTTGTCCAGGAGTGGACTGGAGGACTAGAGGTTTTTATAATTAACTTGTTACTCACAGTTAACTTTCGTAGTAGGTCTTCTTAACAAAAATAGTAAATATTTTTTTCTTTAATATTCGTTTTAATTTACATGGTAAATTTATTGTTTGAATTCTTACACATATCGTATATAGTTAACAAAACGTTTAAATAAAAAATAGATTACCATTTATTGAGTTTAAATCTAAAAAGCTTAATTTTTACAAACATTTAATATAGTCAAACTTTTAAAACATTGACATTTCAACTTAAATAACCATTGATTTGGAAAATACCTGTTAGATAAGCACATGCTCAGTCCTTTTAAATTCATACAGTTTTCAGTCAAGCTGCTAGTATCTAACAAAATTAACATACAGCGCATTGAACCAATTTTATACAGAAAAGCGGTTTTTTTTTTATAGCCAGTTAAATTTAAGTTTTAAAAAAAATTTGGAACTATTTATGGTATGTTTGAAAGAAATGTTAAGTTATAAGTGATAAATTGATAGGATTTAAAGTAAATGAAATAAAATTTATAAATACTTTTCATTATGTTATCAATAACAGTAAGCTAAACTTAGTTTAATTTTATATTTACAAACACTATTGTTCAATACTGTAAGCTTAAAAGCTTTTTTATGTTTTTTTTGTATACACACTGGGCAAAATAAAAATACAACAGTAGTAAAATTAATTTACATGGCTACATATAGCGTTTTTAAAAAAGTAATGTTTATTTTGAAAAAGTTACAAAAATATTTATAAAAAGTTTTTAAAATGAAAAATAACAAGTAATCGTGTGGTTTTAGTGTTCGTATTATATATATATTTTTTTTTTGATTTTTAAAGTAGTATGTTTTAAGAGCTTGCAAATTTGAAAAAGAATTAAAGCAAAAAAAAAATAAAGGACAATTAAATCTCAATGTTTTTCTACATGTATTTATTACATCAGATGAATAAAATATGTTGTATTGTTTATTAGAAAAAAAGTAGGTAAATTGAAAACAAAAATGAAATTTAAGACAAATTTGTTTATAATTTTTTTTATTTAAGTGTTTAATTACTTTTAACACATTTTATTTATATAAATCAATAATCGAAAATTTTACTTAAAAAATTAAGGTGTTGTAAAAGTAAACTCAAACAAACAATTAGTCTTGCTGGATAATTTCATTCAGCTAAACTTAAGTTAACAACATTTTTAGCCAAATGTGTAAAAACTAGTTTTGATAAAGTCAATTTTTTTCTATCTTTTGAAGTACTAGACAATTTGAAGCACTTTAATAACCTTCTTCTATTTATTTCAAACTGATATGTCAGACTATTTCTTTTTTAATACAATTTGAGAAAAAATAAATTGATTATTAGCAATTTTCTATGCAGTACCAAAACATATCTATACTGTATTAAAAAGGTATATTCATTTAAGCTATAAACTATTTGAAATTATTTTTTTTGGTTTTTGTAAAACTTTTAACTTAATGTTTTTTGAGATTTAGACAACCGATTTTTTGAACTATACATTTAGACAACCGATATATAAAATAAAACAAAAAACAAAAAGAATCTTAAATAGAAAAAATTGAAACTAGATATTTTGATTTAAGATTTACAAAAATACTAATAGTGATTTTTTTACAAATAACATTATCTAGGTAATACTTGTTAAAAGTTTAAAATGGATATACAATAGTTCTAGATTGTTCAGAAAATATCAGTGTTTAAAAAAGTTGCAAATCACTTGGGGAAAAGCACAACAAAGTTTACACACTAAAAAAAGCTAACAAAAACAAATACTACTGTATAAAAACATACATTACGTAAACTTATAGGTTTATAAACCGCATTAGCTGATACAAGTACTTAGTATATAAGCAAACTAGAAACCTAATGGCAAAATTGTATGAAAAACTGTTTTATTTTTTTAAATGTTATTTCAAAATGTATAAACATATAGATATATTAGATTTAATACAGACTTTTTAAATAAACATGTTTCTAATTTATTAAGCAAAATGACTAACTAGTTCTACTCTTATTACTTTAGTTTAAAAAAATAATATCACCACAAAAAAATACTATTAAAAAAATGATTAAAACTTTTCAGTTACGTCCAGAGTATTTGAATCGTCGAAAAAACAATAGTTGACAACTACACATTCTATCAAATCTTACAACTGTCATTGACTTTTGAAACGTGCTACAAATTTAGTTTTGTTTTAAATCTATTAGAACTAAAACTATAAAAATTTTATAAAACCAAATAAATATTACAACATCGTGTTAACGTTGTATAAAGTTGTTGTTGTATACACTTTTTACTTTTGGACAAACTTTTTTTTAATCAGTACAAAGGTAACAAGTTTAATTTATTTTCTACAAAATATTTAAATTTTTAATTCCTGTAATACTTAATAATTCCTTTATTACAATGTTTTTAATGTCACACAAAACTTAGCTTGAGTTTTATTTTTAAAAACAATTATTTATTGATTAGCTCTCAGATCAAATAACTCACAAAAGTGATTAATTAATTTGACATAAGTAACTCTCAAGTTCAGCTACAAATTTAAACAGAAAGGTTTTATATAAGACAAAATTTAGTTAGTTTTTAAAAATTCCATATAATTCCTTACAATATTATGAATTTATAATAAAAATATGTAATAACACAAAATAAAGCCTATAATAAAACTTTTGTCTTACATAAATGTTTTCTCTAGTGAACTTAATTCATTTCAATTGACGTCAGTAGAATGTAGGATATACTATAAAATCAAATTTCAATTTAATCTAATATTTTAATCAATGAAAAAGAAAAAAAGATTTTATGCAAATAATTTACTATTTTCAATAGATAGAAAATAGCAAATATCACTCAAATAATATCAATCAATAAAAAATCACTTTTTTATTTAAATAACTTACATCACCACCTATTAGTTAGACTGGAATCAAAAAACTTAACCTTTAAAACAACAATAAATCAACAAACAATGTTATAATTTATTTAATTAATTGTATAATATTGTTATAACTTTGATACCAGCGCAAAAACTACTTCATGCATTAAAAAAACTGACCTTTTTCCACAGATGAGTTTTTTGGGCAAGTGAAAAGCTCAACTTTGGTGTCGGTTTTAGAACTTATGACGTCAATTTCTCCTTCTTTGAAACTGTCCGCGCAGCTGGACAGCAGCGGGGGGACGGTGAACGCCGGTATGCTCTGAGGCGTCACCACATTCTTCATCGCGTTTTTGCCGTTGCACTTGCCACTTGACTCGTCCGCGTTTCTTCTTCTGATGTCCAAAAACTTGTCGAGGTCTTCGGTTGCGTGCTTGACGCTCTCGCGCACGGAGTTCCACATTTTTCTTAGTTAGTTTTGCTGAAAAGGTTCAACTTTAATTCAGTTTCTATGTAACTTTTGCTTTAGTTTTAGTACCATCATTGCCTTGACTTTAAAATAAAAATATCTTATCTTGACTAATTTACAAAGACTTCTCAATTTGTCTTAAGACCTATTCTGAGGTTAAACATCAAACTCAACTTTATAACAGCTACATGCTTTGTTAACTCAAAATCTAACAACAATATACGACTTTTTTCCCTCCTTTTTCACGTCTGCTTTTCACTCTCTTCTTCGACAAAGCTTACGACAGCGCTCAGCCAAAAACACGCTAAATTCTATGTAGTCGCCCACCACCCCATATCAAGCGCGGATCAATAAATCTATAAGCTCTCGCTCGGATTGGCGTGCGGCTGTCTCTGCGATCACATGTATGCCTCTCTGTGACGTCACTGCTACGTGGCGCGAAGGGCGTGAATTCGCGCGTTTTATTTATGTAGTGATCAAGCTGCGATTTGCTCAGCCAATTATGTTGATCGATTGTTCGCGGCTATTTGTTTGTGTATGCACACAGTTTATTGTTTTAGATCATGCTTCGCGATTCTGCTGTTGGTCTTTGTAGACATCCAAGTGCAATGCGCTTTCAGTTTTAAAGATATGGATTTTAGCAAAGATGCATTGTCGCTTTTGTATTTACATCTAGTAAATAAATAAACCAATAGTTAATAAGTATACATTTTATAACTTTTCCATAACAACAGTTTTTCATATAGATTAAACAAAAATAACTATTTATTTATTTAAACTTCTTCAAACTGTTTTTAAATAGCTTTAAATATAATAAAAATAAACTAAGAGTTTTATCCTCTGTGTATAACAGACAAAAAAGCCTTGAAAAATTCGCTAAAAATTTTCAAAGATTTACGATGAAATTGTAACGAAGATAAGACCTAAATACAATAGGTTTTCTCACGAACAACTTTAGTTTCACCTCAAATTAGATAAAAGTTTTCCTTTAAAAAAATAAAATATTTGCTTTTAAATACTACTATGTTTTGATGTATTATTTTTTTCATTAAATAAACTTCAAGAATGCTAGGGTGTTTGTGAAATTAATTTTAACCTTATTCGAAGTGCCTTTAGTTTACACTTTAATAAATAAAAACTAATGAAAAATGTCGTTAAGGTTGATCACAAAAAACATTTTTAAAAGATTAGCATGTTAAGATCACTTTAAGTTAATAGTCAGTAAATAAATGTAAAATTAAATCCAAAACGACCAAATTCTAGAATTAATGAATCTTAAAACATCACTAATACGTGAAATCTAGAAACTAGATGTTTTATTGAACTATAAGCATTTTTTTTTAACTAAACGTGTAGCTAAACTAAATTTTAACCACTTTAGAAAAAGTAATTCTTGAGAAATTCAAATTGAGGTTTCTATTTAAAATGTTAAAAATTAGTTCAAAAAAAAACTATCAACATTACTTTTAATAATTTTTAATCTGTTTTCAAAATAAATATGAATAAATATAATAATTAAGTTTCACGATAAGTTTCGAAGAAATTTCTTGTTTATCAATTTGATTTAAATTTAAAAAATAAGGGTTTATTAAGCTGGAGTCTGGAACAGTCTTTTACTATAAAATTGATACCAGATATTTATATTTTGCTAAACAATTTTTTAATGTAGAATTACAACTAAGATTGTTTTGTTTTTTAAACAGCACCTTACTCTAATTTGTAAATATTATTAAGTTAAAGGTAAAATGTCGTATAATAGGTATAGACAAGTATTTTACTTATTTGTATATCGTAATTATAACATAAATAAAAAATGGAACTAGTCTTACAAATGAAAAACGTTTATTAATAAGTTAAATATCAAAATTATATGACATGGTTTATTTCCGTAAAGTTTTTAATTGGAAAAATCAAGTTTTATAAAACACAGAATGAAGTATAGTATATTTCAAAGAAAAAAATTTTCATTTTGTTTTGTTTTTAAATATTTACTTACGCAGTGGGTTTTTTAAATCATATAAGTATGTTAATAATTAGATACCAAAAACTAAGTCATAACAAAATAGAAAACGGCTGACAACAACGCCATTAAAGAGTAAAAATAACTTTTTAACAAGTTTGATAAAATAGTTTGATTAAGTTTGTATGTCATATATGCTACAAAAAAGTTAAATCAATTCCACACATGCAAACAAATAATGAATATTGAAAAAAAAAAAAAGCTAGGTTTGCAAAAATTTAACAGATAAAATTATTTTAGTTCTATTTAATTTAAAAAAAAACTTTTACTAACTTTATTTTTTGTTTTAAGGTCTTAGGAAAGTATAAGACACTTTAAAACTTCAGTAGCTTAGTTTCGCCTTTCTTCAATGATATATGTATTGGTTATTTTTATTGTATTGACATACATAGAAAAAATATTAGCGTAGTAAGCTTTTTAAAATTATATATTGTTTTTTTTTGAGGAATCTAGTTGCACATTAATTATTAAAGCACGAATCTACTAGACACAAAAATTGCAAGTTTTTTTCTGGTAAGTATTTCAAAACAATGAATTTGTGCTCTTATAGTTCACTTTTTTTTATAAAACAAATAAGCAAAATTTTTGTAACACTAAACGTTTAATTCATTTATTTACTTAAACTGCATATAAAAATGCGAAATAAGATGTTGAATGTAAACAATCATCTTTACTATAACTAAATGGTTTAATCTAAGTTATGAGTAGGTCATGCTCTGTATTAAAAACAAATACTATACAATAGTAAATTACATAAAAACTTGAAAAAAAAAATTCTTTAAAATTTTTCTTACAACTCTAAAAACAATATTATATTTTAGCGTTTTTTTGTTATAACCATTAAAAATATAAATAAGGGTTTTAGTGATAAATTTTTGAACTTTGTTTGTCAACAATACAACACAACTTTAAGATTTTAACTTTAAACACATTAAAAATGAAAAAAAAGCATGTCTTTTGTTTGTAGTTGAGTGTAAGTAGTTCAATTATTCATGGATCAAATAAAATACTTTTTAATCTAAACGTTATGTTGACGTACAAGAAGCTAAATAAACAACTTTTGCCATAAATGAAAAATAATTTGCTTATTTGTCCTGTTTTGTATTGAAATACAAGGTAAAACATTAAAACAATTAAAATAAATATATATTTTTTTTTCTTTAAAATAAATTGAATGTCAAAAGTTATACTGATTTTTTTAAGCTTATACTAAACTTTAAATCTGTTTATTGTTTTTGAATATTTTTTAACTAACGAATTAGAAACTTTACGATCTGATTACTAATTAATGTTTAACAGATTAAGTTTGTAACATTAACATTTTAACCTATTATTAAAATTAAACTGTTGAAACTAAAACTATTAAAAATCTCATTAAGATTCTAAAAAATTTCTTTAAGGAAAAAAATATAGATCTATAAAAAGTTTGCAAAAAAGCTTAATAAATGAAAGTTTTGCTGTTAAAAGTACCTTGAAAAGACAAAGTGGTAAAAAAGTGATAAATGTGTAACTTAAAAAGAAACGAACATCATTTAATTTAAGCTTTAAAAATGACTGATAACTATTAAATTTGTATGTCAATAGCAGTTTATTTAATATATATTTGTTTTAAATTTGTTTTTCTCATTAATGTTTGTTATCGGAAATTTAGTCAACAATAGACTACTTAAATGTTCTAAAGTATCAGATTATCACAAAATAAAACTATACGTTTGTTTGCAAATGATTATGATCTATATAAAAGCAAAAGATGATATTAAACTAATTTTATAGAAAGGAAACTAAACATTTTTCACTAAATTTTCTTTAGTGTTAAAATTTTCGTTCATATATTTATAAATATTGAATTTAAATTATAAAAATTTAATTGACTAATGTTTTTAAAAGTTTTAAACTGTTTTGATTTAGAAAAAAATCAAATTAGTTAAAACGTAAATTACTTCTTTTAAATTATAAAACTTTTTGTACGAAACATTATAGTGTCTTTCAAACTTTTAAATATATTAAAAAAGTAAAGTAAAATCATTTTCATAGCAACAGAAACATATTTAAAAAGTCGGTTGACATTATTTGGACAGCTAAAAACAACATAACCTACATTTTATTTTGTTACTTTTGTTTTAATCTTTAAAACTGTTTTGAGCTCACGTGTTTTATTTTTGGACATGATAATATGTTTAAGCCTGTTCAAGGTTATGCAAACAAAACTATAGACACAAAACAAAATAATTATTTTAATCTACAGCCTTTTACAGTTTAAGCTTTTTTACAGCTCTACGGAGTTTAAAGTTAGTATATAGCATTTATTTTGTTAGGTTCTTGAAAAATGTGCTTATATTAATACGCCTAAAAATTGTAAAGTTTTTTGGTTTATTGATTTATAAGGAATGAAAGTTTAGTTTTTGTTCGCTGTTTTTATTCTAAAATAATATTTAAAGCTAGTTCTCTTCAGTAAAACTTGCTGAATTACAGAATAATTAAACATTTAGTCAAACAGACTTAGCATGACAAAGTTTTCAAAGGTACCTAGTTTTAAAAGACATGGTTATTAAATTTATTTACGCTTAATTATACAATAGGTTTTTACTATAAACTTTCGTTATTATATGTTTATAATGAATTACGCTGTATCCCACTATATTGTTATCATCAAAATAAAAATTCCCCGCAATACTAGTCTAATTTGAACAAGCATTGATCTAACTCGTAGATCTTTTATTATTGTGTTTAATTACATTCATACAAAAATATTGTTTTTATTTCTTCCTAAAGTCTATCCATTAAATATTTTTTAGTTAAATTAAGTTTTTATGTATAAATATCTTTAAATAAGTCGAAAATTTTTTTAAAAAATATCTTAATTATAAAAAGAACTTTAGAAACCACAAATTTAAAATGGCTTATAATTTTTATAGTCTTTTATTTTGATCTTTTATTTTATTTTATTTTTTTTTTTTTGTATTTTGTTATCGTTTTTTATACTTTACTTTATACTTGTATTTACAAATAAATTAAATAAGGCAAAAAAGGATGCTAAGGTATTTTAAGATTTAAATGTGACAATAAATATGTACATTATAAAAAATCTTATTATAAAAAATTTGTTTATAACATTGTATTTACTAGACTACCACAAATTATAAAGATATAATCATAGTAGAAATGAAAGCTGATATAAAAATCAAATTACATTGTCTTTAAAAGTATGAACAAAACAAATTTTTCCGTAAGTACTTTCTAACCGGTGTTGAAGATAAATGTGAACAAATTGATTGACATCTATCTTGGATATCAAACTATTCGCTATTTAAATTATGTAGCTTACTGTCTAAAAAACAAGTTCACGTTTATCTTACACAACGGTTTAGAATAAACGGTAAAATTATAGATATAGTCGTAGTTTATTAGATATTTTTTGATAAGGAGTTAAAAAGTCGTTTTTGTCAAGTTAATTTATAGTAAAGTTAAAATAAATTTTCTCACAATGTTTAGATAATGACTGATTTTTATCAACATTAAAACTTAATAATAGCTACAAGTATTTAAGAAAACTTTTAGAAAAAGTACAAGCTAAAATAAGATTTGAAATTTAGCTTCTAAAATATTTAAAGGTGTCAGCTCAACTAAATTAAAAATAAATGATATTTGCTATCAATAAGTAGAAAATAACCTTTTATAAATGTCATTCAATTTTTATTAAAAAAGTTTAGTATACATTTTTGTATAATAATAAAATAACACAAGCTAGACAAAAAAATCAATGATTCTAACCTTTTGACGTTTTATTTATCTGCAGCATAATCAATAAACTTGAAGTAAAAAATTATCACCAAGCCGAAACAAGGCTTATAAAACTCTGTGTATAAACAATATATAAAAAAATTAAGTACATGTTTCAATGTTTTGAACTCAAAAATACATATGAACTTATCAGCTTTTTATGAAACATTCTTATACTATCATTAGTATTTGTTTAACAGTTTCAAATTTTTATAATATCAATTTTATAAACTATAAGTAGTTTAAATTTAGCAGTTAATCTATTTTGAGATGGTGGAGCTTTCTACGAAAAAATATTTTTGTTAGTACTTAACTTGTGTCAGTGCAAAACCCAACAATTTAACTTTAAATTATTAGAAAGAAGTTTTATTTTTGTTTTCATAAAAGTTTGAAGATTAATCTTTAACTTTGCAGACAATATTGCATGCTACAAAAACTAATGTATAGCTTTGTTTTTGTATATAATATAACGTTCTTTTTTAAATATTTTTTTTATAACTATTAAACCTACCACTTTAACTCAAAAAAAATTTACTTTAAAAGTTATTAGATTAATTAAAGTTATAGTATTTGAATTCTACATTGTTACAACATTACTGACTGTCGTTTTAGCATATATAGTTTCATTTTACTTTAGCTATTACAGATTGTTTTAGCTACTACAATAAACAAAAACAAGTTTTAAACCCAAGCAAAAATATTCATAAAAAGCAAGTATTTTTTCAAATTTGGTGAAAAAACATTTTTGATAAAGTTTTACTTGGCGTCTACATATTTAGCTTAGTAATATAAGTTTTAAAAAAGTTATCATTTTGTTTTTAAAAAGTATACTTTGAAATTAACTTACAGTGTTTATATGAAGATAGTTATAAACATAGCTTTATACAGAATTTAAATAAGTATTTTATACTTAAAAAAAATCGTTGTTTATTTAACACTTTAAAAAACTTAGTATAAGTTAAATTATACCAACTGAAACATAAGTATAAATTAGATAAGACTAAAAAAAGATAAAAATATTACTTAGACTTGGAATTTTTGCATTTAATTTTAGGTTTGTTGTAAAATATTAACAAAAAGGAAAGGAAATTACCAATCAAGCAATTTAGCTTGAAATTTTTACTTGTACTTTTGTCATACTAAAAATAAATAATTGAGTGTCGTGTTTTCTTTTCCCTAAAGTACGTACTATTATCAAATTAACTTAACTAAATTTAGTTGACATAGCGCAATAAAAAATTGTATATAAGTAATGCGTACTTTATTCACATAAAGAAATTAAAAGATTGTACTTAAGTAACATTGTGTTTTTCAACTGAGTTTCTCGTTGTTTGACAATAAAATTTAAAGAGATAAAGGTATATACTAATATAGCACATACTTTTTAAAAGCTATCTTAAATATATATTTACCATCACTTTTATACAATAATATTTTTTTATTTACATATTAAGATTATCTTTTAAATAGGTATCTGCTGCTTATAATCTTGTAGTTTTAAAATTTTTCAAAATACTTTAATGCTTAAGTTAGTATTTTTTTTAAATACATATTACACGTTTTTAGGCATTGTAAAATGAACTAAAAGAACTTTTACTTATTAATTTTTGAAACTAAAAATTATTTTTTATGCACAATAATAAAATTATATATAGTAATAACAGTTGAAATTAATAAACTAAGATAAAAATATTAATCTTTTTGCATTAGATAAAAATTTTTAATTGTTTATGATTATTAAAAATATTTATTATTATTTATAATATTACTTATACTTGAATTATTTAAATATTAGATAAATTAATTTCAATAACGAAGTAAAAAACTATAAAACCATAGTAGTAGTTTGTATAAAAAACTAAGGAAAGCTGTTAAGGAAAGTTCTCTAAAGGGCTAAGGTTTTATCAAATTAACTAGAAGAAAAATTGAGCGTCTTCCAAGAAAAGACTCAATTATGCAGCAATAGTACACGATCCTAGATGATCAGATATTTAAATTAATTACAACGTTTATGATCACTTAAACCTTGCGTATAGAATTTGATCGACATAATGGTTTTAAAACAAGTTAAATTTTATGTGCAACATGAAATTTGAGTTTATTAGCATATTGGTACACTACTTAATCCATTAAAAGTTCATGATTATCAAAAAATTTGTTATTTTATTTATAAGTGAATTTCTATATTTTGTATTATATATTGTTTTTTTTCACAAAAATAAAGTGTTTTATCTTACTAATAATCTTGATACCTAAAAAAGTAAGAAAACAAAACTTAGTAAAAGCTTTAAAATATTCTGACTTCTGATTTGAAAATATTTTCAGTGAACGGTCTAGTTTTCTTTTATTTTTATTTATAATTTTCTTAGTTAAGCTATTTATTAAATAGTTATTAATAAACGTATACCATTTAAGCTTTAGAAAAATAAAATTTAAATGTAGAAATCTTTTTTATACATTAAATATTTTTTCGAATAGCATATTTTTATTTATGTATGTCTTTTAAACTTTTTTTTCAGTTACTCTAAACATTTTTTCATGAACATCGGTCTAAAAAATAAACAAGTATGCTATCTTCTTTTAAAACTAGATTTATAGGTTTTTTAACTTTTAAGATTATATAAGAATTTAGTTAGTTTAAGATTTCAAAGTTACAATCTATTAAGCAATTAAACAAAAGTTAAATAATAGCATATTATTTTTAGTTATTATTATTACTATTTTTGCTTATTATAGAAAATTTGTACATTAAAACTTTTATTAACAACATATACACTTAAAGTCCTTTTTAAATTAGGTTAGTTTAAAAAAAGAAAAAAAGTTATTTATTACAAGCTTTAACTTGTGATTTATTTTGTTAGGCTTAAATTTTTTTTCAGGATAATGTAGAACTAACATTTAATTATTTTACTTTTAGACTCACTAACTAAACCTAATACATCAATTTTAATTACTTACACTTATAATTTAAAATTGATATATATATCTATTAAAATATATTTATGTTAGCTATTCTTAATTATTGTGTCGTGAACTTACGTAGACTTAGCTTAGCTTGGAGCAAAAAATCAAACAAGCAAAGAACAAAAATTATTAGTAGCTTTAACTTTTGCATCAAACGGTACACTTACATTAAGGGGTGCATTTTGCTTCTTTTGAAAATAATCAACAATCTCATATAAGTATAGTTTTACATTAACTATTTTGTTTAACTTTTTTTTATTAATTTACATCTCTTGCATCAAAAACTAAAACGTGTATACAAAAATGTGTATTTGCATAAACATACACTGTTTAGTTGAAACAAACGTTTTTCAGTTACTCAATGACACAAAAGTATTACACATAATAGAAAATAATAGTAATAAAAACAAAACATTTAACAAAGTACTTTTAAAGAAAACAAGTTATCAAATTTGATTCACTTAGTTACTAAAAAAATGACGACTTAAATTAGCTTATTCATATCTTATCAACCATATTATGGTATGATTATTTCTAATAATTTACGCAAAAAGTATGACTGTTTAGCAATTTTAGCTTGTTGGTTTTTAGTTTTTATCTAAGCAACAACTTTTCTTTAATTAAAATAAAACTTTAAAGTTTCAATTTAAACTTGTGATTGAATAGCCTGATAGTTTTAAAAGTTTTGTATAAACTGTTATTTAAAAGTATGCTAACATTAAACTCAATTTTAATGCGAGTTGATAGAATTTAATTTAAGTCGATAAAAGTTCACAAGAAAAAATACTCATCTAAACTTTTGTGATTGAAACATTAGTCTTACAGTTACAAAAAAACTCAAGCTTCTTATAAAAGATTTTTTTTTAACTAAGTCAAATTTAATTAGTCATTTGTTCATTTCAAAAGCAACCCACCAGTTTACGTAGAAGGATTAGAAGTCTTTAAATTCAAATTTTAACGTGTAGCGCAATTAAACATTACAAAAGTAACGAGCTTTTGATTAATTTAAAACAGTTAATTAAAACTAAATATATCAAAGTGTAATATTTAGCTTTTAAGTGATGAACATTTTAAAGTTGTAGGAGTTGGTTTGACTATTTAACAGAAAGCTCGCAAATTAAAATTTGTCCATAACTAGAGGATTGAAATTTAACTTAATTATAGAATTTTATTAGCCAATTTTTTCTATATTTAAACGTAGTTTTGTTATAAAATAAAACTTTTCAAAAACAATATAAGTTTAGTTTGTTGCAAATCACAGATACAGGTGAAAAAGGAAAATAAGACATTTACTGCATAAGCTTTCAGAAGATTTTAAATTTTAAAGTTTGGGTTTATTCAAATATAAATATGGCTTTTAAAAGTTTTTCAATTATAATAAAATATAAAATAATTAACGAAAACTAAGAGCATGTTTTAAAGATATATATAGTTTATTGAACGGCAAATAAAGCGCTCAAAATATCTAGTCCTAGGACTTGGTGCACGAAAAAACCTTTGGGTTATCAAGTCGTACACCACTTGGATACAGTTTAACGTCTTGTCCAGGGCAGATATCTCTTCTAAAATTTTTATGACTACAAAATAACCTTACAATGCTTACTTCTATTTCCTAAACTTAAAGGGCAAGCTAGAATGCATCACTTTTTATATTTTCTCATTATAAATATGCCAACTAATGTAAATTAATCATATTTAATGGATACTTTTATAAGTTGTTTAAGTTTTCGAAAAGTAGCAGTTTTTGTTAAATTTTTTTATGTAATGTTTAGATAGAAATAATTGACAGTTTTTTACAAATTGCCATAACTATTACAATATAGACCTCCTCAGCATTACAAAGTTTACCACTATCACAAGCAAAAAATGGAAAAGAAAAATTTGTTCAAAAGAGAACAAAACCAAGAAAAGAAAACAAAATGAAAAAAAAAAGAATTAAGATTTAAAAAAGAAAAAAAGTATAAAAAAATAATATAAAGAACCCGTGCAAAAAAGTGAATCAATGCATAAGTAACCCTTCGTACAAAAGTGACGACATGCAAAAATGTCAATCCGTGCAAAAATGTACCTTCAGACACTAACCCACCTGTCGTACCATTGCAACCACCTGTCGTACCATTGCAACTACTTGTCGTACCATTGCAACTACTTGTCGTACCATTGCAACTACTTGTCGTACCATTGCAACTACTTGTCGTACCATTGCAACTACTTGTCGTACCATTGCAACTACCTGTCGTACCATTGCAACTACTTGTCGTACCATTGCAACTACTTGTCGTACCATTGCAACTACTTGTCGTACCATTGCAACTACTTGTCGTACCATTGCAACCACTTGTCGTACCATTGCAACTACTTGTCGTACCATTGCAACTACTTGTCTTACCATTGCAACTACTTGTCTTACCATTGCAACTACTTGTCTTACCATTGCAACTACTTGTCGTACCATTGCAATTACTTGTCTTACCATTGCAACTACTTGTCTTACCATTGCAACTACTTGTCGTACCATTGCAACTACTTGTCGTACCATTGCAACTACTTCAACTACTTGTTTTACCATTGCAACTACTTGTCGTACCATTGCAACTACTTGTCGTACCATTGCAACTACTTGTCGTACCATTGCAGCTACTTGTCGTACCATTGCAACTACTTGTCTTACCATTGCAACTACTTGTCGTACCATTGCAACTACTTGTCGTACCATTGCAGCTACTTGTCGTACCATTGCAACTACTTGTCGTACCATTGCAACTACTTGTCGTACCATTGCAACCACTTGTCGTACCATTGCAACTACTTGTCGTACCATTGCAACTACTTGTCTTACCATTGCAACTACTTGTCTTACCATTGCAACTACTTGTCTTACCATTGCAACTACTTGTCGTACCATTGCAACTACTTGTCGTACCATTGCAACTACTTGTCGTACCATTGCAACTACTTGTCTTACCATTGCAACTACTTGTCGTACCATTGCAACTACTTGTCGTACTATTGCAACTACTTGTCGTACCATTGCAACTACTTGTCTTACCATTGCAACTACTTGTCGTACCATTGCAACTACTTGTCGTACCATTGAAACTACTTGTCGTACCATTGCAACTACTTGTCGTACCATTGCAACTACTTGTCGTACCATTGCAACTACTTGTCGTACCATTGCAACTACTTGTCGTACCATTGCAACTACTTGTCGTACCATTGCAACTACTTGTCGTACCATTGCAACCACTTGTCGTACCATTGCAACTACTTGTCGTACCATTGCAACTACTTGTCGTACCATTGCAACTACTTGTCGTACCATTGCAACTACTTGTCGTACCATTGCAACTACTTGTCGTACCATTGCAACTACTTGTCGTACCATTGCAACTACTTGTCGTACCATTGCAACTACTTGTCGTACCATTGCAACTACTTGTCGTACCATTGCAACTACTTGTCGTACCATTGCAACTACTTGTCGTACCATTGCAACTACTTGTCGTACCATTGCAACTACTTGTCGTACCATTGCAACTACTTGTCGTACCATTGCAACTACTTGTCGTACCATTGCAACTACTTGTCGTACCATTGCAACTACTTGTCGTACCATTGCAACTACTTGTCGTACCATTGCAACTACTTGTCGTACCATTGCAACTACTTGTCGTACCATTGCAACTACTTGTCGTACCATTGCAACTACTTGTCGTACCATTGCAACTACTTGTCGTACCATTGCAACTACTTGTCGTACCATTGCAACTACTTGTCGTACCATTGCAACTACTTGTCGTACCATTGCAACTACTTGTCGTACCATTGCAACTACTTGTCTTACCATTGCAACTACTTGTCTTACCATTGCAACTACTTGTCTTACCATTGCAACTACTTGTCTTACCATTGCAACTACTTGTCGTGCCATTGCAACTACTTGTCGTACCATGTATATAAAAGATGCTTGACTACAGTTATCCGCAACATTACAAAGTCTAAAACTATCACTTAACAGTTTTCTGCAACATAACGGTGTCTACCACTATCAAATAAGAATCCTTCATATTAAGTATCTATTATATCACATTATAGTAGACCACATCCAATACAACTATCAAATCACACTAGACTTCAATAATACAGTAATAATCAAATAACACTATATCGTAAAAATACAACTATCACGTCACAGTAAATTGCAAAGATACAACTATAACATAACAGTAGATTGCAAAGATACGACTATCACATCACAGTAGATTGCAACAATACAACTATCACATAACAGTAGATTGCAACAATACAACTATTACATCACAGTAGATTGCAAAGATACGACTATCACATCTCAGTAGATTTCAACAATACAACTATTACATCACAGTAGATCACAATGATACAACTACCACATCACAGTAGATATGCAACAATACAACTATTACATCACAGTAAATTGCAAAGATACAACTATCACATCACAGTAGATTGCAATGATGCAACTATCACATCAAAGTAGATTGCAAAGATACAACTATCACATAACAGTAGATCACAATGATACAACTACCACATCACAGTAGATTGCAAAGATACAACTATCACATCACAGTAGATTGCAATGATGCAACTATCACATCAAAGTAGATTGCAAAGATACAACTATCACATAACAGTAGATCACAATGATACAACTACCACATCACAGTAGATTGCAACAATACAACTATCACATCACAGTAGATTGCAATGATGCAACTATCACATCACAGTAGATTACAAAGATACAACTATCACATCATGTAAATTGCAAAGATACAACTATCACATCACAGTAGATTGCAATAATACAACTATCACATCACAGTAAATTGCAAAGATACAACTATTACATAACAGTAGATCACAATGATACAACTATCACATCACAGTAGATTGCAACAATACAACTATTACATCACAGTAGATTGCAGGAATACAACTGTCACATAACAGTAGATTGCAACAATTATACTATTACATCACAGTAAATCACAATGATACAACTATCACATCACAGCAAATCGCAAATGTACAACTATCACATCAAAATAATTCCGAAACAACACAACTATCACATCACAGTAGATTGCAGGAATACAACTATCATATCACAGCAAATCGCAAATGTACAACTATCACATCAAAATAATTCAGAAACAACACAACTATCACATCACAGTAGGTTGCAAAGATACAGCAATCACATCTAAGTAGATTTCAACAATACAACTATTACATCACAGTAGATCACAATGATACAACTACCACATCACAGTAGATTCAATACAACTATCACATCACAGTAGATTGCAATGATGCAACTATCACATCACAGTAGATTGCAACAATACAACTATCACATCATGTAAATTGCAAAGATACAACTATCACATCACAGTAGATTGCATCAATACAACTATTACATCACAGTAGATTGCAACAATAAAACTATTACATCACAGTAAATCACAATGATACAAATATCACATCACAGTAGATTGCAGGAATACAACTATCACATCACAGCAAATCGCAAATGTACAACTATCGCATCAAAATAATTCAGAAACAACACAACTATCACATCACAGTAGGTTGCAACGATACAACTATCACATTACAGTTGATTGCAGCAATACAACTATCACATCACACTATATCGCAACGATATAACTATCACATCACAGTAGATCACAACATACATTATTATATAACAGTAGATTGCAATGATACAACTATCAAAAATCAGTATACCGTAACAATACAACTATCACATCACAGTAGATTGCAATGATACAACTAACACATCACAGTAGATTGCAACAATACAACTATCACATCACAGTAGATTGCAACAATACAACTATCACATCACAGTAGATCGCAATGATACAACTATCACGTCACAGTAGATTGCAATGATACAACTAACACATCACAGTAGATTGCAACAATACAACTATCACATCACAGTAGATTGCAAAGATACAACTATCACATCACAGTAGATCGCAATGATACAACTATCACGTCACAGTAGATTGCAATGATACAACTATCACATCACAGTAGACTGAAATGATACAATTATTACATCAGTAAAAAAGACGTAGCACTTCCTTGAGTTAGTTCATGTTTACATATGTATCTGCTAAATAGAGTCGATCTTGTCTGTTTTGATTGCACGGTCGGAGCATCATGAACCAAAGTAAAAAAATTAACAAATTAATACTAGTGCAACAAGAAATAACAAAGTTATGTTTCCTCAAACTTTTTCTTCTAAAAACTTGATTTAAAATTTAAAAAATGTTCTTACAATATCCATAATAGAATCTAAAGTAAGTTTGAGTTAAGTGGAAAATTTAGCAGTTAAATTAGAATTTCAAAAATCCTTGCTTTGTAATATAATATAAAAAACTTTAATTTTTATTAATATTCGTTAATTTTAGTTTCAAAATTAACCAAAAAAACTGAATTTTTATTTATGTAGTTATGAACATGCTAAAATTTTAGGTATAATAATAACCTAAAAATTGAAAAAGTTTGCAAATTACGCATAGAACATTTATTAGTCTACAAATATTAAAAACCATTGTCTGCAACACTATGGAGCTACAATTATCACATCTCTGTTATTTATTTATTTAAGAAATCAACCTTTGACGCAACTGTTTCAAAACTCAGTACTTTTAAGAGTTGTCTTACGTTTACATAAGTGTTTTTTTCTAAACGCCTAGTGACCAACTGTAACGCAATTTTTTTTTCAAAAAACAGGATAAATCCTGGCTTCTGTCACCAACCAAATCGACATTGATGCTAGTTGCTTAGAATAATATAAAGCTTTAAACGAAAAAATATAACTGTACGTTCTTATTTAATTAGTTTCAAAGTTTTAGATATTAAACTTTGGTGCAACTCTATAAAAAACTAAGTATGATTGCAATCAACTGTGATGTGATAGTTGTATCATTGAGATCTACTGTGATTTGATAGTTGTATTGTTGCATTCTATTGTGATGTGGTAGTTGTAAACATAGTTGCAATAAAATTTAAAAAATTTATGACCAAAATTGAAATAAATCAACTTTTTTGTTTTAGATAAACATTTACTTGATAAAAAATTAAAAATTTGTTTCCTACACGTTGTTTAAAATCTATTAATACTTAACTTTAAATTTTCTAATTTTAAAAATATTTATTCAAACAGAATTCAGAGACCCTTCTTTTGTAACAGTCGATTTTATAACCAAATACTTATTTATTTAAATAAAACGTTTGAACTAAATCTTAATAAAATTTTGATACTTCGCAACCAATAAAGTCCTCAAACTTTATCTTATTTTTAAATATTTAAATAGATAAAATAAAAAAAAACTAACTGATAGAAATTAAGAGTCTTAGAGATTATCTTTATAAAAACCAATGTGATAAAAACTAGTAGACTAATTTGCTACAAAAGTTTATGAACTTAACAATTCTATTGGTTGATACAATTACAATTTTTGATTTGTTTTTTCATTAAGTAAATAAGAAACTTATTTTATTTTAAAATTTAAGTTTACTAAAGTTTAACTTAGTCTTTTTGTATAGTGAGCACTGTATAGCTAACACTGTATTCACAATATGTACTTTTAATTTATTATTTGTTTCATTATAGATAGTTATTATTATTATTAACTCTTTTTTTTTGGTTTTTTTGCTAATATTTATTTTTTTTTTGTTATTAGTTTATTTTCATTTTGTTTATAGTTATTTATTACTTTTTTATGAAATTTTGTTTATTCTTTAATCATTATTATAGTATAGGTTAGCTTGATGGTTTGTGTACAAAATATAAGCAGTTTTTTTTGTAAAAAAATTAAATATAACTGTTACACTACCACAGTACACTACGAGGTCTGAGGACTTTTTGAATGTTAATTTAAATAAAGTTTATGAATTAAAAACCTTCCTTTGGAATTTTGCATCAAAGCCGGTACACAATGATTTCTACGGACCGGCTATGTATATTTGGTTTCGAAAAATTCGTTGAACTTTTTGTATACTATATATACAAAAAAAAAAAAAACAAATTAAGCAGGGAAACTAAATGCAAAAAATACATTCTACACTGATTTTTTTAGGAGGCACGCATGCGTCTATGTCCCTCCGCACGCTACGCCCCTAATACCTGTGATAGCTGTAGACTTCATAGTCTTGCGGAAAGCTGTGTATGATAGTTATTATACCAATGTGTTGCGTAGTATTGTAGCGTCGGCAGATACTTGCTTGGGGATTTGGCTTCATGATTTTCCCACACTTTATGGTTTTTAGTATTGAGATTTTAACCTTGTGAGTGTTTGCCAAATGACGTGTCACCAAAAATTTTTTTTAAGCCAGTTTAGTTTTAATTTTAAAGGGGTAGGTAGAATTACTTGATAATAAATTGCTTGCTCGACCTTCAAAAAACACTTATTGTTGTAAAGGGAAGAGTAAGTCTGATGCTTTTTTACCATAAAAAGAAATACTGTGTTTTAATAGTTGTAGTATTCGTAATGCATTGTAATGTTGCGGGCAACTGTGAAGTTATAGTAAGATAGTTTTTAGTTTAATAAATCAAACTTTTATACTTAATATCATAAACTACTATTAAACTGTTATGATTCAAGGTCTTAGCATAAGAAATAATTTAGTTCTAAAAAATCAGCGTACTGGTTAGGTTATTCAAGCCTTTGACTTACAATAGAAATATGTTTATCAATATCTATCACTGTAAAGCCGGAAACTGTAAACTGATAGTTGTAGACTCCGTAATGTTGCATATAACTTTGATTTTATAGTTGTAGACTCCATAATTATGCATATAAATGTGATGTTATAGTTGTAGACTAGTAATATTGTGGACAACCGTTATCGAGCATTTTTTTAAAAACGTCCTATTGTTTGATGACAGGAGCCAGGATTTGACTTTTTTTTTGCAAAACGTCTTTCCTTTACAGTTGGTAATCAGGTCGGTATAAGCAGTGAAATGATGTCCACTACTTTCTGCTTTGTTGGCAGATGAGTTAGCTAGGTATATCCCACAGGTCACCAGTACCAGCAATCGATAAAACCAAAAACATATATTTCTTAGTCACTTGTCAAGTTAACCACTTGGATACAGTTTAACGTCTTGTCCAAGACATATTTGATATATCTCTTCAAAAGTTTTAATGACTACAAACCAATTATGCAATGCTTATTTTTATTTCCTTAACTTAATGGGTAAACTAAAATGCAGGACTTTTTTATACTTTCTCATTATAAATATGCCACCTAATGTAAATTAATCATGCTTGATGGATACTTTTATAAGTTTGTTTAAGTTTTTCAAAAGTAGTAGTTTTTTTTTTAATTTTTTATGTAATGTTTAAATAGAAATAATTGACAGTTTTTTACAAATTGCCATAACTATTACAATATAGACCTCCTCAGCATTACAAAATTTACCACTATCACAAGCAAAAAATGGAAAAGAAAAATTTATTCAAAAGAGAAGAATAATAAGAAGAGAGAAAAAAAACAAAAAAAGAAAATAAATATAAAAAAAAGATTTAAGATTTAAAAAAGAAAAAAAGTATAAAAAGATAACAAAAAGAACCCGTGCAAAAAAGTGAATCAATGCATAAGTAACCCTTCGTACAAAAGTGACGACATAAAAAAATGTCAATCCGTGCAAAAATGTACCTTCAGACACTAAGCACTTGTCGTACCATTGCAACTACTTGTCTTACCATTGCAACTGCTTGTTGTCTCCTTAAGAAGCACTTGTTGTCTCTAGAAAACTGTAATAAATAAAAATTTCTTAGTGTACATTCACTATTTATAACAACCTGATTACAACTGCAACGTAAAAAAGGTTAAATAAAAAGGTCAAACACTTGCTATGAATAACTAACAAAAGAAATGTTTATGTTTTATAAAAAATGCTTGACTACAGTTTTCCGCAACATTACAAATTCTAAAACTATCAAATAAGAATCCTCCATATTAAGTATCTATTATATCACACTACAGTAGACCACATCCAATACAACTATCACATCACAGTAGACTTCAATAATACAGTAATAATAAAATAACACTATATCGTAAAAATACAACTATCACGTCACAGTAAATTGCAAAGATACAACTATAACATCACAGTAGATTGCAAATATACAACTACCACATCACAGTAGATTGCAACAATACAACTATCACATCACAGTAGATTGCAAAGATACAACTATCACATCACAGTAGATTGCAAAGATACAACTATCACATCACAGTAGATTGCAACAAAACAACTATCACAGTAAATTGCAAAGATACAACTATTACATAACAGTAGATCACAATGATACAACTATCACATCACAGTAGATTGCAACAATACAACTATTACATCACAGTAGATTGCAGGAATACAACTATTACATCACAGTAAATCACAATGATACACCTATCACATCACAGTAGATTGCAACAATACAACTATCACATCACAGTAGATTGCAGGAATACAACTATCACATCACAGCAAATCGCAAATGTACAACTATCACATCAAAATAAATCAGAAACAACACAACTATCACATCACAGTAAATTGCAACGATACAACTATCACATTACAGTAGATTGCAGCAATACAACTATCACATCACACTATATCGCAACGATATAACTATCACAATCACATCACAAAAGATCGCAACATACATTATTATATAACAGTAGATTGCAACAATACAACTATCACAACACAGTAGATTGCAACAATACAACTATCACAACACAGTAGATCACAATGATGCAACTATCACATCACAGTAGATCGCAATGATACAACTATCACATCACAGTAGATTGCAATGATACAACTATCACATCACTGTAGACTGTAATGATACAACTATCACATCACAGTAGATTGCAATGATACAACTATCTCATCACAGTAGACTGTAATGATACAATTAAAAACTGCAGAAAAGACGTAGCACTTCCTTGAGTTGTTTCATGTTTACATATGTACGTGCTAAATAGAGTCGATCTTGTCTATTTTGATGGCACCGTCGGAGCGCCATGAATCAAAGTAAAAAATTTAACAAATTAATATTAGGGCAACAAGAAATAACAAAGTTATGTTTTCTCAACTTTTTCTTCTAAAAACTTGATTTAAAATTTAAAAAATGTTCTTACAATATACACAATAGAATCTAAACTAAGTTTGAGTTAAGTGCAAAATTTAACAGTTAAATTAGAATTTAAAAAATCTTTGCTTTGTAATATAACATAAAAAACTTTATTTTTTTATTAATATTCGTTAATTTCAGTTTCAAAATTAATCAAAAAAACCGATTTTTTATTTATGTAGTTACGAACATACTAAAATAATAGGTATAATAATAACCTTAAACTTAAAAAAGTTTGCAAATTACGCATAGAACATCTATTAGTCTACAAATATTTAGTACTATAGTCTATTGACCAACTTTAACGCAAAAGTTTTTTTCAAAAACAGGATAAATCCTAGCTTCTGTCACCAACCAAATCGACATTGACGCTAGTTGCTTAGAATAATATAAAGCTTTAAGCAAAAAAAATATAACTGTATGTTCTCATTTAGTTAGTTTCAAAGTTTTAGATATTAAACTTTGGTGCAACTCTATAAAAAACTAAGTATGATTGCAATCAATTGTGATGTGATAGTTGTATGGTGGCGGTCTACTGTGATGTGATAGTTTTATTATTGCTATCTACTGTGATGTGATAGTTGTATCATTGAGATCTACTGTGATGTGATAGTTGTATTGTTGCATTCTATTGTGATGTGGTAGTTGTAAACATAGTTGCAATAACATTTTGAAACTTTATGACAAAAATTGAAATAAATCAACTTTTTTGTTTTAGATAAACATTTACTTGATAAAAAATTAAAAATTTGTTTCCTACACGTTGTTTAAAATCTATTAATACTCAACTTTAAATTTTCTAATTTTAAAAATATTTATTTAAACAGAATTCAGAGACCTTTCTTTTGTAACTTTTGTAACTTTTGTAACTTTTGTAACTTTTGAACAGTTGATTTTATAACCAAATACTTATTTATTTAAATAAAATGTTTGAATAAAACTTAATAAAATTTTGATACTTACCCAACCAATAAAGTCCTCAAACTTTATCTTATTTTTAAATATTTAAATACATAGAATAGAAACAAACTAACTGATAGAAATTAAGAGTCTTAGAGAATATATTTTTAAAAACCAATGTGATAAAAACTAGTAGACTAATTTGCTACAAAAGTTTATGAACTTTTCAACTCTATTGGTTGATACAATTACAATTTTTGATTTGTTTTTTCATTAAGTATATAAGAAACTTATTTTATTTTAAAATTTAAGTTTTATAAAGTTTAACTTAGTCTTTTTGTATAGTGAGCACTGTATAGCTAACCCTGTACTCACAATATGTACTTTTAATTTATTAGTTTTTTCATTATAGATAGTTATTTTAATGAAGACTATTACTTCATAGTCTTGCGGAAAACTGTGTATGATAGTTATTATAGACACCAATGTGTTGCATAATATTGTAGCGTCGGCAGATACTTGCTTGGGGATTTGGCTTCATGATTTTCCCACACTTTATGGTTTTTAGTATTGAGATTTTAACCTTGTGAGTGTTTGCCAAATGACGTGTCACCAAGGGTTTTTTTAAGTCAGTTAAGTTTTAATTTTAAAGGGGTAGGTAGAATTACTTCATAATAAATTACTTGCTCGACCTTCAAAAAACACTTATTGTTGTAAAGGGAAGAGTAAGTCTGATTCCTTTCTATCATAAAAAGAAATACTGTGTTTTAATAGTTGTAGTATTCGTAATGCATTGTAATGTTGCGGGCAACTGTGAAGTTATAGTATGATAGTTTTTTTAATTAAATAAATTAAAATTTTATACTTAATATCATAAACTACTGTTAAAGTGTTATGATTCAAGGTCTTAGCATAATAAATAATCTAGTTGTAACAAAAACAGCATACTGGTTAGGTTATTCAAACCTTTGACTTACAACAAAAATAAGTTTATCAATATCTATCAATGTAAAGCCGGCAACTGTAAAGTGATAGTTGTAGACTCCGTAATGTTGCATATAACTTTGATTTTATAGTTGTAGACTCCATAATTATGCATACAAATGTGATGTTATAGTTGTAGACTAGTAATATTGTGGACAACCGTTATCGAGCATTTTTTTAAAAACGTCCTATTGTTTGATGACAGGAGCCAGGATTTGACTTTTTTTTGCAAAACGTCTTTCCTTTACAGTTGGTAATCAGGTCGGTATAAGCAGTGAAATGATGTCCACTACTTTCTGCTTTGTTGGCAGATGAGTTAGCTAGGTATATCCCACAGGTCACCAGTACCAGCAATCGATAAAACCAAAAACATATATTTCTAAGTCTTCCAGTCGTAAAGAAAACTTCATTTTTTAAAATACTATCTTTTGATTTTTCACAACTTCGATTTAGATATTAATATTAGGCTTTTTTATTATTAGAATCATTTTGATTTGTATGCTAATGATTTCGCTTAGTGTTTAGTTTTTTTTAAACTTTACTGTTCATATGACATAATATGGTAAGTCTTTTGTTCTAACTTTGAGAGATTATTACTTTTTTTGCTTTATGTTGTTAGGAAATAAAAAGCATTGCAAAATTTTTGTTAAAGTCTAAGCTTTTAGCCAGTACCCTCAAAATGGCCGACACCGACTAAATTCTAGATATTCATTAAGTAGCATGAAGGCAAAACATAAAAACTATTTAAAGACTGAAGGGATGCTGCACATTTAAGGATTCATAAAGAATCAAGGGTTGCTGGTGTTAAAGTTCTTAAGGAATGAAGTGATGCTGCTCATGTTCTTAAGGTACTTTAATATTATATTTTAATATTGTTCGTACAATTAAATAAATAAAAAGAAGGCGCAATGGTTATTTTGATTAGCTAAATTGTATACATAAAACAATAAAATGTCTTGTTTAACTTTAATATTTTATTTTTATCACAACTTATACTAATCTAAAAAAGTATTTACACACCGATAAAAGTAGTTTGAAATGTTTTATATACACCGAAACCATATACTAAATAGTATAGTTTATAAGCTATTATTTTCTTTATAGTTCTATGCTTTTTTACTACAGATCTTTATGGAAACAATATAAAAGTTTAAAACCTGACAAGATAAAATAAGATATTTAATCTAAATGTAGTTTTATAAAAAATGCAAGAAATACGTTTACTAAAAGTTCCAACCCGCACAGTTCCCGCCCAAAATTTACTTTTATTTTCTTCCCATATTATTTATTTTTATATATTTTTTTATTGTGTCTTATTATCACTGTTATTACTAACCTTTACACTTGGTCAGTAAACGGTTCTCGGTTTTGATCGGGCGAGAATTGTACGGGTGTGAATTGTGCGCGGGTGGGAAATGATCGCGGGTCGAAACTGAGCGGTTAAATTAATTATTTTCGAACGACAAAAAAAGCACTTAAAAATAAATGGTCCAATGAACTAGTGTACGAAAAAACTTTTCAGTTCTCGAGTCGTACGCTACTTGGATACAGTTTAACGTCTTGTCCAGGTTCCCGTTTTAAATATAAGTACACATCTTTGTAATATATTTGTAAACTCAGTTAAAGAACTCATAACACTAAAACTGCAAATGATAAATTACTTTTTGATTAAATTTATTCTTTATATACGTTTGGATTTTTTTTTTTTAATTCTAATTGTTTCTCCAAATGTCGAAGTAAGTATCTTCATTAAAATTTTTTACTCAACAAAAAATAAAATATATAGCAAAAAAGCAATATTTTTAAATTGTTGTCTTAAAAATTTAAATTAAACTGTTTAAACATTTCAAAATAAAAAATCGTTTAAAATGCCACATTAAAAAACTTCAGAAATAGTTTTTTTAATAAGTTTTCAAGTGATTAAAATACTTTAAAATTCTTAACTGTAATATAAACTTGTAAATTTAGTAAAAAAAAAGTTGAACAAATAATAAATCTATATAAAAAAAATAGTTTTTGTTTTCAACCATAATTATAATACTAGTTTAATGTGGTATAAAAAGAGATGTAAAGTTACAACTGTAAGTATTAAGGACAAAATTTATACAAAGTTAAACAAACTTTTAGTAAAACAACTTGTGTTGACTAAAAAATTAGAATTACGGACAAATTTTTTTTTTATCTTTTTATCATATTTGCTAGTTCAAAGCGATGCTACCTAGGACTGTAAGAATGGTTTATCAGAATGTTTAACTAATCAGATTAGTGATTTTTCTGTACAAGTGAAGATATATGTGCTAGGTTTGGAGATGGATAAATTGGATCAGATAAGTAACAATATGCGTACATATAATTTCTAACATGTTTAGTATTATTTAGGTACATCACTTTCAATTTAAAGCCTTAAAGTACATTCTCTATCTGAGATGGTTGCATGACAACTTAAATTTTGACAATTCAAATTCTAAAAAAAATGTTTATGAGACCACACATACCTCAAAAAGTAGTATGTTTAAAAAAAAAGTACAAAAAAAAAAACGGTGTAGATCTAATTAATAAGATTATGAAAGCAAAAAAATAATAAAAGTAATAATTATTGATGAGATTTCTTAAACTACTACAAATTACTGAATGTTTAATTAATCTTAGCCATATATCAAAACTAACAAGTTATTATTAAATCTAAACTTAATCATAAAAAAAAAATATTAAAAGAAATCAAGATTTAAAAATAAACAATACATTATTATAAAACTAAATGATAAAAAACACTAAAAAGATTTAGAATAATAAAAAATACATAAATAAAAACATAAATAATTGATAATTAGAAATGAAAAGACCTAAAGAGAGGACACATAGCAATATAGAACTATAAGTTAAAAAAAAGTATATATTACACTTTGTAATTATAGTAAAGTTTAAGTTTAAAAAAATTACTTAGATATTATTATTTGAAACGATTAATAGAACACAATGCAGTCACTTTATAAATTAAATTGTAACGTTTGTAAAGTTATATTGTAATAGATGCAACATTTCAAATACCTCATACAAAGATAGATTGGTTAAGCTCAGATTGGAGTCTCTAGGAGTCTAGAAGATGGCCGATTGTTTAATAACACTTTTTAAAATTGTAACTATTAAAAAAAAAGAATTTTTTAATCAGTTTTTTGTTTTTTCTCGGATCTATTATAATTTGAGAGGAAATGATAAAAAAATAAAGTGTAAATATAGTTTTAATAATAGTCAGAGTCAAAATTCTTTTTTTTTTGCAGAACAATAAATATCTGGAATAGGTTACCGCAGGATGTGGTTTCACGGGGAGAATGGAACATTTTTGATTAAACTAAAACAAATATATTTAAATAATATAAACTCAAGTAAAATACAGTTATTATCGATTAAAAGTTCATTTTGAAATATTAGTTTCACTAAGAATAATTTTTCTTCCCTACGCCTTCCCCTACAGATTAAAAGTTGTTAAATATAATTTTTGTAAACGTGTAATTTTTTATAGTCAATCAATGCATAAGTTTTTAAATGAGAATTCATTTCGTTTTGTTTTTGTGCATACTAAATTATAATTGATCATACAGGACTATTTGTTTGTAATTTTTTATTATGATATGTTTAGTTTTCTCAATTTTCATGTATATGTAACTTGTTTGTTACTTTTCTGTGTGTATTGTTTAAGCGGCTCAGGTTTTAATGCCCGAGTCCATCTTCGCACAATAAACTCCAATAATAATAACTATAATAATAATATTGCTAAGAACTTTTTAAAAGAAAAAAAATATTTGAGCTCAAATTTTGGCAAAAATATGTTTTATTATGCAAATAAATACAAGTCTAAATAGATATAAAGTTTTTTGTTTTCTTAACTTTTACAAAATAAAATATTTGTACAATTTATAAATTAGTTACGATTTTAAATGCTAATAAATTTTAGATTTATAGCTTAATATAAGTAAAATATATGTAAAATATAATATATCATGTTAGTAGTCTTAAAAATGAAATTGTAACCAAATGCAAGTATGGTTGTATGGTTTACAACACTGGGGAATAACCAATAAAACTAATCTTCAAGAGTTAAATTAGAACTTTAAATCAACTTTCTTTAATTTACAGTTGAGTGCTTGTCAAAATGTTAAAGTTTTGTGAATGAAAGTAATGAAATGGCTTGTAAAATAATTGGTCATAAAAAATCACCATTGCATGTTTTTAAGTGTTCTTTTTAAATTTTTGTTAAGTAATTGTACAAAAAATACTATAAATAGAGGGGTTATATAGATTGTGGCCTGAAGGTTTTGTAAACTCTCTGAGTTGAATGTTGCAAGATCAAAACCCAGTGGTCTACAGATATTGAAAAATAATTTTAAAAGAAATCGTTAAAAACATGATTATTTAAATGCAAAGTACTGAAAGATTTTAAACTGCATATTTTCATTTTTATATCTACTTATAAAAAAAGTTTCAAGTTCTCATTCTTATATGTTCTCTAGAAACTGACCATAGAATATAATACATCTCTAAAACACTTTAATGAAATATTGTTTGTGCTGACCACTGGATTTTGATCTTGCTATGTTCAAGTCAGAGAGTTATCAAAGCCATCATTACAACCCATAGAATTATTATCAAGAGATAGTTGTGTTTGAAAACCAAAAGACTAGTTTGACAAAGTTACTGCATGTATGGAATTGAAATTTCATATACAATGGTTGCCAAAGAACCTGGAATCCTGGAATTTGAAAATTTAGTCTAAAAAACCTGAAATTTTGAACAAAAATCACTAAAAACCTGGGGTTTTAACCAATTTTTAAATGAGTAATAAAATTTTGATTTGACATAAAAAATCTATTGTTTAGATAAAAAAAAATTTGTCATCATCAAGTTTGTTTTTATCAAAAAAACACATTTAAAGAAGCTTTAAGATATCTTTTTGGTGTCATTATTCTATTTAACACAGTTTTTTACCTTAAACTAAAATAAGATCCTAAAATATGTTATTTTAAAAACTTGAAAGAAATTTTGAAAACCTTAAGAAAATTTACCAAAAACATTTGGCAACCCTGGTATACTCACTAATGATGACTTGAATAGGAGCACTTTTTAATTTTAAGGTGATCCCTTGAGTAATTATGGTGTCATAGCTAAATCTCATTTTTAGCATTTAAATATTGAATTAATTTGTTTGACAAAGTTACAATATGTATGGAAATAAAAGTTTGTATACTCACTAATGATAAGATGTGCATATTACAACCCCTACACTATCAGGTCAGATTTTTTTTTCTGAAATGTTCTTCTGTTAACTATTTTAACTGAATAAGAGAATAGCAGTTTGGTATTCTGTTTAGTAGTAACTTAGTAACTGTCTGAACTTGAACTAAATACATATTTTTCTATGTAAGAATATTCAGTTTAAATTGATTTCTTTCTTAAATATTTTTGATCATATATTTAAATTGTATACTTTATACTTTAAAGATGACAATCAAAGTTCTTAACTTAAAAAAAAGGAGAATGATCAATTGTAAATTATAAATTTTATTAACAATTCAATGTTTCACTTGCTTCAAACTATTCAAACAAGATCTTCAGTTTAATTAACTCTGTAAGAAATTTTATAATAAAATTCAGGGAGACAATAGACTAAACTTGAAAAAAAAAAAAAAAATTGAAAATAAAGACAAAAAACTGAATAAAATCTAAGTAAAACTTATAGCTTAGAGTTACTAACATATGAAAATTATAATGTTATTAGGTTAGGTTTAGAAAAATGTAAGTTACTTAATAATTTTATAATCTTTAAACTCCAACAAACAAATAAAATAGTAAATATTAACAAACAAATAAACAAACAAATAAATAACTAACATTTAGCAGCCTTGCAAAATTTGTAAACAACTAACAAAGAAAACAACTCTTCAACTAAAGCATTATGTTAAATTTATTAGTTTAAAAAAGTTTGATAATTGTATTGTGACGTAATTGGTTTAAATATTTGCTTGTACAAGTTAAAACAGTGATTTACTTATCTAAATGTTTTAAGTTTAAAATAACATTTTACTAACTTAAATTTTGAAATGAACACATGAACATATTAATTTGTTCCTTTTGTAAAAAGAAGTTCCCCTGTCAGCGTTCACTTTTTCTATTTTTTCATAGGTGAATGTCCTGCAGATTCTCTGCGGTTTTCTTATATGCCCTATGTGGTGTAAAATTTCCCATTTAATAATATAGTTAATATTGTTGCATTATAGCTTTTAAATATATTTGGATAGTTCGGTTCCGTTTTCCTTGTAAACTTTTATATCACTATTGTTGCTGTACCACCTTGTTTTTAAAGTTCCTCCAGTGCTCCCTACATACTGCTTTGTTTCTTTTTTTTTTTGTTGTAACCATAGCATTTTAATCAAAACAATAGTCTAAAAAGCATTTTAATATAAAGAACAGTCTAAAAGCATTTTATTCAAAACAACAGTCTAAACATTAAAAATGACTTACCAGCAATGATAGAAAATAGACTGATTAATTTATTTAAAAACAGAAATATTTTTGACCAAAATATATGCACATACCAAAACGCTTTAGACAAATCAAGTTTTAAACATAAACTAACTTATAAGGAAGATTTTAACAAACAAAAAAAGAAAAGAAACAGAACAAGAAAAATTATTTATTTCAACCCACAATTTTGCAAATCAGTGAAAACAAATATAGGAAAAATGTTTTTTGAATTAATCAACAAGCATTTTAATCAAAACAACAGTTTAAACAAGTTAATAAATAAAAACAACTGTAAGTTAGCGTTGTATGAGCAACATAAAAATGTTAATTCAAGGACACAACAAAAAACTTTAAATAATATAGAAAAAACTGAAAATACTGACACAGAAGAGCCACTATATAATTGTAGAAACAAGAACTTATGCCCGCTAAAAAACAAATGCCTAACCAAGAATGTTATCTATAAAGATGGGTTACAACAAAAAAAGAAACAAAGCAATATGTAGTGAGCACGGGAGGAACTTTAAAAACAAGGTGGTACAGCAATAATAGTGATATAAAAGTTTACAAGGAAAACGGAACCGAACTATCCAAATATATTTAAAAGCTATAATGCAACAATACTAACTACATCATTAAATGGGAAATTTTACACCATGCACCTATGAAAAAATGGAAAAAGCAAACGCTGACGGAGGAACTTCTTTAAAAAAAAACTAATTAGTATGTTCATGTGTACATTTCAAAAAGCTTTATTTTAAAACTTAAGAATATTTGATATGTAAATCACTATTTTAACTTGTACAAGCAAATATTTAAATTAATAAATTTAACATAATGCTTTAGTTGAAGAGTTGTTTTCTTTGTTAGTTGTTTACAAATTTTGCAAGGCTGCTAAATGTTAGTAATATTACTATTTATTTGTTTGTTTGAGTTTTAAGATTATAAAATTATTAAGTAACTTACATCTTTCTAAACCTAATCTAATAACATTATAATTTTCATATATTCGTAACTTTTAGCTATAAATTTTACTTAGATTTTATTGAGTTTTTTAATTAAATTTTTAATTATTATTTTATTTAAGTTTCTTTTATTTCAAGTTTAGCCTATTGTCTCCCTAAATGTTATTACAAAAAGTTTTACAGATTTTATTCAACTGAAGATCTCGTTTGACTAGTTTCAAGCGAGTGAAACATTGTATTATTAAAAAAATTTAAAATTTATAATTGATACATTTAAATTTGTGAATTACTTAATTAAAAGAACCTTGATTGATTTAAGTATCTATTGCTGACAAAGCAATGATTAATAACATCATCATGTACACTGACTTAGCGTACTTCTAATGTGATTTAATTTCTTATTTAAAAATGCAGTTATGTTAAAATTATAAAATTAAAACTGATTGTCTCATTGACATCTTTCTCATCTAGAATTACCCATCCTAGCACCTCATTGTGGATATCCTCATCTGCTGATTTGATCACTATTACGTTTTTTTGAATTATAAGTGTGAAGTCCATCATTTGATTGTAACCACCTTTTGGGCAATTACAGGTTTTTTTCTTCTAATTGGGCAGTAAATGATCTGGTATTCTCAGTCAATCTGGTATCCTGTCTTATACTGAGATTTTTTGAACATTTAACAAAAACAAGAATGACAGCTGGCAGTTGGCTGCTAGTCATGCTTAAGAATTCTTTTTTATTAATTTTATTTGCTATGTCTGCTTTTTCCTTTAAAATAGTATTTCAAAAATCTTCATTGCAGCACTGGTAAAATTGACTACATTTTCTGGCTCTGACATCTCTGTGCTGTCTTTAAATAATTTATTTTTTGCAGAAATATGTCTCATACCTCTTCGTTATAGTTATTCTCTAATTGAGAACAGTTCATCTTTGTAGACTTTGGTTTTGAATAACTTGCATCAATATGGACATGACATTGTAATGTACAATTAGCAAAGAAGCAGCTACAGAAGCATCAACATCTGGTGTCTCATATGTACAATTTTCTAGTGGGCATATAATCAAGCCATCTTTAATTTGATTCTCTAAGATCTATATTAAATAAATAAATATATTTTTTGTGTTAAGTTTCTTGACAAATAAATTACAAGAATGACAGGTATGAAATAAAGTATAACAATTAACTCAAATCTGCTTTTATAGCTAGGGAATAGTTATACATATGAAAAACAAACCAATTAGATTTTTTTAAAGATTTTTTGTGGTCACACTCTCATATATTATCTTAAGCCATTTTCCCTTGCCAATATCTTTATATTTTGTCTTATCCTTTTCTCTGTTCATGTTTAGCCTTCTTCTTTGATCAAGGACTTTGTGGTTTTTTACTTTTCGGGAAGTCTTCAGATGTACCAAGCTCCTTAATATTTTCTTAGCATATTAACTGAGTTTGGCCACCTGAAAGAGCTAATATCTGAATTAGTCACAATATGCTCAATGAAGTACAACTATTGCCTCTTTTTTGCTTATTTAAAAAAGTTTAACAAAAGTTATTTGCAGTTGTTTTTGAAATACTATTGAGAAAAATAGCTACACTATATTTTATTGTAATTTGAAACGGGAAATAACTAGTTTTAGTCTTTTTTTATTGAAAAAAAATCCAGATTTTTTTTTGTTTACTCTGTACATAGGGTGCTTATAAAAAGGGGGGAGGAGGTAAAACACTTTTGTTTTGAAATTTGATCATATTTTATATAGTTTTTACTAAGCTGCAAGATACTTTTTACAGATTTAGAAAATTCTAATTAATTTTTGAGGTACAGCCGGTCAAAGTTGGAGGCAATAATAGGTTTCTTAGGGGAGGCGCAAACTAAAACAGCAAAAACAGACAATTTCACTAAAATTCTATCTTCTACGTTTTTTTAGATAGTTAACTAAACTTTTAGGAAGTGTTCCTTGATGTTTTTAGAAAATTCCAGAAAGAATTTAAAAAATATAAATTATTTAAAAGTAAACAAAAAAAAACAGTTTTTTTTTTATTTTATTTTTTTTTTTTTTTTTTAATTCTTTCAAACAAAATTTTCTAAATATTGCAAGAAACATTTCCTGAAATTTGAGGTTGTTATCACAAAAAACGTAGGGGGAGTAGATTTTTTGTGATTTTTAGTTACTTGCCGTTTTAGTTTGTGCCTCCCATAAGGATCCTATTGTTGCCTCCGACTTTGACCGGCTATATCTTAAAAAATATTTGAATTTTTAAAATCTCTAAGTGCATTTTGTAGCTTAATAAAAACTATATAAATTAAGATAAAATTTCAAAAAAAAAGTGTTTTACTCTCCCTCCCCCTATGCTCTTAATATAAAACACATTGAAAGCAGCATCTTTTAAATATTTTCATACTATTTAAGAGAGTTTTAACAATACTTATATTAATAAAGAAGACCTGGAGTTTTTCTATGGCCCTTTCTTGTCAGATAGATATAGTTATGTGTTAGCTAGGTAAAATAAGTGTTTTAAATTTATTTCAACATTAAAAATTTTATTGCCTTTCAAATGAACTTAATGTTAAGAGCTTAAACTTAATTATTTTATTTTTATTTTAACTGCTTTTATAAAATCATAATTACATCAAAAAATGGTTAAGGTATAAGATAAGGAAGTTAAAAAAAAAATAACTTTTAGGTGTTCTAAAATGCCTTGAAACAAATCTGTCTATAACTATAATAACTTAATTATGTTTTCTTGATATATTCTGTTAAAATTTACAAAAACACAGTAGACCCAAATCTTGTTTAACTGGAAATAAAGATTATTTTGTCTATTAACAGTCAATATTATTTATAATTTTTAATATTATTAAATATATTATTATTGTAAGTGTATTGTCATACGAAGGACCCAGGCATCAAAACCTAGGCCACTTATACAGAAAGACATACAACAAAAAGACAAAAATAAACCAAAATTGTACATTAAAAATAAAAAAAAAAAATGATTTAAACTAATTAAAGTTTAAAATTAACGTAAAAACACAAAATTTATAATTCTGGTGCTTCCGAAAAGAGGACAACAATATCCTACTCCAACTTCACCCGAACAAATGGTTTCACTCCAAAACTGGTTTCACTTTCATTCGAACAACTGGCTTCACATTATTTGAACAACTGGTTCAGCCTTCATTTGAGTAACTGGTTTAACTTTTATCCATACAACTTGTTTCACTTTTATTCGTATAACTAGAACTGCGTTTATCTGAACAACAATTAGAATGATTTAGAATGATAATAAAAAGAAATAAAAATGTCATTGATATATTTTTAACTTTTTAAAATATCCTATATTTTTCTTAAAAACACCAATTAGTTTTCAGAAAGAATAGCAGTTTTTTAAATAAGAAATAATATACTTATTTTTTTACGTGTTTTAATAATTTTGAATTTTTGATTTTAAACTAAACCAAAAAAAAAAACCTAAGAAAAAGTATACATATAAAAGTTTCAGGTGTTTTTTTGCAGTTACTGTTAGGCTTAATTTTGACATAAATTTTATGATTGTTCAAGTTATTTTTAAACTTTGTAAAAGCAAAATTTTGCTTTTAACCTGACATAACTTTTAATACACTCAAAGCAGAGTAGAACTAAACCCAGTTTTTAAAAGAAAAAACCTTGCTCTACACAGTTAAATAAAACTCATGGTTTAACCTTTTAGACACTAAAATAGTCAATGTCCGCTTGCCTGTGCACTGCCCATGATTTCAACTTTTTTTAAAATCAATGTTTCAGTGTATAATTCAGAACTGTTTTTGTTAACAAGTTTGTTTCCACTATATTGGGAAACTCTGGAAAGTTAAGTTTAAATGAATAAAACACAGAATATAAATATTTTGCTTATTTGCGAACAAATTTTCTGTGAAGGGTACAATTTATTAATTTAAAAATATAGAATGTGTGATAAAATATACTTATACCTTGCTTATTGTTTTGTTAATAACAAAGTTAACCTTTAAAAAATATATTTTTTATATGAAATTTATATAAAACTGTAAATTATTATTTTTTTTCTTCATGAATAGAAATATAACTGTACTTTACTCCTAATACTCTCAAACATTTTCAAACTTAAAAATGTTTTAATTAAATGATAATTTTTCAGAGTTAAAATGGTAAAAGAAGCTGCTAATGTTGCTTTACAGTTTAATAAGGCTAGAGAAACTGGTATCATTGATCTTAAAGGATGTGGTTTAATGGAAATACCTCAAGCTCTTTTCTTTTTTGTGAAAGAAGTTGAAGTCACTGAAATAGACATTTCTGATAATCAACTTAAACGTGTGCCTTTGAAATTGATTAAAGCCTTCCCTAAAATGATAAAACTAAGCATTGCAAACAATTGTTTGGAAGATTTACCAGATTTCAGTTTGTACAATCTTTCACATCTTAAAAGAGTTGATTTTTCAAACAACAAAATAACTAAATTTCCTGTTGGCTTGCCAAGTTCAGTTGAATACATTAACTTTTCAAACAACAACATTTTTTATCTTACTGATGCTGAAATACAAAGCATTAAAAATTGTAAAGGAGATGTAAACTTGGAAAACAATAAATTTAATGAAGATATCAAAGCTATGTTATTGGAAAAACACAAACTAAATGTATAACTCTGCACTTCACTTTTTAACTTTGTTTGTGCATGTTTAGTTTTTGTTAGTTAAAACAATAGATCTGCATGTTTTAAGAAATTGTTGTTTTAAAAATAAGCATACTATATATAAGAAAACTTCTGCTCACTAAAAGAAAATTGATTTTTAAAACTTTAATTTAAAAAGTACTACTTATATTAACCAAAGTTTTGTAACTTAAATAGCTGGAAATGGTAATAGTTAAACTGTGACTAAAAAAATAATTCAAATAAGTTTACAGATTCCTTAAGAGATTTTTTGTTTTTTAGATATACACTTCTTTTTTTTTTACCAATAATCGTGTTTTTAGAATCTAACATTAAAAATAGTAAGGTCTGTTGAAAAAAGTTCTCAAATATATTTTATTTTTTTTATACAAACTTTTATAGTTGTTAAACACTTTCGAAGTGTAGTGTGCTTCTGAAGACAAGTTTTCAGAGGATTGTTAGAGTTAATACGCGATACAATAATTTTTAAACTTTTTTAAAATAGTTATTTATATTAGAGCTTTAAAACACTTTAATAATAAACTTTCTTTCTTTTTTAATAAAAGTTTAGCTATGCTTAGTGTTTCATTTAATTATCTGAGTTATTTATAGTATTTATATTTATAATAATTATATTTATTTTATAAACTTGAAGCATGCTGATCAGACTTGTTTAATTTTATTTTCAAAAGCTTAGACTTATCAGAAATAAAATACAATAAGAAGTAAATCATGTTTAAAAATTAAGTTGTCTTTTAATTACATAGTTAAACTTAACTTTTTTTGCCACTAGCACTACTAAAATTCTTAAATTGTTAGTACTTTTGAATATGGTAAAAGTAAGTTCTATGATAAGCTAAATTCTGTTAAAAATTCTAAATTTAGGTAATATTTGTTAAAGTATAAAACCAAAGTAAGTTGTAAGTAAAACACCATATTCACTTTGCACGTGTATTAAGGTGCCTTGAATTTTTTTAGGTTGTCAACTTATTTATTTAAACTTTTAGTGTGTTAAGCTTCTATGCAAAAGTTCAGTATACAAGCAAAAAAATTTCGATGGTGATCCACGTAAAAATTTTAAAAATGTAGTACAGTTTAATATTAAAAAAGAAGTAGATTGTTTACTAAGTTTTAACTTAAAATTCTGAAAAGCTAAGTAATAAGTTTCTAGGCTAGTTTTTGGTAATCAGAAAAAAATAGTTTCTTCCCAAAGAGGCAATCCTGAAAACTTAAAATCTAACTGAAACTTTTGTTTTTCGTAAGTAAAAAATAATTTCTTAAAAATTGCTTTTATATTGCTTAACTTAAAGTTGTTAACACTTATTTTTGCTCTTATTGTTCAAATTTATTGCTTTGTTCGTATTTATAGAATTTTTATTAGTTTAACATAAAAAAAAATTTTCAATACCCACATTTAAACATTATTTATAAATCCTTAAATACTGCATGAAGTATTATTAAAATTTGAGTAGTTTGTGCAAATGAAACGAGTATATAAAGTTTTGATTTATTTAATACTCTTAGTCTTTTAAGCAGTAATGCATACAACTTATTATTTTTGTACAAACTATATACTGTTGTATTCTTTTGTTTACTTTGAATAAAATAATGTAAGCTTGGAGTAAAATACTACTTAGACATAGCAGTTAAATACTTAACTACTAAATACGAAAACGAAACAATTTAATTTCTTTATAAAAAAATACAACAGTTCAACATGCTACTTTTTTCAGATAACTTTTGTACAAAATGACAGACAACGGAAGCTTGTTATCTGGCAGCTCTTCCACAGCAATGCAGACCTGGGAGGCCAGCAACGACATAGAGCCGGTTGAAAGCGTTGATGCAATCTACAAGTACGACAGCGAGTCTCAGAAGGAAATGCTGTCTGGCAAGCCGTGGAAAAACAACCCGCACTACTTCAAAAAGTGCAAGATATCCGCATTGGCACTGCTGAAGATGACCATGCACGCAAGATCTGGCGGGACCATCGAAGTGATGGGAGTGATGACGGGAAAGATCGACGGTGACACCATGATTGTCATGGACTCGTACGCCCTGCCCGTTGAAGGCACAGAGACAAGAGTGAACGCGGGTGATGAAGCCAACGAGTACATGATCCAGTATTTGGAAACGCTGAAAAAAGTGGGCAAGCAGGAAAACCTCATCGGCTGGTACCACAGTCATCCTGGCTACGGCTGCTGGCTTTCGGGCATTGACGTTTCGACCCAGTTGCTGCAGCAGACCTGGCAAGATCCCTTCCTTGCTGTTGTAGTGGACCCGACAAGAACCATCAGCGCTGGTAAAGTTGAAATTGGTGCGTTTAGAACTTACCCCAAAGGCTACAAGCCAGAGGATGAATCTCAGAGTGAGTATCAATCAGTTCCAATGGAGAAAATTGAAGATTTTGGTGTTCACTGTAAATCATACTATTCTTTAGAGATTTCATACTTCAAGTCTGCATTGGACAAGCGTATTTTAGAAAACTTGTGGAACAAGTATTGGGTATCAACTTTGAGCACTTCAACTTTGTTAACAAATCAAGACTACATGACAGGCCAAATCTCTGATTTGGCCAAAAAGTTGGAATCTGCTAAAACCTCTCTTTTTAAAAGTCACCAGTCTGTGATGATTATTGAAAAGCAAAATAGTGATGATAAATTAGGAAAAGCATTTCAAGACTGTCAAAAACTGGCGAATGAAGCTTCAAAGGGCTTAATTTCCCAAATCACCAAACAGAAACTTTTTAGTATGAGCTAATTGTGTTTTGACTTTAGGTTGTACTACGTTTAGACATATTTTCATAGACTTAAGTAAATTTTTTCCTTCATAAGTTTCATTTATGTCTGTAATATTTTTTCAGTTGAGCTAGTTTTTAATTTGCCATTAAAAAAAGTTGAATGAAGTTGCTGTATTGGCAATGAGTATGTATTTTAATTTGGTTCAAATATTTTTTTTACTATTCAAATAAGCAATAATTATAAAAGTTATTAAAATAGTAAAATTAATAATTTAATTTTATAAAATTTTGATTTTTGTTTATAACTAAATATATTACAATTTTGTGATTTGTAATAATTCTTATAGATTTGTTTTAAATTATTTTTTTTACGTTTTAGTTTTAAGTCAATGTGAACAAAAACTAAATTACCTCTATCGGAACATACAAAATTAATTGTTCTTAATGTAAAAGAAAACTAAACACAAATGAGTAATGCTCTTGTAATTGTAAACAACACCAGCTACAATTTTTCAGATAGACCACAAAATAAAAGGTAATTTATAACTGGAATTCGAAATACACAGTATCCGTTTATTTTTAACGTTATAAAATTTGCTAAAGATCCTTATTATATTATCTATAACGCCTATGTGTGTTTTTATACTCCCTATTTTATACTTGAGTGTTTCTAAACAGAAATAGTTTTTGTAAATTTAAGGATTACATGTACTTTTTATTTAAGTTAATTTTTCAGTAAAAAAAATATATATGTCAATAGTTTTTAATAAAAAATGAAAATTTTTAGTTAGGCAATCTTTTATGAAATAAAAGTTTTATTTTTTTTATGAAAATTTAACTTAAGCAGGTAAAAGCAGTATTTAGTTGACTTAGTATTTGAAGTAAAGTAGATCAAGATGCAACTGTAATGGTTTTTCCCAAAAATTTGATTACTACTTGTTTTTTATCTAAACCTAATTTTTTATAGTATTTTGTCACTTTATTTTTTAATAGCTTAGATAAATAATAAAAAATCAAGTGTTTGTTAAAAAAGTCTAGTAATAATTATTCATACTATTATATTCAGAAAACTGATGCATTATTTTTATTATTGAAATAGTTTATTATGCATATACTACTTTTGAATAATAGATATACGAAAATAAATGTTGTACTTATTGGGAAAAAAGTATACATCGTTGGTTTTTCTATTGCCAAGCACAACTAAGAAGCTTTGGCTGATACAATAGATGTTTATTAGTTGTATTAGGTGTGGTTTAAAAGTTATGAAAACTTAAAATGGAACTGCTAATTATTTTTACTTTGTGTATGTTAGTTGTTACGCAGTTAGCGCAGGTGTTGTTTAAGTTGCTTTAAAATCTTTATAAAGAAATTTTACATTATTTTTTTTTTTATGAAAAAATTTGTATTAAATTTTTCTATAGGTAATAAAATTTTTATGATTTGAAATTAAAGTTTTTAAATTTAATAAGAAATTCATTATTTAACTTCTACAAAAATTAAAAATTAATATGTTATTTTTATATACACTGAATTTGTATACCTTTATTTTTAATGCCTATTTTAAGCTTTATACTTTTGTCCCTAACCTACCTTAGCTAAAAAACGTATTGTTACACTTTTGTTATTTTCATCAATAAATACTCCGCTTATCTTAAGTATTAAGTTCATACTCTAACCTTAGGTGTTAAATTTGGAGTGAGTAAGGTTAGAGACAAGAATAACTAAAACATTAAAAGTTATTTTCGTTAATAATATATACGCTTGCTTAATTCGATAATAGCACTAATTCAGGTTTATTGTTTAAAAAAAAAACTAAACAAATACTTAGTTCGTTTTTATTTTTTACCAACTAAATAGCTAATAAAGTAAATTTTTGATAGCACAATTTGCGCTAAGTTTTATAAACAGTTATTTAGATATTAAGTCAAAAAAAATATATGGGGAAATATAAATTTTTAATTCTAAATCTAACCTGTTTTTTTCGTTAAAAAAGTAACTGAAACGAACTAATTTAAATTAAAAGTAAATATAATAAATAAACTTAAAATGTATACTTTAAAGATAAATTGTTATAAATAAATCTAAAAGTAATAATTTAGATATTAAATAAAAATTATGTTGTAAGTATTTTTCTCATAAACTTTATATTTCCATTTGAAATGTTTGTAAGCGTGTTAGATTTTTATTGTAAAAGTTAAAAAAACTTGAAGTAATACCATTGAAAAATAAAAAAAAATACAATTACTTTTTGACCATATGACTAAAAAATAATTAATTCATTTTTAGTATCATGTTCTATAATATGTTATTGTTTTTCTTGATGAAATGTTTAAAAACATAATTTTGAATAAAAAAAAAATTGCAGTGATATTCAACAACAAAGGAACATTGCTGAAACTGATGCTGTTTTTGACCCTGGAAACAACTTACACTATGATTCAACAAAAAGTTTGTAGATTTTTAATTTATATTTTAATTATTGGCAAAATATTCAATATTCGTTGAAGGCGTTTTAATTTGGTCTTTGGTCTTATTTTATGCTTTTTAAACGAGTTTAAGAAAGCTTGTTCATAATTGTACAATAAAATGTACATCATAATTAATGAGTTCAATGTGTTGCTTTTGAAACGAGCAAACTATAAGTAATTTGAAATTTTATTCAAGTTTTACAACACATTTGTAAAACAAAATAACATTACAGATTGAATTTATAAAAACAACAATTAGAAGAAATCTTTTTTTTTTTATTCTAGTCATGTTTTTTTAATTACTAATAATAAAAATTTTAATAAGTTTTTATTTTAAGTTGAAAAAAAATCTATCTGCTATATATTTGTACAAAAATTTTTGATAGATTTTATTTTATGATATTTAGTTTCAATTCACAATCAACCTTTTGTATGTAAACAATTTATAAATTTTGTAATAAAATGTTCAAACTCCCTCTAAATTAAAATACAGCATTAGCTTCAAAGTTTTTTAATATAAGCTATTAAAATCAGAGTTTTTATTTTTTTCTAAGTTTAGATCTTACATTGTTATAGATCTAGATAATTATTAAGTATTTTAAATATAAGTTTGTTGAGAACTTATGATCTATACCAAAAAGTTTGTAGTTTTGCAAACTGTATTTTATATACTTATACAATCTTAAATGCACAATTTAGATATTTTGTATATTTTTGTGTACTTTTAACTGCAAATTTTTTCATTATTTTATTGTTTTGAATTTTTTTAAACTAATGTTACGATTAGAGGTATTTATAAGTCCTTATAATGTATTATTAACTAAGTAAGTACATATTCAAATTTTAATAGCACAAATTGCTGTTTTCAAAAAGTTGTAATAAAATATAGCTTAAAGTATATTAAGAATTTAAACAAAAATAGAGCTTTTGATTTAGCTAGTTATCGAAACACAGCCGTTTGTTTATACGACAAAAAACTATTTAATATCTTAATTTATCTATTTTACACATTATCATAGACGAAGAATCACTCTTGCATAGTGATGAAAAACTTACTCCGCAACAAAAAAGAAAAGTGAGTAGTTTTATGATAGATATAGTTTTAGATAAGTTTATATTATGTTGTTTAGTGAGATTGAAATTTTTGTAATAAAACTACTTAAAGATACTTACAACTTGAACTAAGGTTTTTTTGTGCATAAGATTACTTTCTTTAAGATCAATAGTCTTTTTAATTTTTTTTTTCTACTTTAACAGAGTTTAAGTTTTTCATGTATTATGTCTTTAAGTACTATATATTCTAATAAGTTTTTTAATTACATTATTTGTTTAAAAAGTAAGTTTTCATATATACTTAATGATTGTATTAATTATCGGTATTAAACTAAAACTGATCTAAAGATAATAAAGTAAAGAAAACAGATAATAAATTGTTGTTATATTTTGTTTTTAGGTGACAAAGCTGAACCTGCTGCGTCTCTTGTTCGGGTTTGAAGCCCACGGAAATGGCAAGTTTATTTGGAAAAATGCTAAGATGCGCTATAATATTTTGGACTTTTGTGGACATTTAGGTAACTGATTGTTTATTGTTTTATTAATAGCTAAATATTAGTTTTACTATTTAAATAACAACAATTAATTTTTATTTTATGTAATAACTTCATTCGAATTAATTAGGTATAAGTTTAGTTTAAATAAATTAAAACTTTGAAATAATATTCCTGTCAATTTACTAAAACAACTCTACAGTAATTCGTTTTTAAGCTTTTAGATTTCAACTACTTGTAAATAATATCTATCCTCACTATTTTTTTTTTGTTACATTTTCATTGTAATTATGCTTTTAATTTGTATATTTTTTTAGTACTACTTAATATTTTCTTAATACATTGTAGATTGAAAACTTCTTTATTAAATTATTTTCACTCTTATTATTATTATTTTCCTTAACAAACATACCTTTTATTCAAAATAATTCCTTATATCCGTATTTAAAAGATATATAATTCTGTTTAAAACTTTAACTTGATTAATATCATAGTTTTAATTTAGAATCTTTATGAAACTATTTATTATCTACATAACAACCTTAACAGTTTCAGATACAAATTTTGAAATTTAAGTTTATAAAAAAGTGTGAGTGTTCTAAAATTTCATCAGTAGAACTACAATTTTTTATATACAAAAATTTCAAATTAATAGGCATTCGTATTTATTTTATTACCTCTTAAAAAACTTTGTGATATTTGTGCCAAAGGTATTCATAGTTTTCATGTTCCTTACAAACCAACTAACCATTTTAGTATGTAATTTCACTAACAACAAGTCAAAAACACATTAATTTATACATGAGATATTCAAATAACTTGTTCACAGTGTCAATGTGCCTGTACGTGCTTGACGTGGTGACGGATGTGCTGAACAGCATGCACTACTACAAGATGCGCGAGAGAGAAGCCTTCTTCAGCTACTTCGTGCTCACCATATCGATTACCGCCCTCTCCTCCGTCGTGCTGCAAGTTTGTTCTCAATAAAAAGTTTGTGATGAAAATTTAAGAGAAAGAAGTAATTAAGTTTTATTTACAAGATACATTTTTAGAAACATCTGCTGATCTTTTGTTTGTAGAAGGCATACAAGCTTCTTGTAAGTACGCATTATAAATACTGACCTTACACAGACATAAAAGTTCCTAGCTTAATTGTTATATTTTCAAATTTACATTTCAAAAGCTTAATTTCATACAGCTATAATGAAATACATAAAAATACTGTTTTATAAGTAGTAATACTTTTTTCTTAATATTCAAACATACTTGACTTAAAACAAATTAAAAGACTAGTGTAGAGTAGTTGAAAAAATATCTCTACAGATTTATTCGGCTGTTTTCGAACACAACTATCCGGATCGTGCAATCGATAAAAAGAGGCGCAGAAAGTGCACGCTTTCGGCCGCCTTTGTTTATTTGCTCCACATACTTCAACTTGGCCCGGTGCTCAGGTTAGCTTGTTGATAAACAAATTTTTATAATGTCACACCCTACAAACGTTTTCTTCCATTTAATAAAGTTCTTATAAATCTACATGAACCGTTTAACCCTAGGAACACTGTAAATTCTTATGCGTAAGTAAATAAATTGTTTTCGTGCCGCTTGATTAAACTGCTGCTATCGATTTTGCAAGGTACCTGCGCATAATGAAGGCGGGATTCAAATCGCTCGAGCAGAAGCTGCTGGTCGGAAGCAGGAACAGCGAAAATCGATTCAAGCTGTTCAATGATCAAGTGAGTTTCTCCTGCGTATTACTATAAACTGTGATGTCAGAAACAACTAGTCGCACAAATAAATAGTAGTTTAAATATGACAGTACATTTTTACAGCTTTAACTGCAACGGTGTAAATGATTAAGTTGCAATTTTAAAAAGCAGAATTCAAGTTCTAGATAATTTTTTTTTTTTTTTTATAAATTAGAACTAGATGTTCTCAGCAATTTTATGCAATAAATCATCTGTTATTAGCGTTGAACTGAAAAACTCTCAAGTAAATTTTTCTAGAAACTTATTTAACACTATTCATCATACACGAGTAGTAAATGCCGCTATGAATAATTAAACGTCGCACAACTCTTTCCATAATCTGGAAAAAGTGCAACTATGCAAAAAGCGAGCCAATTTAGTTGTCTAAAAGCTTTTAGAAATAGTTGGAAACTTTAAAGAAATTAGTGTTTTCACCACTTTCAATTTTAATATTGAGTTTTTATGACTTGAGTAAACAATTCTGTTGTGCGTGCGATATAAAGTTATCTTTAATAACACTCAATTTGTTTTGTTTTATTTTAAACTATAAAATTAGAAGGAATTTTAATTAAAAGCTCAAAATACTTTAAGTAAAATATTAATTCATTTTCAAAATAACCAAGGATTAAAAAAACACATATAAACTCAACTAATTTACAAAATGCTTTTATGAAAGCTTTTTTAAAGTTCTCTCTAACATAACGTGCTAGCAAAGTGTATATACTATGTAGATCAAACTTACTAATATCTTTCAACGATTAACTCCTAAGCTATATTTTTGTTTATTCAGAAATTTTCAATTTTATAATTATTCAAGTGGCGCAAGTCATCGGAAATAGTCAACCACATTCGATTAGTCGAGTCGTTCATGGAGTCTGCACCGCAGCTGGTGTTGCAAGCCTACATTATTATCGATTCACGACAAATCGCATTCATAACACGTGAGATTCATCTTGTTGTAATGTTTGTTTCTAAAACAAATTTGAATTGGTGTATGAGTATCTATAATAAACACTTTTTTGGTTTAAAATTTTAGTTGTAAATTCATTTTTATCAGCTAAAAGTAGTTTATAGAACATAAAATATTCTAGCATTTAATGAAAAGCTTCAAAGTATAAACAAATTAGTAACTATTTTTATATTATTTTAGAAACTTAAATTTCATAGCATAGAATTGCACAATAAAGTAATTTTTTTATTAGTTTGGTTTTAATAATGCTAGAACTAATGAAGCAAATTAATTAGTATTGAAACTAATTAATTTAACTATCCACCCTTTATTCTGTGCTAGTTTCAAATTCACAAGAAAACTGTTTCACCGAAGCGGCTTCATTCTGTTTGAGGAATTAACTTCGAGCCGGATGCTGAGAAAATTATAAGATTTATTTTGCGAAAAGAATTCAAGCCTTATCGTGCACAAGCCTGTCACGATGTCAGATTTTTTGAGTTGCGTCATGAATAAATAATAAGATAGTTTTGTCGTGCGATATTGAAAGTATTCCTCTGTGTCCGTTTTATATGCTTATCTTGACTTGTTTTGAAACTTGATTATACATTCAAGCTTTATATATATATGAGTTTAAAAATTTAAAAAAACACTTTTAAATGTTTAGCATAGTTCAATTTCTTTTATACTTATGACAGAACGCTATCTGATCATATCACTTCTGTATTAATATGTATGCTTATAAATACTAGTTTGAAAATAATATTATGTTCATGTTGAAATTGAAATAGTCAATGGTTTTAATCAAAAAACTCAACAAAAGTTATAGAATAATATATTTATCATCGAACTTGTTAATTCTCCTACATCATTGAGTAAGGTATATTTGTTATTGTTTTTTGTTTATAATAAATTTATAATCTCCAGTTGTGTCTTGCGGCGCGTCGCTGCTCGGGTTCGCTGTCGGTTACGTTTTTTACCAGAAGTCCATCCGGGAAGTTCGTCCCGAACCGAAGCACCAGCTCACATTCGTCGGCTGCCTCCTCATTGCAGTTTATCAGGCGCTCACCTTGCTTGCCAGGGTAAGTCGGTTTGTTGTCGACTTTTTTTCAAGCTGAATTTACCAGCATGTAATAAGTAACGTTTTTTTTTAAGTGTGGCTTAGTTTTTTTAAGGTTGTATTTTCGATCATCCAGATAAAATATAATCTTTATTATTCTATTTCTACACTTAATTTATTTTTGATAAACTTAACTTATGCATTACTTGTGTATTAAATTACCCTTTTTTATACAGCTTATACCATTTTAACCTTTATATACCATATATATCAGTGATAAATTTGCTTAAATTTTTGTATAGCTTCACGACGTAGTATTTTGCGATACCAAATTTCAAACAATTTTTCTCCACATTTTCCATTCATCACTAACACCTTCTCGCAACACACAGGTGTGCGCGCTCGCGTTGCTGCTCGACGCGGACGCCATCATATTTGCGGTTTGCTTCGGCGTCAGGCTGGTCGTGTCGTGGGTGGCACTGGGCAACTACAAGTCGAACGCCTGCAAGAAAGCCGGCTGCCTCACCAGGGCTTTCGACGCTTTGGTGTTCGGGTTGGTTACTGCTAAAGTTTTGTTTTAAAGCATGAACAAACTTATGATGATTTTGTTTTGTTGACTCTTTTATATGTTTCTCAGTATGTTCTTTATTTAGTGTCATTTTCATAAACTTGTCTTTTTTCAAAATAGAAAACTACATATAAAATATGTTGAGCTTAATTAGAAAATGTTTACAGTATAGAGTACTTATAAATTTAGCTAAAACTAATTCCAAAATATTTAAAAAATTATTATTTTAATTGAAAATGTTGTCTTGTTAACATTATATATAAATTATGTGGAAACTAGATTTTTTTTTCTTCCACTTAGTTTATAAAGTCATTTTGGTTTGTTATCTGAATATTTATTCTAAGTTCAATAGTCAAAAGTTTACACATAAAAACAATTAATTAATGTATTAGAAAAAAAAAATTCATTGTTTACTAACATTTCAAGTTATATACTTAAATATGATAAGCACAATAATAAGTTCTATTAATAAACAGTTTTCATGTTAGCTAATAACAACAATCTAGTTGCAAAATAAATTAAATGTAGTAAATATCTACGCATTATAAAATTTATCTAACAAAAAAAAAACTTCAATTTTAAAAGCAGTATGATTACAATTATTTTGCTTCCAACAAAGTTAAACGTTTCTAATCATTATTTTCACTGGTTAATAATATATATACTATTGTCACCAACTAAATATGTTATAAAAATTTTGTTTCAAAAAAAAATCAAAGTTAGTTTTAAACACAGCTCGCGTTTTCATCCAACCTTTTATTCTTACGCAGGTTCGGGTACCACTTCACTTACGTGAACGTGAAAAAGGACTCCATCAACAAGTACAAGATGACCGTCTACTACTTCTGGACGCTCATCGAGAACGTCGCCTTCGCCGTCCTCTGGTTCTTCCGCCGCGACAGCCGCGCCGGCCTCAACGAGATGCTGCCCTCGGGCCTGTCACTGGACGACAACGTGGCGGAGATGGCCGAGATGCCGCAGATGACGGCCCTGCAGCTGGTCTGCCTCGTCCCGGCGGTCAACATACTGGGCATCCTGGTCATGATCGTCTACTACATGTGCTTCCACCCGCGCATCGGCTGCTGCAACCACCGCTCGAGTCACCACCAGGTGGAGCAGGTGGAAATGAGCCCGATGCGGAATTTCCAGGAGAAGCGGGTGGAGGAGGCGAGGAAGAGCGCCAACTGCCGGACGTGGCCGCGCAGTTCAAATTCTTCCTGCTCTTCCCGCACGTGCTCCATGGAGGAGCTGATGCGGGACTCGCGCAAGAAGCTTGCCAGCTCGTCGTCCGATCTGCGCGAGGCGGGAAAAAGTTTGGGCCACCAGAGCCAGTCTTCGAACCTCTCGCTGCTGTTGGCGCGCGAAGAGAAAAAAGTCAAGGAGGTCGATTTGTCGAAAAGCCGATATCGCACGCTGCCGGCTCGCGCGCAGTCGTCCTGTTTGCACGACAAAATGCAGCGCAAAGTGGCAGCGAGCGAAAGCGAGAAAATCGATCGGCTGCTGGAGGAGAAAATTCAGGAGAAGGCGTGGCTGCAATGCCGCATCGACATGCAGAAGCGGCTGTCCCGCATCGGCCCCGAGTTCCGCTCGTCGGGATTTCCCGCTTTCGACGGCGGCAACCGGACCTTGCCGCGGCAGCGCAGTAGCCCGGCGGCATCTCGCGGCATAACTTCCCGCCTCGGCCGCCACTGCTCAGGCGCGACGATACGCAACAGCTGCGTCATAAACGAGCAAGCTCCGCCGAAGGAGTCGGACTTTTCGTCGAGCATCGACTACCTGGAAAATTTGGACGTTTTCCCGCCGCCCGTCGAGCGCGTGTTTAACCCGCGGTGCAAGACCTACCCGCGCAAAAGATCTGAGCTCTCCGGCGGCCACAACTCGCCGCTGCTCAAGGAAATGATGCGGCAGCGCGTCAACGCGTCGAATGTGACGTCACAGAAGAGCTTCGCGCAGACTACCATGTCGCTGAACGACATCGCCGCGCGCAACAGTTCGCCGGCGTCCGTGCGCCCTCCGACGCCGCTAGTGCTCATGTCGAGGACGATGAGCTTCACTGTGAGAAACGACGAAATCATCGACTCGATCGAAAGTTCTGTGTAGATTTTTCACAAAATGGTCGAAGTGTGGGGCGCATGAGAAAATGACGTTTAGTTCCGAGCTTCAGGAAATTTTTGCAGTTTAACGTGGACTCAATCATTGCAGTATCCGGTGCTGGTCTAACATGAAAATCTTGTTTAAAACTTGTGCTTACACAATACAACTGTTACGTTTTGAAGTTTGTTAATGTTTTACTTAAAAATGCCTCTTAAATACATTTTGGTTTTCTTCAGTACTTTTTTTATCTGTATGAACAAAATATTTTTTGTTATTTTTCTGTTAGTGTCGAGTCTCAGTGTTTGTTTTTGTTTTACGTACTGTTTGCTTTATACATATCCATTTAAAGCCGTGACGTTTATCACTGTTGTAATTGCAATTGTTTTGGTAATCATGATTCTGTAATTTGATTCTTCAATTTTTTAAAGAACTGTTTTAATTTAATATGACAATTTTAAAGTCAGCTGCTTAAGACTTCAAAATGATAAAGTCGACAATGGGACTTTTATATTTTTATCAAGTTTTTAAAACATTCCTTAAAAAAAATTCTTATTTGTTTTGCTTAAAAAAGATCTTTTTGTACTATAAGTTCTTTAAAGTTTTTATGTTTGTTTAAATAAAACTTAACTTAAAAGGTTTTTTTTTTGTAATTAGAGTGTGTATTTTCCTAATAATTCAACTTTCTTTAACCGTTTCCGAATTAAAAATATAAATAAGTTAAATAAGCTTTTTATAGATTGTAGGAAGATTAAGATAGACATCCGTATAGCAACTTTTAGTTATACAGTATGGTTTCAAACTTTAAGTAATGCCTACAAATTTTAGTTAAAAACTATTCATTATTTTGGATTTATTGATATTAAAATTTATGCTCTTTAGTTTAGAGATTGTAAAAAATAAGAAAATATTGAAATTCACAATACGCAATACAGTTGAAACATTTATTAAAGGATAATTAAAATATTAGTTAAAGTGAAAAAAAAGTTCAAAAAAAATAAAATTAAAACCATGCGTCGATGCAAAACACAAATTTAAAGCCAGAAGTTAGTATAGTAGATATTTAATAAACAAAGTCATAGCTTTATCTTATAAATAAGTTTGCCAGGGTTACTTATGACTGTTAGTTTTGCTTATACTATACGCTTGTTTAAATCAAGTAGTAAATACCAGTGGCGACGCGTGGTATTTTTATGAGTAGTGCAGAAAATTTATAAGTGCAGTCATTCCTCGCGAATCTCCGCATTTTTAGAATTCTCATAAGATATTTGTTTTTTTTGTAAATTTATTGTTTTTACAGGATTCCAGGTTTTTTTTGCAACAAAAATGAAAGGAACTTTTCTACAAAATTAAACGTAAAATTTTTTTTTAATAAAATTGAGAATTTTTATGGTACCTTTTGAACTCCATAGCTTTGCTCTATATTTTAGGTTTCTTAGCCCTCCTTTAAATCAAACAAGGTACAGTATCCAATTTGTCACTTATGACATAAATTTTCGTTTCAACTCAATAGATCTCTTATTTTTAGCTAATTTGTTCCTTGCCCATCTTGTTTAAACTTGACTTGCATGGTATTAGAGAAAGAGCAAGACAACTTTAATCTTAGGTTTGCAAGGAATTAAATCGAAAAAATGTATACACATATATGTACAACTTGAATGAAAACTGTATTTAAAAAAATAGATGTTCTCAAACTGTATACAATCAAATTCATTATAAGTAGAAAGCCACTATAGCGCGTACATCTACTGCCTCTTCTTTAGTTACGCATTTTCCAGCAGTGGGCACAATGTGCGTATATTCGAGAGAGGTGACTGTATTGGAAAAACATCTTAATTTAATTTTTTTTAACTATTTCAGTCAGAAAAAATACTTTTAACAGTATTATATAATTTTTTTAACAAAGCAGATGCTCTACGCGACGCCACTATTTACTACTATAATATATTTTTATACCAAATTAAGGGTACTAGTTTATTCAAATATAAATATTTTCATATTGCAAGAAAATTAAATATTTAGTATAATTATGAAAATTAAAATAACTTTTATAAAGTTTCGAAAATTATCCAGGCTTGTAGAAAGATTTATTGTTTAGTTTCTATTTAATTCCTTAATAGAAGTCTATTAAATTGGCAGTATGTTTATTTTTACCTTAGTTTTTTTCTCATATTAAATCTACTGTACAGTTAAACGTATCATAAATTTTCTTATGATATAACTAAGGATTTAATTCACTAAAATAAAGTAATAAAATATACTTTTTTTTTACTTGATTTATTAATTTTTGATAAGTCATGTTTAAATTTTTGTTTATTCTTAAGTTGTTTTCTAATAAGAACAAAAAAAAACTTGTAAAAAGAAATATCTTAATGATTTAATTTCAAAAAAAAGTATTTAACATAAAGATTGATATTTTCAACCAAAATCAATGAGTTTTGAAAGTAAATATTGTACACTTTTTTAATAACAAAGATTGAAAAAAGAAAAAAATGAATTTGAAGAAATAAAATTTTTATATAAAGTTGAGTTTTGCTTCGTTCTTTCATTCCACCTGTTGTTCAATAGTTTAATAATTTAACTTGAATTTTGATAAAAATTAACAAAATTGTGCACTTATTTATAATGCTTTTAAACGAGTAGTTATTGAAGTTGTAAAAAATGTATTAGTATTGTTTTTCCAAGCATTTAAATAGGGAGTTTAGCAAAAATCAAAACACACATATAACGAATAAGTAAAAAATAAAATTATGTATTAAAACATTTACATCAAATTTTGTCTTATACCAAAACGTTTTAAAAAACATAAAAAAAAGATTATTATTGCTAAATTTAGTAAATACAATTAACTAAAAGTTTAAAAGGCTTTAATTTAAGCTGTTTTAAAATTAAACTAAGGTGAAATAACAACTTAGTGTTAAACTTACAACTAAAGTTTAATTACTCTATAGTCTATATAAAATACGTTATTTTCATGATTTTTTATTATGAACTATATTGGTAGTTATTTGAAGTTTGACTAATAATTAAAATCTCAATACTCAATAAACTTCTCACTAAGTTTTCATAGAACTAATCTTCTTTTCACAGTTGTAGCCAGAATGGCATCTGCACGAGTAAAAAGGATACCAGTTTTGAAAGACGCAGCCTCCGCCGTTCTTACAAACTGTTGACTTGTCCGTTCGAACTAAATCAGTGCCGTACCACGCACCAGTGTGGTCATTACAAGGATCTGGAAAAAAATATTCCCTATAATGTATATCAATAGTAGCATATTCACAATAAATACTTTGGAAGACTTTTGTTTTCGTTTAAATTATATTTTCTATGAAAAATATTAAATTATTTGTTTCTTTAAGTTGTTCTTTTTTCTTCATTGTAAAGTTAGTAGAACCCAAACAATTTCTATCGAGTTTACAAATTTTTATTACTAAACATTGGATCAATTAATCTATTCTTTAAACAATATATTTTTGTAAACCATATGAGAAATAAATAACATTAAGTTTTTAACATGGAATAAGCATGCATATTTACGATTGAAGTTGATGAAATTTACTTAAACTAAGTAACTAAACAAAGCTAGCTATTTTAATAAGTACTTAATTTAGTAAACCAGCCTATAATACTCACAAGTTGTTTTCTTATCTGTATTACTTTATACAAACTTGAATATTTTTTTTACTGTATCTAAATAATAAATAAAAAAGTTATTTAAATAGTTAAAAATAAACTTTTAATATATCGAATAATTTAAAAAACAGAGTATACTTAAAACACAAATCTGTATCTTACTCCATGTGCAATGATTCAAATTGTTTTACCCATCTTTACAGCGACAATAAGTGTTGTTTGTTTCGTAATATTGTTTAAACTGTTTATCCCAAAGCGGGTGCTTAGTCACAGTGCAAATTCCGTTTATAATATAGTCAGGATCGCAGTTTTCAATGCAAGTATTTCCTTGTACTACTGTAGGGAATGCATCCAACGATTTGAATTATACGGTTTTGATCGTGCAACTTTAGGCTGACCAGGTTGGACTAACAAAAGTTATAATTATTTATGAACTCCATGTTTTAGTTAAGATTTTATAGAAAAAATGTAAATTTAATAACGATAAAAATAAGTATTATCATTACTTAAACATGTAGTGTAGCAAAGTTAGAATTGATAAACTCTTTAAGAAATAGTTCGAGATTTTATTCAATAAAAAAGCGAAACATGTAGCTCTCTTTTTTTCCTTGTCATTATAGTTGTTATATCTAAAAAAAATTTTTTTAATCTTAGATTATAAATACAAAATATAGATACAAAAAAACAACCGTTCAGTTTTTAATCAACAAAAAACTAACGAAACCTTTAATTTCACAATAAGTTCCTGTAGAACCGGATAAGCAAAGACAAGAATAAAACAGAGGCTCATTTCTATAATCACATACGGCATAATTTTTACAAACAGGAGAGTCGTATTTAAGGCAGAAATATGTTACTTTATTATTAGATAAGCCAGGTGAAATGATCAATAAAAGTAAAACTTTTTACTTTATCTGCAGTGGTTTTCACCCCAATACCCGTCTTTACATTTACAATAAGTTCCAGATGGAAATTTCTTTTGCAAAGTTTTATTTCCTGATGTTGAAACGCATTCACCATTTATACACGAGTCAGGCTTGTATGCTTTAATTATTTCCCAATACATGGTTGCTGTTTAATTGTAACTTACTGTAAAAAAATATATCAACAAATAATTTTTTTAACAACTTATTCATAATTAAAATGATTAAATGTCGCATTTTTACATACTGAACACGAGAAAAGGGCAAAGACTATTTATTTTTTACTTTAAGTAAACTAAAGCACACAAAAGAATTTCTTCAAAAATTGTAAAACATTTATATTTAAGAGACTTAATAAGCATGCAGTGTGTATGATGTTTCTCATAATCCCGTGTATAACTATTTGTGAGACGTTAGCATGTTTGTTGAGTACATCATATTGTCGTAGTTGAAAGCGTTCAAATTAGTGTTAGATCGGCAACTTGTAAGGTTTATTTCGAACCACCAAGCTCCTCTGTTCTGCTGTGAGCAATCAATCTTTTTATTTATTTCCAACTACTACGTTTGATTGATCGACGTCGTATGTACTGAAACTTGCTCCTTTGTAATCAAATATAGTGTATCCTGAACTTTTGTTTTATTTAAGTTTAATGAAGGAAACTTCGATAAGCTCTTTAAAGCTAAAACATACTAAAGAAAAATAGTAGTACACGTTTTAAGCCAGAAACTTTTATAATACTTTTGAATTTTATTAAAAAGGAGATATACATAATCTAAAAAAAAATAACAATTTATTAAGTTATAAGTCAGTAAAAGCTGCATTTTAAACTTAAAAATAGCAACTTAAGATAATATATAAACAGTCAATGTAGTATATAATGCGCACTACATTTTTAAGAAGATTAAGACTTTTAACATGATTCTAATACTTCTTATATTTTTTTAAATTATTGAAGTGCACAATATAGTACACATAAAAAGTACAATTAAAAGTTAACTTTTGCTTAATTTCAAAAGTGTTACTTAAGCTTAAGATAATAGCTAAAGACTCAAAAGAGAAGAAAAATTTTTTAATGTTCTTACTTATATCCCAGACAGCAAAGTATCCATAATCAATATGAAACTTATACTCTGGTCCTATTCTAAATGGTCTAAAAAATAAGTTTCATATCAGTAAACATTTAGTTAGTTTTTAAAACTATCACTATAATTAAAACAGTTGTCAAACTGTTATAAAACAGTCCTTTTTTATTTTGGTTCACTAATTTTGAATTAAAGTTTGTTTAAGGAAAGTCGTTATTCAGCTAAACTTTAGTAAAACTTGTTAAAGGTTCGATTAAAACCGATAACTTTAAGGTTCTTCGTACACCAGGTCCTAAGACCAGATATTTTGAGTTTTTTTTTTTGCGGTCAATAAACTAACAACATAAAGATTACAAGGAAAATAACAAACTGGTATGATTCGACAATATCCTAGTTAGACCAAAGTTCAAACCAAATAGCCCAGTTGTGTTTATCAGTAGTAGCTGTAAGCCTATGTAGTGTTTCTAAATCTTAAATAAGACAACAAAATTAGATATGACATAATTTATTTGTTATAAAAAGTAGCAGTTAGTTTATATTACTTTGTGTTTAAAAATTCTATTACTTTGCGATTTCGTAATTAAAGCAAAAATAAATTAAATAAAGTATTAACTAAATTTTTGAAACTATAAAAATAAAAAATAAAAAGTGTTAAAACTTTTATAAAACTTAATATACTCAATTCTTTATTTTTCTATTAAAAAGTAACTTACACTTGTTTAATTTATTTTCTAAACTGTTTTGTTTTTATATTAAGTATGACTACAAGATAAAGCTCACAATTATGAGAAAAGTTTCTAAAAACATCAGATAACTAATATTTTGTATTTTTGTTACCCTAAAATATTTTTTTAATGATTACAGTAACTTTTTGATTTAAAAGTAATAGTTTTTATATCAACGGTTACAAACCAATCCAATGATTGCCACGGATATCTCCAAAACATTTAACATATTCTTAGTAGGTTCGATTAAAAGAAATATCACTGTTAACCCGTTTTTGAACTGCCTTTTAAAAAACGATTAGTTATTGTTAGTTTGATAATTGTTTTAATCTAATTTTTCAAGTTTTATCTACTATTATTATTACTTGATATTATATAGTCTAAAAGTTATTAAAAAAAGCTCTTGATTTTTTTTGTTATAATTTTTAACTAGAAAAAATAGTTTATGTTTAACATATTTACTATTAATAAATTTAAAATGTACCTGATAGCTTTTGTACACAGGCATAAAAGAACTTACTAAATTAAATGCAATTTTTTGCTCTGGTTCCCTAAAAATACCATAATTTTTGATGCAATTAACTTCAACTAACTGATCTTTAGAGTCTTTTATTGTGTAGATACCTTCAATGTTCGGTAAAAGAGGTGTGTACGAGTTTATCAAATGACTACAATCGTAAAATGTTTCATTTCCTGTTGGTATTAAGTATTCTGAAAATTTACTCGATAAAGTTGTCTACTGTCAAAAAGAAAAATTATAAAATTATATATAATCAAAAAAATAAATACTTGCAATATTTTGAATAGAACTTTAAGTTTTAAACTTGTAAATTGTTACTTAAACTCAACTAGTATAAAAACTTTTTTATATTCCGGCTACTATAGTAGATTTTAAATTGAAGAAAAGTTTGGTTTTAAAGGTAAAAAAAATGATGGACCAACTTTTGAAACATATAATAAACATTAGTGAACTTTCTATTTAAAATTCGTTCTTTATCTTTTCAATTTAAAACTATCAATCTTTGAAAAACAGTATGTAAAGATGCAATAAAACCTATGTTAGTTTTATTTTTAAAACAAACTAAAACTCCTTTAACCTGCTGCGTACTTTCATATAAACCAAGGTTAAAAATTTTAAAGTTATACAGCTGGTAAGAATTTTGATTTTTGAACTAGTGTGCAATAGACTTATGCGTCAATTATTATATGCACTGATTTAATTAACGTAAGTTCTAACCAAAATCAACAATTAAAAAAAAATAATTAATTAAGGTATTAAATGGTATAACAGTTCACCTATAGTTTTTATAAATAACGTTTTATATAAGAATTGACAAACATAGAAATCAGAAAAACTTAAGTTAAATACAGAATAAGATGCAATATTAACGAACAAAAATTTCAATATATATTTTTGGTAATAATAATTTTTGTTACTGTCTCTAACAGTCTTAATATCAGTAAAAACATAAACATATATATTTAAATTTTAACAAGCCTAGTTCAAACTTTTATTAATATTGGTAAAATATTGTCGATGACTTTTCAAAACAACGATCAAAAGTCGTTAATATATTTAAAGTTTATATAATTAGTTATTTTGTTTTAACTTGATGTACAATAAAAAATACATAAGACTACAGTTTTAATGTCAAATCTTTTAAATATTGACTTTTATATTTTTATTTTTGTTAAGTAAGCATACAGAACCAAATAGTCTTAAATGATATTCTATATGACGATCAACTTAAAGTTCGAAAGAACAAGACTCAAACATAAACTCTTAACATTTATCAAACACAAATATCCAATGTCAACAAGTAAAATTTAACTTTGAACTAATTATGAATAACATTGAAAAAAAAAAGTTAAGCTTTAGTGAGTTAATTTAAAATGGCTTGGTTGATTAGTTACTATTAAAATGTTTTGTATTTATAAACTTTAGGAGTTTGCATAAGTATCTCAAAACTACTTTTATTAGAAACGTCAAAAATTTGTTGAGAATTTTTAATAATTTTATTGAAGAAAAATTATATATTGTTTGTTAGATTTTTCTTTTTGAAATTAGAACACTTTGAGTATAGTTATGCAACAAAAGCGTTTACACAATATTTACGTGTGTTACTTAAAAATACGTAAAAAAAGTCTTTATCTCTTAAAATGATAAAAATTCAAAAATCTAAAAAAAGTTTGAAGATACAAGATAAAAATTAAAGTTAACAAGGCAATATTTCATTTTACTTTTTTTTTAATTTTAAAAATTAAGTATTACTCTTGTAGACCAAAACTTATTATCTTAATATCGATGTTGTGTTTAGATTTTATCAATTCGTTTTCCAGCACTTTGTCATTTTAAAGTTTTATAAATTTGTAGAGATATCAATAATAACTTTGTTAATTTTAAATCAAAATCGAACTTTATCATTTAGTTTAAGTAAAAGAAAAATATTTTTGTCTTTTATTAAGGTGTAAAAGTACGTGTAGTTTACTTTTAATGTAATGTTTTTTTTTTGTTTTTATAGGTTTAACACTCGTCAAGTACGTCAATGATTTATGTCATGCTTAAAAATTTTTAATGTTTAATTCTTAAGTCTTTTACTTGTTAAAATATATTAAGCTTACAAACTTTATTACAGAATTTTACTAGTTTTTTCAAAATTTTTAAATGTACTTTATTGAAACCCTAACCTACTTTTCAGAAAATAAACTAGTAAAATGCAAAAAAAATTTCTTTTCTTCGTCCTGTTCTTATATTTTACAAGTATGTAGTTACTCTTTAATAATAAGTTTTAAGCGCAAAGTAAGTAAGTTGAAGCAACTTTACAGTGTCTTCAAGTCATGATCTATCGTGTGTCCAACTTAAGTGTTCAGAGGACGAACATTGTGTTCAATCCTTCAACAAAAAAGACCAACTAATATACGAGTGTAGACAGAGGAATATACAAACAAGTATGCTTTCCGATATTTATTCTGTAAATAAATCCATGAAAAGTTTTTGTAAAGCTGTAAAACTGCTCAAGTTGTAAAAGTAAAATACATGTTACATATTATGTGAGTTTTCTAAGTTTAAAATTTAAGTAAAAACTACGTATTTTATTTTTAGCTAAAAAGTAGATCGCGGAAGGAATTTGCCTACCCTAAATATATATGTTTTATAAACTAAATAAAAGAGTTTGAAATTAATAGTAGCTTATTTTGCCTGTTTTATATAACCTTTGTATTTGTTTTAACTCTGTTAATTTATTTTATATCTGTATAAATATTTTGTAAATTATTTTGTTTTTCTTGAAGTTTACTAAATTATTAACAACAGCTACTATGAAAATTAGGCACAAAAGTTACCAATACACTAGCACACTACATATCGTCTTGGTAATAGTTATATTAATGATAGTTCTATACTACGGGCTCAAAAATTATCTAAGGTAATTTGAAATTTGTAGATTTTAGTATATTGACACGTAAATGTTTTTCATAAGTTACTATAAGAAGATTTAATGTTAAACTAAACTTACATGCTAAAATTTAATTAATTAATAAAAATAATAGTTAAAATGCACACAAGTAGCAATAAAATAACGTATCTTAAAGAATAATAATAAGGTGTTTTTTGGACTTTGTTTGTAATCCAAATTTAAAAGTTTATGCTTATCGATAACAAATATTTTAAAGTTAACAAAAACGTTGTATTATAATTTGATCTAAAATGCAAAGTATATCTTATAAATATAATCAGTTTTCATTTATCTTTCTATTTATCTTCTATATAAAGATTGTGCTCTTGGTGTGACAAACTTAAATGTTATCTTCATTACGTTTTTTGATAATTGTACACATTAAAAAGGGAGTTAAATATGCGTTTACTTTAACAACAAGCTTAAATTAATGTCTTTATACTCATTGGTCGTTTTTACACCTTACCTTTATTTCTGTCATGATAAGTTTTATGTTTGTAGTAAATGTTTTTTTAATATACAACACTAACTTTTCAAATAAAGAAGTGCCTAGGTTAAACGCAGCTTTTTTACTTTTTATAGTGCTTTTTGTTTTAAAGTTAGTGTTTAGGACAACAAAAAGTAAATAAAAAACACGGTTGATATAAACTTATAAATAAGTTTAGTATTAGTTTTTGAAATCATTTAAAAAACTAAGATGTTTTTCGAAACTTTTACAAAAAGGTTAAAAAACTATTTGAAAACAGTTTTCAAACATAATAAAGTCTTATGGTTAAGAACAACCAAAAACGTTTTTTGTACTTTAGTGGTTGCATACAGTAAGCTATCGGACACGCATTGCAAAAACACTGTGTTCAAAATGCAACTTTTTATTTAAAAATTAAAAAACAAATACTTAAAAAAAGTAACATTCAAAAATGATAATTTAAAAAATAACATTTTTAGTTATAACTAAACAAAACTGAAATTATAAGAATTAGAAAAAAGGTTATGAACTCTAAAATTATAAAATAACCTTTATAATTGAAACAATCATATTAAAACTTGTGTATTTAAGGTAAAAATGAACAGTGCAATTGACATTCACATACCCCATAAAACATAAAAACTTAAAAAATATAAAATAGCCATAAAGAAATAGACAAATGAAAGTAATGAAAAGTGTGATTTACGTTTACACACCAAATGATTAAAGCATAACTGTAATGAGCGCATTAAAAGCTGTACTAAAGTTTTAATGCTTAACAAAGATAATAAACAATCCAATCGAAAGTTATTTAGAATTAGATGCTTTTGAAAACATATCTGTTATTGTAGCATGTCGTTTGGGTCTAGCAGACACTTTTTGTTTTTCGCAAGTTCTTTTCAAAGTATTTTGAAAGTTTTTAAAAGCTTACTTTTTTATATAAGCAGCTACTTGTAATTCTACTAAAGACAGCTCCCTTTTAGAGTAGTTAACTTTGTGTAAACATTATTAAGAATATTTGCAGCTTGCAAACTTTGACTATTGCTTCAAAAATATATTGACTCGTTCTCATCTGATGTTATAATCTCTTCTACATTTACTGGTAACCGTTCTTTAAAAAAAAAAGGTTTGCTTATTTTAATAAATTTTTTTTTAACGTCAAACTGCTTTTCACAACATTTCCTACAAGTTCATCAGTTGTGTGTGATATAAATGTTGAAAATCTTAAAAAAGTCTTAAAATTGATCGCTATCAAAGGTCTCTGTGACAGCATTACTATTGTTTAAAATTAAAATGCTTTGCTTTCAAAGCAAGTGTTTTCAGAAGCTTTTGTGCGACTATCATCTATAAACTTAATTTGTTTGTATTCGGTTTAATAAAGACAAAAAAATATTTCATGAGTACGCTTTTTACTTTAAAGTGCGTTGCAAAACGGTAGGTTACTGTGTTAGAAAATATTTTAACACGTACTGTATTTATTAAATAATAAAAGCTTGTAATTTTTAATAAAAATATCTAAATAAAAACAGATGTTGAAATTATTAAACTAATAAAAACGTAATATCGTTATAATTCATTATTATAAAAGTAATAAAACAATTTAAAAGTATCTGATTAATAGTAATAAACGTAGTCGAAATGACAACATTTGTTTTTTAACTTTTGATTTTCTATGTTTTTACAAAACATAATATTTGTAACAAAGCAAAAGCCTATAAAAGTGAGCTTCATTGTTATTTAAAAAAACATATTTGTGTACAATTAATAAATAAATCAAAAGTTTTTAACCTTTAAATAAACATTATAACTTTTTTTTAGCTGCATAACCTTCAAAAAAATTTTTTTATATAAGAATTTCTGCAAACCAACAACAAACTTTGTCCGAGATGGAACTCTTTCGTGAAAAAGTTGCATCCCACCAGATCACGTGGAAGAAGTGTAGTCTGGCTGAAGAACCAGCTCCGAACACCCGCAGCATTGCCCAGGCGAAAATTTACAGTTGCCTCCTCTTGGGTTCTAGACGAAAAGGGAAGTTAGTGAAATTTCGTCCCACGCTAGCGCCAATCACCGAGGTTTCAGAAGAATGAACAATTAACAACTAGTTCAGAAAAGCTTGGTTGTTTTTAAAGACATTTTAACTTTTTCAATAAGTTTTTATAGGTAAAAGTTAATCTAGAAATTTTTGGATAAACAGTTTTAACGTAAGTTGTAGTGACATAATTTTTTAAGTTAAAACTGGCTTAAAGTTAACGAGATAGTGAGGTGATGTTGAATACTTCACTTTTAGTTTGATAAAAGTTATAGGTTTTAATCAACAACCTTTCCTAAACAAAAATGTTTACTTAAAATTGTTAATACCATGAAATACTAAAATTCATACAAAATTTATATATGTTTTGAAAAGATATATCTCATGACTTATACCTCGATAAATCTTTTTATGTAGTATTTTTTTACACATTAAAATCAAGCAACATTATTCGCTCAATTGAATTTCTTTGTTTAACTTTTAGTTTAAGCACATTGTTTTAAAAAATACTTTATAAAATGTGTAAAAATATAACCTCACTAAAGTTTTTGTTTCTAAATCACTTATAAATGCATTTATCCTACTCTTTAAACAATTTATACAACTTAATAAAGTCTACACTTTTGGTTTTAATATTAATTCTGTACTCATTTTGATTAAAGTATATCTTTAAACTTTAAATAAGAGTTATTGGTTTTTCGTCATCAATAATAGACACTTTAAAGATTAACAACAAAATTGTATTAAAAAAAACTTTAATGCTTTTTTAAATTAGTTACTTTTATATCGTTTTATATATATTTAATAAATTACTATCATAATCTTATTTTAACAAACTTATATGCTATCGTAAATATGATTTTTTGATAGGTTTAGTTTGAAAAAGGGAGTTTATTGGGTGTTTGCTTTATTAAAAGATTTACACTTAAGTCATTTGGTAATCTTTTTAAGTTTTTTAAAATAAACAGTATTATTTTTGATTGCAGCAAACTTTTTTTTTCTTATTTTATAATATACAGTACTACTAACTTTTAAAATGTACAAGTGGCTATGTTAAAAGTGACTATAGTACTTTTTATAGTGATTTTTCTTTTTTAAGTTAGTGGTTAGTACAATAAAAATGAAAAAAGCTATTATAATAAAATTATAAGTATGCCTTCAGTCTTAATTATCTTTTAAAAAAGTATATTTTATGATTTAGAAAAAGATTAGAATTTCCAAACGTTCTAAACTTTAATTGTAAGAATTAACTAGATAAGGATTTTCGTAACTTGCTTAAGTGGTTAGATAATTTAAAAAAGGTAAGGAATGAATACTGAAGTTATTAGAATTTAAAAACTAAAAATTATTTCTACTTTTTTAAGTTTTTAATAAAGAAAAACTTTAAAGGATAGTAAAATTATAAAACAATTTTTTTTATAATTTTTATTTAAATGAAAACGATTACCGGTGAGTTAAATAAACATTTTGAGAAAAAGTACACGCTTAAGCATAAATATTACAACCAGTTTCGAGCACCACCTAATGGTAAATAGTTCTTGTGAATACTTAATTAACTAAAGTAGTTCTGTTTATAAACATTTAATATCAACTTTTTAAGAAAGAAGAATATATGATTTTTTTTATAAATTTTTTTTTCACCTTACTTTGTGATCGGAATAAATAAATTTAGATGGAAACAAATGCTTTTGGTGGTTTTAGTAAGTTAAGTGTAAATTACAAGTAAAGAGATGAGTTTAGATTAGTTCGTTAAATAAGTTTATATCAGTTTATATAATTTTGAGTTTTAAAACATTGATTAAAATATAAAAATAATGTGGTGTTTCTATTAAACAAAACTGATAAAACCGACAATTAAATATAAATATACATTTATCATATCTCAAAGAAATTTTGTAAAAAAAAAAAAAAAATTTATAACTAGTTTTAATTTATTAGTTTTAATTTTTTATTGTAAAATAAATTTTTGGTATTATTTCTTGTTTAGTCTCCAGTTGTTTTTCATTTATCTGCAATTTCTAAACATCAGTAGCAATAACTTAAAACAGTTTTAATGTACATAAATTTATTAGAGTGTGGCAGCTTTAAACAAAATTCTAACTCAATCCTTCAAGTTTAAATATCATTTTCCAAAAAACTAACTTTAAAAACAACACGAAATGTTAAGTTAAGCAAAAAGAAGTGCGTAAATTTAAATGAATAATGGACAGAGTTATTTTCAATAAAAACAGAACACAATAAAAGTAATAAAAGCTTCAAAAGGTTTTATACATCAAGCTCATAAATAGAAAATGCTTACTTAAAAAATCAATATAAAGCTCAAATTCTACCACTGAAATATTTTGCGTTAAACTTGACAAAAACTTATTACATTTAAAATAATGTATTATTCTAAGGTAAAAAGGACAAAATTATTTTTATGTTCTATAAGAGTTAACAGGTAGTACAAAAACAAGCACAAGTTTTGATAAAAAACTAATAGTTTATAAAATAAGAAAAACTTCAACTTTTTCTTTAAACTGTTCGACATAAATAACTAAAGACCTGTCTCTCTTAGAAAACTGGAAATGTTTAAAAACAGAAAAACTTAAATTTTCTTTTCTTTTTAAGTTTTTTCACAGGCAATTCAGCTGTTAAGTTGAGCTCGGTGCGACTAACTTTCATATTTTCAACTTTTGAGTTTAACAACTCATTTTCATTTTTTGAATGAGTATTTTCATTCAACACATCCTCCTTATAAGCCTCAAAGTTTTGCTTCAAATTTTCAGCTTCATATTTACTTTTTAAAGTAAGCTTTTCAAGCTCGGCCGTTTTGTTATGAAGTTTTTTGTTCTCTTCGTTCACTTCTTTTATTTCAATCTCTGATCTTTTACATTCGATCTCCAACTCTTCCATTTCCTCTTTAAGCTCGGTGTTTTCGTTTAGTAAGTCTTTATTCTCTTTTTTTAAGACAAAGTTTTCATTTTTTAAACGTTCCACAATATTTGCTTCCTCCTCTTTTCTGTCTTCTTCTATTTGTGCCTCTTTTCTAGCTAAGTTCTTTTCTGCATGAAGCTTGGTTATAATTGTTTCCTTGCGAATGATTTCTGTTTTCATTCTTCCTTCCTTTACCTCAAATGCCTTTTTGTTTTCACTTAATGTTTTCATTAACATTTCCTTCTCATTTAATATTGCCTCAACTTTTTTCATCGACATAAACATTTCTTCCTTACCTTTCAAAGCAGTATCTTTACATTTTGTAATCTTCCTTTCCGTTCCATTCTTTCCAAGCTTTCTAACTTTTATTGCCAATCTCTTGTTTACCATCTTCAGCTCTTTATATTTGTTTCCTTCCCTTTTCTTTCTACCCCCATACTTTCTTAGCTTTTTTTTCAATGCGTTCTTTTCTAGATGGAGCTTATTTATTACGCTCTCTTTTCTTTTGTTTTCTTGATCTGCTCTGACAGCATTTGCCTAGAAATGAAGTTAAAAACTTGATTACAAAAATCGTTAAACTGAAATATATAGTAACTAATGGCTTTATATTGCTTTGAGCCAGTATTTTTTCAAAATATGCAAGTTTTCAAATTAATGTAATATAAAAACTTATTTTAATATTAAGTTGATAATCAATTGTGCACAAAAACGTTTAGCTTTCTTCCGTGCTCAGTTTAATGTAAATGAGAATTGGTGTTTTATGCAATGAACTCCTATCATTTTTAAAATTATGATAAAATAATTTAATATAATATCTAATAAGTTATAAAATAAAAAGCTTTTGATTACGTTGAATAAAAAGAACCCTTTTTAAGTTAAAGTGTTTGTCACTGTGAACTTATACCGCAAAGATTTTTTAGTATCAAAGTAATTTACTAAATAGGTACACATAAAGTTCATACTTTTAAACAACCATTTTTTTATTTAAAATTTTTGTATTTAGTACTAATACAGTTTAGCTTTACAGATGTTTCTAAGTAACAAGAAGTTTATAAAAGGTTTAGATTCAATCATAATAATTATAGCTAGATAGTATTCACTTATAAGTCTCAACTCACAAGTAGCATTTTTATGAGATAAAACTTCAACTAATATTTCAGAAACATACATATAAGTATATATTTTCATTTTAGTCTTGTTATAAATCTTATTTATATTATTAAACTTTAACAAACAGTTAAAGTAATTTCAGAGACAAATTCGTAACATAACTGTAATACTCTTTTTTCAAGTTTCACAAATTAGATAACAAACCTCAAGAGCTTTAATTCTATTCTCCAATTCGATGACAATGATGATACTAGGATCCATCTTTCTTACAAATTTATTTTTGGTGCGAAATGATTTACTGATGCAAGCAGTAAAATAAATTTTTATGTGAAATTAAATTATTAATAGTAAATAAAATTAGAAACGTCATAAATAATTATTTATACTAAAACTAGGCTTGTTGCCAACGAAACAAAACTAATATTTTGTGAATTTTTTTTAAATAATTTACCAAAAAAAATATTTTAAGCATTTTAGTATTAAGTTTAATAGAAATGAAAACGAAATACTTTATTAAACCCCGTACTCTACTCAATGTAAAACTAAAATTATAAACTACCTAAATCATATTCAATATCTAATTAAAACACTAATAATTTTTTTCAATGTAGAACAGCAAATTTTTGTTAATATCTTTTTTTTTTCTCTATAGTCGGCAAACTACAACTCCTTACTTAATTTTCCAATTAGAAATATAATACCACAACAAGAAACATATTTGTTTTATGCATAACATCTGCAAAAACTTAGTATGTAGCTACAAGAAGATAAATTAAATATTGCTCTGCTTCACAAAATTATACATTTTCCTTGAAGTTTTCAACTAAACAGAGCAAAAAAGAATGTTAAGTGTGTTCTTAATCATATAATTGTATTCAAAAAACATTAAGGCTAAAATATGTGAAAACTACCTTTGCATCGGACAACCACCAACAACAGCTTCCGAGATAATCTACTATCTCATTTTTGATGAATGTAGCCGAAATATTGCTACTAGTTATAGCTGTTGTTAGACGAAACAATTACAAAAAAAAAAAAGACTAAAATAATAAAATTGCTTTTGTGTTACCAAAAATTATCGTAAAACTTCTAAGTTATAAATTAATAGTGAAAAAACAAAATTTGTTAGAAAATAAACAGTTGTTTTCCAATGTATAAAATGTTTACTAATATAATAAACATTTCAAAAGAAGCTTTAACGTTTAATTAATACAATTTCAAACCGGTGTTAATTAAATCAATAATTTGGAAAATAACGAAAACAATTTGCACAGTACTTTTTCTTTATTGAACTGACATATGTTTCTCTGTTTTAAACTTGTGGCTTTAAATAACGGATTTGTTTAAATATAAATGTTTACTTTTGGATAAAAATCACTTGAATTCCAAATCATAACAGTACTTTTAGTGCAAATTTTCTATCAAAAATGTTAAGTTTTTTTTACGTATGGAAACTATTGATATATAAGATATGATGATTCCATAACTATTAAATTTAAAAATATTACTTTTTTTTCGTTTTGTGTACTAGATGCGTTAGAACAATACCAATGTTCTATTTTTTATTAGATCTTTTAGAAAAAAATTCAGAGTAAAATAATTTTCGGCAAGCTATTATGTTTACTTTTTGGTTAAAGTATTTAAAAACACTAGTAAAGATGTAGACCAGGGGTCGGCAAACTGCGGCCCGCGAGCACTTTTATTTTATGAATGGAATGCGGCCCGCGAAATAAAATTTTGCGGCCCGCGAGCATGTAAATGTGGCCCGCTGAGTAACAGTATATTTTATGCTATTTTTATAGTTATTTGTTTTAATTTGATTATTTTTGTTTTAAGTCCCTCATTGATATTTTAAAACAGTAAAAATAATTTACTGCTTTAACTTTAAATCTTAAAAATACAGATGAGCATTCCACCACGAGTGTGAAGTTAGCTTGGTAACGTTTTTCAAGAATTAAAAAAAAATGTCCAAACTTTAGACCCAATTATTTTCTTTATCTTAATAGCTAAATAAAAAGTTTTTATTTTATACTAGAGAACAGTCCTTTGTCTTTAATTTTAAAAAAAATCCATTGGATTGGGGCTTTACTTTTAGTGTGGGGCCGCTTAGAAAAAAATGATTTATTTTATCAATTTTTAATAAGCTCAAATTAAAAAAAAAATAAACAAAAATTTATGTTTTTTTTTCTTTAATATTAATATCTATTAGTATATAAATTCTGTACAACAGTTTTTTTTTTCCATTTGTTAATGTTTTGTACTGTTTAGCCTTATTCTAGATTTCCTACTTCCGAAGTAAGGCCAAATAAAACAAAATATTAACAGTTGAAAAAAAAAATTGTATAACATTATTCACATTATAAATATTAAAAAAAAAAAAAAAATTATTTTTTTTTTTTTTTTAATTCGAGCTGAGTAAAAATCGATAACAAAACTCATACTTCGTACTATTTGGCCTTGTTCCGGATTAAAAATTTTAGAATAAGGCTAAATAGTACAAAACATTACCAGTTGGAAAAAAAAAACTGTTGTTCAGAATTTATTTACTAATAAATATGACTCTACAAAGTTATAAGTACTCGTTAAATTGCATAAAGTACTTTCGTCTTCAGTAGGCAATTATATTAGAACTGAATTAATTCAAAATTTTCTTGCATATAAAAAAGTTTTAAAAAAGTATATTATGACGTAACTATATATCAAGTTTTAAAGTAAACTTTGTTTTAAAATGCCTGGCTTTGAAAACTTGAAAAGCTTTTTAAATAGTAAATCTTGTTAGTATTTCTAGTTTAAACTCGCAAAAACTAAATGAAATAAAATTAAAAAAATATGAAATAAAATCAAATCAAAGACAAAGGACTAAATGAAATTAAATTGTTTAACTTTTATGTGTTTGATTTAATGTGTTATAATACTTTAAAATGTAAAAAGAAAATAAAAATATTAATAAAAATAGTAATCGAGCTTATTGTTGGTTAAAGTTAACAAATCAAAAATAAATAGAGTAAATAATCATAATAAATAAGTCGATAAAAGTAGTAGTGCGTACTACCTTAACTTGTTAAGATATTTAGAAATGTATAATCTAAAACTTTATAAACATTAAAACTGGTTAAATAATAGTATTCTAGTCAATTATCTGAAAAGTGGTAATATAGTTTTGTTTATATTTATTGTTGCTTCGGGTTTATTGATATTATTTTTTGTAAAATAAAGAAACTTTTCATTTAAAACGATTTTGATAAAGACAAAAAAATCACGAAGAACAACACACAACCAAAGGGAAGATTTGAGATAATTAAAATTATAATATTCTTACTAATAAAAATGAATATCTAAAAAAACAAAAAAGTTGTTTTATTTTTTTTTTAATTCGAGCAAAGTAAAAATTGATATAAAAACTTATTTTTTTCTAAGGGGCCCAACACTAAAAGTCAAGCCCCAATCCAATAGATTTTTTTTTAATTTGAGACAAAGCACTGTTCTCTAAAATTAAAAAAAAGTTATTTAGCTATTAAGATAAGGAAAATAATTAGATCTTAAGTTAGAACATTTTTTTTAATTCTTGAAAAACGTTATCAAGCTAACTCCACCAGGGTTTTTATCTCAGTTTCATAATAACTTTCTTTTTACAACAGCAAGTTATTATCTTTAAAAAGAGTGCTTGGATTTGTTAAGTTACTTATATAATACCCAATTATAAATAAACTAAATGAATTTTGGATTTTGTTTTGTAGGTTTTTTATATTTAAGTGTCTTTATACAGGTTTTATTACTTAATGTTATATTTTAATGTGCAGAAAACCATAAAAAATAACATAATAAGAAATAAGGTTTACTTTTGTTTTGATACATTTTGATTTTTAGGAGTTTTCTTTGCACTTTAAATTAATTTATATGCACACTAATGTACAAAGATTCTTATATTTTGTCCCAAATTTTATTTGATAATTAAATTAAGTTTATGCTTAATTTTCTAACATTATTGCTTTTACATGTAATATCTAAAAGTGTACAGACACATTTAAAACAGTTTATATTACATAGTAAAATGAAATAATTTGTTTTTAGGTATACAATTTAAATTTCTAAACACTGTTTTTCGGCCAATTTAGTTGATTTTCATTCATTGTATATTAGTATACATATTTTTTTTGTTGAGTTGTTTAAATCTAAAAATATAATTTGTTAAGATATTCTTGGATACGTAACTGACTTAATTAGGATTAATTAATATCTACATAAACAAATACAATATTTTTTAGTTTATTTTATTTTTGGAACAAAACTTTTCATCTGAATAAAACTTAAAGCCACAAGAGAAAAAAAACCAAAGTACTAATAAGAGGTATTACTGTTACAAACAAAGATTTCACAAAAATACTAAAAAAAGAAATTTAACAAAAAAAGTAGAAGAACTAAAAAGTTTGAGCAAAGATTACATCCCCATCCTGAATTCCAAGTGACATTGGACTATCCGCGGGCTGAACGAAATCGGAGCCGAAGCGGAGGCACAAGCAATTCTTTCCAATATTTTCTTTCTTGCAGTATTTGGATATCAACCTACATATAATTTGGTTCAAAAAATCGAATTTTACTAAGATTTGTACAGGACATATAAACACTTTTACTATAAGATATGTGCCTACAGTTTATGCTAGGAAATTAAGGCAGTGGGCTAAAATTTAAGTTAAACTTTCTGAGAGTAGAGCATTAATATTATAGTATAGATTAATATTAGTTAAACAAACTGACTTTTCCATTTTCTGTCTCACATTGACTCTGAACTTTCTTTTTCTTCCTTCCTGGTTCATGATTTTCAAAGAAACCTCTGAAAGTATGATTTCAGGGTTAGAAGCCCAATAAACATCCTGAAAATTTTCTTTGTCACTAGACTTTGAACGTTTTAGAAGACTTTTCTGATCTGAACATTTTAAACCTTTTGGAGATAACGATTCAACAGAGTTAATTTTTGATTTCGAATGGTTTTCTTTCGCGGTTAGCTGCTTCATTTGCCTAAAAATAAAACCTAGTGTTAACCATATTAAGTTCAAATATCTACAGTACTTATTTACTTCATAAATTACAACAATAAAACAATTAATTTTAATTTGTTTAAATAATTTAACAACACATATTCAGAATAACATTAACTAATAAAAAAATTTTACACAAAAAATGCAGATATTGCTACATAAGGTTGCTAAAATTTAAAAAAAAATTAAATAAAACATTTATTTACTTGTCCAATACATCAATTTTATCGCCTTCCTTCAATCCAATTGACTTTGGCGTGTCTGTATCTAAAATTTCACGACCTTGAAATTTAAAACTAACACAATCTCTTTTCAGATTTTTAGTTGTGCAGTAATTCGTAAACAACCTGCAAAGTAAAATAAAGACTTAAACTGTAAATCTTTGTTGTGTTTGATTTCCGAATAATAAATTTTTGAAAATTTATCGTAAATTTTTGTAAATAACCTTTCCAGAGTGTTGTTGGTGTTTATTTTATACTTCAGGTTTTCATTTTCATTAGCAAATTTGTTCAATAATTTTGGTTCTGAAGAATTTACATCTGACTGTGTTTTGTTCACTAAATTGGAAGTATTAAGATAGCAGTTATCAACATGATCTTCATTTGAATTAAATTCATCTAAACTGACACTTGCAACATCGGCTTTTTCAAAGCCATGGTTTTTAGAAGAATTATTTAATAGATTTTCCTTGCTACAATCACCTGCTTTTTTATTTTTCAAATTAGCGACCTGACTGCTTAATTGCTCTTGGCTTGTTTGAGCTAAGTTATTGTCAATACTTTGCTTGGTTTGGTCACTTTTGTCAGCAACAAGTTGGTTGCTCAATTTGTCCGTGAAGACCCTACAAATTGTGACATGTGAAGTTAAGTAGTTACCATAACAAAAAATAATAACTCAGTAGGTAACAAAATGGTTAACAATACTTTTGTTTAATTTTTAAATTAACTTAGTAAGTTTAAACCTTTGATATAATAACTAAATTGTGCTTTAAATATTTTAAGTTAAAAATTTTCATTAAAAGAGTTTTGAGATTAATTCTAATTACAAATTTTCAATTAAAAAAAGACCTAAAAACCTGTCAAAACAATCAATATTGTCTCCTTCTTTGAGATCAATAGACTCTGGTGTGTCTGTTTCAAATACTTCCAGACCATTATACATGAAACAAACCATTTCTTTTTGAAGACCTCTAGTTTTGCAAAAATCAGCCATCAATCTATAACAGAATCTTTGTATAATTGCAATAGCCATAATTTAAATTAAATTTTAGTAAGTAAGTTTTTGTTAGTTATCCAATTTCCAATTAAATTTACAATATTTTTTTTGAACATGTTATGTAGTACTAACTTTTGTAATTTGTCGTTTTTATTAATACTGAAGTGGAGTGTTCTACTATTTGTCGAAGTGTTGCTACTGTTGGTATTATCAGCATCATCTACAGAAGTTTTATTTTCACTACAACCTGTTGAACAATCTTCAGAGCTTTCATCCACTATAACAGATTCATTCAAACTGTTTACAAAGCTTAAGTTTTTATCTTCACCAACAGCTCCCGACGTTTTATTTTCTTCAACTTGATGGTCAAAGCAAAGAGACTCATCTTTCACATCTGAACTCTTGAGGCGTTTTTGATCAGTGAAAGTATCTCTGTTATTATTCAATATTGTTTACTTCAGTATAAAAAGTTAATATGTGCTAATCAATGGATTTACAAATGTATTAACAACTGGGAGTTATTTTTGGTAAAATAAACGTTTTTACACAACTTATATTGATCTTATAAAAATGTTAAGGTTTAATATTGAATTAATTCTTGTAGTTAACCTGTATTTAAGATCAATTACATCTCCATTTTTTAATCCTAAAGATTTAGGTGTATCAGTGTCTTTAATGTAACGACCGCCGTACCTAAAACAGACTTGATCTTTTTTTAGATTTTTTTCTCGGCAGTATTGAATCAACAAACTGAAGAATTTAATGTATTTATAACTGTGGTTACTACTTATTGCAAGGTAAGTACTAACTTTGTTAACTTATCAGAATCAAATGAAATAATTATTTTGTTTTTAAGAATATCGTTTTACACCTTTCTTATAAATTTAAACAAACCTTTCCATACTATTGTTTACGTTTGTAGTCATTCGAGTTCTAACAGTCTTTTTTTCTGCCAGTTCTCTTGAAGTAGTAGTAGATTCTTGATCATTTACTTTAACAGATTCAATGTTCTTCAAATTGCCAGAGTTTTCACTCTCGTTGTAAGTTGTTACCTCAGCACTTTCAGTTTTTTTTGAACTGTCGTTATTTGAACAAACTTCATGTTTCGAAGTAGACATAGTGTTTTCAACTGAAATATTCTCTTTATCAGTTACATTCATTTCTTGCTGTGAAGTGGTTTGATCTTCTATCATTTTATCACTCTGTTCAACTTGGCCGAAAGCTTGATTAGAGTGTTGTTCAATATTTTGGCTCTCAACAACATTCCTAAAGCGTTATGTTACTTTTACTAGATTTTATATTGTTTATAGAAAGATAAAAATTACGCTCAACATGTTTGATCTTAGGACCTGGTGTACAAAAAACTTTTCGGTCATCGAGTCGTACACCAGAACAGTTAAAAGACATGCCCAGGACATTACCATAAGAAGTGATAAATAAAGCAGTGTTGAACCTGATTTCTATTATAATTTAACTGTACAAATTAACTACTGCTAACGAAATACATTTTGTTATAACTGCATTACCTGTCAAAACAATTAATATTATCTCCTTCTTTTAATCCAATAGACTTAGCTGTGTCTGTTTCGAGCACCTCTCGACCATTATACATAAAACATACAAGATCTCTTTCAAGTCCTCGAGCATTACAAAATTCAGTCATAATTCTGAAAATAAAAAAATAATTAATCAAATGAACTTACATTTGGACTCCAATTATTAAACAGTTGATAAGCTTTAATATGAGTTTATTGCTACTTATTCTATTCAAAAACATAGTACTGTAATCAAACTAAAATAATATTTTAAAATATTTTTAAGCTCTATGGTTAATAACATTTTACAATTTTCCTTGATTATTTTAAGTATTACCTTTTTAAATCATTGTTTTGATTAATTTTGTAGTACAGCGTTTTACTGTTTTTCAAAGTATTGCTTTCATTTAGACTATTGGAATCATCTTCAATTGATGCATCTGTACTACAACTTGATGAAGGGTCGACACAACTATCATTAGCTGAATCATGTTCATTTAAACTGGTTTCTGATTTTGATTTTAGCCTTAAGTCAAAAACCTCAGATTTTGATTCACTTTTTTTACCAGAAGTGCCTGTATGTTCTGCTACATAAGCTACAGCTTTTTTACACAAAGTAGATTGCAAGCTGCTTTCATCCAAATTTGAAGTTTTTTCTCTACTTTCAATAATGTTAGAAGACCTGTGAATATACAATATTTTTCAATAATAAATAGTCATTGAACAGTTGCAAACAATATCTCTAACAACATTCGTTTCTTTAAATGACCTTAGTACTTAAAATTATTTAAATCAAACACTTTTAAACTGTTTTTACTTTTTGTAGACATAAACTATATCTCCATCCTTAAAGCCAATTGAAATTGGTGTGTCAGTGTCATTAACAGCTTTTCCTTTGTAAATTAATCCAACATTACTTTTTCCAGCATTAAATTTCTCAGAGTACTTGGCCTTAATTCTAAAAAATAGAGTTAATGTTAAACTCTGTAAAAAATTACCTATAAACTTAATTCTGTTGGTTAGCTTAATGATATTTAAGATTAACTATTCTTAATCAAATATTGTTGCCTATAAAATAAACTAAAAAAATTAACTTCAACATCAGTTGGTTGGGATGCAACTGAAACTTGCACTTGTTGCCATTACATCTTGAACCTTCAGAGCTACCTTTTGAATAACTTTTTTACAAGGCTTGAAATGGTTTACTTCAATAAGTTTGTCCACAAACATTTTAAACTTTTAAACCTGTGGTTTATGATTAGTCTTAAGTTGTAGTATATTCACATTTTTATATTGAAACTGTATAGTTTATAAAATTAGTAAGTATTAACTGAATACAACTTATATACAACTAATAACTAATTAGTCTGTTATTTTTTACCCAATATATATAAGACAAATACTATCAAACTACAGTAGTATTGCTTAGTAACTTTAATGTAACATAGTGACTTAAAACTAAGCATAACCTATGTTTAAGAAAATCAAGTAGAAAAGAAAAAAATTGTCAAAATGAATTAAACACATGTAAGGTAACATATCATACAAACAAGTCTACAAAATAAAGCTTAATATAAATTTTATTAAATGAATGGCATTAAATCACAATCAAGACTGCAACTATATACAGCAATATTCATTGAACTAGTGATCACTTTACTAAACTTTGTTACTGATAATATCATTTAAATGTTAAAATCAATCAAAGTTATATAACTAATTTGGATGCTATCTGTGTTGTCATTCTAGTCAATTAAGTTTAAAACAGTTACATTACAATATTTAGAAAAAGTAAAGAATTTCAAATTAAAGAAACACGTTTTGAGCAAAACTCGTTTAGTAATAAACGATAATTTTTTATAACAAAACACAGAGGCAAAATTTTATTCTTTTCATTGTAAATTGTTTTGTCAACAATATCAACGAAAATTAGAAAAATTATTCACAATAAATAAAAATTCATTAATTTAAAACACAAATCCTTTGCTATGTTATTAATTATAAATTCTCGTCTTAGTTTTTGTTACAAAACTTTTACAAAAATAAAGTTTTAAAAGTAAAAAATTGGTAAGTTTTATTTAGTAAAGTTATTAAAAAAGTCAAATTATAAAAATAATATCATACTTTTTAATCAAGCTTATGAATTTTCTAGAATTTAAACGTTAAATATCTTTTAAATTAAGGTTTTAGAAAAATAGGCAGCACAAGTTCAATTAGTTCAAAGTTAAATAATTTTCTAACAAATTTGATATATTAAGGATCTAACACATGTTTCTGTGTGTTAACGGATTAACACACTTCAACGGACCTCTGTAAAAAAATAAATACTGCATTTTTTTACAGAGTTCCGTTGAAGTGTATTAATCTATTAACACACAGAAACATGTGTTATTGTAATATGAAGAAGGATACTCTATAATTTGTTATTATTATATATTCCAGTGAACTTGTTTCGCTAGGATCTTTTGTTAACAAAGGATTAAATTTATATTTTGAATAGTTATATAAAGGATCATATTTACTTCAATTTTTTTAAGTAAACTAAACATGCTTATCAACCATCTAAAAGAATAAGTGATTAAAACTTTCTAGATTAATTTTGTAAAATACCAACTTATATGCTGGCGAAGCTATGGAAATATAGGAAATATATGAAGTGGAGGAAGTTCTTTATAACGACGAGTAAATACTAAATTATTGTTATAATCTCAATTTGATTGCCAATAACAATTTGAGTTTGTTAAGCAATCATAGTGTAATGTTTGCATTTTCTTCTTTTCAAGAGAGATATGTTGTATATAAACTTAAGCTACGCTTGAAAGAAGTTTTGATGCGTGAGAGAACTATAAACCATTATTTTAGTATTGATATTTTTTTATAAAAAGTGATTTGTTCCCCAGTGGCGACTGTTTTTCATTTTGACTTTTAAATTAAAGTAGTTGATTTTGTGTTATTTTTTAACAGTTTTTTGTATTTTTCATACTTTAGTTCATTTTAAGTACATTTTCATACTTTAGACTCGATTTTGTCACACAAATAGTCTAAGTTTAAGTGTCTAACTGCTTGTAAACCTAATTAAAGAAATGGCAGCTTAGATTCAATCACCACTTATAATCTGTTAGAATAATAGTATAAGTTTAATATACATTTGATAAATCGATTTTATTAATTAGCAAATCATTTTAAACATTAGCTTAAGCAACTATTAAGGATATTGTTATGATAGCGCGTTATTTTCAGTAATCTACAGGCCCGCGTATACATCTAAGTAACATTATCGTGTGATCAGTTTCATAAGATATAAGATTTCATTGAACTGAGGTGATCTGAGGAAAACCTTACTAAAATGAAATAAATTTAATTACCTCCAAGCAGTGGCGTAGCGTGGTATTTCGGTCAGGGGGTGCGCAAATTTTTTTTCAAAAAATCCCCTAAATTAAAACTTTTGTAATTAGCTATAAAAACATCTTTTTATGATTGATATGATTGAAATAAATTCATTAATTAAAATAAGTTCAAAGTTACTGTTTAAAAAAATACTTATATATCACAAAATTAAACAATTAAAAAAAAGTTTTAATTTCATTAGAATTACTTATACTTGCACAAATGTAAACTTACAAAATATAAATAGTTTTTACTACTTACAGTAAACTTTATACCTTAAAAATAAACATTTAATAAAACGAAAGTATCTGTTTTATTTACGAAAAAAAATCAATTTTCTCTTTAATATACAATACAACAGTGATAACAACACCTCATTGCAGATGATTTAAATAAAGATTCACATAAGTTAAAATAGATCAACTTTATAACTGTTATTACAATTTATTACAAATTTGTAAAATAGTTAAAAGTATACATTTCAAATTAAGTTTACTGATTGTACTTGTTTAAATTAAAAATCACAAACTAAGTTATTTCTCATAAACTGACACGCTTTTTCTTGTAAGTTTACAAAAATAAAGATCATAAAACTAGCAGTAGTCTTAACATTTATTGTAACATAAAAAAAAACTTGTAAAATAGTTTAATTTTCCTTTAATCGTGACGTATTTTTGTAAACTTTTTGTAGAAAAATTTTCCATAAAGTTATATTACTGCGGTGCACTAATTAGTTGCGTTCTTTTTGAGTTTAAATTCTTATGAAGATAATGAAGTTATAAAATATTTCCTTATGGAGTTTTTCATTAACATCGGTATATTGGGTAATTTCCCTAACTTGTCACTAATTGGTATACAAAATTTCGTTTAACTTTTCGAATACTAGATAAACATGGTTGAAAAAAGGCAAATTAAGCAGAAAAAATCAACAGTAAAGGATAAAAATGTTACGTTCTTTTTTTTTACTTCTTTTCTTTTTGGGTGGCACGCATGCGCCAGTGTCCCTCCCCACGCTACACCCCTACCTCCAACTATGTTTATTTATTATATTCTCGTAATTGAAAAGCCAAAATGTTATTTGAACCGAAATAATATTAACCAGCAAACATATAAAACTAAATATATGATGAATAAGTAAGAGCAGTTTTCTACAAAACTGAGATTAAACGCCTTAATTTTATTTGAGAGTCTAACATAAATAATTTGTCATAGTTTTTATACTGTGTGCAAAACTCTAAATCAAAGTTGAAAAGGCTTTTAAAAGTGTGAAAAAGCACTGTTTTATCTACTAAAGCGTGAAATCATTAATTAGTTTTACATTTCATTTAAGTTTTAACAAGCAATTGAGTAAAATTAAAAAAGTATAAAGTGGTCTACCGGATCCAAAATTTCGGACTCGGCCGGATCCGAATCTCATTTTGAAACTAGGGTTCGGCCGAATCCGAGTTCAAATCTTGGAATCGGTACATCACTACACGAGAGTAAAAACATGTAATGATCTAGAATTTTTTTAGTTCGCTGCTGAAAACAATTACTAACTTAATATTTTTCTACCATTATAATAGACATAATATTAATTTGTATTTTTTGTAGAGTATACACAGTTGTTGTTTTTTTGAACTACCTATTTAACACAAACTAGACTAAGAGATGGTAAATTTATTAAGTTTGTACATTGTTAGTCAATTAGTTTAAATTCAAGCAAATAAACAACTAAACATTTTTACACACTCAGACTATGAATATTTGAAAACTTCAAATATCAAGCCAATTTAGTATTTTTCAGTTTTTTACTTGAACTGCTTTTTGTATACCAAAATATCAGGCTAGTATTTTTGGTTACTTAGGCTGGCTTTTTTGCTTTAAAGAGTGGCGAATAAAACTTAGAATGTATGTTTTGGTAAATTCATAGTATTTATTTGAATTATAATAAACGTTAAATTTCAAGTCTTGCAGCTGATACAGTTTTAAATACTATTTATTATAACTGTACATATATAATTGTGAACAGTTAGTGTTACCAAAAAACGTGAATCCCGGAAAAGGTTGGAATTTGACAACTTTTGCTTAAAAAATCTGGAAAATTCTTGATCTTGAGAGTTTTTTAAAATTCTGAAACTTTAAACAGTTTTTACATGTAAACTAATAAAACTACGTTTTTAAACCAAAAATCTACAATATGAATATTTCTTTACTAAAATAAAAAACAGATATAAAGTAGCTTAAGAGTATCATTTAATGTTGCTATATTATTTAAGACACTTTTTTTACCTTTAACAAAATTTTATATTATATTAGAAGCAAATATTGTACTTTAAAAAATTTTATGTTGGTGCAATGCACATTTGCTTTTAACATGTCTTTACTTATTGTAGTTCTTTGCATTGGAATTAAATCTATAAATTTTTCTAAAATGTCAAAATTAGCAAAAACACCTATAATAAAAACTCTCAGGTGAACAACGTTTATTTTATCAGTGCTCTCATTTTAACAGGTTGATTTATTTTCTAATCTAGTTTATGCGGCTTTATTATATACAGACATTTCCTAAAGACGACTTCTTGTTGTCATTGAAGAAATAAACGAAAATATTTTACTACCGTAAACACAATTTTTCAAATAAAAAGATTTTATTCTAAACGGTATCTTCATTTTAGTAACTACTTTTCCTACTTTATAACTTGCCTTAACAATTTTTTTTTCTGATCCATTTGTAGTTACTGAAGATAACTATGTGTTTTGTTGATTGCAACAACTGCTAACATATTTTTTTTATTCTTATAGCTCTTATATTTTACATATACTCATTTTAAATGTAATATTTTTATTGCAAATAAAGAACTGCTTTAAAGCTCAATAAAAAATAGTTTTTTATACTTCATAAACGGCTTTATAAATGTTTATACTTTTAAAATATTTAAGAAATTAATTGTCTATTCAAGCTGACTTGTAATATTATTTTGTTTTATATCTAATTTATTGTTAATAAACTTCGTTTTTCCTTTATTTTGTGAACTTTATATAAAACACAGTTGCCAAAGAAACAGGCTAGTCTAAAATTTTAAAAACTCAGACTAGGTTAAACCTGTTTATAAGATTTTTTACATTCAGGTGTGTGTGAAACTTTATTTCAAACACTTAGAATAAATCTTCGAATTTTAGAATAGTTTTTATGACTGTAGTGTGGTTTACTAGTTGTAATTTTTTTTCTTTTCTATCTATTTTTGTGTGATTTTTATAATGATAGTGTTTCAGTTAGGTATTTAAACTTGATTGATAGCAAGTTTTTAGCTTTTTCAACTTTTAATAAATTTAGACTGGTTTGATATATCTCAGGCATTTTCGCTTTTAAAGTGGCAACCATGTAAAAGAATAAATAATTAGTAATAATTAGTTTTATTTAAGTACTCAAGCATTTATTATGTTAAAATTTGTTTTAGCTTTTCTACAACACAAACAGGTTTTAATTTTATTTAGTTAGCTAATTACTGATTTTTTAAAGAGTGCAAACTATTTAAAACGTAAAAATTACTTTCAAAAATTAATGTTTTTAAAAGTGTGAATAAGTGATTCAAAATATAAAAAGTGTGTATAGGTGACCCATAAATATTTTTAAAGATAGGTTTTTATAGAGAGTTAGGTTTTCAGTATAATAATATAAATATTAAGTTCAACTTATTAAGTGTTTAAAAAAGTATATAGTTTATTAAGATTAAAATATATTAGTCAATGTAAATGTTATTTCAATGTATATTTATAATTTAAATAGGCATTCTATGTGTATCTAAATATCATTTAAAACAATAAAAAAAATAAAAGTATAAATTCTCTATTGTGACTAATAATAAAACCAAAAGATTACTTAAATGTCACTAAAACTAAAACTGTGGCCTGCGAAGATATTAGAAACTTGAAATTTGGCCCGCGAGCACCAACTGCCTGCCGACCCCTGGTGTAGACAGTGCGTTAGAACAACACCAATGTTCTAGAATCTAGCTATTATTAAAGGTTTTAGAAAGAATTTTTAATCTAACAATAGTCAGCAAGCTATTATGTTACTTTAGGATTAAAGTAATTTCAAAGACTAGTAAAGGACGAATAATGACAGTAAAGTGCTCAAGTTGCTGGCTAGATTTATAAAAAAAATTGCAGGGCAAAATAGTTAAAAAATGTTAGCGGTCGCAGTAATTTTGAAAAAAAAAAGTATAATGACTAAAAACCTCTTTTAATTTAGATACAATAAAACAATCATTTTAAAAATGTACTTCTAAAAGTAAAAACTAGAGCATTTTTTTAAGTTTTTAATATTAAAAAGCTCAATCTATTTGACTTGCACAGTATGTGTTCAAAAAAAAACTTCGCGGGCAAAAAATTCTGTTGGCAGGCCGTTTTTTGCCTATCACTAGTATAATGTTTAAGTCTACTATTAAAAGTTTAAATTAAACAAATTCAGTTAATATAAGTTCAGCCTCAATATTTGAATTTAATCAAAATAAATAGATTTAAATGAAACAAATGCCTTCGGTGGTTTTAGTAACTTATATGTAAATTACAAGTAAAGAGTTAAATTTAGATTATTTTCTTAAATAAGTTTTTATCAATTTATATAATTTTGAGTTTTAAAACATTGATTAAAATGTATTAATAACGTTGTGTTTCTATCAACAAAACTGATAAAAGCGACAACTAAGTATAAATATACATTTATCATATCTCAAAGTAATTTTGTAAACAAAAACAACACAACGTTTTTATATCCAGTTTAAATTTATTAGTTTTTTTTATTGTAAAATAACTTTTTTGATGTTCTTTCCTGTTTAGTCTCCAGTTCTTTTTCATTTATAGGCAATTTTTAAACATCAGTAGCAAAAACTTAATTCAGTTTTAATGTATATAAATTATTAGAGTATGGCAGCTTTAAACAAAATTCTAACTCAATCCTTCAAGTTTAAATATCATTTTTCAAAAAACTAACTTTAAAAACAACACGAAATGTTAAGTTAAGCAAAAAGAAGTGCGTAAATTTGAATGGATAATGAACAGAGAGTTATTTTCAATAAAAATAAAATACAATTAAAGCAACAAAAGCTTCAAAGGCTCTACACATGACACTCATAAATAAAAAAACGCTGACTTAAAAAGATCAAAATAAAGATTAAATTCTATTACTTAAATATTTTGAATTAAAATTGACAAAAACTTATAACACCTAAAATAAGATATTACTTTAATAATAAGGTAAAAAAGTAAAAAACTATTTTTATGTTCTATAAGAGATAACAGGTAGTACAAAATCAAGCACAAGTTTTGATAAGAAACTACTAGTTTATGAAACTAGAAAAACTTCAACTTTTTCTTTCAACTTTGCGACATAAGTAACTAAAGTCCTGTGTCTCTTAGAAAACTGAAAATGTTTAAAAACAAAAAAACTTAAATTTTCTTTTATTTTTAAGTTTTTTCATGGGCATTTCAGCTGTTAAGTTCAGCTCGGTGCAACTGGCTTCCATATTTTCGACTTTTGTGTTTAACAACTCGTTTTCATTTTTTGAATGAGTGTTTTCATTCAACACATCCTCCTTATAAGCCTCGAACTTTTGCTTCAAATTTTCAGCTTCATCTTTACTTTTTAAAGTAAGCTTTTCAAGCTCGGCCGTTTTGTTATGAAGTCTTTCGTTCACTTCTTTTCTTTCTTTCTCTAATCTTTTACATTCGATCTCCAGCCCTTTCATCCCTTCTTTAAGCCTGGTTTTTTCGTTTATTAAGTCTTCAGTCTCTTTTTTTAAGACAAAGTTTTCTTTTTTCAAACCTTCTACAACATTTTCTTCCTTCTCTTTTCTTTCTTCATCTATTTGTGCCTCTTTTCTAGCTAAGTTCTTTTCTGCATGTAGCTTGGTTATAATTGTTTCCTTGCGAACGATTTCTGTTTTCAATCTCCCTTCCCTTACCTCAAATGCCTTTTTGCTTTCACACAATTTTGATATCAACATTTCCTTCTCGTTTAACATTGCCTCAATTTTTTCCATCGACATATTCATTTCTTCCTTACCTTTCGAAGCAGTATCTTTACATTTTGTAATCTTCCTTTCCGTTCCATTCTTTCCAAGCTTTCTAACTTTTATTGTTAACCTCTTGTTTACCATCTTCAGCTCTTTATACTTGTTTCCTTCCCTTTTCTTTCTACCCCCATACTTTCTTAACTTTTTTTTCAATGCGTTCTTTTCTAGATGGAGCTTATTTATTACGCTCTCTTTTCTTTTGTTTTCTTGATCTGCTCTGACAGCATTTGCCTAGAAATGAAGTTAAAAGTTTGATTGCAAAATTTTAAAACTGAAATATATAGAAACTAATGGTTTTATATTGCTTTGAGCTGGTATTTTTTAAAATATATAACTTTATAAAATGATGTAATATAAGTATTTATTTTGATATTATCTGAATAATCAATTTTGCACTAAAACTTTTAGCTGTCTACCGTGATCAGTTTAAAATAAATGAGTATTGGTGTTTCATGCAATGAACCTCTTTTATTTTAAAAATTGTAGAAAAATTGTTTAAATAATATCAAATAAATCATAAAATAAAAAGTTATAATAACAAGAAGTTTTTAGAAGGTTTAGATTAAATCATAATAATTATAGCTCGATAGGATTCACATATAACATTGTATGAGATAAAATTTTATCTTATACTTCAGAAACTAACTTTCAACTACCTATGTTCATTTTAGTCTTGTTTTAAAATGTTATATATAATATTAAACTTTAACAAACAGTTAGAGTAATTTCAGAGACAAATTCGTAACATAACTGTAATACTCTTTTTTCAAGTTTCACAAATTAGAAAACAAACCTCAAGAGCTTTAATTCTTTTCTCCAATTCGATGACAATGATGATACTAGGATCCATCTTTCTTACAAATTTCTTTTTGGTGCGAAATGATTTACTGATGCAAGCAGTAAAATAAATTTTTATGTGAAATTGAATTATTAGAAGTTAAGAGTAAATAAAATTAGAAACGTCATAAAAAAATTATTTATACTAAAACTAGGCTTGTTGCCAACGAAACAAAACTAATATTTTGTGATTTTTTTTATTTATATACTGAAAAAAATATTTTAAGCATTTTAATATTAATTTTAATAGATATGAAAACGAAATACTTTATTAAATTCTGTACTCTACTTAATGTAAAACTAAAATTATAAGCTACTTAAACCATATTTATTATTTAAAAAAAACACTGATAATTTTTTTAATTTAGAACAGCAAACTTTTGGTAAGAAATTTTTTAGTTTTATAGTCGGCAAACTACGGCTCCTTTCTTATTTTTCCAATTAAAAATTGAATACCACAACAAGAAACCGTTTTATTTTATGCATTACGTCTGAAAAACTTAGTATGTAGCTAAAAGAAGATAAATCAAATATTATTATACTTAACAAAATTTTACATTTTACTTGAAATTTTCAACAAAACAGAGCAAAAAAGGTTGTTAATTGTGTTGTTAATCATATAACTGTATTCAAAAAACATTAAGGCTTAAATAAGTGAAAACAACCTCTGCATCGGACGACCACCTACAACAGCTTCCGATATAATCTACAATCTCATTTTTGATGACTGTAACCGAAATATTGCTACTAGTTATAGCTGTTGTTCAGACGAAATATTTGAAAAATGAAAAAAAAAAAAAGACTAAAATAATAAAATAGCTTTTGTATTACTAAAAATTATCGTAAAACTTCTAAGTTATAAATTAATGGTGAACAAAACAAAATTTGTTAAAAAATAAACAGTTGTTTCCAATGTATAAAATGTTTACTAATATAATAAACATTTCAAAAGTAGCTTTAACGTTTAATTAATACAATTTAAAACCGGTGTTAATAAAATCAATAATTTGGAAAAAATGAAAACTATTTGCACAGTACTTTTTCTGTACTGAACTGACATATGTTTCTCTGTTTTAGACTTGTGGCTTTAAATAACGCATTTATTTAAATATAAATGTTTACTTTTGGATAAAAATCACTTGGGTTCCAAATCATAACAGTACATTTTTGTGCAAAGTTTCTATCGAAAATGCTAAGTTTTTATCACGCATGGAAGCTATTGATATATAAGATATGATGATTCCATAACTATCAAATTTTAAAAATTATTACATTTTTTTTTTGTTTTTTGTACTAGATGCGTTAGAACAATACCAATGTTCTATAATTAATTAAATTTGAAAATAAAATAATTTTCGGCAAGCTATTATGTTTACTTTTATGTTAAAGTATTTTTAAATACTAGTAAAGGTGTAGACCAGGGGTCGGAAAACTGTGGCCCTTAAAGGGTGAATCTTCAGCCCGTGAGCACGTTTACTTTATGAATGGAATGCGGCCTGCAAAGTAAAATTTTGCGGCCCGCGAGCATGTAAATGTGGCCCGCAGAGCAACAGCATATTTTATGTTTTTTTTTTAGTAATTTGTTTTAATTTGATTATTTTTGTTTTAAATCCCTGTATGATATTTTAAAAAAGTAAAACTACTTTACTGCTTTAACTTTAAATCTTATAAATACAGATGAGCATTCCACCACGAGTGTGAAGTTAGGTTGGTAACGTTTTTCAAGAATTTTTAAAAAATGTCCAAACTTTAGATCCAATTATTTTCTTTATCTTAATAGCTAAATAAAAAGTTTTTATTTTATACTAGAGAACAGTCCTTTGTCTTTAATTTTTTTTTTAAATCCATTGGATTGGGGCTTGACTTTTAGTGTGGGGCCGATTAGAAAAAAATGATTTTTTTTATCAACTTTTACTAAGCTCAAATTTAGAAAAAAAAAACTAAAATTTATGTTTTTTTTTTCTTTAATATTAATATCTATTAGTATACAAATTCTGTACAGCAGTTTTTTTTTTCCAACTGTTAATGTTTTGAACTGTTTAGCCTTGTTCTAGATTTCCTACTTCCGAAGTAAGGCCAAATAAAACAAAATATTAACAGTTGAAAAAAAAATAATTGTATAACATTATTCACATTATAAATATTAAAAAAAAATAAGATTTAATTTTTTTTTTTAATTCGAGCTGAGTAAAAAATCGATAACAAAACTCATATTTCGTACTATTTGGCCTTATTCCGGTTTAAGAATTTTAAAATAAGGCTAAATAGTACAAAATATTACCAGTTGGAAAAAAAAACTGTTGTTCAGAACTTATTTACTAATAAATATGACTCTACAAAGTTATAAGTACTCGTTACATTGTCTATACTTTGAAAAAAATTCGTAGGCAATTATATTAGAACTGAATTAATTCAAAATTTTCTTGCATATAAAAAGTTTTAAAAAAGTATATGATGACGTACTATAAACCAAGTTTTAAAGTAAACTTTGTTTTAAAATGCCTGGCTTTGAAAATTTGAAAAGCTTTTAAAATAGTAAATCTTATTAGTATCTCTAGTTTAAACTCGCAAAGACTAAATGAAATAAAAATTTTTAAAAAATATGAAATAAAATCAAAGACAAAGGACTAAATGAAATTAAATTGTTAAACTTTGATGTGTTTGATTTACTGTGTTATAATACTTTAAAATGTAAAAAGAAAATAAAAATACTAATAAAAATAGTAATCGAGCTTATTGTTGGTTAAAGTTAACAAATCAAAAACAAATAGAGTAAATAATCATAATAAATAAGTCGATAAAAGTAGTATTGCGTATTACCTTAACTTGTTAGGATATTTAGAAATGTATAATCTAAAACTTTATAAACATTAAAACAGATTAAATAATAGTTTTCTAGTCAGTTATCTGTATAGTGTTAATATAGTTTTGTTTATATTCATTGTTGCTTCGGGTTTACTGATATTATTTTTTGTCAAATAAAGAAACTTTTTATTTAAAACGATTTTGATAATGACAAAAAAATCTAGAACAACACACAACCAAAGGGAAGATTTGAGATACTTAAAACTATAATATTTTTACTAATAAATATGAATATTAAAAAAAACGATAAATTTTGTTTTTTTTCAATTTGAGCTAAGTAAAAATTGATGAAAAAACTGAAGAAAGCTAAGGGGCCCCACACTAAAAGTCAAGCCCCAATCCAAAGGATTTTTTTTTCAATTTAAGACAAAGGACTGTTCTCTAAAATTAAAAAAAAAAGTTATTTAGCTATTAAGATAAGAAAAATAATTAGATCTTAAGTTTGAACATTTTTTAAAAATTCTTGAAAAACGTTATCAAGCTAACTCCACCAGGGTTTTTATCTCAGTTTCATACTAACTTTCTTTTTACAACAGTAAGTTATTATTTTTTGGATTTGGTAAGTTACTTATATAATACCTATTAATAAATAAACTAAATGAAGTTTGGACTTTTTTGTTGTAGGTTTTTATACTTAAGTGTCTTTATACATGTTTTACTACTTAGTGTTATATTTTAATGTGCAGAAAAACATTTGAAATAACATAATAATAATAAATAAGGTTTACTTTTGTATTGAAACATTTTTATTTTTTAGTTTTCTTTGTGTTTTAAATTAATTTATATGCAAACTAATGTACAAAGATTCTTATATTTTGTCCGAAGTTTTATTTGATAATTAAAATTGTTTTTACATGTATTATCTAAAAGTGTACAGACACATTTAAAACAGTATATGTTACTTAGTTAAATGAAATAATTTGTTTTTAGGTATACAATTTAATTTTTCAAACAATGTTTTTTGGCTAATTTAGTTATTTTCATTCGTTGCATATTAGTATACATATTTTTTTGTTGTTGAGTTGTTTAAATCTAAAAATGTAAGTTTGTTAAATATTTCATGGTTACGTAATTGACCTAATTAGGACTAATTAGTAACATCTACATAAACAAATGCAATACTTTTTAGTTTATTTTATTTTTGGAACAAAACTTTTCATCTGAATAAAACTAAAAGCCACAAGAAAAAAAACTAAAGTACTAAAAAGAGGTATTACTGTTACAAACGAAGATTTCACAAAAATACTAAAAAAAAGAAATTTAACAAAAAAAGTAGAAGAACTAAAAAGTTTGAGCAAAGATTACATCCCCATCCTGAATTCCAAGTGACATTGGACTATCCGCGGGCTGAACGAAATCGGAGCCGAAGCGGAGACACAAGCATTTCTTTCCAATATTTTCTTTCTTGCAGTATTTGGATATCAACCTACATATAATTTGGTTCAAAAAATCGAATTTTACTAAGATTTGTACAGGACACATAAACACTTTTACTATAAGATATGTGCCTACAGTTTATGCTAGGAATTTAAGGCAGTGGGCTAAAATTTAAGTTAAACTTTCTGAGAGTAGAGCATTAATATTATAGTATAGATTAATATTAGTTCAACAAACTGACTTTTCCATTTTCTGTCTCACATGGACTCGGAACTTTCTTTTTATTCCTTCCTGGTTAATGATTTTCAAAGAAACCTCTGAAGGGATGATTTCAAGGTTAGAAGCCCAATAAACATCATGAAAATTTTCTTTGTCACTAGACTTTGAACGTTTTAGAAGACTTTTCTGATCTGAACATTTTAAACCTTTTGGAGATAACGATTCGACAGAGTTAATTTTTGATTTCGAATAGTTTTCTTTCGCGGTTAGCTGCTTCATTTGCCTAAAAATAAACCTAGTGTTAACCATATTAAGTTCAAATATCTACAGTACTTATTTACTTCATAAATTACAACCAGAAAACAATTGATTTTAATTTGCTTAAATAATTTAACAACACATATTCAGAATAACATTGACTAATAAAAAATTTTTACACAAAAAATGCAGATATTGCTACATAAGGTTGCTAAAATTAGAAAAAAAAAATAATAAAATATTTATTTACTTGTCTAATACATCAATTTTATCGCCTTCCTTCAATCCAATTGACTTTGGCGTGTCTGTATCTAAAATTTCATGACCATGAAATTTAAAACTAACACAATCTCTTTTCAGATTTTTAGTTGTGCAGTAATTCGTAAACAACCTGCAAAGTAAAATAAAGGCTTAAATTGTAAATCTTTCTTGCGTTTGATTTCCAAATAATAAATTTTTGAAAATTTATCGTAAATTTCTGTAAATAACCTTTCCAGAGTGTTGTTGGTGTTTATTTTATACTTCAGGTTTTCATTTTCATTAGCAAATTTGTTCAATAGTTTTGGTTCTGAAGAATTTACATCTGACTGTGTTTTGTTCACTAAATTGGAAGTATTAAGGTAACAGTTATCAACATATTCTTCATTTGAATTAAATTCATCTAAACTGACACTTGCAACATCGGCTTTTTCAAAGCCATGGTTTTTAGAGGAATTATTTAATAGATTTTCCTTGCTGCAATCATCGGCTTTTTTATTTTTTAAATTAGCGACCTGACTGCTTAATTGCTCTTGACTTGTTTGATTTGAGTTATTGTCAATACTTTGCTTGGTTTGGTAACTTTTGTCAGCAACAAGTTGGTTGCTCAATTTGTCCGTGAAGACCCTACAAATTGTGACATGTGAAGTTAAGTAGTTACAATAACAAAAAATAAATACTTATTTTTAAATTAAAAATTAACTTAGTAAGTTTAAACCTTTGATAAAATAACTAAATTGTGCTTTAAATATTTTAATTTAAAAATTTTCATTTTAAGAGTTTTGAGATTAATTTTAATTACAAATTTTTTATAAAAAAAAGACCTAAATACCTGTCAAAACAATCAATATTGTCTCCTTCTTTGAGATCAATAGACTCAGGTGTGTCTGTTTCAAATACTTCCAGACCATTATACATGAAACAAACCATTTCTTTTTGAAGACCTCTAGTTTTGCAAAAATCAGCCATCAATCTATAACAGAATCTTTGTATATTTACAATAGCCATAATTTAAATTAAATTTTAGTAAGTAAGTTTTAGTTAATTATCCAATTTAATTTACAATATTTTTTTTGAACATGTTATGTAGTACTAACTTTTGTAATTTGTCGTTTTTATTAATACTGAAGTGGAGTGTTCTACTACTTGTCAAAGTGTTGCTACTGTTGGTATTATCAGCATCATCTACAGAAGTTTTATTTTCACTACAACCTGTTGAACAATCTTCAGAGCTTTCATCCACTATAACAGATTCATTCAAACTGTTTACAAAGCTTAAGTTTTTATCTTCACCAACAGCTCCCGATGTTTTATTTTCTTCAACTTGATGGTCAAAGCAAAGAGACTCATCTTTCACATCTGAACTCTTGAGGCGTTTTTGATCAGTGAAAGTATCTCTGTTATTATTCAATATTGTTTACTTCAGTATAAAAAGTTAATATGTGCTAATCAATGGATTTACAAGTGTATTAACAACTGGGAGTTATTTTTGGTAAAATAAACGTTTTTACACAACTTATATCGATCTTATAAAAATTTTAAGGTTTAATATTGAATTAATTCTTGTAGTTAACCTGTATTTAAGATCAATTACATCTCCATTTTTTAATCCTAAAGATTTAGGTGTATCAGTGTCTTTAATGTAACGACCGCCGTACCTAAAACAGACTTGATCTTTTTTGAGATTTTTTTCTCGGCAGTATTGAATCAACAAACTGAAGAATTTAATGTATTTATAACTGTGATTACTACGTATTGCAAGGTAAGTACTAACTTTGTTAACTTATCAGAATCAAATGAAATAATTATTTTGTTTTTAAGAATATCGTTTTACACCTTTCTTATAAATTTAAACAAACCTTTCCATACTATTGTTTATGTTTGTAGTCATTCGAGTTCCAACAGTCTTTTTTTCTGCCAGTTCTCTTGAAGTAGTGGTAGATTCTTGATCATTTACTTTAACAGATTCAATGTTTTTCAAATTGCCAGAGTTTTCACTCTCGTTGTAAGTTGTTACTTCAGCACTTTCAGGTTTTTTTGAACTGTCGTTATTTGAACAAACTTCATGTTTCGAAGTAGACATAGTGTTTTCAACTGAAATATTCTCTTTATCAGTTACATTCATTTCTTGCTGTGAAGTGGTTTGATCTTCTATAATTTTATCACTCTGTTCAACTTGGCCGAAAGCTTGATTAGAGTGTTGTTCAATATTTTGGCTCTCAACAAAATTCCTAAAGCGTTATGTTACTTTTACTAGATTTTATATTGTTTATAGAAAGATAAAAATTACGCTCAAAATGTTTGATCCTAGGACCTGGTGTACCAAAAACCTTTCGATGATAGAGTCGTACACCAGAAAAGTTTAACGACATGCCCAGAACATTACCATAAGAAATAATAAATAAAGCAGTGTTGAACCTGATTTCTATTATAACTTAACTGTACAAATTAAGTACTGCTAACGAAGTACATCATATTATAACTATATTACCTGTCAAAACAATCAATATTGTCTCCTTCTTTTAATCCAATAGACTTAGCTGTGTCTGTTTCGAGCACCTCTCGACCATTATACATAAAACATACAAAATCTCTTTCAAGTCCTCGAGCATTACAAAACTCAGTCATAATTCTGAAAATTAAAAAAAAATAGTCAAATGAACTTAGATTTGGACTTCAATTATTAAACAGTTGATAAGCTTTAATATGAACTAACTGCTACTTATCCTATTCAAAAACATAGTACTGTAATCAAACTAAAATAATAATCTAAAATATTTTTTAAGCTCTAGGGTTAATAACATTTTACAATTTTACTTGATCATTTTAAGTATTACCTTTTAAAATCATTGTTCTTATTAATTTTGTAATACAGTGTTTTACTGTTTTTCAAAGTGTTGCTTTCATTTACAATATTAGAATCATCTTCAATTGATGCATCTGTACTACAACTTGTTGAAGGGTCGACACAACTATCATTAGCTGAATCATGTTCATTTAAACTGGTTTCTGATTTTGATTTTAGCCTAAAGTCAAAAACCTCAGATTTTGATTCACTTTTTTTACCAGAAATGCCTGTATATTCTGCTACATAAGCTACAGCTTTATTACACAAAGTAGATTGCAAGCTGCTTTCATCCAAATTTGAAGTTTTTTCTCTACTTTCAATATTTTTAAAAGCCCTGTGAATATACAATATTTTAACAGTAATTAATAGTAGTTGAACAGTTGCAAACAATATCTCTGACAATATTTGTTTCTTTAAATGACCTTAGTACTTTAAATTATCTAAATACACTTATAAACTGTTTTTACTTTTTGTAGACATAAACTATATCTCCATCCTTAAAGCCAATTGAAATTGGTGTGTCAGTGTCATTAACAGCTTTTCCTTTGTAAGTTAATCCAACATTACTTTTTCCAGCATTAAATTTCTCAGAGTACTTGGCCTTAATTCTAAAAAATAGAGTTAATGTTAAACTCAATAAAAAATTACCTATAAACTTAATTCAGTTGGACAGCTAAATGATATTCAAGTTTAACTATTCTTTATCAAATATTGTTGCCTATAAAATAAACTAAAAAAATTAACTTCAACATCAGTTGGTTGGGATGCAACTGAAACTTGCACTTGTTGCCCATTGCATCTTGAACCTTCAGAGCTACCTTTTGAATAACTTTTTTACAAGGCTTGAAATGGTTTACTTCAATAAGTTTGTCCACAAACATTTTAAACTTTTAAACCTGTGGTTTATGATTAGTCTTAAGTTGTAGTATATTCACATTTTTATATTGAAACTGTATAGTTTATCAAATTAGTAAGTATTAACTGAATGCAACTTATAAACAACTAATAACTAATTAGTCTGTTATTTTTTACCCAATATATATAAGACAAATACTATCAAACTACAGTAGTATTGCCTAGTAACTTTAATGTAACATTGTAACTTAAAACTTAGCATAACCTATGTTTAACAAAATCAAGTAGAAAAGAAAAAAAATTGTCAAAATGAATTAAACACATGAAAGGTAACATATCATACAAACAAGTTCCCAAAATAAAGCTTAATATAAATTTTATTAAATGAATGGCATTATATTACAATCAAGACTGCAACTATATACAGCAATATTTATTGATCTAGTGATCACTTTACTAAACTTTGTTACTGATAATATCATTTAAATGTTAAAATCAATCAAAGTTATACAACTAATTTGGAAGCTATCTGTGTTGTCATTCTAGTCAATTAAGTTTAAAACAGTTACATTACGATATTAAGAAAAAGTAAAGCACTTCAAAATAAAGAAACACGTTGTGAGCAAAACTCGTTTAGTAAGAAACGGTCATTTTTTATAACAAAACACAGAGGCAAAATTTTATTCTTTTCTTTGTAAATTTTTTTGTCAATAATATCAACGGAAATTATAAAAATTATTCACAATAAATTAAAATTGATTAATTTAAAACACAAATCATTTGCTATGTTATTAATTGTAAATGCTCGTATTAGTTTTTGTTGCAAAACTTTTTACAAAAATAACGTTTTAAAAGTAAAAAGTTGGTAAGTTTTATTTAGTAAAGTTATTAAAGAAGTCAAATTTTAAAAATAAGATCATACTTTTTAATGAAGTTTATGAATTTTATAGAATTTAAACTTTAAATATCTTTTAAATTAAGGTTTTAAAAAATAGACAGCACAAGTTTAATTAGTTCAAAATTAAATAATTTTCTAACAAATTTGATATATTAAGGATCTAACACATGTTTCTGTGTGTTAACGGATTAACACACTTCAACGGACCTCTGTAAAAAATAAATACTGCATTTTTTTACAGAGTTCCGTTAAAGTGTGTTAATCTATTAACACACAGAAACATGTGTTATTGTAATATGAAGAAGGATACTCTATAATTTGTTATTATTATATATTCCAGTGAACTTGTTTCGCTATGATCCTTTGTTAACAAAGGATTAAATTTATATTTTGAATAGTTATATTAAGGATCATATTTACTTCAATTTTTTTAAGTAAACTAAACATGCTTATCAACCATTTAAAAAAATAAGTGATTAAAACTATTCTAGATTAATTTTGTAAAATGCCAACTTATATGCTGGCGAAGTTATGGAAATATAGGAAATATATGAAGTGGAGGAACTTTTTAATAACGATGAGTAAATACTAATTTTAGTTATAATCTCAATTTGATTGCCAATAAAAATTTGATTTTGTTAAGCAATCATAATGTAATATTTGCATTTACTCCTTTTTAAGAGAGATATGTTGTATATAAACTTAAGCTACCCTTGAAAGAAGTTTTGAAGCGTGAGAGAACTATAAGCCATTATTTTAGTATTGATATTTTTTTATAAAAAGTGACTTGTTCCCCATTGGCGACTGTTTTTCATTTGACTTTTAAATTAAAGTAGTTGATTTTTTGTTATTTTTTAACAGTTTTTTGTATTTTTCATACTTTAGTTCATTGTAAGTACATTTTCATACTTTAGACTCGATTTTATCACACAAATAGTCTAAGTTTAAGTATCTAACTGCTTGTAAACCTAATTAAAGAAATGGCAGCTTAGATTCAATCACCACTTATAATCTGTTAGAATAATAGCATAAGTTTAATATACATTTGATAAATCGATTTTATTAATTAGCAAGTCATTTTAAACATTAGCTTAAGCAACTATTAAGGATATTGTTATAATAGCGCGTTATTTTCAGTAATCTCCAGGCCCGCGTATACATCTAAGTAACATTATCGTGTGATCAGTTTTATAAGATATAAGATTTCACTGAACTGAGGTGATCTGAGGAAAACCTAACTAAAATGAAATAAATTTAATTACCTCCAAGCAGTGGCGTAGGGTGGTATTTCAGTCAGGGGGTGCGCAATTTTTTTCTCAAAAAATCCCTTAAATTAAAACTTTTGTAATAAGCTATAAAAAGATCTTTTTATAATTGTTATAATTGAAATAAATTCATTAAGTAAAACAAGTTCGAGGTTACTGTTTTAAAAAATACTTATATATTACAAAATTAAACATTTTAAAAAAAGTATAAATTTCATTAGAATTACTTATACTTGCACAAATGTAAACTTACTAAATATAAATTGTTTTTACTACTTAGAGTAAACTTTATATCTTTAAAAATAATTATATTCAATAAAACGAAAGTATCTGTTTTATTTATAAAAAAAATTAATTTTCTCCTTAATATACAATACAACAGTGATAACAACACCTCATTGCACATAACTTAAATAAAGTTTCACAGAAGTTAATATAGACCAACTTTATAACTGTTATTACAATTTATTATAACTTAGTAAAATAGTTAAAAGTATACTTTTCAAATTTAATCTACTGATTGTATTTGTTTAAAATAAAAATCACAAACTAAGTTATTTCTTATAGACCGACACGTTTTTTCTTGTATGTTTACAAAAATAAAGATCAGAAAACTAGCAGTAGTCTTAACATTTATTGTAGCATAAAAGAAACTTGTAAAATTGTTTAATTTTCCTTTAAGCGTGACGTATTTTTGTAAACTTTTTGTAGAAAAATTTGTGATAAGGTTATACTACTGCAGTGCACTAATTAGTTGCGTTCTTTTTGAGTCTAAATTCTTATGAAGTTAATGAAATTATAAAATTTTTCCTTATGGAGTTTTTCATTAACATCGGTGCGAACTTTCGCTTGCGTACCGAATCAGTATATTGGGTAACTTCCCTAACTTGTCACTAATTGGTATAAAAATTTTGTTTAGGTTTCGAATACTAGATAAACATAGTTGAAAAAAGGCAAATTAAGCAGAAAAAAAATAAGCAATAAAGGATAAAGATATTACATTCTTTTTTTTTTACTTCTTTTCTTTTTTTGGGTGGCACGCATGCGCCAGTGTCCCTCCCCACGCTACGCCCCTGCCTCCAAGTATATTTATTTATTTATTATATTCTCGTAAGAGAAAAGCCAAAATGTTATTTCAACCTAAATAATATTAACCAGCAAACATATAAAACTAAACATATGATTAATAAGTAAAAGCAAATATCTACAAAACTGAGATTAAACGCCTTAATTTTGTTTGAGAGTCTAACATAAATAATTTGTCATAGTTTTTATACTGTGTGCAAAACTCTAAATCAAAGTTGAGAAGGCTTTTAAAAGTGTGAAAAAGCACTGTTTTATCTACTAAAGCGTGAAATCATTAATTAGTTTTACATTTCATTTAACTTTTAACAAGCAATTGAGTAAAACTAAAAATTTATAAAGTGGTCTACGGGATCCAAAATTTCGGACTCGGCCGGATACGAATCTCATTTTGAAACTAGGGTCCGGTCGAATCCGAGTCCGAATCTTGGAATCGGTAGATCACTACACGAGAGTAAAAACATGTAATGCTCAGAATTTTTTTTTTTAGTTGCTGCTGAAAACAATTACTAACTTCAATATTTTTCTACCATTATAATAGACATAATATTAATTTGTATTTTGTGCAGACCAGGAACGTAGCTAGCTCAAAAAAGTTACAAATCTGCAAAAAAAAATTAGAATAGCGTCTGATGACGTCATAGCAGGAATAGAGTAGTTTTAACTATTTTTAATTTTATATGAAAGTGTGCAGTTTTGTTAAAAATTTTAAAACAAATTGAATATTGAAGTAAAATGAATAACTGAATACAAGGCAATTTGTACTGCTCTTGACCCCCTATAATATTTTATGTGTTGCAACTTTTATGAACCTATAAAAACTTTCATTTAAAATAAAAATATTAATTAAGAATTTAATATTAATAGTATTACTGATAGACCTAAAATGTATACCTTTGACAACAGTTTCCCAATTCAGAAAATATTTGCAAAAGTTATTGATTTTATTAGATAAAAGTCATAAACTTTAGGATTTGAATAAATAACAAAAGAGATATAAAATAAAAAAGTTCACAACATTAGATATTATTCAGATGTACAATTACTTTATTATTGTCAACAACAGTTCATAAAGAAATGAAGAGTACACGTCTTTGTAAATGTTATTTCTGGCTTTGGTAGCATAAAGATTTAAGCTGTAAAAAAGAATGAAACATTTTTTTACTAAAACAAACTTGTTAATAAAAGCTGTAAAAAAGAATCAAACTTTTTTTTTACGAAACAAACTTGTTAAATAAAACAACTTAGTTAAATAGCCACTAACTTTGAATATTAAACATCAATATTTTTCAGATACAATGTAAAACATATAAATAAATTCAAACATAAAGATTTTAAAACCTAAAATACTTTTTTTTTAAAACTTGTTATGAATTACTAATACAAATATACACTTGTTAAAACACATAGTATTAACTTATTCTTTTTATTCTTAGATTGAAAAAGTTATATAAAACTTATTTGAAAAACTAAAAAACTATTTGAGTCAGCCTGACTTCAATAAAATTTTAATTATCCTAGAGTTATCCAGAATACTTTGAGTGTGTGGCAACAAAATTTAAATCTTTTAACTTTGCTAAAAAATGCTATAATAACTTTAACTAAGGTGAGCATTTATAAAATGTTTAAAACAAGTTTTAATTAAAAAAACAGTTCTAAAGTACAATAAAAAAACTATAATTTGTTTATATTAATCTTGAAAAAATAAAAACTTTAACTAACTTAAGTATTTATAAAATTTTCAAAACAAAATTAATTAAAAAATAAAGTTCTAAAATATATTAAAAAAACTGTAATTTGTTTATACTATTATTAAAAAAATTTTTATAATATTGAGTTTTTCAGTTTGTCTTCTTGTTGCCAGCTATTTGTCTTATTGTGTTATTTTTTCTAATTTAATAGATTCTAATCTTCTTGATAAAACTTCAGGAAATGATATCATCATCACTGTTTAAAAAGTTTTTCATTTTTGTATATTTGTCAACCACAGGGATTTAAACTTAAAACATTCAACGATTTAAAACAAAAGTTAATTCTTCATGTTAGTTTACTTTGGAGTTCATCTACTTTAAAATTCATCTAGTTATATATCTTCTATCTGTATTTGCTCTTTTGTTACACAAATAAAATGTAAATTTCAAAAAAGTGTTAAGTTCTTTTTGACTTACCACAAACATTTCAATAGTACAAGATCCTCTCTCACACATACTTTTTTATTCTCTCACATCATTTAAACCAAATCTACAGCTTTTAAATGGATTTTTTTACAATAGTTTGCTATTTGGTAACAGAAAGATACACCAGGCAATTTGTATACAATTTAGATGTATTCAATTTGTTCAATATTTACGATACTAAAAGTGCTAGAGAGTACAGTTATTGTAAAAATTCTCTCTCAGGAGTGCAAAACTATGTATAAACAAATACTGAAGGCTAAAGAAACAAGGTCTGAAACAAAAGCGAGTTTTTTCGCACAAATATTTACGTTTCTGTTGATTTGCAGAAACGTACCAAGCTACGTGCCTGGTAAACACAGTTGCTGTTTTTTGGAACTACTTATTTAACACAAGCTAGATTAAGGGATGGTAAATTTATTAAGTACGTACATTGTTAGTCAAAATATTTCAAATTTAAGCAAATAAACAACTAAACATTTTTACGCACTCAGACTATGAATATTTGAAAACTTCAAATATCAAGCCAATTTAGTATTTTTTCAGTTTATTACTTGAATTGCTTTTGGTATACCAAAATATCAGGCTAGTATTTTTGGTTACTTAGGCTGGCTTTTTTGCTTTAAAGAGTGGCAAATTAAACTTATAATGTATGTTTTGGTAAATTAACAGTATTTATTTGAATTATAATATACGTTAAATTTTAATTCTTGCAGCTGATACAGTTCTAAATACTATTTATAATAACTGTACATATACAAGTTTGAACACTTAGTGCTACCAAAAAACGTGAATCCCGGAAAAGGTTGGAGTTTGACAATTTTTGCTAAAAAAATCTGGAAAATTCTTGATTTTGAGAGTTAGTAAAAAAATCTTGAACTTGAAACAGTTTTTACATGTAAACTAATAAAACTACGATTTGACACCAAAAGTCTACCATATGAATTTTTCTTTATTAAAATAAAAAACGAATATAAAGTAGCTTAAGAGTATCATTTAATGTTGCTATATTATTTAAGACACTTTTTTTACCGTTAACTTAATTTTATATTAAAATAGAATCAAATATTGTACTTTCAAAAACTTTATATTGGTGCAATGCACCTTTGCTTTTAACATGTATTTACTTATTGTTGTTCTTTGCATTGGAACTAAATCTAGAAATTTTTCTAAAATATCAAAATTAGCAAAAACACCTCTAATAAAAACTCTCAGATGAGCAACGTTTATTCTATCAATGCTCTCATTTTAACAGATTGATTAATGTCCTAATCTAGTTTATGCGGCTTTATTATATACAGACATTTTCTAAAGACGACTTATTGTTGTCATTGAAGAAAAAACCGAAAATATTTTATTACTGCAAACACAAAATAAAAAAAATAAAAATTTATTTTAAACGGGATATTCATTTTAGTAATTACTTTTGCTACTTTAAAACTTGCCTTAACAATTTTTTTCTAATCCATTTGTATTTACTGAAGATAACTATGTGCTTTGATGATTGCAATAACTGCTAACTTTTTTGTTTTTGTTCTCATAACTCTTATATTTTACATATATTCATTTTAAATGTAATATTTTTATTGCAGATAAAGAACTGCTTTTATGCTCAATAAAAAATAGTTTTTTATACTTCATTAACGGCTTTATAAATTTTTATGCTTTTAAAATAAGATGTAACGTTAAAAGGCGTTAAATCCTTGAGATCCTGATAAGCTAAGCTTATCGAAATATATACCAATAAATGAATACTAATAAATTTAAGAACAGATCTACGGAGTCTCAAAAAGCTCTAAGTGAAACGCCGTTAGTTGAAATAAAGTTTTAGCACAAAAACATATGTGGTACTTTTAAAATATTTAAGAAATTAATTGTCTATTCAAGCTGACTTGTAATTTTTTTTTTGTTTCGTTTTTCCTTTATTTTGTGAACTTTATATAAAACACAGTTGCCAAAGAAACAGACTAGTCTAAAAATTTTAAAAACTCAGACTAGGTTAAACCTGTTTAAGAGATTTTTTAAACTCAGGTGTGTGTGAAACTTTATTTCAACGACTTAGAATAAATCTTCGAATTTTAAAATAGTTTTTATGACTGTAGTGTGGTTTACTAATTGTAATTTTTTTTTCAATCTATTTTTGTGTGGTTTTTATAGTGGTAGTGTTTTAGTTAGGTATTTAAACTTGATTAATAGCAAGTTTTTAGCTTTTTTAACTTTTAATAAATTTAGGCTGGTTTGATATATCTCAGGCATTTTTGCTTTTAAAGTGGCAACCATGTAAAAGAATAATTAATTAATAATAATGAGTTTTATTTAAGTACTCAAGCATTTATTGTGTTAAAATTTGTTTTAGCTTTTCTACAATACAAACAGGTTTTAATTTTATTTAGTTAGCTAACTACTGATTTTTTTAAAGAGTGCAAACCATTAAAACGTAAAAATTATTATCAAAAATTAATGTTTTTAAAAGCGTGAATAAGTGGTTCAAAATATAAAAAATGTATAAAGGTGACCCATAAATATTTTGTAAGCTAGGTTTTTAAAGAGAGTTAGGTTTTCAGTATAATAAATAAAAATTAAGTTCAACTTATTTAGTGTTTAAAAAAGTATATAGTTTATTAAGATAAAAGTATATTAGTCAATGTAAATTTTATTTCAATATATATTTATAGGTTAAATAGGCATTCAATGTGAATCTAAAAGTCATTTAAAACAATAAATAGAATAAAAGTATAATTTCTCTATTGTGACTAAAACTAAAACCAAAAGATTACTTAAATGTTACTAAAACTAAAACTGTGGCCCGCTAGATATTAGAAACTTGAAATTTGGCCCGCGGGCACCATCTGCCTGCCGACCCCTGGTGTAGTCAGCAAAAGCTAATATATTTCTTTAGGGTTAAAGTTATTTCAAAGATTAGTAAAGGACGAATAATGACTGTAAACTTTTTAAGTTGCTGGCTAGATTTATTTAAAAAAGTTGCAGGGCAGAATAGTTAAAAAATGTCAGCGGTCGCAGTAATTTTGAAAAAAATTGTATAATGACTATAAATCTCTTTTAATTTAGATTTTGATAAAACAATCATTTAAAAAAATAATTCTAAAAGTAAAAATAAGAGCATTTTTTAAGTCTTTAATATTGAAAGCTCAATCTATTTGACTTGCAGTATGTAATCAAAAAAAAAAGACTTCGCGGGCAAAAAATTCTGTTGGCAGGCCGTTTTTTGCCTATCACTAGTCAAATGTTTAAGTCTACTATTAAAAGTTTAAATTAAACAAATTCAGTTAATATAAGTTCAGCCTCAATATTTGAATTTAATCGTAATAAATAGACTTAAATGAAACAAATGCCTTCGGTGGTTTTAGTAACTTATATGTAAATCACAAGTAAAGAGTTAAATTTAGATTATTTCCTTAAATAGGTTTTTATCTATTTATATAATTTTGAGTTTTGAAACATTGATTAAAATATATAAATAATGTTGTGTTTCTGTTAAACAAAACTGATAAAACCGACAATAAATTATAAATATACATTTATCATATCTCAAAGTAATTTTGTAAACAAAAACAACACAACGTTTTTATAACCAGTTTTAATTTATTAGTTTTGATTTTTTTATTATAAAATAATTTTTTGGTATTCTTTCTTGTTTAGTCTCCAGTTCTTTTTAATTTATCTCAGTTTCTAAACATCAGTAGCAAGAACTTAATTCAGTTTTAATGTACATAAATTTATTAGAGTGTGGCAGCTTTAAACAAAATTCTAACTCAATCCTTCAAGTTTAAATACAATTTTCCAAAAAACTAACTTTAAAAACAACACGAAATGTTAAGTTAAGCAAAAAGAAGTGCGTAAATTTGAATGGATAATGAACAGAGAGTTATTTTCAATAAAAATAGAATACAATTAAAGCAACAAAAGCTTCAAAGGCTCTACACATGAAACTCATAAATAAAAAAACGCTGACTTAAAAAGATCAAAATAAAGATTAAATTCTACCACTGAAATGTTTTGAATTAAAATTGACAAAAACTTATTACACCTAAAATAAGATATTACTTTAAGGTAAAAAGTAAAAAACTATTTTTATGTTCTATAAGAGATAAAAGGTAGTACAAAATCAAGCACAAGTTTTGATAAGAAACTACTAGTTTATGAAACTAGAAAAACTTCAACTTTTTCTTTAAACTTTGCGACATAAGTAACTAAAGTCCTGTGTCTCTTAGAAAACTGAAAATGTTTAAAAACAAAAAAACTTAAATTTTCTTTTCTTTTTAAGTTTTTTCATGGGCATTTCAGCTGTTAAGTTCAGCCCGGTGAAACTGGCTTCCATATTTTCGACTTTTGAGTTTAACAACTCGTTTTCATTTTTTGAATGAGTGTTTTCATTCAACACATCCTCCTTATAAGCCTCGAACTTTTGCTTCAAGGGTTCACCTTTACTTTTTAAAGTAAGCTTTTCAAGCTCGGCCGTTTTATTATGAAGTATTTCGTTCACTTCTTTTCTTTCGCTCTCTAATCTTTTACATTCGATCTCCAACTCTTTCATCTCTTCTTTAAGCCTGGTTTTTTCGTTTATTAAGTCTTCAGTCTCTTTTTTTAAGACAAAGTTTTCTTTTTTTAAACCTTCCACAACATTTGCTTCCTTCTCTTTTCTTTCTTCTTCTATTTGTGCTAAGTTCTTCTCTGCATGTAGCTTGGTTATAGTTGTTTCCTTGCGAATGATTTCTGTTTTCAATCTTCCTTCCTTTACCTCAAATACCTTTTTGCTTTCACACAACTTTGATATCAACATTTCCTTCTCGTTTAACATTGCCTCAATTTTTTCCACCGACATATTCATTTCTTCCTTACCTTTCGAAGCAGTATCTTTACATTTTGTAATCTTCCTTTCCGTTCCATTCTTTCCAAGTTTTCTAACTTTTATTGTTAACCTCTTGTTTACCATCTTCAGCTCTTTACATTTGTTTCCTTCACTTTTCTTTCTACCCCCATACTTTCTTAGCTTTTTTTTCAATGCCTTCTTTTCTAGATGGAGCTTATTTATTACGCTCTCTTTTCTTTTGTTTTCTTGATCTGCTCTGACAGCATTTGCCTAGAAATGAAGTTAAAAATTTGATTACAAAATTTTCAGACTGAAATATATAGAAACTAATGGTTTTATATTGCTTTGAGCTGGTATTTTTTTTTAATATATAACTTTATAAAATGATGTAATATATGAATTCATTTTGATATTATCTAAATAATAAATTGTGCACAAAAGCTTTTAGCTGTCTACCGTGATCAGTTTAAAATAAATGAGTATTGGTGTTTCATGCAATGAACTTATATTATTTTGAAAATTATAGTAAAATTATTTAATATAATATCAAATAAATCATAAAATAAATAGTTCTTAATAACAAGAAGTTTATAGAAGGTTTAGATTAAATCATAATAATTATAGCTCGATAGGATTCACATATAACATTGTATGAGATAAAATGTTATCTAATACTTCAGAAACTAACTTTCAAGTATCTATGTTCATTTTAGTCTTGTTTTAAATCTTATTTATAATATTAAACTTTAACAAACAGTTAGAGTAATTTCAGAGACAAATTCGTAACATAACTGTAATACTCTTTTTTCAAGTTTCACAAATTAGATAACAAACCTCAAGAGCTTTAATTCTATTCTCCAATTCGATGACAATGATGATACTAGGATCCATCTTTCTTACAAATTTATTTTTGGTGCGAAATGATTTACTGATGCAAGCAGTGATAAATTTTTATGTGAAATTAAATTATAAAAAGTTTAGAGTAAACAAAATTAGAAACGTCATAAAAAATTATTTATACTAAAACTAGGCTTGTTGCCAACGAAACAAAACTAACATTTTGTGATTTTTTTTTATTTACTGATAAAAATATTTTAAGTATTTTAATATTAATTTTAATAGAAATGAAAACGAAATATTTTATTAAATCCCGTACACTACTTAATGTAAAACTAAAACTATAAGCTACTTAACTACATTCATTATTTAAATAAAACACTGATAAACTTTTTCATTTAAAATAGCAAATTTTTGGTAAAAGATTTATTTTGTTATATAGTCGTCAAACTACGGCTCCTCACTTATTTTTCCAATTAAAAATAGAATACCACAACAAGAAACCGATTTATTTTATGCATTACGTCTGCAAAAACTTAGTATGTAGCTAAAAGAAGATAAATCTAATATTATTATACTTAACAAAATTTTACATTTTCCTTGAAATTTTCAACAAAACAGAGCAAAAAAGAATGTTAATTGTGTTGTTAATCATATAATTGTATTCAAAAAACACTAAGGCTTAAATAAGTCAAAAAAACCTCTGCATCGGACGACCACCAACAACAGCTTCCGAGATAATTTACAATCTTTTTTGATAATAATTTGTGATGAATGTAGCCGAAATGTTGCTACTAGTTATAACTGTTGATCAGACGAAGTTATTAGAAAATGAAAAAAAAATACTAAAATAATAAAATAGCTTCTGTATTACCAAAAATTACAAAAATCACCTTAAAACCTCTAAGTTATAAATTAACAGTGAAAAATAAATGTTAAAAAGCCAGTTGTTTTACAATGTATAAAATAAAACCGGTGTTAATAAAATAATTAATTTGGAAAATAATGAAAACGATTTTCATAGTAATTTTTCTATATTTAACTGACATATGTTTCTCTGAGTTAAACAAATTAACACAGTTCGACAGAGTTCTGTAAAAAATAATAAGTATTGCAAGTCAAGAATAGAAGATAAAGTAGGTGAATGTGTGTATTTACTAAGGATAAGTAATAACTACTATAGATTAATAGTTAATGTTAGATACAAATCCGACTGTTATACAATCCAACTGTTATAAAGTGTGAAAAGGCGGTAAATTTATTAGAAATAATTAATAAAGTTAAATTTAGGCACTACGAAGTTTTGTATACTTATCATTTAATTGATTATTTAACATATATTGCATCTACTTTTGTACTTAACATTAAAAAATTAAAAATTGTACTACATATTTTTTTTAAGTTAAACATCGTTACTTCTATTCAAAAACCGTTCTTTAACTTTACACTTATTGTAATTATTAAAATTTTATAGGACTTTATCTAAATCAGGATTTCGCCCCCTTTGAAAGTTAGTAAGTCTAAAGTTATGACCTTATGGCTCCCCTAACATTCTAAAATAGCCCCCTTTGTGAAGCCCTGGTCTAGTTTAAGTTTTAAATTCTACCGTAATATCTATGGTAAGTTTAAAAATTACCCTTAAATACGCATAAAACTTTTTCTTGATCTTCATTATTTACTTCAGAAAACCTATAACAAAACTCAAACTATGGCCTTATGGCCCCTTTACTAATCACAGACCCTCCCCTCCTCCCTTTCCGCTTATGACCCCCTAAATTTCTGAAATGGCACTAAAGGGGCCAAATAGCCCATTTTGGGAAGCCCTGGTCTTACAAAACTAAGTTCTTTTAACATTTTACTATTTAACAATCATAAATAGCTTGACAAACTTACTTACATTATAAATTTAATTTTCCAAAATTCTACATTACTAATTACTGGTAGTCAAACTACAGTTTTTAATATTTTTCTTTGTAGCTAAAATTCTTAAATCGACGAATGCTTGTGAGTTTTGCTTAAATTAGTGAATAAATGTTTCATAAATAACTTAAGATAGTCTTTTCAGTTTGTGAAAAATTAAATTGTCTAGGACGTATAAAATACTATAAAAATTTTAAGTTATTATAAAAATGTTTGCTTTTTTAGATCTGTTTAAACATTTTAGTTGGACAATATTATACAATAGTTAATTTTTAACAATTAAACATTTGTATCGAGATTACTTTTTTTAAAGGTTCACGTGTACTTAAAATATTTATTGAATACTTAAGTTGTTTTAAATAAGGTAACATTTTTTATCAAGTTGTATAGATAGTATTTCAATAATTTTAATAAAATGTTTATAATATATTAATACAATATTAAGTTTTATTTTTTTAAATAGTTACAATTCATGAATCTACTTTGAAAAGTTTTTGTTTAAAGTTGGAAAACTACTGACCTTTAAAACGACAAAACAATTCAAAAAAAAACTTCCTTGTAGCAAATAACGAGTTTTTATTGAAACAAAACCATGCAATATAAAACTTGCACAAAACAGCAGTTGCTTAAGAGGTTGAAAAAAAAAGTTGGTCCAAAAGGCTCATTCGCACAGGCAAGCAAAACACAAACAGAAAGACACTATTGTACCATCTTTTATCTATAGAAGTCTTCAAATCTCAATTCAGATTTACCATTAAAAATTCGAGTGTAAACGTTGAGGTTTATTTTATACAAGTGTGACATTGAGTTTTTTTAATAGTTAAATTTAATTTTTATAAATAGCTTTTTAAATATCTAGATAACTCTCACTTTTTTTATGTTTAGTGTCAGCAAAGTTCGTTTAAATTTATAATACTAAATATACAATAATATGTGTAAGGTATGAGTGCAACTTTTACAATAAAAAATACAAACATTATTAACTTAGAAATATCTTAAGAAACATAAATTACCCAGTATTACTAAACTTGAGAAAAAAAAAGTCGAAATATGAGTAAAATTACAAAATGATTAAGCGAAACTTAATTGCAGTCGGCATAAAACTAAAAAGTTTCAAGTAATTCAAAATAATCTTAAATAAATCACAAAAAAGTATTCTGTATTATATGAATAATCAAAGTAATAGAATATGTATTAAGTTGAAAGTTATCAGATAATCTTTTAAGTTGATCACCAAGCTTTTGAAAATTAAATTAGAATCCGTATTGCAATAAAAATAATTTAACTTCAATGAAAAATTATTTAGTTTACATATACACAAGTTTGTATACCTTCATTTGAAATCAATTAAAAATAATTGTTTGGTTTTTAAGCAAACCCAACATTATCTAGTTTCACTTCAAAATTTTTTGAAAAATATTCAAAACGCTCGTTTTATGTTAATGAAAACAATTTGTAAATTAAAAGATGAACAATAACAATGAACATCACAAAAACTCATCTAAAATTTTAGCTTGTTATTTAGTCATACTGAAAACCATTTTTTTTTGGAAATTTACGAGTAAAAAGGTACTTGTGATATGCGGAAAATGAAATGAACAGCGGAATATTTGAACAACATCAAAAAACTTGAGCTCTCAAAAGATGAAACTGATGCGATGCAAAATGTTGGTCACGTGATCGATCACGTGGTGAATATTCGGACTTTCTGGTCGATTTGCGCCCTGCAAATCGGACACTGGGAGAGCTGGGCGGCGCACTTGGAGCACGAGCAGACGTGACCACAGGGCAGGAACACCACGTTTCTCTGTTGTTTGTATGATGTCATAAATCAAAAATAAGTAATAGTTATAAATTGTGTTTAAATTTTTGAAACTTCTTGCAATATAATGCTAAAATTAAAGAGCTGGTAAATTGTTTTTGAAATAATAATTAAAGTTTACTGTGCAAAAAGAAACTTAAAACTTTTAAATAAAACAGATCCTTAAGAGACATTTTTTAAATACAAATAAAAAACTGTTAGTTTTTCCTAACGAGCTAATCATATATAACCCATAAAGTTCTTAAACTATTAAATTTATACTCTTAAAATCTATTGTGATTTGGTTACTAAAGTAAAACAAGGTAAGATCTCAACATATCACAAAAGAGACCAAAGACAACTTTTGCTATGCAAAAATTTATTGCATTACTTTTTTTTACAAAAGATATCTTTCAATTAAAATCTTTACTGTAGCTCAATAAGACTTCTTGACAGTGTATTGCAACAAACTTTATTAAACTCACAACTTAAACATATATAATATATTAACAAAGTATTCAATTGTTAATTAGCACCATTTATCACTATATAAGTTTTATGTTTTCAAAATTTTTAACAAAACCAACCACAGCGTCCATGCAAATCGTGCATTCGTTGTCCTCCGTCAGTTCGACCGGTGGCGCCGACGGAATTTCTCCTTCCGGTGAGGGGATTACCCTTTCGAGTGAGGGAATTACCCTTTCAGAAGTACCAGGTTTTTCAGGAGTGGAAACGTGAACCAGTGCAGGTTTCGGCTCGTCGACTTTTTTGAACTCTGTCGTTTTCAATTCGACCTTCTTCTCGTGGGGAACAAAGTTCTCGATTTCTCTGTTGTTTGAAGTTTGATAAAAAATTAAGAATTAATTATCCTTGAGGATTTCATTTTGTAAGTAAAAGCACTTTTCTTTATTAAATAATGACCTAATTAAGTTTTATTATTGTAAACCAAACCTTAACTAGTCGTAAATCAGAAAAAAATAAGTAATGTAAATAAAATGTACTCATTCTAAAAACTTTATGACGTATTTCAAAATATTTTTCAACTTTAGGCAGAACGTACTTACTTCAAATTTCTAAACACATTTTAGCAATACTTCCCCGATACCAAAAATAACTATTCAGTAAAACTAAATCATATCTATATTAAAAGCGTGTTCGAAAACCTCAAAATGTTCTGCACCGTTCCAGCTTCGTGGACGCCCATTTGTCTCAGCTGCTTCTCGTCCAGAGTTTTGATGTTCGACGTGTTTATCTTGTGCCTGGCGAACTGCGACGCGTACTTTGAGGCATCGCTTCTCGCCAGCAGCTTCAGTATTTCCATTTCAAGCGATTCTTCCTGCGAGTATTTGTGATTATTTTGCCAGGCTGTAACGAGAAGCATTTTTACTTTGTTAAGTAGCTCGTAGCTAGTTGCTTTAAATAGGTGAGTCGTATTAAAAAAAAACTTAATATAAATGATAGAAACTATTATTTAAATCAAAACATGTCCCAAATTAGCATTAGTAAATGCTACTTGCTTTTTTCTTGTTAAGACTTTCCAAAACTTTTCAATTTATTTTTCATCATATAGATTTTTTAATTCACAGTTTACAAAATTTACTGTTGTTAACAAACATTGAATTTTTTATGCTTAACTACAATAAAATTGAAATTCATAACCATCACTTGTACAACTTATAAAAACCAAGCAACATATAATAAACAAAAAGGCTCAAATAAAAAACTACTAATGACTAAACCCACTAATTCTTATGAAAAAAGTTAAGCAAAAGTAAAACATTTTAATAATTTACACTCTTAGTAACTTATGGATAAATAGTGATTTAAAAAGAAAAATTATTATTATACAGAATTGCTTATAATTTTCCACAAATATACTTTTTAGTAGCCTGTTTCTCGGAGTAAAATATATTTATTAAGTTTAAAAAACAATTAAAAAGTTTTTAAAATAGTTAAAAAGAAACTAATTAGGAAAGCTTTACAGTATCAAAATGTTTCTTACTCTTTCAATCAATTTTTCCGGCTTAGAGTCCAACAGTTTTTGGTATTGAATTAACCAAAAATCAATATTGTCATTGTCCTTTTGCTCCTCAATTTGAACCTAAATTATAATGTAATTTCAAATAAAGAACCTACGTAGATAACTATTTTAAATACTTAACTTTAAATGATAACTTTTGTGCAAAAAAAAACAATAATTTTGCTAAAATAAGGTTACAAACAGCTAAAAATAAAAAAAATAAAATAAATTGCGATCAGTAAATACTTTTGTATTTATTGAACTATTTTTGTTGAAAAAATATTAATCATAATTCCACTTTATTTCATAAATGTACAATTGTATTATTGTATCAGTATAAAACTTTGTTACTAAATTTCCTACATTTTTTATTTTAAAAAGTTTACTCTTTTCATTTTTAGTAGAATTATATTTATTTTAAAGGTAAGTAATACTTTTGTTAATTTAAATTTCGAAGTAAAAAAGCGTCAACAAAATAAAAAACAGTCTGGCTACAGAAGTAAAATCAATATATTGAAATTAAAATATATTATTATTTAATATAACAAAATTAAAAATTTAAACTAAATAAGTTACCAGTCTTTCCCTTAATTCTTCTTCTCGATTGTCTTTTTCTTTTAATAACACGACAAGTAAATCAGACAATTCATTTCGTACTTTTGTAAGTGATTGCTGTAATTATTACGTACTAAATTAGTCATTCATGTTTAATTGTAGTAACAGTTAAAGTACTTTATGTTAAATTAAGTTCATATTAGTTGCTACCCTCTAATCAAACTATGCTGTAAGAAGTGTCAAACATTTCTTACTGTAAATGTAATCTTAAATAGTATAAGTGTAGTAGAAAAAATTTTTAAAAATATTTACTATTAGAATTTTTAGTTAACTTTTCAAAATTAATAAACAACATACATTAAAAAAAATATTACACTTATTAGTATTTAGTAACGTTAACTATTTTAGAAGTTGTTAAAATAATTAAGTAGTTTTCTTATTATTATTCGCTCAATGAATAAAACTGTTTTTTTCTTGAAGGCAAATTTAAGTAAATGTATATATTGCAGCGTAAATGCTAAAAATGTTTTTTAATAAAAAAATATATATTTTACAATATATCAAGCAAACATTTTCTTATTAACTTAAGCAATGTACTTAAATTGATATTTATGTAACTTTTTCTTGTTATTACACTAGTTACTAGTTACGAGTATAATAAAATTTAAAATTTAGTACTTCATCATACTTTTAAAAAATTTAAATGATTGTTTGATCGAAAATCTTTATTTAAATTATACTCTAGAAATTGTATTTAATATACAAATAAAGTTTAAACAGTAGATGCAGATAAGTTTTAACAAAAATGTCTTTTTCTAATCTTTAAATTTACTAATTCATTAGTATTACTCAGTAGTTTATATTTACTTCTATTTTACATGATAATCAACTATTAAAGTAATTATTACTTATTAGACATGTAGTTTAATCTTTACATTAACTTTGTATAATTAATATCAAGTTCACTACCAATCAGAGGAGTAACTTGAACGATTCTGCAGGTTACATATTTTTTGAAAATAGCTCTTTATTTACGCTTCTGATACAAAAAGTTCTTTTTTTAGTTTTTTTTTTTTAATTTAAACTGTTCTAAATCGGAATTATTTTTGAAGAATATTAAAGTTGCAGCTTCGTACAAACTACGCCCCTTATTTCAACATTTAATTCATAATTTTATTTTTTTATCACAGTAAAATAGCTCAAAAAATCAAAAAAAAATTCTAACAAAAATATAGTTGAAAAGAAAAAAATATATTTTAAGTAGATTCCAAAATGCTTTATTTTTTATCTAATTTTATTACTACAATAAAAACTTTTAACTTTGCCAAAAATTAGTTTAAAAGCTATAAACAGACTAACAACTTATTAAAATATTCAATTAGATTTATTTTTACCTGGTTTTGGTTTGACTTGTACTTGTTTCTTTCAGTTTCGATTTGAGTTAATTTGATCAGTTCACTTTGCAGCTGCCTTATCTGCTCGTTTATTCTGATCTGAACCACGTCTTGTTCCATTTGCAATTGTATAAAAGCTTCTCTTTGAAACTTTTCCTTAAGTTATTTAGTTGTTTTAAATTATCTTTTTTAGCAACTAAAACTACGATTTAGTGATTTAGCTTTCACAACTTATTTCTGTCACGCTTATCTCATAAAGATTATGTCAGTCAAAGTTTAAATTCTTAAACTGATAATATTAAATTTCTTTATTCTTTGTGGTTTGAAATGAGAAATGTTTGTACACATTCTACAAAAATAACAAAAACTTTCTCTTTCCTTAAACGTTCCTGTTAATAGTATAAATGCCGTATTTTGTGATCTACTATAAATTTTTATAATATATAATCTTTTTTTTCTAATTAAATAAAAACAATGAACACATAGTTTAGTACAACTAATTTCAAAATATTTAGTTAAGAATAATAAAATTATTAACTTGACACTAGTTTTTTTTTTGTATTAATTTTTAATACAAAAAAAAAACATATTTTAAACATGTCATAAATTAAATTACAAAACCTAAATTTTTCAGTAAGACCTTTTTGTTTTAAATTTTCATACTTAAGTAACTTTAAACTTTAAAAACTGATTAGTTGACAGATTATTTCTAAAACATACCTCTAGTAACTTATTTTTTGCTTTAGTTACAACAACAAAAACACTTTTTCATTACATATATCTATCATTTTAAATCAAATAGTTAGAAACCCTTATACAGATATAACCAAACATAATGCCTCATTTCATTTTACAACACCAAACTACTTTGTTAATTTCGACAAAACAGTAGTTTTAATTCCTTAATTAACAAAAGAGTTTAAAATAATTTATGCACAAACCTCAGTGAGTACTTGCTGGACCAGAACGGACTGCAACTCCTCCTTCCTGCTCATCTCCTGCCTGATTATGACGTCATCGTTGGCCATGGAACCGATTGCCCGCTTCTGGCTGTCAGATTGCTGCTGCAGGTAGTTTTCAACCAGCTGCTGGTACTGCTCGTTCTCCGCCATCATCGTTTTCATGGCGGCTATACGAATTAAGTTTACAATAAGTACTTGGCACATAGGTAACTTAAAGTTTTTAAAAAAAAATTATCTAGTAGTGTTTAAAAGAACAGAAAGTAAAGTTAAGTAAACATTTAATAAGTTTTAATTTAAAAGTTATAAGTTATAGGACATTTTTTTGTTTCTATTTTTTTTTTTTTATACATTTATTTTATTTCCTGTTATGTAATCGTAAAAATTTCACTACATTTTAATTTGTATGATATTTTTAACTTTACTTTTGAAATACAGCCTTGAATAACTTTAAAATGGACCAAAATTTATTGACATTTTTTAATTACTTTTTTACTAAGTTACTTTAATGTAGTTTTAAGACCACAATATAACACGTTGAAAATTTATTTTCTACTATAAAAATGTTAAACAGATTTAACCATTTTAAATTGAAATAGGCCAGTGACTTTCAGCTCGCTTTTAAACTAAAGAGCTTTAATTTAGTCTTAAAAAGTTTTACTGTGTGTACGTTAAAAACGAATAAATTAGATCGTAGCTAATTTAAATACTATAAAAAGTAAAATACAATAAACTATAATCAAATGTAGAAAACTTCAGCTTTTTTTCCCGCTCTTAAAAGCGATTTCTCGACCTTATTAGCACAAAGCCGAAGTTAAAGTCAAAAACGATAAAGTACATTAGTTACAAAACACCAGTATTATTTAAACATGATAAATTTTGAAACCAGACTTAACTCTTTTTTATAATAGTAGAATGAATAAATAAATAAGAAATGAAAAATTAAACAATTTGTAATAAGAAAATAAAAAAAAAACTATTTATATGTGAAAACAGTAGAAAATGTATAAGATAACTTGCCTAGTGTTTCTTTTTTGCGCAAAGCATCAATGTCTTCTTGTGTTACTTTAAAATAATTTTCCTGTTCGATTTTATCTCTTTCCAACTTTTCCATTAACTCTTCTTGTTTTTTCGCTCTGTTAATTTTTAAAATGGCTAACTTTCTTGTTTTATATTTATTTTTAGAAGATACATATTTTTGTTTCTGTTGAATTTATATACTTCTTTTAACTACTAACTATATAAAACACATATTGACCTAATTTTTTTAAATTCAAAGAAAAAAACCTTTTAGATTCGTCAAGGAGTTTTTGGACAATAGATGAAGCATTTTTCTCAACTGTAAATAAAAAATTAATCAATCGAGTGTAAAAAGGTTGTAAATTAATTATTTTGTATCAAATAGACAAGTGTTATTTAAGCTGTTGTGTTAAATACTCTTAATAGAACTTCAACTTTTAAATATAAAATTTTAAAACGAATTATGAATATAAAAGTTCTTGGAGATTTTGTGTTTTAGTTTCAATTAGTTTTTTCAAAATTTTTGATAAATTATTAATATTAATATAGAAGTTATTTTTTACAACTTCACACGAACTTTTTTATAATATTCACCAAAATAAAAAAAACTTATAAATAATTATTAATAATTCTAAGTACTTTTTCAAGTAAATTCTTAACTTTTTAAGCAAAGCAATTGTTATTTCTGGAAAAAAAATGATATTTTATTTAAATTTAAATTAAACTTAATTTTACTATACTTTTGCAGTTAAAAGTAGTAAAAGCACATACAAAATAAAATATTTTAAACCAAATATCAGTTAATATCATTGAAACCTAGTACAACAAAACAACCAGATAATAAAACTAACCTTTATTCAGTTGTTCTAACAACATTTTCCTTTCCTTTTCACCTTTTTCATGCTGGTATACTATTGATTTTTCGAACTGTTTAATGTCCTACAAACAACATTGCACATCAGCTTATACAATTGACATATAAACATTTTTTTTTAACAGCACTTTCACTCAAATTTAGCATAGTAATTAAGACTTTAATTTTGACTAAAAAAAATAAATTAAAAGTGAACTAGAATAGCTTATTAACAAGTTCTTTTATTTACCTCATATTCAGCCAACTTTTATACAAAAAGTATATTACTTACAAAAATAATTTCAAAACAGTCTATAAGTGTTAATACAGTATTGTTGAACCAAATCGATAAATAACTTTACAAATTTTAACTAATATAAAGACATATACGTCTAGAACTTCAATTTTTACTTTTATACAAATCTAGACAAAACACTAATTAATATCTTTTACAAGCTTCTTTTTTTTCAAAACATGCAACTCTTAAAAATATGCAATTAAACCTACAATAAACTAATAGAAATAATATAGCAATACTTTTGTAGAAATTAAAACTGGTTATCTTTGATTTTGTAGTGAGGTATGGTAAGAGAATTTACAAAAATATCAAACAATACAAACTTGCTGTAAAAGCTTTTCATTTTTTTCCTTGTCAAAGAGTTGTTTTTCAGCAATTTTAGCTTGTAAATGCTGTTCTTCTTGTAAACGCTTTTCAAATTCGATTTGTCGAAGTCGCTTTTCTTCCTAAAAAATAACAAGCTTAATTAAGAACATAACCTTTTTTCTTAATTAAAGCACAAATCATACACAAAAACGTTACAAAAATGTGTTTGGAACATGCATAAAACCTTTAAAACCTTGAAAAAAAGTAAGTTAGGTCTAATCTAAAAACCAACGTATTTATAAACTACAGAAAAAGTTAATATTATTTAACTTAATGAAATCATAAAAAGGGAAAAACCTGAACTTTGCGGTATGCATCGATACTGGTCTGGTGTCAAAATTGGTTGGAGACGAACATGAAACAAAACATGCTGGTTACGAAAAAAAAACACAAAAACACTTACAAGCAAAACATATGCATATATGTATATATACTGGCTGATGATTAAGGCGTATAGTCTTATGAACATATGTACCAGTACTTTTAAAATTGCACTTTTACAACAAGTTATTTAAAAGCCCTTTAAGTGGGCTCAGTAGAAGGTGTTTAAGTTTGAACAATAACCTTATTTTATATATATATATGTGTACATAGAAGTTTAAGTGTGTCTTTAAAAAACGACAAACACCTAGTTTACTTTCTGTAAATAACTTCTCTACATTAATTTCACAACTGTTTTCGTTATCAATAATTGATGAGTCCTTGAAAAAAGCTCAAGTTTATGATTTAATATTCTTTTTTTTACTTATATCAACACTTTAAACAAATATGCATCCACAATTCTAACAGTGTAAAAAACATATGTTGGAAACATGGCAGGATTTGTAGTTATAATTTAAGATAAATAAATGTATAAATACTTGACTATTGGAATAAACTAAAAGGCAAATCATTTACGATTGGTATTTTTAATTTTTATCATTATTATTTTTAATAACTTGAAAATGAGGTAAGAAAATATTTATGTTTTAATTTATACTATATTTGAGACTTAAAGCACACAGGCTTAGTAAAGAGACACCATTTGCTAATACAATATTTTTTTATTTTAATGCTTTTCAAACATTACTTTGTCTTTTACACACAGATTGTAAATATTTTCAAAGTGAATCTAATATACAAGTTTAACACTTGATTGGTTTAAAATAAGTGATAGTTAGTCAAAGTTAGTAATAAGTAAATAAAAACTATTTTAATTTTTATAAACAATTAAGTATTATAAAACAATTCAATCAATAAAATTTGTTAAATAAAACTATATTAGAAAACGAAAAAAGTCATAATAACTTAAAACATAAAATACGTAATTCAGTAAGCCGTCAGTTAAACTATTTTTTGTAATGTGATAAAATCACAAACATAAATAAATTGTTAAATTTAAACTAATTTTTGAAAACAAAATTAATACTTACATTGGAATTTTTAAGACTCTCATCCTGTTGTTTAATGTTTTTTAATATATTATTATATTAATATGTTTATAGTCATGTTTAAAGATGACTTCCTAGTATTTTAAAAATATTTAATACTGGAATTGGGTCTTGAAACACTTATGTTTCGTTAAAAAAATTCTACTTATGTAAAAGTTATTTCAACTATCAATTAAAAAAATAAACCTTAGTTTGTATTTTCAATAAGTAGTTTTATTTTTTAGCTTAACACATTAAATATTTCATAGTGCATCAAGAATATTATTGTTTTTTAATATCATAAAAATGCACTTAGATTAGAGATTGCTGTCAAGTGAAAAATTTTTCCCTACCTAATGAGTAAAAAAATAACATTTAAAAATTATAACACTATTTTTTTCAAATGCCTAAATGGTTTTTTATTTCTTAATTACTAACTAGATACTAAGAAACTACAATATAATAGATAATTTTTTGAAGACCTACTTTGATCTTTAAACTTATTCAAGTCTTTATAAAGAGAACTATATGTTTAAAAATTAGTTTTAACTTTGTAAAAAATAACGAGTGCTTTGAATTCATTTAACTTTATAATACCAAAGAGATATCTTAATATTCAATATTAAAAAAAAATAGTTTATTTTAGTAACCAAAAGCTTGTTAATCTAAAAAAACAACTAACATCTAAAACAAATTTAAACACGGTTTTGCACTTACCTGGTTTAACTCTGTGACCAGGTTATCTGGTTGTATGTTAGTTGGAGAGAGTATTTTAAGAACAGCATGAGACGGAGGGATATACTCCACTCCACAATCTAATAGTAAATTCAACAGTGTTTTAACATTAAATTTTTTCAATAAATGTTGCACTTTTACACCTCAATCTACTAACCTCTACAAATAAATTTTTGGATGGATTCTAGTCCTTCTTCACAGATCCCTATACATAGTTTTTGTTTTTACTTAGATGTACAGACATAGCCTCAAATAGATAAAAAACTATATGGTCTTGTTGTTTTAATATTTTAGCTAATAAAGACATTTTTATCTGAACTATAAGTTTAGTAATTTAAATTCTAAAGTGTAATTATTTCATATTTGAAGTAATAAAAGTTAACATAAATTAAATATATTATTAATATTTTGAGAAACAATGGACTATACAAAAAATTAGTATAAACAAAACTAACAGCTTGCTGGGTATTCCATTTGACTTATGTTAGGTAACAGAAGAACTTGTAAGTTTCTTGCGTAACAAATATTTTTATTCAGGTATTTAACACTATTAGTTCCACTTATATCTAAGGTTTGAAGAGATTGCATGGTCTTAATGGAGGGTGGCAAACTGTTTATCTTGTTGTCTGCATTGATATATCTTTATATAAGTCTTTTAAATGATTTTGTTTTTTTGTCAACAAAAGTAGTTAAAAAACTAAAGTTTTAAACTTTAACTTAATAGTTTTCTCATTCTGATGACAACTATATTAAAAGTTTTGTTTTTCTCATAATAAGTAAAACATATAATTTCATAAAAATAGAATACAGTTAATAATTATAACTCAATTATCATGTTTACACTTTTTTACTATATTTTCAACAAAGTTAATTAAAACATTTATTACCTTTAGCTAAAAGAATTTTTAAATTCACCAGCTTCCCAATTGTTTGAGGTAGTTCCGTCAATAGGTTGTTGCTGACATTTAAATTCTAAAAAGTTATTAGGTGTTCAAAAGCACTTAAAGCTCAATAAACTTTGAAATATAACTTTATATATTCTGAAATTTATATAAAAATTATGAAAAAGACACCATGTATCCATTTTTTTTTCTTTTATTATTAATAGATACAGTAAACTATATTTATAAATTTCTATAAATAAATTAATTTGCTATTTTACTGAAATTTAAAAAAAAGAAGACAAAACATTAATTGAATTAAACGTTTATTTAACAAACCTAAAAAACACTTATTTAGATTTTGTACTACTAAAATAATTCTGGTATAGCTGAAAAAAAAACTTTAAAATTTTCGTTTATTTAAAAAAAGATGTAGCATGAGAACAACAAACTTGTAAGCCATGAAGCTCGCCAATTTCTGCAGGCAAACTCTTCAACTTGTTGTTGTGAACATCTAAAACCTACAGTTTAATTTTTTTAAAGAAAACACAAACTACAATTAGACTTAGTTTTATTATTTTTTAGTTTACAACTGATTTTATATGTTGTACCAAATAAGTTACAAGATGTAATTTCTATAAATGCTTTCTGACATAATGTTTATTACAATGAAAGAACTGCTTTATACAGGTCTACAAAATAATAGTTTTGGTAAAACTGTCATTGATGAACAAATAAACAATGGAGCTAAATTGTGCACCTCAATACTGGTGAGCAACTGAGCAACACATTACCTCAGCCTGTAACTTACATTTTAGCCTGAAAACAACTTTTTCAAATGACAAATATCTAAACTTTTCAATAACTAGCATTTTGAAGAGTGCTTTTAATTTGTTTTAAGTACATAGTAGTTGTTTTATAAATGATCATTTCATTACAATCTCGCTTTAAAAAAGTTTATTTATTTTACATATTACAATCATTCACAATTAAGTGGCCCTTTTAGACTTTTTTAACAAGTCTGGCAAAAGATTTAATTTTGGTGAATCTTGTCTGCCAAATAGAAATATTTAACTACTCCTACACTTTATCATATAATTGATAAAAAAACTTATTCATTTGATTAACAAAAAACTATATAGAAAAACAAAAAATAAAATCCTATAAAAAATATTTATAAACAGTTAAACTTCAAATTAAGCAAATTAATAAAAATTTTATAATCAAAATTTAAAAAAAAACACATATATGTATCTAGATAAACTAAAACATTAACTAAATTTCTCTTTATTAGGTAAACCATATAACTCTTTGACGTTTTATAATTAAAAAAAATATTTTTTAATGTTTAAAACGCTCCTTTACTAAACAAAAATCAATAAGAAACAAGTTAACATTTAAAAAGGTTCAACTCACTTTTAAAGATCTTAAATTTAAGATTAAGCTTCCACTTCCAATTGACTTCAAGTTATTAGTGTGCAAAACTAAACTTTCTGTAAGAAATACCTTACACTGGGAGAACAGTGACTCAGGAACATTTGCAAGTTCACAAGAATTAAAGTCAAATATTCTATCTGGATTATCCTTGGCTACTACCAATAACCTTTCGTATCGTTTCTTTGCTTCTTTACTTTGACTACTTTTTGAAAAAAAGGGCATAACTTTAACTTCTAAAATTTTGGTTTAAATAAATTTATGTAAATAGTTATATCAACTAGTAGACTATTAAAACTTTTTATTGTATTAATACTAGTTTTCAGGCTAATAAACTTTACTCTGAGAAGAACTTGAACATCAAGTTTGAAACATGTGTAAAGTAGTGACTGATCTAACTACTACTTATAGTATTAAAAATTAAATCTTAATTGAACTTATGTTATTTACAGTCTAAAATATTTTATTATGTGTTCTAGCTAGTAGAAAATTTTTTTTAAGTTTATCTTTTTTGTTAACATTTTATAACCCAGTGGTCTTCACAAAAAGCACTGTGCAAAGTAAATAGCAAAGAAATTGACTTACTGTGCACAGAAAACTTAGTCAGGTTTTTTTTTAAGGCCTTAGGGGGGGTCCAACATTTTTTTTTACAAAAATTAACTTTGGCTTTTACATGAAAGCTTTAAGTACAAACTACAAGCCAGTTTTTATAGAATTGAAAAATATCATTTAACTTTTGAGATATTTAATTTTTTGTAAAAGTTTTTCAATCTAAACGTATGGAGTGCAAATTTTTTGGGGTCAATTTTCTCGGAAATTTTAAAATTCAGCAAAAATCTATCTCCTCCTTTATTTTTCAAGCAATCTTCTTCAAATTTTTAGAAAACGTTCCTTATAATAAAAGGAAAAAACGTTACTTTGGAATTTTGGTAATTTAAAAAAAATAAAAATGCTATCACAAAAATTGAAAAAAAAGTTTTTTTTTTTTACAAAAAAAATGTATTTTTACAAAAAAAAAAATTAATTCCAAAGTAACGTTTTTTTTTGTTATTGTATAAAAATTAGAGTGTGAAAGTTTGATGAAGATTGCTTGAAAATGTAGGAGGACATGGATATTAAATGAAATAGTCTTTTTTTGCTGTTTTAGTTTTCCCTTCCCATAGGGAACCTATTATGCGGCCTGACTTTGACTGGTCATATCTCAAAATCATGGCCTACCCTACCCCCCCCCCCAAAAAAAGTTATTTTTATAAATATATAAACAAAGTTTTTTTTTTCTTGAAAATGTTCTCAAAATTTTTTAGAATTTTATTACTATGGTTGCATTTCTTTGAATCAAAAAAGCTGTCCTGAGTCACTTTAAACTGCCATGAGTCATCTTGAGTTTTTTTTATCCTTAATATTTTTTTCGAACTTTAAAAAACTAAGAAAAATCAAGCTCTTCCACAAACTTGATTAAAAAATAACTAATATTGCTACTAAATCATAAAAATCTTATTCAGAGTCAAAAAATAAACTGTCTTAAGATTTTTTTTGATCTTAAAACTATTTTGAGCTTTTTAAAAAATCAAATCTATCCTGAGTCAGCCTGAATTTAAAAGAAATCAAAATAACCTGGCTTATCCTGAACTGTCCTAAGTAATCCTGATGAAATAACAAAACAAATTATGACAATTAGTTAAGTAATGACTAAACATATAAAAGACTTATTTAAATGGTTAAGTATCAAGATAAAAATACTAACTTAACCATACAAACTTGCTATAATTTCTAAAAAATAGATAAAACTTTAGCTAAAACCTTGAGTTACAGAAAATAAATATTTTTGTATCTTTTATGAACAATGAACTTTTACAACTGAAAAAAAATATTTATATAACCTAAAAAACTTTTATATAACAAAATAAAAAATATAAACAGACACAAGAAATTTTTTAAAAGTATATTGAGTATTTCTATAAGAAAATGAGTTCTACTAAGTAAAACTTTAAACTTAGAGCAACTCTTTTGTAATTTTCTATATAATTAAAATATATATACAGATTAACACAATCTTTAAAAACCTATACTTATCGAAATTGATTAAATAAATTACCACAGATTTATATTTTATTTATGCAATTAATTTTTTTATTTTTTTATTAGACAGGATTTCATCATTGAATAAAACTTAAGTTGATATTTATACTAACAAAGATTTTGAGCACTGTTTCAAACTATGTCTGTTTTTTTTTTGTAAATAATGGTTTGAGTATTTTATCAGTTTATTTAAACTTGTAACAACTTAAGTTGCAGCGATTCCACAGTTAAATTATTGTTTTTTTTTTAGTTTTTAGCAACATTGGTAAACCTCTGCTTTAAACTTCAGAATTTTCTTATGCATTGTGGTTTTAGTTTGTGAAGTAAAACCTTGTGAGTGTTTGCCAAACAACAAGCCACCTTTTTTTTTAAGATAAATTTTTTCTTTACTTATTTTAGGATAAAAGTGTTAATAACTTTAGGGGGAGGTGAATTTACACATGATGAACTTGTTTTGCATAATTTTTATTGTTGAAGAGGGAAGAGTAAGTAATGCTGTATTTTTCAACTAAAAAATCTAAACTAACTTGAATGTTTGAAATCTTGTTAAGTAAACCCGAATGATCTATGTAATGATTTATCAAATGTATTTTTTTACTACTTAAAACACTTTAATATATTTTAAAAATTCAACTTGAAATAAAAAGTTTTATAAACATGATTTTCTTTTATACCATTTCTTTGAAAAGCTTTGTAACTTTGTTTAAATTAAAAATTGTTTACAAACAAAACTTTAAACTTTGATTTCCAAAATCTTAAGACTTCTATTTTGTAAAGTTCTTTATATTTAAACTGGCTTTTAATCTTATTCGCTTACCATTGGACCCTGTTTCTTTTATTTTGTTATTACCAGGTTTTAACAGGTACACAATTAACAAAATAGGTTTTAAGTGGCGTACCCAAGTAAAGTTATCTCATTTGATTTCAAATAACTGCACTTTTCAATATTATAAAATTTAAGTATAAAATGTTAAGTGGAAATATAATAGATGCAGAGTTGTGAATGTGAGTTAGTTTAAGTTGTATCTATGAATCACATGTTTGGTTCAAACATTTCTCCTTTCATAAAAATGAATAATTTTGTTTTACTAAAATGGGTTAATTATTTTATTTCAGAACTACTATACCAATTCACTCAGCTATATGACTGTAGCTGATTACCGATTTAATTCAATAACATTTAATTGTTCTGGTGTAAATATTTATGTATTAAGTAAAAGTTTTACTTTTGACGTTAAACTGTTAAAATTGATAAAAGTTATCTGAAATATTTTGAATCATAAATAATTTAGTAGCTATGACACAAACTATTTTTAGTTTTTATTATACTACCACAGATTTTGAGATATAAAAAAACGACTTTTATTTTTTAGTTAGTAATTTTTCTTAGGTTTAACTTTAACTTAATTTTAAGTGGATTAGATTTTAATTTACACAATTTGTAATATTGACAATATAATATATGCAATATTATACTATATTTTATGCTGTATCTACTTTTTTTACTTTTTTTTCTGTAGAGTTTTGTTTGATTATTATATATAATATCAGTGCCTAACACTATCACTTGACGAACAGTATGGATAAAAAATTATTAAATAAGAGACAAACTAATGACAGCTGCTATAACACTAGAGCTACAGAATAAAAAATTATAGCTTTTATATAACAACCAGTTTTATTCTTATTTTCATTTAAGTTTGCGAATATAAGTTTGGTGTACATCTCGATGACCAAGAGGTTTTTTCGTACACCCAGTTCTTTAAACTAAAACTTTTTCATCTTCTTTGTTTTTCAATTTTGTTCATGAAGCTTACTATTTATTAAGTTTAGAATAGTTAGGCTAAATTTTATAATGGTTGCTTTAAAAGAGTATGTTAAAATAATACACTTAATACAACTTTTTAAAATTAAAAATACAAGTACTTTAAAAGGGATTTTACAAGCCTTTAGTTTTAGAAACCTTAGTTTTGTTAAAAATTAAGTAGCATAACTGTTGAAACTGTTGCTGAAACCACCAAGCTTACTTTTTAGAAAAAAAAGTTATAGAAATTACACGTTCCTAGTGTACTATAAGCAATTATTATTTTTTTAGAAATTATTGTATCAATTTCTAAGACACGTTTCCATACAATATTTTTACAAAATTTATTAAAGAATATATCAAGTAGACTAAATTCTCTAAAAAATATATATAACCCTTTTTACATCTTGAAAAAATATTTTAACCAAATTAAACTAAGATTTATATTTTTTTAGTACTTTTCTATATAAGTTATAAAATTTTAATTCTTAGACTTTTTCTACAAAATAAAGTTTTCTATGCATACTACTTAAATTATGCACAATTTGAAAAGAAACTGTTTCATCCTACTTTACTATGTTTAAAACGCCTTCTTTTAAACACATATTTTTTAAATAAAAAATAATTTATAGTCAGTTTCTTTAGACCTGAACAATGTTTTATTCGAAGCTTTTTATCTCTAATTTCAAACTTTAAAACGCATTTTGATCTTAATTTATCTCGTATATACTTCTTTTTATAAGTCTTAAGTTATCGTTTTTTTTTTGTAGTTCTTCCGTAAAGCTCACTTACTTCAGTTTTTAAATTTAATCTTTATACCCTTAGTTCAATATTTATTCATATATTAAAGTTTATAGCTACACCTTCTGTTGAATTTTTTGTTTCATTTCTGAAAGCTATTAAGTTATTTTTGTTCGCTATTTATAATTTTCACTTACAAATCTATAAAAGTAGAAATATCTTGTCTTCTGAACAAGACGTTAAACTGTATCTAAGTGGTGTACGACTCCATAACCGAAAGGGATTTCAGTACACCAGGTCCTCGGGCCAATTATTTTGAGCACTTTTTTGTCATAAAAACCTAAACCACTAAAACCTTAGAATATTTGTCATTTTTATTGTAATTTGCATTACTTTTATCTTTAGAAAGCTTTTTTTATACGGCCACAAGCTTTTAATTTTTTTATGATTTATATCTTATTAATTGAACTATTTAACAGTTCTTATCTAAACCAACTTTATTTTTTTTTATTTTAAGTTAAATTATTTTTGATCGATTACATATAAAATAACTGTCATCCAATTGTTTCCTATTTGAATGATTTTGCAGCAGATCAGTTGTAATTAAATTTAAATGTAGTCTCTTTAATCCAGTAAAATATACTTCCATACAAATTATTTATTATCAAGCTAAATCAGTTCCCGTTCGATCTTTTCTTCCAAGACGATTTCCATCTGATCATGTTCGCTATTAAATGTTTAACAGCAATAAAGTTCCTCTCCAATGGTTTCCTTTTTTCTTAATTTAAGGTTTTTTTTATAAAAATGTTATATTGTTTTTTATTATATTTGTTTTTTATTTTAAATTATCTTTATCAAAAAATTTTCATGAACTTAATTCTCATCCTTTCTTTAAATCTCTTTGGTTTAGAAGTTAGAACCTAAATTATATTTCATGGAACAACTTTAGTTTTAAAGGTAAGAAAAACATCCCAAACTATTTTTTAAAACAACTATGTTAGGACTATACAAAGTAAGTTTGATAAAACCATCTATTTAAGTTATCACTTTATTTTATTGATTGCAAGTTATTTTCTTGCTATTTTCACTGTAGGCTTTACCGTATTTTATATAGAAATATTTTCTGTAGCTAACAAATAGCTTGAAGCATTTGTTGTTGGAAAGTACTTAGTTTTTGAAAATGCTTATTCTTGATTTTAATTTAGATACTTAATGTTATGTTATTGTATACAAAATTACAAACAAAGTTTATATAAAAATTTACTTTTATTTAATATTAATTATCTTGTTTTACTAATTTTTCAGATTTTTTACTATTCAGGCAATTTAATTTTTATAATTTAGCTTAACACCCATCAAGTTTCATATTTAAAGAAAATTAATTTCTAAATAAGTACACAATAAAAGCTAATTACTAATTATTCATTATGCTTAAGATTATATTTTTGCTCTGATATATAAATTCTTGTAGTAGCGAAACAAAAGTACATGTAAAAATATTTTTTGTTTTTGCTGGATGTAAAAGATTACAGTATTCTATAGCAGTGTTTCTCAATATGCATCACAGTGAAGTGTTTCGAGTATTACTTTAGTACTAAAAAAGTTTTGTTATATTGTTTATTGAACGATAAAAAAGCGCTCAAAAAGTTTGGTCAAAAGACATGGTGTGCGATAAAACCTTTCGACTATCGAGTCTATTACGAGTAAAAACATACTTAAAAAATCTATATATAAAATAAAGTCAAGTATTAGTTTTAACTGTACTTTAAAAAAAAAAAGTAATTTGAATATTGTTTATTTACCGTTTTATTCCTGTATGCATCATTTGTTTATGGTCTATTGTACAAATTTTTTAAATTTGGTTAAAGTTAATTTGGAACAACAGGTCTAGAGATTACTTTTGTAACAATAAATGTTGTTTTTTTATTATTTTTTTATTTAAAAAAGAAATTTTAGCTGTAGTCAAACCTTTTTTTTGAATATTTAGAAATTAAAGTTTTAAATTACGTACGTAACGATTAACAGATTAGAAAGAAATTTTTATGTTTATAAGATTATTTCAGTCTAAGTAATTATAAAAACTAGAAATCTAATTTTTTTTAAACTTTAAATCATAACAAGTTAAAGTTATTACAAACTAAAACTAATTTAGAGTATACAGTTCTATAAAATTAAATAAATTAAAATTTTGCTTTTCATCAGTTATTTATGAAACTATAATCACGTTTTATCAATCGTTGACTTCATAAATTGAAACCTGCTTTCGAAATATGAAGCTGATCGTCATTATGATGCTAAAAATATTATTCATTTTGTTGGTTGTTACAAAATAATATCCGTTATCGTGAAACTTATTACGTATACTCTCCAAAAAAATTGTAACAATTTTTTTAACTATTAAACCAGGGGTTAGCAAATTGAGGCCCGCGAGCATGTTTTCATATAAATGGAATGCGTCCTATGAAAGGAAAAACCTGCAGCTTGCAAATTTAAGAGTAATTGAAACTTACTTTAAATATTCTTTGTTTCAAAATTAAGCGCATAAAAAATGGACTCAGGTACATTTCAAGGGAAATTCGAAACTTAAACTAGGTATTTTGGATTTGTTATACAAACTAAAAGTACAAACTAAAACTTCAAATGTTTTTTTTTTAATTTAGCCCGTGACCAACGAATGCCTCCTAACTCTTTACTTAGACAGAATACATGAATTTAAAAATAAACTAAGGTAAATAATTAATAATGAGAGAATATATTTTTTAAATTCATAACTTTTATTATTGTAGTTGTTGATCGTATTGAACTAACTAATATCGTAAATACTATAAAAAGATAAATTAGATTAATTTTAATTGGTCTTGTGTATGGTCTATATAGGCACGTAATAACTTTTTTTTTCTTTTAAAATGTATAAACACTACCACCTACTAAACTATATTTTATGTAGTTTTTTACTATCTTTTAAAATATAAAAGCTAAAAAAGGAATACTTGATTAGATAGTTAATACTTAATTAAGTGTTAAGAGCGATTATTGTATATTTGCTCTGGTAAGAAAAAAATAAAAAAGTATATATAATTTAGATTAAAAATTAAATTAAAATCAAGAACTGAAAGAAAATTTTAGAAAGGGGTTGGTAAACTGCAACCCGTTAAGCCTGTATTTTTTGAATAGAAACAGTTTGTATGTATCAAACCAAAATATTTCTACTTATCAAAAAATATTTTCGTGTTAAATATAATTCTGATTCACTGCTGCTTTTATAGAAATTTCGTTATGTAGTTGAACTTTTTTATTTACTAAACTATATAAAAATACCACGGCTTGATAAAATAATGTGCTTATTCTATTTAATTTACAACGCTGTATGTAAAATGTTTCGCACCATGACACTTTTTTAGCTATTAAACCAAAGCTAAAAATAAATATTTTAGTAATTAGCAGAATTTAATGTTTGAGATAAAGATGCAATCGATTGTATTTCATGACTGATAGGAAATGTTTCAATAGCATTGCGTACTTTAATTGCGACAATTTCCTTAAAGGTGTTTTACTAGTTTAAAAGATTATTTTAAATTTTACAGTTTATTTAAAGCTTTTTGTATAACAAGTTCAATTCATTAATTCTAAAAGAAGTGTTTTTTCCTATACAAAAATATTTGTTGTAGAACTTAGTCTATTAAAACGTAATTCTTTTTTTAGCTATTTACGTATTGTTTAAAATTTAAAGTTTGTCAGAAATGAAACTAAACAAAAAATCTTTAAACGATTTAAAAAAAGAAAACAAAAACTTGTCAAGATGTTTTACTTGTCTTACTTATCTCATCAAGATAGTTTTATTCGTAAGTTGTTACAATTCTTTATCTTTAAAAACAGTGCATGCGTTGGAAAAGATAGTTTGTGATTGCTTGAAAATTCACATTGATAAAATACTTACAATAAACTAACCGCCAACTGATCATCCTCAAACATCTTGGAAAATTTAAACAAATTTTCAGGGACTTCCAACAATAGCCGCCGGATTGACCGTTGTGGTTTTCGGGGTCGGGGTCAACATAGGCTTCAACAAGTTTCGCGCCGAGCTGCCAACGGGAGAGGACATCCCGCTCGACAGGTCCGGCGTTCCCCGGAAGGAAATCGTCGAGGCGGTCCAGATAATCAGGGACGTGGTGGCGTTTCTGGCCAAAGTGGTCATTGTGACGGTTTGCGTTGGGCTCGTGTTGGCGGCCAGTGGGGTTTTGGGGACTTTTGGGGCGATCAAAAACAACAAGTGCATTCTGTCGATTGTTAGTCGCGTCAGTATTATTTTTTGAAGTCTTATAATACTGGTACAGTATTCTAAATTTAATAAAAATTAAAGTTTGAATCGATTGAGCTTTAATTTTTTGGATGTACTATACTAAATTAAATTTTCATTAGATAATGTACACTTTGCTTTAAGTCTATGTGAGCCCTCTACATAAATGTTTAAAATAGATAACATAGAAAATGTTTACTTTTTGATATTTTATTATCAAACACTAGTATGAATTAAACCACAGTAATTTAAATATTTTTCTTTGTTTATTATAAATTAACTCTTTTGTAAATTTGAAAGCTTAGTATCAAAAACAACGTTACCATTAGTTCAAACAGCTTTAAAACTAACTTTAAAACAATTATTTACACATAAAGACAAAAAAAAATTTTTCTTTTCTATTGAAATTTATTGAATAGTTTGATAACTCTAAATACTTTAGTTTAACCTAAATTAAAAAAGATGAAAAAAATAGCTCGAAACTTTACTAGTTTTACTTAAAGGCTCCTTTATTATAGTATACTTATAATGACTTAAAACATAAAACTTATGATTATTTAATTTTTTTTTTCAGTTTTCTTCTATAATCTTACTAGTTGTTGTTGCTCAATTTACTGGAGCAGTTTTACTTCAAAAATTCATCACCACTATTGAGTGCGATTTTTCCGATGAAGTCAAGTTAAACCAAAGGATCGATTCATCCAAAATTACAAAGTTTGTCGAAAAAATTGATATTCCAAATTTCGAAGAGACAAAGATAGACGAAATCGACAAAAAATACTTTGGAGGTTTTGGCAAAAAACTGTCTTCCAAAACTAATGGTTTGAACAACACAGGTGCAAAAGAAGCGGTTGTTGCGACCGATAAAGTAACAAGAGAACTAGATGAATTAGTAGAAAAAGTAGAAAAGCTGTGCCAAGATAATTTTATAGAATGGCTTATATATCTAAAAAACATAGCATGGGCAGCTGTTTTGTATGAAGTTAGTGGTCAACTTAAACAGTTGGATACCTGCATGTTGATAATGTAATTAGATTTTACATGTTTTCTTAGTTTTAATAAGATCAAAAACTATCCAATAAGACTGTGTAAACTGTAAATTTATCGTAAGGTAGTTTAACTTTAGTATTAGTGATTGATATAAACTATGGTTTATGTTTTTTTTATTTTAAGATTAATACTATTTAAAGCATTAAAAAATATTTTTTAGGTTATAGCATTTATATGTGGAGTTTGCTTGTACGTAGGACCAAAACTAGCAATAAAGCAAGTAATGAAGCTGAAAGTATTCAAAACTAAAACCTAATGTAATAATGTAATTATTTAATTTAATATTTGATAGTTTTAAAGAACTACACGTTTTACAGTTCAAGTTTACTTTTTTAGAAAATTCAAGATTATTAACTAAATAATTTTTAATATTAAATTTGAAATTTTTTTCATTTACTTCTTTAGCAGATAAAATTTTGAAACTTAAAATAGTTGATTTATTTTGAGTTAAAAAAAAAAAATTATTATAAAAAGTTATGGTTTTGTAAATTTTAAGTTTCAACAAAAAGTTTCGACAACGAATTTAATAAACTGTTTCAACACAGAAAATATTTTTATAGTATGATTAAAGTTTATTAACAAGTATAATTTAAAAGTAATAAAAATTCCATTGAAAAAACTAAACAATACGTTTGTTTTACGTCAAAAAGCAGATATACATAATTTTTTATTTCTAATAGATACAGGAACAAGTTAAAAAAAATTGACTTAAAGTAGTTAAAATAAATAAAAATTCTAATATTGAGCATAGCTTGATTGTTTTAGTTTTTAAAAATTTTTATATCAATATGTTCTGAGCATACTTAATAATTTAAAAATATTTAGTGATTAGAATGTAATTCAATTTTATGTTTTATCTGATCATGGAAAAAAAAATTGCTAATTTTTCTTATCACACGTGTTATGGGTTGACCTAAATTTTATTTAACGATGTTTAGAACAAGTTAGTACACGTACTAACATATAGAGTTGGAATTTTAGCGGCTTTGTTGTTATAGAAAAAGACTAATCACGAAAAAAGTACATGGGAGCATATTATACTAGTATCAACACTAAATTTAAAAGCTATTTTCGTTTTGAAGCTTATTTAAACGGTTTAAATAATGTGAGTTAGAAGAAGTTAAACATAACTTGAAAAATTTTTGTTTAAACCACCGACGTATAAATTTCTAATTGTTATCTTTTATCAGCACTTGTCAACAATAGTCATGTCTTCTAAACACAAGTGATTTTTAAATTTAGTGTGGCGAATTCTTTTGTCGAAACTTTCATGAAATTCAATCGAATTTTTGGGATAAAAACTGGAAAAATGTGTTTTAGCACAAACTTTTTTACGAAAAAAAGTTATGCATTTTTTCCAGTTATGTTTCTTTTTTTTTGAGGTTATAACTTTATAAATGTTTTACTCCTTTGAACAAAAAGGCTTGGTACTAAAATTTCTTTTTTCATCTTCCATAACTAATTGTACTTTTTAGAAGAAGATCATGAAAACTCTAAGTATTTTTGTGCGTTTTTTGAATGATCGTAAATAACTTAACCAATATTTAACGAATTAGTATAAAAAAACAACTTTTATATTAAAAAACACATTCTGTTGCAAGTAACTAGAAAAAAATACAAAATAATATTAATATATAATGGCAAACATTTTTTTATTTAAATCTCCTAAGTATTTTTGAAGATAAAAAAAAGTTAAAGTTTAGTCAGACAAAGCACAAAAATTTTAAAAACTACAGTTGGTTATATCTAATAACGAAAAGTATTTACCTAAAACATGCAATGTTCATCAAAAATTAAAGTAGTCACAAATAAAAAACTTAAGTTCATCCTACGCAAAAGCCAAAATGCTAACTTTTAACCTTTGTAATGAAAATGCATCCTTCTCTCCTTTTTGCTTATAAAAAAATCTTAATTTTCTTATCAAATCACTACAGTTTTTGATCAAGTCTCGACCAAATTTTAACCCCTTTAATCGAGTCTGACCCATAGTATTTCATAAATACGTTTTTAGTCTCTTCAAGGATGATAATATCCTTTCAGCTTCAGTTAAACACATAGGTACAGTTATTAGAATTTCAAGAGTTTTACAGTTTCACGAAGACTTTTAGATAGATTATTATTCTTTAGATACAATAGTGTTTTTACTAATTCTCCTTTGTGCATTTAGAGTCGATTGTAAAAAAAAAAAACATCACAATGGTTTTACAATCTACAACAGGATTACAACTGTTCACTGCTTGGATAAGGTCACAAGGAAAACGTTTTCAATAAAAACATAACAAATTAACAAAAAACTGGAATATTTTAAAGTGTTTAAAAACTTTAATCTTTCTGGACCGTTTACTCTTACACTATCACAAACTTATTTTGTGGAAGAAGAGAGGCATACTTTTATTTGATTTTTAATACTTGAATTACGAACTCTGCAACAGCAACTTCAAAAGTTTTTACATGTTCTTCATCTTTTTGCACAGTTAATTTAGTGCTTTTCATTACACTATACAAAACATCTTCTTCAGCATAAGTTTAGAAAAATATTTCAACCCAGAAATAAATTTTTCATTATATAAGAATTTTATGCAGTTTTCTGCAGCAGCTATTGGGGGAAACCCGTATCGGTCAGTTTTATTAAAAATAAATGCAAATCCTGTGAGTAACTCATTTTTTTTCTAAAACTTTGAAAACAGCTTTTGAGTTGTAGTTTCAACTAGTTTTGCCTCCAGAAGGAACATTTACTTTGACTGCACGTCTTCTTTCAGGTGACCTAGAAAGAGTTTTGCTTCTTAGTTGCAAATAGCCACAGAAAGCAGTAAATTAAGCTGATGAGCAGCACAATGTACATAATATGCCTTTTCATAGCTTTCCTTTACTTTCACACGAACCCCTCTTGTCCTTACCCTCAAAACCTAACCACCGTCACAAATCTGAGCAACTAATTTTTTGTTGTCACCTTGTAAGATTTTATCCAGCTATCAAAAAAAAAACTTCAGAAATACCTTCAGCATTTACTCTTTCTGAATGAAAAAACAAAAAACCTTTCAACGACTCTGTCATGATTGATGTATCTTAACATTATAAAAAAATTTGAGGGTATCAGGGTTGCCACTCATTGAGCCGTGCTAAATTATTAAAAACTTACCTGAGTGACCTTAAATTTTCCTAAGCCATTATGAGCTTTAAACAGCTTTAACAAAATATTATTATTATTTAGTAACTAATAAAAACTGAGTTATTCAATAAAAATGGTTACATCATTACAGTAGACAGCAACGATACAACTATCATTTCACAGTAGATCGCAACAATACAACTATCACATCACAGTAGATCGCAACAACACAACTATCACATCACAGTAGGCCGCAATGTTACAACTATCACATCACAGTAGATCGCAACAATACAACTACCACATCACAGTAGATCGCAACAACACAACTATTACATCACAGTAGGCCGCAATGTTACAACTATCACATCACAGTAGACCGCAATGTTACAACTATCACATCACAGTAGACCGCAATGTTACAACAATCACATCACAGTATACTGCAATGTTACAACTATCACATTACAGTAGATCGAAAAAATACAACTATCACATCATAGTATACTGCAACATTACAACTATCTCATAACATTAGGTTTCAATGATACAACTATCACAATATACCGCAACGCTACAAATATCACATTGTGCCGAAGGCACGTATTTTTTGAGTTTTAAGAAATAATTTAAAATAAAACTAAAAATAGCTAAAAATTATTTTTTTTATGCTTTTTCAATTGCAGTTGACTACAACGATACAACTATCACATCACAGTAATTTGCAACATTACAACTATCACATCACAGTAGATCGTAACAATACAACTATCACATCACAGTAGATTGCAACAATACAACTATCACATCACAGTAGACCACAACAATACAACTATCACATCACAGGTGTTTTTTTTTTTTATCAATTTTTGATGCAATTCTGTAAAAGACTAAGCACTTTCTTTAGTTGTTTTACGTTTACATAAGTATTTGCTAAATGCAGTCGATCTTGGCCAATTTGAAGGCACTGTCAAAAAGCCAAGATTCTAGGTACATTTTTAAACAAGTTTATATTAGTGCGACAAGAAATAACAAAGTATTGTTATCTCGAACTTTGTCTTCTTAAAACTTAATTTATAACTTGACAAATGTTCTTACAATCTCCAATATAATTGAAATGTAAATTCAATTCAGTGCAAAAATAAGAATCAAATATTTAAATTAGTACTGAATCATGGCTAATGAATATAACATAAAAACTTTAATTTAAATTGATACTAACTAATAAAATGTTGTGAAGTTTAATAGTTTCATTTTTCATAGAGTTTTTCGTTTTAGAGTTTAAACTTTGACTGTAAAGCTTTTTTATTTTTACATTTTCATTTGTAGCTCATTATAATTTTGATTAAGTTGGGTATGCAACTCGATGACCGAGAGGTCTTTTTGCGTATTCAGGTCATTGAACCAAAACATTTTTGAGTTAATTTTCGTTTTTGTTCAATAAACCGTTTACTAATTTTTATTTCAAAGCTTATCAAAAAAATCGAATTTTTCTTCATGTAGTATTGAACATATTACAACAATCGGTATAATCATAACCTAAAATTTGAAATAAAAATTCAAGTTACGCATGCAACAACTATTTGTCTATAGATATTTGTAACTGTTGTCTGCAACATTACGGTGTCTACAACAATCATATAACAGTTGTCCGCAACACTATTGAGCTATATATATTACATATCTCTTTTTCTTTTAATAAATAAATTAAAGATTAAGTTTTGTAAAATACTATTTAAGAAATCAACCTTTGATGAAACTTTTTAAAATATTAGGCAATTTTTAGAGTTGTCTTACAATAAATTTTATCTACTGCGACAAAAATAACAAAATTATTTTTTCTCGAATATTTTTTCGTTAATGATTTAATTAACGCTTGACAATTTTTTTGACAAATATGCATGTATATAAAATTTAAAAAAAAGAATTAGTATACTGCAAAAAGTAAAATCTAACAGCTTAAACAATGTTTCACAATTCTTGATCTTTTATTTAAAACTAAATTTCTATTTTAGATAAAATTTTATTCATTTTTAAATTTAAAACTAATCTAGTATGTATTTTAAACTTTGTTCATGTAGTCTGCAATATATTAAAACTTTTTGCATGATAAAAACCTTAAATAATTATCAAAATTATGAATACGCCTACAATTAAGCATACTAAAAGGCTTCTACATGGCCTGTTAGTGGCGGCTAAACCATAACATCACTAATACAAGTAAATAACCGGTAGCAATCAAACAAGCATTGATAAAGACAGCAGTTAGCTAAACAAACATTATATAAGAAAAAAAGGAATGTATCAACCTTAACGAAACAATTACTTTATTATCATTTCATAACTTTTCATCAAGTTCAACATACTCTTTGCTAATGTTTTATAAACATAAATAATCGAAGTACTTACTAAAACGGAGCCTTAAACAAACCAATTTAACTGTACATGTTTATATTTCAAATTTTATAATTTAAAAAGTCAACCATTGACTCAACTCTATAAAAATTCATCACTGTTTTAAGTTGTCTTATTTTTACTTACATATTTTTCAAATTTAAAGCTTTACAATTTTCAAACTTTTTTCAAACTTTTTTCAAACTTTTTTCAAAATAACTAAGTATGTTTTTAAAGTAATTGATAACTACGTATAAACATTGTGTAGACTGAATTAAAACTGTTTATATTATTAAAGTGTATTTCTAACTGTGTTTATTTTCATTTAAAACAATTAATACAGTTTTAACACTAATCAAACACAGTATAAATAAGTTTTATAAATTAGAAAAAAAATTAACAATTTCTTTTTTTAAGTATTTAAAACAACATAAATTTAAAGTCTTTTAATTTTTTTTTAATATCTTTATTAATTTAAATTTATAAAACTTGTAATTTTATTAATCTATTTATAATTTTAAAATAAAAAGTTTTATTAATTTAAATAACATAAATTTTAAGGCTTCTGTCACCAACCAAAAGGCCGTTGACGATACTAACTTCGATTAGCATAAAACTTTAAATGAAACAATAAAACTGTACATTCGCATTTGATTAGTTAGAAATTTAGTATTTTTAACTTTGACAGAACCTTATAAAAGAATAAGCCCTTTTGTGAGCTGCTTACATTTACATATGTATCTCCTAAACTTAATGTCTTTACAACTTAAAAAATAAAAAATTGCCTAGTAAATTTTTATAGAAACCAATAACTACCTTTGTAAAATTTGTCAAAATAAGTAAAAAAGCCTATTTTGATAAAGTGTATTTCTAACTGTATATATTTTTCGGTATAAAAATGACTTCGGTTTTAACACAAAATAAGACATAAACCCATTGTAAATAGAACTACTTAACACTGTGACTTACTTATACTTATAACAACCTGATACTGCAAAGCCAAACAGTTTTTTAAAAAATGGGTCAAATCCTGGCTCCTGTCACTAACAAAAATGTCGTTGACGCTTTAAAAGCGGGGCTTGACCAAAGTTGTCCGCAACATTACGGAGTCTATAGCTATTACATGTCAGTTCTCCGCAACATTACGGAGTCTACAACTATCACATGTTAGTTCTCCGCAACATTACGGAGTCTACAACTTTCACATCATAGTTGTCCGTAACACTAAAGTGTCAACAACTATTCAAGAATAGTGTATCAAAATTTAAGAAATTAACCTTTTACGCAATTCTATAACATACTCAGTCCTTTTTATTGTTGTCGTTACATATGTATGTCGTAAGTGCGGTCGATCTTGGCCAATTTAAAAGTACCATCGTAAAGCTCAGCTTGTTAGTAAAAGTTCCCATTGATTTTATATTTCTGCGAAAAGAAATAAAAATCTCATGTAGTTTTTTTTTTGCTAAAATTTAGTTTAAACACTAGAAAATTTTCTAACAACATCTAATATAAAATTTAAGAAAAATAAATTTTATACTACGGAAAGAAAGATCAAACAGTTTAATCACTACTGATAATTCGTGTCTTTTTAATACATCATAAGAAATATAATTCTTTCTAATTTTAACTAGCTTTAATTTCAAAACAAAAGTTTTCTTCATGTAGTTTCGAACATTTAAGAATTTGCTGTATGATCAAAACCTAAAACTTAAGAAGTTTTTAAAATTTTGCATACGCCTAATAAAAGGCCAACTATCTCACCTAATACATGGCCTACTACTGAGAAGACTACTAGGCCCACTAGTGTTGGCTAATTTATAAAGTCACTAAGCATAAAAAACAAACAAGTATTAATTGAGAGTTGTTAGCTGAAAAAACATTCTCTAAGAAAAACAAAAGTTAAAAAAAGTACTAAGATAATTTATTATAATTTTATGACTAGTCATCAATTTCTGCTTATAATCACCTGATGTCCAACTGTAACGCTAAAATTAAAAAAAAAAAGATCAAATCCTCGCTCCTGTCACCAACGAAAAGGACGTTGATGCTTTGAAAAATATGCTTGATCATAGTATTCCGCTACACTACACAGTCTAAAACTATCACAACACAGTATATACAACGATATAACTATCACATCACGAATGTTTTACAATTTAAACCAACCTTGTATTGTTTCAATCTAATGTGATGTGATAGTTGTAATGTTGCAGTACACTGTGATGTGATGGTTATATTGTTGCGGTCTACTGTGATGTGATAATTGTATTGATGCGGTCTACTTTGATGTGATAGTTGTAATGTTGCAGTACGCTGTGATGTGATGGTTATATTGTTGCGGTCTACTGTGATGTGATAGTTTTATTGTTGCATTCTACTGTGATGTGATAATTGTATTGATGCGGTCTACTTTGATGTGATAGTTTTATTGTTGCATTCTACTGTGATGTGATAGTTGTATTGTTGTGTCTACTGTGATGTGACAGTTGTATTTTCGCGGTCTACTATGATTCGACATGCAGAAATTGGTGATAAGTAACAAAATATTACAAAACGAATATTTTCCTTATAGTTTTTTGTTTTTTATATTTAACTACTCAATGTATTAATACTAGTTAGTTTGCTACTTATGGTTTGCTAATTATGGTGTTAGTGATGTTATGAATTAGCCACCACAAGTGAGCCTGATAGTACTCCAAGAAATAGGCCATGTATCAGTTGAGATAGTCGGCCTTTTACTAGGCCTATGCAAAACTGTGAAAATTTTTAAATTTATAGGTTTCGATCATACAGTAAATTGTTGTATGTTCGAGACTACATGAAAAAATGTTTTGTTTTGAAATGAAATTAAAATTAGTTAAAATTAGATAAAATTGGATTACTTAAGTTAAATAAAAAAATCACGGCTGATCAATAGTAATTAAACTATTTGATATCAATTTTTTCAATATGTTAAAAGGTTTTGCAAAATTTTATATTGGAGATTATTAGAAAAACGTCTAGTATAGTTTTTAAGTTAAATTTTAGGCTGAAAATTTTGAGAATAAATATGTTCGTTCTTTCTTTTCACAGAATGATAAAATTTATTGAAAATTTTTAATCTTGGCTTTATGATGGTACCTTTAAAATGGCCAAGATAGACCGCATTAAAGACATATGAAAATGTAAGACAACTCCGGAAAGTGTTGAGTTTTTAATAAGGTTGCGTCAAAGGCTAATTTCTTAAATTTTAATAAAACATTTAAGTGATAGTTTTTGACACCGTAATTTTCCGGAGAACTTTTATGCGATAGTTGTAGACTCCTTAATGTTGCGGACAACGTTGATCAAGCCCCTCTTTTAAAGCGTCAACAAAATAACAAGACCCAGGATTTGACTCATTTTTTGAAAAACTGTTTGGCTTTGCAGTATCAGGTTGTTATTAGTGTAAGTAGGTCACAGTGTAAAGTAGTTCTACTTACAATGGTTTGATATTTTAGTTTGTGTTGAAACTGAAGTCATTTTTATACAGAAAAATAAACACAGTTAGAAATACACTCTAACATAATAAGCCTTGTTATTTCAATTTACAATTTTTTAAAGGTAGTTATTGATTTCTATAAGCAAATCAAAAAACAGTTCAAGTTGTAAAGACAATAAGTTTAGAAGATTCATATATAAACGTCAGCAGCTCACTAAAATTGAAAAATTGCATACATAGTGCAAAAGGTATACTATCAAAATCCGACCGCGTTCAAAATCCACCCGATTTTTTTTTTCATTTTTTTTATTTACTAATTTGTCTTATATATTTTTATAACTTTTTTTATTTATTTTTTATTTATTTTTCACTATCACTGTTACCCCTAACCTTTACCCTCGTTCGATAAGCGATTCTCGAATTTGACTGGGTGGATTTTGATCGGGGGGATTTTGAACGCGGGTGGATTTTGAACGTGTCCCAGTGCAAAACTAAAATTAAAAAAAAAATTTTTTTCTAAAATTCTTGTCTCCCAGAAAAACTTCTTACAAGTTATTTGCGTTTTACCAAACCATCTGATCTTAGATTAACGTCTTAGTGAAGCTTGAATCACATACCTCTAATTAATCTAAAATATTTAAGAAAAAAATCAATCCCTCACTCCTGTCACCAACCAAAAGGACGTTAATGCTTTGAAAAATATGTTTGATCATAGTGTTCCGCTACAGTACAAAGTCTACAACTATCACATCAAAGTAGATACAACAATGCAACTATCACATCACAGTAGATACAACGATACAATTATCACATCACGAATGCTTTACAATTTAAATCAACCTTGTATCGTTTTAATCTTATGTCATGTGATAGTTGTATGTTGTAGTAAGCTGTGATGTGATAGTTGTATCTTTGCAATCTACTGTGATGTGATAGTTGTACTGTTGCAGTAAACTGTGATGTGATAGTTGTAATATTGCAGTACACTGTGATGTGATAGTTGGAATGTTGCAGTACACTGTGATGTGATAGTTGTAATATTGCAGTACACTGTGATGTGACAGTTGGAATGTTGCAGTCTTCCGTGATGTGACAGTTGGAATGTTGCAGTACACTGTGATGTGATAGTTGTAATTTTGCAGTACACTGTGATGTGATAGTTGTAATGTTGCAATAAACTGTGATGTGATAGTTGTACTGTTGTAGTAAACTGTGATGTGATAGTTGTAATTTTGCAGTACACTGTGATGTGATAATTGTATTGTTGCAGTAAACTGTGATGTGATAGTTGTATTGTTGCAGTAAACTTGATGTGATAGTTGTATTGTTGCAGTAAACTTGATGTGATAGTTGTATTGATGTAGTATACTGTGATGTGATAGACTGCTGTGTAAACATTGAAGTGATAGTTGTAGACTCCTTAATGTTGCGGACAACGTTGGTCAAGCCCCTCTTATAAAGTGTCAACAACGTTTTAACTAGTGACAGGAGTCAGGATTTAACTCATTTTTTGAAAAGCTGTTTGGCTTTGCAGTATCAGGTTCTTATAAGTGTAAATAGGTCACAGTGTAAAGTAGTTCTATTTACAAAGGTTTGGTATTTTATTTAGTATTTAAAATGAAGTAATTTATATACAAAAAAATAAACACAGTTAGAAATACACTCTATCATAATAAGCCTTTTTATTGTAGTTGACAAATTTTTTAAAGGTAGTTAATGATTTCTATAAGCAAATTAAAAAAAATTGCAAATTGTTAAGACATTAAGTTTAGGAGATACAGTGCTTCCTCGCTAATCCGGTCCTCGCTAATCCGGTTCCTCGCTAATCCGGCCGGTTTTAGTCGAGAAGTCGACTTATTTACTTTACCGTTTTTAGCGTTTAATTTGATTTTACTTGAAAAAGTATTCAATTTACGTTTTATAAGTATGCAAGCAATATATTGTTACGTCATAATAAAGTATCATTTGTATAATCTTAAGTCTTTTTCATACTTTTCTCGCTCAGTTGTTACAAACTTATTTATTATTTATTTGCAATTTCTCTGTCTTTGCTAAGCAAGTTACACTTTAATATACTACAATCAACATATCTGGTTAAAAAATGGATAAGACAGCAAAGAAACAAAAACGCGTTCAACTAACAATTGAAAACAAGTTAAAAGTTTGCGAAATGGCAAACAATAATGTGCCTAATGCAGTGTAGTTTTTTTCCATTAATTTTGAACTTATAAAATTTTGTTTTGTTTAGTTTTGTCTGTTTCAATTCTTTTTTCTTTGAATAAAGTAAAATAAATTAAATTAACAGAAATTTTATAGTACGTTTCGTTATATAAATTCATAATATAACTAAGGTAGATAATTTGTATAAAAAAGCGATATTTTGTTCTTATCCGGCCAAAGGCAAATCCGGCCGTATTTTCAAAAAAATCTTGCCCAACTTGGCCGGATTAGCGAGGAAGCACTGTACTTATATAAACGTCAGCAGCTCACGAAAATTGAAAAACTGCATACTTAATGCTAAACTAAAATTAGTATAAGTCTTACTTTAGGTATATTAGAATAGTTAGGTTGATTATTAACTTATGTATATATATATATATATATATATAATATAATGATAATATTATAATGTTAGTTTATTAAATTTTATGAGTGTAACAAAAAGTTTATGTTTATAAAATTCTTGCACACAGAAAAACTTCTTACAAATTATCATGCATTTTCCAAACCATTTGATCTTAGATTATAGTTTATTGAACAAAAAGCGAAAAAAAAAAACAAAAATTTTTGCTCAAAAATGTTTTTGTTCAATGACCTGGATAGCAAAAAGACCTCTCGGTCATCGAGTTGCATAACGTCATAGTCAAGCTTAAATTTCATTTTATACTTTTAATTAGTACTAGAAGAGCATACAATTACCATGAGCATCTAAAATCGTTTAAAAATGTAAAATAGACAATAGTATTATATCTAGAATTAGTAAATCTTTATGTTAATTAACTTAATCCTATAGAAAAAACTAAAAAAATCAGGAAATTTGATAATTCAAAAAAAATTTTTGTGTCAAGAATTTATTTTTTATAACACCATAAAATTTACACATAATTTCGTCATGATTTTATTGTATACTAAAATACAATGCATATAAACATAAAACATGTTGGTTGTAGTTAAAACAAACGCAAAAACTGAATTTGTAATTATGCTTTTATAAAAAAAAATTCTTAATAATTAGTTTTTGAAAAGTTTTTTTATATCTTCAAGACTTTTTTTAAAAGTTTTAACCACTAAAAAAAAAACTTTATATCTAAACTAATTATCGCAGTAGTACTTTTGCATTACAAAGCGATAGCTAAAATATTTTAAGCAGTTTATTTTCCTAGAAAACACAAAACTTATATAGTTAAATTACAGATGATTTGAAAATTGTATGAATTTTTTTTTAAATTGTCTATATAATATAACAATTGTTTAACTTTTAGAACTTTGCAAGGTTACAAAACAATTGTAATTATTAAAATTGAAAAGTAGTGAATGATACTTAAAAATTTTTATTAGTGAAGTATAAAGTAAACGTTATAAATTAAATATTTTTTTAAACTTAGTCATCTACCAGAGAGCTTCCTCATTTAAAATTTCAAAAATAGAATGCAATTTATATAAGAAATAAAATCAGTAAGTAAAGCAGAAATTTTACGTACTAAAACAAGATTTTGTACATTAGTTTATTTGCAGTACTTAACGACCGAGATGTCTTTTTGTGTACCCGGGTCCTTAAACCAAACATTTTTGAGCAATTTTGTGTTTTTTTGGTTTGTTCAATAAACTACTTATATTTGAAGAAAACTACCATACATTTTGCATTTACAGTACAGTAATCGCTTGAAAACTTAAAAATGTTTAGTACAGTAGAAATAAGTGAACTTTGAACAATTAATAAAGATGGTGTTAACAAATTTGTATGCTAATTTAACTTTTATAACAGATTGTTCTAGAACTTGGAATCTAGATTGTCAAAGTGTATATGGTAATATAAATAATTAATTAAAAAAATTTTAATGTAAAATTTTAACATTTTATTGCATAAATCGGTAAAAAAAAACCATTGAATTGAAAAATACTAATTAAATTGTGTGGTCTGAAAGCTTGGGGGTGTGCTTTGAAAACTCCTTGAGTTAAATTATGCAAGATCAAAATTCAGTGGTCCACACAATAAAAAAAAAAAAGTTTTTTATCATAAGAGAGGTACATATTATATAAGTTAATGCTTATGTAATTTTTTCAAACTTTCCTTTTCTCTTATTATTAAACATTGAAAATAAATTTTAAACTACTAGTGTTTGTCAATGCTTCTACCCTTAACCATCTCACCGAAAAACATCTATTATACTTAAAAATCTACAAAAGTATTACTTTTAAATTCCTTTAGTTTGTAGTGTTCCTTCAGTTTATATTTAAATTGCTTGCTGAGTAAGAATTTGGAAGTACTTCAAGCAATACAATAAGTGTAAAATTAAAACTTTCTTTGTTTTTATTTTGAAGTATATAAACATATATAGTATTAAGATAAAAACAAAAAATCACTAAGAATAATTGACATACCTAAAGAACAATTTGACAAACTCATTATTATAATATTGTTATTATTTAAAACCATTTATTAAGTATCAGGGTTGCCAAAAAGCTTGGAAATCAGAATCTTGACAATTTAGGCTATAAAACCTGTAATTTTGAACATAAATCACTATAAAACCTGGAATTTTAAACAATTTTTACATGTTGAATAAAAAAAATTTGTGATCCTCAAAAATTATTTTTATTAAAGAACACATTTGAAGTAGCCTTACAGTAATTTTTCAATGTTTTTATACTTTTAAACACAGTTTTTTACCTTAAATTTAAGTTTGAACTAAAAATAGACCCAAAAAATCGATCTTTTAAAAATCTGGAAGAAATTTTGAAAACCTGGAGAAAACTTGCCAAAGTTCAGTGGCAACCCTGTTTTAATGCTGTCATTACACCACAGAACCACCCATATAACATATCTAGTTCAAAACTTTTATAACTATAGTGGTGTAAAGCAATGTGATAATGTCTTAAAGGTGTTCAGTAATTTAATAGGGCATAAGGGGGGTCAAACATTATTTAACTAAAAATAACATTAAATCTTATTTGAAAGCTTGAAGTATAAACTACAAGCCAGTTTTTATAGAGTTAAAAATTTAAATTATGAGATATTGTAGTTTTTAATAAAAGTTTTACATATAGACCGCAAATTTTTTGCAGTAATTTTTTGGAATTTTTAAAAATCACCAAAAATCTATCTTCTATAGTTTATGAGCAAGAGACCTCAAACTTTCAGGAACCATTCCTTATATAGTTTAAAAGAATTATGTTGGAATTTTGAAAATATTAAAAAATAGAAAGTTTAGATAAAAAAAAAACAAAAAAAATAAGGTATTTTTTTATTTTTGTTTTTAAAATTTAAAAAAAATCCTGCATTCAATTTTTCAAAAAATTAGTTATAGACTTTCTGTAAAAATTTGAAAAAGATTGCTTAAAAAATGAAAGAGGAGATGGATTTTTAGTGAAATTGTCTTTTTATGCGTTTTTAGTTTCTGCCTTCCATTATGAACCAATTGAGGTCACAGACTTAGATTGCTCATATCTCAAAAATTACTTTGAATTTTTTTGAAACGATTAAAATGTCTGAAAGCTCAGATAAAACTCTATTAAATAAGATCAACTTGTAAAAATCAAGGTGGACCCCCCTATGCCTTTAAATTTATTTTTAAGAACTACATATTAAAATACTATTTAAGTAGCTTCTTGGTATCTTTTCAATGTTGTAATGCTATTAAAACAATTTTTTAATTTGAGTATAATTTTATACAAAAAGTTTGTTTTATAAAAACCTGGACAAAATTTACAAAAACTTTTAGCAACTTTGAACTAAAAAGATATTAGATTTTTAGTAAAATTGTCTATTTTATTTGTTTTAGTTTGTGCCTTGCAAATAATACCTATTGACTCTCTAAATTTGATTGCTTAAAGTTCAAATGAATTTCTAAAAATAGTAAAAAATGGTGATGGATTGGGTTTTATAGATAAAAAAAACAACTTTCAAAATTTATTTAGTTCCCTATGGCCTTAAGCTTGATTAACAGATTGTTTTTCAGTTTCTCAATCAATCAAATTTCTAAATTTTTCTATATTTCAATAATTTTAGGCGGACTGGATTTTTGACTCAAAGAATGGCAATTCCAATATTTAATTAAAACAGGTACCAGTTTTTTTATTTATAAACATTTTAAGAGTAAGGGCTTAATATATTTTTATTTCAAAAGTAAAAAACAGATGTTACATGAAAGATAAATGTATAATTAAGTTACAAGCTAGTATTTATAGAATGAAATAAAGTTTACATACAATACCTGTTTAAATTTTGAAGTATAGGAATTTTTGTAAACAGTTTCAAGTTCTGAATACAAATTTATGGATAGGTGGTATGGTAAAATATTTTTTTGATATCAAAAAAAAATAAAAATGCTATTTTTAGTTCTTAGCTTATAATTGTTTTACATGTGGCAAATATTATAAAAACACGTTGTTTAAAATTATGAATGGTTTAAAGAAAAATCTGCGGAGATTTATTTCAGTTTTGTAAAGTTTTGTAAAAGAAAAAGTTTAAATCTGTTTCCTACAAGTTATTCAAAATTTGTTAAAGATTATTCTGAGAAGTTTTAAAAATAAATGTTCAAAAACTGAAGGAGATGGATTTTTAGTAAAATAGTCTATTTTTTCTCTTTATTGATTGTGCCTCTCATAAAGAACCTATTGAAGGCTCTAACTTTGATTGTTTGTATCTCAAAAGTTACTTAAAATTTTAACAAGCAGTATAAAATAACAAGTAGCTTAAGGGCATATGAGAGGAGGGGTAAAACACTTTTTTTTCAAATTTACTCTTATTTTTTACTTAGTTGGATAAGTTAGAGCATTCAATAGGTTCTTAATGGCTAACTTAAAAGGTTAAAATAGACTATTTCACTAAAAACTTGAAACAAGCATGAACTTGGCTTGACAGCGTTTTTTAGGAATTTTATAAAAATGTCTAAAAAAAAGTTCAAATTATTTTCTTTATCTTTCTAGCTAATTGAAAACTTTTTTTTTATTCTAGAGAACAGTCCTTTGTCTTACATTAAAAAAAATCATTGAATTGGGGTTTGACTTTTTGAGTGGGGCTGATTTAAAAATTTAAAGTTTTATCTATTTTTTAATTTATACAAGCTTTTCCCCAAAAATTAAAAAAAAATTCAAAATTTTTTTAAAAACATACTTATTAAAATGAGTTTAATGATGTTTTAATATTTTTTTCAATTTTTTTTTTATACATATGCCTGAATAAATTTTTCAGAAAAATGCCAATTTTGCATGATTTTTGTTTTTCAGATATACAGCTTTTTATGCAAAAATAGATAAATTTTAAAAAAATATTTTATTTTTGCATAAAAAACTGTATATCTGAAAAATAAAAATGGTGCAAAATTGATATTTTTCTGAAAAATTTGTTCAGGCTTATGGTATTAAAAAAAAATTTACAACATTGTTAAACTCATTTTAATAAGTATGTGTATAAAAAAAAAATTGGAATAAAAATATTAATTTTGCAGAAAAGCTTGTATGAATAAAAAAAAAAGAAAAATACTCAAAAATTTTTAAAATACCCCATTCACAAATTCAAACCCCATTTCAATGGATTTTTTTTAAACTAAAGACAAAGGACCGTTCTCTAGAATAAAATAAAAAGTTTAAATTAGCTATTAAGATTTAGATTAGATTAGATAAGGAAAATGATTGGGTCTTAAGTTTGGTCATTTTTATAAAATTCCTAAAAAGACTCTCAAGCTAAGTTCACGCTTGTAAATTTAAATTCTCCTTAAGTTTTTGACCAATTGTTTTAAAACTTTTTAGAGTAATCTCAGATAAGTTTGAACAACTTGTAGGAATCAGATTTATTAATTAAAAAAAAGTTATAAATAATTAACAAATAATTAACTAAAAAGTCTTTTTTATAATTTTGATCATAATTTTTTTTGTAGATTTTTTAAAGAATCCGCTTCCTACAAATTTGATTTAAATTGCTTAAAATATGAAAGAAGATAGATTTTTGCTAGTTTTTCAAAATTCTGAGAATGAAGGGGTCCAACACTTTTTTTTACAAAAATTAACTTTGGCTTTTATATAAAAGCTTTTAGTACAAACCACTAGCGAGTTTTTATAGAATTCAAAAATATCATTTAACTTATGAGACATTTTTTTTTTAAGTTTCTAATACAAACGTATGGACTGCAAACTATTTTAGGTCAATTTTCTTGGAAATTTTAAAAATCACTAAAATCTTTCTCCTCCTTCATTTCTAAGTAATCTTCTTCAAATTTTCAGGAAATGTTTCTAATATTAAAAGAAAAAAAAAAAAAAAAACGTTACTTATGAATTTTAATAATTTAAAAAAATAAAAATTTTATGACATAAATAAAAAAATTTACTTGAAATTTTTAAAGTTCTAAGTAATGTTTTTTTGATATTGTATAAAGATAAGACTGTAAAAGTTTAAAGACTGCTTAAAAAATGTAGAAGATAGGTTTTAAATAAAATGGTGTTTTTTGCTGTTTTAGTTTTCCCTTCCCATAGGGAACCTAATATGCGGCCCACTTTGACTGGTCATATCTCAAAAAATAGTTCTAATTTTTTAAAACAATAAAAAATATCTTGAAGCTTAGAAAAACTCTATAAAATAAGATCACCTTGTAAAAAACATGGCTTACCCTCCCACCAAATCCTTGATATTGTAAGCATATTTTATAAAAAAATTGTTGTTAAATTGCTTTGAAAATGTAAAAGAATAATTTTTTGTTTAGTCTTAAAAAATTTCAAGAGAATTGACCATGAAAACTTTTCCTTTATTTTATTGTATTGGACATATATGAGAACTGACTATATCTAAGAAAATAATTAAGGCTTGAAACCAATAAACTATGTATTTTCATTATATATTTACTGTAAGCTCTCAAGAAAAAGCCAGTGTAAATTTTTGTTAACAAATGTTTGATCTTCTGTTTAGCCTTTATTTTACACAAAATTAACTTTTACTACATAATAAGGTGCCATGTGGTTTCTGAATTATGTATAAAACAGTTTTTTTTTGTGTCATCTGGCAAGTACAAAAACAGTTGTCAGAAATTAAAAAAGCTGCAATTTACTGATTTGATCAACTGAAATATGAGTTTAATTGTTTTTGTGAATTATATCCTTCAATTTTTTATATGCACAGATAGATATAATTTAGGAAATCTAATTAACAAAATGCCAGCTTCAGTAAGATCATCTTCTGCTTCCTCTGTCAGCAGTTCTGACGATGAAAAAGAACTGACCATTGCTGATACCAATGTAGTAACCAAGTACAAAATGGCTGGTGCCATGAATGATAGTTAGTTCTTTTAATTGCTTTTGATGTTAAACTTGAATATAAATATAGTACTTTATATTATAATAGTGAAAATTTTTGAACAATAGTGTAGTACAACTTGGTTGAATAACAACTATAAGTTAAAATAGTATCTTAGTAAATATTGCTGATGATAGGAAAATGATAATAAATGACCTATAAAATGCATATAATTAGCTAAACAAAAAGCTTTTTTTATAATTCATTTAATTTTAATTTTTTTATTGAAGAATCAGTTTGAGATTCCATTTAGCAATGAAACTAAGTAAATGTAAATTTTATAATATATGTATAATTTAACACAAGTATTTATTTAATTTAAGCTAAAATTAAACAGAGGTTATGAGGGCTGTTATTAACCTTTGTTGTGCCGGAGCAAATGTGCTTGATCTTTGCAAGTTTGGTGATGAACAAATTGTCAAAGAAGCCGGTACAGTTTTCAAAAAAGAGAAGGAAATGACTAAAGGTTATTAGTTATTTTATTAATTTATTTAGTTAAAGTATATATGTTTTAATATAAGTTTATCTTGAACATTATTTAAATATTGTGATTAAAAATATTTATCAAAATTAAGTTATATTGTATAAATAAGTAGTACAAAGTTGCCACTTTACCTGGAAATACCTGGAATTTGACAATTTAGGTAGAAAATACCTGGAAAAACCTGGAACTTTTAATAATTTTTACATGTTCAGTTGTAAAAGTTTGATTTGACATAAAAAATCTACCATATAGGTAAAATCTTTTTGTCATCATCAAAATTTTTTTTATTAAAAAACACATTTAAAGTAGCTATACAGTATGTTTTCAATGTCTTATACTAGAAAACACAGCTTCTTTCCTAAAACTAAACTTTAAACTAAAAACATACCCAAAAATGTGTACTTTTAAAAATCTGGAAGATATTAAAAAGACCTGGAAAATTATTTTTTAAAACAAATGGCAACCCTGGTAGTATTGAAACCCTAGATTCCTTTGTGTATTTTATGTACTTTGATGATAAAAAGTCACAAAAAAATCAACTTTTTTAAAATAGTAATGCAAAGGTTGAAAGTTTGTAAGAAGCCAGATTAAGTGGGAATGGTCAAATATGCACAAAAAAAAAAAACAAAAAAAATTAAAAGAATCGAAAATAAAACTAAGAAAAAAACAATACAGAAGAAAAATAAATTCTGACCTAGGGTTAGGGGTAACAGTAATAAAAATAAAATAAATAGTAAATATTATTAGAAAAAATCAAACAAAAAGAAGAAGAAAGAAGAAAAAATTTACTGCCCAAGGGTTAAGGGAAACAGTGATAGTAAAAATAAAGTAATTAAAAAATTATGAATAAACAAAACAAAAAATCAAACCGTGCAAAAGTGTTCCTTAGTGCATATTTGACTCCTACGCAGATTAAGTACATAAATTATATTGTTGTCAGTCGTTTTATTTTATTAAAATAAATAACAATTATGTTGTTTTGGAGAGACAATAAAAAGGTTTTGTTGCTTATTTGCATTTAAATTAGCAGAACATTTTAAAGCTTAAACTAAATTTGTATATTTTATCAGGCTGTAAGATCATGATATTTGATTCAGTTTTAACAGCTAGTTTAAATAGCTTTATATTGTTCTAGTTATAAAGTAAAGTATTTTTGAAGTTTGAAATTATGTTTTATAATTTTTTTTTAAGTAATAACTGTGCAGTTTTAAATATATTTAAAAAAATTTGGCTTGTAACTAAAAATGTCAAAATTTATTACAGAATTAGTTAAAAGTTCTAAGCAAAGTAATATCTAATAAAATTCAGCACCAATTTCAAAAGCTGGTTAATTAAACAAACACAAAAACTTAACAAACAAAACGTTCAGGTGTCGCTTTTCCCACATGCATATCGGTGAACAACTGCGTGTGCCACTATTCTCCCCTTGAAAGTGAAAGCAACGTTGTCGAACTCGTTGATGGAGACGTTGTTAAAATGTATGTTTAGATTTAAATTGGATTTAGTTTGTGATAATGTTTTTAATGTAATAGTTTTGTATTGATCATTATAAATGTTAGCATCTTATAAAGTTTTGTGTAAAAGTGAACAACTGAAATTATTAGAACCCTTTTACTAAGTTATTATTGATCATTAAACAGAATATATTTTTATACGTGTTGTGTATATTTAATTAATATATAGAGTTTTTATATTTTTATAGTTTCTAGCGGCCTCTCTATAATGTTGAATGATATTTTTATTTTAAACACAAGTACTACATAATACATAACTTTAAAATTTTTCACAACTCCCCTTTTTTACTTGTTGTAATTCAAATATATAAAAAATATACATTATAAAAATAAATGAAAACAATGCAATGTAAATAAAATACTTCTTTGATTTTTACAAGTAAATTTTCACACAGCGACTTGGCAACCCACATCGACGGATTCGTCGCTTGCGCGGCTCACACGCTGGTTGTTGGCGCCAACAAGGAAAACCCGGTGACTGGTAGGAAGGCTGACGTCATCAAGGCCGCCTACTACATGTCCGAAGCACAAATCAGAGTGGTGAAACCGGATAACAAGGTTTTATATGATTTTGTGAATAAAAAATTTTTAAAAGTGTTTTTTTGTAAAATACTAGAAAAATATTAGTTTACTTAAAGTTGGATATCAATTAATACTAGTTGTTTCATATACAGATTAAAATGTTTATAAAGTCATATATTAATGAGTATCAATTTAAAACTAATCTGAATTTATTATTGATATTTATTAAAATCTTGATACTTAATAGGTGTTTTTAAGCGAATGCTGTAGAGCTTTAAAACAAACTGTCTAAATGAAATAGACCAAACAATTCATAGGTTTCGTTATTAAGACGTTATTAATGAAAAACGGCTTATTCAAATAGATTACTCTTGATTATTTTATTCTATGAGTTATTTTATTTTTAGAGTAAAATGTTTTTAAATAAAAGATAAAATTGTGAAAATTATTATTAATCCAGTTATATAATTATACTTTTTTAGACTCAAAATATATTTCCATTTAAACTAAATAAAATTAAACTTATACATAAGTAAGTATTTTTCTGAGAATTTGTAAACTGTGTACAACAATCAAATAGGCTTTCATATATTTTTATCAAAACAAAGCTCAGAGCTTGTAATTTTTGAAGCACCACTATATTATCTAAACAAACTGCTTTAAATCGATAATATCGTGCAGACTGTATATACTACGAAATTGAGTTTTATTACTAACAAAATATTTACTTTAAATAGTATTGCTTACACTTTTTCTTTTTTAGTGTCAAAGTAAAGTACAAATTTTGTTCTTAAACGAATGTACTCGTTTATTTTACTGCTGAGATAAAATTCTGTAAACATTTATTTAGTGTGTGTATACATGCTTTTTAGTAAAAACTTAATTTATAACATTTATTTTTTAATGAAAAGCTAACATATATTATATAATTTTATTTTTTACATGAATTCGATTCTCAGAAAAAAGTTAAAAAAAAAAACTATTTTTCCCTCTAGACTGTGCGCACGTGAATTTATTGGAAAATTATTATATTCAAACCATAAGTAGTCAAGTAGCATTTAAAATTTTGTCATTATTAGTTTACACGTTAAACACATTTAGTACAAAATAACTTGATACCGTTCTTTATTGGTGTTGTGCTTTAATTATAAATTTTTGAATTTTTTAGTATTTTGGTTTTAAATCAGGTTTGTTTGGATTTATCTTTATGTTAATAAAAAGCTGTGGTGAAAACTTTTTATTGATATGTGCTTAAATAATGTACTTTTTATAATATCTTTCAGTTAGTGTTTTTTTTTATTAGTTTAAGTTTCTAAGAGTTTTAACAAATATGTTGTAGTTTTTAAGTATATGATAAAAGTATGTAATAGCAGTGTTCGTGCGCGTCAGGCTAAATCCGGCTAAGTCAGTTTTTATGAAAAAAGTTGAAAAACGTCAGGCTATATCAGTTTTTTATTTAAAAATTTGAGAATCTCAGTTTTCCTCAGTTCAAATGCTTGAAAATTTTTGATTAAAAAAAAAGAAATAATTCTAATATCAAATTGAGATGTGAATTTATTTCTAAATAAAGATTTAGTTATTAAAGACAAAATCAGTCAGTATTTGTAAAAATAAGTGCTTAAAGTTGAAACCTTTTGTTGAATCTCTAAAACAAATTTTAAGAATTTTTATTATTTTGTTTTGATTAGATTGTATACATCATAATTTTGAAAATTCATAAAAAAAATACGATTTAAACATTACAGTTAAATACAACAACTTTGCTGTTTGTTTGAATCTTAATACGCGTGTAAGCGTTTCCTTTTAAATTTCAATAAAACACGACAATGCACGTCGTTTTATTATAAATCTTCTGGTTATAATGTTTTTACTTAGTACTCAATTAAATTGAATAATTGTGTTTAGTAATATATATTAAATTTTTACACTAGTTATAGATTAGATATAACATTTATTTTAAAACTTATCACTGAATTTGTAATGTTAAGGGCATAGGGGGGAGGTCAATAACTTTTTTCACAATTTATTCTTATTTTATTGAGTTGTAACTAAGCTCTGAGTTGCCTTTTACAGATTTTAAAACTCACAAAACTTTGAGATAAAGCTAGTTGAAGTCAGAGACTACAATAGTACTAATCAAGACCCCCAATACCTATAAATGACTTCTAAAGGGGATTTTCTCTACTTTGAAAAAATGTCAGGCTAAATTGGTCTCAGTCAGGCTAAATTAAAAAAAAAATTCGCGCACGAACACTGAATAGTATATATTAAACTAAATTCTTATTTGTTTTCCAAAGTTGGATTATCTAAAAACTTTTTTTTTCAAAATAGTTTGATTCTTTTTTTTCAAATAACACTTAATAAAATATCTATGACATTTAAACAATGTTTATCACCAGTAATCAAACATCAAATTGTTTCAGAGCGACTACGTGACCACTGTGTGCAACAAGGTGGCCGACGATTTCAAGTGCAACTCGGTCAGCGGCATGCTCTCCCACCAGCTGAAGCGGAACGACATCAGCGCCGAGAAGTCCATCATCTCCAACCCGAGCGAGAGGCAAAAGTTAGTCTGCATGAAAATTTTTGTTTTCGTACAAAGACGTATTTCTGGCTAGTACACGATAGTGCTTATTTAATGATGACTTTATAACAGTTATTATCTTGTGTACTTTTTACTTTAAAGATGACAATCAAAGTTTTTAACTTAAATATAAGGAGAATGATCAATTCAAAATTTTTAATTTCTATTTGAATAAGATTCTATTCTATTGATGATCTCGTTTGACTAGTTTCAAGCGAGTGAAACATTGTATTGTTAATAAAATTAAAACTTTAAAATTCAGTTATTATCTTAATGAAATTTTTAAGTAAAATACTTTTAAATTACAATCCTGCAAAAGACATGAGTAAAACTACCCCGCTGAATTTTACCTTAAGATTACAACCTACTCACTTTGTACCGCTTTTGTTCTTGTTTTTTGTACCCTGTAAAGAACCATGAATGCAGGGCCGAGCACAAGGAGAGCAAGTTCGAGGAGCACGAGGTCTACGCGCTCGACTCGTTCGCCAGCACCGGTGAGGGAAGCGCCAGGGAAATGGACGCCAGAACCACCGTGTTCAAGAGGAACCCCGAAATCATCTACCAGCTCAAGATGAAAGCTTCCAGAGGTTTACTAACAACACTTGAGTTTTTTTATATGGTATATATTTTTTTTTAATGCTTTCAAAACTGAATTAATTTTTTCTTTTTAACTAATACAAGTTTTGTAAATAATCTTAATGTATATAGTTTTAAGTATTGTTTTAGCAGTATTAAAAAGAAAGCTATTGATGACAAATATTTTAAGTAACTTGACCTAACTTTTACTAATTAACTTTCTGTTGATTGAGCAGTTTTAAGCAAAGGTGTGTGAGAGAACAAATCATGTTATAATAAAAACAATATCTCACAGCAACGTACAGCGAGATCACGAAGAAGCACAACAGCATGTGCTTCAACCTGCGAACGTTGGAAGACGAGAAGAGGTCGAAGATGGGAATAGTGGAGTGCGTCAAGCACGAAGTTTGCACCCCGTTCCCCGTCATGTTCGAAAAAGAAGGTTTGTAGCGAAAGTTATGCTTCTAAATTAAGGTGGTTAAACATCCGTGTTTTGAGTTGTGTTGTCTTGTGAGCACCGCTTTAGTGGTAGATGTATTATTTTGAGTGATGGTAAGTAATGAAACTATAGTTGTTGCCGATAATTTTTAAAACTGAACGATAAACATATTTCAAATTATTTGATGATTACGAGTTATTTAAATACTTGTTAAACTCACATATTCAGTAGCTGAAACTTTGAGGTACTGAGTCATTTTGTTAATAGAAACTGCAAATTACTATAAACTTAATTAACTCCAGGTGAATTCGTCGCTCAATTCAAGTACACAACACTTCTGATGCCCAATGGTCCTCTGAGAATTACTCAAAGTTTTTACGATCCTTCAGTCATTAGCAGTGAAACCGAAGTTACCAATCCAGATATCAAGGTAATTATTATTCTAATGTAAATAATTGGTTATGAGATATTCTAGAATAATTTAGTAATAGTTTTAAAATATGTAAAACATTATTTGTTAATATTCTTAGTTTAATGTTTTTTTTTTCAATTATTGTAAAATTAATTAATTTTAATTTTATACTTTAACTATATTTTATTAGTTTTTATAATGGTTTTAGTAGTATTTATAGTTTTGTAATATCGTTCTTAGTAAGCTTATATTTAATAAAGATTTTCAAAAGAGTGGGTGGGTTTATTTTTTAAATATGATTTCATTAAAGTAGCATAACTTAACTAAAAGTATAACGACAGTCTAAATCGTGACAACTTTGCATGAACCCCTGATTGTTTTATCTTAAAATTGCCATTTTATACAATTTGAAATTATTCTATACAATTTCAATGAGTTTTATTATTTGAATAATTTGTCTTAGAAATATTTTTACAATTTTTTTAAACAAACAGTAAAACTTAAATTTTAAGATTAAATGAAAAAGATTTGTGAAATAGTTTAAGCTTTGTACCTGATCTTCATTTTATAAAAGGGTGTTTAAAAAAGTTTTTTTCAAAATTTTTGTCTCTATTAATCCACTGACACTTTTTAATTTGAAATCGTTTTAAGATTAATTAGGAATCAATTCAAAAGTTAAAGTTAAGGACAATAATAACTCTAAAAATTTATAAATTAATTGTTAATGTATTAAACGATAAGTCGTTCATGTACTTGCCGAAAGTTAATATATATATATATAAATAGTGTCCTATTACATTATTGTAATCAAAACAATTTACTAAGCTCTGAAATTTCAACCTTTTGAATTTAAAGGCAAATTTTTCAGTAAATGATAACTTTATTTTACTATCTGCGTTTATCTGTATTTTAAAAACGAACAGCTTCTTGTGTTTCATTATTATTGAACTGATAAACGCCTCTGTAGATAACGTTCGTACATACTGAAAAAGATAATAATTAACAATATGTTACATGTTAGTACGTAAGTATTTACTATTCCTTTTATACTTTTATACGTGTTCTATGTATAAATTTTTCATTAATAAATTCAAATATTGTTATTGAAGTTGTATACCTCTGTAAATACAAACTTGGTACGCTATTATGAAAAAAAGGTAGTTTTAATTTCTTTAAAAAACCTATTGAAACTTAAACTCAACGAAACAGAAGTAGTAAAAATTATAATAATATTGCACAGGCACTTCTCGCCACTTCGATCAGGAACAAAAACAAGAACCAAAAGAAAAAGAACAAAAAGAAGGCGAAGAAAGCAGCGGCTGCCGCCCCCGCCGCTGTTGTAGAAGCTGCTGCTTAGTTTTTTGTGTGAAATTAGACGAATGTGTGTAGTATACTTTTCTCAACTTAGTTTAGGCTCATAAATGAATTTTAATGTAAATAAATTTTCAACATAGATGTTTTGACTAATATCTTCGAATACTATTTATTTAAGAAACCGAAACTTATAGGTGCAGTACTGGTGCGATCTATTCCACAAATTAAAATCCTACCATATCTAAACGGGATAATTCTTATCCTTGCTTATTCTTTTAAAAGCGGGTTCGTGATAATTAAAAAAAAAGAAGCTTATGCTAGTTTTAAATCAGCTTATTCTGAAGAATTATACACAAAAGTCTGCCTTTATGAATAAAAAATATTTATAAAAACTTCTAAAAATTGTACAAAATTCGAAGAAAAATATAAGTGTCGTGAAAAGAATTCAGAATAACTATGAACCAATCAGTATACCTTTGTTAATCGAATTAATGAAAAATATATTTATAAACTACAAGTTGAAAATTTAATATAAGCATTTTTGTAACTTCTATAGCAGGGTAGGCAAACTATGGGGCAAATGTGAATTGCCAGGCAAAAATTTTTGAACCGCGTGTACTTTTTGAATAAAAAACAAGTTAAGCTCAAAACATAACAAATATGACCTTTTTAGTAATCCTCTTTGTTTTACAGAACTGTTATTAGATGTATATACTTTTTTAAAGTAAACATTTTCAAGATACTAATTCTGTTGAAGTTTTTATTTAATTGACCCGCAAAATGTACTTTTTAGTAAATTTTACCCAATCCTCACAGAAGTTTTCCGATCCATATTCTATAGGAACAAGAATTTTTTTTAAATAGCATTGGTTATTAATTAAGAAATTACTTATTACTGTGATTTTTTTTGTGCTCAATGTTTGCTTGGACTTGAAATTTTTTATTTTTCAGGTAACTTTTTTATAAACCTAGTGTATAAGTTTGTTTGTCTACAAAAAAGGCAAAATTCATTAGGGCAGGGTTTTTTAAACTTTTTTTTATTAGGTCTCCTTAAAAGAAAAAAAGCAATAGTAGCCTCCGATAAGACTTCTCAAAAAACTACCCAATAACCTTTTTTGCTCTTTACCATGTACTCCAAAATATCTAGTGTAAAATTTTAAATTTTTTAGTAAAATTTAGTGTAAGTTTGGAGTTTTTAGTATCAAAACTACCTTTAAATATGTCTAGAAACCATGGTTGCCACTTTACCTGGAAGACCTGAAATTTCAAAATTTAGGCAAAAAAAAACCTGGAATTTTATCAATTTTCACATGTTCCGTAGTAAAATTTTGATTTGACTCCAAAATTCTATCATATAAATAAAAATCTTTTGTCATCATCAAAATTTTTATTTATTAAAAAACATATTTAAAGTAGCTTAACAGTATCTTTTTAATGTTTTTATACTATCTAATACAGTTTCATACCTTAAACTTAACTCTAAACTAAAAATTGACCCAAAATCTGTTTAAAAACTTTAAAAAACCTGGAAGAAAATTGGAAAACCTGAAAAAACGAGTGGCAACCCTGAGGAATTTTTTTGCTCTTCATCATCAACTCTAAAATATTTAATTTAAGTTTCAAAGTTTGGTCTCGTGATCTTATTACTAGTCACGTCCCCTCTTTACGGCTTATGGCCCTCCAAATTTATGAAACAACCCCCAAGGGAGCAGTAAGAAACCCAACTCAACTTAATATTTAAAAAACTTTTATATTTAATTAAATGTGATTTGCTTACCTTAAAAAAAAACTAATTTTCGCCTGTAACAGGATTTTTAGAAATAATAGTAAGAAAAATAATAGATATAAGTTGATAACTGATAAGTTGGATTAGTAGATGATGTTTACAGAGCTTTACAAGTTACTCCAACATATATGCTAGACAAAGTCAATCTTACTAAATTCAAATGTAAAAAAAGTTGAAATTATATTTTGAACATGATTTTTCTTATTAACTTTTGATAAAAGATTCAACCTAAAGATAATATAATAAAAAAATTTCATCAGGTATTCTTTAAGACTATTCAAGAAGTTCAAGTACTTAAAATAACTGATAATTACATCAAAAATCACTAAGTATTATGTAATACTGAGGGGAATTTTTCTAGTCGTCAAGTTAGATTTTAAAAAAGAATCTTGGCGGGCCGCAAAATATTACCAAAAAATTATTTTGATATCAACTTCTTTGTAGCGAAAATTGTCAGACTAAGAGAAAAAAAGCTCTTATTCTCAAGCAGGGTTGCTACATGGTCAGAAAAAGTCGGGAAAAATTTTTAAAAATGACTCAAGTCAGGAAAAAAAGGGGGGTTTTGGAAAAAAAGTCTGGAAACTTGATAAAATTTAAAAAAAAATCAGATTTTGTCAGTTTAAATTTACAAAATTCCTTATTTTCCAAAGCCTTCAAATGGTAAAAACTAATTAAAAATCCTGCAAAGTCGGAAAAATATTCCAACATTTTTCTAGAAATTTAAAAAGTTATTTAATTTCCAATGCCTTTATCTGGTATAAATTAGTAAAATATCCTTTATAAAACTGCAAATTTTTTCTATTAATATATTGACGAAGTACCCTACTTGAACAAGCAGATTTTGTAAGCTTTTATGTATTGATGATCTGTAGCAAGTAAATAGTGAAACTGATATATACACAAAAGTTTATCTTGCATAGTTTTAGAATCAAAGTGTTTTTGTTTAAGTAAATAGTTGAGTTCTTTACAGTTAAGCATTTAGTTTAGTATTTTATGTAACAAACTGGTGTGTATATTTCGTTATTAATTTAGGTTTAAATGATAAAAGTTCCTTATATGTCGTTTCGTTAATTTAGATACATTTATGCTAGGAAATGCTATTAAATTGGGTCTTTTTTCAGTCAAGCTGTGTTTATGAGGTAATAATACAAGTATTTTGCTGATAGAGCTGTTTATTGCGAATCCATCAATCATACACAGATGGTTCATGTGATGTAATGGAAGTTTGATGAATTCAGCAAAAAAAAATGTTGTTTTAACCTGTAAAAAAATTAGATTGAAAGCTTTATATAGTTTCAAGTGTTAGATAATAACTTTAGAATAAGTTCAAATTAATAGTTTAAGATAGAAAAGTCAGGAAATTTTTCTCAGCTTGATCTGTGGCAGCCATTAAGGTTAAAATTACTACGCGGATATTACGTTGCCAACTTCTATTATCAGTGGAGTAATTATTATTTTTTCCTAATATACTTATTTTACCATTAAATTTGAGGTGACCATGAATTAATATTTAATGTGTCATTTTCATAAACAAGGGTTAGTTAATACTAAATTGAGTAAAATAAGAGCAAATAGAGACGATTAGTGCTAATCTGATTAGAAAATATAATTTTATGTTGTGACAATGTAATTGCTAAAATTTATATTCTAAATGTAAATAAAAATCTAGTTAAACTGACGTGCAGGGTTAGCTCTCTGAAAAACTAATTTTTAACTTATATACCATTGGTTTTGAGTCAGACTACTTTTATAATGCTGGAAGTTAAGTATGATACTCCTTAAAAGTGATAAAATCACAAATTGGTATTTATTAACTGCAGAATCTCGAACCGAATATAAAATATTAAAGTTTTTTGTTAGTATGTTTATACACCAATCTAAACGCAGGGTTCCCCCAAACTCATTTACTAAATCGCCCTCTTTTCAGAAAAAAAAAATCACCCTCAATGATCTTATGCAGTAGTTTGCCTCTGGAGCCAAAAAGAAAGTGCTTGAAATGTAATTTAGACTGGTATTTCTTAGGCACGCACTTTTGGGCTGTGTTAAAAGTAATTACAGGGCTGTTCTTTTTTACTCTCGTGCAACAATGTAACTCATGAAAAATTGACCCTTGGTGCAAAATTGTATTCGTGCAATTTTGTGCGCTCATGCAATTTTGTACGCTCGTGGAAATTTGACAGCTACCCACACTACCTATACTTAAAATATTTTATTACCATGTGAGTAAATGATAATCAAAAATTACTTTTTTTTGTTTAGTAGTCCAAGCTCAAAAACGAAATATTTAGCTCAAAAAATAACTTACAAAATATATCTTAATGAATAACAACAACTTTTAAAAAATTTCTTTTAATATAGTTTGATTTTTTAGTCTAACTAAGTGACTTTTCAAAAAACAATTAAAAATATCATGAGGTGATAGTTTATAATGGATAACATAGTTTATAATGGATAACATAGATAAACAATTTACGATTCCAAATATATGTATGGTTATGAAATGGTGAAAGGGATTCCATTTATCTTTGACCTATGTAGTTGTTAAATGAGAAGAGATATGAATAAAAATATGTAATTTACTTCAAAATAGTAGTCCTAAGCACTTTTTTTTCATTATTTTACGTGAACAAAATGGACTTTATGTTTAGTTTTTAATATATTCAACAGCAGGCTACAATTAGTAAAATAACAAGCTAAAGAGTAAAAATTTTATGACTGCCCAAATTTTTAAAATCCCCCCCCCCCTAGTTATTGCCCCCGAATTACTAAAATTTCCCCCAGAGGGTAACCATGATCTAAATAGTAACAGCCTGTCCTTGAAACTTATTAAATTACTTATTTATTAAAACAAAATGATTATTTTTAACATTTAAGCATTTTAAATTTGACCTGAACTTTTTGGCTTTAAAAAGACTAGAAAAAAATAAAAGAAAGTGTTGAGTACTACTTAGTTTACAAAAGACTTGGTTTTAATTATATTTTTACTGCTGAGGAACGACAACTTCTAAACTGCTTGAAGCTTTTTATATAGTAAAGCAGAAGTGTAGTACAAACAACGCATTGCAGTGATTTCAGTATTTCTTCATTAAAAATCACTGTTTTTAGAGCGATTAGTCCACCAGGTCAAAGTGGTACTAGGTTAAAGTAGCATAAAATATAGAAGAAGCTTTCGAAAGAAGGTTGTATAGTACAAATAACAGCTCACACTTAAACCTTCATGATAACAGCTTGTTGTCAATCACGATAACTGTTGATTTACGGTATCAACTTTTTTTTTTCACCTAATCTCAAACACAACGTTTTTAGGCTGTCGAAATTAAATGTAAAATTACAGTTGTTGTGAAATTGGTCATAGTAGTAAATTTCCTCTAGTACCGCCTAATAATCCTAAAACTCCACTATCTACAAATAATTTTTACTGTTCTACTCCACGTTTGAAACAGAAACAAGTACAGCCACTCAAGAAAGAGAGCAACAAAGTTCAGCTAGAGATTGAGACAAAGATTTGTTTTTTGCTGAAGAAAATTTACTTGAAAAAATATAAGAAGCTGAAGTTTTATCTTAATGGAAGTCAAAAAAAAAATCTACATCTCGCCTGGTTTTCAAAGAAGAAGTTTTTTGGCACCTGCATCTTCTATTTATTCTGGAAGGTTATTTTTTTGAAGCTGTAACTTGTACGAGCAAAATCGATTGCTTTAAAAGAGTGGCAAATTTTTTACATCACAACTTAAAAACCAAAATGATTTTTATAAGTTAATATAATATTGTAAAAATGAAGTTAATCTTTATCTTATAGTTCAAATTTTTTGCAAATAAAAGTTCGATTCAAGCTTATAAAAAAAAAATATTATTTTTTAACAATTAATTTTTTAACATCATACAAGGTACAAGATTAAGTCGCTGGAAATCATATTTAAAATGAGATTTCGTATAGATTTTTTTCTTGTTTGTTCAACGTTTAATTTTTTTTGTTAGTGTTTAAAATAAAATAGTTCAACAGTACATAATAATTTTTTTAACAATATGTGATTAAACATTTTTTACGATATTTATCTTTTATCTTTTAAAAACTAAAATTTCAAAGTTTGCTCTCTTTCAACATTAAGCTTGAAATGTTTTGGTTCGGCCGGATCCTATTTATATAAAAGATATGTCTGCATTTTAAATTAAAAAAAAAATCAAATCCTAGGGAGTGAATCCGGTAGATCACTAAGCTGCGCAGTTTTGAGAAAAATGTTTTGATTTTTAAAAAAGTATTGCTCATAAATCTAGGCATGATACAATTTATTATTAATATAACAAAATAAACTCTTTGTTAAATAACAATGCGGAAAATGTTATTTTTCTTATATTAATCCGCTACCAGTAATTTTAGTGTAATTTTCACAATACTTGAGATTTATTTGTTAAATACTGTATGTGCTACATTGAATATTTTTCTTTGTAATTTATGCTAGGTTTCTCATAGACTAAGAGATGTAAGTATAAAAACATATTTAACTTAAATTTAAGTTGATAAATATATATATTTAGGGAAAAGCAGAACTAATAACTCCTGTAGAGCAGTTTCCCAAAGTGGGCCATGAGCAGTAAAGGGGTCTCAGGGGGGCCATAATTTAAAACTTACACTAGATGTTCTGGAGTTGATGATGAAGACTAAAAAAGGTCTTAAGTGTATTTAATGGTAGTTTTTGAGAAGTCTTGTTGGAGGAGGCCATAGCTTTTCTAATTTCTTAAAAGGGGGCCTTTTAAAAAGAAGTTTTGGTAACCCTGCTGTAGAGATTCAAGAAAAAAAAACATCTTGAGTTTAATAAAAACTTTAAATAGCAAAACTTACTTTAAGCTTTTGTATAGTCATCACTTTGTTTTTCGGTCATAAGTAGATACTCTTATGTTTAATGTTTTAATAATAATAATCAAAAGTAAGAATTCTTGGTTTTTTAAGAACAACTTAGTTACAATAAAATAATTATAATTTAATTTTTTTAATCATCTTCGCAAGTTAGTCTTTACATTTGAACTGCTCACATGGAGACAAAATTAACACCACCATTCTATACTGCTGCACAGTTGTATAACTAGAGTATGTGCATTTGCAGATGTCTCACATCTAGAATGTGAAGATTTTAATCTGGACGATTAAAGTACAAAAATATAGAATTTATAAATGCAAGACATAAGGAAGTTTTATTTACTCTGCTTTGAAAGCAAGAGCTCATTCGAATTCAAACATAGTAACATTGCAGTTGAGTAAAATTAGTATAAACCAAACATTGATTTTACACACGTTTAAGATTTTACGCTCACAGAATCGTCTGATTGGCTTCCAGAGCTTAAAATTTAAGTTAACATTTATAAGTGTTAAAAAAAAAGCTTGAACTTGTTTAATTAAGAAATTAAGTAGATTATTAGTTATTTGTGATATTTTTTAAGAGATAAATAATTTAACCATAACACTTAAAAATAAGAAACAAAAAAACCTCAAACTTAAGTAACTTGAAACTTTTGTAACATAAAAAACCAAAAACATATAAAAAAGCTACACTGGTAGGGTAAGCTTAAATCAAAACCTAAACAAAACTGAAATGCTTTTTATGAAATTTCAAGGCTAATTTGATAAACGATTTACAACAAAACTAAAAATGGCTAAACAAACGATGTAACCCTAAACTTAGCTTTAATTAAAAATACTTTCGTTTAATTTTGATCATTAAAGAAAAATCCAGCGATCACAGTGACAAAAAACATCATTATGTTTGTATCAATAAAACCAAAATAAGATGTCTATGCAAATAAACAAACACAGTGATTCGCTTAAAACAAAAGTATTTCTTTCGATCAAAAATAAATCTTAAATCTGAACACTGCATATAAATGTCTCCACACTTATACTAATTACAAAATACCACTCAAATATTCAATCAAACAACAATGGATGAAGGCCCTTTCACAAGGTACACTAGCATGTACTCATCGCGAAACAGGCCAGGCTGCAAACACGGGCCGATTTGCAGCAACTTTTGCGTGACGTACGGGCTGGGAGGAAATGCGTGCAGCACACCGGAGAGTTCATCGTTGCCGCCAAAAACAACTGGCAGTTTGACGACGGCGCCGCACTTTTTAACTTTAAAATATTTGACCAGACCTCGCAGCGGTTTGTGCTGGACGTTTTGGCGGTCGGTTGTTTGGTGCAGATCTGATGGAATTCCTGGCACGGCTAGGATCAGGCAGGACTTCTTGACACAAGCAGGTCGCTCCAACCTCCTGTGAGTTTAGTATTGAGTTACGTTACAATGAAAATAGCAGCTATTTTTGAGTTACCTTCAAGGTTATTTGATCATTTTAAAAACAGTTAGCAGGGTTCGTGAGCGATTTTTTTTTCATTTAGCCTGACTGAGACCAATTTAGCCTTACATTTTTTCAAAGTAAGGAAAATCCTCTTTTGAAGTAATTTTAGGTATTGATGGGGGGTCTTGATTAGTACTATTTTAGTCTCCGATTTCAACCAGCTTTATCTCAAAAAATACTTTAAGCTTTAAAGGTCTGCAAAAAGCAACTCATAGCTTAGTTACAACTCAATAAAATAAGACTAAATTGTGAAAAAGGTGATTGCCTCCCCTTATGCCCTTAACATAACAAATTCAGTGATAAGTTATAAATTAAGTGTTATATGTAATCTATTACTTCTGTAAAAATTTTATATATATTACTAAACGTAATTGTTCGATTTAATTAATCACTAAGTAAAAACATTATAAACAGTAGATTTATAATAAAACAGGTTTCTCAAAATTTTTCAAGGTTTTCCAAATTTCTTCTCGGTATTTGTAAGTAAACAGTTTTGGGTCTAGTTTTAGTTTAGCGTTAAGTTTAAGGTAAGAAACTGTGTTAAATTAAAAAAAAAACATAGAGAAGATACTGTAAGCTTCTTTAAATATGTTTTTTAATGAAAAAAAATGTTGATGATGACAATTTTTATTTATTTATATGATATAATTTTTGTGTCAAATCGAAATTTTACTAGATAACAAGTGATTTTGTTCAAAATTCCAGGTTTTTTCGAAATTTCCAAAGTTTTATGTTTTTCCAAGATTCCAGGTAAAGTGGCAACGCTGATAAAACGACGTGCATTGTCGTGTTTTATTAAAATTCAAAATGAAACGCTTACACGAGTATTAAAATAAGTAAAAAAGTTTATTATAGTATTTTGACTAATACTTAAAATTGATACATAATTATAAATCCTAAACTCTAAATAAATACAGTGATTGTTGATGTCGTATCAGATTTGCAAAGCTTACACTTAAATAAAAAATATTTAACATTTTGTTCTTGTAAAGAAAAATGAATTGTACCTAAAATTTGTACACCCATAAAACATAGTACTTGTATCTTAAAGCTAGATTTTAGTGTTGTGAATATTTCTAATAAATTTAAGCAAACAGTAAAACATATGAATAAACTGCTATGAGTTTTAATCTAAAAAGTATTTGGTATAAAGCCTTTAAATTAGAAATTAAAATAGTTCAACCAACTAAGCTCTGAAAAACATAGCTGATGTAAACAAATTCAAACAAACAGCTATGTTGTTGAACTAAACTGTAATGTTTAAACTGTATTTCTTTTATGCATTTTCATAATTATGACATATATAATCTACTCAAGACAAAATAATGAAGATTCTTAAAATTTTTTTAGAGATCCAACAAAAGCAGCTATTTTTATAATTACTGACTGATTTTTTCTCTGATAACTAAATCTTTATTTGGAAATAAATTCACTTCTCAATTTGGTCTTAAAAGAATTTCTCAATTTCTTTTAATAAAATTTTTTTAAGCATTTGAACTGAGAAAAACTGAGATTCTCAAATTTTTAAATAAAAAAACTGATTTAGCCTGACCTTTTTCATCTTTTTTCAAAAAACTGATTTAGCCTGACTTCTGACTTAGCCTGACGCGCACAAACCCTGAGTTAGATTATTTGCTTTGTATAATATTAAATTTAAGTTTTTTTTTGAAAAAATATTATAGTACAGGTAATACATAAATTAATTTTCTCAATGTAAAGATTTATAAATAATTTGCAAATCGGTCCACGAAACAAGTCAATTGTTTTTACTGGTTATTTTTTTACCTGCATCAGTAGTTACAAAAAATAAATAAACGATGGTTTAAAAATCTACCAGTTTATTGCAACATTTTGTTCAAATTAATTTCGGACAACAGTCCTTCATCAGTGAACTTTAAAACTAGTAGAACTAAACACATTCATGCAACAAAATAAATAAAAGTTAAAAAATATATTATGACATAGTAGTTCAAAACTGTGTATAAAACTAAAATTTTAAAAGCTAGACGATTTTTTACATTGTAATTATGTTTTTGTATGTAAGTATTTTATAATATTAATAATATAGGTTTTTGTAATTACTTTAAGTATTGCTTGGGAAAAGTTTTTATTAATGTATATTAATAATATAGGTTTTTGTAATTACTTTAAGTATTGCTTGGGAAAAGTTTTTATTAATGTGTATTAATAATATAGGTTTTTGTAATTACTTCAAGTATTGTTTGGGAAAAATTTTTATTTTTATTTATATTTCGCTGATAGCAGTAATTATTTATTAACAATAACTTACATCAAACATTTCTTTACTAAGATAGGTTTTAATTTAAAATTTATATCGGTAAAATGTTTGTTTTTTTTTTATACGCATTTCATTTAAATTTACTTTTACATACAAAAATATCATTACAATGTAAAAAATCGTCTAGCTTTTAAAAATTTAGTTTTATACACAGTTTTGAACTACTACGTCATAATATATTTTTTAACTTTTATTTATTTTGTTGCATGAATGTGTTTAGTTCTACTAGTTTTAAAGTTCACTGATGAAGGACTGTTGTCCGAAATTAATTTGAACAAAATGTTGCAATAAACTGGTAGATTTTTAAACCATCGTTTATTTATTTTTTGTAACTCAATGTAAAGAACAGTATTTATAGATACAGCAAAGTTACAAAATTAAATTCTCAAACAGTCTAAAATAAATTATTCACCTAATATAGTACTATTCCATCTTTATAGCTAGAGTCAGTTTTCTTAATTCAAGTAAACCATTTACAATCGATGTGAAAAATTTCAAACTTGTATTTTATTATATAAATATCATCTTCAAAAAAATATTCTATTGACATTGTAGATAAATTACCAAACGCTGTAGTTTTATTTGAACAAGGCTTTTGTTGAACATATGTATATATATATACCTATAAATAAATAACTGTAAAGGCCTAATTACTCAAAAGTTCAAGTTTTTAGAATAAACAAACCTGTAAAATTAATCATACAGAATTATTCTAAACTCATTTAAATTTTATGTACAACTAAAGTTTAAAAAAAGTTAATTACTTGTTGTGAGTTCCCACATAGTTTTTTCTTATCAAGCTTAAGCTTAGTTAAGTATTTATTATTTATCATTGAGTTTTTTTGGTTCCTATCTACAGTCAATATCTAAAATTAGGTAGCTGTTTAGTTTTTACTTGCCTACTTATTGTTTTCATTTTTGCTTCAGTCATTTCAACTCGATAATGTAAATTGAATTGCAGTCTACGACCTGTTGTTTGACAAAACACCAATAAAAAACATTAAAAAAAAATTTTACTTAAAATATATGCTAATCAAACTACTCTTCCTTTATGTACTTTAAACTGACTATTGAGTTAGTGAAGTCGATAATTAAATTATTGCAAAAAGAGTAAAGTTAATAAATAAAAACCTTCTATCTTTCAGTTTTCACAATGTGCTATTTAAACTTTATAAATATTTTTCATAGTATTTATTTAAAATATAGTATTTATTTAGAAAGAATTTAAAAATTTTTACTTGTATTTTACACTTAGTCTCATCAAAATACAAAACAGTTTTAACTAAACAATAAAAACCAAGAGCTTTGAAAAAACAAAATAGAGTTATTTAGTAAACAAACCAGTAGGACTAGTTGGATCTGCAGTTGCAACATTAAACTTTCTCATGTCACCTTTTAGGAGGAAAAATCTTACTGGAAAATGAACATTTTTTAGTTTAAAGCCTCCTTGCCAGCAAGGAGGGTTAAAAGTTACACAAAACTCTTGTAAACTGCGACAACTTTGAGCTCTAAAATGCTTAAATTGCATTTCTGCACTGAGATCATTTTTGATATTTTCACTCTTGCCAACAAAATTATTATATTTATTTGTTAAGCTTTTGGGGGACTCTAAAACATAAGTTTTGCCTGCAATACTATTTCTATAACTGTTAAAATTTTTACTGCTTTTCATCCAACATTCTGCACTGTGTAATGGCTTATAATCATAAAAATTTCTTGACTTTACGTCTAGATAATCCATCTTTAACCGTGTCTGAGCACATGGCATCAAAAACCCCCTCATTTTACTAACAGCTTCTCTGGCTGCATCAGGGGTGTCATAAGTGATAGCTGTACAACTATCTCCTTTTCTATAATCTATTTTTTGAATGTTCCCAAATGTTTTAAAAGCTGTTTTAATGTCAGAAAGCCTGGTCCATGAACCTAGCCCTCCAACCCAAATACGAATACTAGGAATTATTTTACCATAACCAATATGCATAATATTCTTAATTAGTGGTTTTTTGTCAAGGGCTTGTTTGGCTGTAAAGGCCATATCTAAGTTTCCAAACTTTATAAAACAAAAACTACCTTTTGCTGTGTTTGCATCTTTTATTTCTTTTATATCAACATGTTCTATTACACCATATTTGTTAAAAGCTTTGTTTATTTGCTCTTTGGTTACATTTGGTTCTAGATTACCAACAAACAAAACTCTAGTTGCTCTAGGATCGTCTTCCAATGGTTTCAGATTTATGTTGCTGAACTTTTTCTCTACAGTAGCATTTTCAAAACACTGTTCTCTGTCTGAATCATAATGTATTTTTTCTGGTGTGCTTGGTAAAGACAAGTCATTCTTGCCTGATCTATTTCTTACCAAATCAAAATCAGAGTCTTTTTTATAACTTTTTGGTGAACGTTTCCTTGAAGAAAATTTATCAAAGCTATCTATTGATTTACTTCTGCATCTTACATATTTATCACAACTGGGACTATCATTCCTTTTCCAGTTTTTCTCACTTGAATAACTTGACGACCTTGACCGCCTAGATGCTTCTTTTTCTGAGCAGTAACTAATACTTTCATAAGTATGATAAACTGCTTCAACAGTTAACTTTCTTTCTTTCATAAACAAAACGCCACGTGCTGTCTTTGCTTTGTGAGCATCATCTGGAGAACTAAAGACAGCATAAGCAACTTGATCGCCAGTCAAACAGTCTTTGTTTACATCTACTCTGCATTTGCCAAACCTGCTAAACTCGTGCTCTAAGCTTTCTCTGGCATCTTCAGGATGAACCCTGCTGCTAATGTTAGATATCAGCAAAGTTGTGTATTCTAACTCTTTGCTGAATAATCTTCTTGCATCATGTTTACTTTTTTCTGAAGCAAATCTGTTTCGTCTCTCATAACTATGAGTAAGAGGAGATCTGTACCTCTCTCTTCCGTAAGAACTATGCCTTCCATCACTTAATAAATTAAAGGATTTTTTAATTAAGCAAATTAAGCATTTATATACTCAAACATCAAGTTAATCAAAAAAGCTGTAGTAATAAGTTATAAAGAATTCTTACACAGGCTCCATGACTAAAATTAAAGCTAATTATATATTTTAAAACGTTTTTCTATTGAATTTTATTTTACTTTAATGAATCAAACTCATCAATTATATAATGAAGTATATTAAAACAATAGTTTAAGCTTTAATTAAGCAGTAGAAAAAATTTCTGAAATGTAAACACAGCTAGATAAAAGCTGTCTTTAATTACTTCTATTTTTCAAGTCTAGTCTAACTTTTTGAGTATTAACCAGAATGAATAACCAAGTTATAACACAAATTACACTTACTGTTGTTTTAATACACAAAAAAAAGTTTTTTTTTTACATACGCTATGCAGTAGGAAGATAACAAAAACTTTGAAACTATTTTCCCTACTAGACATATTGAGTAAAACACTTAACAAAAAATTTACTTTACATTGTTAAAAGATTATTTACAGTTTTAGTTAAAAATATTTTAAAATAATAAACTATTTAATAAAGCTATAAATAGTTTAATAAAACATTTCTTTGAGTACCACTTAAAAAAGTTTTAAGATGTGTTCTATGCTCACAAAAATGTTGGCTGAATTGACTCACCCCTATAGCTTGCCACTCAGCATTTTTCAAGGCAATAAATTGTCAAAAATTTAATCTTTCTTTAAAACTATTCTAAAAATACAATGTTGGGATTTATGCCTAACACATGGTTGCCACTGAATTTTGGAAAATAATCTCCAGGTTTTCAAAAATTCTTCCAGGTTTTTAAAACTACTTGTTATTGGGTCTATTTTTAGTTTAAACTAAGTTTCAGGTAAAAAACTGTGTTAAATAGTATAAAAACATTCGAAAGATACTGTAGAGATGTTTCAAATATTTCTTTTAATATAAAAATTTTGATGACGACAATTTTATTTTTATTTTTATGGTAGATTATTTAAGTCAAATCAAAATATTTCTACTTAACATGTAAAAATTGTTCCAGGGTTTTCCACTTTTATTTTCTTTAATTGTCAAATTCCAGGTAAAGTGGCAACTCTGCTAACATATTCTTTTGCGTGTCTTTAAAATAATTTTCAAGTGTAATGAAATTATACCTCATCAAATGACTACATATATACACAGACTGTTAAAGTTGGGGGAGGGTAAATACTTTTTTTTTACAATTTAATTTTGGAGAATTTTAACTAAGCGAAAAATTGGTTCTAGTTTTAACTTATTTTGGAGATTAAGCCAATTAAAATTGTAGAATACAATAAGTTCTTTTTATAATACACAAAAAAAAGACTATTTCACTAAAAATCTATTACCTGCTTTTTTAGATAAACACCTCAAACTTTCAGCAAACGCTCCTTTCAATAAGAAAAGTATCTTGTAAGAAATCATTAAATTTTTGGTTAAAATTTTTATTTACAAAAAATAATAAAAAAATAGATATTGTTACTCTTGAATTTATATAGTTTTTATCACTTTTTGTAAGTTTATTTGAATTTCCTTTTTTTCTGAAAATCAAGAAGTGCTACCATAAAACTTTCTTTATATTATCTGAAATTGTGAATTCTTTTTTATGAAAATTGATCAAATGTAAAAAAGTCCAGCTAAAAATTCAAAGGTAAATTTTTTGGGTTCCATACAGTTTAAATTGGGGTGGTTTTCAGAAATTAAATTCGGCTAATTTTTTTCTAGTTATCTTTTTTTTCATTTATGTGAAACTTTTTTCATCAACTAAAATTTTGCACAAGGTCCTTTTGTGGTATTTTCTAAGTGTAAAAAATTTCTAACTGAAAACTTAAAGCCTTATTTAAAAGCACTGTAATGGACATATATATATGCAGATGTTTTAGAAAAATTATTGTGATTTTAGAACATTTAGCAAATAAATTCCAGCATGAATTATGAAACTGTTGAAAAAAAGCAGTAAGTAGAAAAAAGAAAAAAAATTACTATTTTATATTATTTTAAAGACTTTTATCTTTGATATCAGAACCTTTAACTGCTTAACAAAATTCTAAGTAATCTCAAGGTATAAGAGGTCAAAGACAATGAATATTACAGGTTCCTCAAGAACTAAAGAAAGACTATTTCACCACTAACCTACTTCATTTTGAACTACATCTTTTTAAAATTTTAACACTTAGTCCATTACTTATAATTAAATTATTCTATCAAAGAATTTTTTTATAAGCAAACAATTGAAAACTTATTTTTTATTTATGTTTATTAAACTAACTTTTATAACTCAAGACTTTTTAAATACTTCTTAAACTGTATAGAAAAACTATGAAACTAAACTGTTGCTAAATTTTGTTTTACATCTAGCATAAATGTAAATGGTTAATTATAGTGAATATTGAGAAAGTAATAAACAACTTCGTTTATTATAACTTTATAAGTCAATAATAACTTTAAGTCAATGTCATTAAAAAAAAACATGCTTAACTAAACTATATCATGCTTACTTTTTAAACCGCAATATAATAAGAATTAATAACAAGAAAGACCATAAAAATATTGTTCTAAATACAAAATTTCAAAAGTAAAAAAAAAAACTTTAATTTCTTATTTAGTTATATGCTAAAAAAGCTGTTTTCAATTATTATAAAAACGTTATATATAGTTTATTGAACAACAAAAAAAGCGCTCAAAACTTTTGGTCCCTGGTGTACTAAAAAACCTATTATTATTGAGTCGCACACCAGGATCTTTTAATGTCTTGTCAAGGACAAGACAATTTATTATATATTGAAATTAAACTTAGTTCTTTAAATTAACTTTGTACCTTTTGTTTCTTTTGAAGTTGTTGTACATTTGAATGGTATTGTTTTATGAATTTAGATAGCTGAAAACAAAGTTTTTTGTTTGAATTCAGTAACTTTTAGATGTTAAGAAAACTTACTACTAAGCACAAATCAGACAAAGTGTTTAAAAAGTGAATAAAAAAATTGTTAAATTTTTTTCATAAACAACTAAGCTCTGAGTTTATTTTTACTGTTTGTTAAAATTACTTTGGAAATATTAGCAGTCACAGTTTAAGGGTTTCATAGGTTTTATATGGATAAAGACAAAAACTGACTAATATATCTAAAATATATAGGAGTAATTAAATATCACTTGCCACACAACAAGAACATATTTCAATAATCAAACATTTTCTAAACTTAAAAGCCTATTGAATCTACTTGATTGTTTTGCAAAAGTTAAATGAATTTTAAAACAGTTTTTAAGATTGACATAAAAATTTAAACTTATTATGAAGCACTTATACAAGTTGAAATGGAAAAATAGCCCTATTAAACTAAATTATTGTTATTAATCTTTGTTTTGCTATGAATTTTTTATAACTTTGTATAACTACGTCATAATTAATTTAAATATTTATATCAATCTTAAAACCTGTTTTTACAGTTCATGTAAGTTTTGAAAAAGAATCAAGTAGATTTGAAAGGCTTTAAGTTTTACAAATTAATAAAATGAAATATATATTCTTGTTGAGGTGCAAGTGGTATTTAAATACAACAAAATTCCTTCCACAATAGAAATAATATTTAGAGTAATTATTTTTAACATTTTCAGTCTAATCTTTATAAGGCTAAAAAAATATTAGAACAATATATTAAGTTTTTGAACTAAACCTTTTAACTTTTGAAAAAAATTAAAAATAATTTAAGAGTAGGTTGTATTCTAAATGTTGCAAAAAAAACTTCCTAAAAAATTGAGATTTCTAGCTAAAAAAAGTACATATATAGATTTTTAGTAAACTTTAAAATTTTAGATAAAAATTGACAATCAAAAAATGCAAACCATATGTTTGTATTGGAAACTTTTTACAAAATTTATTTACAAAAGATAAATGAGCTTTTAAGATTCTTTAAAAACTGACTGAAACAAGTCATACTTTCAAGTTATTTTTTTAATCTATGTAAATCATAGTATAAGAAAATAATGACTCTCCAATGGCCTTAATATCTTTAAAAAATATATTGTCATAAAACTAGTCTTAAATTAAGTAATTTTAATAATGTTTATTAAGAGAAAAAATGTTCAAATAATTGTTCCTAAGACCGAGGGTATAAAAAAAAATTTTGGTTGCCAAGAAAAAATGTTTTAACTAGCAAAAGACATTAAACAAAACGGGTGTCTTGCCAAACTGAACTTTTTTCCTTTATATATACACCTATTTTTACATGACCTTTTTACCTTTAAATATGCACCAAATTTTATTGCAGGTTTAATGGTTCACTGAGCACTTAGAATTACAGTAATAACAACCAAAGCAAACAAAGTAAAAAAACAACTTTGAAGTTGAAAATATCCTAAACTATTCAACGAGCGAGCTCGATTAGCACTTTTTGCAATTTTTAAAAAACGTCTATATTTTAGATCCAATTATTTGCTTGTCTTTAAAGCCGACAAATATTTTTTTTTAATTCTAGAGAATGCTCCTTTGCCTTTAATTTTGAATAAAAATCCATTGGGTTGGGGTTTGAATTTTTGAGTGGGCCCGTTAGAAATTTTGTTTTTGTATTTTTACTTTAAAGGATGTTTTAGCCAAAATACATAACTTTTTTTAATTTCTTAGTTTGCTGTATTTTCAAGGGTTGTTGCTTTTTTTTTTCTAATGTTTTAGTAAAATATACAAATATTCCCGATTGTAAATTTCAAAAACCTTCAATTTTCTAACGATCACTGAAGCAAAAAAAAATTCAATTATTTAATTATGACTATTTTAGATGGTTAAAGCTTTTTTTTATCTAAACTGTTTTTATGTAAGACATGACCCATGTACGTTTTACTAAAATTATCATTATTTGAACATGAAATCCCCCATAAAAAATATAAGAACACAGCAAACTAAGAAAAAAAATTATATAAATTGGCTAAAACATCCGTTAGAGTAAAAATTCCAAAAAAAAAACATTTTCTTTTTTAGGCGTCCTACTAAAAAAAATCAAACCCCAATCCAATTGATATTTTTTTAATCAAAGGCAAAGTAGCGTTCTCTATATTTAAAAAAAATCTTAGTTAGCTTTAAAGATAAGGAAAATAATTGGATATAATTTTTGAACACTTTTGAAAAATTGCAAAAAATACTAATCGAGCTAAGTTAACGCTCGTAACTATTCAAAAAAAGGAATGGGTCTAAATTGCACGAAGACAAAATTGCACGAGGAGCAAAATTGTACGAGGGAACAAAATTGCACGAAGGCAATTTTGCACCATGGGTCAATTTTGCAAGAGAGTAAATAAAAAACAGAAAAAAATGTATATAGAAAAAATAAAATAAATAAATAAAAGCTAAAAGATAAACTACAAAAAAAAACAATAAGTTACTGACCGAGTGTAAGGGTTAGGAGGGGTAACAGTGATAGTAAAAATAAAAAATAACAAATAAAGTGAAAAAAAAAAAACTAATAAGTAAAAATAAAGTAACTAAAAATTAAAAAAAGCTATCGACCGAGGGTAAGGGAAACAGTGATAGTAAAAAAAGAATATATATAACAAAAGTAAAATAATTTTCATAAGAAAAAGATAAATCAAAAAAAAAAGTTTCAGATCGAGGGTTAGGAGTGACAGTGATAGTAAAAAAAAAATTGAATTTAATAACAAAGTTACACAAAACAAAATAAAATTAACCCGTGCAAAATTGTCTGCTCGTGCAAAAGTGTCTTTGTGCGAGTTTATCCCCTCGTGCAAAAGTATCTTCGTGCAATTTTGTGCCCTCGTGCAATTGTGTACACTCGTGCAAATTTGAAAGCTACCCTTTCAAAGTAATGTACAAGAAATAAATTTTTAGTTTACCTCATAGTTTGGAAATTAATTTTATGCCGCTAAACTTATGAGATATTTACTTATTCCCAAATATCAAAACTTTAAATAACAAAAAATAACAACAGACATAAAGTTATAAACAAACAATCAACAATATTTTGTTGCCATAATTAAAAATAAAAAGTTAAACATTATTGAGAAAACTATGGTAATAAGTGTTCTTCTGCACGGTGTTGTACCCATTAACCATAGAATAAAAATTACAATGACTGACGCAATAGACCGCTCGGCCATTGTGACTTCTGCAGTATAGCAAGTTTTGCGTTTATATACTTAATAAAATTTGCTTTTAGATAAAAAAAATATTTATTGCGAATATACTGTACCAAAATATGCATTTTTGTTGTATTTTAAATGACCGCCAGGGGGCGTTAGACGATTTTTTATCAAATAACACTATAAAACTATAACAATGTTTGTTATAATGCTCATTAGCCCTAGCTTGCGCACTACGCGCAGCTCGAATATGTTGTTATTTATTTTTGTTTTTGGCTCAGTTAGCCATAAGATCGTGCAAAAAGCACACTAATTATAATAAGAACTTAAGGCACTGATTGAATTTAAGAACTTTGTTATGATTGTCATTTTATAAGAACTTTATGTTTATTTGTATAACTGTATTGTAATGTGCTCAGTTAGGCCATAAGACCGTGCGAGATGCACATTAACTGATTATAATAACTGTTTTATTATTTTATAAGATCTTGATGTCTATTTGCATGATTGTACTATATTGTGCTTAGTTTAGCCATCGTTGTGCATGAAGCACGACATATATTAAGACTCTGTATTATTAGTAGTATTTTTAGTAAGACCTATTTTGTGCTTAAGATTGTGTCATTAAGACACTTTAAGAACATTATTAAGACATTTTAGTATGTAGAATTTGGTGTTTAATTGTTGTGTTTATATTCGTAGTTTTATTCTACTGATAAATTGGCTGCTTTATTATTTCTACTTCCTAATTTTCACATTAGCATCACGTTTTCAATAAACTCACTTCATTAAAGAAATTATATATATTAAGTTTATTACATACTTATTAGTTACTAAGTTAAACCTAATGAGTAAGGTAAATTTAGTAAAAACCTTAAAAGCTAAACGCGCTAAGCGTTTAGCACAAAAAAGGGGACTTCCCCCAATTAAAGGTAGTTCCTACCATAGGCCCTCTAGGACTAAAAATGGTGACCCTGTGTTTAATATGAGTTTGCAACCTTCTGATAATACTACTAAAGTAGAAATACTAAACTCTTTAAATTTGAGAAATTTATTCTGAAAAATATTAATCTTTAGCGGTTTATTATGGTAAATAGAGTTTTTTATCAGGCAAGCACCTTAAAAACCCTGTTGAATTCTTTTGAAAAACTTTTAGCAATATAGGATAATAAATTCAGTTAAACTCATTTGAAAGTTTTACTAAAGTTATTTCTAGAATCAATTATAAATTATTCTATGTAAATTAAAGCAAATGATAGAGCAGCAAATTTGTTGGTTGTGACAAAAACTTGTATTAAAATTTTGTTGAATTTAAAAATTTTAAGGTTTTTAGACGTAGTTCAAGTAAAATGTAATTTTTCTTTAATTTCTGTTACTTAAAAAGTATTTTCCTAATCTTCATAAGTTCAATGTTATTAAATTTAAATAGCTTTCAAACAATAATTTCGAAATTAAAAATCAATTTTAAATAGTTAAAATATTTTTAAACAACTATACTACGAAAAACATTATCATTTTAAATTAAAATCAAGTTTTTTAAAAGGTTTTTATGTATTTTATGTATGTAATGTATTTTTAAGAATCTATGTAAACCTTAAAACTTTTAATAAATATTTTAAGATTTTATGGCAATAAGTTTTATAACTTCTTGTAGTGAGAGGTTTTAAAGAGTTTTAGTTTTGAACTTTGTATGTACTTGAGCAAGTTTATTTTTGAAAAGAACGTTAAAAAAACAATGTATGAAGTCGGTTTTAAATTTTGTTGTAACAAAAAAGTTTATTAACGCTTAAAGTGCGAGTAACAATGCAGCTGATAAAAAGTTTTCAAAAAATTTTCCACTAAGATTAAAAAAAAAAATAGCAACTCGGTTTGTAAAGTAAAACGGCTTGTGAAAATGTGTTTTAAGTTTAATATAGGTCAAATTTTACGACCATAAATGAAAAACTTTTTCAAGCTATTTTAAGAACCAAATTAACTTCAATAGTGTTTTTTTCTTAAAAACATACATCTTTTACCTAACTAAACTTTAGCCTTTTAATTTTTTAGGTCAATTTTTACAACTTTGAATTAAATACATGTGTAAAATTATTTTAAACACTAATTTAATCTGCTTTCTTAAGCCAATATCTTTTTGACCTATAAAACTTAAAATAATTTAAAACAAGTTCAAACTTGGTTGCTCAAAATTGAACTTGCTCAGAAAGAACTTGCTCAAAATTGTTTCGTAAAGTATTACTTTAAAAATTAATTTTTAAAGCTTATTGATATTTTTTGCTTCGCGAACTGGGAAGACTTGAAAGTTTTACAGTTGGCTAACCACGTACTTTAAACTCGGGTAATTAAACTTAATTAGTAGCAAAGTTTTACAAAAAGCATGAAAACATATGCGATTTAAAAAATAATGTTGTTTATTTTGCATTAAGCATGGAGATTAAAGTTATTAACTTTGCCACAACAGGAATTTAATTGCTTTCTCATATTACTATTATCTTGTTATTATTAAAATCGTTTGTTTCAAGCAATATTTTTAAGAGGTTAACTGTGTTATGTTCTAATAAAAAGAATTAAATAACTTTATTTTTTGACAATTAAAATTTTAGTAACAATGTTTTTGAGCAAAGCTATTAGAAATTAAAAAATTTAATACTTTTTTTTTTCAAATTGACCCTAAACGACATTTGAAATATTAACAATTAACATTTTTATCGATATCACTATTAATGTTCTTTAGTTGCTTGCCTTGTCCATTTATAACAAGTACTTTTGTACTAAATTTTTTAAAGTTAATGGTTGAGCATGCAAAAAATTGTTTTATACAAAAAACGCAAATACTTGCTCTTGTGCACAGCCTAACGGAAAAAATACCACATACGTCATCAGATGATTGAAAAGACGCGAAGCAATGTTTCTGACGTTCGAAGTCACTGGTAGCTATTATACACCACAGCTGATGTTACAAAGAGATCAAACCGAGTTGAAGAGAGGTATTCAATGGATAGAGGTGCTTAGCGCCTAAAACTGGTCAGATTGGAGAGACGGGCAGAAAAATCAGCAGCTGATGGCCGCCGATGGAGTGAACACTTATTAAAACTTCTGACAGACTGTATTATCTACTTTTCACTATTGTATAAGCACTTATAAGAACCATTTTGAACTTAAAAAAAATATTATCTAACAATGTTGTACATTTTGATAATTAATATTCAAAAATTTTGCATTAACATTTTGTAAGAAACACTTAAAAATGTTGCAAGACCCCACCAAAAGACTTCAATTGAAGACTTTTAGGTTGGGAAATGTAACAAAATATGCATTTTGTTGTATTTTAAATGACCGCCAGGGGGCGTTAGACGATTTTATATCAAATTACACTATAAAACTTTAAAAATGTTTGTGATAATGCTCATTAGGCCCTAGCTTGCGCACTACGCGCAGCTCGATATGTTGTTCGTTATTTTTGTTTTTGGCTCAGTTAGCCATAAGATCGTGCAAAAAGCACACTAATTTTAAGAACTTAAGACACTGATTGAATTTAAGAACTTTGTTATGATTGTCATTTTATAAGAACTTTATCTTTATTTGTATAACTGTATTGTAGTGTGCTCAGTTAAGCCATAAGACCGTGCGAGAGGCACATTAGTTGATTATAAGAACTTTTTTATTATTTTCATTTTATAAGATCTTGATGTTTATTTGCATTATTATATTATATTGTGCTTAGTTTAACCATCGTTGTGCATGAAGCACGACATATATTAAGACTCTGTATTATTAGTAGTGTTATTAAGACCTATTTTGTATTTAAGATTTGTGACATTCAGGCACTTTAAGAACATTATTAAGACATTTGACTTGAAGAATTTGGTTTTTACTTGTTGTGTTTATATTCGCAGTTTTATTCTACTGATAAATTGGCTGCTTTATTATTTCTACTTCCTTATTTTCACATTAACATCACGTTTTCAATAAACTCACTTCATTAAAGAAATTATATATATTAAGTTTATTACATACTTATTAATTACTAAGTTAAACCTAATGAGTAAGGTAAATTCAGTAAAAACCTTAAAAGCTAAACGCGCTAAGCGTTTAGCACAAAAAAGGGGACTTCCCCCAATTAAAGGTAGTCCCCTGTCAGGCCCCTTTAGGACTACAATTGGTGACCCTGTGTTTAACACGAGTACGCAACCTTCTAAACCTTCTGATGCTACTGAAGTAGATATACCAAATTCTTTAAATTTAAGAAATGCCATTAGTACCATGATGGCTGACCAAATACCACCACAACATATTCCTTCTAGAAAACCATCTCGTTACACAGAAACGCTAAGGTGTGCAACCAGTCCAAAAGACCACAACACTTTGCGACACAAAATGCTTCAAACGAAAAATTCCAACATTGATTATAACTCATACTCAAAATCAATTGATTATGGAGACAGTAGACTCAAATGGCTGAAGTCATTCAAATTTGATATTGACGATTCAAAGGCACAATTTATTTATTTCGAAGAACGCTTAACTGACCATGGCATCATTGAAAATGCTGAAAAATACTGGGTGATTCGTGAATTTTGGCCAAACAAAGACATGTCAGACTATAACTTGTGTACAGCGCCTAAAGATAGAAACTTTGGAAGTTTACGTAAATATCTCCTTGAAAAAGATGGAGTTTTGCCACATATTTTACTGCCAAAGAAAGAATTTAAGTCTGTTAGTGGGTACGACCTGAACACTGAAGTAAGTAGGTGTTTACTCGACTTTAAAAACGAAGAGGTATTGCAAAAATGTTTATACTTGCACCTATTACCAAACCATTTGAAAAACAGGGTGTCCAGTAGCCTTTCACTAGGATTAGCAGATTTCAAAAGGTATGTGATGCACATTTGTGATACGGATTTTAGGCAAACAAGGGATGAAGAAAAAAATGTAATTTATAGTTTTAACAGATTTAGTAAAGAACGATCTAAATCAAATTACTATGTTCACAACCAAAGAAATATTAGTCCAAATAATGAATACAACAGCATAATTGAAAATAACAACCATCCTATAAATACCTACACTCAAAACCAAAGCATTTTTGTACATGAAGACAATGACAAAATTGTAAAACACTGTTCGTCCGCTACCAGAAAAGCTCCTTTAGTTAGAACGATTAGAACAATTAAAACAGCTAGACTTAGAAAAACAAGATCTAAAAAGACTTTAGAATCTGGAATTACTGGCCGAGTGGTGTGGTTTAATGTTCGCAAAGGCTACGGATTTATTCATCGTGACGATCAAAACACTGATATTTTTGTCCATCAAACTTCCATTACCAAAAACAACCCAAACAAATTATTAAGATCAGTCGCACAAGGCGAAGTTGTCCAGTTCGATATTGTTATGGGTAATAAGAACATGCCTGAGGCCTCAAACGTATCAGGTCCGAACGGCAAACCTGTCCGGGGGTCCAAGTATGCCCCAAACAGATGGCCAAGCTATAGCCAGCAAAGGCCTCAACAAAACAATTATATAAGCAATGGTTATTGCAAACTAAGAAACTATCATCAGTATAAGAGAAGATCAAGCAACTACAGAAGAAGATACACATACGAGCATGATCCTAGAGTAACAAATAAACATTATGTAATGTACGAACAAAACTCCGGCTGCTACGAATCTTCTGAAAACAGTGAATCTGGATATGACTCAGATACCAACAATTTATTTTACAACTATGCAGAAAGTATAGATTCCAAACACTATTAGTCTCAAAAGCTTAAATATTGTAAATAATGTTTTTAATCAGGCAAGCAACCTTAAAATCTTTTTAAACCTATTATAAAATTTTTAGAAAAACAGGATAAAAATTTCGAGAAACACTCATTAGAACGTTTGACTGAATTTCATTAAAATCAATTAATCAATATTCTATATAAATTTAAACAAGTGATACAGCAGCAAATTTGTTGGTTGTGACATTATGTTGTATTAAATAATTTTTCAAAGATTTATTTAAATTAATAACTTCTGTTGCTTTAAAGCTTTAGTCTTGTTTGAACAAAAAGCTTAGATAATTAAACTTGATAATTTAAATGTTTTTTGACATTAGTCAATTTAACTGTAAACTGTAAAATTTCTGTAGCTTGAAAATAATTTTACGCAACCTTTATAAGTTCAATGTGACTAAATGTAAAAAGCTTTCAAACAACAAATTCGAAATTGTTTATTATTTTGAATAATCAATTTTGAATATTTTAAGTATTTTATCTTAAACAACCTTATTAAGTAAAACACAATCAAATTAAATAAAGTTAAGATATGTTAAAATGTTTTTTAATTTAATGTATTTTTAAGATTCAATGTAGATTTTTTTGTTAAACATTTTTATATTTTGTGGTTATAAGTTTTAAAATTTCTTGTGGTGAGAGGTTTTAAAGAGTTTTTAGTTTTGAATTTTGTATGTATTTGATCAAGTTTATTTTTGAAAAGAACGTAAAAAAAAACGGTATGTGAAGTCAGTTTTGAATTTTGTTGTAACTAAAAAGTTTATTATTGCTTAAAGTGCGAGTAATAATGGCAGCTGATAAAAAGTTTCCAAAAACTTTTCCACTAAGATTTAAAAAAATAGCAACTCGGTTTGAAAAGTAAAACGGCTTGTGAAAATGTGTTTTGAGTGTAATATAGGTCAAATTTTACGACCATAAATGAAAAGCTTTTTCAAGCTATTTAAAGAACCAAATTAAGTTCAATAGTGTGTTTTTTTTTTAAATACATCTTTTACCTAATTAAACTTTGGCCTTTTAATTTTTAAGTCAATTTCTACAGCTTTTAATAAAAAACATGTGTAAAATTAGTCACTAGATTAACTTGTTCTCTTAAACCAATATCTTTTTGACCTATAAGACTTAAAATGATTTAATGCAATATTCAATCTATGTTGCTATAACTTGCTTAAAATTGTTTCGTAAAGTTTTACTTTAAAATTTTTAAAGCTAATTGATTTTTTTCGCTTAGCAAACTGTGAAGACGTAAAAATTTTACAGTTGGCTAATCACGTATATTAAACTCGGGTAATTAAACTCTACTAATAGCAAAGTTATACGGAAAACATGAAAAAATTTGCGATTTAAGAAAAAATAAAAGTTTTTTATTGCAATAAGCATGGAGATTAAAATTATTAACTTTGCCACAATTGGAATTTGAATTGCTTTCACACATTGTTTTTAAAACTTGTTTTTTATTAATTCGTTTATTTTAATAGTCAAGATTTAAATCACTTTAAGAGGTTTACTGTATTATGTTATAATAAGTAACTTTAATAACTTTATTTTTTTGACAATTAAAATTTTAATAACGTTGTTTTTGAGCAAAGCTGTTAACTATTAGAAATTAAAAATATATTAACACTTTTTTTCCAAATTAACCCCAAACAGTTTTAAAATATTAAAAGCTAACCTTTTTATCGATATCGCTATTAATGTTATTTTATTGCTTGCCTTGTGTATATATAAAAAGACTTTTGTATTTGATTTTTTGTAATTAATGGTTGAGCAAAAAAAAAACTGTTGGATTCACATGATTATGTTATATATTAATCAAAAAAGTTGATTAAAAATGTACAAACCGTCTCATAACGATGTTAGTAAGCAAGACAGTTTATATACGCAAGATGCAAATACTTGCTCTTGTGCACAGCCTAACGGAGAAAACACCAAATACGTCATCAGATAGTTAAAGAGACGCAAAGCAATGTTTCTGAAGTGTGAAGTCATTTGTAGCTGTTACACACCACATCTGATGTTACAAACAGATCGAACCGAGTTGAAGAGAGGTATACAACGGATAGACAGACTTAGCGCCTAAAAGTGGTCAGATTGGAGAGGCAGGCAGAAAACGCAGCATCTGACGGCCGCCGATGGAGTGAACACTTATTAAATTTTTGACAGACAGTATTATCTACTTTTCACTATTGTATAAGCACTTGTAAGAACCACTTGAACTTAAAAATAATACTATCTAACGACTTTGTACATTTTGAAAATTAATATTCAAAATTTATGCATTTATATTTATTAAGACACTTAAAAATGTTGCAAGACCCCACCAAAAGACTTCAATTGAGGACTATAAGGTGGGGAAATGTAACAAAATATGCATTTTGTTCTTTTTTAAATGACCGCCAGGGGGCGTTAGACAATTGTTTATCAAATCAACACACAATAAAACTTGAAATATGTCTGTTATTACGCTCAGTTAAGCCATAAGACCGTGCGAGAGGCACAAAATTGATTATAAGAACTTTTTATTATATTTGTTTATAAGATCTTGATGTTTATTTGCATTATCGTATTATATTGTGCTTAGTTTAGCCATCGTTACGCATGAAGCACGATATATATTAAGACTCTGTATTATTAGTAGTATTTTTAGTAAGACCTATTTTGTGTTTAAGATTGTGTCATCCAGACACTTTAAGAACATTATTAAGACATTTTAATTTGTAGCATTTCGTGTTTACTTGTTGTGTTTATATTCGCAGTTTTATTCTACTGATAAATTGGCTGCTTTATTATTTCTACTTCCTAATTTTCACATTAACATCACGTTTTCAATAAACTCACTTCATTAAAGAAATTATATATATTAAGTTTACTACATACTTATTAATTACTAAGTTAAACCTAATGAGTAAGGTAAACTCAGTAAAAACCTCAAGAGCTAAACGCGCTAAGTGTTTAGCACAAAAAAGGGGACTTCCCCTAATTAAAGGTAGTTCCTACCTCAGGCCCTGTAGGACTACAATACTTCCTACACAACTACTATTTTAAGAAATATGGGATAAATCAATTTTTGTTGTTTGTAAATTAAAAATAACGGACTTAAACGAAGATATACTATTAAAACTAGTATAAAATCTTCATATAATTTTTTTTTTCATCTCACTTTTTATTTTATACTATTATCTTTCACATTAAGTCATTATTCAATCAACTAATTCACCAGAAGTTGCTCACTAATAAAAACTGGTTGCTGAGATTGGTACAACTAGTTAGGGAAGTTAATTATAAGGGGTATATGCTGCAGAGCGAACTTTTCTCCTTGTGAATTACTGCTGATACTTAAACAAATACAAGTGTAAAGACATTGAAAGTATTTTTTTTACATCTTTATATTTTATTGTCATCAAACCTAAACGCAAATTAAGAAGCTGTTTAGTAAAGCAAACAATTAAAAATATATTTTTTGTTTGATTAACCACAAATAAAGTACAGTTTTTTTTTTGTTACTTAGCTTACTATTTAAAAAAGCTAAGCATTTGATTACTCTTTTGGGTTAAATATTTTATTTTAGGTCGAATAAGTAAATATAGGTTTAAATTACAGAAAAAACAAATTAAGTTCTGTTGAATGCAACTTCGTTGATGTAATAAACTAAAGCATACTATTTAAGTTTTTTGTAAGATTGTATTTATTAAAGTTTACTTATGTGTAGTCTTTATAGTACTATACTGGTAGTATGTATTAAATATTTATACTGTGCTCAAAAATAATAACGTTTTAGCATTTAATATAACTACTTATTATATGTATTAAATAATTATTAGAATCTAGTTTTTATAATCACCGATTAAATCAGCCAGTATTGTTATATGCCATCGATAATAAACAATGAACTTTACCGCAAGATCAACAACAACAGCATCCGAGACAATCCTACGACCGGTTTCGTCCTTATAAGGAATTATCAGGCAGGAATACTCACTGATTAAATGAGGTGGAGATTCTATTGTTATGAAAAACATTTCTAATAACACACAAATTTAGTAAAAACTACTAAAGTCTGAATAGATCTCTGTATCTATCTAGCCTTTTAAATACTAATTATGTTTATTATTTCAAGTATTTATGCTTAAGAGTTTTTTGTTTAAAATATTAATTTTAAGTGTATAATTACATTAATATCTTAATTAGTCAGGTAGTTTTAAGTTAACTAAAAACTTAATAAAATTTTTAAAATTTACTATATAACATAAATGTTCTTTTAAATAATATTTTCTTTATAAATAATTGTAAAAATTGTTTGTGTATGCTTTTAAGGTAAATTAATTTCATTTATTTTTTAATCATTCGAGTAACTATTTACAAAACAAATTATAGGTTCGGTTGTTCTTGTTTACCAAGTGAAATAATTATAAATAATTAAAAAGTTTATTTATAAATCTATTCAGTTTTTCGGGAAATCAAATTAAAGTGTTTTAATTAAAAACTAACTTAAAAAACTAACAAAAAAAATTCAAAAAAAATTATTACCTGATTTACAGTATCTTCTTCCATAAGTTAAAAGAAAAGTGCAATTTTATTTAAAACAAAATAGAAAAAAAATAAAGAAAAATTAGTAAATTAATTATCACTGTACAATAAACTTTATCTATTATCATTACGCCATAGTTATTATAATTAATTTTAGTTTTGTTAATTATACACACATATTAAAAAGGGGAACGGGTCTAAATTGCACGAAGACAAAAATGCACGAGGTTACTAAATTCCACGAGGGGACTAAACTGCACGAGAGCACAAAATTGCACGAAGCCAAATTTGCACAAAGCCAAAATTGCACGAAGACGATTTTGCACAAAGGGTCAATTTTGCTCGAGTTTAATTTTTGCACGTGGGTAAAAAAATAAAAAAAAAAAAAAATTAAAGAATAAAAATAAAAATAATAGTATAATATATAAAAAAATAACAAAAAAAAGTTGTTGACCGAGAGTAAGGTTTAGGGGTAGTGGTGATAATAAAAATAAAAATATAATTAATAAAAATTATAAAAAAAAACTACCAACCGAGGGTAAGGGTTAGGGGTAACAGTGATAGTAAAAAAAATAATTAATTAAAAACAAAAAAAATATATAAAAAATAAAAAAGTAAAAAAAATTACCGACCGAGGGTAAGGGTTAGGGGTAACAGTGATAGTAAAAAAAAAAGAATATATAAAATTGATAAAAAAAAATACTAACCCGCGCAAAATTATCTCGTGAAAATCGTCTGCTCGTGCAAAAATGTCTTCGCGCAAAAGTGACCCTTCGTGCAAAAGTATCTTCGTGCAACTTTATCCCCTTGTGCAAAAGTATCTTCGTGCAAAAGTATCCTCGTGCAATTTTGTGAACTCGTGCAATTTTGTCCCCTCGTGCAATTTAGACAGCTACCCATAAAAAAAAATATAGAAAAAATATACTTATTTTATTAATTTAATTTATAGTGATATATGTTACTTCATGCAAAGTTATAAATTCCAACATTAAGTTTTGGTGGGAGTATTTGTTAAATTACTTCCAAAAAAACCGATTATTCTAATACTATTATTGTAGAGTATATCCAATCGAAGTTACGAGTCTTGTACTAAAGTAACTAACTAAAGTTACTAAGAAAAAAATGTTCACATTTAAATACATTTAATAAAAAAAATGCATAAATTAACAACTTCAGCGTATTTTTTCAAACTCAGCTTACTGTACAATAAACTCTATCTTTTACTACGTCGTAATTATTATAAAACTTTCAAATTCTAAATTTATATTTAACATTGTAATAAACTTTAGCTTACTGAGAACTTCTCAGTGAAGAGTAAATGGGGTTTTATTTCTCATATACGAAACGGTCGTCTAAACTATTGTTTTTATATAATCAAATAAATATTCAGCTCCAATTCAATTTGTCGAGCACTATCGACCAGAATTTTTCATAAAATCTTGTATATATATATGTATGTATATACATGAGCTTAAATAAAAAATATATAGACACTTTTTTTTAGAAAAACATCAGATTTACTCTTCCCTGTACAACAGCGATTCTTAGCCGGGGGTAAAGTTTCCTTATTAGAAGTTATGTAAATTAATGTTCATTAACTGTCTTTTAAATTTTTAAGTTAGTATTTAACTGTAAATCTTTTTAAGTTAAATAAACGCTTTAAACTCTACAGTATTTTGTATTCAATAGCTTCAAATTAAAAAAAAAAATTTTTCCTTAAGATAAAACACTATTATATATTGGGGATAAATTTAGTAATAATCTTCCAAAAAGGGTAAAACATGAAAAAAAGGTTTAGAACCGCTGCTGCTCTTAAACAATAAAGTTTTTTGAAAGGTGATGTTTTCTAACATTTATACAAATTATAATACTTATTGGTTTAAACAGTTTTGGATTTAAATTTTTTAGTCTGATTTTTTACATTATATCTACACTTTGTTAATCTTTTTTACATGTGTGACAACTTGGTTTTTCTCTTGCAACTTTAAGTTTTCAAAGCAATCATTAGGACCTCTACAGTCTACACTACACCATTAGGCCCATTAATCTTTGTATAGCTATCTGTTTTAAACTAAGAAGTTTACTAGATTATATTTTAATTCATTTTAGTTTTGTTAATTATACAGCACATATAAAAAAGTGTATGGAAAAAATATACTTATTTTATTAATTTAAGTAATAGTGATAGATGTTACTTCTTGTAAAGTTATAAATTCCACCATTAAGTTTTAGTAGAAGTCATTTAATAAACTACTTTTTTAAAAACCGATTATTCTAATACTATTATTATTGAGTATATCCAATTGAAGTAAGGAGTCTTGTACTTAAGTAACTAACTAAAGTTACTAAGAAAAAATGTACAAATTTAAATACATTTAATAAAAAAATATGTATATGACTAAGTTTTATATTTTAATAACTAATAAAAATACAACACAATGATAAACTACTACTCACTTTCATTGTATGCTTAAGCAAAAACAGCTGTATAAAAGATATAAACGACAAATATTTAAGTTAAATAGGTAAAACTAGACATTTTAAAGCATTCGTGGCAAAAGTTGTTTAACTTCAGTTTTTAAAGTTAATAAACCAAGCATTAAAACAAGTTATAAATAGAAATTGACTTCAAAACATATATAAAAAGGCACTTAGTTTTATAAAAAAAAGGCTTTTTTACTGAGTTTAAAATAAAAAAACTGTTATAAAGTTTGTATATCTAATATTGTCTTTTTAAGTTGTCGAATTTATAAAAATAAAATTAATAGACTAGTAGCTAACGCTTTTCATCCAAGAGAAATGATGTTAAATCTCTGATACTAGTGCTGCCAAAATTCAAGAAATAAAACTTTTTTTATTTTAACTAAATATTTTATACTAGGTAGTTAAGTAGAGATTTTTACTTATGAGTGTGATATTTTTTTGTCTTTTTGAAATACTCTGAGATTTATATATTTACACCGCTGTTCAGTTTTATTATTTATTGATTTATTTAAATTTTAAATTTATTTTATATGAAGTTAGCTACGCATTTTAAGACATTGAGTGAAAGTAAGTAGCTTTGTTTTATTTTAATATATAATAAAACGATGAGTGTTCTTTTTAGCTTCTTTGTAAGATTAATAATTTAAATAAAACCTTTTTAAAAGATCAAGCGACATACTAACAGTTTTTTTTTTTTCACTCACGCAATATTGCTTAAAACCATATAAACCTAATCAAATATTATTCCAAATTATATTTATCTATATTAAGTAGATTATCTTTTTAATACGTAACTAGTGTTTTAATGTATATTGTAAATAAAATCTCTTTTGTTTGCAGACTACAATTTCAAACTATTCCTTGTTGTTTAACTAGACGAGTGAAAAATAACAAACTTATCAAATTTACTCTGATACGCAATATTACTTTAGAACATTTTGATGTTGACTGTCAGTGTTTAAATTTTATATTGGATTTAAAACTAATATTTTCAGCTTAAACTGCACCAACAAGCACTTGTATCTTTAAGATAATTTCTACATTTTTCAAATATGGACAATATTTTTTTTCAGCCTGACATTGAAATTGAAAACCTACAACAAATTTCAGAAAATATAGCAGTATTGTGATGAAAAATTATCATTGTGATAAATGCAAGAATAAAGATTCTAACATATTTGATAAAAAATTTTCCACAATTTCTATGTTAAATGAATACTTTGATGACCTAAAGGATCTTTTCATTTATAATTCTTTAAATAAAGTAGCAAATAAGAGTTTAGGATGTGAAAATTGCTTCATATTATATCTAGTTGACCTTTGTTCTTGTTCAAAGCAAAAGAGTGAAAGTTCTGATGTACAGTCAAAAGGAATAGTTCTACAAAATAATACATCAGTTTATCCAAATTTTATCCAAGAAAACATTAGAAAAATAGTTTTACAGGCTGCTAACAGGGCAAAAAAGGCAAATAATGAGAAGCTAAAATCTCAATGTGTATTAACTAATCGAAAGTTTGAAAATGGTGTTGAAAGAAATAACATAAATCAGCATTCTTTGAAGTTACAAAGCCAATTCGCAATTAATAATAGATTTACCAAAGAACATGTAAATAAAGATTACTGTAGAAGAAAATTTTAGGAAGAAAGTAAGTAGCAACAATCGAAAACATCCACTTTATTTTACAACTGATAATACAAATTATGAAAATGTCTTACCACAACTCCAGAGCTTCTCTGAGTTAAGTTTTACCCGAGAAAGTATCAAGAAAAATATTCCTGAATTTTTTTTTACTAGTACAGCTAATTATAATAGTTCTATACCTCTATATAGCAACCATCATTTTGGAAACATTGGTTTCATCAAAAAAGAACCTCAACATAGTCTTAATTTTCCAAGACAACATGTAGATCCAACAACTCCTAACAAACACAACGTGAGTGAAACGGTTTTAGCAGGAAACATTGTTACAGAAGATAAGCCATGAACTTCCGTTGGTGAGTTTTGGGATATTGAAAACTGCAGGTTAACTAGTAAATATTCAGTAAAGCAGTTTGTTGATCTCGTTAGAAAAAAAGTTTCTTCCTTATGACGTGGTGGAAGAAGCGCGAATTGTGACTGCGTTCAACCTGAACACAACGGAAAAACACGTGAAGACTGAGCTATATGATGTAGGAGGCGACGTAAGGATAGTTCACCATAGCTCCGCCGAAGCCAAGGAAGCAGATGATCGGTTGTTATCTGAGATTAAAAAGTTCGCTGAAAGTAGCGCAAGTCCGCCTTCGCAGACTAAACTCGTTGTCATAACTGGTGACGGGAACTTTGTTGAGAGTCTGAAGGATTTGAGAAGAAGAAAGTACAAGATCCATGTGGTATATCCAAAACACAAAACAAGTGAGAAGCTGGTTAATGTTGCTAATACTAATTACGTATTTGAAACACTTCTTGAAACGTGTTTGAATAAAAATAGAAGATAGAAATATAGAAAGAACTAATCTAGTTAAGTGATTTTTACATTTTATTAAGGTACAGGGTAAGATATTAGGTAAAGTAAAACATGTATTTGTTCTTTATTAGTACTCGATCATATGTTATTGTCAAGTTGTTAATTAAAATAGATTATATTTTGTAGGTTTATTTGTTGCAGTTTCTTTCTTTTGTATGCAAATTTTTCTTAAATATTTAAATCGTATCTTTAAAAAAATAGCTTACATTAATTAAAATTAGTAAAACTAAAAGTAATATTTAAAGTTTTTAAATTTGTTCGTATTAAAGTTTAAAACTAAGCTTTAGCATTAAAAGACATTGGTTTATTTTTTTTATCCAAAAAAACTGGTTAAGATGAAATACTAATATATTAGTCTTTTAATGTTTTAACCTTCGGAAAAATTTTAAAAACGTTACCTGAAAATTTGCTTAAATAAATTTTATGTAACGATTATTTAATAAATAGCACAGCCTGTAATGAACGTGAAATTTTTTGAAATTAAGATAAACTGTTAGTAGTTTTCATAATTTGAAAATCTTATTTTAGTTATTAGGTATTTTGAAAATTAAAGCCAAATTTATAAGCTGCTTTCCAATAGATTTTTTTAATCATAAATACTAAAAAAATTTACTATAATTTCTTTTAATCTGGTTTAGGAAGGTTTCCTAGAAATTTGAGGTCTTTAACTTAAAATTAAGTAGACAGTTTCTGAACTTTTCCAAAATTACGGTCTGTATGTTAAAATTTCAAAATTTTACAAAATCTATACGGCAGTAACATCTAAGTATTACTTAAAATTATGTATAAGGCCAAATGTTTGTTCAATGTAGAACTGGATTCACTCTTTATGGCCTTGGTATTTTTTTGTCTAACAATCATAAAAAAATATGTGGTAAAACTTTGTCAACTTTTAAGTTATAATTCAAGACTCTTGTATTCATGTGTTTCTATTATTAATTTACTATGTCCTCGACATGTCGTTAAAAGGTATGCGTGGTATGTGACTCTACAACCGAAAGGTTTTTTGTGCATCTTGTTCTAGTACCAAATATTTTGAGTGCCTTTATTTTTGTTGTTCAATAAACTTATAAATAATAATTTTTTATATTTAAATAATACTACTATTTATTTTCTTATTTTAGTATTTAAAAATGTACTTTTAATAAAACGGATTTTACATAAACTCCAGTCCATATTTAATTTATGGTTTTACTTTATATAAAATGTAAATAAAAAATATTATTTGATTTTTAGAAACTATGTAATATCAAATTACAATTTATACCTTTAAAACCTTATAACAAACATAAAAACGCTTTTGTTAAAGGTATAAAGATATAAATTCTTCATAAAGCCTATCTTCGAACATTTAAACCTTAAAACAAACAAAAACATGTTTTTGATAATGTCCGAAGATAAGGTTTTAGGATGAATTCCATAAATAAAATTACGACAACTCAAACTCCAACATTTCAAATTAAGAACAAAAACATTATTAAGGTCTCCAACCTCCATCCTAAAAGCACCTTGAAAACTAAAAAATGTTAACTGAGAGTCTTTTAAACAGTAAAACGGGGAAACAAAATAGAATGACTATTTAAAATTTAAGTTTATACAACATAAATAAAACGATACTGTAGTAAATTTTTAAAGTTCTTTTAGCCACATCTCAAAAAACTATAATTATGAAAAAAATCAAAAAACTTTCTGTTCATATAATTAACAAAAACATAATAGAAAACAAAAATGAAAACTATATAACTTACGATAAGTTTTAAGTTTTATTATTTAAGTTTTAAAAGTTAAGTATGAACTTTCCAGTGACTTTTTAGAAGAAGTAGGACATAAAAGCTTTACTTAGTTCCCATCTAATTAATTTATTTTTATTTGTCACTTTGTTACTAGTTTTGTTTATTATCAATTTATCTTTTTAATTAAGTCATTTTATCTGCGAAACAAAAATAATTTTTTGAGCATTTTAAAATTCAAATATCTTTGTGTGAGGATACCATTTTATTTTCACATTATTTACATAAGACAACATTAAAAAGTAAGTGTACTTTAAAAGCCTAAAACAGAAAGACAAACTTGTTAAGCAAAGTATGCTGTTACAATAATATGCTATATATAATAAATATACATGTAAAACTAACTCCTTTACAAAAATCATACGTTAAACATTAGAATCTTGAATTTAGTTTTATTTTCTAGTTTGGTTTACTGATAAAACAAACTTTATTAATTTATTAATATGTTATATTAAACTATTTTATTTCTTATACATCTTGCATTGTTTAAAATCGATATGTGCTCGATACAAAAGTTAGTAAGTTTATTGTAAAGTCAATTGTTTACGTATTTATTACTAGTCATTAAAATATTTTATGCTATTTTTTTTTTCTAAATAATTTTTTAAAGGAATTTTTGTAAATCTATTTCTGCTAAACTACCTTAAAAAATTTAAGCTACTTAATGTTTAAGTTAATCAATTTTTTGTTAAAATATGAAAAACATAATGGTGAAGCTTTAAAAAATCTTTGTAGTTTATACTTTCGGTTATTTTTTACACATCAAACTATAAAAATAACTTTATTGATATTACAGCATAAAATTTAAGTCAAAATCGTGATTAGTTTAAGTTGTTTACAATAGTATTATATTAGAATTTTGTAGTTTTTATTATCATTGATTGAATATATTTAATGTAACTATATTTCTGTTTGATTTTATGTTAAAAATTTTGTACAACTTGTTTCATGCTTACTACTTCAATTTTAATTACTAAAGTAATCATTCACATAACATCTTTTTAGCTTCTGTGTTTTAATATAGTTTGCAAACTTAAACTAAGCCTTAATGTACGTGAGTCTTATTGAAATTCTAGATGTTTCCCTATATTTGCTAAGTCAGCAAACATTTTTTTCATGTAATTTTAAATTTTGTTTATTAAAATTTTGTTATTAATTAGTTTTTAGTATGTTTGGGTAAGCTGGGTTAGGGTTAAGGGTATAAAACAAAAAAATCTGCTTAAGCAAATATTAGGGGAAACACTTTTAATTAAAAATCGGACCCCCATATATTTGTATTAATTTTTAGATTTTATTTTAATTAAAGATTTTATTAATATTCATTGTCTATTAAGTGAAACTTTATTTTCTCACTAAATTTCCGAATCAATAAATTTGTAAAGAAACCTTTCCAATTAAACTGACTAAAACTAAAAAATATACCATACTTAGTTAGAGTAAGTTTCTTTCTACACTATAAAATCCCCTAAGTTACTACAGTAATAACATTCCAAACCCCACCAAACCTGCTGAATATTCCACCAATGCGTCGCTGATTTGTTTAAAATTTGTAGCGCTAAAGAGCATAAAAAATTTGTAATTTTTAAAATTATTACGAAACCAGGGACGAAATGATGAGATAACATTAAAAAAGCAAACATTTTGTTAATAAAAAATCTAAAACAACTCTAATGTTTTAAATTTAGATTTATTAAGTTAACTTTAAAAATAACTAATTTAAGTTATAAAACAGTTAGTTTTTAATAATTAAATTAGTGTTTTTATAAACCACTAAGTATTAATAATTTTTTTAATAGTTACCTATAAAAAACCAAATTTGCGTAAATTTTAAAATAAACAATTAGAAGAAACGTACTTTTAGGTAAAAAAATATAAAATAATCATTAGTGATTAAATTTTTATGTTAAAACTCAGAAAAAAATAAGAAAACCTAAAAACATTATAACTTAATCAGTTTTAATAAAAACAATGGTATTTAGTACATTTTGTATATAAAATAAACAAAAAAACGTCGTTTAAACGTCATATATAGATCAATTTTTTTATGTAAATATCAAAATAATATTAAAAGATGGTTTGATGAGAAGTTTATAGAATAACTAAGTATAAATAAAATTTCACGTTTTAAGAGACGAGAATACACTTTAAAAACATTTTGAATTCTAATTATAACCCTTTGATACATAAATGACAGAATATTAAATATATGGTCAAAACAGGTTTACCAAAGGAATTAAATCAAGGTTCGAACAATCAAAAACTTTATTTTAAATTCTCATTGGTTGGTAACCCGTTTAGTAATGAATTTTATTAATTCTTTGTACTTTAAAACAATATTTTTCATTTGTATTTAGGCTGTTTCATTGAAAAAACTCAGAGAAAACAAAATTTTAAATAAAAAATAACACAAAACGCTTACGAAACATCTCTTGATTCGAGATTTTTATCACATATAAACAAACAATAGTAAAAAAATATTTAAGCAAGTTTTTAATATAAACTCAAAATATTTCTTTTTTGGCAAAAATAAACATAAAAGTATAGTTGAAAAAGTTTTAAAATTATTGAAAAACAAAACTCTACAAATAATTAAGAGTTAGTTTAATAAATGAGTAAATTTTATGAGATCAATATAGTTTAGAAATAAAATGAGTCTAAGGGGTAGGCGTAGGATTCAAAAAAGTTTATTAATTGTAGGTTAAAATATTAGGCTTATACTTAGGCATAACAGTTTAAATTAAAGTAACTATTACTTTAATTTAGTTTAAGTAAGTCAATTATCTTGTTTGTTTTATGTATTAACTTGTTGTGTGTATTACGTATAATTTTTGCTTTGTTGTTTTGTATTTTTTTAAATAGCAAGTGTTATACTTGACCAAATATAATGATTAAATTAATTTAAATATTAATTTAGTTGTTTTGTTATGTTACCAAAATAGGTACATAATTAATTATGTTATCATATTTTTATTGAATTAGTATTTATGAATAAATTTCAATGCAAAAACTTTTGAAAAATTGTTAAAATTTTCACATTAATAAACGCAAAATGTGCTGCTATACCATAGGCAACATGGACGAGTAGTTACGGCAGTGTATTTTTGCTCAGAAACACCTGTGTTAGGGTTCAAAGCCCACCACTTCCATATTTTTTTTATTTATATAATTATGTATTATCACATATATTTAAAAAAAATAAATAAAAACCCAATTATTATTAATCGATTACATTCAAAAAGTATCTTTAAGAAGTACGCATCCGTGTAAGATAAGGATAAGTTTAAGGGCATAGAAGGGTTAATTCACTTTTTTCAGAATGTGATCTTATTTTATATGATTTTTACTGTGCTACAAGATGCTATTTACAGATTTTAAAAACTCAAAACAATCTTTGAGATATAGCCGGTCAAAGTCGGAGGTAACAATAGGTTCTTTATGGGAGGCACAACTAAAACAGCAAATAACTAGAAATCACTAAGAATATATCTTCTCCTAGGTTTTTTGAGATAACTACCTCAAATTTTTTGGAAATGTTCCTTGCAATGTTTAGAAAAGTTTTTTGCAAAAAAAAAATTATATAAAAAAAAAAACAAAAAATTGTTTTATTTTTTGTATATATTTTTTTAATAATTTTAGTAATTCCTTGCACCAGTATTTTTAAATATTGCAAGGAACATTTCCTAAAAATTTGTGATAGTAATTTTAAAAATGCTGGGAGATATATCTTTAGTGAATTCTAGTTATTTGCTGTTTTAGTTGTGCCTCCCATATGGAACCTATTGTTGCCTCCGAATTTGACCGGCTATATCTCAAAAGTTATTTTGAATATTTAAAGTCTGTAAAAAGCAACTTGTAGCTTATTAAAAACTATACAAAACTAGATCACATTGCGAAAAAAGTGTTTAACCCCTAAATTTATTTTTACAGGGGGGTTACACTTTTTTTTAATGAATAAGTGACCTTTAACTAATCTTTAATTAATATTTATTTCTAAAATAAGTGTTTTAACCCCCCATGCCCCTAAATTCTTTCTTACCTTACACGGATGCATACTTCTTAAAGATACTCTTTGAATGTAATAGATAAATATTTTGAAAAATTTGTGCGTACCTTACACGGACGCGTACAAGATACCCTTTAAATATAAAACATATATGTTTTAAAAATTTAGTGAGTATCTTACATGGATGTAACCCCCTGGCCTCAACTGTAATTTCCTTTTGCTCATTTAATGAAAGAATCATAGTTATATAAATAAACAAAAACATGGAAGTAATTAGCTTTTAACCCCCTATACCCTAAAAAAAAAGTTCTTGTGGCAAATTAGATATCTGTTGTTCAAACAATGTTTTAGATCCAAAACAAAGTTATAAAAACAATCAGAGGCCTAAGTTACCCAGTGAACTTTATTTTATACATTTAACCTGAACTTAATTAAAACTAACTATAACTGTAAATACTATAAGCTAATACTTCAAGAAATAATATAAATTAAATCCTAATATATACTTGTTTGCCATTCTTTGAGTCATAAAATAATCTGTGTGTAACCTTAACCTTCCCGGAGTTTTTTTCAAATCCTTAAATACTTTTAATAAACTATTTAAAAAATTTTCCTGAGGTTTTCTTAAAAATCTTAAAACTTCTTTGAGTTTCCCAGAGTTTAAAAAAATTAAAAATTTTGTGAGTTTCCCTGAGATTTTCTATTTTTTGAAATTTATCTGAGCTCATTAGTGTGTGGCAATCCTATATAGATTTTATTACATAAAAGCCAATGTGAATTTGATAATTATCTAGTATGATGTTGCACCAATATCTAACTGAAATTACATTGTATTTGATGTATTCTTAACTATAATTTTTGGCTAAAAATTTATATTTATAAGTACATAAATTGAGTTATATATCATAAATTGATAAAACTTAAATATTTAATCGCTTTTATTAATCAATATAAAGCAATTAAATCATTTCAATTTATTAAATTGATTATGATATTGTAAAACATAATCAATTGAATACTTTAGTTTGTCATAAATAAATTTAATTCTCACTATGTATTTAAATCTTGTTTAAAACAAAGTATATTTCAGGCTAAACATAGTTAGAATAAAACATTGATTTTTAGCCTAAAATAATGGTTAGAAAGACATTAAATTCAATATAATTTCAGCTTGACATTGGTGCAACTTCATCCTAGGTAATTACTGTGAATTTTTAAACCAAAATAATGAACCCCACCACTCATAACCTTATATTAGCAGTAAAAATAAATAATCCTAAGTTAAATTATTGTTTAATAAATTTTTCTCATCCTACAGATGTATTACAGTTAAATTGTATACAAATTTCTGAAATTAGTAAGGTTTAATATTTAAGAAGAGACTTTTGAATTTTAAACTAAGTCTTTTGCTAACTTGTAACAACTTGTGGCTCAAAAATATGATAAGTAGCATCAAAATTTACGGTTGGATAGTTTTATCTCTATGAAAATAGATCAGCCAATCAGCGACACATGTGTAGAATATTCAGCCCCCAACAAACTATTTAAGTATGGTGTATTTGGTTGGTTTGAGTCAATATGCCTTTCACAAATACTTCTTTTCAAAAATAGTTCCTGATACATGGTTATTATAAATTCACTATAAACAGTTGGTATAAAATAAGATTAAACTTGAACCAGTTCATAATAAAAAACTAGGTAATTGACTAGCAAGATGTTGCACCAATATTGAACTGAAATTATATTTTTTTTGTAGTCTTTTTTAACCATAATTTTAGACTAAAAATAACATTTTATAAATTCATAAATAATAAAATCTAAATTATATGTCATAGGACAATAAAACTTGAATATTTAATAACTTTCATTTTACTATATAAATTATTCATATCAATACATTTTTTATATCTTTACAGTACTGTAAAATGAAAGTGATTAAATATTAGTTTAGAGTAAGTAAGTTTAATTCTATATATGTATTTATAAAGCTTATTTAAGACAAAGTATCTTTTTAGACTAAACATTTTAGGGTTTAAACATAGATTTTTAGCCTAAAATTATGGTTAAAGTAGACATTGAATATAATGTAATTTCAGTTTGATATTGATGTGACATCACACTAGGTTATTACTAAAATCTATACTTAAGTATAAGGAAAGTATAAAAGTATGGCTGCTCATACCTATGGTCAATGGATTGGTGTGGAGAAGCAATTTTTGGTAATCAAACCTCACACCATATCATTGTAAACAATTTTAAAACGGTTCAATTAAATGAGTAATTAATAAATATAACAAAAAATTTATTTTAAATAAAACAACAACAAAAATTAGTCCTTAAAGTAGGGGTGGGCAAAGTTTTTCAATCAACGGGCCGGAACAGGAAATATTTAGTCTTTTGCGGGCCGGAGCATTTTGAATTTGTTATTTACCGGATCCAGTCAAATAATGACTTTTTAGTCTGAATCCAACTGCATACTAATTTTAAGTCAAGATCCGGATCCGGTCGGATTCTAACTAAAATATAAGTTTTGGATCTGGCCGGAATCTAGTTATATTGATGCAGTGGATTCATATTTTTTGAATCCTTAAAATTCACAAATTTTTCTCCAGTCTGACAACTTGAGGTATATGCTGAGACATGTCAGGTGTTAAAACAATGTCTATAAGTAAAATTGACACTTAATTGACAAAATATTGTACTTAAAAGACACTTTGCTTGGAGTAATTTGACAAAACTATATTCAAACAAAGTTAGAACAACACAAAACATTAGGACAAAATAGTATATTTATTAATACACAATAATTTACAAAGTAATTTTTTATCATGTTTTTAAAGTCAAATTCTTACAGTTTTGATTTGCAAAAATATGATGCAAAGTTTTATTAAAACATTGTTATTTTGACCCTTAGTGGGCCTGTCACTTTGCTTGCGGGCCAGTAATTTTCATTTGCGGGCCGGATCTCATTAATGTTTAAAAAACAGTTGGGGGCAGGTCATTTTCACTCCGCGGGCCGTACGTTGCCCACCCCTACCTTAAAGAAATAAAAAAAGGTGGTATGCACTTTTTTTAAACCCATTTATGCCAATATTCCATAGAAAATGTAGTTTAACATAGGCGCCACACAGTCTCCCTTAGATTTCAATTAATACTATCATGTACTTTCACATTTTTCTTGTTGCTCTACAATAGCAACCTCAAAACTCCGTGACCTGATGGTGTAGGGGTCCTAATGACAGCTTTGAAAACCTGGTAAAAGTTGCAAGATTTAAACTCATGGCAAAATCATATACAAAAGAAAAAATCAATAAACAGGTCAATAACAAAAAAAAAGGGTGAGATGGTAAAATTACTCAGGTAAAATACTTCTTATCTTTTAAATATATACAGGGTTGCCACACACTCAGGAAACTCAGGGAACTTTTAAGTTATAGAAAATCTCAGGGAATTTTAGTTCTTTTTTTAAGCTCAGGGAAATTTTGATTTTTTTTTTTAATTTCAGGGAAATTTTAAGATTTAAAAAAAATCTCAAGGATTTTTTTTTCTAGATCTAGAATAAGATTTAGTAAATCCAGTTTCAAAATTTTGTTCAAAACAGTTAGTTTTATATATTTTTAAGTGGTTGTTTAAAAATTTTTAAGCCTTGTGGCTAGTTCTTCAATATTCTTAGAAATAAAATTATAATATTTTAATAATTAATAAGATATTTAAGGATTTATAAAAAACTCAGGTAAACACAGGGAAGTTTAAGGTTACTCAGGGAAGATTTTTTACCCAAAGAGTGGCAACCCTGTATATAAAAATAAACATGAGTATAAACAAAAAGGATTGAACATATCAAATTTTAATAAAGTAAAAAAAAGTTTATATGCTTATAGTTATTTTAAAGATTTTAGTAAGTGTTGTTAACTTTTAATTTTGTAATGTAAGCATGCAAATTGTTTTTTTCTATAACTAAAAATTCAAAATAGTAAAAATTTATAAAAACGTATAAAAAGAGTTTTTCTAACACAATAAAAAAAATCATTAGTAGAAAATTAAAGAGAAGATGTGTAATAAAACAAAAACTAAACATATTTAAACTCTTTTATCTCTTATATCTCAAAACAGTACTTTTAATTTTGTTAATCTGTGGAAAGTACTCAAAGATAAACATTTACAAAATAACATAATTTGTACAAAACATAGTATACCTCCTATGGCCTTCATTTTACACCTTGCTGTTATCTATTACCAAAACAATTAACTTACAAACTTTTTAATTGATTTAATTAGAAAGTCAGATTTTTTCTCTTTTAGGTTAGCCTTTTCTTAAATAAATAAGTTTATTATATTAATGAGTATCAACTCTGAATGAAACACATCATTTCTTCAAGTAACAGAATTTCTACCTACTTGGGCTACTCAGTCTAGTTTAAAAAGTTTTAAAACTCAGTCTAACTCTGGCTAGTTTAAATTCTGTGAGATCTTTTGTAAAAGCCAGGTCAAATTAGTTTGTTTCATTTAGCTTATACTTTTGAAAAGTGTTGCCCAGTTTTTTGTTAACATATTTAAAATGCGTTTGTGTTAATTCAGTTTTAAATGCTTTGATGTTTGAAAAATAATTTATTTTTTACTTTTTAACTTTGTTAATTCTAGAGTGTTGATTTTAATGTAAATAACTATATCTTGCAGCAACCTCAACTTAAATATAACAAAGTTGCATAAGTTGCCAAAAGTGATGTCCTCACTGTATTAAAATTTTGAGCACAGTAAATCACTTTTAAAAGTTGTTTGAAAAGAAGATAACTTAAGGGCATAGGGGGAAGGGTCCACCTTGATTTTTACAATTAGATCTTATTTTATAGAGATTTATCTGAGCTATCAGACATTTTTAACCGCTTGAAAAAATTCAAAGTATTTTTCAAGATATTAGCAATCAAAGTCGGTGACCTCAATAGGTTCCTAATGGAAGGTGCAAACTAAAAATGCGAAAAAAGACCATTTCACTAAAATTCTATCTACTCCTTCATTTTTTAAGCAATCTTCTTCAAATTTTCACAGAAAGTGTATTACTAAATTCTTAAGAGATTGAATTCAGGAATTGTTTTAATTTTGAAAAAAAAGTTAATTAAAAAAAAATTACCTGTTTTTTTTGTTTTTTTTATCTTAAATTTTTATTTTTTAATATTTTCAAAATTACAAAAGGAACGTTTCCTGAAAGTTTGAGGTCTCTAGCTCAAAAAATGAAGGAGGACATAGGTTTTTAATGATTTTTAAAATTTCCAAGAAGATCGACCCCAAAAAATTTGTGTTCCATACGTTTGTATCGGAAACTTTTTATAAAAATTACAATATTATCTCAAAAGTTAAATAATTTTTTTAATTATATAAAAAGTGGCTTGTAGTTTGTACTTTAAGCTTTCATTTAAGATACAATGTTATTTTTAGTAAAAAAAAATGTCGGACCCCCCTATGCCCTTAATTTATAAATTTTTATCAATATAAAGTTCTTTTTGAAGAGTAAGTTATCTTTGTAGCATGGTATATTATAACTTGTTAATAAGTGCATACAAGGTAACAAGACTAATTTTAAATTTATTTAAACTTAATTTTAACTGCAAAAAAGTTTTCTGGACACACTTAATTTTGTTATATACATCTTACTGTAAGTACTACCTGTTTAGTTAAAAATTATTGCACTAAAATTATTATTTTTTTCTTAGAACGATAATCCTAGAGTAAAAAGATAATTAAATTTTGAAATACAAATTTTATGGTTTTTTTTTATAAAAAAAGCTACCCAGGCTAGCTTAGGCTACCCAGGCTAGCTTAAGCTTGTTTGAAATTTAAAATATACTCTTGCTAAATTATGCCAACTCAGGCTAGTTTTTACTTTTTAAAAAATTGGGGCTCCTTATTTTTACAACACTAAGGCTAGCTTCTATACTTTTACTCAACTGTGTAGGTTTGTTGGCTTTAAAATATATTCTTGTCTTTAAAATACAAATATTTTCTAAGCATTAAGAGCATAGGGGGAATATATTGTTCAATTTAGAATGGGTTTTTACTAACATTTTAGTTTTATATTTAAGTATTTTTTAATGAATTTAACCTGCAGAAGGTGTTAGAAAGTTTAATTATTTTTTGCAATACCTTAACATTGCTTTCTTAATAACCACTTATTACATTGCTTACATACTGGCAATTTAAAATACTTTAATAAAAGTTTAATTAATTCTTTCTTTGAAAAATTACAAGATTTTATTTTTTCAGTTTGTTATGTCAGTTAAAAATATTAATTAAAAATATTTTTTTTGTTTAGGGAACTTACTTTTGTTTTATTTTTCAGAAAAAAATAAAATGTTTAACATGTTTTCAAAAAAGCCTGATATTGATGGTAAGTTAGTATACCAAACTTTATACTAGAACTTTTATGTAACCTTTGTAATAAATTCTTTTGTTTTATATATTAATTCTTTTTGGAACTAAAAAAAACCTTAAATTTTGTTTATTTTGTATAATAGCTCCCTCATATGTATTATACATCTTTTATTTTGAGCACTTGTAAAAAAGTATTTTAGTTAAAAATAGGTAATTTTGTACTGTACACTTATCAAAATATTTTTTTAAAATTCAAACATATTAAAAAAAAATATTTTAACTTTTAAAAACTGTATATGTTTTTATAATTAAAACTTTGTTTTCAATCTTGGTCTTATTAATATATGTTTCTTAAGCTTATACATACTCTAATTTGTAATCTACTAGTTTTGTTTTTTATGCCTCATTAAGTTATACAAAATTTTTACAAAAAAAAAAAAAAAAACTTAACATTTAGTAGTCTGAAAGTAATAGTTTGATGATTTAATTACACCTGTTGTATATATAAAAATAATGAATAAAACTTTAATTAATTAAGAGTATGACATTATAAATCTAATAAGAATAAAGCTTGTCTAAGACTTTACATAAGCTTTAAAGAAAACATTTTGTTTTTGTTACATAACATTTATAAATATAATAAAGTAACATAGTTTTAAATTTCTAATTAATGAAAAACACTACTTTTCTTCAACTATCTTAACAATTTAATGTTACATCTAAAGTATTTAGTTACACTATTTGCAAAGAATATATGCATGTAATGTTTGTTAACATTGAATTCATACTGATTCTAGCATTATTTAAGTGAGCATTAAACTGTTTAAAAACTTTTCTAGATAACTTTTACAAAAAATAAAAATTTTTCTACCTAAAACAAGTAATTGACAAGTAACACCTTAACTGCATATAAAAATAAACTATTCTTTGACCCTTAATTATACCTGTAGTGATAAATGTTTTACACAAAGCTATAATTTTAAGTTTACTTGAAACTTTTTTTGGTTTTAATGATTATAAATGGCTTTACTTTACTAAATCTAACTAAAAAACACTTAATCACTCACTACATGAAATTTTTTATTTTACTGTATAAACTTACTTGTGCTTTTCTTGTTCACAGAAACATTGTTTTCCTTGAGGCTTGCTACCAAACAACTTGAAAAGCAAGCAAATAAATGTGAGAAACAGCACAAAGCTGAACTAATCAAAGTAAAAAAGGTATTCTGGCATTCATATAAATTATTGTTTAATATTTTTACACATTTAAAATAAAGTTTAATACTATTCATTCTTTAATAAAAAAATATTCAAGGTTGTTTTAATTTGCAGGAGCTTCTAAAAGGTCCTGATCGTCATGAGTTTGCAGCTTTATATGCTGAACAAGCAATAAGGTAAGTTTATACTGTTGCTTATTAGTTTATTAAAGTATTTTCTAGCTATAACGACAAAAGTTAATTAATAAACTTTAAAATTTTACCATTCTACAAATACCAATCTTACAAATGTTTGTAATGAAACTGAGTTAACCATTAAGTGTTTGTAGTTATTTGTTGTATAATAAGTACTATACTGCTATTTTTTTCTCAATTTTTTGAAACATGATCAATGCTTAAAGTTTTTTATCTTTGTTTAATTATTTATTTTTTTTTAGTATTATTTACCTTTGTTATGAATCTATTGTTTGTAATTTGTAAAATATTTAACTTCTATAGTAAAAATTTTTTTTTATAATTAATTAAATTAATTTTATCAGTAGTAGCAAAGTAACTTTAAGTATTTAATTTCCCCCTTTTTTAAAAGTTGCTCACTTTTAATTCAAACTATTAGTATTAAATTATTTGATATGAGTAGTCCTAGCATAAGTTATTAGTATTTTTTATTAGTCTGCTGTTAAAAAAGCTTAATTCAAAACTATGGTAAAAAATAATAAATTTAAATAATAAAATATCAAGTCTTCAAAGAAAATTTTTCATGATTTCATATTAAAATAATTTCTAATTTATATAGTTTTGAAATTTGTAAATACAGTTTTAACTAGGTTCAAATTGTCGCCATTAAATTATTTAAAAAAACTTATTGTATCTATAAACTTTAAATTTTCGATTGTAATAGTATTTTTTTTATCTGAATAAATTTTAAGATAGCCAGAATAAGGTCATAGACTAATGAATGATTTTTGTGTAAATTTTAGTGATATTTCTTGTAGAAAAAAAAAGTTTTTTAGTCTTTTAATAAAAGATTCGGTTTGAATTTAAACACAATATGCCTTAACTTATTTAGTATTAATTTAAGTATTAAATTTGATGCATAATCATTAAATCTTAAACATATGTAAAATCAATGTTGGTTTTATACTAAATATAAATGTTATTTAAAATCCATAACTGTCAAAAAAATAATTTGCGGTAGTTTGCTAACCAATTATTGTTTAGAAAAAGAAATGAATCTCTAAACTACTTACGTTTGTCTGCAAAACTAGATGGGGTTTCAGGTCGTTTGAAAAGTGCCAAAGCAATGCAGAATGTTAGTTTTTACTTAAGCATCAACTTAATATTGTCCTTGCATTTTAAAGGTTTTTTAATAACAAAATTATATAGTTATTTGTCTTAACTAAAAAAGATTGCTTAATTTACTGAAATGTAAAGAGCTTATTTTAATACAGATGTGCAAGTTAAATATTTTATTTATTACCAGGTTTCGGTGGCATAAAATTGCGTAAACAGTTTACTATTTTATTATACTCCAAAAGATCGCAATTTTATGCCACCAAAACATGCTAATAAATAAAATAATGATAAATTAAGAAAAATGGATTAGATTAAGTTATATCTTAATATCAGATATATGTAAAATACCAAAACTTATCTGTATATCAGAGTTAAAAAAGCTCTTTAAAAAAGAAGACTATACAGTAACCTCTCGCATCTTTACGCACTTATGACATTACGCATTCTCGTTTTGTTACGCATTTTAGAATTCTAAAAATGAAATTTTATATTTTTTTAATATTGCGCAAATTAGGTTTATTGTATATTTTTGATTTTAAATATGTTTTTAAATGCTAACTCACCTCTCTATATCTTTAAACTTTGTAAACTTATATTCCTTGACTAATTGATAAACACTTATTTTTACCTCATTATATCAGAAATTTTGTTAACAATAAGAGATTAAATTAAAATTCTGAAAGAAGTATGACTGTGTTAAGTAATAAAAGTATAATGAAATATTAGAGTTTAAAACACAAATAAATATTACAGCACTCTTGCCTTATATATGTATAAACATCTAAAAACGAAATCTAATAAAACTTCCTAGCAAAAATTATATTTTGTTCAAAAGAAGAAATCCGTTACAGCACCAAATGCATATTTTTGTAAAAGGCTATAAAAACAAATTTTAATATAGACACCACACCATTTCTTAATTGTTAACAAATGCTTAATTATAAATTGAATTTGATAAGTAGAATAGAATATAAATGTTAAGTATCAAATAAGTCACATATAAATAAAGATAAAATCTACTTATTATTAAAATTAGTAAAAAATTTTTACATGTATCATTATTTTATAAAAGTTAAATTATTTTTTTTTATATATGTATAGTTTTATCTTTTTTTTTATATTTGTAAATAAAGTAAACAAATTGTTAAAAGTGGGAAAGTCCCCAGTCTGCTTTTAACTAGAAGCAATATCAAAAAACAGCCATTATAGTAAGTATGTTTGGTACCTCTCGTATCTTTACGCATTTTTTCTGTGGACAAAGTGTGCGTAAAAAAGCGACAGGTTGCTGTAGTTATAAATTTGAGCTACTTTTTAAAAACTAGAGTACATGTAATTATAAAACTAGAGTAATACATGCTAATAGATATTTAATGGGTGCTATAGAATACAATCACTTACTTTTTTAAATTAAGTTCTTAAGTAAGCTAATTTTATTTAACTAAAGTTAACAAAAAAAAAAAGTAACATAACTACATTTATTACAGATGAGCAAAGACTTGAAAGGGGTGACAAACGCGTTGGGAGGAGCCTTGAAGAGCATGGATCTTGAGGGGATAGCGAAAGTAATGAAAAAGTTCGAAGGCCAATTTGAAGACCTTGACGTGCATGCTTCGGTTTGTTGGACTTGCATTATGAATCGCACACTAGTTTAGTTAAGAGTATTTACTTAAAAAAACCAAGAGTGTACAGTGAACACTGAACATATAGATTCTTATGCGGTGCGCAGAAAATTGCTGTAAGTAGTTAAAATAGTTTAATATGTCATTTAAATTTTAAAATGTAGTTTAATTTAAAAAATATATATATACTAAAATGACGGGACATTATATTAGTAGTCTTATGTAATAAAACTTAACGGAGTATTTTTTTAAGTATGCATCTGTGCACATTAGTACTCAAAAAAAAGCACCCATTTATTCTAGTTAAGCACAGAAATATTTTTTAATGTTTACTAACACTTTATAAATAATTGTGAATAACTGGTTTAAATTGTACAATATTAACTAATTAAAAAAAAATCATTTCTGAACTAATCATTTTTGTTCAGTTTTAGTTGACTTAAAAATATAAACTATGTAAGTTTTTTGGAAACTTTAAAGTTTAGTTTTATATTGGCGATTATTGCATCAAAACAACAAGCAAGTTAACACCATCTTAGATAAAAGTGATCTAATTCAACTTATATAGTTTTATTTATTCATATTATGTTTATATTATTACTGTTATGTTGTTTGTTGTGCAATGTTGGACTCAGGCATCAAAACCTGAAAATTAAAAAATAAGAAAATTAAAAATACGATAAATTTATATGCAATAATTTAAGATTAAAAAAACACAAACACCAAATTAAACTAAGTTAAGTTTATAAGGAACTAATTAATAAGTTTAAACTTGTTTGTTATCAACATTAATAACAAATGCAGGTGATGGAAGGTTCGATGAACAGCGCCATGCACTCGCAAGCTCCCACCGACCAAGTCGAACAGCTGATCAAGCAGGTGGCAGACGAGAACGGGCTGGAAGTCGAGGCGCAGTTGGACGCGGCGAGGGCGGAAAGCCTCAATTTGCCCAGCCAGCAGGAGGCTACTGCGTCGACGAAAGACGACGAACTCGACAGAAGGTTTGTGGTTGCTCGTGTTGAAGTGCTCTAAAATGAGTATTTATAAATTGTACTCTTAAAATAAAAGTTTTGTTGCAGAATAAAAACAGAAATTTAAAAAAGCTTTAATATTTTTGTGTTCTTAATAAATACGGTTTTTTTCTTACTTATATATGTTAAATAAAAAACAAGTAAACACTTATTTAATTATTAAAGTCTGAGTTTTGGAGTAGTTCAAAAAATGGTAAAATATAAATTTGAATTTTTTAAGTTAAGTTGCAATTATATTATTAGTTTTATAGTATTTAAAAACACAATTAAAATTGTTAATATTATTATTTATTTAAACACATCGTTTTTTAAATTGTTAGAATATTGTAAAATGTGTTATTGATTTTATTACATGTAGTCTGTGAATTAGTTTATTCTTATTCTTTTTAGATTTCATAATCCATTAATTACTCGAATTTTTAAGTTATCATATATTTATTTGTCTAAAATGAATACTGAGTTGAGATTTCTTTTTGTAATTTTAAATAACCTAGGCTAGTTTCAAACTTTAAACCTTTAAATCGGTAAAAAAGAACAGTTGTTTAAAGTAAAGTTTTTAGAGTGTGTTTTTAAGTCGTGATAATATTTATTTAATTGAAATATAACTTACATACCATAGTTTAAAGGTTTGTTTTTTAACATTTTATTTATTAAACAAGGTTAAGATTAAGTCTGATTATGTAAGTCATAGGTAGTTTTACGAGGCACAAGCTTGTTTATTTCCTTATTAAATTTTTCAAGTTAAAAAAAAATAATACACTCTAAATTGTTAGAAATGATGAAAACAAATATTTAGTTACCTATTGATTGTCTAAAAATATATTAAAAAATATCAATGTACTGAAAATTTTTAGCTTTATTTTTAGGGAATATTTAAATGAAGTTATCAGTTAAGCAACAATATTACAAGTTGAAGTTATTCTTTATATTTGAAATTTTTAAGTACTTCATGCTTTTTTCAAGTTTTATTTAATACATTTTGTTGTTATGGTTTTAGAAACCAAAAGTAACATTTACTAGTTTAATCTTGAAAAGTGTACAAACTTATAATTAAACTTTTGATTAAAAAAAAAAGAATAGAAACATAAACTTAAATAGAAATTTTTATTTACTTTTTAAAAGATACTTTTTTTGGTGAAGATGTAAATATATTTTTAAATTTAAACAGGTTACACTTTATAAGTTTACTTTATAAAGTTGTATGACAACATTAATTTCTGAGGATTATTTATTAATTTGTTATCTTGAAAGGTATTACAGTCAAAATTATGATGAAAAAGACGCCAACTATTAAAACTTTTATCAACTATTTAATAATTTTCTTCTGCTTATAATTAAACAAAATTATTATTCCAGGTTGCGTTCACTTCGAAACTAATTGCAGGGTTCAAGGATAATGAGTTTTCTCTAATATACAATTATAATTGAGTTTAATAGAATTTATATATTTTTTAAAACAAAAGTCTTATGTTATATTGTTTTTAAATACAATTTTCTCAAGAAAATCAAAAAATGATAAAGATACATTTTGACTCAATTATAGATTTATGCAATTTTTTTCTTTGCTTTTTATATACGCTTTCCTTTTTGTAATTTACTTTTGTATATAATTATTTGTCTTACTTCAAGTTTTATTTGCACCCCAATATAACTTTGGAAGTTTTTCATAAAAAAAAGTATTACATGCTATCATAAACGACTTAGGCCGATTCAGTTTAAATTTTAAATTAGCTTAAATTTTTTTTACAACTTTATCATGTTATTTTACCATAATAATTTTTTAAAGAAAACATTAATTAATTTGTGTTTGGCTGTTTAAAAAAAATTGTGTATGATGAAAATAAAGATGACACTTACTGTTAAATGATAAATAAATTAATAAATACAAAAAAATAAATGACTTCAACGTGCCGCAAAAATACAAAAGTGCATTTAAGTGTAATTTTTTATTGGCTTAATAAAATTGTTTTTTTTTAGCTGATCAATGTTGTTTGTTATTTAAAGTGTATTTATAAAACACCTTTTAGCTCGTTTTCCTATGTAGTATCAGCCTAATAATTTTAAGATAAAAATCAAAAATGAGATGTTTAGCTCAGAATAACTCAGATATTAAAATAATGTACGTACAATATACCTTTTTATATAACAAAGGTGATTTTGCTTTCAAGTGAAATCTAGCGTAGACTACTATAAGTTGGACTAAAATTTTTACCATTGCAGGGTATCTTGGTAAAATTGTTTTTTAGTTTTTATTAGACTTAAATTATGTTAAAAGTAGTTAAAATTAAGTTTAATGACTGTAAAGTATAAGTTTGTAGAACACTTAATCTCCTTATATTTAAAGTTGAGACGAAGATTTTTTGATTTTAAACTATCAGTATAATTTATATAGGTATTTTTAATAAGTTAACTTAAATTTATTTTATGTTGAATTGTTAGTAAATAATTTTCGTGCAGGTACGAAGTAGTATTATTGTTTTTAAGTTTAATGAAAAAGTGAAAAAAATACAATGCAAAAAACATTTGATTGAACAGTAAAAAAATTATAAATGCAATTTAAGGTTTTCATTAGTTTAGAATATCTATTTATTAATTTTTTTCTACGAAAATGTTTTATGTGTTTAACTGTTTTATCATCTGAACATGCATCGATTATTTTATAACATGAAAAACAAAATCATCATAAAAAACTATATTCAGGGTATTATATTCAAGCTATTTAATTATTGCACATTTGTATAATTAGTGATCCAAATGTTTTTTAAGCTAACTAACTTTTATATATGTTCAAAGGTTAGTATGTGTTATGTTAGTTGTTATAACCGATTAAATAACTACTTTAAATTTATTTTCACTACAACTATACAACTTTATAAGTTAACTTATAGAATTGTTTTAGAAGAAAATTTTTCAAACAGTCTCATAACAATCTTTAGTTAGCCTAAGTAACTTTTTTTTGAAAGATTAGAAGAGATATTGTTGACGAAAACCGGTAAAAATAAAGTTTACCAATTGAGGTTTTTTTTTGATTAATCTAAATATTTTACAATGAACAATCGAAAAAACCCTAAACCTATTGAGTTTTTAAAACAATTAAATTTTTGTTTTAAACTAATTAAAGTAAATACCTAAGAAAAAATTTAAGAAACTACTAAAATACTTATTTTATAATTTAACTACTACTACATAAACAAAAAAAAAGCTCTGTTATATAAATTATGATTGATAATTAATTCTAAGACTCCGATTAAATAGGGCAATGAAATTGTATGCAATTAAACAGTGTTGAAAAAAAAATCAAATTTTTTTCTATATGAAGTTTTGATTGAATCATATTTTTTAGTAAAATTTTAAAAGCTTGCAACTTTAAATGACTAACTCTGCTCTTAGTTTTCACTTTAAACCAACAACGTCAAGTGTATTATTATTATTGAGATGACCTTGTAAATGTATCAACTTGAATGATCCTAACTTACAAAACTCTATGTAAAAAGAAACATAAGTTTAGTAACTTTGTTTTATTTTAACAACTATTTCTTCTAAAACCCATTTTTTTAACTGAAAATATAATCTATAAATTTTCAACAAATATGTTATTGCTTTCAATGAAAATAATGAAATTAATAGTCGCATATAAATGCAGTGACACTACTTTGTAATTATAAAAAGCAAGAGTTCAATACAAACTAAATAAAATACAATACAAAGCTTAGAAAAAGTTTAAATATTTTATTAAAATTTAGAAATAAAACAGTCTAGACTTAACACTTTGTATTCAAAAAACCTATGATTCCTGTAAAATAAAATCTTACGTTAAAATTTCAATATTAAGGTTATAATTTTTTTTAATAGTTACTAACTTCAAATCTTTCATTTTATGTTGAATTAGTATACATATCTAATTTTAAGGACAAACCTAAATAACTAGTTTATATGTTTTTCGTCAACTTTTTCATATAACTATAAAATTTGCCAGAAGTAGGCATTTTTTGTAAGTAACGAGTCAATTAGAAAAAAAGCTCGTTGGCCTCACTGTAAGGAAAAAAAAAAGACTTTCGTGAAACACAACTTGATCAAAAACTTTTGAAATATATAAAATATGCTACTTTAAACCAAAAATGTGATAAAATACACAACAATAAAGTACTGGTAATGAATAACTGTTAAATTAAGGGCTTTTATGTAAGTTTTTATCACAAAAACGTTTTTAATTCTCTTGAAAAAGGTTTGTTTTCAGCTGTAAAGTACATCGAGAGCTGCAGGTATTTGTTATGCAGCTGTAGTTTGCTTACCTCTGAACTAGGTTTTAACAAACTAGTTGTAATAAAGTCAAGAAAAATACTATTAGTAAAACTAGATATGCATTAGGTAGTTTTGTTTTGTAGAAAATTAGTTAGTTACATTTGTATGCTGTTTGAAAACTAACAAATTAATTTTTTAACTGTTTACTCCACCTTGTTTAAAAAAAAACAAAAAATTGTACTATAATAAATGTTTTACAATAAAAAGGAGAGTCTGTAACAATTAAAATGAGTAAAAAATTAAAGTAAAACTTTGCTTTTCTCAAGGGGTCACTATTTTCAATTGACTATATATTATGGTCTTAAGAAACACATTCTTTAATTTTATATTCTGCGTTTTACTCTTGAAAATATGTGTTACAAAAAATAATTAAAAACTAGATGAATTACTTGCATCGTATAAAAAAGTTAGTTATTAATAGTTTTTTAAGTTTAGATCAAGCAACTATTTAGCTTTAAATTATATTTAAATCTAACTAACTAAATTAAATTCAAAAAACGGTTAAAAAAAGCTAGCTTGTAATCAAAATTGCATTTAAAAAGTATATAACAAAAACAATTCACTTTTTAAGTTATTTAACATCATAAAAAATACGTTTAATCAAAGTATAAAACCATATTATATACTATAATAAGTCTAAAATTCTATGAAGCAGGGTTTCCCAAACTTTTTTTCAAAAGATCTCTTTAAAGAAATTAAAAAAGCTATTACCTCCTCTAATATGATAAAAACAAAAACTACCAATAAAAACGCCTAAGACTTTTTTGTATTGCTCTTCATCATCAACTCAAGAATTGCTAGTGTAAGTTTTAAATTATGGCCTTGTGGTTCCCACTTTTACAGCTTATGGCCCCTTAAATTTCATGAGATTACTTGTGATGTTAGTCATAATATCTAGGATAAGTCTAAAACCGCTGTCAAAAACGCCTAAGACTTTTTTTTTGCTTTTCATCATCAACTCCAGAAAATCTAGTATAGTTTTCAAATTATGACCTTGTAGAAGTATTTACCTAGTTTTAGTTATGTTTTGTGTTACAGACTTTATCATTCTTGTAATTAGTTTGTGAATAAACTCAACCAAGAAAGATATATTTATTTATGATAAAGTCAAGCTGAGTTGAATCAACAATGCCTGTGATTAAATGCCCTCTTGAGAATTGCACATATGAAACACCAGACGTCGATGCTTCTGTAGTTGCTTCTTTGCTTATCATTCACAACAACGTTCACATTTGTGCGAATTCTTCAAAACCAAAGCCTCCAAAGATGGAACGTCCTCGAATAGGGACAGACTGCAATGAAGAGGGTTGGAATATATTTGTACAAAAGTGGACTATTTTCAAAGATAGCATGGAGATGACAGAAGTAGAAAAAGGCCGTCAACTGTACCAGTGCTGTGAGGAAGATTTAGGCGATGCTCTTCTGAAGGGTCATGAAGATGTAGTAAATTTAAGTGAGCAAGAGCTTTTAAGGATGATTAAGCAGCTTGCAGTTATTCCTGTTTCAGTTGTTGTACGACGATCAGACTTTCTTAGTGCAAGACAGGATTTGACTGAAAACACTAGATCATTTGCTGCACGTTTATTATTAGTACATGCTCGTATACATGTAAATGCCCAAAGGATGGCTGTAATCAAATAATAGATTTTACAGACATAATTCTAAAAGATGTCATGGTAACAGGTTTAGCCGATGAGGATATCCGTAAAGAGGTACTAGGATGGGAAAATCTAGATGAGAAAAATGTCAATGAGACAATCGGTTTTATTGAAGGTAAAGAGATGGCACGTGATGCAATGTCAAAACCCGCTGTTATAGCCTCAGTTTTCTCGTACAAATCCTCAAAGAAAACCACACGAAAACCAAGTGGTAAAATAACTTGTGGCATATGTAATAAATCAACTGATAAATTTGTTTGGAGCAGTAAAAGTATGAGGTATATTGAGTGTTTTTCCTGCAAACAATGCTGGATAAAGTCCCGTAAAAAAGTTTATCAAAGTCACCAAAATTATGCTGATGAGTCAAATGCACTTGTAGTTGGTGGATTGTATACACAAAACTTTGATAACTTTTGCAGCCAAGGTCGTAGGAAAAATATGTTCGAGCGTAAAAACGTCAAGAAGAAAAAGGAGGTACAGGAACAGAAAAATGTATTTCTACACACTGGATGGCGACGAAAACCGCAAAAATCCCAAAGCAATCCTCACCTACCTCCAAATGATAAGAAGTCATTACCTTACGTCAGAAAGAGGGTTATGACTTACAATAACCCGCACATCTCAAAAATGTGGCGTGACATTTGGAATAAAAAGAAAGAATCTCTCAGTATTCGTTTTGTTAAGTCTCTGGAAAATATAAGTGAGAACACAAAATCTTTGCCACCTTTGAATTGCGGTGATCATGTCGTGATACTAAATCAAACAGGTAACTTTGCTAGCAAGTTGGGGAAAAGTGGAGTGGTGGTGGAAGTGAAGGACTGCCATCAATGTGTTGTCAAAGTTGATGGATCAGGTCGCTTAACTGCTCAAAATCGTAAGTTCCTGAGAAGATTTACCCCTCCTGTTTGCAAATCTATAAGTAGTACCCCTTATCTGAGAAAAGCAAACATACTACTGTAAAAGTTTGTCTTTTCTGTAAGGTTGAGAAAAAGATGTCAAGAAAAGTTTTAATGTTTTTTGTTTTTATAGAAGGAAGATTTTTGTGAAGCATTGTGTAATTTCCTTCTGTACTAATGGTTTTCTTCGAAATTGATGTTGAACTGGAATGGCTCGGATTTGCTTTGATCTATGTTTTCTTGACTTATATTTTCTACAGAAAAGCAAACAGACAGCCAAAGTTTACTGCGAACAACAATGTATCCGGGATGAGTGTGTGAAATTATCGGATTATTTGTAGCGTTTTCGTGTAAGACTTTACGATGCTTTTCAAAAGCTTCGTGCCATCGATGTTGCTGATATTCATTTATTGTTAGTTGGAATGTTCACTGTAAATTAATGTTTTATGGTCTAATGAATGAGTTTCAGTCCAATGGTGACGTCCTAAAGTTTGTAGTTGACTCTGCAGCAGACTAGTCTAACAGCCATCTGTTCAAAGTGATCTTGGATGAGGACGCAGAGATTGACTTTCAAAAATTCGAACTGTTGGTTAGTATCGAGTATTTGGAAAATAAGTGTAGCAGTATTTCGTCAGTGTTAAATGCTATCAGTAATGCACCTTCTACTTTGTTTAAAGCCGAAAATATGATAAAGGTGTTTATCAGCAAATGAAGTGAAGTGTCAAGATGGTTAGATGAATGACGTGTGGTTTCGTTCTTCAAAGCTGAAAAGTTCGAATCGGTGAAGCAATTAAGTTTTTAAATACTTGTATTCAGCATCTGAGTGAAGAAAAGTAAAGATTAAGTCTCAACTTTTTTGTTACAGTTTGTTTGTTTAAGTTGTGGTTTGTTTTAACAAATCATTTATTAGTGAACTAAGTTAATCGTAATTTTTGAAATGTTTTTGTCTTTTTGAGTTTAATTTCGTTGAATTTTAGACCTGAAAAATGCGTTTAAATTGTAACAAATTGTTTAAAAAAAATTTTGTTTTTCTAGGTAAATTTGACGTTTTATCTCCTTAGTAGATAAAATCTGGGGGGAGATGTAGAAGTATTTACCTAGTTTTAGTTATGTTTTGTGTTACAGACTTTATCATTCTTGTAATTAGTTTGTGAATAAACTCAACCAAGAAAGATATATTTATTTAGACCTCATTGTCCCTCTGTGGCTCGTTTCTTTCTACTAGACTAGCCATGATGACTAATAAAAAAGCTTCTTTGTTAGTAACCTTTACGTTTTATTATACTATTAGACAGCTAGTGTTGTCTATCTTTTTATTATGTAAACAAATAAGATTTTGTAAGTGTTTATTAAATCGACTATTGTAATCATTTTAAAACTATTTTAAAACACGAATGTTATAATTTACAATAACATTCCATGAAGCTCAAAAATTATTTCACTTATTAATTTTACCTTTAATTTGTAATAAAAAAATTAACTCAACTAAAAAACACCACTAAATAAAAAAAAAACTATTGTTTTCAAACAAAATAATAATAAGTAAGAAGATAGTTTTGAGCTAGGTACAAATTATTTTAACTAAACTTCAACACCATCTATCTTCTTTTTTAATTGTTAGATATAGGCAAAATACCTTCTATTTTCTTCCATAAAAATTTAGTTTAAATTAACGTATTTAAACTTATTATACTCTTTTATTATTTATTAATAGTTGTATTTAAATATTTTTTTTAGGCTTTAATAAAAAATTGGCTGTAATTCTTCATTTTAATAAATCAACAAATAATAGTTAAAACATGAGTTTGACTTTATTTTTTTGAGTTTGAACTTTTGTTCAATTCGTTTAAAATGGAACTAAAGTATTTTTTAGTTTTATTCAAAACTATACATAAAAAAAGTAAAAACAAGTTACAATTTAGTTTAATTAAAATATCTTGCAACCAAGAATTTGAAGGACTTAAAAGTGGTGCCTTTAACAATACAGATAAAAATAACTAAAAACAAATATATACATTTCTTGTTTCTAAAATTCTTATTAACTTTAGTGCTCAGCTAAAAAAAATTTTTGTTTTCAATTAAAAAATATCTATGTTTTAGCTTGTATCGTAAATTGCATAAATCGTGTTTACCCAAAAAACTAGAAGTAATACATTAAATTAATAATTTTCAAAAACGTGTCTGCATTTATATTAATATTTAATTATTGTTTTGGTTAATAACCGAAACTTTAGTTTGGTACATAGCAGAACTAAAATTCAAGTAAGAGTAGCTAATCTTTTAAAGAAAACGTGTTGAAACAATTCAAAAAACCGTGATATACTTAAGACAGAAAAAGTTGTAAGTGTAAGAAAACTAAAACTTTTAAGTAACACAAAGTTACAAAAGTATACAATAACAAATTAAAAAGCATACTGGAGTATATCTGATGCTTTCAAATAAAGCAGCCAGCTTTCTATGACAATTTTTCAGAAGTTCTACCGGTAAATTATTAAAATAAGTTTAACTCCGTGATTTAAGAGTAATTAATTTTCTTGTGGAAGCTTAAAAAATTAGTTTTAAATAATTCAAAACTTTTAACGTTGCAGAAAAAAAAAAGAATAAAAAGTGTTAAATAACATAAAAAGTTGCTTTGCTTTCTAAAAATATTTAAACTGCACTTATTTTGAAACTGAAGGACACCGAAACTTATGCTTTTTGTAGTTGTTTACTTAATGCTTACATTATCAATTATTATCTTTGCTGTTGAAGTTCAACAAAAAAAGCAAAATAAATGAGACTACTTGTAAATTAAATTAACAAAATACTTATATAAGCTAACTCGAAATTGTAAAGCTAGTTTTTAGTTTTAGTAGCTTTATAAAATGTAATAAATTTATATATATTGAAAAATTTCTAATATATGAAAAATAATTATGAATAATAAAAATAATATCTATTATTTTTAAATAACTTTAATACTGCTTTTATTCTTTCTTAGTTAGTTAACAGACATAAAAAACTTAAAGTTGTTTGTTTATATCTAAAAAAGTTTTAAGTATGCAGAAACTGACGTAAGTATATTTTATTTAGTTAAGATGCTAGAACAAACATCTAAAAATATTTCAAAATATATTTGATCAAGGGTAGAGAACTCAAAAACTAGAAAAAAAACCAATTAGCAGTAGTCTTTAAAAAATTTTGCAATAACATAAATAACAATTTTAAGTTTAAGCTAGTATGAAATATTTTATAATTGATTTGATTTCAAAACAGTATAAGATATATTAACAAAGCTTATATTATCAAATAAGTAACGCAAAACGATTGAATGAATAAGAACAGTTATTGTACTGACAAAAATTCCTTTACAAGTTAAAATTTTTTATTAAGACTCTAAGTAAAACATTTATTGAGTACAAAATGTTCAAAGTTGACAACTATTATGAGATTAAAAAGTATAAAAATGTTAGATGTTTACGTAGCTGATATGTTTTGTTGTTCAGAAATTTATTTGAAATCTGCATTTTTAACTAATAATTAACATACCGGAGGGCTTAGCTTACAATGATCCAATCAAACTTCAACAGATTTAAGTGGCACTCAAATGGTTTCAAAACACAACTTTGTAAATAAAAAGTACTGGATATTATTTTTAGAAAAAGTATCTTTTGTTTATCATTTGTACTAATAGTACTTAAGTATTCTATATTTACAGGGTCATTTGCAAGGTTTAAAGGTGAAATTACAGTAAGCTTGGATTTTGTATTTAAACTAATTAACGTTGCTTTTTTTAAGTTTGAAGTAAAGGTTTTTATTAAGATATTTAAAGTTTGTTATAGTAGTAGAAAAAAAAAACTGTAAGCAGTTAGAAAAATTATGCATTCATTTTAGTTTGATGTTTTAAAAAACGATTTAAACACAGTAAATCACTACTGAATAGCTAGTAAGTCAAGATGTTTCAGGTTTTTAAAGAAGTTTTTGTATTAGATAGAAGCAAAATAAAACCTTTTAGAGTAGGCTTAGTTGAGAAAGTAATTACAAGTTTTATTAAAAAATTAAAATAATTTTTCATAAAATATACACCAAGTACTGTTATTTAAAACTTTTAAAAATGGTGTAAAACCTTAATTACTTCAAAAATGTTTGTAAAAGTAATAAAACAAAGGCTTTGTTTATACTAATAACCTAGGTTTTTTTACTTGAAGTCAAACTTTCGTACATACTTATATTTCAATTATTAGTAATGTTTTTAAATGTTTTATATTAAATTAGATAATAGTTTTTACGGTTGTTATGTAAACTTTTATGAGAATTAAACTATCTTTTCAATAGATTTAGTTCAGTCAATAAACTTACGTCAAAACAAACATTGACCAATAATTTTTCATGTGCTAAACTTAGTTGCATTAAGCAAACAAAGATTTGGTAGTTCAAAGTTTGCAAACAAAAGATTATTTTTAACAAAAAATAAGTAGAAATATTCTAAAAACTAGTCACAAAACTGCGTTTTTTTTGCAGGCTTATGAAACCCCAAACTGTTTTAAGCTTGGCAGTGACCTTCATCGAAACTCTCCTCTACTCGGGCCTGCTGTACGGATGGAGCTCGCTGCAGCCAGTACTCGTCCAGGAGGGATTCTTCAACGACACCGAGAGCAACGAGACCAAGTACTTCAGCTACTTTCTCACTTCCGACACGGTGAACACGGACCAGATCAACCGGCTGATGGTCGTCTTCACCATCGCTTCCACCGTCGCCCCCATCTGCAACCTGTCCACGGGCTACATGCTGGACAGGCTGGGCGGCTGGTTCACGAGGACCTACTGCTTGCTCGCGATGGCAGCCGGACTCGTCATGTGCTCGGTGGCGACCCCGGAGACGTCCAATTTGCTGTTCGCGTCGTTTTCTCTGATCTCGTACGCGGGCCTGGGCCTCAACACGGTCAACGTTCAGGTCGCAAACCTGCTGCCGAAGTACAAGTCGTCGCTGTGCACGGTCATAAGCGGCCTGTACGACTCGTCGACTCTCGTTTTCCTGGTGTTCAACAAGCTTTACAAGAACGGCAGCTCGTACCACAGCATATTTTTCGCATACGCGTTTGTCAGCATACCTTTTCACTTCTACACGTTTTTGCTGACCCCAAAGCGGGTTCCGCCGGAGAAAATTCCGGTAAACTACAGGTTCGGTTATCACGAGCTTCCGTGCGTCAAGCAAACGGAAGAACATACATTTGATCAAAATTATAAAATATTTAATAATAATAATAACGAGAAAGAAGATGACGTTTTCGATTTGTCCTTCAAAGAATGCTTGAAGTTGCCGTACACGTGGACAAACATCATGCACTCTTGCGTGTTGCAGTTGAGCATGGCTTTTTTCATCGGAAACTTCAACTTTTGGCTCTCCAGTTCTTTTCCGGACGCGACTGCGGACCAAATAGAAAAGTACACGACGGTGTTCGGCACGGTGCAATGCTGCGGCGTCTTCTTCGCTCCAATAAGCGGCGCGCTCATGGACTTTCTCCGTCAGAAGTTTGCGAGAATGATGCCTTTAAAATTCGCCGCTTTGAAGTCGGCGGCTGTCAGCATTCTGATGTCTTCCGTGCTGACCATACTGATGTTCGTTTTCAGCCTGGTGCCCGTTTTCGAGGTCCAGATCGTCACGTTTGTGATGCAGGCGCTGGCCCGCTCCATCATCTGCGGGACGTTGGTAGCGTTTCTGAACATAGTGTACCCGAACAAGCACTACGGCAAGATGTACGGCATCCACATTTTTGTGTGCGGGCTTTTCCTGTTTCTCCAGTACCCGTTGACTCTTGCCGTGACAAACTTGCTGGACAACTCTTTCATTGTCGTCAACGCTGTTTTGTTGGTGTGTTGCGTTGCTAGTTTGGCGCATCCGTTTTACATACTGTACTATGTGAAGAAATCAATGAAGTTGGAAAACTCGCTTCTTCGAGGAAAAACAAAGCGTGAAAATAGTAGCACGCAAGGGAGTGGAGCTAAGGAAAGTGATTGTTGAAAAACGTTTTGGTCGTTTTGGTTTTATAACTAAAAAAGTAAGAGTGGAGTGAAACTTTTAACACTAATAAATTGACTAACTGGCTACCTTTTACTGCCTTAATAGTTGTATTAGGACATTTGTAATTAAGCTATGATATCTGATCTTTTATACCTTGTAATCTTATGTTAGGACAATGCTCGTTAAGTAAATAACGTTTTTAAACTTTTAATCAAATTTTATCAATTGGATAAATTTTGATAAAACTAACTTGTAAAACTTTTCAAAATTGTATTGAGTCCATAGTTATTTAATTCATAACCTCGTCTTACTAAAGATAGTTTTTTAGAACAAATTCTTAGTTTTTTTTTATAGTATACAAAAAATGAACTACAAATTATAAAATATCTAATTTAATATTATTTGATATTTAGAAAAAAAAATTTTGTGTTATAAAAATTATCAAAAGTTTTTTTTTTAGTTTTATTTATTTAATTATAAATTAAAAAATCGTAAATACAACCAAACATTTTTTATTTTATTTTATTTGGTTTTATAGTTAACTAAAAGTATTATAAGAAATCATTATTTACTAACAGTTAGTTCTTCAACTCCTTTATCAAAATCTCAATAAACAGTTTAAATTTAAAAGACTTGATGTATTAAGGAATTTATTTTTAATAATTTACAATGTAAATAGAAGGTACTGAAGTCCAACTTTTTTTAAGCTTAATAAAAACTTTTGACAAATTTGCAAAGTTATAAACTTTAATGTAAACTTTTAGCTTTTAAGATTACAATTATATTTATCAATTTATGATTAAGGAAAAAAACATAACTTCAAAATTTTAAATTCCATTATCAAATTAATGTTTCACTCGTCTAAAACCTGTAAAAAATAAAAGTCGTAATAAATCGCCTATTATATTTAAGTTGTTTGTTTTATTTTGTTAGTTTTTATACCTAAGTAGCTGTTTAAATTCAAGTTAATTCTTCTCAAATGTTTATCTTAACTTTCGCATAATTTTTTTACAACTGAAGATCTTGTTTAAATTTACTAAGACGAGTGAGTTATTGTTTAGATAACAGAGTATGAAAATTTAAAGTTATAAGGTTTAAATAAAAAAATCGCTTATAGTAATTATATTCTTTTGAACAAAAAAAGGAAATTAAATACTTGAATACTAGTTAACCTCAAAAAAATTTGTCATATTACATTTTGGACAAACAGTAGTATCTGTATGTTTGTTTTAAGAACGAGCTGTTAATATATGTGCAATAACTAGTTTTTAGAAACTTTTGTTAAAGTTCTAACATTTCTTTATTAAGTTTTGAGTTTTTTAACAATAGTTTAACAAACTTATGTTTTTATAAACATTGTACTGTAAGAATGTATTAAAATTCTTTTCAGTAAAATCAGTCATTATAAAATATATTTTCAATAAAAAAGTTTTATACACAGTTTTAGAAAAGTTTAATAATTTAGTTTTTGTATATTCATAATAATAATATTTTACGTGTTTTATTATAAACATGGGTTTACCTACTGATACACGCCAATTTTTTGTTTATTTAATTATTAATTAGACGCCTATTTTAAATGAACGTTATTTGAAACTAAAAGCAAAAATACATTTAAAGTATTTGTTATAAAATATCGAAGTTGTAATATAATGTAACTAATAGTTATTACAGTAAACCATTTTTAACAAAACTAAAATACAAATGCAAATGTAGTTCATATGTTTCCAAATTTTCTATTAATTGCTTTATAACAGATTTTAGTATGACTAAAATGCTTTTATAAAAAGCATAAATCAAACTCATTAAAATTTCAAAAACAGAAATTTTTTGAAAAAAACAAATAAAGTAACAAGTTTTTTCAAAATAAAACCATTGTAAACATTTTAAAAAGTTTTTACAATACAACTTACTACCTTGTTATAGAATAAATTATGAAAACTAAGATTTTTAAAATTATATATCTATAAGAAAAATATATGAATAGTGCTTATAATCTTTTACAAGTTTTTAAGCAGAACATTTGTAAAACAAGCTAAAGTATATAACAAAAGTTAGTTTGTATTTTGTGGTTAAAAAAATCTAAAGTTTTCATTATAAAGTTCAAAAAATTTATAAAACATTCAGAGAAAAGAAGTTTAAGAAGTAAAAACATATAAAAAATATATTCTCAAATACATATACTTACTTTATATAATAACATATTAACAGTTTAAATCCTGTAATGGCTCTAGAACCATTATTGACACATTCTCAAAAGTTTCTAAGTTTAAGATCTGAATACTTTTGTAATTGATTAAACTTAAAAAAAAATTATTTAAGTAAGATGTAGTTAAAAAGGTATTCATTCTTATATACTTTTTTTTAGAATAAATTTAAATTTATGAATTCATTAAAGTCTAAAGTAACTATTACGCAAAAAAAATTAAATTACTTAAACATAAAAGCATCCGATAACTTTGGAAAATTGTAAATGAAAATTTTATTCAATTAAGCTTGAGGTTTATAGGTTACAGTCAAATTGTTAAGTTTTATTTTTGTAAAAATGTAAAGTATACTTCCAAGACTGTTTAAAAACGGTAATCTTAATAAGTTTTCCGGTAATTAAGTTAAATACTGTACTTTTTTTTCAAAATAAGCTAATTATGCGTTATATCATACTGTAAACTCTAAAGCAGGGTTTTCTTAAACTGGGCCAAGTAGCCTCCTTGGTGGCGATACAGAAATTTAAGGGGACGAGTGGTTATGAGGTCATAAATTGAAACCAAGCAAGACCATAATTTGAAACTTTCATTAAATATTCTGCAGTTGACGATGAACAACAAAAAAAGAAGAAAGTCTTATGCGTTTTTAATGGTAGTTTTGAAACTTATACTAGATATTATGGAAAAAATATTAGGAAATTTAGGGGGCCACAAGCCGTAAAAGGGGGAGCCACAAGGCCCTAACTTGAAACTTACACTAGATATTCTGGAGTTGATGATGAAGAGCAAAAAAAAAATTGTTTTAGGCAATTTTAATGGTAGTTTTTTGAGAAGCTTTGTTGGAGGGGGCCAAAGCTTTTTTAATTTCTTTAAAAGGGGCCTTTTGAAGAAAAATTTGAGAAACTCTACTCTAAAGTATAGATACAATTAATATTAGCACATAATAAGAGTATTAGTATGTGTAATGTTGATATACCTTATACACTGATTTTGTAAAAAAAAATATATAAAAGTAAGTTACAAAAGTTTTTGTTAAAAGTAAAGTTATGATACCTATTTTAGATGTATTTAAATACTTAAAAAATACTTTGCTTGTGTTTTTGGTTTATATTTTAATAGTTTCAGTTTAAATAAATTCCTGTGAGTATAAGATTATTTATGGAAAATTTTTTCTAATAACAAAGATTTAAAGGTTAGCCAAATATAATAAATGTTTTTATACACTTCTTTTTTCAAAGAGACGTTAACTATTGATAAAACGTTTTCACTATAAAGTAGTGATTGAGTGGAAAGTTAAGTATAACATGTTGGTATAAATAAACTAAAAGTTAATAACAAAAGTATAGAGAGTACGAAACTTTTAACTTCATAACTTAGTACTTTTGTTTATGTATAAGGTGAACTAAAAAAAAAACTTTACTCTTGATTATATATATCATAAGTTTGTTAAAGTAACACTTAAACTTTAAATTTTTATTAACTGTAACATTACTTAAAACAAAAAAGTTTTATACTTAGTGTACAAACACAAGTTTGAATACAAAAACTTTAATATTTACTTATTGTTATTGAACTAGTTAATAAGAAATTATTTATACTTTTAAGAAAATGCTAAAAAATATTTTTTATGAACGTCATTTTAACTTTTTCATTGTTAATCAACCATACAACAAAAGGTTAACGTCATAAAATCTTAACTCATCTAAAGAAACGTAACTGTGTGAAAATTATATTGAGAAATATATCAGTTTAGCAAAAGACTGCTCAAAAAGATAAAGATTTATTTTAAACTTTTCGATCATTAAGTTTTGTGAACTAATGATAAATTTATTAAAGCCAAAAATATTAAACTTCAAAAATTTCTCAGTGCTTAAAACTTTTATATAAAATTATTTTAAAGTTTGCACTAATCGTCATTTACCTTTTTTATATTTTCTTTTATCTGTAAGTTTTAAAAGAACGTATCTTTTTATTACTAGATTATAAATACCTAGTATAATTTAATACTTTTATGGTGGTTCGTTTTAACTATTTAATAACAAAAAATTATGAAAATAATTTTCTCTTTGTTTATCTACTTATTTCTTGAGGATTGAGAAAAAAGTTACCGACTAAAAATTTATTAAAATTAAGCATTGTTAACAAAACAAAATTAGGAAAAATATTAAATAAAGTTTGACAAGAGTTTTTGATATTTTCTTTTTAAACTTTAGACAACTGTTTTTAAACTTCTTCAACAAAATTGTTTCTTATAGTTAGATTTTGTAATTACATGTAGCTAACCTTAGTTTTTACAAAAGACTCTTTTAGTTTTGTTTTATAAGTGCCATAAAACACTTCAGTGTAAATAGATACCTAATAGATATATTGAAGATAAATTAGAATAAAAACTTAACAATTCACTTTAAATTTGTATTTCGATAATAAATATACTTATATTTAAAATCATCTCACTTTTAAGAGTTTTTATAAAGTAAAAAAAAAGTTTTAACAAAAAAAAGAAAGAAGTAAGCTAAAACTAGTGAATAAATAAATTTTTACTAACAAATGTAAATATAAAAACTTAACTTTTTTTTTTGTAAAACTAACCAATTAATTTACTTAGTTACTGATTAGTAATAAAAATATACACTTTTTGATTTTATACCTTTTAAGTGTTTAAACACTGTGTTCCATTTTGCTTCTCATTATTTGTTACAACTTAGAAAGACTTTAATAACTAATATACTTTTAGACAGTTTTATTTATATTTTATTCTGTTAACACAAACTGTTGTGTTGCTCTACACATAGCTTAAAAATAATTGTATGTGAGATTTATTCTAAAACTTTTCGATTATCGTAGAAATAAATAAGTGATGATATAATTTGCTTTTGAATTGACAAAAGCTAAGATATGCGAAAGAAAATTAGGTAAGTGCTCAGTTTATAAAATATTCATTCAATAAAAATTTTAGTTAGGTACTTATTATTAGTAAAGATTTATAAAACTTTTGCTGGAAAAAATTAAGTATAATAAAAGTGAATCCAAAAATCAAGAAACTTAAAGGTTAGAAAAACTAGTATTTTTGAAAAGTAATGATTAGAAAACGTTAGTTCTTATATAAAATTCTTTAAAAATAAAAATTATGTAAGCTAAAAACAAGCAAGTAATATTTACAAAAGCTGTTATATTATTTAGGTAAAAACCACAAAAGTAATTATGTTTTAATATTTTTTCTTAGTATTTGATACAAGCTTAATTTCCAAGAAAATGAAACATTTTCGATAATTAAACAAAATTTTAGATTTTTTTTTAATACAAGTATATTCACTATCTAATACAGTTGACAATTAGTTTTATATAAAGCATCTAATATTAAAGACAATAATTGCACTTGAAGATACTTCTAATATTGCAGGTACTATAACTAAAAGTGCTTTTCAAACCTAAATTTAAAAAAAATCAAGTAAAATATACTTAACTTAGGTGTTTAGAAATTATTAGTTGAGATATACTTCCAATGTTTCAATGCTTCGAGAGCATTATAACTTTGTAAGTTTTGTGTATTTTAAAGTGTATAGAAGGTGAACAGAATTTAAACTTTTCAACTAAAAAAAAACTGCATCATAATCTGTTTAATGATAACTATTTGAAGTAGTTTATTTGAGCATTTTATTAGTTTTTAAGGTTTTCGGACTTAAAAGAAACTAAGTAAAAGTATTTGGTTCAGATATATGCCGTAGCAAACCAAAAAAGTTGGAACATGCATATAATAAAATACTATACTTAATTAAGTTTGTAGTTTGTTATATTGACTAGGGTTAAATTGAAAATATCAAACTAGAAATAAGCTAAAAAATTGTACTTTAATCTAGAAAAAATACTTAGAAGTTTCTTTGGGTGAGAAATTAATATTCAAAACTAGATTGTTAAAAATTATTATGAATAAACAAAGTATAGCTTACCTGTTAAACAAATGACAGATATGTAAAACTGTTCAGCTAATTATAACTCTTGGTGAGAAAAGTTAAAAAAAAAACTTTTATGTAGTACATAGTTTTTAAAAACTATCATACAAAGTTTAACTTTTGTAAAGTATGAATAAGAATATCTAAACAATGACAACAAATTAAAACATTGTGTTTATAAAACTATTGAAAAAAGGTTCACTACTGAAAATAGTAATTTTTATGTCACTGTATAAATAATAAATATACTTACATTTAAAGTTTGCATATACATACATACACACTATTTTTTATATACAAAATATGATTGTCAAAAAACCAAAATATTAATCAATTTTATTTTACAGCAAACTATTTATTTTAAATTTAAATCTGATATAAGCTTGTATAAAAAATGCAAAGTTTTATAGCTTAGAAAAATTAGAGATTTTAACTTTTATAAACTAAATGTTGTGTACACCATTACTATTTAGATGTAAGAAAAATATGTTAAAGTTATTAACACTTACTTTACATAACAACGTGTTACTTACTAAACTATTTATAAATAAATACAGTTTAGTCTAAGATAAGTTACTGCAAAAAAGATTAAGAAAAATTTTATAAAAATAAATTTGCTAAATCTTTATTATGTAGATATGCTTAGTGTTGTTATTGTTTTAAAATAAAATATTGCTCTCTTTAAAATAATAAATAAAGCAGGATGCTTTAAGTATTATAATTTTATACATCTAGCTTATTATTTTCAAACTTACTTTTACTGTATTAAGTTGTCTATTTTGATCTTTTTGATAAAGTTAAAAATACCAAAAGTAGTTATTGAAATGCTTTTCAAAACTTAATGGTCTTTTTAAAATATTATAATTTAAAAAATACGATTGTTTCAAAACTAAGCATAAGAAAAATAAATAAAAATAGACATAAATTTAATTCTAAACAAAAATCTTATTAGTGGATGCTTCTACTAATTTTTTGTTGTATACAGTAGTTTACTAAATTAAAAAGTATTAGTAAATCAATTAAATTTTTATAAGTTTATACATTTTGATAACAATTATGTACGGTTATGTCACACTACTTAATGCTTTAAATTAAACCAATAGCGTGCGTTTTGTGTAAAGATTTGATTATTCATAGAGTTATTTACATTAGTCATGACTTAATAATCACCGTAGAAAATTATTTGGTAAAGGTATATAAAACTGTTTGTTTATTATTCTGTTTGCATGGTGACTTATCATGAGTGAAAACAATGGTGATATAAAGTATTTAAATTTGTTTATTGTTTTACTTGCCCGAAGGTTAAACCAAATCACACGCAATTATTGAATCTTTTATATAAACAAATAAAATAAACCACTAGTAGTAAGTTTTCAGTAGAAAAATAACAAGTTTGGTGATTGTAGTTGTTAAAAGTCATTTATTAGAAATAGTAGTCATCTAAAGATTACTTATTACTACTAGTTTAGTAAAAAAAAAACAGTTTAAACCTGAATCAAAAAAGAAAAACATTTTTGTTTACAAATACTGTTCTTAATTTTTAAATATGTTATATGAAAGTATATAAAACTTTTTTTTGCTCTGTTGTTTTTAATTCGAAGTTTATTTGAAAATTTATATTTATATCATTAAATCATTAGCAACTTAAAATATTTAGCATTTTTTAATTATGCTGTTACACTCATAAGTACTTATGTGAATAGCAAGTATTTCTTTGTTACATACTTTACTTTTAGTTGAAGTTAAATTTGCTATTCTAAAAACTAGAAAAAGTAGTGTAACAAATAGGTTTGTTTAAGTTGATAAATTATTGTAACTAGTTGTTTTATTAGTATATTGCAACTAATAAAAAAAGGTCACATTAAGTTTTTACTAAAAAACCGTTAGTAGTTATAAATATAAAGTTTTTAATGTTTTTTTAATATAGACTGACATAAAAACATTTATAATAAAAAATAAGTATTTAAAAAGAACATAGTTAATTTTATTAATTTCTCTGAACTTGATAAATTTGAAAACATTTAAGTTTTGTTTTAACAAGAACACGTGTTTGGTCATATCTAATCACAAGTTAGGAAATAAAACAAATAACAACTTTTGCAAGTGCTCAGAAACGCTTCTAAGTTTAACTTATCTCTCAATACGGAAGTGAATGAATGTAATTATTTAAGTATACAAGCTGCTAGCTCGGTTGGAAATAAAGTTTTGAAAATATTTCGTTTTATTATTGATTAGTTTTGTTTACACTACAAGAAGCTTTTTCATTCACGAAGCTGCTGATCGCCTGATCAGAAGGGGCAGATTTTCTCACAAGATAAAATACACATGGTAGGTAGGTTGCTTTAAATATGAATGCAAATTATTTGCAGTTGGTAGGGTATTATATCGAAAAGGCAATTTTTTTAATTTGCAAGTCATTATAGTTTGTGTAAAAAATACATTTTAAATTGGTTAAGGCGGTAAATGCAATGCAAATGAAGTTCGTTTGTCATTGAAGCCATTACTTTTTAAGAATTTATCTATATCTAAAAGTTTTGAATTAAGATGTTAAGTTCATTTTTAAATAACTTTAAACTTGATACAAAACCAAAATTATAAAGTCAGCAAAATGTTTTTTAAAGAAAAAGTTTGCGTGTTTTAGTAAATACTATAACATAAAAGCTTGGTTTCGTACTTCGTTATAAAACCATCAAAACTGAACTGCATAATTCAAACAATTATGTTGTCACGAGCCCATAAAGACCTCAAAACCCGTGTTTACCTTTCAAACCAAACAAAAACGGATTAAATTCTAATGCTAATGCAAGATTTATTCAAAATCAAAACTTATTATGCGCAGCTGATTGGGTCCTGTCCATCACGCGCGGCGGGGGCTTTTTATGCAAGACGCGAATTAAAACAAACTTTGTAGCTATTCTCGTTCCGTATTTTCTTTTTTGGTCGGTGGGACTATGATTTGGCGTCGGCCAGTCTCCTAAAAACCGGCCTTTTTCAGTCCATTATCTTGTAGCCCGGCCATTTATCTCTGTAATCCGGTTTCGATTATGTGTCGTTCCGCTTGGTTGCGCACAACTCGCTGTTAATTTGAAGCTCGCATGTTTTCGTAACTCCGTTAAAATGTGTATAATTTTAGAATTATTGCGTCTGTTTTTTTTTCATTTCCGTAAATTGTGTATGAGAGAAAAATTTTGAAAATGGTTTAAAAACTCGACTGCAGCGAAAAGGTGTGAAAATACAACAAGCAACTTAATAATGTTTTAACATGTAATTTTGGGAATTTTGAGTTTTCTTTTTAATGTGCTTAATGTGCAGCTTTTTACAACTCTTAAAAAACATCTGTTATAAATAAATAACAGTTAAAGAGTTTTTGGTACTAAATGATGTCTAGAAAAACTAAGCTGTTAAAAATTTATTAAAGGCATAAAAATGTTAAAAGGTAAACCACGGTACTAAACAAAACAACTAATACACCCTAAACTTGTGTTCATTACAAACACTAATAAAATCGTATTGTTATCGCATAAACTCATTAAAAGTACATTAATCAAACTGATTTAGCTCGTCAATTAAAGAAAACTAAACAACCTTTCAGCTACTGTTACTTTGAGACTATTTAGCAACAAACAACAATTAAGATCGAAGCAAACTCTAAATTAAATTTCAGAAAACATTTTTTTAGGGTTATGTTTTCGTACTAATAAATAAATGCAATTTTAGGTTATCAAATATCTGAAAATATGTTTATGAATGAAAAGCTAATGACTTATAAAAATTTGCACTTTAAGCATTAGTTAGTAAAATTTTTAAGTTGATATAAAAACTAATAGTATTAAAAAAACTATAATTAACTTAAACATAGAAAAGTATGTTTGATGTTGTTTAAAAAGTAATCATGAATATTAGCTATATCATTTTAGTATGACACATAAAATATATTTCAAACATGTATATAAAAATTAAACAAAAGTATTTAGTAAATGCAAAATAACTTTATTGATTTAAACTAGCTATAAGAATGCTATATACTTGAACTATTGATTTTAGAAATAAATGTAACCTGTAAGTACTACATATCTTTGCAAAACACGTTTAATATCGAATATATGTTTAAGTTTGAGAAGGAAATTAAGTTAGTATCATTGGAAAAATAAAACTATAAAAACTTCAAGGTAGAGTATAACATAAATCGTAACAAAAATCAATGCTTTAAATTGATGAATATTTTACTAAGACTTATTCTTTTAAAATATAAAATTTGTTTACTTAATTTTTTATTTATTTAAATTTCAATTTTATGTTATAGCTGCTGCTTATTAAATTATCTATCGAAATGTTTTCTTATGATAAAAAACACATGAAAGTTTTTATTTATACTTCAACTAGAATTTAAAAAATTATTATTAAAGTTATTTAAAACTTCAAATACAATTTTATAGATGGTAATGTCTAAAAATCAATAGCAGTAAATATAATATTTAAAAGGATTATTCACCATCTTATAAATAATAGACTTTGTAGAAATCAAGCCTTATTTTAATAGCTTATGATAAATAGAGTTTTGAACTAAAACTATTATTGATTAGATAAGCTAGTATAAAACTATTACTTCTTGAAATAAAAAGTTATTATTAGTTTACGCAAAGTTTTGATCAATTTTGCGTTTTAAAGCCAAAGTTTTAATTTATAATGGTTAAGAACGCTTTACAATACATTAAAACTAAAAATAAACTTACAACTTCTTGTCATACTACTTAAAAAAAATCATTTTATTATGTTTAATGATTTGTATAAAAGTCATTGACACTTTAGACAAATTTTTGTTTATAGAACTTTAAACACTTGTAGTTCGTAGATTGTATGAAGCTTTTAAATTATAGGCTACTACTTTAAACTTATAGTATGTATGTAACAACTATCTAGCTAGTAGATTCTTAACTATATACCTTCCTATTGCTAACTAATTAGATAGTTTAATAAAACGATTGTAATGTTTAGTATTACAATGTTTACATCTTGAATTTATTTCATTATCCTAATTTTAATTGCAAAACAAAATTATGTTTTAAAAAAAATAACGTAATTATATAAAGAAATCAACTTTTAAGAAAAATTTAGCTTTTTGTTATATAGCTAGCTAAACTATTTTGCAAAGCTTTCGATATTTGCTTAAATATTGTGTTCATTTAGTTGCTAGCACTAGTCACTCTACAATTTTGCAGTCTTACTGAAGAATTTTAGAATTTAAAGTTATGTTTTGAATAACTAATAGTTTAGGGTGCTCTATTTGTGTTTTTCATATTAGATAAACTTTTTCATTTTAGTTGTAAAACAAAAAAAAAACTTGTTATAAAAGGTATATCTTCACAAAACAATTAAAATTGAAAAACGAGTTTATTTTAAAGCTAATTGTTTACAGTTGTTTGAACACTAAGAAATAAAAAATATTACCAGCGTGTCCAATCAAACTTATATTAAATTTTACATGTACATTTAAAAAAAACTTGAAACAACAAAAGTTTTTGAGTAAAGCTTTAACATTTGTTTTTGTTATAAATGATTAATGAATTTATTCTTTCAAGAATTTATTTTACAAACTAAGTTTCGGTCAAAGACCTCGTCAGTACTTAATAAAAGCTTACACTTAGCATTTTATTAGTAAAATTTTGTAAATTAAGTTTTTCGTAAGTCTTTAATTACTTCTATAAGGCTAGTTATTCAAGTCAGCAGTATAAGTTTTTGAAACGTATTGAAAATCTTTCTTACATGTTGCGTAATAATAATTTAAAATAAACTCAACAACTTTTATATTATCTCTAATTTCTTTATAAAACCTGTTTAGATTAAGTTTTTCTATATTTTTATGTTAATTGTTTCAAAAAATGATTATTTTTGTTTCTGTTATCATTAGGTGTGTAGTCTCTACAGAAAGTCATTATTAAAAACCTGCTTAAAAATAATCAAAGCCAATAAGTTTAAAATAAAGTTTAAAAGTAGATTACTAACTTTCTTCCTTTTTCGTTTAAGTTATACTAAATGCTGTTTTAAACCAAGGAGAAGCTTTAACATTGTAGTTTCTTGCTTGTCAAGTTAACAAAGTACACCTTGAATCAGTTGTAATATATTTAAAATTTAGATGATATTTACACTATTTTAACAGTAAGTATATAAGCCACTTAACACTTTATTGCTAAACGCTTAGGCGCATTAATGAAAGCTACTATTCAATAAAAGTTCACATTAGACTTTAAGTGTAATCACCGGATAAGATAAATTAATTATAGATACAGAAAATGCAATAAACTTTTTTAATGAGCTACCACACCTGTCTAAAAGGTAATATTCGTTGTAAAATAGTTGTAAAACAACTTGGGTTTTTGTTAAACAGCTGAAGAGTTCAAAGTATATTCATATACAATTTTTTTTATTTTTTTATACATTCAGTTATTTTAGATTAAAACGTCACTCAATAAAAAAAACATTAAAGCTAATATTTTTTTTAATCAAGTGTACTATTACTACTCATGATATGGATTAAAATTTCCGGACTTAAAATACTATTTAAAATTTTTTTCTACCTGTAAATACTTTAGCTTTTCATACATCTTCTTCGTTTTTATAACCAAAGTCTTAATTGATTTAAGTTAAAAAAAATATGACAATGCTTTGAATAAATCTGATATGTTTTTTACTTCGAAAATCTTAAATAGACAAAACATAGATTCATACTTGTATTTTTTTTAAATTATATAACGTAATTTAAAACCATTAACAAAATATTTAAAATGACTGTTATTTAAAAGAATTAGAAATAAATTTGTAAAATCAGTTTGTTTCTCAAAAAAACAAATAGTGCATACTGTTTTTTATAAGTTCAAAAAATGTGTTCAATTTTTAAGTTAGTGTCAGTTTAAAAAAACTAACAGTATTATCTAAAGTAATAACACTTGTTTTTCGTTATAAATATACCATTCAAAATCACTTTAAACTAAAAAAGGTGACAAAGTATTATTGATATTAAAACACGAATACACTTGCTATGTTCCATGAGTAATATCTGTAATGATGTATATAATGTATTTAATTATTATTAAATAAAATGTATCTACATTGGTTGTATATTAATCTTTGTGTCAATACATTGTTTGCAAAACATTACGTTTTAAAGGTCGAAATTCACAAATAAGTTTTTATTTCCTACTTGTTACTTTTAAGCCATATTCATTAGTAATAGGATATTTAATTAAGATAACTTCAGCTGCAAAAATAGAGCCAAAAATTAAAAGGATTACCGCTTTAACATGTAAAAATATTAAATAAATACTTACGTCAGTGTGTTAAAAATACTTATAACTTTTATTTGGTCAAGTAAAGTTAAAAGCATACGCGATAAGAATATTCTTTTTTGTGCTTTGTATTCATTGTGATTTTGTCAAAACAGAAATACTTTTAAAATATACGACTTGGCCTAACAAATCGATGTGATATCCACTGTAGATATTATCACGTAAACACACAATGTTTAAAATTTAATTTAGCCAATAACGTATTTTTGCGCTTGACTTTAGATCTGTTCTGAAGATCAGTTAAAAACTTTTTATATTAAAAGCACTAAACGAGCAGATGTCTTTAGTAAAAGATGAGTTTCGTACTTTGCTCGTTTTCGGTCATTTACAAACGCATTCATAACAGTTTTTTATCTGCTTTAATAATTCAGTAACTGAATAGTACAATTGTTTGGAGAATCCATCAACATTTTTCTCTTTTTCGCCTCTTTGCACCCAATTGTCACAATTTCAAACAATTTTCCGCTTAATGTTTGTGACTCGTATTAGGTTGTATGAAGTGTTCTTCATAAATTTTTCATCGCGTTTACTTTACAAGCTCAATATTGTTAACGTATTTAAGTGATCACATTACAATAGTTATTTTTACCTACACTATAACGTTTTTCAACTTAGTCGAGCAATTGATCAAACCTAACGTACGTGAGTGAAACGTTTTTGTCAAACATAGGTATTAGAAAAAAAAAGGTTTATTTAACTTTGCTCAGATGCCACTGTTTGCATTGAGATTTCGGAAAGTTGAAATTAAACAAGAAATGTTAGAAAAAGTTCGGCGCGCACAGAAATTAAACATTTGAACAGTTGACAGCTTCCGTGACAGCGATTCTTCACGCAAGCCGCACACACCATGGCAACGCGATCAATCACTTCGTAGCAACAGATCCGTAATATGCATCGAGACAAAAGATAGTGATTCATCACAGCAAATGTGACGTCACAATTGTGCATATTTGCTTTTGAGTGTGTCGTTGAAACTAAGTTATTTTTGGATTTCTCTGAAAAATTTATTTTTTTTTCAATGAGCGCATTTTCGGAGCTTGAGCACTTGAAGTCAATTAAGTTAAAAATTGAAACTTTAACTTTAATAATTTATTTAATTGCTTAAAAGAATGTATCTTAAATTTTAGAATATTTTATTAAAACTTTGTTAAACTTTTTAGAATTCTAAGTACAATTTTTAAAAGTGTAATTATATAAAAAAACAACTTTTTTCAATGCTGATATTTGCCAACAGCTGTTGACATTAGACTTAAAAAATATTAAGTAGGCAAATTGTTACTTGTATATGCAAGCTACGTTTAAATAGTATTACTCATATTTTAAGGTATAATATAAAAACTAACGAATAACAAGCGAGTTGTACAAGTAAAAACGTACACAATGTTGCAAATTGCATACGTTACAAGCTGCTTTGATAAGTAATTATTCTATCAGATTTAGCATGATAATGTCAAAACTTAAACTGATTAACGCTCGTGCATTAAACTGAACGAGTATAATTTAAAATTCAAATCGTCCGAACAATGAAGCGTTTTATGCATTAAAACAACCGGCTACGGGATAAAAGTTGAACTTTGCCGAATACATCTTCAAAATGCAACCTATTATGTTCGGCTTGATCCTGGGTACAAGTTTAAGAGTATCGATCAAAGCCAGCGGTGCGTGAAAACAAACGAATGTTTTACTTCCCATAGCCAGCCCGCTGCTTTCGTCGGCGCATTGTATTTTCCGCGAGTCCGTTTTAATCAGGCAACTAACTGATGTTCATTTATTTCTGCGTCACACATGAGCGGTTTTGTAAGGCAGCGAGGGCAGCATTAGCGCTTTTTCGTCTCTCTCGTTTATCGCATCTCTCTCGTTTTTTTTCTGTCTTCAAAAGCTTCTTCACAATTTAGTGCTGCTGCAGTGTTTTATTTTATCAAGGTAGCGGTCGGCAGCCGAACTTTTTTTAATGTAAATATTTTGATGAGTCTTGTTTAGTCATGTCATATGGTACGTGCAGGACAGGAACAAATAAATGGTTCGATTCATCAAAAAGTTTTTTGTTGCCGGCCAGAAGTTATTTTTAAAACCTTTTTTTATTTTTATCATTTAAACTAGTTTATGTCAAAATAAGTAGTTATTTGTTTCGGAACTCGAAAAGCGAAGCTTTGTTGTTGAACTAAAATTTATTTTTGTTTTTTTTTAATTTCAAATTGTTTTGATATGTATCTATATAACTTACTATCATTTTTATCTTTCTTTATGAAAGTTTCACAACGCCAGCTTAAGCAGTTAACAGTTAACTCAAACATACAGTGTTTAATTAAACCCAGATAAAAGCCCAAATCTTTCACAACACCGTTAATCTGCATGACAAGCAAAAATCCAAAACAAACTTTGATCACATTTGTTTAATCGCTACTACCACCATCTAGCTTCTCAACACAATAAACTTTCGTAATAACATTTCAACGCTAATGCTTTTCATTTATAAAGGCTGTGTTACAAAAGAAGGCAAATCACAACAGCGTGCTGTTTGTTTAACTTCGAACAAACCCATTTAAATTGGCTAAGTTGCTGCCAGCCCTGTTTGTCTTTCATCAGAAAAAGTTCGTTCAGTTAGATTTTTTTTTTGTTTTTTAATTTGTTGAGGAGAGTTAAAAACGTGCTGATGAAAAGCCGACCACTTGAATCAAGGGCTTTCAGTACAATGCTGGATATTTCACATCTGCGTGTGTGGACAGTTTTTTTTTTTTTGAATTTTAAAAACTAAGCTTTGTTAGTTTAGCTTTAGAATAGTTATTTTTTATCAACTTTTTACAGGTTCCTTGCAGTTTGTTGTGTTTTGTTTACCAAACAGTTGCGTGATGACGTGCGAGTCACTTTCAATGTTTGTTTGTTTTTGTTGTGTTCAACAACGTTCAGTGCACTAACTTATTCTGATTTAGCTTGTGCAAAAGAAGTGATTATTTTTATTTTATAATATTTTTTCTCATGTTATAGACGTTTTATATGCGTTGTATTAAAAAATGAATTGTAAATAAAATATTGTAATTTAGTTAAAAAACCAAATTCCTTTAGTTAGTTAGTGGTGCTATTAAATTAATTAAGTTTAAGCCGTGATGGCATTTCAGTGTAAGAATTTTCATTAAAAATAATATTAGTGCATGTAGGTTGACGATTAAATTTTTATCTTCAGACTTGTCGCTTTCCGATGCTTTTTACAGCTTTAAGTCGGTACCTCAAAGTGAGAACTGTTATATTCGCCGAAAAATGCCGACTATTTTCTCAAAGTGCACCAATTTCAATTTAAGTTTTAAATAACTCTCACAGCCAAATTGTAAACACAAACTTAAGTAATTTCCAACGCTTGCTTCTCATAAACATTTTACAGAAAATAACTTCAAGTGTTTTTATTTACAGATATTACTAATTAAACTTAACTTAAAAACCACTACAACACGTACAACCTTTCAAACACAAGAAAAACTTTGAACTGAGGAGGAATGAATTCAAACTTTTGTGTCGTCGTCTTCGCGCTGCTGCTCAAAATCAACTCCGCGCACGGGGACTCGGGTGAGCGAGAAATAATTAATTTGCAAATTCATCATTATTAAGTTTGAGAAGTTTGAAATTACTTCTGAACTTGCCCCCGCGCTGCAGAGGTTAGCATTTAATCTTCGGTCGGATTAGCCGTGTAATTAGCTGGCAGCGAAATGTTGCGGGGCCCTTTTCGGGTTATCTTGTTGGCATGGCAGCCAACTCTAAGGGTAATTAGATGCGAACCCTCTGCGCGCTCGTTTTCTGCGAGTTATAGTAATCTTGGGCGGATTGCAAGTTTTTTTTTTGATGCTATCTTCAAAAAAATTGAAGTTATAAATAAACTTGATCCAGTTTGAAGAGAAAAACAAGAAAGTTACATTTGTGTTTGTTTAACAAAGGTTTACATAAAAATTGTCAGTTATTTCCGTGTTTTGATACATAACAATGAGTGCACAATTCAAATACGCGACCTCGCCTTCTTGCTCAATGCAAATGAGAAAGTAGTGCGTGTATTACGAATATTTTCGTTTCTCAACTGTTACTTAACAATATCCAGTTCTTTAAAAATCGCATTAATTTATCACAAAATTAAAAAATATCGTTTATAATTTCAAGTTCACCGATAGACAAAGTAAAGACAAGTTGGTGGAGATGAACTGGTAGTACACACAGTAGATTGAGTATAGCCCTCAGCAATATTAGTTTTGTTTAATACATCGTGTGTATTATTAGTTTTCTTGCGATTTCACTTTAATTGTGTTGACAATAAACTCGAAACGAGGGTATTAGACCGATATAAATAGCAAATAGCTACTTAAAAATTACATGTTTCATTAATGGTATTTTTGCAACAAAAACTTTTTGCAGACGAAATATACAACACGGCGAGAATGTCGAGCGATTTGGGATGGAAGTCGCCTCCTAATGACGATGAGGTTTGAAATTTTACTGATAAATTAGAAACAAACGTTAAAAATCAGAAAGAAAGTTTTGATGAATTTGTTTATCAAACATTACTGTTTCGTTAAGCCTATAAATTACTGCATGTCAATATAACTTTAAATTTTTCTGCTTTGTTTTATAAACTTTCTTCTTAATTAACTTGTTTATTATTTTGGTTTATTGAACTCAACAAAATAAATATTTTATTTTCCATTCATAAATATTCCAAAATCGTAAAAAGTTTACAACCAATCAGTAATAAATTGAAAAACTTTAAACGTCTAATCCTATTATGAAACAAAGTAAGAGTAAATAAATTCTCGTTGTTTGAACAAGTTTATGAATATACAGTTTTACGATTTCCGTCATTGTGGTTTGTTGTTAATTCTTTTGTAAATAATTAACTCGAACACGAAACGTCACAGGACAAACTGAAAATTCTTATCACGAAACATCAGTAATTTGTTGTTCAAAAAACCAAAACTTTCAACAAAAACTTCAGTTATTTTAATTAATGGGATTAACTTGTTAAGGGTTTTAATTACAAACAATTATCTAAATTTACATTTGCTCATTTGGGCAATGCTGTTATTGGCAACAGCTATAACAAATAATATTTTTTTTTCTCAACAATGTTGGTTCTGCCTTTAAATACATTTCTCAAAATCATGAGGTAATAAAAAGCATCAATTAAATATTTCGCAACTAGCTTTTTATTGATTTTACAAAAATTTGTAATACGGAAATAGCTTAAAATTAATAAGAATGTTTACTAGTTATTTTAGTCTACGTTGCGATTCAAAACTTTTTTAGAGAAATTTATATAACAATAACATCTTACTTTGTAAATTTGTGTAATTTTTCGATGTTTCTTTAGTTGAAAATTAATAAAAATACAACAGGTTAATCATATCTTTATACACTTTGAAACTTAACACAAACATCATCAACTTAATGTAGTGAAAATAATAAATTTAATTAGTTTTCCGACGTGAGCGGCATGTTCCAAGGCCAGATGGTGAGGACGATTGAAATTTGTAATAAGGACGAATGGGACAAGAACGCCGAGCACTGGTATAGGAGCCCCTACATACACGCAAAGTTGGTTTCAAATATTTGGTAGTTTAATAAATTCAAACTTGTGTGAACATAGATAAATGCTGCGGTTAAGTTAAGTTATTTCATGTTAGTAAACTTTAATACACTAGGTTGTGTTTTTTCCTGAGTTTAAGAACAGCAAGAAAAAAATGAAGCATTAAAACAAGATTAAACTTAAGTCTGTTTTAATTAGGGCAAAAAACACTAATCAATAACATTTTATAAAATAACGTCAAATAATATTTTGATTGCTTTTTAATTTGAAAGGTAATAAGTTAACAAGATAATTAATTGTTTTCTTAAATCGCTGCTAAAAGTTCATGCCAAAAAACATTAAAAGTTTTCGGTTAATCAAAAAAACTACAAGTATTTTGTTTACAGCATTCAATTATTTTTTAATTCCTTTTGAGATGGCAATTTTTCTCATTAAAAAAAGTTCCAACTGAAATTCCTCAAAGTCCAAAGGCTGAAAGTATTTTATTTCTTTTCTTCGAGCACTGCGCCCTTATTAAAATGTACTGATGGCTTTCAAGTCGATCATTGAAAAAGCTGCAAATAAAAGAACGACAACTTCGTAAGTGCTGTTGGAAAAACAAAACGCGCAACAAAAGAAATGCGAAAGGAAACTAAACATTCAACAATGGCTACAACGAAAATAGGCTGGTTGGTAGAGGCTTACAAGGGAGAAAATTTTTAACTTAAAAGCACTCAAAGTGACCGGTGCACTTTCATGTTAATTAACTTTCGACAAAAGTTTGGCCAAAGCCCTTTACGTGTTTCAAATCCCGCTAACCTGAGCCACGTTGCCCTGACAACGCTTTCGAGTGGGTGATACAAACAAAGCGCTCAAATTAGCTTTAGCACTTGTCAGTTAAGATAGAGCGGCACACACACACAGTTTATACAGTTAATTGTTGGTACGACTGTGAAAATGTTGTGATTGCAGAGTTATTGAACGTTTGATGTGAGCGTTGAACGAATACCGGAAATTAGGATTTTTTCACGTCATAATCCCAACAGCTGCGCGCTGTTGTGGTTACAAACGCAAAACATACCAGTTGAAACTTAATTGTGCTCTAGATTGCGGCACGAGTATTTCAGAATGTGTTAAAACCAGCAATGTACTTAACTTTGTTATACTAATTTGATTATAACACAATTAACACTTAAAATGTTTGAAAAAAAAAGAGTTGTATACTGTTAGAGTTCTAATGCTTATAATTGTGATCATTGCTTCGTGCATGAAACACAGTGTAAGTGGATAAATTTTCAGTATTAAATTGCGTTATTACCGGTTTTTTCTACGCAGTTTTATTCTGATTTCTGCTAAAGGTTTATACTAAGACTGTAAAAAACACTCCGCATTCAAACTCAAAATACTTCACAGGTCTGCGAACCGATTGCACCTGGAAATCGACTTCTCGATATGGGGGTGCGACAACTGCAAGGAGACGTTCACCCTGTACACCTACCACGCCGACTACGACGAGGCAACACCCCACTTCCCCCAGTGGCGGGAGGGACTGTACCAGCAGATAGACACGCTGGCCGCCCACGAGAACTTCAACGGGGAGCACGGGAACACCAACAACCAGGAGAACAAGGTGTACTCGATCAGCTTGAACGGAAAGTGAGTTGTTTGAACAAAAAGTGTATAAAAATTGATATTATATATAAAAAGTTGTCAAATTATTGCATATTGATTGTAAAGTACTTGTAGTAATTTTATAAAAAAAAAATATTTTAGTTAAAGCTAAAAATTAAATTTTTCCTGATATTAACAAAACTTAGAAAGTTTTAGTATTTATTGAAAATTATCTGTTTTCGATAATCTGAAATTTTTCAGCTATCTATCAAAGAGTCTGGTTTGAAATTTTTTTATGAATGTTAATTTTGTTTGCTTATGGGGTTTTAATTACTAAAGACGACGCTGCTCTACTTGCCGCTTTTGTTTATGCAATCACTGCACGCTTCTCATTAACGTGCTTAAAAACCCTGAAGTACAAATCCCTTTAGTGAGCGTTTTACATTGTCAAATTTCAAAAATTAATTTACCTTAAACATTATTCTGAGATTTAAAACGAGCTCGTTTGCCGCTTATCTGAGTAAACAAGATAAAGATTATTCTTTCGTAAATTTCTTTATCGCGAACGTCTCTTTTGAATTTTTTAGATTAGCCATGTCACTTAAACTATAATCTTAATATGAACTCCCCCTTTTAATAGCATTCTTTCTTATCACAGCTTGCCTAAACTTTAGCCGAAGTTTAGTTCACTCCCAAACCTGATTTAAACTTATTAAAGCAAATATAGATAAAGCTATTTGTGTTCACGCAAGATCTGAGCTTACAGTTGATAAAACCGGCAAAGCCCTTTTTAAAAAGACGGAAAACTTCAGAAAAAAGGCTTGACTGTTAATAAGCCAAATGTTTGTTGCTTCATTTTTTTACAGTAGCAAACAACGTAGGTCACGTTTGTTTGAACATTGTTTTACCGTGTAAACACGATAAAATACATACCTTTGGAATTTCTGCGGTGAATTACAAGGCTACGAACTCCATACACAACAAACACAGGCAATAACCGTTCGTGTTTTTTATTGCCCAACGCACGCACACAAAGAAACAAAACAGCTGTTTTTCATACAAATGTTATTTTATCACCACACGTCAAGTCACGCGAAAATTATTTTTACTTGAAACAGGAAAGGGCTGTACGTCGCTATACAAACAAAGGGGCCGACCTGCATCTCCATACTGAGGCTGAAGCTGGAGTACAACTACTGCCCCGAGACAGTCAGGGACCGGACCGTCTTCAAAAGGACGTCGGCCGGGTCGAAAATTTCGTCGTTGGTAGAAGTGAAGGGGACGTGTGTTGACAACGCTATAAACACGAGAGGAGGTAAAAGAAAATTAACAGATTGATTTCAAAAAAAATCAATAAATAAAAAATACATCTTACCATAAACAAAAATTTACAAAAAAATTTTAAAAATGTTTTAATACAATTGACAGTAAGTTCATATAAATGTATACTATTGAAGAAAAAAAGCTTATAACAAACCAAAAGTTTTGAAAAAAAATTAGAACGTTAACACATTTATTTATACCAGTGTCATCTATATTGTTAATACACAGATATGAGGTATTACTGTAATGCCGATGGAGAATGGACTGCTTTCAGCGGAGGCTGCGTCTGCGACCGAGGCTACTTCGCCCATTCAGAAGGCGGAACTTGCACAGGTAAATAGTTATTCTCCAAGCGTAAACACTAAAATCATTTCTCTCCATTGTAATATTTTTCATTGTGACGCAATAGCTGGCGACGACGGTCTAACGAATTGCGATTGCGCGTCGGCTCCAATTGCTTTCAACTTTTCGTCGTTAATGTATTGATGCAAAACTCAAAAGTGCCATTTCGGTGTCTGGAAAAATAATTTTCTCACTGCTTTGCGCTGGCTTTTCGCAGAACTTCTAATTTGCAGCCAGTGTTTATGTGAAAAGGCATCGCGCGTTTTCGTATCTCGAGCGTTTTCGTCTGATGACGGTCATTACCATTCGCGTTGCGATTGCTGGCGCTAATTTGAGGTGAGATAAAGTGTAGCTTTTAAATCTGAGTGTCGTTTAATGCGTTCAAAGATAAACTGCGAATGAAATTTTAAGTGAAGGTTAAGCACCATGAGAACGAAGTTTTATTTGAAATAGTTTCGCTGATTTTAATGTACCTAAATAGTTATGAAAAACATTATTATAACGCATTATAGTAATGTTTTTGCAATTAGGTTTTAAAAAGTTTACTGCCCTCGCAGTAAACTTTAACCAAAATGTTTTACAGTTTACCTTTAGTAAAACATAGAGAGCTTTGAACTTGCTTGTCATAAAAAGGTTAACTTTTATAATTACAACGCGCAAAAAGTTGAATAGTTCAGATTGAAAACCAAAAAAAAAACTTAATTGAAACTAACATATCCGCTCCTTAAACTTTCTTTTATTGTGTGAATCGATAAAAATAGTTCAAAAGCTAAATGCGTGCGCGTTTTCTTTGAATTTATTAAGCGTGAACTCGGCATTATGATATCATACACTCTCGTGACGTTCGACTTTTTGTTATTTGGGGTTGAAACAATTTTCCAAAGTTTGATGTTGGCAAAAAACACAACATTATCACAAAACTCCATTGTTGCACTTAAACACACATCCGATTTTGACTTTGACCATTGGATGAAAAAAGTCGCAAAATCAATAATTTCGAAGTGACAAAAATGTCGAAAGCAAGACTTGAAACGAATTGCTGGCATACTTGTGTTCTGTTGTGCCATTATTTATGTGATTTAGCTGACTTTGTAGTGCGGCTGGAGTGGCCTCTTGTTGTTTCAGGCCGTGCCGTTGTCGCTTTTGATTAGGGCTAATTCAATAAAAAAGCAAATTACTAATAAGTTGTGTTCGTTCGCTGAATGAATTCGAGCGAATTATTGTTTTTTTATTGTTGTTAAAAGCTTTGTAACTATGTTAGTTTAAATTTTGCTTTACTATTTAAAAGTAGACCTAATCAGTTTGATACATAGAGAACAGTGCATTATCGAAAACTGATAAAGCATATACTTAAAAAATGCAGACTAAAGTTCACGTCAAATAAATCACACCACTGTAAACATCGTTTTAGACATAAATTAACTTTCACTGCAACAGTTTACTGCAGTATAAACTGTTGCACCGTCAATCACAGGGCTGTATCGCAAACAACTTTAGGCCGCAGAATACAAGCATGCGCGCCGTTGTTTGCGTGGCTAATCATCTTTTTTTTTGCTAAAAATAAGTGATTATGCAGCGTACTGCAGTAACCGAATACGTCGTCGGTGTAACAAAACCCTTTCAAGCCTGAAAGGGGCAGTCAATTTTTTTTTTCAAATGACTGATGTGAAATAGAAGCACTTGCTGATGCTTTTAAATTTAAATTACTGCTTAATGTACCATGAGCCAATTGAAGTTTCACACTCAAAGGTGAATTTAATGTATTTTTGAGAAGAATGACAGGGAAACTAATTTCTCTAAAGTTTTTGTTTAAACTGTGTTTATATTAAAAAAAGATGAATGCGAAAAGGTTTCGAAACATAGCTTTGACGTATTTCACATGATTAAGTTTTTGATTAAAATATTTTTTTGACTTTGCTTTTAAAAAACTACTTTTATATAACAAACTGAATTTAATGACAGCTTGTCCAGCGCCTCACAAGTACAAATGGGCGACCGGCAACGGCACTTGCAGGGACTGCCCGGCCAACAGCCACACTTTCAAGACCGGCACCTCAACATGCACCTGTGACAACGGGTACTTCAGGTCAATAGATGAAGATGCTCACCAGCCTTGCACAAGTAAGTTGTTGCTAACTTTCAATCAATGAACTTTCAGTGATCCTTCATAAAGCTCAAATAATTTTTAATACCTTGATAATTAAAAACTGCAGCAGTATGTTGTAAAATGTATCATTATAAACATTCACCTATTAACTGAAGTAAGCTGATAGGGTTTATGAGTTTTCAAATGAAAAACTTTAAATAAGAAAACAGTGGCAGAATTGAAAGTATGATAAAAATAGACAAACTGAGAATAACTATTACAAAGTCTTGCTGTAATTTTTTTAATAATTTTTTCAATTTTATTAGGAATACCATCAGAACCGCATGCCGTCGAATACACTTTAGACAAGAATGGTCTTCACATCAACTGGCAGAAACCGAAAGACAATGGAGGCCGGAAAGATTTGTTTTACAGGTTAACTACTAAAAAGCATCAAACTTAATAAATATGATAAAAAACAAACAAAAAGATTATTAAAGATATAACCTTTATCACTAATTTAAAACTAGAAAGAATTATAAATGTTAGGGTTTAAATATGAAGATCCAGTGATTAAACAACTTTTATAATTTTTAATAGGAAAATTTAAACAAAAGACAGTAATTGAAGTTTGAGTAACATTTTTTGATTACAGTGCGGACTGCAACATTTGCGACGATGAAACTTATGAAAGTTGCGAGAAATCGTGCCCAGCAGACATTCAGTTTTATCCGAGCAACAATAAGAAGTTTGAGGCTACGAATATTCTGATAAGTGGACTAGACCAGTTTTCGCATTACAAAATTAAAGTGAGCTTGTTAATATAGTTTGAAGATCTTTTACAAATTTCTAAAATGTTTAAAAACTAAATGGATTTTCGTTTATTCGATTGGTTTTTAATTATTTTTTTTTAAAGTTTTTTATTTTTTTGTGGTAAGAAAATTATAAATAGTGAAACAACAAACAGATATCTTCATACAATGGCGTTTCTGCAATTTCGGACGAAACTCCCAAACATTATTATTTGAAAGTAGCAACTAGTGAAACAGGTTTGTTGATCGCAACTTAAAAAAACATTTGAAAACCTATAAAAAACATAAGGTACAGCAGTTTAAATAACTACTAAATTAAAAAACTAAACAGTAGTAAATAAAATTTTTTTTTTTCTAAAACGACTTGAAAAATACATTATGACTTTGTCTTACAATTGCTTATCTATGCAAAACTTTATTACACATAATGCTGAATCAGCGTAGTTAGTAAATACGACTGTTAATGTTTATCTTTGTAACCAGAAAACAAGCACAACTAGAAAAACTAAGGACGATACAAAGTTCAGTTGAACTTATTAAGCTGCAGATATGCAGCGTTGCATATAAAATAAATATAATGCTTGTAACTTCTATATTAAGTTAAATTTATATTTTTATAACAAATATGTACAACTTTAATATTCAAACTTGAAGAAAAATGTTAGTGTCATTTATAATTTTAACTGCCTTGAAATAACACCACAATGTAAAATATGTTCTTTATCAGTTCCTTCCGCTGTACGAGACGTCAAAAGTTCAGACATCAAGGCCAGGAGCTTCAACTTGACCTGGTTGGCTCCGGAGCACCACAACTCAGTTGTCATCGACTACGAGGCTGAGCTGACCGCGGTAGCTGAAGACGGCAGCACGTCAAAACCAGCGCTCTTCTTTAAAGTGAGTTTTTATAACTGTACTTGGAAGAAAAAATAAGTCAACAGATTGTTTAACACATAAAATCAACTTACAGATGTAAATAAACAATTAAAAAAAAAAACAATTTTAAAATTATTAACCTTTTACCAAACAGATCGAAAAGAACCACAGCACTATATACGGTCTGGAACCTGAAACAAGATACCGAGTGAGAATGCGAGCCAGAAGTGCAATTGGGAGGGGAATTTACAGCGACTGGAAAACATTTTCCACCCTACCAGGTTGTTTGAACACAAAGAGTTAAGCTATAAGTATAGTGTAAAAGTCTAACAACATTCTTATAATTTCAGAAGAAGAGCAAAGCAACGGAAGCATCGGGCTTATACTGGCCGTAGTCGTTGTTGTCGCCGTGCTGGCAGGTGTAATTATCTTCGTTTTGTACCGAAAACGCAGCAGCAACAAAAGACAGACGCGCAAAAAAGTGAACAGCGGCTTTGCCGAACAAAAGCCGTTGAGAACTCCAAGTATGTTTTATATTTGTTGTTTGTTTTTGAGGCGTAATTCAATTATTTTATTTTAATAAATACTTTAGGGTCACGTAACCTGTCAACAATTACATATGTAGACTACCGAGATCCACACAAGGGCATTCAAGAAATTGCTAATGAGATAGATAGAAAGTTGATAAAAATGGAAAGAATAATCGGACAAGGTACTTTTAATAGTGTTAAAATTTAAACAACCTTTGCATACAAGCATACATAAAATAGTTTAATATTATTTATGAACTGTAGTACAATTCAAAATACTCAACAACCACAATATTCAAAGGTGAATTCGGTGAAGTGTGGAAAGGCACCTTGAGTAGAAAGAAAAAGCGTCCTCTGGATGTCGCTATCAAGCGTTTGAAGAAAGATGCAACGATTGTTGATCACTCAAACTTTCTGCGAGAAGCTTGCACCATGGCTCAGTTCGATCATCCGAACATAGTACAGTTGAAAGGAGTTGTTACTAAACGTTGGTTTTTGTGTTTTAACCAATTAAAAAACACTTGATCTAGTTGTTTAAAACATTTTATAATTTCAGAGCAACCAGCGATGATAATCAGTGAGTTTATGAAGAATGGGTCTCTTGATAAATACCTGAGAGTAAGCAAATTTTTTAACTTGTAAATTAGAACCTTTTATGAATCTAGGTAACTTTTTTATTAATAACAGAATAACAAAAATCAACTCGAGATGTCGGTTATGCTAAAAATGATGCACGGGATTGCGTGCGGGATGAAGTACCTGGCCAACATGAGCTACATCCACCGCGATCTGGCTGCGAGGAACATTCTGGTCGACCAAAACATGGTCTGCAAGGTATCGGACTTCGGGTTGAGCCGCACCATCGACAACGACCCCAACGCCACCTACACGACGCAAGTAAGTAAAAAAAAACTTAAAAAACAGTTTTTTACTGAATGAAAAAAAAAACAAATACAAAAATAATATTTTTTTTATAACGTATATGTTTTACCTATTTAGGGAGGTAAGATTGCAGTGCGTTGGACCGCGCCGGAGTGCATCATCGACAGGACTTTCACGACGGCGAGCGACGTGTGGAGCTTCGGCATTGTGACGTGGGAGATCACGTCGTACGGGGAGAAGCCCTACTGGGACATGGACAACGAGGCGGTGCAGAGGAACATCGTCGGCGGTCAGCGGCTTCCCTGTCCACAAGTGAGTAAATCTTGATGAAAGTTTTAATGTAAAACGTTAGGCAAAATTCAAAATGTGATAAGATTTTTATAAGAAACATATTTTTTCTATAACATTAAAATTTTACGTGGAACTAACTGTTGCAAAAGTTTCAAAAAATCATAATAATCAGGTTAGAAAAAATCTAAAGTACCTTATAACGAAATACTTTATTAGGGTTGTCCTCAAGTTTTGCACGAACTGATGAAAAGCTGCTGGAGCGCCGACCCGTCCAAAAGACCTGACTTCAGCACAATTTGCAAAATACTCGGCGGCTTCCTCAAAAACAACTCGCTGATGAGGGAAGCGAAAATTGCAAAGACCACGTTGACCCGAGTAAACGAAAGGCTTCCTACGCCGATAAAACCGACTTTGTTCGAACCATCTGAGGATTCATCATCGAGTTCTTTGTAAGTTTTTCAGCTTTAAACATTTTAAAGAGAAAAAAATAACATAGCATACTCATTTTGCTTCAATGAAACTTTTTAGCTCAGTTATAATTCTTTTATTATGCGTTTTAAATTTAAAACAAATTACATGCAAACCTCAGTGTAAAAGTTTTTTATAAAAAACAGGCAGCATTTGCTGGCAAGCAGTAAAAACGATCGTTCATACGAAGAAGAGAACAAGTACAGTCACATGAGTGCGAACGAGGCCACTTCATTGGAAGAGTGGTTGGACATGGTGGAAAAAGTTGAGAACACCAACGCTCAGCCTCAGGAACAGCTCAACCGAATCGACAAACTCGCTGAAATAACTGCCAGGTAACTTTAGTTTTGTATGAAATTACTTTTTTTTGAGATTAAAAATAATTTTTTTGTTAAAAATTTATTTGTACAGCACTTTTACGCTTTACATAGATATAGACTTAGGCGCATTTATAAATTTAAAATCTAAAAACTTGATGTTAAAAACTTGCATTGCTCTGAAATATTTAAATTTTCAGCGATCTGGAACGCCTCGGCATCGTGACAGCGGAGCACAGGCGCCGGCTCGAAGCCGGAATGACGACTTTGCAGCGGCACAGGTCGAGAATACAGGCAAGCTGCTCGCCCACCTTCAACGACGAACCCCAGCAGAGCTTCCAGCCTCCGAGCCATGTGCAAAGGGCGGTCCACTACCAGAACTCGCCGAGGCAGTCTCCGAGGTCGTTCCGCAACTCGCCCCGCAACGAACACTCCTCCATTGTCGTGATGCAGAACAGCCCGCTGCTGAGCGGCGACAGCGGAATCGTGTGAAGTTGAATCTTAAAGTGAGTGAGAGCGTGTCGAGAGCGGCAGTGAAGTTTCTTTCAAATGGCGGGAGTTTTCTGTTTTGTAGAAGAAGACTGTTTGAAAGCTCTTGTTGCAAAAAGCCAAGCTTGTAATCTTTTCGGAAATTTTTGGAAAGTTTTTGTCTTTAATTTTTTCTCAACAACTGTTGCACCTTTTTTATTCTGCAAATGTATAGCTATTAAGTTTTTTTTTTAATAATTTTTATCTTTGCACGCTGGACGGGCTTTTTTAAGATTTCTGTTTGTTTTTTAGGGTACTTCATGTAAAATGAAGATATAAGATGTAAATATAAAATTGTGCCGTTATTAAATATTTTTAGACATTTTAGTACGATATACTAACGTTTGTGCTTAGTTTAATATTTGATGATTTTTTGATCAAACTATGATAATACCTTTTTAGTTTGCTTTTTAAAATTTGTTGTCTTAAACTTTTATTTTATAGCTTTCCGATACTTTTGTTTAAATCAATTACTTTCAAAACACAAAAGTTTAAATTCCTGACAAAATGCTTACTTACCACAACTTTTTTTAATTAATATTTATTACATTGCTTTTATCTTATTTAAATTTCGAGTAACAGGTTTAAATTAACACTGATAATATAAAACAGTGAGTAACCTGTTTTGAACAACTAAACAACTTTTACTTTAACTCTGACAAAAATTTTCTTTAATAACTAATAAAAGTTAGATTCATCTTCAAATTTTCAGCCGCTTGTTTAAAAATGCTTAAGTTGTCAATTTTTTAATCATTTATAGTGCCTAATACACTTCATTGACAATAACTTGAGTTTAAACTTTTTATGTCTGCCTAAATTTTACTGTTATAACTTCTAACTTCTATACTAAAAAAACTATTAAACATTTTTTTATGTTGTTTTGTTTGCATTGTTTGAAATACAAATTCCGAACTTTTTGAGTTTATTGTACTTAATACACTTTTTAACGCCAAGACAAAAACTTTTTTTTAGATACCACTATGAATATAACCAACTTAAAAAAGTCAGAACTGTTTAATAAATCATCATTAACATGATATCATAGTAATTGTTTGACCAGTTACTATCGCAAGCTGATATCAAAAGCTTCCTTTTAAAATTTGACTCATTGCCTGAATTTATAGCCAAACATTACTCTTGTTTGATCAGCACGTAATTGTAATCAGTCAGACCATTAAATAAGTAGAAGTTGTTATCCCTAAAACTATTTTTTTTCCAATTCTAATTTTACACTTTTAGTCTTAAATTAAACATTTAGAGTTTTAAATTTGTGTAGATATAACTTACGAGACTTTATTTATTTATTCAAATAAACAATTTTTTGAATGTTTGTTTTGCATGTCGAATTTTCACTAAAATTCTAAAATCATAGTTTTTAATTGAAAAAATCTGTAAAACTGTCTTGGTCTTTAAAAATTAACCCCCTTTAACAAAAAGTATTTATACATACTAATCTTTACTAAAAATTACTTAAATGAATCTAAAAAAAATCAGAGATGTTGTAAACCTAAAAAATAGATAATTACATTAATCAAATTAAAAAAAAAACTACGCTTTATCTTATAATTATAACTTTGTTTTTAAATTTTAGAAGCTCTAATTGAAAATTTAAGACTCGTTTACTGTTTGAAATTAAAGTTAGAAAATTGTCTTGCTATCTAATAAAATGAGAATTTTTTTAAAAACACAATAGTACATAAGTAAAAACTATTCAAAACAAGTTTTTAGTGTTTTATCATATTTGGGTTGAATGGTGTTGATCAGAGCTACTTGGAGAACTAACTGTACTTTTTACAACATAAGTTTATTGATACACATAACAACCAACTAAAAAAATCTTATGAAGTCAGTAATCAATAAAATCTATGTACACTAGCAATACAGACCTCTATTTTAGATCACACTATGAATCTTTTAATCTAAACAAAGTTGTAAGTGATGTACCGGACCCACAATTTCGGGAATTTTTTTTCAAATTAGAATCCGGCCAGAACTAGATCCGGATTTTTTTTTCAAATTAGGATTCGGCCGGATCCGGATATCAGACATAAATGGCAATATCCGGCCGAATCCGGATAGTGAGTCATATTATGTCAATTATGTTATATTATATATAAATCATAAAAATTGGTCCAGCACTAAAAAAAAGTAAAATCTAGAGAAATCTAGAGAAATTAATGATTTTTTCAATTTTATTTAGGGATATTTAGGTTTTTTTTTTTTTGAAGATAATTGCAAAAATTTAGGGTTATCTAGAGAAATCTAGGGATATGGGAACCCTGTAAAGTAAGTATAAACTAGCCTGAGTCAGAATGAGGTTTTTAAAAACTAAAAAAACTTTAATCTAATAATAAGTAGAACAGCTAGCCCAAGGGATTGTTTATTTTAGATAATATTTACAATTAACAATCTGAAATCAAGTTCTTGAACAAAATTAACTAGAAAATCACAAAATATTGAAAACTGGATCAGCTTAAACTCATTTAAAATCTAAAAAAAAACTAGACTGAGTTTTTCAAAAAATCTTATAACTAGCCTGAGTTTTTATAAAAAACTAAACTAGCCTGAGGCAGCCTAAGATTTTCAAAAGTTCCCAAAAAATTTCAAACTAGCAGAATTACCACTGTTTAAGTCAAAAAAAATTAGCTAGAGTGAGTATAAACTAGCCTGAGTCAGAATGAGGTTTCTAAAACTGAAAAAATTACTTAAATCTAATAGTCAGTAGAACAGCTAGCCATAAGGTTGACAATTTGGTAGAAAAGTTTATAATTTTACAACATATGTAAAGAGTTGAATTTCTGAAATGTTTATTTCATAGTTTAAATGTAAACAAATGTAAATTAGTCACATGTACAAAATGAGTCAATCACGGTAGGTGTTTAATTTTAACTGACGAAAATGACTCTTTTTAATTTACACAGGATTTTTTTTTGAAAAAAAAACTTATTTGTATGCTCTTTTTCACTAACTAGATCCGAATCGGCCGGATCCGGATTTTTTTTCATATCAAGATCCGGCCGGATCCGGTTATCAGGCAAAAATGGCAATATCCGGCCGGATGCGGACCCAGATAATGAGTCCGATACATCACTCGTAATTGTGTGATTTTGTTTAATACACTGGAATAAAAAAAAGAGTGGAAATAATTTAAATGTGTTTAAAATTATTTTTTTCGATCCGCTAAAAAAATCTTTCGAAACTTACACTAGATCAGTGGTCTTAAAAGTGTGCACATGTGCACAACAATGTGCATAGAAGTTATTTACTGTACACAGAAAATTTAGTAGGGTGATAAATTATTTTCTAAATGACAATTATTTTGTTACTTGATATGGGAAAAAGCTAATTATAACATAAACTTACTTAAACCGTTATTTATACATTAAGGCACTCAAAACATTAAAGATTATATTTTTAATGATAATTACATGTTTTTTATAGTCAAGTGGGCACAGAATTTATTTTGAAGTAATTTAGTGTGTACTACTTTTGAAAAGGTGGAAGACCACTGAACTAGATAAAAAGCAAAAAAAGGTCATGAGTAAACATATTTTTTCGACATTTAAACTACATATTTTGGGATTGCTATGAAAAGTAAAACCTAAAGTCAAAACTGTGGGTTTTATTGTTTTTGAAATTTGACCTGCAACCACTAAATGCCCTCCGACCCCTGTCTTATAACATAAAACATTGTAAATAATTGTTACATTTACACATCTTTGAAGACAAGACAAAAACTTTTACAGAACTAGTAAAATATATTAACATAAAATGTTTTATACAATATACATTAACATAATCTATTCTAAGCATTTCAAAATAAAATATAGAAAAATAGTCAAGTAGACTAAATAATTTCTAGGATGAAATTGAAAAGTTTTAATGTGTAATTGATAAACTAATTTGCTGTGTTAAAGAAAGTTTTTGTTTTGTACCATGTTCATTTATTGTAACTACGGTTTTACTTTTAGAGATACAAAAGACTTTATACAGGCTAAATGCAAGGCTCTCAATTTTTAAGACATCAAAAAGACTTAAATACCAAAGAACAGTTGAGATATTTGTTATCAGTTCTAAAGACTTATTTTATATTTCAAACTTTTAAATAGCTTTTTTTAGTATATACAATGTAAAAAAACAGACGTTTTCTATTTTTTATGTATCAAAAACAATATTTATTTAATACCTTTAAGTGGTTGGTGAACATAAGTAACTAGTTTATTAACCCTGTTAAGTTATAAAGCAGTTTTTATACTAAAAGTACTCGATAAATTTATTATTTGTTTAATTTTGAGCTTATTTGACGTTTTCTTTTCAAATACTTTAACTTAATAATAAACAGCACAACTTTTGTACTGATTCAAAGAGTACTCAAAAGTGTATAAGTATAATACTGATTTAACTACTGTAAGTATACTAGCTACACAGGTTGTGACTTAGTGTGTCACACAATAAAAAAATACTTATCATCTTAGAGTATCATCGTGTTTTCTATCAATTTTAGAGCTGCTGCATTATCAGGTTTTGGAGACTTTTAATAATGTAAAACAGGTACCATATTTTGAAAAATATTTATTTCTTTTATTTATTTTGTCCTGGACAAAACATTAAACTGTACCATAACGGTGTATGACTCGATAACCGAAAAGTTTTTTCATGCACCAAGCCTTTGAACAAAGCTTTTTTTTTGTTTCATAACAGAGTTAAATATCTTAATAGAGCTTTAAATATCAGTAAGGTTTTCTCATGAGTTTATCCAGAAGTCAACAACAAAAGTAAAAAAGAACAATTAAAAAGTAAATTTTTTATGTAATGTGTACCATTTGAATGCTAAATATAATTTTTTATAGACAAAATAAGATTAAATCTATTTTTATCACGTTCATATCAGGGGTGGGTCTAGCCTTTTTTTAGATAGGGTAACTTATTTTAATTATAACAATAGAGTATTTTATATGGTAATTAAAATAAAACCTTTCAGAAAATGAAGTAAGGTTTTACTATCATATTACAGCATTTGTTTTTCGTAGTATTAAACACGTACGTATTAAAAAATATAATGATAAATTAATAAAACATTTTTTTATTTATACTTTTAACAGTATTTTTGATAGCTATTAATCATCTTTTACTTTAAAACCAGCTGTTGTTGAATCTTCTTGGCTTAACTTTATCCGTTAACTTTTTTGTAGGTTAATTTACTTATATACTTTTAAACAAGATTCGTCTGTGATTTAACTTATTATTCTGTTGTTAAAATTAAATCTTGTATAAGAAATAGAAACAGAATAACTTTGCAAACTAAATATGAGTTATATTATTATCAGATAAAATTGTTCTAATATAAATTACACATAGTCTTATATTCTACTTTAGAATTATTGTGTTTTTGATATATAGGATACTTGTTTAAAAGTTTGGCCTAAACCATGACAGTTAATACAAACAAATTATAATAACAATAGTTTTTAAATTTATAAAACTGTTTATTTCTGGTAGAACTAAGTTTTTTTTTAATCAAATATTTTGGTCATTTTGTTAAACTATTAAATTAAGTAATCTACTATTAAAGTAATACATTATTAACTTGTATTAAAATCTATTTCTTATAACATAACAGTTAAAAATTTTAAAACATTTAAATATACTTTTTGGTTGGAAATTTTAAAGTTAATACACTCTTTACAACTCAAATACCTTTTGTAACAAAAACTATTTAGTTTCCTCTTCATTTCTAAAAGTTAAAATGTCACCATAAAATGTCAATGGTTTTAATTTCATATTAAATTTTAACAAACAACTTAGAGCATTTTTGAAAGATAAAACAACATTAGTTATTTTTATTTACATGCTGTTCTGAAGAAAAGTTTTAAATGTTACTATTCTTACTTCGTGTTTGACTAGTTAAAATGGCATGAGCAGTTTTTAGTAAGTTATAAGCAAATATAAATGAAAAACATCATATTAAAAGACGTGCGTGAATCTAATTTAATAAAAATCAATATTAAATGCTTTGTTATTGATATAAATAAGTAGTTGTCTCACGTCAGTTCATCATCTACAATTGGATGTAGTTAAACTATAAATAATAATCATTGATGTAAAACAGCAGTTTCTAGTCAAAAACAGTGCATTGAAAATTATGTATTTCAGTAAAAGTTTTATAGTACAACTAGGCTCTCAATAGTTATTAATTCATTATGACATCACAACTAGTTCTTAAATTAAAACTAACAACGGCTTATTTCTAGTATCTGATCAGCAGAATATGAAACTAATATTCTAATGTTTACATGTTGTGACTTCAACATTTATTATTTAAAACTATATATAAAAAAAAGTACAAACAAGTAAGCATATTGTTTCTGGTTAAATATATTTTTTAGTAATTATTCTAAGACTTTATTCTTTTTCTCAGGGGTAGCACGGTTTAGGAAAACCAGTCTAAACACACATTTTATAATAAAAACATTTTTTAAATAAAATTTTAGTCACTAGTATGTAAATTTTTGTAGGTTTAGTTTTTGATAACCTAGTTTGGTAAAAATTAAATTAACTTTAGTAAGTTTTAAATGATTTTCCTTGGTTTTACACTAAACGGTTATGTTACTTTTTTGAAGAAAAGCATACTACAACGTTTATGTTAACTAGATTTACTTAAATTAGAAAGTTTCGCATCTGTAAAAGTTGATTCTTAAAATTACATTTTATGTTTAATTTTAAATATTAGTTTAAACAAATGAATATATAAACGAGCTTAAAATGAGATGTTATGTAGAAAATATAGTATGGAACAGTTATTATCTTAAGAAAATTTCTTGCTCATTATTTCGTAATAATTAGTACTAAAAATTTCCGCAACCGTAAAATTGTTTTTAAACTAGACTTTTCGGAGTATGTACGTGTAATAATATATAAGTTATTAATAAATATTCAGTTTTGAAACAATAAAAAAAAAATTAATGGTTAAATAAATGTTAAAATTCAAATCTCTAATTTAAAAAAAAAACACTACAATATTAAAAATCTAATCCACTTATTAACTTTATTAGGTAAATCTTTAAAGTTCTGCACTTCAAAAACTGAATAAACTTTTCATGCATAATTTATTGGACGAAAAAGCATTAAAACTTTTTTTTTTCATAGTATAAATGGAACATAACTATTAAACAGTACTTAAATTTTTTACCAATTAAATAAAAAATAATTAACTGAAATCAATTTTACACACAAAAAAATTAGTTTTAATGCTAAGATTTATCAAACTAGTTTAATTTTAGAACCATAATTGTGAGTGAGTTTTTACAAACTAAATATAAATGTTAATGAAAAGAATATGTGCAAACAAACAATTTTATTCTAGAGCGTTATGAAAGCAAGCAGTCTTTCTTAGGTTACATGACAATTCAAATTCGGACAACTCAAATTCCGACAATTCAAAATCTTAAAAAAGTATTTGAAAAACTATATCTCAATAATTAATATAAATTAAAAAAAAAATTATACATATGTAGATCTTATTGGTATCTACAAGCCACTTTTTTCTTTTTTGCAAAATGTTAAATATTTTTCAAGATATTTTAAAATTACTAAAAATAACAATGTTTTATACTTTATTTAAGCTATATCTCAATAAATATTTAATGTTTTGCAAAAATAAAAAAAATGGCTTGCAGATATTAATAAGACCTACATACGTATTTTTTACATTTGACAAATATACATTACTTTTTTAGTAGTTGCCCTTTCAATTTTTTTTTAAAGAATTTGAATTGTCGGAATTTGAGTTGTCCAAGTTTGAATAGTCGTGCACCCCTTTCTTAACGTTAACGCAGAGATTTTTTTTGAAATAATAAAAACAAAAATATCTTTATACGTTTTTTGTTATTCGACAAAACGTTTACAAAAAACTATTACCAAACACACACTGACACTGAATTTCAAACAAACCAAACGAAAACCGGTTAAGCTCTTTCGCAACTTTTCAGCAGGAACTGCAGAATCCGATCGTACGGAACGGTGACTGCCACCAGATAAAAGATGGGCATGATCTGCACGTAGACGAACTTCTTGCCGAATATGTGGTCGCAGGGGCGCTCCCTGTACTGCATGAAGCTCACCACGTTTGTGGCGTTCGCGCAAAAGTACAAAAACGAGAGCAGGGCCGGCTGCGCCACCTTGACCTTCATGCGGAAGTCGAAGTTGGCCTGGGTGGAGGACGCCAGCCGGTTCCAGTGCGAGACGATGGGCTCGAACATGACCGCCAGTAGGAGGGTGCGCAGCAGGTACGACCAGGAGATGAAGACGAAGTTCCACTTGTCGGAAGTGACGACGTCGCAGCTTCCCGACCCCAAGTGCTCGCTGTTGGCCACCTGCAGGACGTTCGCCCCGCACTTGAACGCGTCGGTGGTTATCGAGCACACCGCGATGACCGTTTCGACCGTCTTCACGTTGGAGGGGCTGTTGTTGACGAGGGCGGTGCGCCTGTAGAACAGCTTCCTCTGCACCCAGAACAGCAGGAAGGAGGAAGCTTTCAGGGCGGCGTGCAAAGTCCAAATGGTGCAGATCAGGATTTTTTCGTACAAGGTGGACTGCATCAGGTGCTCGTTGAAAACGAAGATCAACACGCATTCCAGCACGGTTATGAAGGAGTGCAGAAAGTAGTTTCGTTTGACGTCTTTCAGTTCCTTTTCAAGTGCAAACTGCACTGCAGTCACCACACAACAAGCCGTGGATATGCCGATGAAGTAAAACTTTGAGCAGCAGCTGCTGTCTGCAGTGTATTCAGTTGAGTTTGTCCCGTTCATGTTTTGTGGTGCAACCGAAGAAACTCGTATAAAAACTGTGCACAAGGTTTTAAGATTTAGTGTTAAAAGTAGAAAAAAGACTGCAAGAAAAAATGCAATGAGTTCTGCGGAGATTTTTATGAATAAATCATGAAGTTTAAAATTAGTACAAAAAAAGAAGTTTATTGGGTATAAAACAATTAATAAAAGATAATTAGTTTACAACCAGCGGCTATTAAAAACTTTATAACTGTTTAAACAATTTTTTTAGCCATAATGTTAAGTATTACAAGACATTTATTCGAACTATCCTAAACTATGAACTTGATGCTTATAGTTTTTATCTTAAACACAAAACAATATTATACCTAAAAAATGTTAAGTTATCTTTTTTCAGTCGTTTTGGTGAGAAAGTATAGTTTTAAGCCTGTTTGTAAAAAATTGTTTGTGCTTTACTCAAGCAAAAATTAAAAATAATCAAAAGGCTTATAAGTTTAAAAGTAATACATATTTAAACACATATATAAGTTTAGTTTTATTCTTAAAGGTATTTACGAGTAAATAAAGCATTTGTATAATAAGCAAAAAAAGTTTGTTTTAATTTTGGTGCACAAAAGTTTTAGCATCAATTCAAAATTTTAAAAGAACTAATTGTTATCAAAAGAAATACTTTTTGTTAACTGCATTTATTTAAAAAAAATAATAATAATGCAGACAAGTTAAATATTATGGTAAATCTTAAATTCTGTGGCGGTATAAGCAATATACCTTAAAAAATTAATTTTAAAAAATGTACCAGTCGGTCATATTTAAGGATTATGAAAGAATAGAAATAAACATTTAAAAAAATTATTTCATCGTAACTAAAAAACGAAACAAAAAAAATTAAATAATTTATTATTTAACCAAAACAACTTAATGATAAATTTATTAAAAAAAATTATTTAAATAATTTATTTCAAAGTTTTTACGAAATTTTTAAAGTAAAAATTTTATTAAGATATATTGTTACAGCTACAAACTAAGTCATCTCATTCGACAGTACTTAAAGTTATTGATAAAAACATAATGGAAAGTTAAATTTTCTTTTAAATAAAGTTTTAAATAAAGTTTTTGATATTTCAGCAACTGTTTACGAACTATCTGAAGATTAAAGAGGTAAATCTACGTGAGAATTTTCGTTGGCTTATCAAACAAAACACAAAAATAAATGACGTAAAAAGGCAAGCAAGAAAATTCTGATTGACGTTGAAACTGACAAACCTGGTTACCTACTTGAATGGTCGATTTAACTGCATTAAAAATATTTTTTTTAACGCACAAGTCATCACTGTGAAAACTATGTGCAATTTTAGCTACTTATCTGCCATTCAAGATATCAAAATCTCAATGACAATCAGACAATAAGCTATTAACGGAAAGCTTGTGAAAAACCTATTTATATTTCTCATCGTGCTTCGTTATCACTAATAAAAATAAATTTATTAATTTAAAAAAACCCTTTGTAATTATCTTTTTATCTAAAAAATTTACAGGTTTTTAGGAACTTAAATATATTTAGATGTTAGCAAAGTTAAATTCAAAAAAATAAAAAATAAAAACAATGTATAAAATATTTATATATTATTGTTCTCTCTAGATATGCAAATTTCAACTTAAATCACTGCAAAGTGGAAAAATTGTCAGGAAAATAAAATCAAAAAACGTTCAGAAAATAACTACGACTGTTTTTATGTATTTTAAAGTACTCAAAACTAAATCAAAAGTTTTTTTTTGTATGCAAAAAATGTATTGTTTAACTGTAATTATAAGTAATTTTATTATATTTATATTTAAGGTTTAAAAACTGTACTTTTTAATTATTGTGATATTTATTTTAAATATAGTAGTATATTATAATATTACCCTAAAATTATTTAATTAGTTTAAAAAAAAAAACGAAAAAGCAGACTACAGCTGATAATTTTTCTAAGTTAAAATTATATATTAAAAGAAGTAAATTTTTTTCACAAAATATACCACATGTCTTTTAAATCAGTAAGAATTATACTAGTACTAATAGTAAAAAGCTTATTGACTATAAAAGATTAAATGTTAAAAAGTTTATAATAAACGAGTTTATTTTATAAAAGTTAAACAATAATAGTAGCTCCAAGTAATGAATCACCTAAAACATAGTTAAAAAATGTGAAAATTACCATTGTAAAAAAAGTATTATAGATTCGCTAGCTTAATAAACAAAATATCTAAAACAAATACCGTTTTTTTTTTAAACAAATCTTTATTTCAAAGTAATCTTAAAATATGTATATATTCAACAAATAAAATCGAGTCTAATATGAAAATAAACATGAGTTGTTCTCTAGTTAATAACAACTAAAATAAAGAAATACTTGTTTTTTTTAGTTTTGGCAGAAAAATCAAGTATAACTGTACAAAACATAAAAAGTTTTGAGCAAATAAGTGATTATTATAAATAGATGCTTTTATTAAGTAATGAGTTACTAAGAAAAAGAAATTTCTTGAAATCTATAATCATATATATTGATTTTCAAAAAGAAAAGCTTTTAAAATTTTAACAATGAGTTTCAAAATTATCTATGTTTATAGATTTTAAGAAATTTATTTTTTTTAGTAACTTATTACTTAATAAAAGCATTTATTTCTAATAATCACTTAGTTGCTTATTTTCAAAAGATTTTACACATTGTATAAATACATTAACATTAAAAAGTAACAAATTCTAAATTGCTGTATATGTTAGATTTTTTCATAATAGACACCAAAATAAAGGAAGTTGTAAGTTTTATAAATTGTATTTAATTTTTTTTTGAACCACGTATAATTTTTTAATTTTAAGGTTAAGAAAAAGCAAGTTTCAGCATCAAATAAAAAATATTTTTTTAGTTTATTGTTAATTACTTTTGTACTAAATATTTATTTCTTTAAATACTTTGTTATAAAAAGTTTTACAAATACAGGCACAATATCAAAAAAATTTCTTTTTGAAGTTATTATCACATACAATGATTTTACTTTCTTTAAAAAAAGTTTTTTAAAATAACTGGAAACATGTATTTATTCTTTTAAAAATTTATTTTGCAAACTAAGTTTCGGTCAAAGACCTCGTCAGTGCATAAATAAATCTAAAAAAAGATATGTGACAGTCATGGAAAATATCATTTAAACAATTAAATTAAAATAAAAACAAATTATTACTTGCATATTAGAAAAGGTCGCGATCGCTAAAGCAGACAGAAGGGATAATCTAAACAAACGGTACGAACTCTTTTATTCCTGCCCGCACTTCCGAAAACTCCACTTCAAAACTTAAATTACTCGTAATACAGGTTTTATGCATGCTTTTTAATTTTTGTAACTATAATTTTCTTAAAGTTAATTTTTTTTTTTTTCTAAATTATCCAAGCAAAATTTTCAAATTTTGGTAACTATTACAAGCACAAAACTACTTAAATTTACAATATTCAAGTCACAATAAAATTTAGCTTGATTAAAATGCATCTTAACTTAAGCCCACTTATTATTATTAACCTTATTCTTATTTATTTGTGTTGTTCTTTGATTTTTAAATTTAACTAGAATTTAAACTTTGCCAAAAATTCAAACTTAGCACCATAATTTAACTTGTTTTGTTTTAAGGTAAAAATTTGTTTTAACTGTAAGCTTTCATATAAAGCATTTGAGCGGGAATTTTAATTTTAATAACGATTAAAAGCACAAGATTGTTCAAATTTTCAATAATTACGTCACGATTAAAATAAGCTACACCATTTTCGATTAAATTTTAAGCTCATTTCATTAACTACACTTTTGCTTAAGCAATGTTTAGTCTGTAAATTATCTAGAAGAAAAAAGAAAGCTACATACAGCTTTGATGATTATTATTATTATTGTTGTTATATTGATTTTAAAACTTAGCTAAAAATTTAAACTTCTACTAAAACTCAGTCTTAATATTAAAATTTGATTTGTTTAGTTTCTTAAGTAAAAAATTTTCAGTAATAATTTGTTTTTATTTTAATTTAATTGTTTAAATGCTATTTTCCATGACTGTCACATATCTTTTTTTAGATTTATTTAAGCACTGACGAGGTCTTTGACCAAAACTTAGTTTGCAAAATAAATTTTTAAAAGAATAAATACATTACTTCTCCTCCAGCAGTTGAGATCTCTCTATTTGTTTTCTTAAAACCAAAACATATAAAAATAACTGGAAACATAAAAGTCTTTTGTTTTCAACGGTTTTTTACTTTTATAGACGACAACCTATTTTTATAGTTGATTTAAGATCCACTAAACTTTTTATATTGCAATTGTTAAGGATGAATATTTAATTTTTTTTATAAAACGAGATGCTTGAAAGGCATAATTTATGTTACAAAAGTTGATACGGGAGTTTTTTTTATTATGATAAAGTGTTTAAAATGAAATTTAAATAACTTTAGTGCTGTTTTTTTTTATTAGTTCTAATGGAATAATCCTTATTGTTTTATAAAAAAAAATCATGCTTTTCCAAACTAACTTTTACTGAAGTTGAGTTTTTAAATTTTTCAAGCTTTTTTAAATTTACGATTTACAATTTTTGAAAGTATTAAAAAAAAAAAAAAAATTTAGTTTAGTTGAAATGAGGTCTAGTTAAAATTTAGCTACTGTTTAAATTTTTGCATGAGCTTAAGAGTTTTGTAAACTGATGTATGCTAATCTATCTGTGTAACCTCTAAAAGCTTTATTAACTTTTTGTCACGTGTCAAACTCACGCTAATTGAAATCAGTGCACACTAAACTGAAAAGAAAAATATGTGCACTCCAAGCTCAAAACTTAACATTTTTTGTTGTTCACTTTAAAGCTTGTATTTAGTTGAAGTTTCAGAATAAATTTCGTGCATCCGAAGGTGATCTTCGTGAATACCATGAAGACCACTGCACTAATCTACCTCTAAGTGGAATTCACAAGGACGTTTTATCTACCAAATAAAAAAGCAACATAGCTTATAAATTTAGTTGTCACTGTGGTATACCATGTTAGTGACTACGTGGAAAAAACTTTAAAAATATTTCACTTACAAATTAACTAGCATGTGACAAAAACCTTGAAAAATTAATTTAAGGGTCTATCATAAAAACCTAAGGTGAGTTATTTTTCTGGAATTGGCAAGCACTCAGTTGACAATCGTAAGTGTACTTATAAATACAAGGAGAGAACTTTTATTTTATTGCAAGTTAATATTTTTTACATATTTTAGAAGCTTTATGCATACAATCGTTAAAGCTCAGTTATATAAACAGAATAAGTTCGTTTGTTACATATATATTGTTTATTAAACGATATAAAAAATGCTTGAAAAGCTTTGTTTAAGGACCTGGTGTACGAAAAAACTTTTCGGTCATACTACCCTTTTTAAAATCTTTATTTTTAATATTTGTTTAATAATAGTTTTCATAAACATTTTAATACATAAATTTTAGTGCTGTAATTTTATCGTTGTTTTAATTTAGTTTGATTTTTAATTTTTAGTCTAAAAGGTTTTAAAAGTATGCAGTAAATGTTTTTTAGCCCTTTGTTAATTTTAAACTCAAACTGTACGCTTGATTATTACGTCATTGTATATTCTATAAGTTTATCTATATTTTCGTAATTTAAGTACTTTGTTTTAGTTTACTTTTACTAAGATATTTCTATTGAAAAGTCATAGTCGAAAGATCTTTACAATAACTTTTTTCTTATGTAATGTGTGTTGTTAAATGATTTAATAAAGCTTTGCAACGGAGAAAAGTTGCATTTTTCTAAATAAATATATTTTTAAAAAAGTTAAACTTTGCTTGATTGAAAAACTGCTGAAAAAATAAAACTATTAAAAAAAGAAAATTTGTAAAAGATCTCTAAAACTGTTGAACTTATTTATTCTATAATCATGCCACACAAAGTTCGAATAAAAAGTGTTTGGCAGGAATGAAGCGAAAGATTAACATAAGCTGGTTAACAAATTCAAATTTAGAAAAGGTTTCTGTTTGTGATTAGATTTTGCTTAAATTTGAAAAAAAAGTTAAGTAAATTTTTTACACAAAATTCAATTCTTTTATTTGTTGACTTAAAGTTAGAAATGTCGTACTTGTGCAATCCAACCACAATTAGTTTAACTTTTTAATAATTTTTGAAGTTTAATCGTTAGGTGTCATTGCTAAGTAAACAACATTAAGTACAAGCAATTTTTCTCAATATTTAAAAATCTTATAGGCTCGTTAAAAACGGTTACTTAACCTTTTTTCTGTATTCTTTAACGAAAAAATACTAAAAATCTTTTAAAACTTTTAGATCTTCAATGTAATTCTCAGTACAAATAATAATTTTTTTTATAAAACTCCACTAATACAAATATTTTATAGACAAATATAGTTTTGATAATTCGTTTAACTGAAGTTAAAAATTTAAAAAAAGTCTTAAAAGATCCAAATAATCCAACTAAAAGCTACAAAGTTAATTAAGGAGTTGACAATTGCCTATCATCAGTAAAGCACATCACAAACGTTTTTTCGATGTTCGCATAACTAGCTTCATTGATATTTGCTCAAGCAGTCATTTAATGCCTATCAATTAGAAATGTTAGCTACTCGCGGCCTGTCCTATTTTCGTGCAGTAAGTATTTGATTACTGTTGTTTGTATTACTGCGGACAGCTGTTAGGAATTTGAAAGAATTTAATTATGCAAGTTTTTGTAGTATCTTGACTAGGTTTTAAGTAGCTGAGTTAAATTACTTAAAATTATTTTATAAAGATAAAAGTATGCTAAGCAGTACTTTTTAATTAACGCCACGACCTAACTTGTTTTAAGCTTTTATTTATAAATCAGAAGTCTATCATTAGTCATTAATGTTAAAGTTTTGTACAATCTTTACACGTAAAAATTCTATAAAAAATTGAAAGTTATCAAAAAATTTTTGAATTAATTTTCATTTACAAAATTTCTAAGCTTAACACAACTATGAATGAATTAAAAACTATTAAAACATTGTACATTTAAAAAATTTAGGTAGAATGAAGTTACAATAAGTTTTTTAACACTACGCAACGTTAATTTTATTTTAACATATGATATCAATATTTGGTATAATTTTCTAACAATTCAAATTCCTTTTTTATTTACTTATTTTGTGTGACAGCAAATACTCAATTAAAAGTTTTTATTAAACCTTACAAAAAAAAAAAAAACAGCATTGACAGAACTTTTTATAACAATTTTAGTGAACTGTATTTACGTACAAGCTTACTCTTACAAGATATTGAAGTACTCTGAGTATATATCTTAAATAGAAATGTAGAACAATACTTTTTATAACTTTATTCAAAATTAATGGTCATTTATGATAAAGTAGAAACGTTTGAAATTTTCTTTTTTTTATATAATGGTATTTAAAAATATACATTATAGTTCACTTGTCTAATTTTTAAAACTGTGCAGCGTATATTTTCAAGAAAATCTTAATGAAGTAGCGTCAATTTTTTTCAAAGCATTCTCTATAACAAAACAAAAAAAAATTACAGGCAAAAATGCGCTCTGTTTAAACTTTCTTTAAAAGTACTTCCTTTTGGAAAGGTTAAAGTGCTTTTTTTTTTCTTAATATTTTTTGTTTACTCCAAGCTTTCAACGACTAATAATTTATGTTTGTTTGACAGTTTTCCAAATTAATAAAAACAAATTGATTTTATTATTATTTTTAGCTTCATAAAATGCACTTTACTTACATTTTATACTTTTATAGAAAGTTAAAAAGCAGGTTCAAAAAACATAACATTCATAAGATTAATTAAGACTATATATTTGTCTGTATTCGTTTTAGAAAGTTTTACATAAAATCAACATACATTAGATAAAAAATAACAATTAAAGTTGAGAATTACTACATACTAGAAAAATTAAAAATAACAAAATTTTATTTATCTCATTTTATCTTTAAATTTAGATTTATAAAATTAAAACAAAAACATGTTTTGACTAAAAAAGTGTCTTTTTAATTATGTTATAATTAATATATATAAATTATTTGCTTCATTAAGCCATTGAAACTTAGCTTAATTCATTGAGAAACATGCAGCATCTTTGAATGTTTTTTTAACACTAAAATTATGGTAAAAAATCGGATAATATTTACAATATCAACAGGTTGTTTTACGGAGTATTTTATGCCACATTTGACATTAATCTTTGATATTAAAAAATTCATTCTTCTTTTGCTTGAATGTTTTAAAACAAATAGACGTGATTTCTTTACAGCTGTGTCAATATCGCAATCATCATATAGAACAAATAGTTTTATTTTTAAACAAACTATAATACAAAAATATTTACTTACATTTGTTATCCAAAGCATAATGAATGAAACTTGGTAAAGTGTACAGAAAGTATAAAAACAACTTGATAGCAGTCTACTTTAAATTAAAAAGTCAGGTAAAAAGGTTTTGTTTTGCTCATAAGGAGTTTTATAAGCAATTTTATTAATTCTAGTCAACTTTGAATCATTTAGGTTTACCAAAATAAAAACTGACCATATTAATATGACAAATTTTCAAACATAAAATCTGAAATTTTTTTATGTTTATCGTTGAATATAAGATGTACTAATATTTTTCTAGTATTATTTCTATTTAAATTAAATATTAATTACGATACTTGACTTTTGTATACTGCACTGGAAAAAACACTTAAAAACTGTAAACAATACTTGAATGTTTAAAACAATGTTATTATTAATTTACAGTGAAAATCCATAAGCAAGTAAATTTGGGAAGCTAAGAATTTAGCTAATTTTTATTGAAAATTTATTTTATATAAGTTTTGGTTTTCTTAAAAGGTGATTATTTTGGTGCAAAAATTTTTAAATTTTAACCAAGCAATATGAATGCTTCGATTTACGAACTGCAAAGAACGCATGCTAAAGTTGCAATCTCACTATTTTTTTTCTGTGATCGCGTCAAAAACTTCGAAGACACTTTTAAACTTGAAGCTGACAAGGGCGTTCGATTTGCATGAGGGAGATTAAACGTTTTTCCAAGAAGATTTCAACAGATCAGGCTTACAAGCTCGCGAGAAAAGAACTTCAAAGGAGAGAGGCTGCACGCAGAAAAACAACCAGCCGCGTACAAAGCATTTGCAAAAATTATTTGCGTTGCGATCAGGCGAGTTAGGGTTTTGAACAAAAGTTAAAGGACAAAGGAGGTTTCATTAATTCGATTAACCGTAATGTGTGCTTTTTTACAACTAAAAAAGTGTTTTGTTTGAAATTCATTTTAGATATTTTGTAGGAAAAAGTATGTTTCAACCGCTTTCCACTGAACTTGTTTGTGAGTTTTTGTTGTAAACAGAGAGTTTCGATTTTCAGAGTTTCTTGGAAAAGTTTTTTTTAGAATTTCTATGGGAATACTTTTAATAAAAATTTTCTCAAAAATTTTAAAGATATAAAAAGCAATAAGCTTAGAATTCAAGCAAAAAAATATTTAATAAAAATACTTAACAACTCTTATACGAGTTTAAATACAAATTAGTTAAAAGACTTAATTAGAAAAAATTAAAGACAAAAAATTATTATATTTACTTAACTTTTAGTTGTATAAATAATCTATCAAATGGTAATAAAACCGTTCATTAAAACATTTCATGGTTAAAATTATTCTACATTCTAAACAAATCTTATATAGGAATGATAAAATAGTTGTAATATAAAGTACAAAATGCCGTGCTAAAAGCGGAACGCTTAAAAATCAATTTTTAAATTATTAAAGTGTATTTAAAGCAAGTTCAGCATAGTTTAGATTTTCTGCTTACTTTTTTAGAGTTATAGCACAACAAAAATTAAATTAGTGAAAAATAATTTGACTTTTATAGTTTATATTAATTTTCATAAGTTTATTTATAATCAAGAGCTCTATAATCAATTCTAATTTCAATAAAGTAACTTTTGGTTAAATTTTATAAAAAAAAAAGCTTAGGCTAAGCTTTTTATTAATATACTTGATCTCTTAGATATAAATATTTACAAAGTTTTTTAACATAAAAACATTAATTTTTTTTTTAAGGATACAACAATCTTCCCTAGTTGTCGTAATAATTTAGCTTAATAATAGCTTAAAGTTTAAATATATAACAGGTATTTTATTTACAACTATAAACGCTTTTATTTCTTTAAATAAAATTTAATAAAGTAAGGGATTTAAGTAAAAAAAAATGGAAAGGACTAAAAAGTACAGCTACAAAACTGAAAACATAGAAGAAAATTTTTGTACGTTTACTTATCACAACATTTCTTTAAAATAAAACAACTCTTTAACACTAGATTTTACCTGCGAACTCATAAAAAACTAACATTACAGTTAAACTTGTTTGAAGAACTACTTTAAAAATAATTTCAGCTATTGACCTTATTGAACTAATACAAATAGACAAAACTTATTTTAAGTTTGAAACAAGTTTGTTGATGAAATGGGCAAAAACTATTTATCCAATCGATCTGTTTTCTTTTTTTACTCCGTTCATTTGCTTTTGTTGCTGAAAGCTGCCAAAAAGCCAGCTAGTATCTCATGTTTGTCTGTGAAATATCTAACAGTTAAAAAAAAACTTCTTTGATTATAAAATGTATTTGATGAGCAGAAAATAAGAGAAGCTTTAGAATCTTTTTATTGATCACGAGTTGGATTTGATAGAACAAAGTCGATAGTATCGTTGTCGTATACTAAAAATGACATGTTTTTATTGTGAGTACTCAAAAATGTTTACGTAAACAGGTTTTATACAGTTTATTTGGTTTAAGATGTATTTTCTTAACTATTATTTCAAAGTTTACTAAATAATATAAAAAAAAAATTCAATTGTTGATGCAGTTGAACAGAATTCTGATGATAACATGATACAATAAAATCCAAAATTCAAAAAATAAGTTTTTAAGTGGCCATAGTAAGGCTTGTAATTCAAAAATTAAAACTTTTTTTTTTTTAAGCACTACTATATTTGAAAAAACCTAAAAAAGAACACTTAGTAAAAGAGAAAAATTATAGAAAAGCCATATTCTATCGTTACGTAGATTTATTAGAATTTGATTTGTCACAATTTTAAGATTTCCACACTTGAGAGAAAATATGTGAATATAATACGTATGGTAAAATGAATGTAAAACAAAAAAAAATGTTAGCTTGTTTTAAAACGTATTTAAACTTTTTTTGAGATAAAGAATAAAACAGGAAACAAGCTTAATCAAGACATACGTTTTGCGAGACGAAGCTTTAAATTCAAATATACTATACAAAGTTGGTATTGTAATCTACTATATAAAAGCTTTCACTTAAGCTAATTTACTATGTTTTTAAAAAAGAATTTTAACATACCAATTGAAAACCGTAAGCTAGAAAATCAAATTAAAGTTTTTATCTTACAAAATAAACTTTTATTCAGACAGTTTTGTTATAAAACAATTCATTGAAGTATTCAACCAGCGCGGTAGCCTAGTGTAAAGAAAGTTTTGTTTCTAATCTTTAATATTTTGATATTTCTTATAAAAAATTAAACAATAGTTCTAAATTCTAAAGCTAAAAAAATTTAACATGTTGATTGCTTTTATTGAGGTTTATCCGTTTTATTTTGTTTTTGAAAGAAGTATTAGTAATGGTTTTCGTTCAACTTTTTTACGTTTAATCTGCTTTTACTTTTAATAACAATACTTTGAAACTTTTTTTTTTGAAAACAAAAACTTTTTTCAACAGAGTTAAAATCCACTAAATGTTGCTTTAGTCGTTAAATCGAATAGAAGCACACTATGGTTGGAATTCGGGTCAAAAAGCTCGCAAGCTTTTCATTGCTATTTTTTCTTCTGGTTCTGTATTTAATTCAGACGGCTCACGGCAAGTCGAGACACAGGAATCACGGCCGTCACAGCGAAAAGAGCCACGTACCGGACGTGAACGAACCGCAAAACCAGATGAGCGCAGAAGCTTCCAGTAAAAACGCGACGCATTCAACAGAGCCCGCACCCGGGGTCGATTTGAAAACAACAACCAGGGTAATGGAGACTTTGGCGAAGACTTCTAAAACAACGGTCACAACGGAAACCACGACGGGGAAGCCGAAAATGACGAAAGGGTCCGAAGAATGGAAGACGGTCGTCGTTGAAACGAAAAGCGGCAAGCTGAGAGGGAAGCTTTTGAACGTGAGCTCGAAGAAGGGCGAGAGCGAGCAGATATCCGCCTTCCTCGGCGTCCGGTTCGCGGAAGCTCCCCTCGGAAAGATGAGGTACAAGAAACCGGTGAAGGCGAAAAAGTGGTCCGGAGTCGAAGACGCCACCAAGCTCAAGCCGAATTGTTACCAAATAGTGGACAATACTTTCAAAGATGATTATGGAGGTAAGAGAGTTGGCTGTATTTAAGTATATTACTATAGAATTTAGTAAGCAGAAAGGTTAAATTTATAAGTGTCTTTTAAAACAGTTTTAGTTTTTATGTAAAAAGTAAATTTTGGACCTGAATGACATATCTTGCTAGTTATACACTAAAAAAAACAAGAAAAACATATATTTAGTATTGTAATTTAGTAATGAGTACTCTTGTCAAATACTTTTAGTTTTTACACTTTCACTAAAATACTTTCGCTAAAATACTTTCTCTTACTTATTGAGTTAGTTCAGTAGGTCATTTCCTGTTGTATAGTTTAAAGAATAATTTTATATGCAAATATGTATCATACATCATGACTTTGATTTTCTTCATAAAACAAACAAGTTTCAGTTGGTTAAGTTTTAGAATAAAAAACAAATCTAATTATATAAGTGAAAAAGTATAAAATGTATATAGTAAATGACAAAAACCTAGAACGATAAAGTTTTTGAACTGAGTAATTTTTTTAGAATGTTTATAACTTAATTATTTTTTAAATAATTTATTACTGCTAAGAACTCTGTATATATTTAAATTCCAAAAATACTTTTAGTGTTTTTAATCAATGATTGCATAGTACTACTTTTATACTTAAAAATTCTACAATAAATTAAACAATCGAAAAAGTGATTTAGAGTAGACAAAATTGCAGATTTAGAAGAATCTAAATAAGCCAAACAAGTTATTATAAATTTTAAAGTGTCAAATCAAAAAGTATTACACATTCATTGCCTTTTTCCAGCAAGAAGCTTTTTAGTAAATAAAATTTACTAACTATTTAAAAATGCCTATGTCGTATTTTATTTCCTAAATTTAATTCTAAAATAATTTTAAACTTGGTAGTGTATTGTTTTGAAAAGTTCTATTTAAAACTTTATAAATGTAATTTTCATGGTGGGTGGTAAGGTAAGTGTGGTTAACTTTTCCAGTCTAAAGATGAAGGGAAGACTGCTCATTAAAGTTGTCATATCAAACAAACATTGTGAGACCAGCGAAAATCTGCTTTAAGCCAAAAACTTAAACCAATCGAATTTTTAAGGAACTTTAGCGGTTTACACAGCGAGCAAAAACACATATTAAAACTCTATACGCGTAAAAAACACAACAGCTATTAAATTCAATAAGCATAGGCTTAGATTTTTAACCTAAAATATAAGATTATCTACTTAATCTTGAAATAAGTTAACAAATAGAAGGTAATTTATTTCATAAAATGAGTTCTGAGTAGTACATCTTGCCAAGTTTGAATATACACACAGTATATTTAATTTGTATTTGTTCGTCTATTCTTTGAATAAACACAGTTCCATGTAACAAACAAATAAAAATACATCTGTTACAGTTTTAGATAAATACTTTTATATTTTCGTATAGCAAGTTCAAAACGTAAAACAATATGCCACAAAAACGTTTAGGCACAAGATTTTGTTTTAAATATTCTATAAACCTATAAAAACTGTTCAGTCTTGGTTTCATTTATGTATCGTGTGTAAAACTAATGTTAAGTCCCAAGTAAGTTTAGCAAACAAGAAGTTTAAAAAACCAAATTTTAGCATGCAAAAACTGCTTAATTACACCCTTTCATGTGTTTGGGGATCGTTAATTAGTATGAAATTTCAAAGTATACGCTTAATTTATCATTCTTAGTAAATTCTTACTGTAATAGGTTTAAGTTTGTACTCAAACATTGCAGACACCTGTTAATTAAAAACAAAACTTATTTGAGCTTTGTAAGAAAAGTGTTATCATTTGAAAATGTTTTAGCATAAACATTTAGAAATTAAGTTTAGATAAGGTTTAATGCTAAGATTCGTACTTTTTACAAACACTTTTAAGATTTTTACATTATAAAGCATTTAATATTTTTTTTAAAGTTTATTGGTAAATTATTATTTTCTAATTCATAACAGAAAAATTTATACAAAAAATAATTTATCTAAAATATAAAAGAATGTTAATATAAAACTTTTACCAGAACGAGTTTAAAAATATACAAATATATACTTTTTTTGAGTCTTGATAAAATTGTAAATCATTAAGCTAGATTATTAGAAATACTAGTTTTTAGTTCTAAATGAGTATGAATAATTATAATTTTATGTTTCTGTCTAACCATAACTGTTTGATTTACATTTACATTTATATATTATTTATTTATATTAATTAAACTAATCTAAAAAAATATTTGTGTTAAATTTTGTTTTCAGGAGGAGTTTTGTTGTAGTTAAACACCACTTGCAACTTAATAAAAATGTATTTTTCTTTTCCAAAAATTTGTAAAACTTAAAGCTTTTCGAATCTTAGCTCTGACTTTTTTTTAAAACTTAAATTAAATGTTAAATAGTTTTGAACCTTGTTATGATATCATGTTAATTATTTCATTTAACTTTTAAAAAGTAATCAGAGATAAGATTCGAAATACTTTAAGTTTTACAAATTTTTGAAAATAAAAGATACATCTTTTTAAGTTGCAAGTGGTATTTAAATTTGTATAAAGTTTTAAGTTTTTTTGATAATCAAAAAAAATATCAAGATACTTTTTAATAACTTTTACCCTTTTTAAGCAATTTTAAAGAGCCTGTTACAGAGAATATATACTTTAAAAATCTATAAAGCGTCTCTTAAAAATTTATTTGAAGTCAGAAAGCATTTGTTTAGTTGAGTTTTACAAAACATGTAAAAACAAAAAAATAATAATAATCTGTTTACCACGATATCAAATATCATAAATAATGCATACATAGAAACTAGTACTTGGTCTTTTTGTCAAAACAGCAAAGTCATTTTTTACGAATACTTCAAATTTAAAAATACATCAAATTCAAATACGCATAAAAATATATAACAAGTTTCGAGGTTCTTGCAAAATCGAAATAAAACTTTGAATTTTTTTTTTATACAAATAAAATTAAAAGTATAATTAATTGTTGCCTAAGTACTTTTAAGTATTGCAGGATGACGTAATAAATACCGCTCGGTGTTCTTATAGATTTAAAATTAAAAAGATTAACTTCAAAGATTTTTTTTAAACTTTTAATGGAACTGTTAGCACAATCTTTGTTTTAAACTTTACTTTATCTTTAAAATAAGGCTGAATATATACAATATAGCAAAAACTGTGAAAAACTTTTAGATGTATCGTTTACCTATGGATATATTATTCTATTTTTAGTATTAAGAGTAAAAGCTCTGAAAAATTGAGCTATATTTTGTACGTGCTTCATTATACACACTTTAATTATTTTAAGTATAGTTAAATTATAGCATACATAGTTATAAAACAAGTTTTTTAATAACTTGATAACATTTTAATTAGTCATTTTTTTAATCAAGCTCATAGGATTGCTTAACGTAATGAAAACATTTAAACAGTGGTTTTCAGAAAACAATGTTGTGCAAACTAGTTGCCAGAGAAAAAAAAACTGCGGTTTTTCAATAAACAGCCTAGTAATTTTCCTTTGATTTAAAATATCACTGTACGAATATTTTGCACGTTGTTTATCAACTTTAATTTTACTATGAAAGCAAAATTGTTGTTCCGTGCAGACTAAAATAAACATAACATTTTAAAAAGCATACAAAACTTGGAAGTTTTTTATGTACACACTCTTAAAAACAATGCTTTTAACTTAAAAATGGTTTTTATTTACTTTTGATTTTTTTACAAAAACTAATAAGATATAGTGCACCGAAAAATTCATAAATCCACACATTCAAAAAACATTGCGTTTTTTCTAGAATGATTTTAAAATCTATCAATAAAATAAACAACTAAAAGACCAAAACAAACAAAAAACTTTCAGACAAGTTTAAAGGAACTGAAAAACATTGTTTTCAATTTACTAAAATATTTTATTTATTTATAAATTAGTTGTTTTTTAAGTAGTTCACTCTAAAGTTCTTTAAACTATTAAAAAACCAAAATAAACAAAAAAATTCCAGACAAGTTCAATGAATTATAAAAACATTCTTTTTAACCTACTAAAATATTTTCTAATTTTCTATACTTGATTTTTTTAATATTAACAAAGTATTACGAATTGAATTTTTATAAAAAACTATGAAACTAAACTGAACAAAAACCTTCCAGACAAGTTCAAAGGGACTGAGATGTGGAACTCGAACACGGGGCTGAGCGAGGACTGCCTCTTCCTGAACGTGTGGACGCCCGCAACAGACCTGTTCAAGAACAGGAACCTGCCGGTCATGGTGTGGATATACGGGGGCGGGTTCTACAGCGGCAGCGCCACCCTCGACGTTTACAACGGGCAGTGGCTGTCAGCCACACAGAACGTCAGTTGCTTTGTCTTGCAATTTTTCAAGGTGTTAAGAAAAGGTCAAAGCCTCAGTGGTTTTAGGCAAACAAAGTTTACACATAAGTGTGATGTTAAAAATGGGCAGAAAAACAGGTTATAAATGCCAATGAAGTGTATAGACTGTATACAAATGTTGTTTGCTGTAGGAAACTTAAGTTTTGATTCAAAAAACGTAAGCTAAAAGTCATAATATTTATTAATATATCAACGTTCTGAAAGCTTTGTTGTTATGAAGAACAAAAAACGCTATGAGAAAATTTTATAACAGAGCTAGGTTTAAAAGTTTAGTTTGAAAGAAAAGTATATTTACTAAACTTGAACAAAATGGCAAAGTATTTTTCACCTGTTTAATACGGTCAAAGTAAATAATTAAGTTTTAGCTGTATCTTTTTCATAGATCCTCTGAAAAAAAAAAAGTTATATACACTTTCACAAAATTACATTAGAAATATTTAAACACCAATTTTAGTTTTAAAACCTGACTAGTTGAACATTACAATGAAAAAATTCTAAGCCAAACGTTAAAACTTTCTAAATAATACTTTTGTAAATACTTATTATTACAAATACTATACTTGTTTTTTTTTTCAAAAAATTTATATATATATATTACTTTGTGTTTATACTTAAAAAAATACAACACCAAAAACAAAAAAAAACAATTGAAAACTTACTACAAAATACTATACGACAGCATGTTTTAAATTACTATGTATGTACTAGTAAGTTATGGTTTACTACGCGCTACGCAGTTATGACGTTGTAATCTTCAGGGTTTAAAAGCTTTTGAAAATCTACATTTCCCGAACTTAATGCGTTTTAATGCAGCAACATACTTATGAAATTTTAAGCATAACTTGAATGATTATGTTTTTTAATACTTAACTACTCTAATATGAGTTTAAGAAACTAGTAAAAATAAATGTATGGTAAAAATTATTTTTTAAATTTTGTTGTATAACTGATTTTATTTCTTGATCTTTTTTACCTGCTCTGAAGTAATCTTTAATTATGACCTTTTAAATTACTAAATCTTTTGTTTATTGATTTGCTAAGTGAAAGATAAGGCAGGTCACTTAATTCTGAGCTCCACTTTAATTTAAATTTCCGTTTGTTAACTTTTTCTCTAAGTTTTCAATTAAGTTGCTGGCTAAATCAACTTTGATCAAAACAATTATCATTAGAACTTGATAGCTTTGTCATTTCTAAAAAACTATTTAAAAATTATTATTTCTTAATTAGATTAAAAAAAATACAATCTAGAAAAGAAACTTGAAATTTTATGAAAATTGAACTGATCTTTGTTTTCTAAAAAATGTTTTTTACAAAGTGTTTAGAACGTTTTTACTGATAAAAAATTGTGTTAAACTTTTGAATGTAAACAGTATTATACTAAATTTAGCAATTAAAACACTCAGTTTTACTGCGTTAGTAAAATTATTTTTTATACACTTAAAGATTTTTTCGTTTGTTCAATAAGTTATTACTTTAATTATATTTTAAGCAACATTTACCAACGTAATCTTTTGTCATATGAATTTTGTTGAGCTTTTTAAAACTTTATTTACTTTTAGGGTTATGGTTAACTTTTTTAGTATTATATCCTTTCACTGTTTGAAACATTTTTCTTTTAAATAAAGATAAACTATTATTGGTATAGATAATAGTTAAAGTTCTAATTTAGCTTTAAATTTAATTGGTGCTGATATTAGTAATAAGTACAAACTTTTATTATTCCATTCAAAATGTTTCAATCTTGTTTTTCCAAACTACCAGCGCTCACAGCAACAATAACTGCAAGAAACTTCCACGACGAAAATAAATTACGTCAGTAACGAATTGATGAACGATGACGTAAATCAACGCAAACTCACGCTTCGGCGTTGCGTCGCATTTCTTTTGTTACGTTGGCATTTTCATCACACAATCAAAAGAACTCTGCTCACTTTTGAGTGTTAACCTCGATATAAGGCGGCGCGTGTTGTGACGTAACAGAAACAAAGGTCGTTCGTTTGGCACGCGGCTCGAGTTAATTGCTTGTTGGTTAGCATGCGTCTTGTTAGACGCGCGCTGCAGCCAACTGCTCGCTAAACCTTTCCGATACTGCGGTTTCTAATAAGGGCTCAGCTGAACGAAAGCTGTTAGCCTAATAAATTGCTCCAAATTACTACTAAACGCTCCTTTACTCATAATCTAAAGCAATTTAAAACAACCCGCGCAGGTTGTGGTGGTCTCGATCAATTACCGGGTGGCAGCTCTGGGCTTTCTGGCGTACGACGACGAGCAAGTGACGGGAAACGCGGGCTTGTACGACCAGCGGATGGCGCTGGAGTGGGTGCAGGAGAACGTGGCGCAGTTCGGCGGCGACCCGCAGCAGGTGACGCTGTTCGGGGAGAGCGCGGGCGGGGCGTCGGTGAGCTACCACCTGTATTCCGCCCAGTCGCACCACCTGTTCAAGTGAGTTTGCATTTTTGTGCTTTAAAGAAAACGTGTGAAGTTTTGTTGCGCAGTTTGGTTATGAGTTACATGGTTTGTTTTTATTTTAGAGTAGTTGTAAATAATTTTGTAATATTTTTTTTATAAATTAGAATATATAAATTTTTTTTAGTCATTTTAATTGATAGTTGAGTTTAAAGAATGTTGCTATCTTAATTTAAATTTGTTTAATTATGTATTTTTTGTAAAGTTTCGCTATTTAACCTTATTAAAAAATAAAAAGTGTGTTATTATATAAAAACTAAAACTCTAGTTGAAAACTAATATTTATTTTGTGACAATAATTCTATATATTTTACTTTAACAAAAAATGTTGATTAAAATTCTAAAAATAAAACTCATCATAAGACATTGGCTATGTCTACTTTTTTTTTCAAATAAAAATAAAACATTGTTTTCGTATATTCAAAAGCTTTCTTACACATATAAAAGTTCTAATCTTTGTAAGTTAAAAAACAAATATTTTTTTATCATTGACAAGCGGTAAAATTGAGTGTCGATGTGTATAAAAAAGTTCAAGTTTTAAGACCTTTTATCTTGGATGTAAATTAAAATTTCACTTTACGGTCAGAGTTTTTCAGTGGAAAGTAATTCATTTTATCTGCTCAAAGTTGCGTAGGTTTCATATTAAATTTGACAGGTATTTTTCAATAAAAACAAATATACGCCTATGGCATATGGAAAACATTTGGATTAAATGTGTAAAAGGCGTTTGTTATCAGTAACAATACAAAGAATGCCTTATAAATATTTGCATACTGTATCTGAATAAGTTTTAAAGATAAAGTTCAAGCAATTGTTTTTGATAAACATATTTTTAAAATTATAAGTTTTGGTCATAAAATTTCAAAATTTGAAACATTTAGCAAAACTTCAAACATTTAAAGTGTCTGACTTATTTGGTCGTATAATAAATAAAGTTTTATAAAAACGTCTAATTTGAATTTATGCTTAAATATACCAATAAGTATAATAAAAAAGTTCAAAAATTAAATAGAAATAAACAAACTAATTTTGTTGTTGTATTTATTCTTAACAAAAAGTATTTCAACACTCAGTTTTAACTTTTGATAGTATTCCATTCTTCAGTTACAATAATTTATACTATTAGAATACAAAATTAATAAAATGTATAAAAATTAACAACTAAAACTACATGAATAATTCTTATAAGCTGTTTCTCACAGAGTTCATTTCATTGATTAAAGAAAGGTTTAACATTTACTAAAAAAAATTCAAACTTAAAAAACATGTTTTCTTTTTCTTACAAATATATTTAATTATAATTTAGGAGTAACATTTGTTTTTTAACTACAAAAAAATTAAAAGTTTTTATGTATTTGGGTTTCGTTAATAAGTTTATAACGCCTGTTCAGAAATGCAATAGCTCAAAGTGGCTCGTTGCTAAGTCCTTGGGCAATGATAAGTGTCGATGAAGCACAGCGAAGATCACAAGTTCTGGCAAAAGATCTAAACTGCAGTGTTTTGTATCCACCAAAGAACAACACAGGTTTGATAGCTTTGACCTTTGTTTGTAGTATTTTGAAAACAACAAACCATAATTAACTTAATTTTAGTAATTACCCAACCCAAAACCATAATAAAAATAATGACTTTTTCTCGCTCAACTTTAAATTATTAAAGGCTAAATACTAGAATAAGCAGGTTGTAAGCGAAATTATTGCGCTGCATTCAAAGTGTTACATCCGATGCTGTAACGCTCACACGGATAAACCGCGCGTAATTCCCTGCTTAAGGAGCGGAAACATGAAAAGGAAACTGTTGCCTTTGAAATGAAGCAAAAAAAAAGTTTGTTTCCACTTTAAATCGCTTATGTGGGCTGTGTGTGGAATCGATTTATTATGAGCTGGCTTAAATCGCGAAAAACCAAGTAGTGGCAGCGAGCGAGGGCAAGCGCGAAAGAGAAACTGCCGCAGATCAATAAGAAAACAACGAAACTTCGCGAAGAAGTCAAGCAGTGTCGTGGCCCGCGCGCGCAAGCAGCAGCTTATATAAGAAGTGCTTTTAATGTGCTTCCAAAAGCTAATGTGCTCGGAGTTCCTTTCGTTTGCGTGGTTGTAGTACTACGCTACGATATGAATGTATTGGAAATAATGTTTTCTACTGAAAGAATATTCCAGTACTAACATTGCCAGTGTTTTCATAAGTTTTAACTTTGGTATCTATGGTTTGTTTTGTTTACCAATTTAGTTAGAAAAGCCTTGTTTTTTTGTTGAGTTGCGTTAACAATGTTATATTTAAATTGTAGCTCGTAATAATTTGAATTAAAGCTATATTATCAGCAAGATTAAAACAGCATAGAGGTGAAACTCGTTGTTATAAAAAACTCGAAAATATTTATTTAAACACAAAGTAATTTATTTATTGCCCACTTAAATTGCAGAAAAAAAATCACAACCTTACAACCTTTAATACGTTTTTTTATACTAATACATACAAATGTACTCAAACAGATCCACGCAGCATTAAAGAAGCAACGATAGAGTGTTTTCAAAACATCGACGCCGAAACCATCGTCAACAAAGATTGGGCAACCAAGGGAGTCTTCAGGTTTTCAAACGCCCCCGTTCCCAGCAACGACTTTGTGAGTTTCGACCCGAAGAAGAAGCCCCTGAACGAGTCGAGCGACAAAAACCTGCTGCTCGGCTACAACATGAACGAAGGCAACTATTTCCTCATCTACACCGAAGAATGGGACATGGGCAAGCAGTGCAAGATCAACTACACCGATTTTCGCAAGGGGCTCGACCTGGGAATCTACAACCCGGTCGGGGACGACGCCTCCGAGCTTTTGCGGCAGACCACCATCGAGTTTTCGGACTTCCTGTACACGCACGGCAGGAAGCCGGAAGACCTGCAGTACAAGTCAAGCTGCCTGCGCGAGGACGGCGCGAAAAGTTGCGAAAACAAGCCGGTGACGCACGCCCTCCCGTCAGAAAGCCCCGAGACGTTCTACCGGGACCGGCTGGACGACATGGTCGGCGACACGGCGGTGGTGTGCCCGCTGCTGAGCCTGGCCGACCAGAGGAGCGAGGCTGGCGGCAGCGGGGAGGTTTACTTCTACCACTTTGTGCAGAGGAGCTCGCAGAACCCGTGGCCGGAGTGGATGGGGGTGATGCACGGGTACGAGATCGAGTTCGTGTTCGGGCTGCCATTGGACAAAAGTTTGAATTACACGGCCCACGAAGTGGAGCTGTCGCGGAACATTATGAAATTGTGGGCAAACTTTGCCAGGACGGGGTAAGAAATGAAAAAGTTTGAGTAGTTTAATTGATATAAAATGTTATTGTTGGTAATTATGTCAATCATGTCGTATTTTAAAGCTAATTTTTTTAAGATTAAAACTTAAATCTTGTTTTTGCGCGAAAATATGTTCATTATAACATCGTACAAAAATATTCTACTTTGATAGGTACAGTAACCTAAACTAAACCTGTGGAAACTTTTAATACAACAATATTTGCACAAATACCATAAACTATCTTGTTTCAGCAATCCTAACTCCGACAAAACGCCTGAAGGAGACGCGGAAGAGTGGAAGAAGTACACGAAAGATGACAGATGCATCAACGTGATTGGTCCAACTTCGTCGGCCCTCACCATGTCAACGCTCAACAGCCCCCAGTATTCCCGGCTGATCACCCACTGCAGCTTCTGGAACAAATTCTTCCCCAACATTGATGCTGGTAATAATGTTAACTAAGATAGTTTATGTTCACATTAAAAGTTTTTTTTTTATAAATCTGTTTGCGCATTCATTAAAAAAAATAGAACAGTTTTGAAACGGAAAGCGTAAAACAGAAGCAGAAAAAAGCTAAAACTTAAAGAAGCCAACACATTAATTGTAGGTCTACTTAAAAAGTTCAAACAAAATAGTTTTGTTTCATTTTTTTAATTTTAAGTTAAGTTGATAGTATGAGTTCAGTAAAAAAACATAAAAAATTTGGTTTATCTTGTTTATTACATAAAAAATAAACATTTTATAGTTGTTACAAAAGTATTTTGAAGATAAAAGTTTAAAATGGTAAGCTACCTATAGACATAACTTTCTATATTTTATCATTTGTTTGTTTACGTTTTAAACTTAAGTAAAAAAAATGTTGAGTAAGCTAAAACAACAAGGTATATCTGCAATTTGAACATAAAAAAATAATCTGTTATCTAAAGTAAAAAAGCTAATTTGTTTCTTAATTTAAGTAGACCATACAAAAGATGTATGGTACTAAAAAGAATGATTAACATTTTTTATTTACCGCAATATTTTGCATCTGTCAATACTAAATACAGGTTGTGTAAAGCTCTTACACAAAATTAACAGTTGTGTTCTTTTTTTTTTTTTCACTTTTAAACTGTTTTTTTATTTGGTAAAACAATATTTTTTATATGTCAATAGTAAATACCTTATAAAGTGTCTTAATACAGTTAGATAAAGTAAAACCTTTTATCTTTTTGATCGTTTTTTTACTATAAAGTTATTAAAATTTAAGCAATGCTTAATTATAAATTTACCTTTAAAAATTAAAATCAACTTTTAAATTGAAATTTTTAAGGCAATAAATATTCCAACGACTGATACTTATGTAAAATTGAAACTGTTATAGCTAATACTAAACACTTTCCATGATGACCTTTTTAGTAGTGATTACTGTTAATACCGTTTTTAAAGAAGGGTTTCACGAAAAATCAATGTAAAACAAAAAAATTGTTAAATTCGAAAATATAGTTCTACGAAAACTTAAATATAGTTTAGTAATGGTAGATAAAAGATTGTTCTAGAGAAAAAAAAACTATCAAATAGTTTATAATATAATCTAAAGTTTGACTACAAAACTTTGTTTAAAAAGACTAAACTATCACAACTAAGCTTAACAGTATAAGCTTAAATTAAGTGCACCACATTTTTAGTTAATTGGTTTAAAAAACCTTTAACTATTGCTTACTAAACTGTTTAGCTAAACTTATTTTAGGATTTTTATAAGTCATTTGAAAGCATTTAATTAAAAATCTTTTAGGCTGAAAATACGTGAGAGATATATATTTAGTTTGAATGTTTCGTCAATATTTTATTAAGTTTTTTAAATTTGAAACTTTTGTTAGACTTATAGTTTTTTCAATATGTTTTTTGCATTTCAAAACTTAGTTTGTTTTAAAAGTAATTTTACTTACAAAAACATAGATGAGTAAACTTTTTCTCAATTTCGAGTAAGTATTCCTACACTCCAACAGTTAATAGAGTTTTAAGTTTATACATATCAATTTAATATAATATAATCCGATTCGTTGCATTGCAGCTATATAACATAATTAATAAAATGTCTATTTTTTTTACTTTTGCAGAAGTTCAATTAAACTATGTATTACACAAAGCACTATTTCTCTAAATTAATAAAGATGAATAATTTTCTTGATTACAAGCTTAAGAGCTTAAGAACTTTTCAATCCAATATACAAAAAAGTTAAGTTTATGGTAATTTTAAGTTTCAATATTTTTTTGTAACAACAACTTTTCCTTGAAATTACTTTATACATACAAACTAAATTTAAAATAGTAATGTAACTTGTTTTAGTATTTTACAGAAACACGTTTAACCAAAAGTGAAAAGTTAAGCTTTTAATTGTCGAGAATAAATTTACTAAAATATTAATGAAAAACTGAAAAATATTAGTTATAATAAATAATTAAATGTATTTTAGCTTAATAATGTATAAAATAAATAAAAAATATCTGCTCTAATACAACTAAAAACCATCCGTCACACATTTAATGTTTTGTCAAAAATAAATAAATACTACATAACTTATTTAGTAACAATAAAAACTTGCTTTAAAAAGGCTTTTAAAGTGTTAAGTTCTGTTTTAAGCTATTTTTGAAATTACAAAGAACAAAACCTTTAAAAAATCATACAAAAACTACTGATAAACTATGAAAATTATGTGGTAAGAAGTTTAGAATTAAAATATTTTATTCAATAATAATCCAATTAAAATATTCTACTTATTATACTAAGATACACATTTGTACATTTTTATACGTGCTTACTATAATACTTCTGCATTAAATACACTTTTTTCGTTTACATTTTAGTTTGAAACATAATATGACAATACTTTTTAGGTCATAGAAACGAAACTGAAGAAAAATCAGGTGCTTTAAAAAATAAAACCCAAAAACCCAACTCATCAGAAGGATCGAACCAGTTATCATTTAAAATGCTTGTATTTTCTTTTATATCCTTTATATTTTTTTCGAAAAATTCGTGAACTTTTTTGTGAACATTAGTTAAGCATGGAAAGAATTGTTTTAAGGATAGGTGAGTATTTTCTTGTTTTTTTTTCACATTGCCTACACTTTTTTTCTTGTCTATGTTTAGTTAAGCATTTAAAGTCATGGCACTGTTCAAAAAACTTAGCCTGCCTTTTGTTTTTGCACCCAGATAAAGTAACTGAAAAATAAGAATAAAAAAAGTTGAAATTTTAACGAAAAATTAGTTCAAGTTTTCTGTCAACGTCATATATTTGTTTACTTAGGTTTTATTGATTTCTACTTAAAAATCCTTAGGAATTATAATAGCGAACTTTAAATGCAAATAAATAAATAAAAATTTTACTACTTTTGATTATATGAGCTATTCGTGAAAAATTTTCATTAATAATTTTAGAAATTCAAATATTACTTGTAACATGGTACAATAGTTGTACAGTTAAAAACTCAGTTAGTTCTATTACTAAAAAGTTTTTAAAAAAACAAAACAATTTTTACACTTCAAACAGTTTACGAACAATTTTAAAAATGCAGAAATTTATTTATAACTTTATATTAAAAAGGTTTTTTATGATTTTTCTTCTACAGAATCAGAGTTATTTTTTCCCATCATCACATCGTGCTATAGATACTACAGTATTTATCAACACATAAAATTTAATCAGTATTTTTTTACTTACTATTTAGTATTTTTTACCTTACCATTTTGAAACAATGCATTTAAAAAATTATATCTTTGTAGCTTATATGTAAAAAGAATTATAAAAGTTTTCTTTTGCATGTATTTTTTCATCTTTAAAAGCATTTTTAAGGCAAAGTGAAATTACGTTTTTGTTCTTTTTTTTACTACCCTGCCTAATTGTTTACTTTATTTTTACTTTGCACATTCATTTTCGCTAAATAAAGTTTAATTTTTATGTAATTGTTTGTTGATTTTCTTTTTAATTTACCAACATTAAAAAAAAAATGTTTGAAGTTTAAAAATAAAATACGTTTACTTTTTTTTTGATAACAAGTTTTTAGAATAAATAATATTTATCAATTTCTATTATTCTTTCAATTAACTTTGTTTGTCGGAACAAGTGCAGAATTTAAAAATACCAAATAAATTTAAAAGCTTTAGTATGATATGACTAAACTTTAAGTAATCAAATACCACATAGCACATGAGTTTAAACAAAATTGTCTCAGTTATATTACTGTTCAAAATTAAACCAAGTTTCATTTTACACACATACTTATAATAAACAAAATATTTTTACTGCAAGCCTAAAGTAATTACGTTCAAATTATTAATAGCATAAGATTAATTAGTAATAATTTAATATAATAAAAAGCTCGTAATAATTTGAATTAAAGCTATATTATCAGCAAGATTAAAACAGCATAGAGGTGAAACTCGTTGTTATAAAAAACTCGAAAATATTTATTTAAACACAAAGTAATTTATTTATTGCCCACTTAAATTGCAGAAAAAAAATCACAACCTTACAACCTTTAATACGTTTTTTTATACTAATACATACAAATGTACTCAAACAGATCCACGCAGCATTAAAGAAGCAACGATAGAGTGTTTTCAAAACATCGACGCCGAAACCATCGTCAACAAAGATTGGGCAACCAAGGGAGTCTTCAGGTTTTCAAACGCCCCCGTTCCCAGCAACGACTTTGTGAGTTTCGACCCGAAGAAGAAGCCCCTGAACGAGTCGAGCGACAAAAACCTGCTGCTCGGCTACAACATGAACGAAGGCAACTATTTCCTCATCTACACCGAAGAATGGGACATGGGCAAGCAGTGCAAGATCAACTACACCGATTTTCGCAAGGGGCTCGACCTGGGAATCTACAACCCGGTCGGGGACGACGCCTCCGAGCTTTTGCGGCAGACCACCATCGAGTTTTCGGACTTCCTGTACACGCACGGCAGGAAGCCGGAAGACCTGCAGTACAAGTCAAGCTGCCTGCGCGAGGACGGCGCGAAAAGTTGCGAAAACAAGCCGGTGACGCACGCCCTCCCGTCAGAAAGCCCCGAGACGTTCTACCGGGACCGGCTGGACGACATGGTCGGCGACACGGCGGTGGTGTGCCCGCTGCTGAGCCTGGCCGACCAGAGGAGCGAGGCTGGCGGCAGCGGGGAGGTTTACTTCTACCACTTTGTGCAGAGGAGCTCGCAGAACCCGTGGCCGGAGTGGATGGGGGTGATGCACGGGTACGAGATCGAGTTCGTGTTCGGGCTGCCATTGGACAAAAGTTTGAATTACACGGCCCACGAAGTGGAGCTGTCGCGGAACATTATGAAATTGTGGGCAAACTTTGCCAGGACGGGGTAAGAAATGAAAAAGTTTGAGTAGTTTAATTGATATAAAATGTTATTGTTGGTAATTATGTCAATCATGTCGTATTTTAAAGCTAATTTTTTTAAGATTAAAACTTAAATCTTGTTTTTGCGCGAAAATATGTTCATTATAACATCGTACAAAAATATTCTACTTTGATAGGTACAGTAACCTAAACTAAACCTGTGGAAACTTTTAATACAACAATATTTGCACAAATACCATAAACTATCTTGTTTCAGCAATCCTAACTCCGACAAAACGCCTGAAGGAGACGCGGAAGAGTGGAAGAAGTACACGAAAGATGACAGATGCATCAACGTGATTGGTCCAACTTCGTCGGCCCTCACCATGTCAACGCTCAACAGCCCCCAGTATTCCCGGCTGATCACCCACTGCAGCTTCTGGAACAAATTCTTCCCCAACATTGATGCTGGTAATAATGTTAACTAAGATAGTTTATGTTCACATTAAAAGTTTTTTTTTTATAAATCTGTTTGCGCATTCATTAAAAAAAATAGAACAGTTTTGAAACGGAAAGCGTAAAACAGAAGCAGAAAAAAGCTAAAACTTAAAGAAGCCAACACATTAATTGTAGGTCTACTTAAAAAGTTCAAACAAAATAGTTTTGTTTCATTTTTTTAATTTTAAGTTAAGTTGATAGTATGAGTTCAGTAAAAAAACATAAAAAATTTGGTTTATCTTGTTTATTACATAAAAAATAAACATTTTATAGTTGTTACAAAAGTATTTTGAAGATAAAAGTTTAAAATGGTAAGCTACCTATAGACATAACTTTCTATATTTTATCATTTGTTTGTTTACGTTTTAAACTTAAGTAAAAAAAATGTTGAGTAAGCTAAAACAACAAGGTATATCTGCAATTTGAACATAAAAAAATAATCTGTTATCTAAAGTAAAAAAGCTAATTTGTTTCTTAATTTAAGTAGACCATACAAAAGATGTATGGTACTAAAAAGAATGATTAACATTTTTTATTTACCGCAATATTTTGCATCTGTCAATACTAAATACAGGTTGTGTAAAGCTCTTACACAAAATTAACAGTTGTGTTCTTTTTTTTTTTTTCACTTTTAAACTGTTTTTTTATTTGGTAAAACAATATTTTTTATATGTCAATAGTAAATACCTTATAAAGTGTCTTAATACAGTTAGATAAAGTAAAACCTTTTATCTTTTTGATCGTTTTTTTACTATAAAGTTATTAAAATTTAAGCAATGCTTAATTATAAATTTACCTTTAAAAATTAAAATCAACTTTTAAATTGAAATTTTTAAGGCAATAAATATTCCAACGACTGATACTTATGTAAAATTGAAACTGTTATAGCTAATACTAAACACTTTCCATGATGACCTTTTTAGTAGTGATTACTGTTAATACCGTTTTTAAAGAAGGGTTTCACGAAAAATCAATGTAAAACAAAAAAATTGTTAAATTCGAAAATATAGTTCTACGAAAACTTAAATATAGTTTAGTAATGGTAGATAAAAGATTGTTCTAGAGAAAAAAAAACTATCAAATAGTTTATAATATAATCTAAAGTTTGACTACAAAACTTTGTTTAAAAAGACTAAACTATCACAACTAAGCTTAACAGTATAAGCTTAAATTAAGTGCACCACATTTTTAGTTAATTGGTTTAAAAAACCTTTAACTATTGCTTACTAAACTGTTTAGCTAAACTTATTTTAGGATTTTTATAAGTCATTTGAAAGCATTTAATTAAAAATCTTTTAGGCTGAAAATACGTGAGAGATATATATTTAGTTTGAATGTTTCGTCAATATTTTATTAAGTTTTTTAAATTTGAAACTTTTGTTAGACTTATAGTTTTTTCAATATGTTTTTTGCATTTCAAAACTTAGTTTGTTTTAAAAGTAATTTTACTTACAAAAACATAGATGAGTAAACTTTTTCTCAATTTCGAGTAAGTATTCCTACACTCCAACAGTTAATAGAGTTTTAAGTTTATACATATCAATTTAATATAATATAATCCGATTCGTTGCATTGCAGCTATATAACATAATTAATAAAATGTCTATTTTTTTTACTTTTGCAGAAGTTCAATTAAACTATGTATTACACAAAGCACTATTTCTCTAAATTAATAAAGATGAATAATTTTCTTGATTACAAGCTTAAGAGCTTAAGAACTTTTCAATCCAATATACAAAAAAGTTAAGTTTATGGTAATTTTAAGTTTCAATATTTTTTTGTAACAACAACTTTTCCTTGAAATTACTTTATACATACAAACTAAATTTAAAATAGTAATGTAACTTGTTTTAGTATTTTACAGAAACACGTTTAACCAAAAGTGAAAAGTTAAGCTTTTAATTGTCGAGAATAAATTTACTAAAATATTAATGAAAAACTGAAAAATATTAGTTATAATAAATAATTAAATGTATTTTAGCTTAATAATGTATAAAATAAATAAAAAATATCTGCTCTAATACAACTAAAAACCATCCGTCACACATTTAATGTTTTGTCAAAAATAAATAAATACTACATAACTTATTTAGTAACAATAAAAACTTGCTTTAAAAAGGCTTTTAAAGTGTTAAGTTCTGTTTTAAGCTATTTTTGAAATTACAAAGAACAAAACCTTTAAAAAATCATACAAAAACTACTGATAAACTATGAAAATTATGTGGTAAGAAGTTTAGAATTAAAATATTTTATTCAATAATAATCCAATTAAAATATTCTACTTATTATACTAAGATACACATTTGTACATTTTTATACGTGCTTACTATAATACTTCTGCATTAAATACACTTTTTTCGTTTACATTTTAGTTTGAAACATAATATGACAATACTTTTTAGGTCATAGAAACGAAACTGAAGAAAAATCAGGTGCTTTAAAAAATAAAACCCAAAAACCCAACTCATCAGAAGGATCGAACCAGTTATCATTTAAAATGCTTGTATTTTCTTTTATATCCTTTATATTTTTTTCGAAAAATTCGTGAACTTTTTTGTGAACATTAGTTAAGCATGGAAAGAATTGTTTTAAGGATAGGTGAGTATTTTCTTGTTTTTTTTTCACATTGCCTACACTTTTTTTCTTGTCTATGTTTAGTTAAGCATTTAAAGTCATGGCACTGTTCAAAAAACTTAGCCTGCCTTTTGTTTTTGCACCCAGATAAAGTAACTGAAAAATAAGAATAAAAAAAGTTGAAATTTTAACGAAAAATTAGTTCAAGTTTTCTGTCAACGTCATATATTTGTTTACTTAGGTTTTATTGATTTCTACTTAAAAATCCTTAGGAATTATAATAGCGAACTTTAAATGCAAATAAATAAATAAAAATTTTACTACTTTTGATTATATGAGCTATTCGTGAAAAATTTTCATTAATAATTTTAGAAATTCAAATATTACTTGTAACATGGTACAATAGTTGTACAGTTAAAAACTCAGTTAGTTCTATTACTAAAAAGTTTTTAAAAAAACAAAACAATTTTTACACTTCAAACAGTTTACGAACAATTTTAAAAATGCAGAAATTTATTTATAACTTTATATTAAAAAGGTTTTTTATGATTTTTCTTCTACAGAATCAGAGTTATTTTTTCCCATCATCACATCGTGCTATAGATACTACAGTATTTATCAACACATAAAATTTAATCAGTATTTTTTTACTTACTATTTAGTATTTTTTACCTTACCATTTTGAAACAATGCATTTAAAAAATTATATCTTTGTAGCTTATATGTAAAAAGAATTATAAAAGTTTTCTTTTGCATGTATTTTTTCATCTTTAAAAGCATTTTTAAGGCAAAGTGAAATTACGTTTTTGTTCTTTTTTTTACTACCCTGCCTAATTGTTTACTTTATTTTTACTTTGCACATTCATTTTCGCTAAATAAAGTTTAATTTTTATGTAATTGTTTGTTGATTTTCTTTTTAATTTACCAACATTAAAAAAAAAATGTTTGAAGTTTAAAAATAAAATACGTTTACTTTTTTTTTGATAACAAGTTTTTAGAATAAATAATATTTATCAATTTCTATTATTCTTTCAATTAACTTTGTTTGTCGGAACAAGTGCAGAATTTAAAAATACCAAATAAATTTAAAAGCTTTAGTATGATATGACTAAACTTTAAGTAATCAAATACCACATAGCACATGAGTTTAAACAAAATTGTCTCAGTTATATTACTGTTCAAAATTAAACCAAGTTTCATTTTACACACATACTTATAATAAACAAAATATTTTTACTGCAAGCCTAAAGTAATTACGTTCAAATTATTAATAGCATAAGATTAATTACCTTTATTTATCAAAAATAAAAAAAGTTCCCTTGGTTTAGTAATAATTTCGTTTTTTATTATTCCTCTTTAATAAATAATGACAAATTTGTATAAAAACTGTCTTCAATAAACAAAACATGTTATTTAAGTAAAGTTTAAAATTGAAATATATATTAATAGCTACAACAGTATTACAAAGCTAGATACCTGTACTTGTTTTAGACCAAGAGTCGGAAAACTGCGGCCCGCTAGGTACTATTCATCTAAAACCGGACTTTTTCAAAATAGTAAAAACTTTTTGGTAAAGTTTTACTATTATACTGTTTTCTTAGTAAGTAGTAACAAATAGCATTCTATTATAATTTTTTTTTTACTACAGTTGTTTAAAACAGATGCAGCCCGCAGAAGACTTTTTTAAACAATGCGACCTGCGAGTTACAAAAAGCTTCAGATCTTTGTCAGCTTCAGAACCTCCAAAAAATTGTGCTCAAAATCCGTTTTTTTAAACAACTTAACTTAATAACTCGTAGTAATAATTAAAGCTTAATCTGTAAAATTAAGTAAAACTACGCGTGTAAAACAGTTGCTTCAGATTAACCTACGTACTTTTATTACTATATTCAAACTAGGTTTTCCAAAAGAGGCGATACCGTCCTTTTTTGGCGATTTCAGTATGCTGAGGAGAAATAATTGGTTAGGGGGCAAAGACGGACGAAGGCAATTTGAAGTTTTGGGCATTCGTAAAATTGTTACTTGAAGCTTGATATTTATTAACTTTAGATTGCTGTTAAATATTACATAATAAGTTAAAGTATAAGACTTGAACAAAAAAGTTGCATTTCTCAAATAAAGTATAAAAAAAAATCAGCTGCTTAGGACAGGGTTCCATGTGAGCGATTACTGCTCTTTGGACAATTTTTGCAATCAGGGAGCAAAAAATTATATTGGTTTTTAACTAGTAAAAATGCATTATTTTGTAAATTTTTACCAAAGAGGCGATTGTGAAAATGAGTTTTGTATAAACTGTACTAAATTGTTTAAATAATTCATTAAACCTGCTTTTATATAAATTTTGATTAACCTTTTCATTACTTAAATACTTTCATACAAAACTCTCATTAAGTTATTTCGTTTTTTGTTTTTATATATACTTTTTAGTATAAGTTGAAACTTTATAGTACATAGAAAATTTTAATTTTCATTCTTTTCCAAACTAAAACAAGTTCATAATCTAGTGGAAGAATAAATGTTTGAGCTTTGACTCTTTTTAAGTATACAAAAATGTATACTATTTGTTTGTCTAGTGAAAAGTTTTACCTTAAACAGGAGTCATTAAACTACGACGAGTATTAGTAGTTTGAGTTTTGATAAAAAAAAGTTAATAAAAATATAAGTAAAACGTATTAGTTTTTATATGCTGTTATGTTATAAACACATTAATCACTTATAACTTTGAAACACACTGTACTATTAAAAGGCTAGCTGTAAGTTAGCACTTATTTAAATCGTTCGGTCTACAGGCCCGTTTTTTGCCGAAAATAAATGCTGTAGCTGTACTTAGTTCTAGAATATAACTTTAGTTTTTAGTAAGTTTAGTATTATCAAACAATAGCCTTTCCTACCTAAAAAAGTTGTTTAGCTTTTTATTAAAGTTTTGACAAGTGTAAAAAAACACAACCATATTTAGAGTATTAACACACATCATTTAATTTTTATAAAAATGAAACTGATATTTTTGCTAAATTTAATACATGTGAAAATTAAAGAGAGTAGATATTATGTGTTTTGTCTAAATGTCAAAAAAAAATCATAAATGCATTTAATTTATTGAAAATTTTATATTAAAACCATTAAAAGTAATATCAAAGGTCAAAATCAATGTAATTCGGTCAGTCTTGCATTAATAATCCAGTTAATCCAGTTAATTTTAATAGTTTTTATTAGTATATGTTTTGTATTATTTTAGTGTTGTTATAATTTTTCTTTCTATTTAAATCTAACTAAATATTTTGAAAATTGTTATATTAAAATTTTTGATAAAGGTCATAAAAAAAAGATTAAATTTGTATAAATTTTATATTAAAACCATTAAAAGTAATATCAAAGGTCAAAATCAATGCAATTCGGTCAGTCTTGCATTAATATTAAGAGAATTAACCCTAAAACAAACTGATATGTAGTCAACTTGTAATTTGTAAAAACCTATTGTTATAATTTTTCTTTCTATTTAAATCTAACTAAATATTTTGAAAATTGTTATATTAAAATTTTTGATAAAGGTCATAAAAAAAAGATTAAATTTGTATAAATTTTATATTAAACCATTAAAAGTAATATCAAAGGTCAAAATCAATGCAATTCGGTCAGTCTTGCATTAATATTAAGAGAATTAACCCTAAAACAAACTGATATGTAGTCAACTTGTAATTTGTAAAAACCTATTCGCATAAACTAAAAAATGTTTTTAGTATAAGAATTGAGTTAGCTACTTTGTTTCTTCATTATACATAATTCAGTTAATTTTAATAGTTTTTATTAGTATATGTTTTGTATTATTTTAGTGTTGTTATAATTTTTCTTTCTATTTAAATCTAACTAAATATTTTGAAAATTGTTATATTAAAATTTTTGATAAAGGTCATTAAATTAGTATAAATTTTTAAATATAATATGAATTAATTAAAAGTTAATATTAAAATATAAGTTTATTATTGATTAACAGTTAAAAAACGATTAATAGTCTTTAGCGATAAATTGATTACTTTTTGTTATTTTAGCGTCATTAATTATCTTTATTTCACTAACTACAAAAACTCTTCGCGCTTTTTTTTTTATAAATGTTTTGAAAAACTGTTTAAAACAGAAAATATGGTTGATAAAGTAAAAAAAAATTGAATAATCTTTTTTGACTGGTTTTAACTTTAACAAGAAAAAACAGACCAAATAATTATGCTAAAAAAATTTCAGTATATGAGATATTTCTTTATCATAAAGAAAGATTCTTTTTTTTTCCTTATATTATACTCACATATTTTTATTTTATTTTAGTTAAGGTCGACAAATTGAATAGGAGCTAGATATTTATAATTTGGTTATATAAAAAACAATAGTTTAGACCAGGGTTTCCCAAACTTTTTTGCTAATGGCCCCCTTTAAAGAGTTAGAAAAAGTAATGGCCCCCTTCTACATATAGATCACTCATAAACTACGATAAAATACACATCAGACCTTTTTTTTTTTTTTTTTGCTCTTCATCTGCAACTCAAGAATATCTAGTGTAAGTTTCAAGTTATGGCCTCATGGCCCCCCTGTGGCTCCTTTACTGCTCATGGCCCCCCCCTCTTCCCCCTTTGCTGCTCATGGCCCCTGAGTATCTGTCATGGCCCCCTAGGGGGCTACTTGGCCCACTTTGGGAAACCCTGGTTTAGACGAACGTTTCGTATATGAGATATAAATTCCTATATACTCCTCAGTAAGTTAATGTTTATTACAGTTTTAATCAGAAATTTAGAGTTTGAATTTTTTTTATAACAATTATGACGTAGTAATAAAGTAATAAAAGATATAATTTATTGTACAGCGGTGGGACTTTTTATGGGTAGTATTTTATGGGCACTACTTTATGGGTAGAATTGCTGCAATCAATTCTGCCCATTATTTGATGTGATGTCATGAAAATTATGGGTAGTATTTAGATGTTGCTGCAATTAAATGAAAATAAAATACTGTCTAGGCCTTATATTAATATTATGGATATTTTTTTATTTCAAAATTTATAAGCAAAAAAATAAAAATAACTCAAATACACATAAACCAATATTTTGATTTATTTGTAAATTTATTTAAATTATATTTTGTAAACTAGCAGAAGTAAAGGCTAGAATTATTGAAAAATTATGGATAGTTTTTTATGTTTAATTTAAAAGCAATTCTACATATAAAATAGTGCCCATAAAATAGTACACATAAGGCCAAGCAACTATTTTTATAAGTTTACTAAATATAAATTACATATATACAACTATATATCAAACAATTGGTTTAAGTGTGTTCAATTATAATTTTTATATTCTGTTTATAAAATCTTAAATAAAAAAATATTCAAAATATTTATAATATGCCAAGCCATTACTTCTGTTAGTATAAAAAAAAATTATATAAATATACTTTTAAGTGTATTCAAGTTTTTTTTTCTTTATTGCATATTACATAAAAAATTATCCATAATCTTTCAATAAGTCTAGCCACTACTTCTGTTAGTTTACAAAATGTAATTTAAATAAATGTACATATAAATCAAACTATTGGTTTATGTGTATTCAAGTTACTTTTTATTTGTTTGTTTATAAATTTTAAAATAAAAGACTATCCATAATATTTATATAAGGCCTAGACAGTATTTTATTTTTCATTTAACTGCAGCAACATCTAAATTTTACCTATCATTTAAATGAAATCACATCAAATTATGGGCATAACTTGATTGCAGCAATTCTACACATAAAATAGTACACATAAGGCCAAACCACTACTTCTATAAGTTTACTAAGTATAAATTACATATATGCAACTATATATCAAACAATTAATTTATGTGTGTTCAATTTTTATTTTGTTTACAAATCTTAAATAAAAAAAATATTCAAAATATTTATAATATGCCAAGCCATTACTTCTGTTAGTATAAAAAAAATATAAATTACATAAATATACTTTTAAAACAAACAATTGGTATAAGTGTATTCAAGTATTTTTTCATTATTAAATATTGTATAAAAAAAACTATCCATATTCTTTTAATAAGCCTAGCCACTGCTTCTGTTAGTTTACAAAATATAGTTAAATAAATGTACAAATAAATCAAACCATTTGTTTATGTGTATTCAAGTTATTTTTTATTTGTTTGTTTATAAATTTTGAAATATTAAAAAAATCCATAATGTTCATATAAGGCCTATACAGTATTTTATTTTTCATTTAATTGCAGCAATATCTAAATACTACCCATAATTTTCATGACATCACATCAAATAATGGGCAGAATTGATTGCAGCAATTCTACCCATAAAATAGTGCCCATAAAATACTACCCATAAAAAGACCTACCCTTGTACAGTAACTCAGCTTACTGTACAATAAAAAAATCTTTTATTACTACGTCATAACTATAATAAATAAATTTCAAACTCTAAATTTCTGTTTAAAACTGTAATAAACATTAGCTTACTGAGAAGTATATGGGTTTTACATCTGAGTTTGAATCAAAAGTTACGTCCTATAACTTAATAATCATTATTTTAAAGTTTAGCAAAAAAAGCAAAATCAAATCCACTAGAGTATGTAAAGTTTTTGATTAATTTTTTTAAAGTGAATATCTAAAAATTTTTTTTATTGTCTTCTTCTATTTCAGGGGGTTCACAGGAAATCAGTCAAAACACGCCTCTACTGCACAGCAAACTAATTTGCACTGCACACTAGGCGTGTTATGTATAATCCAATAAAATTATAGAAATTGTCCATACCATTTTTAGTTAGAATAAACTTACGCTTACAAAACAGTATGTGTTAGTCAGTTTGCAAAGCAGCTTATTAGCATTCTGGCAACATTGCTGCACATCGTGAAGCACTGTTGCTACAGTTCAATAAAAAAACCACCAAACGACTATTTTAGCATTGAACTTTAAATTAAAGTAAACTGTCAACCAGGCATGGTAAAATTTGAAAACAACTAGTTATAGTTGTTTTTATTGCTATAGTAATCAGAAAGCTAAAGTAATAAAGTATAGCTAATTTTCTTTTCTTATACTTTACATTGGATAAAATTTCATAAGTTAATCTTTATTACTTTTGTTAATATAAATTTACTATAGTGTTAAATTACTTAAGTTTCAATTTACAATGTACTAAAACAGTTTTAACACCTTAATTGTAAAACTAAAACAGTTTATAATAATATTTTTATATACTACCTTATTTTTTTTTTTTTTTAATTAAAAAATAAAGTTCTCCTTAAATTATTTTTAGCTTAAAGTTTAAAAAATAAAACAGAATAAAAAACTTTCAAAAATAAAATAATTTACATTTGTAACTTAATGTTTTATTCAACCATATTATTAATTAACTTTTTTTTTGTATAAATTTTTTATTAAGTTAATTACATAAATTCTTAAAGGTTCATTAGACTTAAATGTTTTATAATCTTTATTAATTAATAAAAGTTAGAAACAATATTTTTAAAGAAATACTTTAGTGTTATATTTACAGTATATAAAAATTAGTTTTGTTTTGTGCATGCTTTGTCCACAAATGAGAGCTGTAAATTATAGGCTGAATTAAAGGCTCAAATAACTATATAGTTTTAATTTGAGGCTACAAAATAAATCAAAGGTTTAAATAATGAAACTAGAAAGGTTTTAGTCTAAATTAATATTGATATCCTCAGTATGAGAAAACCTATCTTAAGAATATAAACTAACTATTATAACTATTATTAAAAGTTTGTTTACATTTGAGAATAAAAAATCCTACTGTCGGGGATTTTTGATAGTGATATATTTAATTTGCGACGCTTGTTACCATGTCTGTGTCAACAGTAAAGTATTTAGAGCTTTCTCTTTAGCTAGTGTACTCAGAGGTCAGTTTGGGCTGAAAAAAATCTAAAAAAAATAACTTTTTTTTTAAATTTAAGCTTATATTATTTGAACTTTAGTTTTTGATTAATTTTTAATACGCGTGTGTAAAGTGGGATAGGGATAAGGGTATAAAAAAAACTTCACAAAATTTTTTGACTTATTTTTTTTTAGATTAAACTGATCTTTAAGTATACTTTCCCTTCTAGTAATTTTAGCTACTCTACTTTGATGACCGCTGATATTTCTTTGATTCAAAAAAAAAGGGGAACCAAAAACTGTACAGAGGCTAAACTTGGTCCGTGACGTAATTTTAAGCTTAAAAAAATTATGCATGTTAACAAAATTTAAGGTTTTTAAAAACAGTTACTTGCAATGTAATTGTGCTCTTAAAATGATTTTCAGTTAACAAAACTAAATATTTCGTTAAAAATTTTTCTTACAACTTCTTTTATGTTATTTTTTTTTATTATAAATTTTAATAGTTTTGTTTCAAGATGATAGACTTGAAAACTTTTAAAGATAAACGTTGCAAGATCTGAACCCAGGGCTCACATCGACATATAAACAACAAAAAAAAAAACCTCGAGATTTATTTAAATAATCTCGACAAAAGAAAGTTTTATTTGAAATAATTACCATTAGTTTTGAAAAGCCGTTTGCCGTGCATAGCCATAAATTTTGTTGGTAAATGAACATAATTAAATGCAGTTCAAAACAGGGGATTTCGATTCTATGAAGAGTTTAGAATATGATGACATGCTTACTACATGCTACAAAATAATTGATTAATGAACTTTAATGAATTTAAATTGTCTGTTGTTTTGTTTTTGTTATAGTTGTAATGTCAAAGAAAAAAGTAAAAGTTTTAGTATGCCTTGGTTGTGTCACTGTAGGAGTTCTTGTTGGATCATCTTTAGCCGAAATATTGAAATCATTTGAAAATGACAAAGTAAAGTCAAGCACATTTAATCTTTTAATCAATTCATTAACTGCCATCAAACAAACAATAGTTAAAAATCTTGGGTATAAAAACTCAAAAGTTTTTGTAATAAGAGAGCATGCAGATTTTTTATCAACCTGGCCTGAATTTGAAGCAGATATAAAAGAGGTTAACTTTTACTTTGATTTTATTTAAACTTAGGTTGTAATTATAGTTTATATAAATAGTATGATTTTATATAGATTAAATAGACTTCTAGTTTTACTTATTGAGGTCTTAATTAGCTAAGATTTTTTTGGCTAATATTTAAAAATGTCTGAAAATTTTCTGCTTGAATAACTAATTTTATAAATCTTAGCCAATTAAGATCTCAATCAATAAACTTTACATGTTCTACAGAAATTTAGAACTATTTTTATTTATAAATATTGTGTCATAGTAATAATGTTGAAGGTTTTTCTGTGCAGTAAGTTAAGTTTGTATATAAACTGCTTTTTGTTTTGTTATTAGTTTAAGAACTTTTCCTTTTTTAAAAGCCTTCAGCATTATTCTAGGTTAAAATATTTAAAAAGTTTAAAATTCTGATTTTATGTAAAATATGCCTTATTTATAAACTAAAGCTTTGTTGAGGGTTATGTGATAATTAAATATCTCATATATATGAAAAAACTGTAGAAAACTTTCATTTATTATAAAGTTAAATGTTTAGCTTCAATTTTACTTGTCGAGCACTATTGACAAAAACTTAAAAACTAACTACAAATAAATATGTTTATATACATCTAGTTGTAGTATTATTTTACAGTGAGTAATTCAGTGTAGCCATTTAACCTTGGGTTCTGGTAAAACTTTATATTTTATACTTTCTGAAAAAATCTGAGATTTTAAACTTTAATGGATAAAAAGTCTGAAAAAAAAACTAATTTTTAACAACTTTTATTGAAAAAAAAAATTTAGATCAGATAAGAAATACACACAATAACTTATATATTATTTAAATATTATTTAAATTAAAGTATTACAGTATCTTTTCAGAAATTAGAATAAGTTTCTCAACTTTTAATTTAAGTTTTTGCTAAACAGAAACAAAAAAGTTTTTCTAAAAACCTGAAAGACAATCAGAAAACCTAGCAAAAGTTTCTAAATAACCAGTGGCTACACTGGTTTTCTTTTTATTAATCTTATTTTGAAAAAAATTTAAACTTCACATTTTTACTTCTTACGTAGAGTTAAATCAAAAGTTTAAAATAAGAAAGGTATGTTTATATTTTATATTTCATAATTTTTTTATTTACCATGATACTTCAAATAATAATTTTTAACTAAAGGAAGAAAAAAAAAATATTCTGATTTTCTTTACCTACTTTTGTTATATAAATTGAAGACAAAGTTTCTATCAACACTAATAATTAAAAAAATAAGTAGATTTTACTTTTTTTTTTAGTTTATATAACAAACTATGAACTAAATAAAGTAAATTTTCACATAAAATACATCTTCAAAGTTGATATAAAGTTAAAACTAGAATTCTATCTTGGTTAGTTGTATGCAATGTAATAAATAACAAAGTTTAATTTTGTTATTTCTAGAAATTTCTTGAAAACTGTATTTCTTAATAACTTTTAAAGTTCATTACAACTTTGCTTATTGTTATTTTTTTTTGTAATAGGTTGCAGTCATTGGCTTTGATTGTGAGTGGACTTCAAGTAAAAATGGAAGAAATCCAGTAGCCCTCATGCAAATTGCTACTTACAATGGCTTGACTTTATTAATTCAATTAAATCAAGTAAAAGCTTTGCCAAACTCTCTTTTGAACTGTCTTAAAGATGAAAGTATTATAAAGGTACTAGAAAAATATATTATTAGTAACAATCTAATTGGTTATACATCTTATTTAAAAATCTATTAAGCTTATACAATTTTTTATTCAGTTGTAAATTAAAAACATTGAAAAGTACTTTGTTGTGATCATAGTTTTCTAAACCAATTTTCATAATGAGCCCTTTGGCAGAAAAAAACCAAATAATATTTGTACTTATTTTTACTCTTTATTACAAACACAAGTATACTTAGTACAGGGTTTCCCATACTTTTTTCATAGTGCCCTCTTTAAAAAAAATTAAAAAGCAATGTCCCACTCCAATAAGATTCATAAAAAGCTTTTTATTTTTTTTTGATTTTCATCATGAACTCTAGAATATCTAGTATAAGTTTTGAATAATAGCCTTTCCCCCCTCCTTTGCAGCTTATTGCTTCTTAACTTTTAAAAAATGCCCACTTTGGAAAGTCCTGGTCTAGTCTAATTTTAAGTTTTTCGGTAGTATCTAGTACTGTAAACTAAACAAAACTGTTAAAATGAAAACTTATAGAGATGTTTTAATTTAAACTTTTTACTATGTAGATACTTCTAAGGCCTTTTTTTACTTTTTATCATCAATTCCAGAATATCTAGTGTAAGTTTCAAACTAAGTCCTTATGGTCTACTTTCCTCTCAGAAATTTTTGTATTATATTATTTGGTTTGCAATAAGTAAAGTAAATTAGTTTTATTAAAAGTTGTGCAACAGTCTTAAACCTAAAAACTGCCCTTTACCAGTTATTGCCCATTAAGAGGACCATATTGACCCTTTTGTGAAACCCTGATTTAGAAGGTGCTAATTAACAAGAAATATTGCATTAACAGAAAATGTTAAGAGTTACTTTTATAAGAGCTTTTTTTAGGGTTGTCACTATGGATATCTCAAGCTAGACAATTGTAACTGAAAAAAAATCATTAGTTTTATTTATTTTATATTCTTTGTAAAAAAAATATATATCTCAGTAATTGTTTTGTGCTATTTTTTTACAATATATAGCTAACAGATAAGAGCCAGCATTAAATATGAAATAAAATATTTTGTTTTTCATATGGCCTTTATGTACTAGGCTGCTCCAGCACTCAGTTTGATACTGTTGTTAACAAAAACTTGTTGCGCTGTTGTTATAAATACTAGAAAATTTTTGAAAAAAATGTTAAAAGAAACTTTATTCAATAAGAACAAATTAAAAATCTATAATGAAATGCGTTTAGTAATATCAATTAATAAACTCTTTTTGAAAGTAAGTGAAATAAAAAGATAAACAGTAGCTTATGTTACTGAACCTTAACTATTAATAATCTGTACACAGTATATTTTTAAATGCTTAGTCCTGTGCACACCAGATTGCTAAGTAAACACCTATGGTATTTATACTAACAGAGTTCCTACTTCTATACCACCAAGGGGGCCACTTAACCCACTCTGGGAAACCCTGTTTTAGAGCATATGTTTAATTAAAAAGATTACCTTTTTTTGATTAAACTATTTTTTGATTTTTTTGATTTTTGTTTTCTAACACTAAATGTTTTTATTTTGTTTTAGTGGGAATTCTTTGCGTTGTGTATACCAAGATTTTATTTTAACAGCTATTATAAATACATTTTTAATTTATACATTGAAAAATAAATAAAGCATGAATTTTATATAAATGTATTTTACTACAGTTTGTTATTTTTAACCTAATTTTTTTTTGTTTATGCTTTTTGATTGATTTTGAATAGAAGTTAGTTTGAAACTTTTTATAAAATTTTAGCTTATGTCAGAATAAAAATGTTTTCAATTTTTTTTATACAAGAGTAAGTACTTTTTAAGGCTACAAAATACGTAAAAGTAAACTAGTAAAACTGAGAAGTGTAGAAAGTAATATTTTAAAGGTTGGTGTTGGCTGTTTAGAAGATGCAAAGAAGTTGTTAGAAGATAGAGACATTGTTGTCAATGGTTGCTTTGATTTGAGGTTTTTAGTAGATCAAAACTCCTTAGAGGCTGGACAGTAAGTTAAAATTAAAGTTTCTGTTGTATTATACTTTATAATGTATTCTTTTGGTTTTAATTGTGATAATTATAAATTTCAACTTGAGTTCAAAAAGATAGATACAAATTTTTTTTTCAAAGAATTCTGTTATAAATCAATATTTCATTCTGTTAGAGATCTTTAGTACACATAATTTTTATTGATGAATTTACTATATAGTTTATATTGTTTTTCATTTCAGAAAGCTCAGCTTGAAAGCATTGACTCAAAAGTACCTGGAAAAGGAAGTGGATAAATCTAAAGATGTGCAATGCAGTGACTGGGATTGTTATACTCTCAGTTCACAGCAAGTTAGTTTTTAAAATGACTTGATTGTTTTTTAGTAATATGAGCTAATTGAAAATTTATTTTTTATTTATTTATTTACCCTTATACTAGTCAGAAAATATGGTTAAGGGCATAGGGGGGAAGTTAAAACTATTTTTTTCAAATTTAGTCTTGATTTTTACATAACTAGATAAGCTTCTTGTTACTTTTCACCGTTTGTTAAAATTCGAATTAATTTTTGTGATATAATCGATTTAAGTTAGAACATTCAAAAGATTCTTACGGCAGATGGAAACTAAAAGGGAAAAATGAGACTATTTAAGTAAAGATCTATCTTTAGTTCTTGAGTAATTGAAAAAATATTTTTCAGAGTAATCTTTAAAGAAATATAAACAACCTGAAACAAACAAAGTTTTTAATTTTTGTAAAAAAATATTTAATAGAAAACAAACAAAAAAAGATTCTTACTGTAATACTGAAAAGTACATTTCTTCAACATTTTAATTAAATTGCTTTAAAAATGAAGGTGGAGATAGATTTTAGTAAATTTTTTGAAATTCTTAGAGTATTGGTTTTGAAAATTTTTGATTCTATACATTTGTATCGGATTTTTTTTACAAAACTTTTTATATCTCAAAAGTTAATGGAATTTTTTTGGTCTACAAAAAGTATCGTATTGCATATACTCTCTCTAAGCCAGGATTTCCAAAACTTTTTTCATAAGGCGCCCTTTAAAGAAATAAAAAAAGCTTTGTCCCTCCTACAAGGTTTCTCATAAAACTTCCCTTAAATACACCTAAAATCTTTTTTTTTTTCTATTCACCATCAACTCCAGAATATCTAGTGTAAGTTTCAAATTATGGCCTTATAGCTCTACCTTTTACAGCTTATGGCCCCTAAAATTATGAAACTTTCGCATAATATCTAGTATAAGTTCCAAAATTACCCTTAAATACACATTAGGGTACATCTGTTGCCCCTCGAAAATTAAAATTTTAGAATTTTGCTTAGTAAAATTTTTTTACGTTGGGAAATCACATAAATAGACATCACAAAAAAAAGCTTTCTAGCTTTAATCCTGTTGGAGCAAATTACTTTTGAAATTTTTGCTTTATACTGGTATATTTATTAAGGGAAAAAGACTATTTCACTAAAAAATTATTTTCTCCTACGTTTTTGAAATAATTACCCGAAACGGTTAGGAAATGTTCCTTGCCATATTTAGAAAATTCTGTATAAACTAAGTTAGAAAAAAAATTAAAATTTTATGCAAAAATAAAGATATAAATTAAGTTATTTTTTAATTTTTTTAAAATGGTTTTATTTTTATTTTTATTTTTTTTTAACTTTGTTTATATAGAATTTTATAAATATGGCAAGGAACATTTTCTAACCGTTTCAGGTAATTATTTCAAAAAACGTAGGAGAAAATAAATTTTTAGTGAAATAGTCTTTTTCCCCTTTTAAATACACCGATATACAGCAAAATTTTCAAAAGTAATTTGCTCCAACAGGCTTAAGCTAGGTAGCTAGTCTTTTTGTGCTTTCTATTCATGTGATTTCCCAACGTCAAAAAATTTTACTAATCGAAATTTTAAAGTCGGGGCAACAGATCCACCCTAATACACATAATAGTTTTTTTTATGTTCTTCATCATCAACTCCAGAATATCTAGTGCGTAAATTTCAAAATGTAGCCTCATGGACACCCTGTAGTCCCTTTACTACTCATGGCCCCCTTTGGCCCATTTACTGTTTATGACTCCCAAGACGGCCATATGGGTTACTTAAGGAAACCCTGCTCTTAAACATTAAAAACATTCAATATCGTCTTAACCTACAATAATTTTTATAAAACATATACTTATTTTAAAAATGAAAGTTTAAGTTAAAATTGTTTAATCAAAGAAAACTACATTAGCTTAGTTTTTTCGGTAAGTTAACCTTCAAAGAATTTTTCACAAAAATTAAATACTTATGAAAAAATTTGTAAAATAAGTAGACTCGTGTATATTATAAAATCTTCTCTCACTTTATACGTCTCTTTGAGTATAGAATCAGAATTTTCTACATACAAAATCATATAAAATTTTATTGAACAAAATTTATTTTAACGGATACATAGTCGTTATAGACTAACAAGAAAAAACCTGTCAAGTAGATTAGTGTGTATTACTGAAGTGTCTTCTTTCTTTTGACCTTGAAAATCCTTTTTCAAATTTTTATACTACTTTTAGTTTTATTAAAGATGAAAAATTTAACATCTTAAAAGCATAAATAGACTTATAAGTATATTATTTTTTTACAAATTTAACAAAAAATAACCTAATAATCTATTTTTTAATTTGGAATACTTGAATAACTATGTTTTTAATTGTTAAAAATTGTTTATACATCACCATAATAAATAGAATCTTTTGGTATATGCTAGTTATATCAATACAAAGGAACTTTGACAGAAGAATAGAGACGAATATTTTCAGTAGCTTTGCATGATTCTTCTGACCATTTATCTTTATCAACACCATAACATAATACACTTTGTATCAGCTTCTAAAGCAAATATTTTACTTTCAACACTTATAGCTATCGCAAAGGCAAACAATATTTTTGGTGTTTTAAGTGTGACAAATGTTTTGCAAGTTTTATCAAAAACTTCATAACTCACGTTGAGATTTGCATCACCAATCGCAAACAACTTACTTTTAATACAATTCTAACTATGCCAACTTATTCTTTTAGTCATATTTGGCATAGGTGCCAAAGTGTTAGCAAAATTATCATATGACTCTACTGAGCTTGATTTATAGCCATAATAATATCCACCACAAACTACAATATTTTCTTTAAATAAATAACAAGCTGCATTTGAACTTGCCTCATTTATTTTTCCAACTTCTTTCTATTTTTTTCTGTAATTTAAATAACCAAATCTGAATTTACGACCACCAAAAAAATATATTTTAATTTAAATGCACAAGCACAAAAACTTTTACGTGCACCAGGTATATCAATTACTTTATTTGTTAGTCTCATACACACACTTGTTATTGAAAGTAAGATATATAAACATTTGGGTGACTTTACATAAAAGTAGTGCAAAAATTCAAAAACAAGATCTGTTAGATCAAACTTTAAAACAAACTTACTTAACTAATATTAAGTTCAATAGTTTGAAAACAAAATGCTATAAAAGTAAAGATTTAGAATTTGCGGTGTGAATCACTTCACAGGAACGTTTCTAATTATTTCATTTACATTTATTTAAACCAGGGTTTCCAACTTTCCTTCCCTTAAAAGAAATAAAAAAAACTTTGTCCCCAAGATTTCTAAAAAAACTTATCTTAAATACACCTAAGACCTTTTTTTTGCTTTCCACCATCAACTCCAGAATATCTAGTGTGTAAATTTCAAATTTGGCTTTAATTCCCCACCCCCCTGTGGCCCTCTTACTACTCATGTTCCCCTAAGAGCCATATGAATAACTTTATGAAACCATGCACTATGCTTTTAAATAAGACCCAATGTTAATTTTTGACCCCTCCCGCCTATGTCCTTAACAGTTAAGATTTAGACTATGATAAAACCGTACAAGTTTTTTGAAATTAGAAGTAACCTGATACTTCTGTGTGGTTATAAGATTTTTTGATAAAGTATTTTTGATACCTTTTATTAGCTAGTTTAAATTTTTAGTTTTGTGTCATTATACACTTAAGGCTTTGTTGTTTTCTTTTTCATAGATTCTATTATTTGAGCAAAACTTTAGAAATTAACAAAATGTACATTATAAGTTTATCAAAGATAAAAATAAAACCAATTTTCATGTTTAAAAAACTATTGAAAACTGTATCAATTGTATACAAAACACTATAAAAATTTCTCGCTTACCAACATGAACAAATAAAAAATTCTTCTCAGATAGAAAATGAATAAGCAATGATAAAAATTATAAATTTCGGAATATTAACTCAAAGCAACCCATTCAGATCAAGTACGCGGCGGACGATGCCATAGTGGCCGTGCAGATATTCGTCAGCGCCATGACGCAACGCTTCGTCAGCCGCCCCGCAAACATCGTGAGCAGGTTGGAGGCCACCATCAAGCGGGAGATGTGGGATCAGATGCACGAGGAGTGTTTGAAGTTCCGCGACATCAAGTTCAAGGATCTGAGGCAGACGGGAAAGTCGAAGAGCAGACTGAAGGTCGATTGCGTTTCGAGCTCGAGTTCCATAAGATCCGTCAAGCCTTCAAAGTCGAGAGCTTCTTTGGAGTCAAAGTTTGTGAAATAAGTAGTATATAGTTAAGTAAATAGTTAGCTTTTAATACTTTTTCAATTATTAGTAAAATATTGTTTTAACACAAAAACAATAATACAATTTTCAGATACGGTAGAAAGCGCCAGTCTTACGACAACTGCAAATTGCAAGCACCCAGTGGGGACATGCTTTCAACATGCGATAAGAAGAAGGCGGATTGGTACGTTAAGAAGGGACTTGCAGGTTTAAATTGTTTGTAATATTAAAGATTTTTGTTTACAATTTATTTTTAATAGTATATTAAGGTCAGTTTTTGACCTTTAGTGGATATCTTAACTTATACCAGTGTTGTCACCAAGTCAGTAGTAAAGTAAGAAAAACAAAAAAAAAAGACAAAAATCAGGAAAGATTAGGAAACAATTTGGGTTTTCGAAAAAAAGTCAGGAAAATTTGATACAAGCATCGATCAGACATAGATGGTTGAAATGGATGTTAGATGATTGAATCTATCAAAAAAATGTTTTAACCATGTATAAAAATAAAATTGAAAACTTGACACAGTTTCAAGTCTTTGGTTATGTATTATCAAATTGGTTTTAGTTACCAAGTTGAAAAGTTAGGAAATTTTTTCAGCTCGATCTGTGGCAACCCTGTTATACTATGAATTTCGAAGGAAAGTTGTAGGCATAATATTAAAACAGTATATGTAAAAATTTCAATTTAAATATTCTTTTAGTTTCTGTTTATTGAAAGTTTGTAATAAAAGTTATTTTCCAGTCGTGGTCAACGAGAACCCGTTCACGGTTCAGCTTAACTTCGAGCCTGCAGGAAAGCCGCAGTCCAAAGACGACTTCCAGCTCAACGAGAGATCTAACTGCTGCGTAGTCTGCGGATACAACGGACATGTCGCGCATAAAAACATAATCCCCCGTGATTACAAAAAGTCTGTTTAGTTTATTTCAAGTATATGGAATTTAAAAATATTTTTTACTCAAATGCTTTAGTTCAAATTTTTTAAATATTTTTTTTTGCAGCAATGTGCTAATTTTTAGTAAGGTATCAAAATGCTATTGAATAACCCGAATATACAAAACAGTTTGATAATTTAAATTAATTTAACATATAATTTATGTAGTATTTAACCATTGAAATACGTACAGTTTTTGATATAATAAAAATATTATTAAATAATAAACATTGCAGATTCTTCCCAGAAGAGTACAAGAGCCACAACCCGCACGATGTGGTTCCTCTTTGTATTCCCTGCCACCAGCAATCCAACGTGATCGATCACGACTTTAAGAGGAAAATATCCGAAGAATTTAACGTGCCTCTTGTTAGCTTGTTGAATGAATATTTAAAATAAAACCAGTTTTGTAGTAGGGTAGAAACGTTGACTTATCATAAAAGGAGTTATGATAGTTAGAACTAAAAACAAGTCTATTGGTATGAAATTGAAATGTTGAATTTTACTTAAATAAATTGATTAGAAATATGTTCAAAAGTTTTTTTGAAACAATCAAAACTTATATCATGTTTTTTATTTGATGTTTTTGTTGTTTTGTCATAGGACGATGGCGGTAAAATGATGTCTGAAACAAAAGAAAAACTAAAAATACACAGAGCAGGTTGGTAAAAGTTTTAAAAAATTAATCTTAAGCTTAATTAACTTTGTAAATAATTAAATCTAAAAGGTTTACTATCAATACGAAACTATTTTGTACAAGTTAGTTTTGTTTTATAACCTGCGTTTAAACTATCATGGATGGATACTGTTATATATATCTTGAAAAACTCAAATAAACACAGTACTTAATTTATAGCCAATGCATTGAAGTACAACATAGACAAGATACCACACGAAAGAAAACAGCAATTAGTAGATTCAATTCTCAATTATTACAAAGAAAATGTGCTTGATCAACGCCTTCTCGATAGAGCTTGCAGTATTGATAAAAAGTATTTTGTCTTATTTTCACTTTTTATTCCAATACACTTATTTATTAAACAATTAAAAAATTTGATTTATTTATTTTGAGACGTATATCTTTAAATTCTCAGTAACTTATATATAACGCATTTCTTAAATAAAAAATGCCCAAAAAGTCTTATTTAGTAGATAGTTAAAAATTATTAAATTGTTTCTGACAGGTTGTTTTTCTATCTTTAAAAATATTCATTAACTAAATTTAACAAACTTTTGAAGTAATATATATTTTTTAACAGCGAATTGAAGACAAAACAAGTGTTTGTATCACATGCTGAGCAAGTTGTAAATATACTTAAAAAGGATAATGTTGCACAGGTTTGCTTAATATTTTAGAAGTATATTTTATAAAGTTAATTAATTTTTTTTTATTTTTTCATAAAAAGTTCATTTAATTGATATTAACATAAAAAAGGGTAGCCACTAAACTTGGAATTTTACAATTTAACTAAAAAACCTGGAAAACCTGGAGTTTATAAAGTTTTGAAAAAAACTTAGAACTTTGAACAGTTTTCACATGTTAAGTAGTAAAGTTTTGATTTGTCACAAAAAATCTATCATGTAGATAAAAAAAATGTCATTATCCGTAATTTTTACATTATAAAACACATTTAAAGTAGCTTTACAGTATCTTTTTAATTTTTTTATACTACTCAACACAGGTTTTAACCTAAAACTTAAGTTTAAACTAAAAATAAACCCAAAAACATGTACTACTGAAAACCAGTGGCCACCCTGATAAAACAATTTGTAACAGAAAATAAAAAAGTAATTAAGAAATACTTGATTATGCAAAGGTTATTTTTATAAATTTTATGCAAGATGTTTTAAAACAGGTCATGAAAATTTTGATTGCCTTAAATATTTATTATTTTGTTTGGTGATTAAAATGATAATTAATAAGTATAAACAAAGTTGTAAAACTATTTTTAAAAACGTTTTAAAACAGTAATATTACATTAAAATAAAAGAAATGTTTGTTTTTGTATTTCGTAAAAGATTATGAATAAAATTTTCAACATTTCAGAACATCTACGACTTTCAAAAGTTGTGGAGAGAGCACTTTCTGGACAGCATGCAGCCGAAGCACATGCCTGCCAACTGGAGCGTCGACTACAAGCATTTGGCTTCTACCAGGAGCGAGGTTCAACGGAGGCGCAAGCTCAAGCCCAGGTCCATGTCCGCCAGGCTGAAGGTGGCCATCGAACAGGTGTCGAGCAGCGACTCGGCGCGGAGCCAGCCGCTCAAGTCGTCGCTGAAGAAGAAGCCGAGGTCGGATGACAAGGAGGAGGAGGTTCAAAATCTAAATGAAAGCAAGAAAGCTTCTAAAAGCTCGGCTAGCTTCTCCGTCTTCAACGAGATGAGAACGTTCCTGTCGCGCGACTTCAACTTCAACGCGGGGTCATCAGAGCAGCCGTGTCTTGTGAACGAACCCGATCGAACTTCGAACTCGGAGGAGGTGCTCAACACCAAGCTGCTGCTCCCAGATGAAGACGGCATTCGCAAGAAAAACAAGTCGGACCTGACCCGCTCGTCTTCCGTCGACCCGTTGGCAGTGAAAAAGACCAAGTCCGACGGCAACCTGGTCGTGAAAAAATTAACAAGCTCCGGCAAGAAGCGAGGAGTCAATGTTAAGCAGAACTTGCTTGAGGACCTCCACTGCGACCCGGAGCCGCAGATCGACGCCAAGAACGTTTGCTTCAAAGCGGACAGCAAGGCTCCTGATTACAATCAAACTGATAATATCGTGCAAAGCGAAGGTGTTGTGCAAGTTGACAAGGAGAAAGGAGAATTGTTGTTGACCGAAAAGAAGGGGGATTTGGAGAACGAGAACTTGAGTCACGTGTCTTCGTCTTTTGTCGGTGATCTCGTCAGTTGCGTGGAAGACGATTCCGTGATGCTCGTCCTTTCTCCCAATGTGTCTCACGACAACCTGAAAATAGAAAACGTTGAAAATGCTGATAATACAGTTGATGAAAACATTCGTAGGCATCGTGAAGACAACGAAATGAGGATTTCTTCTTCCAGCTCGAGTTCAAGCATTCCCAACGCAGACACGTTTGAAATAGACCAAGTTGTGAAATCGATAGATAGTGAAAATGTTTTGCAAGCAACAAAACATATTTCAGAAATGAAAAGGGAAGTTAGCTTTAGATCTAATCAGCGCAGTATTTTTTCTGACTCGGACGAAAACATTTTGTCATGCGAAGATCAAAAAAGTTCAAGGTCGGATGAGTTCTACAGCCTTGCGGCTTTTGAAAGCACAGAAGACGTACTTGGTATTAACTCAACTTCTAAAAGTAATGAAAATATTCCGTCAAAAAACAAAACCTCATCTCACCAAGCACAAGAATGTAATCAAGTCTCGAGTTTGGAAAACTGCTCGGTTCATTCAGATTACGGTGAAATTTTTGATGAAGACGACAAGCAAAAAAGCATTTCAACTCTGAAAGCGTCAGCCCTCAGCGGCACAACAAACCACAAAAACTCCGACTTCTCCTCCATAACCACCACTTCGAAGAGCGGCGACGCGTCCTACTCGATGCGAAAGATCCCCACCAAGCTCAGCGGCAAGGTTTCAAAGAGAAAGCTGAGCAGCAGCAGCACGACCGGCCTTCAGTACGCGGTGAACAGCTTGAACTCGCACCACGAAACCGAAGCCGCGAGCTCGCCGATAAACGCCGAGCTGTTCAGCTACGTGCCCAACATTTTCAAGCCGTCCTCGGCCGCTGAAAGGGTGGACAAGGAAGATTCCGCTTTGGACGAGGAGCCTCATTTACCGTACGTCAGCACGACCGATTCGAGCGAGGAGGAAGGAGCGAATAAGAAACTGTCGGTGTCGACTTACACCGAGATAAGCTTGTCCTGCGCTGAAACGACCGTCGATGATATTTCGACCGACCCGTCCGAGGAATAGGAACTGAAATTTTTTGTGTTTTGATCAAAATTAAACTATTTTCAAAATATGTTTTAGTTGGATGTATTTTTAGAACTCTTGTGTTTCAATTCGACAGTATTCTTAACTTAGTCGGTTTGCGATAAAATACTTTTTGGATAAGATTTAGTTAAATATCTTTTTAGAACTTTTGTTATTTAATTCGATGATATATTTAACTTATTCGATTTGCTATGAATTACTCTTTCAAATATGCTTTAGTCAAATAGCTTTTTAGATCTTTTGTGTTTTAATTCGACGATATACTAAACTGAGTTGGTTTGCTATAAATCCTTTTTAAAATAAATATTTGTTTTAAAATATTAAGGCTCAAAATATTCTGTTTGTTTACTACTACGCTAGCTAGTATAATACTACCTCTTGAAAAACAGTTTCAGCGTCATAAATGTTAAAAAGAATTATTGGAATGACAAAGAAAGTGACGAATTTTATGATGCAGAAGAAGGTGGAAGAAGTGGTTGTGGTTTTGGGGGCAACCGGAGCGGGCAAGTCGAAGTTGGCGCTGGAAATTGCTGAAGTTTTGGGCGGGGAGGTTGTCAGCGCTGACGCCATGCAGGTATGGTAGAGTATTTAGTTGGAATTTATTTATTAAGATAATTTTTTATCAAATGAGTGCTAGAATCAACTAGCAAAGCAAAAACTACTGAAACTTTGAGATAGTATAATAATTAATCTGAATTTTTTACTGAATGATTGCCGTCTGTATAGTTTTTTAAATCCTTATTTAAGTGTAGTAACATTTTAGTTAAAGATACACTATGTTCGTGTCTAAAAATTTTTGAGAAATTAAATATTACTATTTTTATTTTTTTTTATACCAAATAGTGATATACAGATATACGAAGGTTTGGATATAGTGACGAATAAAGTGACCCCGGAAGAACTCGAAGTATGTCCTCATCACATGATTGGAATAACTGATCCGCTTGATAAGTACACCGCTGTTCACTTCACCAATCAAGTACTTCCCATTGTTAGTTTAAGTATTGTATTTTTAGTTATGTTACTACAATTTGACAATTCGTTTAAACTTTCTGGTCACTGATGTTTACTATAAAATCTAATAAAAAAGTTACAATTTGAAAATCTTTTTTTAGTTGTGTGTTTTTTAAAGTACAGTTTACTATTTTTGTAACTATTTACAGTATTTTAAAAGTTTTGAATGTTTACTTTACTATTTTTAGTTTTGACAACTTGAACAAGTTTTTGTATAGCTTTGCAAATATTGAAGGTTATACTTTAACTATTGTAAGGCTTTACTTGAAATTTATTTGTGATGTTAAAATTTCTTAGAATTTCTAAGCTTTTTCTCATACTTATTTAGTATGACAAATTTAAAGCACTTTCATGTCTGTCTAATAAAAAGCATACTGCATTCAAATACCGTCTATATTTTTTATAGTTTATCTAAATATCCAAAGTTATTTTATTAATGAACTATTTTTAGAGACCATAGATATAAAGTACAATAAATGTATGTATGCGTTAGAGATAATAGAAATTTGTTAACAGAACTAGTATGTACACTTTTAAAAGTTTTGCAAACCGGATGGCTGAATAAGCCTGTATATGTAGCTTACAGTTAAGTTATTTTGCTAATTAAATATAATCAAGTATCAGCATCCTTCGAAAGTATAGCTATTTAGAAATCATGTTTTAAATAGTATTTTTTTTACTTTAGTAGACGTGTGTAGAGGGGGCCATAGATTTTTTGATTTCTTGTGAAAAAAAGTTTTGGAAACCCTGCATTAGAGCATGTAATAATCCATTTTACTCTGAAAATTTAAATTACATATTTAGACTTTAATGTATACAGTTTTTTTGATACTTCAATGTAGATCACTTAGATTTCAATATTTGACCAGATTTCAGACATACAATCGAGAGGAAAGGTGCCGGTTATAGCTGGAGGAACCAACTACTACATTGAAAGCGTTTTGTGGAAACAATTACTCCGATCTGATGAAAACAAGGAATGCCCTGAGCACAACAATTACATAAAAGTAATTCTGACATATTTTTTAAAACCTAGTGTTTGTTTTCTGTTTAAGACTGTTTGTCTTTTGTGAAGTTTTAAACTGAAATATAAAACTTTTTTTTTGTAGAATTGAGAATTTGATAAAAAAAGTTTTTTTCATTATTAATTTTTATGTCTTGAAAAATTTCAATTAAAAGTCCTACTTGGCACATAACAAGATATAATTATCAGATTTTAAAAATGATTAAATGTTCTAACAAACTTTAAGACTATTTATTTATGCAATTTAAATGTTGTGAGGAATATTCTTTTCTTTTATCTTAAAGTTTTAATTTATATATAAATTTTTTAATTTGCATTCAAAATTTATAGTTTATAGCACATTTAGTGCTGATATAGCCTTTCAAACATTTAAGCTAATAAACATAGGAACTTGGAAATGAACCTGCGGAAAAATTGCACGAACTTCTTCAACAAAAAGATCCAGAATCTGCCTTGTTAATTCACCCAAATGACAAGAGAAAAGTTATAAATGCTTTGCAGGTTTGAAAATAGGTTTTTAATTCATAATATAAGCAAATAAGGTATATATTGTATTTTTACATTTTATGGTAGTTTTTTATTAAAAAATTAAAACTATATTTTAGAATTTTATGCGTTTAGTTGCTGATATTTCTGTTTTAGTAAAGAAATTTACATTAAAAACAAATTAAGTATCCACAATAAACCTTGTTTAATTTAAACAACAGGTTTAAAATGTAATAAAAACAAAATGAAAGAATAATAACAAAGCACTTTTTTAAACATCAGTTGGAAATAAGTATGATTAATTGAAAGTTAATTAACAATAAATTTTAAAACATCAGGTTTACAAGAAAACGGGGGTGAAATTGAGCGATCACCACAAAAACCAGAGGGTTTCCTCAGGCTCCTCAGGTTACGGGGGTCCCATCAGGTTCCCTAAAACCTGCATGCTATGGGTTCAATGTCAGCCGAAAAGTTTGTTGGATTTGTTATATGGAAACAATAAACATTGCTTATAACATCAAGTTTTTTTTAATTCTTATGATACGGGTATTTTACTAGCTCATAACAAAGCTTCTAGCTTAAAATAAGTAACTTTCTGAAAAAAAAATCAGCTACAGTTTTTTCAAATTTTAAATTTTCTGTTTCAAACTTAAAAGTGTAATTGAAAAACATATATTTTATGTTTATAAGTAAATATATTGTTCACTTTAGTTATTTTTGCTGAATAACGTGTTTATTTTAATAGTTATGTTACAAAATACTTTCTGCAAAACCTGTTGCAACTAAAGTAGTTGGAGAAACAAATTTAGTAGTTTAGTGATTAATATAAGCTTTGCGCAAAATATTATCAATCTTACTGACTGTATATTTTAGTATTGGAGGTTCGAGTTCGTAAAAGAGTTGGTAAAATGTTAGAAAGAGGTTTGTTGGAAGAACTTCAAAATTTTCACGATAAATATAACGCAGAAAGGTAAAAAGTTTTTTTTTTTTTTAAATGTTTATAATATTAATTGGAATAATGTTTCTTAATTACAGATTAAAAGACAACAAAGAAGCCGATTATACTCAAGGAATTTTTCAATCAATTGGTTTTAAAGGTTTGATTTTGCTCTAAATATGTAATTTATAAATTTTTTAACTTTTTCTTAAGTTCGCTTTTGTGTTTTTGAACTGAATTTTAAATTAAATTCTTAAAGTTTTGTTGTCTTATAAAGGCTTTAATAAAAGTAACTCTATTGTATGTCGGAATTTTAATTAGAATAAGTTATATCTGTTTATTCAAATAGTTGTTAGTTAAGTAATAGAATTTAGTTCATAATGCTTCTTTATAACTCATATTTTTATTTCATTAAATACTTCGAAACACAAACTAAATTTCAACACTAAATAAGATTGTACTACTATTTAAATAAAACTGTCTAGTAGACTAAGAATGAAGAAAGCTGAATTTTTTTTATTATATTTTCATAAGTATTTAGGTTTTTTGTTGTTTATTTTAAAGTATATGAAAAGCTATAAATGTGTTTTTGTATTTCCAAAGTTTTTAAATGTAATGAATAAATACTTGTATGATCGGAGAATTAGATTGCGTTTTGTCTTTATCTTAAACTTTATTAGTAATTAAATAAATGTTACGTTTTTAAGAGTTTTAGAACTAATATCAAAATTTAAACTTATTTAAAATATTTCTTATTTTTCCTTCTTTACTCTTAAAATGTACCTTTTAATTTTTTACTATACGTTTTTAACTTTGTATCTTAACATATTAAACAATATATTTTTGAAATACTTGAATCAAATAAATATAGGTTTAAAATAACTAGTTTTTCCTCACCTAATTGTTTATATGCTTACTGTTTGATTTAGTAAAATTTAAATTGACTTTCAGACAAAAATGCTTCTAAAACAATTGTGATATGAAACTTATAATTACTTTATTTTAAAAGTAGTAAACCATTTTATGTAAGCAAACTAATGATGATAAAATTGCAATTAAAACAATAACTAACATTGTGATTGCCTGTGAAAAAGAAAACATTAATATTTTTTACAGAGTTTCATGACTATTTCACAACAAAAGATGACAACAGTCAAGAAAAAGAAAAACTATTGAAAAGTTCTATTGAAAAAATGAACGTAAACACTTGGAAGTATGCTAAATACCAAGTTAAGTGGATAAACAAGCGGCTTGTCAGAAGTTAGCTACATTTTATTTACACCATTTAGGAGATATAATAGATTTAATTATCTTTACGTACTCAGTTCTTGTATTTGACAGGATTGCCAAACATCTGGCTATTCAGGTAACTCCGGCTAATTTGAAAAAAAAAAAAAAACGAACCAATATAACTCAGACCAACTCAGGCTAGTTTTGATGTTTTTCTTAAATCTCAGACTAGTTTTTGTGACTTAAAATATTTTTTTCTAAAAATTATGTTTTTTTTTAAGTCGTTCTGTTATTGATTTGGTATTTTCAGGTATTTGAGCTTGATTAATAGTAGTTTTTTTTCTTAAGTTTTGGCTCATATTATTTTTAAATTTTTAATTTTTCATAAACTCAGGTCAACTCAGGTTAGTTTTTGCTAAATAATTACGGCGCTTGCCTTAAAGAGTAACAACACTGTTGTAAGTGCTTGCTGATTTAGTATATTACAACTAGTTGTTATTACAACAGTAAATAAATGGTCTTTAGTTTTTTTAAACTTGTTAGACTTGTGTTTTCAAAAACTTACATAACTTTTAGCATTTTAAATATTTTTTACAGTTCAAAAATATGTTAATCAAGTTTAGTTATGTGTCAAAAAAAATTCTAATAATTGATAATATTAGATAGCAGAAAATTTATTCCACATTTTAAAACTATCTACATTAGATATTTATATTATTTTCGAACACTTCGTCAAAAATATATATCTTACTATTTCTAAAAGGAGCAAATGCGATACCAGTATTTCCTTTTGATGCTTCACAGCCAGAAGATTGGGTTGAAAAAGTTCATAAACCCGCTTTAAAAATTCTTAAAAATTTCTTTTCAGCCAACCCTCTAGTCGCTGAAAGACTTGAAAAAGTTAATTTAGAGGTATGTTTTTAAAATATTTTTTTGCTTTATTTAAACTTTTTAAACTTTATTTTTTCAAAGATCCGGTGTAAGGTTTTTAAAAGCAAATGATCCAAGTATAGTTTGTTTTAATTATGATTTTCTATTTGACTTTTTATTTAAAATACATTCAGTAATTTAAAAGATACACTGTCGTGTTTGTTTTATGTTTGAAGTTTAATCATATTTATAACAATTATTTTGTGTTAATGTTACCAATTAAGTATTCTTACGAATCTAAACAAATAAACGAGTAACCAGAACCTTTGCAACCCAACTTTTACACTCTTTGATTTCCAATTGTTCAACAGGGCGTTGCTGACGTGGAAGCGATAAAAGCTGAACGTTTGGGAAACAGTGATGAGAGGAGAAAGCACAAAATTTGCGAGGTTTGCGGAGGGTTGAGGGTGCAGGCCCTTTGCTGGCAGGGTTTGATATTTCATTTCAGTTTATTGTAGTTTAAGTGGTTTTTTAAGCTGTTTAAATGTTAAGGTTTTGAAAATGTAAATTCCGCGTTGCTAAATTAACTGGATTATTAAAGTTGAAAATTTTTATAGACCACATTCGTTCTAAGAGGCACAAGAACAACTTGAAAAGAATGAAGAATCCCAAAGAAACTCCCAACACATTAAACAAGCGAACTAAGCAGCTTGATAAGTGTTTGGAGCTAAAAATTTGAACTAGTTATTTTTTTGTCATTTATATCATTGCTTTTGTTAATTTAGTAAATATTTAAATTGTTCTTGATTTAGTAGTTTAAAAATTGTATTTTAGGCAAGTTTTTTTAACAAATTTATTTATGATTTCCATTGGGATCAGTTTTATGCTAATAATACAATTTCAAACTTAGTTTAATTTTTTTTCTATTGGTAAGATGTTATGGTAAAGTATTACTTATATCTATTTAAAATTAAGTTAGAGTTTTTTTAAGTATTTGTTTAAATATTTTTGACATGTTTTAGAACAATAAAGTTAGGTTTTATCAAAGTAATCTAATTTTAATGAATAATGTTTTTCTTTTTTTATAAAATCATGGTTTAATTTCATTTTGATAGAGTTAAATCAACTGTTTAAGTATGTTTTAGAGTATTTAAAACAAACTTAAGTTTTTATTTGATTTAACGTTTAATATTATAAAGTAGAATTGTTTCAATAAAATTCTGTCAAAAGCGTGACAATGAAAGTATCTTTTACTTTTTAACGTTTAAGTCAGTCTTTTTTTCCTATGCTTAAAATAAGTAACAAATACTATTTTTTTTTTAATAAATATCATTGTTACATTTTTTCTTTAACTTTGAATTTGTTTAATAAAGGACTTTTTACATTTCCAGTTTGTTAAAAATATGTATTTGGAACCTCGTTAGGACATACTAAACTGCTTATGCTGTACTTATATGATTATAGCAACATATAATTGCATTTAAAAACTTTTTTTTATAAGCTACTTGATAAAATGGCATACATAATGGCCTATCTCTCTTACACCTCTGTTTTTGAATCGTTAGAGAAAACAAGGAAGCATATAAAAAAAATAAAGAGAATCTACCTACCTAAAATTTAAGATTGTTAAACTAAGTTCTAGTAATTAAAATCTTCTCGTATTAGTTGTTTTATAATTATTTTTTCTAAACAGAAAATTAAAATAAATGTTCTTCTTTACCACTTAGTTATCTAAACCTTTGATGCTTTGCCTTTAGTTTTATACCACTAAAAAATCCAGTTAGGGTTTTTTGCATTTTTACTTTTAATACAATTTTTGCTACAACCTTGAATTTAATTTCAAGTTTACATAAGAAAAGTTATGTAAATTTTTCTTAGTTATTATTTTTTTAATTTATCTTCTACTTAAAAATGTATGTGAAAAACATTAATTCACTTATTACTGTTAAATTAAGTTTTCAAAATCATTATTAAAAAGTTTTTTTTTCGTTAAGAGAGCCATTTGTTTATAAAATAGTTGGAAATTTAAAGTTTCATGTTGTCTTTTTTTACCCAAAATATATCAGTTATACAATATACTTTTTTACAATACTTTGTTAGCTAGTATGAAGGATTTTCAAATTAAGTAGATGCTCTGCATACCTTATTGATATACTAACAATTCCCACCCTCGATCATTTCCCACTCAAAAATATTTCATATTTTTTTGTAAATTTTTACTATCACTGTAACCCCTTACCCATGGTCGGTGGCGGTTTTCAAATTTGATTGGAAGGGAATTGTGCGCGGGTGGGAAATGATTGCGGGTTTAGAACTGAGCGGTTCCCACCTCATTGATAGTAATAACTCATACAAACTTGTAAGAACAGGGTTGTATCTTCATATGTTAGTCTTAAAAGATTTTTTATTGGTAGTAGTTTTCAAAAAAAAAAAAAGAACTTTCTATTTTAGTCTGTTTTTAACATTTTTTTATTGAATATATGAAAAAAAACTTTAACCGTGTTTATTGAAAAATATTTATTTAAAATTTTTTTGTAGTATAAGTATTACGACAAAAGAAAAGCTTTCAAAAAGAGAAATTGCTACCCTTCCAGTTATATTTTGGACTAAAATAATAATTATTTTTCTTTTACAACAAAACAATTTTCATGGTATCTGAAGTAGTGCAGTTACTACACTTTTAAAAAGACACAGAACGTCAAAAATTAAAAATAAATAGACTAAATTCTGCTGATCAACAGAAAGTCACAAAAATAAAAAACATCTAACCACTTTTCTCTACAAAACAAGGAGTTGCTCTTCTGTCAATTTATTATTAACATAAAATGTATTTTAGTTTTTATTTTTGATATCTTTTTTTATTACCCACAAATGTTAATCAGCAGGGTTTCCCAAACTCCTTTTTATAAACGCCCATTTAGCTAAAATGAAAAAAAAAAATTGCCCTATATTTTAATTATTAAGAAGATAGCTTAAATAAGTTATACTAGCTTGAGATTGTTAAAAAAGAAATAAACTTAAAACAAGAATTCAATTTTGTAAACCACAAAATTTTTTTTATTTAGGTGTTAAACAAAAATAAAATCAAAAAACTTTTTTTCCTTAAAATTTTTTTATATCATGACAAAGTGTTTTATTCGAAAATAATTTAAATCGAATTATGATTCTTAGTCAAAAACATCTACAGGCTGTGTAAGTAACATAAAAAGTTAAAAATACTTTAGAGAATTGATCTAACTTTATATAAGCTAAAACTGTGTCCTAGACTGACTTAAGAAAAGTGGTATGTTTATACGTGTAAACCTGTGAAATTGATTTGAAAAGAATTAAACACACAAAAGTAATAATAAATAACTTCATAGTTCTACTTTGAATGTTGCTGCACTGCTATCTACTTAAATTTAAGTTTCTAAGATTAATCACAGACTTTATAATGGAAAAAAAATCGCCCCGCATTTTTGTTATTAGGAAAAGATAGCATAAATAAGTTATACTAGCTTAAGATTGTTAAAAACAAAATAAATGTAAAACAAGAATTCAATTTTGTAAACAACAAAATACTTTTTATTTAGGTGTTAAACAAATGTAAAAGTATTTAACTAAAAAATTTCTTTAAAAAATTTTTATAAAGACAAAGTTTGTTTACTATGAAAAGTACAATGAGAGTGTAAGAAATTTTAAAATAACAAAAAATGTTGTAAATTTAATCAACTATGAGTTAAGAGTTTTTATGTTTAAATTTGTACATTATGTTTGTAGTTTGTTAAAACTGGTAAATTTTTAAAAAGGAGAAATTATTTTATACTTTTTATGTAGTTTAAGCAATTTTTTTTATGGATACAGCTTTATTTTACTTTTTTATTTTGAAAATTGCAGCTTTATTTTATATATTTATTGTTATTATTATCTTTTTTATGCTATAGCTTTAATTTCTTTTGCTTATTTTTAACAAGTTTATAGTAAAGTCTACATTCAAAAACATACTTTTTTTTAAAAACTTCAATTTTTTTTTTAATCCTTTTAAAATCATATAAAAGGTTAAATTATTTGCTAAAACTATTGATAAATTAAGAATAGAAATTCAGATAACAACTTTACCTTTTGACGTAGAGTTCAAAATACATTTTGTGTGTATATAATGTTAGATATATGTGTGTATATTTTTTCAGAACAATATTTAATGTTGTAAAGTGTAATAGTCTCATTTTCATAGAGTTTTTCGTTTTAGACTTTAAATTTTGACTCTTAAGTTTTTTCTTGTTTTTTTCATTTGTAGCTCGTTATAATTTTGATTAAGTTGAGTATGCAACTCGGTGACCGAGAGGTCTTTTTGCGTATTTAGGTCCTTTTTTAATTTTGAGCAATTTTTCGCTTTTGTTCAATTAATCACTCTAATTATAATAATTCTAGTTAAACGAGGTATTTAAAACTAATATACAAATTTATTTATGAAGTTTCATACAAAATACTGTATAAACAACCGGTTATAAAAATTAATTTTAGAGACTATTAAGTTTATATGACCAGCTTACCATATACAGTAACCTCTAACATCTTTACGCCGTTATGACGTTACGCACTCTCATTTAGTTACGAATTTTAGAATTCTATAAAATTCAAAAAATGATTTTTTAAATTTATTTATTATTTCAAAAACTAGGTTTATTGTATATTTTTTATTTAAAATATGTTTTTAAATGTTAATTTACCTCTCTATATCTTTAGACTTTTAAACTTATGTTCCTTGACTAATTGATAAAAATTTAGTTATATCTCAGTATATCAGAAACTTTGTTAACAATAAGAGATTAAATAAAAATTCTGAAAGAAATATAACTGGGTTAAATAATGAAAGTATAATAAAGTAATGAGAGTTTAAAACACAAATAAATAACACAGCACTTTTTCCCTATATATGAATAAACATCTAAAAATGAAATTTAATGAAACTTCCTAGCAAAAAGCTTAAAAATGCTTAATTATAAATTTAATTTGCTAAGTAGAATTAAATATAAATATTAAGTATAATTTTTTGTAATTTCCTTTGTTTTGGAGTTGGGGACGAACTATCGCTGACTGCTTTGTTGGATGATGATGATGATTTTCTAGCCTCTGAAATTTCTCTTTGATGTTTTGAATTCAAACGCTTTAGTAAAAAAAGTGCTGTAAAAATTAGCATTACCTCTTTTATGAGTCTTTTATTGCAAAAACTGCAGATTGCATAACAAGGATCTTCCTCACTTACGTTGAAATATTTTCATGCAGTTGACATTTTTTATAAAGGAGAAATAAACTATTTAACTGTTAAAAATTAACTATCTTAAAAACAATATGATTAATGTCTTATATTTCTACAAGGTTGCCTTTTTTTTTCAATGAAACTGTACTGAACCATCTTGAGTTTTTATCAAACGCTTTAAAATGTTTTTCTAACCATTAAAAATTTCTAAAATTCAAGCTTGTATCAAAAAATACAGTTATAAAAATTGAATTGTAAAAAATTCTATTAAACCTAACTAAATAACTTAAACCTAGATTATTTATTTTCTAAAATTTAAAAGTGCTTAAATTTACAAAACTATTGAACTATCCTGAGTGTCCTGATCCTGACCGTGTGTAAACGCTGTTTCTAATCACTTAAAAAAAAAAACCGAATCGTATCTCCCTAAACTTATTATAATAGATCTAAAAAATGCTTTCTACTCAAAAAATTTTTAAAATTTGCATCAAAAGTAGATTAGATAATGGTCATAATTAAAATGAAAACTTATAAACTTTTGATAAACTACTGTATGTACCTGCATATTTACAGCAAATGATTGATTAACTAATTTTTAAATAGTCTGTTTCGCTTGACTATTCTTACATGTATTAAATATTCAAACCACAATAATCTAAGTTTTTAAAACTGAAAGAAGCTGATTGCGGAAAAAAGTATTTCCAAACTAATTGGATCCGGACCCGGCCAAATTTCAGTTAGGAGTCGGCCGGATCTGGTTCCGGATATTTTTTTAAAATTAGGATCCAGCCGGATCGGGTTCCAAGCAAAAGATGGCCGATTTCGGGAAGTTCCGGTTCCGGATCTTGAACCCAGTAGATGTTTACAAATAAGAGTTTATAGGCAGTGCATCAATACTTTTAGCTATAGGTTTTGTAAAGTTTACTCATGAAATTACATCAAAGGTATAAAATACATATGCTATACTTTTATGAGCGTAATATTAATGCCTGTTGCTAATAAGTTACGTAGGAGTTTTGAAACGCTTTTACATTAGAAAAAACTTAAGCGTTACCTTATTCTTTAAAATTTAAAAATTTAATTGAAAGTGAAATAATTTATAAATGACACTGCAACATTTTTTAATTGTATTGTTTAAAAATTACAGAAAATAAAAAACAAATATAATAATAGTATAAAATACATTAAAACCAAAAAAAAAAATTTAATTTTACGTAAAAATGCATTCAAATCTATTTTCACAGTTTAAATACAAAAACTAAAATCGTCTTAAAAAATACTAGAATGATTGATTGTTCTACTAATAAAAAATATTTTCAAAATAAGACAATATAAATGAAATAAGTTTAAGCTGTTTTTTTAAAGACGGAATTTCATATGCTTTTTTTATATGTAGTTTTCTAAGCATGAATTTTTTTTACAACTTATAAGCTTATTTATAAACTTGATCAATTATTATTATTTTATTTTATAATTTTTACAAAATTTTTCACAAAACACTGTGTTGTGTTTAAAAAAAAATTGGTATCTTTTAAATACAAAGCTTGTTTGTTATGAGCTATAGAAAAGTTTAGCTAAACTTCTGGCACAATTGTTTACTCAACTAGTATGTCATAATAATTTTCTTGAACGACAATAAAAAAAAGCGCTTAAAACGATTGATCCCAGGACCTAGTGTACGAAAAAAAGCCTTCGATTGTCCAGTCGTACACTACTTGGATATTGTTAGATGTCTTGGATTATAAAGTAACTACTTTAGTTTGAATTCAGTTTGTTTACATATATTTATTTTCAAGTTTATCGTTATTGTTTTTGATAACAGTTTAGAAAGCATTTTATAGTCAAACATAATTTTAAACGTTTGTGGTTTAACCAATTACTTTAAGATAAATAAGTTATTAGACAGTGCTTCAATACTTTTAGTTATAAGTTTTGTAAAGTTTACTCATGAAATTACATCAAAGGTATAAAATACATTTGCTATACTTTTATGAGCGTAATATTAATGCCTATTGCTAATTAGTTACGTAGGAGTTTTGAAACGCTTTTACATTAGAAGAAACTTAAGTATTACCTTATTTTTTAATTTAAAAATTTAATTGAAAGTGATTTAAAAAAAAAGTTTTTATATATAAATGACACTGCAAAGTTTTATGATTGTATTATTCAAAAAATAGAGAAAATAAAAAACAAATATAATAAAGTATAAAATAAATTAAATACCAAAAAAAAAAAAAGCATAAAGTATTTAATCTAAAAGAGCGTTCAAATTTATTTTCAAAATTTTTTTACAAAAGTTGAAATCATTTAAAAAAAAACAGAATGATTGATTATTCTACTAATAAAAAATATTTTTGAAATAACACATTTTATTTATAAAAGTTTAAGCTGTTTTTTAAAAAGACAGCATTTCATATGCTTTTTTTATATGCCGTTTTCTAAACATGATATTTCTTTATAATTTAAAAGACTATTTATAAACTTGATCAATTACAGTTATCTTATTTTAGTTTTTAAATCTTACAAAACATTGTGTTGTGCTTTCCAAAAATAAAACTTGGTATCTTTTAAATATAAAGCTTAGCTGTTATTAGCTATAGAAAACATATTTGTAAACTTTGAAAACTTCAAGCATAAATTTAATTATTATACTCAATTTACAATACAATTTAGAATACTTTTATAATTGGTTTAAAATTGTTAAAAGACAAGCAAAATACAAACATATAAAAGAGTTACTTAAGTTTTTAAAACACAACACTTTATCAAACTTTTTAAAAGTGCAAAGTTCAAAATTGTATACCTTGGGTCGTTATAATTGTTCTGTTAAAAATCAGTTATTAAAATCTAAGGTTTAGAATTTTTCGGATCCAAAGTACAAGTATAAAATACCGAGCCTTAAAGTTTTTTTGAGTAATAAAATAATGTAACATTTGGTCCAAGGGTAAGATCAAACACATTTTTTCCTTCTCGCGAAAATCTTATTACTTAAAAAAACAAAACATTAAATTATGTTTAGAATTACTTAAATAAACTAAAAAGCTGTGTTTTTTATCAACCCGTTAAAATAAGGTGAATCACAATCAACTGTTAATTTTTAGTATAGAATATCGATGAACAAAAACACGGCAGCCCACGAAAGTTTATGTCTGGTAAATTCGGACTCCAAAAACTTTATGACTCATTTACTAATAAATGCTACTGGTTTAATATGTTTTCTTACAGTAAGTTTGAGTATTTATAAACTTTAATTAAATTAAAATAGTTTCACATAGATCAAAATTTAGATGGGATTTTTTTGCTCAAGGAAAAGTACAATCAAGTTCTAAGTTTGTTTCAGTTAAAACTCACCTTATTTAAAAAGTAATTAGTCTGTTTAACTTTATACAAAAATTGGTGGTTGTCAACACGCTTTTGTTAAAATAAAATTGTCTTGCTAACTTAATTGAATTGAAAAAATGAATTTTTTTAATAAACACTAGTAATGAGTAAAGTTTTTGAATTTGTCATCATTACAGGCTATTAGTTGTTTTGTTTACGTTTCCGTTATTACTGACTTAAAACGTATATTAACTACCGAAGTAATACATTGCAACGCTTTTAATACAGTAGTGTTAGCTTAAGCAAGACAGAGCAGTGAATTTTATACAAAATTTTTATCTATCAACAAAACTGCAAATTTAAAAACTACATGTTATGATATATTTTTTGAAAATTAATAATTTACATCATAAGTTAAATTTAAATTTGATTTTTTTGTTAATTGATAGTTTTAGGCAGTTCTTTATATAAACTAAACAAATCTATTAGGTTAAATTAAAGTTAACAACTGTTAAATTTATAAAACTTATGAAAAGCTAAATTAAATTTATATTGTATACAACAAATAGTAATAAAAATAAATTATCATCTTGTAAATTGTAGCTTTTTTTTTATTTTTCCCCATTTGCAATAATTTAATACACCCTTTAATATATTGTACTTAGTTGCTGTTTCAAATTTGAACCCGATACTGTCATTTTTGTATACTGATAAACTTTTAACTATATTAAGATGAAAAAGTATTGAAAACTTTATTTTAAAGTGTTCGTAAACTACAACTACTTTGTTTGATTATAGTACTTTTGTAAACTTTAAATAGTAAACATTAGTTTTACATTAATAAAATGTAGGATGTTAGAGAAAAAGTTCGAGCTTATTATGCGATTAAGAATTGTTTAAATAACTATTGTGCAGGGACGTAGCTAGCTCGAAAAAGTTACTAGCCTGCAATATATTACGGTAGGACTTTTTATGGGTAGTATTTTATGGGCACTTCAATTCTGCCTATAATTTGATGTGATGTCATTAAAATTATGTGTAGTATTTACATGTTACTGCAATTAAGTTGCTGCAATTAAATGAAAAATAAAATACTGTCCAGGCCTTATATAGACATTATGGATAGTTTTTGTAGTTTCAAATTTATAAACAAACAAAAAAAAAAAACTTGAATACACTTAAACCAATTGTTTGATTTACTTGTACATTTATTTAAATTGTATTTTGTAAACTAACAGAAGTAGTGGCTAGACTTATTAAAAGATTATGGATAGTTTTTTTATGTAATATTTAAAAAAGAAAAATAAAACTTGAATACACTTAAACCAATTGATTGTATTAAAACTAGACAGTATTTTAATTTTACTTAATTCCAGCAACATCTAAATACTACCCATAATTTAAATGACATCACATATAATTATGGGCATAATTGATTGAAGCAATTCTACACATAAAAGAGTGTCCATAAAATAGTACACATAAGACCAAACCACTACTTCTATAAGTTTACTAAATGTAAATTACATATATACAACTATAAATCAAACAATTGGTTTATGTGTGTTCAATTTCAATTTTGTTTATAAAATGTTAAAAAAAAAATAATTTCTAAATATTTATAATATGCCAAGCCATTACTTCTGTTAATATAGAAAATATAAATTACATAAATATACTTTTAAATCAAACAATTGGTTTAAGTGTATTCAAGTTTTTTTTTCTTTATCAAATCTTAAATGAAAAAATATCCATAATCTTTTAATAAGTCTAGCCTATACTTCTGTTAGTTTACAAAATATAGTTTAAATAAATGTACAAATAAATCAAACTATTGGTTTATGTGTACTTGAGTTCTTTTTTATTTGTTTGTTTATAAATTTAAAACTACAAAAACTATCCATAATATTTATATAAGGCCTGGACAGTATTTTATTTTTAATTTTTTCATTTAATTGCAGCAACTTAATTGCAGCAACATGTAAATACTACACATAATTTTATTCTAATGACATCATATCAAATTATGGGCAGAATTGATTGCAGCAATTCTACACATAAAATAGTGCCCATAAAATACTACCCATAAAAAGAACTACCCTTGTATTTTATATTAAAGGATGCAGTTATGTTAAAACTTTAAAAATAAATTTTATGTTGAAGTACGAGTAATAACTTTATAAAAGCAATTTATGTTGCTCCACACCCCTTATGACCCATGAATCTTTTATTGAAAAAAAGTATAAGAGAATGACAATTTAAAGCAAATATTATTGTTATTTACACTAAGCAATATTATTACACAATATTTATTATTATTAGTAAACAATATTATTGTTATTATAGTAAAACTTTCGGAGTTTTTGTAGAATTTTTCTAAATTTAATATTTAAAGCAGTCAATAAAAACAACATTAAAGTATGCAAATTTTTGTAACATAAAATTGTACGACTTTGATTTTTGAAGAAAAATCAACAGACTTTATTAGAATCAATTTTGCAATGCATAGCTTTTTGATAAAAAAATCTAATATGAGATAAATGTATAAAATTAAGATGTATTCAATTCGTTTAACTTTTACGACACTAAAAGTGCTAAAGAGTACATATATGTGTCAAAACTATCTCTCAGGAATGCAAAACTAAGTATAAATTAATAGTAATAGCTAAGAAAGCAGATTCTTTTCAAGCTGAAATAAAAGCAAGTGTTTTCGCTCATAAGTATACGTTTCTGCAAATAATTTCAATTATGGTTTACACAAAGGAAAAAATTAGAATTTATATGAAATTATCTAAGTTTATTTTCAAATTACCAATAAACAGATTAGCTTTAAAAAAACAAAACTTTTACTTTGCAAATAATGTTTTACTTGTTTACTTTTAAAACACAAACTTGAATAAAAAAAACAATTAATTTTTTTTTAAATTACTTAGGTTTTTATTGAGTTTAAATTAATTCAACATGTACATTTGTTTTATTTTCAAGTTATAATCAATAAGTTTATTTTGTGTGTTTACAATATATGTATTTTACGAAAAACCGCGTGATTAATAACGTTTTTTTTTTAAATCTCGATTGATTTCTAACTTTTATTCATTGTTTAGCAACATCTTGCAAACTGCTTTAAACATCTTAAAACTAATGCATAGTAAATTGCATGTGTGAATAATTGTCTACCAGATCAAAGTATCCGGTTTTGGTTCCGGTCGGATATTGCCTTTTTAGATCTGGACCTGGCCGGATATGTATTTGAAAAAATTATCCGGATCCTCCGGATCTTAGTTTTTTGAATTCCTTCAAAAAATAAAAATGATGAAAAAATTAAGCGTTTCATTTATAATTTTCTTACATTAATGCAAGCTACTTTTGTTTTTTGTTTTGTAACAACACTAGTCATGTTTAGTCATACCTTATCTGTTCACTTTTGTTTATATTCGTCATATTTAGTAATGTTTTAACTGTTTACTTTTATTTTTATGTGCTACAGTTATACACAGTCAACTAACTAATTTGAACAGAACTAAAACTAAACAAGGTATTTATTTTCTAACTCTCTTAAAATATCAACAGTTTTTTATAACTAATTCATCCATAACAAGCGCCAAAATGAACACGATTCATAGCCGCAAAAAATTGAAGGCCGCCGTGTTCTTGCTGTTGATCGCGCATGACATTGCCGCTCTCAACTGCATGGAAGGAGCCATAGCTGACGGAAAGCATGGACACCCGTCCGGACAAAATTTCCCCACGTCTACGAATTGCTCTGCCCAGTCATGCCTACGACTGGAAGTTGACGAAATGCAGGACCCACTTGGAAGACTCAGTCAGTTAAGCTTTTTTTTAGACTTTTACAATATGCTTTTACAAACTTCATAAAAGCGTTCCGCAGTGTTCAGCTGAAACTGAGTCTGCACTTTAAGTGCACGGTAGTGTTAAACACATTTGCTTGTTCATGTTCGTTGTAAATTCAAAGTGAATATTAAAGGTAACATTTTTGTACTCATGTGTTAAGACATTTTAGTTTTTTTGTAAAGAAAAAGCTAACTTGTTCTTTGTGAGAATCACAACAAGCGTGTTTGGTACTAGTTAAAAAAACATTTCAGCATTTCAACTAACAACACCAATTGTAACAAATAAAAATTTCCAAAAAATGTTATATCAGATTTGAAATCATGATCATTTCATAAGCAACGCTGCTTTTGTTTCTCTTATCGCGACTTTAAAGAATTTTTTTAGTGAAATATAACAAATATTGCAGTTGAAGACATAGTGACGCTGACCTGTGTAAGCGATTGTAAAAATTTTAATGGAAAAGACGAGGAAGATATAAACCAAATGGCGGCAGCTAATATTAATCTTTTCGCTAATTCAAATAATTATACACAGGGAAACAAGTAAGTCTAAGCAGTTTTAATAGCTTAAAGCACGCTTGTTACATGTAAATAATTGTAAGTAGTTGTTGTAATTTGAGTAACTCTTTTTTTCAACAACCTAATAATAAATCATATATGCACTTCGAAAAGATCAATATTTAAATTTAAAATCAAATGCGTTTGTTTCGACTCTTTTTTTATTTTTAACAGAGGAGCATGGTTATACTGCTGTATAATCAAAGTTTGCAACAATGTCCCAATCAAGAGACCCGATCCTGAAGCGTCGACTACGGAAGCGTCGACTACGGAAGCGCCGACTACGGAAGCGTCGACTACGGAAGCGTCGATTACGGATGGCAAGAGCGCCGGAAGCAAATTGGTCGCTTCCCTGAGCTTGCTGGCCGCCTTAGTTGTGGCCTTCATCAATTAGAATTTGCGCGTGGGGGAATTGAAATTTGTTTTTTTTCCTGCTAAAAAAAGTCGGCTCAAACTAGCTTCTTTTTTGTTTTGTTTTTTTGTCTTTTTTGTCTTTTTCAATTAAACATAATGTGCAAGTCAAACATTAATAAAACTTTTTTGCTGCTAGATGACGTTAACTCAATTTGCTTGTTTTTTATCGAATTTCTGAAAATATGCAACTAAGCTTTAGTAATAAAATTCAATTCAAACAAGTAGAAAATTATTTTTCATAAATTTCATTTCGTAACTCATATAGAACGTGATGGTTACTTGAATAATAAACTTATGTTATAGTTAACTTCACAAGGTCCTATGGTCAGCTATTTTGAACAAATTTTTTGTCGTTCAGTGAACAATAGTAATTTATATGATGATAGTGTACTTTACATCCGCACTATAACCAATAACTAAATTTATTTTAACTTAATTAATACTGTTACTAAATAATACTTAGGGCTACTCTATATAAAACTAGGTATGACAATGAATGAATATATTGTGATAAAGAACAATTGCAATTACTAACAGATATAAAGAACCGTACAATAAAAAAAAAACTTTGTGGTTTATAAATTATTTTGTATAACATTAAAACCTTTAAGCACAATCTAAATCTAAAAGAATTATACTTTGAGAATGTTTAAATTAGAATGAGAGTAAACTGCTTGAAATTAAAACTAAAAGAATACTTATGAGAAGAACATTCTTAACTTAAACTATTTATATTCATTAAACAATATAAGAGTCTATTTTGATTTACATGTTTACTGCAGCAAGCCCTGGCTAGAGTCTCTCCTCAACTCTCTGTGGCTTGTTTATAGAGCTCTTTTCTTAATTTGAAAACATTAAATCAGGAATTTCCTATCTGTACTTTATTTTCTCCTTATTTTAACTGTATTAAAATTGCATCAGTATTTTCATGCGTTTATTTCTTGGATTTTCCCTTAAACACAAAAAGGTTTCAAATACAATTTGATGCACCGTTACAATTTTATTTTTAGGAGCATTTAATTTTAATGACCTTACGTATTTTTTCAAAATATGTTTAAAGGCAATGCAAACAATATAAAGTTGTGTATTTTTTATTATGTTTACCTCTTTTTTAAACATGAAACTTTATATTTATTAAAAATAGTAAAGTTAAAATTTAAAAAAACAATTTTTAGTTTAGAAAAATCTGGAAATATTAGATACTTAAGTTGTACAATTAAATCTTTTACAGGTAAGGAATAAAATTAACGGTTTTGCATAAATTTAAGGTCTTTATTAATAAATAATATCAGTAATAGAAATTCCAAACAACGTGATAATTTACTTGCGTTAGCAAAATTTAAACTTGTTACACAATTTCTCAATGTAATAATGTGTTCTAGCATTAACTATATATTATTAAACTTAGTTTTATATGTATTACATTTTCAGCAAAGCATACCAGATCTAATCGGCAGCTTTTTACAAGTAATGGGCCAGGTTAATAATTAAAGTATTTCATGCATTAGAATTTTATAAAAAAATTCTTCGCAAGCCACCGAAGTTTTGAAACATAGTACTAAACAACAATTATTGTGAGAGTATTTTATTTACTACCATGTTTCGGGGGCAAAAAAAAACGACCTTGTCAAGTATAATAAAATAGTAACTACAATTAACAATGTTGCTTATCTATAATGGTTTTAAAAACTTATTCACGCATGAAAGTATAAAATAAAAGACTAAAAAGTTGCATATTCGAAAAATTCGAGCTTATAAGTATATAATTGGGTATATTAGTACTAATTTTAAAACAAATTGAATTAAACTAAGCTATAAGTCAAAATTTAAATGAAATTAAAAGCTATCTAAAAATAAATAAAAAAACTCTAAAAAAATATCTAAGTTGAATAAATAACTATCTATTTCAGATTGAGTGTTTTGTTCAACACGGTGTTTCATGCAAACGCAATGATCACGATTAAAAAACTCTATAAAGTAAGATAGACAAAGCCATATACACTAATATTAGATGCTACTAATCAACACTAATTATATTCCTATTACAACTGATTGGATTAAAATGAGCTTGCTAAATTGACAAAAAGATTCCAAAATGCTTAATGGCCAACTAAGTAAAAAACAAAGTAGATAAATGAATAAATAGTTAACGAACTCGAAAAACAAATAAAACAATAATACAATAAAAATAAAAATAAAATAAAATGCAAGCACGAATGTAATATACTTATAAAATTTGTGAATACGGACATGGCAATGTTATGATTTTAAACAAAATTTAGCGAAGTGTCTGCATTTGCAATTAAGTCAGTTCTGGAGTTGAGGGATGATTTTTTGTCGGCAAATGCTATTTCCAGTCTTTCTACATTGCACAGGGAGCAAATTTTGCTTGGTTTGCGTTGACTAATTTTATGCATTATCTTCCACTTGACATTTTTTTGGTAATTTCTTTGTTGAATTTGGCGGTCTGAATGAAAGAGCTCAGTTTTGTCGATTCTCTCAGATTTTTGTTTCTGAAGCTATGCATATGCTCGTTGTATCTTATTTTAAAGTTTCTTGCGGTAGATCCAATATAATGGTGTTTTTTGTTATTGTGTGTTACCGTGGCTTTGTATATAACATTCTGGAAAAGCATTTACCTTCCACTGAGCATGATGTTTTAACTCTGCAATTGCAAGTTGTTTCATTTTTCTCCTGGTTTTTGCTTTCCTCTATGATTTTAAGATTTGATTTGCTAATTATTTATTTTTATTTAAAATCATAACATTGCCATGTCCGTATTTACAAATTTTATAAGTATATTACATTTGTGCTTGCATTTTATTTTTATTGTATTATTGTTGTATTTGTTTTTCTAGTCACTTAACTATTTATTCATTTATCTATTTTGTACTTATCCAATAGGTTTTTTACTTAATTGGCCATTAAGCATTTTGGAATCTTTTTGTCAATTTAGCAAGCTCATTTAATCTAATCAGTTTTAATTAGAATATAACTAGTGTTGATAAGTGCTGATTAGTAGCATCTAATAGTAGTATATATGGCTTTGTCTATCTTACTTTATAGAGTTTTTTAATCGTGATCATTGCGTTTGCATGAAACACCGTGTTGAACAAAACTCTCAATCTGAAATAGTCTAATTAATATTTGCTTCTTTTTAGTTGAGCTCTTTATTGGAACTATAACTCACTATAAAGTTAATACAATTAAATAAGTTTCTAAAAATATTAATTTAAACCAAGTATCAACAAAACTCAATAAAAAAGTCAAAACCTATTTTGTACTAGTACTGTATACTTATTTAAGTCTAATCTACCTTCGAATTTACAAATAAAAAATTGTTCGTGTGCCTGCATATTTTCATTAATTTTGTTCTTTTGTTGGTGTAATTTGTATCCGATTCAAGTATTAATAAAGTTTCTTTTAAGCACAACCTGCGTGTTATTATGCACCATCAGTAGACAAAGAACCAATATATTGTGTGTGTAGGTCATGTTTCGCAAAAAAATTGGAAGATGTCTTTTGCTTTGGTGGTTCTCTTCAGATCTTCAAAATATAAGAAATCGCCCATTAAGGCACCATAATGCACATATCTCACTATTGCGATCAGTTGACTGCAATTTTCAACATTGGATATTTTGTCCAACTGGAGAGAAATTCGAAGGGACTACCTTTAACCAAGGGACTATAACAAGGTTACATGACTATTCAAATTCTGACAACTCAAATTCCGACAATTCAAATTCCGACAATTCAAATTCGGACAATTCAAATACGACAATTCAAATTCCGACAATTCAAATTCCGACAACTCAAATTCCGACAATTCAAATTCCGACAACTCAAATTCCGACAATTCAAATTCCGACAACTCAAATTCCGACAATTCAAATTCCGACAATTCAAATTCGGAGAGTTCAAATTCGGACAGTTCAAATTCCGACAACTCAAATTCCGACAACTCAAATTCGGACAATTTAAATTCCGACAACTCAAATTCGGACAATTCAAATTCCGACAACTCAAGTTCCAACAATTCGAATTTCGACAACTCAAATATGGAAAATTCAAATTCCGACAACTCAAATTCAGACAATTCAAATTCCGACAACTCAAATTCCGACAATTCAAATTCCGACAACTCAAACTTAGACAATTCAAACATCGACAACTCAAATTCGTTCAATTCAAGCTTTTAAAATTCAAATTTTTAAACTCAATTGTGGCAATTAATATTTCGATAATTTAATTTCGGACAATTGAAATTCAAAAATTTAAATTCTAGCAATTTAAACTCCGACATTTCAAACCCGACAATTTTAATTTTGACAATTCAAAATACGACAACTAAAACTATGATAAATAAAACCAACAACATAAAATAAAGTTTCAAAAACTATTCATTTTTGTAGCAAGTAACCTCTTTTCAGTTTTTGCTATGAAAGCTTTGACAGTATTAATTGTTTTATGTATTTTTATCTTGAGTAATAAAACTTAGTTTTAAAATAAATACAAAAAAAAATCAAAATAAAAGTATATATTATAAAAAGTTTAATAATAAGAGTTTATTTTTATCGTAATTGTATATCTACATGTACTTGTCGTTTTTAAGTGTTGTGTTTTTAAATTTGTTAAGTTTTATTTTGAAGTCTTTAAGATGTTGTGTTGGATTTTAATCTCCTATTCTTATAGAGTAGGGTTTTTGCAACATACGGCCCGCAGGCCGGATCCGGCCCGCTAAGGCCAATATTACAAAAATTTTAATTAATTTTGTATCATAATTTTACAATAAAAAAACTGTAAAAATTTGACTTTAAAATACTTAATTTAAAAATAGAATTTTTATTTATGTATAGTGATAAAAACACCATTTTACGTCGTAACATTTTGTTTAGTTCAAGATCAGAGGTAATACCTTTACTTATAATAAATCAATTTAAGAGATATGCTTGGTTATATATACGCAGTTCTGGCGGTTACTAACTATAATGCCGTATTAAAATGATATCCTTAGGTAGTTCTATGCTACTATTTAGTTAGATTAATCTCGTTAAATAATTAAGTAGGTATATAGAAAATAAATTGAAGTAAATCTACTAATCTAACAGATTATAAGTGTTGGTGGAACCCAAACTGCTGTTTATTGAAGTAGTTTTACAAAGCAGTTAGATTATTTAAACTAAAATTTATTTAAGTAGCTTTTTAACTTTGTTAGAAAGCTTAAACTACTTGTAAAAAGAAATCGAGTCAATAAGTTTAGACTGTATTTACAAAAAAATAAATTTGCAATAAACTAAAACGAATTGTACTAACAAAATAGTTCGATATGAAACACTTCGGCTTTACAGCTGAAGCGACGAAAACAAACCCAAAAAAACCAATAAAAAACAAATACTAACAAACAGTAAGTCAACTAAAAAAGCCAAATTCAAACGAGTTCGTTACTGTCAAAGAGAACTTGAGAGAAGAAAATGAAATAAGATGACTTTCTAACGCTACAGAGCGGTTACAAGATCTAATATTAAAAATGTTATTAAAATACTGTTCAGCACAAGGAGCCCACAAATAGATGATTCCAAAAACTTAATAAAAAGTCGTATGTTTTAGCTTAAAACATTACTTTCGAGTAAATTTTAAGTAATCGAGTTTTTGTATTTATAAATATAGTATTAAGTCGGTCAAGGGTTAAATATTTATTATCCAAGGACATAGATTCTAAGAGCAGCAGTTACAAGGGTAATATTTGCGGTTATGTTTTATCCGATTTGTATATAGTTTTCATCTTAAAGATTAAAAATTTAATATTTTGAAGTTAAAAAACTTTTGCATGTATGTTCAATAAGTACAATGTCGTTATAATAGTTGTTCTCTTTTAAAGCTTTATTTCTTTTTTAATGTAAGTCACGTTGTCGTAACGTTTTATTTAAAATAAATTGTATCTCTACATATACAGTAAAACTTCATTCTATGCTTTTTTTTTTGATAAAAAAAATCATTTCCTAATATTAAAATCAATATAATTGTTTTTTGATGCAATAAAAAACATTTAATTTATTATTCTTGTGTAATTTAACTCTAGATTTGATTTTAAATTGTGCTACTTTTTATTTTGAGTTGCCCATTTTTCTTTATTCAAGTTATCAAATTTTTGAAGGCAATTTTTTTTTGATTAGATTAGTGTAACATAGCGCTAAATTAAATGTATATCTATAGCATGATATTCTAGGTATGTTACTCTATTTAGTGTAACACTTTCGTTTCTTATAGTTTCAAAAAACAATTAAATTGTTTTCTTAGTCAATGGTGAGCTTTTATTGATCAGTTTAAATTGGGAGAATTCTAAATTTTGTTCACGTGTTAATATAACATAACCAGTTTTTAACATTGCTTTTTTAATTTTTTTTTCAACTAATATTACATCAATCAATGCTGGTTTTATAAAGATAAAAACCTATTTAGTTTATATTAAAAAAAATTTCGAAAAATATATATTCATTCCTAAGCTCCTCAAATTTTACAAACTAAAACAACTAAGATTTATAAGTGCACATTTTATTACAACATTAAAATTTATAATTCCTGGCTATTGCACTAAGGTAGTCAAGTTTATCCATTAAAGGATATCTCTCCACGATTGTTTTGATCCTTTCTTCTCGTTTCCGAATGTCCATCCGAGGAAGAGGAGGACTCTCACCGCTTGCATAACGAGCCACTCTCGCAGAGATCAGTCCTTGTTCTCTTTTCAATAACTTAATGCACTTAAAAACACTTGGATTTGCGCAGTTGAACTTACTTTGAAGACTTCTGTGCCAACCTTCTAGAGCATTGTTAGTTCGATGCTCTCCTGACAGTGTTTGAAGGCACACGTTCCATAATGAAATCGGGAACAAGGGCTGACGGTTGCTTCCGGGAACTCCCACCCATGTGTCTTCAAAATATGCAAACAGAGGCACAGTTCTTTGATCGAATTGATCAGATTGCCTCAGTAAGAGGTATGCCCCAGCTACATCATCTTCTGGGATAAACGCCAATGCACTTAATTGCCTAATTGAGTGGGCAAAATCTCCATCCTCTGCTTCGTAGGGTTGCTTTAAGCCGAGTTCTATCACTTTACGATAAGTGCATTGAGTGAAGTGGAAGAAACACCCTTTAGCAACATTGTTGAACTTTTCATTAACTACATTAATGGCAGCCCTTTCGAAGTCTGTGTGCCAAGCAAGAGGAGCTAGATTTACATTATCAAGTAATGCATTGATTAAAGTTCTATATGTTGCTTCCCTTTTGTTCGGCAACAAACAGTATACTAAGGGAACAACTGACCCGTAGCATTTACCATGAATGGTATACAACTGGGGAAAAAGGCGACTTGGAGCACACTTAAATGTTCCGTCACTGAACACGATTTCAGCCTGTCCCAAGAGCCTTAGGTTCGCTTGAGTTGCAAAAATGAGAAGTCTGTCACTACCTGGACCAGAGTCAAAAACCAACCAGCTTTCACGGTTGAATAACACTTTGTCTTCCTCTCTCAAAACTAGCTCATTTAAAGAAGCGGGCTCAGGCGGACAGCTTTCTGCTACATTCCTTGACCTTTGTAGTGTTCTCTTAAGACTAGATTCCTTTGGCATCTCAAAAATTGAATGAGATGGCATCGACCCGTAAGCATCACTAACAATCCTTGATGTAGAATTTGTTGTACTCGTAGCAATACTTTTGGCAGTAGAAACCAGCTTCAATGCCTGTAAATTAGTTTTATGTAAAGAAAAAGCGTTTTACTATTTATCAAATATGTATTTATGAAATAAAATATATATGAGACACAATTTTCTTATTATTCTATTACTTTCAAACTATTTATTTTTAAAGGCTAAAATGAGGCTACTCATTTTGAAGGATACTCATAATAAAAACAAACATGCACACATTTCTAACATTTTCAAGATCTTAAAAGACCATAAATTGATCATTATTTTTTGTTTTTCACAGGGTTGCCACTGGTTTAAAATAAAATTCAAGGTTTTTTGATCATTTTTAAATTATTTGGCTATTTTTGCTTGGATTTTTAAAATTGTTTAGAATCTGGAGCCAGCCAGTTTATTTAGAAAAAAAGATCCAGATCCAGAAAATTTCAAAGTTCTCTGTAAAATGGCCATCCTGGTATAAAAAGTTTTAAAATTTTATTTTTTTAATAAATAATCATAAAACAATTAAATTGCATGTAAAAAAAGAACAACAGAAACAAACAAATCTCTAGTTAAACAAAAAATGTGGAAAAAAAAAATCCTGTGAATTTCTAAGTATTGGGTCAATTCTATTTTTATTATGGGTAGACCTTTATATCAGCCTTCAAAAAATATATAATGAGAGTAAATGAAGAATAAACTATGTTTGATATTTAAACAAGTTAAGGTCATAGGGGTTTCAACATTATTTTGTTCACCAAAATGTATATAAGCCCTTATATCAGTTATAACTATTACATACTGTTTTCTGAAAAAAAAAAGAGATACAGCCAGTTGTGTAAAATGTAATTTAAATGTAATTTAAATGATAAAAAAAATGTAATTGCTCATAAGAAACTTATAATTATATGATGTACGACTCGATAACCGATAAGTTTTTTTGTACCCTAGGTCTTTAGACCAAACTTTTTGACCGCTTTTTTTTATCGTTCAATTAACAGTAAAAAAAAAAAGATATTTTATATATTTACAAAAAAACATAACACATATTGTTTAAAATTATTTAATTTTATGTCTAGAAATATTCAAAAAAAATTTAATATTATCTTTATAATCGTTTATATCTAATAATTTATTTATAGTTTAGCAAAATTTATACATCTTTAGAAAACTAAAAACATAATTTAAAAAAAACTATAACATTTAAAAAAAACTATAATATTAAAAAAAAAATGAAACAATTGATAAACTTTTCAATTCTCATTATAAAATTTATTGAAGTATTATGTGTACACTTTAGTCGTCTTAATAAAAAAGTTCAATTGTCGTAGTTTGAATTATCCGAATTTTGAGTTGTCGTAGTTTGAATTTTTAGAACTTGAGTTGTCGGAATTTAAATTGTCCGAATTTGAGTTGTCGGAGTTTGAATTGTCCGAATTTGAGTTGTCGGAATTTGAATTGTCCGAATTTGTGTTGTCAGAATTTGAATTGTCGAGTTTGAGCTGTCGGAGTTTGAATTGTCCGAATTTGAGTTGTCGGAATTTGAATTGTCCGAATTTGAGTTGTCGGAATTTGAGTTGTCGGAATTTGAATTGTCGAGTTTGAGTTGTCGGAATTTGAATTGTCCGAATTTGAGTTGTCGGAATTTGAATTGTCCGAATTTGTGTTGTCAGAATTTGAATTGTCGAGTTTGAGCTGTCGGAGTTTGAATTGTCCGAATTTGAGTTGTCGGAATTTGAATTGTCCGAATTTGAGTTGTCGGAATTTGAGTTGTCGGAATTTGAATTGTCGAGTTTGAGTTGTCGGAATTTGAACTGTCCGAATTTGAGTTGTCGGAATTTGAACTGTCCGAATTTGAGTTGTCGGAATTTGAACTGTCCGAAATTGAATTGTCGGAATTTGAGTTGTCGGAATTTGAGTTGTCGGAATTTGAATTGTCAGAACTTGAGTTGTCGGAATTTGAACTGTCCAAACTTAAGTTGTCGGAATTTGAATTGTCCGAATTTGAGTTGTCGGAATTTGAATTGTCCGAATTTGAGTTGTCGGAATTTGAATTGTCCGAATTAGAATTGTCGGAATTTGAGTTGTCGGAATTTGAGTTGTCGGAATTTGAGTTGTCGGAATTTGAGTTGTCGGAATTTGAGTTGTCGGAATTTGAATTGTCGGAATTTGAGTTGTCGAGTTTGAGTTGTCGGAATTTGAATTGTCCAAATTTGAATTGTCGGAATTTGAATTGTCAGAATTTGAATAGTCGTGCACTCCTATAACAAACTTTAGATTCAGGTAATGGTAGTATTTTTTTTTGTAAAGCAACAATTGAAATCAAAAAACCGACATAATTAGTATTGAGTTTGAAAGCTTAGTTAACATTATGCAATTAAAATATTACGTACTTATCAAAATCTAAGGTTTTGTCATGTGATTTAAATTACTTTTTAGCTTTAAAAATTGATATGTTTTGTTTAGTAAAGTAAATTGCCCAAGTTTAAGTAAAATCTCCTTTTTTATCAATCCAAATTGAAAAGCCATCTCGCACCCCCTGGAATACTGCCTCGAACCAGCAAGGGATCTGTAGTATATAAATCTATATATCTTTTTCAAACTATTATGAGTCAACAATTGAAGACTCGAAAAAATAAATTATGAGTTTTAAAAATTTGCTTGAAATGTTGGTTTACATGAATTAAAAAACTGTGTTTTGGTTCGTTGTTTAACTGTTTTAAATAAAATATTGTGAAAAGGGACTTGAGTTGTATTAACTTTTAAACCATGCACTCTGAGAAATCTGACCCATTATTCACAAAATATTTCTTATCACCTGTACGAAAATCATTTACTTTGTTAATATGCAATAATTTGAAACATTTAAAAAATTTAAAAAGTCATATAAGAGTACTGTTTACTTTTTTATTTTAAAGACAGCTTGTTTGGAAAAGTCAATATATAACTACTTGTTTTAGCTCAACTGAGTCTAAATATTCTATACAAAACGTAAAATCTCTTCATAAGGCATAAAATTAATAATACTTATTTTAATAAACCTACTCTTAACTTGAGGAAAAACTTAAATAAATGACTAAAAAATACTTTAAGGTAAATATTTCTACATAAATACAAGTTTTATATTGAACATAAACTTTTTGTATTAATTACAAACTTGAAAATCAGGACGACATAAATACTATTATAACAATATGCGTTTTTTTTTTTTTTTGTAAAAAAGTATAGTTAATATAGGTATGTCGTGTTTATTTAAAATTAACTACTACAAAATGGCTCGCAAAGCAAAAAAGATTGACCATCAACGTGTTTTTTGGCTGAAAAATAGAACCAGCGACATCAAGCTTTATGGTTGCATTTCAACCGCATTTTTTAGTTAAAAATTGTATTTTTTATTTTATCTACTATTATTAAAAACAAACTGTGGCCCGTGGAAGACTTTTATGTAAACAGTGTGACCTGTGAACAATATTTGCTAAGTAAAATGGTGTTTATAAAAGGCTGCCGACCCATGATTTAAATTATACCCAAAAACTTTTTATAAAAACATGAAAAATTGTTATTTAACGGCTAGCATTTTTTATAGGTAATTTGCTTTTAATAAAGAAAAGTAACAAACAAACATAACAAAAATAATGAAATTAAGAACTGTTTATCTAAAATGATTTTAACGCCTATAAATTTATTTATTTTCTTAATATTAATATAATTAATTAAGCTTATATTAGAATAATTTCAACTATAATAGCAAGTGGTACTATTGGTATGTATTTAAAGACACATAAAACTGTTTTTTCTGTTATATTAATTTATGTACTGACAAATAACTAACTATATAAATTTTTGTATAAATTGTACTTGTCACCGCTTTACTTATATATAACTCGGTTTATGAAATATTTTTCGTTAAAATAAACATTTGTATCCGTGATTAAGTAAAGTTGTTGTTTTTAGAGTTTCTATCAAGTTAGAATAATTACTATTCAGTTTTGTTAGTATATTTTACAGTTAATTACTTTTTCAGAAAATGGGTTTTACAGCTACTGAAAAGTAATACAAATACTGTACATGTCCTAGATAAACAAAGATATACTTAATATATTAAAAATTAAAAGACAAAATAAGTAAGCGGACCTGGTGTACGAAAGTATTTTAGGTTACTTATCCATAATTCACGATTACAGTTTAACAATACGTCTAAATTAATATATATTTAGGTTTAGAAGTAAATGTGCCTTGAGAAATTTAATTAATTTATTAAATCTTTCTACAAAATATTAAAAGCAGATGCAAAAAACCTTTTACAAATGTTCCAAAACATAAAATTCCTAAAAAAGGCCTTAACAAATAAAAACAATAACTATTGTTTATTAAACGACAAAAAAGCGCTCAAAAAAATTGGTCTAAGGACTGATGTAAGAAAAAACCTTTTAGTTATCAAGTCATACTACAAAATACAGTTTAATGTTTGTAATCAGGACAAAAATCTAAAACTGTAATTCATCGCACTTTTCTTATTGTGATCCTGGGGGTGTTTCTATTTGCTGGTAGTTGAGGTTTTAAAGCATTGCTGAGTGCAACTGTAACTGCTTGTTCATTATTTTCTTCGGGCAAGCTGCACAGCTGAAAACTAAAGTTTTGACATAAGTATTTGATCTTCCTAAGAAGAAGCGAGGTTAAATAATGTATTTATTAAACTAAAATTGGATACTAATATATATGTTTCTATATAACACTTACTATTGATTAGTACCGCAAGGAGGTAGCTGACCTGATTTTGAACCAAAAAGTTGAGGTACTTTTAAAATGCCCAATAATTTATTTGTGGTTGAGAAAAGTTATTTGTTTTAGTTTTTATTCACGGTTTAATAATTTTAACAAATCTTTTTTTAAACATTGTTAGTAACTATATAAACATTTTACATTTACAAAGGTAAGTAAAAAAAAATGTTTTCCATCTTACCAATAAAGATAGTTTTTGCTTCGACTACTAGAAAATTAGTATATAGCGTACAAGCATTGTAAAAACTTATAATTTTTCAATTATATTTAGTAATGATTATGTTTATTTTACTTAAAATATAATTTACAAAAATTAAACAAAATAACTGTGGCCTTATAGCTGGTCAGACTGACTAAGTAAAAATCATATGAACAAAATCTAAACTTTTTCAACAATAACAAACAATTTAAGTTTTACAAACATGCTTAATGCATATTGTATGTTTAAATCCCTTAAACACTAATTATTGTTCTAGACAATAAATCTAAATTTCTTAAAATAGTTCAAAATATAATTTTAGTATAGATCATAACTTGTATTAAATATGAACAGAAAAAAAAAACAGTGAAAAGCTAATTAGATCTAATCTGAAAAACATTTAATACATTCTTTAAGCATTATAAAAACTTACTAGGCAATTTAGGGGTAGTTTGGCTAGTCTGTATAGAATGAGTGTTAGAAGTAGGGTTAGATTGTTTAGCAAGTCTTTTTTGTTGTTCTTTTTCTATCCGTCTTTGGTTTTGAAACCCAACCTAAAAACAAAAAAATATAACATAAGCACCTTTAGCCAGTTTTTTTTCAGCAACCAGACGTAATAATTGCTAGATTTTTGGAACTTTCTGTTATATTTACAATTATCACAATTTTATATAGATTTGACCTATATAAAAAGTTTAATAACTCTCACAAACTGTTTAAATTCGATAAAATTCTCGTTCAATAAATTTCCAACGGCTCAAAACTTGTCTTGCAAACAAAAAAGTGTTATCTGTTTTATATAAAAAATACAACCAGCTTAATTATTCTTACATCAGAATTCGAATTGAGTACTCAGTAAATCATACAAGCACAAAAATCAAAGGTAAACAAAACTTAACATAGATTGTAATATTTAAAAGTTAATTGAAAGATATAAAATTTAAAAGTTAGTTTATATTACTACTTAGCTTCTCGATTCAATTTTCTTTGTCAAGGCTTGTTTAAATTGAACCATACTTGTAGATGACAAACCTTTATTCACATCAATTTAAAAACTGTTATGAGTTGTCAGTTTTTTAAGTATAACAAAAAACTAATTGAACTTGTGCTGTTCTAAAAATCAAGTATTTTCTTTACCTCTACACCATAGTCATTTGTTCTAGTTTTTTTTCACCAGTTCTTTTCTTTCGTGCTTGTTTTGATTCTTTCCCCTTGTATTGTAATAATCTACAAGCTTTTTATGGTAAATTCTTTAATGGTACATTTGTACTTCTTACAAATTCCTTTAATTACTTATTAAATAAAAACTAAAGTTAATATAACTATACTAAATTGGCCAAGCTACCCTAAATTAGCCTAAGTTTTTCAAAAAGTTGAAAATTTTCAATTAACCCTGAAACAGACGTAAGTTTTGTAACCTAAACTAGCCTAAATTAATACCAGTTGGATAAACTGCACTCAGTCATTTGATATCTATAGTTAATCATAAATTTTATTAACTAACATTAAAGTTCATAGTTTGAATTAAATAAAGTTTTAAAATATTATTTCGTCATCAAAAATAAATAAAGAGTTTATAATCTACAGTAACCTTTCGCTTATTTACGCACATTGTGTCCACAGAAAAAGTGCGTAAATATATGAGAGATCGTAAAGATACGAGAGGTACCAAATCTACATACTATAATGGCTGTTTTTTGATATTGCTTCTAGTTATAAGCAGACTGAAGACTTTGCCACTTAAATTTTTTTTTTTACTTTGTTTTTAAATATGAAAATAAAAGATAAAACTATACGTATACTAAAAAAAGGATTTAAATTTGTAGAAAAACTTTACTAATTTTAATAATAATAATAAACAACTGAGTATTGTGTTAATTGTAAGCTTTATATTTATTTAGTATCACTGCTACCTTTTGCCAGGAAGTTTCATTAGATTTCTTTTTTAGATGTTTATTCATATATAGGGCAAGAGTGCTGTAAAATTTATTTGTGTTTTAAACTCTCATTATTTTATTATACTTAAATAACTAAACAAAGTCATATTTAAAAATTTTTTAAGATTTATTCTCTTGTTGTTGACAAAATTTCTAATATAATTAGGTATAACTAAATGTTTATCAGTTAGTCAAGGAACATAATTTCACAAAGTCTAAAGATATAGAGAGGCGAGTTAGTATTAAAAAACATATTTTAACTTAAAAATGTAGAATAAACCTGATTTGTGCAATATAAAAGCAAATAAAAATTTCATTTTTTGAATGTTTTAGAATTTTAAAATACGTAACTAAACGAGAGTGCGTAACGTCACGAGTGCGTAGAGATGCGAGAGGTTACTGTAATTTATTAAAGTTAAAAATGCATAATTTTTGTTGACCTAATTATATACAACTAAAATCATATAGCTATTTTAGTTATGTTTTTTTTGTAAAATAACATCTTCATGCTTAAGTATTTAGTTTTTATATACTGACTTTGATTAGTTTTAAAATACATTAAAATTAATTTTGTATATTTCTAAGTCTCAACTATGGACCAACTAATTCTTTTTTTCTAATTAATCGTTTTTTTATATAATATGTTAGCAAACTTTTAAAAATTACATTACTATCTTTGATACTCCATAAACTTTAACTACCGTGACTTAAAACTGTTTCACTAGTAAAATACTCCTAGTGGGTTAATATATTTAAATTAGTTTAAGTATTAGTGGTACTTTCAAGGTACTTACACAAAAACTTTATTTCAATAATTTATTGGTACTTTCAAGGGAAAATTAAGCCTATTCTAAGCATAAATGAACAAAAAAGCTACACTAGACAAAAGTGGTTACAGTTTTAATCCATTAAGGTTTTAATTGTTGTAAATACATTTATGGTTGATTAATAGCTTATAGTTTAATACTTAAGTTTGAATAAATGAATTAAATACAATTTTAATTTGCTGATTTGCAGCACTAATTGTTTAACAACAAATAATAAATGTTTTAAATGATGCATAAGTAGCTACTAAACAACTGTTTTATAGTTTCATTATTTACAGCTTATTATATTTGAAAAAAAAAAAATTAGTAAATCTAAACGTTTAGACCTAATTCGTTCAAGCAATAGTACGTTTATAAGTTGTTATAAATGTTTTTTGTCGCTTATTTTATTTAACTTATTGTTTGTTTTACTTTTATTTTATACGTATGCTTATCTTAGTTAAATCACTAACTAATTTATATTTATGTAATTATAAACTGTTAATCTATATCTAAATAATATATTTTATTATTTTATTTTTTGCTTAGTTTTATTAATTGAGTATTTTCTGAAGAAACCTATAACTTTTTATTTACTCAATATTTATTTAAAAATAGTTGCCAACAAAAGTAGTTGAAAAGGGTTAGCTGAAATATATTTTACTTGTTTCCTCAATAAAAGTGTTGTTGAATGAACCTTGTCTCAAAATTTTGCTTAACACATGTAGCATTGATAAAATAAAACAAATTGTTGTTGCTAGCATTTTTCTAAATTAGAAAGAAATAGTTATTAAAAACAAACAATGAAAACAAAATAAAAGAAAGGATTGGAAGCTCGGAAGATGCTTTAAAACAAACTAAAAATAAAAACATGGCAAGTTTTTTCATAAATATTATAGGTGTTTTTTTTTGTGCACCTACTATAAAACTTAAATTTAGAAAAATTTTGAATTGGTAGTAAAGTCAATTAAGCAAAAGAAAAAAAAAAAGGTTTTTTAATTTTAGACTGTTAACTTCCTATTAAATTTAAGAAATGAGGAGAAATTGCTAAAACATAGTTTGGAAAAAAAATATTTACGAACTGTTCAGATATTTCTAACTATTTATCTTTAAAATCAAAAAAGTTTCACACGAGTTCATATTAATCACAGTATAAAATCAAAATTAAACCACTAAACATTGAAAAAGTGAGTTTTTATGTTGAAAAAAACACTAGGACAGTCTAAGAAGACAGAAAAATATCGTTTCAAAAAAAAGTTTTGTTATTGTATAAAATTAAGAATAATAACTGTTTTACCTTTTTATAACCTAATTACTAAAAAAAGTATTTTAAATTTATTTTTAATTTAATTTTTTTAGAAAATGTGCAAATTTAAATTTTATTAAATACCGTTTTTATCAGTCAAAAGTACTAATGAAAAAACTAAAACCCTCTTGTAATACTTTACAAAAAAACATGAACTTAGTTATTGACATTTACTGTAACTGCATGATTGTTTACACAATTTGAATATTAATCACATACTTTTAAATTGAACTTTTTGGAACGTATCTGTTATCGATGTCACTGTTCATCAACAGCTCCTCAGACGAACAAGGGTCTTCAACTTTTCCTAAAAGTTTTTGCTCCACGTAAGAGTACTCTATAGTGCTTTGGCTACCCAAGTACAAACTTTTGTCATCATCGGAATTGCTTTCAAACTTTGCGTAGTCAATTTTAGAATAATTTGCCTTACTTTCAGGATCAGCAATCGTATCGTTATCTATTTTTGTGAGATTGCTGTCACAGGGTGCATTTATGTTGTCACTTTTTTCTTCATTTTTAACCTCTTTACTTTCTATCCTATTAAAAGCTTGGTTTTGAAATTGTTGAAATTTTTTAGTGTTAAAGGAAGCTCAGAAGCATTCAAGTTAAAACAATCGTATTTGTTTTTGTTAAACGTAAATAAAACAGGAACAATAATTAGAAGAATGTATTTTTTTTACCATAATCTATATGTCTAGGTTTAGATAACTATCAGTTATTGCTTTTCGTGTAAACTTTAATAAAGTTTCTACAAAAATCTTCAAAACATTGTTTTAAATTTTGTACAACAAAAGTTGTAAAAATATAACTTTAGTTCTTCAAATAAAAACTGTTAGATATTTTAGCTTATCATATTCATATACTTCTACTATAATAAAAACGGAGCTAGCTACGTTTTTTTTTACAAATTATTTTTTATACATAAAATAGGAATAATGTTTATTCAATAAAAAACTTTCTAATTTTAGGTAAATATAGATCATATTAAAAATATAATAAAACCTTTAAAATCATATTTAAAATAAAAATATGTATTTTTTTAAATAAATAGTGAATTACTTATCTCATATAAACTTATTTTTTAGTCAAAATTTTAAAGTTTAAAACTATCAATATATCTTTTTATTAACTATTAAACTTCTTTAAATAAAGACACACAAAAAATGAACAGTTTAGGACTTTTATCTATGTTTTAAAAATATACTTTACAAAATAATTAACAGTTTTCTAAAACCAATGTAAACTTTACTATCAGTAACATAGTCAAAGATTTGAATTTTATACTGCTATAAACAACTTTTTTTTTTTTAAATTTTAGAATTTGTTAATACGTTTCTTAAATATTTTTTTCAAGTTTTATTAAAGATGTTACCGGTATCATATAAATACATACATGTTTAAATAAACTTACTGGAAAGATTGCTGCTTAAAAAGAACTTTTAGGTAGCTATCATAACTATCAAATTCATGTGGCTTCCACGGCTAAAAAGCAATAGTAGTTTTTTAATACATTTTTAGAACTTAAAATATAATGTAAACGAAAATATTACATAATTAATTGAACTATTTTTATACGTTTTTTTTAAATTAAATGTGTTTTTTATAAATGTTACAGACAATACTTTTTAGACTTTACTAATTACTATAAATCATTTGAGACAAGTACATGGTCATACTAATGACTTTGTCGTATTTACAAACCTAGTGAGTAATTTGTTGATAACAAATACTAAGTTTTAAAAAAATCTAACTAGTTTTTATTTAACTTAAAATGTTTTTAATTAAACCATAAAAAAGCGCTCAAAAACTTTGGTCTAATGATTTGGTATACGAGGGAGTCTTTATGTTTTCGAGTCGTACACCACACTTATAGAAAACTAGCATAATTAACAATAGATAATAACAATAGATAAACAATAGATAATTAAAAAGTCAAAGACTTTTTAAAAAACCTTTTTTATGGTGTGCTACTGATCATAATAACTAACGTAGTTTTTGAACCAGAATATTTAACTTTTTTCAGTTTGTTTCAGATAATACAACGGACAAATTCCATCCCGAAATATATAGAGATAAGATGAAAGTTTAATTATATAAACAGAATAATTGTTCAATAGAAAAATATATGTAAACGATTAACACGATAGACATATAAACGTTTAACTTCTAAACAACTACAATTTCTGTTTTTCTTGTAAAATATCAAATTTTCGTACTAAAGAAAAACTTTTTGAAAAAAACATTCTGAAAAATAGTTGTGTCTTTGAATTTTTAATGTAAAAAGAAAATAAAAATAAAAAGTAAAAACTTAAGTAAAAGCAAACTTAAAATATAACTTGTAAAATTAGTTTAAACAATAATTTATAGCTGCTTTAAAAGTAAAGCAAAGATGATTAAATACATTTGTATAATTTTGATAAAGATGATATATAAAAAGTATAAAAAATGTGAGTTTTACTGAAATAAACATTTTATTCTTTTTTACTTCGTGTCATTTTATATGTTAATAAAAACCTTTAAAAGTTTATATAGTTACGCCTATACTAAACTTATAAAAGGAAAACAATAATTTAAGTGTATTTGAAATATATTTTAGGTTTTGTAGAAGTAAGTTTATGATAACCGAAATAACTTAATCTTCTTTTATATTGAAATCTACTTAACGTTTTAAAATTCAGTTATCAAATATCAAATACGAAATTAAAAATAAACTTTTTTGGTTGATAAAACACTTTATAATTAACTAAAAGGTACAAAAGCAATAACAAAATTAAAAATTATAAATAATGAGTAAAATGACGTAAAAAAGGATGTTGCCGTCATTAAAAACATTAAAATTATTGTTTTTATTTTAATAGATAAATATAAAATTAAAAAAAATCATTTTATTTTTATTTAGACATTTTAATTTATAATATCTCTTGTTTTTTCCACCATGTTGCACTTTAAAAACAGTTTTTTAGGAAGTGAATAATAAACAAAATAATAAAGACTGATTTATTTATATAGAAATAAAATTAAGCAAAATAAATTAACCGGGAAATAAATTTAATTTTTTATCAACATATATAGAAAGCACATTAATTACTTTTAATAAAATTAAGAAAATAACATAACTAGCAAATGTTCAGAACATTTGTTAAAATTTATAGTTAAAATTTATTAGGAAAGTTATTCTTTCCATTATAAATCCAGTTGAAGTGTGTTGATTCGTTGACACACAGAAATATATGTTGGTACAATAAAGGAAGATTACTGTATAATTTGTTTTTATTCATATTCTATTAAATTTGTTTCACTAGGATCTTTTGTTAGCAAACGATTAAATCTATATTTTGAACAGTTAGTTCAAATTTAAAAACTTTAATAACAAAACAATACTTTCTCAAAACACTATATTACTCTTCTAATATTGAATCTAGCACTTTATCAAAGAAAGTAATATCAACATCGAAGACATTAAGAAAATTAAGCACGTTAAAATGTTTAATAAAATTTATTATTATGTTTGTAAACCAAAAGTTTTTGTATAGTATACTTTTGTTTCGATTATTTTTTATAAAAATAAGGATAGTTAACTTAATATATCATAATAATTTTTATAATTATTGAATTATGAAATGTAACTTACTTCACTTTTCTTAAAGGTGAAAATTTTCAATTTCGAAAAAATGCCAACACACGATAGTAGTACTACCAAAACAGCAATTAACACAAAAACAAATATTCTCAAAGAACTTGAACCATTGTCTGTTCCTTTTGTGTCTGTTTTTTGTAAATATTTTTTTTTAAATATTTTTGAGTATTATAACTTAAGTTGGAAAATACTAAAACTAATAATTTCATTTATTGTAGTTTTAGTTTTAAAAAACAGTTTTCTTATGGTTTAAAGTTTTGTTTTGATTTTTACTCGTCTATATTGACGTTACTAATGGAGATTAAAATCAAGCATACATTTAAAAATGTATAGTGAATTTTAGTTTGTGGTTCTCGAATAGTTTTAAAATAAAATTCCTAATTATTTTATGTTATCAACAACTTAACTATAATAAATTATATGTGCAGCACTGTGTTATTTTGGAAAAAACTCGTGTAGTTATTAAAACTATGCTACCTTAAAATGAAAAAAGCAATAACTTTAACTTTTCTGTCTATGCGTTTTTATATTATTTCTAATAATTATTAACTATATAAAGATATAATAAAAAAATAAAAACTTTTTATACTGAGTCAGATGAAAAAGTTGTAGATATCAAAAATTGTTGATTGGTATAAGCTAAACAAAAATTTAAAGGTATTTTGAATTTTTTGTTTAAAATTTTAGCTTTGTTGAAAATGTAGTTTACTTTCATGAATTTGTTTAAAAAAGTATAACACTGTATTTGTGTTTTAATCGATCGATATTTCGCTTTGTGGTTAGTAAGAATTATTTTTTTAGTTATTAGAAATCACTACGTATTTAAATTTCTAAAGAGGATAGAAACAAAATAAACATTTTGACTTTAAGCAAACAAATTTTTAATTAAAAAACTAGTGTGAATTATAAAAAGGGGTTAGACAATATAGTATCTAAAACAAGAGGCTTTTTATTTTTTGTTTTAATAAAATAAGCTTAATTAAAAAAACATGAGTATCTTAGATTTTTCACTTTATCAAAAAGTCAAATTAAAGTCTCAAATGATTGAAAATAACAATTATGGTAATTCTGTAATTGATATACATTATACAAATACTACATTTAAAATAAAAAATCTATTTCAATATCACTTAATTATTAAAAACTTACTAATTTTAGTTCTTTAAATTCACTTATGAAATTAAACCAAAACTATAAAAGGTGAATCAAAACAGTTATTTTTTTCTTATAAACGTTTATTTAAAGTTTGTGTATAAATTTAAAAAAATAATTAAATAATTAATCATACACACTTGAATAAAATTGTTAAAATACTTTTCTATTAAAAAATTTTTCAATCATAATGTTTAAATTCTACTCTAAATTATAGGTTTTAGTTATTTGCTTTCACAACTTCGAGCTTGAAACTTACAGTTCGCAGATCTTTTAGTTGTAAAGTAAACTGTAGTATTTGAGCTTACTCCATTATCAAAACGTACTTGCTTTACTACAAAACCAGTAGTAATTGAATATGTTGTGCTACCATTAAGGTTGAAAAGATTAACTTTTTTAGTCTTGAAATTGTTTACACAATGGTTATGCTGCAAAAATAAGCTACGTTTGTTATTTCTTGTTGTATTTACAACTAATAATTAACTTACAACTTCTAGGGGATCCGAAACATTTTCAATGAATGAAACCTGGTTGTGTTTCACAAAAGTTGTCTTGTTAGTTATTGCACCTGTGGATTACATAGAAAGTTAACAAAAATACAATCAATAACTATCAAGTTTGCTTTGTTTGCATAAGTATTTTCTTTCAACTTTTTTTTAAGTTTTAAGTAATCACTTTAAAAAATGCTTTTTAGTTTGAGTTTAAATTTTTGTTTAAAATGCATCGTCTGTTACTACTAAACATTTCAATTTAATTTCAAAGGGCGGAACATTAGTTTGAAATTCAAATTATTTTATTAAAAAAAAATTAAAAAGTAAAACCTAAGCACTTTGAAAAAATCTTACACCAATCAACAGAAGGGCCTATTTTAATAAACGTAAAACAAACTTGTTTTATAGTTGTTTTAAAACAAATTTAGTAATTTAGTTTAAAAGAACATTTAATTAAACTAAATTGATAAAGTTGAAAACTAAAGTAAACTGTTCTTTACTAAACTTTGTTATTAGTTTTCAACTTTAGCTATAAACATGTTTATTTATTAATACTGATCATAAACTAAGACCACCTTGACTTATGAAAATCTTATAGATAACTTATCGGTTAGATAAACTAAAAATGAAAGCCATAGTCTAAGGTTTTTTATTAGTACCAAATAATCGTAACTCGTCAATCTTTTAAATTGAACTAATATTAAGGTAGTAGTGTTTATTTTGAAAAAGGTTAAAAAGCAACATACTTAACATATTTAAAAATGTTCTATAAACTTTAATACTTTAAATTTACGAGTAAAACATTTAAAGAAAAAGGTTACAAATAAACAAGTACTTCTTAATCTAATTAAGACTATTTCGTTCTGATTTTTTACAAGTGAAACAAGCGCATATTTAAATAAAAAATTATTTATTTTTGTTCGTTTTCTACTAAAAATAAAAATATAGTAATAAAAATATGTATTAACATCAGCCTACAATGTATTAATTATCTTAAAAGTTAAACTTAGGAAAAAATATCATGTAATGTCTGCCTATAACAATTTTAAAGTTATTTCACTTGTTTTTATCAAAAAAACTTCTACGGTTCTCTAAACTCAAAACTTAATAAAGTTGTGCTAAAATAAATGAAAAATCATTACTTATAGATTTTGTGTTGTGTTATAAGTCTTAATATTTGTTTGAGTAATATTAAAATTAAACCAATTAAAACTTTGTTTAGAAAAACAAGTGAAAACTTAAAACATATATTATATATTTCATCAAAGCAATAACTATTCAATTTTTTTACGCTAACTGGCGTAGCTTTAATTGTAGAGAAAATTTTAAATATTTAGTTTCAAGCTCTAAACTCGTTTCCAAATAAAGTTTGAATTTTTTTTTAGTTACGGACTCACTTGTGGGGCTCACAGATTTACAACATAAATGCTCAAGTTTAGAATAAAAGCTATCTTTAAAGTGAAAAACTTTATAAAAACAAGAATAACTTGTCTTCTTGATTGTAAAGTAAACGTTGACTTGGACAAGGTTGTTTATGCAAAAAATACCATCGGTTGGCAAGGTAACAGCAAATGAAGCTTCTTTTTCTCCGATGCTTATCATCTTTACACCGGGTGAAGAAAAATATACTGTAATTAAAAAATTAATTAATACTTATATTAGATGATCTGAAAATTTAGAACCTGGAGTTTGGCTTCGTACTGCATTCCTACAGCGAAATACGAAATTTAAAATATAGTTAAATCAATTTAAAAAATAACATTTTTAACAATTTTAATAAACTTTATGAACTTACTAAAAGTCTCTATAAAACTAGAATTTAAAAAAAAAACTATAAACGTATGTTTTCTAATTAAGTATAAGTAGAATAATAATTGAAAATACTAAAATAAAACAATCCTTGAAAAGGGTAATGCTTGTTAATCACATAATATTAGCTAACATTTTCTACTTGAAAGTTTCTTTTTTTTATACAGACATCCTTTTTTTAAGTAGCTAGAATTTTACTTAAGATGATTTGATGCTAATTAAAAATGAAAAAATATGTGAATGAAGGTCATCTAAGAAAAAGTTAATTTAATTCTGTCATCGTTTGAACTAAATGTTTTAACTTTATGCCATTGAAAATTAAATATTTTTGAAATTTATTAACAGAAACTTTTCTCAAAAATATATTATTGTTTTTAAATATGATATAATGCAGTATTTTTATATATTGATACATCGTAATCTAATAAAGATATGTTTAAATTTCCAATAGCTTATTATATTAAAACAGAATTAGATTTTGTAAGAAGAATTTATGCTCATAAATCGCAAGAATGCTGTATTTTGAATGTCAGAAAATGAGAAACATGCAATAAAATTTATGTACATTGTTTATTTTTTTTGTATGATTTTGCTTAAATAACTAGTTTTAATTGAACGATAACAAAAAAGCGCTCAAAAAGTTTGGTGTAACAACCTGGTGTACAAAGTAACCTTTCAATTATTGAGTTGCACACCACTGATATATTCATTTTCAACTAGCATTAAGTAAACTTGAGAGTGAAAAAAGCTTTTTAAGGGGAAAAAAATGATCATCCTTACAATGTTAGGATCACCTTGTTTTGGTCTTATTTAGTAAACTACTGTTGTAGTTGTATGCACAGCTTAAACTAATAAAAATAGGTTGAAGCTCGTATAAGTTATAAAATTAGTGTTCAAAAACGACTATTGTGTTAGCTATAGAAAACATATTTTAAATGATAAAGTTAAAGTTAACTTAGGTTTTTGAAACTTATTTAACTATTTTAATAAAACTTTCCACTTAAAATACAAAAAAAAACATAAGTTAACTGAATTTAAATGTTTATTTTTGTACAATCTTAGTTTAACCAAAATTTTCTTTTCAAAAAAAAAAAAAAAAGTTATAAGCGTAACAATTTTTTACTTCGTCTAAAAACCTTAAGTTCACCTGAAGGTTTTTATTTATTTTACAAGGTTTTTATTTATTTCTGAAGAAAAACTAAAACTTATACTTAGACAGTGTAACAAAGAGTTTTACTTTATCTCTTTTACTCAAAATTTTATGCTTCGATTGTATAAACATTTTAGCTCTTTTTTACAAATTAAACAAACCAACATGCTTCTTGAGGTATGGCGCATGGTTCAAAGGCGTACTTGCTACACTGACATCTTCCACAGGAGCATTCTTCGTCTTTGAAGTCAGCACTGGGAGGTACGAGAGCGCGAACTTTTACTGATCCTTATTATTAAGTAAACTTAAGTTGAAATACTTTTACCAGTAGCATTTATTTAAAACGTTACTCTGGAGTAACGTGGTAAGAATAGTTTTGTAAGCAGCTATTACACTTTTGCTAATTTAAAAAAACTGAAACTTAGTTTTTGTTTCAAGTTGAAGTATAAAAAGAATAAAATCTTCCTTAACATTTCTACATTATTTCGCTTTTTAAACCCTAGGTTTAAAAAAAAAGTATAAAGCAGGTGAGAAGAACGATAGTCGGTTTGTAAATTTCAAATTACAAACACAACATTTTTGTAAATTGTATTTAGGATTACGGTAAGCAAAGTTATGCAGGTGAAAAGTTAAGCAATATTTTACTGTAGACTTAACTAAATTAGAATAAATTACACATATGATTAAACTTGTTAGGTTTCTAATATGCACGAAGGAACACATTTGCACGAAGAGTCAAGTATGCACTTAGATGTTTTTGCACGAAGTGAAATTTTTTCACGAAGCACATTTGCATGGCGTCAATATTGCACGAAGAGCCACTTTTGAACAAAGAGTCACTTTGCACGCGTTTAAAACATTTCTAATGTTTTCTTATCATTACTATAATTTTTTTATTACTTTTTTTTACCATCACTTTTACTTTAAACCCTTACCCTTGGTCAGTAACTTTTTTTTTGTTTTTTATTAGTTTCTTTTTTATTTTAAATTTTTATTTGGTTATTTGTTTTTTTTATTTTTACTAACACTATTACCCTCGGTCGGTAACTTTTTTTTTTAATTAACCATTTTAGTTTTTTTGACCCTCCGTGTAGAGTGTCTTTGTGCAAAAGTGATCCCTTCGTGCAAAAATATCTTCGTCAATATTTGACCCGTTTCCGATTAAATTATAGTTATGCTACTGTAGTTCAGAAATTTAAAACTGTATGTTTCCAAATTGGTTTACTTTAATTAGTTTATTAACTTCGAGATACGTTTTTTATATAAGTATTTAAAGCCAATAAAAAAAGGATGCAAATTTTGAATAGGACTTAAACTCAGATAATAAACTTTTTACTTACTTTTTTTACAAAAAAGTATTAGAGTTAAGTTTTTTTGAATATGTTTACCTTAGCGTGATATAGCAAAGTATGCATATAAAAATAAGCGTATTTATGTATAAATTTTTGTTATGTATTTAGTAGAAGTTTTATCAAAATTTTAGATATATGTAACAAAATGAATAACAAAATAAATTTTCATTGTTTGAAAAAAAATTTAAAGTAATCAATAGCCTACATTACAATTTAAAACACAAAATTCTTTTATGAGGTTTAACCAAAATATTGTTTATTAACTTGCTACACCTCAAGTTATTTAGACTTTATACTCTCAATCTAAACAAACGAACTTCTAGTTAAAATTGCATGCTTTACGTACACCCGTTTTTAATACAAGTAAGATAATCAACAAATAAGAAGCATTGTGCTTACCTATAAACCCAACATGTGCTGAGCTGAAAGAACACGAAATGCTCCCATCTTCAGCCGTGGTTGTAGGACACCATCTTTGAGTCCACTCACACTCGCAAGGACACTTACTACCACAATGACTGCAAAGATTTACGTTAAATTTTATTATCAGTTTTTGTTCAACTGAGTTCTGAATAAAACTTATGTTTATGTTTCTTGTTTTACTTGATTGTAAGAAGCAAAATACATTAGTAAAAAAAATTTTTATAGTTTGTTTTTACGCAGCTTGTAAGGTCAGACGATAGTTAATTAATGTAGTTATTTAAAAAAGGACTTGTTCTAACTTTATCTAGAAGTTTTTATGTTTCTAATAGCCTAAACAACTTATTCTTTATCTACACGATACTCATACTAATATTTATCAAAATTTTTAAGAATACTTCTTTTGATGTAGTTTTCTTTTCTTACAACCATCTATAGAAATAAAACAACTTTTTCTAGAAAATTTAAAAAAAAAGTTACTATTTTAAGTAGATAGTAAGTATAAAAGTAAAGTTTGAATTTATTTTGTTAAAGTTTTGTTTATGTTATGATTGTTTACAAATACCTGAAAATACTACAGCTGCAGTTAACTAAAAACCTAAATCTTATACTTTTGCAAAGGGATGGATTTGAAAATACTGTTTTTATAGAATTTAAGAAAAATTACAAGAAACGGTAAGAAACTACTTATAAACTAAATAGTATTATTTTAGTTAGAATTTTTTTATTTATTAACTTGGAATTTTAAAGTCAGAGTTTGTTAGTAAAGCTGATAAAATCTTTAAAACTGTAGTTCTGAAAACATAATTTTTCTATGTTACCGATTTAAAAGTTCTTAACATATGAAGTATTAAAAAAAAATCACAATTAAACATATTTATTCTTTTAAAAATCAAAACTTATGGCAACTTATGGCAAAAAAAAAGCAAGTTAATGTTTTGATTAACTTTTGTTTGAAACTTACTTCTTAATAAAAGTACCTTCAGTAAATGATGACAGTTTGAACAAAGTTTTACAGATATGTTGTAAAACACTCAAAATACTTTTACTTAGCTTCTTGTTTATTTTTAAATGTTTTCTTATATTAATAGAAAAGAAAAAAAAAAGCTCTATTCATTGTTTTCTAACCATGTAAAAAGTTTATACTGTATAGGAAAAGACGTGTTCAATAGCGTTTCGTTTAATTTCCAGGAGAACTTTGGCTTCAGATCAATTGTTCTAAGAGATAAATCATACGGACTTTCTAGAAATAAGAATAAGTTTAAATGACCAAAAGTACTAAAAAAAAAAAACTACCTATAAGTTTTCCAATCTTGTGTGTCCTCGAATTCACGCATAAAATATTGAAGACTACTGATAACAGTGTGATTAATTTATGCATTTTCTAAAAAGTACAATGACGTTTATAAATTTTAAGACCTCTTGAAATTTTTACTGCAAAAAATAAAGAAGGTAATTTTCATCTTTATAAGTTTCGGTAAAATCATTTATTACATGTAAATAACGCTACTTTGTATAACCATATGTTCGTTTAATAAAATGTATTGTTAGTCAGTTTAATATTTTATAAGCAAAAAAAAATGTTAGCAATTTTTTTTTAAATTGAAATACATGTTTTTCGTATTGATTTATAGCTCTCTTTAGTTTTGTATACTAGTAAAATGTTAATATACAACATATTGGAAACAGATCTTACAAAATTTATTTCACCAATTTCAAACTAATTTTAATTGAAAACCGTTGAACAATATTTTTATAATTACAAAATAATTCAAAATAAATAAATCTAAAATCTAGTTTATAAAAAAGGCACCTGTCAGTGATTACTTTATGCAAAATTTTTCACCGACTAAAAATAAATCATTCATTTTAAAATTAAAACAAAATTATAAAAATGTGCGTTAGTGTTAAAAAGTCAATGATTTAGTTTTATTAAAACTCTTATACTTTGTGCTTTTTATAAAATCCATTTTTGTTGGTATGTATGGTAAAAATATATGATATAGTATAATTTATAATTTATAACTTTTTCTAATCAGTATTTCTATTATAATATTGATCTTATGAAACTTTGTTTAGTTCTTTACTATTACAACCCAAGCTAAATATGCTTTATTAACTATTAATAAAAGTAAAGACAAAATTTATACTTTTAACTACACATCTATAAAAAATTAAATATAATAGTCATAAAGTAATAAAAAAGCCCAAAATCTAGTCGATCACTTGCAATATACTTCAATTTTTTTTTGTTCTTTATTCATTTTTACATTGATAAAATTAGTCGTTACAACTTAATTAAATTAAATGTTAATTTAATTTATGTTACAAGTAGTCTTACTTTTATTATTTGTTTAATAAAACACAGTAGCCTGTCTTTAAAAGAAACACCATTTATTTTATATATACATTTTTTAAAATTTATGTCGTTGCTTATTATATAGCACTTATTATTTTTATAATCTTTTTTGTGTAAACCGAGTGTAACTGAATATGTTACAAAAATAACGAGAAAATTAACTGTTTAAAAGTTTTTTTATGACACAACTGTTTAAAATGCTATGAAACATATGTATAATAAGCAATAAACATATAGTTACAATTATAAGCAACTGTTAGTTGCCCAATTTTAATTGGTTTTTATATGAAAAAATCAAATTTTAATTAGTTTTTTACAAATATATTATTAACAATATTACAAAAACAGTGAGTTAATCTAAATGGTTTTAAATCTTTTTAGTGATTTTTATTACTCTTTATCTCAATAAATTACTCTTAGCATATTTGCACACAAATTTCTCTTAATCGATCTGTCAGTTTTTGTTCACGTGTAAAATAAATAATAAAAACATTATTCTCAATAAAAAAAACCCTGTACGTTTTAATGCTGAACTCTGTTTCACTCTTTTATAAAAATAACACAAAAAGAAACAAACCTCTTAACACTTTAAAAAACTCACATTGATTGAATATTTTAATTGTTTACAACTTTACACATTTACAACTTTTACACAATTTTACAATGTATCTACACACATTGCGTTAGGTGAATTACAAAAGTATTCACTTTTTTATTTATTAAGTTTTCAATACTAATTAAATTTCGAATTATTTTAACCAATCGTTTAATAAAATTAATTAAGCGCTTGACACAATTATAAGTCACTGTGCTTTTGAAGTTAACAGTTTAAAGACCTGCAGCCTAATTTAATAATGGCTCTTGTAATAAATAAATTAAAAAAAAAATATTAACAGTAGACAGCTTTTGATCATCGGTAGCAGAAACTGTTTATACTTAAATAAAAGTACTCCGTTATCGTAAATAACAATAGTTTATCATCATAATTATCAAGTTCTTCTTTATTGATGTTATTAGATGTATTTCAAATGTTTCAATTCATTGGTTATAACATTTATAAAGTAAACTTTTAAAAGTAATAAAGTTTTTAACAAGATATTGAAAACAAATTAAGAAAATAAGTTTTCTTGTTAAATAACAGTGGTATTTTAAACTAGACACTCAGTTAAATTATATAACTATATGAAGTTTACCTAAATAAAAAGTATTTTTATTTTTTTAGTTAGTTTAAAAAAAATAATTATAAAATACTAAGTGAGTTTAAACTACTTGAAAAAATAATATTATTCAGTAAACTTGTTTGCGTGCATGGGTAACAAATTATAATTGAATATTATTTTTAAAGGTTGTACTAACAATTGTTATTAACAACTTTCTCTTAAAAACCAAATTCTGTATTTATTAAATTTAAACTTATTTTAAAACTTTTCAAGTTGCTTATTTTTCTGTCAAACAGCTCTGCAGTTTAAAGAATTTCTATAGATAGTATAAGTTACTAAAAAAGTCAAATACTTTTTATTAAATTATTACAGCAAAGCAAATACGTAGAACTTAAACGTAAAGAATTCATAATAAAGAAAACTGTTTAGCACAACAATTAAGTAAACTTTATAAAAGGAAATAGTAAAAAGCTTTTATCATCAAATTGTACGAGTAGAATTAAGTTAACGTCAGTTTAAGGATGTTATAGTCTCGAATACTAAAAGAATCCTTTTTTGTATTACTTATCAAAATTATGATTTATATGCGCTTCCGGAATCAAGTCTAAATCAACAAAAAATGTTAGGTTTTATCATTAATGTGTCGGATAAGGAAGGCGTTTAATGTAATATAAAATTTAAAATTTAATTTAATTTTATCCTAAATGTTCTTCTAAAGTTAGGTTGTGTTCCTCAAAATCAGCTTTTTTCTAAAATAAAGTAGTATGACTGTAACTTATTTAAAACTATTGAGTAGAAATCATTTTTTTAAATATACCAATTTCCACAGGTTAAAATTAACACGTTATTGTATAAATTCTTTTAGTTTAGAATAACAAAAAAATTTATAACTTAAAACGCAAGACATAAGATTTTACGTCGAGTATTATAGTAATGTTAAAAGTACGTAAACAGATTATACAATACACATTAGTAAACATAAATTTATCATTTAAACGACCATATGTTAGCTTATTTTGAGCAAAACAATTTTTGTACTATAAAAATTCATTTGATTTTGATAAATATTAAAGGGAAAAAAACCTAATGTCTTGTTTATTACTATACTATTTGATAAAAAATAACTATCTATCTCGTTTGCTGTTTTATTCACAATCTTTAAAATAAAAAAACATAAAATTTTACTTTTACAAAAAAGTGAAATAAAGTTTGAAAAAAACATTTATTATTTTTGAATATAGCTGTTTTAACTCTTCCTAACCCTTAATAACACTGTTAATATTAACTAATATTTAACTTCATTTGCTTTTTTTTTTCTTATCTAGATTAATTTAAGCTAGTTGATTTAGCTTAAACAATGTTTAGTAGATCTACGATTGCTAAACTTAAAAAAAAAACATAATTTTTCGATCTAGACAAACAGTAGATAATTGTAAATATTGACTTTAGTTTTACAAACTCTCTCGCTTAGGAAAAAAGGATATTCGTTTTACGATGATTTTAAATTAAACAAAAGTGTTGTTTTGCTTTTTCATTAAGATTCTTACAATCAATAATAAAACTTTAATTTTGTTCTTAAACTAAAACAGTGTAAAGTACAGCAAACAACACCATTTTTGGGCGCTCAATCGACTATCTAAACAAATTAGCAAAAAACTAAAAAAAAATCAATTATTAAAGGTTTTATTATTTAAAACTAAAAAATTTCTTAGTTTAATCATTTAATATATTCTTTAAAAAAACTTAGTGTTTGTACTTCTCAAAATTTTAAATTTCTAATCCATACTAATTTATTTAATCAAACTGTGTATCACAATTGAGTCATTAAAAAGTCTAAAACTTTTAAAAGTTTATGGATCTGAACATCTGAATATGTTTTGACAAACTACACTTTTAAACAACTTTGTTTATCAATACCTCTTACATTTTAATAATTAATGTGAGCCCATCCTTTTTTTTAAGAAACTACAAGAAAACGAAAAAGTATATAAGTTTTAGTTGATTAAAGAATAATAATTTCAGCAATAGGACTTTTCATACAACATAAACTACAACATATTGTCTAACTAAGTATAAAAATTTTTAAACCAAAGACAATTAAAAAATGTAAGTAAATAAGTAAACTATAGTTTAAATTTTTCAAAAGATTTAAATTTTTAAATTTTTAGAAAAGGATACCAAAAATCAAAGTTAACATATAAGTCTTATTTTTCTTAACTCGAAGATCTTATGGTTTATGCAAAAATAATTAGTAACAGATAATAACATAACTAGTTGCTGTATATTATTATGCAAATAACTATATTTTAAGCTATATAAAAAAGCACAGCATAATAAAGAAAAAATCCTAAACTGTCTACTTAAACCTGTTTTAGAATGTTATTCTGATTATTTATTAAAGACCCCTTTCATTTTTTGGGAAAAATTAGAAGTATAAAAGTTTATAATGGCCTCGTTTGACAATTATGGCCTCGTTTGACGACAAACGTTTGTTCACAAATGTCCCGTTGAAAGAAGTTGCTGATATTGGCACACAAAAATTTGATGAAACTGAGAAGCATTCTTTTTATTAAGAATCTTTTTTTCAATTGCTAAAGATTGCCACTAGCGATATAAGGTTCTAGTTCAATAATGTCATGTTAACATAACATGATCGCGTCGCTATGGGATCTTCTTTAGCGCAACCTTAGCCAATGTTTTAATGGGCTTCTTAGAGTCAAAAATTATCTCTCAGGTTCAAGATATAATTCATCACTTTAGGTTAGTTGATGATTGTTTCGCTATAGTCTAAAATGAACATCAACTTGGTAATTTCTAAAACGTATTAAATAAACAGTATGTTTCAACAAAATTTACCATTGAATTAGAACCTAATAATGAGATATCCTACCTTGATGTACTTGTGTAAAGTCAAAATACTGAATTTGTGACTACTGTTTCAGAAAGGAAACTTTTCCAGGTAATAATTTGAATTTTCAGTCACATTGTGGTCTGAAACGAAAAATCAATCTAATCAGGACACTGTTTTATCGCGCACATTTAATCTGTTCACAAAATTTTTAGAAGAAAAAATAAAAACACTAAGACCTTGTTGTATTGAAATGTACATCCTTCTGAGTTAGTAAGTAGAACAATTAAATCTCACCCAAATGGTTTCAAAAGATATAAGGAAATTGGACGAGAAAGATGTTTAATGTTTAATCACCTTGAACATTCCATACATAAATAAAAGATTAATTATTTAGAGAAGAATTTTAAGCAACTAATGAGTTCTACTATTTCAGCTGCAAAACCTGAAGTAGTTTCTACCTCAAGTCCTATGTTGACACCTGAAGGCAAAGACGAGATACCCATATTTGATAAAAGCATGGTTATCTACCAATTGAAATGCTGTACATATACTTACAACTAGACAGCTGAAGAAAGTGTCAAAGTACATATACCTGCTTGCATTGATAAGTTTTTAAATTTAGCTGAAAATGAAAACTATTCTTTTGAAATTATGAATACAATAAAAATATCTGCCTAAAATTTAGATTTGGAGAGATTTAAGATAACCAAAAGTTGTTATAACGTGTTTGGCTTAGTCAAAATGGAAGCTTTATCTAAGGTTATAATTTGAAACTTACTTTAGATATTCTGGAGTTGATGATGAAGAGCAAAAATTAAAAGGTCTTAGGTGCTTTAAATTATATTTTTTGAGTAATCTTGTTGGAAGGGCCATAGCTTTTTAAATTTCAATTTAGGGGGACTTTTGAAAATAAGTTTGGGAAACCCTGATTTAAATACTTGAACATCATCTGGGAGATCTTTTAAAATAAATACTTGGAAGATAATGGATCTTAACTAATTGATAATATAAAAACAGAGAGATTACAATTATCATTTAAAAAGTTTCCTGTGAGTAGCTTTTCTACTCAGAAACTTTGAAAATCAAACCAAGATTTAATTTTTAAACTGTCTGATTTCAGAGAATTAAAACTAAATAAGTTATTTTATAGCACCGTGAGGTATTTTTCAAGTCATTGTTTTTATAATAACTTAACATCAACAAATAATTTATAAGTAAGTTTAGTTGACTATCGAAGCTTATAAACGATGCCTACACATATTACTTAGGATGTTTAAAAGCTCAGAAATTTTTACCATTAAACAAAAAAAGGTTTCAAAATGTTAAATCTTCTAATTTAGTTTAACATTTAAAATAACTTATGCAATAAATCTAAATAAATGTGCTTTTAGAGAACTTAAAAATAAAATTAACTAAAACTTGGTTTACCCATCACGTTTGAAAAAATTACAAGTTTCTAAAGCCCAATATTATTATTTATCGTTATTAAACAATAGTAAATAAAATATTAAACAGTCATTGGTTATAAATTTGCTTTACTAAAGCTTCAGTATTTCTCATATTGTTTAACAATTTTATTTTCAAAACTTCAGGATTATAAAAATCTAAAATTTTCTTTTGTTTATAAAAATAAGTACATAAAAAAAGAATGAGTCTGCTAAACTATCTATTTGTTTATAAGTGGTTTATTAATAAGAGCAAAAAGAAATACGTTGCAAACAATTTTACTGTGGATATTATATTTATTTTTTACCTAGATGTTAGTAGTACCATATTATGTTAAAACAAAAACTCTATCAAAACGCTAAGCTTGCTACATCGCAGCTAGGTCTGTTGTTTTAAACACAGTGTATGTTAATAAAGGTTCAAAACTTTTTTTTTTTTTTTTAATAATTTTTGATATGAGAACAGATACAGCTATTAAATACAGCGTTATAAAACAGTTTAACAAAAAAAAGTATACTATAATACAAAACACGATTTCAACTTTAAGTTATAAAAAGTTTGATATATTTACCTGTTATTGACTTAGTTTTCTTTTAATTTACTTTATTACATTTTTTTGTTTGTAAATTTAAAAAAGTACAGTTTTATTAATATAAATTTTAAAAAAATCTCTAAAAAAATGACAGTATCAAATTAAATTAACTTGTAAGAAAAAAGTTTATATAAATACATTTTAAGAAAATTCCAGCGTTGGAGTTGAGTCATTTGTTTTTCAACGCAACTTATGATTACCCAGGCTCGTAATTTTTTTAAATTACTTTAAAAACACTAAAAAAAAGAGATTAATACTCATGTTGATTTGTAAAAAGCTATTGATAATATTTATTTTATATCAATTGCAAAATTTTACAGAAAAACAAGTTCATTTCTTCCTTGTGAAAAAAGTTTTACCGAATAATATTGATGTAGTACTGCAAACTTCTTACTGACTTTGATTACGCTTCTTATATTACTTTATTTTTCAATTTACTACATACTAATGGTATAGAGCTAATGGTATAGAAAACTTTATTGATAGTTGTAGTAACTAGTATCAGTTACAGGGCAAAAAACTTTAATTTGTATTTTTCAACAGTATACACTAAAAAAAGTATATTTTGTTCTAAAATAATTAAAAGTTTTTTTTTGTAAACAAGGTTTTTTTTAAATCTTAATCAAAATTCTTAACTAGCCTAAAGTCGCCTCAGTTTTTTAACACTTAAAGTTAGCCTAAGTAAGCCATAGCAATTGGCTACCCTTATTTACAAAACAAAATTCTCCTTCTACGAAGATTGACAACATTTTCTTGTAAAAAGGAATTGATACTCGGGTCTTTTTCTGATCGACTTCCTTTCATTGACACTACAATAGCAATTCTGTTCAAGATTACTGTGTTTAAATAACTAAGTAAAAATAAATAAGTTGAAATAGTTTAAACATATATTTTCCATATATTACGAAAAATTATATAACAAACATATTTTTTTAAGATTTTTAGCTATGTTTGCTGTTGATTTTGATATCGGCTTAAATATTTTACCAACTTTATTTATATTTCCACTTTAAAGCCAATTTTAAACTACTCGAGGAATACAACTTGTGGCAAGAGAAACACTTTTCTATTATCGTTCATAAAAGGTGTACATGCGCTCAGTTATATGAACAGAATTTTTTAGCAACTCAAACAAAGCTAGACAAGTGTATTAAATATTTCAACGTAGACTCTCAATAAAAGAAAAATTTATTTAAGCACTGACGAGGTCTTTGACCGAAACTTAGTTTGTAAAAGAACAAATTAATTATTTCTCCTCCAGTAGTTGAGATCTCTCTGTTTGTTTTCTTAAAACCAAGACATACAATATATTTCAACATAGTGTACACATTATCCTCAACTGTACTTCATAAAAGTAATATTATTCTTCACACAAACAAACCTCGTGTCGACGATGGAGCAGTACTGGGTGAAGGAGCGGTGGCAGTTGTAGTTGTGGGGAACTTTGTCCAGCGAGTTCCAGTTGGCCCGCACCTTCCGCACCAGCTCCTTCCCGTCCAGGTCGCTCACCTCGCAGTGGCTCTGCGTGGTCGGGCGCAGGGTGAGCACCAGGTGGAAGTCCTGTTCAGCAACGGAATTTAATAAAAGGAGTTTGGTGGGAGCAAGTGTTTGTGTAAAGTTTCTTGCATAGTAGCAACTTCAAAGTTTCCAAAGAGTCTTGAATAAATCTTGCGTGACGTTATTGATCGCGATACTAAAAGTTTTTACATCATTCCAAATAAAAATGACTTCTGACAATTGATACGTAAACAGTTTATTTATATTATTGTCATTTATCAAGCCTAGTTTTGTTTTTCTACTGCAAATGTTTTTGTTTTTAAAATGAAAGTTTTGATAGGAAACCACTCTAGATGCTGTGTAAGGTTATCTTATCAATTATGTAGTTTGAAAAGTTTTAGTTATGATAAAACATCGACCTATAAAGTTTAAAAAGTTTATACATCTTGATGTGATAATGATGTTTTAAATCATTTTAGATATTTACACTGTTTAGAGTAGGGATTGTCAACTTTTTTAGCCAGCGGGAAAGATTTACAAGAAAAAATCTTTTGAGGGATAGATTTTAAGAAAAAACTAAAGAAACCGCGCAATTTTCAAAAATTATACTTCAAAAACTAACATTAACTTAAATAATCACTTAATTAACAAATCTGTTCTGAAAGTAAAGTTAAGAGGAAATTTTTACTTTTTTAACAGATCCTTAATTTTAGTTATTTTCGCAAGTTTTTTTCGTGGTAAAAAATAAATTGCGGGTCCACATCTATTAAGATCATAAACTTAAGTTTACCATGAAAAGTCGACTAAAATTAGTTGCTAAGTAAAATATTTCTATCAAAACACTAAAAATTTTCAGACTGAAACCAACCAGCTCGTCTACATCGCACTGGAGGTTGTACTCTTCGGCGCCACCCGACGACGGAAACTCGTACCCGTGGCGTATGGGACCGTCGCGCTTGTTGCGGGTCAGGTACAGCTGGACGTACTCGCCGTCGTGCTTCTTGAGGAACGACGTCGCCTTGCCCGCGAAATCGTAGCTCGTCTTGCCGCAGACGTGGCGGAGTTCCTCCAGGGACAAAGATTGCGAGTAGCTCTGCAAAAGTTGGTGAGTTGTTGAATAAACTAAAAATATGTTTTTGTTTTTTTTGTCGAGTTGCTTTAGACAAGTTGTTTTTTTATGCCGTTTCTGAATATGGCTTGATTGTTAAAACTAGTCTTTAAAGAATGGTTTATTATTTCTGATGTACGAGTGATTTAACAAGTTTTTCAATGTTTCTTTTTCTATTGTTAGATAAAATTCAAAATCTTATATTTGCTAATTGTCTAAATTATTTTTCATGGAAAACAAAAACTTTATTATACAAAACATTTTGCCTTAGTGTCCAGAAAAATAAATATTTCAGCTTTCAAGCTTGCTATTTTGCAGTGTTGTTAAAGTAAAAAGAACTTTTTACACAAACAAAAATTAAATGTAAAAATGAAACCTCATAAAAGTAGAATATGCTTTTTGAGTTCAGCATTTTGTACATATTTTCGAACCAGTTATACAAAGCTGTAGTTGGATTTGATGACTTTTCTGTAAAACTGAAGAATCCAGTTCTAATCGACGTCTTAGTGTTAAAGAACGGCTTCCATTTCAGCAATCTGCAGAACAGAGCATATTTTAAAATAACTATTAGTGTTTACCTAGTTTTAGAGGTTTTTAATTATTATTGGTACTTTTATAAAAAATTGTAGGAACAAATTTGGTTTGTAGATTTTTAAAACTAGTTAAAAAATTATACTTCTATATTCAAGTTGTTTTTGTAAACAAAAAAATAAAAAGTTTCTTTACTAGCTGTATATACTAAAAAAAAATACATTCACTTTTAGTTTAAACTAAATTAAGAAACGCTAGTGAACATCATAACTTTATGAACCGGAGTTAACCAAAGCGCTGCTTTTTTTACGAGCTATTTCTTAAGGCACCAAACAATAATTTAATCATCAAACTACTATCAGTTGTACTTGCATTGTGTGAGATCTCTGTAAAGCGTACGTTGATTGAGTGAAGTCCCAGTTGGCTACCGAGGATGAAGCTTGCAACAGCGAGTTCAGAAGTTCCATTTCCTCCAACATGTTCGCCTGCAACGTGGCTTGTTTGAATCACTTTTATTCATGCTAGAACGCATTTACAAGTAAGTTGTGAAAATAAAATGTAGTTTATGCCGGTAAGCATTTCTATTGATGGCTAAATGAGGTAAACTATTTGTGTGTCAAAATGACATTAGTTGTAAACAATACAAACTCTTTTTTTTTAATATAATAATATGTATTTATGCGAAAAAACTTTTTTTCATAAAAAGAAGTTAAAAATTATTAGTTATAAATAAGTTCAATTCAAGAAGCTATTAGAAAATTTTAATATACGATCAGCAAATATAATTATAATGTATTCAAATTAAAATTTATACAGGTAAAGTTTAAAATAAAAATATACTTGACCACTGACTTTAAAACTATTACAAAATGTTCCCTTTAAATTAATTTCTACATCCTTTATAAGTTCATCTATTTTGTCACAAATTTTACTGTAAGATACGTGGTTTTTGATAGACGACCCCGTTTTTGCCACATCTTCGAAAATTTTCAGTGTCTTAGCCCGAAATCCACATATTTCTACAAACTCACAGGAGTTAAATAAGTTGATGATCTAAAATTTTGTATGATTTTATGAAAATATTTGTTTTATTATTGATTAGCGAATTAGTTATCATCTTATTTCTTTTAAATAAAGCAGTTTTTGTAAGTGATTATGTTTTGTAACTCAGAGCTAGAAACTAACACAAACGCAATAAAAAAAATTAAAGTAATTGAAACGTAAAATTGATGAAAAACAAAACAAAAATGTAGAACTTCATATCAAAACAAAAAATTTTATTTAAAAATAGAAAGTGATTTAACACTAAGCAATTTAAAAACCACTTAAGAAATTAGTTTAATTAAAAACCCTATAATATAATAAAAAAAGACTTGATAAAATGTAAATTATTGGTTAAACTAGTTTTTAACTCAGAATAAACTAAACTTACTTTTTCGTCTCCACCTGCTTTAAAAAAGTTGGAAAACACCCCTTGTATGCTGTTGTATTCTTTTTCGACTTTTGTGTTGTTTTGGAACCATTTTGATTGCAAAAATTCAAGTGAAAAATACAGCTTTTCGTTTATGCACAAGTTTTTTAGGTTATTCTGGTTCAAAAAAATTATAAAAATTACATTTCAAAAGGATTTAATAAGATCGTAGTAGATGAAACTTAGCTATTGCATATTTAACTTTTGAAAAAATTACTCAAAGCACAAAAATACTAAATTAAAGTGTTATTTGATTATTTTTATTATTTGATTTATTATTTTATTAAAAAATTATCATTAGTTTTTAAAGCATACTAAATGAGAATGAGTAAGTTAAGTTCAAATTTGTAAATATATTTAAAAACAGTATTTGAAATTAATAAAATATACAGTTTTATAAAAAATCAATACAACACTAATCTACTATTATACTGACTAAAAACGAAAAAAAACAATGATGTATTAAATTTTAACTGTTTAAACACTTTATAACATGTATTAATAATCAAGTAAGTAAGTTTTAAAATAATTGCACTATTAAATTATGAAAAAAGAATGCAGCTAAATAAAACTGAAAGTAACTTACAAAAAGGGTTTCTGGGACGACAGACAGAATTAGTTGCTTATTTTTTTCAACAACATCTCTTGCCTTATCCCATGCAAACGTTCCGAGTGCAGAAAAATAAAGTTGAAGAAATTTTTCAATGGGTTTCGGTTTGTCAATACATTTCATTTGTATGTTTTCCATGTTTATTGCTAACTCTCAACAGTGCGGCAATTCAATTAAAAATGCTTTAAAACTTTATACATATAAACAATTACTGTAAAAAGAACTTTAATTAGTTTAATCTGAATAAAAAAATAACATAAAAAAACTAGTAGCAAAAGTTGTTTTTAAAAACTAATCCTAATAATTTCCTACAAAACAAACTGTATATAAGTATAACTAGTTAAAAGACAGATTTGTACAGGTTTTCAAGTATTTGTCACGACTTTAAAATAGAAGTCTAAAATTAAATCATAGCTATAACTATTAATAAAAAGCATTTTAATAAAATTTTAAAAGAATAAAACCCATATAAGCTAATAGTTTTATTCGTTTTATAAGAATGTTCGTGATTGAAAAACAGTTTTTCTTTAATTATACTGTTTATAAAAATTATATAAACTAAACCAAATATTGAAAAAACAAATTGTGATGTATGTGATTATTAAGCATCAATCTTTTGTTTTTGTATAAAAAATATACTAGCTACATTATTTCATAAACTGAAAGTAGTAGTTTTATAGTTTATATGTTTAAAAACTAAAAAAGTATTATGATTACACAACTTTAAATAAATGGGTAATAAAAACTTTACAAATACAAACTACAAAACTAAGTAGGATGAATGGCGGTTTTAAGTATTTAGTTTTATTCTGGATAATAAGTTTAAGTATGTGAACTGATAAAATCCGTATTGAAAAATACTCGTTAATAATAATTATTAAAGCGTCATGTCTACTAAATAAAATCAATTTTGTTTATACTTAACCAAGTTCTAAATAGTTTACTGCATGGGGTGAAGAGTAAACTTTTATAAAGCCATAGTTTTAAGTAAATCATAATAACCTGATAAAAAAGTTTGTGGACATTCAAAGTTATCTACTTTTTACAAATCAAAAGTAAATAAAGCGTTAAAAATTATAAGAAGTACCACGAACCGTTCTAAAAAATGTTTACTTTATTATAAAATTAAAACAAAAGGATATAGAGTTTGGCTACGATTTGTACTTTTGCCATTGTTCACTTGAAGGCATCGACGGTTCAACCCATTTAGTGGGAATTTCTGTTACCTTATCATCGTCTATATATGAGTCCCATTTTTGCCTGATATAATTTGGAAAACGTATAATGTTAAGTTTTAAACATTAATCAGTAATTAGGTTTTGGAAATTTTACCTTTACTTTTTTATATTTATACAGCAAAACTTTAAAACTTACATAGAAAATAAGTATACGTTAGTTTGTTAAGAAACTATTACTTCTTTTAATATTTTACCTGTTTGCCACAAACATATTAAGGTCGTTTTCTAAGCACTTTTGGTTTTCTACATAACCTTTTAAATCTGATTTTAGTTGTGCTTCTTCCCCTGGAATAAATATATACTGAAGTTTTATAACTATATAAACAAAAAAAGAATAAATTTTAAAATCAGTAACTTTAAAAAAAAAAGGGAATAATAAACTTTATTTAACTTCTAAAATGTTTGATAAAAAAGCCTAAATAAAACAGAAACACTCGAGTTAACAAAATTTTTAACAAACACTAACATTTATCTTCACCAAATAAAACTTCCTTTCTGCTTTTTTCCCAACAATACTTCTCCTCGGGAGTTAGGTGCGAAGATGATGGTGACATTTTTTTGCGAGTTCTCAAAATTTTATTATTTTTATCCACCTTATTTTGAATACAATTTTTACTGTTTTCAAGAGTCTTAACGACTCTGTCGTATTTCTTTTCAAATATTTTAGTCGCTTCTTCTGATACAAATTTTCCTTTGAAAAGTTAAGCTGTTAAGTACTTATTTAAATTGCACTTATGTGGTTTATGAAAGTTAAATGACTAACAACCTTATATACAGCTGACTACTTGATACTATGAGCATTAAAATAAAACAACAATTAGTTAAACAAAAACAGCCTTAACATTTGAACAATGTATAGGTCTAACCAATTATTTAAAAAACGTTTAATTTCTAAAAAAAAGATCGAAACTTTTCTAAATATATGTTTTCATAAGAGTTGCATATGATATTAATATTCTATTATACTATAAATATTTTTTATTAATTTAAATTAGTTAACACACCTATCACAACTGTATAAAAAGTATATAACATACTGTTATACTATAATACAGATTTTTTTAATAATTGAAGTGTTTTTAAAACAATATAAGCACTTTAAACCATTAATTTTTAATCACTCTAAGGATACAGTTACTAGATCAATTTTTTAAACTTAGATAGAATACTCAAGTAATGTAAAGTACATCTTTTTAAAGTTTAACTTGTTTATCCAAGTACAATACCTGCTATTTAGGTACACACTTTGAACACAACATATAACTTAGTAGTAACCATACCTAACAGGTGGTGCGTACCTAGGAATTTTTTTTTACAATAACCCACATTAAAACATGTGTTAAAAGCTTCCAAAGCTTACAAACGACTGTTAAATAAATTTTCTCAAAACGAAAACTTTCACCAGAAAAAAACGAAATATTTTTGTTGAAAGTCAATCTGAAGTCTTGAACACTTATTTAATATGTGTTTTTACATGTAAGTATGCATTTATGTATGTATATTCATATTAGATTCGAAAATATTTTTTTATCTATCTGGTATTTGCTTGACCTTTGAAAATTTGATATTAAATACAATTAATTTCTAATTTGAGATAGGTAAAGATTTATGAAAGTATAAATATTGTCTTTATTACATTGTGATGATTCAAAAAAGCTAGTTTACAGTTATAAAATTTTACTCATGATTACTTATTTTTTCAGAATTTTTGCACTTTAATTAGTTGCCTTGGTGGAAAACATAACAGTAAAGGATAAATTAGTGTGGTGCTCATATTAGACTGTGGTTTTCATAGACAATAATGACAGTAATAGATTTAAGAAAGATTGCTTCACAACTTTAAAATTTAATAACGTTTTTGTTTAAAGATTTAACATTTTTGATTAAAAATGTTAACGTTTTTTGTAAAAATTTTTACATATATGTAGCAATTATGGGTTAAGCAAAGGTGTTGCACCGTCAATCATTTTTGTTTATCTAATTTTTTTATGACACTTTAAGTCTTTTTCATTCATATTGTTTATGAGTATATAAAATTACATTGCACTGTTCGTTATTTTCTTCATGTAAAAAAAACCTTAATGTGTTTGTTTTAAATAATAGATTTTATATACGAATTGTAAGTTCATAACTATGTAGTATAATTTATTTTATAGTATAATACCTTTGTATATATTACTTTTAGATTTTTTTTAACAAAGTTTAAGTAAAAATGTTTTTTAAACACAATGTTTTTCGGCTTAAATGTGCGTACCATACCGGTAGTGCGTACCTAGGTAGCAGGTTACTGTACATTTTATTAATAAAATAATGCAAACTTTGTGAAATAGTTTAAAGGTTTTTCAGGATTGTAAATAGATTAAAAAGCATGTAGCCAAAACATTATAAATAAAGCTAACATACTTAAATTAGTAAAAAATATTTTTTTCGCTAAAAGCAAGCAACTAACATCACACATCTTACATATTATATCATATCAATTTTATTGATTATAATAAAAAATGTATAACAAGTAACAATCACCTCTCGCGAATCTAAGCACATTTTTGTCACGCACTCTCGTTTATTTACGCATTCTAGAACTTTCAACAATAGGAAAAAAGTTTTAAAAGTCTTCAATATTAAAAACATTTTTTTAAAGTTTATATTTATTAATATATTAAACACATTATATATATTATAATTTAAAAAAAAAATTTGATTTTTGCATTTTAGTTTGTGCCTTTCATAAGAAACTTATTAAACACAGTGGCATTTCCAGTTATATTTTAGGTGTATTAGCCCCTTTATATCATTAAATCAAAAGGTACAATTTTAAATTTACTGACAATATTTATAGAATGAAGTTTCATTTCAACTCAATAAACCTCTTATTTTTAGCTAGTTTGTTCCTTGCCCACCTAAGATTAAACAAATCTTGTATGTGTTAGAGAAATATTTTTCTCTCACACCATAAAAGACAAGTTCAATCATAGGTAGGCAAAGAAAACTGTAGAAAAAATCTTTTTATACACATGAAAAAATGTTATTTGAAAACTGTCCACATTCATAAACAACTTAATAAAATCAAATTTGTAAACAAAAAAAAAGTGGGAAAGTCTAAAAACTGTATTTAATCAAACACATTATAAGAAAATAACCAATATAGTAGGTATACTACCTACCTCTAGTTTAGCTACGCTATTTTTCTGTGGATATGTGCGTAAATTCGCAAGAGGTGACTGTTTGTTTGAACTTTAAATAAAGATTCAAAATAAATGCATTGAAAAATCTTTAATTAATGTTACTAACCACATTCTACTTAAAATTAGTGTAGTACAAATTGTCTAACAATTAAAAAACTTACATATTTGTGTAGTTAAAACTATACTTTTTTGCTTGAAAAATTAGTATCAACATGGTGTATATTTACAGGCTTGCCGAATGTTTTTGAAAAATTTTCTCCAGGTTTTCAACGTTTCCTCCAGGTTTTTAAAAGCACACATATTTTTGGTATATTTCTAGTGTAAAGTTAAGTTTAAGTTAAAAAACTGTGTTAAACAGTATAAAACATTGAAAAGATACTGTAAATGTGTTTTTTAATAAATAAAAATTTGATGATGACAAAAAAATGTTATTTTATATGATAGACGTTTTGTGTCAAATCGAAATTTTACTACTTAACATGTTAAACCTGTTTAAAAATCCAGATTTATCCAGGTTTTTTATTGATTTATGTTTAAAATTTAAAGTTCTCCCGGTTTTTTTTTCAAAACTTCTCTAATTCCAGATTTTTTAGCCTAAACTGTCAAAATCCAGGTTTTTCCAGGGTTAAAAGATTTTGGCAACCCTGAATTTAATTAAGTTAAATGTTTAAATTAGAATAGTAAAGTTTCAACAAATATACCTTCATTTTTATAACACTTTTCTCTATATATCCGTAGCTTTAAAAGAACATCTACAAAAGATACACAATCGTTAAGTTTCTTGATTTCTTTCTTGTTACACTTTAAAGACTTTTTAATTGATTTAAGTCTTACTTCGTCCTAAAAAAAAAGTTTTATCTGTTTAATATAAAAGCTTAAGGTGACTTTAAAAATATTAGTAAAAACCAATTATATAATTTTATTAAGTTCTCTGGAATTACTATGGGATTTAAAAAATCATCGTAGGTTTTTTCAACACATTTTTTCTCACTTCTAAAATAAGTTAAATAAAATGTTTTTAAGCAAATCAATGACAAGCTTTATAAATAACCGATCGATTTACTTTAAAAAAGTTACTTAAACTTTCAACATTACTAAATAAACAACTTCAATTCTTTTATTGAGCTCGGCTTCTTTACTTTTCTGCCATCGCTCAATTCTTTCTTCTTCTTTCATTTTTTCCAAAACCAGATGCTTGTTTTCATTGTGTATCTTTCTCAGATTTCTTTTACTTTTCCTCCGTCTTCTTCGCTTGTTGATTTTGCATTTCAGATCGTTCATGATCTCTTGGTCTCGCAAAACTGAAGTGAGTTTTTGTAACCTTACCTAAAATATTTATTGTTTGTTTGATTTTAAATAAATTAAAATTAGACAGTAAATAAACATTCCTAACTAAACTGCTAGTCGACCATATGAAAATTGGTTAAGTACATTTCATTAAAACGTTTTATTGTATAACTGTATATCTAAACTTAGACAAATGTAAATCTTTTACAATCTTTATGAGTCAAAATACATTACTTCAACAAAAGTAACTTACTTAAAGTTTAGGCTTAACACAAAATACAAAGAAGAAAAAGTGCTACGCAACAAACAACTGCCTATTGCTTTTTTTTCTTTAGGGAGTTGAATTTTTATTTTATCAAAGTTTATCTCATTAGTTCTCTTTAAATTTCAAAAACTTAAAAACAATTTTTATATAACTTTTGCAGTAGCTCAACAAATTTATTTGAAATATAGTGATAAAAACTTACTATTTCTTATTTTGCTAATATTTAACTTTTAATAAACATATATATCTTTCATTTATATATTATATATATTTATTATATTGACCAATTTGTTAAACTTTTTATGACGTAACATTTCTGCACAACTCAATTTAATTTTCATTTTTAAAAACTTGCCTTTTCTTAGAGCTTTTCGAGGTTAGTGCCTAATTTTATTAAATTTGTATTTTTTGTAGACAATTTTATAATTTTATGTTTTTATCCCAAACTTTGTTTTTTAACCATAAAGTTCATTTATAGTTACTACCTACATAAACACTATACATAATTATACATGCTTTTTCTGCTTTTTTTCTAATGTGTGATAATATTTTATAGACTCCGTAGATCTGTTCTTAAATTTATTTGAGAGCAGTGAAAGGACGTTAGTTGAAATAAAGTTTTAGCACAAGAACATCTGTGGTATCTATCATTTATTAATCTGCTCAAAAATTTTTTTGGAGATTTCAATGAAGTGTATGAGTTCAAAAATATTCAGTCTTAGTACCGTTAAAATAACTTATTGAATTGTTTAGAATTTTTAGTTTTTAGAAAAGTTTGGGCTTTTGATTTAAGTTTAAAAATGTCTATTGATTCAGATAACCATAACAATAAATTTAGATATTTTTTAAATATCAACATACACGTAGTTGTTCTGTATGACATATTTTCTTTAAAATGTAAACAGTTTTTGTATCTATGAAGCTTCTAACTAAAATGACATTTAACCAGAAATGAAGTCTAGCAAGAAAGTTAACAAATATGTGAATTGAAATTTTATAAAATCTAAATAATACAAATTAAAACAATTTCTAAAGATATTATATATATCATATAGACTGTAACGCTTATTTATAATAAAACATTCGTTGAATTTATTCTTTCAAAAATTTATTCTTCAAACTAAGTTTCGGTAAGTTCGGTTTGTTTTCTTAAAACCGAAACATATAATAATACATTCGGTTGTTAATGTTATTATAAAGAAAAAAAAAGCTTTTCCATAGGAACCAATAACTTTGTAGTAAAAATTTGACAAGCTATAACATCATTTCAAAATAAAAACATATTTATCCTTTTAGATAACTTAAAATATTTATTGCTCATTTATATAAAGATTAGTTAATATACTGACTGCTTTTCAGCTAAACTTTATTTCATATAAAACCCAAAAAACTTTGATTTTACTATTTCAGACTATATTATGATGTATTTTAAACTTTTTTCCTACGTTAAGCAATAAAACATAAGATTAACAAAGTTTACAAGTGTTTAGGATTTTATAATTCGACCTCAATAGATGGTATTATAACTAAAGTCATAAAATAATTATTCAAAGGAATGATTTTAAATGTTTATGATTTACTCATTATTGAGAATTACTATAAACTTTCCTACATTTGTATGCTTAAAGTTTTTTTTTAGAGCATAAACATTTTTAAAACTATAGAGCATAATTATACAATTTTAAGTATTAATTTATCATAATTACCTTTACCGGCTTAAAAAGTGTAACACTAACTAGTGTTACATTTTAAAAAGTTAGCACATAATTTTTTTTTGAAATAAATCATTAACAAGACTTGTAACTAGTGTATACTACTGACTTGTTTGCTGAACTTTTTTTGACAATCAAGTCCTTCATTAGAAAGTTCTTCTATCAACTGTTCAACTTCTGCAACTAGTTTTTGAGCTTCGTTTATCTAAAATTACATTAATGATTATTTGAAGTTTGAAAACATATAGATATAATTAGATAAATTACAGGTGTTTTGTTAGTAAACTTAAAGGTCAAGATAAATAAAAAACAAATACCTTTTTTCACAAAAACAAATTATTGCATATTTATTAAAAAAACTTAAAAAAAAGTTAAAGCTTTACCTAAAACTTTTACTGTGATATTTTTCAAAATGAAATCATATAATTACAGTGCATACTTAATGTTAGATTGCACATACATTTTTTGGTAATAGGAATATTTTATTTTATTCATTTAAAATTAACCACTACCTTAGCAATTTAAAACGTTTTAGCTACTTGTATGCTTAAATAGTGTAAAAAAAAATTATGAATCAGAGCCCATGGGTAATAGCAATAAAAAATATTACAGTAAACAATAAAGTTCTTATCAAACCCAGTAAGATGAAAAACAAAACACTAACGACAATAATCATTATTAAACATAACAAACCTGCAAAAAAGAATTCCCCATTGACGTAGCTTTTGTTTCTATTGCAGGCTGTCCTTTTTTAAGTTTTGTACTTTTAAGAATGTTGTTAACTATCTCCTGAGGCTTCAACTCAAACTGTGGAGCATTTGGTCGCATTGGCGTTGAAAAGCTTTGCGCTGATCCTTGATGAGGTGCAATCGTAAAGTTGGGATTAATTGAGTTTATTTGAGAGTACTCATTAGTTGGCTGTTGGATGATATTAAACTGGGGAGTTGGAGGCATGACATTTCGATTCGGAAAAAATCTTGGAGGAATTCCGACTGTCCTTTGTTGATGCGGAAATGAGTTTCTCTGCCAATTAGGCTCCATGTTTAGGTTATCAATTATTATTTTGTTTTGAAGATCTACGTTATAAAGTGTTTGAGTAGATATTAAAATAAATTCATTAGTACTTCATTTAAAATATAAAAAATATAATATAACACTGCTACAAAGACAACAAAGTAGATGATACGTTTTCTTTTTTATTAATTTATAACATTTACAATACCAGTAAAACCTAAGATTTTTGAAAAATTTCATTGGCTGTTTTAAAATGAGAGAATTTCTTGTTTTCATTTAGGTTAATTTATATAGGTAGTTTTTTGTTTTGGAATTTAGATTTTTTTTAGAAATATTGCGCTAGTTCAACAGCAAAACAAAATTATATATGGATAAATAAAAATAAATATTTCATAAAAAAAAACCACAAACATATATACTTTACATTTAGATAATGGTCAGATTTATATAGTTATGATTTTGTTGACAATATAGAAAAAAAAATCACAAAAAAAATCTTATTTGTTAAAGTATTTATCTATAGAATGAGTCTTAATATTTTTCAAAATCTTATTCTTTCTCTTTTTTATCTTCCCTTCTTGTTTTCTTTTTTTACTTTTTACTTTACTTTCACCCTTTGACATAAAAGCTGATTTTTGCTCCTTTAAAATTTTACCAATAGTTTCCCTGTTAAGGCAGCTGTCAATGTGAGTGTTGAACGAGTTAAGATCGGAAGCTTTGCTGGCAGTGAAAACGACATTGCAAATCGGGCAAGTGAACAAGCATTCTTCTCGTTTACTTTCTTTTTTATCTGGTTGAACAGGGCATTCAGCAGCTTGGGGATTAAAAGGATTTCCTTCAGGCTTCAGACTGCTTTCGTGTACTACACTTGAACTAGTTGCTTTACTTGTCGAACAACATGCTTCTTCTGAAGAAAATTTAAAGGAAATAAAGTTGCAGTTTGTATAAGTTTAGTTAAATTATAAAATTTATCAACTGTTTATAGTTATTCAAAACTCATATTTGAATTAAGTTAAAACTAAGAATTCATGCTTTACATTAGAAATTTTATTTCATAAGTTTTATTGGTTTGTTTCCAATAATTGCTAAAACTTCACAGATGATTAAAAGAAAAAATAAAATTTAGTGCTAACATTTAAACAATCTATTACAATTGAACTTAAAACCTAAGTTTTCAGATTCATCAGATTTTTCAACAACTGTATTGTCTTCGTCTTGTTTGGACTGAAAAAACTTGCTTATACTGGTCTGACCGTCTCCTACGAACCCAAGAGGTTCAAGTTTTGAAAGTCCGACACCTAGAATAAACCATTCATAGCGACAAAGTTAACATATACAGACAAAACTAGTAAATATAACTAACCCATCAACCTCAGAGGTAAATTTCCTTTGGCAGATTTTATTTCGTTTTCAAGCAGATCTGATGCAACTTTGAAAATAGATCTGAAATCACTCACTGCATGAGTTGTGCTTTTAGACCTTGTGTTCAACTGAAAAATGAGATTAAGACTTTGCTAATACTTCTAAATAATTGACCAAATTGCTATTTCTTGAAATAAAGTATGTATATTACTCTGTATGTTAAAAACAAAATAAAAGCTACAGTGTAATCATTGATTTGAAACAAAGTAATGTATGCCCTAAAACAAAACTATTACTTAATTTAGGGGTCGGCAAACTGAGACACACGGGCCAAATACGGCCCTAAAAGCAAAACATGTGGCTCACGATGTAGATTTTACCTAAAAACATTGTTTTTATATGACAACACAGAAAGTAACTGTGGTAAAAACTTACATTACGGGCTTAGATCAATAAATACTAACTATCAGTGCTTAATTAATACTCGTTTTACAACATCTTTGGTTTAAACTTTGTTTTTTTTACTACTATTTTAAATACCTGCAAAAATGTTTTATTTGATGTTGGGCCCGCGAGCAACTTTTCAATGAAAACTCGCTTGTTACTTAAAAAAAGGCTGACGACCCCTGCTCTAACTAAGTGTTTCAACTTTTGTGGATTTTAGTACAGCTACTAGGCCATTTTAACTTTAAGTACGTTAAATACTAACAACAGTTCATTAAACTTTACACTAAAAAAAACTTAAATTAAACTTAAACGCCTACTTTGAATTCAGTAGTTTTAATCTTTAAAGTAACAGTTTTCCCTTGTATAGACTCAGCTTCAACATCTTCAACTAAAGCCTGGCAAAGTTCTTCCAGTTTCAGCATGAGCTCAGAAGGTTTCGATATTTCTGAAAACGTTCTGCAGAAAGTTTTGAAACAAGATTTAAATTTTTAAGATCTTATTTAGTTAATAAAAAGTATTTAAATTTAATTTTTAAAAATAAATATTCTACAAATGTTTTTTTTGTTATCTGGTCAATAAGTCAATTGTATTTAACAAAATACTTGGAAATTTTCAGGTATTATATTTTATCAAAATAGTAAAGCTTTACTCACTATTTTATTATCAATTTGTTAGCCTCAAAATTAAATAGGTTATTTTATAAAAAAGACATACATACTTAATGTGGTGATAGAAACTTATAAAATATGAACTTTAAACATTTTTATAGTAAAAAATACTTTAAATTCGTATTTAAATGTTGGACAAAATTAATAAATTTTTTAAACAACTCTATTTTGTTAAATATGTATCTAAAAATAATTAAACAGGTTTGTGAATGGTTCACCATTCACAAACGTCACTTAATAACCAGCGTGCACTTCAGGTACAAACAAATTCACAATACTACATTTAACAACGTATGCCTCAGCTCACACCTTTCTGTACTGATGCTCTTTCGTTCGCTGTCACCCTCGAGGTAGTTCGAGGAGCAGGCTCGCGAGACTCGCAGGAAGAAGGAAGCTGAAGTTTCGGAGAACAGCAGGAACACGTTCTGCCTCTGCTCGTACAAATCCTTGCACTTGACCACGCCTATTGCGGCCAGCATCTGCTCGCTCACCTTGCCGATTCCGCTCACCTTGTGTTTAGGTAAACAATGAGAATGTGTTGGTAAAAATATGTTAAAGAATATTGTCGCAAAAAAAAGTTGTATATTCAAGTTTATTACGACTGTAGTAACAGAGTAATGTAGTTGCCATTTGTTTTTAAACTTTTTTCTAGCATTTCTTAATTTCATCAAGGCTTTTGAAAGTACAGTCTTTTTGTCCTTTTTACTACAAAATTAATCTTGAGGTAAAAAGCTGTCTTTAATATTATAAAATTTATTCAAATATTGACACTTTAGCTGAGAGTTTTAATAGTTAAGCTCTTATGTATTGAGCACTCTAAATCACACAGTTTTCTCACTTATGTTTTAAGAAGTATAAAATTATTGAACAAATACTGTAATACTTCTTTCAATATGGCTTTTAATAAATAATATTTTCAATAATACAAAAAAAAATTATATGATAGATTTTACTTATTAGATTAGAAATTCATTATTTTACGTGTTAATTGATTAAAGTTTCATGGTTTCCCAGTTTTTTTTTTCTAATTTTTTTTAATTCCAGGTTTTTTGCTACTCTGTAGTAACCATTACAAAAAAATTGTACATTACATACATGGTATTACTTATTATATTTTTTAATAGACTTATATGTTCAAATACCATTTAATTTCATTTCACAAAGTGTTTTTTATAAAAACTAGACTAGTTTAGTATCTTATTCTTGTGATGTGTAAAAAGAGTTGTTAAACGCAGAGCTTAATTAAAACTAATTAAAATTAACATAGTATAAAGTTATAGATTATTATTCAGACTATGCAGAGAGAGTAATAAATGCAATGAAAAGACACAACAATGTAATGGTTTTATAAACTTAACTCGTTACAATGTTTTACTACCAAGGCTGATTTAAAAAAAGTAAAGTTTTAGATAAACTATTTAAGTAAAAACTAAAGAGCTCCGCACCAAAATTACAGCTTTTGCTAACTTTCCGAATAGGCAGTTCAGATATGAAGTTTATTGCGTCTTCCCTGTCACCTTTGATATATGTTTGACCGTTTGGCTTGTTCATATCGCTGCCAATTTTAGCCAGCATGGTGTTGCAAGCGATTCCAGCACTCGCGGTTAATAGAGTTTTCTAAAATAAAAAAATTACAGTTAAAATAGCTAAAGATTTAAAATTTCACAAAAGTAGTAAATAGAATTAAAAATGTATTATTTACGAAACTTAAAAACTTAACACTACGCACTACTTCTTTTAACCTGTTTATCTCAAAATATTCAAAAAAAAAAACTGTAAAGTACCCTCTTCCTTTATAGACTATTTTTTGAAATTTTAATTTAAGTTTAAAACAAAATGGTACAACTAAAATATATTAAGCTGATAGTCAACTAAAATAAACTGTTATTATAAATTATAAATATTAACAGTAAATTTTCTATTAAATTTTTGTGAAAACTATTGTTTAATTAAAGTTTACGCAAATTAAGTTCAATACTATTTAATATTTTTAGAAAGCTAACACTTTTTTTAAACAGATAATATATATTCAAAAAATATTTATACACGCGAAACATAAGTAAGCTTACAAACAAACTACTAGACATTAAAACAACCTGGTGAATTCGGAATCTTATTTCTTCTGTTACTTCTTCTGCGGAAAAACCAAAAGTTCTACTTGTTATTGCATCATTTAGTTTAAGCAGAGGATTGTAATCATATGTTCTTTCACTCTGAAAACAACACACCAGTAATATAAACAGTATTTTCCAAAAATTAATACAAAACATTTTATAAAAGTTAGAACAGTAAAATTTTATCTTACAGTTTGTTACAACATTATGTTTAAGATGATACTAAATATAGAAAACATTTTGATAAAAGTAAGTTTGTTTAAGGTTTTAGGATTTATTAAATTCTATACTTGACTTTAAAATCCTCTACAACTTTTAAATTCACAGTTATTAATTTTAATTAATTAAACTAAAACTTTGGCAAAAATTTTTTTTATAATAAAAATATAGTTATTTGCCTTAACTAAAAAATACTGCTCAATTTACTGGAATGTAAAGAGCTTATTTAAATAGAGGTGTACAAATTAAATATTTTATTTACGACCGGTTTCGGTGGCTAAAAATAGCGACCTCTTCAACCAAAACAAATTATTAAACAGTTTAATACTTTATTTTGCTTGAAGAGGTCGCAATTTTTAGCCACCAAAACCGGTCTTAATTAAAATATTTAATTTGCACACCTCTACTTTATAATAAATATATAAAACGTTTGTAAATTAATTATATCTATATTGAATATATCTTTAATAAAATGGACAATCTTTGCAAAATACTTGCACAACTTAGAATAATCAGTTCATAATGTTATAGACTAAGACTTTAAAATTATGAGTAGGAAAATGATATAAACTTTGAAACTTATTTAGTGCTTTTTGTAATTGACAGTATAATTACTGTCCTTCACTTCATCAAATTGATTTTATATAATTAGCTATAAACAATCAACTTGCATTACCTTAAGATAAAGACAAAGAGTACTAAAGCAATAATACAACAACTAGTACTTATTTTTAAACTACCTCGGTAAGGTTTTTCCTTGTAACTAAATAGTTTGTAATATCAAGGTAAGCTTCGTCTAAACTGGCAGGTACGAAATTATTATCATAACTTCTTAATATTTCTCTAACTTCAATGCTAACCTGTAAAATTTTAGTTCATTATAAATCTAATAAGGCTAGTTATATCTACCGAAATCTAATAACTAACTGTTTAAAAAATGTTAGAAAACAACTTAACATACTTTCTTATATTTTTCAAAATTACATGGAACAATAATGAGATTCGGGCATAACTTTTTAGCTATAAATCCGGGCATAGCAGCTCTAACTCCATATCTCCTTGCAAAGTAATTCGAAGTAGACTGTTAAAAGCAAATTCTATAAACTGAAAAAGCTTTTCGTTTTTTTAAAACATTTACAATATGCAACATATCCAGCTGGTAAAACATTTTTATAATTTATTATAGAAATAAAAAGTTAAATAAAATTAAAAAAATATATCTGAACTGAATTACTAAGAACATTTGTTAGCTAACAAGTTCTTACCAACATCCCTATACTGCCAACAGCCATAGGTTGATCTTTCAATTCTGGGCAGTCCCTTTCCTCTACTGCTGCATAGAACGCATCCATATCAATATGTATGAGTGTTCTAGTGGCATCCCAAGAAATTTTAATTTCTTTTACCATCTTGTCCGCCTAATTCAATAAAATTTAGATAAATTACTTACTCATAGTTCAAAGATAAAAAACTAATATAGATAATTACTAAATCTTTTGATTTAATTCATAGTTTAAAAAACTTTAATAAACACTAAAAACAACTGAATAACTTACTAAATAGAAAATTTTAAACCTGTACTAATGCTTGCTTCTTCTCTTGAATTGTAGAAGAATTTAAATTTTCTAGCATCTTTGTTATTTTTTCTTTCACTTGTTTGTCTCTTTCTTGTTCGTTTTTATAAAACCGTGAACCAACAGTGTTCTCCATAATAATCCTTTAATCAAAAACAAAGTTGCTTTTACGTATATTACATAGAAAATTAAGAAAAAAATTACAAGATTGACAAAGTGTTTAATAAAGATTTTTTTTTAATTTTACCTAACTTTTATAAATTTTCATATGGCTATAAATACTACTTTGAAGATCGAAATGAAAATCTATACATGAAACTACTATAACATAAAGTAGGAAAAAGAAGTTTAGTAGTTTTTTAATATACAGTAAAATTTCTTCTTAATTTTAGAGATATGTCAGAACTTGATGAAAATCAAAGATCATTGAAATAGATAGATTATAACTTCTACAATCAGTATAAGAAAAACTTACTTGTTTATTTTTTCTTTATCTAGTCCTTTCATGCCTGCTTTGTTGTCATTTAGAGACATCCTTTGGATAAGCTTAGGTTCTGTTCTTTCAGTCATGGTTTTTAATTTTCTTATTTAAAAAAAATTATCTGTAAATTAGCAAATACAGTACTTGGAAAATTTCAAAGTAATAATGTAAACTAGAAAGTTATGTATATTTTTTAACTTAAACTTTAACTGAAAAATTATGTTTAAGAGATTGTAGCATTGTTTTAAACTTTTGTTTACTAAGTTTTCGAATAAGTATACACATAAATATGTTAACATTAAGTAATAATTTCTTTATTAGAAACGTGCAATGCTAAACCTTTAGTTTCTAAAGATCTGAAAAATATTAAAGCACAACAGCTTTGCTAAATTAAAAAGTTTAAAAACATTTATATTTTTCAATGCCATATAATGAGGTTTAACATTTTTTTACAAAAGATAATATTGGCTATTATTTCAAAGCTTGAAGCATATACAGCAATAGAGGTGGTGTAAAATTTAGTCCTTAACGGGCCAGGGAATTTCCATATTTAATCTAATTCACAATAAACTCAAAATTATCAAATTCATTTCAACAAAATTCTAATTCTACATGAACCTTTATTTTACTCTATGTAGGTTTCAAATGTTCTGTAAATTGTACCGAAGATTTTTTTTCTGTGTTTCACATCCCAGAATATTTAGTTCAAAGTTTTGTTTAGCGGCCCAGATTTACATGCTTTGAGGCTGAAGTTTTACCTTATGCAAAGCATTTTTTCTAAAATTTTATAAATATCTGCATGCTAATTACATTGAACCAGCAGGTCAGATTCTGCTAGTGAGCGGTATCTTTTCAATTCTGATACTTTCTATAGAAAAAATAATAATAAGCTTCTCAGCTAAATCCAATTTTGTAAAAAAAATCTGATACAGTAGTATAAAATATAAACATTTCAACTTTTTTTTAAATTTCATATTTACAAAAAAACTAGTACAAACATACAGAACAGAAAGTAATTGTCAATTATTTTCTCTTAAATCAAAAGTTTATTTAAATGTTTCTTCTACTATATGTCTGCAGTAGTTTACTTTAAACTTTCATGCAATTTTCTATTCAATGTTATAAACAACTTGTAAGAAGCAGATTTATAAAAAAAATGTTTTATGAAAACAAAAAATAAATTACATTTGAAACCACAAATTTAGCTCCACACAACTAAGTATTTCTATAAGAAGCAAAACTTATGTTATATGTATAACTATATACTTGCAGGGTTGCCACAGAGCAAGTTGAGAAAAATTTTCTGACTTTTCTAAATCTAAACTTTTAGTTTAAACTTATTCAAAAATACATAATCAAACACTTGAAACTATATAAAGCATTCAATCTTATTTTTATGCAAGTTAAAACAACAGTTTTCAATGAATTTAATTATTTAACTTCCATTACATCACTTGAACCGTCTGTGCATTTGATGTATTTGCAATAAACAGCTCTATCAGCAAAATACTTGTATTTTCTAACTTAATACAGTTCTAGTTTGTATACATACACATAATACTTAATTCTTCTTCTGAATGTTATAGTTTATCTTTTCATACTGTTTTCAAGTAGAGCTTGTTAATACTAAACCCTCGTTTGACCTCAGCCTGGTCATTGTGCAACACAAATAATGATTGCAACAACTTTCTGAGGGAAGATTTAGCAGAAACTTTCAATGTTTCAAAATAGAATTGGTCCTAACAATCTTTCTTCACTTTGCGTGAAGCTCCTGAACTTTAATGCATTAATTGGAAAATTAATTGCAAAGTTCTAAATTTTTCAATGCTAGCATTACCTTCAGAATTGAAACTTATGTTTTACTTTGTTAAGGAGTGCACAAAGTTGGCAAAACATTTAACAACAATTGTGACTCCTAATTTTTCAAGGCTTGGCAGATTTAGGCATTACATAACTTTACAAATGTACTTCTATTCTGCTCCGGAGATTTTCAACTGATTTTATAACAAATACTCTACATTCTTTGTTGAAATTTAAGACCTTTTGTTCCTCAACTAGGTCTTTTTTCCTCAAATTTGCAAGCAAAATAGTTGCAGCACAACCAAGATCAAAGGCATGTTTTAGTTAAGCTTGATTATTCAATTTAACCTTGAATAACTGGTTATGGCTGAGGTTCCTAACTATCACATCTTTCATAATAATGCACAGCAATTAAATTACTAAGCACGAAATGTCCTCCAGCATAAAGGCAACAACAGGCTAGCTACTCTGTTACAATGTCAAAAAAGCCTGCATGACAGATATCACATAACTAAAGAAATAAAAGAAAATTTTTGTGTATATATCACAGTTTCACTTTGAAGTGTCCTTACCACAGATCATCATCAATACTAAAAAGCATAAAAAACTGCTGGTTCAAGTAAGGTAGTTGTTCAATATGTTTAAAAAAAATTTTCAAGTTTTATAAAGGATATTTTACCACAGATGTTCTTGTGCTAAAACTTTATTTCAACTAACGGCGTTTCACTGCTCTCAAATAAATTTAAGAACAGATCTACGGAGTCTATAAAATATTAACACACATTAGAAAAAAAGCAGAAAAAGCATGTATAATTATGTATAGTGTTTATGTAGGTAGTAACTATAAATGAAATTTATGGTTTAAAAACAAAATTTGGGATAAAAACATAAAATTATAAAATTGTCTACAAAAAATACAAATTTAATAAAAGTAGGCACTAACCTCAAAAAGCTCTAAGAATAGGCATGTTTTTAAAATGAAAATTAAATTGAGTTGTGCAGAAATGTTACGTCATAATAAATTTAACAAATTGGTCAATAATTTATACAACTTATAAAGCTTAAAGGATATTTTATTAATTTTTACCAGATGAAGGCATTTAAAAGTAAGTAATTTTGTAAATTTGTAGAAAAATTTTGTAACTTTAGTCTGACTTTGTAGGATTTTTATTTAACTTTTTAACACTTAAAAGCTTTGGAATATAAAAAAATTTGTAAATTTTAACTGAAAAAATCTGATATTTTTTCAAATATTGTCAAATTTCCTGATTTTTTCAATTTTTTTAGTTTTTCCTGACTTTTTCTGATTTTCCTGACCTTGTAGCAACCCTGACACTTGTTTACATAAGCATTGTGCTTATTTTAATTATTTATTGTGATACTAAAAAACTTACAGCAATATTTACTCAAAAGTGATACACATATCTTTATAGATTTATAGGCAAAATGAGAAGTTGTTAAGTAAAACAACAACATTAAAAAACATAAATGTAAAAATCTAATTTGAAAAAAAGTTAATACAATTTTTAAAATTTATAAGTTTTAAAAAAATAAGGTATGAAAATTAAAAACATAAATTCTGAGGATAAGGTCAGAATGGTACATTAAATTAATAAAACTGCGGATTACTTTTTAACCTATCTTAAACAACAATCTTGACAACTTAAGTTAATAGTATTAACTTAATAAAAAAAACTGTGGAACTTAAGTTCACACTTTGTTGCTTGCGCCACCATTAAGAAAAACTTGAAATTTGAATAACTTGTAGTTGTTAGTTGGAATAACAACCAGGTAAGGCACCTTAATTGCAAGTCAATGTATTTTTTCCCTGAGAATTAATGGTAAAATATGTTGTATCTGTAAAAATATTTTTGTTTTTGCACAAATTTGTTTATTTCCCTTTCCCTTTTAAGTTACCTATTTCTTGTCTGTCATGCATCCTTCTACTAAAACACCTAGGTTTATTTTCTAAAACTGAACTAACTTAGCATTTTCAATAAAATAACATACATAACATTACTATTTCCACAAGTGACATTGTATTTGTAATGATTATGTTGAAAAACATTTTTATTTAAATTAGTTCAACTTTTATTCTTTCTGCTATAGTATTACATATTAAAGCAAAAAGTACGCAATAGTATTACTATAGCAAAAAGCATAAAGGTTGAACTATTTTAAACAAAAATGTTTATTAACATGGTCAGTAAAATTACTACTAGTAACATTTAACAACAAAATCATTGAATTCTAGGTTTTAAAAAACATTAAATTTCCTTTGTGCAGTAATTTTAGTATCAGGATTGCCACTCTTTGAGTAAAAAAAACTGTCCTGAGTCTCCTTAAACTGCCTTAAGTCATGCTGAGTTTTTTTCAAATCCTTTAAAAAAATCACCTCTGAGGTATTTCTCTTAAACATATTGAAGGAGATAGATTTTTAGTAACTTTTAGTTATTTGCTGTTTTAGTTTTCTTTTTCCATAAGGAACCTATTGTAATCTCTGACTTATACTGGCTAAACTTCAAAAGTTTTCAAAATTTTAAAAATCTTAAAAAGCAACGTTTAGCTTAGTTAAAATTTTACAAAATAAGGTCAAGTTGTAGAAAAAGTTATTAAAAGTTATTTACTCCTGTAAGTGCTCCTTTGCGTAATTTTGTATGGTCTAATTGTAAGCCAACCTTGTAAGTCTAAGGTTTTTTAGTTATGCTACAAAAAAGTATAAAAAGTTAAAAAGTTTTTCTCTATTCAAGTCTATTGTTAATTTCTTAACCAAAATCAAAATGTATCTAAAATGTCAGTCAAAGAAACAAAGAACTCAAGGAAGTAAAAACTTATTTTTACTTAATTTAATTGAAAGAAGTTGTGTGTACAAGTTTAATATTTAAATGAATTTATTTACAAAATAATTTTGCGCTTTGTAAGACTTTTTATTTGTAATTTATACTAAAACAATAGCAATAAACACAATTTAAGATAAAACTTCAAAAAGTTTAATCTGATAAACAATCTTTCAGTTCTAACTTCAAATAATTTATTTCCACTTAAAAATATTTCAAGTAATTTTTGAAAAAGGTGCAGCTCCTATCATTTATCATAAACTATTATCATCATAACAGATTGTACACAATTTAAAACTTAACAAATTAAATAATGATTTATTCATTAAGTTTCATTATAATAAACATTGAATAAAATGTATGTAAAGTTTTAGGTGATTCTAAAGAATATATTGTATTGAGAGTAAAGAGTTCTATAAAGTAAAAAAAATGTGTTATAAAAAAGTAAAACCTTAACGGTCGTAAATTCAAGAATACATAAGTTATAATTATAACAAAACAATACCATCATGGTTTGGAATTAAACAAAATGCTTGCAAACTTTTATTTATTTTTATTAAGAATAATTTGCATTAATTGTCAAATGGTATATAAATATGCAAGATTTAAGTCTAGGAATATACTACCCAAAGAGATATATAGCTTTAAATATAAATTTTTTTGCACTGAATTTTGTATACTTTTTTCTCAATACTAGTAACAAGTACTAGAATCACAGTGTCACTATGGAAGTAACTATTCTTTATACAATCAGTCAAATGTTGTGAGATGTACATTAATGAACCCATTTTTTGTTGATTTAAATATTGTGTCAAAAAATTCTGAGCGTTACCTTTAAAACCATCTATGTTTGTCTAAGCTGATTTTTCCAAGTGTAACTTTGGCCATTTAAAAACAACTGTAGAGAAATACCAATAATGAAGACACGATAGTAATGTAATAATAACTTAATTCAGGGTTGCCACTTGTTTTTTCAAATTTTTTTCTAGGTTTTCCAAATTTCTTCCAGGTTTTTAACAATATACATTTTTGGGTCTATTTTTTGTTTGAAGTTTATTTCTTTATAAGAAACTGTGTTTAATAGTATAAAAACATTGAAAAGATACGTTAGAGTTACTTTAAATGTGTTTTTTTTATGAAAAAATTTTGATAATGACAAAAATCTCACCTATATGATAGATTTCTTGTGTCAAGTCAAAATTTTACTACTGAAAATGTTTATATTATTAAAAATTTCAGGTTTTAAGATCAAAATTCCAGGTTTCTCAAGGTTTTTTCCAAAGTTTCTCAAATTCCAGGTTTTTCCAGGTTATTTTTGTTTAAGTTGTGGAATTATAGGTTTTTCCAGGTTTCCAGCTAAAGTGGCAAACCTGTTAATTAATTTTTGATAATTTATATTTTTGAATATTATTATTAGTAAATTTGGAATAACTTAATTTATTCAAAACTAATAACAATTTTTTTTGAAATCTATAGTAGCTTCATAGTTTAACAATGAAACAATCAAATAAAACAAACCACCAACGTTTTTCATTTTCTACTTCAAACCTTGTTTTTTCTTTTTTAAATAAAGTGTTTGTGTAGTTTTATTAAGAAATGTTAACTCAAACTACTTGTCTTTAATTATTTTCTATACGCTATAACTACTTTAGTTTTCAAAGTTAATTGTTGAGTCTTTCAGGACCTGTAGTTCTACGCATAACAAACAAGTTTTTTAAAGTTTTATTGGTTTAATATAATTGGGGCGACTTCAATGGCGTAAACAACAAAGGATGTTTATAATGTAAAAAAATTAGAAAATGTATGAATTTAGTAAATATGAATTTCTATTAAACTTCAGCCTCTTTAAAATTTGTTTTGTTCTAAAATCTACCACATTTTTGAAACAAATTTTGAACACATTTAAACGAAGTTTTGAGGCTGGTACTCTCCCTTTTCAACAATGAAACTTACCAATACAAGTTTTTTTTTTCATTAGTTAAGTCAAAAAAAAATATCAGCGAAAGTCTACCTACAAAGCCAAAGCCTAGACTTACATATGTTTTAAGACAAGCAACAAATAGAAGCAACATTGTAAAATTCCATATATTATTTTCTAAAAATTTCGGGTAAAAAATTTTCATTATACTTCTTTCATCTTTTTGTTTTATGTTTGTTTATTTAAGGTAGGGGTGGGCAACGTAAATAATTGACGGGCCGGATCCAAAAAAAATTAGTCCTCAGCGGGCCGGAGTATTTCGAGTAAGTGATTTACCGGATTCAGTTGGATCCTTTTTTTAGATCCGGATCTTTATTCAAAAAATTTATCCGGATCCGGCTAAATACTAGTTTTAGACAAGGTTTCTTATACGAATAGAACTAATTTCAAAAGACTTGGATCCGGCTGGATGCTAATTGATCTGGTGTTTAAAAATTTAAATCAATTTATTAGTTACCAAGGTAATCAAGTATAAAATTTTAAGTTTTTTTTTTATAAAGTACTCATAATTCTGTATTTATTACAACTCTGGACCGATTTAATACTAGTTGGTTTTATAGAAACAATAATTTATTTACTAAAAGTTACTCGAGCCTGAGATTTCAAACTAAAACATTAAAATTTTTTAACAATTTGAAATTATCTAATCCTTGGCTCGAGGCTACATTATTAATATCATTCAGAAGTTCAATAACATTACAATATTAAACTAATATCTTTTTTTTTAATTTATGAAGATTCATTCAAAATTTTGTTAGATTGTAAACTGTTATTACAAACATACATAAATAAATTTCCTAATCAAATCATACTTAAAGTTAATGAGATATTGTCATCAGTTGGTCATAATTAAACTTAACCATTTAATTGATCAAAATTCCTTAATTAAAATATCAAAAGCAGAAAAGTGTGCAAACTGTAGTCTCAACTTGGAATATTCTACTAAAATGTGAAGTTGAGCAGTTTTACTAAAAGTAGGTGTCAATGTTATTAAAAACAAATTTTCTTAACATTTATAAGAACAACTCACTACACATCTTGGAAATACATCATTTTTTACATGTAATTTTTATGAAAATTATTATGATAGGTAAGATCATCAAAGCTAGTTCAGCAAACAATTTTTTTTGATAATTTGAGAAAGAGTTAATTCAACTGACTTTAAAAAGGACAAGGTACTATAACAAAAGAGTGTTTTTTTTTACTCCAAAAATTAAAACCACTTTGAAAAATGTTTTGGGGTTAAAATCTTATAGTTTTTTTTGTGAAAATAATTTAGAAAAGGTTTTGAAGAAATTTTGTAATATTAAGATTCGCTTGTAGGATTTCATATAAATTTTGAAAATGCCTAGCGGGCCGGATTATAGACTCTCGGGCCGGATAAATTTTGTCCGCGGGCCGGATTCCATTTAAACTTAAAAAAGGTTTGGGGGCCGGTCATTTTGACTCCGGGGGCCGGATCCGGCCCGCGGGCCGTACGTTGCCCATCCCTAATTTAAGGCAATACAACAAGATACATACTAATATAAAAGGCAAAATAAGGTCTATTGGAGTAAAATCACCCATATCCAGTTTCTTCTTTGATTTTTTGCTACATTTATTTAAAAAAGTAGTTATTTTAATATTTCTTACACTTGTAAAAGTAGTACTTTAAAAGAGTGTAAAAACAATTTTTTTAAATCATTTAAATTAAGAACAAGGTTAAAAAGAAGCACACATGTAAGAAATTAGTACTACAAAAGTAAAAGCGTTAGCATCTTAAAGACTTTACAAAGAAGTCAAAATGTAAAACTAATATACCCAATAAGACTTAAAGCAATTATGAATCAGTCATAAAGTTTTTTATGATTTTTATTAAAATAGCAAAAATAAAAATGTAGTAACGTTGTAAAAAAAATTTAAACAGTACACGTTTTTATAATGCTTTAATTATACATTTCTGATCTATAACTTACTGAGGAGAAACATTTCAAGCCATTTTGATTATTTGTATACATAGCTAACAGTCACAAAAAAAAATTTTAGGTGCACGAATATCCGAGTTCAAACAATTCAAATTCCGACAACTTAATTCTCAAAAAAGTATTCAGACGGCATTTCTTAAAAAGTAAAATTAAATCGAAAAAAAGATTAAAAAAGAACTGTTGTAACTTAACTAATTACTTACAAACTCGTTTTTATTTTATTTTTTGCTAATTTTCTAACGTTTTTTGAGATATAACTAATATAAGTTTTAAAATATCTTAATAAATTTTCATATTATTCTTTCTTTATTAAAATTTTAAATTTCTTTAACCACTTAACAAAACTCAAAGTAGCTTTTGAGATATTTAAAATCAAATTAAGTAAGCTTTATAGCAGGGATCAGCAATCTAATTGAGGGTGAGGCTAATAAAAACATTTTAGAAAATTTACACAAAACATGTGTAGGTTTATAATTAAGAGCAAAAAGAAGTCTAAGGGAAAATTTACAGGAAACTAAAATTTCACTGGACATTCTGGTTTTCGTAATTAAGAAAAAAAAATTAGCAACTGCGGTCCTTATTTTTAATATTGTACAAACTAGGTTTATTGTATATTTATAAATTTAAAATATGTTTTTAAATGCTAACTCACCTCTCTTTATCTTTAGACTTTGTAAACTAATGTTCCTTGACTTATCGATAAACATTTATTTATACCTCAGTATATCAGAAATTTTATTAACAATAAGAGATTAAATTAAAACTCTGAAAGAATATGACTGTTTTAAATAATGAAAGTATAATGATATAGTGAGAGTTTAAAATACAAATAAATAATACAGCACTCTTGTCCTATATATGAATTAACATCTAAAAAGAAATCTAATGAAACTTGCTAGCAAAATACACCATTTTTAAATTGTAAACAAATGCTTAATTATAAAATGATTTTGCTAAGTACATAGAATATAATATAAATGTTAAGTATCAAATAAGTCACATACAAATAAAGATAAGGATAAAAGCTACTTATTATTAAAATTAGTAAAATTTTTCTACCAGTATTACTATTTTATACAAATTTCAATTCTTTTTTTTAATTATGTATAGTTTTATCTTTTGTTTTTATATTTGTAAATAAAGTAAACAAATTGTTAAAAGTAGGAAAGTTTGCTTTTAACTAGAAGCAATATCAAAAAACAGCCATTATAGTATGTACATTTGGTACCTCTCGTATCTTTACGATCTCTCATATCTTTACGCATTTTTTCTGTGGACACAATGTGCGTAAACAAGCGAGAGGTTACTGTATCTATAAACATTTTGTTAAATAATTTGCTAATAAGTATCGACGTTTATTTTACAATTTTTGAAATTTATGTATTGTTCAAATCTTAATGCGGTTTTCATGATTCTTAGATATGTTTTTTAATATTCTTTTTGTTTGTTTGTTTATCTTTAACATTGTTTGTTTTTTTAGAAAATTTCAAAGTCTTTTGGAAACTGAACACCAATATAATGATAATAAAGCATATAAAAAATAATTGCTTTAAACTGATTTAAAAATGGTTTGTTGAGCAAATGCATGTAAAATATACTTCGGCTAACCATTTTCAATTACTACTGTTAGTAACTAATTTAAAAAATAAAGTACAATAAAAAAAAATAGTTTATTTCTCTACACACCACCTAATAAAGATCAAATCATATATTGAAAACAAAAAAAATAAGATAGCTTAAGTCGAAACCTTTGTGATTAATTAACTTTAAAGTTTTGTTTCAAATAAAGCATATAACCTATTTTATGACTATAGTCATGTTCAAAATTGATTTTTATATAGCATTATATAGGTTTTTTTTTCATGTTTTTAGTTCAGTTTGAAATTTGGGTTCAAAGATACACGACTTTAATAGCTTCTGATCGTTGATTCCCAAAACAAAAGTCTAAAATGACAGTTTTCTGCTTCGAGTTTCTAACCTACAATGACCTACTCCAATTAAAACTTCACCCAAACCTTGAGAGCTAAATTTTGGGTGGGTTGTAAGTAATAAAGAAGGTACATATTAATTTTAATTTAAATTTTAATTGGCTCATTAAGTGTTTGCTTATTTATACTAAATAGTTCAAATCATTTGGTGTGCATAATTTTAACAAAAATAATTTTAAGGAATTTAAATACCACGTTTCATTAGTTTTCATTGTTATTCTGGACAAGTCAATAGTTTATTGAACGCGATAAAAATCAACTATGAAATATTTTGATCAAATGGCATGGTGTGCAGAAAAGCGTTTCGGTCATCAAGCTACACATCAATTAAACTAAATCCATGGTGTAAGACCAAAAATCGATAACCAAAAAGTATTTTAGTGCACGACGTCCTAGGACCAAACTTTTCGGCCGTGTTTCTTTTATCGTTAAAAAAACATTTGAAATTTGTTATTTGTACATTTACATTCAATTCTTAATCGAACGAGTTTTGCTGGTTCCTGTGCGTAGACTTTGACTTTGAGGCATCCCAACAAAAATATATCTAGTCGTGTGAGATCTAGTGACTTGACAAAATCCTTCGTCTACTTGTTTGGCACCATGTTAATGTACGATTATACCAAAGAAATTATTACGCAACTCAATCGCTTTGCGTTGTAAGATGTGTATGGAGAAGACAAGAGTTTGATAACATGCGATACCAAGACACAGAGTAATATTTGTGAATCCTTTTGCATGTTGAAATTTATTCTAACTATAATAAACTACAAATTAGAAACTATTTAATGTATGTACATTTTTTCGGGACAACCTGTATTTTAGTTAAAGTTCTTCAATAATATACAATTACAAAGTTATAAACATTTTAAAAATTCAAAACTATGTATGCAAAAGCCATAAATTTATTTGTAGTTTTTGTTTTTATAAGAAGTATCTGAACAACCGTTTCTGATTATTTCAAAACTAAACAGTATTACAATTCATGTGCAATAAATAAAAGTTAAGAATAAAATAGTCTGAATTGTGTTATTAAAACTGTTGTTAGTTGCTAAATTATCATGCGGAAGTTTTTTCTAAACACTAGTTACAACCAGTATTTTTACGGCCATCATTAACAGAGTTGAAATGCTTCGCACCATCAATAATAAAAACTGAACATTACCACACGATCAACAACAACAGCATCCGGGACAACCCACGACCGGTCGTAAAGTTGACAAGAATGTTTAAAAATGGATAAAAGTTTTAAAAAGTCAAAATGTTAAGAATTGCAAGTTTATATAGAGCTCATAAGTTCTGTCTTAAGTTTAATGCTGCAAGTATAAACAAGCCACTATGATCTTCACGTCACCGAAAACGGTACAACGGTACTTCAAATTGTACTTGAAACCGTTTTGTGTTTAAGGGGACATCCCAGAAAAAAACGGATGAAAATACTGATGCGAGTTTGGTAGAGTATAGACAAGGAGAAAACAAAGAGCAGTCGCGAGTTTACTGATGCAAGTTTGAATTCCCATATTACAGCCATGTATAAACTCTCATCAGTTGTAGCAGGATTTCTCGACCACCTTACTGCTGCTAACATGTAACATTTGTATTATTTGTCGTTTATTGTAATGTTTTTATTCAAACAATGTAACTTCTATGAGCAGTTTTTTGACATGAATTCCAAGTAATTAAATTTAATATTATTTCATTCATTATTAAAAAATATTTTCTGAACATTAAAAGTGTTTTAAGGTTTCAATAACATTTAAGGTATTTCGAAAGCATAAAGTTTTATATAACCATATTTTATATAGTTCTTTGTATTTGTTAGTATTTGCAATTTTCTTTTATAAAATACGTTCATTCATTTCGTACTGAGTAGACCTAGGTAACATATAATATAAGTATCCTTACTAGTTAAGTTAGGGCTATTATTTATTTATTGTGGTTAACAGCGTTGTTTGTTAAGACACTATAACCATACCTACAATCCTATGTAGGTTATAACGATTCGCTAAAATTTAAAGTTGAAACTTAGGGCTTTACACACTCGTGAAAAAACGAGTTTCAGAAAATGTTTAAACTACTGTACTTTTGTGTGCCCGGGATAAAAAACCAAGAAAACACGCATAATGGGAAAATAATAAACATAAAATTATAAAACTATAACTAACAAACTGCAAGAAAAAAAGAATTAATAACTACTAGCAATATTAAATTGAAACATGAAGTAGAAATAGTGTGAAAAAATGAATAATAAGCTACTTTATTAAATGTTTGAAGCAGTAAAAGTTTTATTTAGGTTTAGACAAAAAACTAATGCTTAATAATATACTTGATAAAAAACGCACAAAAACTAGATTTCAGTACTAAATAAGAAATTTTAGAACAAAACACAAGCTTTAGTTTAAGTAGAAATATCATTTGACATACGGGAAAAGTTTCCAAACTAAATCAAACTTTTGTAATTTAAATTATTATTCACATAAAATTTTTATCTATAATTTTACATATTTTAGTATTTTAACTATAAAGCTTTATTTAAAACAACTTAAATTTATATTACTATTATAAATTAGTATGATCAGTAAAATTTTCTTCGCCTGTTAGATAATTTAAGGCTCTTTGTCAATTTTTCCAACATGTTAACAGGTTTTAGAATAAATTATAGAAAATAAAAGTATGCTCGTTATGTTTAATCTTCAGTCATTGCTAGTTTAGTACTGTAATTTACACAAAAATATAAACTAAGTTGTAAATAAAACTCTAATTTTAAATTAGAGTTTAACGTATCTCATAATACTTTACAATTCAGAAGTTAAATTATATTTAAAAATTTTTATGTGAGTTAAATAAACCATTTTGAAATAATAAGCTTAATTTTGTCCATTTAAAAAGCTTATAACTTTGTTTTAAAAATTTTAGTGATTTTTGTGTTGTATTTGAAAACTTTGATAGATAATAATTATTTGGTAGATCAGAATAAACATTTTAATTTAATCTTATATTTGATCTAAAAACTTTACTTGACTAATGTTTTTGTTTTGTAACACCTCTGTTTAAAAATTTAATTCAGAGGATGTTCAAAACGATGCCCGTTGACACTAACCACCTGTTGGCTATGATACTCAATTTCGTTTCAGCTGTGACACTGAACTAAAAGTACTGGGAAATCTAGAACGTTAAGTGCATAGAATTTTGCAAAATTTTCATTTTGTACAATACTTTATTTTTGTCTTAGTGTCATGACTTACAACAAAACAAACTTTTTATTATAAACAGTTCGTGCAGACATTTTAAACTAACTTATATTTTATATTATGCATTAAACTGCACAGTAAGATTCTTTTAAACGGTTTTATCTTCATCAGGACTTAGCAGGTAAACATAATTAAGATAAACCGCTGTTTTAAGTCTTATTAAGTGCTAGCTTAAGCATCTGTTTGTAGGTAAATGATATATTATTGCACTTTCGTACTGTTTACATACAAATTTTTTTGAATTTACAAAACAAGTAAAAAAAAATGTTTGTTAGTAAATTTAAGCAAAATAAAAAGCTCACTGACAGTATCTGTTTCAACGACACAACAAGTATTATGCAAGTTCAGTCAATCAAATAATTCTTAGTTTTATGACTTATTAAAGTATAAGTTTGCTCTCACCATACAAACTGTGTATAGATTGTTTAGTTTAAAGTCATTTTAAAACATTTAATTGTGCTGAGGTTGAATAACTCAAGGTTTTCGTTAAGTAGTATGTCTTACAAACTCAGTATAAATTCTATTGAATTTAAGTAAATCTCTTATGGATTATAAAACAAAAAAAAAATTTTTTAGTAATAAAGTCTAACAAACTTGGCTTACGTTTATAAAAGATTATTTTTTTTTTTTGAATTAAAACAGAATAAACTAACATTCATTTTCCTTCAACTATAGAACAAATTTATTGGTAACTTTAATTAATATTTCTAATTCACTCATTTTAAATTTGAAACCCATAAAAGAAAAATGCTGAAAGAGAATGTCAACGACTAATTTTGAACAATTAGTAATCTCAAATAACTAAGAAGTGTAAAAAAAAACATTATTTCATAGACGTTTGTTGTTTTTGGTTGAAATCGTTTATTTCGTGTGTTTATATTAATATACGTACAAGAACACAATAATCAAAACACAATACATAAATTTTATAAACTATATCAAGTTATTTAAGATATCTGACAATGCTTGTTTCTCTTGCCGTAATCCTTAGATGAATAAAACTCATCTTTTGTGAAACCGTCTTTCAGCAGCTGCTTTCGAACTGGCTTACATTTCCATAAAGTCGACATCATGTCACGTATCTTTATTTTGATTGGTTCTGATACTCTATCTGAGCTATAAAATATTTTAAAAGTAATTAACTTAATATAACAAAACTAGAAAAACCAAAATCACCATGTCGATTGTATTGAAATCAAGTTTCTTAGTCCACCGGCGCTGTTTATTACAAGACACTTCATTGGGTTCTTTTGAACTGTATATGTCAAAAACTTTAAAAATTGCATTTGACCTACTTCATGCATAGTGGAAAAGTCATCGACATTTAGTTTCTCGCTTAAACAAGCAATCAAATCTAAAACAGTTTTTAAAAATACGTTTTTAAGTCATAACTTTTTCTACTACAAAAAACAAAGGTTAAATATTTCAACAAAAATTACAAATTATTGTTCAGTATTTTGAGTAAAACAGTTGATTACAAGAATATTTACAGATAATTATAATTTTTTTAAAAGAAGTTTCTTAAACTTAAGTGAAAATAGTAAATAGTATTGTTTAATTAACTGTTTCTAATAATTTATGCATATATTAAAAAAGTATATGAAGTAGAGTGTTCAATATAAAGAGCTTAGTTTTCAAATATGGTTTATTCAACAATTGTCAATTCATAATTTGTGTAAAATTCAAATGTGTTTTGTCTAGTTTTTTGATAAATATACAGTAAAAAATTAATGAAACTATGCAAAAGTCCAAACAAGGAATTTTATGTTGTTTTATTTTACATTTTCAAAGTTATAGACAAAATATACTAGTATGTTACTGCTATACTAGTACAATAAAATAAAGTTTTATCTGGTGGTGCAACTAATGTAGAAATTATCGTTAAACTTTAATTTCGAATTAGTATAATAAAAAATACATTTTTTTTTCAAGAAATTATATTTTTATTAAAACTTCTGTATTTATTTTTAATGATTTTATATATATAACTTTTTTAAGTGTTTAAACATAACTTCTAAAGCTTTGTAAGTTAGTAGTTTAATTTTAATAAGCAGTAGTTATACAGGCTGAAAATTATAATTTTTTAATTATTTTTTTTCAAAGCATTAAAAAAATTCTAAAACTTTTTTAAAGTTCAAACATTACTTAAGGAACTTTATAAACATACTTATTAAACAGCTTAGAAAAGCTATAAAACAATATTAAAAAAAGATATAAACAAATACCATCACACGGTTCAAAGTCATTGTTTTGCATCAAATTTTTCAAAACATGAATAACTGGACTCAGGCACAGATTGTTATGAGATCTAACACCCGTAATTAAAAACCTTTGCATAAACTCTTGTGAGTTTAGTATCATTTGTCCCATGTTTTGTGATACCTATAAGTTTTTATAAAAGTAGTGGTAAAAAAGAGTATTTTGAAATCGTATTAGAAATTGTTTTATTGTATGTTTGATGTTTTTATTTTTTGAATTAATAATAGTTTAACGACTGTTCTAATTAAATATCTTAAATTTTATGTAGTTTTTTGACGAAAGTAGAAAAATTCAAGAATAGTAAAATAATTTTTTTAGAAAAAAAGTTTTATTTAAACAAATTCATATTGTTTTATATAAAGTATCTATGTTATTTCAAAACAATTTTCTCATTTTAAACAAATAATTTATATTTTTATTTCTTTCAACTTTAAATAGTATTTATTAATAAACGACCTTACAATTTCCATCAGTCAATTTCGTCAACAATCGGTAGGACGGCAAGTACACGCTTTCATCAACACTCAACCTCGATAGAAGCCTGCATAATATCGACGCAACACAGTAGCAGTTTAGCAAAACTGACGAATCTTCTCTTTCAAAATCAAACTCGTCAAAATTCGAATTAATTGCTGCTGAATCTTTAAAGTAATGTTTGTAAGTTATGTTTAGCTGATGAGAAAACGCTACAAACAGTTTATCACTAACCTACAACTGTATTCTTTTTAATCGAGTTTGTATATATTAGCAATTTTTCAAGAATCAACAGGGACAATTCACATTTCTGTTTTAGAATATCTATATCAATTTTTTAAAAGAAATAATCAAAAAAAATCTATGCTTTTTAACATAACTTAACTTTTTTTAGTCTTTTAATTTTACTCGATTATGTTATAAAAATTTCTGCGTTTTAATTAGTTGCAAATAACAAAAACATTTTGTTAGTTATGTTAAAAAATATTTGATACATTTTAAAACAATTTAATTTTAAATGTATTACACTTTTTAGATTTAAACTTATTAATAACAACTATTCACAACAGTTTTGTAAAAGAGTATACAAGAGTTTCAAGAAAAATTTTAGTGAAAGTATTAAACGTTATTAACTTAATTTATTTTTTAGAAAGTAATTTTTTGATGACACTCTACTTTACTTATTTAATTTAGCATAGTTAATAAATTTATCCAAAGAAAAAGCAACATTCGATATAGATAAAATAGCAGATAGTTATACAAAGATCTAACTTTGTTTGTAATATTTAGGTGTAACGATTTGCTTTTGACAGTTTGTAGAAAAATCCAAACAAATTTTGGAGTTTCATATATTTTTTTACAGGCTTGATCTTCAGACGTTTTTATGACGTTCCTAATATATAAAACAAAGTTTTGCAGAGTAATCTATTATTTATTTTAAAAACTTGTTTAGATTTTTTTAAAGCGATTAAATTAGCATTATTTTTGTACTTTGATAGGTTTAAATACTTTTCTTACATTAAAATTTCAAGCGCGAGTAAGCTGCAATAATTATCACAATCATCGACTTGACAATGCCTGTCTCGAGTGCTTTTTGCAAATTTAAACAAGAACTTTTCGCACAAAATCTCAAACACTGTTGTTATGAGTTCTTGACGCGCTTGTTTCTCGGTAGAGAGCTGTTTGAGTATTTCTATAAAGGTGTATAATTTTAAGTTGATCAGAAAAAAAGTTAAGGTTTTGAAAAACAAAAACCTGTTCTTATTGATAAACTTTCAAAGTTTTACCTAAAATAACAGAATCAAGTTCTTTTGTAGAAGAACTAGTAAGTATTCTAGTTAGTATTCCAGTTCCATCGTTCATAATAATTTCAAGTTGGTTAAAGTGGTTGTCTTCGCAAGTTTTTAACAGCAATCGACCGCTTGATTTTTGCACATCTTCATTTTTACTATTTAAGATGCTCAGTATAACTTTTATTCCTTCTGTTTTTCGTAAAAAAAAATCAAATTTTAAAACTTGATTTTTTTATCTTGGCTAAATAAAGAAAGAATAGACAACATACCTTTTAATCTGAACAAGTTTTTAAGATCTTGGTTGTTTTCGACTATTAAAGCTAAAACTTCCATAATTTTTTGTTTTCTGTCTAAGTACAACTCTGTTTTAAGCTTTTTGACAAGTAATACAAGTAGCTCTTCTTCTGAAAAACTGTTTATAACTTAACTATTGTATTTTATTTTATGTACTTACAATAATAACTTAAATGATCTATTTTACTAATCATATAAGTAAAATGTATTTTATATAAAATTAAAGTTTCTGATATTGCTTAAAACCAGTTATGTTAAGTACTAAATACGACTTTATTTAATATTATAGTACCTTATAGAAAAAAAAATATTTTTGTCAGAATCTCGTGTTTACAATTTTTAAAATTATAGTTTCAAAAAGTAACCAAACTTTAAAAATTTATAGTTGATGTATGCTTCTACTAGAAAATAGTTTAAATATCAATACTAATTGTTTAAAACTATTCATTAAGAAAGAAAAAAAAGACTTTCATAACTTACTTTTTTATTTCCTCGTTAAAGCTTAACAATCTGAAATGAAAAAAATACATTTATAATTTCACTTTAGCTATTACTTATTAAAAAAAAAAAATTTTTATCAAATGTTTCAAATAAATTATATGTTTTTTATTGACACTTAATTTAATGTTGTAAAGTTTTCTTTGTTTTATTTAAAGACTTATAAACTATAACTTTTAAAAATAGCATAAACAAAAACTTTTTCACGTCAAACTAAAAGTCGACAGCTTTTTGCAAGTATTAGACAATTTTTACTTAGAAAAAAAGCCAAGTTTAGTTAAAATAATATTACTAATTAATAAAAAACTCTACTTTAATCCTAAAATATTATAAACAAGTAAAAAAAAACACTAGTAAACATTAATTGTAAAAAAATAGAGCCTTATTGTAAGATTCCACTACCAAAAACCATTTTTAATGTTAGTAAATGTTTTTTTTTTTGTTCCGCCCGCCGCAGTTTGCCGGTTTATTATTTTAGGTACACGAACTATTTAACTTAACTATCTGAAAAATAAATTTTGTATGAATACAATAATCTCTTTAAAAAAGTTATTAGTTTTTTAAGTATAAAACAAAAATAAATTAATCTTACTATAACTTGTAAATACAATTTTGACTAAGCTCGAAACAAAAAGCTTTATTTAAAGTATTCTAAATAAGTAAATGTTTTTCTACTTAGTTTCAATTTTTACTTATTTGTGGTCTATAAGTTGTTATTTAGTTTGAATAAAAGTCAAAAACTCATAAAACTAACTTGTGCTTTTGTGTCAATTTAAAGAAATCGTTTTCATCATTTGTTCCTTTCGTTTTAAGGTTTACATCTTTACTTGTTGTCGGAAGCTCACTGACACTTTTATTTTCTTTATTTAGTTTTTTTTTATTACTTAGCTTAGTCATATCACATTCTTCTTGTACTTTAGGCCTAACAACAATTAATACTTAATAAGTAACGAAAAATTAATTTTGCAAGAAATTGCCAGAAAATTACTTCAGTTTATTTTAGCAATAATACCTTATTTCTTTGCGTCTAATTGCAAAGTACTTGTCAGGATCTTTTCTTCTGATTGCAGTCCTTTCATTGTCTTCAGACATATTTATTTATTTATTACTAATTACTAGTTGTTAAAAAATCTAATTTTAAAACTTGTTAAAAAGGTTTATACTTTTACGTTGACAACTATGTCTAGTAGAAAAAAAATGGTGACAAAATATTGTGCAGACTGTATTTTATACAAAACATATATTCTTTTTGTAAACACTAAACAAAGATTTTACTCAACAAAACAAAAAAGTACTATTTTATCTAAACACTTACTGTTTCATTTAAATCAGTAACGCTTAGTAAACAATAATTTTTGAGAATTGTTGTTTATATTTACTTATCGTATTATAATAAAACTTATAACGTTTTAAAAACAATACTGTTTGTATTGCTTTAACTAAAGAAGATTTCTTAAAATCTTGAAAATTAAACAACCGATCAAACTAAATTTAGCATAAGTTTCGTATAATTCCTTACGTAATGACTTTTAAGTTTGTTATCACTACATAATATTTTGGCATTTTGATAATATTGTGTAGCTTATTATAAGAGTTTTATTTAATTAGTTTATTCAACTTTACTTATTATAAGTTTATAATCTATTTTAAATATTCTAAGTAGTATTTTTGTTATAACTATAGAAAAACAGACGTAACAATTTTTTTTTCCAATTTTTTGTTTTTATTAATTAAAAAACTCTATTCTATATTTTATTTTTAGTGTTTTTTATTAACTTTAAAATAAATCAAGCGCAACCATATATTCTTTAAAAAAACTATAATAAAACTATATTTCTAAATACATGCATATAAATACATAAGTACTTTTTTTCATGTAAAACTATTAATAATTTTTTGATTTTTTTTACTTTGAATGCGTTTTCAATTGGTTGCAACTTACTTGAACTTAAAACATTTTTGTTATACGCAATCTGCTCAATAACACGCGATGACAGTTAAACTCTGCTTTAAATGGTATCGTTGTTGTAGATAACAAAAACTTATGAAAAACTTATTTTACCTCTAAAATTTATTTAATTGTTCTACTGATTTTTTATTGATAAGTGAGCGGTATTTGGTATGTTTGTCAAAAAGGAGTTAGTATATAAATTATTGACATTGCTTACTTAAAAAAAAGTAAGCTTTTAAAAAAAAGTTTAGTTGTTCCTGTAAACGTGAGCAAAACAACTAAAATTAATTTTTAAAAACTAGACTTATACTAATAAAACACAACTATAATCGTTACGTAAATTTACAAAAGTTCACTTATTTGAACTACATACATAGGTAAAAAATATATTTGTTTTATATTAAAATAATATATAATGCTTACGCCAATAAAACACACGATATTAATTTAGATTTCTTAGATTTTTAGTTTAAGTTTTATTTTGCAATCAAGAAAAACAATAAAAAAATTTATACTAAAGGTTAACTGTTCAAAAATATTGGTTAAATCGTTTGCTAATAAAAGATCCTAGTGAAGTATCTTCACTGGAATATAAATAAAAACAAATTATACAGTAATCTTCCTTTATTCTACCAACATATGTTTCTGTGTGTCAACGAATCAACACACTTCAACTGGGTTCTGTAAAAAAATAATTACTGTAATGAGAGAATAGAAGCATAGAATAAAGTAGGTGTATATATGTTTTCATTAAAATAAGGTATATTCTACAGATAATAGTTATTAATAGGTGAAATACTTAACATTAAATCCGACTGTTATAAAACTATATGATATTTGTAATTATTAAGTCTAAAATAAATAAGTAAGCTAAATTACACAACAAAATATAATATAAACAAACAACTTACGTTAATAGGAAAGATAACTAAATCAAAATTTGCCGTTGTTAACTAACGAAAAAAATACATTTGTTACAACTAATAATTACGTCACTATGTAAATGAGGCCACCTAAACTATTCAATTTGTACTGCAAGAACATTAATTTTGTTTTTATTTAATCTATTTTGAACAAAAATAAAACATTAACCATCAGTTAGTAAATCAATAAAATTTAATAAAACTTAACGACGCTGAAGGCAATAAAAGTCACAGAAACTCGGTGTAACATGTATATTATATATTGAATGTTAGTAATGATTGAATCAAAGTTATATAGAATTAGGAAGCAGATTTAGTTCAAATGTGAAAATCAAAAAGTGAAAAAATGAAAAAATTAAACTTTAAGGAAAAACAAAACACAAAAAACATAATTATTACTAGGCTTACAATGTACTGACCGATAATTAATTTACAGCGACATACATAAAATCATAGTGACCTGGATTAAATATATATTGTATTTTATAATTAATAAAATAATTAAATAAAATAATTAAATAATTAAATAATTAAATAATTAAAATAATTAATTGGTAAAGTTGGAGTCTCCAACTTTACCAATTAATTATTTTATTAATTATAAAATACAATATATATTTAATCCAGGTCACTATGATTTTATGTATGTCGCTGTAAATTAATTATCGGTCAGTACATTGTAAGCCTAGTAATAATTATGTTTTTTGTGTTTTGTTTTTCCTTAAAGTTTAATTTTTTTCCTTAAAGTTTAATTTTTTCATTTTTTCACTTTTTGATTTTCACATTTGAACTAAATCTGCTTCCTAATTCTATATAACTTTGATTCAATCATTACTAACATTCAATATATAATATACATGTTACACCGAGTTTCTGTGACTTTTATTGCCTTCAGCGTCGTTAAGTTTTATTAAATTTTATTGATTTACTAACTGATGGTTAATGTTTTATTTTTGTTCAAAATAGATTAAATAAAAACAAAATTAATGTTCTTGCAGTACAAATTGAATAGTTTAGGTGGCCTCATTTACATAGTGACGTAATTATTAGTTGTAACAAATGTATTTTTTTCGTTAGTTAACAACGGCAAATTTTGATTTAGTTATCTTTCCTATTAACGTAAGTTGTTTGTTTATATTATATTTTGTTGTATAATTTAGCTTACTTATTTATTTTAGACTTAATAATTACAAATATCATATAGTTTTATAACAGTCGGATTTAATGTTAAGTATTTCACCTATTAATAACTATTATCTGTAGAATATACCTTATTTTAATGAAAACATATATACACCTACTTTATTCTATGCTTCTATTCTCTCATTACAGTAATTATTTTTTTACAGAACCCAGTTGAAGTGTGTTGATTCGTTGACACACAGAAACATATGTTGGTAGAATAAAGGAAGATTACTGTATAATTTGTTTTTACTAAAGGTTAACATAATTTTTTGAGAAATTGGCCAGCTTTACTAAAAGTTTGTTTGCAAGCAACACTAAAAATCTTGGTACTTTCTTTTAAATAAATTAAAAATATAAGAAAGATTAAAAATAAACTTTGTATACAAAGTAAACATAAAATAAGTAGAATAATTTACTCTAAGAAAAATAGAACATGACTAATTATTTAAAACTTGCTCCTTTTACATTAATAGTTTTTAGCGATTAGCACTTGGTGGGCGAACTTTGACGCACGGGCCGCAATGTTCACCATTGTTACTAATGTTTGAAGAAATTAATCGCCTGTAGTGGATAAAAATAACAAACTTGCTTTTAAATAGTATAAAACCTAATTTGCTATATATATAGAAGTAAGTTTTGAAACTGCATATGTAGTTAATGAAAAAACTTTACTTTTTGTTTTTATAATTACTATTTGAATCTGAACAAGACGTTAAAAGGTATCCGTGGTGTGCGACTCGATAACCGAACGGTTCTTCGGGCACCAGGTCCAAGGAACAAATACTTTGAGCGTCTTTTGTATTGTCGTTTAATAAACTGTACCCTTTTTAATCAAAGCAATCTGTCTATATTACTGTATCTTAGTAATTCCTTGTAGACTCAACTCAAGCTATTCTCATATGATCTATTTGAACTTATTTGAGACTTTTTTTATCAAGTTTAAGAATGCATAGTTTTTTTTTATAGAAAACTTCGATGTGAATAAAAATAAAAAACTAGAATTTAAGAAACTAATCTTTTTCTTTCGAAATATATTGAGCTTTTTTATGAATGTACGTTTAAAAAAATTTAAATTAGAAAGCTTTTAATTTTCATAATCTTAAACGCTAATCAACTTTTACTTATAAAAATTTTTAATAAAAAAGGTGTTTAAAGATTGATAAAATTTAGTTTAATATAAATAGATCATTTGTTTTTAATTTTTAACAATTAAAAAATTTTAACAAGAAGGGATGATCATTTCATTTCATCCATCATACCATCAGCTTTTAGTAGATTGAAACCCGGGTTTCGTTCTTATAGGAACTTTTCTGTCAGTCTTTAAAAAGTCTTAAAAAAGGTATTAAAATGTTTTAAATTTTAAAACAATATTAAAAAGTTTAAGAGCTAGTAAAAGTAGAAATACATTACAAGAATTAGAATAAACGTATATTTTATTAACTTGCAAAAAAAAATATGTTGTAAGTTTTAAGTTTTGTCGTAGCTAATTCAAAACGGTTTAAAAATTGTTAATAGCTTTGCATTAAAATATAACTATTTGAAAATTTTATTCATTTTAAAACCTGTTGGTTTAAATGAAACAAACTTAGTACTTAATTACTTTAGTTTATGCATGTATCATTAATAAAGTTTTTAAAGTTAAGCTGAAAATTTAATTCTAAATACTAGACTTATTTTAAATTTTTCTTATGTTTAAGTACAAAAAAAAAACAGTTTTATTAAAAGCAATTGCTTAATAATATTTTACTTAGTAGTAAAGTAAAACTTAGTTTTTATAACTTCGAGAAACTTTAATCTTTTACTATAAAGGCAACTTTAAAAACGGTTATAGCATTATATTAAACTAAAACTTTTGTACTAATTCTGATATAAGTATCAACAAATAAATAAAATGTTTTTGTCATAGCTTTTATTAAACTCTATTTATAATATTTCATTATTCTAAATGAAGTTTGGCTCTAAAAATTCAGTTAAGTTTATATTTTATTTCTTAATTCTTAAATTAATAAAATTTGCTTGGAAAGAAACTTTATGTAGTTATACGAAAGTTTATTCACCACCTTACTTAAAAGCTTCATTATTTAAAACATACTATTTCATCTAAACATCGATTCAAGCCTTTTAAGTAAACGAGATTATCTATAAATTTTAAAACTAATGTTACATCTTTTGATGATGCCCTCAAAATTTTTTTAATAATGTTTAAGCTAACAAACTTGAACAATTACTCTTAAAAAGTCCAACAAAATATTCGCGTCAAATTGAATATTATAAAACTTACTACTAACTCTAGCACTAAGGCATTTCAGAACTTAATATTTTTTTCAATTAAAAAGCGGCGCTGATCATATTTAGACTTTAACACTAATATAACAAAACCTTAATTTAATTTTAAACCAGTAATTTTGCATCTAGGACTAAAACAAATTTAAATAACACGTTTATAAACTTAAAGTTCTAGTTAAGATCATAATACCACCACACTAGTTTATGTTTTTTTTTAGGTTTTAGTATAGATAATATTAAACTTAAACAGTTTATAAAATGTTTAGGATTTAGTTTACTATTGTGCGTAATTTTTACTATCTCACGATACTTTTATTTAGTTAAGGTAAAGTTTCAAAAAAGTAAAGGGTTTTTCTACAAAAAGTACATAAACTATGTGGTGTATGACTCTATGACCAGGAAGTCTCATTGTACACCAAGTCCTTTAAAATATTATTTTTTGATGATTTTTGTCTTTTCATGTTTAATAAACTCGCTGTTTCATAAGCTTCAGACGTTTAGTATACAAATATCAATATATATATGAAATTACATAATAACAATATTATTTTAAGTGTTTCATAGCTTTGTTGATTTCTTAACATGTGTTAATTTATAAAACAGTTTCACTGTTTCAATTTAATTGTTTTTTAAGCATTTTAGTAGGTATTTTTAAGTCAATATTTATAACTCAAAAATTAGCTAGTAGCTAATTATATATATACTAAAACTTCTGCTATACTATTGTTTTTTTTTATGATAAAAACCTGATGTATAAACTTTGCAAAGTGACTTGTTTTAAAAGCTTACTATTTCTACAAGCAAATAACTACACATTTAGTCGCACATCAAAATAATTTAAACTACAAAAAACAAAATTTTATTCAGAATTCAGAATATTTTATTTAAGGAACTTTGGCAACTCTGCAAAAAATAAAAATTCAAAAAACCATTTAAAATTTTGTGAAAAAACTAAAATTTAAGTATGTTTAACATTATAATCTATTATAATTTATATACAATAAAAGTAAAATGTAATTTAAACTCACTTTATAAATTATTTTAATTAATTTTAAAGAGTTTCACGAAAATTCTTAAAAAATAGATACATATTTGTTTTGTCTTTTTGGTATTCTAATAACAAACAAGTATATATTGGCATTGTTTACTATAAACAAAAAATGTTAAATATCATAAACATTTTTAATTCTCAAGAGAATGTATACTGCTTTTGAAAATCTAAACGATTTTTTTAGTTAAAACTTTTTACTGATTGTCAAAAGCAAAAGAAAAAATTTAAACAGCCTTTTGTACTTTTTTGTTAATATCAAAATATCTTAGATATCATGCCTTTTTTAGAAACAAATGAAATATACTATTAAAAAGAGAATTTTAAGTCAAAACCAACTATAAAATTTTTTAATTTAAATTTTAAGCTTAAAATTACAAATGATTTAAATATACATACATATTTTGTTGTATTTTTATTTTCAAAACAGATAAATTAAAACTAATTACTGCAGCAAAAATTAAAGATTTATGTTAAAAATATTATATGGCTGTAAAAAACACGACGTTATGACATGTAAAACAACAAACTGATGCAACAAAAGAACTATTTCAAGGTACAAATAAAGAGTTGCTTCTCACTTCAAGGTTCGAACTCAGCAGCTCGGCGAGGCATGCTAGCTTGTGCTCTCTCAGAAGAGAAATGCACTTTCTCCTTAGCATGCGTCAGCTTGTATAATTTGTGCTACTGCTGAACCATTTAGCTTCAGCCATGCTACAGTCAAGATGTGTATTTGAGTTATTTTTTTTTGTTTAAAAGCAAGCAAGTTTTTTTTCAGATTTAATATTTTTAATATACTTTGTTTGTATGTATTGTATTATTTTTATTATTAAACCATATTGAGTTTACAAAATCACCAAAAAAATAAAAAATAAATATTGTCTTTTATTAAGATTAATTTTTTGAAGCATAATTTAAGTTTTAAATAAATGTTTTGTTAAAAATTTTAGGAAACTATAAAAAAATAAATATGTAATCAAGAACTTTTTGTCAGTTTTATAAGCTAAACTATTTAAAATTTGTTAATTTGTTAAGTTGTGGTAATAAACAAAAATTCTGATAATTAAACAAAAAATTTAAAACTATATTTTAAGAAAGTTAATTTTAATGCTACAATACCACAAGTGAAATAAAGTGGTCAGATATTTCTTACATAGGACTCATGCAAAAAAAAAATATTAAAAACTTTTTATTTTTTCAAAGTAAAAGTTGAAGTTTTTAAATTTGATATTTATGGAATTTTTTAATATGTTTTTATATTTCACACTGCATGACCACAATTCTCATTTTACGCGCCAGGCTAGAATCAGTGTACAAAAAGAAAGTTTGTGTATTCATTAGAGCGTAAATGAGCTTTGTGTGTTTTAAGCTGTGTATTATTTTTACTAGAGAAAACCAGATGGTAATTTCTAGAAAAAAAAGTTTTGTTTTAACTATTGTTAGCATTGCATTCTTAATAAAAGCTTCAGTTTTGTAGCTTTCAACTTAATAAAGATTACTAGGTACATACTTATTAGGCCTATAAAAACCGCAACATAAACTGAATTTTTATAACTTTGTTTAAAATTTATTTTTCCTTCCTCAAATTAATTTTTTTGATGGTTTATTTTTATATAACGGTTTTAAATATATATATTTTAGTACTTAAGTACCTGTTATAAATATTGAAAAGTATAACTTGCTTAATTAAGTTAATTATAAAACTTTTAAAGAGTAAACAAAAGTTTTTGCTAAATCTTACACTTTTGAAAACATTTAAGCTAAATCATTTAATTAGAACAAGTGTTTACTACTTATAAACTGTAAAAAAAAACTTGTACTTAACTAAGAAGTTCCAGCTTATAATAACTTAAACCCTTGAGTTTATTTAACTAACTAAGCTGTTAATCATGTTTCTTTTATTGTTTCATTATATGTATAGTATACTTTGTTAGTATTAAATAGTAACTTATTTTTTTATCAAATCTAAAAGGCTACTACCATATATAGATAGTGTGTTTATCAAGTTATTAAAATAAAACTTATTATAAATCACAACTAAAACATTTTTTAAGTTTTTACTAAACAAGCATAATTAAAAAGTCTAAACAAGACATTAGAAATAATTAGTTTTCTGATTAGACTTATAAAATTAGCTTATTGTACTTAAGTACCATTATAAAATAACAGTGATTGTTTACATTTTTTAACACGACTTGAAGCAAAGTAATAACAAAAACTTATATGGTACGATAAGTTACTTATTAGTCAAAGAAAATAAAATAGAAAAACAAACTTTTAACAAACTTGCTTTTTATAAGATTATATTTGTATCTCATCAAACATTCAGTATTGTAAGTAATATTAGAACTTGCTTTGTAGGCATTCTTAATTTTGTAAAACTCTACTAGCTCCTAACAAAAACATAATAAAGCACAGATTAAGGATTTTAAAGTTCAATTCAAAGCTTTCAATAGCACAAAAAAATTAACTGTTAGAATAAATCTTTTACAATTTGTTTTAAGTAAAACAAAACAAAAGCTTAATTTTGTCTTTTGTGTAAAACTTTTGAAAAGTAAAAAAAAAAACAAAAAACTATTAACTTAGTAAGATAAACTTGGTGAATGTCATTTATGAGAACTTTTACAGGATTTTTTAATTAATATACAACTTTTTAATGGAGCAAGGCTCAAATCTACACCACGGCTGCTTCGAGTACCTCAAAGGCGAAGATTCAAACTCGCAAGATTGCGATGCACCCAATGTCACTGAAAACATGGCATCCGAGCTCATTGACCAGTACGATGACCACAGGTACCACAGCCAATCTCCCAGTAGGTCCAGATGCAGCCCGCAGGAATTCAGGAAGCCAAACCACAGGAGGTTCCAGTCCACCCAGGCGATGAACTGCGGCACCCTGAGCACGATGAGAAGGAGAAACGTGGTGCAACCTGATTTTAGTTCCAACCGCAACAACGCCACCTTGGCGAGAAACCCGCACATTCAGAACATTCTCAAGCAGCGGTTAGTATTTCTTGTATATTTAAAACAAAACTTTTTTTTGCGTCTAAAAAAAAATTACTCTACGGTTATTTATGAAAATTTGTTCTAAGTTTTTATGGTTATTTACAAAAATTTGTACAACAAACAAGCAACAACAATAAAGTTTTTTTTTTGAAATAAAGAATACTTGTTGTTTAATTATCTTATTCCGTTATTAAAACCAAAACACTTTAGAATCATTCACAATAAATAAAATAGCTGATGTAGTTTAACTACTGATTTTTTTATAAGTATTTTTAAACAACATGAAAGCTTTTAGATAAATTTTCAAAAAATGAAAAATTACCAAAAATAATAATTGTTTCAAACAGAGCTGCATCCATGAGACACAAACAAAGACCTGATAGATTCAACAATGGATATGTAGGAACAAATGGGTTTGTTTTTCTTCAAATCACATTAAAAAAAATTGTAAAAAACTTTAAATTGTGACTTTTATTTTGCAGCTTTTTTTTTTCAATTTAAACAACATAAAAAAAAGAATTTTTTTGTACATAAACTTCATATGTTTTGATAATTAATTAGAGGCTTAAGGTTTAACCGGAATTTGACAAATAAGCATTTTAAAATATTGAATATAAAAAGTTTTACTACTTGTTTACAACACAAGCATTATATTTAGCAGGCTGTTTACTTGTACCCATACATTTTAATATTTAGTTTGGATACACATGAAGAAAATGTTGACTATGCTGCCACTGCAATGACTATAGGAAGAAATAAAAACCACCTTAGAAGCGTAATGGACATTTCAACTTTGAGGTTCGTTTTAAATTTTTTAATAAGTTAATTAAGAAAAAACATTTTCAATCCGGTTAAACTTTATTTTTATAGATTAACTATTTTTACGACTAAAGACTATGTTTACTTAATTTTTAAATAAATTAAGTTTAATTCGTACCACCTGGATAATAAAGTTTTCTTTGTTCTTATAAAAACTATTTAGAACTATAAAATCACATGAGCAGAAGTTTTTGTGAATGTTTTGCTTGTGAACTTGAAAATCTCACGAGATATTAAATAAAGTTTTTTTTTGTTTGTATTTCAAAGAAAAACTCTACCTTATTCAAATTTAAATATAGTGTTTTTACGATCAAATTTTGTTTGATTGACCTAAAGCTTTTAATCAATGCCTTTTATTATAATATTTTAAAACGTATTGTTTATTGAACAACAAGTAGTTTATGCATACAAAAGCATATATTTTAAAGCTTTCGAACACTGTTATTGTAAATCTGCAAACTATTAATGACACAAGTTTCTATTATTTTCTTCAACCTTAAAATGTTTCTCGTTTTTTTTGTTATTGCTTAATATAGCGCTTACAAATGTTAGTTTTTATAAAAATTACTTGATAAATAGCTTACTTTGTTATGTAGCTTTTTTTATTTATCTTAAAACATTACTTAAAACTTGTTTTATTATAATTTTATCTATTTAAAAAAAAAAAGAAAATATTATTTTATTATCAGTTAAAAAATTAATTTTAGTCTCTTTTAAGCTAAAAATATTTTTTTTAGACCTCTTCCCGCGCCAAGAAGTGTGAAAAACTTTGCCGATACTGTCAATACGTAAGTTTTAACTTTTACTACAGATGTTGGATTTTCTGTAAAGATTTTATATGTTTTTATTTGCAGGTTGAGGAAGCAGAAAACCAGTGGAGGTATGTACATGCCCCCTTGTTCTGAATTAGGGTGAGAAATTTGATTATTGAATACTAAGATACTATATTTGATTATTTAAAACATTTTATTTAAATAAACTAAAGTTCATAAACATATTTTAAATATATTTTTTACTTAAGGGTTTATTTTATTTGCCTCAGTATTTACAGAAACTTTCTTACACTCACTTTAGCTATAAAAACAAATTATGAAGTTAAAAATGCACAAGGCAAGGTTTTTTTTTATTCATAATTTTCACAAAAAAAATCGTTTGAAAACTTGTGACATAAATGATATTTTCTTTTTAAAATTTTTAATAAATGAAATTATTGAAATATTTAGCATATTTGAAGCTTATTCGACACTATAATTGATTCAATTAGATAATGAAACATTTTGTATTGACATTCTAATACTGCCCAAGTAAAAGTAATTTTAAAAAGTATTGTTCAACATTAAAGTAATTTCAGTTTAAAATGTATAAATTTTTTCTTATACTAATCAAGTATCATCTACTTTAATCTTTTTATACTAAATAATGCACTTGAAGTTTCCACAACTACGCTTTACGAATTTCAATATTTTATGTTTAGTTTATACAATTTAAATTTAAGTTTTGTCGGATATATAAAATTGAACTTTGGAAAGTACTAGTACTTTTTTCTGATTGAAACAGTTATTGTTGTTTTTATGTGTAAAAATAGCATAAGTTACTTTTTGTTAAAGTTTTAGTTTTAAAAACAAACTGTTTACGTATCTTATTTGAGAAAATAAACATGCAAAAAACTAGTATTTTTAACTTGCACAAAAGTTTGTGAAAGTTTCTAATTATAGTTATGATGAAAACAGTTATACAACAAGTTTATAAAATTTTGGAAATAATAAACAGATTTTCAGAGGTTGGAACTCTGAATTACAAAGACTCAACCGGATTGTAAGTTTAAGCACTTTTGTATTAAAAACAATTTATTAAATATTATTAAAAAATCTACTTCACAACATTTATTATAATATAAATACTGATATAGAATGAAAGTGATAAGAAATGTGGAACAAGCCATGGAAAGCTGCCTGTCAGCAGATGAAAAGTACCAAACAAGTTCCCTTCAGTTCCTCGCGCATTGTACTTACAAGTGCAAAGAAATCAAGGAATACATGAGAACTTCCGGTTAAAATTTTAAACATATTTTTACAAAAGCAATTAATTTTTTGAATGTTATATGCAGAACAAATTGAAATTAGTTTTGTAATAATTTATAACCTTTAGATATTTTAGTGACTCACAGCCTTTCATTATGTAAATACATAATACTGGGTTCAAATAAAGTTTAAAGGTAGTTATATTAATTTATTTTTATAAAATAGATTTAGTCTATATAAAAACATACAATAAGTTACACAAGACACACAATTTCAAAAACATTAAATATATTTCGAGCAATTCTCTTCAGTAGAGTACAATGCTAACAAGTAATAAAATTTTACACAATTATATGGTAACCAAGTAATCATAAAGTAATCAAGAGATTAATAAAAGACAAAAGCAATTAGTAACAGTTAAAATCAAATAAGACCATTTACGTTATAAATGATCTGAAGTAAAACTATACATAAATAAAATGAAAACAATTCTTATAAAATATTACGAAAATAAAGAAACAGTATAGTCAAAATCGTTTTGCTTACATAAAACAGGTTTCCTTAACAAAATACAAATGGCTTCTGTTTTAATCAAATCGAAAACATTACTACAAGTTTTAATAATTTTTAATCTATTTATATTATAACTATTTGCACAAGTTGGATTATTAACTAAATGTTCTTCAATAGAATCTTATTACTACTCTTAGCATTGTACTCTACTGAAGAGAATTGCTCGAAATATATTTAGTTGAAATTTGAAATTGTGTGTCTTGTGTAACTTATTGTATATTTACTGGTCACTTATGTTCCAATATCTATATAAAAACATTATTTATAAACTGTATAACACTATCATTATAAAACAGCAGTAATAATTATTTTAAACGTTAAAACTGGAACATCGTTATACATTTAAAAAGATTACCTATAAAAGTATAAAATGTCAAATGTCAAGTAATAAACACTTTCTATGGTTTTATGAAAAAAATGCAAACAGAAAAATTGTTTCATAAAACTTTGTCCTTTATTCAGTCTGATTTAAAAATATTAAAAGAAACTTTATCTGACTTAAACTACATTCATACACAGGAGCCATCCCAAAGCTGATCCTTCTGTTGGATCATCCCAACGAGGATGTGCGACATTACACCCTGCACACGTTGAGAAACCTCAGTTACGGGTCACGTGTCAACAAAGTCGAGTTCATGACGAACGAGGGGCTCTCCAAAGTGTCCGCAATAATCACGCATGACGCCTCGCTGGAAACCAGATTGACCGCGTTGAGTTAGTTTATTACGTCTGCTTAAATTAAGTAAAATAAGCAAAGTTTAAAATATGTTGTTTTGGTTAATGATCTTTTTCAAACATCAAACGATATAAAAGATTATAAAAACTTTTTGTTTAATTTTTTAAACTATATCAAGTAAAAGTTGAAAGCGGATTAAATTGTTTCTTACTTGTTAAAATATAAATTTTATAATGTTTTTTTACATGTTTTTTTTTAAACTTTAAAGCTTTAAATGTATAGAAAAATTTACGCATTTTTGCTAAAATAGCTTACCTAATGTTTTACTTATGTGATTTTTATTGAACTTTTGACACCTTTGTTCAAAAATAATTCAATTAATCAAACTTTTAAGTTCTTAAAAGTTTTGTTTTGTAGCATTTATCAAGTTGTTAACAACTAGTAAAGAAAGAATTAATACAGTTCATAACTATAAATAGCTATTTTCATCGTGTTCCAGAGCTTTTATGGAATTTATCCGCCACACCTGAGCTTCACAAGGAAATGATCAACAAAATTTTGCCTTTACTGACTAAGAAAGTCATTGAGCCGATAGTAAATGATTACAAAAACGATCCTAAAAACGATGGCACCAACTCTGGAGTTTATCTCTCAGCTGCAATCGGAATCATCGCGTTAGTATTATGTATATAACTTTGACTGTCAATGCTAACTATCACACACTTTTTCTATGAGCATTGGGAAAATATTTTAAACGTTGAGCACCACTGTAAACCTTTATTTTGAAACGGAATTCACATGGTTTTGCAGGAACATTGACTTGAGCGAAAAGGACGAAGACAGAGACGCGTTGCTGCAGGTCGAAGGTCTTCTCGAGTGTTTGGTTTCGTTGATCAGGTTCAAAGTGCAAATGCTGGACGTTGCCGATGAGGTTTGTATTACGATTTCATGTGAAAAATACTTCACATCCCATTATGCTATACAGATATAAAAACTTGGTATTTTAATGACTAAGGTAATGGTTATTTTAAATAAGAAGAGTTAATCAAATTAGTTTGTAACGCAGTTGTATCTTTTTAACTATAGTTAAATTAATGTTTCTATAGTTTTTAAAAAAGTTTTGCTACATACTAAATTATTTAAAAGTTCAGTTATAAAATCTTAGTATTATAAACTATTATAAATTCAGCGTAAGTATTTATCTAGTATCTTGTTATTGTAAACTAGTTTATTGACCTAGCTGTTTAACTCTATATAAAACTAACAACTGTGAAATGATAAATAATAATAAAGTAAGTTTACAAACATTTTGTTTGTTTAAGTTAGTTCTTAATCCTTGTAACTAAATTTTAAAGAATTTTTTAACATATAATCTCTACAGGTGTAAAGTTTAATATATAGTTTAGTAATAATTAATTATATCTTACAAAAACTTTATTTGATAAGTTTAAAAGCTTAGTATATAAAAAAATTTTTATAGTTGATTTTAAAAACCCACTCAATTTAGTATTAAAAAGAAACTAAAAACTTTTATAGTTTTTAAGAGTGTTATAAAAGCAATCAAGATTTAAGTAGATGTTATTTAAATACTTTGTAACTTAAAAATATTCCTAATGTTTTTAATAGCACCACTTAGCTACTTTTAATTTTAGATTATTTTTTTTTACATTTTTTTGTTTGTGAAATTTGCAGTTGTGTATTTGCATAAAGTGGCTAAAATAATCTTTAACTACATGAAGATAAATAGCTAAAAAGTATAAGTTATTTCTAAAAGTAATTAGGTTTACATAAAAACTTTCTATTAATCTAATTTACTAGTAAATTGAAAATAATTTTGTAACTTGTTAACTTGAAAAAATTAAATTTTATATTCGGTATCTAATTAAGAAATTTATGTATATGTACTTGATTTTAATTCTTTTTGAAATTAAAGCAATGTATTTAGTTTTTAATTAAAAGTTTAACATCAAATACAGGAAAATTTTATATACTTGACATTTAGGTGACTTTATAAGATCTTTTTTATGTAGACTTAAAATAAACAATATATTATTTTAAGCACTTAAAGTGTATTTTAGGACATTAACACGAAAATATACTTAAATTTAACAAAAAACGTTGTAAAAATGGTCGTAAAACTTTTTTTTTTAGTATTTACGTAAAACAAAGCTATTAAGTTTTTATTATATTGTACTAGATTTTATAATTAAGTCACTTTTAAAATTAAATTGACTGTTGTATTAAAAACAAACTTATTGTCGGTTAACTATAGTTTTTTTTTATTAATTTACAATGTTTACATAGGCAACCATGTCAATTAAAATTTTTAAAAGTTGTTAAATTTTTTCTATAATGAGCTTTCTAACTTCTCGTTTATACTAAAAAGATAGTATAAATAAACATAATGCTATAATTTCTAACAATTAATAACAACAGACGATCCGACGAGCCTTGTCAATAATCTGCATGGTTGTCAGAAATTACCTGACAACAACCGAATGGAACGACAAAATACAGGGAATCAACAAGGAAAAGGCAAAACCTAAAGGAGGGCTCAACTTATTCTTCAAAGGTACATTTTAACTTTACTTTCTGCCTCCTGAAGTATTTCGTTTTTGTTTTTATGAAAATTATTTCTATAAGAACTCACACAAAACAATTTAACAATATTACTTCATTAGTATTTAAATGTAACTGAAATCGTTCGGTTTAGGTCAGAAGAAAAACAAAGATAAAGTTGAAGAAGATGAAGAGCTTGTCGATGAGAGCAATCCAGCCAGACTGCTGCACTTAAGAGACACTAAAAAAGTGTTTGTGGAGCTGTTTCAGAGCGAGCACAAAGACCCTGAAATGTTTTTGAAGTCTGCAGCTTTAATCAGCATCTTTACAAATGGCAAGACAAAAGTTTGTAAGAGTTTTGATGGTAAACGTAAGAAAAAAACTTTTTCTTTTCATTAAAAAAAAGTAATAAAAAGTACTGTTTTTTTGTATCTGTACTAAAATTTACTACTACTTTCAAAAATATTTATAAAGTATCATAAACTGAAATGTTTATATCTAGAATAAAAACTATTTTTTTGATAAGTTTATAATTATCTGTAGTGAGAAACTAACTTTACTTTGATAAAGTATATTGTTAAGTGTTTTTGTTGGAACTTGATTATAGTTATTTTAACGTTACTACCCATTTATAATAACAACGAAATAAATTAATATGACTAAGCTTATTTTAATGTCAAAATTTTATTACCTTTTAAAAAAAATTACTTCAATCATCCACGCTTCTGGTTGGGTTGAATTTTTATTATTTAAATAACAACAAACTTGAGTATTAACATTAGTTTTGTTCAAATTTTTTAGCAATATGCTTTAATCAATAATTTAAAATGTTTTATCACTTTAATTGAACGTTTTGGGTTTAAAGAAAACTTTGTCTTTTTTTATTAAGTTTCATATTTCCGTAACATTGTTAAAACTCATGAAAAAGTTTATTGTTACATATTTTGAATCTGACTAAATACACAAAGCTGGCGAATCAAATGAAGAAGATAGTGTCAGATTCCGACGTGTTCCGCGTGTTAAAGTACATGCTGGGGAGCGAAGACCGCGACACCTTCCTCATCGGTCTGAGAATAACCCGCAACTTGGCTAATGAGCCGCTGTGCGTGGAAAAAATGGGTTGGTTGATTTTCAAAAAAAATTTTAAGCTATAACACCTGTTAATATCAGTTGAGTTGTAGAAACATAAATAATGGTTAGGTTAGACTTTAAAAAAAAGGTTGATTTCAACGTTGCCCAATAAGTAAAAAATAAAAAAAATAATAAAATTAAATTTTAAATGAGTAATGTAAATGTCTGAAAACACAAACCGTGCTGTTTAAAAAAACAGATAAAGATAAGCAAATACCAATGGCTTTAAATTGACACTATTGCTTTAATCAGACTCGTACTGAATTCAGGTTTGCAATTTTCCAAAAAATGGGTAGGTTGTCTTTCAAAAAAGCTGTTAAGCTGCTATGCTTCTCATTTAATAAAATTAATTTTTACATGAGTTTTAGAAACATCAAACTAGTTTCAAAAAATAGTAGTACTTATAGTAGCTTCAAACAGTTTTATTAAAAAAAGTTAAAAGCACATAAAAGAACAAATACAACATCACAGCTCACATTTGTCATCACCGTAATTAATCTTGTTGTTTTTTCAGATTTGCAGTTCGCCAAAAAGCTCAGCGATCACCTGCCGACTTTTGGCGAGGAGAATGAGTTTGTGGACGACCAGACCCTGAGGACGATCCTCACCGCCGTCAAGCTCCTCCTCGAAACCAAACCCGAGCTGGTGTGCGACCTGGAAAAGTGCAAGACCGTCAAGAAGATCATCGACATCAAAGACGGGTGAACTGTTTTTTACGCAAAATTAAAATTAAGTTTTTGAAAAAAAAAATATGGTTTCCGACTTTTAGAGGTGGTTATTTGAAGTTATCCTTATTTTGATGTAATTTAAGCTTGAAGTTTGTTTAAGTAAAATAAGCAAACGAATGTGAAATAGAGGAAACATATTTTTTAATTCAATAATATATATACAAATAGAATTATATTATAAGTGTTAATATTATATCACTTAAAATAATAAATAGTTGGCAAATATATTTCCAATTTCTAAAATGTATGGAAATATGCAGTTTACAGAACTGTGCTTTAAATATAAAAAGTACCTCTACTAAAACAAAAAAGTATTTGAAATAATAAAACAGCCCGGCTTTATGCAAAACAAGTCACAAACAAAAATGAAAAAAAAGTTTTTGCATAACTCTATTTTAACACTGGTGTATCTTTTTACAATTATGTCTTTTGCAATAGATATTTGTACAGGTTAGGAATTTCGGACAAACTGTGAGATAAGGGTAGCTAAAAGTTAAATTTCTGTTTTAATCATAAAAAATTCGACACGCAAGTTTGTCAGTTTTAAACTTTTGACGTAATTTGAACAGTATTTCGGACACTTTGTATTAAAGTTATCTGTTTAGCGTAAAAACAACTTCTCTTTTATTTTAAACTTTTAAAGTCGTAAATAAAAAAAGAAAACTTTGCCAAAATATTTTTTAGGAAAAGAACTTTGTTTTATAAACTGTATTATGTTCCTTTTTATATTAAATTGCGTTTGTTTTGAAAATTTATTGCTATGACAAAAAAAAAAAAGTTTCTGTAAATTTTCAAAACTAATACTAGTGTTAATAAATAAAAGTTTTAGATAATGATTTTATGACTTAAATGTTTTGAATTTCAATTTGAACATTTAAAAAACTATATTAATGCACACTGATAGACACAAGTTTATTAGGTGGTTATAAGTTACTTAAATAAGTTTATTTATAATATCTTAAATACAGTCGTTAGCAGAGAATAAAACTTAACTAAAAATATCTTACTAACTTGTATAGCGACTGAATGGTAATGTTTATCATGCTTATAAAAATCTACTTTTTTATAGAGTTAGTAGTTTTATAAAGCTTACAAGTACGTTATTTTTCTATAAAACAATGCTTGTTTAAAAAAAGTTAATTTTTATATCATTAGCACTTAGTTCTTATATAATTTTTTAGTTAAATGTTTTAATATAAACAGTGTAAACAAGAGTTTTTCTTAAATAAGGCAATTGTGATTGTATTTGGCTTAATATAGCTTTTTATTGTTGTAGGTTTAAATGAAATACTCTTTTAAAAGGTACATTTTTATCAAGTACCTTTGTTTAAAAAAATTTTTTTGGAAGTCAGTAATTCTTTTCAATTCAAATACTAAAGTATTGATATAATGATTTAGATTTAAGCTTATGTAGAATTACAAAAATATAAATCATACTGTCGATTTTGATAAATCTTAAAAAAGTATAGCCACAAAATAATTTAGTTAATTGTTAGTATTGTTCAAAACTTAAAGTAATAAAATTAAAAAATCAAGGTAAAAAACAGAAAAATTTAGTACATTATTTAATAAAAGTACCATTTTTCTTTAGATTTAAAGTTTTTTTAATTAATTTAAAACTAAACTACTAAAGTAAATTTACTTAAACAGAAGTTTCATTAATTTTAAGTTTTTTTAACAATTTACGAAATGAATGTTATTTTTTACATAATATTTTACTAAGTTTTACCATATAGGTTGAAACTTAGTTTTACAAATAAAATTTTGATTAATTAATGTTGTCTCCTTATTTTCAAATAAGCTGAGAACTATTTTGTCCTATAAGTTGAGAGCGTCAAATATAAATCTATATTAATTTACTGCAATAACTTTACAAACTTACTTCAGTTCTCTTTCTCACTAGTACCTTGTTGCTTATAAAGCTAGACTAACACCATGAAAAAAAAAGTATTTTTCAAACTTGCTTACAAAAACAAAAATTCAGCAAAACGTCGAAGAGGTACGGAAAAATGGTGGGCTTGATCGCCAACTCGCTGCTGGCCTCCCTGTGGTCCAACAAGAAGGCGAAGAAGTCGCTGAAGAAGCGCGGGTACAAGAAGAAGCAGTTCAAATGGAGACAGCAGTCGTAAGGTGCGGAGGAGTGGAAAGCTGGCGCTTGCTGCTAATTTTTATTGCTAACTTGAAGCATTGCTTTTTTTATATATAATGCCAACAGGTGCTTTCTGTTTTAGTTGAAGGCACGTTGTGTTTTATTAATGGATACATAGTTTTTGAAATTTAGGTTTACATGACGATTTGCGATGTCGATTTTTTAAGTATGTGGTTTTAAACATTAGAAAAAACTTTAAAGAGTAAATGAAGTTTGTTTTAAAATAAAAAGTACTCCGAAAACTTAAGTTGTGATTTAGTTAGTTCTTATATTAGAAAAGTCACTAATATATTCAAAAATAAAATTGATATTGTTTTGCTAACAGTCTCATTTTAACCTAAGCATACTACCTTAAAAAATTAAACTTAACAAATTAATTTACAGTAAATATTCTTAAAAGTTACATGTTAAAATTAAAACAAGCTATTTCTAAACTAGCAAATATTTTACTTTTAAAGATGCAGTTTAGTCGAAAAGACTTGCTAAATAAACATTAATAGAAAATGTAGAAAACTCTTACTTGCCTAGTTCCTTTTAATATTAATATGTTATTGCTCTCAATTCTTAATAAAAATAAGTATTATTTGAGCATAAGACTTCATTAGGAATCCGGTTTCTATTATTGCAGCATTTCTTGGGTATAAATTCTTTAACAATTTTTTTGAATACAAAAATAAGCTGTAAAAAAGTACATATTTTATTTGTTTTGAGTTAAAACTAGAGTTTCTTTAAACTATGTGATTAAATTTTATTTTTGGCACGCTAGAAAGTAAAAGCTTTTAGTTGGCATATCGAGTATGAAAACAACGAATAAAAGTCGCAACGTTATAAAACTTATGTATATTTGCTAAAATTAAACCAAAAAATTCTTCTTATAAAACGTATCATCAGTTTATAATACGTTTTCAAAATAACGAGTGAGCGTTTAAAAATATAATTTAAATAAAACTTGAACAGAGTAACAAAAACTGGAAACATTAATTAAAGGTTGCAGTTAAAAATTATTCTTTATTTTTAGCAAAAAAATATGTTTGTATGAATGAAGTTTTCCCTGTTTTTGCATTTGTTAAGTGTTTTGAAAAAATAAATGTTGACCTCAAAGTGTTGATTTGTTGCACAAAAACTTGTTGAACTGCTTTTTTATGACTAAGTTGATATTTTAGACAGCTATGTAATAATTTAAATTGTTTTATTAAAATCTATAACAATAAATGCTCTCTTATTAAACGAAAAGATGTGCAACCCTACTGAAAAAAGTTTAGACACGCCCCTAGTTTTTTTAACAACAAAAACATATAATAAAGCTTAGCTCGACTATTTAAAAAAAAAAAAATTTTCGAAAATTATAGATATTATATTTGTTTAAGTAATCTTTTTCAGTACTAATTTTAATATACATGAAACAGCAAAAGATGAGATAAACTTAATCCTTGTTTGGAAAAATTTTTGTCACTAATTGTCTAACTACATGTCTATCAATTCTAAATTAGTAATATGTAGTAACTGATTTTAAGTTTTGTTTTGAAAATCACAAGTAAAAGAAAGAAACACAGTTTGTCAATTTTATTCTCTCTTTAACTAAATTGATTTTGATTGGACAAAGTGGAAACACATACTCAATAAACTTTTATTGTTTAAAAAAATTCGTCGCTGAACGCAGATTTTGTCTTCGAGGGCCGCAGCTTGCCGATCCTTATTTTATAAGAAAGTTTCACTATTGATAAAATTCACGTTACATTTACACAAGCTAGTAAAGTCAGTTACGCAGAAGGACTAAAGCTTGTTGTAACTAATTTGTACACAAACAACTAGCTAATACTGTCCATTATTAAACAACTTTATTTCGAATTTTTTTAATGTCATCAATAGGTAAGTAATTTTATTAGTAATTCAAAATACATTCGTTAAAAATTTTTGCACAATGAAAAACCATTGAAACTTTTTTTTACAAAAACAAATAATTTAACATTATAAAAAAAAAAATGTTTTGTTTTCATCATATACAAAACTTGTGTAAACCAACCGTTGCTTTATGAGGTTTTAGATGAGTTAAAACAATTTCTTTTATAAAGCATTTTAAAGTAATCGTAAGTACGAGTGTAGTTTTAAACTTTTAGAAATTTTTTTTTTGATAAAATCAAGCATATTGGTTAAATATATAACTAGTTACGGGCCATAAATTAAAACTTACTCTAGATATTCTGGAGCTGATAATAAAGAGCAAAAAAAAGGTTACAATTAATTTTTCTGAGAAATCAAATTAAAGGGCAATCGCTTTTTTATTTTTTGATAGGGGGCCGTATGAAAAAAAGTTTTGGAAGCTCTGGATTTGGGCGAAAAACGAGCTCTTTTTATTTGTTTCTTCCCTAAAAAACCAATTGAATTTTTCAACTTTGATAGTGCACATCTTTAGAAATAGACTATAATGAAAAACTATTAAAAGAAACTTATAACTTAAAAAAAATCTACTAAACAAAGTTAACTTGTGAATAAAAAAACACTATTCGTTTAACTTACAAAAATACCGATTAATATGAAATTATCAAATGTCGTTAGGTCAATTTTAATAAGAGCTAGGAAGTTAATTTTTTTGTGCTTGTATTTTACATGATATATCAAACTAAAAAAACAGTGCTAAACTTAAAGGCTTCGGGGTACAAGATGACCCTAATGTGCAATTTCGATTGAGGCAGGTACAATAAACAATTTGACATCGAAAATAAACACTGAATATCAGTCTTTTTATTGCTTTAAATTAGTCCAGTTGTACAATTTATCAAATGAAAACAGTGAAAGGTGTATAAATAAATTTTAAAGGTATTTTAAGTTTGATTAATTCATTTTTTTTACTGATATGATAACCAATCATTGTTTTACGAAACAATATAAGTTATTCTAAACACAGTTATTGTGTATACTTTTGAGTTTTGTTTTGCTTTTTTTCATAAAAATTCTAATATAGAATACAATATCATCCACGCATATTAAAACTACTCTCACCTACTACGACCCTATTATAAAGTGCCTATTGTGTTTCCTTACTACCTAACCTACCAATTATAGATAATGTTCAGGTTTCATTCAAATATAAAAAAAAAGTATTTAAATTTCATAAATTTGTGCCACGAAACAACTCTTTCTGGCAAGCATCCACAGTGAAAAAGATAACCTGAAAAGTTTAAACGTTTAAATAAAAGTTTCAACCTTAGTGGAACAGATAAAAACATAACGCCATTAATATCTTTGCTTTATAAAATAATTATCAGAAATGTTCAGGAAAAATCATTTAAATGCACTACGTCACGATTAGCAAAAAGTTTTTGAAAAATTTTTACATGGAATAGTTACAGAAATTACATGCAGTTCAATGTTTTGTGTAAAGTTATGAAAATGAGGTTTAGAAACTTATTAATCGTATTTATCTTGTGCGTACTTGCTTCGACTGCAACATCTCAAATGGTCGGAGGTGAAGAAGCAGAAGATGAAGAGTTCAACTATCTAGTTTTCGTCAGGGCAAATTTCATGTTCCCCGGGACAAATTTGCCACCTTCGTCGTTTTACGGAGGAGGCGTTATTGTTAGCGAGAAATGGATACTGACTGTTGCCCATAATTTTGATACCGAAGTTGCTAATAACATAAGTTATCCACCCGACGAAATAATAATCAAAGCAGGAAATAAAAACAGACGTTCCCTTGGAAAACATACTCAATTAAAAAGGATCAACATGTCAGCTGTAATCGTACATCATGATTACCAACAAGACGATACTGATAATTCTTATGACATTGCTCTTATATTTCTTGGGAAAAATACTTTCGATTTTTCAAAAGATCAAGTGGAGCAAGCAGTTCTTGTGGAACCTCATCTCGAAATTGCAGTCAACACCAGAATCACAATCGTTTGATGGGGAGATGTGGATGTAAAAGAAGACGGGAAAGAAATTGCACCGGATCGCGCGCACAAAGGAAATCTATACTTGATTACAAACGAAACGTGCGTTGATGCGTTTGACTCGACGTGCACATGCGTTTGATGAGAACCAACACATGTGCTACGGATGCCTCGCAGGGAGATGCTCAATAGCTTCGGATAGCGACTCCGGCTCGCCAGCGGTGCTTTTTAAAGATGGACTTGAAATTGTAGTTGGAATCCATCAGTCATCCTGTAAGGACTGGTCGAAAAAATGCACGCCGGCGTCTCCGGGTGTGGGCATGGACATTCGCAAGTTCCGCGCGTGGATGGACAAAGAAATGAAGGAAAGAGAAGCAAAGTTTGCGGAAGAAAATGTTTGTAAAAAGGCGATCACCTTGGCTGGTGTGGGTGCAACGGGTGCTTTTGCATTCTACTACAATTATTAACACTTGATAATGCGGTATACTCTTTTCAACAGAATGATAATTAAAAATAGTTACTTTAAAATTTTCAATAAAAATCCTAATTTGAAACAGCAGCTGTTTTAAGTTATAATAAGTAACTAATAGTGCTAACTATAATTATTAGCGCTATATAAGTTATAATAAACGAAGACATAAAGTTACCAGTATATTTAAATAATAAAACAACTCTAACGATTTATACAACTTAATTAAATTTAAGTTTTATATATTTTAAAAAGCTTTTGACAATGACGTGTATTGTGTTAACCAGTTACATGTTAAAAAAGTAAAAATATCAATAAACTTTTCTTAAATATTTATAATAAATATAAATTCATTGTTTTTTTTATACTTTTATCTTGTTAATAAAAGTTTCGGTTTGTTTAAAAATAACTTGAAGCACAATTAAATTTCAAAGTTGTTGCTTAAGCTCAATTTTTCGAAATATTTAAAGCTTGTTTAGTTTTATTTTTTAATTTTGTATAGTTTGTTTTTATATGTTTGAAATGATTAATAAATTTGATGTAGAACCATGAAAAAACAAACATGCTAAACAAAGTAGTCCTAAAGTATCGCTTATTGCAAAAAGTGAAACTTCTTGCTAAAGTGAAACTTCTTGCCTAAGTTACACTCATTTAAAATGAAATCATGCTCTTTCTAAAAGTACAGCATCGTTTATAATAGAGTTAGTGACTCTTTGTGTTAAAAAATCTCACCGTGCTAAAATGTCACTGCGTGTAAAGTGACCTTCCGTGCAAAGGTGACACACCGTGCTAAAGAGTCTTTCTGTTCAAAAGTTTCTCTGTGCTATTCTCACCCGTTTCCGGTTTACAATCTAACTACAACAAGAGTAATTTATTTTATGTAAACAATAATTTCTTTTTAAATATAGTATTATAAACAAACGTTTATAATTTTAAGCATAAAAAATCCAGAGAAAAAACAAGATACAAACTAAATATGTTTTTATTTAAATAATAAATACCACATTTTAATAAGAAAACACCAAATATTTTGACGAAAAGTGAGAACTTTAAATTATGTTTTATTCATGTTTTACAAAAGCAACTTGCTAAATTGAAAACAAAATCCAAAAATTAGTCAACTCAAAAGTATGGTATTGACAGTTTGTATAGACGCCTTATGGTTGGAAAATGTCATATTGTTTTTTTTTTATGATCTATAACCTAAATTTGAAATTTAAAACTAAAAGCTATGACTAATTGAAGTACAAAAAATAGAACATACTAAACTATCATGCCTAAACTAAGGATGTAGCACTGTGAAAAACAAACAAAATTTATACCGATTTGGTACAACTAAGTAATTATAAGCGCGGGTAGATAATACATGTTTAATGAATAAATCAAATTATATGTTAGTAAAAAAACTGAAATGTAAGCTTCATATACAAAACAATAGTTCTAGCAACAGATTTTTTTTGGAGAACTTTTAGGTAACAAGTATTTAGCATGCGTATTTTTAATTATGATTTAATTTTGACTACTCAGTCTGAGCAAAAGTTTACCAGTTAAATGTGAAACATTTTTCAAGCAGAGCCTTTGTAAATTTAACTTCAGTAAGTCTAACGGCTTACGATCTACATACAAAAAATTAAACAAACATATCAATAAAAATATCATTAAACATATCAATTTCATTGCAACATAAACATAACATTTTTAAATTAGGTAACTTTTTCATGCAAAAGGAATGTTTTAATTTTCGTTTAATGTAAATGTATAATCTAGCGTAACTTATCAAAATATATAAATAGTCAATAAATTTTCGGTATACAAAGTAGTATTGAATTTGTCAACTAAGAAGACTTTTCAATTTGATATCATAGTATTTGAGTTTCCATAACTTACCATAAAAACTTTTTTTTAATTAGCGGTTGAAATAGACATGGCCTTTTAAAACTTAGAAAGTTAGGCAACTAGCCTTAATTAATTAAATAAAAAAAAAGTTTATAAACCCCATGATTATATAGTCCTTGCTTTGAAAGTTAATAGCTTAGTGGCGATACACTTATGCTAAAAAGTACACCTAAGCAAAACACTTTAAGTTAAAAGAATTGTTCTAAACTCACATTAGTACCTATTAAACTGTCATTTAGTTTCAACTTTGATCTAATTTTTATACGTAACTAAAATGAACCTTTGTGCAAAAGTGACACATTTTCAAAAGTGTCTTCGTGCAAGAATATCCCTTCGTGCGTAAAAGTCACCATGCAAAAGTGTCCCTTCGTGCATATTAGAACTATTCCCTGTTTTAGTAGGTTTGCTTGTGTTTTCCTACTAAACTTTTTGTATGTTAAATCTAACAACTTTACTTAGTAACAGCTGAAAGTAATTGTAAATTAAAACTTCATAATATATCATAAAATATATAAATTTGCTTTGTCGCAGTAATCGTGCGATAAATCTATTTAAAAGCGGATGTTGTAAAGTGTTTTACGCAGTTTTCGTGACGTGATTCCAGTAGCAAAAACAAACACTTTTTTTATTTTAAGGAGTTAATTTCATTTCAATGCGTATACATTTGCGTTTGTCTTACAAATACGCGTTAGTTGCTTAGTTGGTGAATAAGTTATTCCGCACTTAAAGTTACGATTAAATTCGATGTTTTATTTCTAGTTTCGAGAATAAAGAAAACGTTTAATCCGCGGAGTTGATGTTAGTATTTTATATAACTTTACAATTGTTAATACTTTTTATAGAGTTTTTTTATGTCGTGATTTAATAGTTTCTTTCTTAAGAACTAAGAATTATTATTAAAAATAAAGTAAATTGCATTTATTCAAAGTGTGTTTTATTCATAACTTAGAGATAAGTTTTGTAACTTATTACTATTAGCATATTATTTACTACTCGTAAGTATAGCAGTCACTTAGTAAGTTACTGGAGACCACGTAGTTAAGACTAAACATAACCAACATTAATATAACCTAATTGGTTAAAACGTTATCAGATTTATTAAGTTCTTTTTGTTATTAAACAGTTTTTGAAGTTAAACACAACATTGTTAAATCTATTTAAAATATGTTACAACTAAAATGTACCATAATTAAATAAATCATTAAAGTAGTCTTATTTGAAAATTCTTCTGGTTATTAAATACTTTATATTATCATAACTTAATATAGCATTAATAGTTACTTATCACTAGTGATGTACTGGACCCACAATTTCGGGTCCGACCGGACCCGGTTCGGGACTTTTTTTTTAAATTAGAATCCGGCCGGAACCAGATCCGGATTTTTTTTCAAATTAAAATTCGGCCGGAACCGGACCCGTATTTTTTTCAAATTAAAATCCAACCGGATCCGGAACCGGATTCTTAATACTCTAAGTTATTTGTAATGTAATTAGTATAAAAACTACTTTGTACAATAATGCAATTTTATATAACTAACTACTAAATAAGTTTATCTTTTATGTGTTAAATCTAACTATATACTTATGAATTTTGAAAAATAATGGTTAATAAATTTAGACTAAAAAATATTAATGTACTGCTAAAATAGTTAAATAATAAGAAATTTTATGATATGTTATTAAGGTCTAGTTAAGATTATCAATTAAAAATAGTAGCTGGCATATTTGCTAATTTTCTGAACAATATTTACATTTAATTTTTCTTAAATTGAAAGAACAAAAGAAAAACTTGAAATTGAAAGAACAGTAAAAAAAACTTCAAATTGAAAGAACAACAAAAAACACTAAAATATCTTTTTTGCTAAACTTATAAACTTTCCATTATTTTTGGCAGCCAGAAAATTACCTAATTTTAGCTAATACCAGGGTTGCAACTCTTTGATTCAAAAATATCAATCTGAGTGATTATAAACTTTCCTGAGTAAGAATGAGGTTTTGGAAATCCAAAAAAATAATTATTTTAAGCTAATAATCAGTAGAACAGCTAGCCACAAGGTTGAACATTTTAAGTAATGTTTACAATTAAGGCTATAGGGGAATTAAACACTTTTTTTACAAGTTGATCTTATTTAACAGAATACTATCTTAGCTACCATATTCTTTTTATAGCTTTACAAAATTCAAAGTAGTTTTTGAGATGTAAGCGGTCAAAGCCGGAGAGTTCCATAGGGACCTAATGGAAGGCGCAAGCTAAAAACGCGGAAATATCCATTTCACTAAAAATCTATTTCCTCCTAGGTTTTTTAAGCTAGGTACCTCAAATTTTTAAAAAAGTATTCCTTACACAGTTTAAAAGCTTTTGAGTGTTGGAATTTAAAATAATTAAAATTTACAAATTTAAGGTCTAAAATTCAAAAAAAAACACTTTTTTTTGAAAAAAGGGGACTTTTCTCAAAATAAAAAAATTTCTACACTCAAATGATTTAAAATTTAGTATAGAGTAAACTATGAAAATTTGAATAATATTGCTTAAAAACTGTAGGAGGAGATCAATTTTTAATGAAATGGTTTTTTTAGCCTTTTTAGTTTGCACCTTCTATAAGGAAGCTATTGAGTTGGCCGGCTTTGACCCCTTGTATCTCGAAAATTACTTTGAATTTTGTTAAGCTGTAAAAAGTATCTGGTAGCTAAGAATAAAATCTGACAAATATGATCAACTTGTAAAAATCAAGGTGGACCCTCCTATAGCCTTACCAATCTAAAATCAATTAAAATCAAGTTCTTGAACAAAATTAAACAAGAAAATCACAAAATATTGAAAACTAGATCATCTCAAACTTATTCCAAATCTAGAAGAAAACTAGCCTAAATTTTCAAAAAATCTTAAAACTAGCCTGAGTTTTTATAAAAAACTAAACTAGCCTGAGGCAGCCTTAGATTTTCAAAAATTTACAAACTAGCAGGGTTGCCACTGTTTAAGTCAAAAAAAACTTGCTAGAGTGAGTATAAACTAGCCCGAGTCTAAAACTATTTTAATATCATAATCAGTAGAGCAGCTAGCCATATGATTGACAATTTGGTAGTAAAGTTTTTAATTTTACAAATAGGTTAAATGTTGCATTTCTAAAATCTTTGTTTCATAGTTTAAATGTAAACAAATGTAAATTAGTCACGTGTACAAAATGAGCCAATAACGGTAGGTGTTTAATTTTCGAATGTATTTTTTGACGAATACGACTCTTTTTAATTTACAGAGGGTTTGTTTTTAAAAAATACTTTTCTGTAAGCTCTTTTTTACTATTTAGATCCGAATCGGCCGGATCTCTGTTAGGATCCGGCCGGACCTGGATCCGGACTTTTTTTTCAAATTAGAATCCGTCCGGAACCGGATCTAAATTTTTTTTTATATCAAGATCCAGCCGGATCCGGACCCGGATAGTGAGTCCGATACATCACTACTTATCACAACTTTAATCAGCTGCTGCTTCAAAATAGTATTTTAATTAGGCAACTTCGAAATAATGATTTCTAAATGCTATTCTATAAAAAGAGTTACTGTATGTTAATAATTGTAGTAGAATGCAAAAGCACCCGTTGCAGCCCCACCAGCCATGGCCATCGCCTTTTTACAAACATTTTCTTCCGTAAACTTAGCTTCTCTTTCCTTCATTTCTTTGTCCATCCACGCGTGGAACTTACAAATGTCCATGCCCGTGAATTTCACATTCCGGTCGTTACACGACCGCTGATGGATCTCAACAACGACTTCTTTTCCGTCTTTATAAACAACTGCTGGAGAGCCGGAGTCGCCTTCCGAAGCCATCCGTCACCCTTTCCTGTGAGGCATCCGTAGCACAAGTTGTAGTTTTCATCAAACACGCCTTGGTAACGATGATCGCACGCTAGTAATTATTAGTTTTAAAAACTTTATGTTTTGTACACAAAAATAGCATTTAATTTTTCTAATTATGTGCTAAACTTCCATGGGCTTCAACTATTCCTAAAAAGAATTAGTAGTCTATAGAAAACTACGGTTATAAACAAAATTTTTTATAAAGTTAGTACAGAATTCTCAATACTGATTAGTAATTATAAAATTTATAGCATAGTTGTAAGATTTTACAACAAAATTTTCTTATTATAGTTTTAAAAAAGTTTGCTTTTCTAACAAGTACCTTGCTGACCGCAGATTTTGCCTTTGAGGGTCGCAGTTTGCCGATCCCTACACAGTGGGCTGAAAACGGGGATCAAGCGGCCATTGACATTAAACTGTCATAAAAAGCACTATAATAAAATTCAAAGTTACACTTAGTGTTACAATAAGAATAATGTTTGTTTTCATTTAAGAAATTGTTTAAATTTTAATTTCTAATGAAACTTTAAAGAAAGAAACTTAAAAAAAAAAGAAAATAATAATTGGCTACCTCAAGAAAGTCACATTTACTCCAATTTTAGTTTAAATATGAATGAGTTTTAAATATCAAGCCGGTTGAAACTTTACTCTAAATACAGTAAATTTTTAATTTAAGGCTGATCTTTGTATATCAAAATTTGTACTATTAATAAATTAATTTGTACTAGTTTATCAAAGGAAAAAAACTGTAAACATTTTGAACAATAAAAACATTTATTCGTTGTAAAACAGTGCAAAAAACAAAATAATTTAGACTGTGATTAAAAAAAAGCACTTTAAATTTACTAGAAAGTATAAGTCAAACAGTAAGTTCTTAAAACTTCTTTGAAATTAAGTTTCTCAAATAAATAGAACACTCTATTCAGTAGCACAAAGCATATGTAACAACGTTTCCCATTCTGAACTACATGATGAAATTTTTTCATATAGCTGCAAACAACTTCGCACAGTATGTCCAACTTCTTTACAATAAGTGCAATTCAGTCTGTCTAAAGCAGGGGTCGGCAAACTGCGGCCCGCGAAGGGAAAATCTGCGGCCCGCGAGCATGTTATTTTTTTGAATTGAATGCGGCCCGCGAAAGAAAATTTTGTGGCCCGCAAGCATGTAAATGTGGCCCGCTGAGCAAAATTATATTTCTGGTTAAATTTTTTCGGTAATTTGGCTAAATTTGATTAGTTCGATTTTAAGTCTCTCTATAACATTCTAAAATTATTTCAAGTTATTACTGTTTTAGTTTAAAGTGTGAAAAAAACAGATTAGCGTTCTAACAGGATATGTTTCTCAGTTTCATGATAACTTCTTTTTTACAACAGTAAGTAAGTATCTGAAAAAAGAGTGTTAAGAGTGCTTGGTTATATAACACCTATTTATTAAATAAACTAAATGCAAATATTTTCCATTTTGTACAAAAGTAATGCACAGTAATTAACTAAAGTGTCATTTCTTTATAGCTTAGATATTCTTTTTCAATATTTTTTATACCTCAGTTTCTTTTATAGTTTTTTTATTTGTAAATGTTATATTTTAGTGTGAATACATTTAAAATAACATAGTAATAAGAAATAAGGTTCATATGACTTTTGTTTTGAAACATTTAAATTTTTCATAAGTTTTCTATGCACACCAACTTAAAAAAATGCTCATATTTTAAACCACTTTTTATTTAATACTTTAGTTAGTTTAAGTTTAGTTTATGCATACTTTTCTAACATCGTATTTATACATGTCATATCTAAATTTGTACAGACTCATTTAAAACAATATATATGACATAAGTTAATATAATTTTTGTTAGGTATACATTCCATTTTTCAAACATTGTTTTTTTCAAGCTAATTTAATTTTTATTCCTTGCATATCAATAAACACAATTGCTGTTTTTTCGAGCTACTTATTTAATATAAACTTGATATAGGGATAGTAAATTTATAAAGTTTGTACATTGTTAATTAAAATAGTTCAAATTCAAGCAAAAAAACACTAAACATTGCCACACACTCAGACAATCACTATTTGAAGACTTCAAAACTCAGGCAAACTAAGCCATTTTTTAAGTTTTTAGCTAGAATTGCTTTTTTTTATCCAAAAATATCAAATGTTTTTGTTAACTCAGGCTGGCTTTTTTGCTTCAAAGAGTGGCAAATTAAACTTATGATGTATGTTTTGCTCAATAAACAGTGTTAGTTTGAGTTTTGTTATATGTTAAATTTTAAGTCTTGCAGTTGATATAATTCAAAATTTTATTTATATTATTGTGTACATTAAAGAATGAACAATCAGTGTTGCCAAAAAAGTTGAATCCCGGAAAAGCTTTGAATTTGTGAATTTACGGTTAAAAATTCTAGAAAAAAGCTTTAATTTGAGAATTTTTGAAAAAACTTGGAACTTCAAACTATTTTTACATTTAAAGTAATGAAATTTCGATTTGACTCAAAAAAATTACCAAATAAATGTTTGTTTATTAAAAATATATTATAGTAGCTTAACAGTATTTTCTAATATTGATAAATGTTTTAAGACATTTTTTGAAACTTTAATTAAACTTTATACTAAAAATAAAAGAAGAAATTGTACTTTCAAAAACTCCGTGTTGGTACATTGCACCTTTACTTAAAAAATTTCAGCGATTGTTGTGCTTCGCGTTGAAACTAAACCAAGAAATTCTTTTAAAATGTCAAAGTTAGTAAAAACATCTCTAATAAAAATTCTCAGATGAGCAATAGTTTTTCTATTAGTGCTCTCATGTTAAAAGTTTGATTAAGTCCTAATTTGATTTATGCGACTTTTTAACCTTAACGCATTTCCTAAACACGACTTCATGTTGTCATTGAAGAAACAAAAACAAAAGTTTTTCATTACCGCCAACATCGATTTTTTATAAAAATTTTCAATTATAAACGATAACTCATTTTAGGTAATAAGTTTTGCTACTTTGTTACTTGCCTTAACAATTTTTTCTGATTATTCTGTAGTTACTGAAGATAATAATGTGCTTTTTCGGAAATGACTTCGGTGATTTTTTTATTGTTTTTCGCAATAACTCCTAACTAACGCTTTTTTATTCTTGTAGCTCGTCTTATATTTAACAATTAATATTTTTAAATGCAATATTCTTATTGCAAATAAAGAATTGCTATCATGCTTAATAAAAAAAATTCTACTTCGCTAATGACTCAATAGAATTATATACTTTTGTTAAACTTGTGAAAGAAACTCAATTGTCCATTCCAGCTGACTTATATATTTTTGGCATGTAATTTATTTACTGTTAATAACCTTTGTTATTTCTTTATGTAGTGAACTTTATGTTAACTGGATTGCTAAACAAACAGGCTATTTTAAAAGCTTAAAAACTCAGGTGTGTGTGAAGCTTTTATTTTAAACACTTTAAAGAAATCTTCCAATTCTCAGAATAGTTTTTATGACTCTTGTGTAGTTTACTAATTGTATTTTTTCTTGTTTTCTTACACTTTGTGTACTTTTTGATAATGATGATATTTTAACTAGGTAATTAAGCTTGATTAACCACTATTTATTAGCTTTTTCTAATTTTAATAAATCTAAGCTGGTTTGATACATCTCAGACATTTTTGCTTTTTAGTGGCAACCATGTAAAAGTCTAATTACTAATAAATTATTTTATTAAAGTATTTGAGAATAATTTATGTTAAATCATTTGTTTTAGTTTTCTGGAATACAAACAGGTATTAATTTTATTATGTTAACTAATTACTAAATTTCTTAATGAGTGTAAATTATTTAACTCGCAAAAACTTTTTTCGAAGTAAATATTCTTAGAAATATGATAAGGTGTTGATGATATAACAAATGTATAAAAGTAACCCATAAATTGTCTTTCAAGTTAGGTTTTTATAGAGAGTTAGGTTGTAAGTAAAATTAAAAAAAGTATTAAGTTTAAATTGTTAAGTGCTTATGAGAGTACATATTTTATTAACAAATAGTACATATTTATTAAAGTATATAAGTCAATGTAAATCATAATCTAATGAATATTATTTTTAATAGGCATTCTATGTATAGCTAAAAGTCATTTTAAATAATAAGGTGAATAAAAATAAAACTTTTCTCTAGTGTGACAAAAACTAAAACCATAAGATTATAAATGTCACTAAAACTAAAACTGCGGCCCGCGAAGACTTTGGAAACTTGAAATTTGGCCCGCGACCACCAACTGCCTGCCGACCCCTGGTCTAAAGTGTTGTTAACATCGTAGTCTTTCTTGCCCCATAATCGATTTAAACAGTCTGTTAAATTTTCATACTGCACAGTGGGCTGGCAAGTGGCCATTGACTATTTTCGCGACTAAACAGTTAAAGCAAATTTTTTATTTAATTGTTTAGAGCGGGGTTTCGTCTTTTAAAAACTGGGTTTGTTTCCTTGATAAGTTCATTCTGTACTACCTTAGAAACTTGTTGTTAGCTTCCAATCCACTTTCGGTGTAATTTAGCAAACCTCTACCGTTGTTTTGATCAATTAGTTCTGCACTATGTGCAAGAACAGTATGCGCAGTTGGTGTAAAGCGAATCCATTTAACCGACATGACCAGCATCATTATTTTTTTGACATAAAACTGAGTATTTCTCTACATTAATCTTTATGTTAGAATTTATGAGACATAAAATAATAAAAACATACAAAATAATTTTGTCAATGTTTTCTTTTAAACTAACATCAGAAATATGCTTTGTCAGCAGAGTCATATTATTGATGTTTAGCAAAGTTTTGATTACGTAACCTGTTGTAGAGGTTTCACCATGGCCTGTGGGATACGGTTTTTCGAGAAAACCTTTAATTTGCTAAAATAGTAAAAAAAAAAACTATTTCAATAACTAAAACATATGCTAAGCTACCATATTTTGACCAATACTAACTGTTCTCATCATTCCTGGAGCCTAAATGATCTGTAAAGAAAAGTAAGTGAATCTATACACATTAGGAACCTTCTAGAACATACAAAATGGTCTTTTTTGTCATAGTGAAAAACCAGGGATAGGATATTATATCAATTTTTTTAACAGAAATATCGCTTATCAAAACTTAAAAAAATAGTTATATTCCACATGATAGATTTGTCTGTAAATTTGTATATAGATTCCTTGTCATTTTTACTAAATTATTTTAAAAAAATATGTTGGTTCTACGGTGGCAAATTGATTAAATTAACCCTGAAGAATACCCTAAATTGCCAGAAAAGCATCAATGAATTTTCGACGAGAATAGAAGATTTTTTAAATGAGAAATAATATACTTTTACATTTAAATATTCAAAGAATTTTGACTTTTTTCAATTAACACTAAAACAAAGAAATGAAAAAACTTAAAAAAAGTATTTGTATAAAAGCTTTTATGGTGTTTTTTAACAGTAGATGTAGACCTTAATTTTGACAAAAATTCAAGCATTTTTCGAGGCTTTTTTAAACTTAAAAAAACAAACTTTGGCTACATTTAAGCTTACATAACTTTTAGTATACTTTAAGCAGAACAGAAACAAACCCAGTTTTTAAAAGACGAAACCCCGCTCTAAATAATTAATAAAAAACTTGCTTGAACTGTTCAGTCGCGAAAATAGTCAATGGCCACTTGCCAGCCCACTGTGCCCTAGTTTATAAAAAAAGTTTCACTATTGATAAAAATCACCTTAGATTTACACAAGTAAGTATAGTCAGTTACGCAGAAGGATTAAAGCTTGTTCGCACACAAACAACTGGCTAGTTCTGTCCCATTATAAAACGATTTTATTTCAATTTTTTATGTCCTTAATAGGTAAGATTAGGTAACTAGCACTTTAAAAAATATTCGTTAGAAATTATTGCACAGTGAAAAACCTTTAAAAATTTAAAAAAAAATAAATAAAAAAATAAACATTATAAAAAAATACCAGCTTTGCTTTCATCATTTACAAAACTCGTATTGACACAACTTTACAAGGTTGTAGATGAGTTAAACTAATTTCTTTTATTCAGCATTTCGAAAAAATCGTAATCATGAGTGTAGTTTTAGTCTTTCATAAGTTAAAATTTTCTTTATTTTAGATAAAATTAAACATGTTCGATAAGTATGTGTATAACTTGTGTATACTTTTTTAAAGTGATCATTCTAAAAACTATACATTGTTCATTCACTGTGCACTAATTCTTTAAAAATAAATATACATATAAAGCTAAAGACAGCAAAAACTGAAAGCTTTGAAATTAGTAACAAGTTTTTTATTTCTTTTCTTTTACTGTTCTACAGTTTGGGCACATTTTAACATTTCAAATCTAAGTACCTTAGTTAACCTTTCCAAAGTGTGCCATTTCAGATATTAAAGGGTCTATTAGCTGTAAAGAAAAGAGAGGGGGGCGTGACTAGCTAATAATTTAAAACTTACACTAGATATTCTGGAATTGATAATGAAGAGCAAAAAAAGGTCCCAGGCGTATTTAATAGTATTTATTTTGAGAATTATAATTGAAAGTCAATCTTTTTATTTATTTTTTATAAAGGGGCTTTAAAAAAAAAATTGGAAGCCATGGTATGGGCAAAAATAATGCTCCTTTATTTGTTTCTTACCTAAAAGACCAATTGAATTTTCAAACTTTGATTGTGCATATCTTTAAAAATAGACCATTATGAAAAGCTTTTGAAAGCAACTTATAACTTGAAAAAATATATATACTAAACAAAATTAACTTCTGAGAAAAAAAATCATCCCTATCCGTTTCACTTAAAAAAATACCGATTAGTATGAAATTATCAAATGTCGTTAGGTCAATTTTAATAAAAGCTATGAAGTTTATTTTTTTGTGCTTGTATTTTACATGATATATCAAACTAAAAATAGCAGTGCTAAACTTAAAGGCTTCGGGGTACAAGATGACCCTAATGTGCAATTTCGATTGAGGCAGGTATAATAAACAATTTGGCATCGAAAATAAACACTGAATATTAGTCTTTTTATTGCTTTAAATTAGTTTAGTTGTACAGTTTATCAAATGAAAACTGTATGCTTAAACAAACATTTTAAAGGTAGTTTAGGTTTGAATAATTCTTTTTTTGTTACTATAACCAATCACTGTTTTACGAAACAATATAAATTATTCTAAACACAGTTATTGCGTATACTTTTGAGTCTTGTTTTGCTTTTTTCATAATAATTTTAATATAGAATACAATATTATCCACTCATATTAAAACTACTCTCACCTACTACGACCCTTTTATAAAGTGTCTATTGTGTTACCCTACTACCTAACCTACCAGTTATAGATAATGTTCAGGTTTCATTCAAATATTACAAAAAAACAACATTATTTAAATTTTATTAATTTGTGACACGAAACCACTCTTTCTGGAAAGTATCCACATTGAAAAAGATAACCTGAAAAGTAAAAACGTTTAAATAAAAGTTTCAACCTTAGTGGAACAGATAAAAAAATAACGCCATTAATATCTATGCTTTATCAAAAATTTACCAGGATAAGTTTTTAAATGCACTACGTCACAATTAAGAAAAACTTTCAGAAAAATTTTAACATGGAATAGTTACAGAAATTACATGCAGTTCATTGTTTTGTGTAAAGTTATGAAAATGAGGTTTAAAAACTTATTAATTTTATTTATTTTGTGTGTACTTGCTTCGACTGCAACATCTCAAGTGGTCGGAGGTGAAATAGCAGAAGATGAAGAGTTCAACTATCTAGCTTACATCGAAGTAAATTTTATGTCCCCTAGGACAAATTTGCTATATCGAAGGTATTACGGAGGAGGAGTTATTGTCAGCGAAAATTGGATATTGACTGTTGCCCATAATTTTGATAACGAAGTTATTTATGGCATAAGTTATCCACCCGACAAAATAGTAATTAAAGCCGGTAATAAAAACAGACTTGCCTTTGGAGAACATACTCAATCAAAAACAGTCGACATGTCAGCTGTGATCGTACATGAAGATTATAAATATCCTCCTTTTTATGACATTGCTCTTATCTTTCTCGGGAAAAATACTTTCGATTTTACAAAAGACCAAGTGAAGCCAGCAGTTCTTGTGGAACCCCATCACGAAATTGAATTTTACACCAGAATCACAATCGTTGGATGGGGAAGCGTTGGTGTAAAAGAAAACGGGCAAGAAATTGTACCGGATCGCGCTCGCAAAGGAAATCTGAACTTGATCAGGAGCAAAACGTGCGTTGATGCGTATGGCCCATTTAAATTTAATGAGAACCAACACATGTGCTACGGATGCCTCTACGGGAGATGCGCGATGGGTGCGAACGGCGACTCCGGCACGCCAGCGGTGCTTTTTAAAAATGGACTTGAAATTGTAGTTGGAATCCATCAGGGATCCTGTAAGGACTGGTCGAAAAAATGCACGCCAGATTCTCCGGGCATAGGCATGGACATTCGCAAGTTCCGCGCGTGGATGGACAATAGAATGAAGGAAAGAGAAGATAAGTTTGCGGAAGAAAATGCGCGATGGGCTTGGCTTGTTAAGGCGATGGGCTTGGCTGGTGTGGCTGCAACCAGTGCTTTGGCACTCTACTACAATTATTAACAATTGATAATACAGTAAATACTTTTTAACGGAATAGTAATTAGAATGGATGCTTTAAAGTTCTTAAATAAAAATTCCTCTTTTAAAAAGCAGCTGTTTTAAGTTATAATAAGTAATTAATAGCGCTATAATAAGTTATAAAACACGAAAACATAAAGTTACCAGTATATTCAAATAACAAAACAACTCTAATGGTTTATCCAACTAAATTAATATTTAAGCTTTTTATATTTTAAACAGCTTTTGACAATGACGTGTAGAACTGTTAACCAGTTAAATTTAAAAAAATAAAAATATCAATAAACTTTCCTTAAACTTTTAAAGTAAAAACAAACTAATTATTTTTTAACCTTTTTCTTTTAAATAAAAAGTTTTGGTGTCTTTAAAAATAACTTTTAGCACAAATAACTCACTAAATGTTGTTTAAGCTAAATGTTTTAAAATATTAACAGTTGGTCTTTTTATTTTTACATTTCTACAGCTTTTTTCTGGTGCATAACTTATTTAAAAAATAAAACAAAACGCATTTTATTTTTTCTTAAATTTATTTTACTACTTTCATAGTAAGGCTCATCAGAAATTGTATCTTAATAAGTTAAAACTGAAATGAAAATAAAATAAAATCATACTTTAGTTTAGAATTTTTAAATGTAAAATGACGTAATAATCGGACGTTAAAACTAACTATAAGCTTATACTGTAGACCAGTGCTTTCCAACTTTTTTGATGCCCTGCACCCCTAAAATAATTTTATTTGCTCTCGCACCCCTTACAGTACATATAATGATTTATTTAAGAACAATTTTATAGAAAACGATAAAGATCTGTTTATCAATTTTTTTATAGTGGTCTATATTAAGAAGAAATAAATATATGGAAATTAAAAAATACAACAAACTGCATAAGTTTTTTTCTAAGGTAAAAAACAGCAGAACTCACACTCCTTCTGCAACGATAAACGTTTTCTGAAGGTCAAGCAAGTGATTTTGAAGCTCATCACTCGTTATTCTACCTGCCCTATCTTTAAATAAGTTAGAAAACAATTAACTTTAAATCGAAAGAAGTAAATATGAACCTATGTTTCAACACAAAAACAAATCTTTTATTTTTAAATAACGAAAGTAAAAACAAAAAACTAATCCTATTTTTTCAATAAAACTCCTATTGACACGTCGTTTGGCAAATACTCAAAACGTATTTAACGGAAAATTAAGTTTTTATTTATGCTAGATTTTCTTGAAAACATTTAGGGTTGAACAAAATATCTACTTTAAATTTAATGACCATTTTTTCCTATTTATTTTTAAATTATAAATAAATGTTATTCTTTATTACTAAATTAGTATTAAATTTAAAAGTCAGGCTAAAATTATTCTATTATACTATGGTGTAATTATCAATTTTTTGTTAATGATTTGAATTGCTTTGTAAAAGCTAACACTTTTCTTTTCTTCCTTTTCTCTCAAAGTTTAAAACGCTTAAATTCAGTAAACCGCTAGTTTTTTGCCAGCTAGTTTTTTAGTTTGTAATTATAACATATCGTGCTTAAAAGGTTGTGTTCGCCTCGTACTTGTTGTACGAAGGCGACTGTTTTTTATATCAACTCTTGAATTGAAGAAGTTATTTGTATAGTTTGCTTTATGTTTATCGCAGTTTGTATTCATCAAAATTCAGATTTTATTTCTGGAACTCGATTTCTTTATATACAATTAGTTAAGCATTCTAACAATCTAACTATTTAATTAGGCTAAGCATTAAATTATAGTCTATGTTTAAGTTCACATTTCAATAAGTCGACTTAGCTAAATAACTTAGCTGAGTCATTTCTTACATTTAAATAACATCACCGATATTATTATAACTCCAAGAGTCAGATAATAACCATTTTCGTGTAAATATAAGTAAATAAACAATTAAACATCGGTCGATCGTTAAATGGTGAACCCTAGTTGTTTAACACGCACTTTATTTAAGTCCGTAACTTCTTCTTTTCATTTTCTACATTTCGTAATGGTGACCCAAAAATAGTTTAGAATAAACACTATACCTTCTTTCAGCAAACAGTAGTATCAGTTCAATAAACATTATACCTACTTCAAGTAAACAGTAGTATCAGTTCAATAAACATTATATCTACTTTCAGCAAGCAGTAGTATTAGTTCAATAAACACTATACCTACTTTCAGCAAGCAGTAGTATCAGTTCAATAAACACTATACCTACTTCCAGTAAACAGTAGTATAAGTTCAATAAACACTATACCTACTTTCAGTAAACAGTATTATATTATATCATTAACAAAATCTACTAGTATCATGGATATACTTTTTTTTTATGCCTAATAGCTGCCAACTTTATAGGGCCTGGGAGAAATTTAAAAAAAGACAAATATAAAACATTAATAGCAGAGTTTCCCTCGTCTGATCCACCCGAACCAGTACCCTACAGATATTCAAACGTTAAATACAATCACAATCAGACTAACTACTTAGATTTGTATTGCTTAATGTCATGCCTAGATAAAGACCTTTACGAGCTTATTTTGGGAAGAGCGTGAAGCTAAACGCTTAAGAAATCTTCCATGGTTCTTGGAAGACCACTTTCTTTACGATTGGCCTAAATATAGGAGCATCGAAGTAATCGATGAAGCCCACAAAAAACTCGAAGATATTATAACAGCCTGTAACGAAATTATAGATTTTAACGTTCAATTTGATTTGTTAAGAGTACAATTTAACAAAAGGCAAAGTAGGCGTGATATATTCGAGAAAACGCAGTTTGATAAATATGTATGGTTTGAATACCAATGTTTTAGCAACAAACAGTACCAAGTTGTATTAAGAGAAACCTTTAAGCACCTTAACGATATAAAGAATGTTTTGAGATATCTCCCTTTATTAGGCGTAGTCCATGAAATAAATGATGTTGAGACGATAATTAACATATTCAAAAACTTTTGTAGGTACAACCGTATCGACGAACTTGACAACAGTGAAAGAATAAAATTTATCTTATGGTCCAATGTTTTACTTCCTGATGAGATGTTTGTTTTTTTTTTAAATCAAACACAACTAAACATAGAAATCTCGCTAACTTAAAGCTATTTTTACGTAACTCATATAAGAGAAATAGTGAGAATCTTAATCGAAATTCCGCGAATTACAAGCCGAATACGCCGAACTCGAACGCAGAGCAATTGCTAGCCAATCTATGCAAGAATTACGCGAGTTAGAAGCCGAATAAGCCGAACTTAATCACAAAAAAGCTGCTATAGAATTAAAACGCAATCGCTTTGTCGCCATACCGAATTATGACGTCACAAGTACAGCGTCACGTAATGCAACAAAAATACCTGATAAGAACCAACGTTCTAAGCAACCACGGCAGCATCACCAGGGCCAGAGTCTACGACTAGCACCAAAGATCCGAGCCATCTTAGTCAGCACCACATCGGGCAGTCCCAACGGTCAGCGCCACCGAAGCCAGCACCTATGCTACCAGCGCCAACGATCAGAGCCATCTCAGCCAGCACCAAAACAAGCAGTCCCAACGGTCAGCACAACCGCAGCCAGCACCAGAACAATTAGAGCCAACAGCCGGTTCAGAAATGCCTTCCGTCAAACCGGAAAACGCACGAAAATTATCCTCGTCTACGACCGGAAGCACAGCAGCGACTACAAACACTTCTTCCAGCATTACGTCGTCCGACAAACCGGCAAACTCACGAAAGCTGCCCTTTTCTCTAAACAAAAGCACAGCAGCGACTACAAACATTTTCTCCAGCGTTTATCCGTCCGGCAAAGCGACGAAATAACGAAAGTTGCCCCATTCTCTAAACAAAAGCACAGCAGCGACGGCACAAATTAGATTAAACTGAAAGAACAAAAGAAAAACTTGAAATTATAAGAACAGTAAAAAAAACTTCAAATTGAAAGAACAACAAAAAACACTAAAATATCTTTTTTGCTAAACTTATAAACTTTCCATTATTTTTTGCAACCAGAATATCACCTAATTTTAGCTAATATCAGGGTTGCAACTCTTTGATTCAAAAAAACTGATCTGAGTGATTATAAACTTTCCTGAGTCAGAATGAGGTTTTGGAAAACCAAAAAAAAAATTACTTTAAGCTAATAATCAGTAGAAAAGCTAGCCAAAAGGTTGAACATTTTAAGTAATGTTTACAATTAAGGCTATAGGGGGTTAAACACTTTTTTTTACAAGTTGATCTTATTTAACAGAATACTTTTTTAGCTACCAGATTCTTTTTATAGATTTACAAAACTCAAAGTAGTTTTTGGGATGTAAGCGGTCAAAGCCGGAGAGTTCCATAGGGACCTAATGGAAGGCGCAAGCTAAAAACGCGGAAATATCCATTTCACTAAAAATCTATTTCCTCCTAGGTTTTTTAAGCTAGGTACTCCAAATTTTCAAAAAAGTATTTCTTAAACAGTATAAAAGCTTTTAAGTTTTGGAATTTAAAATAATTAAAATTTACAAATTTAAGGTCTAAAATTCGAAAAAAACACCTTTTTTTGAAAAAAGGGGACTTTTTCTATAAATAAAATAATTTCCTACACTCAAATGATTTAAAATTTAGTAAAGAGTAAACTATGAAAGTTTGAATAATATTGCTTAAAAACTGTAGGAGGAGATCAATTTTTAATGAAATGTTTTTTTTTAGCCTTTTTAGTTTGCACCTTCTGTAAGGAAGCTATTGGGCTGGCCGGCTTTGACCCCTTGTATCTCGAAAATTACTTTGAATTTTGTTAAGCTGTAAAAAGTATCTGGTAGCTAAGATTAAAATCTATCAAATAAGATCAGTTTGTAAAAATCAAGGTGGACCCTCCTATAGCCTTACCAATCTAAAATCAATTAAAATCAAGTTCTTGAACAAAACTAACTAGAAAATCACAAAATATTGAAAACTGGATCATCTCAAACTCATTCAAAATCTAGAAGAAAACTAGCCTAAATTTTTCAAAAAATCTTAAAACTAGCCTGAATTCTTATAAAAAACTAATTTAGCCTGAGGCAGCCTTAGATTTTCAAAATTTTCAAAAATTTTCAAACTAGCAGGGTTGCCACTGTTTAAGTCAGAAAAAACTAGCTATAGTGAGTACAAACTAGCCTGAGTCTAAAATTACTTTAATTACATAATCAGTAGAGCAGCTAGCCATAAGATTGACAATTTGGTAGTAAAGTTTTTAATTTTACAACATAGGTAAAGAGTTGCATTACTGAAATGTTTGTTTCATAGTTTAAATGTGAACAAATGTAAATTAGTCACGTGTACAAAATGAGCCAATCACGGTTGGTGTTTAATTTTCAAACGGATTTTCTGACGAATATGACTCTTTTAAATTTACACAGGGTTTTTTTTTTTTAAATTCTTTTCTGTAAGTTTTTTTTTACTAACTAGATCCAAATCTTGTCAATAGGAGTTTTATTGAAGAAATAGGATTAGTTTTTTGTTTTTACTTTCGTTAGTTAAAAATAAAAGATTTGTTTTTGTGTTGAAATATAGGTTCATATTTATTTCTTTCGATTAAAAGTTAATTGTTTTCTAACTTATTTAAAGATAGGGCAGGTAGAATAACGAGTGATGAGCTTAAAAATCACTTGCTTGACCTTCAGAAAACGTTTATCGTTGCAGAAGGAGTGTGAGCTCTGCTGTTTTTTACCTTAGAAAAAAAACTTATGCAGTTTGTTGTATTTTTTAATTTCCATATATTTATTTCTTCTTAATATAGACCACTATAAAAAAATTGATAAACAGATCTTTATCGTTTTCTATAAAATTGTTCTTAAATAAATCATTATATGTACTGTAAGGGGTGCGAGAGCAAATAAAATTATTTTAGGGGTGCGGGGCATCAAAAAGGTTGGGAACCACTGGTCTACAGTATAAGCTTACACTTAGTTTTAACATCCGATTATTACGTCATTTTACATTTAAAAATTTTTAACTAAAGTATGGTTTTATTTTATTTTTATTTCAGTTTTAACTTGGTAAGATACAATTTCTGATGAGCCTTACTATGAAAGTACTAAAAAAAATTTAAGAAAAAATGAAATGCGTTTTGTTTTATTTTTTAAATAAGTTATGCACCGGAAAAAAGCTGTAAAAATGTAAAAATAAAAAAACCAACTGTTAATATTTTAAAACATTTAGCTTAAACAACATTTTTGTGAGTTATTTGTGCTAAAAGTTATTTTTAAAGACACCAAAACTTTTTATTTAAAAGAAAAAGGTTAAAAAATAATTAGTTTGTTTTTACTTTAAAAGTTTAAGGAAAGTTTATTGATATTTTTATTTTTTTAAATTTAACTGGTTAACAGTTCTACACGTCGTTGTCAAAAGCTGTTTAAAATATAAAAAGCTTAAATATTAATTTAGTTGGATAAACCATTATAGTTGTTTTGTTGTTTGAATATACTGGATACTTTATGTTTTCGTTTTTTATAACTTATTATAGCGCTACTAATTACTTATTATAACTTAAAACAGCTGCTGTTTCAAAACAGGAATTTTATTTAAGAGCTTTAAAGCATTAGTAAAAAAGCTATAAAATTTTACAGTTCAGAAATTTTATCAGAAAAGAACACAAAACAAACACACTTAATAGTTTCTTTCAGTTTAACTTCTTAAAAATATTACCTGAGTTTAAAAAACACTTAAATATACTTTCATGTTAATAAAAAGTTACAATTTTTTACCATTGTTAAAGTATGTTTTGTTTGTTTTGTGAAATTTTTTATATTTTATCTTCAAAAGGGCTTTATGATAAATGTTAAAAGTTTCAGACCTGCTATTAGTAATTTTGACTCTTTTCTATTCTGTGTTATAATTTATTATTTGTTAAAGGAACCAAATACTGCCAAATTGTTTTAATTTTTAGCTAACATGTTGCTTGATACACTAGTTTCTGATTTAGTTTTTGAAGAATTGTGATAGCCTGAGTCTTGTTTATAACTTTTAAGCTGTAATATTGGCACTTTATGTTTTGGTTCGCTATCATACTTTTTATTGTAACTGCTATTTTTCTGCTTTTGGTTCTGATGTTTTCCTTTGCTGAGCTTACCTTGTTTTGCTGTAAAAGCAAAAGCTTACTTATAAGCTCTACTAGTTTCTATTTTCTGCTGTTCGAGGTTAATATAATGATAATTTGCGTTAAATATCGTTTGTTGAAGTTTTTGGTTGTAGTTTGAATTCTTATCTACAGCGTACTTAGACCCTTGAACTGTTTTACCATTAGGACCTATCACGTTTGCGGCTTCTGACATGCCATTTTTACCTACAACAATATCAAACTGGACTTTTTCTCCTTGTGCAAGAGACCTTAAAAATTTGTTTGGGATGTTTTTATTATAGCTGTATAATGAACAAAAATATCATTGTTCCGATCATCACGATGAATAAAACTGTAACCTTTGCGAACATTAAGCCATACTACTTGACCAGTTACTCCAATTGCTATAGTGTTTTTGGTTATCTTAGCTTTCTCTTTGCCTGTTTGAAACTCTTTGGTTGTATTAGATGTTTTTGTAGGTAAGTGTTGATGACATGACAAACACTGTGCTATGTTAAATTATCTCTATCTAGATTATGTTGACGATAATTGTAACTATGACTAATACCATTATCTCTTAAATGAAAGTTTTGTTTATTATTAGGACGAACTCGCCTATGGTAATCTATTTTAGACTTATAATGATTTTGCTCATACTGCTGTAGTCTATCGTAATTAATTTGCTTAGTTTTTCATGCCATTTATTTATAAGCATAACATATGGCTTGTCCTTTTCTTTTAAAAACTTCTAAGCTTTCATCAAAATTTTTTTCTAATCTTATCTTTGATTGAAAAGGGCATCAAGTATGCAAAAAAAAAACTTAATTCTTTCCTGCTCTGGACACTTAGCCAAACTTACGGCTTTAGAAAATATTTTATTAAAATGTGTACGCTCATTCCAAGGTGTAACTTTATCTAAAATTTCAGCTAACTGGTTGTCCCAATAAAAAAAAAATATTTTTTAAAGAACTGTAATTTCTTTCACCTCGTTCTGTCATTTTATAATAATCTGACAACTCTTCTTCGGCCAAGACCCTGTTAAAAGATTATACTTTTCTGTATCACTAGCAATACCTTCATTTAACATTTCCTCTTTAAAATATCTTAAAGTGTCACGAGGGTTTCTTACAAAGTCTTATCTTTTAAACTTTTTATTTAGTCTTTGCGCCTTAAATGTATCGCTAAAATTATCAAAACTAGTATCATTACTTTAGTAGTTATCGTAAAAAGGTTCGCGTTTTTCTAGCATCGCACATTCGTAATTTGATGAGCTAGACTGATTTGATATAATATTCAAATTTTGAATTTCGTTTTGCAGTTTTCGTAACTCTTCTTCAGTTGTTAGCTGCTTAACTTTGTTTGATTTCTTACATTTTTGTTGAATTTTTTTGACGGACAAAACTCAACATTATCTTCCATTATCTCAGCTTGATGAGAATTATTAAGATTGAGATCGTCATTGTTGTTTGTGTGCATTTATTCTGTTGACTGCTTAAAGATTCCTACAAGAAGAAACAAGGTTCTTGATAGACACTACGTGGTCTCCACTACAACCAAATATGCTATTTAATGTTAGTTATGTTTATGTATTAGATACGTGGTCTCCACTTTAACCAAATAGGCTATTCAATTATTGGTTTATGTTCTGGGTCTTAACTACGTGGTATCTAGTAACTTACTAACTGACTGCTATACTTACTAATAGTAACAATATGCTAACAGTAATAAGTTACAAAAATTTATCTCTAAGTTATGAATAAAAAACACTTTGAATAAATGCAATTTACTTTATTTTCAATAATAATTCTTAGTTCTGAAGAAAGAAACTATTGAATCACGACACAAATAAGCTCTATAAAAAGTATTAACAATAGTAAAGTTATATAAAATACTAACATCAACTCCGCGGTGTAAACGTTTTCTTTATTCTCGAAACTAGAAATAAAACGTTGAATTTAATCGTAACTTGAAGTGCGGAATAACTAATTCACCAACTAAGCAACTAACGCGTATTTGAAAGACAAACGCAAATGTATACGCATTGAAATGAAATTAACAACTTAAAATAAAAAAAGTGTTTGTTTTTGTTACTGGAATCACGGCACGAAAACTGCGTAAAACACTTTACAACATTCGCTTTTAAATAACTTTATCGCATGATTACTGCGACAAAGTAAATTTATATTTGTTATGATATATTATGAAGTTTTAATTTACAATTATTTTCAGCTGTTACTAAGTAAAGTTGTTAGATTCAACATACAAAAAGCTTAGTAAGAAAACACAAGCAAACCTACTAAAACAGGGAACAGTTCTAATATGCACAAAGGAACACTTTTGCATGGTGACTTTTTTACACGAAGGGACATTCTTGCACGAAGACACTTTTGACAATGTGTCACTTTTGCACAAAAAAATTTTGCAAGAGGTAACTTTTGCACAAAGGTTCATTTTTGCACGAGAATTAAAAAAATTATAATAATCAACAAAATAACTGACTGAAGGTAAATTTTAGGGGTAACATTGATAGTAAAAAATTAAAAATAAACCAGATAAGTAAAAGTAATAAACAGTTATATACTTTAAAAATTTCAAAAAATTACTCAGTATACCGCAAAAAAATTAATGATAAAAATAAAAGAAAGTACACAGGTATAGACTCCAAAAACGCTGAAATAAACAATGTTTTAATTTCTAAACACTTTAAAGCAATGAAGGGCATTATTTCTTGTCGGAGGAGGGGCAGATTTGCAATTATTTTCGCGGGCCCGACTTGTTTATAAAAACACTTAGCCCGGATAAAAATAGAATTTATGCTGTTAGTTACGTATAAAAATTAGATCAAAGTTGAAACTAAATGATAGTTTAGTAAGTACTAATGTGAGTTTAGAACGATTCTTTTAACTAAAAGTGTTTTGCTTAGGTGTACTTTTTAAGATAAGTGTATCGCCACTAAACTATTAACTTTCAAAGCAAGGACTATATAATCATGGGGTTTATAAAATTTTTTTTAATTAATTAAGGCTAGTTGCCTAACTTTCTAAGTTTTAATTCTATATCCATATCTATTTCAACCGCTAATTAAAAAAAAGTTTTTATGGTAAGTTATAGAAACTCAAATACTATGTACTTGATATCAAATTGAAAAGTCTTCATAGTTGACAAATTCAATACTATTTTGTATACCGAAAATTTATAGACTATATATATATTTTGATAAGTTATGCTAGATTATACATAAACATTAAACAAAAATTAAAACACTTATTTTGCATGAAAAAACTACCTAATTTAAAAATGTTATGTTTATGTTGCAATGAAATTGATATGTTTAATGATATTTTTATTAATATGTTTGTTTAATTTTTTGTATGTAGATTGTTAAGCCGTTAGACTTACTTAAGTTAAGTTTACAAAGGCTCTACTTGAAAATTGTTTCACATTTAAATGGTAAACTTTGGCTCTGACTGAGTAGTCGAAATTAAATCATAACTAAAATTACGCATTTTGAATAGTTGTTACCTAAAAGTTCTCTAAAAAAATCTGTTGCTAGAACTGTTGTTTTGTATATGAGGCTTACATTTCAGTTTTTTTACTAACTTACAATTTGATTTATTTATTAAACATGTGTTATCTACCCGCGCTTATAATTACTTAGTTGTACTTAATCGGTATAAATTTTGTTTGTTTTTCACAGTGCTACATCCTTAGTTTAGGCATGATAGTTTAGTATGTTCTATTTTTTATACTTCTATACTTTAGAAAGACTCTTTAGCACGGTGTGTCACCTTTGCACAGAAGGTCACTTTACAGGCAGTGACATTTTAGCACGGTGAGATTTTTTAACACAAAGAGTCACTAAGTTTATTATATTCGAAGCTGTAATTTTAGAAAAAGCATGATTTCATTTTAAATGAGTGTAACTTTGGCTTTGAAATGATTAATAAATTTGATGTAGATCCATGAAAAAACAAACATGCTAAACAAAGTAGTCCTAAAGTATCGCTTATTGCAAAAGTGAAACTTCTTGCTAAAGTGAAACTTAATGACTACTTTGTTTAGTATGTTTGTTTTTTCATGGTTCTACATCAAATTTATTAATCATTTCAAACATATAAAAACAAACTATACAAAATTAAAAAATAAAACTAAACAAGCTTTAAATATTTCAAAAAATTGAGCTTGAGCAACAACTTTGAAATTGAATTGTGCTTCAAGTTATTTTTAAACAAAACGAAACTTTTACTAACAAGATAAAAGTAGAAAAAACAATGAATTGATACTTACTATAAACATTTAAGGAAAGTTTATTGATATTTTTAGTTTTTTAACATGTAACTGCTTAACAGCAATACACGTCATTGTCAAAAGCTGTTTAAAATATATAAAGCTGAAATATTAATTTAGTTGGATAAACCATTAGAGTTGTTTTGTTGTTTGAATATACTGGTTACTTTATGTTATCGTTTTTTATAACTTATCATAGCACTATTAGTTACTTATTATAAATCAAAACAGCTGCTGTTTTAAAATAGGTTTTTTATTAAAGATTTTAAAGTTACTATTTTTAATTATCATTCTGTTGAAAAGAGTACACTGTATTGTCAAGTGTTAATAATTGTAGTAGAATGCAAAAGCACTGGTTGCAGCCACACCAGCCAAGCCCATCGCTTTTTTACAAACATTTTCTTCCGTAAACTTATCTTCTCTTTCCTTTATTTCTTTGTCCATCCACGCGCGGAACTTTCGAATGTCCATGCCCACGCCCGGAGACTCCGGCGTGCACTTATCTGACCAGTCTTCACAGGATGGCCGATGGATTCCAACAACAATTTCAAGTCCATCTTTAAAAAGCACCGCTGGCGAGCCGGAGTCGCTATCCGAAGCTATTGAGCATCTCCCTGCGAGGCATCCGTAGCACAAGTGGTAGTTTTCATCAAACATATCCGAGTCAAACGCATCAACGCACGTTTCGTTTGTGATCAAGTATTTATTTCCTTTGCGAGCGCGATCCGGTGCAATTTCTTCCCCGTCTTCTTTTACACCCACGCTTCCCTATCCAACGATTGTGATTCTGGTGTAAAATTCAATTTCGAGATGGATTCCACAAGAACTGCTTGCTCCACTTGATCTTTTGTAAAATCGAAAGTATTTTTCCTAAGAAATATAAGTCTACCTCACAGTATACTGCAACGATACAACTACCACATCACAGTAGACCACTACGATACAAATACCCCATCACAATAGATCGCAATAATACAACTATCACATCACAATAGAGTAGACAACAACAATACAACTATCACATCACAGTAGATGGCAATGATACAACCATCTTATCACAGTAGATGGCAATGATACAACTATCACATCACAGGTGTTATATAATTTATATCACCTTTGACGAACTTCTAAAAAAGACGTACCATTAATTTAAAACTTAACAAATGATTTTACAACCTTTGAAACAAAATTTAAAGTATATTGACTTGAGATTAAAAAAAAACTAATCTAACAGTTAAATTAGTATTAGAAAAATCACAGCTTTTAACATAACATAAAATTTAAAATATTAATTAATTTTTACTCGAAATCTAGTAAAAAAAACAAATTTTTATTATAACAAAATTACAACAACTGATATAATCATAGCCTAAAACTTGACAAACTTTTAAAACATCGTATAAACCAGGGTTTCCCAAAGTGGGCGATATCGCTCCCCTGGAGGCGATTTTAGTAATTTGGGGGGCGATAACTAGTAAGGGGACGATTTTAAAATTTTGGGCTGTCATAAGATTTTTACTTTTTTTCTTGCTATTTTACTAATTTTAGCTTGCTATTAATTATTTGACCCTGAGGTGAAACTTAAACAAAAAAGTTTCTTTTATTTATGTAACAGATAGAAAAAAAAATCAAGTGCTTATGACTCCTACTTTCAAGTAAATATTTCCTTATTTAACAATTACATAGATCATAGACGATTTAAATCCCTCTCACTATTTTATAACCTGACATACATGTTATTTGGGATCATAAATGGTTTGTAAAAATCTATGTTATTTATTATTAACTATCACCTCATGATATTTCAAGTTTTTTTTTTTTTGAAAAGTCACTAAGTTAGACTAAGAAATAAAACTATACAGAGTTGCCAATTTACCTAGAAATCTGGAAAATTCTGAAATTTGACAATTTAGGCAAAAAAATAACTTTGAAAAAATCTGGAATTTTTAACAATTTTAACATATTAAGTAGTAAAATTTAGATTTGACACAAAAAAACTATCATATAGATAAAAATATGGATCACTTCGAGGCAGATACTTTTGAAGTAAACGACTTACAAACTGACCTTGAACTTAAAGTAAGTTCTTCCAAAGAACGATATGAAAGCTTTTGGACTCAACAAAAACTAAGGCAAAAGTATCCAATCATTTGAGAGGAATTTAGACTGTTGTTTATAGCTTTTCCTTCTAGCTATGTTGTTGAGAAAGCTTTCAGTTCAGTTATCAGCATCTTGAGCAAAAGATCTACTCTAGATATTTATAAAAGAGGTGACTTAAGGCTCTATTTTACTGATTAAGAATCAGATTAGAAAAACTTGCAAGCAGTCATGAACCTTATCCTTCACATAATATTAGACTTCAGTAGCAGACATTATTTTTTGAAAGTTTTTTAGTTTTATTTGATCTTTTGAAATATTTCTTATTTAGTCCGGTTTGTATTGTATTTAAGTAGTCTTTTTAAAATAATAACTTTATTAAGCTATTTATTCTACAACAGGTTTGCATAATGCCTAATAAATATTAACTATGGTAGACTTCCTCTTGAGTTCGTCTTTTTTACCCAAAAAAAGTGCAAATTTATATTTTCTTAAATTTTACTTAAGTAAAGTCTACTACTAACTAAATATTTATAAAACAAAATATATATAATATTTAATAGCTTGTATAGATCTTTTTTTTTAATGAAAGTTTGTTTTATATTGAAGTGGATTTCATGTTTAATCTTAACATTATTGCATATAACATATTGAAATTTGTCATTTTGTAAAAAAAAATTGTAATAATTTTCTGAGTTTGCACTTTTTGATTTTTTTCAAAGTGCGAACTCAAGCGGAAGTCTACTATATTTATTAAATGGTTTATGTTTTAAAGTTGTTAATAGTTTTATTTTGACCTTGTTAATTTTGTAGTTCATATTCGTCGTTTTACATTACACTAAAAGTTTTTATAGCATAGTGATTAAAATATTTGTTTGAAAGACAGGTTTTTGTTATTACTTGTTTAATCTGTATATAACTTATATCACTATATAACTATTATCTGATTGTAAAATTCTGGTAACCATTAAAGTTTTTATGTCTATAAAGAATTTTTCGGTTTTAAAAGAGTATAAATTTGAGGTCTCTATTTCAAATGACTTCTACGTTTTCATTTAAAAGTTTCTTAAACTCAATTTTATTTTCTAACTTTATTTATTATTTTTAAAAAAATTATTATTATATAATGAGTTTTAAACTATTAATACAACTGTTTTTTGTATTATCTTAATTCAACATATATTAGCAATTAGAACATACTTAGTTTATTTTAATACTTCAACACTAGCTTTTAGTTTTTCACTGTTTTCCTCTGTTAAATTATTAGAGGCTAATAGCTAGAAAAAAAAAATTTAAACACAACTAAATAAGCCATCAGAAAAACTGCTACAGTTACAAAAAAAATTTAAACTAGTTAAAAGTTTTTTTTAATTGATTACTTTCTGTTCTCAGAATTAACTGTAAAACATTGGATTTTTTATTTTTGAATTTTAATAAAGAAAAAAAATTGTTAGAATTAAGGTTTAGTTCCCTAAAGATTATTCCAAGTCAAATACTATTACATGGTGTTGTACTACAAAACAAATAGTTTAAAAAGTTTGAAATTAAATTTTGATTTTACAACTAACTTGCTTACAATATATCTTAGCATTGAAATTAATAAATTTACTGCATTAATTGAAGCTGTTGATGAAACCACTTTTCATGTAAGATAATCAACCAGTCGGTCAAACTAGATCAGAAATTATTTTTTAATTTTTATTTTATTATGTGTAAAATAAACTGTTCACAGGGTTGCCACTCGGTCAGGAAAAGTCAGGAAAAGTCAGGAGAAATTTAAAAAAAAGAAAAAAATCAGGAAAAATCAGGAAAAAATGGGGGGTTTTGAAAAAAGTCAGGAAAAGTCAGGAAATTTGATAAAATTAAAAAAAAGTCAGATTATGTCATTTTAATTTTACAAAATTCCTTGTTTTCCAAAGCCTTCAAACTGTAAAAATTAATTAAAAGTCCTTTGAAGTTAGAAAAAAATTTAAAAATTTTCCTAGAAATTTACAAAAATATTTAATTTCATTTCCAATGCATTCACCTGGTATAAGTTAAGATAAAAAACTCCTCACAGTGGAAATTGTAAAAATAAAATTGGAACACGATTTCAGCAAAGTAACTCGATTATTGTTGATGAAAAATTGTATGCGTCCTTGGAACGACGTCAGTATCAGTAGAAATGAAAATCAGCTCCATCCTACCACTATAGTTACGTCACGATAGAAATTTGCTAATAGAATCCAATAATTTTGCTTTCGAAATAAAATATCCTTTATAAAACTGCAAAAAATTTCTATTAACATATTGAACAAGTACCCTTCTTTAACAAGCAGATTGTGTAAGCTTTTTAGTATTGATAATCTGTAGCAAGGACATTTCCATAGTGAAACTGATATATACACAAAAGTTTATCTAGCATAATTTTAGAATCTAAGTGTTTTTTGTTTAAGTAAATAGTTAAGTTCTTTATAGTTAAGCAGTTAGTTTAGTATTTTATGGATCAAGTTGATGTGTATACTTTATCTCTTTATAATTTTTTAAAGTTGTTTAAATTTATAAAATAAGTTTTAAGAGAGGTATATGCCAAGATTAAGTTTACACATTATTTGTATTTTTTGTAGAGTAACTTAAGTTTTTAAAGTAAATAAGAGTATATTTATTTGTTACAAATTTTATACTAAATGATTAGGGGAAATATTTTATACAACAGATATATAGTTTACTTTTTTATGTCTTTTTTCTTTTAATTGTTCACTTAAGTACTGGAAGTTTGATGATAGAATTCAGCAAAAAACTGTTGTTTTTAACCTGTATAAAAATTAGATTGAAAGCTTTATATAATTTCAAGTGTTAGATTATGTATTTTAGAATAAGTTTAATTTAAGAGTTTGGTTTATAAAAGTCAGGAAAATTTTGGTAAAAAGTCAGGAAAAAGTCAGGAATTTTTTCTCAGCTTGACCAGTGGCAACCATGTGTTCATTATTTTATAGTTTTTTAATCTCTGGTATAGTTATTTTAAAATATGCCTATTTATAAAATAATTTAAGTATTTTGTGCGGCTTAAATAAGTTACTTAGTATTAACTTCTAAATGTCCGAAATTTGTTATATGTGATATTATTATAATGTCAGGTTTCAGTTTAAATTTCAGATGGGTAACGTACGGCTCAGATCGAGTCGCAGATCCAGTTGAATTTCGACCCGCTAAGTAAATTGAAAACTACTTGTACAAAATAAATAAAATTTAGTTTTTTGATACTTAACATTTTGAAATACGCTTTCATTTCGCTTTCAGTTGACAATAGTATTTTCTAGATCACAATAATACTAAATCATTTTATTACAATTTTGCTCGAGTTTTTTAATTTTCTTATTTGTTATTTTTTTAAATCATGCAGCCCCCATTTACCTTTTTTTAACGAGTTGAAACTAGAAAAGATATTTAAGTAAATATGAATTGCTGACTACAAAAGTTGTCCACCACTGGCCTTAAAGTTTCACCAGTTTCACAACAGTTCATATTTAAACAAGATTGATTACAGATTACACAAGGATTTTTAATAATTAAGTACTTTAATACACTTTACTGGGCTTCTAAGAAAATATCTGTAAATTATTTTCTCAAGCCTTGTAAACTACTTTGAACACAAAAGTGCGTGCATAAGAAGTACCAGGCTAAATTACATTTCGAACACAACTTTTTTTAGCTCAAAAGTTTGTACTCAAAAGAAAAACTACTTTTTAAAATTGTGGGGGGCGATTTTTTTTCAAATTACTGAAAAGGGGGCGATTTAGTAAATGAGTTTGGGAAACCCTGGTATAAACCAACAACTAATCTACAAATATTTATAGCTGTTGTCCCCAACACTATTGAGTCTAAAACAGTTGCCCGCAAAACAGTGGAGCTTCAATTATCACATAACTGTTGTTTGATTGTTTTAGAATTCAACTTTCGACGCAACTCTTAGTACTTTTTTTTGTTATCTGACGTTTACATAAAAGTTTTTTTAAATGTCTTGGCCAATTTAAAGTAACCGTCGAAGGCCATCACTCTAAGTAGCATTATCCAAAAAATTTATCTACGTGTTTGTATAGTTGCATTCTACTGCGATGTGATAGTTTCATTGTTGTAGTCTACTGTGATGTGATAGTTGCATTGTTGTAATCTACTGTGATGTTATAGTTGTAACATTGCGGTTTACTGTGATGTGAAAGTTGCATCGTTGCTGAAATTTACAGTTTAGTAAATTTTAGAACATATCTAATCATTGATATATATATAGTATGATATTTAAATATTAAAGCAAAAACTGGTGTCTAGTGGTAAAATTATAATAGAGAAGTTGCTCTCTTTTAGTTTTTATTAGTTTTGTTTTTCCTAAAAAAATGTTTGTTTAGCTAACTATTCTCTGTATTAATACTTGTTTTGTAATGATATTAACATTTCATTTTCTTATTTTAAAGCGTGTGAATAAATACGGAATTTTCTGTAACAATAAAATCAATGATAAGCTTTCTTAAAACAGTTATACCAATTCCAAAAACAACTCAAGGGAGTTAATTTCATTCCGACGCGTATATATTTGCAATTGTCTTTCAAATACGCGTTAGTTGCTTATTTAGTTGCTTAGTTATTCGGCGTTACGATCAAGTTACGATTAAGTTCAACGTTTTATTCACAAGTTTCGAGAATCAAGAAAACGTCTACATCGCGGAGTTGATGCTAGTATTTTATATAACTTTACGATTGTTAATACTTTTAATAGATTTTTTTTGTGTCGTGATTTAATAGTTTCTTTCTTCAGAACTAAGAATTATTATTTAAAACAAAGTAAATTGCATATATTCAAAGTGTGTAATAATTTTAACTTAGTAAATAGTTTTGTAACTTATAATTGTAGCTACTTATAACTAAAGCTGTCAGTTAGTAAGTTACTGGAGACCACGTAGTTAAGACATAAACATAAACATCATTAAAATATATCCTATTTGTTTAAAGTTTGTTTACTACTGTTGGTTGAGTTTATTAGTACAGTATTATCTAGCCACCTCTAGTGAGCCTAATAGTACTCAAAGAGATAGGCTATGTACTAGGGCGACATAGTTTACCTTTTATTAGGATTATGCAAAAGTTTAGAAACCAACAAGTTTTATGTTTTGATCATACAGCAAGTTGTTATATGTTCGAGGCAACATGAAGAAAATTTTCGTACTCATACTAAATTTAACTAAAAATTTATTTTTAAAGTTTTATTAAATAGTCACGATTGGTCAATGATAATTAAACTGTTTGATTTAACATTTTGCTATATGTTAATTATTTGGATAAATTTTATATAGGAGATTGTTAGAAAAATGTCTAGTTTTCAAGTAAAATATTAGCAGAAAAAGTTCGAGAATACAAAGTTCGTTATTTCTTATATTAAAAAAAAAATAATGGAAAATTTTAAGAAGCTCCTGGCTTTACGATTGTACTTTTAAATTGGCCAACATCGACCGCAATAATCACATATATATGTAAATGTAAAGACTAGACAGGAAAGTGTCTTTTGTATGTATGCTCATGCTAAGTTGATAATTAGTAAAAACAAAATCATTGTAAACATTACTAATAATTATTTTTAATGTGGAACAACTAATTAAATTGTAATGTAAATTTTAATCGAAAACATGAAAAAAACTTTAATTTTTAAGTCAAAGAGTACAATCGATTTAAATTTGAAACAGCATTATGATGTGAAAAATTTAGATAAAGTTGGTTTTGTTTAATTAAAAAAATCAACGTTTAAATTCTCCTCTTTAATTTTATATGTTAAGCAAAAATCAAGCAAAGAACTTTCATCATGTGTAATTTCAAAGAATGCAAATAAATAATATCTAATAGTTTTAATTTTGATAAACTTTTTAACTTTAATTTTCTCTGTTATTAAACTATAACTTTAGGATCAAAATACTTTTATTAGAACGATATGAATGTTTCTTATTAATTAATTTTTCTTTTTCCTAAATGACTTAAAAAAGTATTAATAATTTTTAAAATTAGCTAATTCTAGTATAATGAGATTATAGTTAATATTTTTCAGTTTTTTTAATATCATATGTTTAAGTATTAAACCTACACGATCATTTCATAGTTTCTCTAATTTAATTTGTCATCAGATATGTTGCTCCCTTAAAGTATTTTAAAAACTTGAAGTGTATTTATTTGTATATTTATGTAACTTATAAACTGCACCTATAATGACTGACTTTTAGTTATGAAGCAAATTATTTAAACTTTTATTAACCCCTTTCATTGGTTTCCGTCAAGTATTTACAAACAAAAATGAGTAAGGATGAATTTTCATTGCAAAGGTGAAAAATTAGCATTCTGACTTGTAGGGTGAACTTTGTTCTTTCTTAATCTTCTGATAGATATTATTTTTTTTGACAATTGATTACATTATTTTCTGATAAAAATGATGTTATAGATAAATATTATTTGTAATTAGATATTAAAGTTTATAAACTATTTTAAAACTAAATATGATTTCAAAATAAAATTAAATGTTTTCGATAAGTAGTTTTTGTTAATAAGTATTAATGCTTATAGCAGGGTTCGACAAACTGCGGCCCGCAAAAGGCAAATCTGCGGCCCGCGAGCATATAAATGTGGCCTGCTGAGCAAAATTATAGTTTAAGTTGATTTTTTTTCGGTAACTTGGTTTAATTGATTAATTTCGTTCTAAATCCCTCAATAAAATATTAAAACAAATAAAAGACTTCAAAGCTTTAACTTAAAATAAAAAAAAAAAAAAAGATTAGCATTCCACCAGAGTTTTTTTATGTTTCATAATAATTTTCTTCTTACAGCAGCTACCTATTAAAGCTTTAACTCAGCCATCAGCAATTTAAAAAAAAATGTCAAACTTTAGATCCGATTAATTTCGTTATCTTTAAAGCTAAAAATGGTACATTTTTTTTCTGGAGAATGCTCTTTTGCCTTTCATTGAAAAAAATCCATTGGATTGTGGTTTGACTTTTTGAGTGGGGCCCCTTAGAAAAAAATGTTTTTTTTTGATATTTTTTTTCTTGCTTTGTTTTAAAGGGTGGTTGTTTTTCATTCAACTTTCTAGTTTTTAATAATATATACAAATATGCCCGATTGTAAATTTCAAAGACCCTCAGTTTTCCAACGGTCACTGAAGCAAAAAAAAAGTATTTTTTAATACATTTAGTTATTACTATTTTAAATGGTGCACGCTTTTTTTATAATCTAGAATATTTGTTTTTGTAAGAGATGACCCATGCACATTTTACATATCATTATGAAATCCCTCATATTTCTTTTATGAGGGATTATAAGTTGATGGATTATTCAATTGGTTTTTTAGGGAGGAAACAAATAAAAAGAGCATTATTTTTGCCCATACCAGGGCTTCCAAAACTTTTTTTTGTAAAGTTCCTACTGAATAATAAAAATAACCATTGTCTTTTAATTATATTTCTCAAAAAATATACCCTTAAATACGCCTGCGACCTTTTTTTGCTCTTCATTTTTTGTTTGATAGGTAAGAAAATTTTTCTTTAACTTAGGTGACTGTAATCTAAAACTTCGTTCACTAAAAGTGTCTATCGATTTTTAAAGCTAACAAGACCGACGGAAGTTAATACTTATATTTACGCGAAACTGATTATGATCTGACTCTTGGCGTTATAATATTATCGGTGATGTTATTTAAATGTAAGAAATAACTCAGCTAAGTTATTTAGCATGGTTGACTTATTGAAATGTGAACTTAAACTAAGACTATAATTTAATGCTTAGCCTAACTAAATAGTTAGTTTGTTAGAATGCTTAACTAATTGTATATACAGAAATCGAGTTCTAGAAATAAAATCTGTATTACGATAAATATAAACTGCGATAAACATAAAGCAAACTATACAAATAACTACTTCAATTCAATAGTTAATACAAAAAACAGTCGCCTTCGTACAAGAAGTACGAGGCGAACACAACCTTTTAAGCACGATATGTTATTATTACAAGCTAAAAAACTAGCTGGCCAAAAGACTAGCGCCTTACTGAATTTAAGCGTTTTTAACTTTAAGATAAAATGAAGAAAAGAACAGTGTTAGCTGTTACATTCTCTCGACATAAACCCTCCATTTTGGAGTTTACACTTATCTTTAAGAAAATATTGTCTTTAATTATTTTTGAATTTGTAAAAAACACTAAAAAACCTCTAATATAGAAGCGTAAATGAAATATGACCGTCGGCTGTCGTCGACTAAAATCTTGTTATTTGTAAAAAATATTACTTTACATTTAGAATGCTTTAAAATCCGTAGATGACGTGCGGAATTAGTTTAAAATTTTGAACAATGAAAAAAAACTGAAAGAATTTTTAGAAATTTTTCGCTCTGTTGATCGTACTCCGTTGTTTCCCGTACACGCTCTTCGTACATGCTTGTACTCCCCATCTGTACACCAACTCGGTCACCTTGCTGATGGTACATCAGATCTCTTCGTCACCTTCACCGACTTGTTGATGACTTTCGATTCTCGAGCCGTTTTCGTGCGAAAGTTCAAAAAAAGTTTAAGCAACTACTTGAATTGATTTAATTACAAGTAGAAATATAAAGAAGAAACTATTTCAAGTATTTTCAAGTACTTTCAAGTATGTTTATACGAAACTTAAAAACATTTATAGCTTCAGTTTAAACAAACTGTTCGTTATATAAACTTTTAGTGCATTTAAAACATTTCACATTTAACACGAGTTAGTTGACAAAACAAGCAATTACATGCATTTCAAAAGTTTAAATTTGTTTCGTAAAAATATGTAGTCATCGAACTTTGTGTTAATTTTTAAAACTTTAGTATTCTAGTAAAGTTAAAAAACAAAGTTTTTTTATATAGTGCAAATGCTGAGTAAGATTTTTAGAAGCTCTAATGACCTTATTGAATATGTGTTTTTATAAGTAAACTGAAGTGTATAAGAACAAAAAACAAGGTAATAAAGTTTTTTATCAGCAATTACTAAGGTTATTATAGTACGACTGTACATTTTATAGTTCAAAGTTTGAACATAAAACTGTTGTTAAAAAATATCGAAATTAAGTTTAACAAATTAAGGCAATTTTATATACTAGTAAGAGCTTAATACAAAATTTTTGTTAAAGTTTAAACTTTGAAAATACTCCTTTAATTGCTTATGACTCGATTTCGTCCTTAAGCTCCTAAGCTTTGTTCAGAAAGCTTCTTAGACTAGTTGTCTGCTATAATTAAAAAAAAATAAATTGCTCTTTTGATGACCTTAACTTTTCGCCGTTAGCGTTAATTAACCGTAAGATTTCAATAACATCTTAGTTTAATTTTCCAGTGGTGAAAAATAGCGTTTTATAAAGAAACTCAAAGTTTAATTTTTCATTAACAAGTTTTTCAATTTTTGAATATTTAAAGCGCCATCGGTGAAAAATGAACTAAAATAATTCTCGATTAGTTTTAAGAATTCGTGCGATAGTGTTTAAAGAGTTTTCGATTTTAAAACGCCATTTGTGAAATATAAGCAAAATTAATTGGTGGTTTGTTTTAAAACTTTGCTCTAAGCTAATTTCTAAAGGTTTTTTGTTAGTCGCATTCGTTTTGCGTTTAGATTAAGATATGTGTTTTTTTGTTAAGAATTCGCGATCGTGCTTAACATTTATTTTAGTTTTGCCGTTTTGTGCCGTCGCTGCTGTGACTTTGTTTAGAGAATTGGGCAACTTTCGTGATTTCGTCGCTTTGCCGGACGGATAAACGCTGGATAAAGTGTTTATAGTTGCTGCTGTGCTTTTGTTTAGAGAAAAGGGCAGCTTTCGTGAGTTCGCCGTCTTGTCGGACAACGTAATGCTGGAAGAAGTGCTTTTAGTCGCTGCTGTGCTTCCGGTCGTAGACGAGGATAATTTCCGTGCATTTTCCGGTTTGACGGAAGGCATTTCTGAACCGACCGTTGGCTCTAGTTGTTCTGGTGCTGGCTGCGGTTGTGCTGACCGTTGGGACTGCTCGTTTTGGTGCTGGCTGAGATGCCTCTGATTGTTGGCGCTGGTAGCATAGGTGCTGGCTTCGTTGGCGCTGACCGTTGGGACTGCCCGATGTGGTGCTGACTAAGATGGCTCGGATCTTTGGTGCTAGTCGTAGACTCTGGCCCTGGTGATGCTTGCCGTGGTTGCTTAGAACATTGGTTCTTATCAGGTATTTTTGTTGCATTATGTGACGCTGTACTTGTGACGTCATAATTCGGTATGGCGACAACGCGATTGCGTTTTGATTCTATAGCAGCTTTTTTGTGATTAAGTTCGGCTTATTCGACTTCTTACTGGCGTAATTCTTGCATAGATTGGCTAGCATTTGCTCTGCTTTCGAGTTCGGCGTATTCGGCTTGTAATTCGCGGAATTCTTGATTAAGATTCTCACGATTTCTCTTATATGAGTTAGTAAAAATAGCTTAAAGTTAGCGAGATTTCTATGTTTAGTTGTGTTTGATTTGAAAAAAACAAATATCTTATCAGGAGGTAAAACATTGGACCATAAGATAGATTTTATTTTTTCACTGTTGTCAAGCTTGTCGATACGGTTGTACCTACAAAAGTTTTTGAATATGTTAATTATCGTCTCAACATCATTTATTTCATGGACTACGCCTAATAAAGGGAGATATTTCAAAACATTCTTTATAATGTTAAGGTTCTTAAAGGTTTCTCTTAATACAACTTGGTACTGTTTGTTGCTAAAACCTTGGTATTCAAACCATACATATTTATCAAACTGCGTTTTCTCGAATATATCACGCCTACTTTGTCTTTTGTTAATTTCTGCTCTTAACAAATCAAATTCAACATTAAAATCTATAATTTCGTTACAGGCTGTTATAATATCTTCGAGATTTTTGCGGGCTTCATCGATTACTTCGATACTCCTATATTTAGGCTAATCGTAAAGAAAGTGGTCTTTTAAGAACCACGGAAGATTTCTTAAGCGTTTAGCTACGCGCTCTTCCCATAATATAAGCTCGTTAAGGTCTTAATCTAGGCATGACATTAAGCAATACAAATCTAAGTAGTTAGTCTGATTGTGATTGTACTTAACGTTTGAATATCTGTAGGGTACTGGTTCGGGTGGATCAGACGAGGGAAACTCTGCTATTAATGTTTTTTATTTGTATTTTTTTAATTTCTCCCAATCTCTATAAAGTTGGCAGCTATTAGGCATAGAATAAAATATATCTATGATACTAGTAGGTTTTGTTAATAATATAATATAATACTGTTTACTGAAAGTAGGTATAGTGTTTATTGAACTGACACTATTGTTTGCTGAAAGTAGGTATAGTGTTTATTGAATTGATACTACTGTTTGCTGAAAGTAGGTATAGTGTTTATTGAACTGATACTACTGTTTGCTGAAAGTAGGTATAGTGTTTATTGAACTGATACTACTGTTTGCTGAAAGTAGGTATAGTGTTTATTGAACTGATACTACTGCTTGCTGAAAGTAGGTATAGTGTTTATTGAACTGATACTACTGTTGCTGAAAGTAGGTATAGTGTTTATTGAACTGACACTACTGTTTGCTGAAAGTAGGTATAGTGTTTATTGAGTTGATACTACTGTTTGCTGAAAGAAGGTATAGTGTTTATTTTAAACTAATTTTGGGTCACCACTACGAAACGTAGAAAATAAAAAGAAGAAGTTACGGACTTAAATAAAGTGCGTGTTTAACAACTAGGGTTCACCATTTAACGATCGACCGATGTTTAGTTATTTATTTACTTATATTTACGCGAAACTGGTTATTATATGACTTTTGGCGTTATAATAATATCGGTGATGTTATTTAAATGTAAGAAATGACTTTGGCTAAGTCGACTTAACAAAATGTGAACTTAAACTTAGACTATAATTTAATGCTTAGCCTAATTAAATAGTTAGTTTGTTAGTATGCTTAACTAATTGTATATAAAGAAATCGAGTTCGAGAAATAACATCTGAATTTCGATGAATATAAACTGCGATAAACATAAAGCAAACTATACAAATAACTACTTCAATTCAATAGTTAATACAAATAACAGTCGCCTTCGTACAAGAAGTACGAGGCGAACACAACCTTTTAAGCACGATATGTTATTATTACAAACTAAAAAACTAACTGGCCAAAAAACTAGCGCTTTACTGAATTTAAGCGTTTTTAACTTTGAGAGAAAAGGAAGAAAAGAACAGTGTTAGCTGTTACAAAGCAATTCAAATCATTAACAAAAAATTGAAAACTACACTATAGTATAATAGAATAATTTTACCCTAAGCTTTCAAATTTTATAGAAGAAATAGGATTAGTTTTTTGTTTTTACTTTCGTTAGTTAAAAATAAAAGATTTGTTTTTGTGTTGAAACATTGGTTCATATTTATTTATTTCGATTAAAAGATAATTGTTTTCTTACTTATTTAAAGATAGGGCACGTAGAATAACGAGTGATAAGCTTAAAAATCACTTGCTTGACCTTCAGAAAACGTCTATCGTTGCAGAAGGAGTGTGAGTTCTGCTGTTTTTTACCTTAGAAAAAAAAACTTATGCAGTTTGTTGTATTTTTAATTTCCATATATTTCATTCTTGTTAATATAGACCACTATAAAAAAATTGATAAACAGATCTTTATCGTTTTCTATAAAATTGTTCTTAAATAAATCATTACATGTACTGCAAACGGTGCGAGAGCAAATAAAATTATTTTAGGGGTGCGGGGCATCAAAAAGATTGGGAACCACTGGTCTACAGTATAAGCTTATAGTTAGTTTTAACATCCGATTATTACGTCATTTTACATTTGAAAATTCTAAACTAAATATAATTTTATTTTATTTTCAATTCAGTTTAAATTAGTAAGATACAATTTCTGATGAGCCTTACTATGAAAGTACAAAAATAAACTTAAGAAAAAATTAAATGCGTTTTGTTTTATTTTCTAAATAAGTTATGCACCGGAAAAAAGCTGTAAAAATGTAAAAATAAAAAACTAACTGTTAATATTTTAAAACATTTAGCTTAAACAACATTTTTGTGAGTTATTTCTGCTAAAAGTTATTTTTAAAGACACCAAAACTTTTTATTTAAAAGAAAAAGGTAGAAAAATAATTAATTCATTTTTACTTTAAAAGTTTAAGGAAAGTTTATTGATATTTTTATTTTTTTTTAAATGTAACTGGTTAACAGTTCTACACGTCATTGTCAAAAGCTGTTTAAAATATATAAAGCTGAAATATTAATTTAGTTGGATAAACCATTAGAGTTGTTTTGTTATTTGAATATACTGGTAACTTTATGTTTTCGTTTTTTATAACTTATTATAGCGCTATTAATTACTTATTTTAACTTAAAACAGCTGCTGTTTCAAAACAGGAATTTTTATTTAAGAACTTTAAAGCATCCATTCTAATTACTATTATGTTAAAAAGTGTTTACTGTATTATCAATTGTTAATAATTGTAGTAGAGTGCCAAAGCGCTGGTTGCAGCCACACCAGCCAAGCCCATCGCCTTAACAAGCCAAGCCCATCGCCCATTTTCTTCCGCAAACTTTGCTTCTCTTTCCTTCATTCTATTGTCCATCCACGCGCGGAACTTGCGAATGTCCATGCCTCTGCCCGGAGCCTCCGACGTGCATTTTATCGACCAGTCGTTACAGGATCCCTGAATGATTCCAACTACAATTTCAAGTCCATTTTTAAAAAGCACCACTGGCGAGCCGGAGTCGCCATTCGCAACCATTGGGCATCTCCCATGGAGGCATCCGTAGCACATGTGTTGGTTCTCATTAAATTGAAACGAGCCATACGCATCAACGCACTTTTCGCTCATCATCCAGTTCAGATTTCCTTTGCGAGCGCGATCCGGTGCAATTTCTTCCCCGTTTTCTTTTACACCCACGCTTCCCCATCCAACGATTGTGATTCTGGTGTAAAATTCAATTTCGAGATGGGGTTCCACAAGAACTGCTGGCTCCACTTGGTCTTTTGTAAAATCGAAAGTATTTTTCCCGAGAAAGATAAGAGCAATGTCATAAAAAGGAGGATATTTGTAATCTTCATGTACGATCACAGCTGACATGTCGACCACTTTTTGTTGAGTATGTTCTCCTACGGAAACAATGTCTTTATTTCCTGCTTTGATTATTATTTTGTCAGGTGAATAACTTATGTTATCAACAACTTTAATATCAAAAATATGGGCAACAGTCAGTATCCAATTTTCGCTGACAATGACGCCTCCTCCGTTAAACGTATATATATACCTTGAATATAGCAAATTTGTCCTAGGGGAAATAAAATCTACTTCGATGTAAGCTAGATAGTTAAACTCTTCATCTCCTGCTATTTCACCTCCGACCACTTGAGATGTTGCAGTCGAAGCAAGTACGCACAAGATAAATAAAATTAATAAGTTTTTAGACCTCATTTTCATAACTTTACACAAAACATTGAACTGCATGTAACTTCTGTAACTATTCAATGTAAAAAATTTTCTAAAAGTTTTTCTTAATTGTGACGTAGTGCATCTAAAAACTTATCCTGGTAAATTTTTGATAAAGCATAGATATTAATGGCGTTATGTTTTAATCTGTTCCACAGTGGTTGAAATTTTTTTTTTAAATGTTTAAACTTTTTAGGTTATCTTTTTCACTGTGGATACTTTGCCAGAAAGAGTTGTTTCGTGGCACAAATTTATAAAATTTAAATAATTTCTTTTTTTTGTAATATTTGAATGAAACCTGAACATCATCTATAACTGGTAGGTTAGGTAGTAGGGTAACACAATAGACACTTTATAATAGGGTCGTAGTAGGTGAGAGTAATTTGCTATTTTTGGTTTGATATATCATGTAAAATACAAGCACAAAAAAATTAACTTCCTAGCTATTATAAAAATTTACCTGACGACATTTGATATTTTCATATTAATCGGTATTTTTCTAAGTGAAACGAATAGAATGATTTTTTTTCTCAGAAGTTAATTTTGTTTAGTATATATATTTTTTCGAGTTATAAGTTGCTTTCAAAAGCTTTTCATAATAATCTATTTTTAAAGATATACACAATCAAAGTTTGAAAATTCAATTGGTTTTTTAGGTAAAAAACAAATAAAGGAGCATTATTTTTGCCCATACCATGGCTATCAACTTTTTTTTGTATAGCCCCTTTATATAAAATAAATTTGCCCTTCAATTATAATTCTCAAAATAAATACTATTAAATACGCCTCGGACCTTTTTTTGCTCTTCATTATCAACTCCAGAATATCTAGTGTGAGTTTTAAATTATTAGCTAGTCACGCCCCCCTCTCTTTTCTTTACAGCTAATAGACCCTTCAATTTCTGAAATGGCCCTGTTTGGAAAAGTAAACTAAGGTACTTTGATTTGAAATGTTAAATTGTGCCCAAACTGTAGAATAGTAAAAGAAAAAAAATAAAAAACTTGTTACTGCTTTCAAAGCTTTCAGTTTTTGCTGTCTTTAGCTTTATATATATATTTATTTTTAAAGAATTAGTGCACAGTGAATGAACAATGTATAGTTTTTAGAATAATAACTTTAAAAAAGTATACACAAGTTATACTCATAACTTATCTTATCGAACTTATAACTTATCGACCATGTTTAATTTTATCTAGAATAAAGAAAATTTTAACTTATGGAAGACTAAAACTACACTCATAATTACGATTACTTCGAAATGCTGAATAAAAGAAATTAGCTTAACTCATCTACAACCTTGTAAAGTTGTGTCAATACGAGTTTTGTAAATGATGAAAGCAATACTAGTATTTTTTTATAATGTTTAATTTTTTATATTTTTTTTAGAATAATTTTTAAAGATTTTTCACTGTGCAATAATTCCTAACGAATATTTTTTAAAGAACAACTTACCTAATCTTACCTATTAAGGACATAAAAAATTGAAATAAAATCGTTTTATAATGGGACAGAACTAGCCAGTTGTTTGTGTGCGAACTAGTTGTAACAACCTATAATCCTTCTGCGTAACTGAATATACTTACTTGTAAAAACAAATTATACAGTAATCTTCCTTTATTTTACCAACATATGTTTCTGTGTGTCAACGAATCAACACACTTCAACTGGGTTCTGTAAAAAAATAATTACCGTAATGAGAGAAGAGAAGCATAGAATAAAGTAGGTTTATACATGTTTTCATTAAAATAAGATATTTTCTACAGATAATAGTTATTAATAGGTGAAATACTTAACATTAAATCCGACTTTTATAAAACTATATGATATTTGTAATTATTAAGTCTAAAATAAATAAGTAAGCTAAATTACACAACAAAACATAATATAAACAAACAACTCACGATAACTAAATCAAAATTTACTGTTGTTAACTAACGAAAAAAATACATTCGTTACAACTAATAATTACGTCCCAATGTAAATGAGGTTATTTAAACTATTTAATTTGTATTGTAAAGAAAATTAATTTTGTTTTTATGTAATCTGTTTTGAACAAAAATAAAACATTAACCAATAGTTAGTAAATCAATAAAATTTAATAAAACTTAACGACGCTGAAGGCAATAAAAGTCACAGAAGCTCGGTGTAACATGTATAATATATATTGAATGTTAGTAATGATTGAATCAAAGTTATATAGAATTAGGAAGCAGATTTAGTTCAAATGTAAAAAACAAAAAATGAAAAAATGAAAAAATTAAACTTTAAGGAAAAACAAAACACAAAAAACATAATTATTACTAGGCTTACAATGTACTGACCGATAATTAATTTACAGCGACATATATAAAATCATAATGACCTGAATTATATATATATATTGTATTTTATAATTAATAAAATAATTAATTGGTAAAGTAGGGGTCGGCTGTTTAATTTAAATATCCCATACAGATATTTTATATATTTAATAAGTAAATTGTGTTATATATTAGAGTTAAAATGTAAAACAACAAGATAGTCATGTGCTAAGTATAAACCTGCAGTAAAAATCCTACTAGCTCTCTTGGGCGTAGTAGGTAAAAAAGCACGGTTTATCTGTGATTTGAATACAGGCTTCCAATTAAACTTGGAACTTAACATATAAAGGTGTGAAGAATTATAGTCGGAGGTTTTATTAAGCTTTATTGATTTACCAACTATTGGTTAATGTTTTATTTTTGTTCAAAACAGATTACATAAAAACAAAATTAATGTTCTTTACAATACAAATTAAATAGTTTAAATAACCTCATTTACATTGTGACGTAATTATTAGTTGTAACGAATGTATTTTTTTGTTAGTTAACAACAGTAAATTTTGATTTAGTTATCTTTCCTATTAACGTGAATTGTTTGTTTATATTACGTTTTGTTGTGTAATTCAGCTTACTTATTTATTTTAGACTTAATAATTACAAATATCATATAGTTTTATAACAGTCGGATTTAATATTAAGTATTTCACCTATTAATAACTATTATCTGTAGAAAATATCTTATTTTAATAAAAACATGTATACACCTACTTTATTCTATGCTTCTATTCTCTCATTACAGTAATTATTTTTTTACAGAACCCAGTTGAAGTGTGTTGATTCGTTGACACACAGAAACATATGTTGGTAGAATAAAGCAAGATTACTGTATAATTTGTTTTTATTTATATTCCAGTGAAGTTACTTTACTAGGATCTTTTGTTAGCAAACAATTAAAACTATATTTTGAACAGTTATACTTACTTGTATAAATCTAAGGTGATTTTTATCAATAGTGAAATTTTTTTATAAACTAGGGATCGGCAAACTGCGACCCTCAAAGGCAAAATCTGCGGTCAGCAAGGTACTTGTTCGAAAAACAAAATTTTTTAAAACTATAGTAAGAAAATTTTGTAGTAAAATATCACAACTATGCTATAAATTTTATAATTACTAATCAGTATTGAGATTTTTTTACTATTTTTATAAAATTTTTTGTTTATAACCGTAGTTTTCTATAGACTAGTAAATCTTTTAGGAATAATTGCAGCCTTTGGAAGTTTAGCACAAGAAGTTTTTAAAACTAATAATTACTAGCGTGCGATCATCTTTACCAAGGCGTGTTTGATGAAAACTACAACTTTTGCTACGGATGCCTCACAGGGAAGGGTGACAGATGGCTTCGGAAGGCGACTCCAGCTCTCCAGCAGTTGTTTATAAAGACGGAAAAGAAGTCGTTGTTGGGATCCATCAGCGGTCCTGTAACGACCAAAATGTGAAGTGCAGGGGCATGGACATTTGTAAGTTCCACGCGTGGATGAACAAAGAAATGAAGGAAAGAGGAGATAAGTTTACGGAAGAAAATGTTTGTAAAAAAGCGATGGCCTTGGCTGGTGTGGCTGCAACGGGTGCTTTTGCATTCTACTACAATTATTAACACTTGAAAATACAGTGTACTCTTTAAATAGAATAGCATTTAGAAATCATTGTTTCGAAGTTGCCTAATAAAAATACTATTTAGAAACAGCAGCTGATTAAAGTTGTGATAAGTAGTGATGTATCGGACTCACTATCCGGGTCCGGATCCGGCCGGATATTGACATGAAAAAAAAATCTGGATCCGGTTCCGGCCGGATTCTAATTTGAAAAAAAAGTCCGGATCCGAATCTGGCCAGATCTCTGTTAAGAGTTATTATACTATGGTGTAATTTTCAATTTTCTGTTAATGATTTGAATTGCTTTGTAACAGCTAACACTGTTCTTTTCTTCCTTTTCTCTCAAAGTTAAAAACGCTTAAATTCAGTAAAGCGCTAGTTTTTTGGCCAGCTAGTAGTTTAGTTTGTAATAATAACACATCGTGCTTAAAAGGTTGTGTTCGCCTCGTACTTGTTGTACGAAGGCGACTGTTTTTTGTATTAACTCTTGAATTGAAGTAGTTATTTGTATAGTTTGCTTTATGTTTATCGCAGTTTATATTCATCGAAATTCAGATGTTATTTCTCGAACTCGATTTCTTTATATACAATTAGTTAAGCATTCTAACAAACTAACTATTTAATTAGGCTAAGCATTAAATTATAGTCTAAGTTTAAGTTCACATTTCAATAAGTCGACTTAGCCAAAGTCATTTCTTACATATAAATAACATCACCGATATTATTATAACGTTAAGAGTCAGATAATAACCAGTTTCGCGTAAATATAAGTAAATAAATAACTAAACATCGGTCGATCGTTAAATGGTGAACCCTAGTTGTTAAACACGCACTTTATTTAAGTCCGTAACTTCTTCTTTTTATTTTCTACGTTTCTTAGTGGTGATCCAAAATTAGTTTAGAATAAACACTATACCTACTTTCAGCAGACAGTAGTATCAATTCAATAAACACTATACCTACTTTCAGCAAACAGTAGTATCAGTTGAATAAACACTATACCTACTTCCAGTAAACAGTAGTATCAGTTCAATAAACACTATACCTACTTTCAGCAAACAGTAGTATCAGTTCAATAAACAGTATACCTACTTTCAGCAAGCAGTAGTATCAGTTTAATAAACACTATACCTACTTTCAGCAAAAAGTAGTATCAGTTCAATAAACACTATACCTACTTTCAGCAACAGTAGTATCACTTCAATAAACACTATACCTACTTCCAGTAAACAGTAGTATAAGTTCAATAAACAGTATACCTACTTTCAGCAAGCAGTAGTATCAGTTTAATAAACACTATACCTACTTTCAGCAAACAGTAGTATCAGTTCAATAAACACTATACCTACTTTCAGCAAGCAGTAGTATCAGTTCAATAAACACTATACCTACTTCCAGTAAACAGTAGTATAAGTTCAATAAACACTATACCTACTTTCAGTAAACAGTATAATATTATATTATTAACAAAATCTAATAGTATCATGGATATACTTTATTTTAGGCCTAATAGCTGCCAACTTTATAGGCATCGGGAGAAATTAAAAAAATACAAATAAAAAACATTAATAGCAGAGTTTCCCTCGTCTGATCCACCCGAACCAGTACCCTACAGATATTCAAACGTTAAGTACAATCACAATCAGACTAACTACTTAAATTTGTATTGCTTAATGTCATGCCTAGATAAAGACCTTTACGAGCCTTTAAGCACCTTAACATTATAAAGAATGTTTTGAAATATCTCCCTTTATTAGGTGTAGTCCATGAAATATATGATGTTGAGACGATAATTAACACATTCAAAAATTTTTGTAGGTACAACCGTATCGACGAACTTGACAACAGTGAAAGAATAAAATTCATCTTAAGGTCCAATGTTTTACCTCCTGATGAGATGTTTGTTTTTTTCAAATCAAAAACAACTAAACATAGAAATCTCGCTAACTTTAAGCTATTTTTACTAAGTCATATAAGAGAAATAGTGAGAATCTTAATCAAGAATTCCGCGAATTACAAGCCGAATACGCCGAACTCGAACGCAACGCAATTGCTAGCCGATCTATGCAAGAATTACGCTAGTAAGAAGCCGAATAAGCCGAACTTAATCACAAAAAAGCTGTTATAGAATCAAAACGCAATCGCATTGTCGCCATACCGAATTATGACGTCACAAGTACAGCGTCACATAATGCAACAAAAATACCTGATAAGAACCAATGTTCTAAGCAACCACGGCAAGCATCATCAGGGCCAGAGTCTACGACTAGCACCAAAGATCCGAGCCATCTTAATCAGCACCACATTGGGCAGTCCCAACGGTCAGCGCCACCGAAGCCAGCACCTATGCTACCAGCGCCAACGATCAGAGCCATCTCAGCTAGCACTAAAACGGGCAGTCCCAACCGGCAGCACAACCGCAGCTAGCACCAGAACAATTAGAGCCAACGGTCGGTTCAGAAATGCCTTCCGTCAAACCGGAAAACGCACGGAAATTATCCTCGTCTACGACCGGAAGCACAGCAGCGACTACAAACACTTCTTCCAGCATTACGTCGTCCGACAAACCGGCGAAATCACGAAAGCTGCCCTTTTCTCTAAACAATAGCACAGCAGCGACTATAAACACTTTCTCCAGCGTTTATCCGTCCGGCAAAGCGACGAAATCACGAAAGTTGCCCAATTCTCTAAACAAAGTCACAGCAGCGACGGCACAAAACGGCAAAACTAAAATAAATGTTAAGCACGATCGCGAATTCTTTAAAAAAAATACATATTTTACTCTAAACGCAAAATGAATGCGACTAACAAAAAACCTTTAGAAATTAGCTTAGAGCAGAGTTTTAAAACAACCACCAATTAATTTTGCTTATATTTCACATTTGGCGTTTTAAAATGAAACTCTTTAAACACTATTGTGCGAATTTTTAAAACTAATCGAGAATTATTTTGGTTCATTTTTCACCGATGGCGCTTTAAATATTCAAAAAACAAAAAACTTGTTCATCAAAAATTAAACTTTGAGTTTCTTTATAAAACGCTAATTTTCACCACTGGAAAATTAAACTAAGATGTTATTGAAACCTTACGGTTAATTAACTCTTACGGCCAAAAGTTAAGATCACCAAAAGAGCAATTTAATTTATTTAATTATAGCAGACAACTAGTCTAAGAAGCTTTCTGAACAAAGCTTAGGAGCTTAAGGACGAAATCGAGTCATAAGAAATTAAAGGAGTATTTTTAAAGTTCAAACTTTAACTAAAATTTTGTATTAATCTCTTACTAGTATAAAAAAATGCCTTAATTTGTTAAACTTAATTTCAAATTGTTTTTTATCAACATTTTTATGTTCAAACTTTGAACTATAAAATCTACAGTCGTACTTTAATAACCTTAGTAATTGCTGATAAACAGCTAACACTGTTCTTTTCTTCCTTTTCTCTCAAAGTTAAAAACGCTTAAATTCAGTAAAGCGCTAGTTTTTTGGCCAGTTAGTTTTTTAGTTTGTAATAATAACATATCGTGCTTAAAAGGTTGTGTTCGCCTCGTACTTCTTGTACGAAGGCGACTGTTTTTTGTATTAACACTTGAATTGAAGTAGTTATTTGTATAGTTTGCTTTATGTTTATCGCAGTTTATATACATCAAAATTCAGATTTTATTTCTAGAACTCGATTTCTTTATATACAATTAGTTAAGCATTCTAACAATCTAACTATTTAATAGGCTAAGCATTAAATTATAGTCTAAGTTTAAGTTCACATTTCAATAAGTCGACTTGGCTAAATAACTTAGCTGAGTCATTTCTTACATTTAAATAACATCACCGATATTATTATAACACCAAGAGTCAGATAATAACCAGTTTCGCGTAAATATAAGTATTAACTTCCGTCGGTCTTGTTAGCTTTAAAAATCGATAGTTACTTTTAGTGAACGAAGTTTTAACTTACAGTCACCTAAGTTTAAGAAAAATTTCCTTACCTATCAAACAAAAAATGATGAGCAAAAAAAGGTCGCAGGCGTATTTAAGGGTGTTTTTTTGAGAAGTATAATTAAAAGGCAATAAATTTTTTTTATTATTCAATAGGGGCTTCACAAAAAAAAAAGTTTTGGAAGCCCTGGTATGGGCAAAAATAAAGCTCTTTTTATTTGTTTCCTCCCTAAAAAACCAATTGAATAATCCATCAACTTATAATCCCTCATAAAAGAAATATGAGGGATTTCATAATGATATGTAAAATGTGCATGGGTCATCTCTTACAAAAACAAATATTCTAGATTATAAAAAAAGCGTGCACCATTTAAAATAGTAATAACTAAATGTATTAAAAAATACTTTTTTTTGGTTAGGTGACCGTTGGAAAACTGAGGGTCTTTGAAATTTACAATCGGGCATATTTGTATATATTATTAAAAACTAGAAACTTGAATAAAAAACAACCACCCTTGAAAACAAAGCAAGAAAAAAAATATCTTCTGGCTAAAACATCGGTTGGAGTAAAAATATCAAAAAAAAACATTTTTTCTAAGGGGCCCCACTCAAAAAGTCAAACCACAATCCAATGAATTTTTTTAATTAAAGGCAAAAGAGCATTCTCCGGATAAAAAATGTACCATTTTTAGCTTTAAAGATAACAAAATTAATTGGATCTAAATTTTGACATTATTTAAAAATTGCAAAATAATGCTAATCGAGCTGAGTTGAAGCTTTAATAGGTAGCTGTTGTAAGAAGAAAATTATTATGAAACAGAGGAAAAAAACTCTGGTGGAATGCTAATCTATTTTTTTCAGATTTTAAGCTAAAGCATTAAAGTCTTTTATTTGTTTTAATATTTTATTCAGGGATTTAAAACGAAATTAATCAAATTAAACCAAATTATCGAAAAAAAATCAACTTAAACTATAATTTTGCTCAGCAGGCCACATTTATATGCACGCGGGCCGTAAAGTTTCTTTTGCGGGTTGCATTGCATTTATAAAAAAGGTGCTCGTAGGCCGCAGATTTACCCTTCGCAGGCCGCAGTTTGCTGGACCCTGCTATAAACATTAATACCTAATAACAAAAACTACTTATCGAAAACATTTAAATTTTTTTGAAATCGTATTTAGTTTTAAAATAGGTTATAAACGTTAATATCTAATTACAAATAATATTTATCTATAACATCATTTTTATCAGAAAATAATGTAATCAATTTTCAAAAAAATTAATATCTATCAGAAGATTAAGAAAGAACAAGGTTCACCCTACAAGTCAAAATGCTAATTTTTCACCTTTGCAATGAAAATTCATCCTTCTCTTATTTTTGTTTGTAAATACTTGACGGAAACCAATGAAAGGGGTTAATAAAAGTTTAAATAATTTGCTTTATAAATAAAAGTCAGTCATTATAGGTGCAGTTTATTTGGTTACATAAATATACAAATAAATACACTTCAAGTTTTTAAAACACTTTAAGGGAGCAATATATCTGATGACAAATTAAATTAGAGAAACTATGAAATGATCGTGTAGGTTTAATACTTAAACATATGATATTAAAAAAACTAAAAAAAAGTAATTATAATACTCATTATACTAGAATTAGCTCATTTTAGGAAGTATTAAAACTTTTTTAAGTCATTTAACAAAAAGAAAAAAAAAATAAATAAGAAACATTCATATCGTTCTAATAAAAGTATTTTCATCCTAAAGTTATAATTTAATCAAAATCATAAAATCAAAGTTAAAAAAATCATTAAAATTAAAACTATTGGATATTGTTTATTTGCATTCTTTGTAATTACACATGATGAAAGTTCTTTGCTTTCTTTTTGCGTAACATATAAAATTAAATAGGAGAATTTAAACGTTGATTTTTTTTACTGAAACAAAACCAACTTTTCCTAAATTTTTCACATCATAATGCTGTTTTAAATTTAAATCGATTGTACCCTTTGACTTAAAAATTATAGTTTCTTTCATGTTTTCGATTAAAATTTACATTACAATTTAATTAGTTGTTCCACATTAAAAATAATTATTAGTGATGTTTACAATGATTTTGTTTTTACTATTTATCAACTTAGCATGAGTACACATACAAAAGACTTAGCACTTTCCTGTCTTGTCTTACATTTACATATATATGTGATTATTGCGGTCGATGTTGGCAAATTTAAAGGTACCATCGTAAAGCCAGGAGTTTGTTGAAACTTTCCATTAGTTTTTTATACGATAAGAAATAACGAACTTATGTGTTCTCGAACTTTTACTGCTAATATTTTACTTGAAAACTAGACATTTTTCTAACAATCAAAATTTATCCAATTAATTAACATGTTGCAAAAATTTAAATCAAAAAGTTTAATTATCATTGAGCAATCGTGACTATTTAATAAAACATTAAAAATAAAATTTAATATGAATACGAAAATTTTCTTCATGTTGCCTCGAACATATAACAACTTGCTGTTTGATCAAAACATAAAACTTGTTAGTTTCTAAACTTTTGCATAATCCTAATAAAAGGTAAACTATCTCGCCTAGTACATAGCCTTTTTCTTTGAGTACTATTAGGCTCACTAGAGGTGGCTAGATAATACTGTACTAATAAAATCAACCAACAGTAGTGAACAAACTTTAACCAAATAGGATATATTTTAATGATGTTTATGTTTATGTCTTAACTACGTGGTCTCCAGTAATTTACTAACTGACAGCTTTAGTTATAACTAGCTACAATTGTAAGTTACAAAACTATTTCCTAAGTTATGAATAAAACACACTTTGAATAAATGCAATTTACTTTATTTTAAATAATAATTCTTAGTTCTGAAGAAATCACGACACAAATAAAATCTATAAAAAGTATTAACAATCGTAAAGTTATATGAAGTACTAACATCAACTCCCCGATGTAGACGTTTTCTTGATTCTCGAAACTTGTGAATAAAACGTTGAACTTAATCGTAACTTGATCGTAACGCGGAATAACTAAGCAACTAACGCGTATTTTAAAGACAAACGCAAATATATACGCGTCGGAATGAAATTAACTCCCTTGAGTTGTTTAGAGAAGGCTTATCATTGATTTTATTGTTATAAAATATTCCGTATTTATTCACACGCTTTAAAATAAGAAAATGAAATGTTAATATCATTACAAAACAAGTATTAATACAGAGAGTAGTTAGCTAAACAAACATTTTTTAGGAAAAACAAAACTAATAAAAACTACAAGAAAGCAACTTCTCTATTATAACTTTACCACTAGACACCAATTTTTGCTTTAATATTTAAATATCATACTATATATATCAATGATTAGATATGTTCTAAAGTTTACTAAACTGTAAATTTCAGCAAAGATGCAACTATCACATCACAGTAGATTGCAATAATACAACTATCACCTCACAGTAGACCGCAACTATACAACTATCACATCACAGTAGACCGTAACTATACAACTATCACATCACAGTAGACCGCAACTATACAACTATCACATCACAGTAGACCGCAATAATGCAACTATCACCTCACAGTAGACTACAACAATGCAACTATCACATCGCAGTAGAATGCAACTATACAAACACGTAGATAAAATTATTGGATAATGCTACTTAGAGTGATGGCGTTCGACGGTTACTTTAAATTGACCAAGACATTTAGGAAAAACTTTTATGTAAACATAAAATAACAAAAAAGTACTAAGAGTTGCGTCGAAAGTTGAATTCTAAAACAATTAAACAGCAGTTATGTGATAATTGAAGCTCCACTGTTTTGCGTGCAACTGTGATGTGATTGTTTTACAATCAATAGTGTTGGGGACAACAGCTATAAATATTTTTAGATTAGTTGTTGGTCTATACATTGTTTTAAAAGTATTTCAAGTTTTAGGCTATGATTATATCAATTGTTGTAATTTTGTTGTAATTAATTTTTTTTTTAGATTTCGAATAAAAGTTAATTAATATTTTAAATTTTATGTTAAAAGCTGTGATTTTTCAAATACTAATTTAGCTGTTAGATTAGTTTTTTTAATCTCAAGTCAATATACTTTAAATTTTGTTTTGTAGGTTATAAGATCATTTGTTAAGTTTTATATTAATTTTACGTCGTTTTAAGAAGTGCGTCAAAGGTGATATAAATTATATAACACCTGTGATGTGATAGTTGTATCATTGCCATATACTGTGATGTGATAGTTGTATTGTGCGATTTACTGAGATGTAATTGTTGTATCGTTGCGGTCTACTGTGATGTGATAGTTGTATTGTTGCGGTTTACTGTGAGGTGACAGTTTATCGTTGCAATCTACTGTGATGTGGTAGTTGTAATGTTGCAATCTACTGTGATGTGATGGTTGTATCTTTGCAATCTACTGTGATGTGATAGTTGTATTGTTGCAATCTACTGTGATGTGATAGTTGTATTGTTGTGGTCTACTGTGATGTGATAGTTGTATTATTGCAATCTACTGTGATGTGATAATTGTATCGTTGCGGTCTACTGTGATGTGGTAGTTGTATCGTTGCGGTTTACTGTGAGGTGACAGTTGTATCGTTGCAATCTACTGTGATGTGGTAGTTGTAATGTTGCAGTATACTGTGATGTGATAGTTGTATTATTGCAATCTACTGTGATGTGATAGTTGTATTGACGCTATCTAAGGTTTCTACTTATACACTTTTATGGGCCTGACTTATTACGCAACGTGCGCTCTAACTTGTATAATAGAAGTCCCAAGATAACGCTTAAATTATAGTCGACTTAAATAAACTAATATGAATAACTTACTATTTACTAAAGGTTTAATAAATCAGTTACTTATACTAATCTAAACTGAGTTCGAATCTGTGATAATGATTATATTTACAATAAATTTGCGAAACGAAAAGATCATAAAATACTGCACAACATTACACTAATATACCGAACTATCAATTCTTTTAAAAGACGACAATACTCAAATAAAAGAAACTAAAAACTAAATGTTTAAACCAAACTCAAAGTGTTCTAAAATCGAAATCAACCCAACAAGAAGATTGAAACCATTAAAACTTAAGTGCAGCGAAAAGCTACACTGACTTCAGTCTACTGCAATGCAGTAGAAGCTAAAAGACCTCTAAATTACTCGAGATTGTTGAATTTATACTCGCTTGACAAAAAAGAAGAAAGTAAATAAGAGACAATTACCGCGTAAGCGGCACAGTATCTTTGCAATCTACTGTGATGTGATAGTTGTATTGTTGCAATCTACTGTGATTTGATAGTTGTATTGTTGTGGTCTACTGTGATGTGATAGTTGTATTATTGCAATCTACTGTGATGTGATAATTGTATCGTTGCGGTCTACTGTGATGTGGTAGTTGTATTGTTGCGGTTTACTGTGAGGTGACAGTTGTATTGTTGCAATATACTGTGATGTGATAGTTGTATTGTTGCAATCTACTGTGATGTGGTAGTTGTATTGTTGCAATCTACTGTGATGTTATAGTTTTAATATTGCAGTATACTGTGATGTGATAGTTGTATGTCGCGATCTACTGTGATGTGGTAGTTGTAAAATTCGTGATGATATCAATTTTTTTACTTGTTTTTATTTATTGTCATGTTTTTTGAAAAAAAATTGATTTTACAGTATAAAATGTTTGTGATTTTTTTCACTTCAAGCAATTTAACAAATTTATAAGTAAGTTTAAAGCTACAAAAAAAGTTGTTAATAAAAACAAGCTTTGGTTTTGAGCATTCCTATTTTGTAAAGAAGTTATACTGATTTTCTTTAAAAGGATAACTTAAGACTTATCTATAATTTATTAATAGAACTATTATTTAAGCCAATAATAACTTTAGAAAGATTTAAATTATTTTAAAAACAACTTTATCTCAATGTTATTTTAAGCCTATAATTTTTGTAAACTTTATACATACTATTCAAATTTGAATAAAAGTATAATAATTACTTAATTTGAGTTATTCAAAACATAAAATGTTACTTTAAATTTTATCATTACTACTACCATGCATCTGTTTAAAAAGAATTTTAATTATACTTTAATTATTTTTATTTCAATTAAATTTTTTTTATTAAACTTAATTTATAACATTTTAATAATTTATATAAAATAAATTTCCCTGTAAATATAAAATTAAGCTTTAAATTACTACTGAATTAATAACATCATTATCATGTGAATATACTAATAGGAATAATTGTTTAGTTTAAAAGTAGGCAATATTAATAATTGTAATTTAAAATAAGAAAACTTTCTCAATTAAGCAAAATATTAAAGTTTGCTACTATTATAATAAAAAAGAAAATATTAACCGTTAAAATTTTGTCCTTTTTCATGATAGTAACTGGATCACAGCTTCCTCCACACCAGTCGATGGACTTCACAAGAGCTTTGAGCATTCTCTCCATTCTTTGAGATGCAGGCTATTTCTTCAATAAGATTGGTTATTTTAAGAATGATACGTGAGATTTAATACCAAAATAGATCATGAGAGTAAAATTGCCAACAAACCAAAAACTAAATTAAACACCATTAAATAAATATATCTTTCTTGGTTGAATTTATTCACAAACTAATTACAAGAATGATAAAGTCTGTAATACAAAACATATTTAAAAATAGGTAAACACTTATACATCTCCCCCAGATTTTATCTACGAAAAAGATAAAACGATAAATTTACTTAGCGAAACAAAATTATTTTAAAACAATTTGTTAAAACTTAAACACATTTTTCAGGTCTAAAATTCAACGAAACTAAACTCAAAAAGACAAAAACATTCAAAAAATTACGATTAACTTAGTTCACTATTAAATGATTTTTAAAACAAACCACAACTTAAACAATCAAACTGTAACAAAAAATTTGAGACTTAATCTTTACTTTTCATCACTCAGTTGCTGAATACAAGCATTCAAAAACTTAATTGCTTCACCGATTTGAACTTTTCAGCTTTGAAGAACGAAACCACACGCCATTCATCTAACTACCTTGAAACTTAACTTAATTTGCCGATAAACATACATCTTTATTATATTTTTGACGTCAAACAAAGTAAAAGGTGCATTACTGATAGCATTAAACAGTGAGGAGTAACCGCTAGACTTATTTTTCAAATACTCGATACCAACCAACAGTTCGACTTTTTGAAAGTCAATCTCTGCGTCCTCATCCTAGATTACTTTGAACAGATGGCTGTTAGACAAGTCTGCTGCAAAGTTAACTACAAAATTTATGACGTCAACATTTGACTGAAATCATTCATTAATTAGAACATAAACAATAATTTACAAAGAACATTCCAACTTGACAATAAATAAATTTCAGCAACATCGGTGTCACGGAGCTTTTGAAAAGCATCATAAAGTCTTACACGGAAACGCTGCAAATAATCCGATAGTTTAACACACTCATCCCGGACACATTGTTGCTCGCAAGTAAACTTTTGCGGTCTGTTAGCTTTTCTGTAGAAAATATAAGTCAAGAAAATATAGATAAAAACAAATCCGAGCCATTCCAGTTCAAAATCAATTTTGAAGAAAGCCATTAGTACAGAGGGAAGTTACAAAATACTTTTTTAAAAAGAATCTTCCTTTTATAAAAACACAGAACATTAAAACTTTTTTTGACATCTTTTTTCTCAACTTTACCAGAAAAGACAAACTTTTACAATGGTATGTTTGCTTTTCTCAGATATGGGATACTACCTAGAGATTTGCAAACAGGAGGGGTAAACCTTCTTAGAAACTTACGATTTTGAACAGTTAATTGACCTGATCTATTAACCTTGACAACACATTGATGGCAGTCCTTCACTTCCACCACCACCCGACTTTTTCCCCACTTGCTAGGAAAGTTACCTGTTCGATTTATTATCACGACATGATCACCGCAATTCAGTGGTGGCAACGAGTTTGTGTTCTCACTTATATTTTCCAGAGACTTAACAAAACGAATACTGAGAGATTCTTCCTTTTTATAACATACGTCACGCCAAATTTTTGAGATCTGTGGGTTATTGTAAGTCATAACACTCTTTCTGACCTTAGGTAATGACTTCTTTAAATTTCGTCGCGATCCAGTGTGTAAAAGTACGTTTTTCTGTTCCTGTACCTCCTTTTTCTTCTTCGCGTTTTTCCGCTCGAACATATTTTTTCTACGACCTCGGCTGCAAAAGCCATCAAAGTTTTGTGTATACAATCCACCAACTAGAAGTGCTTTTGACTCATCAGCATAGTTTTGGTGATTTTAATAAACTTTTTTACAGGACTTTTTCCAGCATAGTTTACAGGCAGAACACTCAATATACCTCATATTTTTATTGCTCCGTACAAATTTATCAGTTGATCTATTACATATGCTACAAGTTATTTTACCACTTGGTTTTTGTGTGGTTTTCTTTGAAGATTTGTATACATTTGGTGTATACAATCCACCAACAAGAAGTGCATTTGACTCATCAGCATAATTTTGGTGACTTTGATTAACTTTTTTACAGGACTTTATCCAGCATTGTTTAAAGGCAGAACACTCAGTATACCTCATACTTTTACTGCTCCAAACAAATTTATCAGTTGATTTATTACATATGCCACAAGTTATTTTACCACTTGGTTTTTGTGTGGTTTTCTTTGAGGATTTGTATGAGAAAACTGAGGCTGTAACAGCGGGTTTTGACATTGCATCACGTGCCATCTCTTTTCCTTCAATAAAACCGATTGTCTCATTGACATTTCTCTCATCTAGCTTTTCCCATCCTAGCACCTCTTTACGGATATCCTCATCAGCTAAACCTGTTACCATGACATCTTTTAGGATTATGTCTGTAAAATCTATCATTTGATTACAGCCTTCCTTTGGGCATTTACATGTGTACGAGCATGTACTGGCTTTTTCCTTCAAACGTGCAGCAAATGATCTAGTGTTTTCAGTTAAATCCTGTCTTGCACTAAGAAAGTCTGATCGTCGTACAACAACTGAAATAGGAATAACTGCAAGCTGCTTGATCATCATTAAAAGCTCTTGCTCACTTAAATTTACTACATCTTCATGTCCTTTCAGAATAGCATCGCCTAGATCTTCCTCACAGCACTGGTATAGTTGACAGCGTTTTTCTATCTCTGTCATCTCCATGCTATCTTTAAAAATAGTCCACTTTTGTACAAATATGTTCCAACCCTCTTTATGCAGTCTGTCCCTCTTCGAAGACGGTCCATCTTTGGAGACTTTGGTTTTGAAGAATTTGCCATTAATGTGAACATTGTTGTGCATGATGAGCAAAGAGGCAACTACAGAAGCATCGACATCTGGTGTTTCATATGTGCAACTCTCAAGAGGGCATTTAATCACAGGCATTTTTGATTCAATTCAGCTAGACTTTAACATAAATAAATGTATCTTTCTTGGTTGAATTTATTCACAAACTAATTACAAGAATGATAAAGTCTGTAATACAAAACATATTTAAAACTAGGTAAATACTTATACAACAATGGCTAGATATAACTTATATATTAAACTATGTCGCTTAAGTTAATAAATATAATAATAAAACTAATTTTTTTTGTGTAATAAAAATTTTATGCACCCCTAAATGGGGTAGCTGTCTAAATTGCACGAGGGAACAAAGTTGCACGAGTTTACAAAGTTGCAAGTAGACACTTTTGCACGAGCAGACTATTTTGCACGGAGACAATTTTGCACGGGTTAATTTAGTTTAATTTTATTTTTAGTTTTGTTATTAATTTTCTTTTATTATTTGTTTTTTTTTTACTATCACTGTTATCCCTAACCCTTGCCCTCGGTCGGTAATGTATTTTTATATTTTTTCGATATTTTTTTAAACTTAAAACTTATTTTAATTTTTTTTTCCTGTTTTTTTTTAGTTTTTTTTTTAATATTTTGTACTTTAACTGTTATCCCTAAACCTAACCTCGGTCAGTATCTGTTTTGTTTTCTTAATTATTACATTTTTTATTATAACTTTTACAGTATTTTTTTTGTTTTTTGTTTTTACAATTACTGTAACACCCCTAACTCTTACCCTCGGTCAGTAACTTTTTTTTTTAGTTTTTTATTAAATAGTTTTCTAGTTTACTTTTTTCTGTTTTTTTTTTATTGACTTTTATTTTTTCCTGTATTTTTTTAATCTAGTGAAAAAATGTAACTCATGCAAAATTGACCCTTGGTGCAAAACCGTCTTCGTGCAAATTTGGATTCGTGCAACTTTGTGCACTCGTGTAATTTTGCTCTCGTGCAATTTAGACCCGTTCCTCCTAAATAAGTTTCGTGCACCCCAAAAAAAAACTTCTGAAGTTCTTCCGAAGTTCTTCTTACTGAAGACCACTGGTTTATGTTATAATCTATTTAATAAATCGACTAACGACCTATTTTATTTAATAGGATAAATAAAAAGTGCATCAGAAACAAAGTTAGTATTTTGTTATAAATATTTATAGTTTTATTCTGCTAAGGCAAGTTTATAAACACCTCAGTTCGAACAAACAAACGTTTTATGATTTTAAAGTGTTAATATATTAGCTCATTCAGTAAGATCTTTTAAATTGGTGTTTGATAAATAGATTTAAAGTTTTATTACACTGAAGTTAGTTAACTTTCATAATTAAATCTTTTTAAGACTTTATACTGTTTTTAATTAGAAGGCACTACTTTTATAGAAGCTGTTTCTACAAATGATAAAGAAGTTACCACTTTCACCAACATAGTATCTGAAGAGGAAAATGAAACTACTAACATGGTAAGAAGATTTTATTGAACATTTTCTTGACAATCATGATTGCCTTAGTAGTAACTGCTGCATACAAAAAGTTAAAATTAGTTTACAATGTTTAAATAATTAAAAAGATAAGAAACAAACCTTGTAATACTTAATCAAAACTGTTTAAACTTAAGATGATTGTTTTATTGTAGAATGATTAAAAATAGATAAGATTCTCAATTTGAAATTATTTTCTTTCTTAGTTTAAATAATTTGTTTAAACTTTTTGCTGCACTATTTTTTTGTTTGTGAATACAAAGTTTAAAAGACAAAAATAAATTTTCTCGTTAACAAGCGGGATTAGGGAGAAGTATTTATAGTATTTATAAAACGTCATATTACAAAGTTTTTTTTTTTGTAAAGGTTACTAAAAATATAAACCAACCATAAAAAGTTCATTAAACTTCTAAATTTTTAAACCATTGAAATAAAATAAAAAGTTGTTATACATTTTTTAAGTTTAAATTAACAAAAGTACTTAAATTGAAATACCACTTAAAAAGTAAACAGCTAAAGTTTCAAAATAACTTTATTTTAATTTAGGAGCCAAGACAACCGTTCTTCAAAGACCCTCAAACAAAGTTAGAAGACCACAAATTTACGTTTCATATTCAAGAGAGGAAGACAAGAAATCATTAGAAAGCACAAAACTGGGAAGCAGTACGCATCAGCGATATCAGAGGCCAGAAGAAGCGGAAAGATCCTTGTATTCGAATCGAAGTTAAAGAAAATCGCGGAGGAGGTTGAGGAAGATTAAATGTTGTAATTGATCCTAAGAAACCAAGGGAGTTTTAATTTTTGAGACTACTAATAAATCGGTTTCGTTTATAATTTGAAAACTTTTTAACTAATTTAAGCAGACATATAATAATAATTTTTAGTGGCTGAAATAAAGTAAAGTTTAACAAAAAACTATAATTTAAAATTTTTTAAAGTTTTTTTTTTTGTATATGATGTTTCTATTCCAGAACTATTAGTTTTGAACTCTTTGCATTGAGCAAACAAATAAAGAAAAACCGTTAAAGTTTTATATATATCATTTTTTGTTACATCAGATTTTTTTTAAAACTTAGTAAACTGCTTTAAAAAAAGTTTAAAATCATTAGTCACAATAGAATAAAATTTTAATGGTTTCGTGTTTGTAAATTTGTTGAAATAATTTCACAAGACTAGGAGTCATATTTTCAAAAGCTTACTAACAAGATTAAAGTTGATATATTGTTTTGTATATATTTCTCACTTTGTTGTTTTTCTATTTGCAGCAGATAAACAAAAACAACAAAAAAATTTTGACCTTTGTGCTGGTTTATAATTTGCCTTCACATGAGAAGTCATGAAAACTAAAGGTGAGGTTTTCGAAATTGCTCTGTGAAGTTTTCATAAACTAGCACTAGTCATAATTTATTTAAGGAAAACCTACAGCTCTTAATTGCTGACTTGACAAATTGGCTTTTTAAATAAAGTTAAAAATTATTTTTGAACAATAAATTCTGTTTGTTAGATAATAAATAGTTTCACATATTTTAAATTTTATACTCTTTATACAAAATAAAGCAACCTTTTTTATTTGGTGAATGTTTTATCGTTACTGTTTTATCCCAATGAAAGGTTATACTGCTTGATAAAGATTGTCAAGCAGTTTAACTTTTATCTTGATTTTAAAATTTAGGTTATATTAAAAGTTTGATTTTTTTTTACTATTTTGAAACAATATAAGATTAGTTAAACTGTACGATTTCAAAGTACTCTGTCATTTGCTTTGTTAATTATAGTAGTTTTTTTTCAAAATTTTTATATGGTACAGTATAATATAAAGCTTTACTTAGTAGATTGTAGATACTGAGTCTTAATGCCGAAGTTTATTTTTAGGTGTAAAACAAGTTTTATAATTAAAAAAACATTTCAAAACTTCATAAAGACTGCTACTTAAAAAAAAAACTTTTTATTCTTATATAAAGGCTGTACAATTATTGAAAAAACAACACTGTTAGTTCAATAATTTTTTTATTATTGAGTGTTTTATATATGTTAGTTAAAATTATTTTTTTACTTTATAAATAAACAACTTTATGTTTATAAACAAAACTTAGTAAAAGAAATGGAAACTATTTAGATAATAATGTGTGTACAAAGTTTTACTAATTTAGCGTGTTTTCAGTTTTAATTTACAAGCTTAAATTGGCTTAATTGAACAGACTTGAATTGTCGAAATTAGTATCTCTATATTTCGAAATGTCGTTATTAAATTTAATAAAAACAAATTATACAGTAATCTTCCTTTATTGTACCGAAAAGATGATTACTGCATAATTTATTTTTATTATATTCCAATGAGCTTGTTTCACTGGAATCTTTTGTTAACAAACACTTAAATTTATATTTTGAATAGTTATTTTTCATTTATAGTCGTTATCTAAATTAAAGAAATTTGAATTGTCAGAATTTAAACAAACATGAATATAAAAGCTTTATTTAAAGATTGTTTAGTTACAAAAAACCTTGTACTATTATTTATTTTTATTTTTAATAATCTATTCGATCTCTACTAAAGTTATTTAATTAGATCTATATTAAAGTAACTTTACAAGTTAAAACTTATAAATATTTAATTTTGTTAATTTTGTAAAGTTGAATACTAATCTATAGTTCATAAGATTTACGATTATAATTTTTGGTTCATCATTTAAATTATCTAGTTGCTGGCAATTTAAGTTTATCTTAAATAAAAGTTAGAATAATTGAAGCTACTAGTTCTTTAACAAAATTATTGCTGAGAAACAACTTTGTAACTCAACAAAACTATTTAAAACTTTATTTTGTTACTGTGAACTGAAAGCTTCAAATTCAACTTTTAAGAGCTTCTATTAAAAGTTGCTTTATACTAAAAACAAAAAAAAGTTTCCAAAACATACATAAAGCAAAAACAGTTAGGTGATATAAAATTTATTTTTAGAGTATAGATTATTATCGCTTAAATTTAAGTATTTAACAATTTTTTTTTGACTTGTAAGTTCGAGTTTAAAAAGTATGTTTATACAGCTTTAGTTTTTTAAACTTATATATGGTACAAATTTCATTATATAATTTTATTTTTGAATGTTTTATCAAAACCCTATGAGAACTTTAAAAACTTAAACTTTTTTTTTAGCCGAAATGTATAAATAATTCGCAACTTCAATTTTAATCGAATTAAAATATTCAGTTTTGTTACATATACGTAATACCACAGTAGTTTATACCGTTATTTAAATAATTTATGTTTTTAATAATTCGAGCTATGTATAATATAATATTACAAATTTATAAGTAGAAAAGGTGAAAATACTAGTGCTAAAAATAAAATTGTTATTAATAAAACTGTTTAATCTATAAGGTGATGAAATAACTCAATAGAATTTTGATATTGTTATTGTAATTTCATTATTAAAAAAAAAATCTATCAAAATATTGAATTGACCAGTTTTAATTAAATTTGTGAATAACAATAAATACTAAATACGGTTTGTACGTAGGAACTTGCTATGTCAAAGTGCCATACTAACTCAGCTATTATTTTATTAGCTAAAAAAATTATTCATATTTTTTTGACAATTATAAAAATATTAATTTTGTATACATGTAATTATTTATAAGATAGTTCAAACAACTTGGTTTTATATTGTTTATTGACATCAGTAAACAGTTGAACAACACTTTAAAAGTTTAATTAAAACAAATTTTTCAACGTTGTTTAAATAAAAGTTTAAAATTACAAATTAAATATATTGTAGGAAGGAAGTTTAGACTTTCAAAAAATAAATAATAAAAAAGACAACCAATCTTAAGCATAGTTGCAGTTCAAAAACCAATAAAATAATAGTCTAAAATAATCTAACCATTAAAGCTCACAGAGTTTTTTAGGTAAAGTTGTTTATATATATATTAGATACTTTAAGTTTTTTGTTTAGTTGTTTTAATTTTGTGTTTATAACTGAGCTATTTATAACAAATTATTCAGAAAATCAGTAAAAATTAAAAACTTTTTGATACAGTTTAACAAGTAATAACGCAAATAATTGAAAACTTAACACATAACAAGTTATTTAACACTACTGGTCGATTTAAAAAAAACTAATTTCAAAAATTCTAAAGATAAAAAACATAGCTTATAATACAATCTATTTTAAATACGTATACTTTATTCTTAAAACTTATTTTTAAGAAAAAGTAAGAACATTTGTATCTATCCTTGAACTTGAAAGTTTTTTTATGAGATTAAGGATAATAGCTTTTATTAACTTTCTAATTTTATTGATTTGCAAACAAACAAGCCTAGACCAGAGTTTCGTTGATGTAAGGCTTCCGACGTCGTTTGCAGTCCAGAGTGCCGCAGCCGAACGTGATTATTTTAGGGAAATTACCCACACCGAAAGTGAGCAGGACGGACAAGCTGGTGAGGATGTTGGCCGCGTCGTACACCACGTACCCGCTCTTCACCAACCTCTCGTCGTAGAACAGGTTGACGACGACGGCGTAATACGTCGTGTTCAGCCCCAGCAGCTGCCACGTCGTCATCGTGTGACGCGGGATGACGTCATGATCAACGACGTCACGATTGGCCGATCGGAGCTTGAACAGGCACGGGATGAGCTGAAGGGCGACGCAAGTGGCCACAAGGGCGATCGAGGCGTCCCTGCTCCACAGGCGCTTGTGGGTGAGCCAGTGGTACCTGTTCTCGTGCTTGGGCACGTACACCACCAGCTTGAATACGGAGTAGACGTAGACGCAGTTCATGAAGAAGTAGAGGCCGATCTGCAGCAGAACGATCAGAAACGTGTAAGCGCTCCTCAGCGTCCACTTCTCCTTTGAAAGCTCGCTCCAGCCCAGGCCGAGCTTGAGCAGGAAAAAGTAAACTATCGGGACGGTCATTATGACCAGGAAGCCCGTGAAGTAGGCGCGGACGAAGACCACCCTGCCCTCGTTCGTGTACTCGAGGGTGCACACGACGAACTTGGGCACCACCGAGCGGATGACGCAGAGGAGCTGCGCCGCCGAGCCGACGTCGGCGCATAGCAGGAACCAGCTGAGGGGACCCGAGCTTTTCTTCAGCTTCTTCTTGGTGCTGACCGAGTAGTAGTGGAGGGCGGCCATGCACCAAGCGCTCACCACAATCACCGCCCACGTCGACTTGCCGATGTAGCACTCGGGCTTCCTGCTGTCAGTCTGGTGGATGGTTCCTCCGTAGAAGCCTCCCGGCGACTGGACGCTCACGTTCATGTTTGTTCTAGTCTGTTTGGTTTTCAGCTTTTTTGTGTAGATAAAAAAAACTTTATATGTTAGTAAAAAACATTCGTTGGAAAAATAAATAGTAGTTGATTACATAAATATAACTCGTTTTAGTTAACTATGAATTTTAATAAACTAGCTAATATTACTCTATCAAGCCTATACAAAACTATCTTTAATTAGATAAAATTTAATTAGTTAATTTTAAAGTTTACAATTCTTTTAAAAAATATATCTATAAAAAAATGTACATAATTTTTAACACTATGTTCATGAATTTCTAGCATTCATTTATGTATAAAAATATTTTTTTTTTCTATAATGCTTGTTAAACAAATTTTAATCAATAAAGTATAGTTTTATAAGCTATTTTAATTAGTGCTAAATAATCATTAAAGTGCTAAAAAATAAATTTTCAACTTAAAAGTAAATAGTGAATTACTTTCTAAAATAGAAACAATGGTATTAATAGTATTAGTAGCATTAATTCAAAAATAAACAATCTTAAAATATTTTTTTGTAATTAAAATTAAATTTTATATCTAAGTTTTTTAGTATCTATTAAATATCATTATTAAGAATACTCTTTTGATTAATAGTATTTGCTTCCGACCGCTTTATATTATAGCTTGATGAAATAATTACCAGATGAAATTATTCTATAGTTAAAACCTTGTTAAAATAAAAATTGATCTACGTCGTTTTAATATTTAACAACTAAAATTCATTGTTTACTTTATTACTTTCTAAATATAATTATAACATGAAAAAAAACCGCTTTAAGAAATTTTAGAGCTTTTTTTAGACCAAATAAATATTTTATTTTTCATTTTGTAAAACTAGATTAAAACGCAACTAGTAGTTTGGTTGAAAGTTTGAACAAAATCTTGTTAAACTAAGGTTAACAAAGCTTTACTTCCCTATGGACTTACACTTAAGAGACTAAAATCTATTAATCCGAAAAAATATATTAATTACTTCTAAAAAGATAAAACAGAATTTTATTAACCATAAACATACTTTTTGATGTATTCTTAATTATGAGCATTACTTACTTAACAAAGTTTACAAAAACTTAAGTTTATTTTTTATATTTAGGTCATAAGTTTTCTAACAAACTAATGTTAACTCAATAAATTGACTAACTTATGATAACAGTCTTTTAGTTACAACAATTTTGATGAAATTTATTAAACTTTTGCCACTTATGAAAAAAAAGTTTGTTAATAAAGTTAGAGATATAGAAATACTTAATAGTTAAATTACTAAGAAAATATTTTTTGTTCTTATTTTCACTTTGTAACTAAAATAATTTTATATACGACAGTTTTTAAGTGTTTTAATAGTTTACTTATATATAACTACATTTAAACTTTTAACTTTTAATCCATTTTCTTACTTCAACATAAAAATTTACTAAGATTAAAAGGCGACTTGAAAAAATAAAACTGAAATTTAAGTTTAATTAGTTTCTATATATTTTTTTTAATTGATAACTTGTTATAAAGCGTTTTCCAAAAAGTTTAATAAAAACTCATTAGCTAACTTAAACTTGATTCTTTTTTAAATTCTTTTTCTACTAAAACTAAGTTTATGATTTTTCAAGGTCTTTTGTTTAACTTTATCATAAAGTTTTTAGCTTAAATTAGCTTACTTTAACAATATTAGAGTATAATCATAAAACTTAGAAGTAGTTGTTTTGAAAAAATAAACACATTGAAAACTTTAACAAACAAAATAGAAAGATAAGATTATTATTTCTTCAAGTAAAAAAAAATTGATAAACTATTTTTACAACTTATTTTAAATTGCTAGAGTTTCTAATTTAACTTATATACTTTCCCAACTCCTACTGTCAGTTCTATAAGCCGATTAAATGATAAGTTTGAAAAAATATTTTCAATTTTACCTAAAGCTTAGAAGGTTTCAACTTTGTTACGTAATATAGACACAAATCATTCATCAAAAATCAAAGATGTATCAAAGTTAAATAATGTTTAGTAGTTTGATTTTCAAAAATTTAACAGCTATTACTGTGTTAATCTATTTTATTTTAAAATGTTTCGTTTCAATCGAAATTTTTTACTTTTATTTTTAAAGGGTCAATACTAAGACTGGTATAAAGTTATACGAAACTACGTGCAATTTTTTACTTAAAGTTGTTAAAAAATAAAAAAAATGTTAACTTAAAGAACTACTGCTTGATTTTATAAAATAATTTTTTGAAGAAACTAAATAGCTTGCTTATATATCTAACTCAGTCTTTGTAATCTATATACGACTATTTATTGTATTTTTAATATCTTTTCATACAAAATAAAACTGATAAGCATACTCAAAAAAATCATCTAGTAGTGTTTTTATATAACTACTTCTTATTTCTGTTTTTTTTTCGAACAAAAGTTTGTAGCTAAAGTTTTCAACCATAAGTTTTATAAGAAAACATTTTACCTTTAGCACTACCAACTTGGTTTAGAGTAAAAGATTTGAAAAGTACTTTTGCGGCTTTTGCTTTATTTAACCTTTTCAATGTGCATCAATTATTGTGCGTGTCTTCTCGTGGGATTCTATTTAAGTATGAAATAACTCGGAATAAGTTAAAAATCAATAGCATTTGCGTTTTTCTTATTTTGTGTTTGATTGCGCAAGAATTAAACGCGCGTTTTGGATTAAAACTTTTAAAATTGTTCGTGTCTCACAGCAAAATTGACTGTAAGTTTTACATAAAGCCATTCGAGATCTAATTACTTTCGTACATGGTTGTTAAGCAGCCTGAAAATTGGAAACATTTTTACGGTTAAATTTGTAATACTGTTGCTTGTTTGGTAAGTTAAATCGACCCGCTTCAAATTTAACCATATGTCGCTTTCTTAGTATTAATGATCATCAAAACTTTACTTTTGGTTATGAAATACTTGTGTCAGTTTGCAAAATTTCGTAGCTACTTAACTTTTTACATACTTTCAAGCTTAGTTTAACGTGTATTGCATAAAGTTTTCAAAATTGCATATAAAAATAATCAAATAATCAAAAAAACTGTATAAAAATTCTTGAATAAGTACCTTTAAAATATTGTTTGGTTTAAATCATTGTAGTTTTAAAAGTCTTAAATTACCAGAACGTGTTTTTCAGGATACTACTTTTAAATAAACAAGCTTTGCATCAAGGTTTGTTGTTCGAGTTATAACAATGTTTCTGAAGTATAACAAGGTGTTTTTTTTGTTATAAAACTTATAAACATTTTCGAATTTTTTTGTTTTCCTTAAGTAGTTTTATTACCGTACAAAAGAACTGTAAATTAACAAGATGTAAAAAGATAAAGAACTAAAGTTTTTATTGATTTTTTATTGGCTGATAATTAAATGTTTATCTTTGGCAAAAAAGTAAGCAGACGAAGTTTTGACTGAAATTATAATGTCATTTCTAATTAACTTACTTTACTGCTTTCAGAAAGTTTTTTATTTTTTCAATTTTAGAATATAAAAATATAAAAATGCAAAATGTTGTGTTTTTTAAAAGTAATTAGAGTTAAAAGCGCAAATAAAAATAGTAATTTTTAAATGAAAATGTTAATTCTGAATAACACTCAAAGTTTTATTTTTAAAGCTTAAATTTTTTATTAATAAATTTGTAAATATTTTTGTTAGTTTGAGCAGTAGTTTTAATTTTACAACTTTTATAAAGGAACAACCCTTCACTTTATAAGCAGTTTTTTTTAGTATAAAATTTTGTTTGTAGTAGACTTAAATTTGTTAGGTGTTTTAAAAATATAATCATTTTTTTATCTAAACGGTAAGACTTTTTTGTTTTATTTAGAAATTAAAAGATAATACATTCAAGTAACTTCTTGCTAACAAGTTGTTCAATAAAATATCTTCGTAGATAAACCTTAAAAAACTTTTCAGTATAAAAAGTAAAATAGATGGTACTTCTATTAAAATTAAGACAATTAAATGATACGTTTTAACCACTTAAATTATTATTTAAACATAAGTAAGAAATAAAGTCGTTTTTTATAGTGAATTATTCAAATTGTACTTTTCTATGCAAAATCAATTACTCTAAGTTTTAAATACTTGCTAGTTTTACCACAATTGTCATTACTAACTTTTACCGTTATTTTGAAAAAAGTTAAGTGTATATTTTTAGCTACTTAAATTCTGATTTAACAATTTTATTTCAATTTTTTTATATTGCTTCTTCACTTCAGACTAAAGAACTCAAAAATATATTTCTTTTCTAATTTTCTTTGCTTAAAAAGAAACCATTCTAGCCATGTTCTAAAAATTATAAAATTAGCTATACTTCTCAAAAAGCTCATCTACTATAGACAATAATTTATGTTATTTGCTAAAATCTTTGAAAGACTTAATTTTACAAAAAAAGAATTCAGACTACAAAACTTGATACGTCAAAGACTTAATATGTTAGCGTCTAAAATTAAAAAAAAGTTTTTAGGTAAATTATATATTTTCTAAAACGAAAACAAAGTAGAAAAACAACTAGGCAAAAAACAGTTTGACCATTTTTTTGTATTGTGGTTTAAATAAAATATTGAATAACTTAAAGCTTTCATATAAAATAGTAATACTTAGGTTATTTATAAACTGCTTAACTTAAATAATTATTTATGTAAAACTTAATTTTTTACTTTTTACACAACACTCTAAGAACTACAAAACAAACTTCTTTTTCTAAAGTGCGCTATATAAAAAATACTGTTTTTATATATAAACAAAATAAATATATAAACAAACCTTATGTAAACAGCAGTAACATATGTTACGAATACTTTGTTAATGTACTAACCGTAGTATGAGCAATTTAATAAAGCCTTCAGGAGAGGCTCAATCAATAAATAAATCGAACATAATATATTCACAACTACATTGACAATAGTTGACCTTGCAAAGTTACTTTAAAAGTTTAAATTATGCATGTTGAATGTATTAAGTACAAAATGTGTTCAACTTTCTACTGAAAATTATCGGAACTCAATGACCAACTTTAAGTTAAAAAGCGTATAAAGTTTGTTGTTTGTGTTTGCAATTTTATGCTTTTTGGTTATGAAAAAATATCCTTTGGTGAAAGATAAACATAGTATAAAAGTAGTTAAGTTCGTAATTTTCTTTCTTTATAAAATCAAAATTTTTATCAACTAACTTGTACTTTTAGTAGACAAAAGATTAAATAACTTATGATAAAAATGTATAAAAAAAAATTATAATTCAAAACCATGAACTTGGTCATAAGTTAGTAAAGTCAGTTTTATTTGTAAAAGCAAATTCATGGATAACACTTTAAGTTTTCAAACAATACTGTTTTTTTAATTTTCTGATTTAATTTGAAAAATTAGCTAGCATAAAGTCAAAGTTTATATTTTAATATTTCAAACTGAATAATAATTTTCTATCTTCTTAAATATAATTTTCTAACAACAAACTATAAACACTAGTAGTTAGCTTTATAAACGTTTATAAATAATCATTTTTTGTGAATAAAATTAATTCTTGAAATAAAAAATTAGAGATTAAAAATGTTTTGCAGTCATGTAAAACATAACTTTTATAAGTAGAATAAATGAAAAGAGTAAAATTAATATAGTTAAAGACTAGGTAAAGGGATTTAATTCTAGCTATGTATATTTTTTAAATCCTTAAAACAAAGAAAATGTTTCAATTTTAATTTTTTATAATAATAAAAATAACTCATTATAATTAAACAATAAATATTTGTCATTAAACGTAGTGATTTTTTTCAGTTAGCTGTAGTCTAAAGAAAAATAAGCAGATGCGATACAAGCAAACTTAGTAACATTAATTATGGTCTTAGACATATCAATAAAAAATTCCTAAAACAACTATATTTTTACAACTATTCAAGTACTTATAGTATCTGTATAAAAAAAATTTTAAACAACTGACCGAGGTAATAAACTATTTATGTTTATAAAACAAAGTTTTCTTATACTTTAGTAAGTAAAAAAAACTTTTGCAATCTATATACCAATAGAAAATATTTGTAGCTATAATACAGACTTATAAATTTAAAAATTCACTATAAAAAATATTAAAGACTTGTACTTTTTCATTTATTTTCACAGCTATAAACTGAATAAATGCTACATAAATGAGTTCACAATCTGTTAAAAAAAATTAAAACCTTAGCAAGAACTTGGTTGTCTTATTTGTTTCTCATAAATTTTTGATACTAACAAAACCAAACACTAGTCTGACAAGTGCTACAAAATAAAACTTACTTATGCGTTGAAATGTGAACATTGTCTGTAAATATGGTGAAGCAATTTAAATAATTCAAACAGATAAACGTTTATATGCAAATATCCGTTGAGCCATTAGTCGGTTTATTGAAGTTAAAAGCTTTAAATAATTAGAATCCTTTTAACTAAAAAGCAAGTGCTTTGGTTTTTGATTGGTTGCGTATCTTAAAAGGATAAAATTAAGTAATTAGTTTTGTAAGTTATATAAGCAAATATTTTCAACATTAAAAAATCTTAATACTGAACACTTATGTTATTATTTATTTTTTTACTATAAAACTCCAGTTTTTAAAATAATATTTGATAAATTAAAAGGATTTAGTAACTCTACAAAAAATATGATTTGCGAAAGCAATTTAGATTTGTTTTAATCCAAGAAAAACTTTTAATTAAAAGCAAAGTAATAAATGAAAAGTATTTTAGTACACACTACAATTTTACGACAAATAAAGAATGTTGATTGAAAGCTTAACAGATAGTTTCTCAATATCAGTCTGAATCACCCAAAAAGTTTTATAAAAAATTGAAATTATTTATCTTTGTACTTTTGTTTGGGTTTAAATAGCTAGTTAGTTAAAATTAGTTGAGTTTTTTTTTAGTTTTGTAGTTTCTTATAAATATTATATCATCAAGTTTTTTTCTTGTAACGTTAGTTTTTGCTACAAATAAAAATGCAAAGAACTTGGTTTTTAACATTCGATTTTAGATAAAAATAAATTAAAAATTGTTTTTATTACTTACTTAATTCATGTATAACGCTTCTAGCTAATTTATTCAAAACCTGTTTTTACTAGTCTTAAATAATAATTTTAAGAATGCTTACATGCAAGTATAGCAATGACTTTTTAATTATTTTTATTTCTACGCTCCTTTTTGCTTGAAACACTAATGCTTCACTTAGGGCTAATTGTACTTAAAACCTATTGAAAGTTTTTATTACTTCGATAAAAAAGTAGCTTAAAAAAAGTTTAGTACTCAACAAACATGTAACTGGAAATGTTTGTTCATACAAACGTAATAAAATATTTAGATTGCATTAAATATTAACGATACGAAACTATAGTCTTTATAAAATGTACTTATTTAAATGAATTTTTTGTATCAAAACGTACTTTGTACATAAAAACAATAGTCGATTGAAATTGAAAATTGTGAATAAAATTATTCTGAAGCTTTTAAAAATATTTTAAAGATTTTTGTTTAAAGCTGACTTTTCATCTACTTATTGTACAGCTTAATTTATCAGTTGACCAATAAAATTTGTTTTTGATAACATATAAAACCAATCAAATTTACTTTATGAAAAACTACAAATAGTGTGGTTTACTAGCAGTGAATATAACTTCGAAATAACTAAATTTATAAATTTTAATAATTAACAAAAACTAATGAGTAGTAGATTAATAGAGAATTTTTATAATAAACTTATTACACCTATCTTCTACTTTCAAGGTCAGTTAGAAACGTTTTAGTCGTTTAGTAAGAGCAGTGATGTACTTAAAAATAAAATTGAAACTTTAAACTTTTGTACAAAATTAGTGTAATTTTTTTTTAATTAAAAAGAAACAAATTGTGTATTACTAGAAAAAAGTTTTAATCAAGTTTTCTAACCTTTTATTTTAAAAAATTAAGAAAATTTATTACTAAAATGAGAAAAGTAAGCTAAAACAATGTTGCACAAAGTTCTTTGAAAATAACTCATCAAGAAATCGTTGTCAAGACAACAAAGTCAAAATCTTAAATATCAAAATATTTCATGCGACGATACCTCAAAGTTCACTGAACTTCAAGTATGACAACCGAGAAATCTACAAATGCTGATTATTTTGTCTGCTTGTTGTATAGCTTAACCTATCAACCAAAAAAAATATTTCAGTTTATGAGCTATTTTAAATCACTTTTTTGTAACACTGCAAGTTCTTCAAGTAGTAACTAAAATATTGACGTTCAATAGTAACATACACAACTTTAAAGTAAACCAACTTAGAAATTTTAACATATAAAACATATAAAATGAGTAGTCGTATAATAAATATTTTTTCAAATTAGTTTGTCTCTCTCTATTCTAAACAGGATCAGAAGACGTTTTGATTGTTAAAAGCATATATAATACTTTTCAGTATTTAAAATAGAAACTCTGAGTACTTTTATACTGTTTGTTATGCTTGTAGATTGATAGTTATTTATCATCCTTAGTTTCAACAAACAAAATTTAAAAATTACCTTACAAAAGCTTTTTACTAGATTTTTTTTCTTTCTTTCTTTTAATACTATAGAGAAACTCTTACTTTTTTCAAATCTGACACTTACTAGAATTAAAAAGGTTTAAATTTTTGCTTCTGTACTACACTCCTTATTTTTATTTTCTAAACAAGACTGAAACTTCAAAGTTTAATAAAACTAGGTCTGATTGTAATTTAAAAGTGTTTTCCGTAATATTTGCTGAGTCAGAAAAAGGTTTTTTATTTTTTTAATTCATATTCTTATCCCTAACCCACCTTACCCAAACATACTAAAAATTTATCAAAAAAAATTTTATGACTAAAAATAAAAAATAATTTTGCTGACTCAGCAAATACTAGGGAAAACCTCTTTAGATTACAACAAGACTCATAAAATTTAGTGAAAATTGTCAATTTTTTTAAATTAAAAAGAAGCAAATTGTTTAATACTAGATAACATTTCCATCAAACTGTTAAACCGCTTATTTTGAAATACATTACAAATTCATAATCGAAATGACAAAAGAGATTGAAACAATGCAGCAAAAAATTATTTAAAAATAACTTCTGAAGAAATTTCTGCGGCATCTAATTGTCAAGGCAACAAAGTCAAAATCCCGAGTATCACATTTTTTACAAGACGATTTAGTTTATCAAACATCGGATAACATATCGGTTTTCGAAGAAACAAAATATCAAACATGACGACCGAGTATTCGACGTACTATGAGACCCGTTACACCAACGACGGATCGTACTCAAAATCGTACGTTTCCGTCGAAATTCCCTTTCCCAAGACGGAGTCGAAGAAGATTACTAAGTTCAAACTTTGCTTCGTCTTCGTCTCACCCTTCTTGCTCATAGGAATCATCATGGTGCTCAACTTTGGCGTCAAGGGGGTGCTGAACAATGTCAGGAACGACACCGATTCCAAGGATTTCCACACCACCACAACTCCAAAAAATGTCACGACGGAAGTGATGAGCACGACGGAAGTGACGAGCACGACGGAAGCAAAGACCACGACGGAAGCGAAGACCACGACGACGGAAGAGAAGACCACGACGACGGAAGAGAAGACCACAACAACGGAAGCGAAGAGCACTACGAGCACAACAGAAGCTAATAGCAAAACAGAAGCAAATAGCACTACGGAAACAGCCGAGGCCGGGGGCCGCGTTGAAATTCTGCTAGGTGAGATTTTTTATGGGTTTTAAAAGATTATGAAACTATCTTTTCTCAAAGGGCCTAGTTTGGTTTTAAATATAAATTATTTATTGGAAGATTCTTAAAACTGTTTTCAAAAATAGCCTTAAAACGCGTTTGCTTATACAGCAGAAGAGTATATTTAGTCAAAATAATTATTTAAAAATTACTTTTTATGAATCAAAAACACACCATTTATTCTATTTGTGTAGTTGTAAATCGTTGTTGACTATTAAAAATTAAGCTAACGTACAGCAAGAATATTTGTTTGTGTTCTTGCTAACACTTTAGACGAACAAAAATTATTTTGTCTAAAATGTTCTAATTTGTTAATACACACAATATAGCAAAAAATAAAATTTTAGAAAGCATACAATTTATTGCAAAAAAAAATAATCAACATTAAAATTGTAAACATAAAAGGAATGACTATTTAAGTTATTAAAAACGCTTTTACAATTTTTTAGACTGCATAGTCGAACTACCTAAAAACGGTAGGACCCTGGAAGGAAAGTTTATATACGAACATGGTGACATCGTTACATACGCGTGCAATGAAAACTTCACTCTAAAAGGCGACTCGGTGAGAACGTGCAAGAATGGAGTGTTATCTGCTGGTTTGGAACCCGTTTGTCTTGCTGCTAATGGTCTATGATTTTTTGTTTAAAATAAAACAAGCTTTAAGTTTTGTTTATACCTATCTATTTCTTGGTAAATCAAGTATTACTTGATAAAGTAAAAAATAAAAAACCAAAAGTGTTTTGCTATTAGGTTGATTGTACTATCTCTAACAGCTAATAGGTATTTTAATTAACATGCTTATATTCTATTTCTTAATTAACATGCTTATATTCTATTTCTTAATTAACATGCTTATATTCTATTGACAATTTTTTTATCCTTTTGCGAGCTAAATAGCTGTTCTGTCTATACCAGCACTAGACTTTCATGATATTGTTATTATTCCAATCTAATACGTTTTCGAAATATTAAGTTAAAAAAAGAATACTTTTTTTTATGTGGTACTAAAAAGTCTTATCAAATAATTGACAAACAACAAATTAATAAAATGATCAATAACTTTTTTTTGAATTAAAACTAAACTTATTTTGCTAATACTAAGGACAAACGTTAAGCTTTATTGTTTACTTAAAGAGACGGAATGTTAAATTACTTTTAATTATGCTTAACTACAAGCAATATACGTAATTTCTTATTTACAAAACTGACAGTGAACACTCAAAAACCAGTAAACCAACAAAAATATACCAATACTATCAAAGAAACTTGATTTAGTTTAAATTAAAATTACACATCCTTCAAGAACACAACTAAATAAGTTAAACTAGAACGCTAAACTATGCAGCATATGACTTGTTGTGGCCTTGATGAATGTTAAAACAAGTTTTGAAAAGTTTAAAGCAATTATAACTTACATGATATGATTTAGTTCTTTAACGTAGAAAACTGCTATGAGTAAAATTCGAATGCTGAAATTTAAGCACTTACTATATTGTTTATTACTTTCTTAATATGTTGAAAACGAATTTAATTTTCCTTTTTTTTTTCAAATGGTCTTTTTATTTTGAATCTGGTGACTTTAAGTGAGCTAAAAATTAGAAATATTGAACGAAACCTTTTGTACATAAAAAAACCAAAACCGTTGAAAAAAAAGATGGCATACTGTGCCAAACTAATTAATCGAAACAGCTGTGTTTCCAGACTGCTTCAAAGTCTTTATACTTTGTTTAAATCATTTTAAGTCTCTAGTATGATGGTATTGTTAAAGTTTAGTGCATATGAAATCAAGAGACTAATGTACGAAAAAAGGTACTAAATTACAAAATTCTTAGTTTATAACTGCATATAGCGAAAAGTGAAATGTTAAAAAAATTAAATTAATCAAGTGAGGCTTTCGTAAATCAGTTGAATTTTTAATATTATAAAGAAATTTTAAGCATAAAATGTAAGCTACGTAAGTATTAATTTGCAAATATAAAGTGAAAAATCAAACAATATTAGGTAAAAGCTGTTTATACACACTTAGCAATAGAGACTTAACAGCATAGTGGTTTGTAAAAATTTCTTAACTTAATTTACCATTTAAATGCTGTTTCTTAAACTAAATTATAAAAAAATAATTGATCAAAAAACTATGGTGTTTTAGCAACTAATAAACTGTAGAGAACTTGCCAATGCAAAGAATTAAAAATTGTGGGTGCACTTTACAGTTTAATTTAAGTGAGCTCGAATACACGTTTAATTTATTCATCTTAACACCTACTAAAATTTATCGCCTACACTTCAAATTTACAATTTCATAGAACAACTTTAGTAAAGTTACACGTGCTTTCTTTTAGCGTTCTTAATTAACCTTAGCTTTTTAATTCTTTTTTTGTGCAGAAAATTCTGGCTCCTTAAATTGCAGCAACAATGTTAAGTATAGTAACTAAAAGCTATAGAATCACTTTTTATGCTTAAACATAAATTTACAAATAAAAAATGTTAGGTTTTATAAGTTAAATAAAAAATAACAATGTTCTTTTATTCAAAACAAATTTTTAATAAGTTATTTTCAAACAAACTGATTTGGTCAAAAAAAAAAATGTTTGATTGAGTTTGGTAAAAAAATACTAGTTGCTTTAAGAAAAGTTCATTTGACTTAAATTATAAAATTGAAATATTTTAGTTGTTACTTTATACATTTTACAGACTAATTACTCTTTTTTTATAAAATTTATACAATTTAATAGTTTTCTCTAAACACAGTACTAAAAGTTATCCGGTTAGTACAGTAGTCGGCAAACTGCAGCCCAAACAAACGCTTGGTAGTTTTAAGCTAAAAACATACTTTAGAAAAACAAAATAAAAAGTTTTTGTATCAAAAATATACAGTTAGGTTGCTTTAATAACTACTCTTTACTAGTGCTATACTATTGCTTGTTTTATCTCATTTAAGTTTACAAGTTTGTTTTATTATTAGTTATAGTTTTATTTCAAAATAACTGCGGACAGTGGAATACTTTTTTTACACAGTGCAGCCCGCGAGCAAGCTACAAAAGAAAAAGCCCGCGTCTCACAAAAGGCTGCCGACCCTAAATTAGTATTTAAATATAAGTAAAAAAATTTAAAATCACTACCATTTAAGCTTATATAAGCATATAAAGCTTTCGTGTTTTTGAAGCAGTTAGTAAGTCACACTTTTTAAAGGTTAATACAAATAAAAAACAGTCTGTTTAAAACATTGTAAGAGATTTTTAATTTGTTTTTTTCTGAAATTAAATTAAAAATTAAAATATGTGATAAAATAAATCACACCCTAAAAAATTTATATGAATTTAATTTTTATATACATATCGATTATGTATAAGTGATTATCTACTATATTTATTTTTTTAGTTAATTGAAGATAAATTGTTATTAAAAGTTTGAAATTCTATTTCATGCTAAAATTATTATATAAATTTTAGAAGAATTTTTGAGTATGTAATGATATAGACTGATCATTATTAAGAGACTTTTCAAATGTCTATAGACTAATTTAAAACTAAATATAAACGAAAGCGATAAATAGTTACTTCCAGTCTTTACTTTTAAATTTTACAAAAGTATTTAAAAAAAATTTTTGAGATCTAATACCAAAAAGATGAAATTATAAAAACATTTATAACTGTTTTTTTAAACTTTCATAAACATTGTAGTTTACAATAAGAAAAACTAAAAAACAATGTTAAGAAATGAATTTTTTGTAATTAATGAAATTCTTCAAAATGCTAACAACAAAAAAATTCATTGTTTATATAAATAAGTTTATAAATAATTTACAAAGATAACGTAACTTAATTATAGTTTACTTTAATAAATCAAAAGTTAATGAGCTCGTAGCAGTTACAGCTGTCCTGAACAAGAATTTAATAGGTATCCATGGTGTGCGACTCGATAACCGAAAGGTTCTATGTGCACCAAGTCCTAGGACCAAATATTTTGAGTGCTTTTTTGTCGCTCAATAAACTATAAAATACAGCGAAGTGCTTAGATTTGTAGATTATTAAGTTTTTCATTAATAAAATCATTAATACAATAAAAACTATTCAAGAAATTGTTAGATGACGTTGAATACTTTTGCGATCATTTAGAAAATTCACTAAGTATAAGACGTTTGCTTTTATGTTATGTAACAAAAAACCACTTGAAAACAGACAACGTGTAACATTTCTGTACACGTTTACTTCTGTTGTTTGAGTAGGTGAAGAATTAAATTCATAATTAAAAATATAAAGTTGCAGCCGTATCATTGTGAACCATTCAGATTAGAAGCATTATGTCAAAAACATTGCTTATTATTTTAGCTGCTACCCTTATCTGGGACGGATCTTTCGGTTCTAACGATTTTAAAAGGTAAGTTTTGAAAAGATTTTAAATTACTGTTGTTTTTGAACGACTTTTATTAACTGATATAAAAATCTAAAGCTGTTTAACAGTACGATTAAAGTTTAGAAACGTATATATTGTTTAATTACATTCTTAATAAAATATTATTTATTTAGCCTCTCAGATGACTATCCTGTAAGTTATCGCAAAGACAGCAGGTAAGTCTAAATTTACATTTTAAAATTTTAAGAAGGAACGTTACTTCATTGCAAACTTAATTGAATTTTTGCTGACTTATTATTCATTAGTGTAACAAGTTATTGTTATTTTCATTTGTTCTAGTTTTTTTTTCAAAAAGTCATTTAGAGTTTTTATAATTGTTACAACTGGTTGTTAATTTGATAACTTTTTGTGCCTAACCAACTACTTCAATATAACATGCAAATTGTGCTACTAGAGATTACTTTAACAATTTTATTTTTAAAACCATTTTCAGTTTGTATGTCTGTTAATTTGCTTTTCAAGTGTATTGTCCTCAAAATTTACAAAAAGGTAGCAGCTAAGTAAAATAGCAGCTTTTCTATGTTCTTTTTGTTTATTTTATTAAAAATTTTAACTCAGAAACTAGTATTAGACTGATTTTAAATTTGATAAGGTTCGACAACAATAAAATAAAACTTTTTTTTCTCATAAAAAAAATAAGTTTGTACTAGCTAGTTACTATTTTTGTGTTTTATAATATTTTTTTTTTATTTTACTAGTTTTATTGGTAATATTTTTGATTGCAGTATTAAGTAAGCAAAAGAATGTGAAATGTACAAGGATGGGTTGAAATTTCACGATAAAGATTTTGATGGTAAAAACTTAGTTTAAAACATTCTACTAATTGTTACATAATAAACTTACACTCAATTTTTTTTACTTATTTTAGTATCGGAAAAAGCAAGATTTTTGACATATAATTAAGTCACAAGAAATTAACAAACTGTTCTAAATTTTATTACAAACCGAACCGATAACTAGTAATTAAATATTACATAAAGAACAATTGTATCTTTTATAACTTAAAATTTTCAATTTTTCACAAAATTTCTAATCTAAAAGTGAATAAAATTTATAATCAAATTTAACTCAGTACATTTTTAAGATAAATATAAACAAACAATAAAGATTGACATCTAAACATAAAACTATCCAACACAGATTGAAAAAATTAACATTTTCTATTATAATAATTTAAAAATCCAAACAATAAAAACATTTAAAGTATATAAAATTAATTTATCATAATTATTTTAAAACTTTTCATATATAGTATGTATTTTAAAGATAAATTATTATAAAAGTATTACCACCTGTAGTTGTTTTAAAGTTGAACTTTTAAGGTTGAAGTTTTTTTTTTATCTTAACTTGTAAGAACATTCAAACTTATTTTAGTAACATTTAAAATTGTACGTTGTGTTCACTTTTGTTTACCATATTTAAAAAAGTTTAAATAAATAACTTATAATAACTAAAACAGTGCTATTTGCTTATGTTAAATGTAAAGAAAAAGTTCTTAATGTTTAGTCGCAATCGTGTAGAGAATTAAAACATTTTAATAATGTTTAAAAAAATTATATACTATTAGTTAGTATAATATTATAAACTTTAGTTTACAATACATTTTCAAAATGTTTCATCGTACTTTAAAAAAACATAAACTGTTTATAGAACTACAAATATTGTGGAAAAGGAAATACTTTATTTTCATTTTATGCAATTATTTTTTTTTAAATATAAAAGCTACTTTTAAATTGCTGATAAAAAATTATTATAGCAAAGTACGAGTTCCAAATAACAAAAGAAAAAAGAAACTTCGATTATGCTAGACAACAATGTGCTAATATGGGTGGAGACCTTATAACTGTCAGTTTAGGACCAGAAGGAAAAAATTATCACGAGTAAGTTAAAAGTAAAACTGTTCGCAATATTAGTTCATCTTTGAGTAAGTGAAAGTTTTTGTCTTATAGTAACTAGTAGCAATATTTTAACTTTATCTGCAAAGCGTTAATGTAATGAGTTTTAAAACGATTTTGTCCTTATTAAACTAATCCGGCATACATAGTCGCAGAAAAAAAAAACTGCTGTTTAAGCTTGACAAAGCGAGTTTCAGTAGATTACTACTGAATAACCAGTCTAAGGGTACAGTCGTAAAAACTGAAGGAACTAAATCCTTAACGATTTAATTTCTAATCCAAGATTTTATCAGTTTTAACATGAGATTACAAGGTTTACGCTTGTTTTATCAGTAAACTAGTGACATTATTTCGGTCTCTTCAGAAAAGCTGAGACGTTTTCGTCATTAGAAAACTATTTTGACTGTACCAAGAGTCAAAAGCTTAAGTGGTGAAACCAGTTGTAAATTGTCTCAAAAGCTTTTGTTGGTGGTGATGCGGTGCAGTTTAGGGCTTACTGCAGGAGTCGGTAGAAACTTGGGAGTCGCGTACCAAACTAAAAAAAAAACATTTTTGCGGGCCGCAGTTGAATTTTTGTTACAACGTCACCTTTTTTTATCAAACTCTCGTTGTCAATTTTAACTATCTTAATTTTATACCTTGCAATACCTAGTGAAAGTTTTTGAAATTCAAGACCTCAAAATATATAGTGCAATTTTCAAGCATCCCGTAAGTTGTACCTGAGTATTTTTTTCACTCTTCATTTAGATTCCCGAATATTTAGTGTTAGTTCAAAAAATATACATTCTCGCGGGCCTCAGTTTAATTTTTGATGGACTGCAGTTTGCTTGTATCTGACTTATTTTATTGTATGAATAAATAAATATTATGAAATAAGAGGTTCACTATATTTGTTTGGTTTTATTTTGATACGGTTTCAAGAGTTAAAGCTTGTTGTTCATACTGCTCAATACTGTAATTTTCGGTCCTTGTAAAAATTGTAAATGTTATAGTAAAACAAATCCTTTAAAAAATGTCTTGTTAAATGTAACAATATAAATTAAATTGTTCGTTTGAACAACATATTTGACAAATAGTTTTTTTAATGCATTATCATGAGCTGTTTTCTTTTTCTTAAGTTTCACAAAGAAGTTAGGATTTAAAACACCAAAAATAATATGTTGTTAAGAATAATAAAGTTGTAATAGTTAAAAGTTAAATACTTGCTGATAAAAAACTAGATGCTACGCTACATTTTTTTTGTTTCAAAAATCAAACAGTTATTGAAACTAATTTTGTTTTTGTTTTTTGAAACTTACATTTAAGTTTAAGTATTTGTTCTTTGTCAGTTTTAATAGTTCTAGGTTAAGTATCCAATTTTAATAAGTTTTAGTTGTTGAAAAAGAAATCCTAAATAAAACGACAATTTCACAGACAAATACGCGCTCTGCTCCGTCACCGCAACGTGAAAGCTTGGATCGGAATTACCGACCGCGCCAAGGAAGGCAACTGGAGGTTTCCGACCGACACGAAGGGCTTCGACTCGAGACACCACGGCAACGTTTTCGAATGGGCCCGCAAGCAGCCAAACAACTATAAGAACCAGGACTGCGCGTTCGTGGGATGGAAAGGCGTGGACAGGTTAGACGACGACGACTGCGATCACAGTTACCACGGCCTCTGCGAAATAAAGATCGTCGATTGCGACGCTGTGGACTACTATAAACCTTGAACAGAGTTGTTGCTTTTGAAAAGCAAAAATACTTAGTGCTGTTTATTCAGTGCGAAGTTTTATTTGTTAAATGCGCATGTAATAAGTGTATCCTGTTTTTTTGTACATGTGTATTATAGTGTAGATTCAATGGTTTTTATTGTTATACTGGTTTTTTGTGCTACTAGTCAATGAACTTACACGTTGAAAACTTATAGTTTAAAAATAAAATAAAATAAAAAACTGAATGGTAAACGATATAATTTTTGGATTTAAACACTTTTACGTAAAACGAACTTGATAACTCTATATACAATTTGGAAATAATTTTAAAATGCAATTAGTTTAATAATTAAGTGTTTCGTATAGTAGTATTTTTATATTACAACTTATACATTAATACTTGTATGATTTGATTATAGACAATTTTGAAAATTGAAATATACTTTTACAATAGTGAAACTTAAAGCTTTTTATTAACATTTATTTCAATGAAGGTTTTGATTAACAAAGTACTAACATTTATTAACAAAATTATAATTTAAAAAATGTCGATGAAATTTTAAAGCTGTCTAAAATATCTATTCAAAAAGAAATTTTAAATTGACATAGAATTTTTAAGCTTGAATTGCAATATTTGAGTTTTGACAACAAACACATATTGTATTTTATCAAATAGCTTTTAATATAAGTCGAATCCTCGAATTAAAGTTTCTTCCAAACTTTTTATACTTTTATTTATATGTTGTACAATTGTAAAACAACCCAGCCTGGTTAGAGTTGTTACCTTCAGGGGTAATAGCTTTGCTCCTTTTTTAGCAATACGTTTTGACCATTTAACTCTAAAACTACATGAATCACTTACAACAACTTTTATTACAAATTACTAGTAGTTATTACTGCCAAAATTATATACCAAGTTCTAACAATCTGTGATCAAATGTTTTATTAAACGTAAAGCAATATATAACATACAGTAACTCAACTTATAACCACGAAAAAACCTTTCGGTTATCGAGTTAATTAACAAAGGTGATAGCAAAGCAAAAATAAATTCTCTTTAGCGCCAAGTTACAAATTAGTGTTGTAAAAAATAAAATCAAAAATAACAAAAGACAATTTGTTACAAGGTTACAGTATACAGTCTTCTATAGTTTACTCAAGTTGTCCATTTTATTCTAGGCTAGAAGAGCAATTTATGTTTTAACCAGTTTGCTATAAGTAGCTATGATGAACAAATCGTAAAAATCTTGTATAAATGCATTTTATTTGCCTGTAAACTTTGCAAAAAATCTCTTTGAGCTTGTTTTGTAGTTGCTTAATGTTTCATTGAAAATTTATTTATAATAGATTTTCTAGTTGAACGCAAAAAGCGCTCAAAATATTTGGTCTTAAGACCTTGTGCACGAAAAAATCTTTCGGTTAACAAAAGTGATAGTGCACTACTGCATACTCCTTGTAAAACTAAACAACTTCGTTTTATACATCGTAAAATACCAGCTTATATGTTAAACATAATAACTTAACTATTTTTTCATGTATTCGTAGGTTTATTAGATTATTTGTTGCTATACAGTCGCATTAGTCTCAGTTCTTACCTATATTGTAATCTGTGATTTCTGTTGATAACATCGTTTACTACATTTATACGGTTTAACCAATTAAATTTATTTCCTTCATTACTTAGTGTAAATATATTTTGCAGCATTGCTCTCTGTATTTTTAAAGTCATCAATTTTTTAAAAGTTTCAAGTATATGATTAGCTTTCTAATCTACTCTAAATTATTGCAGCAGATCCTCGTAATATTGTAATTTAGTAACCTGATCGTTTGATAAAAGAAATATGAAGAAAGATTGTTAAAGTTATTAATTCTTAGATTTATGGAAAACTACATGATTTATGGGAATATTTTTTGTAGTTTAGTAAATTAAATGAATTAAGTAGACATGAATTTTGAACATATATTTTTAAACATTGTTAAACACTTACTTGAAATGTTGCTGATAAGTTAAAAAATGTTGAGTTTTTCAATTTAGTTTAAGAAGCGATACCAAAAACTTATTAAAGTAGATACAGTAAGCCGATTACTAACAGTTAGTAAACAAGTAAGTAGAAAAGCCACCAGTAGAACTTATATATTTATACTTTTTGGTGATTTAAATAAAAGTTTTATAGGGTTTAAAAGTATAGAAATAATTCTTTTCTAATCATCGTCTACATTGAAAAGAGTTTTTTTAACAAATAAATTTAGTCATAAAGTAATAACAAGCATTATGAGCTTCACCATTGTTAGTCAATATTTAATTTATATCTAATTAATTTTCACCCAAATTGTTCAAAGCTGTAGTGCAGAGGTCGGCAGACTTTTACAAGTGACCGCTAGATTTAAATTTACTGGTAAAAGTTTTCGCAAAATAAAAAAGGTTTTTTGTTTACTAGTTAAAAGCGCATGATTTCGCTTGGTTGGTCGGATTTGATCGCGGGCGGAAGAATTCAGACTCCAGTGTTAGAGCAATTAAAACTGCTTGGAGCTTTTGTAAACATAATGAAAACTCATTTTACTTTTTAAAAACTTAATACTTAGATTTAAAATATAAATTTTAGCAGCTTATTTCTTATGTACTTGTTGATACGTTTTTTTGCAAAGTATATATAAAATTGTAATAATTTAATCCTAATACTCACAAATTGTAGAGTCTTTTAGAGCTTAGATTTAATTACACAAACAATTATTGTAAATTGAGACATATTAGTTTAGTAGATCGAATCTTTGCCTGATACTTTAGGAGTTCAAATGAAAATAATAACGATAAAGTTTGTTTCCTTGCAATAAACCTTAGTTTTCCGGAATAATAAGATAACAAAATTATTTGGTAAGTTATAATTTATACTAAAAAAACAAAAAGTTTTGATGTATAACATTTGTCTTACAACTGTTTAAACAAAAAATTTTACATGTTTTATTTTGTTTGAGCTATGGAGCTTTTGTTTTATGAAAATTGTAGACTTTAAAGTTACTATCAAGAGTTAGACAACAAAAACTATAAAACTATATTTAAGGAAGTTCTTAAAAATGTGCAAACATTGCATAGACCAACTATTTAAAAATACATTTCGTTTATTAAAAAATCTACTTTAATCGTCACATTGTAAGCTGCTGCTTGATTTTGTCTGAGAAAAGTAAAGAAAAAGATACAAACATTTTTAAAGCCGAACGCGACTAGAAAAGTTGCTGTTGCAATTTTTAGATTTCGAAGTAGGTTGTGGTCGATATTTATAAGCAAATGCGCTTTGCATTTTCCTGTATTTCTATTCTGAAGTGCATTTTACACGCTTTCACCGTAAGTATAAGAATACAACCGAATTCAAAAACATTCACTTTCCGTTTGCTCGATTTACTAAACAATGTAGTCCTGATTGGTGAGCAACTCTTTTGCTCAATTAATAATTTTTTCAAATTGTTATACTTAAAGCATTTATTCCCTCGAATCTAAGCACTGATTTCGAAAAAGCTATAGAAAAAATAAAGTAACTCAAATACATACACGTCCGTTTGAGCAACCTAAAAACTTTAAACTGTATAAAGTGTGGTTCTCTTTCATCATTTCGTTGTAAAATAAAGTTCAATGCTTAACGGTTAATTTTAGATTAGCGAAATAAAAAGTTATGTTTGTAGTACTTATTTAGAAGGCAATATTGTAATAAGGTTTTTGTATAGTAAGCTTAAGTGAATAATACTTAGTTTATTCCTATCAGTAATACTAATCTCTGATGACGACTTTAAACACAAGCAGCAAGAAATCAAAACCTTCGTCAGTTACTAAGCACGCTAAGCGTGAACAAGCAGCTGAAAAGGTATTGTGTTCTAATAAGGTTACTCGATTAAGTAATTTCGAGCTAAGTATCGTATCTGACCGACAAAATTTGTTATCAGATGACCAAAATTTTAGTTTTTTTTTAATTGATAAGTTTTCGACATATTTTTAGAAATTTATATTAGTTTGTATCTTTATTTAATTTTTATTGACATTTATCTAACCAATGTAAAAGTTTTTTAAAAGTTCAAAAATTTTATCAAAATCAATTTTGTCCTTTAAAAATATTTCGCCTACCAAGTAAAAAGTTTGTTAACTTATAAACTGACGGTTATTTTGTAATATTTTATTAGAAATTATTAAATACATAATAACAATATAGAAAATGTGCTTGAATAAAATATATGTGAAAAAAGTGCTTTAAAGATTAAAATTTAAAGACATAAAAATAAAACTTGATTATAAAACAAATGAAAAAATAAATTTTAACGAAAGTTTAAAAAGGCTAAAAACACAAATCGGTACAAACTGATTTATTAACTTTTAATGAAATATGTACTCTAAAATTAAATTAAACAATTTACAGACTAACAAAAAACATGTTTAAGTACTTTTAGATGTAAAATCTTGTATGATTAAATAAAAGTTAAAACTTTACTAGAAATATTTGAAAAAATAGAAAATAAAGAGCTTCCAAAAAAGCCATAAAATTAGAATTTTAAGCAGTTTGTAATAGCAAGATAAAGCTACACTTTTTTATGTTGAAGACTTACTTTATATATAAAAAACACTCAATAATAAAAACAGAAATAATTAAAGTGCTTCATTAAAGCTAATTCATTTTTACTCAGACTACTACAAATAAAAAAACTACTTAAAAAAAATTTGCTACGCATATTATTAATGACAATTTTTTTCAATAATTAAAATTTATTATGAATTATTTAAATAAATTACTCTCTGAATTTTGTAAAACGATTTACTATAAATTAGTTTAATGATAAAAAGCATAAAATTTGTATCTTAAACATTATTGTGATATTGCTGAAGTTCGAACTATGTTTAAATATAAAAACAAGTTTAAAAGAATACTAGAAATAATTATTAAAAATAAATGAAAATTTAACCACAATGTTTAACAAATTATAAATGGTATCGCGTTTACAATTATAAATGGTATAAAGCTAAAATGTTTTCAAACTTTTAAAATGATAAACAAATCTTAATTCTAAATTAACATTTCCGTTCTTATTGACGAACAAAAAGTTACTTTAATAAAAATAAAGCTAAGTGAAGTTAAATTTAAAATAATATTAACTGACATGCTTTGAGTTTAGAAGATAATCGGAACATTCCTCTTGAATTTTAGAAGTGCTCGGTCTACATGAAGGCTTTTGGTCAATCATCTTCTTAATTATTTCCGCCTGTTAGTAATTAATGCTTGTTTTAAACGGTAGAGTTGTTTTCATGTTTAGTTTACTTCAAAATGCCTTACTATGAAACTTTGTTTTAGAGGTCATCATTTATTTATACTATTTATATTTTCAACTAAACTACTTGGTTTTTCAACTAATTTAATGAAAAAATATGTACCATGGTTGTGTAGAAGTTCTCGAAGTCGTTGTCCAGATGCTGTTTGTTACTGGCGTCCCTCAGATGGAAATACTTGTTATGGTCGCACTGGAACCCGGCAAATATTTCATAGGAAACAATACCCAGTGAAAAGATGTCGGCTTTGAAATTGAAGACTACTTTTTGAACCTGAATGAACAAAAGTTAAAGTTAAACTTATAGAAGTACAACCAATAACAAATGAGTTTGTTCTTGTGATGTCACACTAACCTCTGGTGCCATGTAAACGCCGAGTGCATAACTAAGTATAAATGAATACTAAAAGTTAGGAAACCAGAGTCTCTTCAAGCTGAAATAAAAGCAAGGTTTTTTTTGCACATAAGTTTACGTTTCTACAGATTTGCAGAAACTTACCAAGCCACGTCCCTGGTAAGTACTAACACAAGTGCACAAAAATTATATTTTTTCTATAGATAGGGAAATTTAAGTTTAGTTTATTTTTATAAAAATAATTAGGCATGTTTTTTTAGCATGATATTTTATTGTGATATGTTACTTACATAAGTGAAGTTTAGACTTTTCACTGTAAACTGTTAGTTTTAAGATTAAGATTTAGTTAAATAAAACAATTAATACATACTATGATAATTACACAAAAAAAAAAAAAAAATTCTTCGTCGGTGTATGCTAACAAAATTAAGTTTGGAAAATATAAATCAGAGTGAAGAAATTATTGTTATAGATTTTAATTAAAAAAATCATTTGATATAAAATTGGCTGAAAATAGTTGCTATACTTTATAATGAAACTTTTTAAATATAAAAAAAAATATTCTAAAGACTTAGAAAACAGTTTAATTTCTTATTTAAAAAATATAACTGAATATATTTCATTTTCTTTAAATTTATTTTAGTACTTTCGTAGTAAGGCTCATTAGAAATAGTTTCTTACTGAATTGGAATGAATACAAATTGAAATAAAATCATACTGAAGTTTAAAGTTTTAAGATATAAAATGACGTTATAATCAAATGTTAAAAATTAAATAAGTGCTTATGCTAAATAAATTTGGTATACTAATAAAACTCGTTAGAATTAAAACAATCTAAATAAACAAGCGAGAAAAATTAAAACTTAACAAGAAACTAATTACTTTAAAAATAAAACTTTAAACTTTAAACTTCAGTATGATTCTATTTCAATTTGTATTCATTCCACATCAGTAAGAAACTATTTCTGATGAGCCTTACTACGAAAGTACTAAAATAAATTTAAAGAAAATGAAATGTATTCTGTTATATTTTTTAAATAAGTTATGCACCGGAAAAGAGCAGTTTAATTTATGTTTAAACTTCATTTATTCACGTTAAAGTATAAAAGTTTGACTTTTCTTTTACTAATACGAACTTTTAACTTCTTGTAAAGACTTCATTCTAATTCTTTTATTTTTGTCAACATTTCATGCTAAGTCTTTTATTCTGTCCACTTAATACTCAAAATTTTATAATTATGTCCCCACTTCTTACGAACTTTTTTATTCTCATCAACACTTCATGCTAACACTGTTATTCTTGTCCACACTTCGGACGAATTTTTTTATTCATCTCAACACTTCATACGAACTCTTTTAATGTTGTCATTACTCTAGTCAAACTTAACTATTGTTTTTTACACTTCACAGAACAACACTTTTAGGGAACGGGTCACTTTTGCACAAGCGTCACTTTAGCACGGCGACTCTTTTGCACGAGCGTCACTTTTGCACGAGGGAATACTTTTGCACGCAGGGTCACTTTTGCCCTAGGGGACACTTTTGCACGGCGTCACTTTAGCACGAGGGGACACTTTTGCACGGCGTCACTTTTGCACGGCGTCACTTTTGCACGGCTTTACTTTTGCACGGTTGTCACTTTTGCACGCAGGGTCATTTTTTGCACGGCGATATTTTTACACGTCAAAACTTTTGCACGACGTTACATTTGCATGACGACAATTTTGCAAAGCGTCACTTTTGTACGGCGTTATATTTTCATGGATATACTTATGAACTGCGAAAATTTTAAACAATCAGTCGATTTTGAACGGAACTTCACTTTTGCAAGCTTCTAATTTTTATTTTTCCAAATAAAAGTTTAATTTTTTTTTTGTCAACTTAAATAATATTCGCTTTTAAACGCAAGTTGTTTTGAATGAATAAAATGTGATAGTTTTTTAATGAAATTTTAATGTAAAGTTTTTATGAATTTATTCTTGCAAAAATTTATTTTACAAACTTAGTTTCGGTCAAAGACTTCGTCAGTGCTTAAATAAAGTTCTTTAAAAAGTTTTTATTTGAAGTTTTACGGAGAAAAATATAATTACGTACAACAATTTATTAATTCATATTTATAATCTTAATTAAAATAAACTAGATGATTAACTGAAATAAACTAAAATTTCTAATTCTAAATTTAAACAATTTTGAATACTCTAACTAGAAATAATCTGAATCTCGTTAATTTTTAAATAGAAAGATAAACTTAATTTAGTAAGGCTTTAAAACACGAATCTTGAATATTATTTTTCACTTATATTCTCTTGATTTTAAAATTAGCATTATATAGTTGTTAAACAGATATTATAAATTCATTTTAAATTTAAACAATTTTTAAATTAAATTAATAATTAGTTAATTTATGAAGTGTAAAGGTATTTCAGATTTTACTTGATGTTTATTTTTCATTTTGATTTTTAATTTAGCGTGAGAATAAAAAGAGCAATAAAAGAGCGCATTTTTAATAATTTGAACTTGGATTATTTCATTACTATAATGTTGCATGATCATGATTAGACAATGAGAGAGTAACATTTGGAAGTTTGAACTTATGTTCAGAGAAAATATACCATATTAGTAATTAACCGCTGCAACATTTCAATAATGAGGCTTGGCAGAATTTTTTTTTATTGGTCAGTTGAAATATGGAATAAACTAACAAATGAATTAGTTACTTGCAAACAATTTAAAGAATTTCGATTAAAGTTACAAAAGTTTAATCAGAATTATGTTTGTGTTAGTAAAATTAATAAATAACTTTTATCAACCGTTGATTTAATTTTAATATTTAGCTTAGTTTATACTTCAATTTTATTAGCAGCACCTTTACTGTATTAATAATGACTTCTTTTTCAATGTATTTAATGGTTATTGATCTGGCCAGTCTATTGTTAATGTCCTTGGAGCGTAAGGTTTTTATTTTTATTGTTAGTCAATGCATTTAAATACTTGACGTTGATCGTTCTACATCAAAGCGTTAATAAGTACAAGTTTGCAGTTAAAATTTTCAATTATGTTAACCTATGAATTTTATATTAAATTATGTTTTTATCTGTGTTTCAACAAATAAACTATTTGTGTTAATTTTATTTTTTCTTTATGTGTTTTTCAGTTTAAGTGGTCTAGGTTTTGATGCTTAGGTCAATCATGTGGACAATAAACTTGTAACCGTATAGTAAAATATATAAAATTACATAGTTATTGATTAACATATTAAAGTTAAAAAATAAACTAGAACAATTTACTTACATTTAAAGTATTTTTTTATCGTAGTTTCAAAATAAACTTAATTTTTTGTCCCTGGTATGAATCTTTCATAAACAATTTTATTTTATCTTTCTTTAGTTTGTTTCTAACATTAACTTTACTGTTTAAGATTTTTAATCTTTCATTTTTTGCCTTTAGTTTGAGTATTTTATAAAGTTTTAGTTTTCAGTTTCTTTTTATGTTAACAATTTGGTACTAGTTAAAAAATTTTTTACCAAAATGCAAAATTGATGTTCCGTTCAAAAAGGTCATCGTGCCAAAATGTCGCTGTGCGAAAATTTCATCGTAAAAATGTGATGTTGTGCAAAAGTGTCCTTGTGCAACAATGCTACCGTAAAAAAATGTTGCCGTGCAAAAATGACCCTGCGTGCAAAAGTGACGCCGTGCAAAAGTGTCACCTCGTGCTAAATTGACGCTCGTGCAAAAGAGTCGCCGTGCAAAAGTGTCCCCTCGTGCAAAAGTGACCCTTCGTTCAAAAGTGACGCTCGTGCAAAATTGACACCCACCCACTTTTAAACTTAATTTATATGTTGTCTGTAATGTTTTAAAACGTTTTTCCGCGCTATTGTTTTAAGCAAACTATAACAGTTTTTTAAAGGCCTTCAGACCTATTTTTATTTTGTATAGGTAAAACAAGCATACTTAAAAAAAAGGTTCAATAGCTACGTCAATTTTGACGAACTACATCAAAATACTCTTCAGCATTTATTACTTTAACAACTGATTATTTTAATAAAGCAATGGTAAGTTAATAAAGCTTTCAAAATTCTATCGAAAAAAAGAAGTCAAAATCCTTATCTAGATTATACTTGTATTTATTATTTTACAAAGGAAAAATCATTTGCGCATAGTTGAGTTTAAGAATTATTAGGCGGTACTAGAGGAAAATTCCCAATTAACCAGTCTCACTTAACTTTGCTTTTTTACTTTTAATTTCAGCAGCCTTTCAATCTTTTATTAAAAACTAGGAGGAAAAAACTAAATTCGATACCGTAGATCAACTGCTGTTGTGACTAACAAAAAGCTATTATCATGAAGGTTTGCATTTCTCCACCACTTTTACTGCTAACTTGATTACAATATATAAAAAATAAACAAAATTTCAAAAACAAAAAGTATAGCTACTCAAATAAAAAATTCCAGATTTCATTTGCGTTATAATAAATGTTAATTAGATCAGATCAGAAAATTTTATCTAGTTGTAAAACTTATATAAGCTCTTCAAATTTCAATTTAAGTTTTGTTTAAATTTTATAAGTTTTGTAAATTCAAACATTTAGTAAAAAAAAAGATTTTCTTTGCATGTATGCTCACTTTTTTTCAAAAGGGTCTAGAACAAGGTTTCCCAATCTAGAACAAGGTTCCCCACTCATTTACTCAATCGCCCCCTTTTCAGAAATTTGAAAAAAAAAATGCCCCCCATGATTTTATACAGTAATTTTCCTCTTGAGTACGCACTTTTGAGCCTAAAAGTTGTGTTTTAAATATAATTTAGACTGGTACTTCTAAGGCACGCACTTTTGGGCTTTTTTCAAAGTAATTTACAGGGCTTGAGAAAATAATTTGCAGTTATTTTGGTATAAGCCTGGTAAAGTGTTTTAAAATACTTAGTTTTTAAAAAGCCTTATATATTGTGTAACCAAATCTGTTCAAATATAAATTGTTTTGAAACTAATGAACCGTTTAGCTTAGTGGTGGACAACTTTTTTAGTCGGAAGATCATGTTTACTAAAAAATCTTTATCGTGTCGACTTGTTAAAAAAATTTTACTTGCTGGCTGCGTTTTTTTAAAAACTAACATATAAGAAATCTTTAAAACTCGAGCAAAATTGTAATAGAATATTTAGTATTATGGTGATCTAGGAAGTGCATTGTAAACTGAAAACCAAATTTAAAGCTTATTTCAAAATATTAAGTATCAAAAATTATATCTCCTTTACTATATTTTATTTGTTTTGCACAAGTAGTTTTTAAATTACTTAGTGGGCCAAAATTTGACTGGATCTGGACCCTACATTATCCATCTGAAATCTTAACTGAAATCTGATATTATAATTATCTCTGATATAACGAACTTCGGACATTTATTAGTTAATGCTAAGTAACTTATTTAAGCTGCACAATATACTTAAATTATTGTGATCATCAAATATTTATAATAATAAATAATTTGCATATACACTACCTGGGAACGGCTCAAAATTTCACGAAGACAAAATCGCACGAGGTTACTAAATTGTACGAGAACAAAATTGCACGGAGATACTTTTGCACCAAGGGTCAATTTTGCATGAGAGTAAAAAAAAAAAACTAAAAAAAAAAAAAGGCTAACGACCGAGGTTTAGGAGTTATAGTGATAGAAAGAAGAAATAATTAAGAAATAAAAAATTAAAAAATTATAGAAAAAAAAAGTTACCTACCGTAATGGTAAGGGTTAGAGTCAACAATGAAAAAAAATCCACCCGTGTAAAATTGTCTGCTCAGACTAAAGTGACCCTTCGTGCAAAAGTATCTTCGTGCATTTTTATGCACTCGTGTAACTTTGTACGCTCTTGCAAATTTGACAGATACCCACACTACCTATACTTAAATTATTTGGTTATCATGTGAGTACATGGTAGTCGAAGTTACTTTTTTTGATTTAATAGTGCAAGCTCAAAAACAAAATTTCGATTTCGAAACTTATTTTCGAAATTTATGATCCTAAATTAGCATACATGTCAGGTTATGAAATGGTGAGAGGGAATCCATTCATCTATAACCTATGTAGTTGTTAAATGAGAAAAGATATGAACAAAAATATGTAATTTACTTGAAAATAGTAGTCCTAAGCATTTAAATTTGTTTTCTATATTTTACGTAAACAAAATGTCCTTTTTAAGTTTAAGTTTTACCTCAGGGTCAAATATTCTATAGCAAGCTACATTTAGTAGAATAGCAAGCTTAAAAGTAAAAATTTTATAACTGCCCAAAGTTTCAAAATTTCCCCCCTTTCGCCCCTTTACTATTTATTGCCCCCCCCCCACCCACTTTGCGAAACCCTGGTCTAGAAACACAATGGACTTAGAATTTCTTTATTTTAATAATTCATTTCCTTCAAAGTTTTTTTCTTAAATCTGTTTTATATAGATAAAAAATAATAGGTTTGTTGATTCTGTTTTTTAAATTTTAAACAATAAATTAAATTAATGGTGTTTTAGCAAATAATAAACTGTCGAGCTCATGTTTAACTAAATAACTTAAATGTAGTGGATGAATATTACAATATTGTTAAAGTGAGCTTGTTAAAGTTGCAACTAGTTTACTTAAAACTTACTGAAATTTGTAGCCTACGCTTAAAGGTATTAGTAAAAAACAATAACAAACAAGTCATTCAGTTTGCTTTGTTTATTTTTTAATAATGCTTTATTATTAGTATTACCTCTGATTTTATAAACTTTATTAAATAACTAAATAGTAATAAAAAAACTACTAAATTCTTAACCTGTTTTAATATAAAAACGATTTTAGTAAACAAAATTCTATACTATTTTATTTTTAAACACCATACATAAATTTACAAATAAACTGTCTGTAGTAGGTTTTTAACTTAAGTTTAGAAAATAAAGCATTTAGATTATTTTTTTGAAGTTTAAATATGTATTGGTCAAATAAACTTACTTTGATAAGTTTTATAAAAGCTTTCTAGTTGGTTTTAAAATAATTAATTTGACTTATGAAAACAATATGTATAAGGTATAAGTTTATTTTGTTTATGTACATACTTTTACTGACTAATTACGTATTCTTTAATTAAATTTTATAAAATTAATTTCTTAGATACTAAAGGTTAACAGACTCAAAAATATATAGACAAAGTTATCTTTCTAACTATGTAACTACAGTTTAAGCTTATAAAAGCTTTTATACATTTGATAAGTTAATAAGAATCGGTTTTAAAAGGAAGAAAAACACGAATGAAATTTATGAAAACAAGTCACTTATTTTATAAGCATTTGCCTTTGAAATGTTAGTTTTAAATAATTCAAAACTGAATAAATTATAAGTTTGGTTGTTATAGTATATTAATTTTTTTCAATGATTATTCAACATACTAAAAATTGCGTATGTAATTAATTACCATGTAGTTTTTAATCAGAATTTGAGTTAAAACATGATTAAAATTAATAGCAAAGTAGAAAATGTTGTTTGGTAAGATAATATCTGGGCTGCAAACCCAAAAGAAAATTTTAAAACATTTACAGATTAAATTGAAAATAACTGTTTACAGTCACAGCTTCGACAGTCACAGCTAATGCTGAGTGTATACTTTAAATTTTACATAAAACAATAACAGATCTTAAAAAATATATTAAGTTCTCAATAATAAATTTGCTGCAAATTTATCAAAAGAAATGAAATAAAAAAGTTAATTTTTTAGCTCTAATAAGTTTTGTTATTTTGAAAAGCCACATTTATAAAAAAATAGCAAGAAATTATTAACTTTTTTTTCACATTAAAGCTAAACTAATAAGAAATAGTATTTTGAAAAATGTTTTTAAATCAACTAATACGATATATATATATAGTGTGACAAAAAAGTTCTCAAAATATTTGGTCTAGGACCTGGTGCACGAAGAGCATGTGGTTTAATTGTGCCTAATTTTGGTACATATTCGGAAACAAATGCATTTTTATTATTTCCTTATACTAAATATTAGATTTTTTAAATAGTTTTCATATAAATTTATTTATACAGTTAAAACTATTGAAAATACTTTGACTACATTTGTTATTATTTAGAATTATCTAAAAGTATAAAACGTTTTGTGATATTAATCACTTAAAAGCAGTATTACTTCTGCACACGTTTGCATTAGTAAACTGAGTAGGTGGAGAAGTATATTCATAAATTGAAGAATAAAACTGCAGCAAAACCATTGCTACACACTAAAAATAGAAGCGTTATGTCGAAGGCATCGCTAATTATTTTAGTTTGTGCCTTTTTCTGGCACGAATCTCTTGGTTTTAAAAATTTTGAAAGGTGAGTCTCAAACAGATTTTAAATGACTTTTATTATTTAATTTAAGACAAATATAAATTTTTAAAAGTATGATATGATTTCAAAAACGTTTATGTTTTTTAAGGTACTCTTGTAGCCTCTCGGACGATTATCCTGTACTAGATATTTCGTCTTCAACCTTCCAAAAAGTTGTGTACAGTGAATCATTTGTTAATAGCACTAGACTGCGCACATTAGACTATAAGTTATGTTTTTATGTTTGTTTCAATGTCTTTATATAGAATTTCGTGTTAAAAACTTTTCAATTTAGTTACAATTCACTTTTTTCTTACGAAAAACTAAATTAACGACAAATAGAAAATACTAATTTTATTTCAAAATTTTGATAGCATACTAAAATAACTTTTATGTTTAAAACTGTGAAAACTGTGAAGACTTTTATTCTAGAATTAAAAACAATATAATGATAACCACATAGTTAGCAGTAATGTTTATGGGAACTTTATTATTGTTTTACAGGTTAAAGAACAGCAAACAGAAAGCTGGTCAAACTGGCTTGCGACAGAAAACTGGTCAAACTGGGCTGCAAAAGAAAGCTGGTCAAACTGGGCTGCAACAGAAAGCTGGTCAAACTGGGCTGCAAAAGAAAGCTGGTCAAACTGGGCTGCAACAGAAAGCTGGTCAAACTGGGCTGCAATAGACTTGAGGACTTGCAGACCGAAAGGTACTGACTTCTACGGGAAACAGACCTACACCAGGCAACGTAGAAGGTGATAAAATAATGATTAGCATTAATACTTATCTACATCGTTTAAGGGTGTTTAAGTCAGAAAATGAAAAAAAGAATTGTATCTAAACAAACTTGATTGTAGTCTTATTCAAAATAGTTAAAGTAGTTGAATATGAAAAAATACTTACGCAAATATACAAAATAAGAACTAAAAACTTAAAGTTTAAAATTTAAACTTCTATAGTTTATTTAAAAACTTTTTACATTATGACTCTATAAACTTACTCCCGAAAATTTCTATCATCGTCGTATTGTAGCTTTATAACATCCTCATAAACAGTAACTTGAAAAAAAATGAAATAAATTTATTTTCTCTAATTAGTTTATTTCTTCTAACAAAATACAAAAGCACAACTATAATTTAAAAATGATAGTATATGACATACTTGAATTATTTTACAGAGTAGGCACAATCGACCAATGTTCTCAAGATGGATGTCTAGAAGCGGCTTCTAAACAGGAAAAATTCGCTGCGACAGAAAACTGGTCAAACTGGGCTGCAAAAGAAAGCTGGTCAAACTGGGCTGCAACTGAAAGCTGGTCAAACTGGGCTGCAACTGAAAGCTGGTCAAACTGGGCTGCAACAGAATGCTGGTCAAATTGGGCTGCAAAAGAAAGCTGGTCAAACTGGGCTGCAACTGAAAGCTGGTCAAACTGGCCTGCAAAAGTTGGTGGTACCAACGAACACAAGACCATGGTACAACAGCAACAAGTGGCAACATTGGGACAGTGGGCCCAGCGTTTTGGATTAACTTTTGCATGTTCTCACTTGATGATAAGGTATGATAGATCTTTTTTTATACATTATCCTGCAAGTAAACAATTTTATTACTTTATAATTTTTTTAGATTTTCAAAAATGAATGCCTAGGTATTGGATTAGAACAAGAAGACTGAGATATAAAGTGATGTGCGAACACTTTTTATTGTATATTTTGATGATTTTACCTGTCTACTAGCTGATAAATCTTGCTGTTCTAAAAATATTTAACTCTTTTTTTTATGCAAAAAAAAAGCACTTTAAGTGTCTGAAATTAACAAATAACTCTTAAGCTTTTTACATTTTTAATTAACTACACTGTCAACATACACATCTACAATTATTCAACATGTATCAATTAGATTTTAACAAATATTCATATTTGTTTTCAAAGTTGTTCAATAAACTTCTTATTTTTTTTAAGTAGTTTAACTTGTATTTGTATTAATATTGATCAATAATACCTGGCAAATACTTTAACTTAAACACAGTAACGTTATTGTTTGATTAAGAATATTAAGTAGATTTTATAAACATTATATTTGGCTAGTAGCTAGCGAACTAAAACAGTTTAAACCGAAATAAGTTTTAAAACATTTTTATATAACTATTACTAAAATAAGATAGAAAGTTGTACACTTTTCAACTTTTTTGTCTCACTAAAATACCTAGGTACTTAAAAACATGTAAATTAAAAAGTACCCATGATTAAAAATACAAAACCTTAACTTAATAAAAATAGTTTTAGATTAAATTTAAAAGTAATGGTTTTTGGTATAACAATAACACTGATAAGTTCATTTTCGAAAATATCGTTTACATCAGGGGTTCCCAACCAGGGGTGCCCTTGGGGGTGCGAGATGGCTTTTCATTTTTGTATGATAAATAAGGAGATTTTCACTCTCTAATAAAGTTTACAAAGTTAAAGAGTACATTTTGTTATAAAAAGAAGTTGGCGCTAATTTTCTGAATAAATTAATTTTAGTTATACATCATAGAGCAAGAGCGCTTTTCTAGAAGTAAATTCATTTTATTAATTTCATATAATAGCTGTTAGTTTAGAATTAACATTTCAGTAAAGCTTTCTTACAGTTTTACACCTGTGAATTTTAATCATCTATTCTTTAAATATTTTATTTTCTTAACTGGCCATTAGTTGTTTAAAACAGTTTATGAGCTAGCATCTATTTTAATTGAAATACTTAAATAAAAATTAGTATCTTAAGCAGGTTTCTTATTAGCTGTGAAGAACAGGCTCTGTTAAGTCTATTACATTTATAATGTAATCTTCTATTTAAGTAACTTCTAATAATTCTAAGTATTTTTTAAAACAGTTACTTCGAACTTATTTTACTTAATGAATTAATTTCAATTATATTACTTATAAAAAGGTCTTTTTATAGCTAATTACAAAAGTTTTAATTTAGGGATTTTTTTTGACCAAAATACGATGCTACGCCACTGTTGTAAGCATACAAACTTTTTTTTTGTATTTGCTTTTGTACATATCTTTTTCAATTTACGACTTTTAAATCTTTTAACTTTAAAAAATCTTAACTCAAACCCTTATTATTTTGAAACCTCCTAGCTGCTAATAGTTTTGAAAATAAAACATCACAAAAGCTTAACTTAAAACAGATGATTTTTATTTTTTAAGTACACATATTCATTACAAAATGTATAAAAAGTTTATTTTTAATTTTAAGCCTAATATTTATTAGTTTTTAGTGCTTTTTCCTCACTTCTAATATCTTTTTAAAACTTAAAAAACTAAATGAAAAAGACATAGGCTGAAGCATTGTTTTTGTATAAATTAAAAATAGATAAAACTTGTTCGAATATAGTTTATTGTATTTCTAAATTTCCAAGTATTTTGTTTTTGTTAATATAGTACACTATCATAAAAATTAAAATACAAATTATTAATTAATAAAAACAATGATTTTATAATCAAATTATTAATAAATAATAATAGCATATAGTGTTAGAATGCGAGATCAAATTAAGAAACTTTAGGGGTGCGGGGCATCAAAAAGGTTGGGAACCACTGGTTTACATGTTTTTTATAGACCTTTAAAATATTCCCCAATTAGATATTTGTAACTAATGAAGCCTCACTACCTTATATTGTATTCAACAAAGCTAAGTAAGTTATATAATAACTTAAGATCCTAAAAACTATAAAAAAAGTAGTCAGCAAACATAAAACAATATTATATAAAACAAGTTTTCTTTACTTCTCTAGAGTGACTTTTACGTTATTCAAATTCTTAGCTATTTTCTAACTACAAAACTATTACTTTTTTTATCGATTTTATGTTTTTACATTGATTAACTTTGAAAAAAATAGTGTTTTAAACTGTTCTTAAACTAATTTTCTAAAAAGAAAAGGCAAAACTTATATATAAATGCTTTAATAAGTCCAGGACACAGTTAATTTTTTATTTGTAAATTTTCTTCTGCATCCACAATTTGAAAATGTTAAAAGATAGTTATGAAAAATCTACAAACTTATTGCATATTACATAAGTTTAAAACGTTTTCAGATTTATAATCCGTCTTCAGTAAACTTATAATAAACTAATACATTAAAAAAAGATCATCAGATAAGTTTCTATATATATAATCGACTATAAATGTCTTTAGCTGGATAATTATAAAGTGCTCAAACTCAAACGTGAGCAATCACAATAATAATAATAATAAGACGTTCAGAAACAAACGTTTATTTATACTACCACGGTTTCACTGCTAAGCAGATCTTCAGGTACAATAGTAAAACGACGATCTAAAACACTTTATATATATAGAGATAGGAAGGTAGTTAGAGAAAGGTAATTAGAGAATACTGATACTTTGATAAGTATTTATAAGTACTAGTAGTTGTTATCGTAAAAATTTAACTAAAATACAAATAAATTAAGCATTTACGACGAAAATGAAAAAATAATAAGTTAAATTAAAAAGACGATTTAAATAACAGAGAAGATCGCTGAATCAGCAAACAGAGCTTACTGCCCTGTGCCCCCGCTTCAGATCGTGCTATTTTTAATATAATTTAGTCTTATTTTATTTATTGTATCATAGTTTTTAATTTTTGAATCGTCATTTTATTTTAACATATTTTATTTTGTCGTAAATGCTTAATTTAGTTGTATTTTAGTTGAAGTTTAGTGATAACAACTCCTAATACTTATAAATACTTATCAAAGTATTAATAATCACCTCTAATTACCTTCTTATCTCTACACAATTTACGAATAAATAAATAAGTTAAATAGATACTAAAAATTAATTTTTTAAATCCGTGTTGATTCAATTTAGACTGACTATATTTTAAATAAAAAAACTTAATTTGAAATCAATTTTTACTTTTGTATTTATATCGTAACCTCTTTTATTTTAGTTTTAACTTTCATAAAAAATTGGTGAACAAACACATCTAAAATAAAACATTAATTATTAAGAGATTAAAAATTAAAATAAATAAAAACTTTATACTTGCTGCTAGAAGAACTAAGTAAAACTTTTATTTTAACTACCTTTTTTTTTTAAAGAATCTAAGATTTAAGACTAAGTATCCAGTTGTTAATCAGTTCTACAGTTTTTATTTTAACTATCCAACTTTAACAAATTTGGTGTCAAGTTGTTTGGGATATAGTAAACTTTTTGACAAAACGATCTTTTCACAGACAAATACGCTCTGTCACCGCAACGTGAAAGCTTGGATCGGAATTACCGACCGCGCCAAGGAAGGCGACTGGAGGTTTCCGAACAACTTTAAGAACTTCGACGCGAGACACCACGGTAACCTTTTTGAATGGCACAAGGGTGAACCCAACAACTTGGAAGGTCAGCACTGCGCCTCCGTTGGGCTGTTTGGAGACTGGGACACTTTGGACTATGGGAAATGCATGTGGCCGTATTATGACCTCTGCGAGATAAAAACTGTCGATTGCGATGCATTAGATAACTATATGTAGTAATGCAGTAACCTCTCGCTTATCTACGCACATTGTGTCCATAGAAAAATTGCGTAAAGATACGAAAGATACCTAATATACTTACTTAAATGGCTGTTTTTGGTATTGCTTCTAGTTAAAATCAGACTGGGAACTTTCCCACTTTTAACAATCTATTTGCTTTATTTATAAATATGATAACAAAAGATAAAACTATACATATGTTTATAAAAAAGATTTAAATTTATGTATAATGATAATACTTGAAGAAAAATTGCTGTGCAAAGCAACGAATACAGAAGAAGAAATTAAACTAGTGTAATTTGTGTTAAGTGTAAGCGGTATACTTTTAAGTACCCCTGCTACTTTTTGCCAGGAAGTTTCACTAGACTTCTTTTTTAGATGTTTATTTATGTATAAGGCAAGAAAACTGTATTATTTTTTTTTTTTTTAATTCTCATTATTTCATTATACTTTCATTATTTAACCAAGTCATATTTCTTTCAGAATCTTAGTTTAATTTTTTATTGTTAACAAAATTTCTGATATACTGAGATAAAACTAAATGTTTATCAACTAGTCAAGGAACATAAGTTCACGAAGTCTAAAGATATAGATAAGTGAGTTAGCACTTAAAAACATATTTTAAATTAAAAATATACAATAAATCTAATTTGTGCAATATTAAAAACAATTAAAAATTTTAGTTTTAATTTTTTAGAATTCTAAAATGCGTAACTAAACGAGAGTGCGTAACGTCACAAGTGCGTAAAGATGCGAGAGGTTACTGTACTTTAAATATTTTTCAAATATAAAAAGTTTTGACTTACAAATTTTTTAGTATCCGCAAAAAGCATTTATCAAAATTACATAATATAAGTACCATTATAATATTTCTGCTTTTTTTGTACATAAATTAAAAAAACAAAATTTAAGTTAATTTGTTGTTACGCTGGTTTTTGTAACATGTGTAAATAAACTTATACGCCGAAAGCTCGTTATTCATAAATAAAACCAAGCTGAACGGTAAACGTTATCCTTTTTTAGTTTATTATCTTTTAAGCATTAAAATGATAAATCTATATATTAATTAAAAGTAACTTTTAAGAAATTCTTTTATTTGATACTTAAGTATTGGTATAGTAGTCTTTCTACTAAATTTGTATATTAATACTTAAACAATTCGATTAAAGATGGTTTCAAGATTCTTTTTAATCGAATAACAAAAAAGTAAAAACTTTCTTAAGCTTTTATTTGTAACCATCTTAACGAAAGTTTAACAGAATTAAGATTTATATATCTATAAATAAGTTTATATTTAGAATATTATAAGTTAAATTTTTAACTGCTTCTTAAAATGTGTATACGAGTTTTCAAAATTGAGTTAAAACTTTATAAGATACTATTTAAAAAAACTTTTATGTTTGACAAAAAACTTTTTTATACATTAAAATACAGCTTAAACTATAAATCAAATTCTCAAATTTAATTTACCTTTAAGTTTTTTTCTACATTCTTAATATGTTTAAAAATTATTTTAATTTGCTTTTTTATTGAACTTCGCAGTTTTAATTATTCAAGAAGCCTAAAAATCTAACAACGCTTAAAGTTGTAAATAATAAAAAAACAAAGCTTAGAATAAAACAAGTTGACATACTCTACGTATCTAGTAATTTGTAACACTTGTTTTTTCTGTTTTGAAATTGGAAATTAAGAAACACTTTTTTAATTATCTTAAGTCTGTAAAAAAAAAATTCGTTTATTTAGTAAATATTATATTGATGAGATTAGTTACATAAAAAAGTACTAAATAATAAATTGCTTAAGGTATTATAACAGTTTTATATACTTTAATAAACTACAGATAAAAAAATTGCGTAATTTTGTTGGGGTGCACGACTATTCAAATTCCGACAATTCAAATTCTTAAAAAAAATTGAAAGGGCCACAACTAAAAAAGTAATGTATATTAGTCAAATATAAAAAATACATATGTAAGTCCAATTAATATCTACAAGCCATTTTTTTCTTTTTGCAAAATATCAAGTATTTTTTGATATATGGTTTAAATAAAGTAAAAAACGTAGTTATTTTTAGTAATTATAAATATCTTAAAAAGTATTTAAGATATTGCAAAAAAAAAAGTAGCTTGTAGATATTGTGATAAGGTCTACATTAGCATTTTTTATTTTTCTCAAGTTTATATTATTATTTGTGATATAGTCTTCTAATTATTTAATTAAGAATTTTAATTGTCCGAATTCGAATTTTCATTTAACCATTTTGTTGTATATTTATATCAAGTAAACTTTTAAGCTTATAAACATTTGTTTGAGTTGAATTGAATTACAAATGTACGTGTACAAATGAAATATAAAGTAGAAATAATTGTTTTTGAAAGATCACAATACTTTTGGTTGAAAATGGTATCTATTTTGTCACTCTGAAAAAGTTAAAACTTCTTCTAGAAACTCAATTGAGCATATTTTAAAAGATTTTATTTAACTAGTCTCGATACCGATACATAAGTTTGACATCTACTTTAGGTCGTTTAAAATATAACTATACTGCGAATGGAATTAGCAGACAAAAGTTTCTTAGTAATTTTAAAGTAATCTTTTAGCTAAACAAAAGAACTTAAATTTTAAGACAGTTTTTCAAGTAGAAAAATAGAACTAGTTTAAAAAAACGTCGTTCTGTAACAAAAAATGTTACTTTTAATATCTGTACTTTTGTAGTTAATAAAAAGAAGGTAGTATTTTTTATTATTTCATTGTCATAAACGTTATGTTTAAAAACCATCAGTAAAACGAAATTAATCAACAGTGTTTTTTTGTACTGATAAAGGTTTTATAAAAACAGCATCTATTTAAAATGCACGAAATATAGAAAAATTTTTGCAGTGAAATAAAGTTGTAGTAACGCTTTTATATTCTAAATTCATCTGTGAGACTAGTTAACATCAATTGTATTACTTCGTTGAAAAATTTTAATTTACTAACGTAGGGTATTTAAAAAAAATGTCCACTAAACCTTTAAAAGTTTTCCATCAGTAACATCTACATCTCCTTATTATAGCTATGGACTGTAACGCTCTTCGCTAGAGTCTGAAACGATATAAACATACTTTAGAACTAATCATTTTTCAAATGTATTTGCTTTCTATTTTGATTTCTACCTATGTTATATTTTGCTTAGAGAGTTTTATTCTGAGCTAAGTTGCTACTTTTTTAAGGTTTTTAAAGTTTATTTTACTAATTAACTACTGAGGATTATTAGCTAAAAATCAAACTTTTTTGTTAAAAGCAATTAAATACTTAAAATATTAAACTTTATAATTAAATTAAAGATTTCTTGTGTCTCCTTTTAGCCTCTTACTTTATCGAGTTCAAATCGGTTAAAAACTTCAATGTCGTCCAAGTTTAGTTAAGTTATCTGCTATTTCTCATCCGAGTAAGAATACTTCAAAGTTATCTCTTCAAGATTCGGACAAAGTACCTTAGAAAAAACTGCATGCCTCCAAGTCAGTGCAGAAATTATACACTTTGTAGAAACGGTTGGACATCGCATAAAGTTCTAGATTTTTTAGGTTTTTTCTTAGTTATAGTTTACAATAACATTTTTTCTTTTTTTTGCAAATAGTCAGTTTTTGAACTAGCCGGAGAACTTTTGGCCGACCCGGTCTAACTAAAAAATATAGTATTTATTTAAAGTATTTTAAGAAATATGGTTTAAAACAAAAAAAAAAAATTATTCGTCAAGTTTTGTTTTTTATTACATAAAAAATTGAGTTATCAGAATGCTTTAAAAAATTCCAAAAGTTATATTTTATAACATAGTAGTTTAAATGCCAAAAATTTTTAATTCTTTTTAAGGAACTTAACCCAATTTTATTTAAGTAAAATTAAAAACAGTTTATTTCATACGTTTACGCAAAAATTATTTTAATTTACCTTAGTTATTTTCTAAAGGTTTTTTTAATGACTAATATAACTGCTGACAGTTTTATTTTTAGCTAGTATGTATTTAAAATACAACATGTCTATACATTTTAAAAGCGTAAGTTTTTTAATAAATGCAATTGAAAATTAAATACCCTTTATTTCATTTAAGATTTAATTCTAAAGAAAAAAATCAAAAGCTCATCTAAGTAAAAGTTATTGAAAAAAAACTTTATTTAACTACTTTTCAAAGATCTTTTTTCAAAAGATATCGGCCTTCTGATAAACTTGAACACAAGTATGACGCGTTCGTGAAATTAAAATGTTTCACTTAATAAAATTGTATAACTTAGCCGATTAAGTATAATATTTTTGTAGTTTAACTGTTTTGAACGCACAATAAATACAATTTGGTAATAACTTAAAACGAACGATAATTCTAAAATAAGAAAAATCATTCATAAAACTTTCTTATTTATAAAAGTATTTAGTAAGAAAACCAGTTAAATTTTTATGTCGTTTACCATAGAATAGTTTTTGATTAGCACTTGAACACGTAAGTTATGCATAAAGGCTAATACGTATGCGTCAAATATAAGCGTCTTTGTTGCTTATTACACCTTATATTAGTTATGTACTTTGCTTCTCTTAAACTTTTTTTTTTGTTTTTTAAACTTAGTTTAACAGCTTCAAAGATACTGTTTTTAATTTATGCATGTACTTGTTTTTTTAGTTAAGAACTTGTTTTACTTGTTATAAGTTTAGCAGTGCCGTTAGAAGATTAATTAAACGTTTGTTTTCATCAAAAAAGTTGCCTGACGAAAACAAATAACAAAAATATCAATATAACTGGTCTTTATTCAACAGTTTAAAAAGGCAAAATTAAGTTTTTTGTTTTGGGTAAAATCTTTTCTCTACTACAAACTTGTTTTTGTTTAGACGAGTGTTTCCTAATTTTTTTAAAGATTGTTTTTACTGTGCATTGTTTGCATATGGTAGGTGTCCATTGGATTCTAAACTTTCGTGAGATTTATAAAACTAATTTCATAAACTTTCACTTAGCTTATAGTGTTAAATAAAATTAGGAAAATAAAAATAGTATTCAAATTGATAGTTAATGCATTCTTCGTAGTCTGGTATGCATAGTTTATTTCAACTTACAACCACTGCATTAAACCTACAACACTTGAGCCTCAAAGTCATAATTTGTTTTTCTACATGTCTGCAATAGCTTTCAGTATTTTATGCATTATTTACTTGTAAGTTGTCACGTATTTACAGAAAAATAGTATTAATGTAATTTTTTTTGTTAGAAAATGGAAGGTGATAGAAAATCATCGGAAATAAAATCAGGAAACCTTATTCTCGTCTCGGGGACATTTCTTTGCAAGCTGCAGCAGGAGGACAAAAAACCCGCGAAAAGTCCGACCAATCACAATGCCCTAAAATTGTTGCGGCAAAAGCAAAAAATCAACCTTTTATCCAAAAAAACTCAAAAAAGTCCCAGAAGAGTTCCTCGAAGTCCCAGAAGGGGAGTTTTGTGCGGGAGAAGCCCCGTGAAAAAGGCAGTGGTCCCCAAAATGGTCCGGTTGGTGGTTCACGGCGGTTGCCGTAACGACCCGGATTACCTGGTCGTTTACGAGTCGTCCAAGAGGTTCGCCCGTCCGGTGGCCTACATCAAGATGCGCGACTGCCGTGTCACCACCGACTATTATGACGTCACCAAGTTTACTTTGGTTGCGACGAGCGTCGGCGTGACGTTTGTGCTGAAGGCGAGGTCACATGAGGCGTGCAAGAGCTGGGTGAAGGCGCTGATAGGGAATTCCCCTGTTTTTGACAATAATCATCGTTTCAAAAATCGAAAAAAGCTGCCGCCGGTTGTTGAAGAAAAAAGTTAAAAATATTTTTGCAAAACTGTTTTTTTTTATTAAACAGCTCCTAGTTTATCATTTGTAAGTGTTTGTATTTTTTTAAAGACTGCACATTTATATAACAATATAAAAATTGCTAAATTTATGTTGTTTTTTGTTTTTCTGTCACTTAACTCTAAAAAACATTAGGTTTTAATTGTACAGTTTTCGGTATGAAGTATCTAAAAGATGAAAGCTTTAAATTAATAATAATTATTTTTTATCAAATTGTGAATTTTTATTTTACACGTTCATTTATGATAAAGATAATAAACAAAAGCTCTTCAAAAAGTTTTTAAAGAGAAAGAAGTTTAAAAATTAGTTTTCATGATAATTAATAATAATATTACACAGCAATAAATAAAAAACTAGTTTAAAATTGAAAACTTTTTTTTCAAAATGTTAAATCAGATTTGCTTTAACTAAAGCACAGATATAATATTAAAGCACTTAGAATATGTGTTCTAGTAGTAATTTTGTTAAACAATCTGTTTGTATTTTAATAATTACTTTAACAAACCAGCAATCTGAAAAAAAAAAAACTTCACATTATCAGTTTTAAAGAACAAAAAGTTGAGCTTTTTTTTGTATAAACTCTCACGCTTTTAATACTTTAAATTTAAAACATACTAATAAGCAAAACTTTTAACATATTAAGTGTACAAAGCTATAAGGGATTTTATAATCGATGTTTATTGTACTAAATATAGACAAGAAAACAAAAAACAGATAATATAATTTATAAGCTACTAGATTAATAGGAATTAGTTACAGTTTTTTTTTGGTGTTTTTGTATCACTTTTTAAGTGTCTAAGATCTTAAAAAGTTAAATTTTATCAAAGCAAAATAAAGATACTAATTTAGGCAGCTTTTATTTTATATTTTTTTATTTATATAACTGGTTTTAAAGATGTATAAAAAAACTAATTTAACATTTATATGAGTTTAATTTGCAAATAGTTAAATCAAACAGGATTAAGCTTTGTAAATGTGTTTGCTGTTTTATAACTAATTATCAAATATTGTAAATAAAAAAAAATAGTTTACTAAACTTTAGTTTGTGCAAAAAATTATATACCAACTTAAAATGAAACAAATTTAATTTTAACCAATAAAACAAGAAAAACAATAATTGATTCTATCTTTTTATTTGACAACGATTATGTTGTGTCAAAAAATATTTTTTTTCACAGAAGTTCTTTAAAAAAAAAATTTAACGTGCTTGATTTTGCAAAAAAATAAATTACCATATGTTTTGCAATTTGATATTTTTCTTATAGACTGTTGTTTAATTCAATTTTTTTAAGCAGGCAACTTAACTGTTTTTTTTATTTAGCTATTAAAAATACATTTTCATTTTCTTGAAAGAAAAACCTCCTTTAAAACTTAACTATAAATTATTTGAGAACATTTTATTTATAAAATCGAAAACTATCATGCTTTTTGTGCTTATAATACTTTATTTGTATTAGGTATAACAAAAAAAGATTAAGTATTTGATGAAAAGACTTAGTATAAGAGCAGTAAAGTATCATACCTTTTAATTACAAACACATTAAACTTTTTTTTTAGTTGACAGTAATTTTTATTTTATTTCTTAAAGCAGAGTATCTTTTTAAAACCTAAGGTATAAAAATGTTTTTTTAATGTCTATTAAACACCATTAGATCTAATTATTTCAATAAAAGCGACATTTTGGTAAGTTATTCTACCTTTGTTTTATCAAAATTGATAACTGTGAGTACTACTTATAACTATTTTACTCTCATCGAATTTTAGAAACCGGTATTAAGTTAGAAGTTAGTGAATTAAGTTTCCAAAACACTTAGACAGTTTTAAACTAGTTTTGCTTTTAATGCATAACAAGTTTGTTAAAAAAAATAACAATTAAGATCAACAATAGAACTACCTAACTCTTAGTTATTAATCCTAGTAAATTGTTTTACTTTTGAATGATAGTAAATTAAAGCAAAACTAGTTTATTTTAGTAACTAATTTCCAATTAATTCACGCTAAAAGTACCAAATAAAAACACTTACCAATTAAAAGCTCATCTTTTGAAAGTTTCTAACTAAGCCAAAACAAAAAAATTAAACAAGTCGTGCTCATGATGAAACATTTCTATTGGCCATAAATAGGGTTTAAACATCAAAGAGTAAAAATCAGATATTTATTTAATTATGTCACTAAAAATAAGTAACATATTTTCGATAGCTTCATGCTGGTAAAAAATAGTATGCTCTTAGGTCACTTTAACCGTGGTCACTTTATAATCAATAAAACTAGCTACTATTGCTTTATTTAAAATATGTATTTAAAACAATCATTTTGTTTATATTCAAATATAAGCTTATAATACCCATCTAAGCAAACTAGAAGTTACTTTGCTTTTATTTCTAAAAAGAATTATAAAGCCTTATTTAAGTCTATGCAAACCATAATTGTTCTGTTTACGCTTTTTATGTATCAAATTCTTTAACGTTTCTTTGATTCAAGGCTTCACAAAAACACTTATCAAAAACAAAACATAATATTACTGCTTCTATAATTACTTACAAGTACACTTAAATTCTTAACTAATTTAATTCAAAGTAATAATATATTAAAATAAATGTTGTAGGATTAGTTTGTTGCTAAAACACATAAATCAATAAAAACTAAAAATTGTACATAAACATTTTCAAAAGCAATAAATGTTTAAAACATATAAACTAAAACCTAATTTTATTTCATTATCAATACATATTTTCAAAATAATTCCAACCAATTGTTGATTGTTTATAACACAAATAAATATATATACGTTTTGCAGAGTTTTGTGAAAAAAATAAATAACCAATTACTAATTAACTGTAAAAACATATGATAAACTTTAAATTTACAACCCAAAACTTGGTTTAATATAAAATAAACTACTGAGATTTATATGTTCAAAAAGTAAATGTAATGCTAAACCCAAGTAAAAAGTAAGAAAGTAAACGACAAGTAGTAATTATATTTAAAAGACTATTGATCTACTACACGAATCTAATAACTTAAAGTGTTATATAAAAATAGTTTTTTAAGTTATGTAAACTAATTTAGTAGTTTCAGTTCGCTTTTGTATTTTAACTCATATTATACTTGAAACCTATTATTTATATTGGGACTTTTGATTTGGGCTTAATTACGAAGTTGTGCGGCTGATTACTGTAGTTAGTTATAAACACTTTTAATACAGCTATTAAACATAAATAATAATTGTTTACCAAATCTAACTTTATGTACTATTTTAAAGATCACAATAAAAATTCTCAACTTAATGATAAAGGAAATAATTAGCTAATTTTTTTATTGTCAAAACAGTGTTTCACTCATTTTAATTAAACAAACAGGTGAAACATTGTTTTGACAATAAAATTTAAAAACTTGAGTTGAAATCTAACCTTATATTAAAACGATACTTATATAAATTTTATGAAAAATGTACGTCACATCAAAAAGTAAAGTAAAATGAAACAATTTTACCAAATCTTAGCACAATTAACAAATCAACTTGACAGTTGAAAAACATATTGATAGTTTAAAGTATCTTTATACTTATATATTTATATAGCAAAATGTTCCTGAAAAACCTGATCCGCTCATCTGTAGGTCAGTGGATGATTGCTACCGTTCCGCCCATCTACTTTTGCTTCCTAGCTCCAATGGAGACCGTAGTTGAAACCGGTGATCAGTACTTTGGTGATTGGGTGCTGGAACAAGTTCAAAGCGCGTACAATGACGTTTTCGGTTTTTTTTCAAACGCCGAACAACCAAAACCGGCGGCGCCGACGTTTCAAGACGTTGTTTGGCAGTTTCTGGATGAAAACCAGATGATGATATTAAATGTAGTTATGGAGCTGGTTTTGTTTGAAATGGCCCGTTATGCTTATAACAATTTTGTAAAAGTTTTCTTTGGCATATACGAAAGCGAACTAATTTTAGATCAACGTAAGTTCTAAATTATATACTTAAATAGAAATATTTTAGTTGTTTTATGTTTAAATGAATAGTTTAATTAAATTATCAAATAAAGTGACGATAAACAACAATTAAAAGTTCTGCAAACTACAACGTATAATCATTTTTAAAAAGAATAACAACCTGTTATATTTTTGTTAAAGTATAAAAAATAGTGTTTATCAACTTAAAAGTGTAAAACCACAGTTTAACTGTGAACAAAACCAACTAATCTGGCTAGATCAACCCCAAATAATAACAGAACAATTTGAAGAACTAAAAACTGAGATAAAGATGGAGATGAAAAGAGAGGTAGAGGACAAAATAAAAGACCTGATGAGCCTTCGCAAAGAAGATGATGAGGTCTTTAACGAAGCATTGGACGCGAGCATTGACAAACTGGAAGAAATAATCAAATGCTAATTTGTAATAAAAACTTGAATATGGGATAATTCGAGCCAAATGCTATACAGCATTAACAGTTTTTATGAAAAACTGTGGTTTTTAATAAACTTTATTGTAAAAAAACAAATGGTATTTTAGTATCAATAGATAATCAAAAAGATAACCATTACAGTAATCAACACCTGTAACAGAATATCAAGTTGCACTTGATTACTGTTTAGATTTAGTTGGAAGTTTTGAGCTAAAATTTCATCCAAGCGTTAAGAGAAAGCTCGCAAGGTCAAGTTTTATACTGATGCAAGTTTAATACAGTTGACAAAAAGAGAAAATAAAGTGCAGACCAGAAACCCTGATGCAACATTGAGTTAGGGAATGTTATATATAAGCTGATACAACAGACAGACGGAGAGATTCTAGCCACAGCCTGCTGCAGTAAACGTGATAATGAAGAATAGACATTTATATTGTTTTCTTGTGTTATATAAAGTGTTTTTTGATTAGTACTATTTTTATAAGTATTTCTTATTTACATTCTAAGTAGTTAAATTGTATTTTGTTTTATACATTCTTAAAGTATATTCTTGCTAGCTTAAATCTTGTGTAAAGGTTTTGACCTTATTTAAAGTGTTTTCTAAATTTAATGTTCTTTATATATTTGTTAGTGTTTGCAATTGTTCTTTATATAAAATATGTTAACTCATGTCATGCCTAGTTTTATATAGAGTAGCCTAAGTATTATTAGTATCATTATTTAGTATAAGTTAAGTTTAATATTAAAGGTACCTACATCTGTAGGTTACAATTGGCGTCCTCGTTTAAAGAATCACTAGTCTTTTAAATAACAGTTAAATATCACAAAGAAATAACTTTTCCCAAATAAGTTTTATTAGTGTATTACCTTTTATTTTGAAAGCAGTATTTATCACAATTTTATCTCACATTCCTATATTTTTGTTATTTTTTTTATATACTGCATTTTTTTTAGTAGTAGATTTAGAGAAATTTTACAACAAATTGTGCATTTAATTTTTAAGAAGCAATACTTACATTTACCATATGCCCATTTAAAAGCCTTTGAGTTTGTACCTATAACCAGAATGAATAGGGGGTTAGGAAAACTAATAAGTCAAAATTGAACTGACTAAATTATTGTCCAAAAAGGCAAAGTAGAACTGACAAAGTTTAGTCCAAAAACTCAAAGTAGAACTGATAAATTTTGAGTCAACTAACTCAAAACTGCACTGACAAAGTTATTGTCCAAAAAGTCAAAGTAGTTGTGATAAAATTATGAACAAAAAGTCAAAACTGCACTGACAAAATTATTGTCCAAAAAGTCAAAGTAGTTGTGACAAAATTATGAACAAAAAGTCAAAACTGCACTGACAAAATTATTGTCCAAAAAGTCAAAGTAGTTGTGACAAAATTATGAACAAAAAGTCAAAATTGAACTGACAAAATATTATTCCAAACAGTCAAAGTAGGTCTAACAAAATTTAGTACAAAAGTCAAAATATAACTGACATAATTATTGTCCAAAAAGTCAAAGTTGATCTGACAAATTTTAGTACAAAAAGTCAAAATAAAAAAAACTAACAAGGTATAAGTTTAAATAAGTCTTAAAAGTGGTGACTAATTTTATTTGTAAGTGAGTAATATTAGATTTATCTAAGGCTCTTAAATCTTAATAGCACAATAAAAAAAGAAAATATTTATTAATAACTAAGACAGCAAAGACCAGTAACATGCTGAAAATTTTTGGAGTTTGTATTATAGGGGTTTGCATAGGCATGACATTTGAGTGTTTTTTTTGTATTTTTGTAATTTACCTGTTTTTCAATACTGCAATCTTTATAGTAGAATGTGACTCATGTTTAATATTGTTTTTGAAGTAAATAAATTGTTGAAGCTAGTAAAATACATTAATTTTTTTTTGATTATCAAAAGTATAAAAGTTTAAGAACTAAATTACCATTTGTTAAAATTGTTTAATTGTTTTATTTTCTAATTTGCTTTAAATCTTGTATGGAAAACATGAGTAGTTTTGAGACCAATTCAAATTTTTAAATGTGTAATTTTTTTCTTGTTTACGAAGAAAGGGTGTTTTTTATCTTCCAACAAACAGGCAGAGGAGAAGTAGAGTGACGATTCTCTTTCAACAGTGGAGAAGAGGAAGTGTAACAGAATATCAAGTTGCACTTGATTACTGTTTAGATTTAGTTGGAAGTTTTGAGCTAAAATTTCATCCAAGCGTTAAGAGAAAGCTCGCAAGGTCAAGTTTTATACTGATGCAAGTTTAATACAGTTGACAAAAAGAGAAAATAAAGTGCAGACCAGAAACCCTGATGCAACATTGAGTTAGGGAATGTTATATATAAGCTGATACAACAGACAGACGGAGAGATTCTAGCCACAGCCTGCTGCAGTAAACGTGATAATGAAGAATAGACATTTATATTGTTTTCTTGTGTTATATAAAGTGTTTTTTGATTAGTACTATTTTTATAAGTATTTCTTATTTACATTCTAAGTAGTTAAATTGTATTTTGTTTTATACATTCTTAAAGTATATTCTTGCTAGCTTAAATCTTGTGTAAAGGTTTTGACCTTATTTAAAGTGTTTTCTAAATTTAATGTTCTTTATATATTTGTTAGTGTTTGCAATTGTTCTTTATATAAAATATGTTAACTCATGTCATGCCTAGTTTTATATAGAGTAGCCTAAGTATTATTAGTATCATTATTTAGTATAAGTTAAGTTTAATATTAAAGGTACCTACATCTGTAGGTTACACAGTAATCAACACCAAAACAAAGAATTTTTCTAAATAAAATTTAATTCGATATTACTTTTTAATACCTTGATGCGTTTAATACCTCTAAAATACTTCAATGGATATGTTATTTTCGTCAAGTATTTTCTTTTAAAATATCCCAGTATATTTGAATTTAGCTATCTATTTAAGCTTATATTTTGTTACAAAGTTTAAAAGTAATATATTGAATTGACTTTTTAGAAAAGTTTATTGGCGTTGTTATTTTAGTTTTAAATTTAGCAAAGTTGTTATTCTTTAACTTGTCAGATTTTAAACAAAAACAGTTTTGATATTACTTTTTAATATCTCTATCTCTATGCATCAAAATACCTTTTAAAATAGTTTGGTGGATTTTTTGTTTTGGTCAAGTTATTTTCTTACAAAATTTTTGAATATGTTTGAAGTTAGCATTTTATATAAGCTTTTATTTTGTTACAAAGTTTAAAACTAAAAAAATAAATTATGTTGTTATAATAGTTTTTACTGTCGTTGTTATTTTAGTTTAAAATTTAGCCTAGTTGTAACTCTTTATTTTGTCAGATCTCAAAAATTGTATTTTTATCAATAATTAAATTAAAAAATACAGAAAAAGTATGATTTCACAAGCTTGTGATCATTTATTCAATCATTTTTTGTCAATTTTTGTTATGAAAACTTATGAATTTAATTCCTTTTTTTTACTATTGTTTAAGCTTAAAAGTTGTCATTAAATAAAACATCTGAAATAAAAAGTTTCGAAGACCTACTGCTCTTTAAAAGTAACTAATTAACGTTGTGGTTTTTTAGTTTAGGTTTTATTTAAATAGAAACAAATATGTATCAAACACTTAGATTAAAAAAGTTGTCTTTATTTTTAACAAACTAAAACAGAAATCATTACTAACTTATGTATAACTATTCTAAAATCTATCATGTAAACTTAACGTACAATTATCCTAAAATAATTAGGGTTATAACATTACAGGTCAGTTGAAAAATCTAATAAAAACAATTGACACTTTAAATTTGTTTTAGTATACAATAGTATTTTTAATAAAATGAATTTTAGTTTATAACATTAGATCTAGAAAAAAACTTGTGTTTAAACAAAGCAAACAATAAAAAATATAGCCAAGTAGCCAATATGCGTTAAAGCCAAGCAGAATATGAAAACTATCTTAAACAATAAATAGCTGTAAGCTCAAAACAAAATTTATAAAACCAACTGTTTTTTCACATAATAAATTATCTATCAAACTAATTTTAGAACTAAATTTAAAATTTTTAGATCAAGTTATCTTTTTCCTTATATTGTTTTGTTTATACTAAAAACAAAAAAAAACTACTATATCGTAAAATATAATTACCTTCTAGAAATTTTTTTTATATAGTTTAAGCTACATTAAATTTTTGCTGTTAGAAGCGTGACAACTTTATTTTTATTAACAAAAATTTAAACAATGCAATTTTTTTTTCGTTTTAGAGAGAAAACGAAAAAAGAAACCTACTACGGTCAATAGCTGCTCGGATAATACAGACTGGTTAAGTACGAAGCAAGCTTTATAATTTTAGTCTGTATTATATTGTTCAATTTTAAAGTGTATTTTCCAGCTAAAGAAGCCAGAAAATTTTGTTTGAGTTACAGTTTTTTAGCTTTTGACATTTCAATCCCCTAAACTAATTTAAAATAAATTTTAGTATAGTTTTTTTGTAAAGTATATTGTCAATTCAGTATTCATAAAATACTTATATTTTAAAACTAACTTTTTTAGTTTTTGTTTTAAGAATTAGTAATCTTAGTTTTAAATTTATCTAATATAACATTAAACTATTTGTTAAAATATATTCTAAACGATCAAAATATTTTATCGAGTTTAAAGCTTAGGTATTCAAACATGTTATACAATTATTAAAAAGTTTGTTTAAATTCTTTAAAAAAATTATTTTTAGTCACACAAAACTACAAAAAAAAGCTTACAATAAAGGTTTTCATATATTAGAAAATAAACATTTTAAAAGACTGCCGTGATACAAAGCTATATTATTACAAAATTTTATACAACTTAAATAAGCTTTAAATAAGACAATCCAAAATAAAAAAGATATTCGTAAAAGTACAAGTTATAATTTGTTTTGAACACTCAATTACTCAAATCGGAATTCATGCGAGATAAAGAATAAAAATATATGTAATACAACATTAAGAAATGTATGTTCGTGTTCTTTACCTGAGAGTTAAAAAAAATATCAAGATTATTAATTTCTTTAGTTAAAATACTTAAACTGCTTTATTTACATCAAATTTGTAAATTTTGTTCACAATTTATTATTTATACTTAAAACTGAAAATGCGTTATACTATTTTTAAACCGAATTAAAAAGACTATAGAAAAAAAGTATACAAATATTTTCACTAAAAAAGATTTGCAAACACATATAAATAAAGTTTGTTTAAAAAACACATGGATATGAAAAAAAGAAGATATCATTAAAAAACGTTAAGCAAGTTGTTTTTAAAATAAATCATTTCCTGTTTTGGCTAGATTGCATAACATCAAAATGAAAGTAATAGTGGCGGGATTCCCCAAAACCGGAACGAAAACGTTGAACGCAGCGCTGACCGAGCTGGGCTTCAACTGTTACGACTACATTGAAAACTACGTGTTCCTAGGAGACGAGTGGGACAGGCTGGTGGACGAAGGGGGATCCCCTGAAGTGTTCAGGAGGATGTTTGAGGAGGTCGACGCGGTGATGGACATTCCCGGATGTGTGTTTTGGGAGGAAATTCATCAGGCGTTTCCCGACGCGAAGGTGAGATACATGATAAGTTATTAAACATTCTTTAAACTGATATATCACAGGAATCAATTCAAGTTCATTTATTAAATTAAAAATGTTTATTAACTAAAAATCCGTTTTGCGGTGAAACTGATTTTCTGCAAATTTTGTAACAAATTATGATAAGTTACGACAATCAGACCAAATATACTAGCGTATTTTACTTGTTTTATTCAAAGTTATATTGTTAAAAGTATTAACTAATTATGATTTCAAATCGTTATGTTTTTTGCTACAATGTTTTATAAAAATATGTTTAAATTGCCTTATGTGTTAAAAAGAATATGATAATGCAATTATTAATGTATTACAACTAAGGCTTTTTTCTAAGATCTTAATTCAGTCTGAAACTGTTTAAAAAATATTTAAATAATAGTTTATCAGTCTAAGGGATTACCTATTTAATTTCATTTATTTGATAGCTTGATGCAGAACTTAATATTAGTAACAAATACTGTCTAAACAAATAATACGTCACTTTATTTTATTCTCAAAAGTAAACTTATGTTCCAGCTACATTACAATCAACTTAAGATATTTAGGATCCAATAATAGATTAGACTATGACGGATCTTGTTTTGAGAAAAGATCCGGATTGTTTGAATAACTAAATAGAAATTTTGAGTGTACGTCTAAATATAAAACTTATATGTATTTAAACCTGTTTACGAGCTTTTTGTATTTTATATGAAGTTTTTTTATTTATCTTTTTAATTTTTAAACAATTATTTAAACTATTTTTTGTTATAAAGAACTTAATGTTACTAACACTATCAATATCAACTTACAAGCTTTGATTTTATATCTTATAGGTTTTAGAAAATATTACAAAGGAGCTTTGCAAAGTATTGATTTTTTCAGATACTTTTCAATCAACGAGCTAGTGAAGATGAATGGTTTAAAAGTTTCAATGAGCACATTCAAACAAATATGAGTTTATTCATAGCTCTCATCGTTAGAATTTCACCAAGACTTTATTTTATGAATAAGTGGGGAAACAAAATGGGTAAGTGAATTCAATATTTTAAACTTTTAGCAGCTTTAATAGCAGTAACTGGAAAAATTGTACTAATTATTTAAATAAATATTTGAACAGCTTTTTTCCGGTGCATAGCTTACTAAAAATATATAACAGAATGCATTTCATTTTCTTTAAATTTATTTAAGTACTTTCAAGTAGGACTCGTCAGAAATTGTTTCCTACTGGATTGGAATGAATACAAATTGAAATAAAATTATACTGCAGTTTAAAGATATAAAATGACGTAATAATCAAATGTTAAAAATTAAATAAGTGCTAATGCTAAACAAATTTGGTATACTAATAAAACTCGGTAGAATTAAAACTATCTAAATAAAGAAGCGATAAAAATTTTAAATTAAAATTATGCTTAAAAATAAAATTTAACAAGAAACTAATTACTTTAAAATTACTAATATAAGGATTTAAAAAGTCTAGTTTGATAAACGAACTTTTTCTGCTTACATAAACTGGGCCTTAAAGATTGAATACATAAGGCTTCCAGAATATGCAATTGAAAAGAGTTCTCCGCTCTCACTAAGACTAAAAATTGTCCTTTTTATAATTTTTAACACACTCAGGATTGTCCAACAAATGTTGCCCAATCGCCGAGAAGTATTTTTTAGTTGGTTTCTCAGAACGGCCATCAAACCACTTTTTCAAGTCTTTCGTAACATGTTGATCGATTCTTACATGAAACCTTTGAGATGTTTTTCCCACGTAGTCACTACCACAGTGGACAACTAAATTTATAGATGATGTTACTTTTTTCATGGGTGGGAGAAATATCTTTGTAAATTCCATTTAGAGGTCGATCAGTATACAAAACTGTTCTTAAATGAACAGAGCTAAAAACTTGACTTATTTCCTCTGAAATTTTCTTAGAAAACCTCTCAGAAATATTTCCAAGGTAAGGAAGTTTTAAGTATACTGGACACTTCTGAGGGCCAATCATTTTTAAAGCTGTTGAACTTCTAATGAGACCAAGCTTTAATTTTTTATATTAGTTTTTTATTCTAAAATCTAAGGCATAAAAAGATCTTTTTTTTTTCTAGTTTCACATCAAAAATGTTTTATTTAACAATTTACCATTGCATTATCTGTATTTATTTATATAAGGTTATGCTTTTTATCAAAGCAAAATGTGATTTTGAAATTAAACATATGCTAACACTGTACCAAAAAGCTATAAATCTGAACTCTTTAATGTTTGGCAATTTCTTTTTCTGACACTAACAAAAGTATGAAGTTTAGTTTGAAAATTAAATCTATTTAAAAAAGATATAAAACTATTTTTTGGATTATATTAAAATCAACTGAATTTAAACTTTCGAGAAACATACATTTTTACTTGCATTAATATTGCGAAAATTTTCAAAATGCATATATACACCAACAAAACACACAAATTATATATAAAACGGTCTTTTTGTCTATTGTTACTTTTGAAATTACTTGTGTTTTGGTTGGTTTTGTTACAGCAATTTATCCGAGTCATAAACTGTTGTTTTTTTGTATGTACTAAAGATGTACTGTGAATATTTTCATTTACATGAAACACTAAATTCTATATCAAATTTCACAGCAATCTTTATTTATTGAACTAGTACATGTTTCCGTGTGTTAACAAGTTAACACACTTTAACGGAGCTAAGTAAGCCTAAGAGATACCTATCTAATAAAACTTTGTATTATCATTTGACTTTTTTGTTTTGACGTCTTCTTTCAAAAGTGACTAACATCTTGCTTAAAAAAATAGCTTGAATATTTTTTTCTAGCGAATCCGCTAGCCAATGTTGTCTGAGAAATATTTTTCAGTGACATATTTTTAAATTTCTTTTCACTAGAAGTCTTAAACATTTATTAAAAAGTTTAGACAAAATTTGCGGGTTTAATTTAACACATTTAAGATTTAGCTACGCTTTAGCATCCAAAAATAAACTATATATTTTCATTAGTAATTGTCATTGTATGATAAAGTTTAAACTTAATATCTCGTTTAGCTATTTTCAGTTTTGTCTTAACTTCTAGCAACACTGCTTCTTTAACAAAGTGAATAAAATTTTATTTTTAATACAAATTGTAACAAAAGTTTCATTTTATTTTTTTCAAAGTGAAGCTTTTCGCTTTTTTTCTTCAATGATAAATTTGAAAGTTTTTTTTTTTGCTTCAAATTTTATCAACTCTACAAAACCATTTGTAATCATATAACTTGCAGATGTTACTTTTACTCTTTCTTGCTTAAACTTTTAAGCATTGTTTGTTTTAAAACTGTTCAGTATACTATTTTTTTTCCATACTCTGTTTCATATTCATTTAAGCAAACAAACAAAAGAAATTCTTTAGGTTTATTTATTCAATTAATCTATTAATGGGAAGAAAATAAATACACCTTTTATGTTTAAGTAAGATAATTTAAAGTAAAAAAAAATAATCTGTATTAATAGCTTTCATATTAGTAACATCGTTTTTAGTTTGCCACTTTTATTCAGCCTAGTACAACTAAACTTAATAAACTTTATGCACATGAACGAAAATCCACTTTGAACAAGCGTACTCATAACTAACCTTTCAAGAAAACAAAACAAAAAAACAAAAAACAAACCTAATATTGTTAGAAATTACCTTCACTAAAGTCTTTTTTAATATAAACTTAGTATTTGTTTTAGGTATAGACAGTTTATATTTTTTTCAGCTTTCTTTTTAAGTATTTCAACGACTTATTTTGTCAACTTATATGGTAGGGTGTCACATCATTTTCATGTTTTATAACAACTTGGATAAATAAAACCATCTTGAGAAGTATACATGCCAATAGTCTGCTTGTTTTACTCAATGTTCTGATAACTTAATTAGAAAATTTATATTTGTTTAGTTACTAGTTGATCAAACATAATGAAGTTAGTATTAAAATATTTTCAGATTACTTATCAAAAAACAAATTTTAAAGCAAGTTTTAAAATTTAAAAAAATTAAAAATTGTTTTATAAGATTATTTCTAAAGGTAAATGTTGTTTATGAATTAGTTTTAACAAATTTAAGTAAAATGTTATATAAGAGATGTATGTTACACTGTTTATACATAATTCAAACAAATTTAATTTCTTATTGTTTATAAGAAAAGTTTTAATCTACATTTTTTTTAAATCAGAATTAAAAATACAACTATAACTTTTTTGTATATGTTTAATTTCATATGTTTTACTTTGAACTAACATTAAGTAAATAAGTTTATTTATCAAAAACTAGGGAAAAATGAAACAATAACAAAGTTATTATATACAATTTAGATATAACTTAACTCAATAGTATAAGCAAGATAAAATACTAATACTCACTAAACTTCGTTTAGTATATTTTAAGTTTATTAATTTTCAAGGTAATTCAATTAATCTTGAAAGTGTTATTCCAACTAGGTAAACAAGCATCATCTTAATTTGAATTGTTTAAAAATCTATTCTTAACTTTAAACTGAAAAAAACGTGTTTATTTTTCATAGAAATTTATGACACATCCTTTTTCAAACTAACAAATCAAACAGAAATTTTTTGAAAAAAAATAAACAAATTTTAATCACTATTTAGCAACTTCAAAATAATACGGGATATGTGAGAAATTTACACAAACCTGTTAATAAGAATAAAAATCTCAAAGTAACTAATAAATGAAGTCGTGTATGTCTAAAGCTTTTACTTTTTGAACGCTAGCTTTGGAATTCCGTAAACAACGTTTAACATGCAAGTTTGTTTAAAATAGGTTTAGTAGCTTAATTTAGATGGTAAAAATAGTTTTTTGAAAACAAAAAAATTTTATTTTTAGAGGTACTTGAGTATGTTTGCAATTATTAATATTAAAGTGCTCGATTTACTTAAATGAGGTGCTAAATACAAAGTTCTATTACAACTTGATGAGATTGACATCTGTCCATCAAAACAATTGTTTTGTATTTAACAAATATTTGCATTTTTAGTGTATATTACTTTTAATAGCTTACAAAAACAATCGACGTTAAAGTTCAATTAAAGATCAATCACTTAATAAAATAAATATCAAATTAAACATAAATAAGGTACAAACACCTTTTATAACATAAAATCTACATGACTGAAATTTAAGTTATATAAAAAAAATTCTAAAAAACTTAAAGTGACCATTAGAAAACTCACAAATACCGTTATATTTATATAAACATGAAACAGAACAACTTCAAAACTTGAAAAAATATTCCAACAATTTTTGACTGTTTATGAAAGTAAAAAAATATTTGTATATAAACTAACACGTTTTTTATGTTTACTCGAATCTAAAATTTTCTGTTTTTGATTAGTTTTTCACTTATTGTTTTAGCTTATTTATTGTGAGTTCTAAAGGTGTAATACTAAGTAACTTTGTAATACAATTAAGTTTGTAAGTAAACAATGAAGTTTAAAAAATATTCATAGTAAACTATATACAAGACTTGATTTTTTCTATAAAAAGTGACTTTTAAGTTAATGTTTTGACTAATATTTTAAACACTTACTAAATAATTATTTATCATATTTGTTGCTTACTTACAACTTTAAATTATTATGCACTGTGTGAACTTAAATCAAACATATGTTAGTTAAATGGCTTTAAAATATTTGTTTAGAAATGTTCTGTTAAACAAGTTGTATATGAGCTTTTAAATTTTGTTATCACTAGAGGAAATGATAAAAGAGTAAATAAACAGTGGTCTTTTTTTTTTTTAAGTTGATAACTTTAAGCTTAATCAAAAAAGCTTAGTCTTCTAAAGTGCACATATTACAGTTTTACATATTCAAGATCAAATATGACAAAACGAATTGAACTATCAAAATCAACTCATAATTTATAGTTTTTTCATAAGTGAAGAATATTTTAACTGATTATTTTATGTTGAAACAAAAAAAAAAAGCAGATTAACACTTTTTTTTATGCAATAAGTTTGTTAAACTCAAAAAGGAAATGCTCAGAAAATTGGTCATCGATTCAAACACAACTTTAGACACTATTAAAACGAGTATGTGTCAGAAGTTTCATATTAAAGTTAAATTTTCATTATATTTAACAAACAAAAAGAAATCAAGAAATTTTTATATTTTAATTAAACAATTTTGTTTTTTAAGTTTTGTTAAATTGAATGACAAACTGTTCAACAAAAAATAATAATTTCTCCTATTTGCCTTCTATAATTTATAACTACAACATTGTTTGTAACAACTGATGATTTCCTATATGCCAATATAAGAGTGAAACATTGTTTTGTTAATAATAAGCTGTAAAAATAAATAATAGGTATTCTTGTTTAAGTGCAACTAAAGTTGAATTTAAAAAGAAAAAGAAATTAAAATGTTAAGTTAAACTAGATTGCAAGAATAAACGTAAATGGAAAACTAAATAAATTTTTAGCTAACATAATTCGAATTATTTGTACAAGTTATTGTCTTTAATTACAAAAAATTTACTGGTAGTATAAACAGTTAAAGTACTATTTTAGGTACATCAAACAGAAGTTTTTTATAAGCTATATAAATTTTATTATGATAAAATTAAACTAACTGAAGCAGTAAACTATAACACAACAACATTACTACGCACACGACAAACTGTGATTAGTTTGCAAAGTACTTATACTAAAAACTTTTCTTCCATTTATTATTGTTCATTTTAATCGAGTTTAATTTTCTTATTTCAAAGACTGCAGAGATTCCTGCTCTGATATAAAAGAAGGAGTTTTAAATGATTTACTTGTTTACAAACGATTTATTTACTGCTAAAGTACAAATTCTACGTGTATAGCTGAGTATTAAAACTTGAATTTTTTCAAAGTTACGTCATAATAGTTTTAAGCAAAATCTTCAAATTGTACAACAACTTGAATTCATTATCATTTTGTTCCAGCTAAAAGTGGTTAAGTACTATATTTTGAATTTGTTTTATATATGTTTTTCTGTTGGTCTTTTATCTTTCAAATCTAATACAGATTTTTTATCTTTTTTTGTTTTATAGCTAATTTAAATTGGTTTAATAAAAACTACTAAGGTATCAAGTTTCAATGTCAGCTACAATTTCAAACTGAATACAAACCAAAAAGACCTGAGCTCATTGTTAAGGAAAAATGTGATTTTGCATTAAGGGAAATAAATTTTGTAGATATGGTTTGCATTAGAAAAGAAGTTCTTTACATGTAGTGAGCGTTTTGACACACGTTAATTTTTATAGCAAGTTTCAGTATTCCTATAGAAACAAAACTTCCATCCAGACTGCAAAGAAGCTTCAACTGCTCAACCGAAAGACATCTTGAAAACGTCTGAAACAGTTGAATTTATCAAGGTTTGTGTCTAGAGAATTACTATCTCTAGAAACAATGTTGAATGAAAATTCTGTCTTTCCATTATAATGAAGTCTAGTTGATTTAAGAAGTTCTTTTTTTTAATTTCAACAATATATTGAGCTTTCTTGTGAATAAAATAAGAATTCTAAATCAAGTTCATTATTAAAGTAAGCTTAGCATCCACAAAGAAACTAAGTGTTTTTTGTTGGCCAAGTCTAAAATATTAAATTTCTTGTTGAAGTATTTTCAGTTGAATCCCAACAAAACTCAATCATCTAGGTTAAATAATTGACATGTCTTTGAAGGATCAAACAAAAAAAAATATAATTTAGCCTTAACTTAACTTGGTTTGTTTTACTTGTGAACTTTGAAAAATAAGCCGACACAATCCTTTCAAAAGGATGTCTTTGACAAAAAAAATTGGTTGTAGTTGCCAATCTTCGCTCTCTTTCTTCTTTGCTTAGTTTTTTTAACAGCCGGAACTTCTTATTATTACCAATTTCAATATGATATTCGCTAACCGTCTTATGCATAATTAATTCATTATCATTTTGCTACAGCTATAAGTGGTTAAATATTATAGTTGTACTTTGCATTTGTATTATAAATGTTTTTCTCTTTGATCATTTTATTTTCAAATCTTAATGCAAATTTGTTGCTATTTTCTTTTTCTTATAGTTTTTATTTCAGATTGGTATAATAAAAACTACTAAGGTATAATTTTAAAACTGAACACAAACCAAAAAGATCTGATATAACTGACTTGAGAACGTCTGAATCAGTTGAATTTCTCAAGGTTTGTGTCTAGAGAATTACTATCGCTAAAAATAAATATTGAACGAAAACTCTGTCTTTCCAGTGCAATGAAATCTAGTTTATTTAAGAAGTTCTTTTTTTTTAATTTCAACAATTTTATTGAGCTTTCTTGTAAATAGTATAAGAATTCTGCATCAAGTTCATTATTAAAGTAAGCTTAGCATCAACAAAGAAACTAAGTGTTTTTTGTTGGCCTAGTCTAAAAAGTTAAATTTCATTTTCAAGCATTTTCATTTAAACTTCATAACTTCAGGCAATCATCTAGATTGAATAATTGAAATTTCTTTGGAGGAGGAAACTAAAAAAAAACTTTTTTAGTTATTCCTTTTCTTTAAAGAGAAAGTAGAGCTAATCAATGCAGTTAAAAAATTTGTACAAAACGTATTTTAGCTTCAATTTTCTTTTAACACTTTGTCTCTTACAAGCACATCTAATTGAGTTATAACAGTTTCAAACTTTATTTTTTACTCAACTAGTGAGACCAAGCTTTAATTTTTATTTTAAAAATTAAGGCATAAAAAAATCTTTTTTTGCTAGTTTCACCTCAAAAATGTTTTATTTATTAATTGACCATATGCATTAACTGTATTTATGTTACTTTTACTCTTTATTGCTTAATCTTTTAAGCATAACAACTTTGTCCCGATAAACTCGTATCTTTCGCACGTTGCTTGTGGTTGGTCTGATGGACCAGGTTGGCTACGGCGCGAAGAGTGTGAGTCAACACCCCTTTTGTTAATCCTTTATATTACGTTGGCTACAGCAAGTTTCGGGGTTGATGACCTTGTTTAAAGTATGATGTATGTTCTCTTTAGAGAACATACTATCCTTTTTGGTGGGCTTGGATCTGTTACTCATTGTGCTATACCAAGAGTTAGGTGTGGCCCACTAGTTTATTTTAAATTACTTAAGGTTGGTTTGTAATTTACAGAGATTTATAAGAGTACAAGAAGCTGCTTGCTAATTAAATTAATTATCAACAACAAAGCTTATTTATTCAATTTTATGTAAAACCAAATTACAGATAATTTCAATATAATTAAGTATTAACACCAAAGTTTATTTATTGAAATTTATGTAAAACCAAAGTACAAATAACTTCAATTTAATTTTATTAGCAGCAAAGTTTATTTATTCAAATTTATGCAAAACCAAAGTAAAATTAACTTCAATTTGATTTTATTAACAGCAAAGTTTATTTTTTCAAATTTTTGCAAAACCAAATTAAAATAAACTTCAATTTAATTTTATTAACAGCAAAGTTTATTTTTTCAAATTTATGCAAAACCAAAGTAAAATTAACTTCAATTTAACTTTATTAGAAATATATATCAATTTAAGATACAAAACTAAAAATAAGAGATTAATAACAATACTCACAATTTAGCAATAAGAAAAGTCAAGCTTGAGCTGCCACAACATCTCATTTTTATTTATAAGGCGGCAATTTAGAAAATAAACAAATTTAAAAAAAAACCTAATTAGAGAAAACTCTTTTGCTGAATTTAATTTATAGCCTGAGGCGTTACACTCGATTTAGTGTATCTGCTGCTCATTTTTGCCGAGTCAGCAGTATTATCATCTCCTATTAACTTGTAAACGGGGTATTTTTTTCTCGCTTCTAAAAGTATTTCTGGTACGTCTGTTGCTAAACAAACGGATTCAACAAAATGTTTTTGCGGAAACTTCAATGAACAATTCTTCAACGCGCACCGTGTTTTGATCAATGTTGTAAAATTTTGCTTCTCATCTTTTATCAGTTCTTCTGACTTGCACTCAACAATGGGGTGTTTTATTTCAAATGTTCCAATTAAACTTCCGGTTTTTTATTACAAATTGAGGCTTTTTTTTACAGCATTTAATTCGAAAATGTTATGGTTAAAATTTTACCATATGCATTAAATGTAATTACTTATAGGAAGTTTTAAGCAAAATGTGATTTCGAAGTCAATCTACAGTTGAGAACAAGCTGTTGTTTCTAAACAAATTTTTTGTGTCAAAAACTTTGAAGTTCTTAATTTCAAAAGCACCTGGACATATTTTTACGTACCATAATTTTGAGAATTTTTTTTCAAAATGCATACACTATAGTATAGCAAAAAAAAGTAAATCTACATATTGTTAGTTTTGGGTGGATTTCTTACAAGTTGATAAGTGATTGAATCTTTCAACTTTATAAGTGAAACTAGATACGGTTTTGTCAGCTTTTTTTCAAAGTCATAGATGTGTCACCAATAGTATTTTCATTTACATAAAATAATGAGTTTCAAGTGTGTTTCTAAGAAGGTGACCAACGTTTCTTGCGTTTAAAATGACATCTTGCTTTAACAAACAGCTTAATTCCACTCATACTCTGTACCATACCACGTCTAAAGCTCTTGTTCTTTATTGAAAATTTATTTTTATCAAAATGTGATTTTGAAATTAAACCCGTGCTAACACTGTACCAAAAAGCTTAAGCTACAAATCTGAACTTTTGATTAAGTTTGGTAATTTCTTTTTCTGACACTAACAAAAGTATGAAGTTTAGTTTGAAAATTAAATCTATTTAAAAATGCTATAAAACTATTTTTTGGATTATATTAAAATCAACTGAATTTTAACTTACAAGAAACATACATTTTTACTTGTATAAATATTGCGAACATTTTTCAAAATGCATATATACACCAACAAAACACACAAATTATATATAAAACGGTCTTTTTGTCTATTGTTCCTTTTGAAATTTCTTACGATTTTGTTGGTTTTGTTACAGCAATTTATCCGAGTCATAAACTGTTGTTTTTTTGTATGTACTAAAGATGTACTGTGAATATTTTCATTTACATGAAACAACATTTAAAACGATTATCCATACTCCTCTTCAAGTACAACTAGTGCTAATTTTAAAATTAAGGATAAAATAAAACACCAAATTAAACTAGATTGCAAGAATAAACTTAAAATGAAATGATTAGAAACAAATGTTAAAATAAGTTTTTAGCTTAGATACTTCTAATTATTTGTACAAGTTATTGTCTGTGACTACAAATTTTTGCCTCGTTATAAATTAAAAGTTAAACTAATATTTTAGGTACATAAAACAAAAGTATTTTATAAGTTTTATTAATTTTAAGTTCATAAGATCTAACTAACTGTAGCAGATATTAAAACCTGTTGACCTAATCAAAAAAAAAAAAACAACGATATCATCTTAACATATTAACTGAACTGTATAAGGTTAATTAATTACAAGTCCCGAACAAGACTTAAAAAACATTCGTGGTTTGCGATTTGATAACCAAAAGGTTCTTCGTGCACCAGGTTCTAGGACAAGATATTTTGAGTGTTTTTTTGTCGTTTAATAAACTATAACTACAACAATATTACTACGCGCACGACTATTAAACTGAGATTAGATTCTAATTGAATAAAATTTAAATTGTAACTGAAGATCCCTAAAAGGGTGAAACTGAGTTTTACAAACAACATTATGATTAATTAATGTTGTATACTGTGACTAGTATTTTTAGAATTTAGACTCAAAACATTTGCTTACACTTATTATTGTTCGCTTTGATCGAGTTTAATTTTTCTTGTTTCAAAGGCAGCAGACACCACTGCTCTAGATATAAAAGAAGTAGTTTTAAATGATATAATTGTTTACAAACTTTTTACTTGCTTCCAAATTACAGATTATACTTGTAGAGCTAAATATTAAAATATGAATACTTCTAAAGTAACGTCATAATGGTTTAAAGCGAAATCTTAAAATTGCACAACATTTAGAATCCATTATCATTTTGCTCCAGCTATAAGTGGTATAATAGTTGTATTTTCAATATGTTTTATTTTTTTTTCTGTTTGGTCTTTTATCTTCAAAATCTTAATTCAGATTTTTCACCTTTGTTTTTTGTTTTATAACTGATTCAAATTGGTTTGATAAAAACTACTAAGGTATTTAGTTCCAATGTCAGCTACAATTTCAAACTGAATACAAACCAAAAAGATCTGAGTTCATTGTTAAGGCAAAATGTGATTTTGCATTGAAGGAAACAAATTTTGAAGAAAAGTTTTGCATTAGCAAACAAATTTCTTTACGTGTAGTGAGCGTTTTAAAAAAAGTTTATTTTTTATATCAAATTTTAAGCATTCTTTTAGAAACAAAATTTCAATCCAGACTGCAAAGAAGTTTCAACTGCTCAACCGAAGGACATCTTGAAAACGTCTAAATCAGTTGAATATCTCAAGGTTTGTTTCTAGAGAATTAGAAGTTTCGCTTGTAGTAATAATAAACAAAGATACTGTCTCATTCATAGATAAGTTGTTTAGCTGGTTAAACAAGTTTTTTTTAAAGTCCAACAAATTTATTGAGCTTTCTTGTAGATAAAATATAAACTCTAAATCAATTTCATTGTTAAAGCAAGCTTAGCATCCACAAAGAAACTAAATGTTTTTTTATTGCCCTAGTTTAAAAATTAAACTTTTTGTTGAAGTATTTTCAGTTGAATCCCAACAAAACTCAATCATCTAGGTTAAGTAATTGACATGTCTTTGAAGGATCAAACAAAAAAATTACAATTTAGCTTTAACTTAACTTGGTTTGTTTTACTGGTGAACTTTGAAAAATAAGCCGACACAATCCTTTCAAAAGGATGTCTCTGGACAAAAAATTTGGTTGTAGCTTGCCAATCTTCGCTCCCTTTCTTCTTTGCTTAGTTTTTTTAACAGCCGGAACTTCTTATTATTATCAATTTCAATATGATATTCGCTAACCGTCTTATGCATAATTAATTAATTATCATTTTGCTACAGCTATAAGTGGTTAAATATTATAGTTGTACTTTGCATTTGTTTTATAAATGTTTTTCTCTTTGATCATTTTATTTTCAAATCTTAATGCAAATTTGTTGCTGTTTTCTTTTTCTTATAGTTTTTATTTCAGATTGGTATAATAAAAATTACTAAGGTATAATTTTAAAACTGAACACAAACCAAAAAGATCCGATATCATTGACTTGAGAACGTCTGAATCAGTTTAATTTCTCAAGGTTTGTGTCTAGAGGATTACTATCTCTAGAAACAATGATGAACTCTAAATCAATTTCATTGTTAAAGTAAGCTTAGCATCCACAAAGAAACTAAGTGTTTTTTGTTGGCCTAGTCTAAAATTTAAACTTCTTTTTCAAGCATTTTCATTCAAACTTAATAACTTCAGGCAATCATTTAGAATCTTAGCGATATACTTAGAATCTTAATATATAGAATAAAATTCATCGTAAATTAAATTCAGAAGCATTATACGTTCCGTGGGCATCTTTTGGTCCAGTCAAACAGAAGTTAGGAGTTTTAACGGGTATGGTGAAGCGTTTCACCAGACTTTGTTCTCCTTGCTTTCTTGAAGGCAAGTTGAAAACACTTTCCTTTCGCTTAATTATCCAGGTAACTTAGTTTCGAAAGTTATAACAAGAGCTAGAAGTTCAACAGCTTTAAAAATGATTGGCCCTCAGAAGTGTCCAGTATACTTAAAACTTCCTTACCTTGGAAATATTTCTGAGAGGTTTTCTAAGAAAATTTCGGAGGAAATAAGTCAAGTTTTCAGTTCTGTTCATTTAAGAACAGTTTTGTGTACTGATCGACCTCTAAATGGAATTTACAAAGATGTTTCTCCCACCCATGAAAAAAGTAACATCATCTATAAATTTAGTTGTCACTGTGGTAGTGACTACGTGGGAAAAACATCTCAAAGGTTTCATGTAAGAATCGATCAACATGTTCCGAAAGTCTTGAAAAAGTGGTTTGATGGCCGTTCTGAGAAACCAACTAAAAAATACTTCTCGGCGATTGGGCAACATTTGTTGGACAATCCTGAGTGTGTTAAAAATTATAAAAAGGACAATTTTTCAGTCTTAGTGAGAGCGGAGAACTCTTTTCAATTGCATATTCTGGAAGCCTTATGTATTCAATCTTTAAGGCCCAGTTTATGTAAGCAGAAAAAGTTCGTTTACCAAACTAGACTTTTTAAATCCTTATATTAGTAATTTTAAAGTAATTAGTTTCTTGTTACACTTTATTTTTAAGCATAGTTTTAATTTAAAAATTTTAGCGCTTCTTTATTTAGATTCTTTTAATTCTACCGAGTTTTATTAGTATACCAAATTTGTTTAGCATTAGCACTTATTTAATTTTTAACATTTGATTATTACGTCATTTTATATCTTTAAACTGCAGTATAATTTTATTTCAATTTGTATTCATTCCAATCCAGTAGGAAACAATTTCTGACGAGTCCTACTTGAAAGTACTTAAATAAATTTAAAGAAAATGAAATGCATTTTATTATATATTTTTAATAAATAAATATTTCAACTGTTAAAACTATTTTTACTACTTTTTTAAAAACTTATTATAGTTTATCAGATAAAGCAATTAATTGTTTTTTACTGAATAAGTCTGATATATCCATTTTTTTTAGCAGCAGTGTTTAAAGTAAAGGTGGGAAACTTACGCGAACCGGATCCGGTCTGACAATAAAAATTTCTTATTCTCTATAATTTTAAGTCTAAAAATAATTTGCGCAAAACAATTGGCCCTTTTTATAACAAATAGTTTTCAAAGTGCTTTTAATTTTATTTATAAAATATTATTGCACTACAATATCTCATTTATTAAGTTTTTTGTTTATAGCATAATTTACAAAAGTTACACAGCCCGCTAAGATTTATTTTAACAAGTCTTGCTACGGAAAGACTCTTTTTAATAAATCGAGCTGACTAGAAAATTTTCCCATCCCTAGTTTATATGATGCTACATCAAAACGTTGTGGTTACTGACAGTTGCTAATTCAAATACTACTATACTTTGTATCACTTTGTTTTTATAAACTAAATAGTAAAAAACTTATAAATTTTCAATCAAAGCAAAAGCTGCTTTCGGTGTGGAGTTCAAACAAAATTGGTTGGGCGGTTGCAGTTTCAGCGAGCTTTTGGTTAGAAAAGCCTATCGAAAGCACAACACATATTTGTTAGAGGTATGCTGAGTTTAGTAAAAATGATAGTTATGATTATGTACTGCTTTTTATATGTTTATTTTTATTATCAACTTTTAACTAGAAACTTTTAAAATGTTGAAAACATAACAGTATTACTTATTAAAATATATTTATAGTTAAAAGTAGGGGTAGGGAGTACTTGGGTGATGTTTGCTAGACACATGAGGAGTCTTGATTTGGATGTGTTTTGGTCTAATTAAGAAGAATTAAAAAAAAAATTCTTAAAAAAAAAACTGCACCCCAAAAAACTGATCTGGACCCGAAAAATCACATAATTTCTGATTTTTCGACTTAAATAGTAATAAAGTCACTCGTACATGTCCTAGACTTATATATTATATCTTAAATGAAAGCTAATAATTATAGGCATACCTTTAATGACATTTCAACTGCTTTTGATATATTATGACGTCATAATTACACAAAATATGCAAATTTTGTCTGTAAAATGGAATTTTTTATATTATAAAAAGCACAAACTGTGTAAAAGTTTGGGTGGGCCTGTAGTGAGCGTGGAAGAGCCGTGTTCTATTTTAAAATCTCATCCTGATCAAAATGAAGTTATTGTTCGTAATGAGTTAATTTACTTTAGAGAGTCTCACAAATCTAAAGTGTTATACAATCCAGAACTTTTTAAAGTTAATGGTAATACTCACAAAGAAAGACTTCTAAACTTATGTGCTCTTGTTGCAGAAGATGATGAGTGCTCTCTATGTTCTTTACCAACAAACACTGATGCATTATTAACTGTAGGGGGTTCTTCCCCAATATACAGAAAGAAAAAATGAAGATATTATGGAAGGGAATTTTTATGTCACATTAATTAGTGAAGGGTCATCAGACACATGGTATATTGCTATGTCTGAAGGTAAAAATGATGATGGGACTTATAAGATGGACCACCTCATGAGAGTTCAAGACATAAGAAATTCGAAGTGGAAACACCCACATAAACGTGATTTGCTAAACTTGCATTTAGATTCTATTCTTGATTGTAAAGTTGATGGGGAATGGGATGTTTCTAATGAAAGATCTATTACTTTTTCACTGAGAAACCATGTCCAAATAGATTTAATAGTAGAACAGATGTCTTTTACATAAAGTTAAAAAGTAGTTTTTATGTATTTTTATGAGTATTATGTACACACAGTCAGTTAGATTTTTATCAATCATTTGACAGTTATTTTATACTAGTATTTTTAAAAGTGACAGTCATTTTGCAGTAATCTTAAAGTGTTAATACTAAATGTTACAGTGCAATGTTCGTTTTATTATGCAATGTTCTTTATTATACTAGTCTCTATTTATTTTGCAATCATTAACTTAATGTTTAATGCCATACAACATTATGTTGCCTATAATAAATTATAACTTTTTTGTATTTCGTTATGTTGTTGTAATGCAAATTGAATAACATTCTTAGGTTATTTTTAAATACTTATAGCTAAATGAATTATTACATCAAATATCCCATTAATATTCATACAACATCACCTAAATTTTAAAAGTAAGTAAGTATGTCTACATTTATTTTAAAATATTTTGTTTTAATTAGATTAGACAACCAGCTATGCTTCTTAATTTTTCAAAACGCACCATGTTACAGATAAAATTTACATATTTTGTGTGATTATGACGTCATAATATTCCAAAAGCAGTTGAAATGTCATTAAGTGTATGCCTATAATTATTAGCTTTAATTTAAGATATAAAATATAAGTCTAGGACGTGTATGAGTGACTTTATTACTATTTAAGTCAAAAAATCAAAAATTATGTGATTTTTGGGGTCCAGATCAGTTTTTTAGGGTGCAGTTTTTTTTTTAAGAATTTTTTTTCAAATTCTTCTTGATGATACCAAAACACATCCAAATCAAGACTCCTCATATGGATTTTACAACATGACCAAAAAAATGTGCTGTACTCCCTACCCCTATTAAAAGCATACTTTTTGTTAATATTTTTCCATAAATAATATTTATCTATGATATTTTGTAATAGATATGCTATATTTAAGGTTTTACTGCAATAAAATCTAAATTACTTTCAAAAAGACTTTACCTATAACTTAGTTGAAACTAAAAAAAAAACATATTGATTCTAAGTAGTGTATGGAGATTTACAATTTTTTTTTTCGAGGCAATTTCTTATATGCTTTTATACATAGTCACATATAATTTTTAGAAAGCTCCGAAAGATAAACTTCATTTAGTTGATTTTAAGAAAGGATGGGAGCCACTTTGCGAATTTCTGGGAGTTCCTGTTCCGAAAACTCCTTTCCCGCACAAAAACAAAAAAGGCTCTGTTCTGAAAGAATCCTTAGAAACAGACCAGTTTTTAATCAAAGCCCAGAGAGAGGGGCTCATATTTGGTAGTGTGTTTGTTGGTTTGGCTGCTTTTTCTGTTTACAAACTTGTCATTTTTGCTTATTCCAGGTATACTTTTTATGAAACGTACATTGAGCCACTTTACCAATTCCAAACTTTTGTAGATAAACTTCGAAGTTTTTGGAAATAAGTTAACTTGGATTTTCTATATAATTTTGTTTCGTTCGTAAAGTTTTTAATTTATCGTTTTAATTGTGCTATGTTTACAAAAAAACTTGTTTTGCCTACGGCTAATTTATACACTACGCTTTATTTTATTTTTAGTATAACAAACTAAATATATATATAACTAATTTGAAAAAATAGTAATTAATGAATTAATAATAATAAAAAATAAAGTCCTAGTTCAAACTTTAACTTAACTTAAAACTATAATTTTTTAATAAGGTTTTACAGAAAATTTTAAAATAATGTACAATTAAAACTTTTTAAGCATAAATTGTCTGTGTCAATCGTTTACTTTTTTGCTTGATTTGGTTTTTCGTTGATTTTTTTTTAAGACTGCTTTCAAAAAATTAAGGTACAAGTTCTTTTACACTAGCTTTAACAAAAAAATATATAAGAAAACCTTATTCTAATTAACACTTTAAAGTTAATGTTTAACAGTAACAAAACATTTCGTTGCTTTAACTACACGTATTTTTTAGTTTTCAATTTTTCGATTTTTTATTCTGCAATTTTTCATTAGAAAATATCCCAACTTTGTTCACAAAGTTGACTAACAACCGAACATTGGAAATCTTATAAACACAACAAAATAACACAGTTGCTAAATTTTTAAGTGTTTAAAAGTTTGAAAAACGTTTAGAATTTCTATAGTGTGTCAAAAGTTAATTCAAACGCATAAAATGTATTAGATGTTTTGTTTATTTAGTATTCCACAATTTTTTAAAATAAATTAAACTGTTTAGAACATTTTACTTGTAGAATATATCAAAATTTTAATAGTTTTGTTCAAATATTTTTTGTATGCTTTAGTTTTAAAATTTCACTCTAAATTTTTACTTTTTAGATTTACAATCTTTTTACTTTTCCTTTATATTAAACATCAAATGACTTTCAAAAGCAAAAAACTCTAAGAAAATTAACGAAGTACTTTTATATACATTTTTAAGAATCTAATTTATATAAAATCTAATACAACAAAATAGCACTTTTAAAAATTTTAAAGTTGATTTATAAACTCTTCTTACTTTTATTAAGATTTTAAAAGTTAAAACTGTAAAAGCCCATGCAAGCATATCATTTCTTAAACTTTTACAAACTAATTTTTCAACCAGATTAGATTTTAGAGTATAAAAACATCTTTATAGGTAAAAAAAAACTTTAGTTACTGTAACCCGTATCAAATTTTGTAGGGTAATGAAGGGTGCTGTTTACTTAAAGTTTATGTAAGTACTATCGTAAAAACATTTCATTCATATTTAGGTATTTTTGTTGCATTTATTGATTAGTTTTCTACCACTTAAAAATACATAATATAAGTAAATGGCTAAATACTAATAAATTGAATAACCAAAAAGATTTGCTTTGTTTTAGTTTATTAATAGTTCATGTTATTTACTCTACTTATGAGAAGCTAATACTTCTTATCCTTGTTATTCAAATATTTCGTCAAGCTGTCCAAAGTTTCATTTAAAACTTTTTCATTGTTTCTATTAATACTCATTATAGATTTGATTTCTTCTTCAACTTCTTTTTTCAACTCATTTTTCAACTTGTTCTTGCAATCTTTGATTTGTGCTGTTTATATTTTTTGTTTAGACTTTTTGCAAACATAATTATTATAAACTTAATTTATAAATTTTTATAAATTTCTACTGAATGATTTTTTTTATAACTGCTTAATATTAACAAAAAGAAAAAACAAATAACTTAAAGTTACTTAAAAATTACAAGTAAAGTATCGTTATTTGAAAGCTTTATTAGTTGTATTTTTATCTAGACAATAACTAACTTTGTTTATTAGAATTTTCTTCATTACTTTGTTCGTTCTTGAAATTAACTTTCATGAAGCCCTTGTACATGTAGCAAATCACTTCAATCAAGACAACTTCCCCGAAAAGACTCAAAATAAACACCTGGTTTTCTTCGAGAAATTCCAAAATCAACTCTTGCAAGGTTGGTTCTGGTTTTGGTTCATGGAAAACCGAAAAGTAAGAAGAAAACTCGCTGTAAACGCTTTTTGCCGGCTCTGATATCCAACTATCAAGAAACTGCTTTAGCTGATTTTCTTCTGGTACACTTTCCATTGGGTTTAAAAACCACAAATAACATGTCGGAATGAAAGCAATCACCCACTGGTTTATGGATGAACGTAGAACGTTGTTGAGGATCATTTTTCCAAATTACTTCACTGAAACTAGTTGTGTGAACAATGTTTTTCATGAAACGTTATTTTGAGTTTTTGGTATAATATTAATTTAAACTTTATGTGACGTTTCCAAACAACTTGGTTTCTAAGTAACATATTTAAAATCCTACACATTTTTCATAATATTATAAAAGTAATTAAATATACTAAATGTCAACATTACACACTTAAAATACAGGAGTCGGCAGTCTTTTATAAATTCCTAAGAGGGCCGCACTATATAAAAAAGTCTTAGCAGGTCGCAGTTATTATAAAACAGCTGTACAAATCAATGTAAAAAACTATCCTAGATATTTTTATTTAATGAATTTATTTAGTATAAAACTTAAGTGTTTGTTATTAACAAAAGTTTAAATTTTACTTTGTTGAAACTTAATGGTTTTAGTATTTTAGTATTTTAGAGTGTCTGTAGAATATTGAATATTAAGCTATATTGGTAACTTAGTTAAAATAATGTATGTTTTTTTTTGAACTATAACAATATAGTAAATACAATTATGACAAAAGTTAAATTGTTAAAAAGTTTATTACTTAACAATTGTTTCACGCTAGTGCGATGATCACAAGTAAAAGTAAACAAACTAATAAGTTGCAACGGACAAACATTTTATATAGTTTTAGATAAGTAATTAGTTGATTAGGTCTTATTTTTTACTTGTGATCATCGCACTAGCGTGAAACAATTGTTAAGTAATAAACTTTTTAACAATTTAACTTTTGTCATAATTGTATAAAGGCTCCTTAATTGTGAAGCTCTTTAAAAAATTTATTGTTAAAACAACTTTAATAAAATATAGTAAATATATTAAATGACAATATTATACACCTTTATTACAAGATCAACATCAGCCTTTTATAAGTCACGGGCAAAATTTCTAAGAAAAGGTTACTCGCAGGTCGCACTTTAGAAAAAAAAAAATTGCAGGCCGAAGTTATAATAAAATAGTTGTACTAGTCTAAAGTTTTAATCAGCGATAGTAAAAGGTAATTATTAAATAACAGTTTAATTATATTATTTTCTACAAAACTTTTAATTGATTTTGAAAAGTACAACTTTATCTGAAAAGTACCTCGCAGGACGCAAATTTCGGTTTTAAGGGCCGCAATTTGTTGATCCCTGCATCATAGTTAGTTATGTTCCTTCTATTCTATTAGTACATTAACAAGAATGTTTTATTTTACTTTTATTTATATCTAGTTTATAAAATTAAAACGTTTGTTTAAACTTTTAACTTGAATAAAACTTTTGTATTTGCTAGCAAAAATATTTGAACCGTTTACTACTTACTCATCAATAAATTCTCATGGTTGAGTTATAACTAAATATTAATTGCAGAAAAAGACTCACTGCTTTTTTATAAAAAGTACATTAATTAATTTTGTAACGGTTTTTAAATTAGAAAAAAAAATATGATTTTTTATTGATTTTTTTTCGTAAATAAACTAAACAAATATCAGTTTGACAAAACTAAAGAACTAGTTCGTTTTTTTTTTTACTTAAAAATGTATTTTAAGATAAAAAACACAAAAAATTTATATATAAGTTTACGTTACTTCTACTTTAATATTTTTATCTTTCTTTAGCTGCTGTAGTTTTGAAAAAAAAACTACCGAAGTATTAAACTGTAGAGCTTATTATTAATTTTTTAATTTTAGTTTTGTAACACTTCATAAAAAGTATATATTGTTTATTGAACCATAAAAAAGCGCTCAAAAAGTTTGGTATAAGGACCTGGTGAACGAAAAAAAATTTCGGTTATCAATCGTGCATCACATGCTTTTACAATTTCTTACAAGCAAATAAAAAAAATAATCTAAACTTTTAAACCTTATAAAACAATTAATAAAATGAAAGTGTACAAAGGAAAATTAAAATTAAGTAAGTTATTTGTTTATTTAAAAATGTGTTATTCATAATGTACTCAAAATGTACTCAAAAAAAGAAAAGTACAGTCTAAGCACAAGTTTTAAAGAATGAAAATAGAAGTAAAGAAGTAGAGAACATTTTAGACTTAAAAAATTAACTTTAACTTAATTTTTAAAACGAGATGAGCAATACAACAGCAGACATGAAAATAATTGAAATAGAGGTTAAGCATCTTAGGTACACTTACCTAATTTTCAAAACTTGAATAAAAAATTTCTCCACTTAATATGTCTTTCTCAAATTAATAAAAAGTAGTAACATTGCATTGAAAATATTTTTTTAATGCGTTGTTTAGTTGAAATGTAGTAATTTTTGACATCAGAGTGTGTTTATATATTAAACTTTCTTACTTTATCTGTTTTTTCTTTATTTTGTAAATTCAACGTTCTATGTTTAAAACGTCAGTTAGAAAACACAAGCTATTCTTTTAACATATGTAAAGTTTCTACTTTGAAAACGCTTGCAATAAATAATTTAAGTTTCAATATCATGGGTAGCCAGAGACGTGACTAGTTTCCTGGAGCAAGTGCGACCCGAGAACCAAAATTTAAAGGTTAGATAATTAAGTTAAAGCAGAAACCTAACATGTTTTAAAAGAATTGCTTGTGCTTTTTTGTATTTTTTTTAATAATACGTGTTGAACTTACAACAATTTAAAATCGATAGAGTTTAATTACTTGCTCTGGCTCTACTTACAACCAGCTGTGGCATGTTTCTATTTATAATTTAGTTTTACTGTCACAAATTAATTAAAAATTTTGAGATCTTATTCATAAGAAGAAAGTATTAACATATTTCATAAAGCTTTAAATTGAAAACGCAAGTATAAGTAAGAGTTGATGATTTTACACTATATTTGAACTATTTACTACATTTTAATTCACACTGTCCATTGTTAATTTCTAAGGTTTTAACTGCAGCATGTTTTTCGTAGAAAACAAAACTATGTGTAGCGAACTTTGTAACTTTTATATATTTAAATATACAGAAATGAGAAAATTGAATATGTCAAAGCAAATATCCGCAATTCTTTAATTACATTTTTGATGATAATTTTTGATTTTTTCATTAATTTTTGACTTATATGTGTTACTTAAGACAGAAAAAAAATACACACCAATGATATAAAAACAAAGTTAAGCACTTTTTTTCGGTCTAAGAACTTTAAAATACTATTAAGAAGTAAGAAAAAGTAAAAACACAAAAAAAGTTTATTAAATTTCTAACAACTACATTAAAATAGTATACTTATGAAACATATATTGTATAAATTGACTGACAACTCTGCTTCTTCCACTGTTATACATAACAATTTTCAATTTAACGAATGACAACAGTTTTTAGTATGTTAGTTTTGCCCATACTGCTGTAGTAGCAGTGGGCATATTTTAGTCGGCGGGCTAGATCTACTAGAAAAACATTTTTGCAGATCGGACTTCGAAAAATATTATTATAAATGTGAAAATAAACCTTTAAGGGTAAAACTGCAATGATCATTTATTAAACTTTAATTAGTAAAAAAACCAGACTGAGAGTCTTTTAAATATTTGGTACGAAAGTTTTAATTTTTATTTGTTTGGCACAAGTAGTTTCCAAGCTTACAATTATGTCACTGACCGAAACACGTATCTACTTTAAATATTCAATATTAAAAAAATATTTGGCCTTTTATATTGTCTAGAGTTTGTTTTGATCATACAACATTTAATTATTACACAAATAAATGTCAACATTAGAAAGCTTCTAACTTTTTTTCTCTCTTGAGCTATATACTTTACTATTTACAAAAAAGATCTTTGATAGCTCTTAAACTTTGGACTTGTAAAACTAAAGTTTTTTTAAAAAAGCTCTAGATAATAAGGGCTTTTTGAAAATAAAAAGTAAACATTAAAATGTAAAAATTTGAATAATATTAGTTTAAAGTTATGAAAGAAGTTATATTTATACTGCAGTAGTATTTTTTTGTTATTTTTGTTTTTATCTAAAATTCTAATAAGTTCAAAAAAACTTACTTTTTACACCTAAAAATATGTTTTGTTAAGCTTTAGAAAATAGTATCAAATACAAAATTTAAACAAGTCACAAAGCTTTAGAAAATAGTATCAAATACAAAATTTAAACAAGTAAAACAAACTTTCAAAAATCAAGACTTTTTTATAGCTATACTTAGTACTGAATTAAACAAATCACAACTGAAAAAGGTTGTATAAAGTTGTCAGATACACAATATCAATTTCGTAGAGGTCGAAAATGGAAGGACTTTTAAAAAAAAGATATATCAAAGATACTCCACAACTTTTATTCAAACTTTCACAAGATATTAATCTCTATGATATTCTACAACTCCATTATTTTGGGTCACCCTGTACTTAAAAAATGATAAATAGTCATGATCAATCAATCCCAATTAGCTGGGCTTTTTTAAATTATATTGATTTCACGCAAAATTTATTGATAATCAAAGTACTATTAATTTTAGGTAAAGTAAAGTTGCTCATAGTCAAACTACTACTTAACATACAAAATGCTAAGTAAAAAAAAACAACTTACTAAAAGTAAGGAATGTATAATCTAGTTTTCTGTATGGAGTTACTTAGTTTACAACTTTTATTCTTTTGCTTGGTGTAATTCAAAAGCAAAATATTTTTAAAAAGTTCAACACATATATCTAACCATGTTTAAGTTAGATTCAAATGTTTACAATAAGTTATCAATCAAGGATGTCAAAAGTTTTGAGAAATTTCTTCGAGGTTTTCGAAAATACAAGATTTTAAGTCTATTTTTATTATAAATTAAGGTTAAGGTAGAAAAAAGGTCTTATTATTATAACAACATTAATAAGACACTGCATAGCTACTTTAAATGTTTTTTTTTATAAAGAAAATTAAAATCAAAAAAAAATATCTACATGACGTACTTTATGAGTCAAATCCAAATTTCGTAAATTTATATGTAAAAATTATTTAAAACTTTAGGTTTTTAAATGATTTTTGTTCAAAATTTTAGATTTTTTCTTTCTTTAGTTTCAGGTTTTTTAGCCTAAATTGTCAAATTCGAGGTTTTTACAGGATTCCTGTTTTTTGGCAACCCTGTATCAATATAAAAATTGTGCTTAGACTATTTTAATTCTTTTTTTTTTGAAATAGCTTCACAATTAAACTTTATTAATTAGACAGTATATCGATCTTTAAACTGTTTTGCTAACAATTATAGTACGTCAAAAGTAATAATAGGTCATTACACATCTAAACTAAAAAGCTAGAAATTAAAAAGTTGCATAGATAGGTAGAAGAAACAAACTAAAAATATTGCAATAATTACAAAATGAAGCTTCTAATATACTTTCTATAACTTTTTTCATAACAAAAAGAATAAGAAACTACTATAGAGCAACAAACAAAATAGTATATGATTTCATGAAAACAAAATTATTAAAATTAATTTAAAAAAAGTACATATGCTTTTAAAAACAAAATAATAAAAATTTTAAAACTTTGATTACATTAGCTACAAACAACCAATTAAACAAACTACGCCTAAAAACACAACCAATTATCAAAATTTAATTGCAAGAATAATTGTCAATTTATTATTAAAATTTAAAGCTTAGAGTCACTGGCACCCGTGTTAATCTTGCAATCGAGCAGGTAGGACCGGCTGAAACCTTCCAGTTCGTCCAAGTAGTACCTGTAGTTGACCATCAGACCCAGGGACTGCCTCATCCCGTTCAGGCTCGTGTCGGCCATCCAGTTCACCCGCCACATCACTGCCCCGTTCCTCAGGTGAAAGTTGGCCACCGGGTCCAGCGCGTGCCCCGACGGCCGTTTCGCTTTTCGGAGGTAGCGGACGCACAGATCGGTGACGGGTCCTTTCAAGCTGTCCGCGAGGAGCTTGCCGCGCGTCCAGTCCCGGTTGGTGGACATTTTACTGATAAAAAGGACACTTTCCTCGGCGGTATTCAGCCCGACCGCCTTTCTGACGCTTTCGATTTCCGAGGGCAGAAGGGAGTTTGATGCTGGATTTTCAATTTGCTGCTGGCACTGGTGGTCGAGCCACTTTGTGAAGCCTGGTATCGGGGACAGGCTGGAAAATTGGCTGAGGCTGGAAATTTCTTTCTTCAGGCTGCCGACGGCTTTTCGGATCATGTGAATGCCGAAGTCTATGCCCTGTTTAAAATATAAGAGTCTATAGAGTTTCAATTTTTAAATTATTTTAAAATGTAATCCTATATTTAAAAAAAAATTAGTAACATAATGCTTTCAAAACTAACATTTAAAGGATAACATACTATTAAATCACCTACATAATATTTCAAACTATTAAACGATATAAAAACAAATTAACTAGAAGCCAAGCAACCTTATGTAGAAAATAATCGATAAATAATAAAATTAAATACATGAAGCTTATATAAACAACCTCACCCTGAGCCCGTCCTGGGTGGAAGTGATGGAGTAGAACACTGCGGCGGTCAGCCCCTCCCTCCTGCCTTGACCCACGTCCCTCCTCCGGATCAGGTCGTCCACGCTGTCGGAAATGTTGCTGGTCAGCGCGACGTGCAGCACCACCAGGGGCAGGTTGGGCGCGGCGGGGTGCACGAGGGTGAAGCACCTGCGATCGAGCGCCACCCGGTGTTTCAGGTCGATCCAGCTCCTCACGTGGTGCACCGCTTCGTTGGTTCCAACCTTTGACATGATGAGAATGTAACATGGTGATTGGATTTGAACGAGTTGTGTTAGATTTTTTTTCTTTATAATTTCGTTTAAAACTTTACTTTTTAAACTGCAAAAAATAAGGATGTAATTGAAGTTAATTAAGTTATTTTTATAATTGAAGACATAAAACAGTTTTTTTTAAGCTCTAATCTTTTAAATGAGAAAGTGTTCTGACCCACAAAAGTTATTCTAACTTTTATTTTTTCATACTTATGTTAAGCGTTTCACCTTAAGACTCCGGTTGTTAGACTTTATTGTAAAAAGAAAAACAAATTTCAACATTGAAATAAAAACGAAGCCTTTTTGAGACATAATTAAAGTTGTGATCAAAGGAGAATGCATAATTTAGTTGTGAAAGGAAAGACTCTTTTCATAAATTTTAAGTTTAATACTGCTTTACAAAAAAAAATTAGTTTATCTTTTTATTGGTTAAGTTATTTACTTTTTACTTTAGCTATAAAATAACTAAAAAAGTATCAGAACGATTCAAAAAAAATCAAAAAATTTAAAAAATGATAAATTTAAAAACATATTTTCTATACAACCACTTAACTTTTACAAAAATATAAAATTGCTTTGTTAGGAAAAAAACATGCAAATTAAAATTAAAAACGTAAAGCAATTGTAAAGTAATATACCGTTTATTATAAGAGCAAAGAATTGTGGCATCTCAAATTTTAGGCTTTAAAATTTAAATGTTAAGCAAAATAACATTTTAAAAGCGCAAATTAAACTGGTACAAAAAATACTGCAGATTGCAGTCATAAAACAAAACTATGTTAAAATATTGAGCAAAATATAAATGTTTGAAAATGATTAACCTGTTCTAAAATACTAGCAGGCGTATTCCAGTCAATTTTTACCAGCTCCAAAAGACCAACACTGCACCACATCGACAAAATTTCCTTTAAATGTGATGAAAAAAGTCTGGAATTAAAAAAATACATTATTTAGTTTAGTTATAATGATAATTTTTTAAAGTTTAAACATTATGAAAACGTTTTGAAACCTCACAATAGTTTTAAGCATAGAAAAAAACAATTGCTTTTTAAGAAAATTTAGTGAAGAAAACTATAATGAAATTTCATAATTGTTAAAAACAAACTTTAAGAACACTTAGACTGACAGCAATTTAAAATTTAGCTTAAAATCAATACTGGAAAAAACATTAATTAAATGCATAACCTCAGTTTGTTTAAAACTATCTGAATTTTATCAGTATTTTTAAAATATGAATTTAAGTACAGGGTCTGTAAAAAATCACTGACCTGTTTACAACTTCAATCAATGCTTTTATTACAGTTTTAAACAATTGGAACCTTTTTAAGTTTTACAATATATACTGTGACCAATCTACAACATAAAAAAAGATAAAAAGCACGCAAAAGCAAAAAGTTTAAAAAAAAATTAATAATGCAGATATACTAAGATCATTGCAGCTTGAAATTTTTCAAACATTTTTGAGAAGCATTAAAAATTTTCAAACTTTATTCATAAAAGCTCCAACTTATCTAAGTATTGAAGCCAACAGACTTTTATCTTAACAGTGAAATTTAAATATTTTTATTGCAACAAATTGTCGAAAACAAACATGTTTTATGGATTAACTATTTAAGTCTGACAAAGCCTTGTACAATCTATATAGCATCTTTAATAAAAAGTTTTTTTTTAACTTTAAAACTATAAAAATGAAAGTAATTGTAATTTTATTTTATATAGAAAAAAAAACAAAGTAATTTTTGAAGTGAAAATAAAAATATTAAGAGTGTGAAAGAAAGGTTAATTGGCTTTACTGAGTATGAAAGATTTAAGTATGAACTATAAGTCTATCTATATAAAATAAACTGATTTAATATAAATTTTGAGATATTTATAATACTGTTTGACCGTTAAACAAACTATTTCATAGATAAAATAGAGCTCAAGTTTTAGTTAAACAAAATATATTTCGTGATATATCACCAGTTGTTTACATATCAACAAAATAATTTAATTACTATTTGAAAATTGAGAGAATCAAGTTAGTCATTCAGAAACTCTTACTTCTGAGAAAACTTAATGTAACATTCACTTCTAGGCAACTACTACGATTTGGAGGTTAATAACATATATCCAAACTAAAATACTATGGTAGTTTACCAGTTTTAAATGCTTGTATGAATTAAGTTATATATGAATGAAATTGAGGAAACTTGGTATAAATTAACATATTAAACATATACCATAGATCACTGGTCATCGAGCTAAACAAAATATGTGCCTCCAAATGGCAAAATAAAAAAGTCTGTCCAATGTACAACTTTTTCATAATGTCTAGTAGTGTAAGTCTCAAAATTAGCCTTAAAAACACTTAAGAACATTATTTTTTGCTCTTTATCCAGAACATGTAGTGCAGGGTTGCCAAATTGGGCTAAGTGGCCCCCTTGGGGGCCATGAGGAGCAAAGGGGGTTGGGGGCATGAGCAAAAAAGGGGCCACAAGGTCATAATTTGAAACTTACACTAGATACTCTGAAGTTGATGATGAAGAGCAAAAAAAGATCTTAGGTGTTTTTAATGGTGGTTTTGAAACTTAACTAGATATTCTAGATTTGATGATGCATAGCAAAAAAAAAGTCTTAGGTGTTTTTAATGGTAGTTTTTTAAGTAATCTTGTTGGAGGGGGCAAAAGCTTTTTTTATTTTCGTTTAGGTGGCCTTTTGAAAAAAAATTTGGGAAATCCTGATCTAGTGTAAGTTTCAAACTTTAGGATTATTTTTCATGCACACCAAAGCGGATTTTGTGCACACCAGAACTTTTGTGCACACTAAAATGAATTTTGTACACACTTAGACGACCACTGCCATGGATAAAAGAAAACTATTGTAAAACAGATGAAAAAGAAATTAAATTACTAGAGTCTTGAATGTGATAAATCAATCTTCCAATTCAGATCATCTAAGAAAAAACCATGAATGTGCAAAAACTTATAGGTTAAATAAATAAAAAATAATTAAAATGGTTAATAACTTTAATTTGATAAAATTGGAACCTACTTGTATTATATTAAAAAACCTAACCTTTGGAAAAATATAAAAGTTTTGATTAGACTGTTTCTCTTTTTTTTGTAATTTAATAACTGCAAAGTAGTTTTAATTTTTACCTGCACTGTATTTTTAATGTATTTTTATTAATTGTAAATAAATTCTTAGTATATTTTTTAACTTATGTTTGTTATTTACTTTTGTTTTTAATTAACTTGAACTGATTACCTTATGACTTAACAATTTTTAAAAGTACATGATATTTTATTGATTTGTAAGCAATTGATTAGATAGCACAAAATTTTTTTTTTTTTTTAATTTGAGTTGTATATTTATTTATGAAATAGTTTTGAGATAGTCAGTTTTATAAAAAGTTTCAGTTCAAACATACAGAATGCAAGTTTTTCATTATCAGTTTTCTATAAATAAAAAAAATCACTATATCTATTCTACTTTTTTATTTTTTGAGCTAGTAACTTTAAATTTTATCAAAATACTGTTTACTGTTTAATTTTTTAAAAATATTTCTAGAAATGAAAATTAATTTGTAAAAAAGTTTTGACTTATTTCAAAACCTTAAAGTAATAAAAGCTTTAAAAAGATTACAGATTTAAAGTGGGTCAGTTTTTTTGTCATCTTTTTAGTTTGCATTTTCCATTAGAAACTTTTTGTACTCACTAACTCAAACTTCTTACTACTCCTTAAAACAGTTAGATAGCATAGATAAATTATTACAAATAATATTCAACTTTTAAAACATAAGATGGACCCATGTGGCTTTAATGCAAGAATAGTTTCTTGATTTAGCTATGTAAGTCTGCTATATTGTTTTTTTTTTAACCTAACTAGCCCTAAATGTATACTCTGGGTTTTTCTATTGGAAAAACATTGTGATAACAACATGCATACTTATACCATAACATCACATACAATAAATTTAAACTCTATAAATGTTATAAAAATCAAAACCAAAAAAGCTGAAATATGTGAAAAATTAACTAAAAGCACATAAAGAACATATTTACTAATCAAAAAAAAACTTACTAAAATTAGGTTTGTAGTATAATACAATTTTTGCTCTTAACTTGATACTAAAAATTAATGTACAAGAAAACTTTTTTTTTTATTTGCTGGAAATAAAAAAGCGTCAGTGACTTTAACAAAGCAGTATAAAATTTTATAAATTAGTTTCAAAAACTTTTGCATAGTTACTAAAATATATATATATAATTACAACTAAAGAAATTACTGATAACTTAAAACAAATTTTTGTTTTTATAAGTAACAAGCAAATACTCTAACTTAGCAGCTTTTTAACAAGAAATGAAGTTTAAATAATCAAAAGTGGTTTTTTAAATGTGTTTTTTTTTTCATCAGAGCCAGTAGAATTAAATTTATTTTTTGATCAAAAACACTACTTCCTGTTTAAACAAGTAAAGCAAAATAGTTCTTGACAACAGATAATAAAAGCTAAAAACACAATTAATAATCCATAAGCTTATAAAATAAAACTCAAACTCATTAAAATGCTCTTCTTGAATAAACTTTTTTTTGCAAAAGAGTTATATAAAAAGTAAACTTCACAAAGTAATTATGAAACATTTTTACTATAACTTACATTAATTTCTTTTTTTCATCCAAGTTTTTGCAGTTTTGTATAGAAGTGTTTACATCACTTCTGAAGTCAATTAAAAACTTCACTCCGTTATTCAACCTTCCAAGCATGACAAAAAAGTCATAATAAGTTGGTTTAGAAGATTCTTTTATTTTTTCAATAATTGCTTCTTTGTTATCCTGTTTTATGTAATGATAATAATTATGATGCTAATTACTTTGTAGTAATTATATTGTTTATTGTGCAATGTTGGACTCAGGCATTAAAACCTGAGCCACTTAAACAGGACACACAAGAAAAATATAAATTAAAATAATTAAGTTCAATAATTTAAGATAAAAATAATTGTGTTGTTCTTTGATTTCTAAACTTAACTAAAATTTAAACTTTGCCAAAAATTCAAACTTAGTATTATAATTTAACTTGTTTTGTTTTTAGGTAAAAATTTGTTTCAACTATAAGTTCTCATATAAAGCATTTGAGCGGAATTTTAAATTTTAATAGCGATTAAAAGCACAAAATTGTTTAAATTTTCAATAATTATGTCACAATTAAAATAAGCTACATTAAATTCAATTCAATTTTAAGCTCACTTTATTAATTACACTTTTGCTTAAGCAATGTTTACTCTGTAAATTAACTAGAAGAAAAAAGAAAGCTACATACAGCTTTTATTATTATTATTATTGTTATTATTGTTGTTATATTGATTTTAAAACTTAGCTAAAATTTAAACTTCACCTAAAACTCAGTCTTAATATTAAAATTTGATTTGTTTAGTTTCTTAAATGAAAATTTGGTTTTATTCTAATTTAATTGTTTAAATGCTATTTTCCATGACTGTCACATATCTTTTTTAGATTTACTTAAGCACTGACAAGGTCTTTGACCAAAACTTAGTTTGTAAAATAAATTTTTGAAAGAGTAAATATATAAAAATAATTGATAGAAATAGTTGAACATTCTTTTTTTAAATTAAGTAAAAAATTTTTTTTAATAACATTTGTAATTGATAATAAATGACCTAATTAAGAGCGCAGGTGGTTCACCTTGATTTGTACAAGTTTATCTTTTTTTGTAGAGTTTTATCTGGCTATTAGACATTTTTAACCACTTAAAACAAATCAAAGTAACTTATAAGGTATAAGTGATTAAATATGATTTGCTCAATAGATTCCTAATGAAAGGCTCACAAAAAAAAGACTATTTCATTGAAAATCTATTTTATCCTTCATTTTTTAACAAATCTTCTTCAAACTTTTACGGAAAATCCATTACTTAAACTTAGATTGATTTATCAAAATTTAGATAGAACATTTTTACTTTGTAAAACAAAAACTTAAAGAAAAACTTTTTTTTTTTTGAATATCTAAAAATCATATTTTTAAATATTTTTTGAATCACAACACTGAAAGTTATTTAAACTATAAAAGGAATATTTTCTGAAGTTTAAGACCTCTAGCTCAAAAAATGAAGGAAAACATAAAATTTGGTGATTTTCTAAATTTCAGAAAAAATAGGCCCTGAAAAGTTTGTGACTACAGTTGTTATTGAAAACTTTTACAAAAATTTCATTGGCTCAAAAAAAACATTTTTTTAAATTATTTAAAAACTGGTTATTCTATAAAACTTTTATATAAGTTGTATTTTGTTGTATTTGTTACAACATATTTTACAATATTGTATTTTGTAAAAAAATACTGGATTCCCCTATGCCCTTAAGTATAAACTAAAATATTTCTAAATTAAAGTATATACATTGCTATTAGTTTTAAAAATATTAAAAAAATTATAATAAATACTGACCTTTTTAAACTTTTATAAACACCTAACTTACATGAATAAGCATAAAATAGTGAAAAAAAATATCTAAGACATATCATGTATCTAATTGAAGTATAATCAATTGATAAATTTAAACATAAAATTTTTTTTAATTCAGCAAAAGGTCAACTAATTTAACAAAAAATAGATACATGAATTTATTTTATACAATTTATTATTTCTTATCACATGTCGCTATTTTATGAGACAAACAAAGCATTTGAACCACATATAAATAGCACAAATCAGACATAGTTCTTTTGTTAGAAAAATAATCTTAAGTTTTTAAAGTAGTATTAGTGAATGGTAAAAAATAATAATAATTGCTAATAATTTAAGATACAAAAAGTTTTAATACTGTAAAATAATCAGAACTGATTAATAGAACTTTTATTTATGGAAAATCAATAAAGTTTTCAAGAGAATTTTTTACTAAATTTGTTTCATATTATTGTTATGCCTGATTGTTGCTAAACAACTTCCAAAAATAGATCATAATTTTAACAGACCCCTACAACTATGTTATTTTTATTTTGATTACACATATTTTATACTGACCATTTTAAGATATAAAGTACACTTAAAGTTTTATAAACAAAGATCTTTACCTCTTTTTGAGTGTTAAGTAGCTTTTGACATAGTTGAGTCAGCTTTTCTTGATTTTGACTGTAAGCATTTTTGGCAACATGAAGAAAAAAATCAGTTTTTTCATCAAGTTTAAATGAAGAATAGTAATCTTTGCAAAACTTTTGTATCTTATCATCTGGTATTAAAACACTTTCATTAGCTTTAGATGTTTTTAGCTTTTCTTTCAATAGTTCATCAAAATGCTTGTAAGATCCATTTGTTGACATCCTTATAGAAAATTGATTCATTTTTGGTTGTATAAAAAATATTCTTTTTTTGTTAGAAAAAGTCTGTCTGGCAATTTTAAAAACAGTTGTTAATGACATTTTTATTTTTTATCCAAACAGTTAAACTAAAGATAGCTTGTATAAATTTAATAACTCATATTAAGTGAATATATATTAGGGTAACTCCCTACACTATAAATAAAAATTTTAGACATTTTTACTAACTTTAAAAAAATTATTACCTAAGAGGTGTAACTTATTTATTGAATTGAACTAATTTTTGATAGATTTAACTTAATTTTTTTTCTTTTAAGTAAACAAAAATATGGTCTGAAAAGAAAATGAACTTATTATTATTTTTATTATTGTTATTAAAAATATTATTAATATTGTTATTATTATTTTTATTTTTATTATTATTATTATTGTTTTCTGTCATTTATATTTCTTTTGTTGATAATATTGTGGACAATAATATAAAATTAAGTTTGAAATATTGAAAAAAATAAAGGTTCCGAAAGATGTATCGACCAGGCATAGTAAAATTTGAAAACCACTAATTACAGCTGTTTTATCGCTATAGTAACTAGAAAGCTAAAGTAACAAAATAAAGCTAGTTTAACTTTCTCATATTTTACATTGGATAAATTTTATAAGTTTATCTTTATTACTTTTGTTGTTATAAACCTACTATAATGTTTAGTTACATAAGTTTTAATTTACATTATACTTAAACAATTTTAAGACCTTGATTTTAAAATTAAAACAGTTTATAGTAGTTTTTTTACATATAACCTTAATTTTTTTTTCAATAATAAAAACAAAGTTTTTCTTAAATTATTTTTAGCTTAAAGTTTAAAAAAAAATTGAAAAAATTATAATTATTAAATTGTAGTTCAAATAAAAATTTGTAATTAAATATATCCAACACTATTATCTATTAAATTTTATTAATTTTTGTATAAATTTTTATAAAGTGAAATACATTAGACTTTAATATTTTAATATCTTTATTAATCAATAAAAGTTAGAAACATTATTTTTAGAGAAATACTTTAATGTCTTATTTACAGTATACAAATATAAGTTTTGTTTTGTGCATGCTTTGTCAACAAATGAAAATTGTAAATTATAGGCTGCATTGTTCTAAAGAAATAAATATATAATATTAATTTGTGGCAATAAAATATATCAAATGTATAAGGATGAAACTAAAAGGATTTTAGTTCATATTAATTTTGATATCATCAGAATGAGAAAACCTATCTTAAGATTAAAAATTAAATATTATAACTATTTTTGTAAATTTATTTACATTTGAGATTAAAAAATCCTAGTGTGGGGGATTTTTTGATAGTTATATATTTAATTTGCGACGCTTGTTACCATGTCTAGTATCGACAACAACAGAAGAGTTCATATCATATAACAGTTAGACAAGAATAGAAGAGTTATAACGATTGTAGAAAAGAATAGAAACGTTTTTAAGAAGTTTTGTGAGTTATCGAAGAGTTGGTACGAGTTTAGTCTAAAACAGGGATACACAATATTATTTTATATTAGACCCCTTTTTTAGAATATAAAAAAGCTAACTATAGTCACCTCCGACAAGACTTCACAGAAAACAACCATTATATACGCCTAAGAACTTTATTTTTGCTCTTCATTATCAACTCCAGAAAATTTACTGTAATTTTTAAACTATGGCCTTGTGGCTTATGCTTTTGCAACTTATGGCCGCCTAAACTTATGAATTTTCATTTAATAATTGTTTTAAAATTGTCATTAAATAAGCGTAAGACTGTTTTTATTTCCGCTATAAATTCCGTAAAATATAGTGTAAGTTTTAAAAGTTTCAAATTGTGACCTAAACAGTACCACAATCATATCACAGTATATCGCAAAGATACAACTATCAAATTACAGTTGGTCGCAACAATACAACAAGTACATCACAGTAGACTGCAATGATACAACTTTCAAATCGCAGTAGATCACAATGGTACAACTATAAAATTACAATAGATCACATTATAACTCTTTTACCTATTTCAACCTTAAGTTCTATATTTTTTCAAAAAATAGTTTTTGATTGGTGTAGAGTCATGCTTCTAGTTTTATTATGTTTAAGTTTAAGATTGTTTCCCATAAGCCAATCTGATACTTTTTTTAGTTCTGTGTTAAAAGTTTTACTGTCATTTAGGTATGTGTCTTTTGTAAATGTTTCGTGTAATATTGTATCATCTGCACAGTTGAGGATTATAAGACTAGTACTATTTTGTAAGTCATTTATGTGTATATGGAATAACAACGGTCCTAATACTGAGTCTTGTGGTACCCTAATTTCACAACTTTCACAGGTTGACTCATATCCTCCAAGCTAACGAGTTGTTTTCTTCCATCTAGATATGAACTGATTAGTAGCTGCATATTTCCTCTCACACCATAACATTCTAATTTCCTAAGTAAGATATCTTTATCTACACTATCAAATGCTTTACTTAAATCCAAAAAGACTGCACAAACTGCGTTTCCTTTATCAAAATTGGACAGAGCCCCTTCAACAAATTCAGACAAAGCTAAACAAGGTGGAATGATTCTGTCGAAAGCCAAACTGAGAATTATTTAGAACTTTATTTTTAGAAAAAAAAACTGTACAGGCGAACATAGATTATTTTTTCAATTATTTTATTTAAATTAGATAGAAGTGAAATGGGTCTATAATTTCCTGGTAATGTTTTTAATCTTGATTTAAAAATTGGTAACACTTTTGAAAGTTTTAGGCTACTTGGATAAACACCTTCATAAAATGCTTGGTTTATTAATTTGCTTTGTATTGGGGATATAAGATTGTTTACTTTCTTAAGCATCTTTATATATATACTATCCTCACCACTGGCTTTGTTTGGATCTAAACTCTTTATAATATTAAAAACTTCTATATTATTACTTACTACTATTTGGAAACTGTAACAAAATATGTTTAACAGTTTAAGAAAAAAATCATGGTAAAACTTAATATTTTTAGCAAAAACTACTTTACTTTTATTTAAAGGTTGTTATGGAATAATAACACTTATATCAAATATAATTTGAAAAAAATACAATGGCTAAAGTATTAATATCTAGAGTTATAAAAATTTGCGTAAAATATTAGTATAAGAAATATTTAAAATATTGTCTTAGTAAAAACTTTTTTATAATTTTGTATGATATGCTTACTTTTAACAGAAAAGTGTTTGTGCAGTTAATAAGTTTATATAAAAAAATTACTAAAAGTTATAATATAATTCAAACAGTATATTAGGCTGTTAGATAGAAAAGAGTTAACAACATTATAGATAAGTACTAAAAACTTTTCCTAGAACATACATTATTGTAATTTTAAATTAAATGTAAGCTAATTAAGAACTAGTTTCATTAATTTTAAATTTTATTTGAAACTTACTACTCTGTGCCAAAATACTTTAAATAGTTTTCAATATTTACGCATAATTTTAACTAGCCTCTCCGTTTAAAACTTCGTATACAAGATTATTAATTCCGGTGAAATTTGTTTTCATGTCTTTCAAAACAGCTCAAGTTTATCTACTGTCATTACCCTGCAAAATGTCGTTTTAAGGATCCAAAAATAGAGCATATAATAATTTGTTGATAAAGTAAAGATGTAAAAAAACTATTATTTATAAAAGTATTAAAAAATGAAATTTAAAGATTTAGTAGTTAAAAATCCTTGGAAATAAAACTGTTAGTAGAATAAAATACAGTAGAACTTTATTTTTAGAGTTAGAAAATAATAACTTACAGGATTATCAGTTTGTTTAAAAACTATGCTTAATTTATAATTTACATCTTTCATGACCAGTACTTGTTATTAGTATAGGTAGCAATGTTCTTTTTGTTACAATAATACGATATTTAGAGTAAAAAAAAACAAAGTAATAAAAGTTCTTTATTACATGCACTAGCATTTACTAGCACTAACTATGCATATTAAATACAAACTTTACAATTCTAAAACGATGGTAATTTAACTAGTACTTAAAATTTTAAAATTATGCATAGTAACAATAATTAGATAAAAAAGACTCCATTAAAATAAATTCAAACACACTAATACTATTGATTAACAAACTTACATCTTTGATTAAATGTTCTTTTATATATTAATAAGTAACAAAACTTTTGTTATTTTTTCCAGTTTCAGACCTAGCAAAATGATAGTCTTCAAATGAAATAAACTGCTTTGTTCTTGTAATCAATCACTAGTAGTAAATATTTTAAACTGCTATTAGTTTGTTATACTTGTTTTTTAATTTTACAATTGTCATAGAAATTAACTGCAAAAAGGAAACAGTTTTTTATTATAATTAAGTAAGTTCAATTAAAATTACGTGAGATCGTTTGACTATGGTACAAAATATTATATAACGTAAAGTTTTAAAAAGCTTTTAGATAAGATTAAAGTTAACTTTTTTCTTAGTACTGAAAAAATAAAGAAGTTTTCACCTCAAATTGAAAAAAAATGTATCATTTTGAATATTTTAGATGTCAGGTTAAACATTTTTAACTCTTCATTAAAATTTTTGTAATAAACTTGATTCTTGTAGTCAAAAACGCTGAAATATCGTTGTGTTGTCATTTTATACTTTTTATAGACATTTGCATAAATACAAACATAAAAAGTTTGTATAATGTTTTTTTTTTTCAAAAGCAACAGTTTAAAGATAAGTTATCAGATAACACATAGTCTAAAGTGAAATTAAAAAACTAGATATATGATCAGCAAATCTTATACAAGCTATTTTAATTTTTATGCCTCAGAAGTTATTTATCTTCTAACTGCAGTTGTTACAAAAGTAATTTAAACATAAAAACTTGATGAACTTATAGAAAAAAACAGAAGTAGATTATATTCTATACAAAATTCGTTGATATTGTTAAACCTTTTTAAGTTAAAGCATAACAGTTTGGTTGCTTGTTATACATTTTATGTTCACATCAAAGTAAAAAATAAAAAAAGTTTACACTAACTAGTTATTCTGTAGTCTATATCAAATCGAAACACACTATGTATAAAGTTAAAATACATATGAATTAGTAACTGGAAACTTGTCTTTATCTATAAATAACTCTGTCGTTAAAAGATGTAATTTTCTTTGTTTACATGCGGCAATATTATGCTAGGCGTATCTTTTCTACCTGTTAAACAATTTTCTAAAATACTAATCATATTTTATTTTCACAAGCATTAATCAAAAAAAACTTTCTTTTATTATTCAAGTTTCGCTGTAAATGTTAACATCTAATATTCATTTCATGTCTAAATGTTTGTTTTGATTAGCACATAAATTTATTTACGAAACATTCTATACATTTTAATTAAAAAAAAATATTCATAAAAAAGCTTTATTGGCAAATTAGTGACAAAAGTTTGTGATAATATTATCTAAAAAATTCTAAACATATATTTTAAAGATAACGACTACCATAGCTGTCAATGTAAAGTTATACAGTTTTATATAAATACATATTTGTTTAATTTTAACAACTTTATAAAGTTAATAGTTAAATGCAAACCTAAAAAATAAATTTAGCACAAAAAACTAGAAAACTACTTATTTCAAAACAAACAAACCTTTTATTTTAAAGACTATGGGATAGAAATTTTTTTTAAATTGTACTTTGGTATTTTGAAAATGAAAATTTTTACTTTGTAAATATAGTTTTCATGAATTGGGAGTTTACTTGTACTAGTTAAAATAGATATTAGAAAACCTAAAAAAGTTTAAAATATAAGTTGAATATATGTTTAAACATCCAAGACAACTTAGAATAAAACAAAATTTGCTTATGCTTAACTGTAAACTAACTAACAAGTCTTAACTATTCATTTCATTGTCCAAAGTTATGTTTTATCTTATTTTTAATACAGAAGTATACTAACTGCTCAAAAATTTTTTTGATACTAAATACATTTTTAAGAAGAGTTCATAAAATAAGTCAGTTTATAGTGACGTAAAAATACAAAGCTGCTAGACATTTGTTTTATTTTCAAGAGAATGAAATATTTGCTTAGTTTTTTAATACTAGACAAATAAATTACTATAATTGCCAATACAATAGAATTATTATATATAAGCAATGAGCATAAAAACTTTATAAAACTTTCACATATCATCTTAAAAGCTACCATCCCTTTTAACTGATCAAAGTGCTTTGGAATTATATTATTTTGGTTATTGGTAAAAGTTTTTTGATAAGTTTTTTCAGCTATAATTATTAACTTTCCTCCTGTTCGAAATGTTTACTGTATAAGACGTTTTAATGAATAAAAATTAAAAGATATAAAACTATCTAAAAATAATAAGTTGAATAACAGTAGGTTAAATCTCAGGCCGCTGGTTTCACATCTCTGCGAGCCTACCACTCAAATATGCTGCCTTACGCTAACTACCACATTTTCGGTTTTATAAACTCAAATCGTTTTTTCAATGCACAACTTTTTTATTTTTATTTAAATCACTTAATTAGATGTAAACAAATATGCAAATGTACCAAAACTTAGTTTTTTTTATTGTATTTAAGTGTTTAAAACCCAGTTTGCAAAATTTATAATATTCAGAAGCTTCATATACAGCTTTATTATAACTGTAATTTGTTTAAAACAAGTCTATGCATTTAGTTTGGTAGATTTTAAATACTTTTAACTTTAAAATATGATAAGTATTACTTGAGTTTCATATTTTTATTTTGTTCATACTTTGCACAGTTTATGGAAAGAAATGATTTTACTTTTAACAAAAATTGAAAAAGTTTTACTTTTTTTTAAATAAGCTTGTAATACATCTTGAACTGATTTCAATAGATAAATTATAAACGCTTTCAAGTTTAAAAAAATCAACAACTTAAATAAAAATTTGTGTATGGTCAATGACACTAGAACAGTCGAAATGTTTAAACATCAGATTAGTGTTGTAAGGAAACTTGAAAAGCGCTATCTAGATTTGAGCGCACATACAATTTAATCATCTTCAAAAACGCGCTGAGCTGTGCAGAAAATATGCAGGTATTGTAGGCGAAACGATCTTGAACTAAACTGATGTTTCATGAGAAGGTTGCTTCAAAAACGAAACTAAAACCTTTTGGATGGCTTCTTTTAAGTTTTTTACGCGGGGCAAATGCCACAACTGTCGCTGCTGGTATCTTCCAAAAATTGTGGACGCCAGTTAGAAAGTAAACGGTACACAACTAAAAGCGTTTTGTTTAATCAATAAAATTAAACACACAATTCAAATTTTTAACCGAAACGAATTCGTAATGTAAGTATTTAATTTTTAGTGTTATTTTACATGTTAACTTTAAAAAACTTGAAAATTCAAAACATTGTAGAAACTGAAGAATTTTGTAAAAGTTCAATGGTATAAACATAGAGGCGTTAAGGCACTTTTTTACATGTTGATTCTATTTTAAAGAACTCCAACTTAACTAACATACAATTTTTACCGTTTCTTATAATAAAAATAAATATTTGAGGTATGAGGACACAAATTCGGAGATTTCAAAAGCATCGTTTTGGAACAGCTATGTAAAAAACGCAAAAAAAAAAACTATTTCACCAAAAACTATTTTCTCCTACAATTTTAAAGCTGTCTTTCTCAACCTTTTACAGCTTAATCTGAACTTAATAATAAACAATCCAACTGTAAACATAAAAATGTACTTTTTCTTTTAGTTTATAATAAAAAAAAAAATTTTTTTGTCGTAATTTTTTTTTCTTAATGTTTTTAAGATTGCTAAAATTAGATTTTTCCTCATAATGCAAAAAAAAATGCTAAAAATTTGAGGTCGATAGCTTAAAAATGAAGGAGAAACTTATTTTTAGTAAATTTTTAAAAATTCAGAGAAAATCGGTAAAAAAACTTTTTAGTTCTATATGCTAATATCGCATTTTTTTATACAACACTTTTTATATCTCAAAAATTAATTGAATTAATTTTTTGTTTTATGAAAAGCAATTTAAAGTATAAACTCCAAGCTTTAAATAATATAACCAATGTTAATTTTTGTAAACAGTTTTGTTGGATCTCTCTAATAGGCCCTTAACATTTAAAAACGTGTTAAAGTTATCTGTTAACACGATAAACAGCTTTAGAACATATTTAGGATAAAGTATGTCTGTTTTTTGGTAACTTAAAAGTTTTTGATACATTATATTTTAATAAACTATTACGTAATTCAAAGAATAAAGTATGCTTAAATTACAACATTCCATGAAAGTAAAGAAAGTAATTAAGTTTCAAAACTAAATTAACGACTGCAAAGTTATTACTGTAAGTATAATTTTTTTCTAATGTTGAATGTTGTTTCAGCTAGAAATAGTTGAAAAATCATCAAAAAGTTAAATAGGGTGTATCATACTTTAAATTTATACTCCTTAAATTTTCAAGTATACGACATATGCTTTTACTCACTGTTTTTTATGTACAAATGCTTTTTCGAAAATCTATAAATAGTTTTTATCGTTTTCTTTTTTAAATTTTTTTTAATTAATATTAGTAGGAAATTTAAATATAAGTATAACAGTAAAAAGAAAAAAAACTGATAAGTATAAAGTTTTTGAAAATAGTAGACTAGCTAAAAGCTTAACAAAACTTCGAATGCTATGTATGTAAAAGAAGTAGATTTAACTTTAGTTTAGTGCTAATTAGACTTAAAATTTTTGTATATGTTTATTAGCTTGTTGAAACATTTAATGGCTAACTTATTTCTTGTAATATAACAGTTTGTACCATTTAGTTTCAATTACAAAACTTAATTTTATTAAACCAAAAAAAAAAATTAATAGGTTATTCTTCTTTATGCTTAGCAGATATATCTATTTATTCTTGGTTGTAATCTGTACTTAAATGTAAGTAAAAACAATTAACTCTTAAAAATAAAAAAGCAGTTATTTAACATTAAGCTACTTGTTTTTTAAACGTGTACTTTGAACTTTTTTGTATATGTGTACGTGCAGAAATTTCAGGAAACAAACGAAGGTGGTGTTACTAAAATTAAAACTAATGTGTGTGGGTTTTTATTATCCTTTATGTGCGTAGGTTTAGAGAGCAGTATACATTGCCAGTAAATTTCTTCGCTAGCACACAACACTTGAAACTTGTTACTGAATAAGTTTATCATTTAGTATGAAGCTTTGTTTGTGCTTGATTTTAAATTTGATCGCTTATTTTGCATTTGCAAATGGTAAACCTGTTCAAGATGAAGAAAACTTCGAGAATGGTTGGTTTTTGTTAAAAACAATTAATTTTTATCAATAAAGAATTAATTTTTATCAAATAATTTAAAACATTTATTATTTGGATCTGAAAAAATTTAATTATGTAAAGAATAAAATTACATACATAGTCAAACTATTTCATCTAAAATATCTAGTATAAATTTATATATTAGCTTAATGAATAAAACTTTTAAAGACGTTGGACTGCTAAGTGCGATGGAGTCTTCATCACTAAGTGATATTACAAATGATCAAGATCCATGGGCATTATCATTAGCTGATGCGAGTGAAGGAATTGAAGATAACCAAGAAAATCAAGATGAGGAAAACTACAAAAACGGTTGATATTTTTTATATTACTTACAAATTACAATGTTTTTGTAAGGATCTTTAGTAGTTTATAACAGATATAATCTAACAAAACATTTTGTGAACAAATAAAAGGTTTGCATATAAATTGGAAAAGGCACTGCTTTTTGGTACTGATTTTTGCTAGAAACATTATATATAAATCACTTATTTTCAAAGTTCAGAAAGTTTGTTTATAAGTTTCGTTTAGCACGTCATCAGAATAAAGTTGCTAAAAACTGACAAGAGTATAGTATAAAGATTTTAAAATATTCAGCTGAAATAATTGTGTCATTAAAAGTCAAATGTAAAAGTCTGTGTAAAGGTTTATAAAACGATTAAGTTGTACTTTACGGACTTAAAGTTTTTTTAAGATATAATTAATAGAATGAAAACATTTAATACAATTAAAGTTTTAAGTGAAATAGAATTAAAAAGAAAAGCTTTACGAAAAGCGGCACCAATGAAAACACTAAAAAATCCCTATTTATATATTTGAATTACAGATTTCTGGTATTTACAAATTTTCGACTCGCAAGTTCTAATGAAATTTGATTCTAGAACTGACAGATGGTACGTGTTTCTAGCTCTAATTACAATTTTGAATCTACTATCTATGTAGTTTTCAGCACAAGTAGGATTGTTGATGTTTATCGATGGACGAATTTTCACCTTTAGGCTTTACTTCGCCATTAAACCCAAAGCGTTTTTACTTTTTAGTAGCATGCTGCTCTCGCCTGTAATGGAAACGTTGGATATCCGACCTACGTAGTTATTTCCGCTAATGCTAAATGTATACTACAATACCTAACTTGTGAGTAGAAGTGGCATTTTTCTTAACTTAGTTAAGCGTGCGGTTGGTGTTGTACACAACACGTAGCGAAACGCACTTAAAATTTTATTTTATAGCTAATGAGGTTTGCTTAGCCAACCTAATTGAGTTTTCATCCATATAAGGAAGGCGGAGGTAGACTGGGCAAGGATGTGGGCCAAGGAGGGTGAGCGATTCATTTTGAACTGAGTCGTTTTGATTCTCTTCATGATGACTGTTTTTGGAGTATCCTAATGAGAATTTTTTTTCTAAATATTGTCCAATTCTAAATTTGCCGTTCAAACTGTAATGGCTTTATTAGTTATGCATTGCATGGTCTTCAATTTTTTTTTGTCGGTACAAAATGAATTCCTGGAAATCTATTGGGCAGTAAAACTTAGTAGAACATAGTAAAACATGGAAGTAATAAACGTTTTGTTTCTATTTCTAATAGTTTTTATGTTTAAGAAGTTAATTTTTCCGAAAATTTCTTCTTCAAAGGTTAAAACTATGTATTTATAACCAAATAAAGAAGTTTTAGACGTTACTTTTAGAAAAGAAAATAGCAAAAAGATCATCAACATACCTAAAATACGCAATTGGCGACTGTTATCTATTAAGAGAAAACTACTTTCATGATAACCGACAAAAATATTAGCAAGAATAAGGCATAAAAGTCTTCTGATCGCAACACAATCTATTTGATGAAACTTGAGATAATTAAAACTAAATTGCACAATTTTTGTGGCCATATACTTGTTTTTATAGTTCATCGAATTTAAATAACAAGTTAACAAAAATTAGTAGTAGTTATAAGTTAAAAAAAAACTATGCAAATAAATTGCTCAACCAATACAACTAAATGTAACTTCAATTTAGTTTATTGCTTTTTTAATATTTAACTCTTCTTAATACATGCGTGCAAAATTAAAGGCAATCATACTTATACACTGATATATGTTTAGTAAACTTAACAATAATACTCTTTAAATTCTTATTGCTATAAAGTTTGTAAGTTTTTAATTATTCTGTTAATTTTTATCACTATTTAGTTTTTGTTTGTCGATCAACACTATAAGACTACCATTACTTTATTTAAAAACGCTTTCATTAACAACTTCGAAACTAGTGAAAGAATATCTTTAAAAATTGATGTGTCAATTTATCTGCTTCGAAAGTATTAGTCTTCTTTTTATCAGCAGGGTAACTCATAAACAAATATACATTTAACCACTTTATAAATGCTCACCTTGTTTGAGCAACTAAATCTATCTTCAAAAGCTATTTAATATAACAAAGAGTGCATTTTAATTTATATTGTTTATTTAAGTTTAGTAGTTTATACAAGATATAACCTAACAAAACGTTTTGTTTACTAAAAAATCGAGTAACTTATAAACACTATAATGTTTTGTAAAATGAAAACTTAACATGTAAATGTAATTAACTTTTTAATCTTTTTTTTCAGATTGGGGAGGTCAAAAAAGTACTGAACAGCGAATTTTAGAAGAGGTAGATAGTATTGCTAGTAATGTAGCACAAATGTTGCATAACGGTTAAATTTCAAAAGATCTGTTCGAATTTTCTTCATAAAAGGAACAGTAAATTTTCAAGAAACTATTTAAAAGTTAAGCGTTTTTTTTTGAAAATTCTTTAACTATTACACACTTAACTTATTATTTAGATTAACAGCTAATACCACAATTTATCTTTATCAAAAGCAGTGGTTAACTTTTGTACGTTTGAAGTCGATGCAAAAGCATTTAGTGTTCGTAAAATTTATATAGTTCTTTAGAAGACTTAAACTGACTTTTTTAGTAAAAAGTGTAAAAACTACTAAAATTGTTTGGGCTAAAAATGCATAACCTTACAATTTAAATAAACTGAAGTAAAACAAAGTGTGTGTAAGTAAACATTTTTCGGAAATAATTAATTTTGCTCAGCTTTTAAATAGTTTATAAACTATTAATTTTCGTTTTGATTAAAATGACTTTGAAGTTACTTGATGATAAATTTCGAACATTTGACATGTTTGTTGCTTATTAATATATATATATTCAGATTGACAACTTTTATAAAACACATTTTAGTTTTACCTTTTAAAAATGTTTTCGTAATTTTTAGTGTAAAATACTGATTATAGTATGACGTATTGTTAATATAAAAACATTTTATCTATTGTTTATGTCAGTAATGAGGTGTATTTATATGATGGTTTATACTTTGCCTGTTTATACAAAAAAAAAGCTTTACTCAATAAAATTTGCTTTATCAACAATCGTTATCTTTTTTTAATTATAAATTAGTTTCTTTACAACTTAAAAACTAAACCTTTGATGGAAATAGTTGTTGTAGTAGTCATTACAGAGAGATTTTTTATTTTATATATATAAATTTTAAACACAGTTTATTTAAATTACCACAACATAGTTTAGGTCATAAAAATAAGATGACTGAAATAAAATTATAAAACTATTTTTTGAAGTATAAAAGGAATTAGTATTTTTTGTGAAATGAACACAAAAAAAAGACTTAAATTTACAGAAAGTCAACTGACAAAAAAAAATTTAAACGTAAAATCTTCAAAAAAAAAAGATTTAGGTAAAAACTTTTGTTCAACTGAAGCGCTGTTTTAATTCAAAACATCAGTTTTTAAGTTTAAGCTAAATTAAAACATAAAAGCACGAGTTACATTTTTTCACAAGAGTAATAAAAAACAGAAAAAAAAAGAATTAAAATTAAAAAAAAAAAAACTAAAAGATAATTTAATATAAATAAAAAGAAAATAAAAATTACTGACTGAGGGTAAGAGTTAGGGGTAACATTGATAGTAAAAACAAAAATAAAAACTAACAAAAATCAAAAAATTAAAAAAAGCCACCGACCGAGGGTAAGGGTTAGGGGTAACAGTGAGAGTAAAAAAATAATCTAAATTAAAAAAGAAAAGAAAAAAACAATAATCAAAGTATAAAAGGAAAAAAAATAACTCGTGCAAAATTTTCTGCTTGTGCAAAAGTACCTTCGTGCAATTTTATCTTCGAGCACTTTTATCCCCTCGTGCAAAAGTGTCTTTGTGCAAAAGTATCTTCGTGTAATTTTGTGCACTCGTGCAATTTTGTCCCCTCGTGCAACTTTGTACGCTCGTGAAAATTTGACAGCTACCCAATTTAAATACCACACAATAAAATTTAAAGTAAGTTTTAAATCAAAACAGACTTAAAGTTGTAAAATATGTTTTTATTAAAAAGACATTATTCTAGTTCTATCAAAGAACTTAAATTATTATAATTAGGGTTTCTCAGCTTTCGATACAATAGAAAAACCAAAATAAATGATATTAAAAATACAAAATAGTAATAAAAACTGTTGAAGTTTAGTTGCAAATTCCAGTTGTACTTTCCATCTTGATTTTACTGTTTAGATTAACCAAGTTGTTTGAAGAAATAAAGATAATTCGCTGTCGCTGTATTTTTAAAAATCTAAATATACTTTTATTAATATTTTTTATGATACTTTAAGTAAATTTTACATTAATTAAAAACAACAACCTACAGAAGAACCATCTTTCTTAACTTTCAATACAAAGGTATTTGAACTTAAAAACGAAATCAATTTGCAAAAAACTTTTAGTGAATTTTCTAAGAAATTAAAATTATCATATATAAAATGTTATATGTTTTAGTTTTAAGAAAACAAATAGAGAGATCTCAACTAATGGAGAAGAAATAATTAATTTATTCTTTCAATAATTTAGTTTACAAACTAAGTTTCGGTCAAAGATCTCGTCAGTGCTTAAATAAATCTTTTTCAATATAAATCGATATATATCGATAAAAACTTGCTTTTTGCTTTTCTAATCACATTTACAAATCATATAGGTTTACTATTAATTTTATCTGCAACTTAGTATATATATATATATATATATATTGTTTATTAAACCATAAAGAAAGCGCTCAAAAAGTTTGGTCTTAGAACCTGGTGTACAAAGGAAGCTTTCGGTTATCGAGTCGTACACCACATGCTTATAAAGTTTTTTACGAGTTTCTTACACATAGTTTTTTTTATCATTTAAATATTTAAATCTTTTGTAATGAACAATCAATTAAACGAAAGTAAAAACGAAAGAAAATAAAACTAAACGAAGATTAACTGAATTCTGTGTTTAATAATTTACTATGAATCTTTTTTAGTAAGATAAGAACAAAAAAATATATATACAACTTTAAATTAATTTTTAAAAGTAGATAAACAACACTAATAACAAACGTGTGAATACTTGAATTATAGGTTATAACTTCTTTAGAGAAAGTAAAATGTAATACGCTGAAATTTTTTACAATTTTTTTTTATAAGTATTTTTGTTAAAAAAGTAATTTTTATTTAATTTAATAATTTAACTATAAAGATAAAAATAATTTTACATTTGAATAGTTAAATAAACTATTGTAAACTTTCTTTTAAGAATTTTAAAGAAGTGATTTTTAAAATAACTGAACTTAACTTTTATAAAATATGAATAAATACTATAAAACTTATGCTTTTAATAAGAAAAAAAAGATAAAAAACTATAATGATTTTAACAAAATGATATTAACAACAACAAATTTCTTTCTATTTTAAAACATTCTTTTTGTTTACTTTTTTTTTGAACACTTGTCCAAGTCTAAAACTGTAATAATAAAAAGCAAGCAAAATTTGCAAAAATAAAAAGAAGAATTTTTTTCTTTAATTTCCTCAAAAAAAACAAAAACAAAAAAAAATTTAACTTTAGTTTGCATGAAACACTTATCTTAGCTTACTATTTAAATAATTTATTTTCTGCTAAAGTAAAAACATCTATAATTACTTTTTTACATTTGTATACTAAAAAAGAAAAGAATATATAAGCATAACAAAAAAAAAGTTTTGAGTATTCTAAACTTAATTCAAAATAGTAATCTTTCAGAATAATCTTAAAATATAACCAGATAAAAAATGTTAAAACTTAGTCTAAACCAGTGTTACTGTAACAAACCAAATCAACTTCCGTACGAAAAAAAAACAAAAGTTTGAGAAAATAAATAAAAATTTTGGATATTAAATGACAAATACTATGAACTCCTTAAACAAAGTAAACAGACGAGTAGGAATGATCATTAATGACCTGAGAATCACTGTTCAAAAGATAACTTTTAAGTTCATCCTGGAACTTTCCAAAATGACTTATATTTTTTAGATATAATGGTAGCTTAATCCATGACTTACTTCCTTGGTAGGATAGCGATTTATGACCTATTTTGCTGTTGAATCTAGGTAGGAAAAAATTTGTTTCTGAGTACCTCGTATGATAATTATGGACATTTTTTACACTTTTATAGAATTTTTTTTTAATTATCTGGTAACAGGTTATTGTTAAACTTAAACATAAACAGACCTATTTCATACAGATACAGACTTTCAATATTTAATATTTTTTCTGAGCTTTTAATTCTCTTACACTATCATCATATTTCTTATAATGTATGCATCTGTTTATGAGAACATTGATATCATTTATTATTTGCTTTTCCCCAGCACAACAAGCCATATCTAACATTGCTGATAAATAAAGAACAAAATATTAAATAAAATGCTTTTTAATTTAAGAAATGTCTTGTTTTATATAATATACCCAATGTTGTTTGTAACTTTGTTTTTATAGCTTCTATGTGTTCTGTCCATTTTAAATTTCTGTCTATAATTATTCCCAAATATTTATAGCTATCTGTGTTTGTTATAACTGTTTTACCTATTTTAACCTTAAGTTCTATCTTTTTCAAAAAACTATTTTTTGATTAGTGTAGAATCATGATTCTGGTTTTTTTAAGATTTAGTTTAAGTTTGTTTCCAATAAGCCAATCTGATACCTTTCTTAGTTCTGTGTTAAAAGTTTTACTGTCATTTAGGTATGTGTCTTTTGTGAATGTTTTGTATAACATTGTATCATCTGCACAGTTGAGGACTTTAAGACTAGTACTATTTTGTAAGTCATTTATGTGTATAAGGAATAACAACGGTCTTAATACTGAGTCTTGTGGTACCCCAACTTCACATTTTTCACAGGTTGACTCATATCCTCGAAAGCTAACGAGCTGTTTCCTTCCATCTAGATATGAACTGATTAGTAGCTGCATATTTCCTCTCACACCATAACATTCCAATTTCCTTAGTAAGATATTTCTATCTACACTATCAAATGCTTTACTTAAATCCAAAAAGACTGCACAAACTGCATTTCCTTTATCAAAATTGGACAGGGCCCCTTCAACAAATTCAGACAAAGCTAAAGTGGTGGAATGATTCTGTCGAAAGCCAAACTGAGAATTCGTTAGAACTTTATTTTTAGAAGAAAAACTATACAGGCGAACATAGATTAGTTTTTTAATTACTTTATATAAATTAGATAGAAGTGAAATGGGTCTATAATTTCCTGGTAATGTTTTAAATCTTGATTTAAAAATTGGTATCACTTTTGAAAGTTTTAGGCTACTTGGATAAACACCTTCATAAAATGCTTGGTTTATTAATTTGCTTAGTATTGGGGATATAAGATTGTTTACTTTCTTAAGAATTTTCACAGATATACTATCCTCACCACTGGCTTTGTTTGGATCTAAATTCATTATAATATTAAATACTTCTATATTAATACTTACTACTATTAAGAAACTGTAACAAATATGTTCAACAGTTTTAGACAAAATCATGGTAAAATTTAATATTTTTAGCAAAAACTACTTTACTTTTATTTAAAGGTTAATTTGGAATAGTAAGATTTGTGTCAAATATAATTTAAAAAAATACAATGGCTAAAGTATTAACATCTGGAGTTATAAAATTTGAGTAAAAAAATTAGCGTAAGAAATATTTAAAATATTGTTTTAGTAAAAACTTTTTTTTAGAGAAAATCATGGTAAAATTTAATATTTTTAGCAAAAACTACTTTACTACTTTACTTTTGTTTAGAGGTTATTATGGAATAGTAAGATTTGTGTCAAATATAATTTTAAAAAATACAATGGCTAAAGTATTAACATCTAAAGTTATAAAAATTTGCGTAAAATATTAGTATAAGAAATATTTAAAATATTGTCTTAGTAAAAACTTTTTTATAATTTTGTATGATATGCTTACTTTTAACAGAAAAGTGTTTGTGCACTTAATAAGTTTATATAAAAAAATTACTAAAAGTTATAATATAATACAAACAGTATATTAGGCTGTTAGATAGAAAAGAGTTAACAAAATTATAGATAAGTACTAAAAACTTTTCCTAGAACATACATTATTGTAATTTTAAATTAAATGTCAGTTAATTGAGAACTAGTTTCATTAATTTTAAATTTTATTTGGAACTTACTTCTCTGTGACAAAATACTTTAAAGTAGTTTTTAATAACTACGCATAACTTTAACTAACCTCTCCGTTTAAAACTTCGTATACAAGATTATCAATTCTGGTGAAAGTTGTTTTCATGTCTTTCAAAACAGCTAAAGTTTTTCTACTGTCATTACCCTGCAAAATGTCGTTGTAAGGATCCAAAAATAGAGCATATAATGAATTGTTGATAAAGTAAAGATGTAAAAAAACTATTATTTATAATAATATCAAAAAATTAAATTTTAAAGATGTTAATAGTTAAAAAGCCTTGAAAATAAAACTATTAGTAGAATAAAATACAGTAGAACTTTATTTTTAGAGTTAGAAAATAATCATTTACAGGATTATCATTTTCTTTAAAAACTATGCTTAGTTTATAATTTACATCTTTCATGACCAGTACTTGTTATTAGTATAGGTTACAGTGTTCTTTTTGTTACAAAAATACGATATTTACAATAAAAGTTCTTTATTACATGCACTAGCTTTTACTAGCACTAACTATGTATATTAAATGCATACTTTACAATTCTAAAACGATGGTAATTTGACTAGTAGTTAAACTTTTTTAATGATGCACAATAATAATTAAATGAAAAAGACTCAGTTAAAATAAATGCAAACACACTAATACTATAAGTAACAAAACTTTTGTTATTTTTTTCAGTTCCAGACTTAGCAAAATGATAGTCTTCAAATGAAATAAACTGCTTTGTTCTTGTAATCAATCACTAATAGTAAATATTTTAAACTGCTATTAGTTTGTTATACTTATATTTTAATTTTACAATTGTGATAGAAATTAACTGCAAAAAGGAAACAGCTTTTTACCATAATTAGTAAGTTCAATTAAAATTACATGAGATCGTTTGACTGTGGTACAAAATATTATATAACGTAAAGTTTTAAAAAGCTTCTAGATAAGATTACACTTAACTTTTTTCTTAGTACTGAAAAAAAAAGAAGTTTTTACCTCAAATTGAAAAAAGGTGTATCATTTTGAATGTTTTTAGATGTCAGGTTAAACATTTTTAACTCTTCATTAAAATTTTTGTAATAAACTTTAGTGTTGTAGTCAAAAACGCAGAAATATTGTTGTGTTGTTATTTTATACTTTTTATAGACATTTTAAAATACAAACATAAACAGTTTGTATAATGTTTTTTTTTTAAAGAAACATTTTAGGATAAGTTATCAGATAACACATAATCTAAGCTAGAATAAAAAAACTAGACATATGATCAGCAAATCTTATACAAGCTATTTTAATTTTTATGCCTCAGAAGTTATTTATCGTCTAACTGCAGTTGTTACAAAAGTAATTTAAACATAAAAACTTGATAAAGTTATAGAAAAAAAACAGAAGTAGATTATATTCTATACAAAATTCGTTGATATTGTTAAACTTTTTTAAGTTAAAAGCATGACAGTTTGGTTGCTTGTTATACATTTTTTGTTCACAGCCAAGTAAAAAAAAAAGTTTACACTAACTAGTTGTTCTGTAGTCTATATCAAATCGAGACAAATTATATTTAAAGTCAAAATACATATGAATTAGTAACTGGAAACTTGTCTTTATCTATAAATAACTCTGTTGTTAAAAGATGTAATTTTCTTTGTTTACATGCGGCAATATTATGCTAGGCGTATCTTTTCTACCTGTTAAACAATTTTTTAAAATACTAATCATATTTTATTTTCACAAGCATTAATCAAAAAAACCTTTCTTTTATTATTCAAGTTTCGCTGTAAATGTTAACATCTAATATTCATTTCATGTCTAAATGTTTGTTTTGATTAGCACATAAATTTATTTACGAAACATTCTTTACATTTTAATTAAAAAAAAATATTCATAAAAAAGCTTTATTGGCAAATTAGTGACAAAAATTTGAGATAATATTATCTAAAAAATTCTAAATATATATTTTAAAGATAACGACTACCATAGCTGTCAATGTAAAGTTATACAGTTTTATATAAATACATATTTGTTTAATTTTAACAACTTTATAAAGTTAATAATTAAATGCAAACCTAAAAAATAAATTTAGCACAAAAAACTAGAAAACTACTTATTTCAAAACAAACAAACCTTATATTTTAAAGACTATGGGATAGAAATTTTTTTTAAATTGTACTTTGGTATTTTGAAAATGAAAATTTTTATTTTGTAAATATAGTTTTCATGATTTGGGAGTTTACTTGTACTAGTTAAAATAGATATTAGAAAACCTAGAAAAGTTTAAAATATAAGTTGAATATATGTTTAAACATCCAAGACAACTTAGAATAAAACAAAATTTGCTTATGCTTAACTGTAAACTAACTAACAAGTCTTAACTATTCATTTCATTGTCCAAAGTTATGTTTTATCTTATTTCTAATACAGAAGTATACTAACTGCTCAAAAATTTTTTTGGTACTAAATACATTTTTAAGAAGAGTTCATAAAATAAGTTAGTTTAAAGTGACGTAAAAATACAAAGCTGCTAGACATTTGTTTTATTTTCAAGAGAATGAAATATTTGCCTAGTTTTTTAATACTAGACAAATAAATTACTATAATTGCCAATACAATAGAATTATTATATATAAGCATTGAGCATAAAAAACTCTATAAAACTTTCACATATCATCTTAAAAGCTACCATCCCTTTTAACTGATCAAAGTGCTTTGGAATTATATTATTTTGGTTATTGGTAAAAGTTTTTTGATAAGTTTGTTCAGTTATAATTATTAATTTTCCTCCTGTTCAAAATATTTACTGTATAAGACGTTTTAACAAACAAAAATTAAAAGATATAAAACTATCTACAAAAAAAAAGTTGAATAACAGTAGGTTAAATCTCAGGCCGCTGGTTTCACATCTCCGCGAGCCTACCACTAAAATATGCTGCCTTACGCTAACTACCACATTTTCGGTTTTATAAACTCAAATCGTTTTTTCAATGCACAACTTTTTTATTTTTATTTAAATCACTTAATTAGATGTAAACAAATATGCAAATGTACCAAAACTTAGTTTTTTTTATAGTATTTAAGTGTTTAAAACCCAGTTTGCAAAATTTATAATATTCAGAAGCTTCATATACAGCTTTATTATAACTGTAATTTGTTTAAAACAAGTCTATGCATTTAGTTTGGTAGATTTTAAATACTTTTAACTTTAAAATATGATAAGTATTACTTGATTTTCATATTTTTATTTTGTTCATACTTTGCACAGTTTATGGAAAGAAATGATTTTACTTTTAACAAAAATTGAAAAAATTTTACTTTTTTTAAAATAAGCTTGTAATACATCTTGAACTGATTTCAATTGATAAATTATAAAAATTTTCAAGTTTCGAAAAATCAACAACTTAAATAAAAATTTGTGTATGGTCAATGACACTAGAACAGTCGAAATGTTTAAACTCAATTTCGGTAATCTTAGAGAACTAATCTTTATTAAACTTCAGTTTAGTGTTGTAAGGAAACTTGAAAAGCGCTATCTAGATTTGAGCGCACATACAATTTAATCATCTCCAAAAACGCGTTGAGCTGTGCAGAAAATATGCAGGTATTGTGGGCGAAACGATCTTGAACTAAACTGATGTTTCATGAGAAGGTTGCTTCAAAAACGAAACTAAAACGTTTTGGGTGGCTTCTTTTAAGTTTTTTACGCGGGGCAAATGCCACAACTGTCGCTGCTGGTATCTTCCAAAAAGTGTGGACGCCAGTTAGAAAGTAAACGGTACACAACTAAAAGCGTTTTGTTTAATCAATAAAATTAAACACACAATTCAAATTTTTAACCGAAACGAATTCGTAATGTAAGTATTTAATTTTTAGTGTTATTTTACGTTTTAACTTTAAAAAATTTGAAAACTCAGAACATTGTAGAAACTGAAGAATTTTGTAAAAGTATAATGGTATAAGCATAGAGGCGGTAAGGCACTTTTTTACATGTCGATTCTATTTTAAAGAACTGCAACTTAACTAACAATTAATTTTTACCGTTTCTTATAATAAAAATAAATTTTTGAGATATGAGGACACAAATTCGGAGATTTCAAAAGCATCGTTTTGGAAAGGCGGAGTAAAAAACGCAATAAAAAAACTATTTTACACAAAAACTATTTTCTCCTACAATTTTAAAGCTGTCTTTCTCAAAATTTTACAGCTTAATCTGAACTTAATAATAAACAATCCAACTGTAAACATTAATAAAAACATTTAAAAATAAAAGTTTTTTTTTTTTTTTTTTTATAATAAAAAAAATATTTTTTTTGTCGTAATTTTTTTTTCCTAATGTTTTTAAGAATGCTAAAATTAGATTTTTCCTCATAATGCAAAAAAAACGCTAAAAATTTGAGGTTGATAGCTTAAAAATGAAGGAGAAACTTATTTTTAGTAAATTTTTAAAAATTCAGAGAAAATCGGTAAAAAAACTTTTTAGTTCTATATGCTAATATCGCATTTTTTTATACAACACTTTTTATATCTAAAAAATTAATTGAATTAATTTTTTGTTTTATGAAAAGTAATTTAAAGTATAAACTCCAAGCTTTAAATAACATAACCAATGTTAATTTTTGTAAACAGTTTTGTTGGATCTCTCTAATAGGCCCTTAACATTTAAAAACGTGTTAAAGTTATCTGTTAACACGATAAACAGCTTTAGAAACATATTTAGGATAAAGTATGTCTGTTTTTTAGTAGCTTAAAAGTTTTTGATACATTATATTTTAATAAACTATTACGTAATTCAAAGAATAAAGTATGCTTAAATTACAACATTCCATGAAAGTAAAGAAAGTAATTAAGCTTCAATACTAATTTAACGACTGCAAAGTTATTACTGTAAGTATAATTTTTTTCTAATGTTGAAAGTTGTTTCAGCTAGAAATAGTTGAAAAATCATCAAAAAGTTAAATAGGGTTTATGATACTTTAATTATATACTCGTTATATTTTTTAAGTATATGACATATGACATTTTATGTACAAATGTTTTTTCGAAAATCAATAAATTGTTTTTATCGTTTTTTTTTTCTTATTTATATTAGTAGGAAATTTAAGTATAAGTATAATAGTAAAAAGAGAAAAACTTGATAATTTTAAAGTTTTTGAAAATAGTAGACTAGCTAAAAGCTTAACAAAACTTCGAATGCTATGTATGTAAAAGCAGTAGATTTAACTTTAGTTTAGTACTAATTAGACTAAAAATTTTTCTATATGTTTCTTAGCTTGTTGAAACATTTAATGGCTATCTTATTCTATGCAATATAACAGTTTGTACCATTTAGTTTCAATTACAAAACTTAATTTTATTAAACCAAAAAAAAAAAAAAATAGGTTATTCTTCTTTATGCTTAGCAGATATATCTATTTATTCTTGGTTGTAATCTGTACTTAAACGTAAGTAAAAACAATTAACTCTTAAAAATATAAAAGCAGTTATTTAACATTAAGCTACTTGTTTTTTAAACGTGTACTTGCATACACGTTTACTTGTATATGTGTACGTGCAGAAATTTCAGGAAACAAACGAAGGTGGTGTTACTAAAATTAAAACTAATGTGTGTGGGTTTTTATTATCCTTTATGTGCGTAGGTTTAGAGAGCAGTATACATTGCCAGTAAATTTCTTCGCTAGCACACAATACTTGAAACTTGTTACTGAATAAGTTTATCATTTAGTATGAAGCTTTGTTTGTGCTTAATTTTAAATTTGATCGCTTATTTTGCATTTGCAAATGGTAAACCTGTTCAAGATGAAGAAAACTTCGAGAATGGTTGGTTTTTGTTAAAAACAATTAATCTATATCAAATAATGAAAACTATTAAAACTGACACTAAACATGTTGTTTAAAACATTTTCATTTGGATCTGAGAAAATTTAATAATGTAAAGAATAAAATTACATACATAGTTAAAAAGTTTCATACAAAATATCTAGCTTAAATTTATATATTAACTTAATGAATAAAACTTTTAAAGACGTTGGACTGTTAAGTGCAATGGAGCCTTCATCACTAAGTGATATTACAAATGATCAAGATCCATGGGCATTATCATTAGCTGATGCGAGTGAAGGAATTGAAGATAACCAAGAAAATCAAGATGAGGAAAACTACAAAAACGGTTGATATTTTTTATATTACGTACAAATTACCATGTTTTTGTAAGGATCTTTAGTAGTTTATAACAGATATAATCTAACAAAATATTTTGTGAACAAATAAAAGGTTTGCATATAAATTGGAAAAGGCACTGCTTTTTGGTACTGATTTTTGCTAGAAACATTATATATAAATCACTTATTTTCAAAGTTCAGAGAGTTTGTTTATAAGTTTCGTTTAGCACGTCATCAGAATAAAGTTGCTAAAACCTGACAAAAGTATAGTATAAAGATTTTAAAATATTCAGCTGAAATAATTGTGTCATTAAAAGTCAAATGTAAAAGTCTGTGTAAAGGTTTATAAAAGGATTAAGTTGTACTTTACGGACTTAAAGTTTTTTTAAGATATAATTAATAGAATGAAAACATTTAATACAATTAAAGTTTTAAGTGAAATAGAATTAAAAAGAAAAGCTTTACAAAAAGCGGCACCAATGAAAACACTAAAAAGTCCCTATTTATATATTTGAATAACAGATTTCTGGTATTTAGAAATTTTCGGCTTGCAAGTTCTAATGAAATTTGATTCTAGAACTGACAGATGGTACGTGTTTCTATCTCTAATTACAATTTTGAATCTACTATCTATGTAGTTTTCAGCACAAGTAGGATTGTTGATGTTTATCGATGGACGAATTTTCACCTTTAGGCTTTACTTCGCCATTAAACCCAAAGCGTTTTTACTTTTTAGTAGCATGCTGCTCTCGCCTGTAATGGAAACGTTGGATATCCGACCTACGTAGTTATTTCCGCTAATGCTAAATATATACTACAATACCTAACTTGTGAGTAGAAGTGGCATTTTTCTTAACTCAGTTAAGCGTGCGGTTGGTGTTGTACACAACACGTAGCGAAACGCACTTAAACTTTTATTTTATAGCTAATGAGGTTTGCTTAGCCAACCTAATTGAGTTTTCATCCATATAAGGAAGGCGGAGGTAGACTGGGCAAGGATGTGGGCCAAGGAGGGTGAGCGATTCATTTTGAACTGAGTCGTTTTGATTCTCTTCATCATGACTGTTTTTGGAGTATCCTAATGAGAATTTTTTTTCTAAATATTGTCCAATTCTAAATTTGCCGTTCAAACTGTAATGGCTTTATTAGTTATGCATTGCATGGTCTTCAATTTTTTTTTGTCGGTACAAAATGAATTCCTGGAAATCTATTGGGCAGTAAAACATAGTAGAACATAGTAAAACATGGAAGTAATAAACGTTTTGTTTCTATTTCTAATAGTTTTTATGTTTAAGAAGTTAATTTTTCCGAAAATTTCTTCTTCAAAGGTTAAAACTATGTATTTATAACCAAATAAAGAAGTTTTAGACGTTACTTTTAGAAAAGAAAATAGCAAAAAGATCATCAACATACCTAAAATACGCAATTGGCGACTGTTATCTATTAAGAGAAAACTATTTTCATGATAACCGACAAAAATATTAGCAAGAATAAGGCATAAAAGTCTTCTGATCGCAACGCCATCTATTTGATGAAACTTGAGATAATTAAAACTAAATTGCACAATTTTTGTGGCCATATACTTGTTTTTATAGTTCATCGAATTTAAATAACAAGTTAACAAAAATTAGTAGTAGTTATAAGTTAAAAAAAAACTATGCAAATAAATTGCTCAACCAATACAACTAAATGTAACTTCAATTTAGTTTATTGCTTTTTTAATATTTAACTCTTCTTAATACATGCGTGCAAAATTAAAGGCAATCATACTTATACACTGATATATGTTTAGTAAACTTAACAATAATACTCTTTAAATTCTTATTGCTATAGAGTTTGTAAGTTTTTAATTATTCTGTTAATTTTTATCACTATTTAGTTTTTGTTTGTCGATCAACACTATAAGACTACCATTACTTTATTTAAAAACACTTTCATTAACAACATCGAAACTAGTGAAAGAATATCTTTAAAAATTGATGTGTCAATTTATCTGCTTCGAAAGTATTAGTCTTCTTTTTATCAGCAGGGTAACTCATAAACAAATGTTTTGTAAAATGAAAACTTAACATGTAAATGTAATTAACTTTTTAATCTTTTTTTTTCAGATTGGGGAGGTCAAAAAAGTACTGAACAGCGAATTTTAGAAGAGGTAGATAGTATTGCTAGTAATGTAGCACAAATGTTGCATAACGGTTAAATTTCAAAAGATCTGTTCGAATTTTCTTCATAAAAGGAACAGTAAATTTTCAAGAAACTATTTAAAAGTTAAGCGTTTTTTTTTTGAAAATTCTTTAACTATTACACACTTAACTTATTTTTTAGATTAACAGCAAATACCACAATTTATCTTTATCAAAAGTAATGGTTAACTTTTGTACGTTTGAAGTCGATGCAAAAGCATTTAGTGTTCGTAAAATTTATATAGTTCTTTAGAAGACTAAAACTGACTTTTTTAGTAAAAAGTGTAAAAACTACCAAAATTGTTTGGGCTAAAAATGCATACCCTTACAATTTAAATAAACTGAAGTAAAACAAAGTGTGTGTAAGTAAACATTTTTCGGAAAAATTTATTTTGCTCAGCTTTTAAATAGTTTATAAACTATTAATTTTCGTTTTGATTAAAATGACTTTGAAGTTACTTGATGATAAATTTCGAACATTTGACATGTTTTATGCTTATTAATATATATATATTCAGATTGACAACTTTTATAAAACACGTTTTAATTTTACCTTTTAAAAATGTTTTCGTATTTTTTAGTGTAAAATACTGATTACAGTATGATGTATTAATAATATAAAAATATTTTAATCTTAGTTTACGTCAGTAATGAGGTGTATTTATATGATGGTTTATATTTTGCCTGCTTATACAAAAAAAAGCTTTATTCAATAAAATTTGCTTTATCAACAATCGTTGTCTTTTTTTTTAAATATAAATTTGTTTCTTTACAACTTAAAAACTAAACCTTTGATGGAAATAGTTGTTGTAGTAGTCATTACAGAGAGATTTTTATTTTACATAAAAAAATTTTTACTAAACACAGTTTATTTAAATTACTACTACATAGTTTAGGTCATAAAAGTAAGATGACTGAAATAAAATTATAAAACTATTTTTTGAAGTATAAAAGGAATTAGTATTTTTTCTGAAATGAACACAAAAAAAAGACTTAAATTTACAGAAAGTCAATTGACAAAAAAATATTTAAACGTCAAATCTTCAAAAAAAATGTTTTAGGTAAAAACTTTTGTTCAACTGAAGCGCTGTTTTAATTCAAAACATAAGTTTTTAAGTTTAAGCTAAATTAAAACATAAAAGCACGAGTTACATTTTTTCACAAGAGTAATAAAAAACAGAAAAAAAAAGAATTAAAATTAAACAGAAATAAAAACTAAAATATATTTCAATATAAATAATAAAAGAAAAGAAAAATTACTGACTGAGGGTAAGAGTTAGGGGAAACATTGATAGTATAAACAAAAATAAAAACTAATAAAAATTTAAAAATTAAAAAAAAGCCACCGACCGAGGGTAAGGGTTAAGGGTAATAGTAATAGTAAAAAAAAATTTATAAAAATACATTAAATAAAAAGTAAATAAAAAAAATAAAAAAATAAATTGCTTACCGACCGAGGGTAAGGGTTAGGGGTAACAGTGATATTTAAAAAATTATCTAAATTAAAAAAGAAAAAAAAACAATAATCAAAGTATAAAAGGAAAAAAAAAAAAACTAGTGCAAAATTTTCTGCTTGTGCAAAAGTACCTTCGTGCAATTTTATCTTCGAGCAGTTTTATCCCCTCGTGCAAAAGTTTCTTTGTGCAAAAGTATCTTCGTGCAATTTTGTGCACTCGTGCAATTTTTTCCCCTCGTGCAACTTTGTACGCTCGTGAAATTTTGACAGCTACCCAATTTAAATACCACACAATAAATTTAAAGTAAGATTTAAATCAAAACAGACTTAAAGTTGTAAAATATGTTTTTATTAAAAAGACATTGTTCTAATTCTATCAAAGAACTTAAATTATTTTAATTAGGGTTTCTCAGCTTTCGATACAATAGAAAAACCAAAATAAATTATATTAAAGTTACAAAATAGTAATAAAAACTGTTGAAGTTTAATTGCAAATTCCAGTTGTACTTTCCATCTTGATTTTACTGTTTAGATTAACCAATTTGTTTCAAGAAATAAAGATAATTCGCTGTCGCTGTATTTTTAAAAATCTAAATATACTTTTATTACTATTTTTTTATGATACTTTAAGTAAATTTTACATTAGTTTAAAACAACAACCTACAGAAGAACCATTTTTCTTAACTTTCAATACAAAGTTATTTGAACTCAAAAACGAATTCAATTTGCAAAAAACTTTTAGTGAATTTTCTAAAAAATTAAAATCATCATATATAAAATGTTATATGTTTTGGTTTTAAGAATACAAATAGAGAGATTTCAACTACTGGAGGAGAAATATTGAATTTATTCTTTCAAGAATTTAATTTACAAACTAAGTTTCGGTTAAAGATCTCGTCAGTGCTTAAATAAATCTTTTTCAATATAAATAAACAAAATACTGTTTTATTAGTAATAGCTGCATTAAGTTTTTTTAAATAATATATTACAAAAATGACTGTAAGTACTTCTGTTTAAAAAAGATAGTTTTAGATTATTTTTATGATTGTTTGACTGAAAGAAATTGTTTGCTTAGCTAATTATTTACAAAACGTTAAACTATCCTAACCAGCCGAGTTGTAATATTATATAAAAGTGTATTACGTATTTTTCCAGTTTAACTACCGGTGTTATTTTAAAATAATTACTATAAAATGGTATGATGAATTATAATGAAGTTATAAAACAATTAGAGCATCTATCTTAGTTAAAATATAGATATATTCAACTATTTTCGATGATTTAAGTTATTCATAACACATTCCTTACTAATTTTTGATTAGACCGTATTTTGTCACAATATAAGTAGGTTTAATGACATATCATATGCACGTTCTATGTTATATCCTTCTGTCGACCCACAGTGTTTATACTTTAATTATTTATTGTACACAGAGCTTTTAGACTTTTAACATATTTCTTATGAATTATATTCCTACACTTGTTAAAGTTTACTCCCGATTGCTTCTTTGTATTTAAAAACTATAAACAATGAACTTTACCGCAAGATCAACAACAACAGCATCCGAGACAATCCTACGACCGGTTTCGTCCTTATTAGGACTCATCAGGCAGGAATAGTCGCGAGAAACCGCTATTGTGATCTTAAACAAGCGGGCTTAAGTACGAAGTACTGAAGCGATCGTTTGTGGGTAAAGTTGAAAAAATTACACAGCTAAATCAATCACAGCCCAACGTCTCAGACATTGTCAGCTTGTTGTGAGACTGTAGTCTGCGGTCGTTTGATCAATTTAGCCAGTATTTATTAGCTAAAGCCAAGCTTGTTTAAGATCACAATAGCGGTTTCTCGCGACTATTCCTGCCTGATGAGTCCTAATAAGGACGAAACCGGTCGTAGGATTGTCTCGAATGCTGTTGTTGTTGATTTTGCGGTAAAGTTCATTGTTTATTATCGATTGCATAAAACATCTCAACTTCGTTGATGATGGCCGAAATAAATACTGGCTAAAACTGATCAAACGAGCGCAGACTACAATCTCACAACAAGCTGACAATGTCTGAGACGTTGGGCTGTGAATGATTTAGCTGTGTCATTTTTTCAACTTTACCCACAAACGATCGCTTCAGTACTTCGTACTTAAGCCCGCTTGTTTAAGATCACAATAGCGGTTTCTCGCGACTATTCCTGCCTGATGAGTCCTAATAAGGACGAAACCGGTCGTAGGATTGTCTCGGATGCTGTTGTTGTTGATCTTGCGGTAAAGTTCATTGTTTATTATCGATTGCATAAAACATCTCAACTTCGTTGATGATGGCCGAAATAAATACTGGCTACTATTTAAAAACTACACATAATTATTTTATTAAATGCCATATGAAAAGATTGATACATTATTTCCATGTAAGCATATATATTTTTTTGACTTATAACTAAATGAATAAAAACTTGTTGTCTGTAATCTGTATTTTCTAAAATAGCTGTTATGTGTTATACGTTAGTATTAGTTATGAAATTTAAGCACGTACAAAAATATAATTACTTTTAAACACATCTTTACTGTACTTTTTGTAATTTTTAAATTCACGATATCTTTAAACTGAATCCAAATCTAGTTTTAAATAAACGAAAATTACTTTTTAAAAACTTTAAAAACTTTACCAGTTGTTATTTAAAATATTATCAAAAGTTTATGCAAATCAAGAGTGTTTAATCTTTGAACCGATTAATTTAGTGTGTAAAGATATATAAGTTTTAATTAGTTGTAATGTACACTTAATCTTATGTTTTATTATACTTTACTATCAATGAACGTACTGAGGATTTGTTCGTCAGAACAGTAAAAAAAATTGTTTTAAAAAATTGTATTAATATATGTATAATTTAATTAAACGATAAAGAAACTAATACTTAATTGTAATCTTGCAGAAATATTTCCGCGCATAAATATTGTTTTTTATTAAACGACAAAAAAAAGCTAAAATATTTAGCCCTTGAGAATTGGTGTACGAAAAAGCCTTTTGGTTATCGAGTCGCACACCACAGATACCTATTAACGTCTCGTCCAGAAAAAAGTTACGACTTATTTATCTATACTGTTTAGTATAAATATCAACACCTATGTTACTGCATTCACTTATACGTTTGTAAAATCTTTATTTATTGTTAGCTTATAAGTCATAGCTACATGCTTTTACTTCAACGATAATGGATAATTATAAGTTATAAACTGATCCATTCAACACAAAAGAAAAATGGCTTGTGCAAACGTTTTATCCGTGCAAACGTAACGAATGGTGCTAAAATTAAACTTTTGTAAAAGTTACGAATAATGATAGAATGAAACCCGTAGTCTATCTTTTGATTTGACCCATTCTTCTTTTATTTGTGTTGAATGGATCAGTTTATAACTTATAATTATCCATTATCGTTGAAGTAAAAGCATGTTGCTATGACTTATAAGCCAACAATAAATAAAGATTTTACAAACGTATAAGTGAATGCAGTAAAATAGGTGTTAATATTTATACTAAACAGTATAGAGTTATCTAGTTTTAATTTCTACCACAAGACTCAGTATTAGGACTGTTGTTATTCCTAATACATATAAATGACTTACAGAATAGTACTAGTCTTAATGTTCTCAACTTTGCGGATGACACAATGTTAAACAAAACATATACAAAAGACACATATCTAAATGACAGTAAAAATTTTAACATGGAACTAAAAATGATATTAGATTGGCTTGTGGGAAACAAACTTAAACTAAATCTTAATAAAAACAGAAGCAAATTATACAGTAATCTTCCCTTTATTGTAGCAACATATGTTTCTGTGTGTTAACGAATCAACACACTTCAACTGGGTTCTGTAAAAAAATAAATACTGTAATGAAAGAATAGAAGCTAAAGTAGGTGTATACATGTTTCGATTATAATAAAATAAATTCTACACATTACAAAGGTTAATAGTTAATAATAGGTAAAATACTTAATGTTAAATCCAACAGTTGAAGTGTGTTGATTTGTTAATACACAGAAACATATCTTGGTACAATAAAGGAAGATTACTGTATATTTTGTTATTATTTATATTCTAGTGAACTTGTTTCACTAGGATCTTTTGTTAGCAAACAATTAAATCTATATTTTAAACAGTTAAAACCAGAAGCATGATTTTATATTAATCAAAAAATAGTTTTTGGAAAAATATAGATCCTAATGTAAATATAGGTAAAACAATTATATCAAACACAAGTAACTTTAAATATTTGGGAATATTTATAGACAGAAATTTAAAATGGTCAGAACACTTAGAAACTATAAAAACTAAATTACAAAAAACATTGGGTATATTATATAAAACCAGAAACTTCTTAAATGAAAATGCATTATATTTGATCTTTAATTCTTTGCTTAGGAGCAATGTTAAATATGGCTTGTTGTGCTGGGAAAGAGCAAATAAAGAATGTATAAATTATATCAATGTTCTCGTAAACAGAGAACTTAGATGCATACATTATAAGAAATATGATGATAGTGTAAGAGAATTTAAAACTCAGAAAAAAATATTAGATGTTGAAAGTCTGTATCTATATGAATTAAGTCTGTTTATGTTTAAGTTTAACAATAATTTGTTACCAGATAACTTTAAAAATTACTATAAAAGTGTACATAACTATTATACCAAGTCTTCAGAAACAAATGTTTTCCAAGCTAGATTCAACAGCAAAATAGGTCATAAATCACTATCATTCCAAAGTAGTAAGTTATGGACTAAGCTACCATTATGTTTAAAAAATATAAATCATTTTGGAAAGTTCCAGGATGAACTTAAAATTTATCATTTGAATAGTGATTCTCAAAGTCATTAGTGATCTTTCTTACTCGCCTATTTACTTTGTTTAAGGAGTATTTGTCATTTAATATCCAAATTTTTATTTTTTTTTTTGTTTTTTTTTTGTTCAAAAGTAGATTTGTTTGGTTACAGTAACATTGGTTTAGTCTAGATTTTAGCACTTTCTGTCTAGTTATTTTTAAGATTACTATTTTGAATTAAGTTCAGAATACTTACAAACTTTTTTTTAATGTTTTATTATTATTATTTTTTTTGCATGCAAATGTAAAAAGAATAGTTATAGATGTTTATATTTTAGCAGAAAATAAAGTATTTAAAAAGTAAGCTGAGATAGCTGTTTCAAGCAAACTTATGTTAAAAAATCTCTTTTTTTTTGAGCAAATATTGTTTTCTTTCTATTATTACAGTTAAGAATTAGACAAGTGTTCAAAAATAAGATTTTTTTTCTTTTAAAGAAAAGAAATTTGTTTTTGTTAATACCATTATTGTTAAAATTCTTATTGCTTTTTTTTCTTATTAAAAGCATAAGTTTTACAGTACTTATCTTCATATTTTATAAAAATTAAGTTCAGTTATTGTAAAACTCACTTCATTAAACTCTTAAAAAAAATTACAATAGTTTATTTAACTATTCAACTGTAAGATACTTTTATTTTTCAAGTTAAATTATCAAATAAAATTAAAGTTACCTTTTTAGCACAAAATGCTTTTTTGTAAAAATCTTTCAGCGTATTACATTTTACTTTCTCTAAAGAAGTTGTAATCTATAATTTAAGTATTCACACGTTTGCTATTAGTGTTGTTTATCTCTTTTAAAAAGTTAATTTAAAGTTATATATATATTTTTTTTTGTTCTTATCTTACTAAAAAAGATTCATAGTACATTATTAAACACAAAATTTGGTTAATTTTCGTTCAGTTTTGTTTTATTTTATTTTCTTTCATTTTGTTTAACTGATTGTTTTATTAGTAATTGTCCTGGACTAGACATTAAATTGTATCCTGGTTTATGACTTGCAAAAAGTTTTTTCGTACACCAGGTCCTAGGACCAAATACTTGAGCGCTTTTTTTTTGTTCAATAAACAATATATTATGTTAAAATAAACATTATCATTCAAACAAAGTCCAAGATTTTTCAAATACTTTAACATAGACATGATCAAACTCAAAGACACAAGATTTTTTTTAAATATAATCTTAAAATGTACCAAGTTTCATTAAAAGGGGGGTCATTTATTGTAAAAACATAAATAAATCGAACATAAAATTTTAAATATAAAAAAGCCATTCTATTGAAATTGATCTACAACCTTTTAGTAATTTTTATGAGTATACTTATAGTTTTGTAAAACAAAAATAAAGTTGTGAATGAATAGATGTAAACAGTCATAACTTGTACAGCTACAATGAAAATAAACCTCTCTTTAGACTAGTATATGAATATTATTTTTGATTTGAGACTAAATCATGCTTTTACTTAAAGTAAAACAAGATTAAGGCCATAAGTTGGTCAATTTTTCACAAAAGTTTACATAGCTCCTATGATGAAAGTTTGAATTATAAACTATGATAAAAGTATAGTTTTTTATAAAATATGAAAATTTTAGTTAACTTCTAGGGTATAATAATTTTCGTAAAGTTTCAATACAAGTTTAAGGACAGCAGTTATTTTATTTTCAGATTTCTCAGAAACTTTAAAATTCACCATAATTTTTTAGCCAAATTTCTAGGGAGTGTTCCATGCAATATTTGGAAAAATACAATTTTTTTTTTAATTTGAAAGTAAAATTTTGTAATTTTTAAAACCAAAAAGTTTGGACAGTCAAATTTTTGTTTTGTTTTACTTCATAAATTTGTCTATACTTTATATAAGAATAGATTAATAAAATTTTGAAAAGATTACTGAAAATTTTACAGAGAGAAAATAGATTTTTAGTGAAATAGTCTTTTTTGGAATCTTTAATTTCCCCCTCTATTAAAATTTCTATAAAATCAGCTTATCAAATTTTGTTAGCTTATATTTTGAAATTTATTGAAGTTTAAAAAAATTAAAACTAACATGTTTGTAACTTACTTATTTATGTACAAAATAAGACTAAGAAAAAGTTTTTTACCGCCACATGGCCTTAAATCTTTTAAAAACATTAAGAATGTCTATGGTTTCTTATCCATTATATTGATCCACTACAATGTAACTCCTGGACTCAAATGTTTAAATTAACTGCTTATTATCATAGATACTATAAGTCATTGGCAAAGTATGATGTATAAAAATATTTAATATAATCAAAGTTTGTAATTCTAATCAATTTAAATTTTTATAACTAGTCTGTCAAAACTTAATTTTAACTTCATTATTTTAGTGTTATTTAAAACATATAATTTTTTTTTTTTAACTTTAAGCAGGTTTTCATAAATAAAATGTCATAGATAGTTTATATTTTCTTTTGTCACTAATCAATTGATTAGTAAGTAGTGAATATGACTGGGAAAGTAAGTTAGTTATAAATATTTTTTAATGTAGTTTTAATTTCTTATACTTATTTTTAAAAAAGTCAAATAGTCAATAACTACAATTTTTTAAGGTAAAACGTATTGAAAAAAAACAAACTTCAAAGCTTACCTGCAGTCATCTAAAACTAAATAAACTTGGCTTAGGTGAGATTTCAAACTATCAAGTAATATAAAATCTGCTCACTATATATATTAGTATTAAAATTGTACTAAAATAAAGTTTTATAGCAAAACTAAAAACAATTTTTTAGTATGAAGTCTTAATGCAGACTTCTAACATGTTTAAATTCTTTTAATTTATTAAACAGAGTGTTAAAACTTATTTATATTTTTTCAGGAAAGCTAGAACCAATTTCAAACTGCAATGCGATTGAAAGTATTGACTTACAGTGGAATTGCTTTCAAGAAATAGACACTATTGTTTTATTTCAAAGTCTTTGGTGGATAGATTTATCTTTTAACCAGGTTATTTTTTTAAGTTATGAGTGAGAAGCGGTTTGAAAAGTTTGCTAAATTTGCTTAAAAAAACTTAGTTTTGACCAGAATTATCAAGTAAAATGTATTTTTCCAAAGAAAACGGTTGCACTTTAATTTAAAACAACTTTTTAAAATTGTGGAAGTAAGGTAAATGAAAATTTGTGTCTCTGTATAAAACTATTTATAATTTAAATTTATGCTTAACAACATATTTTAACTCTTTAGTGCAACCCTTCTAACCTTCTGTTTTACAAAATACTCCGTACTTAATTACTCTGGCCAAAAATTTTATTTTAAGAACATTTTAACAATGTAGTTCTAAAGTGTTACCTATTGCCCCTAATTTAAATGGTAATTATTTTTTTACATAAATTGTAAATAGGATATACTAATAAAAAAAGTACTATTTTTTCTTTTTTGCTCTAAGTTCTTAAAAACACAACTCAGACTTAAAATAAGAATTAAAGTATAACTTTAAATTATAATTTTTTATATGGTAAAAACACAAAATATATGTGACTAACCATGCATTGTCGTTTTAGTATTTACTTTACATTTATAATCTTCGTGTGTCTTCTGTTTAAGCGACTTAGGCTTGAGTCCAACGCTGCAAAATTTACATCAATAATAATAGTAATTTTAAATTGTAATATTATGTGAATTAAAGTATATTTTTAAGTGTTTAAAAACTGCTGGACATAATCGTTTTTTGCTGAAAGCAGTTTGTAACATTTAATTTATTAAATTTTTTTTTGGTTTTTCTGTTAACTATAACTTTTGTTTTTGAAAACTGTAAAAACTTAGTGTTTGTTGATGAAAAAAATAACACCAGAATTAGTAAGTTACTAAAATAAAAAGTGTTTTAACTAAAACTTAAAGTTAAAAAAAAATATATATATATTAAGTTATATTAATATAATTATTAAAGTTTTTATACTAGTAAATAATAAAAGAAAATATTGTTTGTAAAAACATCAACAATTCTAAAATCTGCTTTTATATGAAAGCTTTTAAAATAAACTATAAGTCAATTTTTAGATAACTTGAAATTTCATTTATTTTTTACATGTAATCAGTTTTGTTGTGATGTACGCAAATGTGTAGACTACAATTCTTTTAAATATCATATTCCTCAAATAAAAATCCCTTTTTTTTTTGTTAAGTTAGTAATTTTAAATTCTCATCAAGCAATCCTCTCACACGATGAGTTTTTGAAAAATAATATAAATTTTGTGTCCTAAAATACCAAAAAGACCTTATCATTTAATAAAGGAGTTTTTTCTAAAAGTTACTAAAATAACCTTATGTAATAAAATAAAACAGTAAACACTTTTTATTAAGTTGTAAATATTGTAGAACAAGATGTGTTTTAAATGATATAGTTTTTTTAATCTTTTTAGTTTGCATCTTATTTGAAGCTTTGAACTTATTAGTTTTCATTCCTTATTTTTCAAAAGCTGCTATGGTTGAGCTGTTCAAGTTGTCTTTTAGTTAAGATAAATTTCTACAAAGTAAGACTAACAAAAAAGTAAGACCCTATAAAATTGTTATACAACTTTAATTAACGGTTCAACATGTGAAGTTAAGCAGAGTTTATTGTATTAGTTGATAAATATTGTTTTTATGTACGCATTTATCAATACATAATTTTATTACGTATGTAGTTTTTAAATTTTCATACATTTTATGGAATGGTTTTACATTATTTGTATTCAAATGCTATGATTGTGTTTTGGATTGTAAGCTTTTTATCTTAAAGTAACAATGATTACAGTAACCTCTTGCATCTTTACGCACTCGTGACGTTACGCACTCTCGTTTAGTTACGCATTTTAGAATTCTAAAAAATATTTTTTTATTTTTATTTTTTTAATTGCACAAATTAGGTTTATTGTACTTTTTTAACTGAAATATGTTTTTAAATGCTAATTCACCTCTCTATATCTTTAAACTTTATAAACTTATGTTCCTTGACTAATTGATAAACATTTAGTTAGACCTCAGTATATCAGAAATTTTGTTAACAAAAAGATATTAAATTAAAATTCTGAAAGAAATATGACTGTGTGAAAGTCTTATGTGTGAAGAAATCCATTACAGCACAAATGCATATTTTTGTAAAAGGCTATAGAAACAAATTTTAATATAGACACCACACTATTTCTTAATTGTAGGCAAATGCCAAATTATAAATTGAATTTGCTAAATAGTATAGAATATTAATGTTAAGTATCAAATAAGTCACATAGAGTTAAAGATAAAATCTACTTATTATTGAGATTAGTAAACTTTTTCTCCAAGTATTTTTATTTTATATAAATTTAAATTCTTTTTTTTTTAATATATGTATAGTTTTATCTTTTGTTTTGATATTTATAAACAAAGTAAACAAATTGTTAAAAGTGGGAAAGTTCCAGTCTGCTCTTAACTAGAAGCAATATCAAAAAACAGCCATTATAATAAGTATATTTGGTACCTCTCGTATCTTTACGATTTCTCGTATCTTTACGCACTTTTTCCGTGGACACAACGTGCGTAAATAAGCGAGAGGTTACTGTATATTAATAATTAAAAATACCAAAAATAATAATTTATATTACGTTTAATGCATCTAATTAGTGTTGGTTTATATAGCATATCCTACTGACTGTTTAAAATTGTCGTAATTTCAGATAAAGTGCTTGAAACCTTTATAATATTTTTATGGACTAGGATCACTAGACTTATCAAATAATCTCATTTCTTGGAATAGCCTCCATGACTTAAAACATGTACATGTTATTGATTTGAATATCTTTAATAATGATGAACTTCAAGAGGTTAGTTTAAATTGTAGTAATTATTTAAGTAGGTAGTACAAGTTAACTTATTTTGGTTATATGTTATCAACAACTGAAAAATTCGTGTTTTTTATTTGTAGTAGTACTCTTGTTGTTGTAGTTTTCTTATTAAAATACTTCAAAAAAAACTAAAATAATCTAAAACCTTTCTTGATATTTATATATATTTGACTTTGTTATAAAGTTTATAGCAATCGCTAAAGGCCATAGGGAAATACAAAAAAAAAAAAACATTAACCCTTATTTGACAGCTGAAAGTATACTATGTATTACATATTATATAACAAAAAAAAATTGATATATAATCAGTTTTGTAAAACGTTTCTGATCCAAACGTAGGAAATAAAACTTTTACATAGCAGGTTTTCTTGTAGTTTGAAAATTACTAAAAATCTATATTCTCCTTTGTTTGTAAAGCAATTTACTTGAAATTTTTAATAAATGTTGTATTTAAATATTATTAACAACTTCTAGGAAAAATGTTAAAAGAAAAGACTAAATTTTTTAAATAAATCAACTCTCTTCGTCTATTTATGATTATTTATTTTTTTAAATTGTGCTTTCTACAAACTGTTCATAATCAATAGATGATTAGGCCAAAAGCATTTGCTCAAAAACTGTAAGAAAAAAAAGATAGATTTTGAGTAAATTACTCTAAAATATTTTCGCTGTTTTAGTTTGCTCCTTCCATAAGGAACTTATTTAACTCTCTAACTTTGATCGGTTATATCTCAAAAGTTACTTTGAATTTCAAAAAACAAAAGAAATAAATGGTATTTATTAGTGCAATGAATAAATAAAACGAAAGGTGTTTACCCCGCCCCTATCTTGTCGTCTTAAAAAACAGTATGAACCTTTTTTACTTTGATGTTAAAAAAAACTAAAATACTATCTGTTAAATTAATGTTGTTTTGTTTAAATTATGTACATGCAATTTTATAGCTTTTGATTATTATTCAATTCATATAATTTTTTAAGTTTTCTGTCTCTAGCTGATACTGTTAAATTTGTCTGTTACAAAAGTTAGGATGTTTATATAAGAGCTTTAAAAATGTATTGTTTAAAAACTATATTGAGTTCCTACTAGAAATTACAGCTGGTGATCATTAGCTAGAAATAATATCAAACTCATTGTAAAAATTCAGGATATTATTTATTTTAACGCTGGCTAGTTTGCTTTAAAAGAGGGTAATCTTTCTTTTTGTACAATTAACTATTTTTTAATTTAGATAAAAAACTCAAACTGACTGTTTTATCAAAATAAATATTTTTAAATTAAACACTTAACTATGAAGATAGTTGTATATGCATAATTGAATTAACTAATAAATATACTCTTAAAAATGTATGTTATTAGTTTTTTTCTCCAAAATTTTACATTTTTGTATAATTGCTCTTGAGTTTAGTAACCATATACAATATTATAATACTTAAGTTTCTCAAATTGTCCTTCTGTTATGTCAATCGTTGCTTAAGAATTTTTATGTCTTTATTTTAATTATTATACATTAAAAATTATTATACTTCAAAAAAATCATCAAAGCTTTTGTTTTAAGTTTGTTGATGACTTGCTTTTATCTTAATTGCTTGCTGACGACTCATTTGAATGCAATAGAAGCAATAATAATTAGCTTTGTTGATTGAATAGTTATACTTTTTTTTGAATCATTAATAAACTTATTTTCATAGGCAGTAAAACTAAAATGTTGTTTAAGATTGTACTATAAAGCATTGGTCGTCAATATTTTCAAAAACTGTGCACAGTAAATTACTTGAAAATAAATTAAGTGCACATTAGGCAATAAAATATATAAATTACACAAGTGTTTTTCAGGTTCGTAATATATAGATAATTTGTTAAGAACTGTTAAAGACATTTAAGGGGTCTAACTTTTTTTTTATAAACTGATCTCATTTTGTTAAGTTTTATCTAGGCTATCAGATATTTTTAACCACTTAAAAAAGTTCAAAATAACTTTTGAGATATAAACGATCAAAGTTGGTGAGCCCAACAGATTCCTAATGAAAGGCGCAAATGAAAAACGCAAAAAAAAAAAACTATTTTACTAAAGATTTGTATTCTCCTTCATTCTTCAACCAAACTTCTTTAATTTTTAATTAAACAAAAGTGTGTTCAAATAATTTTTTTTTTTTTGGTCACCCATTATAGAGCTCTTAAGGCTTTAATTTTAGATAAAATCCTTTGCAAGTTACAATAAGACTTGTAAATGTATTTTATACAAGTATTAATAAAAGAATTAAGTTGTTTCCGAAAAAATAATCTTTCATAGGTTTGTATCGAAAACTTTGTACAAAAGTGACGATATCTTAAAATGTTGTCAATAATTTTTCATGTGTGAAAACTAGCTTATAGTATAAAGTTATAGCTTTCATATAATGTCTAATGTTAATTTTTGTAAAAAAAATGTTGACCTACCTATGGCCTTAATTTTATTATTTTACATTAAAATGTATGAATGCTTTTAGTTATGAATTCAAAAACTTAACAGCTATTTTAAAGAAAAAATCCTTATTCTTCTACAAGTTTAGTGCAACTTAATATTGTGAAACTGACTTGTATGTTGTTTTCAAAAAATTCTCTAAAAATTACTTGGTTGTCTAAGTGTTCATACAAATAATAAGTTTTATCTGTTATAACAGTTCTGTGTTTCATAAATCTTTTTTATTTAAAAACTACAAGCCAAGGGACGGCAGCTTTGTATAATTAATATATTATATTATCTTGAAAAAATGTTTTTTGATCGGTGTGATTAGTTAGAAAAAAGTCTTAACCACCGCCATAATTTTGAACATAAAATATATTCTCTGTTAGCAAAATTGTTACTGAAAGATTATTAGAAAACATAACTTTTGTCTCGAATATTAATTCACAGCATAACTGTGAAGTTTATTATAAAATGCTCAAGTTTACTTGTATTCAAGAAGACTTTCACAAGCCATAGGTATCTGTTTTCATTCCAGCTCTGGATATGGACTGTAGCCTACCTACCCCTGCTCTAGTTATTATTTTAAATAGTTTTGTATACTTATCTTGTAATATTCTTTGCAAAAACATCCAATAAAAATAAATAACACCATTCAACTTTATCACTGCTTTTATATCTCTGGTTTACATTATATATATATTGGTCAATATGCAGTTAAGCTTTAATAATTAAAATTGGCTGTCTCTTAAAAACTTAAACTTCACCATTAATGTTATTTTCAGGATGAAAATTACAGAGTACATGTAGTTGATTGCTTGCCTAGAGTTTGGATGCTTGATGGCTTGCTAGTTACTACTGTTGAACGACAGCAAGTCAGCCATTTGTTCAATGAGTCCACACTTACTTCGAAACCCCTTGTTGGTGTACTTGAAAATTATGTAGTTTTACTTACTGTTTAATAATAATGTTAATACTTCATGAAGGGAATAAACAACATTTTTTATTTTGCTACTTTAATTGCAGATTATTCTAACAAATATAGGATTAGAATAATTTTTAGGATAACTTAATTTTAATAAATGAATTTTAGATCAATAATATTTCATTTAAATGAAATTAAAATTTGTTTAATATCACTTGAAAAAGGTAAGTTAACAGAACTTTATTCTGTAAAATTAGAAAAATTTAACGACTTTTTTAGAAATTAAATTTTCAATCTTTATATTTTTGTAAAAACAAATTATTTTATAGCGTCATCGGTCCAGTCAAGACTGCTCAAAAAGTTTTAATTTTTCTGAGAGTAAAATTTTTAGAAGCCACGCAGTCAAACTTTCACAGTACTTTTCCAACCAGAACTCACAAAATTCAGGTAGTATACTTTAATCGAATTTAATTAACTTTAACACTTTAAAGCACAAAAACTAATGTACAGAAACGGACTTGAGAAGAGTTCAATACATAGCTTCTGACTTTGATTTGAGACTAAGCGTTGTAAAATCAAACAAAGAGTATTTAAAGTTTGCAGAGAATATGCTCAATTTAAGGTAGGCTTTTTATTAATAGTTTTAAGTTTTAGAACAGTGTTGTAAATCGTTTAAAATTTATTGAATGTTCATTGTAACTTATACAAGGGAAGAAAATATAGAATTGTGCAGCGTCCTACTAGTTCTGATTTTTGGTTCCGTTTACTTCGATTTGCCTCAGGACTTGATGCAAGATGCTTTCAACGTTTGTGAAGTCAGTAAGAAGTAAGTTTTAATTTTACCTAACTTTAAGTGACCATAAAGGATTTCAAATATTTCTCGCAATCTGTTTACCTACTTCTATAAACATTAAATGCATGTATATGAAGTGTATTGAATTTTTAAATACATAAAAGTTATGGTTTTTCCCTTTTATTTATTTTTACACATTAAACATTTATAATTTTGTTTTTATTAGTTACATTCTTAATTTTTTTTCTTTTTCTCAGTTATGTTCTTTTGTACAAATGTTTACCCGATACTGCGCCTAACTCAGCCTTAAAGTAATATTTCGTACTTAAATAGAAACACTAAATCTTTAATTGAAAATAAAAACAAGAATCATTTTCATTTTAAAATATTTATTTGCACACATACAATAAACTTACTCAATGCTTTCAGACTTTTTTGTATACTATTATTTTTTAAGAACGTTGTTTTTACAGTATTATTGTCTACAAAATACTCCTGTATAAGATGTTATATTGTGTTTTTATTTGACTATTTTTGTTTTAGTCTTTATACAGCGTTCTTTGTTTTAGGTTGGGAAAAAATATAAATCAGCTACTTAGTTTATCAAAGAAAGACAAAATAAAAGTTTTTAGCTTGCTCTTAAGTATGTGTAAACTACACCGAGATTTGCCATCGCAAATCTATTAAGATAATATTTTTACTAAAGATGGTATGTATGATCGACTTTATTTGGCATTGTATAACTCTGTTCAAACAATGTTTCTGAAAGCAAAGCAGAAGCCTCCAAAAGTTATAAAGACTTATAAAAGTAAGCTAGCAGCTGGTTTACATCGATTTTTTTGCTTTCAAACAGTTGTTCACATTTTAAATTCAAATTTAAGGTTTCAAGCGGTATCAGTATCTTGACAACCCTACATCGAGACGAATACCTTCAACAAGATCTGTGTAAGTTAATACTGCACTTTTAAAAGATTAATGTTGGTATTAAATTATCTCGTAAAGATTCGTTAAACTTTTATTGTTTGTAAGTTTCACAAAAATATTTTTTTAGTTATTTGATTTTCTTCCTACAATGTTTATTTAAAATGTTCTATATTTGATATATTTAGTTAGCAAAGTTTCGAAACTGTGAAACAAGTGAATGTAAATAATGTTTAACTGTAAATACATTTTTGTAACAGCAACAAGCGAATTCGACTGAAGCAAGCGAGACAGGTGTGGCAGTCTCATTTGAATTTGCTGTCTTCCGAACTCGTACTGTTACTCAGCTTGATTCCCTCGTTCTATGAGAATGTGGTGAACAAAAATGAATGCGTTTTGAAGCTGCTTAACTTGGCAACTGGGAGCAGTCGAATGGCTGAAATAATTTGTTCTGTTTTTCCGAACTTGGTTAATGATGAGGTTGCTTTCTTTATTTTTAGTGATTAAAGTATTTGTTTTTTCTGCATAAAAGCTTTAGTAAAACGTTTTTTTTTTTGAAGTTAAAATTAATTTTATTTGTAATCGTGACAGGGTGGCTTAATTTAATCTGGAACCCGTGAATTTTAAAGTTAAGAAAAAAACTGGAAAAGCTAAAATTTTATACTTTTCAGAAAAAGCTTGTAATTTTGATCAAAAATCATTAGAAAACATAGAATTTCGAACATGTTTAACATGAAAAATAATGAAATTTAGATTATATAAGAAAAATAACTATTATACAAATGATAAATATTAGTTAAAATTATATTTATCATACACATTTAAATTAATTTTACAGTATCTTTACTGTAGCTTTATACTAAAAAATACCTTAGATTTAATTTTCTACTAAAATGAGACAAAAAATTCTACTTTCAAAAACCTTGAAGAAAGACTTGAAACCTGGAAGAAATTTCTAAAAAAACAGTGGCCATCCTGTTATAAGTTTATTATAGTAACAACATTTTTGTTTTACTTTGATAAATGATCTAATAATAGAAGATTCTTTATAAAAAAAATTGGTTTAAATAGTGAAAATGTAATCAACATAAAAGTAATTATAATAAAGCAGAGGGTAATTAACAATACATGCAGGAATTATAACTTTAAAAGATTTAAAATTATAAAAAACTGTTTTCACATTTCTGGTTTAATTAAACTTGAGGCTATTTGTATTTTGTTAAGAAAACCTAAATTGTGTAAACATAAATATTTTGATTATACTGTTTCGTTGTTTTCTTAAATTGTTTTATAAGTTGTTACTATGTTTTATTATTTTTTTAGTTACATTGTAATTAGAAGTACTTATGTGTTGTTAATTACCCTCTGCTTTATTATTATTACTTTTATGTTGATTACATTTTCACTATTTAAGCTAAATTTGAAATTTTATTTTATTGCTTAGTATACAACTTATGAAATAAGCATCAAATATATATTGTTCTGAAAATTTGAGTCTTATGTATATTTTTTAAAAAAATTGGTGTTATTAATTTTAATTTCTGTAAAACTGCAACTATGAAATTTTAATCTTTAAATACTTTGAGATAATACCTGGAAAAATAAAAGAACAAAATATGAACTAATTCTTCATCTTGTATGTGTTTAAAGGCTTTTTGGATAAGTGGCATTTATTCACACAAATTAACATTGAGTCTTATTATAGAAAAGGTTAAAGTATAAACTATTAGTATGTTATTTTAGAAAACTAAAGTTTAAATAAACTCTTGAGGTATAGTAGAAATATATATGTATAAATTTTCTCATACAAACGTAAGGACCGCACTTTTTTATTGTTTGTCTCGGGATTAAAAAGCTTCCTAAAATTCTCTTATCCTTTTACTTTTGAACTAAAAGACTCGAAATTTAAGAAATCTTTCCTAAAATAGTTTTAAAGTCTTAGAGTTTTTGAAATTTCAAAAAGAAAAACTTGAGACAAAAAATAAAACTGTAATTTTAAAACTTTTTTTTTTTAATTTTTTTTAATTTCCTTCTCTTAAAATATTTAAGTATTAGTTATTGATTTATTGTAAAAATTTAATGAGTATAAATTATGAAATTAAAAAGTGAATAGATTTTAAGTTGAATAGTTTTTTTTCGCCTTTTTAGTTCAGAGCCTATTGAATTCACCAACTTTTATCGATTGTATCTTAAAATTACATTTAACTTTGTTAAGCAGTAAAATATGTCTATTAGCTTAGAGAAACCTTTACAAAATAAGATCAACGTTTATTGATTTTTAAAATCATTAATTTATATTTTAAAAATCAAGGTAGTAATTTAAGGCAATAGGGGAATAAGGCTTTTTTACTTGTTGGTTTTGTTTTAAACATATTTAACTTAGCTAGCAGTTACTTTTTATCGTTTAAAATTGAGATTAGTTTTTGAGATATGAGAGTAAAAAGTTGAAGAGCTTAATATGTTCCTTGTTTTGGAAGGACCAAAGGGCAAAACAAAACTATTTCCTGAAAAATCTATCTTCTCCTACAGCTTTTAAGCAATCGTTCTAAAACTTTATCAGTTCAATCAACTAAATAATAAACATCTATACAGTAAGATGTTTTTTAGCTTAAAGAAGAAGAAAATATTTTGAAGATTTAGTTTTAAAGTTTCAAATTATTTTAAATTGTTAAAATAGAATTTTTCTATTAGTGCCACAAGTATTCCCTGAAAGCTTTATGTTAATTGAGTGAAAAATTAAGGAGAAAATATGTTTTTATATATTTTTCAAAATTCCCAGAAAATTGAAAATGAAAACTTTTCTTCCATGCGTTTGTATTGGAAACTTTTTAGACAACTGACGATGTTTCAAAAATTATAAGTTTTAAATTTATATTTATAGTATAAGATATATTTAGCTTTCATATAAGATCGAATCTTAATTTTTGTAAAGAAAAATTGGACTTCCTTATGACCTTAAGTTAAACTTTAGCCTGTGGAAACTTATAAATAGTAATTTTATATTCTCCCTCCCCCTTTTTTGTCTTTATTATTGTAAAGTAAATTGACATGCTTTTATTACATCCTTGCAGTATTTAGAATGATTACTTTTACAATAAAATTTGCAAGCTAATTTCATTTTACATGTGAAATTTTGACTAACTTGAAAGTTTAAAAAGCGTTTTTAAGTACACACCATTTAATAAAACAAAAACTATTTTTTTTACTGTTATTTATAAAAAACAGCTTAACTTCGAAGATCTGTACATTAAATTAAGCGAAGAAACTTCAAACCACATTGAAATGGCAGTTAATAATACTATGAATCACAACAAGCTTATGAAAAGTGTTAGTAAGTTTGCTTGTGCTTTTATTTATTTTTTAATTACTTCTTTTCCTTCTTTTGGAATCGAGGTGAATAAACTTAAAAAATAATTATTTTCACACCTTTTTAATGGTAAATATAGAATATTTTTCTATTAACATTTTAAGTTTTAAATTTACATAAAATGTACTTAATTTAAAATACTATACAATAATTATATTTAACGAAAATGAATATGCTTGTGAATGTTGTTTCCAGTTTAACTTTTAAACTAATTTACAATTGTATTTTAATAGTTATTAACTTATCTTAAACTCATTGTGCTATAGACAGTTTTAAAGAAATAGTTAGTTAAATTAGTTATTTCACTAGGACTATGCTAAAACTTTTTTAGTATTGAACTTAGTTGTACTTTATACCCTTATTATGTTACAGTTCTTATTTTCTAAAAAAGAGAGTATATATTTACTATTAAACTATTTTTTTTATAACAAAGGCTTCAAGAATTACTGTTTTATGATTAAAAAAATTTAAGCTTGAAAAGAATATATTTAGTCTTTCTTTTAAACTAACACTCTTGTTTCAAAAACTAAAGCACTATCGATGCTAGATTAATATGTAGTGTAAAATGTTAATAAATTTTTCGTTTATTTTTTTATTTTCTAAAATTTTTTTACTTAATTTCTTGCTGGTAAGAAAGAACCAACAGTCTACCGTGCATCAACTTTTCATAAAATCTCTTCATGTTGAGCTTGCAAACTTCTTTATAAAATCGGAGTCTATTTTTATAATTATTATCACGAAAACAATACCAGTTATTTTTGATTTGTATAGTTGGATTATAAATATTTATACCGCAATTTAAGTACAATTTTTTTTTGAAGAAGCTTATTTTAGTAATTTAAAATTACTAACTGATCAATGAAATTAAAGTAAAAAAAAAAAATTTTTTCAAACAAAAATGTTAGAGGAAGCTTAAATAAACTTTTATTATTTTATACACATAAAGATCTTTTAATTTACTTGTATTCAATAAAAAAAACTTTTAAAACTTTTGTCAGCAAAAATACTTGCTGTTTATGCACAACAGCAGATAACAAGTTTGTTCTATAATATTTTCCAGGTTAAATTACAACTTAAACGCAAACCATATTTAGATGTAAGTCTCAAGGTAACCTCTAATATATATAAGTAATTTTTATCAGGAGCGCCACGGTTTCGTGCATAAGAATGGGGATAAGGAGAACTTTATACTGACGACTTGCCAGTCTTATGTGAGAAGACCGAAAACTGCAGTTATCGCCTCAAGTGAACGATTGCTCTCTTCTAACAGGTTGGTACTTTATCAGAATCAGAAAGTTACTCAAACTGTTTTAAATATTAGTGTTAATATATAAATTTTTAGATTGAAAATTCAATTAGTTTAACTTACATTTGCCTTTTTTATTTAGCTTTTAAACTAGCATGTTATTATTTTGATGTTTTAATTTTAGTTTATTAAATTGTTTAAAATTTCGTGTAATTGAATTTTTAGTTTGTGTTAAAACGTTTTACTTAAGATGTACTAAGGTTTAAAAAAATTAAGAAAAAAATAAAATCAAACTGATTGCAAGAAAATGATGCTATGAACCAGATTTTCTTTTTCAATAACTAGATTGAATTAAGTTGTAAACAAGTACTAAACAATCATTTTTGTATAAAAATTAGGTTATATAAGTTTGCCTTTTTATTAACTACGCATTTTGTTAAAACTACAATTATCCGGATAATGACTTTTTTGATCCAGATCCAATCGGATTTTATTTAAAAAATATTATGTGGATTAACAAAAAAATTTTTTAGGAATCTTTTATCTATTTAAAAAATATTATCTGGATTAACAAAAATGTTTTAATAATAAAATGTAAAAAGTTGTCTAAAGAATTACACAACAAATTTTTTTAGTAATCTTAAAAGTTTATATTGTAATTATTACAAGTTTATCCAACCACTGAACCACTGGGTCACTAATTTTTAGTGTTTTTGAATTGGTATTAAAACAAAATTAAAGTATAAGAAAACAATCTTAAATTTAAATTATATATAAAACAAAAACTTAAATTACTGAATATCTTTAAAAAAAAAGTATGCTTAACTAAGACAGCTGCTTGTGACATTAAAATTAGACTGAATTATTAGTGAGTTTCATAAATAATACAAAAGTTTTAACATCATCATTAGTAACTATGTAATTGCAATTTTTCCATTCAGAATAAACAGACCTTATTCAAAGCAGCTGGCGATTAGGCAAGAATTTGTCGAGCGTCAGATGTTGGTTGGTGAGTTTGTTGTTGATGATGATGAGAGTTTCTGTAAAATACTGGCTGTTCCCGACAAGCATACGGCTCTCATACAGCTACCTCAAGTTGCAGGTAGGAATTTTATTATTATTTATAAATGTTTTAAATATTTATGTGGAAAAATTCAAATTAATGCTCTACAATTATCCGGATAATGCCTTTTCGGATCCGGATCCGATCGTAACAAATTAAAAAAAAATACTATTTGGATCTAGCCGGTTACTAATTTAAAAATATCCGGATCCTATCGTTATTGATCCGGTAGATCACTAAAAACTGCTTAAAAAAAACTAGATATTCTATAGTTCATGGTGAAAAGTAAAAAAAAGGTCTTATGTGTATTTAAAAATAAACTTGAAACTTACACTAGATATTACAAGAAAATTTTAGAGTGTTATAGGATCCGGCCGGATCTTAGTTTCAAATGAAACCCGAATCCGGCCGGATACCAATTTTATACATACTACTAATTTTAACATATCACTAATTTAAACTATTGGTCCACCAACTTTATTCTTGACAAAACAGTGTTCTTGCATTAGTCATGTTAATAAGTTTTAAAAATATTAAAAAGTAAACAATAAATAAATTTAAAGATAACTAGTAAATTAATTTTATGTTGCACCAACTTAAAAGTAATAACTTATTCTTAATTAAGATAGAAATACTTGTGATACTGGGTATGTATTTTACTAAAGTTTCAGAATTTCTCTCTTTCATACTGGTTAGCTAACTGAATTCACTTATACTTATAGTTTAGTAAAACAAGTCTAATAACTTTAACAGTAACATTAGTAAACAACTATGTGCAAGGTTATACTTAATAATAAATAATAAAATGTATTTATTTTTCTAAACAGAAAAGCCAAGATGTCTGCCGCTAAGAGAGATTGATAGTGATTATTATCATCGGTATATCAATTCAATACTGTTTATTTATGACTATAATACTTATTGTTGGCGATCAAGAAAACGTTTGTTTTTAAATATGAATACCAATTTAATAACATAAAATTTTATGTTTCACCGGTTATGTTTCTTGTTAAAGTTAAGCTTTAGTGTGTTTCTGAATAAACAAAAAGAAAATTAAATCATAAAGAAAAAACGTTTGTTTTAAAACATACGTTCGATAAGTTATCTTTCAAATTTTACTTACATTAATTTTTTTTTTCACTTTAAAAAAACTACTTTATTTTCATACCAATTTTTGTAAACTATCTTTTAAATTATAAACTTATGTTTTAAGAAAATTCTTTTTTTTACTTTTCTAGAAATAGCAGAAAATACAAGAATCCAAAACAGCACTTCAAAGCAGAATACGAATTATTCAAACTCTTTAAGGTTAGATTGATACATAAGAATGTGAATATGGGTAAAATATGGTATATTCACTAAACAGGTTTATTAGCTGTTTTTGGAACTGTAAATTTTTCTTCAAAGTAGAATAACTCAAAAATAATATTCGTAACATTCTAAAAATGCTCTTCAACAAAACAGTTTAAAATACCTTCCACTGTGCAAATACTTCATCGAAAAGCACCACATTTCACCATTTTCAAGTTTGCAGAGCACTTCAGCCGAACCTAACAAAAACAAACACATAGAAATTCTACCGTCTACCGAGCATATAGAAAAAGTTTCTTTTAAAGATACTTCCAAACTAACTAGGTTTAATATTTTAATAATTTTTTAAGTGATAATTTTTTACTAGTTTTTAGAAAAGCATAACTTTTTTAGTGATGTTACCATTGAATCATCTCAAAATAAAAAAGCTTTTGTCAAAGATTTAACAAAAGGGTTGATCATGCCAATTCGATCATCAGACCACAAGTTTCGGTAGACCGAAACGTGTGGTCTGATGATCGAATTGGCATGATCAACCCTTTTGTTAAATTTGAGCTTGTCTCACGGCAAACGAAAGTCCGGACTTGTTCTGCAGACTTTCGCCGATTTTGTTGCTTTTGTCAAAGGTGAACATTCTAAAGAAAATAAAAAAAGGTTTGATTTTACATTATTTTAAATTCAACTCTTTTTGCAATACATACCAGTTACTGAGAAGTATTGATTACTAATATAATTACTGCCATTTTTTCTGCAACTTATTAATATGTTTGCTTTATATATTAAAGTTGATGTCTAGATATTAAAAAACTATTTAATACTTTTCTTCTGAATTATAATCATTGAGACATACTAAATTTACTTTCCAATCTAAACAACTCATCTTTTTTTTCAGTTTTTTTATCAATTTTTAATGATGATTTCTACCTAAAATAAGAGCTACAGTTCTTCAGGAATTTTTTTTTAGGTAGCCAGTTTTATAACCTCAAGTAGACTTCTATCAGTAAGCGTTCTCTTTTATCAACTATATTTTTTATTAAACTGGTTTTGTTTTAAGTTTAAGTTTAGGTTGATAAAAGGCGTAAAACTTATTCGTGAAAACGATATTTTGTAATTTGTACTCTCAAGTATTAATCATTATATACAAGCTTTAATTTGAGTAAAGGTTTAGTATAGAGATGTATAAGTAAATTTATTCCCAGAATTCCTGTTCAAAAAAAAAAAGTCTTGGCATGTTTTAATAAGCTACTTAGTTTTAAAACAATTTAGTTTTTTCGCTTTCTTCTGATGTATATTTCTTTGTTTAAACTAAAAATCATCTACTTTACATTTTTATCTAAATTTTAGCATGAAAGCAAATGAGAGTGCTGTTAATGCAAACAAAAGTAATATCGACGAAAATTCTTCAACATTCCAGCGGCAACGAACTGAAGCATGGCAAGCTTCTTGTATTGATAATGACTCCGTTGACCCAAAACTCTCGGATAACCTATCTACAAAACAAAAAGGTAAAAAAAAACATTTCATTTTCTTACAACTTTTTTAGATCAAAAATACTTTTGTTTTTTCATGTTACCTATATTATATTAAATTTTTATTGACCAATTTGTTTATATATATAAGTTTTACTTGAATTATAATAAAATTAAACTGGTAGATTCTCAAAAACTTGAAAGACAGTCAACAAAGTTTTCTGAGAGCATTGCAACTGTTACAAGCAAAAAAGGAAGTTATAATTCTACAAATTGTAAGTCATGAAATTATTGTATATATTATCAAACCTTTTTTTGTAGATCTAATTTCTTTATTTTTTTTCTAATATTTTTTTTTCTTAGAGAAAGTTAAAACTTTTAAATAAACATTGTCGAATATCCAAACTATTTATTAAAATATAATTTTCTGGTTGTATTTAATTTTAAAAGATAACTTGGGTTAGTATTTTATAAGCATTACCTGCATTAAAAATTGTTACTTATAATTGCAATTTTAACAAATCACGTTCCAAGATATTTTAAACATAATAATTAGGTCGGTACAGTTTAACCATACTTTTAAAAACACATGTATACATTACTATTAAATTCGTAAAAGCTTTGAAATATACTGAAAAAACTTTTGTTTCTGTCTTTAGTTAAAATTATTTTTTAACTGTATTACAAATATTTGAAGTTTGTGTACTCTAAACTTAACTAAGTATAACTTTGTCAAATATACATAAAGAATTAATTAAACCTTACAAAAATTATTGAGTTAATAAAAAAAACTAAAGCTTAACTTTTTTGTTTTTGTTAAATATTAGAGTAATCTATAATTTTGTTAGAAATCCTTTTTATTATCTTGTAATTTTGAAATTTAAGTAAAAATAACTGTAATAAATAATCACAATAAAGATGTTTTATGTTTTAAAATGCGAAAGCTGTTTTTTTTATATACACTAAATTAAAGTTTAAAAAAAACACTCAATAAAAAGACATTTACAAAATAAATGTTCTGCTTTGGAAGCAATTGAATTAATTTAAAGTTTTTAGCAGTACTCAACTTTTTAAAACTTACAAACGGTAGTTAGTACTTCCACTTAAAACAACTTGGCAACATTCAGTAAGATGCCCTTGAAATTACTTGAACTGTACTTGACTTTGTAAAAATTTTCGCTTTCAATGAATTTTTCTGCCAATTGTTTAATATAATACAACATGTTGTTACTGATTTAAATTAATATTTCTACCAGATATCAAAAGCTCGCAACCTAAGGTACGTCTAGGAAGAAACGATTTGAGAAACAGCCTGAAAACGTGGAAGGTTGAGAGAATAAAGAGCTACAATTATTGTTTTATTGGAAGAAATGAAACTTCACCGCCAAACATTCACGCAGAGAAGTCAGTTTCACTTAAGTTTTTTTATGTACTCAAAAACTGTATTGTCATATTAAAAATTCTTAATACATTAATAATCCTAGCAAAGTTTAAGGTTTTACTTATTTCATTGCTCTTTACAACATAAAGGTATAGTTTTTCGGTGTTGGCTAAATTTTTTTTCAACTTAAAAAGTAAGAAGAATAATGTTTTATTTTTCCTGGCACAACTGTTGGCTAGGTTTTTAAAATAAGTAAGTAGTACATTCTTTTTCTTTTTTTTTTAACCTAAAATATCATATACTGTGAATGGTTGTTGTGATTTTGAAAAATAAATAAACTGAATTTTGTAGGCAATTTAAGTTATGTATTAATTTTTTAAAGAGTTTAAAACTAAAGTGTGGTACACTTATTTTTATTAATTGTCATTTTATTCAATCACACCAAGGATTTTTATACTTTATAGACCGAGCTCCAAAGAAAGTAAGAATTTCACACCTGTTTTAAAACCATCGTGTACAAATATTCTTCCCGGAAATAGAAGGGTGAATAGCAGAAGCTTTTCTAAAAGTTTGCTAAACATTCATTTCAAGCCTAACCCACTCGGAAATAAAAATGTAGCTAAATTGTTGCACTTTTAGCTAATCTTTAGTTTCTGCTCAAGTTTTCATAACTTCATATTACACTGAAAAGTTTTTACCTAGTTTTCATAACTAATACACTTTATTTATGTCTGAAAATTTAAAAGTTATTGTCTAGAGGTGTGATGTTACCTAAACAATACTGCTTGTTCTTTATAAATACAAATCCTTTTAAGTTCTGAAATTAATAGATTTTTTCTATTGACCAAAGATTTATTAATTGTGTTGGTACTTTTTTAATAATGTTTATGCTTTTTTATCTAATCAAATTAGAAATAAAGATAGTAGTTGTAGACTTTTTTAAAATCTATTATTATCAAAAACATACTTCTAGAAAGTAATATGTTGGAATTTTCTCAACTGATTTTTAATGCATATTTTTCCTTAAAATGAAAGTTTATAACACATTCTCTTATTTTTCTAAAAATATTGATTTAATTGTATTGATACATTGTACGCAATTTTTTTTTTGAAAATAGTCCCTAAGTTTGAAAACTATGTGGTAAAACTGTTTTATTATGTGTATGGAATATCTTGAAAAAATGCTAGTTTTCTGTTAAGAAGATTAAAATACAGTTAGAATTTGACAAAATAAAACCATTGTCGTAATAAATTCTTGGTGGCTTTTTAACTATTATCTTGTTGTAGAATATCTAGTGTCTTCCAAATACCATCTTTAAAATTTATGTATAATTTACGCAAAACAAAAATTATAAAATCTATATCACACTTGCTTATACAATATAAGTTTTATTTAATTTGTGAATTTTTATTTAATCTACGCCTAAGCACTACTACGTCTATTTCCTGTATAATATGCTTATTCAAATATTTTATAGAGCAGTCTACTTGGTAATATTCGAAAGCTTAACACTTTTTTAAATAATGAAAGTTTAACTTTTTTTTTCCAATTCTTCCTATAATAAATAGTACATTCTTTATAAGTTTGAGTAATACAAAGTACTAACCTACACAAGCGAAATAGGGATATATATTAGTTATATGAAAAATTAAACAACGGCATAATTGTTTAAAAAAAGTTTAATAAAATTAATTCATAATTTGTTCTTTTTAGAAGCTGTAAAACAATTATTTTGTATTATTTTTTAGTTCTCTAGTGACAGATACTTCATTTAAATAAAAAAATTTTAACAATCAAAATTTTATTTAGAATATTGAAGTGTAGTCTTTTTGTATTTTATACACGCGTTTACTAATAAAACAATTAATAGTTAGGTGAAGACAATTATTTAATGGTCAAATAAAAATTCAAGATTTAAAAAATATATATAAAGCGTATGAAGAATGTGTAATACCTACAAACACTTGTTGGTTTTCATAAAATGTATTTGTTAAAAAAGTTTTGAAACTTATTTTAGCAATATCTACAAAAATATTTCAAGAAAAAAGTGTTTTTAGACCTACATACAGATTTTTTATTTAGTTCAAGTATATATTACTTTTTGAGCTATGGTCCTTGAAAAAAAATTAGGTATTTGAGTAGTCGTGCACTCTCTTAAGTTATAGACTATTGTATATTCATTGAAGAATATTTTATACAAACTTATATTATCCCAATCGTTTTTTAGCCCAATAACTAACCTGTTAACTCTAATAATTAAAGTTTTTTGATTAATATTTTTGATCTCACGTTTATATCTTAACTTTTTATGTACTAATAGTGTATGTTTTTCTTATTCAATATTGGATTGAAACTCCTTGGAGGTGTTTTAGTTGGTAAATTAAGTCGGATTTGTTTATTATTAAGCAGAAATTTAACGCCTCTAATGACAATCTTCGTTAAATTTTGTATCGTTTTATATTTTTAAATAAGATTAGGTTAAAACTTGGTAATTTAAAACAGCTAATTATATTCTTTGAACAATATCCAAAAGTAGTTATTATTTATAGATAATATTTATATACAAGTTGAAAATTTAACTTTTTAAAGTTAAAGCTGTTAGTCTTGGTTATGTCCAGGCACGTAGCTTGGTACGTTTCTGCAAATCTACAGAAACGTAAACATTTGTGCGAAAAAACTCGCCGATTATTCAGCTTTAAGAACTTGTTTTTTTGCTTCAAGTATTCGTTTATACTTAGTTTTGCATTTCTGAGAAATGATTTTATTTTTACGGGCTCTCTAGCTCGTTTAGTTCGTTAATATTGAACAAATAAGTGTGAGAGGGATCTTGTACTATTCCAATGTTTGTGGTGAGTCAAAAAGAACTTAACATTTTTTGAAATTTGCATTTTTTTGTCTTACAAAAGAGCGAATACAGATAGAAGATTAATGAAAAGATAAATTTTAAAATAGATGAACCTCAAAGTAAAGTAACATAAAGAATTAACTTTTGTTTTAAACCAAATTGACTCTCTGAATTGAATGTTTTAAGATTAAATCTCTATGGTTGACAAAAATGAAAGACTTTTGAAACAGTGTTAATAATCTCATTTCCTGAAGTTTTATCAAGAAAATTAGAATCTATTAAATCAGACAAATAACACAATAAGACAAATAGCTTGCAACAAGAAGAAAAATTGAAAAACTCAATAATATACACATTTTTCAAAGAATAATATAAACAAATTATTTTATTTTTTAATGAAAACTTGTTTTAAAGATTTTATAAATGCTTAGTAAGTTAAAATTTTTATTTTTCAAGATTAATATAAATAAATTGTAGTTTTTTTTTGTATTTTAGAACTTTATTTTTTAATTTAAATTGGTTTTAAAGACTTTATAAATGCTTACCTTAGTTAAAGTTTTTATTGCATTTTTTAGCAAAGTTAAAAGATTTAAATTGTACATTGTAGCCACACACTGAAAGTATTCTGGATAACTCTAGGATACTTAGAGTTTTATTTTTGAACTCAGGCTGACTCAGTATAGTTTTTATTTTATCTATGAAAAACTAAGGACATTTTAGGTTTATTAATGATGTCATAACAGATGTTTTTCTAGATTTGACTGAGATTTTGCTAGCTAGTTTTAATAAACTATTATTTTATAAACAATTTTGTAAAAAAAAACATTGATAAATTTGAAAAGTTAGTCTTATTTCAAGAAATAAGAAGAAAAATTCAAAAATAAAACCCTGGAATTGGTGTTGGTCATAAGATAGAGCTGTTGTTAATACCTATTTTACTTGTATTGTTATATTATTTGTTCACTATGAGTTTGTTTTCTATGCATGATGTTTTATTATATGAAGATTTTTTCAGGTTTTTGGTTTTATTCCTAACTTTCAAAGGTTTATCATTATCTCTGTTTTTCTTCATTTTTATATTAACAGTTTTTAAGTAGTTTACAAAGTTACAAAAAATTAAGTTAGTACATTTGTTTTTTCTAGTTAGCTTTACATTTTTAAAACTGTTTTCGAGATTTATTTGTATTACTACTGTAAATTTGGTACACTATGTGTGGATTTTAACAAATTTAGTTGTTTTACAGATTTCTAAAACTAAGTTTAAAAGTTAAGTTTTCTAAGGCTAAAATTATGCAAATATCATTTGAAATAAAACCATCCACTTGATACCATTGACACTCAAAGCTTTTAACCAAGTCAAAGATTTATTTGTATTACTACTGTAAATTTGGTACACTATGTATGGATTTTAACAAATTTAGTTGTTTTACAGATTTTTAAAACTAAGTTTAAAAGTTAAGTTTTCTAAGGCTAAAATTATGCAAATATCATTTGAAATAAAACCATCCACTTGATACCATTGACACTCAAAGCTTTTAACCAAGTCAATCAATCTGAAGTTTAGTTTGTTACAATGAGTTCCAGATAAGTACTTCAAGAAAAGGCTCTATGAATGATGTTTTTAGACAACTATGTAAAATATAAAGTTTATTTCAACTGTTTTTAAATATTACTGTAAATTTTATTTTTCTACAAGCATTGTTGTTTACAATATGAAGATTTTTGTATTTTATATTTTCTTTAAATGTATCAAGAATATGGATTGTATCTGTTGCTTTAAAATAAGTTTATAAATTTTAGAGTGGTTTACTAAATTTAAAATATTTATCAGTTTAACTCTTTAATCTATGTTTAATAAATGATAAAAAGTTTTAAAATAAGTTTTATATAACTTTTTCAATATATGATTAAAAAGAATAAGTTAGTACTATTTATTTTAAAAAGTGTATAGTTGTATTATAAATTCATAACAAGTTAAAAAAAAATTATATATTTTATGTTTAAAAATATTTATGTTTGAATTTATTTATATGTTTCACATTATATCTGAAAAATAGTAATGTTTAATATTCAAGGTTTGTTGTTATTTAACTAAGTTGTTTTATTTAACTAATGTTGTTTAATTTTATTATTTAACAAGTTTATTTTGTAAAAAAAAATTGATTCTTTTTTACAGCTTTTATTTAACAAATTTTTTTTTAATAAGAAAATGTTTTATTCTTTTTTTACAGCATAAATCTTTATGCTACTAAAGCTAGTGATAACATTTACAAAGACGTGTACTATTCCTTTCTTAATGAATTATTTTTGACAAAATAAAGTAATTGTACATCTGAATTTTATCTAATATTGTAAATTTTTTTTTTATATCATTTTCGTTTTTTATTTAACTCCTAAAATTTATGATTTTATTTTAATAAAAGCAACAATTTTTGCAAATATTTTCTGAAGTGGGGAAACTGTTTTCAAAGTTGTATATTTTAGGCCTATCAGTAATACTATTAAAGTTAAATTCTTAATTAATATTTTTATTGTAAATGAAAGGTTTTATAGGCTCATAAAAGTTTCAACACATAAAGAATTATAGGGAGTCAAGAGCAGTACAACTTGCCTTGTATTCATTTATTCATAATAATTCAACATTCTATTTATTTTTAAACTTTTAACAAAACTGCACACTTTCATATAAAATTAATGGTAGTTAAAACTACTCTATTCCCGTTATGACGTCATCACACATTACTCTCGATTTTTTTTTGCAGATTCGTAACGTTTTAGAGCTAGCTACGTCCCTGGATCACAACAATAAAACTATCACAGCACAGTAGATTGTAGACATACAACTATCACATTACAGTACATCACTTTGCTTTAATTATCTCATCATAGTAAATTGCAACAATCCAACTACCAAATCACAGTAGAACGCAACACTACAACTATCACATCACACTAGAATATAACCATACAACTATCACATCACACTAGAATGTAACCATACAACTATCACATCACAGTAGACCGCAACACTACAACTATCACATCACAGTAGACCGCAATGATACAACTATCACATCACATTAGATCGCAACACTAAAACTATCACATCAAAGTAAGTCGCAATAATACAACTCTTACATTACAGTAGATGACACAATATAACTATCAAATCACTATATATCGCTAAAATAAAAATTACTAATATTATTTATTAAAAAGTGTTACCTAGCGTAGTGGCATTCCGACTATTACTTCAATTTCGCTTCAAAATTTAGGAAAACAATTTATGAAAACGTAAGACAACTATAAAAAGTACTCAGCCTTTTATAAAATTGAATCAAAGTCTGGTTTAATTAATAATAAACAACAGAGATGTGATAGTTCTAGGTCAATAGTGTTGCAGACAAGTATGATGTGATTGTTGTAGACTCTATAGCAGGGGTCAGCGGGCAGTTGATGCTCGCGGGCCAAATTTAAAGTTTTATAAATCTTCGCAGGCCCAAAGATTTAGTTTTAATGACCTTTAAATAGTTATTTTGTTTTAGTTTTATTCACACTAGAGAAGTTTTACTTTTTTTCAGTTACTTATTTTAAATGACTTATAGCTAAACATAAAACGCCTATTTAAATTATAGATATTTATCGAATCAAAATTGACATTGACTGATATACTAAGTCTTAAGAAACTACGTACTGTCTTAAAGAGTAAATAAGTTTAACTTTAAAATTTTATTATTTAAATGTTGCAGACAAGTATGATGTGATTGTTGTAAACTATATAGCGTTGCGGACAACATTTATAAAAATTAAAAAACTAATAATTGGTCTATGCGTAAATTTGCAGTTTTTTTAATTTTAAGTTATGATTATAACAATTGTTGTAAGATGTTCAGAAAAACATAAAAGAATATCGGTTTTTTGATTAGATTTAACTATAATATGAATTAAAATTAAAGTTTGTATGTTGTATTAAAGAGCCATGATTTGTTAATAGTAATTTAACTGTTAGATATTTCTTTTTGCACTAAATTCAATTTTATTAAATATTAATTTTATGTGGTAAAAAGTTTTGTTAAGTTTTAAATCTATGCTACATTTTTTATATATTCGCGTCAAAGTTTTGTCTAAGTTATGAAAATCTTGTGATGTGATAGTTGTGGTGTTGCGGTCTACTGTGATGTGATAGTTGTAATGTTGCAATTTACTGTGATGTGATAATTGTAGTGTTGCGGTCTACTGTGACGTGAAAGTTGTAGTGCTGCGGTCTACTGTGATGTGATAGTTTTAGTGTTGCGGTCTACTGTGACGTGAAAGTTGTAGTGTTGCGGTCTACTGTGAAATCATAGTTGTATTGCTGCGATCTACTGTGAGGTGATAGTTGTATTGTTATGATCTACGGTGACTTAATAGTTATCATTATTGTTATTATTACTTTATTATTATTATTATTATTATTATTATTATTATTATTATTACTATTATTATTAATATCATTATTTTTATTTTTAATACTATTATCATTAATATTATTTTTCTCATTTATAAATCATTGTTGATAATATTGTGGACAAAAATATAAAAATATGTTTGAAATATTAAAACGAATAAAAGAGTTCATATCATATAATAATTAGACAATAATAGAAGAATTATAACGATTGTAGAGAAGAATAGAAACGTTTTTAAGAAGTTTTGTGAGTTATCGAAGAGTTGGTACGAGTTTAGTCTAAAACAGGGATACACAATATTATTTTATATTAGACCCCTTTTTTAGAATATAAAAAAGCTAGCTATAGTCACCTCCGACAAGATTTCACAGAAAACAACCATTAAATACGCCTCAGAACTTTTTTATGTTCTTCATTATCATTTACAGAAAATTCAGTGTAAATTTTAAACTATGGCCTTGTGGCTTATGCTTTTGCGAATTATGGCCGCCTTAATTTATGAATTTGCTTTAAATATATTTATAATTGTTTTAAAACTGTCTATAAATAAGCGTAAGACTGTTTTTATTTCTGCTATGATTTCTGCAATATCTAGTGCAAGTTTTAAACGTTTCAAATTGTGACCTCAACAGTACTACAATCATATTACAGTATATTGCAATGATACAACTATCAAATTCTAGTTGATCGCAATAATACAACTAGTACATCACAGTAGATTGCAATGATACAACTTTAAAATCACAATAGATCACAATGGTAAAACTATAAAATTACATTAGATCGCAACAATAAAATTATCACAGCACAGTAGATTTTAGACAAACAACCATCACATTACTTTACATCGCTTTGCTTTAAAAATAGTAAATGGCAACAGTCCAACTATCATATCACAGTAGAACGCAATGATACAACTATTACATCACAGTAGATCGCAACACTACAACTATCACATCACAGTAAATTGCAATGATACAACCATTACATTACAGTAGATAGCACAATATAAATATTAAATTGCTGTATATCGCTAAAATAGAAAATTTTAGATTTAAATTTTTTTAAAGTGTTACTTAGAGTAGTGGCATTTCGACTATTACTTCAATTTCGCTACAAAATTTAGGAAAATAGTTTATGTAAACCTCAGACAAGTGTAAAAAGTATTAAGTCTTTTTAAAAATTGAATCAAAGTCTGATTCAATTAATAATAAACAAGAGAGATGTGATAGTTCTAGGTCAATAGTGTTGCAGACAAGTATGATGTGATTGTTGTAAACTATATAGCGTTGCGGACTCTATAGCAGGGGTCGGCAGGCAGTTGATGCTCGCGGGCCAAACTTAAAGTTTTATTTTCAGTTTTATTTTTTAAAGTTTCAGGCCCAAAGATTTAGTTTTAATGACCTTTAAATAGTTATTTTGTTTTAGTTTTATTCACACTAGAGAAGTTTTACTTTTTTTCAGTTACTTATTTTAAATGACTTATAGCTAAACATAAAACGCCTATATAAATTATAGATATTTATCGAATCAAAATTGACATTGACTAATATACTTAAATCTTAAGAAACTACGTACTGTCTTAAAGAGTAAATAAGTTTAACTTAAAAGTTTTATTATTTTAATTACAATCTAGTTCTCTATTAAAAACGAAACATTTTTGGAGTGTCACTTTTATACATTTTTTGTATAATGAACCGCTTTTTCCTATTATAAAAAAAAATGTTTGCGTTTTAAATAGTTTCCACTCTTTAGAAATTCAGTAATTAGTTGATTAAATAAAGTTTGTTTCTAGTTGTACGATAAAAACACTAAAAAAAAACATGATTAATTCTCAAGTACTCTAATAAAATAGCTTATTAGTAATAAATAAGTCTTTTAAATGGTCGCCACTTAAAAAGCGAAAATGCCTGAGTTATATCAAACCAGTCTAAGTTTATTAAAAGTTGAAAAAGCTAAAAACTTGTTGTTGATCAAACTAAATTACCTAACTAAAATATTATCATTATAAAAAGTACATAATATGTAAGTAGGCTAGAAAAAATAAAGATAATTTATAAACTACACTACAGTCATAAAAACTGTTATGAGAATTCAAATATTTATTTAAATATAAAAGTTTTACAATTACCTGAGTTTTAAAAAGTGTCTTAAACAGGTTAACCTAGTCTGAGTTCTTCAAATTCTTAAACTAGCCTGTTTGTTTGGCAACCCTGTTTAAAATAAATTTCACAAAATAAAGAGATAAAAAAGTTTATCAAATATTAATTAAGTATATCTAAAATATATATTATAAGTCAGCTTGAATAGAAAATCAAGTTTCTTGAATATTTTTAACTGAAGGATAAAACTAATTAAGCCATTAGTGAAGAAGAAAAACTGTTTTTTTTATTGAGCATTATAGCAACTCTTTATCTGAAAGGAGATACCGTTTAGAGTTGAAAACTTTTTAAAAGAAAATGTTTTGGCGGCAGTGAAATTTTTTTTTTCATCAATAACAACAATAATTTGTGTTTAGAAGACTTCTGAAAATTATAAACCCATAAAAATCAAATTAGGACATTAATCAATCTGTTAAGATGAGAGCACTGATACAACAGATTCTGCTCATCTGAGAATTTAAAAAAAAAATGTGTTTACTAACTTCCAAATTTTAGAAGAATTTCTAGGTTTAATTCCGATGCGAAGCACAACAATAGATAAAGACATTTTAATAGCAAAGGTGCAATGCACCAGTATAATGGGTGTTGATTTTATGTTTTTGTAAACAATGTTGCTACTGCAATTATTGCTAGATACATTATGATTTTTTTTTTAACCAGATCTTGGACTTATGTTTTTTATCAATAAACTTCATTTAGTAATAAACAAAGGAGCATTATGAGCGAAGACAACAAACTTTAAAAAAAAATGAAATCAACAATTTAGGTAGTGATAACAATTTTGTCAAACAAACTTTTAAGACCGACAGTTTCAAAAAGTTGTAGAAAAATGAAAAGTTAATACATTGACCTAATTTACTTTTGGCTTGTTCTTTGATCAAGTTTTTGTTTGATGTTATAACGAGTCTATAAGTAAGAAATGAAACTGTATATTTTCTTAAAAGTAAAAATATAAATATTACTGCTTATAAAGATAAATACTTGATACTACTTTTAACATTTTTGGTATTACAAGGAAAAGTTATTCTATGAGATGTAGTACAATATTATGACTTTTGAAAAAAAGTTAAGACTATTGGGGTTTCAGATAAAACAAAAGAAACTATACAAAATTCCACAACCTTTGAAAACATTAAACTTAAAACAGTTTTTGAATTTTTAAATGCAACTAAAAACTTATATGACGAATTTTGCACACGACTTTCTGTCTTTCAATTATTAAAAAAAAATCAGATCCTATAAAACTTCCTGGAAAAAAGTATTTTGTTATAGTGTAGCGCACATTTACAACCAAAGATTAATACGTGCGATAGCTTGATTGAAATTATTTTTTTTTTGTAAATTATGGAGTACTATAGTTTATTAAAGAACGCGAAAAAATGGCAAAATAAAGAAAAATTTGCCAAAAAATATTGTTTAAAAACTAAAAATATATACCTAACAAAAACTATTTTAGTTTGTCTCATATTTGTTATTTTAAGTGTGTCTGTACACACTTAGATATTAGTTATAGAAAAAATAATAAAAATAATACATTTTTAAACTTAACTTAATCTAACTAAATATTTAATAAAAAAGTAGATCAAAAAATTACCATCTGAGTACATTTGTGTGCATAGGAATTAATTCAAAGTGTACAGAAAACTTTATTTTTAAAAAATCTATAAGAGAAAAATAGGTATAAATTACATTTTAAACTAAATAGTTAAATTGTAAAGAAATGATATTTTATTTAATTGCTGTGCATTACTCTTCTACATAATGGAAAACATTTACATTTAGTTTTTTTATTAAATAAGTATTATATATATAACTTTATAAATCAAAGCACTCTTTACACTCTGTTTCAGATATTAACTTGCTATTATAAGAAGAAAGCTATTATAAAACTGTGAAAAAATACTAGTAGACTGTTAATCTGTTTTCTTCACATTTTTAAGCCAAAGCAGTAGAGTCTTTTAAATTTTGTTGATGTTATACAGGGACTTTAAACGAAATTAATCAAATTGTATAAAAAAACCGAAAAAATTTTAAATAAAAAAATTTTGAATAAAAAAAATTTACTCAGCGGGCCACATTTACATGCTCGCGGGCCACATAATTTTCTTTCGCGGGCCGCATTGAATTAAAAAAATAAACGTGCTCGCGAGCCGCAGATTTACCCTTTGCTGGCCGCAGTTGGCCTGCGGACCGCAGTTTGCCGACCCCTGCTCTATAGTGTTGCGGACAACACTTATAAACATTTGTAAACTAATAATTGGTCTATGCGTAAATTTGCAGTTTTTTTAATTTTAAGTTATGATTATACCAATTGTTGTAATATGTTCAGAACTACATGAAAAATCAATCGGTTTTTTTGACTAGATTTGAAATCAATATCAATTAGAATTAAAGTTTGTATGTTGTATTAATGAGCCATGATTTGTAAGTGGTAGTTTAACTGTTAGAATTTCTTTTTGCACTAAATTAAATTTCATTAAATTCTAATTTTTAGATAGTAAAAACATTTGTTAAGTTTTAAATCTTTGCTACATACTTTATAGATTTGCGTCAAAGACTTATCTAAGTTATGAAAATCTTGTGATGTGCTAGTTGTAGTGTTGCGGTCTACTGAGATGTGATAGTCGTAGTGTTGCGGTCTACTTTGATGTGATAGTTGGATTGTTGTAATCTACTGTGATGTGATAGTTGTAGTATTTTGTTTTACTGTGATGTGATAGTTGTATTGTTAAGATCTGCTGTGAATTAATAGTTGTTGTTATAATTATTGTTATTGTTATTATTATTGTTATTATTGTTATTGTTATTATTATTATTATTATTATTATTATTATTATTATTATTATTATTATTATTATTATTATTACTACTATTGTTACTATTTTATTGTTATTATTATTATCAAAGATGCTTTTCTTTGTCGTATGACGAGAAATTACCAACATAGAACTTCTAAAACTTTAACTCTGTTATATTTTGTTAATAAACGATCTCCTTGAGTATCCTTAAGGTGTAGCATTTTTTAGTTTGATTTATGATATTGCATATATATCTGAAATAAGGTCGATTCCAGTCGTTTTGAAGGTAATGTCAGACAACTCATTAAAGTGTTGACACTTTTATAGAGTTTTGTCAAAGATTGATTTATTAAGTTTTGAAACAAATGTGATGTAACAGCTGTTGCTCTAAAAGTCTAAAATGTTGCAGATTACTGTAAACTTATGTTTGTAGATTATTAGTTTTGCAGGTCTACTGTGATGTGATAGTTGTAGTAATTCTTAAGTATGCTTAAGTTGCAGCATGTTTTAAGTTGCATTCATGCTATTAATTATATCTATGCAGTTTAGACGCTCAGCAACAACTTAAGATGATTTTCATTATTGTTTGACAAAAAAAAACAATTATATAACTTCTAAATATTTTCTATAACACTATTAAATTTTGCTAATATACGATTATTGAGTATCCTCAATGTGTAGCATTTTTAAACTGAATTCATGCTATCAAACATATCTCTGAAGTTGGGAACAGGTCAAATATGCACAATGACACTTTTGCACGAAGGGTCACAAGAGTAGAAATATTACAAAAAGTGTATATGTAAATAAAAATAATTAGAATAAAAAAGCTAAGATATAAATTAATTGAAAAAAAGAAGAAAAATTAAGTTATAAATAACAGGGATAGTATAGTTTATTGAACAATAAAAAAGAGCTCAAAAAATTTCCTCCAAGGACTTGGAATACGAAAAACCGACCGGTTATCGAGTCATACACCAAGGCACAGTTTAATGTCATCTCCAGGACAATAGTATAGTAAACAGGATAGTAAATATAAAAAAGAAGAAATAACTAATAAAAATTATTAATTAAAAAAGAAAACAAGAAAAAATAACTATATAGAAAATAAATTAGATTTGAAAATAAGAAAAATAAAAAGTTACCGACAGAGGGTAAGGCTTAGGGGTAACATTGATAGTAAAAATAAATAGAAAATTTGAGTTAAATAATAAAATTCAAAAACATTTTAAACCCTTGCAAAATTGTTTTTGTGCAAAATTAACACCGTGCAAAAGTGTGCCCTCGTGCGTAACTGACACCTACCCCTGAAGTTAGGTCATTTCAACTGTTTGTAAGGTAACGTAGAGCAGTGGTCGGCACGCTAGTTTTTCAATCGATTTTTTACTAATAATTCGAGAACACCCAGTTAATTTTACACGCTAACTTAAAATTGACCACTTTACCCTATCCATTTTAATAAACTTATATCGATGATCCAATTTTTACAACAATATTTTACTTGTATCACCCAAGTCTAAAATACTAACTAGATTACCACAATCCAAATTAAGAATCAGCAGCTTGGTACTTTTTATTGCATGGTAAATTTAATTATTTAGTTAACTTTACTTAATGATTTTTTATTAAGCGATTACTATATGTGTTTAACAAATGTATTGCCACGAAAAAATAGCGAAAACAAAAATTACACCAAAAAGTAACGAAAAAAAAAACATGAAAATCTTATCACAGCTAAATCCGTTTTGTTGACCTGGAATTGTCTATGTTGGTCTTGTTGCTAGCACGAGTCTGATCAAACCTAAAATTTAGGTTTTAAAGTTAAATGCCTAGTAATAATTCAGGTCTTAATGAGGTTTATTGAGGTTTATATGCCCAAAAGTTATTTTTGGTTGAAGGACCTGGCTACACAAAAATACCTCTCGGTCATCGAGTTGCATACCCAACTTTAATCAAATTTATAATGAGCTAAAAATTATTAAAAAAAAAAACTTAACAGTTAAAATTCAAACTCTAAAACAAAATACTTTTTAAAATGAGACTATTAAAATTTAAAACATTAACTTTTTTTTATAAACTAAAATATCAACAAACAAAAAATTATATAATAGTATCTAACATCATACACACATAAAATCTATATTGAACTTTACGTTAAAAGGTAAAGTTTTAACCTGAAAGGTTTTTAAATTTAAAATTTATCAATAATTTAATCTTTTACATGTCTTAAAAAAAACAAGACTTATATATATTTAAGTTTTGAAAAGTATTTTTAAGAATTTGGATTCTACTATTTAACTTATTAAAATAAGTAAGAATAAAAATGAGCTATAACATAAAGAAAATAAAACTACTACGTTCAAAAAAAAAAAGCAAAAAAAAGCTGTTACTTATAAAAACAAGTAATTTTTTAAACTAATTAATATGTTAATGATTTAAAAAAAACAAGTAAATTAATGAAAATTAATAAAAATTTACATAATAATAAGATTTTTCTCAAAAGTTATTAAGCACTTATAAAAATGAATAAATAATTTTTGTAAAATTTAAAAATGTAACAACATTAGTAGAAGAGACATTGACTTTTAATTTTTTTAAGTGTAATTAAGAGACTAAAATACCGAGAGACCTACTATTCTTAAACTATCCTACCATAATGAGCTGTTTATTAGAACTGCTACTGGGTTGTGGTTCCTTTTGTCAAGTAAGTTCTTCAATTGAGGTATAATGTCTCAGCATAAGTATCTTTTTGAAAAGTTACTTTGCCAAAGTTTTCCGACCATTAAAATAACATAAGAGTTATCCAAAGTAGTTTGAGTGTGTAAAAAGTTTATCAAAAAACTAATGTCATTACTGATTTCTAATCTAGTTTTATCAATATTAAAAAAATACTTTATAGCTTTAAAAAATTGTCCTGATTAAACTTATAAAACTTTTTATTTCTATAAAAAATATAAAAAACCACCTTAAGTAAAATATTTGGTTTAAGATAAGTAATATTCAGTAAATTTGATATCTTACTGTAAATATTTAAAATTATTATTGTGTTTTAACCAATTGGGGTTATTTTAATGGTTTTTATGTTTTTGTCTTAACTACGTGGTCTCCAGTAACTTACTGACTGCTATACTTACCAGAAGTAAATAATATACAAACAGTATAAGTTACAAAACTATTTCCAAAGTTATGAATAAAACACACTTTGAATAAATGCAATTTAATTTATTTTCAATAATAATTCTTAGTTCTGAAGAAAGAAACTATTAAACTACGACACAAATAAAATCTATAAAAAGTATCAACAATCGTAAAGTTACATAAATACTAACATCAACTCCGCGATGTAGACGTTTTCTTGATTCTCGATAATTGAAGTAAAACGTTAAACTTAATCGTAACTAGATCATACCGCGGAATAACTTTGCAACTAACGCGTATTTGAAAGACAAACGCAATATATACGGATTGAAATGAAATTAACTCCTTGAAATAATAAAAATGTTTGTTTTTAATACTGGAAGCACGTCACGAAATCTGCGTAAAACAGTTTACAACATCCGCTTTAAAATACGAAAATGAGATGTTAATATCATTACATTATTTCTTTTTTAATTTTCAATTTTAACGTTTAAAGCCTGGTTTTAAATAATTTAAATCCTTAAAATCCTACTTAACTTTAAACTTTTTAATAAGTATTAAAATGGGGGGGGGGGGGTGTCAAAAAAAAAGTAAGAAAAAGAAACTGTATAACTTATTATCTCAAAAATTACATAATTTACAAAAATTAAGATAAGACACAACATAAGGACAAATTAAAAATGATAGTCGTTAAGTTGTCTTTAATCATTCTCTCCGGCTTACTTGTCTTCCGGCTTCTTGTCCTTGGACTTCTTGTCATCGGGCTGCTTCTTTTACTGTGGTTTATTTAGCAGGAACGAATTGTTTTAATTCGCTTGTTCTTCTGAAAATTACAAATTCAAAAATTCATCGAATTCACTTGTTGACATAGAAGATATTCATCTTTTCATTGTCCATCATTTTAGTATTCATTTGAAAGAATTCATTCCAAAAAATACGCGGCTCAAAAAAAAAAAGTTGAGATATTCTTTCAAGAAAGTTTAGTAAAAACTACTATGTTATTATGCCAAAAGACAATAACGAAACTGTCAGTATTTACTTTCAAACCCATTTTTTTTATACAAAACAAAAATTAAGCATTAAGAGATGCATTAAAAGAAAATTAATAGTTTGAAAAACATGAAAAACTTTAATTTTGTTTTTAACTTAGAAAAACATATGTTCTTAATATTCAACTCGCAAACTTTAATAAACAAAACAGAAAACATTTTCTCTAAAATATTTTACAAAACAATAAGTAGTATTTTCATGCACAAACTTTTAAAGGATTCAAGTATAAAATATTTCTATTAAAGCAACACAAAACTTAAGCATTATAGAAATTTATAATGAGAAAAATTTAGCGAGTGCTTTTTTTCGATCGTTAACAGTCAAAACTAAATGGGAGTTGAAAGTACTTTTAAATACAAAATTTATAGGAAAAGTTTATCTCGAGTCGAATTTGAAAGCTTTAAACTTGAACTTGATTATTTTGCTAGCAAAAAATCTGATAAATTGGTTTTGTTTTAAAGTTAGAGTAACATGTAGTTACTAAAATCTCAATATAAATCTAGGCTTATAAAACTTTTTTATAATATAATTGTTATGTCTTAGCTTTTAATTAATTAGTACCAAGCTGTAATTTATAATATAAAAAACTTCATAACACATCATTAAAAGTAAAAAAGCAATAAACTTTACAATTCAGAAATTGTATCAGAAAAGAATACAAAATAAATACACTTAATAGTTTCTTTCATTTTAACTTCTTAAAAAAATTACCTGAGTTTAGAAAATATTTAAATAGATTTTCATGTTAATAAAAAGTTACAACTTTTTACCTTTATTAAAGTCTGTTTCGTTAGTTTTGTGAAAATGTTTATATTTTATCTTCAAAAGGGCTTCATGATAAATGGTAAAAGTTTTAGACCTGCTATTAGTAATTCTGACTCTTTTTTATTCTGTGTTATAATTTCTTTTTTGTCAAAGGAATTAAGTACCGTCAAATTGTTTTTCTCGTTAGCTAATATGTTGCTTAATACACTAGTTTCTGATTTTGTTTTTGAAGAATTGTAATAACCTGAATCTTGTTTATAACTTTTAAGCTGCACTGTTGGCACTTTATGTTTTGGCTCGCTATCATATTTTTTATTGTAACTGCTATTTTTCTGATGTTGTTTCTGATGTTTTTCTTTGCTAAGTTTACCTTGTTTTGCTGTAAAAGCAACAGCTAGCTTATAAGCTCTATTAGCTTTTATTTTCTGCTGTTGGAAGTCACAAGAATGATGGTTTGCGTCAAATATTTTTTGTTTAATTTTTTGGTTGTAGTTTGAATTCTTATCTACAGCATACTTAGACCCTTGAACTGCTTTACCATTAGGACCTGCCACGTTTGCGACTTCTGGCATGTTGTTTTTACCTACGACAATATCAAACTGGACTTTCTCTCCTTGTGCAAGAGACCTTAAGAATTTGTTCGGGTTGTTTTTTATGATAGCTGTATAATGAACAAAAATATCGCTGTTCTGATCATCACGATGAATAAAACCGTAACCTTTGCGAACATTAAACCATACTACTTGACCAGTTACTCCAATCGCTATTGTTTTTTTTATTACCTGAGCTTTTTCTTTAACTGTTTGAAACTCTTTGGTTGTATTAGATGTTTTTGTAGGTAAGTTTTGATAACATGACAAACACTGTGCTATGTTAACATTATTACTACTATTCCCATTGTATGATTTTCTTGGTTTAAAACTATCTCTATCTTGGTTATGTTGACGATAATTGTAATTATGATTAGTACCATTATCTCTAAAATGAAAATTTTGTTGATAATTAGGACGAACTCGCTTATGGTAATTTATTTTAGCCCTATGCTGACTTTGCTCATACTGCTGTAGTCTATTGTAATTAACTTGCTTAGGTACTAATGCGTTTTCTTTATAAGCATTCCATATGGCTTGTCCTTTTCTTTTAAAAAGTTCTAAGCTTTCATCAAAATGTTCCCTAATCTTATCTTTGATCGAAAAGGGCATTAAGTATGCAAGAAAAAACTTAATTCTGTCCTGTTCTCGACATTTGGCCCAACTTACGGCTGTAGCAAATATTCTATTAAAGTTTGTACACTCATTCCAAATTGGAATTTTATCTAAAATTTCAGCTAACTGATTGTCCCTATTAATAAAAAAGTTTCTTAAAGAACTGTAATTTCTTTCACCTCGTTCTGTCATTTTATAATAGTCTGACAACTCTTCTCTCGGCCAAAACCCAGTTAAAAATTTATACTTTTCTGTATTACTAGAAATATTTTCATTTAACATTTCCTCCTCGAAAAAACTAATAATATCACGAGGGTTTCTTACAAAGTCTAACCTTTTAAACTTTTTACTTAGTCTTTGCGCCTTAAATGTGTCGCTAAAAATGTTTAAATTATTTCGATTACTTTTTTCGTAATCATCGTTAAAAGGTTCGCGTTTTTCTAGCATCGCACGTTCGTAATGTGGTGATCTAGACTGCTTTAATCTATTATTTAGTTTTTTTATTTGCATTTGCAAAACTCTTAACTCTTCTTCATTTGTTAGCTGCTTAACTTCGCTTGATTTTCTAAATTGTTGTTGAATGCTGTTTGACGGATAAAATTCAGCATTATCTTTCATCATCTCTGCTTGATGAAAATTATTAAAATTGATATCGTCATTGTTGTTTGTGTGCATTTATTCTGTTGACTGCTTAAAGATTCCTAATCAGAAAATTCAAGGTTCTTAAAAGACACTGCGTGGTTTCCACTTTAACCAATTGGGGTTATTTTAATGGTTTTTATGTTTTTGTCTTAACTACGTGGTCTCCAGTAACTTACTGACTGCTATACTTACCAGAAGTAAATAATATACAAACAGTATAAGTTACAAAACTATTTCCAAAGTTATGAATAAAACACACTTTGAATAAATGCAATTTAATTTATTTTCAATAATAATTCTTAGTTCTGAAGAAAGAAACTATTAAATTACGACACAAATAAAATCTATAAAAAGTATCAACAATCGTAAAGTTACATAAATACTAACATCAACTCCGCGATGTAGACGTTTTCTTGATTCTCGATAATTGAAGTAAAACGTTAAACTTAATCGTAACTAGATCATACCGCGGAATAACTTTGCAACTAACGCGTATTTGAAAGACAAACGCAATATATACGGATTGAAATGAAATTAACTCCTTGAAATAATAAAAATGTTTGTTTGGGTAGGTCTTTTTATGTGTACTATTTTATGGGCACTATTTTATGTGTAGATTTGCTGCATTCAATTTTTGATGTGATGTCATCAAAATTATGTGTAGTATTTAGATGTTGCTGCAATTAAGTTGCTGCAATCAAATGAAAAATAAATTACTGTCCAGGCCTTATATAAATATTATAGATAGATTTTGAAGTTTTAAATTTATAAACAAAGAAATAAAAAATAACTTGATACACATAAACCAATAGTTTGATTTATTTGTACATTTATTTAAATTATATTTTGTAAACTAACAGAAGTATAGGCTAGACTTATTATAAGATTATGGATATTTTTTTCATTTAAGATTTAATAAAGAAAAAAAACTTGAATACACTTAAACCAATTGTTTGATATAAAATTATATTTATGTAACTTATATTTTTTATACTAACAGAAGTAATGGCTTGGCATATTATAAATATTTTGAAAAAAAAAATTATTTAAGATTATATAAACAAAATAAAAAAATATAAATTCCACACACATAAACCAATTGTTTGATTTGTAGTTTTATATATGTAATTTATATTTAGTAAACTTATAAAAGTAGTGGTTTGCTCTTATGTGTACTATTTTATGGGCACTATTTTATGTGTAGAATTGCTTCAATTAACTTATGTGGTTTCATTTAAATTATGGGTAGTATTTAGATGTTGCTGCAATTAAGTAAAAATAAGATACTGTCTACTTTTAAATCAAACAATTGGTTTAAGAGTATTCAAGCTTTTTTTATTAAATATTACATAAAAAAACTATCCATAATCTTTTAATAAGTCTATCCACTACTTCTGTTAGTTTACAAAATACAATTTAAATAAATGTACAAATAAATCAAACTATTGGTTTATGTGTATTCAAGTTATTTTTTATTTGTTTGTTTATAAATTTAAAACTACAAAAACTATCCATAATATTTATATAAGGCTTAGAAAGTATTTTATTTTTCATTTAGTTGTAGCAACATCTAAATACTACCCATTGAATATAATTGATTGAAGCAATTCTACACATAAAATAGTGCCCATAAAATAGTACACATAAAAAGTCCTACTGGTAGACAGTATCTTATTTTTACTTAATTGCAGCAACATCTAAATACTACCCATAATTTAAATGAAACCACATAAGTTAATTGAAGCAATTCTACACATAAAAGAGTGCCCATAAAATAGTACACATAAGGCCAAACCACTACTTCTATAAGTTGACTAAATGTAAATTACATATATACAACTATAAATTAAACAATTGGTTTATGTGTGTTAAATTTAAATTTTGTTTATAAAATCTTAAATAAAGAAATATCCAAAATATTTATAATATGCCAAGCCATTACTTCTGGTAGTATAAAAAATATAAATTATATAAATATACTATTAAATCAAATAATTGGTTTAAGTGTAATCAAGCTTTTTTTTTCTTTATTAAATCTTAAAAAAAATTGTCCATAATCTTTTAATAAGTCTAGCCACTACTTCTGTTAGTTTACAAAATACAATTTAAATAATTGTACAACTAAATCAAACTATTGGTTTATGTGTATTCAAGTTTTTTTTTTTATTTGTTTGTTTATAAATTTAAAACTACAAAAACTATTCATAATATTTATATAAGGTCAGGTCTGTATTTTATTTTTATTTAATTACAGCAACATCTAAATACTACCCGTAATTTAAATGAAGTCATATAAAACTATGGTCATAATTGATTGAAGCAATTCTACACATAAAATAGTGCCCATAAAATAGTACACATAAGAGCAAACAACTACTTTTATAAGTTTACTAAATATAAATTACATATATAAAACTACAAATCAAACAATTGGTTTATGTGTGTGGAATTTATATTTTTTTATTTTGTTTATAAAATCTTAAATAATTTTTTTTTTCAAAATATTTATAATATGCCAAGCCATTACTTCTGTTAGTATAAAAAATATAAGTTACATAAATATAATTTTATATCAAACAATTGGTTTAAGTGTATTCAATTTTTTTTTTCTTTATTAAATCTTAAATGAAAAAAATATCCATAATATTATAATAAGTCTAGCCACTACTTCTGTCAGTTTACAAAATATAACTCAAATAAATGTAAAAATAAATCATACTATTGGTTTATGTTTATTCAAGTTATATTTTATTTGTTTGTTTATAAACTTAAAACTACAAAAACTATCCATAATATTTATATAAGGCCTGGGCAGTAATTTATTTTTCATTTAATTGCAGCAACTTAATTGCAGCAACATCTAAATACTACACATAATTTTGATGACATCACATCAAAAATTGAATGCAGCAATTCTACACATAAAATAGTGCCCATAAAATAGTACACATAAAAAGTCCTACCGTATTTTTTATACTAACAGAAGTAATGGCTTGGCATATTATAAATATTTTGAAAAAAAAAATTATTTAAGATTATATAAACAAAATAAAAAAATATAAATTCCACACACATAAACCAATTGTTTGATTTGTAGTTTTATATATGTAATTTATATTTAGTAAACTTATAAAAGTAGTGGTTTGCTCTTATGTGTACTATTTTATGGGCACTATTTTATGTGTAGAATTGCTTCAATTAACTTATGTGGTTTCATTTAAATTATGGGTAGTATTTAGATGTTGCTGCAATTAAGTAAAAATAAGATACTGTCTACTTTTAAATCAAACAATTGGTTTAAGAGTATTCAAGCTTTTTTTATTAAATATTACATAAAAAAACTATCCATAATCTTTTAATAAGTCTATCCACTACTTCTGTTAGTTTACAAAATACAATTTAAATAAATGTACAAATAAATCAAACTATTGGTTTATGTGTATTCAAGTTATTTTTTATTTGTTTGTTTATAAATTTAAAACTACAAAAACTATCCATAATATTTATATAAGGCTTAGAAAGTATTTTATTTTTCATTTAGTTGTAGCAACATCTAAATACTACCCATTGAATATAATTGATTGAAGCAATTCTACACATAAAATAGTGCCCATAAAATAGTACACATAAAAAGTCCTACTGGTAGACAGTATCTTATTTTTACTTAATTGCAGCAACATCTAAATACTACCCATAATTTAAATGAAACCACATAAGTTAATTGAAGCAATTCTACACATAAAAGAGTGCCCATAAAATAGTACACATAAGGCCAAACCACTACTTCTATAAGTTGACTAAATGTAAATTACATATATACAACTATAAATTAAACAATTGGTTTATGTGTGTTAAATTTAAATTTTGTTTATAAAATCTTAAATAAAGAAATATCCAAAATATTTATAATATGCCAAGCCATTACTTCTGGTAGTATAAAAAATATAAATTATATAAATATACTATTAAATCAAATAATTGGTTTAAGTGTAATCAAGCTTTTTTTTTCTTTATTAAATCTTAAAAAAAATTGTCCATAATCTTTTAATAAGTCTAGCCACTACTTCTGTTAGTTTACAAAATACAATTTAAATAATTGTACAACTAAATCAAACTATTGGTTTATGTGTATTCAAGTTTTTTTTTTTATTTGTTTGTTTATAAATTTAAAACTACAAAAACTATTCATAATATTTATATAAGGTCAGGTCTGTATTTTATTTTTATTTAATTACAGCAACATCTAAATACTACCCGTAATTTAAATGAAGTCATATAAAACTATGGTCATAATTGATTGAAGCAATTCTACACATAAAATAGTGCCCATAAAATAGTACACATAAGAGCAAACAACTACTTTTATAAGTTTACTAAATATAAATTACATATATAAAACTACAAATCAAACAATTGGTTTATGTGTGTGGAATTTATATTTTTTTATTTTGTTTATAAAATCTTAAATAATTTTTTTTTTCAAAATATTTATAATATGCCAAGCCATTACTTCTGTTAGTATAAAAAATATAAGTTACATAAATATAATTTTATATCAAACAATTGGTTTAAGTGTATTCAATTTTTTTTTTCTTTATTAAATCTTAAATGAAAAAAATATCCATAATATTATAATAAGTCTAGCCACTACTTCTGTCAGTTTACAAAATATAACTCAAATAAATGTAAAAATAAATCATACTATTGGTTTATGTTTATTCAAGTTATATTTTATTTGTTTGTTTATAAACTTAAAACTACAAAAACTATCCATAATATTTATATAAGGCCTGGGCAGTAATTTATTTTTCATTTAATTGCAGCAACTTAATTGCAGCAACATCTAAATACTACACATAATTTTGATGACATCACATCAAAAATTGAATGCAGCAATTCTACACATAAAATAGTGCCCATAAAATAGTACACATAAAAAGTCCTACCGTATTTTTTATACTAACAGAAGTAATGGCTTGGCATATTATAAATATTTTGAAAAAAAAAATTATTTAAGATTATATAAACAAAATAAAAAAATATAAATTCCACACACATAAACCAATTGTTTGATTTGTAGTTTTATATATGTAATTTATATTTAGTAAACTTATAAAAGTAGTGGTTTGCTCTTATGTGTACTATTTTATGGGCACTATTTTATGTGTAGAATTGCTTCAATTAACTTATGTGGTTTCATTTAAATTATGGGTAGTATTTAGATGTTGCTGCAATTAAGTAAAAATAAGATACTGTCTACTTTTAAATCAAACAATTGGTTTAAGAGTATTCAAGCTTTTTTTATTAAATATTACATAAAAAAACTATCCATAATCTTTTAATAAGTCTATCCACTACTTCTGTTAGTTTACAAAATACAATTTAAATAAATGTACAAATAAATCAAACTATTGGTTTATGTGTATTCAAGTTATTTTTTATTTGTTTGTTTATAAATTTAAAACTACAAAAACTATCCATAATATTTATATAAGGCTTAGAAAGTATTTTATTTTTCATTTAGTTGTAGCAACATCTAAATACTACCCATTGAATATAATTGATTGAAGCAATTCTACACATAAAATAGTGCCCATAAAATAGTACACATAAAAAGTCCTACTGGTAGACAGTATCTTATTTTTACTTAATTGCAGCAACATCTAAATACTACCCATAATTTAAATGAAACCACATAAGTTAATTGAAGCAATTCTACACATAAAAGAGTGCCCATAAAATAGTACACATAAGGCCAAACCACTACTTCTATAAGTTGACTAAATGTAAATTACATATATACAACTATAAATTAAACAATTGGTTTATGTGTGTTAAATTTAAATTTTGTTTATAAAATCTTAAATAAAGAAATATCCAAAATATTTATAATATGCCAAGCCATTACTTCTGGTAGTATAAAAAATATAAATTATATAAATATACTATTAAATCAAATAATTGGTTTAAGTGTAATCAAGCTTTTTTTTTCTTTATTAAATCTTAAAAAAAATTGTCCATAATCTTTTAATAAGTCTAGCCACTACTTCTGTTAGTTTACAAAATACAATTTAAATAATTGTACAACTAAATCAAACTATTGGTTTATGTGTATTCAAGTTTTTTTTTTTATTTGTTTGTTTATAAATTTAAAACTACAAAAACTATTCATAATATTTATATAAGGTCAGGTCTGTATTTTATTTTTATTTAATTACAGCAACATCTAAATACTACCCGTAATTTAAATGAAGTCATATAAAACTATGGTCATAATTGATTGAAGCAATTCTACACATAAAATAGTGCCCATAAAATAGTACACATAAGAGCAAACAACTACTTTTATAAGTTTACTAAATATAAATTACATATATAAAACTACAAATCAAACAATTGGTTTATGTGTGTGGAATTTATATTTTTTTATTTTGTTTATAAAATCTTAAATAATTTTTTTTTTCAAAATATTTATAATATGCCAAGCCATTACTTCTGTTAGTATAAAAAATATAAGTTACATAAATATAATTTTATATCAAACAATTGGTTTAAGTGTATTCAATTTTTTTTTTCTTTATTAAATCTTAAATGAAAAAAATATCCATAATATTATAATAAGTCTAGCCACTACTTCTGTCAGTTTACAAAATATAACTCAAATAAATGTAAAAATAAATCATACTATTGGTTTATGTTTATTCAAGTTATATTTTATTTGTTTGTTTATAAACTTAAAACTACAAAAACTATCCATAATATTTATATAAGGCCTGGACAGTAATTTATTTTTCATTTAATTGCAGCAACTTAATTGCAGCAACATCTAAATACTACACATAATTTTGATGACATCACATCAAAAATTGAATGCAGCAATTCTACACATAAAATAGTGCCCATAAAATAGTACACATAAAAAGTCCTACCGTGTTTGTTTTTAATACTGGAAGCACGTCACGAAATCTGCGTAAAACAGTTTACAACATCCGCTTTAAAATACGAAAATGAGATGTTAATATCATTACAGTGTTAAATTTTTTTATAGCTTAGTTTAATAAAAGAAGTTATCTTTAAAATCAGAGTTTTAGTAAGTAAAAGATGTAAAATGCAAAAAAAAGTTATAAGGACAATCAATAATTTGCAAAAAAATAAGAATTTAAATATTTTAAGACCAGGGTTGCTTCTCTTTGAAACAAAATCATTTTTTATTATGTCAAACATTTAATGAAGATACTGTTAAATTAGTTTTACAGGATTGTAATGCTTTTGGTAAAACTGATTTGACAGATCAAGACTGTCCTGAATGACTTTAAACTGAACTGTAGTCATCTAGGTTTTTTTCATTTTTTTATTTTATTTTCAAAGGCAAGAAAAACAAATATCTTCAGCAAACTAAAAATTACAAAATAAATTATTGGGACTAAATTAACTGTATATCATTCAAAATGTAGAAAAAAAATGCCTGAAATCTTAAAACTATACTGAGATAAAAATAACTATCTTGAGTCAGCCTGGGTTTAAAAAAGAAATTTAAAATGTTCCAAGTTATATTATGTCATACTGAGATTTTCAAAATTTTAAAGTATCCAGGATTATTCTGATTGTGTGGCAAACTTAGTGATTACCTGAAATATCAAATTTATAACAAATATACAATTCTAAACTATAATTTTAAAGCAAAAAGGGTTGTTAATCAAAAATCAAAACCAGACTCAAGCTCAGGAAAAACATTCTAACCTAAAATGGGTATTTTTTTAAATCCTTACTAGTTTGAGTTTTGATAAAGTATCATAAAACCTTTAAACTGTCTATATTTTTGCAATCACATAATAAAAATACTGAAAAAGATATCAATTAACAGTATGTTTTCTTTTAAAATATTCAAATAAAGTAAAACAACTGAGGAACTGTACAATATTTTGAAACTTTAAAAAAATAAAACTATATCCAAATAAGCACAACTAAAACAGAAAAAACTAGCTTAACATTTCACAAGTAATAAATTTTTAGTTCTTATTATAAAATTATAAATTATTAAAATACTTAACAAATTTTTTTAGTCTTTTTTTAAATGTTCGTTAAGCATAAAGAAAGATTTACATCTTAAAAACACATACTATAACTCTTCTAATAAAAATATTAAAATTACTGCTTAATATATTTCATAAATTTAAGAACAAGCATTAGCACTGTTGTTACTCTTCGAGTTAAAATACTATCCTGACTCTTTAACTTTGAAATTTTTAAAAAACATCATATATAAATATTCAATATAAATAAAGTTTAAAAAACAACTCAAGTTAATCATCAAAATTGGAATTTAAAAAAAAATGTTAAAACTACAACAAAGAAATTTCATTTAATGAAATAAACAATATTAGAACAAGATTCAAAAAGCAAATTATCCTGGGAATTGTAAAATATTTAAACTGTCCTGAGTTGCACTAAGTGTAGGACTCTGTATTAGTTACAATAAAACTAGCCTTGGTCATCTTGAGTTTAATAAAGAAAAGAGAAAGCCAAAGCTCAAAAGTAGCAGTATACTTTAAGTAATATTTTGATAAATGACTAAATATATTTTTCATGCTTCAAAAAAAAAATCATAAATGTATTCAAAGATTCTACATAAGTACCAAAACTAGACTACCTTTTGAAAGAAAAAAACATGCTTAATAAGACTTTATTTCTAATATAAAAATTACTTAGGCTGAGCAACCTTCAATCATACAACAGATACAACATATTTTGTTAAACCAACAGATCAAAATAGCTAGTAAATAAAATAATTAAGAGAATAAATTTTTCAACTTTCAAAATCAATAAATTTAAGTAACAAGTAGTTTAATAAAAAGCATACCTATCTAGCCTGAGATTTACAAAAAAAAAAAAAGTTTCAGCCATCCTGAGATTTTCAAAAACATTTATAAAATTCAAACTATCCTCAGTGTGTAGTAACTCAATGGCAATTTAAGCCTATAGTTTCTTTAAATTTTATATGTACTATTCAATTATGGATAGGTTAATTAAATATAAAAATAAATTTAAAGGTATAATATTTACTTAACTTGTGTTATTCAAAACTTAAAGCTGTTACTTAAAACTTGTTCTTTACTACTGTTATGCATCTATCTAGAGAGAATTATTAATATACTTTAACTATTTTAATCTTAATTTAAGTATTTTTTATTGAACATAAATTCTTTTATTTTCCAGTAAGTATAAAAATTATCTCTAAATTTTCATCATTATTGAACTAATAATATAATTATCATGTGAATATTCTAATAGAAATTATTGTTTAGTTTTAAAAGTAGGTAATATTAATAATTTATAAAAGGAACTTTCTTCACTAAGAAAAATGTTGTAATCTACTAATACTATAAGTAAAATGAAAAATACTAACCTTTTAAATATAATCATGGTCGTAGCTGGATGAAAGCTTCCTCCACATCAGTCAACTGAATTCAAAAGATCTTCGAGCATTCTCTCTATTCTTTCAGATGCAAACTGCAGCCTCAATGTTGATATAAAGAATGATATGTGATTTTTAATACCAAAATAGATCATGAGAGTAAAATGGCCAATAAACTAAAAGCTAAACTAAACACCAGGGATGGATTTAACTTAAATATTTAAGTATGTTGCTTAAACTAAATAAATATAATAACAATAAGACAAAAAGTAAAGTTTTGTGTAATCTCAAAATTTCGTGCACCCCTAAATGACTTTTGTGTACCCTAAAAGTTTCGTGCACCCCAAAAAAAGTTTCGTGTACACTAGTGTGCACCAGTGTACACCGTGCCGACCACTGACGTAGAGAACTAATGAAAGTGCTGACACTTTTAGAGACTTTCGTCCGAGATAGATTTCTTGAGTTTTAAAACAAATATGATGTAGTAGTTGTAGGTCTAAAATGTTCTAAAGTGCTGTAAAGCTATAGTTGTGTACTACGTAATGTTTTGGTCTACTGTTATGTGCCAGTTGTAGAAATAGTTATACGGCAGGTCAGCTGTAATGTTATACTTGTAGATATATAGCGTTGCAGTCTGCAATGATGTGATAGTTGTAGTAATCCGTAAGTAAACTTAAGATGCAACATTTTTTAGCTGCATTCATGCTAATAAACATATCTCTGACGTTAGGAATCTCAGCGACAACTCTAGATGATCTTCATTGTCGTATGACCAGAAATAACATTATAAAACTTCCAAAATTTTACTTTAACACTGTTTTAGTTTGTTAATATACAATTAAATTAAGTACCCTAAAAGGTGCAATAATTTTTTGATACATTCGTACTACTGCATATACTTCTTAAGTTAGTTCGAATTCAGCAAATTGAAGGCATCGTCGAAAAAAGACTCTCAGCTACAATTTAGGATGCTTTTCATTGTCGTGTTTTATAATTACTACAACTTTTATAAATAGATATCATGTATAAGATATAGTAGTTGCTAGTAAACAAAATACACAAACTAAACAAACTAGTTGGAACATAAAACCGACAAATGTTAGAAGTATTTTAATTTTTATAACAACGAGCTTTAAACATATATTTCATTTAGCTATACAAAATAAATGTAAATAGTATAAATTGGTAATCTTTTAAAAGTTTTTTTATGCACTAACGAAGCTTTTGCAGGAAAACAATTGACTATTATGTTTACATCTTTTTTAGAGTATTTATAATATATTGAAAACTTTTCATAATTTATTGACTTAAAGCTTATTGAAAGTCAATAAAGTTACTTTCAATGTCTATTATATTTTGACAAAATATTAAACTGTATCCGTGGAGTACGACTACGTAACCAAAACATATTTTCGTACACCAGGTCCTTAGACCAAACTTTTTGGGCGCTTTTTTGTCGTTCAATAAACAACACAATGTTTTTTTTCTAAAATTACAGAATTCTAACTAAATATCAAAAAAATAAATAACTAACAAATTTTCTCCAATCATTTCCAAATCAATGCCTAATTGAAAGTAGTTTTTTATTACAAGTTGAAACTAAAAAACAAATAAAATTTGGCTTGTTTTTCTTTTGTAAATATTTGTAAGCATTTGTTGCTTTTTTAAATAAATGTCGACAGTACTGCGTATAATTTTATTAGTATTTTTTTTTATAGCTTGTTTATAAAAATGAGAAACAGTACTAAATATATATACAGTTTTTATCTTTACATAATCTACCCAGATTTTAAATTTCAATTTCTAACCAAATCATTCATCAAAAATATAATACTTTAGACTAACTAAAATTGAAAGTACCGTAATCAAATTTAAACCGATAATCTATTTAGTACTATTTTATATAACAGAAAGATAAATAATTAATAAAAATTAATTTCTGTAGTCATTGGAATAATAACCAAGTGTAAAAATATTTATATTGCAATATGTAATTATAAAACTCCTATAAAAATTATTTGACTTCATTTTAACGAACTTAAACAAGTATAAAAGTTTTAGACCTTATAATATACAAAATAATGTTTATAACAACACACGTTCTACTTTATTTTACTTTATTAAAAACAATAAATTATTTTGTCGATATAAAGTTAGTTGAGAGAAGTTATCATAATAAACGAAGAAATGTTACAAATGAGGTATAAAGAAAACTTAAACGAATTATGTGCATGTATTCATTTCGATACATTTTGCAGTTTAATTGCTAAAATAATACTTCACTAAAAATCTCTTTGCTGAGATTTTTTTTTGTAACAACAATTACTTATGATTTCAGTAACAACAAAATCTATAGTTTAACTGAAATTTCAAATTTAAAGCCTTTTGTACAGTTAGTAACTTAGTAGAAATATAAAAACAAATAACAGTTATAAATATAAGTAACAATTAACATAAATTTTTACTAACTAAAACTTATAAATGGTAAGCACTAAAAAATTTATTGTCAACGCATGTACAAACAAAAGTTTTATAAAAACTTAATAATGTATAATTAACATTTTTACAAAAAATCAAATTGTTTACTAGCTAAACTAAAAAATTGTAAAACCTTACAATACAAACAAACACTAAACCAATCATAGCAAACTATGAACAGGTGTTAATTAAAAAGCTAGCTTTTTATATCTGCTGGTACAACCTTTTAAAACTTTATTAACAAAAATGTTATTCAAGTGCTATGATATAAAAACAGTCATACGAATAAACATCGTTATCTAAAAAAAAATTTAATAACCGTATGAACCATACTATTACTTTTAAAAACACTACTTGTAGTTAATAGATGTTTAAAATCTGTCAATCTATATGTGGTCGCTTATAATAAAAATATGCTGCAAAGACTAAAATCTATACATTAATATGAGTTTTTACATGTTTATCTAATTGATACTTAGTATAGCTTTTATGATCACAATAACTACAAGAAAATTTAGGTTCGTAATGCAAAACTAGGTGTTGATTTAGACTTTTTTTAGTTTTAAAAAATCTACCTTCTGGACAAATAGAACATTTGAAATTTCGAACATCACTGTGAGTTGCTTGGTGTAAAACTAAGTTACTTTTTTGTGAAAACTTCCTATCACAAACTTGACAAGCAAATGGTTTTTCTCCAGTATGTTTTCTGTAGTGCTCTATTAACAATGAGTTGCATTGAAAAACTTTCAAGCAAACATCACACTTGAAACCTTTTGATTCGTCATGAACTTTCATGTGTTGATCAAGAGAGTTCTTGTTAGAATATTTTCTATGACAAACTTGACATTTAAAACTTTTTTCTGTAAATATTGTAAAATATCAACATGTATAATAACAAAAAATACTATCACATTAACAATCAATTGTAGTTAAAGTTTTATTTTTAAAGTGTTAAGTATTTTTAAGTAGTGATCTACCGGATTCGGATCTTTTTTATTTATTTTAAGATCCGGCTGGAGCCGGATCCAGATCTTATTTTTAAATTAGAACCCGGCCGGATCCGTGACTATTTCTTAATTGCAGATCCGGATCCTAAATGTTTTAAGTATTATGTAGTTTCACTAGAGAACAAGCTTTAATTATTATAATATAACACAGGAAGGTTTTTTTGTGCACCAGGTCCTAGGACTAAACATTTTGAGCGTTTTTTTATCGCTTTATAAACCACACTATTTATTTGTAAAAAAAGTTTAAAACAAATATTTTAACAAAAAACACAATGTTATTGTCTAAATCAAGGTTTCCCAAAGTAGGCCAAGTGGCCCCCTTGGAGGCCATGATAGAAACTTAGGGGCCATGAGCAGCAAGGGGGGGAGGCATGAGGTCATAATTTGAAACTTACCTTAGTTATTCTTGAGTTGATGATGAAGAGCAAGAAAAAAGGTCTTCGGTGTTTTTAATGGTAGTTATGAAACTTACACTGGGCTTGAGGGAACCATAGATTTTTAATTTATTTAAAAGGGGCCTTTTGAAATAAAGTGTGGAAAACCCTGGTTTAAATATTTTATTTGAACACTAGGAAAAAGAACGTTGTAAAATAAAACAAAAAAACTACCTATAAAAAAATCTTAGCTTACACTTTAAATATATAATAAATCAAGCTATTTATATGACAAAACTTTAGTTTTTTATTTTGTATTACATAAAAGAAAAAATAAATATATATTACAATGCTTTAAAAAATAACGACTTTATTTATTGATTTTATGATAAGCTTTACATTATACTTTTATTTACAAAATTTCAAACTGTAAGAGGAACAATAACTTCTTTAGCAACTGTTTAACATATATAAAAGTAAGTAATCGAGTAATTAACACTTAGTCATATTTACGCCATTAAGCTACAAAGAACCTATTCTTGTTTTTTCAAGTTTTGATGAAGAAACAATAAAACTTTCGCCGGTTTTTCGAAGCAATCGATTTCGCCTTTGTTCGTATAAATTACCAGCCTTTCAGAATAAACAGAAGATGGTGGTACCGAATGATACCTTCTTACAAACCTGGCAAGATATTGTAGTTTTTTTTGTTGGAGTTCCACCAATACAAGAATTTAGCTCCTTTAACTTCTTCAGCAGATAAATTTTTCAAAAAATACTTTATTTGTGTCTCAATCTCTTAATCAATTCAATCTTGTTGCTAACTTTTGTGAGTATTCGCACTTGTTTTGATTTAAATGTAGAATCGAACTACTAAATTTTTTCAGGAACATCATTTTTAGGTAGTTGAGCTTTAGGTTTATAAGGCTGTACCGTAGGAACTTGACTACCTTGACCACAACGATTACAATTTTTACTTCTGACTTTAATAGCCTTACAACCTTCTGTTTAAGATTAGCAGGGAGAAAATAAAGTCGATACCATGGATCAACAGCTGTTGTCTTTAAAAATTAAGTCATTATAATGAAGGTTTATTCGAATGCCATTATTTGTAGTATAAGACCTTCTTTCGAAAGTTTTTTTTATATTTTCTGCCAAGGTTGCTAACGTTGTAAAACTATTTTGACGTGGTGGACTATTACATTTTTGATATTTTTTTAGTACTGCTGCATGCGTGATTACACTTGTCAGCAATGCGTTGTTTTTACTACACTTATTTGTAAAAAGGCTCGGGCAGTTCATTATGGAGACTAACAAGTTTCCATTCATCAGCTGTAAGTATTTTTTCGGGTTTAAATTTGTTGTAAGCCACGTAGTTTTTAATTTTTCTAGTCTTTTTAGTATAAGGTAGGTTGAGTTTGTTTAAACATCGTGCAAAAGTAGTAAGGTTTATTGCATTGACACTGATGAACCTAAAGTGATCATGATTATTTTTAGTTTCTCGCACGCTGTAGAAGAATGATTAAAGTGGCAAACGGGTCTTGGCTAATATCACACTTATGTTATTTTCTGAAAACAGTGAGTCTTTAATTATCAATTGAAGCGTGTGAATGAAACAGGGAACTGAAAAGGATTCTAACAACAACATACCAGCCTTCATGTTAAATACATTGTCGCGCAGACAAACGTGAATGCGATTCATATTAATACCCAAAATTTCAAGCATCTCCTTTATGTTAGTTTACAAATATTAGTATCCTAAAAAAAAAATCCTCTTTTTATACACTTATACCTTATAAACTTTTTTCTTTTAAAAAATAACAAAATTATGTAAATTCTGTTAAATTAGATGTTTATCAAACTTATGTTGTGATAATTTGTCAAAGTGTAAAAAGAGATAGCCACAGGGATATGAGAAAACTGAATTAACTTTTGTAATCAACTCTTTCAATAAAGTTGGTTATATAAAACAAAATAAGTAATAACAAAGTGTTGTTATTAATTCATTATATTCTCATTTAATATCTGAAAAAATAGCTGTGAAGTTTAATAAGTCATAAAACTACCCAGAGTTTTTTATCTAAAACTAGTTAGCAATGGAATTTAAAAAATGTTTAACTAGGCATTAGTGACTTGAGTTAATTAAAATATTTGACAAATTAATAGAACATCTAGAGTTATCCTGAGTATACTGAGTTTGCGACTGCCATTCTTGTTTAATATAAAAATTATCCTTATGAAAATACTTTGTATGCATATATACAGAAATTTCAAGTATTAGGTTACTATAACTTTAAGAGGTCGAGGTTGTACAACAAAAATTTAAACTTTTCACAGAAATACTTTATAGTACTATATACTACCTTTCATCTAAACCAGGCCTAAAAAGAATTTTATTTTGTAATTTTTTTTTTTTGTTGAACAATTGCTGACTCTTAAAGTTATAGTGACCAAACTTTAAATGAGCAGTATTTGTAGAGCATTAACATTATTTAATTTAACAAAATGAGAATAAAATAGTTAAATTAAAATTGTAATGACTTTTAACAAACTGAAATACAATAAAGTTTAATTTTTGTTTTATATTAAAGTGGAAAATATTTTAAGTTTATAAATAGAACTAAATTATAGAGTCAGAAGAAAATTCTAATCTGCAAGACTTTATATTAATAATTCACTATTTTTACTATTATGGATATATGTATAAATGTTTACAACAAAGTATTCAATTAACTGAACTTTAGTTAGTCTGTTTCGCTTGCTATGTATATTATATATTCGAAACACAAGAATCTAAGTAAATAAAACTGAAAGAAGCTGATCGCGGAAAACAAAGTCTTTCAAAAGTAACTGGATCCGGATCTTTGATCCGGCAGATCACTATTTTTAAGTTACATTTTAGTCTGTTTTTAAAGACATTTTAGTAATAAAACAAAAAAGTTATATGTCTGACTAAGAAATAAAAGTTATAGAAACCTTACTGATCAAAAAAGCTTACAAATTTAAATTTTTTTACATATGTAAATTATGTCTATATCTACTAATTTAATAAGAGTTGGAAAAAAACTTTAGCCTGTGTTTGTTACAAAAAACTTCATTTAAAAATTGTTTTCTAAACAAAATAAAATACTTACTACTTGATTTGGAAGAGCTACCAGCTTGGTCAACAAATTTATGCAATTTTTCATCTAAAACTTGAGATGTGGTACAACCTAAATAAATTTTACTTGTTCGTTTTTTAAACAAGTATTTGTTTAAAAAAAATATATTCTAGATTAGAATAGAAATAATGACTTACTTCTAATTATTTTAATTTAAATCTGTTTATACATCAACCCTATTTATAGTAAAAGTTTTAATTTTTAACATTTTTTTGACACAAAAATCTATTAAATGTTGTTACTAAAAAAAAACTCACCACTAGTTTTAGAAGAGCTACCAGCGTGGCCAATAAATTTCTTCAAACTTTTTTCTAGAACTTGACATGTGGTAAAACCTAAAAAAAATATTATTTAGTTTATATTAATGTTGCAACAAAACTAAATTTGTATTAAATTACCTTTATTCTGTTCATCAAAATTGTTATTTTGAGATTCAGCCATTTTAGCTGAACTATATTTTTCAACATTAACTTTTTTTGAACATTCATTAAGCTGACCAGTTTTCTTGAGAGCAGTTGAACGTACACCTAAAATGTTTAAAGTATAAGGTAAAATAAATCAATTTACAAAAAATAGATAGAAGATAAAAAGACACACATTTATTTATTTTTGAAGGTAAACGCGTGTAGACCTGTATTAATCCTGAAATATTTACGCAAGTTATTAAATTTGTAAACAGGTTATAATTTTTTTCAAAATGAGTACTAGTTAAAAAATTAAGCAACTTACTGAGATTTAGTAATTAGAGATTTATTAGTATTTTTCACATAATTAATATTAGATTTCTTAATGAAATACCAAATTGTTTTGAATTAATTTATACATTTCAGTAAATTACTTTAATTTTTAGATAACAACACTAATTTAATTTAAATTAGAATTCATAATAAGTTAAGGAACTTACTGTCTTCACTATTTACAGATTTATTAATATTTAGTCCATATTCACCATTAGTAGATGAAATTTTAACTTGATCTGAACTTGGTTGATTCTTGTTTTTATTCTCAAAACTTTTGCTAAAATAAATTTTAAAATTTATTAAAACCTGACTTTTAAATAGATTACTCATATATGCTAATCAGTTTTTTTATTAACTAAACTTTTATTTTTAAATTATACTCAGTTTTAAGTTCTTAAAGCTGGAAAATTTTGAACTTACGAAAAAAAAATTGTTTTAAATTTTTCTTTTAGACAATCAACCTTATTTGACAGATTTTTATTTGAAATATTTAATTGTTGTTTTTCAATAAGTAGTTTTTCTACTTGAGTTTTGAAGCAATCTCTTTCAGCTTGTAACTTAAAAATTATTTGTTTCAGATTGATAAGTAATATATTTGCTTGATTTGATTCATCTGTAAATAGATTAAAACAATAGTCAGAACTTCACTAGTGATATTTTTTGCATTTATTTTATTGATCATGGTTAAAATTCTTTTTAAGGTAACTGGTTTAGAATAAAGAGTATATTTTAAAAATATTATTTTTGTAGATGAAAAGATGCTTTTGCAGAAATATTACAAGTAAAAACAATTTATCTAAAATAATGGTAACTGCATGTAATTAAAAAATTAAAACTTTCATTTAAAACATTAAATGTAAAAACAAATAAAAATTTAGAGCTTGTAGTTTTGGTTTAACATATTTAAAAGTAATATATTACTTTAAAAATATGATGTTTGTTGTTAAATCAACTAAACTTTAGACATAAGTTTAAAATTTACTACAATTATTTTATGTTAGAAAACATTAAAAGACTAACCTTCATTTATAAGCAAATTGTTATTTGTGATTTCCATTATATTGTACTTCAGTTGAGCATTTATTAAAAATTTATTAAAATTGAACTAAATTTAAAAATAATTTAATTACAAACATAACTAAATGTTTAAACATAATTAAAACATCATTTATAATAATAATGCAGCCTTCATAGCATACTATGAGCAAGTAGTAATTTAATTTTCTTTTTCAATATACTACTAATTCTTGTAACAGCATTCTTAAGCAAAATATACTACTAAGAGCTATCATCCAAAAAAAATTTAGTCCAAATTTTAATTTTAAATAGAAAATCAACATACTACAAATTGTTCAATTATTCTTCTTTTGTTTTAAACTATATAAGAATGTTTAGAGAAATTTACATGCAGTACTTATTTAAAAACTGAAAAAAAAACGAAACATATAGTTAGACAATACTTATTTAAAAACAAAGAACTCTTCTAAGGCATAAAAGAAAATTAAACTAAAAACAGAAAAAAAACGTATTGTAACTATCAAAAATACTGTTTTATATCACGATATTGACTTTTAAAGATATAAAGTAAAATTAAAGCTTTAGTAAATCAGAGTATTACTAATTATATACAGTAAAAAATTTTAAGTATTATATTTAAAGTCTATTTTTCATCTATGTAAACTGTTGCTCTAAAACGAACTTTAAATTAGCAATCAATCCTTAAAACAAAGAAAACGCAACTGCAAATAACAATTAAGTTATTTTTTAGCATGGTTTTTTTCATGCTTCGATAAATCGCTTTTTGTATAACTTTTGTGATTACAATAACTACAAGAAAATTTAGGTTCATAATGAAATATCATATGACGACTTAAGTGATATTTTGTTTTAAAATATCTACTTTCTGGACAAATAGAACATTTGAAACTTCGAACATCACTGTGAGTAGCTTGATGTTGAACTAATGTAGACTTTTGGGTAAATTTTCTGTCACAAATTTGACAAGCAAAAGGTTTTTCTCCTGTATGAGTAGCTTGATGTTGAACTAAATTACATTTTTGCGCAAACCTTTTATCACAAACTTTACAAGCAAATGGTTTTTCTCCTGTATGAGTAGCTTGATGCTGAACTAAATTACATTTTTGCGCAAACCTTTTATCACAAAGTTGACAAGCAAAAGGTTTTTCTCCTGTATGTGTTCTGTAATGTCTTAACAAGTCTATCTTTCTCCGAAAAAATTTCAAGCAAACATCACACTTGAAACTTTTTGATTCGTAATTAACTTTAATGTGTTGATTGAGTGAGTGCTTAGTAGAAAATTTCTTATTAAATATCTGACGATTGTACTTCTTTTCTGTAAGTATTAAAACCATTAATTTAATAGTAAATAAAATTAAACTGAAGTATACCAATTTAGTGCAATCAATTTAAAACTATAACTGTTTACAAACGTATAATAAGAACTTAATTTAAAGTTAGTTTTACAATTATATTCAAAGTTTGTAATTTTAAACAAATTACTCCCCACTAAATTTAGAGGAGCTACCAACTTGGCTATTAAACTTCTGCAATTTTTCATTTAATACTTGAGATGTGGTTTAAATTTTTAATCAATTTAACTTTATTTAACTTAAGTCCATCTTAACTTAACTTTAACGATCTAAACAGACTTTATTTGTTAGCTGATATTTTAGTTAAAAGGAATTCAGTTTGATACATAATTACCTTCATTTAGTTTGTTCAAACTGTTGTTTTGGGATTCATTCGCTTTACGGGAACTATTTTCTTCAAAAACAATTGTTTTTAAATCTCTAATTGCATCAACTTTATTGAAAGCAGTTGAACTCAAGTCTAAAAAAGCTAGAACCATTATTCTAAAAGTTTAATTTAAAAAGCATAGTTATAATAAATCGAAAAATACACAAAAGTAAGTCTTATAAAAAACTCATAACTAACTTCAAAGTTATTTACAAATTAAAGAATTGTATACGTAGTATTTTAACTTTTTTTAATTTATAGTTGTATAAATATACTACCAATTTAAAATTAGGCATTATAAAACGATTTCCTTTTAGTTTAGACAAGCTACCAACTTGGAAACTATATTTATACAACTTTTTATTTTTCTCAAGCTGGTTTGAGTAGTATTCTACAACTAATTTTGTTTTAAGCTATAACAAAGTAGTAATAAAATTTTGTTTTATAACACCTATTTGACTAACAATTTTTTTAAATATTTTTAAGTCATTGTTTATTTTGTTGATTGTTTAAAATTGATAAGTTTAACAACAAAACCACAACCTACATTTGTAATAGAAAAACTAATTTCATAACTAGAAAACACATACTTTAAGTTGAGACACATAACTAGCTGTAAAGATTTATATATTAGGCATGATTTATTTTGTTTCCGACTTACTTTTTTGAGAAGTAACAGATTTATCAATACTTTCAACAAATTCAACATCAGTAGATAAAATTTTTGTTTGATTAGATTTTACTTGATTGTTGCAATTCTTCTCACTGGATTATTTCATTAAATATAAATTTTAGTTTATTCTCATAGTATTTGTTTTAGCGTTTGTACTTTTAATTGAAGTTTAGTATAATTTGTATAAAAATAAAAAAACCTAACATTTTAAGCAAAAACTAAACGAGTTTATATAATAACTGTAAACACAGTGCTTATTCACTTATCTGGACTTAACTTATTCGGACACTCACTTATCCGGACAGTTTCAGTTCAGAAGAAAATTTAAAAAAATTCCATTCTAAACATAAATATTTTTGTGGGGTAGGTGTCAAAATTGCATGAGCAGAGAAAATTTCACAAAGATACTTTTGCACAAAAACACTTTTGCACAAGGGGACATTTTTGCACAAACAGACAGTTTTGCACGAGTTGATTTTTTTTCAATTGATTTACTTTTGCACGAGGGGTCAGATTTGCACAAAGAGATTTTTGCATGGGTTGAATCTTTTTATTTTTTCATTGTTATAGATTTTTTTTTACTATCACTGTTACCCCTAACCCTTATTCTCGGTCATGAGCTTTTTTTTATTTTAGTTTTTTGTTAATTTATCTTTTAGATTTCTTTTATAATTTTCTGTTTTTTTTCATACTCTTGTGCAACAAATGATCCTTTGTGCAAAAGTGTCTTCGTGCATTTTTGACCCGTTCCAAGTTTACATTGACCATGTAATTATTAAAAGTATTTTTTGGCTGGTCAATATGGTTTTTAGTCTCAATTTAGATGTTATTGATTATTTATTTAATTGTGCCATAAATAACTTGTGACAAGAATTTATATATTTTACTTTTTTCCTAATTTTTAAACAATTTATCATGTTATTGTGTCTTTTTTGGAGAGCCTAAAACTAGAATAAAAAATCTCAGTTATAAAAAGGTTGTTTTTTATGACAAATGAATCATATATTTCTTTAAGCACGCATTAGTTGAATGAAAACTTTGAGTTCAAAGATTGTGTTTTGCATTGCCGGGAAATGGAGGGTGAAAACACTGGATATTTGTAATTACATTCAGGATATGCTTAGAAATTGAAATATTACCTTGGATCCTGTTCCCTTTTTTTGCAAGATAATGCAAGAAACATTAAAAAGGCAATATCATTTTTAAAAAATTGTCAGTACCTTGTTTTATCTATATGCTTCAGCTAGTAATTAATAATTCATTGTTTTAGGAAAATTGTATAAAATTGCTATTAGCAAAGGTACAAAAATTAGTTTGCCCTTTCAGCCATTTTTCTAAAGCTAGCAAATTGTTAAAAAAATCTAGGTAGATTTTGACAACGCACAAACAAAACAAAAAGCCTTGCTTTTTGTTCATAAGTTAGATAAAAGGTCGAACTCAACATATCTTACGCTAAAGAGACTGAAAAATCTAAAATCAAGTTTCTGGTACTATGTGGCTAAGTATAAAAACAATCAAGATTTGCTTATTACAGCTGAATAATAACAACTGGTTAATCACATTATTCTACTGCCCAAACCTTTTTTTTGTAACAAAAAAAGTAGTAAAAACAATGCATTGCTCTCAAGCGTGATCCTTCATGCACAAGACCACTGACAAAGTTTGTTAATACAAATGAAAATTCAGAAGAAGTATCAAAAGTTTGTAAAACTTTAGCCAAAAATTTAGGAGAGGCTTGCGAAAGAAGGTTCTATACCGATAACAACAACTTAAACCTGAATGACAACAAACTACTGTTAGTCACAACAGCTGCTGATCCACAATATTGACTTTAAGCTTTCTATTCTTACCTCAAAAATAATGTTAAAGAGCAGCTAAATTAAATGTTAAAATGCATATATCTGTTTTGAGGCTGATCAAAGTGGTGATTCTCCTATATTGCCACCAGACAAACCAAAACTACAACTCTATGTAAATGTTGATTTGAAAAAGTTTTTAACTTATTATTCTTTGTATAAAATAAAATCAAACGCAACTACACAGGAGGACGAGCAACACGATTTTATTGAAGAAAAAACTGAAGCAGAAATAAAGGGCATTTTTTGCTACAAAAAATTTAAATGCAGAAACTGAAGAGGCTAAGTCTTAAACTGGTGGAACTTGAAGAAGAGAAAAAACTCCCACTTTGCCAGTAAAGAAATATCTTGATGCACCATAATCAACTGAGTATTCTGAAAGGTTATTGTCTGAAGCTGATAATTTGTACAAGCAAAAAGACTAATTTGAAAATACTCCAGTTAAATCCAAAATAATTGGACTTGGTAAATACTACACTTAACATTTACCCTCTGTCAGTAGCTTTTTTTTAATTAAATATTTTTTATTTATTCATTTTTATTTATTTTTTTTTAATAATTTTTATTAGTTATTTTTTTATTTTTAAAATCACTGTTAACTCTAACCCTTACCCTTGGTCAGTAACTTTTTTTTCTGTTTTTTTTACTCTTGTGCAAAAATGACCCTCCGTGCAAAGTTGTAACTCAATTTTGTCTTTGTGCAAAAGTATTTTCGTGCAAAATTGACCCTTGGTGCAATTTTGACCTGTTCCCATTTTTGTGATATATATATATATTTATGTATTGTTTATTGTACGATAAAAAGTGCTCAAAAATTTGGTCCAACGACCTGGTGCATAAAAAAAATCTTTTGGTTATAGAGTCATAAAATAGTACACAGTTTAATGTCATGACCACAACATAATACAAACATTTAAGCTGTCATGCTGTAAGAAAATTTTAAGTGGTTTTATAAATTCTGCAATTTAGTTCTTTATTATAACGTAATAATACTACTAAAGTTTATTAATCTTTGTTCAAAACTAGTTTAGTTATCAAAAACCTTTGTGTGTAAAGTAAGTCAATTGAAAAATTTATCAATGCTGTATAAAATATGGCTTGAAGTTTTTTTATTTAAATCTAAATTTTTTATTAATATTTGATTAAATTCTAAGCTTTAAGAAAATGAAATGTATAACAGTTCTTTTTCGTTAGATTTTTAAATCAAGCTAAATTATAAAAGTTTTTAATTCAAGCACTTTTTGTGTAATATGAGGTGCATTACAATTTCTTTTACTTTTATTTGTAAGTTATATAAGTTCGAAACATACCAGGTTTAAGAAATGAACAAGACATCAAAATAAAAGAAAACGAGTTGCACTAACCATTGAAAATAAAATAAAAGTTTGTATGATGGTAAAAAAAATGTGCCTAAGTCTTTTAAAATGAAACAGTTTAGCATAGGCAAGTCGACTTTGTAAAACTTTTGAAAAGTGAAAAAAGTTCAAAATTTTTAAAGCAGAAATAAAAGGAGCTGAGCTTTTATTATTTATTATGCCTACAGCTTATACAGCAGTTATATTATATTATGAAAAAAATGATTTTTACTACTTATCCAGAAAATGCTTTTCCGGACATGTTTACAGAAAAACCTTGCCCAACATGTCCGGACAAGTGAATAAGCACTGTAGTTCATTTGTATATTTGTTCAAAAGCATTTTTATAACAAACTAAACTTACTATACAGTTTTTCTTTGTAAGTTTTTTTGAAATGAGTCAACTTTTTTTTCAAGACTCTTATTTGAAATAAATAATTGTTTATTCTCAATTTGTAGTTTTTCTACTTGAGTTCTAAAGTAATTTTTTTCAGCTTGCAATTTTTCAATTATTTCTTTTAATTTGACAAGTAGTATATTAGCCTCGTTAGTAACATCTAAGAAATTAAATAAATTAATAATCATTTGATTTTACTTATTTTCAAACTTATTACTTTTTATAGTTGTAATTAAGCAAATAAAGTTTAGATATTTATTTTTAAAATATAAATAACACAAAGTTTCAAGTATATTTTTTAAATTGTCCTGGGTTGTAGAATAAAAATCTAATAAACATTAATATCTTCATAGATCAAGTTTTAAAATAATGTAATAATTATCTCTAAAAGCAACCCAAAATTTTACTTATGGTATTAAAAAACTTTATAGGTTATCATAAAAATAATGAAACTGTTTTGATACAAACTTATCAGTATTCTAGAAATACTTACAATAATATTTTATTCATATCTACAATGCTTATACTTTCAAATAAAAAATATTTTTCCTTTTTATTGGTAAACTTAAAATGAAAGAACCAAGCTATAATACTTATTTCAACAATACTTTAGCTTAATTTCTTTCAAATTTAATATATTTTATTTTAAATTTTATTGCTTTATAGAACTTACCTTTATTTAGTAGGCCAATAAACTCCATTTTTATTATTGTTTGTTAAAATTTCTATATAAAATTGTAAACCTGTACAAACTTAAATCTTCATATAAAATTAAAACAATAAAATATATCAGTCACTTTCATGAAAACAATAAAAACCATACAAACATAATATTAGCACTGATTGAAATTATTATAGAGCAAAATACTGGAGAAAATGTTCAACCCTTTTACAAACTATTGAAAAAAGTTATAAAGACAAACTTATTTGGGAGTAATGAAAATTTCATATTTTCAAACAGTACATTTCAAGACAAAATTAAATTTTGGTGTTGTACTTACAGAAGGAATCTAAATGACAGTGAATCAACCAATATACTTTTTTGATCTAAATAAGGTAAATATAAGCAAATAAAGAGTAAAACACATCTAATCACTGGATTTTTTTTAAATATTTCTATAACTTTTGAAGCTAATAAAAAAAGTTCTATAAAGTTTTGTAAACCTACAGTATAATTTAGAGCTAAGATTTTACAATATTACTAAAAATTTAGATCTGTTTATGCTTGATGATATACTTGTGTCTTTTTGGTGAAGTTTTTGTTATAAATTTAGCGTTTAGATCATAGTAAAAAAGCAAGATTATGGATTTGGTAGATCACTGCATTTAAGATCAATGTTGCAAGGAGTAGAGTTTGAGACTAATGTTTTTTTACCATAAAAAAATAAGTTATATTACAATATATGTAACTGAAAAAGAATAAAAAAGTTAATACTAGTCAGTGATAATTATAGAAGAGCAGAGTAGCTTCTACTTGTTTCAAAAGCTAGAAAGAGGAAAAACATTCAAAGATATTAGTACTCAGAAGTAAAACAAAACAATTAAGTAAGACAGAAAGGGTAGTATAACAAGTAGTAGTTTACTATTTGTTTCTAGAAGTACAATGAAGGAGTCAAAGATAAGTTTAAGTGGAAAATTACATTGAAGGAGTCAAAGATAAGTTTAAGTGGAAAATTACAACAAAGGAGTTAACATAAGTTTAAGTGGAAAATTACAGAAAAGCTTTTGCGCGTGACACATATTTAAGTACAGAAGAAAGAAAAAAATAATTAGGTTTTTCTGAGTTGTTAAAAAGACGTTTTTTGGTTGTTGTGCGGGCAAAGGGAATAGAAGTACTGCAGAGGATAGCAGAATTTTGTAAGCTGTAGCCAGCAAACAGTCACTAAGCTTAAGAAAACTTCGAATCACTTGTGGTATAACTGCATCACGTTACTTTATCACATTATCATTATTGTGTTTGTTTTCTGATGTATATAAATCACCATTCTCTTAAAATTGTTTTCTTAACACTAGCTTAGTAGTAATTTCAATACATTAAAGTTAACAAGCATTCCATTAGAACATTTTATAATATTATATATATATATATATGTTAACTAATTAATACTTCATGTTGTCCAAACGCTTATTGATGGACACATAAAACGCACAAACAAAGGTGAAGAGCCAGAACAAGCAATTACTTAACCTAACTACGACCAAGCAATCGGTCAGTGGTTATAATATAATCCTCAATTATTCTTATCAATCATACTAAAACATTCTTTTTATTTTAAACTTAAATATTACAATTTTTTTAAATTTCATATTTTAGTAAGAAAGATAAAGTAACCCTGACAACTATAGTCAAAGGATAGGTCATCAAGCTGCTTACAATTTTAAAAAAGAAAATAACAGGTATTTTTTATTGCTGCAAATCTCCTAGATATTTAAAATGAAATTACTTAAACTTATACTTTAACATGTTTTTCAATAAACTACTTAAATTGTACAAACTTAGTTTATAACGAGCGTGAACTTGGCTTGAATGACATTTTTTTGTATTTTTTTATTTTAGCCAAACTTAAAAAACATTTTTTTTCAATTTTTTAATGCTAACTTGGAATTTTTTTTAATTCTAAAGAACGTTCTTTTGCATAGCTTCTACAATAATTTTCGTCGAAATGAGGTTTACTTTTGTAGTGGGGCCCCTTTAAAAATTTAATGTTTTTTAGCATATTTTCACTTTGAAACGTTTTTCCTTGAAATTATATTTTCATTTCAAATACTAATTCGTTTACACAGAATGTTTGTATTTTTGATCAATTTTGCTGATTAGGGGACTTTCGTCATTAAGTTTAAATTAATTTTCTAAAGCAGGACCGAGTCTTTTAATCTTTTAAGCAGGTCCGACCGACTGACTTATGATTAAAACTGGGCAATAAAACTAAAAACACTATAAAAACTAAATAACGGTAAAAAAAAAGATTTATTACTTTTTTAGTAAAAATTGTTTTTCATAACTGTGGGAAATTGTTTTTTTTGTAAGCGGTTGATCAAAGAATCAATTTAAGTTATGACAATTTCAAAAAGTTTTTCAAGTAGTTATACCAGGGTTTCCCAAAGTGGGCCAAGTGGCCCCCTTGGGGGCCAATTGAGGAAGTCAGGGGGCCATAAGCCGTAAAGGGGCCAAAGGGGGGGCCATGACTAGAAAAGGGGCCATAAGGGAGCCTTTTCAATTTTTGGCCGTCTTTGAAAATTACGTAAATTTTTGCAACAGCAATTTTAGATTTTTAGTTTTTGGCCCTGGGTTTAGATTTAAAATCCACTTTGTGTAAGTTTATTCTAGAAATAGCTTTAGTGCTTAGGTCAGATAACTCAATGTAAAGTTCAATCTTTTGCCAATTTTATTTACAGTATATGTTTACTTTACAGTTTCAACCAATTAAATTATTAAATTTACAGTCTAAAGATGTTGCTTAAAACAAAGTTAAACATCAGCTGCTCAGTTTTTAAGTAATTTAAAACAGTTCAATTTTATAAGGTAATGTGAATTATTAGATTATTAACTTATCTTATATAGAGAGATAGTTATTTATGTATCAAAACTGCAACTCCTACTTGATTCAACATGCCAACCAGGCAATCTCATCAAATGTATTTCAAGTATGTTTTCATATATTTATACTCATGCTTTAGCAAACAATATTTTATTAAAACTAGTTGTATTTAAAGTTATTCTAAATTTACAATATGATGAATCAGCAAAAAAAAAAAGTTGTTTTTCATGTTATTTTTTATTTTATTTATTAAAGCTTTATTCTTAGATTAATTTCTAATATGTATGGGTAAAGTGGGATAGGGATAAGGGTATAAAAAAAAATAAAGCTTTAAAAAAATGTATCGATTCTGTAAATATGCATATCAGACTGACCTTTAAGTTTACAATTCATTAAATTTTAAATTGTAAGTTCTTAGAATTTTTAATAACTAACATAAAACATAACTTTTCAAAATTCAATAATGTGAACAACTTTTTTTTTAAATGTAGATTCTTACTTAAATTATTATAGAAGTTTTTTTTATGGTTGCCTCTATAAGTTATAAAATTGTAACTTTCTAGCATATTGCTAATAAAACTATTATATTTTTATAAATAAATGTTGTGTACATTGGTTTAACTTTTATTTTAAACCAAACCACATTTAAAAAATAGTTTTTAGTTACCTTAAAAATTAAGTAGTAGGGTACCATTCTTAACTACCACTCTTATTAAATATTTCCAATAAACTCTGACTAACTCTTTTTTTGGTTAGTATGAACCATTTATTATTCTTACACATGTTGCCTTGAGCTTATTTTTTGTACAATATAAACTTAAGATTATTAAGACTTAAAAAAAAAGTCAAAAGTTGTTTACAAAATTAATGGTGGGAAGCTCATTACCAAAATGTTTTTCTCCACACTAATCCATTGACCTTAGTTGTAAGTGTTCACATTTTTCTTTCTTACTAATCTTCATCTATTTTTTAAATCTTTACAATAAACTTTGTATATACTTGTTAGTAATGATAAAAGTGCTAATAACCTATTTTATCTATTACCAGTTATAAATGAGATTTTTTTCAAATTATTTTAAGTATATATGAAATTATATAATAAAAAAAACTTAATAATATTTGAAAAGGTTTAAATTTTTTATCTCTGAAACCTTGTAAAAAATATAAAAGTTTATTTTCACCTTTTTTTTATTTAATTAATCTCTTTACTTTACAGTAAATTTGAGCAATATTTTAAAGTTTAGTCAAATAAGTATATACATTTTTTTTAAACAAGTCATATGGTGAAATTGAATGTTTTTTAATTACTTCTCAGTTTACTTTACATTACACTTAACATTTTACATACAGGGTTGCTAAATACTTGGTACACTCAGAATAAATCAGGATATTTTGAAACTTTTGAAAATTTAAGAATGACTCAGGACAGCTTAGGATAACTCAGGGTTTTTTCTAACTCAGACTGACTTAGGATAAGTTTAAATAGAATAATAGACTGAACTATTATTTTGAATTATTTAGAAAAATTTAAGATGCCATTTTCAAATTATAATATTTTTTGGAAAAGTAAAGTTGCTCTTGTAAACTTATAAATTACCCATGGATTGCTCTTTTTATTCTTCATACAAAATTGTTTAAAACTTTTCAAGATTCTTAAGATAAATAAATTTTAAATTATAGTATTTTTTGAAAATAGTTATAAAAAAAGAACCAGACCCAAATAACAAGTATGTTCAAAAGAAGTACACAAAACATTTATGACGGTGTATTAACTTCATATTACCTGTCTTTAATAATTGCAAAACAAGGGTTACCTCACACCATTGGGGAAAAAGCATTTATTCCAGCCATAAGAACAGTACTTGAAAAAGTTCTACTTATCAAAAATATCAGCAATGTTCTACGCCTAATCCCATTGAGTAACAACACAGTTAAACGACGCATTGATGAAATGGGAGAATGTGTAGAAAAAAAAAACTAATTACATTGATGTGTACCAACTTATTTTCCATACAAGTTGACGAGTCTACTTTGCCTGGAAATAAGTGTCTACTTCTTTTATGTGTACGAATGGTAGTTGGTCACAAAACCTATGAAGAATTAGCTATATCTCAGCTAATGGAAACCCACAGCACAGGCCAACTTGTTTTTAATAAGATCAAAAACTATTTTGAATCTAATAAAATACCTTTAGAAAACATCATAGGTATTGCAACAGATGGTGCTCCCTCCATGGTTGGTAGGCATGTTGGATTAATCACGTTTTTTAAATAGGTTAATCCTAATTTATTTACAATTCATTGTGTAATCCATAGGTAACATTTAGTTGCTAAAAAAATTAAGTAATCATCTACACACCTCATTGAATTTAGTTATTAAAGCTGTGAACAAAATTAAAAGACATGGTTTGCAAACTCGTTTGTTTAAAGAGCTTTGCAATGTCAATGAGGAGGAGTTTGACAACTTAATCATACACACTGAAGTCTGATGGTTATCAAAAGGAAACTGCTTGGAAAGGTTCTTAGCAGTTTTTGATACAGTAATTGAATTTTTTTCTACAAAAAACAGTGAATTATCAATTAAACTGCAAGAAAGAAAAATTGACATAGCATACTTGTCTGACCTCTATGGAAAATTTAATGTTCTGAACAAACTCCTACTAGGAAAAAATTTAAATATCATAAAAGTCAAGGCTAGTCTAACCAGCTTTACAAACAAACTGTAACTGTTTGAAAGAAACTTCAAAAAAGATCAATTCTGCCAGTTTTCAAGCTTAGAAAACTTAAAACATCAGCTAAGTAAAGATGAGGTAGAAATTTATACATCCCACTTAAAAGAGCTAAAACTTGATATAGTTCACAGATTTAAAGATATATTTCAATTAAATGTTCCAAATTGGATAGTAAGCCCCTTTGAAGCAAGTCTTGATGAAGTAAAAGTTGAATTACAAGAAAAGTTCATCGAACTAGTTGCTGATCCTGAGCTTAAAGTAAAGTTTTTGCGATTTGGGTATGAAAGTTTTTGGTTGCAAGAAAAAGTTAGACAACAATATCCAGATATTTGGGAGGAAATAAGTCTTTTATTCATTGCATTTCCTTCTAGCTATGTAGTTGAAAAAGCTTTTAGCTCAGTTATAAATGTCTTAAATAAAAGATCAAACTTAGACATATCCAAAGGAGGAGACTTGAGGTTGTATCTAACTGAATTAAAACCAAACATAGAGAAGTTAGCCAGTAGTCATCAAGCTCATCCTTCACATTGAATTGTAGGAGCAGACCAAACTTACTGTGAGTTTTTTTTAATACAAGAATTAGTAAATGTTTTTATTCGAATTAGATGTTTCTAGTGTACATTTATAGAAAAGTTTTACATATAATTTTGCAGTTTGATATTGTTATGTTTATAGTATTTAAAATAAGCTTTTCCAATATACCTATGAACAAAAAGAATTAACTATATGAGTTCCTTTTTTTTTTATTGGCTTAAAATATTTCAATCTGGTTTAAAAAAGTTATAGCATAGTTGTCTAAAAATTATAAAAATGTTATTATATACAGAGATTTGTCATTATATATATAACATTGATTAAAGTATTCTAATCAAGCAAACATTTTTTTTGATTTTATAACACATTACTTAGTTTACTGGTTGAAATGTCAAGAGTTTTTTTTTTTGATTATTTATTTTCGAGTACAAATTAAACCAGATTTTAATTGTTTTTTGACTTATTCTAAAAATAATTTTTATATTGATTTTATATAATTATAGTACTATTCATATATAAGACCACATAGAATGTTTACTTATGAATTTAAATAGAATTGTTTTTTACAGTTTTAGTTCAGCTTTTATTTAACTAGTATGGTTGCCACACAATCAGACCACCTCAATGGTTTTGAAATTAAAAATTAACTCAAGCTGGTTTGAACTTGAAAGTTTTATTTTAAATTTTATTATTTGTCACATTTTTTCTTATTTTTATACTTTTAAGCATTTCTTTTTCAAATTTTGGCTGTTAGTTTTTTTTTAAATAATGACCAGGTCAGTTTTTAATCAGTCGTGATGATTTTACTTTATTTTCAAGAGTGTCAACCCTCACTTAATTAAAAGGCCAGTTTTTTTCTTGTTAAGTTATCTTAATTAGGTATTTAAAATAGCTAGATTTATAAACTAAGTACAAATTCAACAGTCTTTAGCAAGCGAACTAGCCACATCAACTAGTCTACAGCAACGTAACTAGACAATCCAGCAATCAACACCCTAACAAGCAGTTTGCCTATCCAGAGAATAGTGTCATCTAATTTTATAACTCGATTATGTTTTATGTTTGTTAAATAAACTAATAATTTCATTGTCCTGGACAAGACGTTAAACTGTATCCAAGTAGTGTACAACGCGATTACCGAAAGGTTTTTTCAAATACTAGTACATTGGACTAAGTATTTTTGAGTTCTTTTTTTTCATTCCACAGAATATTAATTTCTTTGCAATTTTTATGTTACAACCATTAAAAATATCAAAATGTTTTTGATTAACGTTTCCTTTTCTAAATTTGATATATAAGGTACGAATTAAATTATTTAATGTGTTGCAACTAACATTTACAAAGACATATCAAATTAATAAATTGTATTTATTCCAAGTTTTTATTGTGATAGAGTGGCTTTTATTTAAACAACATTTTTGTTACAATGAAAATTATTTATTACAACCAGATGTAATGTCAGCGTTAGAAGCGAATTAAGAATTTGAATGAGTCACCTTAAAAATTCAAAAATAGAGTCTTTTAGTAACAGTGGTATTACGCTGAACTTATTAGAATGCACCTATTCGTTTTTTAACGAATAAAAAATGTGCACAATATAATTTTGTGAAGCCATATTGTAGGGGGGCCATGGCCTTTTAAATTTACTCGAAGGGGGCCATTAGAAAAAAAGTTTGGGAAACCCTGAGTTATACAAAGCAAAAGTCAGTTTCAATTTCAAAATTCATATTTATTAAAAAAAAAGTCTGAGCTGTAAATAAGCTGATTCAGCAAAAATAAATTTAATGTTATTTTTATTATTAATCATTTAAACTTCATTTTTTATTTAATTTTGTGTAAATAATTAAATTTATTAGTTTACTGAACGACAAAAACACGCTCAAAATATTTAGTCCCAGGACCTGGTGCAATAAAAACATTTTGGTTATTGAGTCGTACACCAGAAATACTTGTTGACGACTTATCCAAGATCATAACTCATAAGCGTAAAAGTATAAAAAATAAAATATTTAGCTGACTCTGCTTTTTCAAGCTCAGACTTTTTTCCATATTGTATATTGAACGATATTAAAAGAGCTCAAAATTTGGTCTAAGGACCTGGTGTACAAAAAAACCTTTCGGTTATCGAGTCGGACACTACCATAAGTAAACATGTAAAACGTATTTTTTAACAAATTTTTACATTAAATATATTAGTATATATTCAAGTTCTAAATCAAAAGTATTATTTTGTGTTAGAAACAAACCAAATTGAAAAAGAAAAAAACAGTCTATGTTTAAAAATTAGCATCATCTACACCAACAGAAAAAAAATCAAAGTCTTCTATTATGTAATTAAATCTTAGACTAATGACTTTTTCTTTTAAAAAGAATACTTGTAGATCAGTATGAGCTGAAAAAATCTGAGTTAGCTAATTTTTTCAAAGCTTTATTTTATTTTTTTATAACCTTATCCCTAACCTACCTTACCCAAAAGTTTTGAAAACTAATCATAGTATGAAATTTATTTAATTAGAGTTTGTATTAAGATCAAAAAAAATCCTTCTTTTTTACTTAGTCAGCTTTTTTAAAGCTCAGTCAGACTGACCTTTAAGTATTTAAAAAAAAACGCTGCACCTTTAGGAAACTCAATGATTACTACTATTATCCCACCACCATAGAAGCCAAATGTAGCTGAAACGCAGAAAATTTGTTAAAAAATGAGCTATTTTCCACAATAGCTTTTAGCTTAGCATAAACCTCTTTTAACCTAAATTTTGATTTTTATAGCAGAACGGCCTTAAGGTGCGTCACGTAAACGTTAAGGGGAATCCTGTTGTACAAAACATTTTGAAAAATAATTTATCAAAGTTTATAAACTGTAGTAACAATGCTTGTAACTACAAGTTGAAAGGTTTAAAATAATAAGTTTAAACTGTGACAAGTTAAAACATTATAAAAAGTTCTAATGGAACACTGTTCTTCAAATAAATTAAATTTGGAAATATTTAAAAAATTCTCATGCTCATAACTTTTATAAAAAAAATCATCAGTATTAAAAATCCAATTTTTAGTATGTTTTAAAATTTCAATTAGTTATATATATTTTTACTTTTTTCAGGTAGAAAATTAAATAATGTATTTAAATGTTAACTTAAACTTATTTAAACTTTTTTATATTGTTTAACGAAAATAAGACAAAATACTTTCAGCAAAATTCTAAGCTAAGTAAGTTGTTTATGAAACATTGCCAAATCCTTAATTACACTGAAAATAGAATTTTTTAAATTTACAAAGTGTTCAATTTAATGTTAAGAAGCAAAATAGAGGGTGAAGTAAATCTGATGGTTGTCTACCATAAAAAATTAAAAAATCCTAGAAATAAAATAATAAATTGTGATTAAAGTCTTAAAATACTCAAAGATTTTTATAAAAAAGTTTTCTTTTTAGTTCAATTTTAGTATTCTATTTTATATATTTGAATGTTATAATGAATTTTTAAATGACTTGATTAAATTTCAAATTACTATTTATTCAAACATAAGTTTATCTTTTTTTCAAAAACAAACATAAGGTTTAAATTTTTTTTAGTTTTTAGAAATGTCTCTTTGACTTAACTTTTGCACATTTTTGCTGGTCACTATTTACTCAAAAAAAAAAAAACAACAGATTGAGTCTTAATGAAATGGCTAAATAAGATTTCTTGAAAGAACCTATCTGCAAAATTTAATTTAATAATGCCACGCATTTTTAAAGTCTAGGACTGTTTCTATAGTAGCCATATACAAAGTAGCCTACAAATGTGCATAATTATGTTAACCATTAAAATAATAAAATTGTTTAACCTGTGTTATTAAGTTAGTCCAGTTTTATAAGGTAACTCTTGTTAAAAATATCTTTAAAGACTCTCCTTTTGTAACAACTAAATATTTTAACTCTATACTTATTAATTATTCAAGAATTAGCTAAATGACTTTAGACTAGTAAAAAACATTTTATGTATTATTTTAGAACTTAACAGTTATATAATGTTTTCTTTTTAGTATTTAACACTTTATTTACTCTGTTTAGCTCTTCTTTGATTTCTTAAATAAGTTCTTCTGTTATTTGATAAATATTTTTGTTTCAATTTTGGTTTTGATAAATCATGTTTTTCAAGAATTCTAGAAGTTATGATTTTATAGCTTAAGTTTAGAAGTGTACAAATTTTTCTAAAAACAGCTGTGTTTAAATCAAAATCTAAACAATGTCTTAGATTCACTAAAAAATTAACAAAGTATTAAGTAAAATAATCCTAAAAAATTTAAAAATAAGTTTTGTGTGATAAGTATATTAAAATGGTAGTTAAATAATTGATCTTAATCATCTAATTGTTATAAAAAGGAATCATTAAGAACAGTTTAATAAAATATTCATTAAAAAAATTTCCCATAAAAATTTGGTGGATTTGCTTCATTAAAAAAGTTTTCAGCTCACATTTCCCATATCCTACAATATATGAGCAAAAAATAAAATTATGTCTTTTAAAGCATTCAAATAGTCAATGAAAATGTACATTAATTTTTGTGGTGGACTTTAGATAAAATGATTGTGCTAAAAATTAATGTTTCAGTTTTAAAATTTGTTTGTATCATGTAGAAATTTCACATCAGTAGATTAATTTTTTTATAGTATCATCCATAAAGTCTATAGTAAGATTTTTTATACAACCAAAAACAGTTTAAATTAACTTTTAAGATATATTCAGTTAAAAAAAGTTTCAGATACATACTGTGTGTGGCACTCTTAGGCTAGTATGAACTTTTTTTGAAATCTCATGCTAGTGTTGATTTTAAAGTATCTCATACCAGTTTTTATGCCTTAATTATTTCTTATTTCTTACAAATATTTATTTTTAAATTTCTTCTGTAATTATTTAGGTATCTTTTTGTATTTAAGATTAATTAGTACTATTTTTATTCAAAAATTTGCTAACAAAAACGTTTTGTTTCTATTTTATTATAAACTCTAACTAGTCTCAGGTAACACAGGCTGACTATTTTGCCTCAAAGAGTGGCAATTCTGATTATTATTAACTCAGCTAAATTATAATTACTTCAACTTAGTAGTTAGAATAGTTAAAAGCAAAGTACACATTTGTAAGTTGTTTAAAAAGTAGGAAAAACATCTAACTAACTAACTAATGAATTTTTATTAAGTATTAAGTAAAAAAAAATATTTAATATTTATTTTAATAGCTTATTACTAACAAAACAATGTTTTACTGCTATATTTGCATATAGGAGATCCTCAGTTGTTGTTAACAAATCTGAAAAAAAAAATTTGAACAAATAAATGGAAGTAAAATAAAATTAAAAACAAAATATTAAAATAGGCATTTAAGTCAAGAACTTTAAATTGATTAATTTAAAAAAAGTAACAATATTAGTAAAAAGTATGTACAATTATGATTCCCAAGATTTATTTAATCCAAAATACTAAAAAAATATTATTTGTTATTTTATGATAGTTATCTTTATAACAGCCTATTTAATATAGGCACTAAAACATTTATTTGTCACAGCTGCTTAAAAATTATAACTGTGGAAATTGAAGCACCTACTAGGAAGAATAAACAAAAATATACTTCTAAATGGAAATCTGTTCCTGAGTTTAAAGGTAAATTAGTTGATTATTGCTTTACATAAATAAGACTTATCTATTAAATACAGAATATGATTTTACTAATAGACTAGATTATGCCTGATGTTTCTAGTTCATACCACGTAAGGTGTAGATATTGTAAGAAGAGATTACAAGCAAAATGCTAAAGTCTTAAATACCAAGCTAATACTAGCCAACATTTGAAAAAAGTTAGTTTTAACTAATCATCCTATCAAAAATTTTGAATAACAATTAAAAACATGTTAAGGGCATAGTGATGTAGATCACTATTTTACAATTTAGTCTTATAATATTGAATTTTAACTAAGCTACAAGTTGCTTTTTACAAATTAAAAATATCAAATTACTTTTTGAGATATAGCAGGTCAAATTGGACGGCAACAATAGGTTCCTTTTGGAAGGGGCAAACTAAAACAGCAAAAAAAGACTACTTCACTAAAAATCTATCTTCTTCTACGTTTTTCGAGATAAATGCCACAAACTTTCAGAATATGCTCCTTACAATTTTTAAAAAAATGTGTCGGAACAGAATTTAAACAAGTAAAAATAAATAATTTGTGACAAAAAAACAAAAAAAAAAACTGTTTGTTTTTTGTTTATTTTTTTATAATTTTTTTTTTTAACTTTAAAAACATTGTTTCTGACAAAGTTTTAAAGTACTTTAAACAACATATCCTGAAAGTTTGAGGTATTTATCTCAAAAAACGTAGGAGAAGATAGATTTTTAGTGAAGTAGTCTTTTTTTGCTATTTTAGTTTACCCCTCCCAAAAGGAACCTATTGTTGCCTCCCACTTTGACCTGATATATCTCAAAAATTGTTTTTTATTGTTAAAATCGGTAAAAACCATCTTGTAGCTTAAAAACTCAATAAAATGAGACCAAATGTGAAAAAAGTTTTTAACCCCCCTATGCCCTTGATGCTTTTATTAAAATTTGTAAGAATTTCTTGATTTTAAAAATAACAAAGTTAATTTTCATACTGCTCTACTATTTGCATGTAGTTTTTATAGATATTCATGATTAAAACTTCAGTAACAGTTTAATTCATTAATTTTTTTCATAAATAGGCCTAATTAAGCATGCTTGTTTTCAAAAATCTTATCATTTTGTATAAACCTTACCTGAACACAGTAAGCTGAAAACCGGTTAAAGCGTCCATTAAGTATGATAAAATAATCTTGCTGAAAAAAAATTGTACAATGAGTTAAACATAGTTTAACAAAGTTTGATTTCTTTGTTTTAAAATTTGTCTTGTTGTTTTTCTGCTTTAAGTATTTAAGAAATTATGTAAGTTTAAATTCAACTAGTTTTTGCCTATACAGTTTGAAAACTACTCCAAATTCTTCATAGTTTTGACAAAATTTTCTTGCAGAATGTTAGAGAAAAATTTCTGTAAGACTGATTTAGAGAAACTTTTTTAGCATTTTTCTTAAACTTTGTTGAAATGGTGTTGGATACAATAAATTATCTAAAAACTTAAAATTTTTAACTTAATTTTTTTATTTGATATTTAAAAAAAACTGAAATTAGTTAATTTCCTAATGATTGTTTTATTTTGTAAAATTGTATATAGAATTCTTATCATATATGCTAAAACATAAAAAAATGAAGATATTTCAGCACCAAGCAGTTGAAGTATTCTCTTTTAGAAATACTTTGTAGTATATTACCATAAATACATCAATGAAATTTTCAAAAGAAAATCAATTTTTTTGCTGAGAAAATATAGCTTTTTTTTCAAATTTTCAAAGAATTCAGACATTTTTTAACACTAAACCAAAGAAAACAAAAAATCTAAAAAAAAAAATCTATATAAAAGCTTTTAAGGTATTTTTTAGTAGTTGCTGTTGGCCTTAATTTTGACAAAAATTTGAGGTTTTTTCAACTTATTTTTCTATTTTAAAAAATTAAAAATTTGCTACATTTAAGCTTACAAAACTTTTATTAAACTTCAAGCAGAATAGAATCAATGCAAATTTAAAAAAAAGGAAGCCTAGCTATAAATAACTAACTAAATCTCTGGGTTTGATTTTAAAGTTACTAAAATGTTCAATAGCCATTTTCCAGCCCATGTGCTGAATTTCTTTATAATTTTAAAAATAGTATTATCAGTGAATACACAATTATTTTTAGTAAACTTTTTAGTTAGCTAAAATGTATTTTGTATTTGTATCAAAGTTGTTTTTTATTTATTTTTTGTTTAACTTTTTAATTGAAGTATTTGTACAAAATGATCAATTTTTAATGTTTTATACTTGAATAAAATTTATAGCTTTCTACTTTTAATGATATTTTATGTTTAGTATTAAATGTATATGTTCTAGTTCAACTTAATCTATCTTAAAAACCTTTTTGAATTAACAGGAATTCAAATCACTTAAAGCGCTGATTTCAGTTAAGCCAACCGCAAAAAGTTAGTTAAGATTTCAAGATAATGTTCCAGTTTGATAGTGCCTTTCAAAGTTGCAAAACAAATAGGATTTTATTGTCCCAGGAGCACTCATATCTTCTAGTTAGTTTTTGTTTTAATATTTCAGTTATTCTAAGTAACTCAGCAATGTTTGTAAGTTATCTATTTATTTATTTTTTAGACCATCTTTCCTAAATAAATAGATACTTTGGTTTTTAAGTTAGTTAAAAAAAAATGTTTTACCTTTCAAAACTTTTTATTTATTTTACAACTTAAATAAAAGTAGGATTCCAATTTTTCCACTTCATAATATTTATATTGTTTTTCTAACTCTTCGTTTTAAAATGTTTAATAATATTATATTTAACCACAATGGATTTTCAAATATTATAAAAATTATTTTTGAGTGATAAACAAGTTTTTGAAATTCAACGCTTTCTGTAAAAGTTTCAAATACAAAAATATGTAAAACAAAGCTTTTGTAGTAATATTTTAAAAGTTTTAACTAATTTAAACAACTTTTCTTATGTTCTTAAGCAAAGAACCTTGAATTAAAAAAAAAACATAATATATATCAATTAAATTTAGATATATTTTTACTAAAATGCAAAAGAAAATCAACAAATTTAAAAATGTTTGTATAAAGATTTTTATTTTTATTAGAATGCTAATCCAAGTTTAAGTAAACATTAGAGATTGAAAATACTCAAAATACTCTATTTTCTGTTATAATTTGCTCTTGCTTTGTGGCATGTAATACAACTTTCTGATCAAAAGAACTGTAATTTTTATTTTTAGTTAACTTTAGTATTACTTCATGAATACTGTATTGGTTGAATTGAAGTTTAAAAGATGCTAATGAATTTTGAAAAAATGTATAGCTTGATATTACTTTGTAGATTTTAAACTAAATTATATGTTGTTTATTTGTATTATTTAACAAATTATGAAATATAGCTGTTTAAAGTTGAGAGCTTATTTAATTTTTAAAATATTTAACAAATTTTAAATTTAAAATGATAGACAATAAAATGATTTAGATAATTATTTGAACTAGAAATAAAAAAAATAAATTGGTTTTATATATGTTTTGTAATTATAAATAAATGAATCTTAGTTATATACCAAGTATTTAATTTCCTAATTGTTTGCAATTTTAATTATAATACATTAAAAATAACATACTTCACTGCTAGGGTAACTTGAAGTAATTTGTTCTAAATGTTTTTCAGATAAACTTAAAAAATATTTTTTTTAACCTTTTTAATTTTTAATTAGTTTAGTACATATTTATTATTTTATTACTAACAGTTTTATGTAACAAATTTTGCACTTAAGTAAATTTAGTTGTGTTCAAAATGTTCACAAAATGTTGTTCTTGTGTTTTTTGAACTTATAGAACTTATAGTTTTATTACTAACTGTTTTGTAAAACAACTTAAGTAATTATATAAACTACTTCTTTTTTAATTAAAGTGTGTTCAAAAAAATCTTTTTTTGTTTTATTAGATCTTTTAAATGTATTTAGCTTTGAACAAAAAAATAAATTTCTGGTTATTATTTATAGTCATGTTTATTAAAAGATCAAACATTTTGAAAATTATATACTGTAGAAGTTAACTTTTTAAAATGATGTATGTTAAAAGATTAATAGTTTCAATAAAAAATTCCTCCTTGTTATGATTCTTTTACATTTTGGTGTTATTTTTTAGACAGAAAAATTACTTAAGTGCCTTAAAAATAAAAAACAGTTACTGTTTAAAGCAATTTGTTTTAATTGCTTTGGAGTTTCTTTATGTTTTAAGCCAACTTTACAATCTACAATGTTATTACTGATGTTTTTTCTACTTATTTTTATTAGTTAAGAGTTTATTTAGTTTTAGTCTATTTAAACTATTGTTTACATTAAATGTAAAATTTAACTAACTTAGTATACAAACTTTTTAAAAAAATTTAGAAATATTAAACAGTTTTTCATTCAGTGTTTCAACTTATAAATTGTTGGTTTTGTTAAAACTTATTTGTCTTGTTGATTTCTGATTTACTAGTTTTTTAATAATGCTTAAACAAATCAGCTGTGTAAACCAAGCTTATGTAACATTTTAAAATATTTTTAAATATATATTGTATTTTTATTAAACCTCTATTTTCGTTCAGATGTTTAAAAATAATTAAATGCTTAAAACTAAGTTAAATTTTTACCTTGTACCTTGGAAGTTTTGTTTTTAATAGAACATTTTGATATTTATTATTTTTGATCTTAAAATGCACTTTAAGCTGTATCTTTCTTTCAATTTTCTTCATACTTAATTTAAAATTATTTATAATTTTTTATCACAAAAGCTTTTATAGAAATGAAATTTTGAAACTACAAATGTAAGCTCTACTTTTTATGTGAAAACTACCTTTTAGAAAAAAATAGTGTGGAAATTTTTTTAAATCTATTTGATTAGTCTTTTTAATTACACAGTAGATTATTTGATGTTTTTTGATCTTTTTCTTATTAATTTTTCAAATTAATACCTAAAATAATGACATAAAACATTTAGTTATGAAGCTTAAATAGTATTACTTATTATTTTTATGGTTTAGTTTTAAGAAGTACCACTAGAAGCAATTTAATTCTAATAGCTTTAATCCATTTGTTTTTCATTATTATGATGAACAAAAAAGATTAAAAGACCAGCTTAAAATTTAAAATAAATTCTTCTAGGTGTTTTATATTGTAAAATAAGTTTTACTGTTTATAAGGTGTGTTTTTTAGTTATGTAAATAGTTTTGCAGAATTTTAGACAGTGAACTATTACAATTTCTGCAATTACTTTGATTTGTTTTTATTATTTGTATTTTTTATATGTAAATTATGATAAAACTTTAGTTTTTAATATATTCTTTTTAGCTAGTTTATCGCAAATTTTTCAACAAGTTACTTAATATATTTTAAGTATTGGAAAAAATACTTAAATTAGCTACAAAAATTAAACTTTAAGCTAATAAATTTTTTACATTTAAAAGTTTTCTGTATCCTAAAGGTAAATGTACTGAATTTGTATACGTGCAATTATTAGAAAAGATATCTTTTTTTATTAAGTTTATCCAAAAATTCTGTTCACTGTAGGAATATGTACAAACTAAATAAACTAAAGAGTTTTTTGTTTATAAAATTTATTATAAAACTGATAAATAACCTTTTCATTAAATACGTTTACTAAACTTCACTTTGTATTCGAAATAAAAGTCTAAAACTATATAAATATTACAGTTCCATACTAAATTAATGTATTTTTTAAATTACTCGATTTATAATAAAAAAAAGCTTTTATCCAATATTATCCTTAAAATTTAAACCAACATTTATTACAAAAAGGTTACATACTTTGAAGTTACTGTAAATTATAAAAAAAATCATAGTCTAAACATTAAGTACAATTTCATTTACAGATTTTTAAAAGAATCGTCTTTTAATAAAAATTGAAAAACAATCTTATAATTTACTTTTTTCAAAAAAAAAGTTTATTACTGCTATTTTGAGACTGAATTTACAGAAATATAAAATTAAAGTTCTCAATTAAGAAATGATTTCTTTGATTAGAACATTTAATACATTTAAAAGTTTTTCTTTAATTTTCTAATGTTTTTATATATTTATTTATATAAATTAGAAAAAAAATTACTCATTTGATAATAATATTTTGAAGCAAATATTAAAACTAAATTCACTTAACTTAAAATTGAAAAAGTTACATACTAAGCAATTTTTTTTAATTTTAAATCCAAACTTAAACAGCAGTGCGAACTCAATATTTGCAAATTTAACCGACGTTGCGAACTCAAAAAACGCGAACCTAACTGATACACTTCTGCATTTGAAAATTTTAAGTATGAACAAAAAACTGCAAACAACTTTTAAATCAGCTAAAAATGATACCGGAATTTGTACTTTTAGTTTGCAAGAATTATTCTTTTAGTATTTTAGTATAAAGAAGTTAATTTCAGTAAACTGAAAGTTAATAAGAATAGCACTATAGTATGGTGTTTTATTTGTAGACTAATTTATTTGCTGAAATTCAAAGAAAGCCAAACTTAGCTCTTTGGCGATGCTTAACGGTTAAAAATTTATATATGTCAATTTTCCTGTAGAAGTTGAATGAGGGCAAAAATAGCAGAAAAATTCTGGCAACTGTGCACCACAGTTGCCGTGCAGTTTAACGATGTCCACATTAAAACATAACAGTAGCCCAAAACAACACATAGTCTACAACAGGGTTTCCCAAACTGGGGGCGATTTTGGTAAGTCGGGGGGCGATAACTAGTAATGGGGCGAAATGGGGGTGATTTTTAAATTTTATGCAGTCAAGAAATTTTCACTACTTAGCTTGCTTGTTTACTAATTTTAGTTTGCTGTTAAATATTTGACCCTGAGGTAAAACTTAAACAAAAAAAAGTCTATTTTGTATAAGTGAAAAATATTTAAATGCCTAGGACTCCAATTTTCAATTAAGTTACAAAATTTATTTATATCTTTTATAATTTAACAAGTACATAGGTCATAGACGAATGAAATCCCTCTCACCATTTCATAACCTGACATATATGTTATTTGGGATCATAAATGGTTTGTAAAAATATATGTTATTTATTATAAACTATCACCTCATGATATTTACAATTGTTTTTCATAAAGTGACTTAGTTAAACTAAAAAATAAAACTATATTAAAATTAATTTTTCAGTAAAATAAAAAATTTGTTGTACTTAATTAACATATACTTGGCAAGTTTTTTTTTGAACTCAATATTTTGTTTTTGAGCTTGCACTACTAAATTAAAAAAAAACTTTTGAATATCATTTACTCACATATTTGTTATTTATATTTGATAATGCATACAGAAGTGAGATGGTTATCAAAAGAAGACTGTCTAGGAAGGTTTTTGACTGTTTTCAATTCAGTTATTGATTTTTCTGAAAAGGATAAGGTAGTGGTAGACAATCTTGTTTAAAGAAAAACTGAACATGTTTATATGTCAAACTTATATGGGAATTTCAACCATCTGAACAAAACTTTACAAGGTAAAAACGTGAACCTTGGGAAAGTCAAAAGTAAGTAACTAGTTTCAGCAACCAACTTGAACTGTATGGAAGAAATTTCAAAAATAACCAGTTTTCACAGTTTGGAAAACTTCAAATAAATAAAGGTGAAGTAGAAATGTTTTCATCTCATCTGGAACAACTTAAATGTGATATTGATAAACTGTTAAATTACATTTTTCAATTAAACGTCCCGAACGGGATTATGGATCCCTTCAAAGCAGATATTTTTGAAGTAAACGTTGACTTACATGAAACCTTCTCAGACTTACAAACTGATCTTGAGCTTAAAGTAAATTTTTCCAAAGAACGATATGAAAGCTTTTGGACTCAACAAAAACTAAGGCAAAAGTATCCCATCATTTGTGAGAAAGCTAAATTGTTTTTTATAGCTTTTCCTTCTAGCTATGTTGTTGAAAAAACTTTAAGTTCAGTTATCAACATCTTGAGCAAAAGATCTAATCTAGATAATTGTAAAGGAGGTGACTTGAGGCTTTATTTGACTGATTTTGAATCAGATATAGAAAAACTTGGAAGCAGTCATGAAGCTCACAATACTTCACATTAGATTAGACTTTAGTAGCAGGCATTATTTTCTGTAAGTTTTTCGATTTATTTGGTTTTTTGAATATTTCTTTTTAATCTAGTTTGTATTGTATTTAAGCAGTCTTTTTACAATAACAATTTTATTAAGTTATTTGTTCTGCAACAGGTTTGCTTAATGCCTAATAAATATTAACTACGGTAAACTTCCTCTTGAGTTCGCACTTTTTACCCAAATAAAAGTGCAAATTTATATTTTCTTAAATATAACTCAAATAAAGTCTATTACTTACTAAGTATCAACAAAACAACGATTTTTACAATATTTAATAGCTTATACAGATTCTTAAGAAATCAATCTTTGACTAAACTTTGCAAAAGTGCTAATACTTCTATGAGTTGCCTTACGTAACCTTTATAACGGCTTCATTCGAACTAACTTGTAAGATATATACAAAAGCATGAATACAAAAATAAAATGTTGCACCTTAAGGATAATTAATAAAATTTTATTTCTACTTTTGATTTTTGAAGCCACAGCTTCCTTTAGAATAAATTTTGCATTGCAGCTTTTTGACAAAATAAAGCTTTAATGCCCTAAATGTTACAATTTGGATGTATTTAATTCGTTCAATTTTTTACGACACTAAAAATGCTAAAGAGTACATATATGTCAAAATTATCTCTCAGGAGTGCAAAATTAAGCATAAATGAACACTAAAAGCTAAGACAGCAGAGTCTTTTCAAGCTGAAATAAAAGCAAGTATTTTCGAACATAAGTATACGTTTCTGTAGATTTGCAGAAACCTACCAAGCTACGTCCCTGGAGTATACTAAGGTTGTGCATTTTTTATTTGTATTCATGATTTTGCATATATCTCTGATGCTTTTTCGATTTAATCCGTTATGAAATAACTTAAGGCAGCTCATGATTGTGCGGACACTTTTAAAATTCTTGTCAAAAACTTATTTCTTAAGTTTTTAAGCTAATGTGATGTAACAACTTTTGCTCTAAAATTATGCGGGCTATTGTAAAGTGATGTTAATAGACTACGTGATGTTTCGGACTTCTGTTATGAGTTAGTTGAAAACACCGTTAAATTGCACGGCTACTGTGATGTGATAGTTGCAATAACTCTTAATTATCCTAACGAAGCAGCAATTTTAAAATACATTCATGCCGTTCCATATATCTTTAAAGTTAGGTCGATTTAAGCCAGTTGAAGGTACTGTAGGAAAACTGAGACTTTAAGCAAAAATTTAAGATGCTTTTCATTGTCGCATGACGAGAAACAAAAGTTAAATAGATTTAGTTGAATTTCAATTTAATACTTTTTAATTATGTCAGTACATAATTTTCTTGAGTATCCTTAAGGTGCAAAATTTTTAACTTTTATTCATGCCTTTGCACATATCTCTGAGGTTAGTGTGATTGAAGTTGTTTTGAAGGTAACGTAAGATAGTTTATTAAAGTGTGGAAACTTTTGAAAAATTGTGTCAAACATTGACTTCTTAAGTTTTTCAGAAAATGAGATGTAATAATTTCTGCTCTTAAACGTTGCGGACTACAGTAAAGTGATAGTTATAGACTACGTAATGTTTTAGGCTACTGTTATGTATTAGTTGCAGACACCGTTAAACTGCACGGCAACTGTGACGTGAGCGTTGTAGATTCATAGTATTGCAGTCTACTGTAATGTGATATTTGTAGTGAACCTGAAGGTGCAGCATACGTTTGGTTATATTCATGCTATTGAACTATTGAATATATCTCTGAAGCTATGTCGATTTCAGCCATTTTAAAAATACGATCGGAAATATAAAATTCTCAGCAATAATCTAAGATGGCTTTCATTGTTGTATAACAAAAGTAGCAGATTATATACCTCCAAATGTTTACTTAATCACTAATATGTTTTGTTAATTTACGATTTCTCAAATTTTATTAAGGTGCAGTAGTTTAATAAATACTAGTTCATATATTTCTGAAGTTAGATCAATTTAAGCCGTTTTGAAGAAATTTTTGAAAGCTAGTAGTCTTAGCAATAGTTTAGGATGTTTTTCATTGTCGTGTAATGATAAATAGCAATTAAATAGCTTCTAAAAGTTTACTTTAATATTATTAAGTTTTGATAATTACTATTTCATTTAGTATCCTTAAGGTGCAGCATTTTTTTATTGCATTCATGCTATTGCATATATCTCTGAAGTTAGGTTGATTTCAGTTGTTTTCAAGGTAGCCTAAGGTAACTCATAAAAGTGATGAAAAATTTCTAGAATTTGTCAAAATTTGATTTTTTAAGTTTTAAAACAAATGTGTTGTAATAGTTGTAGCTCTAAAATGTTGTAGACTATGTGCTGTTCTACGCTACTTTTTTGTGACAGTTTTAGTAATTGTTATATTGTAGCGAAACTGCGATGTGATACATGTAGATCCAATTTGTTGCTCTTTAATGTGACGTGAAAATCGTTAAGTCCAAAACTTTTCAATTTGGATTCTTGCTATTGCATATATTTTTGAAAATCTGTCGACTTTAGCAGCTTTGAAGGTTCTTTCAAATTTTGAGACTCTCAGCAAATATTTAAGAATTTTTTTTTTGTCGTATGATAAAGAAAAACAATTGTATAACTTTTAAATTTTGTTATAAAACTAAAATACTTTGTTAATATACGATTTCCTCGAGTAACCTTAAGGTGGAGCATTTAAAGTTGCTTTCATGCTAATACATATATCTCCTGAGATAGATCGATTTCAGCCGTTTTGAATACACCTTTGGAAAGGACGTAGTTTCAGCAACAATTTAAGATGTTTTTGGTTGTCGTATAACCAGAAATAACAATTATATGATTCTTAAAAGTTTTCTTTAAAACTGCTATGTTTTTTTAACTCATGATTTTTTTAAGTATATTTAAGTCGCAGCATTTTTAAGTTGCATTCATGCTGTTGCCTAAATTAATATAAGACAACTCATGAAAGTCCTTACACTTTTTTAGAGTTTGTCAAAAATTGTTTTCTTATGTTTTAAAACAAATTTGATGTGATAGTTGTAGCTCTAAATTGTTGTAGTCTACTGTAAAGTGATAGTTGTGACTACTTAATGCTTCGGACTACTGTAATGTGGTAGTTGTAGATCCGTAGCGTTGCAGTCTATTGTAATGTGATAGTTGTAGTATTTCTTAGGTATCCATAAGGTCCAACATTTCTTTAGATGATTAGTAGTTTTGCATATATCTCTGAAGTTATGTCGATTTCACTGTTTTGAAGGTACTGTCGGGTGGCCAGGAGTCCTGGCCCAGGACTCTTAGCAACAAAATAAGATGCTTTTTATAGTAAGATGTAACGTTAAAAGGCGTTAAATCCTGGAGATCCTGATAAGCTAAGCTTATCGGAATAAATACCACAGATGTTCTGTGCTAAAACTTTATTTCAACTAACGACGTTTCACTGCTCTCAAATAATTTTAAGAACAGATCTACGGAGTCTATAAAATATTAACACACATTAGATGGAGATCCTGATAAGCTAAGCTTATCGGAATCAATACCACAGATGTTCTTGTGCTAAAACTTTATTTCAACTAACGGCGTTTCATGACGTCTAATAGAACTAGCGTCTAATGTGTGTTAATATTTTATAGACTCCGTAGATCTGTTCTTAAATTTATTTGAGAGCAGTGAAACGCCGTTAGTTGAAATAAAGTTTTAGCACAAGAACATCTGTGGTGCTTTTTATAGTAGTAATACTGGAAATAGCAAATATATACAAATTTACTTTACCACTATTATAATTTGTTAATATACTTAAGTATCCTTAAGGTGCAGCATATTTTAGCTGCATTTATATTTTTGCATATTTCTCCGAGGTTAGACCAAATTCAGCCGTATTGAACGTAACGTATAAAACGTATGAACAACTAATGAAAGTGTTAACAATATTATACAGTTTTGTCAAAGATTGATTTCTTAATTTTAAAAAATGTGATTTAATACCGTTAGCATTAAAATTTTTCGAACAAAGTGATAGTTGTAAACTACGAAATATTTTGGGCTACTGTTATATGCTAGTTGTAGACATCGTCATATTGCAGAGCAACTGTGATGCGATAGTTAAAGATTCATAGTTTTACAGCCTATTGTGATGTAATAGTAGTAGTAATCCTTAAGTACCCTTAAGGTGCAATACTTTTTTTTTGTTTAATTCATTCTATTGAATATATATTTAAAGTTATGTCGGTTTCAGCCGTTTTAAAGGTAGTGTCGGAAAGCTTAGACACTCATCAACAATCTAAGATATTTTTATTGCTTTGTTACCATAAATAACAATTGTATAACATTAAAATTTTTACTTTAACACTATATTATTTTGTTACTACAAGATTTGATTGAGTATCCTTTAGAAGCAGTATTTTTTTCGTTTATTTTTGCTATTGCATATATTTCTGAAGTTAGGTCGTTTCTGCCGTTTTGAAGGTACTTTCAGGAAAACTGAGACTCTTAGCAACATTATTGTTTACGGTGTGCTTTGTTTTTGTTAAACTTATTTATAACTTTATTAAAGTTTTGTTTTGTTAGTTTAATAATATGTTATAAATATTTTATTCGTTAAAAAAAATGCTTTATCAGAAAATTTAATGAGCGTTTGAATATATACGTTGCATTTTTTAAAATAACTATATTACTTAGATAAAAATTGTTTTATTCTCCGGTCAAAGACTCATCATTCCATAATTACTAATTATAAAAAAGATTGCCAGACATGGCCTGATTTGCGAAGGTGCACTATTTATATAAGTAGGGAATAACTGTTCATTGTTAGAATTAAATAACTAAGAAAAAATGTTTATTTCCTATATTGTATTATCTAACAATACTATAAAACCTAACACTAGTTCTAATTAAAATATTACTATACAAAGCACTATTGCAAAAACTTATTTACTTTTTATGACATAGCATGTAATTTTCATAAGGGCTGACGAAAAGTATAAACTATGGCAACACGACACAAATATTTTGCCAATAAATTAATTGACCTCTTTTATAGTTGTACTATCAGAAATTTTTACTATTATAAAAACTATAAATGTTTAAATAATATAAAATTCTTTATTTTTGTAAAAAAAACTGTACTTTATGTGTCTTACAACACGAACTAATAAATTATTTACTGCATATATATAAATTAACTATAAAAGCTAAGTTTGTCTTTTTCTTAAAAAGTTCAAATATTTTTTTACTGTTAAAAACTGATTGCAGGCAAACCTAAAAAAGCAAAGGTAGAAAGATTTAACTATATTAATACTGAAAATTAAGTTCTTAATAACTTAAAGTCTAAAAAGCTAATTATTTTATTAAAAACCGCTTCTTTGTTTTTTATTTTCAAAAATTAAACATTCTCCTACTAGAAATTAAGCCTTAAATATGTTTCGGCGCCTTCTTATTATTTACATTTAAAAATTGCTACAAAAATATTTTGAAGGCGGTATTTGTTAGAAAGAAGTTTCTAAAAATATATCTTCTTAATATTAAACTTCAAACTAAAAATTTTAAAGCGATTTAGTAGTGAGTTTGACAAAAAATCAACACAATATTTGTTCAGAATAAAATTAAAGAGTATATTTGTGAAACTCTGGCATAAAGTTACTAAAATGCGCTTTTTATGTACTAGTAGATTTAAAAAAAAAAATTGTTTTTATATGTGTGTCTGAGGCAAGAGACTTTTGTTTAACGAACCGGATCTGGCCGGAGTACTGTAGTTTGCCGGCCGTTGTTTTAATACGGAGATCGGCAAACTGATGCTGGCAGACCCAATTAAAAGAAAACATTTAATCATTTTAAGATTTAATTTTTAATTTAAACCTAGTCTATTGAAAAAAAAATGTTCAACTCAAAACCAGGCAGTTATTCAGTTTCACTACTGAACGGATCACCAAACTGCGATTCTTATTCAATTAGAATTTCCAAGTCTAATATATGAATGCATAATATATATGAATAAGTTGTATTTATTTCTTTTTAAAATCTTTTTTAACCATATAATTAAAAATTAAGATATATCCTAAACTAAAAAAAACAAATTGTTTTCGGCATGTTAAGATCGATCTTTTATAGACCTGACGACCCCTGGTTTAACAATAAACTTTCAGATATCTTAAACTCTAATTTTTGTTTTAATTGTTAAACCATTGTTACATAACTACCCAAGGTCTATTTGTTTTAAGTTTTTTTAATCTTGTTTTTAACAAGTTATTGTTATGAATAGGCAACTCAATACCAGCATAGAATAGATAACAAATGATTGCTGTTGGAGTCTCAAAAAACGTCTGAGTACGTTTGTCTTTTACTGTATCATTTTAGTAAGTACTATAAAAATTGAAAGGTTTTATTGTTGATCAATTTATCTTTTGAATCGATTAAACTAATGCAAGTATTTTCTTTGTTGGCAAAAAATAGTATCTTATTAAGTTCACTCATTCTTTTAGTAATAATTAAATGTTAACCTTTACTTTTTGGTTGTAAGGTGTTTTGTTTTTGATAAGATAACTAAATCGAAAATATTCTACTAAGCATTGAAATAATTTGGTTAAAAAGTAGATTTTATTTTATTAGGTAGTCGTTATAAATAAGACTTATATTACCATGTGACTTTAAAAATTACACTGTTTTCACTTAACTCAACAAGAATAAATGCATGACAATTTAAGCTAGTGGTTGGCAACGTTTTTAGTCAGAGGGCCAGATATAAAAAGTTAAACTTAGTTTTCTTAGCGGCCGGAACATTTTAAGTTCAATTAATTTATTGAAATTACTCAATTATTCATTTCGACAAAATACTAGTTCTATATGACCTTTTCGTTACCATACTTCGTTTGTAGCTCATTAGCGCCTAAAATTATCGATACTAAAATATTTTATGCTTAATTAAACTATTTAAAATAAATTTACTACATACTAGTTTAGCTTTAATGTTATGTTTAGTATTAAGAATACTTTTGTTGAAACTAATTTTTTTAAATTGCATTTTCTTATAACTAATAGTTTTGTTTTACTTGAAAATTACCCGGATATCATACCTGAAGTTACTATAAAAATCTTATTTCATTACAAAAAAACGTTTAAAACTTGAATTCAAAGTTTAACTGCTTTTATAACAAAATATATTATGAAATATATATATATATATAAAAAGATAAAAAAGATAAGTTATAAATCTAGTAAAGCAAATTGTTGTTATATAACATGTTTCAGTAGGTTATAAAACGTTACTAGTTAATTGCATAAACAAGTGATTCAATGTAAAAAAAAGCTTTTTTGATTGGGATCGTCAAATTTATCAGTTCTTTTTTTTTAGTTTAAAAAAAATATGTAAGTTCTATTTTTTTCTTTCTATTTACAGCATTTTGAAATAATGAGAAAAGCAGAAAGCAACGTGTTATTTGTAATTTAGTAAAAGTTCTCATCATAGTTGAAACTAAATACAAATTAAAATTTTAAGTTTTTCAAAACCTTTTGAGTTAGAAAAATATTAAAGTCAAACAGTATATTATATATATAATTATATATATAAAATAAGGTTAATTTTCAAACTTGAACACCTTCTACTGCGCCCACTCGAAGGGTTTTAAAATAATTTATTAAAATGACGATTTTAAAAATGCTGGACCATATGTTTTATAAAGTCAAAAAAAAATTGTCTCTAATCTTCAGCCAGTTCAAACTTAATATATATATGATACCTTACTGAAACATTTTATAACAAAGCAATGATTATAAAGCTTAATAAACGCTTAAAAGGTATAAAAACTTATATTAATTAAAAAAATATGTAATAAGTTTACTTTATCTATGATTTACAAATTTAATCATTTTTAGACTAAAAAAAAGAAGTCTAAAAATATAAAGTTTTTGTAAATCATATAAAACAACATGAAAATGTTATTAAATGACTTTATATTTTTTTTGTTATTTAATAACAATACAAAAACGTAAAACATTTTTCTATAGCGAGAAAGTAAAGTGCCTAAAGTTTTAGTTAAAATGTAAAAATAAATATTAAATAGCAACAACATTCGATCTCCAGTAAGGTAGATTGGTACTACAAAACGATGCCCATTTATCTGCTTTATGATCGTGACATTCAACATTATTTCTGATAACTTTCCCTCCAATGGCTGCACTCCTAGTATGTATGTGTTTTTTTTATACTTAAAAAGTAAAAACTTTTGTAAATAAAAACACCAAATGCAAGGCAAATACCAATTACTTTTTATAATCATAAAAAACTATAATCAAGTTTCAATGTATAGCTGAATGAAAAATAAATTTAATTTGTAGAATATTTATTGATAAAACTTGTGCTCTATGAAATATTACATTGATAAAAGAAGTAAGAAATAAATACCCTCCAACGGCGTATATTTTATCGTCAATGACAACAGCATCCATGCCGTATCTACTCAGCTGAAGGTCAGCAACTTTCATCCATTTGTTCATTCGCACGTCCAACTTCTCACACGTGGTTACCGGGTAACCGTCAAACCCACCTATTAACAATAGTAAAACAATTCGTAATATTTTGAAAACGTAAACTGTCCGTAAGTATAAAACTTAAAAATGTGAAATTTTATAATAAGTAATTAAAAGAGTTATAATTACATAAACTTAGAAAAAGCACTGCACAGTACTTGCAATGTTAATAAAACATTTCATTAAGACTTATGCATTCAGTATAATAATTTTTGTTATTATTTTGATAAACTTAGGTTTTGCTTAATTATTAATCTTATATTGCTTTGATTTTATCTAGTTAATGCTTAAAGGTTAAAGTGTTTTTTTAGGTCTAACCTCTTATAATTGCTTGTTTTTTTGTAATTAAACGGTAACTTAATGATGAAAACTTTGGAAACTTTCTAACTATGATTTGTTTACAACTGTTTACATTTATCTCAAAATGCAATAAATTCATATCTTAGTTTACCAATTCCAAAAAGTTACAACATATAAAGCGTTTATACATGGAAAAAAATGAACTGTAGTCTTTTTTTTTTTTTAATTCTTATTTAAAAAACAACTATAGAGTTTTATATATCTTGAGATGAAATCATTAAAGTTTTTAAGAACAAAATAAAACCTTTATTAAAAAAAAACAATTTAAATACTTATTTCTAGATCTAACAAATTATATTTATCTATAAAACTTTTACCTGTTACTATAATTTTTTTAAAGTTCTTTAAGCATATTATTATATAATGGCTAAATACTATATTATCTTATGTATGTTTATGATGCTATAATACAAAAAAACAGATTTGTTTAATGAAGCGGTTTAACTGAAATTTATATAAGCTAAGCAACGTATTACCATAATAGGATTAGTTTCAAAAATTTTAAATGGTTTTCAATAACTTATACAACATTTTTCAAATTACTTATGAAGTAACTCTTTAAATCAAATTTAGGCAGGCTATAATTGTATTTTTAATAAATATCTTATTGATTTAAAACATTAGTTAAATAATAAGTCTACTAAAAAGGATAAAGCGAACAACAAAAAGCGATATTATTTTTAATTTACTTCATTTTTTATTTCAAATTAAAATATTCTTCTTCTAAACATTATAAAACAAACCAAAAAATAGATGAGTTTTAGCCGAGAACTAAAAAAGTACAAATAAAGACATCGTCAACAAACAAGTAGTTCTAAAATTATAATACTTTCAAAATACAACATAAAAATTCAGTCGCACTTTTGAAACCATTTTTTTTTAGTAATTAATAGCTAATTATACAAACGAGTTGTGAAAAGCAATAAGATTTAAAACTTTAAGCTTGTAAAAAAAAAATCATTTAAACTTGAAACTCACCAACGGCGTATATGCAGTCATCCAGTACGCAGGAGGCGAACAAGTTCCTCGTCTGCCCCATCTCCTTCACATCACTCCTCCACACTCCCTCCCTGCAGTCGTACGTTTCCACGCACTTCAGCCTTCTCACTCCTCCCCACCCTCCCATGCAGTAGAACCTCCCTCCGCAGTACTCCGTGGCGTGGCCATACCTTTCAAAGATTTAAACTACTTTGTTTATTTTTTTAAAAGATTTTCATAGGTAGTAAATATTCAAAAGGCACATTATAAGTTATTAACAAACTTAATTATTAAGCAAGAATATTTAAACAATGCTCTTCTGTCTTGATTGTTTAATAAGTTTTCAAAAACCTTGGGGTGCTCAAGTTCCCGCAAGAAGTCCACTGAGACGATCCTATTTTGTACATTTCGGCTTCTGATAAAATGTCGCAAGCATCTCCGCCGGCCACGAAAATTGTAGAAGTTCCTGGGTAGTTAATATGAATTTAAATTAAATATAACTAGTTAGCTGTTTTTTTTTTCTTAAACAGAAAAGGTTATTCTTAAAATATTTTGTTTTTGTATATATAACTACATTACAAAAAATGTTCTAAATTAGTTTTATATGCTAGTTTAATTAACTTCCATTCATGTAAGATATATTTTAAACAACAGCTTGTTTAAAGCAAAGCTTAAACATTGGGTACGGTATAAGAAGTTAAAAATTGTACAACTGCTAAGGTACAAACTTCTGTGTTAGGGAATAAAGTTTTTTTTAAAGCATAATGCTATCTAAGCAGTAAATAACAGTTTTTTATCTTTAGTAAATACTCCTAAGTAACAAAATTTTTCAAACAGTTTTTTACAGGATTTTTTTTAACAAATTCATACAGAAAAGAAAGAAATAAAACAATTAATAAAAAGATTAACTAGTGTCAATAGCAGCCGAGCTGTAGCCTCTCTCCTGAATCATGTCGGGACCCCTCTTCCAACAGACTTCCTCCGAGCTCCGAGTCTCCAAAAAGTCCAGCCTCGACACAAACACTTCAGACGTGTTTTTACCTCCGATCGAACAAATCAAGTCGCCGTGGCTCACTGCCATTCCCGACCATCTACCATCCGGTATATCCTATTATAAGTATACAATGAAAAGTTTACAAAATAAAAAACAAATGTATGAGTCATGAATTATATTATTTTCTACGGGTAAAATTTTTTACCGAACAATTAAGATTAAAACTTACAGGTAGGTTGGTCCATTTTTGATTTGTTAAGTCGAGTTTTGAAACATTTGTGTAGGTTTCAGGCTTGAATCCACCTAACACTACTAATGATGCTGTCAAATATGAAAAATTTTAAAACAGTAAATATAGTTTTTTGTAAATACTAGCAAATTAATGTTCAAAAATAAGTATAAATAAGTTAAGCTTTGTGAACTTAATAATATTTAATCCAAAATTTACTTTTTATTTATTAATACTAATTTGTTTAAAAAGTTTTAATCTTTCAAACTTACTCTTCAGTATTTCTGCTGGAATTTCATAACTACTAAAACTGTTTTCAGTATTTTTATCAATACTAATAACTTCAAAACTGTCGGAAGAAGAACTTTCAGTAACGAAGGAGCCTGAAATTAAAAAAATATTTAATGCAATTAAAAATAGACATTGTAAAGTAGACGTTTAAATTTTTTAATAGGTTATTTCAAAATCTTTTGACTTTAGTTCAGCAAAAAAAATCATAAACAAGTTGAAGTTCTTGTACTTGAAATTCCATTATAACACATCTAATTTAAAAAAAAATACTAGTGTTCCACCGTTTACACTTTACATAGTAAAGGAAAACGTAACAACTTTTTTATTGATTTTTTAAAATAATAAGAAGCTTCGATTTGTTAAATATTTACAAACAAACGATCATCACTCATGCTAGTCCATCCGTCAGCTTGGTCTTCAATTTTCGGCCGCATGAACACATCGCAGTTCTTCAAACGATTCACCTGCTTCTCAAGCTCATCTTTGTCCACTTGTAGCATCATACCTTCTAGCTCGTTAACCACTTTCTCAATACTCGGCCGCTCGCACGCTTCCTTCTTCGTCGCTTCGTTGGCTATGCTGGCTAGCTTTTTGAAAATGTTTTTCGCCGAGTTGCTCTCAATGCAAGTGTAGCTGTTCAACAGGCTGTCGATTTCGTTGTCGCTTTGAGAAGTGTCGCAGTTCTGGCTGTATAAAACGTGCTTCACAACGACTCCGAAGCTGTAAACGTCGCTGAGGCAGCTCAGGTCGTCTTCGGGCGCCGAGAAGCCCGGAGTTCCGGACGACTTCGAGGAGTTTTCGTTTTCGAGCGTGGCGCAGCCGAAGTCGATCAGCTTGCAGTTGACGTCGTCATCCAAAAGGACGTTTCTCGTTGTGACGTCATTGTGCAGGATGCCGACCTTGTGTAGGTGGAAGATGGCGGTGGAGATCTGGCAGGCCATGCGGAGGTGAAGCTCGGCGTTGGCGGCGAACGGAGCCCATTCGTAGGTGACGAGGTCGCTCAGCGTGGCGCCGGAGTATTTCTCGGTCAGCATCGCAATTTTCCTGCCATGATGCCACCTTGTGACACCAAGAACTTTTGGAACAAACTCTGAGCTCGTCGAAGCCAGGTTTTGCATTTTGATTTCCTTGAAGACTCTAAAAAAATGAAGTAAACTTGTGTTTTAGGCGTTTTCATTGTTTGCGTTTATAAGTAGTAATGCCGTAAAGTTAAACAATTGTATAAACATAGGTGAACAGCATACACTGATTAAAATAAATCTTAATTAAAAAAAACTAATTTTTGTTTAAAAATTTTCAAATATGTTTTTTTATCTCTAAAGTTTCATACACTTACTAATAGTATTTTTTATAATTTATAAATGTTATACATAAATACTAAAAAGAGCAGAATAAATTTACTGAATTATAATGTATTTGCCTGAATTGTATAAACAAAGTCAATAATCTTAACATTTAAAACAATATTAAGAAAAGAAAAAACAACCTATCCAAAAACTTTGCGTAGTATTTCTCTGAATCATGTTCGTCGTAAAAGCTCTTTACCGCAACAACTTTCTCCCAACAAATTCTTCCAACCCTAACAGTTCCAAAACCGCCCTGTCCTAATGTAAGATATTTCTTCTGACCATTGACAATGTTGAATCCCTTGCTGATTTTTTCTATCTCGTACAACTTCAACTCTAAATCCTTTATCTGCAGAAAACATAATACAATATGATGCTTGATTTTTATTAATTTAATTTTGGCAGTTCAAAGCATATTCAAAACACACAAGTGACTATAGTCTTGTATCGTTTTATATTTTAAAAAATCGATAATGCCTGAGTTAAATATTCTATTAACGGACTATAAAATTATTAAATCTAACCAAGTTTATAAAATATCAAAAAATTTTAAAATAAACTTTTCAGCTACTTATTTTTTGATTTTCTTCTGTAAAGTTTTTAAAAGTATTAACGGTTGATAAATTACATGATTTCATTTATTAACTCATATGTAGATAGAAAACTCGTAACTGAAATTAAACAGTAAGACTTTTAAAAAGTAGGAACTCATTTTTATGCAAAAAGTTTAACATTGTCATTATCATGCAAAAAGTTTTCAAAAGTATATTAGTTTGGTATAAGTTATCAAGGTTTTATATGCAAAACTGTATGTTGTAAAAAGTTTGAATGCAGCTTGAAATGTCGAGAAGATTATATAATGCATAAAGTTTGTGGTAAACTAAAGTCCCGTATTTAAAAAAAAAAATTAACACAAAGCTTAGAGTAAACTTCAGTATTTGCGTGAAATTTCTATTATCTACAGATTATAAAACACATTTAAAGCTTATGGTTAAATTTTCTTAGCAGTGTAGTTTATTACTTTAAATAAAAAACCGTTCTTAACTTATTTATGTTTTTAACAACAGATCATAAACTTATCTTTAAGAACAATTCAAAGTCTTAGTTTGCTAACTTGTTTTTAAAAACTACCTTGTCAATAAATTCCTCCATATTTTCTTGAATTGATAAAAAAAAGTTTATTTTAATAACGTACCTGCAGATTATAAAATTGTTTATTAAGTTTTCTTTAATTCTTTTAATCTGTAAACACTAAATTGAAAAGGTTTTTGAAGTATTAGCATAAAAAGACAAAAAAAATATATTTAAAACAAAACACTTTTTTACAAAACTAAAAAATAAACATTGTTCTATAAGGAATGAACTAATTGTATTGTAGTAACATTTTTATATAAAGTTGTTCAAAAATAATTTTGTATCAGATGAAGCGGAAACTTTTCGTTCAAAAGGTAATTTCCCAAAAGAAAGAATTAGCTTCTGGCTCTTCATTTTCTCACTTTTCTCTTACTATGAAAACATCAAAACAAAAAGAGAAAATAGTAGTTTTTGATAAAACAGCTTCTGAGTAGAAAGTTTTTTATGTATAATAAAAAAGCGTTACAGCGAAAGTTTGAATATTTAAAAAATGTACTAAGCTTTCCTGCAAAACTGTTTTAATTTACTATTTTTTCGAATGTACCTCAAATTTTTGCTATAAAGCATTGTTAATTTTACTTCAAACATTGTAAAAACCAGTCCTAAATCAATAATTAAAAACTAAGATTTAAAACTTACAATGAAACTTTAACATAAATGAAGAAAAAATTAAACAAAAAGCTTTATTTTTTCACACGATGTATTACAAACTCAGTTTTTTGTTTATTTTTACAAAATTATCTAAGGCTTGTTTATCTGATATAAAACAGTACACTTTTAATTGATATAAACTTTTTGAAGCTCTAATCATCTGTTATCCATCGTTAAAAACGTTTAATGTAACTAAAGTATTATTTTCCTCCAACTGTTTTAAATTTAAACATACATTTATAAATTAATTTGCTTTACAGCTGGAGAAAGTAGTTTAAAAACTAAAAATTAGAACCGATCACAACTTGGAGTTTTTGTCTATAAAAAAACTAAATTATTAAATTTTTTGTTTTGTTTAAATACTTTTAGTTTATGATCTGACTTCAAAATGTTTCTAATAAACCTTATTAACAATATAACTTAAAAATACTTCAGTATTTAAAACTATTGAAAACCAGTTACACTAAAATCCTTTTCTTTTAAACTTAAGCTTGCATTGTTATGCAAATAACTTATTCAACAAAAGAAGCCTATTTTTATAAAAAAACTAACGAAATTGATACATATATATACATGACTAACAAGACTTCTTATCTATTTTTTTAAGCTTTATACCTAGTTGAGTACAAAAAAAAATTAGCAACCAGTCAAGTTAAAAAACGTTACTCTTTCAGCTTTGAAATAATTTAGAATATTTTGTAATCTTAATTTAAGTAAAAATTATAAAGTTACAACTTTTATATGTTTTTTCGTTATGTTGTAATAAGAAAATATGCTAAAAAAGTGTTGTTATAAACATTAAAAAAAATATCGGTACAGTTTGTTTAGTTATTATTGTTTTTTAATTTTTTAATGATATATAACTTACAATTTTAATCTTTATTTCCAAAAAAAAATATAAATATATACTGAAAACTTAAATTATTGTTTACGACTGAATGTTTACAAAGAAACCAAAACCTCAAAAAAAAACATTAATTTATTTAGAGTTCATTTAACTTAGTAACAGTCAAAAACTTTATCTACTTAAAGTTCTATTCCTGCTATTATATTTTTAAACTTTTAAATCCACACTGATCTTTTTAACAGTTATGTAGTTGCCGCTACAGTAGCTTAGTTTATATATATTAATAAAAAAATTGTATAGTATGAATAAAAAAACTTTACAAAAATAAGTGCAAAAAAATTAAAATTAAAATCGCTAGGTTTTAGTATAATGACTCTGCATTTAACACAGATCAAAGCTAGGAGTTAAATAGAAACTGTTATCACTGCGACTAATAAACAACTGTACTAGATCATTACAACTTTTTAAAAACTATAATAAATAAAAACTTTTTTTTTTTACTTTTAGGTTTTTCTATTTTAACTAAGTAAAACAAACTTGGCTTTATGTTAACATTTTGTATTAAATAATTAAAAAATAGACGTGAACAAATTAAGCTCATCTATTTACAATTTGCTTCTTTTCTAAAAACGCTGATTTCTTAAAAAGTTATAATAAATGTTTTTATATAGAATAAACATTTTAGCAAAAAAATTTAATTTTGTTAATTTCTTGAAGGGATAAATGTTTTTTATGAAGTATTTTCAATACAAATTTAAAGCTTTTAAAATTTTAAATTTTTGTATTTTTGAACGTTTACAAAAATAATATTACGACAAATGTTATTTTGAGTTATTACTATAATAATTAACTCACAAACAATTGCTCGTCATAGCTACAACACAAACTTAAACTTAAGGGTTTTAATCATATAACATATTAATTATCATAAACTTTGTAAGTACAAATTAAGTAAGCAGAAAGTAGTTTTTAAAGTACCTTTTTAAATTGTATACTAAGTTTAAAAAGTAGAAACTAAGTTACATACTTTTTTATAGATATTTATTTTCACAAGCTTAAAATGATAATTTTAAAAATCAAGTGCGTAAAATAACAACTAAAAGAAATTGAAACGATAAACTTAAATTAAAACATTTTTAGTTTTTGTTTAATTTGAATATGACAAAAAAAACATTCCCGTTTTAAATTAATTCTTTTTCGAGAGTCTTAAACTTAGTCAAATTAAATAACTATTGACAAAATAAACTGTAACTGACAATGTAAAAAATTGTTTAAATATATTTTTTTATTAAGTATTAAAAAATTCAGAAATATTACCTTTTTCATCAGTAAACTTGTGAACTTTCCTAACTTTTATTATTTAAAACTAAAAACCTTACAAGTTATATATACAGGGTTATTATAGATATTTTCAAATAAAAGTTTTTGTTTAACAATTACAGCATGATAATGTATATTTAACATATATAAATGTGTTTAAAACTAATAAAACTGGGTTTCGGATAGAGATCTTAAAAATATATATATCAAAAAACTTTCAATTAGTAACACAGTATTAATTAACTCAAATAATTTTTTTTATATCACAAATAATCTGAGATTAAGGCCGATATTTATTTAAACCTTTTTTTAAACATATTATTACGGATTTTTTTCTAAAAATTGTGGCTAATAACATGATATTTTAAAACCAAATAAAGTTCTAACTTAAAACAGTTTTCTATCAAATGAAGTAATTTTAAAGTTTCATATTTTTTTTGTATCTAACATTCATAACAGATGGTTTTGCACACTTTCGTTGCTTTTTTTTAACAAACTACATTTAACAAAGTTGCTTACTATTCTCATTTACTCTTTTTTAATCTTGGATATAACAAGTGTTTTGACGTTAAAAATTGTAACCAAGTAGTAAACGACTCGATAAACGAAAGTAGGTCCTTATTAATTAGAATCGCGAACTGCCCCTGCTTTATAAATAAGTTTTTAAAATTATTTCAAATAAAGCATTAGACAATATTGTTTAAAACTTGAAATTGGAGTTGTTACGAACATTGTATAACAAACAAAGTTTCTGGGTCCGATTTTAAAGCAAAGGTATTTCCCCTAATATTTATTGAATCATCAATTATTATTTTTTTTAATATTTTTACCCTTAACCTTTACCCAAACAAAACAAAAACCGATTAAAACATAGTTTTTTTTTTATGCTGACTCAGCAAATATTGGGGGATTTCCGTCACATCAACAAAAGGACTCCCAAGTTTCTTTATAAACACTGGAGTTTAGCTGTAGCAACGAGCAGATGACTTGTTAGACTTCTTCTCGTTTTTGAAGATTGATGCTTCTCTGTGAACTCAAGCTTGTATCAAATAAGCATTCGACTTTTACTACTTATGTAAATTTCTTTTGTTTTTTTTAAAAGAAATGTAATTATTTTTAAATTAATTATCTCTTCCAATTTTACTTTTATTCAATTTTATAATTTTAATACACGTTTTTCTCACAAACTTTTGATTAAACTTTTCAAATTAAATTTTTAATGTTGTATTATCAGTTATTATCATTTAAGTTGTTATTACAGTGCCAATTAGTATATATTAAGTAAAATGAATAAATTTTCAAAAATAAGACAAAAATTAGCGTCTTTTGAGTTAAGATTCAGACTTAACCGGTCTTGCAGACACTAGAGTATCAGTGCCTGCGAACTTAACTTGGACCAGAAATTAAGCTTCTTTTGTCGCTCAATAGACTATTATTTGTATAAAAATATTTTTTAAATGGTTATATATGGTCGTAAATTAAATAAAAAGCAACAATAAGTTATAATGTAAACTAAAGACAAAAAGTTTAAAAACAATATATTTTTTTTATTACTAAAGTTTTATTAGATTATAATTTTTGATTATATATGGGGTGCAAGACTACGAGAATTCTGATAAGTACCTAAGAGGTATTCAAATTTCAACAATTCGAATTCTGAAAATTCTAAATTCCGTCTAGTCAAATTCTAAAACTTCTTAAGTAATTATCAAAAAATTAAAACTTATTAGGTAATTATCATTTACAATAAATATACGCTTAGTTTAGTCTTAACATTTAAAATAACACAACCACTTCAATAATTAAAATATTTTTTGATGTATGTTTAGAAGAAATTTTAAAATTTACCTATTTATGACTATTTCATGAGTTTGTTATGTTTTTGGAATTTGTATTTTGGTTTATATTAAATAACTTTGAAAAATAACGCTTTTATTTATAACCAAGTTAACCGAAAGTTAAAATCTATAAACACTATCTAAAAATTTAAAAAATTTAAAAAGTAGTAAATGTCTAGTTTTTGTTTCAAACTTACAGTTTATTTTGTATTATTTCTAAGTTTTAGCTAAAAGTTGTTGTCTGAAAACACTATTTTCTATTCGACATCACTGTCTTCAACTTTTTATATTTGTATTGGTAATCTCATTAATCAAAAATCTTTTTATAAAGATTTTTTTTTGTAAAAGAAAAGCAAAATATCTTCCCTTACAAAAGTTGAGAACACTAAATTATGAAATGTAAACTAGAATCGTTACAGTAAGGATTAATAAAGTTTTTAACAACCAAAACTGAAAGTCATATGGCAGTGTTAATTTTATAACACAATTCTATGAATTCTATTTTTTTACATCAAATTAAATAGTATGTATTTTGTAAAAATTAAGGGTTTCAAACTATTATTTTCTTAATGACATAAAAACAATTTGTAAACTAATTAAAAGGTTAAATTATATAATATAATACTATGTTGGAACATAATTTTTATTTACAGACTAATTATAACATTTAAAATAAGACTAATAAATTATTTTACTCTTAAGTTCTTAGAGCTCCTAATTAGTGATTTCGTACTACTGAGATTAAAGTCTAAATTAAAAAGGACAATTTATTTTACTTACTTAAGGAAAAAAACTAAAGTGTATTACCATTGCTTTTTTTAGAAAAAAACTTTTTAAACATGAAAAACTACGAGACTTTGAAACATAATTCAGAGACAATATTTTTATCCGTTTTAATAACTCCCAGTATCTTCAAAAATAGGTTCGTATTCACGTGTTTCATCGTTGGTTGGTCTCCAACTTTCTGGAAACTCCTTGCATGGAAAAAATGTTGGGCAGTGCAGTTTTCCTGCTCCGTCTCTGACGCCCTTGTAGTAAGTCGTAGCACACACCTCACCTTTGATTTTGCATTTTTCACACTGCTTAGTGTCTTGTCGTTCTAAAAAAACATCGTTGTTCATTGAACAGTAAAGGAAAACCGCTTAAAAAGTTTGGTCTAAAGACTTAGTGTGCGAAGGAACTTTTCGGTTGTCGAGTCGTACACTAAATACTTTTACAACTTTTAAAAAGCTAATACTTTTATGAAATTTGAAGTTTTGAGCCTTAACCAATAAAACAACTGATAAAAAAAAGAAAAAACAATTAAATAATGATTTTAAATTTTTTAGTGTAATAAACAGCTGCATTTGCTGTACGTGAAATATATTTTTAAAAAGAACTAAACAACGTATAACAATTTACCAATTTGAATGGGTTTTTTTTCGCAGTTTCAATTTATCATCTATCAAATACTATTTTTTAAGACGTTTAAAAAAATAAAACAAGGTAGCAACTATACAAGCCATTATATTATAGGTTAGCTGCTTTAGTATAACATGTTTCATAGCTTGAATTGATATTAACATTTCGAGAAGCTACAAATGCAAATCAAGAACGGTAGTTAGTAAATATTTCAATGCCAGTAAAATAACTTTTATTACTTGAAGTTTTTATTGAAAAAGTTAAACTAAAAATTACTTCTTTCTAACACCATGTGAAGCGGCTCTAAGCAAGTGTACGTAACTGTGCCTTGAAATCGTTGACTGAAATACAAACATTTTTCGTTTTGACTGCAACGTTTTCTATTTTTCTCCCAGCATTTTTCTGTAACAGTTGTTTTGGTTAAGACTCCTTTATATCGAGTAATAAAAGAAGCTGGTTGGAAAGGGGTGGCCAACGTGATATATTTGTTCCGCTAAGCAGAACATCACTAAAAGGCTGGTGACGTAAACTTGTAAATAAGGATGTCTAATTTATTTCGCCAATCAGATATTTCTACCCATGGACGTAATTTTTAGCTCGAAATCAATTCTTGCAATGCAAAAAACTTTACTATTTAGAAGAATTATACTTCTAATTGTTTTTTTAGTCACATTTTTAGCATACATTGACTTTATTTAATAAATATGTCTAAGCAATTTAGATTGTCTGAAAAATGTATATTTTTAAAATTTTGCGGCCCGTAAATTTTTTTTTATGAATTTTACACTCGAAAAACATTTATTTTAAAACATGCGCCTAAAAAAACAAATTATAAAGATTATAGAATGAATGTTTACAATTTAGCTTAAGCTAGTTTTATTTTATGTGCTAAGGTAAATTGACCATAAATATATCTGAAGAAAAAAAAGACGATTAAATTTTAAACTTTTAAATTTAAAAGTTACAGTTTTATGTAGGGAACTTTTGGTAGTTAATATTTAAATTTACAAATTTTCTAAGGCACCAGTTTGTGAAATTAAAAAAAAAAAATTTAACTAACTGTGAATAAAATTAAAATGAAGCAGTTAAATATTTCCTGAAATTTTCTTTATTATGTTATTTTTTTGCTTTATAAAAACGAAATTGAATAGTGTTTTAAGAAATTATTTTGCTTAATATCTCAAAATCATTCCTTTTAATAAATTTTGAATACTTTAGTAACTTTGATCTTTAATATAAAAGAACTAATAAAACTAAACATATATTTCTTTTCAAAAAGGTTTTGAATTTGTTGTTATAAAAATGAAAATTGGTTAGATTTTAGTAAGACGGACAAACCTTGTCGAAGTACAAAGTAATAGTAAAAGTTAAAAGTTTTTTCAATAGAATACAAAACTATTGCACTAAAATATTTAGGAAATTGATTTGTTCTTTAGTTAATTGTCTTGATTTTTAATCGATGCCCAAATTTCTAGTTTTTTACACTGAGAGAGCTATGTTTAACTTAAAATATTATACTTTAAATTATTTTTAGCAAATTTCAAAAGTACAATATACATACAAGCTTATATGGCTATCAAAAGGACTTCATTTTGTTCAAACTATAATTGACTCTAAGTTTAAATCATTATATATATTAGTTTATTAAGTATACTTAAAAAAAAGTTAAAAATGTGTAAAGTGTCTGGTTTCAAGGTAAGTCTATAAAAGTACTAAAGTTAGATACAATTAATTTACTTCATTATAAATTTTTATGTTTATACAAATAACTTGTATATACTTACCTTTATCGTATTCGTAGAATTCAAAACAGTCATATTTTCTAAGTGGATTTTCATTCAATGGAGTTGCACAGTAACAAGCTTCACAGGAGCAAGTAAATGAATTGCAAGTATTATCTTCTCTGTTGCCAACTGGATAAAAAAAATTATTGCATGCACTAAAGTATTAATTGTTTTTTTAGAGTTATAACTTAAATTAAATTTAAGTTTTAGAGATCGAGACAAATATTTCAGTTTAATTGTTTATATAAAGATATTTTTTGATAAAAAGGTAAATTTGCATATACTTTATCTAATTAATTTCGACTGATAGAAAGCTTGTATATTAATTCATATACTTAACTAAATAATTAAAAACTCTTTTTATACGAGAATTAAACCAAAAACATATTGGTAAAAAAGTAATCTCTTTTAAAAGATCTAAGTTTTAAAGCTTTAGCAATTCACTTCAAACCTATTAACAAATAAACTGTTTGCTAAGAACAATATCATGTAAAAACATTCATACTTTTAACAACAGAGATTTTATGGTGAACGCAACCGATTTCAAATGAAATGTTGTTCATTAAAAATGAAAATATTTGCGTCCTAAAAAATAAAAATAAAAACAGCTTTATTGGTCTCAAATCCTCCAAAACGTTAGCCAACAAATTTTGAAAAACTTTGAGTTTTAAATACATCTTAATTACGTTTAGTACGGTTTATCTGATTGATTATACTAACAACAAACATAATCAATTTATTTTAAACTTACGATGCCCATCATCAGCAAGAATTCTGTTTTTCAAACTGAAGATTGAAACTAAGAGAAGAAACCACATAAATCGCTTCATTATTGTATAAATTTGCAGCACCTATACTAATTATTAAGTTTAGTAAATTATGTATAATTTGGTTGATATAAAAATTAATTAGTTTTTACTTTTTGAGAAACTACGGTATTTTTTTACGTATGTTTTTTTTGTTTCCAAAAAATTTACCTACATTTTAAACAAAAAAATTGCACACTGACAAAGTTTTTGTTTTCTTTTATAAATTCAGCTGACTTAAATTGAATGTAAACTGACATTTATTATAAAATTTCAATAATGATTCGTTTTGTTTCATAAATTTTGTCTAATTTTGTTTTATTTTATTTAACTTAGTTTTTCTAAATCAAGCTAAGTAAACATTAAAGTAAACTTAGCTGTACATAGCTGCTTAGAGAATATAATAGTGTACAATAAATGGTGACCATTTATCTTATATTTATTCTCTTTAATAGCTATAATCAAAAAAGAAAAAAGAAAAAAGGTTAAATTGTAATTAACTATCACAACTTAAAACTAAAAATATTTAACATAAATTAAAACAGCTGCTGAAAACTTAAAAAAAAAGTTTCAAAGACCTTAAGTTTATTTGGCTTCATTTAAACTCAAAATAAGTATAAGTTCAACAGGTTCAATTGTAAAGTTTTAAAATATCATACGATAAAAACATTTGTTTTTATTAAAGGCAGCTGTATTAAAGGTTAATAAGTTTAGTCTTATAATAAAAAGTTTTTATACTGATTAAAACTATAGTGAACTCGTTTAAGAAGTTTACACATAAAACTTATGTAGATGTATTTTAATCACTTGAAAACAGCTGTAACATTTTAAAAAACTCACAAAGTTTAAAGAATTTTTTTAAACCTTTTATTGAAAGTGTAAAAGCAATAAAAACATTATCAAAAGTTCATGGTAAATAAATTTTATAAAGTTTGATAGGTTTAGTAACTTTAACTGATAATTGTTTTGCGTTATTGTCCTTAATAAAAAAAGCTTTTATCCGATCATTTAAGTTTAGTTTGCAACACTTTTAGTCATGCCAATTACTTGAAACTAATTGATCAATTCACACACTCAACTAACTGTTTATCATCTAAAAAGTCGTTTTCCTACTTTTAAACTTTAAAAGTGCAATTCTTTTTAGTTAATTAATAATACTGTATTAAGTTTTATAACGTTTAAAACTAATAAGTATTACACTCTGTCTAAACAAGTTTACTGTACACATTTCAAATACAAACAGGTAAAGTTTGTGGCTGAAAATAAAATTTACTATCGTTTTGGTACTTTAACTTAAGTTATTGTTAACTTAATTATTTAACTTTTTAGTACTTGCGAGCCGCCAAAAACAAATTTCTGAGCCGAGATGTATTCTTTAGATGTCTTCTGCTTGAAAAAAACCTTATGCAAAACAAAATTCTAAGAGACCTTCTGTAATTTAGTTTACAAATACTTAAGGTATGCTTTTAACGTATTTTCCGTGTACAGTAGATATTTAACAATTAAACGTTACAAACTTTATTCAAAGCGTTTTCTTAATTTTAAAACTACGTTATAATAAACGCGGTATTCATTATAAAGTCGTGTCCGCATTTTTATTAATTCTAATTGTAGATCACAAAGTAGAAAAGTTGTCTTTTTCTACTAAAGCTTCATAAATGATCACTTTATACTTTGTTTTTTAAAACGCTATAAACAACTTCAAACTTTTAGATAAAATTTTTTATACTTTTAGATTAAAAAATATCTTAATAGAAACTTAAGTACTAAATAAAAGTGACTTACAACAAGTATTTATATTATTTTATTGATTTTTCACATTAAGACGTTCAAAGTAGTTAAACAAAACAAAAAACCAAATAATTTAATATATTAGTTTTACTGTTCATTTATAAACTGTTCAAAGCTTTTAGTAAATAAAAGAATTGGGCTTCTTAAAAATTATAGAACCCATGAAAGACAGAAAACTTTCAAAATTCACAGTACTTGTCTGAATAAACATACTTTTTATGTAGAAGCAATCATACCGGCTAAATAAATTATTTTACGTTCGAAGTAATGTTAACTAAGTTGTAATGCAAAATTATTTAGCATGTTTAATATATGTTTTTTGTAACATAGTATAAAACTACTAAAATTATTTAATGTAACTAACAATATAATGTAACAACTAAAGTATTAGAAGTCAATAAGTAAAACGTTTGTAATCATTATAAATTTCGCTTTAAAAAAATAACTTTGAATAGTTTATTTCCTGTAATATAAATAAAGCTTCATTCTTTATTTAAAGTTTTTTTAATTCTTAACTAACTTGGTTTTGCAGTAAGCTTAAATTGTTATTGTTTGTTAGCTAATAAATTAAAACTTTAATTTTATTTGTATGCAATAAAGTTTTGGAACAGAAATGGCTTCGTCAAAATGTAGTTTAAGTTTTTAAACAAAACTCTACATTTCACTTTTTCAATTTAAATTATTTAGTTATTATTATTTAGTTATCTAAATACAGCAACTCAAAATGTCATAAAATCTCTGATTAAGAAAATGAAATATTTGAGTGTATAAAAAAACTGAAATAACACTTAAGGCATTGATATAAATGCTAATTTCTAATATTTTTTGCTAAATATTTCAACGCTTGTTGCAATCAAAACTTGTTAGAACATAGCTATCAGTATCATTATATGTTTTTAAAGTTGTGTTGGAATATACATACTAAAGCAGGTTGGACAAAGGAATCAATTCAAGTTGAAGATTCATGTCTTAAAATTTAATAATTAATTTAAATTTTAATAAAAATTAAATTATTATTTAAAAATTTATACAGTTACTGATTTTCACCGCAAATGTGTTTGTAAACTAAGTTACAGAAGTTTTAGCTTGGTATAATTTCTTAATTATTGTTTTAATTTTGTTTTAAGTAGTTTAATTTTATCCATACAAAATGTTATCCCTAAACTATCATAATGTCGAGTACTATATTTATTCTTTCAAAAATTTATTTTGCAAACTAAGTTTCGGTCAAAGACCTCGTCAGTGCTTAAATAAATCTAAAAAAAAGATATGTGACAGTCATGGAAAATAGCATTTAAACAATTAAATTCAAATAAAAACAAATTATTACTGAAAATTTTTACTTAAGAAACTAAACAAATCAAATTTTAATATTAAGACTGAGTTTTAGTAGAAGTTTAAATTTTTAGCTAAGTTTTAAAATCAATATAACAACAATAATAATAATAATAATCAAAGCTGTATGTAGCTTTCTTTTTTCTTCTAGATAATTTACAGACTAAACATTGCTTAAGCAAAAGTGTAGTTAATGAAATGAGCTTAAAATTTAATTAAAATTGGTGTAGCTTATTTTAATTGTGACGTAATTATTGAAAATTTGAACAATCCTGTGCTTTTAATCGTTATTAAAATTTAAATTCCCGCTCAAATGCTTTATATGAAAGCTTACAGTTAAAACAAATTTTTACCTTAAAACAAAACAAGTTAAATTATGGTACTAAGTTTGAATTTTTGAAGAAGTTTAAGTTCTAGTTAAATTTAAAAATCAAAGAACAACACAAATAAATAAGTTTAAGGTTAATAATAATAAGTGGGCTTAAGTTAAGATGCATTTTAATCAAGCTAAATTTTGTTGTGACTTGAATATTGTAAATTTAAGTAATTTTGTGCTTGTAATAGTTACCAAAATTTGAAAACATTGCTTGAATAATTTAGAAAAAAAAAAACTTTTAACTTTAAGAAAATTATAGTTACAAAAATTAAAAAGCATGCATAAAACCTGTATTACGAGTAATTTAAGTTTTGAAGTGGAGTTTTCGGAAGTGCAGGCAGGAATAAAAGAGTTCGTCCACCACATTGGCAAAGCAAAAAATCCACAAAACATTTGCAGTACTTGCATATTAGAAAAGGTCGCGATCGCTAAAGCAGACAGAAGGGATAATCTAAACAAACGGTACGAACTCTTTTATTCCTGCCCGCACTTCCGAAAACTCCACTTCAAATCTTAAATTACTCGTAATACAGGTTTTATGCATGCTTTTTAATTTTTGTAACTATAATTTTCTTAAAGTTAAAAGTATTTTTTTTTTTCTAAATTATTCAAGCAATGTTTTCAAATTTTGGTAACTATTACAAGCACAAAATTACTTAAATTTACAATATTCAAGTCACAATAAAATTTAGCTTGATTAAAATGCATCTTAACTTAAGCCCACTTATTATTATTAACCTTATTCTTATTTATTTGTGTTGTTCTTTGATTTTTAAATTTAACTAGAACTTAAACTTCTTCAAAAATTCAAACTTAGTACCATAATTTAACTTGTTTTGTTTTAAGGTAAAAATTTGTTTTAACTGTAAGCTTTCATATAAAGCATTTGAGCGGGAATTTAAATTTTAATAACGATTAAAAGCACAAGATTGTTCAAATTTTCAATAATTACGTCACAATTAAAATAAGCTACACCAATTTTAATTAAATTTTAAGCTCATTTCATTAACTACACTTTTGTTTAAGCAATGTTTAGTCTGTAAATTATCTAGAAGAAAAAAGAAAGCTACATACAGCTTTGATTATTATTATTATTATTGTTGTTATATTGATTTTAAAACTTAGCTAAAAATTTAAACTTCTACTAAAACTCAGTCTTAATATTAAAATTTGATTTGTTTAGTTTCTTAAGTAAAAATTTTCAGTAATAATTTGTTTTTATTTGAATTTAATTGTTTAAATGCTATTTTCCATGACTGTCACATATCTTTTTTTTAGATTTATTTAAGCACTGACGAGGTCTTTGACCGAAACTTCGTTTGCAAAATAAATTTTTGAAAGAATAAATATATTACTTCTCCTCCAGCAATTGAGATCTCTCTATTTGTTTTCTTAAAACCAAAACATATAATAATGTCGAGTACGTATAAATACTTATTTATATTTTGGTAATTAAAACAGATTTTTTACAGTTTAACTAAAAAGTTATGCAGTTTAATCTTGTGTTTAGCATCATTAAAACATTTTTTTATCATTTATTCTATAGGTTGTTAGTTTTCTTAAAGCTGTAAAACGAAAGTTAAATAACACTACAGTGTAAAAAAACAAATTAGACCAATCTTTAAGAATAATAATAAATGACTTTTCTTGAGCTCTACTTTACACTACGTAATACAGTGCTTATATACTTATCCGGACCTCACTTATCCGGGCACTCACATATCCGGACAGTTTCGTTCAGAAGAAAGTTCAACAAAATCAATATTAATCACTAAAATTTGTGTTAATATCAAATATTTAAGCTTTCATGCTGTAAGAAAATTTTAAGTGATTTTATAAATGCCGTAAGATTTCTGCTAAAAAACGTGAAAAAACTTTTAAACATACATCTATTCTTTATTGTTTTAGCAAAACTTACCATAAAAACTAGTTTGTTAGAAGTGATATGTTTCCGTTAAAATGACTTTAAACTTAGTCAAAGTTTTTTGTTCTTTTTATGTCTATTTTTTTATTGGTTAAAAATTTTTTTTTTTAATTTAGAGATAGGTTTACATTATTTTTCGTGTTTAAAGATAAATTAAATTTGTATTTTCTCTTAAAAAAAAAATAATATATTTTTCAAATTAATAGTAAGGGCAGGTGAAATTACAAATGATGAAGTTTACTTGCTTGACCCTCAAAAAACGTATATTGTTGCAGAGGGTAAGTAAGTCTGATGTTTTTCTACCTTAGAAAAAATAAATTAATTACCTAAAATTTAGCTTTTATTGTTTATCATTTTTTTTATATTATTCACAATTACTATGTATTAGTTTTTACCATAACACTTTTATTATGCATTGCATTATGTGTAGTAGTTATAATATTATATAAAAAATTGATTTTTTTGTACTTATACGGAATTTTGGTTATCCGGACATGTTTTTAGAAAAATCTTGCCCAATGTGTCCTGATAAGCGAATAACCACTGTACTAAATGTATTTAGATTCGGTTGTTTATTCAATTTCCCTTGAATAACCAGCGACATAGCGCTTGCCTGTAAGGACATATGATACTTTAATGTTTAAAAGAGGTCTAAACTAAAAGAAAGTTAAACTTAATGTTCGATTTCGAAAGTAAAGCTCAGAAATGTGCACAAATAGTTAATTTATCACATACTTAAAACGTTTATATGAGCATTTTTCCTCCTTGTATATATAGTTTTGATTTTTTTGTTAAATGGTATTGATAACAAGTCAATTAGTTTTTTGCTATGACTATTAGACTAAACATTTTGCTCGTTTTTTACGGTTGAATAAGTAATAAATTTCATGTTTTGTAAATTTATGTAAAAAGTTAGTTATTGCAATATTTTAAAATTTTATACTCTTTTGTATAATTTACCTCGATCATTCGTTATTCCAAAAAAGTTCTCTAAAATTTCAGTGAATTTAAGTTCAACTTCAGTGAATTTATACTACTAAACTTACACTTAGAAACTTTTCCTGCAAGCTACAAGTAAGTTTTGAATGATAAGATGATTATTAATTGTTTGGTAATATTGTCTATGTTTACAACTCAATCTATCCATCTATCAAACTCAATCTATCAACTTACAAATTTTCTCTCAAATAATTTATTAACACACTTATCGGTGCAGTAAGTTTCTCTTCATTGAACATCATTAAAAAAAGATTAAATCTTTGAATAAACTGTAATAGATCTTTAAACTAAAACACTTAGAAAGCAACTTTTCGTTTACTAAAAACACTATCAAAACTGCTGAAAAATACTTACTTACAGATAAATATAATAAATGTTAGTTTGGATATGTTTAACAAGGATTTTAAAATTAAAACTTAGTTCATTTTTTGAAAGACAAAGATTTTTAGTTACACATAATAAAGCTGAAAAAAACGAAAAAATTAATACTAAATTGAATTATCTAAAAAAGTTATTATTTTGTTCGTTAAAATAATTTTTCTTAGCAACATATTTGTAAGTTTCTACGTCATAATAACTTATGATAACCTAAAAAAAATGATTTGTAAAAGTTTACACTAAAAACTATTCATACATGCAAATAGTCTACTAATCACAAAATTCAGAAATGGCAGTGTACTATCAAAATGTAGAATTCTACCCATGCTTTATTCATGTAAGTTAAATTTAGTTGTACAAGTTTGTTTAATATGTAAGTAATAACTTCATTTAGTACTCTTCACAGCATCCACTTTAACAGACAAACTTGAACAAAATGTTTTGGAAAAAACAATTCTTTTAAAAAGTAAATAGTTTATTCTTATACGGCGTTTCACTGCTTATAAAACATAGACAACTCTACGGAGTCAAATGTACAAATGTATGCCATTTTTGTTTAGTACATTTGACTGCTCTGTAAAGCTGTTCATCTTTTATTAGCAGCGAAAAGCCGTCAGTCAACAAAATTTTGCGAAGAAAAACGCAAATTGTTTTTGTTTTGATTTTCCAACGGGCTCTATTTGTTTGGATCTCTAGGATTCAATGCCTTATTTGGTATACCTTTAATATAGTTGTAAGAACTACAATGTACACAGCTTATTTATCTTTATATGAAAAGTGTTAACGGCAACTTCTTTACATTGTAAGCTGACGCAAAATTTCTTGAAATGTTTAATCGCGTTCTTATGTTCTTAATTTGATTATTTTTTTCAAGGATGCGCATGCCGTGAATGCGTGTTTCGAGGAAAACGAATGGCTGAAGTTCCAGCTCGGATCTGCTTCAGCTGCGGTGGTGAAACTTGTATTGAATGAGAAGGAAATGCGGAAGATTATTGAGGGGTTTAAAATGAAGGTGGCGTTGTTGGAAGGGGAGTTAAGTAGGAGGCCGAGCAACGAGCAACACGTGAAAGAGATTTTGGAAAGAACTAAGCTGGAGAAAGAAATGGAAATGATCAAGTTAGCTTGTTTTTTCAACAAATAACTTTGTCGCTAAATAAACAGCTAACAGTGGCTTTGTTAGCTAGAAAAACATTATTTTCATATCAAACATGTCTACAAACTTAAAAAAAATACTATAACCTAATTAAGTTTTAGTTATTAATGTTGTTTTAAAATTTCTACTTATAAAATAACTTGTCATAATACAGAAACGCTAGATTTTTTTTAAATTATACTCGTGCAGAAACAGTTTTAGTTAAAAAACTTTTGTTATAGTTTGAATTAAACATTTAAACCAAAAAAAAAATATATATAATATAATTTAAGTACTGGTTAACATAAAAAACATTAGGGGTTATCTAAACTTTAAATCAATGCTATTAACAAAGTGTTTTTCTTTAAAAAAGCTAAAATAAATTCAGGTTTAAACAATCAAAATATACAAAAAAAGATTTTTTAAATTATTTATAAAGTTTGAAGAGTATTTAGCTAATTAAATTTTAATTCATACTAAAAACATTTTTATGTTTTGATTATGTATTATTTCATGGTCAACTAAAAAAAAATAAAACGTTCTGATACTTAAATTATTTAAATTTGTTTCAAGTTTAACTTTTTAAAACTTTGTAAACTAAGTTTACGTATAAAATTTATTAAGCAAAGTTACAGCTTAAAAATTTTTTTATTATGTATTTTTAAACACGTTCAATTTCTTTTACTGTTTAACTAAAAATAAAGGAAGGAGAAAAAAGTAAAGGAGTCAAAGTTAGAAAAAGAGTTAAATCAAAAAACAATAGAAGTAAAGTCGTAAGTTTAAAGACTTTTTGACTTTTGAATATTTTTAGAGAAAAGAATTAAAAAAAATAATGATGAACGGTAGTGATAAGTCATTTTAAGTATGTTTTTATAACTTAAGTTAAACGTCTTTTTATTTTAAAACAATAACGTTTTGCAGTTTTTAGATTTTTCTTACCAAATATTTCTGTTGTTACTTTTTTATCTAGCTTTCTAATAGCAGTGATTTTTTGCAAATTTTTTTTACTATTTGACAACTTATTTGTATTGACTTACTTTCAACTTCAGGTTTATGGAAGTTGCCAAAAGTGCTAATGTGTTGGTTGAAAACCTAAAAACAAAGCACCAAAGATTGCGCCTCGATTTTGAAAGCATGAGTTCACGCAACAATGAGCTGGAAAGAAATGCTAAAGAGATGAAGGCTTTGTTGGAAGAAGCTAAAGAAGACTTAAAAGAGTCAAAGTTGGAGTGTGAAAGTAACTACGAGAAGTTCATACTCGAAAGGTTTTGTGTTGCTTAATACAAAAGCTAACAATATATAAGTTGAATGCAATCTTATTAGAATTTTGTAAAATTTTTGGGTAACTAGCTACGAAACACTTGTCTTGTAGTAAACATAATATAAATGATCAAAATTAAATAACTAATTTGGAGTAAAAGTTAAAGTTTAAGAAAAAATAGAAGACTGCATTTAGTTTCAAAACTAAAGTTGTTGATGTTAACTTGAGCTTATTTTTTGATAAATACAATTATTTTAGCTTTGTTTTAGGTTAAGTTTCGTGTAAAACCAATCGAAACATTTTTTACGTAAATACACTTGTAGTTATTGAATAACAAATTATACAATAACCATAAAGCTATATTAATTAAAACAATAACAATTTACAAACAAAGGGAGGAGAGTGTGCTGACAATGCTTGAAAATGATTCAACACTGCAAGAAACGCAGAACAAAGTTGACATGTAAGCTTTAAAATATTTCATTTAAAAAATGGTTACAAATTGAGTATTTTTGTATTAAGTGTAACCTATATTTTTATTCTTTTATTGTTTTCAATTGATAAAATTTTCTATATTTTAATGATTCTTCATTTGTTTTACAACTACAGAATGTGTATTTATTTTTAACTTTTGTTGTAAAATATGTATTTATTTAACAAGTAAGGGGAAATATTTAGTTAAAGTAGGGCTTTTTTGATCACAACTTGGCGGTTATGAAAAAAAGTTTGGGAAATATGATTTAAGTGGTTTATCTTAGTATGGCTTATTAGTGATAATATATTTTATCAGTTAAAAAACAATTTATTAGCTTTATATAGGTTATAAAAATATTATTTTTTAAGGAAACACGTACGTTTTAACTTTGAAAATTTTATTTATTTTAAAAATTTTTAAACAAACTGAAAAAGTTTTTTTTTTTTTAATTTAAGTAGTTCTGATTTAGTTTCATACTTATTTGTTGATTTTCCTTAAAACTTTTATCTTATTTTCTAATGTACCTTTTTTAATAGCTCAGAATAGTTAAGACAATAGTTTGGAATGCTCTATAACCTTGAGGTCTATCTACAAATCAAATACATTAACTATACTATTAAGGGTCGTTTTTTTTATCATGTTGAATAAATTATATGTGAATTAATTAATAGACACTTTTTCTAAATTTACAGTTTATTTATTTATTTAAAGTACACATTTGTACTGAATTAACCTACTTTTAACTTTATGCAGACTCCAAAAAGAGGCTAAATCGGCTCAAAAGACAATTTTAAGTTTAAAAAACAAGAACGCTATCATTCTTAATGAGTTAAATTACTTGAAAGAAGAGAGAAAGTTTTTAAATAAAACAGCTGGAGACTTAATTGCTCCTTTAAAACTTCATAACTTACGAGTTAAAAACGAACGAATTGAAAATAAACGAAAAATTGAACAATTGGTTTTTGAGAGGTTTTATGTTACTTAATACGAAAATTAACAAGTTTTAGGATCAATATAAGTGTGGTATACTTTATGTAAAATAACAAAGAAAAACGTTTTCTTTTTTTGTAAACTGTGCTCATTTTGTTTTTTAATTTTATATAGGTATACAAAGTTTATAATACGTATAAATTGTGCATTTTGTTGTAACAAAAATCAGTTTTAGTTTGATTGTCAGATAAGTAATATACTGTTTTTTTGAGTTAATATAAGTTGTTGTTTTATTCTTTAGTAACTTAAAGAACCACTATACATCAAAGGCAGTTAAAGTTCAATAAAAATATATTATTTAATACAAGGGGTTCTAAAAAGTATGATTAGAAATTGCTTTACTAACTTTTTTTTTCTCGAAACAGGCAGCAAGTTGCAAAAATTATAGAGGTAATTCAATCTAAATTACAAAATCATGAAAATGAATGCAAAAAGTAAGTTTAAAAAAATTGTTTTAGTATTAGTTAGACCCATTTTTCCGAAATTTAAATTTTTCTGTGTTTTAGCAAAATGGTGAAAATGCTAAATACTACTGTAGTTTACTTTTAATAAATCCTTAAAAGTTAACACACAAGAAAATAGAAAAAAAATTGCAAAAGCTTGTTAATTGAAATTTGTTGTATCTTTTAATTATAAGTGTACCTATTATTTCCTTATACTAGAATTCAAGTTAATTACAAGTCTTTTTATATATTTGTAATAAAATCAAAGATTAAACTTTTTTTTGTACTTAGTTAACATTTATTTAATACTTTAGAGAGGATTTTCCGGTTTAAGATGTACAATGATGTCTCTTATCAATGTAAAATTTCAAAAGCTCAGCCTTACATTTGTATGTTGTTTTAAAGTAAGGATGATGACTTCCGACCTTGTACAATATCAACTCAACTATTCATGCCTCGCACCAGCTGCAGCTCTTAGCTGACGATGTACTTTAATGCATAATAATAAAATAAAACTGTAAAAATATTTTGTTTTTATTCAGATAAATAAATAACTCAAGTAATATAATTATTCCGATTAAATAATAAAGATAGTACAGTTGATACTTGTCTTTAAAATAATTTATACTATCAATTTACCTATAAATGAATATTTATAAATAAACTTACATATTTAAACATGTAAAACATGTTAAATAAAATAGCTGTCATTTATTTAAGTGTAATGAAAAAAAAATTAAACTAACCTTAACTAAAACTTAAAAAATAGTCTTTGCACAGTAATTAAATAAATTAAAATACAGAAAAATAAGTTTTAAGTGTATTGTTTTATTTAATTTTGAAAATATTAACAGCAAAAATATCAAAAGCAGTTGACTAACTCTGATAGTATATTTTTGTTATTAAAGATTAAACAGAGTCAAATTTCTTATATATAGATAAAATACAAAAAATACTAACTTATATACAACAACTTCACATATTCCTATATAAAATGCATCGAACCTTATTAGCTTTAGTTTTTTTTAAGTCATGTAATTTGGAAGTGCACAGTGTTTGAAATATTTAATAAGTTTTTTTTTGGTATAAAGTAATTATTTAGGAAATAAAAGCTTTTATACCAGGAACAAAATAAATTAAAAAAATATTTATTGAGCTTCTACGTTTTTAATTATTCCTATTTTTACAAAGTTTCTATGAAAGTTTTAATAAGACTATATTTTCCTTATAAGTTCAAGACACATATATAATAAAATTTATAAAAACAATTAAATAAAAGCTTTACTATCATAAAAACGTTTTATTAAAACTACATAACCTATAAAGTAAATAAAAAGTACGATGAAAAAATTGTTTTTTTAATGAATGTTTATCAGACATTAAACTTTAGTAACATTAGCTAAAACTTTAATAAGTATATTTTGTTTACTTAAAATTAAATTGGATTTAAAGATTTTTGTTTTAATCAATATAAATTGTATTGTTATTTTCATTAACAACTTGATGTTTTCTTTTTGTTCAAGAAGTGCTAATAACATTTGGTATACAAAAAATAATACATTATCACGTAAATAAAATCAACAATGAGCAATAGTCTATAAAAGTTACCATTAAAACAAAACAGAGATTAAATATTCTTCCTTCAAAAGTCATACTCATAACCTAATAAGAAACTACAATACAATATTTTTTTGTGTACGACTGCAACAATAATAAAAACTGAAACAGTAATAGATGTTAAAAAAATAAAAAAAATCTAAAATGCTTCTATTGGAATAAGAAATTAAAAGCTACAACTAATTCAAGTGGAATATTTAGTAGCTTAAATTTTGTTCAACATTTTAACAAACTGCTGACTTAGAAATTTATACCTAATAATTTTACTTATTCAGAACTTTTTATTAATTCACTTGCATACTTAGTTTACTATTTAATTTTTGAGAAAATTAATATGTATATACACAAATTTAAACTATTTTCTATACCTAGCTGTAACTAAATCTCCAACACTTCTAATTCCCCGACTCGCTCACTATAAATTTTCTAGCAGTATTCTTCAACTTGGCTAATAAGAGTCGGTTTGTGAGGTCAGTCTTCAACTTAACCCTTTATTGTTACCCATGTGTTCAAGCATCAACCCATTAAAAAGTAACTCATTGACAAAACAATATATGTTTTATAGCATCTTATAATTGATCGGAACGATATGATAAGTTAAGGTTACAAAGTTGTACTAAAATAACAGAATTACTTCTCATTATTTCTACACTACAAATAGAAACAATAATTTAAGAAAATTATAATGGATGTATGTCAATAAGAACAAATAAAAAAAATTAGTGAGAAAAGGTAAAGAAAAATACTTAAATTAAAACTAGTGAAAGTTTCCTCAGGGTTGCCCTTTTATTTTTTCTTTATATTCTTATAATTTATGTTTACGTAAACATTTATTATTATTTTTTTGGATGTGGTTTTTTAAATAATTTTGTAAGAACTAAATTTGTCAGAATTTGAATTGTCTTAAATATGTTAGTTTGATATGTAATATAACTAAAACCCTTATATAAGTGAGAAGATGAGTCTTTAGATATTATTAATGTAATAATGTCTAATATTTAAGTTTACGATTATAAGTATTTCCTATTTAATTACGCTTTAAGATTATTTACTTAAAGTAAGATATGGTAGCTGTCTACCTTGATTACTAAGTTGAAGCTTATTAATTTATGTAATCATAACTTTATCACAAAAAAAATCAAGCATAAAAAACAAAAATGTGAACGCTCATAAACGTTAACAATGAACGTGATTTAGAGAAAAAATGTTTAGTTTACACACTACTTACTAAGTATCAGTGTACTCAACTAACTTATTATTAACCATAATTGTTTTTGGAAAGTAGAATATATGATTAAAGTCTGAAAGCTTAACTCGGAAAAACTTATCAAATAGTATCTTTTTAAATTGAAATTATAAACATATTAATATTAAAAAGATAGCATTCGTAACTTTAACATTTTTTTTTTCTCAAGTAGCAAATAATTTATAGATTCAATTAAAAAGTTGTACAAAACAAGGATCTTAAAAAGAAATAGTAAATAATTCATTTAACCTAAATTTTGTTTTTAACACACATTGTTTTTTGAAAAAAAATTATACAAGTCAAAAAAATGACTAAAAATTTGCTATGAATATTTTCAAACTACTTAGGAATTTGCTGTTACTAAATAGTTAAAGCTAATTTTTGTATGTAAACAAACTAGGCAATATTTTTGCTGTGTTAACCACAGTTTGAATTAATTTCCTATCTCTAGTTGAATCAAGACATTTGTGGCTCGGTAGCCTAGCCCTTAAGTCTCGTAATGAATAAATTCAAAACTTCATTAGGTTTACGCTGTAAGATAGAAACTCGGTAATCAATCTATTTACATAAAATTTGATTCAGTTAAATTATATCACAATTAAATATCTTTCTCGGTTAAGTTCTATTAAATTACAAGAGTTATCAAATTTGAAATAAAACAAAACATAATGAATTTAAATATTTACATAAATCTACAATTACATTATAGCTAGGCAAATACTTATACATAGGTTTATGTTTCTTTGAAGTTTTTTTTACAGATGTAAAATATATTATCAAAATATTTTTATTTTGAACTGTTTATTAAAAATTTGGTTTTTGCAGGGTTACTAAACACTCAGGCTTGTTAGGATTTTCTTTGAATCTCATGCTTATTTTATGACTTAAAATCGAATTGAAGTTTTTTAAGTTTGCAGTTCAGCGTAGGTAATTACCCAAAGTTGAGATCATATAAATTAAAGCATTAGTTTTGAAAATGATTTTACACATACTTAAAATTTTATTCTTTTTTACTCAGAATTTAGTTTATTAAAACTGCAAAACAAAGAAAAATTAAAGTTAAATATTTGTTTATATTAAAGGTATTTAAAATTCTCCCATATGATGTCATCACAAATCTCCTCTTGTGGCAAATTATAGTTGTTTGATTTATATTACTGTAAGTTGATATATCTTTTAAACTATCTACCAGGCACACTTACCATTGTCAAAAGAGCATGTAATTATCTAGGATGATGTCGCACCAATGTCAAGCTGAAGTTGTATTATACTTGATCTCTTTTTTAACCATAATTTTGGGCTAAAAATTTATATTTTATAAATAGAAAAATAAAATTAAACTTTTTTATCATAAACTAATAAAACTTAAATATTTAATCGCTTTTATTTTATAGTATAAAACAATGTAATCAATTATATCAATACAATAATTTATGTGATTATAATATCGTAAAATCAAATCAATTAGATATTTTAGTTCGTATCAATTAAATTTAGTTCTTAATATGTATTTATATAGCTGTTTTTAAACAAAAAATATTATTAGATTAAACATATTAAGCTTAAAACATTAGTTTTTGGTCTAAAACTATGGTTAAAAAAGACATCAATTATAACATAATTTTAGCTTGATATTGTTGCAACATCATCCTAGATAATTAATTACCAAAGAACATACATTTTCTTTCAATATACAGAGTTTGATTTTGACCACTGTGGTTACACACCTATTCTTCAGTTTAAATGCAAACTTATCAGATATGTCTAGCCATAGCAATTAAATAATAGTAAAATATAAACTAGCCTTATTTTATACATCAATGACTATCATATTAGTTCCTTTTCATCTATAGTTACTTTGCCAAAATCCTGAGAAAACCTGGAATTTGATAATTTAGACAAGAATCTGGCAATTGAGAAATTAAAAAAAAAAACCTGGAACTTTAAACAAAAACTATTATAAACCTGAAATTCGACTAAATTTTATATGTAAAGTATTAAAATTTCAATAAAATGCAAAAAATGTATTATAAAGATAAAATATTTTAAACCATTAAAGATGACAATCTAATATAAGTTTATAAATATGCTATTCAACTGTAAAGGCTTTATTGATTACAAAGTTATTAAAATGATTTTTTTTTTTTTTCAAACTTGATAAGATTTACATATTGAATATAAAGCTTAAATCTATCCAAGACACAGTCAATGTTTGTTTATGATTTTTTTATGGCTTCAAGTAAATAAAACAAATTATTAATATCAAAAAAAATTGACTTACATGTGCATTAAAATTAAGTAGGTTCTTATAAACAATCATTCAAATTTTTTTGAACTTGTCATCTTAACTAAAGACAAAAAAATTATCATTTATTTAAAATAATTAAATCATTTAATTGCTATTATCTCTAGACTTTGTCATAGTGTTATATAAACTAAATTATAATAAGTAAAAGGAAACTATAAAAATTTATAAACTAATTTTATTTATTTTGCCTTGGTTATATTAGATTTAGACTATCTTTAAAAGATGATAAAAAAAATAATTAAAATTCAAAGGTTCAAGTAAAATTGAAACTTCATAGTTTATTAAATATTGATAATGGTGATGACATGACGATCAGTTTATAGTAAAAACACAAAAATAAAAAGTTTATTTGAAAGTGTTTAAAAGAAAAAAGGAAGTACTTTTGTTTTGCTTTTGGTCGAAAATTATTGACTTCTGAAAAAATAAAAATTATATAAAAAAATATTCAAATATGCAAAAAAATAGTTAGGACTTAAAGGAAGTTTCAAAAAAGGCAGGAGGAGATAGATTTTTACTATTTTTTAAAACTTATGAAATTAGCCACAAAAATTTCTTTTTCTCATATTTTTCTTCCCTAGTCTTAATAAAATTGACTTTATCTCAAATTAAAATGAGTAATTTACATTCTATTAAAATTATATTTTAATATTTACAGGGTTTTAACTTCTCTGTATTTTTCTAGATAAATGGTCTATAAAGTGTGTACCATTGCACACTAGTGTACATTAATTTTGTTTGGGGGTGCATGTATCCTAATTTGAAACTTACACTATATATTTTGGAGTTCATCATGAAGAGCACATTGGGATACACAAAATTGTTATTTTTCAATTTAGTTTTGATTAGTTTGAAGATGACTACTCAAAACAATGATAAGTTTACTAATAAAAAAGACTTAAATTACCTGAATAAAATTATAAAAATGATAAAAGACACTGGATTTACCTATATTTTTTTTCTAAATTCTGAATAAGTTTTTTGTTATACACACAATTGTTTTTTATGATTAAAAGAAAAATTTTGAATGACTAAAAAATGTATTTAGTCTTCTAAAGGCAATTGAAAAGAAGATCTATTATCATTTTTATGACATATGGGAAAGCTTATCCTGCATTTAGATTTATAGCATTTGAATGAAATTATTTTCATCTTGTTTATATAGATATTTTAAACAATATAAAATGTACCTAAAAACTTTTAAAAGTAAAATTTATTCTGTAAGAGTAATCTATTAAAATAAAAATACAAAACTATCTAATTTTATTTTATTGAGTATGATATCAAAAATGAGTGAAAAATAAATATGAAAATATGTTTCTCTTATGGTGAAAATATGCTAATTTGTAATCTCCTTATTGTTTGGTTGTAATTTAACAAGTTGTTTTTGTCTTCAATCTATATAATTTTTCTAAATTTTATGTAGCAAAATAATTATTCTCAAACATGTTTATCAATTATTTGTAAATGATGTTTTTATAACTATCATGATTTTAATTTTACCTAGATTTGTATAAATAGTATCAATGTGTTTTTTAACCAAATTTTTTTAGTTTTTTTATCTTATTTACAAGAAAAATAGTTATTATTTCTATTATATTTTCAAACTTAGTATATAACTTTATATAGATTATAAATAAAGATGGAAGATATTAATTCAATTTATGCTGGAAATGAGTTATTTTCAGAAAAAACTCTGAAATCACCTGACCCATTACTTTGTTCAACACCCAACAGACAAGCTAATAGTTCTTGCAAGTCAGTTTATATTTTTTTTATACCATGCAAATTATAATTGTTTTTTTTTTTTTTTTATAATGTATTCAATTATTTTACTTTTTCTCTTAGCAAAAAAGTTAAAAATAGTTAAATACTACATGCTATTATATTTTTAATAAAACTTTAAGCTATTTTGTACAACAAAGAATTTATTGTAGGAAATAGTAAAATATAATTATAGGAATAAATGCTTCTGGTACTACTATTATTCTACTTGTTGTAATATATTTTTATACATTGAATAATTATGTTTTTGGAATAATATATCTTTGAGCCTGAAGTAAAATTTAAAAAAAACTAAAACATATTGAATAACTTTTCTCAAAACTAGACTTATTCTAATAACCAAATTGTGTACAGATACAAACCAAGTTATACAAACGGATCTTCCCTGAGTCTGCTTAACAGCACAGATTTTCATGGTAATTTATTACTTTATTTTAAAGAATAGATTTAAAGTACCCTTTGAAATAGAATAATACTAAAAGATATTGGTCTACGTTTTCAAAAACTAGCATTCAATTTTAAAACACGTAAAAAACTATAAAAGTAATTTATAATCAAATAAATTAAGTCATATAGTTTAGATTAATTACATTAGCTATTATTTTATATGTTTGTATTTTTTCTAAATACAGCTAGTTTGATTCACCTTACTAGTAAAGAAAATACTCCAACAAACAAGGAAAATTTTACCCTACCTTGCTTTTCTCGTCATTTTGATGAACTTGAAAGTAGAGTAACTTCTACCAACAATGTTAGTAAATACTTATTTTTTAATAATTTTTGTATTATGCTTGATTCAAAATCTAATCAATTTTTAAACAAAAGCTTAAATTAATTATATTATAATAACGATGTCTATTCTTACAAAGGTCTTTTATTTTTTAGCAAAAATGTAAATATTTCTTTTTTGTAACTTTATCTAACTGCAAGGCATACAAAAGAGTAGTTTACAAGCCTATTTGAATAAAAAATTATATTTTTAAACTTGACAGTTAATTGAAGTCATCTTTTATTGACAATTATAGGTGTATTTTCTGAAAAAAATGTCTCCTTTGCAGAAAAAATTTCATATTATTAAAAGTTAAAAAACCTAAACATTTTTTATGTTGAATTCAAAAATACATCTAATTAAAAAAACTTTTATAAGAAATAGCAGTACTCTATTTCGTTTGTGTTAACAAGTTTTGAATAAGGATTATTTTAACACAAGTTGCTTGAATTAGAAAGGCTTTGACTAAGTATTATTGTATCACTTGTTACTTTTGTTGAACAAAGTTTATAGATTATTTTATTTGATTATGTCTAAAAAATTGTAAAAAAAATTAAACCTTAGAATTTTCTAGTTTAAATAGAATTTAATAAGCTTTTATTTTGTCTTGAATAGTTTCTATTTCGATCTCCATTTTTAAAGATGTTAGATTTTGAAAAGTTTATTTAAATTGTATAGATATATATTAACCATATTTTTCATTCATTTATAAATTATAATTCTAAAAAAATTTGTTTAAAAGTTAACAATGGCTTTCTTTAAACTTTATAACTATGAATAAGAGTTAGTTTTACAAAAAATATTCACCTAAATTTATTTTACTACATTAACCAGGTCTAATAATAAATTTTGACCATAATCAATACATTTATATTTAATTTAACTAGGATATTGTGACTTTAGCTAGTTTTTTTTTTGTGCTTTTTTAAGTGGTAACTATGCTATAGTATGGACTTTATTTGAAAAAATTATATATTGTTTGAAACAAAAACACATAGTATATAAAAACTACAAACAAAAATGTGTAGCAGTTTAATTTTTAGTCAATTTCTAAGATATGAAAAAGACCTTTTTTGTAAGTTAAATTTGAAATATTTGTTTACTTTGTTTATCTCCTTAGAAGCGGGAATTTTTTATTATAATGAAATTTATGCTTGAAAAATTAGGTATGATTTTTTTTGAATTTGTCATGTATATAACAAAATATATAATCTGTTAACTGTTTTAGGTGTTCTTATATGTTTTCTTGTTATTTATCTTAAATTTTTATTATAGTTACCATTTTTGCAGTAGTTGTATTTTTTATTTAGTTTTTTGTTAAATCTATATATGCATATTTTCAGAATAAAACATCAACTTCAAAAACACGAGATTTAACTGTCACAAGTGATGACGAAAATACTCTTGTTTTAGAAGAAAATACTGATAAAAACAGTTTGCACTTTTTGTCTTCTTTTTGTAAGGATGAAAACTTAAACAACTCGTCTACTGCCTTTGATAGTGTTAGTCTTTATTTTCTTATTTTTTACAACTACTTTTGTGTATTGTTCTATCATAGACACAGGCACCAACACATTGATCATTTAAAAAGACATAAAAGAGAATGAAAAAAGGTTTAAATAAATGAAAGGAAACTATAAAATTTATAAATAAATTATGAATAAATTAAACTTAAGTTTTTTTTTAACTAAGAATAAATAATTGGTTAATTAAATCAATTAAACTAACTGGATAAAAAGTTATGACAAATGTAAGTATAAACCTACATAACTGCGACTAAAAAACACATAGAATGAGTTGAAATATCTAAAAATGCTAGTTAAAAAGTTAAATAACTAAAGTTTCAAAGCTTTTGTGAAAAGCACAACAAATAGTTCAGTTTTTTTGATTATAAGGGAAAGTATTTATTAAAAACTTCCTATTAATTACAGATAAATACACTAATCTAATTTTACACGTTTGTAAATCTTTTTTAATCATGAAAAAACTTAAAAAGAAGTTTATATAATCTTTATAGCACATAATAATCCAATAGCACTGCATTTTTTGAATTGATTAAGTAATAGTAAGTAATTTTTACACGCATTAAGTAAAAGTAATGATTTTAACTTAATAACAAAAAATTATTAAACTAAGTAAGAATGTACATTTGTGCCAATTTCAAGCAATATTTTGAAACAGAAAGAAATACCGCGTACTGATACGTTATCTAGTAACACAGATGCTGATCCATTCAAAGGTTGGCCTACTGTTGCTGTAAGTTGTATATGTTCAAGACTTTTTGATTTTATAATATTTTAACGTATTGAGTGCCAGTTGGGCATCTTCTCTAGTCGACAGGGTATATTATTTACATTTTACTGATAAATTGTTAAAGCTTTACTATATGTATTAGTAAATTGCTTTATTTCTTTGTAATAAATAGGGTATTTCAACAATCTACTAACCTTTTAGTTGTTAATCAAAATTAACTTTTTTAAATGAACTTGAGCAAAAATTTATTAAACTAAGAAATGCTTAATATTTTTTTTTATTTCCTCTTGTTAAGCAACTTTTCCAACTTTATTTTCAACTTTATTTCCAATTTTTAAAAAAACATCTAGATCATCTTTAAGTACTGTAATTAAAATACTTAAGAATGGTAGTATATAGTTTAAGTAAAAAGTAAACAGTTACAAAAATTCTAGACCTTAACTTTTTATAATAAACTTATCAAGTTTTTGTATTCTCTGTTATAAATAGTTGATTTAGTATTTTTATTGATCAATCCCTGATATAATTATTTAAAAATATCTCTATTAAAGTTTCTATTGAATTGGCACCTGTAAATTTTTATAAGTGGTTCTTTTTAATTTAATAGTATTAATTACTTTTTCTTAGCACTTTTAATGGTTAATTAATATTAACCATTGTTTTTTTTTAAAGTTTAGTTATTTGTTACATTTACTGAATAAAATTATAAAATTAATATCCTTAAATATGATTTTTACATCATTAATTCTATAGTAGTTTATTAAGAAAATTTATTGTTTTAAACTGCTTAGAAAATTAACATGTTTTTTACCATTCTGAAACTTGAATATAGTTGAAATTTTTTTAATTACATGGTATAAAATAAGTAGTGATAGTCAGACAAACAGGACTTACACTGACAACTGTTTAAATTTTAGGATCAATCGCCAATATTTGAATTTGCATCTGAAAATCAGTCAGATCTCAACGTTTCGTCTTTCTTCATCAACAATAGTTAATAAGTTCATAATTGTAACGTTTTATTTTATTTGTATAAATATTCGTTTATTAAAATTTTTTTTATACTTGTTTAAAAAGTTCCTTTATTTTTTTTGAATTTTCATACCCTATCGTGTAGGAATTAGGACTCTAACACCTTTGATTTTTTATATGTCATTTTACTGTTCTTTATAGTTTTTTTATCATCTGACAGGGCTTAGGTAGAAGTTTATTAGCAAAAATAAAACTCTTCTTTTTCCTAATGGCAATTCAGTAACTTAATTTTTAAGTATAATAGTCTGAAGCTTGAGTACAATCTTTGAACGCAGCCCGAAAGTGCATACTTAACCAGAAGTGCGTATTCAAGAAGTCCTAACGTCAAACTTGATAAATTAACTCAATATAAGTATTTTAATAACACTTTTGTTTACAGATATATTATAAATCTCTTAAAAGAAATAATTAACATTTTTTGACCTAAATTGTGCATGGTATAATAGTTAAAACCACCTTTATCAAGTATCTGCAAAAACCATAATTTGAAACTCTTTAAAATTGCCTAACTAAAACAATTTATTTCTTCCTTAATGTTTAATCTATAAAATAAATTATATATTTTCTTTAAAACAGTAACAAAGTAAAAATGCATATTGACTTGAATTTAAGCAAGGTATCTTTTGTAAGTAAGACATTATAGCTTTAAAAAAATAATTTTTAATTATAAAACAACTGACCAGCAACTTAGTTGTAAAAACTATATTTTCACTAAGATTTATATATGTGGCTAATAAATTATTTTTTAAAAACTTTCGCCAGCACAATTTTTTTAATCTAGTTTAATATGAAAATTATGTTATTAAATAATGTTATTTCACTACAAAACGCAAAATTTAATTGTTTGCTTCTACATATTTTCACTAAGAATAAAGTTAAATGAACAAAGTTATTGGTATTTTTGTTTTTTTTTGAAGCTCTATACGAAAAATCAAAATCTACAGTTACATTTTAAGTATTTTGTTAATATCATATAAGAATTATTAAAAATATATATTTGTCGAACTCTTTTTATAAAACTAGTTTCAGTTTTTTTTTAGCTTGTATTACCCCATAAAACTTTTGTTAAACGTTAAAATCTGCTAAAATTTATTTAAATTTAAAGATTCTATTTAAAAAAAAAAAGTTCAAGTTAATTTTACAATATAAATACAGAAGTCAACATAGATTACTTCAAAGTATCATCCTACTAAAAAGAAATTGAAACTTATGAGAAGATCTAAAAGCTAATAAACTTTATATGTATATTTTTTTCTTTTTATAGTTATAAAAGTTTATCGGTTTCAGTTTAATTTATGATAAAACTATGTACAGATGAGAAAATGTGGTCGTTAGAAGAAAAAGATTTTGAAGAAGAAAACAAATTCAAAATAGGCAAAATTAAGGAGAGCTGTGTTGAAGATTTTACAATAGTATCAACTAATAAAAGCATTACTTTAGGTGTGTTGCATTAAATTATGTGCACAACAGCCTTAAATAAAATTTTATTGCGTTTAATTAAAAAAATATTTATCACAAATGTTAATAATCAGTTTAATTTAATTACTTATATTTTAAAAATAGAGTTTAAATTCAAAAAAATATTTCAAATCATTACAGAAAAATTATACTGTATTTTCATATAAATAATTTAATTGTTAATTTTTAGATGGTTCACAAGTTTCTATTGGAGAATATTTGCGACGTAGATCGTGTAAAATTCCAGAAAGATCAAAAATTTTCAGTACCAAACCCCTATGTAAAGAAGAAAGGCCTTCTTTTGGTTTATCATTTAACACAACTGCTGGTCTACCCAGTTCAAATGAATACTCTTCTTTTAGAGACATCTACGATGCAAGTTGCATATCTAAGAAAACTAGTGAGTATAGATAAATTATCTAAATAAGCATTTGGTATCATATTATTAATAATTAAACGATTTTTTTAGCATGTCAGTTAATTTTTTAAACAGAAAACCATTTGACTATTAAATGCTTATTTTACTAGATGTCAGTTTGGTTGATAGCTTATCTCGAGTAATTACCGAAAATACAGACGTTAACATGAAATGCGATCAAGTAGCCACTGTTGTACATGAACACTACAAACAAAAGAAACGACAAAAGATAAATGAAGCTAACAACCAATTAAAAATGTTTGTTAGTGTGATAATAATTTTTTCCAAGCTTTTATTGAAACATTTTAATGCTAAGCTAAGTAAAAAATCAGCAATTTTTTTGTATGTTTAAAAGCCTAAGGTAAGTTGTGCTAACCCTGAAATCGAAGTTATCTTTAGAGGTGGTTTTTAAATATATTTAAAAATTAAATCGGTTTTTAGTATGCTGGTAATTGTGCTTCAAAGATCATGATTTAGATCTTAGAGCAAATAACTTGTTTACAATTGTAGAAATGAATAGATAGATAAAGTTTTTTTGAGGAAAATTTTTTGGTCACATATGTAGAATTTTTACCAACTATACTATATAGTTCTAATAAGCAACTTAGTAATGGTGGTAGGTAGTTTTCGTTTAAATCTTTGGATTGTTTAACAATTTGCTAAAATTTTATCAAATACCATTACAGATAAGGATTATTATACATTTCAAGCTCTAATTTAAAGGATGATATTTAAAACACTTGTTTTTGATTATGTTTAGCTTATCAAGTTTTACTACATTTTTCTAAATCAGTTGGAATTTTTTCTTATTCTATAAATTAAAATCATATTTATTCTCAGTCAAAACAAGAAAGAAAATTCAAAAAACTCGGATGATAAAACTCGTAAGTGAAGTTTCTTAATGAATGTTGTAGGCTACAAATATTTTTTATTTTGAATGGTATACTTTTTCTTTTATATATCTAAAATTTTTGTTTTTGTATAAATATTTTGATTTTATAAAGTTAAATTATAGTTTTGATAACTTTACTTTAACGAGGGTATGCATTATAAATTCATAAGACTATAAATTTAGCAGCTTTTAAGCAAAAATATAGAAAATTTACTTTGCCACTGTATATAAACATAATGAGCGCTCTAATCGGTATTAGCAGGAAGATAGCATGCTTAAACATATCAACTGCTGCAAAAGTTAAAAAATAATATATGCATCTAAAATAATGCGCACAAAAAAATAAGTTAGTATAATATATAGTTTTCAAATCTGTTTCCGTAAATCTGTAGACAACTTAAATTGTAAAAATCCACACTATGTATCAAGTATATATAAATAAAACAAATGAAATACGTACATTTGTTTAGAAGATGTAAAAAGAACATTAAAAGTAGTTCAAATTTTATAAACCTTCTTACAACTTGTAAGATGAAACATTAGAAATAAATGAAAACCTTTAAAGTACAAAAAAAACAAGAAATCTGGAAAATATTCATGAAATATAACGAAAATAGATTAATACTTTAATTACATTTAAAAAACACATATAAAAAACAATAACATAAAAAACAAATAATAAACTATTTTTGTTTTCTAAAGTTAACAAAAGTTGTTTAAAAAGTGTGTTTTACAAGTCTTCTTTTTCACTTTCAAATTAACAACTGTATATCTACAAGAATATAAAATTGTTTTGTGTGTTTTTTATCCATATTAAGTAATAGTTCAAAAAGTTTTTTATTTAAAGAAAAATTAATTACTTGAAAAAGTAAAAAATATCTTGACTTTAAACTTTGGAAAAACACATAACTATTGTTTTGCTTGAAGTTAAACTAGGTCTAGATTTAAGTATAAAAATTAATTAACATTAATGTAACTAGTTTTATATCACTTATTTAATTTTTTTCTAAAGAAATGTAAGTTAATTCTTTATATATTCGTCTTGTATTTTTCTGACTTTTGTTCCAATTGTAACTAACATATTTACCAATAAAATTATTAAAACACTCATAATATATTGCTTATGTAGAATTTGATTTTTTTCTTTAAACAAAGATGAAATTAAAAAAGTTTCTATTATACAAATTAAATCTATAGAGCCAAAGCAAACGAAGTCGTCAATCTTTACAACTAGCTGTAGTCTACTTCCAAACAACAAGGCACCTTCAGATTATAGACAATCAAGTAATATGACTCCATCACCAAAAACTTGGTGTGTGAAATCCAAAATTCTCACTAACAAATCTTCATTGAGGTTGGTAAATTTCAGTCTTTTATATTAAAAAGGTTAATTTTTATTTTTAGCTAAACATGGATTCAATTTTTAAGAGGTATTTTATTATAAGGATCTGTTTTAAATTGTTAAAAAAAATTTAAAATTAAATAAAGTACAAAAGATTTGTTATGATAAAAAATTATTATAAATTTGATGAAATCATGGTTGAAGTTGTTAAAAATTCAACACTGAGCAGTTTTTTAATGAATAACAAATGAATTTAAACTTATCTAATTCTTATTTGATAATTTTTTTGAATAAAATATTTTAAAAGTTTTAGCGATCTCTTGATTGTTTAAGCTCTAAATATTTAAACGCCATATGTTCAATCAGATGGGGATGCGTGGAAGTAGATAAGCAAATATTCTTGTCACTAAAACTGATGAGTGAATCTTTATGTGATAAAGATGAAACATTAGTCAGTTTGTCTGTGATCGGTTCGGATTCTCAATATTTCAGTGTTGGTTTGCATTTCTTATGTGTTTATCATGATAGTTTTTTCAAGAAGTAAAATTTGTAAAGAAATAGTTTTACATACATAATGAAAAACATAAAAAAATTTCATATAGTTTATTTTAAATAATGAAATATTTACAAAAAACACATTTGTATTTTAGATGATAGACAAAAATAAACGACTGCTTAAGAAAAAAAGCTTATCACTTGGTCTTAAAAAACATTATAATGTCACAATGGCGTTTCAAGCTGATGAGGATAATCGTGCATATCAAGCACAACTCTGCATCAAACATTACGTTAACAAGTTGTTTGTTGTTACTATTCTTGAATGTAGAATGTTTTACTTTAATAGTTCATTTTAAATATAGTACAGGTTTTCAGTGTTTATTATAAAATTACCAATGTTTTTTTAGAAATTCTTCAATGGCAGTTAAGTACACTGTTCCATTGTTTGCATTTACCGGTAACTACTCCTTAAAGTTCGACTGTTATGGTAGCAAGGGTATTTACAAATTGCCTATCACAAGTTAGTTTAGTATAGTCTTGTATAGCTTTATATTTTTATAGATAATCAATTAAATTTTTAAACTTAATTGAGTTACACCATAATAATATCTCTCAATAATATACTTTGTAAAGAACTTATAATGTGCTGGTATTACAATTTAAAAGCTGATTTTCAGCATTGTAATTTAGCATGATGATAACAAGTTTTTAAAGTTTCTGAAACGTTCCTTTTTAGTAAAATATGTTCATAAAAATTAATTTAATCTAACGACTGATAATATAATTACATTTAATTTATAAGTACTATTTGGATTTAAATGTTTATAAATATAGGTTTTAAAATGTATGACGACCTTTATTTTGATCTGGTTTTTTTAAATTTCAAAAACTAATTCTACTCCATAACTATTAATAATAAAACGTTTTTTTAACTAAGTAGTCATATTTTGTTCGGCATTAAAAAACTACATCCTAGAAATTCTTTAAACAAAATGTATAAAAAATAGTATTATGAAACATGAAAATACCTAAACAAAGTAATGCGACTATATAGATTTAAAACAAGAAGCTTATGCTTCCAAATTCAAATTAGTTTTGTTTTGTTACATTAAGAACATTGCTTGTTGTATTTTTAATGTTTATTTATGCTGTAAATTGTATTAAATTTAATCAACAAGGTAGTTAATTTTAGTAGAAACAAAATCGAATTTTTTTTTTACTTTCTTATAAACTTTGCGTTGTAGCAAAAAAACTTTTTCGTTTAGTAAACAAAACTTAAAGCTTAACTAATAAAGCCTTGTCTAAAAAACGTTTTTTTAATGAATGAACTTAAACAAAACTATACAGTAAACATTGTATTTTTAAATGACTTGAATACTAGATATTTACTTTTAAACTGGAGTAAAATTTGTAATTTTTTTACAGATACAGACAATAAAAAAATGATAAGTATTACCAACACTGGTAAAAGAAGCGCTTTTATAGTTGCAAAGTCTAATAAGTAAGTTTTATTACTAGTTAAATTGATTTGACTTCTCAATAACTCTTAAAATTTTCTATTCTGTTTATTAAATCTTTGAAAAATATTACAACTAGAAATGACAAAGTAATACTTTAAAAACTAAGAGGTAACATAGATTTATAACAATAATTTTTATAGTAAAGAAGTTATTTGTTCACCTTCAAGCTACATCATTAGACCTAATCAAAGCATTGAGTTGCAAATTAACTTTGCCTCACACGAAAAGGATCATTCTATCGTTATATGGTAATGTTTACAAAATATTTGTTGAGTGTTACTATATATAGTCATTAAATTAGTGTCTTCATTCATTGAACAAGCTTTAAAAAAACGCTAAATAACGTAGAAAGAAAATGTTTTTATAATAAGGATATAAAGTTGTTTTAAAAAATCACAGTTTTTTTTTTAACTTAAAGTATATTTTTACCTTTTTAACTAATAAGTCAACTTTTACTAAATTCTTCTTTTCAAAATACTTGTTCTCTTTCATATAGTTTTAAATTGTTTTTAAGAGTGAATAAAAACTTTTTTTTTCTAAAAAAAAACAGTTATTCCTACTGTTTCTAAAAATTATTTTTAAAGCAAAACTACTATTAGCACTGTTTTTATTTGTTTTCATAAACAAGTTATTCAACTACTGAGTGGGCTATTTCTGTAGTCTTTTAGACGTTATTTTACAGGCATGGTAGTGAGTTAAGCCGACAGCTACTTAGACTTGCTAAAAAAAGAGGCGCCAAGCCAGAAAAGTACATTCAAAGTCGGTTTGAAAATGAAATTAAAAATATTGATTTCTCATCACCATTCTCTAATCAAGGTAAACGTTATGCTTTTATCTAATGTCTTAGTTAAGTATATTAACAAACAGATAAACTTTAGAAATAAACAATAATTTAAATTATCTAGAAAAAATTGAAAAAATTTACACTATAATTTAAAATTATGTAGTTTTTGTTTATTGGTTCTAATTTCTGTCTTTGTATGACTATTTTCTAAGTTGTTGTAAACTTGCATATCACAAGCTTGACATGTTTTGAACTTGTTACAAAAATTGTAGAATCAGAACTCGAGGTAACGGATGATGGATTTATGCACAGATGCGATCTTAAAAATTTTTATAAACAACTTGACAAAGCTGTTTTAGAGGTGAGCATGTTTTGATTACTTAAAAAGTTTATCTACAATAGTTATTTGATGATTTGATTTTTATGATCTGTTCATAAAGCTTTACGCAATTGTTTTTGTACACTTTTGAACTTTTTTTTAACTATGATTATTGGAGTGTTAATGAAGTAAAATGTTCTTTCTGTTCTACATAATTCTCTGATCGGTTTTTTACTAATTTCATCATTTTTTATAGTTTGAACTTTTGGAAGACAGGTGTTCTCCAAATAGTAAAACAAGTGATACTTATAAGGTAAGTTAAAATATGTAACAGTAACTAAGTTTTTTAATAAGTCTACTTTTTACGTCATAGTACTGCAACTCTATTTTTAAAGTTGTTACCAATATTCATGTTGTTTGTTGAGATATAATGTTTTAAGTAAATTTTCTATGTTTGTCTATCACCAATCGAAAGTTTATTATGTTAAAATTGGAACCATACTTATCACACAAATATATTTTAATAAAAATAAACTTTTTGAAAATAAAGCCTTATTACTTGGATTATTTTAATTTTTATACTAGTAAACATACTTAAAAAATCAATGCTTATTTTATCTAAAGTTTATAGTCTACTTAAAACTAATTATTTTGTTATGGTTTTCAGAAAACAGTTTGTTGTAAACCCATAGTAAAATCGACATCTCACGAATTGTTTGAAAAACACTCTGATGAAGTTATAAGCAACAACATCATCAAAATATCTACTGACCATTTGAAATTTCCTACAACTAAAATCGGAAACTGTTCAAGTAGGTTTCTTATAAATAAAAGTATTTACAAAAAATGTGTAAGATTTTGTTAAAGTAAGATAAAAATGAAACTTTTTGACAAATTTGTCATTATTTAAATTATAGTTAAAATCAACTACAAATTAAAATTTCACACAAAATTTTAATTTATAAAAACTAAGTAACATGCAAATTAAGTAAGATAACATAAAAGAATACTTTTAGTTTACAGTATCATTGGAAAATAAATTAAGTTAATATAAAATTAAAATAATGTTTAACTGAAATTTAGTGATCTACTGGATCAGGACTCAAACATTTTTTGCAAATGAATTTTCTAAATGGGATTAAATAAAATGAGTATAGAAAGAAAACGTTTTTATTAAAAAATAAAAAAATCGCACTATATTTACATTAAAAAAACTTTTGGAAAGACACAACAGCTTTCCAACAGTATTACGGTGTTTTTAATTTCAATTGATGTATACTGTAATAATACAAATATTTATGAAGATTTTCTAATTGCTATACAGAGGTTGTAAACCTGGGACCCACGAAAATATAGATTTTGCCCGCTAAATCAGGTTTTTTTTTTAAACTTACACTAAGTATTCTGGGATTTCTAATAAAGAGTTAAAAAAGTTTAAATAAACTAAATCTAGCGGGATCTTAATTTTTAAAACAAGATCTGGATCCGGATACAGGTTGATCCTAGTTTTTGGATCTGATAGACCACTAATAAGTATACTATTGTTTCTTTTTCGTATACATTTGTTCGAAAAACTAATAAGTTTTAGTTCAAAGTAGATGACAAAGTTGTAGAAAATTACTATCAAATTGTTTGTGATTGCTTCTAAAGTTTTTTTTAAATGATATATTTCCCTTTTTTTTGGCTATAAATAATGAGTTTTAACTATAATCAATCTTAAATACTAATAAGTCTTAATCTATTTCTAAAACACTGTTAATCTTTTTATGCATATTACCATTCGTTTTTACAGTGTAAAAAATGTTATTTTTTTAATGTTTTGGTAAGCGTTGGTTGATTATGTTTATTATAGTATTACTAGTTCCTCACAAGTACGTTTGTTTGCAAGTACAGACCAATTCTCAGACTACATTACTTTTTTTAGATAAGTATTTTATCTTTGTTGTCAATCTTAAATAATTTATTTGTTTAAAACGCCACTTTTAATTAAAAAACTCTTGCTAACACAAGTTAGTTTTGTTGTTTTTTATAAATCTAATACTAGTTTTTAATAACTTTCTTTTTTCAAAGTTTAATTATTGTTAAGTTTTTTTTTGTCATTACTTTAATATTATTAGGTGTTTTAAGTTCCATTATTATTTTTTTTTAAATATTGGATCATGTTTTAAAAATTTTAATTTTCTAATAAACTTTAGCTGATTAAGGCCAGTTTAACGTAACTATTTTTTGTTCAGTCAAGCTGTATTTTTAATTTATGAGTGGCAATTAACCCTGTTGATAGTGATAGTTTGGATAATTTTAACATAAATTCTAGGAAATAATTGGTTATAATCAAAAAACTAAATTTAAAATCAATTTATATCTAATGTCTAACCTAAGCTGTGTAGACAGAACGAGTGTCTGTATTCAACCATTTATAAATTTATTTTCATTTTGAAGTGAAGTCTATTACTTATACACCCAATTTATTTAATAATCGTTAATACTTTCGCATTGTGTATTTAATTTTAGTTTGAATACTTTTTATACATTTTGAATTTAATTTTTTTTTTGTTTTTATATTACCTTTTTTGCATATTGCGTTTTATTGTGAATATATTTAAATATTGACGAGTAAGGTTAAAAACACTTATGTTTATCTTATTTTAACAATTCTTCTCTAAACTACTTGTTGTAAAAAAAATTTTCATAATTTGTCGTCAACACTTCTAACAATAGTAATTAAAAACATTATAATATATTTTTGGTTTTTAGATATGTTCTCAAGTTATAAATTTAGTTTTTTAAATAGTAATATAAAAGTTTGATATTGCTTATGTTTTTTTATTAATCCTACTCTTTATGTTATTTTCTATTGATCATTTTCTATTTGTATTTTAGTTTCTTTCAAACACATTAAAAAATCATTTTATAAAAGTAATTAACAGCTGTTTTTACAACAGAAAGAGAACTGAAAATAGAAAACACAAGTAACTTATTGCTTAAATGGAAATTAGTCACAACGCTTCTCAAATGTAAGTGATTTTTAAACTTAATTACAAATTAAACTATAGATAAAAGTAGAGGTTAATTTTTTTATTTAGTTTTAATTTTAATTATGTAAAACGAAATGAAACATGCTTTTGAATATAATGTAATGGATTTCAAATTTAAACTAAAATTTATCGTTAGTAAGTTTTGTAGTAAATATTTTTCGTCTAATTTGCTAGATTAAGTTTAACATAAGTAATAAAACTGTAGAATGATGATGATTTACTTCTCTTTTTTGAATAACAAAATCATTACATTTTGACAAAAATTTTTTTGTTGATTAATAACTTTAACTGCCATGATCTACAGACTTGATATTTTTTTTTTATCAAATGGAAAGTGTTATAATACTAGACTAACTTACTTAAGTTTAACAAAAATCCAACACTTGTTGAATTTCCTAAAACTAAAATAAGCTTTCTTATCAACTTACCTCGTCCATCAAAATATAGTTTCTGCATAAGTCTGTTTATATTTAGCATATAAAAATTAAGTGATAATGATTTCTTGCAAAAAGAAAAACAGATGCTATATATTTGTAATGTATTTTTTTTTTGCTTAATTTGTATTTATATGTTTTTTTAATTAGTTAAAGCATGTTTTTAATACACACATACCTTAATATAGAAAAAAAAAATATTTAAAAAATCAACTACAAGATTGCTAGAAACTTTGAAATTTATAGTTTCGTCTTATGTTGTAAAATAATTTGTGTAAACAATTATTAAAATAATAAAAAAGAGTTTGCGTTCAACTATAGTTATGAAAATATGTTTTTATTTCTATAAGCATCTGTTTTCAGTGAAATATAATCAGTCATAACGATTTGTTGTTTATTATGTTGTAACGTAAGTGTTGGTTTTATAATTTTTTTTTTTTGAAATTTTGTGAATTTTTTTCTAAATACAGCAAAGAGCTTAAATGAGGCTTTTCAGTTTCCGAACTTCAATAGCAAATTTCAAAAACTAAAAGCTAGAAGTTCAACATCAATACAGTTTAGTTTTGTACCAAATAGAGTTCGAAGATACCTAAAACATATGCAAGTTAAAGTAAGTTTAGTTTAGTGCGAATGATTTCTATTTTACTTATTTTTTAGTTTTGAAACCAAATAGTATATATTTTTGATTAGTAAAAGTGTAAGACTTTGATGTTTTCTTGTTTTCTTTATACAAAAGGTTTATCTTTCCTATTTATTATAAATTTTGTGTATCATTTTTATTTAAATATGTTAGTAATGTTTACAATCACTTTTATAAGTTTATCTGTTTCTAAATAATTATTAAGATTTCTAAAACTATGTGCAAATATTATACTACCCTACATTTTCCTACTTTTAATTTTCTTACCCCTACTTTTCATTTTCTAAAAATTATATTTGATTTCATAAAAAAAAAAGTTATATAAAGTTATTAAAGGTAAAAGTGCTGTAGAAAAGAAAAATAAGTCTACGTTATTTAATAAAAGTTTAATATTTTACAGGTTTACAACCCCGAAAGAAACAAGTTTGAATCTCTTAAATTTACACTTGAAGCTAAAGTTAGTTCACGATTTATTTTTATTTAAGTAAGGTAAACATTATAAATAACTAAGCATTACTAACAAAAGTTTGTTTATTTAGTGTTCTATTGTATATTTATTTTTACTACATCTCTTATTAATCGAAATTTACAGTGATGAAATAAATATTTTTAGGCGACTGATAGAACTCAGAAAAAAGCAAGTATAGAAAGCAGTTTTCATTCACAAATACATTCGTAAGTTTAAATGTATACTTTTTATCAAAGGTGGTCATAAAAATCTTTTGCAAGAATATTTGAGCAAATTTTTTTGAACACTTTTAAATTTTGACATCGGAAAATTTCTTAAATCTTTGTTACTGTAGATAAACTATTATGGTGTTTTGTTTTTTTTTTTAATTTAAGATTTTAAGTGAAAAACTTTAAAGTTGCTTTTTAGTCATTTAAGTTGTACTTTAAACATCTGATTTTCTTGAAAATTCAAGATTTTTAAATTTTATGCGTTATGTTATGCAGCATCTTCTCAATGGACAATCGTATGTATTAAATGGCCAATTCTACTCTACTAGTTTTATCCACATAGGACTCATTTTACTTTTTAATCTATTTCTGTACATAGTTATAAGCTATATTTAAGACCTATTACTAATTCCAGGGTTGCCACTTTACCTGGAAAAACCTGGAATTTTACAATTTAGGCAAAAAAAAACCTGGAAAAACATGTAAATTGATAAATTTAAAAAAAAAAAAGGAATTTTTAAGTTTGAGTTTTTGTTAATTGTTACAAAATGGATAAAATTAAAATACTTATAGTTTTTATGATTTAGAAATCTGTAGTTTTAGCTTACTTTTTTGTTATGGAAACAGTAATGTTTTAACATTAATTTTTGTTGATATTCTTAGTGAGTAGAAGTCATTAGGAAAGAAATAAAAATATTACTTTGTAGTTGTAACAAAAATGTTACAAATATTTTACAGAAAAGTATGAAGTGAACACAATCAATTTTTTTTAACAAAAATATAGTAAACAGTGCACATTTAATATATTGTCATTCTTCTATTTTAGCACAAGATTAATGTGTACAAGATGTACAAAACTTGTACCATATAAACCTTCGGAGTGCTTGGATACTTTTTTCTTTCAAAATGTAGAAATGGGAAAATATAAGTCATTAGCCAAATATAATATTTTAACTAATTATTGCAACTTAAAAAATATCAAATAATCATTTAAAAAATAGTTTAACAAGAATTAATATAAGACAACACGTTCAAACTAAGAAAAAAATTATATAGGCTTTTAGCTATTCGTATTAAACCAACATAACGGCTTTTGAACAACTACCTTAGAAGAATTTAGTACAGGTTTTAACAAAAAAAAATAAAGTGCAATACTTACAGTGACTCTTAAGTAATTTATAGTTTTTCAACATCAGTTTTTTAACTAAATAATAACTTACTACTAAAAATTATCAAAAAAAGGTGTGCTTCCAAAAACCCGGAAGAAAATCTGAAAAACCTGGAAGAAATTAGGAAAACCTGGAAAAAAATTTGAAAAAACGAGTGGTAACCCTGTAAATCGTTTATAGATTATTCAATTAATTTTCTGCCAGTAAAATGGCTAGCATAAATCCTTTGCTTTTTATCAAACATCAACAAACACATTTAACAAGGCTAATGGGAATCATTCATTTTAACTCGCATTCATTTCAACATTTTACTCTCGAAAGCCCTATGAAGAGTTCGCCGGAATTAAATGTAATTAAATTTTGTAATTTTTCTACTCAGCTACCTGATAGTTTTAGTGCTTAACAAAATTACAAATATTTTTTCAGATGTGAGTTCTATAGGTTCTGTATAGAAAGTGTGAACTAAACAGACAAAAAAGTCATTATTTACAATTTATATTCTTTTTTATTTTAAACTTATTTTCTTTAAGTTTTCACAGCTTATTCTATAATTATTATTTTTGATATTTTGAAAGAAAAAAATTGGTTGATTTTGATAATTGCTCAGTATTTTTATTTTATCCGACACATGATAGTTTTAACAATATTGAAGGTATATTTCTTAAAAGTATTTTTAATTTTAGCCCAAAAACAAAAAACAAGTAGACATAGAATTAATTTTTCATTGACTAAACCATGCATTTATATTCGAAAATTATATCTTTAAAGTTTCTACTTCCTAAGAAAAGTGACTACTTTTTGCTTTAATATCCTTGATTTTTTCCAATCAATTAAGCCAATTTTATAAAAAAAAAACTTTAACTTTGAATTTAGTTAATATGCATTTATTTCTTTAACTTTAATATAGTAGAGAAAACAAATTCTTAAATACATCTACAAATTATAAAAACCTTGAAATTGAAATTAAAATAAGTTGTAGCAATCCAGATAAATAACTAAAGTTTTAAAACAACTTGAATATTATAAGTATTTTAAATTATTTATGTTTTTAAAGTGTTTAAAAACTTGATATTTATAAATTTTAGTGAAGCTTAGTAAAAATAGTCTTAATTGGGTTTTAATATTTATCAATATCAAGTTAATTACAATAACTTCCTTTGCTATAGATATTTTAATTTAAGAAAATAATAAATAACAGAAGCAACATTTACGTTGAAAACTGTATGATTGAATTTTTAAATTGCAAAACATCAACCCTAGCCAATAAAAAGTTGGTTGTATATAATAAAGACAAATATGAACACCACGTAAGTTATCAGTTTATATCAATTTTCCTTTTTTTTAATTAAAATTTGTTTAATTTATTTTTTAAGGTGTGTATTCTACTATTTAATACAATCATTTCAATATTTTATACTGGAATTAAATTATAGAAATACTTTTAGATCAGATCATATTAGTTCTACTTACAAAATGTAATTTCATTTTTTCATAGATTATGATCATATGTCCTAGTAATATATCACTATTTTCACCGTAATAATATAATAAAAAATTGGTTTATACCAGGGGCGTAGCGTGGGGAGGGACACTGGCGCATGCGTGCCACCCAAAAAAAGAAAAATTTAAAAAAAAGAATGTAATATCTTTATCCTTTGTAGTTTATTTTTTCTGCTTAATTTGCTTTTTTTCAACTATGTTTATCTAGTATTCAAAAAGTTTAACGAAATTTTGAATACTAGTTAGTGACAAGTTAGGAAAGTACATGTTATTACTCAATATACTGATTCGATGCGTAATTGCAAATGCGCACCGATCTTGATGAAAAACTCCATAAGGAAAAATTTTATAAGTTCATTAACTTCATAAGAATTTAGACTCAAACAGTACGCAATTAATATAGCGCACCGCTGTAGTATAACCTTATGGCAGATTATTTTTCTACAAAAAGTTTACAAAAATACGTCACGCTTAAAGAAAAATTAAACAATTTTACAAACTTTTTTTTTTATGCTACATTGTCAGACTACTGCTAGTTTTCTGAACTCTATTTTTGTAAACATACAAGATAAGCGTGTCAGCCTATGAGAAATAAACTTTATTTGTAATTTTCATTTTAAACAAATACAATCAAATAAATTAAATTTAAAAAGTATACTTTCAACTATTTTACAAAGTTGTAATAAACTGTAGTAACAGTTATAAAGTTGATCTATTTTAACTTCTGTGTAACTTTAATAACTTGAGGTGTTGTTATTACTGTTGTATTGTATATTAAAGAGATTGATACTTTTTCGTAAATAAAACAGATACTTTCGTTTTATTGAATATATTTATTTTTAAAGATATAAAATTTACTATAAGTTATAAAAACAATTTTTATTTAGTAAGTTTACATTTTTGCAAGTATAAGTAATTCTAATGAAATTTATACTTTTATTTAATTGTTTAATTTTGTAATATATAAATATTTTTTAAAACAGTTAACAAACTTATTTTACTTAATAAATTTATTTCAATTATACTACTTATAAAAAGTTTTTTTATAGCTAATTACAAAAGTTTTGATTTAAAGGATTTTTTGAGAATAAAATTTGCGCACCCCCTGATCAAAATACCACGCTACGCCACTGGTTTATACTATAGTGTTAAGTATTTGAATTTGGTTTAAAAGAACTAATTAAATCAAGTATATAGGTTTCTTTTAAAACTATAGTTTACACATATTATTTTACTACTTAGTTATACAGTAGTTACCAAACTATTTTAGTAAAAAATGTAGCTTTTACATTAACTATTCTACACTTTTGTACTTTTATTGCTTTACTTAAATTCACATTTTCGTATTGTAGTAGTAATTACAAATAAAGTTATGTGTTTTCGAAACAAACATTACTGTGTTGAATATTTTGCATTTAGAAATGTTAAGGATGAACAAGATACTAGATAAGTTTTACTTTAAACTCAATTATTTTTTTTTTAATTGATATATTCAGTTTAAGCAACTAATATCACATTTATAATCTTAACTTTAAAAGTAACCGAAAAAATTCTAATAGTAATTGCTTCATTATCAAATATAAAATAATTTGCAGGTTGTACTTGAAACATTAGATGCTCCATTTACAATCAAGAAAAAGCTAATAACAATATCGTGAGTTTACATTGTTCTTTAAGTGTTATTGTAGACCTGATATATATAGTTTTATAAATTAACACAAACAAGTTTTTTTTTTCTAAAAAATTGTTGTAACACTCTTTAGATAGTTCTATATAATTAAATAGCACAAATTTAGTTATACTAAACTCTATAAAACTCTTTTAATTATTTTTTTTTTTAATAATATTAAATATGTGGAGTAAATAAAAATCTTAGTATTTATTATGGCAGTTTTAATATGTATGCATAATAAAAGCTTTAAGTATCTAGTTTCATTAAGTAGTTAAAAGTTGGTATGGTAGTTGTGAAGCTTCCATAATGTACTTAATTGACTAGTAAATTAATAAAAAACGGCTGGATAACTTTAGAAAAAAAGTAAACGTATTAGAATATAATCTTGTGTAAATTAGTTTGTAGTAGCATCTTGGATTCAAGTTTATAAGTATGTTAACAAAAGTTCACGGCTATTCATGTTTAATACTTGTATATTTTTAAATTCTTTTAAACATTTAAAAAGTTAATATCAAGTTAATGAAATAAAAATACATCTAAGTGAAGACATTAACAGTAAAACTATATAGTTTTTAGATGGCATCAACTAATTTTTTTTGTAAAAAAATTAAACTAATAATATATTTATTCTTCCACTTTACTTGAAATTAATTATTCAGATTTTTGGTATAGTTGTGAGTTTCTGATGAAATAGGTTGGTTATTTCAAAAAGTTGAATTTAAAACATAACCACGTTTTGTTTAAAGTTTGATGGTAAAACTTAACCATCTTTTAAATTCTCAAATGAGCTGTTTTAACAAGCCATGTCGTAGTTTTAGTTGTGGTCAGTTAATCACAGCCATTTTAGTGAAAATATGTTTTTAAACCAATAATGTTTAAACTAGTATAATTTAATGGTGTTCATTGCTCAATTATTAGCAACAATTATTGACTAAAACACATATGCTACGAAAATTATTAAAAGATCACGTTATAAGTATTATTACAACTAGTATTGAGTATTTTAGAAGACTGAGTAGAAATATATATATTCAGTTTGCTTTTAAATTCAAAACATAAATATTTATTTAAAAATTTCAGACCAAGATGCCTTACAACTATCCCAGTATATTTCAAATCAGATAAAAAGGGAAAATTTGAAGCAAATTTGGTTTTGAAGACTGATGAAAATAAAGAAATCACCATTTTACTAAGAGCTTTTTGTTATTAATGCTTTTTAGATTAATGTCAACATTATGAAAAATTTTTAGGCAATATTTGTTGCTGCCTTATATTTATTTTTTGTAAAGTTTGTTTAGTTTTTTCTCTAACATTGCATTTCCAATCCTTCTTTTATACTAATAGTGAAATATTAAAATGAAAAGATATCGTAACTTATTAAAGTTTTTGTTTAGTTCTTCAAAATTAAGTTTCCGTATTTATATATTTCTTGTGTTTTATTTTGTTAAATACTCGAAAACAGAACTTTTATAATTCTAGTGATATGTTAAATTTACTAAATTAGTAATGTCTTGCGCTATTTAGCTTGCCTTACTAAAGTGTATGAACAATTTTTTGAAATCAAAATATTAAAACTTGAAGAACTTGATGTTTATGAACAATTTTTTAGCAATTTTTTTTTTGTTTAAACTTCATTTTAAAATAAGTTGATACTTAATTTATGATTTCTTGTATTGCACAAAAGTTACAACACACGTTTTGTATTTTTTTTCAGAAATTTTAAGATCAACAGTCACCTTTAAGTGTTATAAAAATGACATGATTGCTAAAAATTACAAAATATCTAAATTTTAATGTTACTTAACAAAATAAACAAAATAGAATAATAAAAGGCTAAACTCAAACGTAACGACTTTTTATGAACAAATTTATAAATATTTATTTTTGTAGTTGTTAAGAATGAAACAAATACCTAAAGAAACTACGCTTACTACAAAAGTTACAAAAAAAGTTTTAAGAATGCAATTTGTTAAAACTTTCAAATCTGAAATTTTATAAAAATAAAGTTAAGTCAGTTAATAATAAGAGTAGTTTAAAAAACTAAATAACGAAGTTTATTCGTGTAAAACGAACAGTATTAATCTGATGAGTGATGATATATCATTGGTAATTTAACTTCTTTTATAACTGCTCTTTAGATTTTTTTTTTAATTTAAGTTAGCCAATGTATTATTTTAAAAACAGTTCAATATATAATTCATCTTTAATTTTATTAAACATCTTACAACCTACTTATTAAGGTAGTTTAATAGAATCTCGATGACAGTTTATTTCTACAACTTAATACACTTCTTTCTTTTGAACTTGGAACTTTACTAGATTTTTTAAATTAAATTACAAAATGTGTTTTAAATTTAACATAAATAAAGATTTTAATACAACGAAATTAATTTTTAGTCTAGAAAGTATACGTTTGAAATAAACGGCTTTCCTGGTATTATCCCTGCGTTTTATGTTTAAAGCCTACTTTTGCTTTAAAATATTCTTATCATATAGAAGTAAAAAAATTCTAAATATTTTTTTATGTACATTTAAAACAAATTTAGTTAGTTATCTGATGAAGCTGATAAAGATGTAATGAAATTGACTAAAAATATTAAAAACAAAAGAAGATATACTAAAGGTAAAACAGTGTAGAATAGAAACGTGTAATTTTAAAGAGTAATATTTACGAAATCTGTGTTATCAAGATTAAAATTGAAATATAAGTTATTTTATTGTACTCTTTAAAATAGTTAAAGAAACATCAACTATTTTAATACGAGAGACTCGATGTAAAAAAATGTTCACAACGACAGTTACATAGGAAATAAAATTTAAAAAAATAGCTTTAGTAAACTAACTTTAACTGAGGTTTACTTCTTACTCAAGGATTTGTTAATATATTTTATAAAATTTTTAAACTTTGACGGTGTAAATTACGACGATTTATGTCCCAACAACTAAATTTTGCTCTAAAACTTACTATACTAAATAATTTAAAAATAGTGCTTTTAGAATTTAAAACTATTTAAAGAAAATTTCACTGAGGCATGTAACTTTTATTAATTTGAATTTTCTGATTTTTAAACAAGAATAGCCTACGTGAAACTTTCTATAAACCGTTTTAAGTTTTGCACAATGTGTTTTTGTGATAAATTCCACATGTAAAATAACTTCCAGCTAAAAGCTTTAAGGTCGCATTTTTTGGGTCTTATACAGTTTGCATTGGGGTTGTTTACTAGTATGAAAATTTCTTCAGACCATTTTAAATTTTTCACAAGGTTGTTTTGTGAAATTTGCTAAACTTACAAATTTCTGAGCTAAAAACTTAAAGGTCTTTTTTATAAGCACCCTAATGAATGACGACTAATATACTTACTCATTATATTACTATAGTTTATAAAATGATTAAAAATTACGCTCAAAATGTTATTTCCTAGGACCTAGTGCACGAAGAACCTTCCAGGCTTTAATTATCGAGTTGCACACCAAAGATATCGAGTTGCAACGTTTTGACTAGGACAAGACTAAAACTCTCAAAAATTACTAAATGTATACATATAACGTCAAGTCTTGTTTTCAAAATCAAAACAGCGTATAATATATAATTACATTGTTGTTATGTTTTAATAATTTTTTGAACCTCTAACTTATTTATAAACTGTCTATTTTTTGTCGCAAAATATCAGTAAATTTCATGAAAATAGCTGCAATTAATATATATTTACCTTTTATTTATAACCGAATCTATCTTTTACTTTGGTTACGAATGTACTTTTTAATTAAACTTGTTAGCAAGAGAAACTAAAACATACCGTTTTTTTAATATGAAAGTTAAACAACCTATTTTTGTTTTTTATTTAGATAGAAAACATAAAACTTTCTGTTTTCTAAAATCATTAAATAAATTTAATAGTATTGCGAACAACGTTTTATACTAAAATAAAGCTAGGTACAAAAAGTTTTTCTTTTTAAAAGCTTATAAAGTTATATAAAACTGTTAAACTTCACAAAGAAGTATATACATTTTTAAGGATAAAAAATATCACAATTTTAAGAATATTAAATTGTTTCTTAAAAATAAGATTGTTATAGAAACTTAAATTTCACAATTTATCAAAACAAACTTTTTTTTAGCGCTTTTATGTCTTATGTTTCTTGTTGAAACTCAACATTGTACATTCTTATACTTTTATATTCTAAAGTTAAAAAATAAATAAATTTCTACAAAAGCGATATAACCAGTTAATTAGTAAATGACGTTATTGTTTCAGCTAAAACTTCATCTGCTTATTTTGTCGCTAAAAATATACATTTATTTATCAGCCAAAAAAAATCGATAAAGTTTTAAAACTTTATCTTTTTATATTGCAGATAAATCTGAATTTCATCTACATTGTTTTTAAATTACTATGATCTAAAAAAAGAAGGTAAAAGTATTGAAATTTTTTATAATTATAAAAGTAATGAAACAAAAATACGTTTATTTCAAAAATATTCTTAAATAAAATTTTATAACAATATATATTTCGTGCTTAACTCTTCAGTTGTCTACTAAGCAATAAAAATAAAGTTAATCAAAAAAGTTATATTTACACAAATTAGGTTTCCCTATTAAAATACGTATTGTCTCAAATTTAATTAAATCAAAAACTATAAAGCTATTTTTAATCATATTAAATTATTTTAAGTTATAGTTACTTGCACAATCAGGGTTATTTACTAGGTGTTGTGCAATATCAGACTTTTTGAAACATTTACCACTCTTTTAGACTTATTTTCCTTATTACTCATTTAACAAAATTCATCAATACTTTTTGGAATATGTTCTTTTATCCTTTTACCAAATTGCTTTGAAGTCATACTGAAATAACTATCTTCACAGAAGCAATTAAAATGGTAAACTACCATAATTGTTTTATATTCTGATATCGGATTTTTGCCCCCAGGTCTAGTCAATGGTCTAGATAAGAAAATAACTCTCGGTTTTGCTGAGTGATAAGATTTGCTTATTAATTGGTTGATGATTTCTCTATAACTCTTGAGTTCTTATTGACATAAAGTAGTAGTAAAGTAATCGAACATTTCTCCTGTCCTGCTGGCTTTATTTTGTTTAAACTTTTAAGGTGTAAATGTATAATTTTATTTACAAGTTCTTGAAGATAGCCATCTTTACTTATTATCAATTTTATCTGGTTTACTTCATCAGCAAATAATTTTTTTGAACAAATTTTATGTGCACGATGGCAAAGCGTTCTTATCAACTTTTTCTTTCTTTTCATAATACAAAATGAATGAAAATTTAAACAGTTTCCAGTAAAAGTTTTCTTTCTATGAGCAAATGTCAAAAGTTTGTTCCTTTGTCGTTTAACTAAAACGTCAAGAAAAGCCAATTAATCGTTGTTTTCTTTTTCTGATGTAAATGTTTTTGATGAATGTGTTTTGAAACAAAAGTTTAGTTTTGATGAGCATTAACGGTTATAAGGCGACATATGGTTAAAATTTAAGCGAGTCGATTCAGTTAAAAAACAAGTTATAGTATTACAAATATAAAAGTAAAAACTTTCAAATTTCTAGCTTGCTTAATTACCATGTACGAAAGTAATTAGATTTCGTATGACTTTATTTAAAAGTTACAGACAAATTTGCTGTGAGAGACAAACAAATTTAAAAGCTTTAATCCAAAACATGTGTTTAATTTTACGCAATCAAACATGAAACAAGAAAAACGTAAATGCTATTGATTTTTAACTTATTCCGAGTTGTTACATACTTAAATAGAATTCCTCGAGAAGACAAACACAATAGTTGTTGCACATTAAAATGGTTAAGTAAAGAAAACTGCTACAAGACTTTTTAAATCCTGAATGTAACGACTCTAAAAATGTTGGTAATGTTAAAGTTAAGTTTTTGGTCTTATAAAGCATATGGTTAAAACTTTGAATGAAAAATTTGGTTTAAATAACAATAAAATTAAATAACATTTTTAAAAATTGCTGCTAGATGTTTTTTTTTATTTTAGTATCGTTAACTTTGATTCACATATCGTTTTTACTTTGCATCAAGAGACATTAAAAGTACAACAAATAGTCGTGTATTTATTAGAAAACCTTTGTAATATATAAAGCAAAGCTATTTTGTTTCTTCATAAGAAAGTTTTTAAAATTTAGAAAAAAGTTCATTAACTTAACAGTTTTTATTGTTTAAAGGTATTTCTAGTGAAAAATTTATGTAGTTTTGGAGTTTTTTACCAGTTTTAGTGATAAAACTTTTTATGTATTAAGGTGATAAATTTTGATTTGAAATAATTAATAAATACTACAGTAAAAATTGATAAATGTTTAAGTTAAAAATTATAAAGAGTTATTTAACTTGATAACATCTTATAAATTTGATGAACTATATTACGTTACACAAGTCGAAAACTTCTAAGCTTTAGGTAAAATTGAAAATATTTTTTCAAACTTATCATTAAATCGGCTTATAGAACTGACAGTAGAAATTAAGAAAGTATGTAATTAATTTAGAAACTCTAGCAACTTAAAATACTTTTGTAAAAACAGTCTGTCAAGTTTTCCTTTTTTTAAGAAGTAACCTTATTTTTCTATTTTGTTTATTAAACTTTTCAAGATGTTTGTTTTTTCACAACAACTACTTCTAAATTTAAAAACTAAATTATATTTTTTTTTTAATAAGTTTATTTGAACTCAAAGTTTTATTGTGAAACTAAATGAGAGAACATTATCAATCATAAAGTTAGTAAAAAATTAAATAAGAAGTAAATTAAGTTCAAGTTATAAAAATGATCATTTATTATACTTTAAAAAAAAATAAGTTAACAATCTTTTAAAAACAAGCATTACTATAATTTTTTTAGATTTAAATCTTAAGTTTTTCCTTTTCAAGTCGGTTTTTAATCAATGTATAATTTTAAGTAGAAATAAGACAAAAAAAAAGAGTTGAAAATTTAATTTGAAGTATATAAAAGTAAATTATTGAATAAAGTAAAATTTATGGTAAATACGTTTTTTTCAGTTTTAAAATTATAAACAAGAAATACAAAAATATGTACTTTGTTTTGTATCTTTTAAGTATTTTTTATACCTCTAACTTTATTTATAAACTGTGTAGTTGTTAACTGGAAAAATTTCAGTCAATTTCATCAAAATCGCAATAAAAAACGGTAGATGTAAGTAAATCAGTTTATTGAGTTACCATCAATTTATTAGGCAATTCATTACAAAATTATTTAAAACAAACTTTTGTTTTTTGTGAACTTTCTTGAGTAAGTAATGATTATAACTAAAAATAAAACAAATAGTATGTTTATGCTTAAAAAAGTTTTACCTTTTCAGCAATAATTGATATTTTTAAATGGATTAATAGATTTTTGTCTCTTAAATTTAAGACCATAGGGGAGTAAAGCTTTTTTAATCAAGACTTTGTGCAGACTTTTACCAAACTACTAGTTGCTTTTTAACCTACTTAAACAAAATGAAAAAAAAAACATGTATTTGGTCTAAAAAAATGTTCTTAAATTTAAAAAAGGGGTTTAAATATCTGCAAACTTATTTTAAGTACGTAATTATAGTACTTAATTGTTATACTTCAAAACAACGCACAACTATTTTTATTTCTAAATACACAGTTTTAACTAGAGAATAATGTCACCAGGTAAATATTTTATCATACTATATGTTAAAACGGTCAAAAATAATATACCACATTTAAAAAAACATTCTTTGAAATTATACCTAAGTGTTAGGTGGTCTAAGTTTTAATACGTAAAATTTTTTTGAAATATATAAAATCATTGTTTTTATTAAATAGTAAGTGTTTTAATGTTTTTTTTTTGGGTTAAAAACTTAGTTTTCATAAGTTGTTTAGCACTAATTAATACATTTTAAAACATCAATATCTTATAGATTAAAACTTGTCGAACAAGTGTTATACGACAAAGGTAAACTTTTGTATTTAGTTACACTGTTAGTATTATCGTACACTTTTTATACGTAAGTCGAATGCTAGAAGTTTATGAACATAGTGTTTTAAGTTTTTATACACTTACTTTGATAATATATTTTCTTAAAACATTAAAAAAGTAAAAAGTTTATTTTATCAAATACAAACTTTCAGATGTATTATTAGAGTAGTATTAGTTAATTTAAGAAAATGTATAATTTGATAGAAAAATTTTTTTTTTGTAAATGTTACTTGTTTAAAAATGAAACTATGTGTTTTTTTTTTTAACTTAAGAAAAACTTATGCAAAGAAACTGAAAACCAAACATACTAGAACAAACATGAACGCGAGCGTCCAGTCACCGGGAGGCTTCTACGGAGGAACCATCCACCAGACTGACAGCAGGAAACCCGAGTGCTACATCGGCAAGTCGACGTGGGCGGTGATTGTGGTGAGCGCTTGGTGCATGGCCGCCCTCCACTACTACTCGGTCAGCACCAAGAAGAAGCTGAAGAAAAGCTCGGGTCCCCTCAGCTGGTTCCTGCTGTGTGCCGACGTCGGCTCGGCGGCGCAGCTCCTCTGCGTCATCCGCTCGGTGGTGCCCAAGTTCGTCGTGTGCACCCTCGAGTACACGAACGAGGGCAGGGTGGTCTTCGTCCGCGCCTACTTCACGGGCTTCCTGGTCATAATGACCGTCCCGATAGTTTACTTTTTCCTGCTCAAGCTCGGCCTGGGCTGGAGCGAGCTTTCAAAGGAGAAGTGGACGCTGAAGAGCGCTTACACGTTTCTGATCGTTCTGCTGCAGATCGGCCTCTACTTCTTCATGAACTGCGTCTACGTCTACTCCGTGTTCAAGCTGGTGGTGTACGTGCCCAAGCACGAGAACAGGTACCACTGGCTCACCCACAAGCGCCTGTGGAGTAGGGACGCCTCGATCGCCCTTGTGGCCACTTGCGTCGCCCTCCAGCTCGTCCCGTGCCTGTTCAAGCTCCGATCGGCAAATCGTGACGTCGTTGATCGTGACGTCATCCCGTGTCACACGATGACGACGTGGCAGCTGCTGGGGCTGAACACGACGTACGCCGTCGTCGTCAACCTGTTCTTCGACGAGAGGCTGGTGAAGAGCGGGTACGTGGTGTACGACGCGGCCAACATCCTCACCAGCTTGTCCGTCCTGCTCACTTTCGGTGTAGGTAATTTCCCCAACATGGTCACGTTCGGCTGCAGCACTCTGAACTGCAAAAGACGTCGGAAGCATCACATCAACGAAACTCTGGTCTAGGCTTGTTTGGTGTGCAGTTTATTGAAATTAGAAAGTAAATTTTAAGCTATTATTCTTGGGAACGGGTCTAAATTGCACGAAGACAAAATTGCACGAAGCTACTAAATTGCACTAGTGCACAAATTGCATGAAGCCAAATTTGCACGAAGGCAAATTTTCTCGAGGGCACAAAATTGCAAGAGGGAACAAAATTGCACGAAGACGATTTTGCACCAAGGATTTTGCACGAGTTACATTTTTGCACCAGAGTAAAATAAACAAAAAAATAAATAAAAATAAAAAAATAAAATAAAAGATAAATAAAAACAAAAAAAAAACAAAAAAAGTTACTGTCCGAGGGTAAGGGTTAGGGGTAACAGTAATAGTAAAAATAAAAATATAACTATTAAAAGTCATTATAAAAAAAAAAAGAAAACAAAAAAATTAGTTTTAAAATAAGCTACCGACCGAGGGTAAGGGTTAGGGATAACATTGATAGTAAAAAAAAAATTAAACTAAATAAAACTATAAACTTAATAAAAGTATTTTTTTTTAAATGTTAATACAAAAAAATAATTTACTCACTGAGGGTAAGGGTTATGGGTAACAGTGATAATAAAAAAAAATGCAAAAAAAAAACTAATAAAAAAAGTTAGAAAGTAAATAAGAAATAGTTTAATCCGTGCAGAAATGTCTCCGTGCAAAAGTGTCTTCGTGCAAAAGTATCTTCGTGCAATTTTATCTTCCTGTTATTTTATCCCCTCGTGCAAAAAAGTCTTCGTGCAAATTTGTGCACTCGTGCAAATTTGTCCCCTTGTGCAATTTTGTACGCTCGTGCAAATTTGAAAGCTACCCATTATTCTTACTATGTTATGACAAAAGGCTAGATACAAATTTCGTTTACTTTGCTTAAAATAAATTATAAAATTTCAGTATGTGCTTTATAAAATTAAATTGTACTGAAAAGTTATATATTGTATTTTTGTTCATTTTGAAAAAGTATTTGTTTTTTATCGATTTGTATTGTTTAATAAGGTACTAATTTGTTATGTGAAAAGTTTTCAACTATTTGCGTTATGAATTATCGAACTGTACCAAAGAGTTTAAAAATTTTACTTACTTGCTGAATAATTTGTTATAAATAGCTCAGTTAGTAATAGCAACACTAAAACTAGTGAACAAAAAACTTTAAAAATCTAAGATATTTTAACACTATTTTACCTAAAAAATTAGTTCAAATAATTAGACTATTTTAGAGTACTATTTATTAGTTTTTGAAATACAATAATGATTAAGATTAATTGTTTTTAACTTTATTTTTTGAAAAATGTTTTTGAACTTCTTTTTTTTTATGCATTTACTTAACATTTTAAAACTTTTAAAATAACTTCGAAAAATTTGATTTTCAAACTTTAAAGTTGTGTTCATTTGCTTACTGATATCATTCAACAGTATAAAACCAAGTTGTTTGAACTATTTTTTTTTTAATTATATGTATACAATAGAAATAGTTTTTAAATTTTCCATAAAAACTGAATAATGTTTCTAACTAATAAAATAATTACTGAATTCGTATGGTACGTTGGCTTAGTAAGTTTCTACGTACAAACCGTATTTTATGTTTATTGTTATTAACAAATATAATCAAAACTTGTGTTATTAAAACAATGTTTTGGTGAATAAATTTTTTAAATAATGAAATTAAATTAACAATATCAGGGCTTTACCAATTTATTTTATCACATTATAGATTAAGCAGTTTTATTAGTTACAGTTTTATTTTAACACTAGAAATTTTACCTTTTTACTCAAAAATTATTATTTTTATTTTTTACGTATATCGACTTATCGAAAGATTAAATTTCATACTAAACGGAACTGATATTAAGTTGATGTAACAAAACTGAATATTTTAATTTGAATATAATTAAAATTTCGAATTGTTTATTCCTTTCGGCTAAATAAAAAGTTTTTATTTTTAAAGTTCTATGATACAGCATTTCAAAACAGAGTTTGTATCAGGTATAATTTGTTTTAAATTAAAACTGTATATACAGATTTTTCAAACTCGAACTTAGATGTCAAAAACATTTGTTAAATACCTAAAATTAAGCGATTATAATCTACATTTTAAAAATATATCCGATATTTAACCTTATGTCTTTTAAAAAAAATTATTTAGTATTAAACAGTTATTAAAACCAACTTTAGCTCACAATAACAACATTAAGTTTTAAATCAAGTTTTCATTTCCGACAACTCAAGTCTATTCAATTAAGTCAATTTAAGCTTATGAATTAAAATATAAAATGCTTAGTTGTTTAAAACAGAAAAATACGCTAATTCAGCCATAATTTATACACATACTGTTAACTAATTAGTAAGTAATTCTTATAACGAATTTTTATTTCTAACTATAGATTGTTTATTTTTAAAATAAAAAAGGAGCTTCAACAAACAAAAATAAAAATACTTAACTGTTAAAAAATAACTATTGAATCAACAATCAGCAATCATCAATCAGCAATCAACAATCAAGTCTGCTTAACATAATTTTTTTTATAAATATTTGTAGTTCAACCTTAGTAACTATAATGTTAGAAAAAAAAACTGCAATATTCAGTTTAAAAAGTAGAAAGTTTTGTCTTATTTAGTAACTGAACCGCAAAACCAGCAACAAAATTTTATGTGACATTCTGCGACATGGTTTCAACCTTATTAGGACTCTCCAGGTAGACATAGTAACGATGAATCGATTTTTAGTCAAGCCAAACTTCCTTAGAGTACTTTTGCATAGAAGCATTAGCTCCAGGGTTTCATTCAGTAAGAATATGGCGCAGGTAAACCATCACAACTACATCTCAACGTATTCTTCGACATTTTAGTTTCAATGTGGTATTATAAAGACTGCTTTTATCTTAACTACTAATGCCAGCAGTTTAAATTGAAAATTTTATGCTAGTTTTATATAGTTTCCTTTTACAGACATTTTTTTCAGAGTAGTGCACTACACAGCATAAAAGTGAAGCATTTTAAAAATAAAGTGTTCAAATATTTTTATGACATTTGGTTATTGAACAGCAGAAACATACTAAAATGAATAATTGTTTGATGAAATGTTTGATGAAACAAGGTTTTCACTGAACAACTAGAATTACTTTTTTTGGTCTTCTTCGTTTTTTAGGTCTAGTACAAGTTTAGGAAACTATTAAACGCTCCTAGTTCATTATCTTTAAAATATCCAACTTATACTATTTTAAATATCTTTATGTTGTATACATATATACTAACTATTTATTTAAGTTTTTATTAGCTATTTTTATCGAAAAAACAAGCTTGTATTTGCGTTTAGTATGTGTTTAAGAAATAAGTATTGTTGGTGTTTAAATATCTAAAACGTTAGATACAATTTTACTTAAATTTTAATTTTTGTAAATAATAATCTAAAGCGTCAAGCGTGTTACTTTTGTAGAAGTTTTCAAGCAAAAAATATTAGTGTTACAACTTTTTAATAATTATTATGTACAGTGGTAAAGTAGCATTGAAAACTTCGATAACTTTTTCTATTTAAATAATTTCATTTATAATAAGTAAGTGGAAACTATTTGTTTGAGTACCGATTTTATTCGAAAAAAAAGTCTTGATATGTTTTTTTTCAATAATTTGGTTAGACTTAAAGTAATAAAAAAAGTAGTGATCTAGATTAACTTTTTGACTAAATATTGTATATTTGCTAGTTATTAACATTTTTCCTTTGCAAAAAAAAGTGTAGTAGATTTTTTTTAAAGACAAATTTTTCTTTATCATTTAAATTAACTTTCAAAATAATAAAATGATTAAGTGTTTTCTAATCGAATATTTTTTTTGTGAATTTAAACTTTTTTTATAGTTTATTTTAATTCATAAAGTTGTAGTATTACAAAATTCTCACATTAAAAAAAAGTTTGTAAACACTAACTATGTAAAGTTGTTGTTTTAAAATAATTTGTAATATAAGTTATTTAAATTTAACCTTATCTTATACTCTACATCGAAAAATGTCTGAAAAAAACGTTGGTTTACTTTTATGCTTACATAGGTTGTAATTAATTGAAATCTAAAGTTAATATAATTAATATTTTTTATTGTGATTCTACCATAAAAAAAAGATAAACAATAAATTAATTGCCTCAAACTTTTTATCCCAAATTTCATTACTTCAATTAAAAAATAATAGTTTATGAAGATAAAGTTAATTGTTTTTAATCTATGTTTTTCTTTTAAAACTTGTTTATTACTTGAGTTGGTTTGTTTAAAGTCTTTATGAAGATATGAAGTTTTATAAATTACTTTTGTATTTTTATAATGTAAGTTCTGTTATTGTTCTTCCTTAAATATCCATATACTTTTTCAAACTTTTTTATTTTGAAATTTTATATAAATTTAAGGAGTAGGGAGTAAAAACATTAAACATTAGCTTTTTTATGAAAGCTTATTATGCATACTTTATTTAGATATGTTTTTATGCCAAAAAGTATGTGGTTGACCACTGACTTTTTATAAATTTTTTCCAGGTTTTACAAGTATAATTTGTTATGTGTCTTTTAAGAAAAATAAATGTTTAATAAATTTTGTTTAAGTTTTCAATTATTAAAAATTAATAAATATATGTTTAAATTCTACTTTTGGTATTTACTTTGTTATCAATATTTTATTTATTTACAAATTAAAGTTTTTCAAAGTTCTAGGTTTCAGTGTAAACTAAATGGACACTCTTTGTATACTTAAAATTATTTGCATTTGAAAATACTTTTATAATATTTTTTCAGCCACCAATTGATTATTCAATATTTTCTGACAATAACCATACTCCAGATCAAATCAAAAAAGTCAATGAAAAATTAGTTCATATAACTGGGTGTGAGTCATTGCATACATATAAATATATCATAGTTTGTTTTAAAGTATTTTTTATAATAACTGCTATAATTTCTAACTTTGTTATTGTTTTAGTAATTTATAAGAAGCTCTAAACAAATTATCATTACCAGCTTTGTATTGTCACAAATAGCTTATTTAAAATTATAAAGAAAATAATAAGTATTAATGGGAGCATATATTTAGCAAAAAATTTTTAATTTTTTTTGCTATTGTTTATTAGTTTTTAAATAACAAAAGACCATCTAGTTCAGGGGTTGGTAGTTTTAATAACTGAAATATACCATTTAAAATCTGTTTTTTTTTTAAAGAAAATTAAGGGCTAGATTACTTTTGAATAATAACACTTAAGAATAATTTTTATTTAAAAAAATAAAATTATGTGAAAATTATTTTGAAATCCAATTTCTAAATAACCTACTACTGTTTTCAAAGTCCTTGATCTAGTTTCTTGTATATGTAGTAAGCATGGTTGCCACAAAACCTGGAATCCTGAAAAAACCTCAATTTTGACAATTAAGGCTGAAAAACCTGGACTAAGAGAAATTTTGAAAAAAAAACAGGAAAAACCTGGAATTTTAAACAGTTTTTTTATGTTAAGTGTAAAATTTTGACTTGACACCAAAAATCTATCATAGAGATAAAAAATTTGTCATCTTCAAATTTTTTATTTATTAAAAAACACATTTAAAGTAGCTTTACAGTATCTTTTCAATGTTGTTATACTATTTTATACAGTTTTTTACCTTAAACTTAACTTAAAACTAAAAATAGACCCAAAAATGTGTACTTTCCAAAACCTGAAATAAATCCAAAAAACCTGGAAGATAATTTTAAAAATCCAGTGGCAACCCTGAGTAAGGATTTTTTTGTTTACATTTTACGTATAATGTGTTTTAGTTAATAATATATACAGTAACCTCTAGGAAATTTACACACATTGTGTTCCCAGCAAAAGTGCATAACTAAACAAGAGAGGTTGTAAATATACTTACTTCATTTGCTGTTTTCTTATATTTGAATAACAAATACCATTTTGTTCAAATTATAATTTGCTTTTGAAATATTTTGCTAGTTGTTTGCAGTGTGAGTTCATGACTTGCTAAAGTTTAAAATACTTAATCACTTAAGTATGCTTTTCAATAACGATAAATTAAAACATTATTTGAATAAAACTTTTTGTTAAGTTTGCATGCTTGCTATAAAATAATAAAGCATTGTAAAATATTATTTACACACTGAAATAAAGATGAGAGATTTTAGTTTTTGTTAACTGTACATAATAAATAGGTTTGTGCTTAAAAAAAATTATTAAATTGAAGTTAGTTAAAAAAAGATCAGTTTTATTATTAAATACGTTGATTAAAACTCATTTTAATAGTTATTTGAACCATAAAGCTTTACACACAACCTGAAGTTTTCTTCAAAAAGTGCTTACCTGATATGAAATCATAACTTGTAGTTTTAAGAGAATTTTTGCTGATTTTGCACCAAATTTACAACATTAAAAGTCTTTCAAATAGTTTTTTGTTATGTTTTTTTATTGAAAATTTGAAAATGAGTAACTAAACAAGAGTGGGTAGATTCACAGCATGTATTTAATCTTAATTTTTATATTTTTCTTGCATATTTATTTGGATCCTTGCACTGTTTTAAAACTGTTCTCCAAAGTAATTTCATGTAATGATTAAAAATACCTGTAAATAGGCTTTCAGTTTAAGTTTTATACTGAATTAATCTTCATTTATATTTTCATTATCTAAAATTTGCTAGTTTTTTACAGGTGTAAAAACTTGTTCTGTTTGAATTTATTTACTTTATTAAAACATTACCAATGACTATATATTCAGCTAGTACAGGGGTCGGCAAACTGCTGCTTGCGGGCCAAATGCAACCCTCAATGCAAAAATTTGCGGCCCTCAAAGTACTTTTTAGCTAAAATTATAATTTTTTAAAACATTAAAAATAAAATATTTTGTAATAAAAACTTAGAATTAGGCTATTCAATTGATATTCTTTACTAGTCTAGATATTCTTTACTAGCATGTGCAAATTAAACAAGCTGTCTTAAATGTTTGAAATTTAAGTTTTACCTGGATTTTACCACTCTCAATGTTAGTAGATGTAGTTTTAAAGTTATATTTATAGTTTTTTGTTTAAGAAAATTTTATATTTTGTGCACAAATTATGGTATATTTAAATACAACACCATTTTTTTTAAATTAGTTGAAATCTCATAAGTATGAAAATAAGTTCTACTTTGACCTTCGTATAAGAGATTGTTAATTTATTTTTAAACAGAATATTTTAACCCCTACAGCCTTTCAATTTCTTGTGTGGAAGTATACCATAAATTATTATCTAATTATTTAAGTTTTGATAAAATAGTTGTCAAAGGACAGGGGTAAATCACTTTTTTTGTCTTTTATTTATGGAAATATCTAAGCCTTTTTTGAGATATAACCAATAAAAGTTTGAGATATTAGTAGCTTCTTTAAATGGAAGTTGCAAACTAAAGATCAAAAAGGACTATTCACTAAAAAAATGTCGCATACAATCTTTGAGTAATTTAAAACTTTTTAGTCTATCTTTTATAAGATCTAGAAAAACTTTTTTGCAGTAGTTTTAAAATCTTTAAATAATTTTAGTTTTAAATAAAATATATATTTTTACTTTTTGGTCATAAAATTTTTGTATTTTTACTAAAATAAAGTTTTTCTGACAATTATTTTTAGATTTTGCTAGAATAATTTTCAAAAAGTTTGACGTCTCTATTTCAAAAAAAAAGATAACTTTGTAGTCAATTTTAAATTTCTGAAAAAAATGCGGTCTATGAGTTTATATTGGAGTAATTTTACAAAAATTTAATTTAAGTATTAGTATTTCATAAAAACTGCTTAAAAATAGTACATTAAAAGAGTATGTTTTTTTCTTTAAAAAGTGGTTGACCCCTCTGTGCCCAAATTGATACAGTGTTTTTACGCCATTTACCCCAAAAGTTTAAAAAAATGTCAACAGCATAATAAAAGTATTAAATATTGTTTAATACAAATTTCTGTGTATGCTAAGTTATTAAGTATGTGTTTAAAAAATAGTAGTTCTTTAATTGGCTGTAGAAATTGCTAAATCTTATCAAATTTTAGACAAAATAGGCAAATTTAATCAGAACCAAAACCTGAACTCTTATGTGCTCTGAGACAAAATCAAGTTATCATAAAGTTTTGATCTTACCACTTGGATCACCAAACCACAATCTGACTGACCTCTTTCAATAAAATATGTGTCTTATAATCTAACAAGAGCTTGTGGTCTGATGATCGAAGTGGTATGATCAAAGCTTTATATTAACTTGAAAAGATTTATAAGTGTTAAATTGTTTAGGTTAAAATTTAACAAATCTATAATAGAAAAATTGAAAGGTGCTTTTATTGTAAGTATTCAACACACATTCTACACATGATTACTTAGTTTCGAACACATACTTTGTTACATTACTTTATCTTTGTTACAAAATGGTAGTCTGTAAATAATATGCTTATATAATCTTTTTAAAGTTTTTTTTTTAACTGATTATATAATAAGTTTAAACTTCTGATTGCATTTAAAAAATCAACTTTTGTTTTTGTCTATAGTTTCGATGAAACAGCTCGCTGGCTTGCGTAAAAGATTTGATGCATTAGATGTTGGTAAAAAAGGTTATTTATTGTGAGTTGAGTCTAAGAGTATATTAATTTATAACCATTTATGTATTAAGTTTACAAAAACAGTAGTTTGAATATTTTTGTGCATAATTAAGATCAAATGTTTAATTATTTCCAAAAAAGCTTTAGATGAATAACTTTAAAGTATAAAAAGTAAGTATTTAAACCTATATTTTCTGACTATAATAAATAGTCACTTAAATTATATAAGTGAGATCTTTTTTAAACTTCGATATTGATTTTAAATTGTTTTAAAAAGTTTAGTAGGATATATTATTTGCTCAAATTTAAACTTGAACTTTAAGTTAAACAATTTCTATCTATCTGTAAACAGATTTAAATATTTTATTGTGTACTTTATATTTATGTGATTTAATATTTAATTTTGTAACAAATACTGTAAATTAAAAAAAATACTTAAAAAATAAAGGACAAATTAGATTTTTAATAAAACAGTCTTTGTTCGCCTTCCATAAAGAACTTATTATACACGCCAACACTAATTCCGTTATTTATCAAAAATTACTTATTAATTAAAAAATAAAGCTCTACAAAATAAGATCAACTTAAAAAAAGTGGATTTTGCCCTTAATATCTGTACAGTGAACATTTAATCATCATATTTAAAGTTGTCATACTAATACAACAGTAAATTAGGCACTTATTTACAAACTATTTCCAATTGTAAAAATATTATTTTTAAATCAAGCAATAATTAAATATGTTAGTATTGAATTCTGTTTTATTTACGGTATTTGTGACTAAACTTTACAGGCAAAGTGATTTCATGGAAATACGCGGACTAAGAATAAATCCTGTTGCTGATAGAATAATCAGACTATTTGTTGCACATGGGTTTGTTTTTTAAAGTTTTATTATTGTAAAATATGCTGTTCAAATTGATCATTATAAAAACGAAAATCATACATTTTTAAAAGTTATCTGACTAAGCAATATTTGACAGCAAAGTTAATTTTTTTTGCTTAAAATTTTATCTTTATATTTTTAAAAGAAGTACAAGCAGCTGGAAATAATAGTATAATAAATTTAACGTTATAAACTTTACAAGGTTTTAGAATTTCTTAGTGGTCATCAACAAGCGCATTACAATTATTACAATTTTTTACTACGTTTAAACTTTCAAAATAGTTTCTTGATCAAATATATGAATGAAAACGTATCAGCTGAGGTTGAGGTTATTACAAATCAAAATTTTTTTAGATTTTTGCGATATACACGTGTATTTGTTTCTAAATTTATTTAGTAGTTAATTAAAATAAAATGATAAATTATAGTAACGTTTAATGTAAACTCAGAAAAGTTTTTTTTATTGCTAAATTCAAGCTAGTTTACTTTTTCATAAAACTTATGCTAGTAAAAATCTATTTTATCAACTATTAATTGTATATATATTTTTTTTGGTTAAATATTATATAATTTTTTTTGAATTGTAATAAGTAATATAAGTTGTTTGTTTAACTCAAATGACAAGAAATGCTATAAGTACAGCTAGTGACCTTTATCTAATATTTTACTTCCAGAAAACTGTAAATAAAGTTATCGAATAAATTTATAAATGTAGTTGTAATAAGCTTTTATATAAACAAAAGCACTTTTTAAATTTTTAAGTATTATTAAAGTTGTTTTTTGGCAAAAGTAGTCACATACAGTTAATTATTAATTTGTAACTATGAAATAAATTGTAATAAATACAGGCTTAAGGTAAAGTTATTATTGTTGTATAACAAAAACATTTACAATAAATATGCTGTTTGATAGAAGGAATATAATATTCTTAAGATAATAAAGATAAACAAAATAATTAACTGTCAAATTTTATGTCGCTTGTACTTGTTTAAACATAAAGACGTGAAAAATTAAATTATATGTTTTTTGGAAATATTTTTATATCAATCTAATTACCTAATAAACTTTTTTCTTCAAACTTGAACTAAAGACTTTTATAAGTTTAAAGATTTGTTTTAGTTTAAATTCTTATAAAATTTTTTTTACGCTTTTCTCAATAAAAATAGGGATATGGGACACTTTTGCAGGGCGTCACTTTTGCACGAATTTCACTTTTATAGTTTATGTTATAATTAAAATAAAATTGAAATTTAATGAGAATTAACATAATGAAAAACTAAACTTAATTTTTTATCAAATTTAAAATATATAAACATTAAACTTAAATAAAGTACGTGCAAAAAAAAACTAACTCCGTGCAAAACTTACTCTCATGTATTTTTGACACTTACCCATCAAAATATGTTGCTTCGTTTTTTTTATTATCTATAAAAATGTTGTTTTTTTATTATTAAGATTTTGTACATATTTAAAAACTTATCTATCAAGTTTTACTGAAGTTTTTTTTATAAGTATAGAATATAAGTTTTTTTTATTTAACTTTGACAATTTTTTCTTTAACTGTCTATAATTAATTTACCTTAAAAATTTTATGGAGTTTTATTTTACGAAATAGTATTGTTGTTTTATTTAAGATTATATTTTAGCAACCTCTTTTGTTTTCTTCTAATTGCAGTATACTAATATTATTAAAAAATATATGCTTTCAGAGCAACAAATTTCGAGACTTTTGTAAAAACTCTTGCAGTTTTTATACCTTCCAAACGAGTACCTCCAGTAGGCGAAAAACATGCGATAAACAGCAACATGCAAAAAGTAAAAAGTGAGTTTTACTTTGTGTTTTCTGATATTTATTTTTTATTAAGTGAATAATATTTTTTTTTCAGAAATCAATAAAAATTTTAAATTTAAGATGCATATTTGAAAAAATATTTTGTTATAAAAAATAGTATTAATATTTAGTTATAATATTGAAACAATAAAGTTTTTTAAAGATTTTCCAATAAAAAAATTTATTATGACAAAGATTTAAACTTTTATGTTTTTAAGAATTGTATTTTGAAGTCTTTACTATTTTGTGTTGCTTACTAATTAAAAGAGTAAATATTTATTGAAACTATTTTAAACATAATTACCAATTATTGCTTAATTTTTTATGAAATTTTATATAAGTTTTTTATATATAAAAATAATTATTTTATGAGCTTCTAGTTTTCAAAACTTTAAAATTGTTAATTTTTTTTTAAATTACCTGTCTGTAGTTACTTACTAACTATATGTTTTCAATTTATCAATACATATTTTTTTTGCATAACTAAAATAAAAGTAAGGTGAATGTCAATTTTTTTTTAATTTTGTATTACACATTATATAAAGTAAATTAGTGTACTTAAAATATAAGTTTTTTTTTAACTTTTACTCATCAAAATAAATGACTTCAGTGTTATTTCGAATGTATGATGTTTCTTATGACAAAAGAATAAATATGGAGGAACTTAATAAGGTAGCTTTTATTTTTGAAAATGTATCAGGTTACTGTTTTTATATTAAACTTTTAGTATATTCCCTAAAAAAATAATATATGCATGGTATTTGTTTGGGTTTAATTTTAAACTTATATTATATACATTTCTTTATACTCCCAAAAAATGTTTTAAAGTTTATAACAAAAAACCTTTGAATTTAAGGTTTTGTTTTGATATTTTCTTGTATTTTAACAGTTGTCAAAAAAAAATTAAATATTTTGAAGTTGACAAACATCAAAACTATTTTTTATTGATACAGTTTTTCTTGATAACAAATTATCAAAAATACTTTATGTACGTTTACACGACTAAACATAGCAACTAATTGAAATTTAAAAAACTTTTTTTTTTCATTTAACAGCTTTATTTGAGCAATGCATTAAAAGTTTAACTAATTTCCTTTCCAAAACAAAACAAATGCTCACAAAACTAATTAATCAAACAAATAGGTTTAAATTAGTTAAAAAATTGTTCAAAATTTAGATTATTTACAACTAAAAATTAGTTTTGTGAGTATTTAATTTGTTTTTGAAAGCAAGTTTGTTAAATTTTAAAAGTATTGCCCAAGTACATCTGTTCAAAGAAAAAAATGTTTTTAAAATTTCAATTAATTGCTATGTTAAATCATGTAAACGTCTTTCATTACATAAAACAGAGTTGCTAAAAAACCTGGAATTTTGAACAAACATCACTAAAAAAACCTGGAATTTTAAACAAATTTTACATGTTCAATGGTAAAATTTGGATTTGACACTAAAAATTTATCATATAACTATTTTTTTATTTTACATCAAAAATTTTATTTAAAAAACACAAAGTTTAAGTAGCTTTACAAAATCTTTTCAATGTTTTTATACTATTTAATACAGTTTCTTACCTTAAGCTTAACTTTAAACTAAAAATAGACCTAAAAATGTGTACTTTTAAATCCTAGAGAAAATTTTCCAAAAACATGTGGTAACCCTAGAAAAGTTTATCAAAATTTTTCTTGTGAAACAAAAATAATATATTTTCCTCTAAATTTCATCCACTTTTTAATGCACTTATAACACAACCTGCCACACTAATGTAAATTGTAACAACGTATAAATATTTACTGATAATTATGCAGATGTTGAGAATAATGATGGGAGCGTCGATATCAGCAAACACGGTTAGCGCGATCGCGTACAGAACAATGCTGGACACCGACACCACCGGAACTAACCTCATCAACTTCAAAGACTTCAAAAAAGTTTATTCTAAATTATTTATATAATTTTGATATATCGTAACATAGTTTGAAAAAATAGTTAATTTAAGTTAAATATTTTTTAAGTACGGCGAGCTAAGTGTTGTTAATGAATGTGATATAATTGAAGAGTTGTTATTTTTGATAAAAGTTTGTTCCATATTGATTTAAGATACTATTATCAGTTTTGTAAAAATATTAATTTTAAAATCAAAGTTTGAATCTAAACATAGTCACTCATTTAAAAAAGATTAATTAATAATTTCATTTAGCGCATCATCAGAATAATCTTGTTAAAAACTGATAATAATATAGTGTAAATTTAGTGATATACAATGAATTTGAAAAGTAGCTAAAAATAGTTGCGTCATAAAGTATAAAATTCTGTTTAAAAGGATTAAATTAGAGTTAAGTTATACTTTGCTAACTTTAAGTCATGATGATTTAAGTAATGTAGTATACATATTTAAATGTCATTGCGGAAATGACTACGTAGGTCGAACATCTCAACGTTTCCACGTCAGGCGAGAGCAGCATGTCACGAAAAAGCTAAAAAGGTTAATTTTTAATGACGACGTAAAACCAAAATGTGAACAATCATCTATCCATGATCACCTCCTAAAAACCCTAGCTGTGCTAAAAACTACCTAGATAGTAGGTTTAAAATTCTATCCAGAGCGAGAAACTCCTACAATCTCTTAGTTCAAGAATCTTTGTTTACTAGAACTCGCAAACCAAAAATTTGCAAACTAAAATTTTTTTACAATTTAAAACTTTATAAAAAGCGTGTTTTTAGTAGTATTATTTTTGTCGCTTTTTATCGTATTTTGTAATTTTATTTTTATTTAATTTAGTTTCAAGTAAAATTTCCACTATCTTAGATGTTTTTGTTCAAATAATTTTGTTTTATAAATGACTTAAAGTTAGTAAAGTATAACTTAACTCTAATTTAAACCTTTTAAACAGACTTTTATACTTTATGACGTAACTAAATTTAGCTAGACTTTTCAAATTCATTGTATATAACTAATTTTTCACTATATTATTATCAGTTTTTAGCAAAATTATTCTGATGATGCGCTGAATGACATTAGTTAAAAAACCTTTTTAAAATAAGCGACTTATGTTTAATTTTTTTAGTTAAAACCAGTACTCAAACCTATTTAAACTATTAAAACTATTTAAAGTATGAATCAAGTGAATAAAATGTAATGACTTAAATTAATTTCAATATAGAGTTTTAGAATATTTTTTAGTTTTAAGTTTTTTCAGCTTGATTATTTTTCATTAAATAGTTTAGCTCGTCGACTAATTTCGAATATTTAAAAATATTTTTTGATCTCATAAAGTTTTCTTTGTTTATTTGATATGCTGCCTAATGTTATAACAATGTTTATTTTTTTACACAAAGTTTTGTAGAGCTTATCTAAAAATATAGAATTAAAACTACTATATTAGTTTTTTTTTTTAATTCCAAGTATTGACTGTTAAAATATTTAATTTATATCTTGAAAGTTGTAAATGAACTCTAAAAATTACAGTAGTATTTTGTGAAAAAATTATTTATTAAGTGTAAGACTTGTTCTAGTTTTTTATACAAGAAAACTTGTTACAGTTATAGTTTAAGATAGCATTTTTTTTTTAATTTCAGGTTTAGTTATAAATAACTATTGTTATGTATTAAACTAGTTTTATTTGTTTATATGAGAAATATAGCTGCAATTTTTCAAATAATTTCCAGGTTTTACGTCCCGATGACGTAGGCAGAAGAATGACTTTTAACTTCAACCATTGGTAAACTTTTCATCTCCACTTTTTTTGCATGTTTTCAGTGTTATTAAACTTTTTTACCTAAGTTACTCATTTGTTGCTTGAAAATATTTATATAAATAGTTTTTCCGTTTGTTCATTTGCTCAGCTGTGATCCTTTCTTCTACTGAAGTAAAACTAGTACAATAATATTCTTCAAATATAACTATAACGGAGCAGGATTTCTGGTAGTTCTTTAGAAAAATTAACGCATGATCTTCCATAAAAGCTTAATATAAAAAATAATGCTTTTTATTGACTATTAAAATTAGGCTTATGTATGGTCAGTTTGAAGAAACTCCGTACAAAAGTAATTGTTAATTTCTTCTAAAATGAGATTTTAATTGTGTTTTAACCTCTGTAACTTAATCAGATAGTTTTCCTTGAATAGTCTTAAGTCCTTCGAATTTATCTATTAAAACCTTAATAACAAATATATTGTCTTTAGTTAAAGATGATTAAAAAAAAATTCTTACTTATCATAATTACATTTAAAGTTTGGCTTATATAAAACTTCTCAAATACTAAAGAGGGCGATCAATTTCTAATAAATTAGTCATTTTTGTTTGCACCTGCCATAAGCCACCTATGAATTTCTCAATCTTTGATATTTTATGCTTCCAAAACTACATACATAGGATGGAGAATTTTAAATTTACACAAAATATAACGATATAAAGCTGATAAAAAGTTTAAGGTGTAAATATAAAACTTACAGGTAGATGTTAGGGGATAATAGAAGATAACTTAAGACCATGTGGTCTTGGTTTCACTAGCGTCTTTATTTTAATATGCCACTAAAACTGAGGAGCCTCAAAAAAAAATTACGTTTCTTAATTTTAGTAACATGTTTTAAAAAAGAGATTTTTTAACCAAAAATATATTGGTTTGAAATTTTATAAAGTATACTTTAACCCATAACCAATAGTAATAGCTTCAAACTTAACTTGAACCGATTAAAAATAACATTTTCCTAAAATATTAAGTTTTCAACTTGTAAATAAATATTTTGTACACATAAAAAATACTTTTGGATATTTTTTAAAGAACATATTTAGCTGTTTCAAATAAACAAGTTTTAACCTAATCTTATTTTAATATATAAAACGGTACATAATTTTACTAAGATTCTCATTAGAGGCGTTAAATTTCTACTTAATAACAAACAAATTCTATTTAGTTTACTAATTAAAACACCTCCCAAGGAATTTCATTCCATTATTGAATAAGAAAAACATATACTATTAGTACATAAAAAGTTTTAGATATAAACGTGACATTAAATCATTAATCAAAAACTTTTAACTGCCAGAGTTAACAGATTAATTATTAGGCTATTATAAGTTTCTATAAAATGTTCTTCAATGAATACATAATAGCCTTTGACTTAGGATGGTGCACGACTACTCAAATATAAGTAATATATATTTGAACTGAATAAAAATCTGTATATACAGTAACCTCTCGCATCTTTACGCATCACTCTCGTTTAGTTACGCATTTTAGAATTCTAAAAAATAAGAATTTAATTTTTTTAGAATGTTGTACAAAATAGGTTTATTGTATATTTTTTATTTAAAATGCGCTTTTAAATGCTAACTAACCTCTTTTTATCTTTACAGACTTTGTAAACTTCTGTTCTTTACTTATTGATAAACATTTAGTTAATATATCTTTAATACAATGCAAAACAAGTTTATCATTATGTGGGCAAGGTCAAATTAAAAAAAGTTTTAGTAACATAAACAATTTCTATTAAATATTTTTCTTATGTTGTAATATATCTTTGTTCAAAAGAAGAAATCCATTAAAGCACCAAATGCAATTTTTTTTTAAAGACTAAAGAAACAAATTTTAATATAGACACCACACCAGTTCTTAGTTGTAAACAAATGCTTAATTATAAATTGAATTTACTAAATAGAATAAAATATAAATGTTAAGTATAAAATAAGTCACATATAAACAAAGATAAAGTAACAATCTACTTGTTATAAAAATTAGTATTATTAATTAATATAATTAATTTATTCATAAAATTAATATTATTTTATATGCATTTAAACCCTTTTTTTAAATATATTTATAGTTATATCTTTTGTTTTCATATTTTTAAATAAAGTAAATAAATTTTTATAAGTGGGAAAGTCTCCAGTCTGCTTTTAACTAGAAGCAATATCAAAAAACAGCCATTATAGTAAGTATATTTGGTACCTCTCGTTTCTTTACGATCTCTCATATCTTTACGCACTTTTTCTGTGGACACAATGTGCGTAAATAAGCGAGAGGTTACTGTAGGTCTAAAAACACTTATTTTCTCTAAGTATTTTGGGATATATTGCGGAAATAAGTTTTTTAATTATTTTATAATAAATACATTTTCTGAAAACAAAGAAGTTTTTGTAGGTATTACACATCCTACATACGCTTTATTTTTTTTCCAAAATATATTAATTTTTTTGGCTCTTTTAAAACTTGAATTTTCATTTAACCATTAAAGAACTGTATTCACCTCACATTAGTTGTTTTATTAGTAAACGCGTGTCTTTAATAAAAAAGATTACACATCAATCACTAAATAAAGTTTTGATTGATTTTCATTCAAATAAAGTATCTGTCTAAAGAGAACTAAAAATAATACAAAATAGTTGTGTTGGAGCTTTTCTAAAAAGTACTAGAGATGAATTAATTTATTGATTGTTTTAAACAATTATGCCGTTGTTTATTTTTTTTCATAAAGCTAATAAATATCCTACTTCGCTTGTGTAGGTTAGTACTTTGTATTACTCAAACTTATAAAAAATTTATTATTAAAAAGGAAGAATTGAAAAAATAAATGCTTTCATTATTTAAAAAAGTCTTAACCTTTTGAATATTACAATACACACTGCTCTGCAAAATCTTTAAAAAAGCATATTATATAGGGAATAGACGTAGTAGTGCTTAGGTGTAGGTAAAATAAGAAATTCACAAAATAAATAAAACTTATATTCTATAAGCAAGTGTCATATAGAGTTTATAATTTTTGTTTTGCGTGAACTATACATATATCTAAAAGATGGCTTTTGTAAGACATTAAATATTCTACAACGAGATAATAGTTAAAAAGCCACAAAGAATTTATAATGACAATGGTTTTATTTTGTCAGATTCTAACTGTATTTTAATCTTCTTAACAGAAAGCTAATATTTTTTTCAAGATATTCTTTACACATAAAACAGTTTTACCACATAGTTTTCAAACTCAATGACTATTTTCAAAAAAAATAATTCCGTACAGTGTATCAATACAATTAAATCAATATTTTTAGAAAAATGAGAGAATGTGTATAAACTTTCATTTTAAGGTAAATCAATTGAGAAAATTCCAACAAATTACTTTCTAGAAGTATGTTTTTGATAATAATATATTCAAAAAAAGTCTACAACTACTATCTTTATTTCTAATTTGATTAGATAAAAAACCACAAACATTATTAAAACAGTACAAACACAATGAATAAACCTTTGGTCAAATGAAAAATAAACATCTCTAAAAAAGTACCAACACAATTAATAAATCTTTGGTCAAATGAAAAAGTCTGCTAATTTCAGAACTTAAAAGGATTTGTATTTATAAAGAACAAGCAGTATTGTTTAGGTAACATCACACCTCTAGACAATAACTTTAAAAATTTCAGACATAAATAAAGTGTATTAGTTATGAAAACTAGGTAAAAACTTTTCAGTGTAATATGAAGTTATGAAAACTTGAGCAGAAACTAAAGATTAGTTAAAAGTGCAACAATTTAGCTACATTTTTATTTCCGAGTGGGTTAGGTTTGAAATGAATGTTTAGCAAACTTTTAGAAAAGCTTCTGCTATTCACCCTTCTATTTCCAGGAAGAATATTTGTACACGATGGTTTTAAAACAGGTGTAAAATTCTTACTTTCTTTGGAGCTCGGTCTATAAAGTATAAAAATCCTTGGTGTGATTGAATAAAATGACAATTAATAAAAATAAGTGTACCACTTTTTAGTTTTAAACTCTTTAAAAAATTAATACATAACTTAAATTGCCTACAAAATTCAGTTTATTTATTTTTCAAAATCACAACAATCATTCACAGTATATGATATTTTAGGTTAAAAAAAAAGAAAAAAGAATGTACTACTTACTTATTTTAAAAACCTAGCCAACAGTTGTGCCAGGAAAAATAGAACATTATTCTTCTTACTTTTTAAGTTGAAAAAAAATTTAGCCAACACCGAAAAACTATACCTTTATGTTGTAAAGAGCAATGAAATAAGTAAAACCTTAAACTTTGCTAGGATTATTAATGTATTAAGAATTTTTAATATGACAATACAGTTTTTGAGTACATAAAAATATTTAAGTGAAACTGACTTCTCTACGTGAAAATTCGGTGGTGAGGTTTCATTTCTTCCAATAAAACAATAATTGTTGCTCTTTATTCTCTCAACCTTCCACGTTTTCAGGCTGTTTCTCAAATCGTTTCTTCCTAGACGTACCTTAGGTTGCGAGCTTTTGAGATCTGGTAGAAACATTAATTTAAATCAGTAACAACCTGTTGTATTATATTAAACAATTATCACAAAAATTTATTGTAAGCGAAAACTTTTACAAAGTCAAGTACGGTTCAAGTAATTTCAAGGGCACCTTACTGAATGTTGCCAAGTTGTTTCAAGTGGAAGTACTAACTACTATTTGTAAGTTTTAAAAAGTTAAGTACTGCTGAAAATTTTTAACTATTATAATTGCCTAACAAGTAGTAAATTTAATTTCTTAAATGTCTTTTTGTTGAATTTTTATGTTTTAAACTTAGTTTAATTTAACGTATGTAAAAAAATAACTTTCGCATTTTAAAACACAAAACATCTTTATTGTAATTATTTATTATAGTTATTTTTACTAAAATTTCAAAGTTACAAGATAATAAAAAGGATTTCGAACAAAATTAATGTATTACTCTAATATTAAACAAAAACAAAAAAATTAAGCTTTAATATTTTTAATTAACTCAATAACTTTTGTAAGGTTTGATATATTCTTTATGTATATTTGACAAAAGTTATACTTAGTTAAGTTTAGAGTACACAATCTTCAAGTATTTGTAACACAGTTAAAAAATAATGTTAGCTAAAAACAGAAACAAAAGTTTTTTCAGTATATTTCAAAGCTTTTACGATTTTAATAGTAATGTATACATGTGTTTTTAAAAGTATGGTTAAACTGTACAGACCTAATTACTATGTTAAAAATATCTTGAAAACTGACTTGTTAAACATTGCAATTATAAGTAGCAATTTTTAATACAGGTTATGCTTACAAAATACTAACCCAAGTTATCTTTTAAAATTAAATACAACCAGAAAATTATATTTAAATAAATAGTTTTGATATTTTACAATGCTTATTTAAAAGCTTTAATTTTCTGTAAAAAAAAATTAGATCTAAAAAAAGGTTTTGATAATATATACAATCATTTAATAACTTACAATTTGTAGAATTATAACTCCCTTTTTTACTTGTAACAGTTGCAATGCTCTCAGAAAACTTTGTTGACTGTCTTTCAAGTTTTTGAGAATCTACCAGTTTAATTTTATTAAAGTTCAAGTAAAATTTATATATATAAACAAATTGGTCAATAAAAATTTAATATAATATAAGTAACATGAAAAAACAAAAGTATTTTTGATCTAAAAAAGTTGTAAGAAAATAAAATGATTTTTTTTACCTTCCCTGAAAGAAAAAATAAAACTAATATATCAAATACAACTAATGTTTTATACCTTTTTGTTTTGTAGATAGGCTGTCCGAGAGTTTTGGATCAACGGAGTCATTATCAATACAAGAAGCTTGCCATGCTTCAGTTCGTTGCCGCTGGAATGTTGAAGAATTTTCGTCGATATTACTTTTGTTTGCATTAACAGCACTCTCATTTGTTTTCATGCTGAGTTTTAGATAAAAATTTAAAGTAGATGGATGATTTTTAGTTTAAATTAAGAAATGTTTATCAGGAAAGCGAATAAACTAAATTATTTTAAAACTAAGTGGTTTATTAAAACATGCTAAAATATTTTTTTTTGAACAGTAATTCTAGGCCTGTCAAAGTTTTTTTTTACTTATACATCTCTATACTAAATCTTTACTCAAATTAAAGTTTGTATATAACGATAAATACTTGAAAGTACAAATTACAAAATATCCTTTTCACGAATAAGTTTTACGCCTTTTATCAACCTAACACCAGTTTAACTAAAAAAAATAATTGATAAAATAGAATGTTTACTGCTAGAAGTCCAACTGGGGTTATAAAACTGACTACCTTTAAAATATGTTTTTCATGATTAACTGTAGCTCTAATTTTATGTAGTAATCATCATTAAAAATTGATAAAAAAACTGAAAAAAAAGATGAGTTGTTTAGATTGGGAAGTAAATTTAGTATGTCTCAATGATTATAATTCAGAAGAAAAGTATTAAATAGTTTTGTAATATCTAGACATCAACTTTAATATATAAAGCAAACATATTAATAAGTTTCAGAAAAAATGGCAGTAATTAAATTAGTAATCAATATTTCTCAGTAACTGGTATGTAATGCAAAAAGAATTGAATGTAAAATAATGTAAAAACAAACCTTTTTTGATTTTCTTTAGAATGTTCACCTTTGACAAAAGCTTTTTTATTTTGAGATGATTCAATGGTAACATCACTAAAAAAGTTATACTTTTCTAAAAACTAGTAAAAAATTATCACTTAAAAAATTATTAAAATATTAAACCTAGTTAGTTTGGAAGTATCTTTAAAAGAAACTTTTTCTATATGCTCGGTAGACGGTAGAATTTCTATGTGTTTGTTTTTGTTAGGTTCAGCTGAAGTGCTTTGCAAACTTGAAAATGGTGAAATGTGGTGCTTTTCGATGAAGTATTTGCACAGTGGAAGGTATTTTGAACTGTTTTGTTGAAGAGCATTTTTAGAATGTTACGAATATTATTTTTTAGTTATTCTACTTTGAAGAAAAATTTACAGTTCCAAAAACAGCTAATAAACCTGTTTAGTGAATATACCATATTTTACCCATATTCACATTCTTATGTATCAATCTAACCTTAAAGAGTTTGAATAATTCGTATTCTGCTTTGAAGTGCTGTTTTGGATTCTTGTATTTTCTCCTATTTCTAGAAAAGTAAATAACGAATTTTCTTAAAACATAAGTTTATAATTTAAAAGATAGTTTACTAAAATTTGTATAAAAATAAATAGTTTTTTTAAAGTGAAAAAAAAAATCAATGTAAGTAAAATTTGAAAGATAACTTATAGAACGTATGTTTTAAAACAAACGCTTTTTCTTTATGATTTAATTTTCTTCTTGTTTTTTCAGAAACACACTAAAGCTTAACTTTAACAAGAAACATAACCCGTGAAACATAAAATTTTATCTTAATAAATTGGTATTCATATTCAAAAACAAACGTTTTCTTGATCGCCAACAACAAGTATTATAGTCGTAAATAAACAGTTTTGAATTGATATACCGATGATAATAATCACTATCAATCTCTCTTAGCGGCAGACATCTTGGCTTTTCTGTTTAGAAAAAATATATACATTTTATTATTTATCATTAAGTATAACCTTGCACATAATTGTTTACTAATGTTACTGTTAAAGTTATTAGATTTGTTTTACTAAACTATAAGTATAAGTGAATTCAGTTAGCTAACCAGTATGAAAGAGAGAAATTCTGAAACTTAAGTAAAATACATACCCAGTATCACAAGTATTTCTATCTTAATTAAGAATAAATTATTACGTTTAAGTTGGTGCAACATAAAATTAATTTACTAGTTATCTTTAAATTTATTGTTTACTTTTTAATATTTTTAAAATTTATTAACATGACTAATGCAAGAACACTGTTTTGTCAAGAATAAAGTTGGTGGACCAATAGTTTAAATTAGTGATATGTTAAAATTAGTAGTATGTATAAAATTGGTATCCGGCCGGATTCGGGTTTCATTTGAAATTAGTATCCGGCCGGATTCTATAACACTCTAAAATTTTCTCGTAATATCTAGTGTAAGTTTCAAGTTTATTTTTAAATACACATAAGACCTTCTTTTTTGCTTTTCACCATGAACTATGGAATATCTAGTTTTTTTTAAGCAGTTTTTAGTGATCTACCGGATCAATAACGATAGGATCCGGATATTTTTAAATTTGTAACCGGCTAGATCCAAATAGTATTTTTTAATTTGTTACGATCGGATCCGGATCCGAAAAGGCATTATCCGGATAATTGTAGAGCATTAATTTGAATTTTTCCACAGAAATATTTAAAACATTTATAAATAATAATAAAATTCCTACCTGCAACTTGAGGTAGCTGTATAAGAGCCGTATGCTTGTCGGGAACAGCCAGTATTTTACAGAAACTCTCATCATCATCAACAACAAACTCACCAACCAGCATCTGACGCTCGACAAATTCTTGCCTGATCGCCAGCTGCTTCGAATAAGGTCTGTTTATTCTGAATGGAAAAATTGCAATTACATAGTTACTAATGATGATGTTAAAAGTTTTGTATTATTTATGAAACTCACTAATAATTCAGTCTAATTTTAATGTCACAAGCAGCTGTCTTAGTTAAGCACACTTTTTTTTTTAAATATTCAGTAAGTTAAGTTTTTGCTTTATATATAACTTAAACTTAAAATTGTTTTCTTATACTTTAATTTTGTTTTAATACCTATTCAAAAACACTAAAAATTAGTGACCCAGAGGTTCAGTGGTTGGATAAACTTGTACTAATTACCATATAAACTTTTAAGATTACTAAAAAAATTTGTTGTGTAATTCTTTAGACAACTTTTTACATTTTATTAATAAAACATTTTTGTTAATCCACATAATATTTTTTAAATATATAAAAGATTCCTAAAAAAAATTTTGGTTAATCCACATAATATTTTTTAAAGAAAATCCGATTGGATCTGGATCAAAAAAGTCATTATCCGGATAATTGTAGTTTTAACAAAATGCGTAGTTAATAAAAAGGCAAACTTATATAACCTAATTTTTATACAAAGTTGATTGTTTAGTACTTGTTTACAACTTAATTCAATCTAGTTATTGAAAAAAAAAATCTGGTTCATAGCATCATTTTCTTGCAATCAGTTTGATTTAATTTTTTTCTATTTTTTTTCAAACCTTAGTACAGCTTAAGTAAAACAGTTTAACACAAACTAATAATTCAATTACACGATATTCTAAACAATTTAATAAACTAAAATTAAAACAACAAAACAATAACATGCTAGTTTAAAAGCTAAATAAAAAAGACAAATGTAAGTAAAACTAATTGAACTTTTAATTCAAAAATTTGGTTTAATATTTACTTAACAGTTAGAATAACTTTCTGATTCTGATAAAGTACCAACCTGTTAGAAGTGAGCAATCTTTCACTTGATGCAATGACCGCAGTTTTCGGTCTTCTCACATAAGACTGGCAAGTCGTCAGTATAAAGTTCTCCTTATCCCCATTCTTATGCACGAAACCGTGGCGCTCCTGATAAAAATTACTTATATATATTAGAGGTTACCTTAAAACTTACATTTGAATATGGTTTGCGTTTAAGTTGTAATTTAACCTGGAAAATATTATAGAACAAACTTGTTATCCGCTGTTGTGCATAAACAGCAAGTATTTTTGCTGACAAGAGTTTTAAATTTTTTTTTATTGAATACAAGTAAATTAAAAGATCTTTATGTGTATAAAATAGTAAAAGTTTATTTAAGCTTCCTCTAACATTTTTGTTTGAAAAATTTTTTTTTACTTTAATTTCATTGATCAGTTAGTAATTTTTAATTACTAAAATAAGCTTCTTCAAAAAAAAATTGTACTTAAATTGCGGTATAAATATTTATAATCCAACTATACAAATCAAAAACAACTGGTATTGTTTTCGTGATAATAATTATAAAAATAGACTCCGATTTTATAAAGAAGTTTGCAAGCTCAACATGAAGAGATTTTATGAAAAGTTGATGCACGGTAGAATGTTGGTTCTTTCTTACAAGCAAGAAATTTAGTAAAAAAATTTTAGAAGAATAAAAAAATAAACGAAAAATTTATTAGCATTTTACACTATATATTAATCTAGCATCGATAGTACTTTAGTTTTGAAACAAGAGTTTTAGTTTAAAAGAAAGACTAAATATATTCTTTTCAAGCTTAAATTTTTTTAATCATAAAACAGTAATTCTTGAAGCATTTGTTATAAAAAAAATAGTTTAATGGTAAATATATACTCTCTATTTTAGAAAATAAGAACTGTAACATAATAAGGGTATAAAGTACAACTAAGTTCAATACTAAAAAAGTTTTAGCATAATTCTGGTGTCAATTTTTAACTGTTTTATCAAACAGAATATACTGTACTACACGTAGAGACTATCAATACTATTTCTTTAAAACTGTCTATAGCACAATGAGTTTAAGATAACTTAATAACTATTAAAATACAATTGTAAAATACTTTAAAAGTTAAACTGGAAACAACATTCACATGCATATTAATTTTCGTTAAGTATAATTACTGTATAGTATTTAAAATTAAGTGCATTTTATGTAAATTTAAAACTTAAAATGTTAAAAGTAAAATATTCTATATTTACCATTAAATGGTATGAAAATAATTATTTTTTAAATTTAATACTTCGATTCCAAAAGAAGGAAAAGAAGTAGTTTAAAAAATAAATGAAAGCACAAGCAAACTTACTAACATTTTTCATAAGCTTGTTGTGATTCATAGTATTATTAACTGCCATTTCAATGTGGTTTGAAGTTTCTTCGCTTACTTTAATGTACAGATCTTCGAAGTTACGCTGTTTTTTATAAATTTCAGTAAAAAATAGTTTTTGTTTTATTCAATGGTGTGTACTTAAAAACGCTTTTTAAACTTTCAAGTTAGATAAAATTTCACACGTAAAATGAAATTAGCTTGCAAATTTTATTGTAAAAGTAATCATTCTAAATACTGCAAGGATGTAATAAAAGCATGTCAATTTACTTTACAATAGTAGCAGTAAAGACAACAAAGGGGGACGGAGAATATAAAACTACTATTTATAAGTTTCTACAGGCTAAAGTATAACTTAAGGTCATAGGGAGGTCCAATTTTTCTTTACAAAAATTAACATTCGATCTTAAATGAAAGCTAAACTTATATACTATAAACACAAAATTAAAACTTATAATTTTTGAAACATCGTCAGTTGTCGAAAAATTTTCGGATACAAACGCATGGAAGAAAAGTTTTTATTTTTAATTTTCTAGGAATTTTGAAAAATAAATAAAAACATATTTTCTCCTTTATTTTTTACTCAATTAACATAAAATTTTTAGAGAATACTTCTGGTACTAATAGAATAATCCTATTTTAACAACTAAAAAATAATTTGAAATACTAAAACATAACGACCAAAATAAAGATAATATTTTTTTTTCTTCAAATTAAAAACATCTTACAGTATAAATATTTATTATTTAGTTGATTAAACTGACAAAGTTTCAGAACGATTGCTTCAAAGCTGTAGGAGAAAATAGATTTTTTTATGAAATAGTTTTGTTTTGCCCTTTGGTCCTTCCATAATAAGCATGGTTGCCACTGATCAAGCTGAGAAAAATTTCCTGACTTTTCCTGACTTTTTCCTGGCTTTTTACCAAAATTTTCCTGACTTTTTAAATCAAACTCTTAAATTAAACTTATTCTAAAATACATAATCTAAAACTTGAAACTATATAAAGCTTTCAATCTAATTTCAATACAGGTTAAAAATAACAGTTTTTTGCTGAATTCTATCATCAAACTTCCAGTATATCAATCAAACCATCTGTGTATGATTGATGTTTGTAATAAAAAGCTCTATCAGCAAAATACTTGTATTATCACCTTATAAACACAGATTGTCTGAAAAAAGACACAATTTTTTAGCATTTCCTAACATAAATGTATCTAGATAAACAAACGACATATAAGGAACTTTTACAATTAAAACCTTGAATTAATAACGAACTTTCACAACTAAAATCTTAAAACAATATTAAGTTTTTACAGTTGAAACCTTAAAACAATAAATTACACAGTTTTTTAGAATTTCCTAGCATAAATGTATCTAAATAAACGAAACGACATATAAGGAACAATACAATTTAAACCTTAAATCAATAAGTTTTTTTTACAACTCAAACCCTAAAACAATAACGAACTTTTACAGTCAAAACATTAAAACAATAAAGACCTTAATCAAATACTGTTTTTTTAAATGTATGTACTAAAATTTATTTTCTCCGTTTTTTTATTAGCACTTCATCTAATAAAGATATGGTTTCCTTCATCTGAACTGCATTACGTTTCATTTTCTTGGCAGTTAAAATCTTTGCCTCATTTTATTTAAATCGCTCTCATCTGCTGCCCCTACACTTGTTGAAGAGAATCTTTTCTCTAAATCAAGCTACAACTTGTGGGCTTTATTTCTTTTCTTTTGGCACTCATTTTTTTTTTATTTATTTTTTTTTTTATAAAATGTTTCCTCTTATCATTTAGTATAAAACTTGTAACAAATAAATATACTCTTATTTACTTTAAAAACTTAAGTTACTCTACAAAAAATACAAATAATAAGTAAACTTAATCTTGGCATATACCTCTCTTATAACTTATTTTATAAATTTAAATAACTTTGAAAAATTATTAAGAGGTAAAGTATACACATTAATTTGTTACACAAAATACTAAACTAACTGCTTAGTTATGAAGAACTCAATTATTTACTTAAACAAAAAACACTTTGATTCTAAAATTATGCTAGATAAACTTTTGTGTATATATCACATTTTCACTATGGAAGTGTCTTTGCTACAGATCATCAATACTGAAAAGCTTACAAAATCTGCTTGTTCAAGTAGGGTACTTGTTTAATATGTTAATAGAAAATTTTTGCACTTTTGTAAAGGATATTTTACTAATTTATACCAGATGAAGGCATTGGAAATAAAATTAAATATATTTGTAAATTTCTAGGAAAATTTTGGAATTTTTTCCTGACTTTAAAGGACTTTTAATTAATTTTTACCATTTGAAGGCTATGGAAAACAAGGAATTTTGTAAATTTAAACTGACAAAATCTGACTTTTATATAAAGTTATCAAATTTCCTGACTTTTCCTGACTTTTTTTTAAAACCCCCCATTTTTTTTTTGACTTTTCCTGACTTTTGTCATTTTTTTAAATTTTTCCTGACTTTTCCTGATTTCCTGACTTTTCCTGACCGAGTGGCAACCCTGAATAAGGAACCTATTAAGCTCTCCGACTTTTTACTCTCATATCTCAAAAACTAATCTCAATTTTAAACGATAAAAAGTAACTGCTAGCTAAGTTAAATACCTTTCAAACGAAATCAATAAGTAAAAAAAAGCCTTATTCCCTATTGCCTTAAATTACTACCTTGATTTTAAAAATATCAACATAAATAAAAATGGTAAGAACCATTAAAAAAATCAGTCACAGTCTTTTACAACCACTTAGAATAGATCTTTCGTTTATTAAAAAACAAACATTTTCAATTCTTATTCAAATAGAATTTCTATTTGAATAAGAATTGAAAATGTTTGTTTTTTAATAAACGAAAGATCTATTCTAAGTGGTTGTAAAAGACTGTGACTGATTTTTTTAATGGTTCTTACCATTTTTATTTATGTTTATCTAAAATTCAATCCTGTCCGGTCTTTAAAATCAAAAGAGGAAGACTACCTTCATCCCATTTTAATTTAAAAATATCAATTAATTATTTTAAAAATCAATAAACGTTGATCTTTTTTTTGTATTTTTTCTAAGCCAATAGACATATTTTACTGCTTAACAAAGTTCAGTGTAACTTTTAGGATACAATCGATAAAAGTGGGTGAATTCAATAGGCTCTAAACTAAAAGCGAAAAAAAAGACTATTTAACTTAAAATCTATTTACTTTTCAATTTCATAATTGATATCCATCAAATTTTTACAATAAAGCAATTACTAATACTTAAATATTTTAAGTTTAAAAAAAAAGTTATAAAATCACTGTTTTATTTTTTTGTCTAAAGTTTTTAATTTTCAAATTTCAAAAACTCTAACATTTTAAAACTATTTTAAGAAAAATTTCTTAAACTTCGAGTCTTTTAGCAAAAAATAAAGCATACGAAAATTTTAGGGAGCTTTTTAATACCGAGACAAAGAAACAATGAAAAAGTGCGGTCCTCACGTTTGTATGAGAAAATTTGTACAAAAACTAATAAATCTCAAAAGTTAATTTAAACTTAAATTTTCAACAACATTAGACTTATAGTTTATACTTTAACCTTTCCTATAATAAGATCCAATGTTAACTTACGTGAAAAAATGCGACCTATCCAAAACGCTTTTAAACGCATATAAGAAGAATAATTCATTCAAGTTTTTTTTCTTTTATCTTTCCAGGCATTATCTTATAGTATTAAAAATTAAAATTTTATAGTTGTAGTTTTACAGAAATTAAAATTAATGACACAAAATTTCAATAAAGAACCCTCTATTATTAGATCATAAAACATAGTAAAAAAAAAATTGTTGTTCCTTTAATAAATTTATAACAGGATGGCCACTATTTTTTTTAAATTTCTTCCAGGTCTTAAGATTTCCCTCCAAGTTTTTGAAAACAATTTTTTTTGTCTCATTCTAGTAGAAAACTAAATCTAAGGTTCCAAAAATTATTTTCTAGTATAAAGCTACAGAAAAGATACTGTAAACCTACTTTAAATGTGAATAATAAATAAAAAGCTAACTGATATATAGCATTTGTATAATAGTTATTTTTCTTATATGATCTAAATTTCATTATTTTTTATATAAAAAATGCTATGTTTTCTAATAATCTTTGATCAAAATTCCAAGCTTTTTCTAAAAAGTATGAAATTTCAGCTTTTCCAGTTTTTTTTTTCGCCTAAACTTTAAAATTCACGGGTTTTTTTGATTAAATTAAGCCAAACTGTCACGAATACAAATAAAAAACGTTTTACTAAAACTTTTATGCAGAAATAACAAATACTTAAATCGCTAAAAATAAAGAAAGCAACCTCATCATTAACCAAGTTCGGAAAAACAGAATATATTATTTCAGCCATTCGACTGCTCCCAGTTGCCAAGTTAAGCAGCTTCAAAACGCATTCATTTTTGTTCACCACATTCTGATAGAACGAGGGTATCAAGCTGAGTAGCAGTACAAGTTCGGAAGACAGCAAATTCAAATGAGACTGCCACACCTGTCTCGCTTGCTTCAGTCGAATTCGCTTGTTGCTGTTAAAAAATGTATTTACAGTTAAACATTATTTACATTCACTTGTTTCACAGTTTCGAAACTTTGCTAACTAAATATATCAAATATAGAACATTTTAGGAAGAAAATCAAATAACTAAAAAAATATTTTTGTGAAACTTACAAACAATAAAAGTTTAACGAATTTTTACGAGATAACTTAATACCAACATTAATCTTTTAAAAGATGCAGTATTAACTCACACAGATCTTGTTGAAGGTGTTCGTCTCGATGTAGGGTTGTCAAGATACTGATATCGCTTGAAACCTTAAATTTGAATTTAAAATGTGAACAACTGTTTGAAAGCAAAAAAAATCGATGTAAACCAGCTGCTAGCTTACTTTTATAAGTCTTTATAACTTTTGGAGGCTTCTGCTTTGCTTTCAGAAACATTGTTTGAACAGAGTTATACAATGCCAAATAAAGTCGATCATACATACCATCTTTAGTAAAAATATTATCTTTGTAGATTTGCGATGGCAAATCTCGGTGCAGTTTACACATACTTAAGAGCAAGCTAAAAACTTTTATTTTGTCCTTCTTTGATAAACTAAGTAGCTGATTTACATTTTCTCCCAACCTAAAACAAAGAACGCTATAACTTATAAAGAGAAAACTTATAACGACTATAATGACAACAGTCAAATAAAAACACTTAAAAACAACAGATTTTTGATATAACATCTTATACAGAAGCTATTTTTAGACAATAATAATGTAAAAACAACGTTCTTAAAAAATAATTATATACAAAAAGTCTGAAAGCATTGAGTAAGTTTATTGTATGTGTGCAAATAAATATTTTAATATGAAAATAAATTCTTGTTTTTATTTTCATTTAAAGTTTTAGTATTTCTATTTAAGTAAATATTACTTTAAGGCTGAGTTAGGCACAGTATTGGGTAAACTTTTGTACAAAAGAACATAACTGAGAAAAAGAAGAAAAGTTTAAGAATTTAAATAATAAAAACAAAATTATAAATGTTTAATGTGTAAAAATAATTAAAAGGGAAAAAACCATAACTTTAATAAAGTCTCCGTACTTTTATGTATTTAAAAATTCAATACACTTCATATACATGCATTTAATGATTATAGAAGTAGGTAAACAGATTGCGAGAAATATTTGAAATCCATTATGGTCACTTAAAGTTAGGCAAAATTAAAACTTACTTTTTACTGACTTCACAAACGTCGAAAGCATCTTGCATCAAGTCTTGAGGCAAATCGAAGTAAACGGAACCAAAAATCAGAACTAGTAGGACGCTGCACAATTCTTTATTTTCTTCCCTTGTATAAGTTACAATGAACATTCAATAAATTTTAAACGATTTACAACACTGTTCTAAAACTTAAAACTATTGATAGAAAAATAAAAAGCCTACCTTAGATTGAGCATATTCTCTGCAAACTTTAAATACTCTTTGTTTGATTTTACAACGCTTAGTCTCGAATCAAAGTCAGAAGCTATGTATTGAACTCTTCTCAAGTCCGTTTCTGTACATTAGTTTTTGTGCTTTAAAGTGGTAAAGTTAATTAAATTCGATTAAAGTGTACTACCTGAATTTTGTGAGTTCTGGTTGGAAAAGTACTGTGAAAGTTTGACTGCATGGCTTCTAAAAATTTTACTCTCAGAAAAATTAAAACTTTTTGAGCAGTCTTGACTGGACCGATGACGCTATAAAATAATTTGTTTTTACAAAAATATAAAGATTGAAAATTTAATTTTTAAATAATGTCGTTAATTTTTTAAATTTTAGAGAATAAAATTCTGTAAACTTACCTTTTCCAAGTGATATTAAACAAATTTTAATTTCATTTAAATTAAATATTATTGATCTAAAATCCATTGATTAAAATTAAGTTATCCTAAAAATTATTATAATCCTATTCAATAGAATAATCTGCAATTAAAGTAGCAAAATAAAAACTGTTGTTTATTCCTTTCAAGAAATATTAACATTATTATTAAACAGTAAGTAAAACTACATAATATTTAAGTACACCAACAAGGGGTTTCGAAGTAAGTGTGGACTCATTGAACAAGTGGCTGACTTGCTGTCGTTCAACAGTAGTAACTAGCAAGCCATCAAGCATCCAAACTCTAGGCAAGCAATCAACTACATGTACTCTGTAATTTTCATCCTGAAAATAACATTAATAGTGAAGTTTAAGTTTATAAGAGACAGCCAATTTTAATTATTAAAGCTTAACTGCATATTGTCCAATATATATATATATATATATATATATAATATATTATATAAAATAAGGTTAATGTTTAAACGTAAACACTTTCAACTGAGCCCACTTGAAGGGCTTTTAAATAATTTATTCAAATGGCGATTTTAAAAATTCTGGAACATATGTTTTTGTTTAGTACAGTGCTTTGTATTTTGAATTTAACTGGCTGATGATCAAAGCTTTATGAAAAATTAAAGCTTTGTGAAACATATGTTCCAGAATTTTTAAAATCGCCATTTGAATAAATTAATATATTATATATATATATATATAATGTAAACCAGAGATATAACAGCAGTGATAAACTTGAATGGTGTTATTTATTTTTATTGGATCTTTTTGCAAAGAATATTACAAGATAAGTATACAAGACTATTTAAAATAATAACTAGAGCAGGGGTAGGTAGGCTACAGTCCATATCCAGAGCTGGAATGAAAACAGATACCTATGGCTTGTGAAAGTCTTGTTCAATACAAGTAAACTTGAGCATTTTATAATAAACTTCACAGTTATGCTGTGAATTAATATTCGAGACAAAAGTTATGTTTTCTAATAATCTTTCAGTAACAATTTTGCTAACAGTGAATATATTTTATGTTCAAAATTATGGCGGTGGTAAAGACTTTTTTCTAACTAATCACAACGATCAAAAAACATTTTTTCAAGATAATATAATATATTAATTATACAAAGCTGCCGTCCCTTGGCTTGTAGTATTTAAATAAAAAAGATTTATGAAACACAGAACTGTTATAACAGATAAAACTTATTATTTGTATGAACCTTTAGACAACCAAGTAAATTTTAGAGAATTTTTTGAAAACAACAAACAAGTCAGTTTGACAATAGTAAGTTGCACTAAACTTGTAAAAGAATTAGGATTTTTTCTTTAAAATAGCTGTTAAGTTTTTGAATTTATAACTAAAAGCATTCATACATTTTAATTTAAAATAATAAAATTAAGGCCATAGGTAGGTCAACATTATTTTTACAAAAATTAACATTAGACATTATATGAAAGCTATAACTTTATACTATAAGCTAGTTTTCACACATGAAAAATTATTGACAAAATTTTAAGATATTGTCAGTTGTGTACAAAGTTTTCGATACAAACCTATGAAAGATTTTTTTTTCGGAAAAAACTTTCTTTCATTAATACTTGTATAAAATACATTTACAAGTCTTACTGTAACTTGCGAAGGATTTTATCTAAAATTAAAGCCTTAAGAGCTCTATAATGGGTGGCCAGAAAAAAAAATATTTATTTGAACACACTTTTGTTTAATAAAAAATCAAAGAAGATTGGTTGAAGAATGAAGGAGAATACAAATCTTTAGTAAAATAGTTTTTTTTTGCGTTTTTCATTTGCGCCTTTCATAAGGAATCTGTTGGGCTCACCAACTTTGATCGTTTATATCTCAAAAGTTATTTTGAACTTTGTTAAGTGGTTAAAAATATCTGATAGCCTAGATAAAACTTAACAAAATTAGATCAGTTTATAAAAAAAAGATAGACCCCTTAAATGTCTTTAACAGTTCTTAACAAATTGTTTATATTTACGAACCTGAAAAACACTTGTGTAATTTATATATTTTATTGTCTAATGTGCACTTAATTTTTTTTCAAGTAATTTACTGTGCACAGTTTTTGAAAATATTGACGACCACTGCTTTATAGTACTTTCTTAAACAACATTTTAGTTTTACTGCCTATGAAAATAAGTTTATTAATGATTCAAAAAGAAGTATAATTATTCAATCAACAAAGCTAATTATAATTGCTTCTGTTACATTCAAATGAGTCGTCAGCAAGCAATTAAGATAAAAGCAAGTCATCAACAAACTTAAAACAAAAGCTTTGATGATTTTTTTGAAGTATAATAATTTTTAATGTATAATAATTAAAATAAAGACATAAAAATTCCTAAGCAACGATTGACATAACAGAAGGACAATTTGAGAAACTTAAGTATTATAATATTGTATATGGTTACTAAACTCAAGAGCAATTATACAAAAATGTAAAATTTTGGTGAAAAAAACTAATAACATACACTTTTTAGAGTATATTTATTAGTTATTTCAATTATGCATATACAACTATCTTCATAGTTAAAAGTTTAATTTTAAAAGATCTGTTTTTGATAAAAAAGTCAGTTTGAGTTTTTTATCTAAATTAAAAAATATTTAATTGTACAAAAAGAAGATTATCCTCTTTTAAAGCAAACTAGCCTGCGTTAAAATAAATAATATCCTGAATTTTTAAAACGAGTTTGATATTGTTTCTAGCTAATGATCACCAGCTGTAATTTTTAGTAGGAACTCAATATAGTTTTTAAACAATACATTTTCAAAAGCTCTTATATAAACATCCTAACTTTTGTAACAGACAAATTTAACAGTATCAGCTAGAGACAGAAAACTTAAAAAATAATATGAATTGAATAATAATCAAAAGCTATAGAATTGCATGTGTATAATTTAAACAAAACAACATTAAACTTAGAAGATAGTATTTTAGTTTTTTTTAAACATTAAAGTAAAAACCTTTCATACTGTTTTTTAAGACGACAAGATAGAGGCGGGGTAAACACCTTTCGTTTACTTATTTATTGCACTAATAAGATATCATTTATTTCTTTTGTTTTTTGAAATTCAAAGTAACTTTTGAGATATAACCGATCAAAGTTAGAGAGTTAAATAAGTTCCTTATGGAAGGAGCAAACTAAAATAGCGAAAATAGAGTAATTTACTCAAAATCTTTCTTTTTTTTCTTACAGTTTTTGAGCAAATGCTTTTGGTCTAATCTTCTATTGATTATGAACAGTTTGTAGAAAGCCAGTTTGAAAAAAAAAATTAATCATAAATAGACGAAGAGAGTTGATTTATTTAAAACATTCAGTCTTTTGTTTTAACATTTTTCCTAAAAGTTGTTTATAATATTTAAAAAACCATTATTAAAAATTTCAATTAAATTGCTTTACAAACAAAGTAGAATATAGACTTTTAGTAATTTTTAAACTACAAGAAAACCTGCAATGTAAAAGTTTTATTTCCTACGTTTGGATCAGAAACGTTTTACAAAACTGATATATATCAAAATTTGGTTTTTATTTGTTATATAATAAGAAATACATAGTATACTTTTAGCTGTCAAATAAGGGTCAATGTTTATTTTTTTGTATTTCCTTATGGCCTTTAGCGATTGCTATAAACTTTATAACAAAGTCAAATGTATATAAATATCAAGAATGGTTTTAGATTATTTTAGTTTTTTTGAAGTATTTTAATAAGAAAACTACAACAACAAGAGTACTTCAAATAAAAAACACGAACTTTTCAGTAGTTAATAACATATAATCAAAATAAGTTAACTTTTACTACCTACTTAAACAATAACTACAATTTAAACTAACCTCTTGAAGTTCATCATTATTTAAGATATTCAAATCAATAACATGTACATGTTTTAAGTCATGGAGGCTATTCCAAGATATGAGATTATTTGATAAGTCTAGTGATCCTAGTCCATAAAAATATGATAAGGGTTTCAAGCATTTTATCTGAAATTAAGACAATTTTAAACAGTCATGCTATATAAAAAAACACTAATTAGATGCAATAAAAATTATTATTTTTGGTATTCTTAATTATTAATATAATCATTGTTACTATAGATAAAAAGCTTACAATCTAAAACACAATCATAGCATTTGAATACAAATAATAGAAAAACCATTCCATTAAATATATTATATTTAAAAATTACATACGTAATAAATTTATGTATTGATAAATGCGTACATAAAAACAATATTTATCAACTAATACAATAAACTCTGCCTAACTTCACATGTTGAACCGTTAGTTAAAGTTGTTTATTGATTTTATAGGGTCTTACTTTTTTGTTAGTCTTACTTTGTAGAAATTTATCTTAACCAAAAGACAACTTGAACAGCTCAACCATAGCAGTTTTTGAAAAATAAGGTATGAAAATTAATAAGTTCAAAGCTTCAAATAAGATGCAAACTAAAAAGATTAAAAAAACTATATCATTTAAAACACATCTTCTTCTACAATTTTTACAACTTACTTTACTGTTTTATTTTATTACATGAGGTTATTTTAGTAACTTTAAGAAAAAACTGCTTTATTCAATGATAAGGTCTTTTTGGTAGTTTAGGACACAAAATTTATATTATTTTTCAAAAACTCATCGTGTGAGAGGATTGCTTGATGAGAATTTAAAATTACTAACTTAAACAAAAAAAATGGGATTTTTATTTGAGGAATATGATATTTAAAAGAATTGTAGTCTACACATTTGCGTACAGCACAACAAAATTGATTACATGTAAAAAATAAATGAAATTTTAAGTTATCTAAAAATTGACATATAGTTTATTTTAAAAGCTTTCATATAAAAGCATGTTTTAGAATTGTTGATGTTTTTACAAACAATATTTTCTTTAATTACTTACTAGTATAAAAACTTTAATAATTATATTAATAAAAGTTAATATATATTTTTTTTTAACTTTAAGTTTTAGTTAAAACACTTTTTATTTTAGTAACTTACTAGTTCTGGTGTTATTTTTTTCATCAACAAACACTAAGTTTTTACAGTTTTCAAAATCAAAAGTTATAGTTAACAGAAAAATCAAAAAAAAAAATTAATAAATTATATGTTACAAACTGCTTTCAGCAAAAAACGATTATGTCCAGCAGTTTTTAAACACTTAAAAATATACTTTAATTCACATAATATTACAGTTTAAAATTATTATTATTATTGATGTAAATTTTGCAACGTTGGACTTAAGCCTAAGCCGCTTAAACAGAAGACAAACGAAGATTATAAATGTAAAGTAAATACTAAAACGACAATGCTTGGTTAGTCACATATATTTTGTGTTTTTACCATATAAAAAATTATAACTTAAAGTTATACTTTAATTCTTATTATTTTAATTCTGAGTTGTGTTTTTAAGAACTTAGAGTAAAAAAGGAAAAAAGTTTTTTTTTTATTAATATATCCTATTTACAATTTATGTAAAAAAAAAATATTTACCATTTAAATTAGGGGCAATAGGTAACACTTTAGAACTACATTTTTGAATTTTTTTTTAAATAATATTTTTGGCCAGAGTAATTAAGTACGAAGTATTTTGTAAAACAGAAGGTTAGAAGGGTTGCACTAAAGAGTTAAAATATGTTGTTAAGCATAAATTTAAATTATAAATAGTTTTATATAGAGACACAAATTTTCATTTACCTTACTTCCACAATTTTAAAAAGTTTTTTTAAATTAAAGTACAACCGTTTTCTTTGGAAAAACACATTTTACTTGATAATTCTGGTCAAAACTAAGTTTTTTTAAGCAAATTTAGCAAACTTTTCAAACTGCTTCTCACTCATAACTTAAAAAAAATACCTGGTTAAAAGATAAATCTATCCACCAAAGACTTTGAAATAAAACAATAGTGTCTATTTCTTGAAAGCAATTCCACTGTAAGTCAATACTTTCAATCGCATTGCAGTTTGAAATTGGTTCTAGCTTTCCTGAAAAAATATAAATTAGTTTTAACACTCTGTTTAATAAATAAAAAGAATTTGAACATGTTAGAAGTCTGCAATAAGACTTCATACTAAAAAGTTGTTTTTAGTTTTTCTACAAAACTTTATTTTAGTACAATTTTAATACTAATATATATAGTGAGTAGATTTTATATTACTTGATAGTTTGAAGTCTCACCTAAGCCAAGTTTACTTAGTTTTAGATGACTGCAGGTAAGCTTCGAAGTTTTTTTTTCAATATGTTTTACCTTAAAAAATAGTAGTTATTGACTATTTGAATTTTTTTCAAATAAATTAAAGAAATTAAAACTACATTAAAAATGTTTATAAGTAACTTACTTTCCCAGTCATACTCACTACTTACTAATCAATTGATTAGTGACAAAAGAAAACATAAACTATCCATGACATGTTATTTATAAAAACCTGCTTAAAATTAAAAAAAAAAATTTATTTGTTTTAAATAACACTAAAAAAATGAATTTAAAATTAAGTTTTGACAGACTAGTTATAAAAATTTAAATTGATTAGAATTACAAACTTTGATTATATTAAATATTTTTATACATTATACTTTGCCAATGACTCAAGTATCTATGATAATAAGTAGTTAATTTAAACAGTTTAATCCAGGAGTTATATTGTAGTGGATCAATATAATGGATAAGAAACCATAGACATTCTTAATGTTTTTAAAAGATTTAAGGCCATGTGGCGATAAAAAACCTTTTAATTTTTTTCTTAATCTTATTTTGTACATAAATTAGTAAGTTACAAACATGTTAGTTTTAATTTTTTTAAACTTCAATAAATTTCATAAATAAGCTAACAAAATTTTATAAGCTGATTTTATAGAATTTTTGATAGAGGGGGAAATTAAAGATTCCAAAAAAGACTATTTCACTAAAAATCTATTTTCTCTCTGTAAAATTTTCAGTAATCTTTTCAAAATTTTATTAATCTATTCTTATATAAAGTATAGACAAATTTATGAAGTAAAACAAAACAAAAATTAGACTGTCCAAACTTTTTGGTTTTAAAAATTACAAAATTTTACTTTCAAGTTAAAAAAAAAATTGTATTTTTCCAAATATTGCATGGAACACTCCCTAAAAGTTTGAGACTAAAAAATTATGGTGAATTTTAAAGTTTCTGAGAAATCTGACAATAAAATAACTGCTGTCCTTAAATTTGTATTGAAACTTTACGAAAATTACTATACCCTAGAAGTTAACTAAAATTTTCATATTTTATAAAAACTATACTTTTATCATAGTTTATAATTCAAGCTTTCATCATAGGAGCTATGTAAACTTTTGTGAAAAATTGACCAACTTATGGCCTTAATCTTGTTTTACTTTAAGTAAAAGCATGATTTAGTTTCAAATCAAAAATAACATTTATATACTAGTCTAAAGAGAGGTTTATTTACATTGTAGCTGTACAAGTTATGACTGTTTACATCTATTCATTCACAACTTTATTTTTGTTTTACAAAACTATAAGTATACTAATAAAAATTACTATAAGGTTGTAGATCAATTTCAATAGATTGGCTTTTTTACATTTAAAATTTTTTGTTTGATTTATTTATGTTTTTGTAATAAATGACCCCCCTTTTAATGAAACTTGGTACATTTTAAGATTTCATTTAAAAAAATCTTCTGTCCTTGAGTTTGATCATGTCTATATTAAAGTATTTGAAAAATCTTGGACTTTGTTTGAATGATAATGTTTATTTTAACACAATATATTGTTTATTGAACGAAAAAAAAGGGCTTAAACATTTGGTCCTAGGACCTGGTGTACGAAAAAACCTTTTGCAAGTCATAAACCAGGATAAAATTTAATGTCTAGTCCAGGACAATTACTAATAAAACATTCAGTTAAACAAAATGAAAAATGAAAGAAAATAAAATGAATAAAATAAAACAAAACTGAACGAAAATTAACCAAATTTTGTGTTTAATAATGTACTATGAATCTTTTTTAGTAAGATAAGAACAAAAAAATATATATACAACTTTAAATTAACTTTTAAAAAGAGATACACAACACTAAAAGCAAACATGTGAATACTTAATTTATAGATTACAACTTCTTTAGAGAAAGTAAAATGTAATACGCTGAAAGATTTTTACAAAAAATTTTTATAAGCATTTTGTGCTAAAAAGGTAATTTTAATTTTATTTGATAATTTAACTTGAAAAATAAAAGTATCTCACAGTTGAAAAGTTAAATAAACTATTGTATTTTTTTTTCAGAGTTTAATGAAGTGATTTTTACAATAACTGAACTTAATTTTTATAAAATATGAAGATAAGTACTGTAAAACTTATGCTTTTAATAAGAAAAAAAAGTAATAAGAATTTTAACAATAATTGTATTAACAAGAAGAAATTTCTTTAAAAGAAAAAAAAAATCTTTTTTTAACACTTTTCTAAGTCTTAACTGTAATAATAGAAAGAAAACAATATTTGCTAAAAAAAAAGATTTTTTAACATAAGTTTGCTTGAAATCTCAGCTGACTTTTTAAATACTTTATTTTCTGCTAAAATATAAACATCTATAACTATTCTTTTTACATTTGCATGCAAAAAAAAAATAATAATAAAACATTAAAAAAAAGTTTGTAAGTATTCTGAACTTAATTCAAAATAGTAATCTTAAAAATAACTAGACAGAAAGTGCTAAAATCTAGACTAAACCAATGTTACTGTAACCAAACAAATCTACTTTCGAACAAAAAAAAAACAAAAAAATAAATAAAAATTTGGATATTAAATGACAAATACTCCTTAAACAAAGTAAATAGGCGAGTAAGAAAGATCACTAATGACTTTGAGAATCACTATTCAAATGATAAATTTTAAGTTCATCCTGGAACTTTCCAAAATGATTTATATTTTTTAAACATAATGGTAGCTTAGTCCATAACTTACTACCTTGGAATGATAGTGATTTATGACCTATTTTGCTGCTGAATCTAGGTTGGAAAAAATTTGTTTCTGAAGACCTGGTATAACAGTTATGTACACTTTTATAGTATTCTTTAAAGTTATCTGGTAACAAATTATTGTTAAACTTAAACATAAACAGACCTAATTCATATAGATACAGACTTTCAACATCTAATATTTTTTCTGAGTTTTTAATTCTCTTACACTATCATCATATTTCTTATAATGTATGCATCTAAGTTCTCTGTTTATGAGAACATTGATATAATTTATACATTTTTTATTTGCTCTTTCCCAGCACAACAAGCCATTTTTAACATTGCTCATAAGCAAAGAATTGAAGATCAAATATAATGCATTTTCATTTAAGAAGTGTCTGGTTTTATATAATATACCCAATGTTTTTTGTAATTTAGTTTTTATAGTTTCTAAGTGTTCTGACCATTTTAAATTTCTGTCTATAATTATTCCCAAATATTTAAAGTTACTTGTGTTTGATATAACTGTTTTACCTATATTTACATTAGGATCTATATTTTTCCAAAAACTATTTTTTGATTAATATAATATCACGCTTCTGGTTTTAACTGTTTAAAATATAGATTTAATTGTTTGCTAACAAAAGATCCTAGTGAAACAAGTTCACTAGAATATAAATAACAACAAAATATACAGTAATCTTCCTTTATTGTACCAAGATATGTCTCTTTGTATTAAAAAATCAACACACTTCAACTGTTGGATTTAACATTAAGTATTTTACCTATTATTAACTATTAACCTTTAAAATATGTAGAATTTATTTTATTTTAATCGAAACATGTATACACCTACTTTAGCTTCTATTCTTTCATTACAGTATTTATTTTTTTACAGAACCCAGTTTAAGTGTGTTGATTCGTTAACACACAGAAACATATGTTGCTACAATAAAGGGAAGATTACTGTATAATTTGCTTCTGGTTTTATTAAGATTTAGTTTAAGTTTGTTTCCCACAAGCCAATCTAATATCTATTTTAGTTCCATGTTAAAATTTTTACTGTCATTTAGATATGTGCCTTTTGTATATGTTTTAATGTAAGACTAGTATTATTCTGTAAGTCATTTATATGTATTAGGAATAACAACAGTCCTAATACTGAGTCTGGTGGTAGAAATTAAAACTAGATAACTCTATACTGTTTAGTATAAATATTAACACCTATTTTACTGCATTCACTTCTACTTTGTAAAATCTTTATTTATTGTTGGCTTATAAGTCATAGCAACATGCTTTTACTTCAACGATAATGGATAATTATAAATTCTAAACTGATCCATTCAACACAAATAAAAGAAAAAAGGGTCAAATCAAAAGATAGACTACGGGTTTCATTCTATCATTATTCGTAACTTTTACAAAAGTTTAATTTTAGCACCATTCGTTACCTTTGCACGGATAAAACGTTTGCACAAGCCATTTTTCTTTTGTGTTGAATGGATCAGTTTATAACTTATAATTATCCATTATCGTTGAAGTAAAAGCATGTTGCTATGACTTATAAGCCAACAATAAATAAAGATTTTACAAACGTATAAGTGAATACAGTAACATAGGTGTTGATATTTATACTAAACAGTATAGATAAATAAGTCGTAACTTTTTCCTGGACGAGACGTTAATAGGTATCTGTGGTGTGCGACTCGATAACCAAAAGGCTTTTTCGTACACCAATTCTCTAGGGCTAAATATTTTAGCTTTTTTTTGTTGTTTAATAAAAAAACAATATTTATGCGCGGAAATATTTTTGCAAGATTACAATTAAGTATTAGTTTCTTTATCGTTTAAATAAATTATACATATATTAATACAATTTTTTGAACCAACTTTTTTACTGTTCTGACGAACAAATCCTCAGTACGTTCATTCATAGTAAAGTATAATAAAACATAAGATTAAGTGTACATTAGAACTAATTAAAACTTATAACATCTTTACACACTAAATTAATCGGTTCAAAGATTAAACACTCTTGATTTGCATAAACTTTTGATAATATTTTAAATAACAACTGGTGAAGTTTTTAAAGTTTCTAAAAAGTAATTTTCGTTTATTTAAAACTAGATTTGGATTTAGTTTAAAAATATCGTGAATTTCAAAATTACAAAGAGTACAGTAAAGATGTGTTTAAAAGTAATTATATTTTTGTACGTGCTTAAATTTCATAATTAATACTAACGTATAACACATAACAGCTATTTTAGAAAATACATATTAAAGACAACAATTTTTTTATTCATTTAGTTATAAGTCAAAAAATATATATAATTATGTTTGATTTTTAAATACAAAGAAGCAATCGGAAGTAAACTTTAATAAGTGTAGGAATATAATTTATAAGAAATATGTTAAAAATCTAAAAGCTCTGTGTACAATAAATAATTAAAGTATAATCACTGTGGGTCGACAGAAGGATATAACATAAAACGTGCATATGATATGTCATTAAACCTACTTATATTGTGACAAAATACGGTCTAATCAAAAATTAGTAAGGAATGTGTTATGAATAACTTTAAACATCGAAAATTGTTGAATATATCTATATTTTAACTAAGATAGATGCTCTAATTGTTTTATAACTTCATCATAATTCATCACCCCATTTTATAGTTATTATTTTAAAATAACACCGGTAGTTAAACTGGAATAATTCGTAATACACTTTTATATAATATTACAACTCAGCTGGTAAGGATAGTTTAACGTTTTGTAAATAATTAGCTAAGCAAAAAATTTCTTTCAGCCAAACAATCATAAAAATAATCTAAAACTATCTTTTTTAAACAGAAGTACTTACAGTCATTTTTGTAATATATTATTTAAAAAAACTTAATGCAGCTATTACTAATAAAACAGTATTTTATTTATTTATATTGAAAAAGATTTATTTAAGCACTGACGAGATCTTTGACCGAAACTTAGTTTGTAAATTATAATTCTTGAAAGAATAAGTTCATTATTTCTCCTCCAGTAGTTGAAATCTCTCTATTTGTTTTCTTAAAACCAAAACATATAACATTTTATATATGATGATTTTAATTTTTTAGAAAATTCACTAAAAGTTTTTTGCAAATTGAATTCGTTTTTAAGTTCAAATAACTTTGTATTGAAAGTTAAGAAAAATGGTTCTTCTGTAGGTTGTTGTTTTAAATTAGTGTAAAATTTACTTAATGTATCATAAAAAATATTAATAAAAGTATATTTAGATTTTTAAAAACACAGCGACAGCGAATTATCTTTATTTCTTCAAACAACTTGGTTAATCTAAACAGTAAAATCAAGATGGAAAGTACAACTGGAATTTACAATTAAACTTCAACAGCTTTTATTACTTTTTTGTAACTTTAATATCATTTATTTTGGTTTTTTTATAGTATTGCTGAGAAACCCTAATTAAAATAACTTAAGTTCTTTGATAGAATTAGAATAATGACTTTTTAATAAAAACATATTTTACAACTTTAAGTCTGTTTTGATTTAAAACTTACTTTAAATTTTATTGTGTGGTTTTTAAATTGGGTAGCTGTCAAAATTTCACGAGCTTACAAAGTTGCACGAGGGAACAAAATTGCACGAGTGCACAAAATTGCATGAATATACTTTCGCACAAAGACACTTTTGCACGAGGGGATAAAAGTGCTCAAAGATAAAATTGCACAATCAGAAAATTTTGCACGAGTTATTTTTTTTTTCCTTATATACTTTGATTATTGTTTTTATTTTTCTATTTTAATTTAGATTATTTTTTTAATATCACTGTTACCCCTAACCTTTACCCTTGGTCGGTAAGCTATTTTTTTTTATTAATTTTATTAACTTTTTTATTTAATGTATTTTTTATTTTTATTTTTTTTACTATCACTAACACCTTAACCCTTACCCTCGGTCGGTGGCTTTTTTTTTTTATTTTTAAATTTTTATTAGTTTTTAATTTTGTTTATACTATCAATGTTACCCCTCACTCTTACCCTCAGTCAGTAATTTTTATTTTCTTTTTTATTTATATTAAATTATCTTTTAGTTTTTTTATCTGTTTAAATTTATTTCTTTTTTTTCTGTTTTTTATTACTTATTTTATTTAAAATTTTTATTTTCATTTTTAAAATACCAAAGTAAAATTAAAAAAAAAATTCTATCCCATAGTCTTTAAAACAAAAGGTTTGTTTGTTTTAAAATAAGTAGTTTTCTAGGTATTTGTATTAAGCTTATTTTTTGGTTTATATATAACTATAAACTTCATAAAGTTGTTAAAATTAAACAAATATGTATTTATATAAAACTGTATAACTTTACATTGACAGCTATGGTAGTCGTTATCTTTAAAATATATATTTAGAATTTTTTAGATAATATTATCACAAAATTTTGTCACTTATTTGCCAATAAAGCTTTTTTATGAATATGTTTTTTAATTAAAAAGTATAGAATGTTTCGTAAATAACTTTAGGTGCTAATCAAAACAAACATTTAGACATGAAATGAATATTAGATGTTAACATTTACAGCGAAACTTGAATAATAAAAGAAAGGTTTTCTTCGATTAATGCTTGTGAAAATGAAGTATGATTAGTAATTTAGAAAATTGTTTAACAGGTAGAAAAGATACGCCTAGCATAACATTGCCGCATGTAAACAAAGAAAGTTACATCTTTTAACGACAGAATCATTTATAGATAAAGACAAGTTTCCAGTTACTATTCATATGTATTTTGACTTTAAATATAATTTGTCTCGATTTGATGTAGACTACAAAACAACTAGTTAGTGTAAACTTTTTTTTTTTACTTTGCTGTGAACAAAAAATGTATAACAAGCAACCAAACTGTCATGCTTTTAACTTAAAAAAGTTTAACAATATCAACGAATTTTGTATAGAATATAATCTACTTATGTTTTTTTTTTATAACTTTATCAAGTTTTTATGTTTAAATTACTTTTGTAACAACTGCAGTTAGAAGATAAATAACTTCTGAGGCATAAAAATTAAAATAGCTTGTATAAGATTTGCTGATCATATATCTAGTTTTTTAATTTCATTTTAGATTATGTGTTATCTGATAACTTAACTTTAAAATGTTGCTTTTGAAAAAAAAAACATTATACAAACTGTTTATGTTTGTATTTATGCAAATGTCTATAAAAAGTATAAAATGACAACACAACGATATTTCAGCGTTTTTGACTACAACAATTAAGTTTATTACAAAAAATTTAATAAAGAGTTCAAAATGTTTAACCTGACATCTAAAAACATTCAAAGTGATACCTTTTTTTTCAATTTGAGGTGATAACTTCTTTCTTTTTTCAGTACTAACAAAAAAGTTAAGTTTAATCTTATCTAAAAGCTTTTTAAAACTTTACGTTATATAATATTTTGTACCACAGTCAAACGATCTCATGTAATTTTAATTGAACTTACTAATTATGGTAAAAAACTGTTTCCTTTTTGCAGTTAATTTCTATCACAACTGTAAAATTAAAAAACAAGTAAAACAAACTATAAGCAGTTTTAAATATTTACTATTAGTGATTGATTACAAGAACAGAGCAGTTTATTTCGTTTGAAGACTATCATTTTGCTAGGTCTGAAACTGTAAAAACTAACAAAAATTTTGTTACTTATTATTATACAAAAAAACATTAAAGCAAAGATGTAAGTTTGTTAATCAATAGTATTAGTGTGTTTGCATTTATTTTAACTGAGTCTTTTTTATCTAATTATTATTATTATCATGCATCATTTAAAAAATTTAACTACTAGTTAAATTACCATCGTTTTAGAATTGTAAAGTTTGCAATCAATATACATAAAAATACATAGTTAGTGCTAGTAAAAGCTAGTGCATGTAAAAAATAAATTTTATTGTAAATATCGTATTTTTGTAACAAAAAGAACACTGTTACCTATACTAAAACAAGTACTGGTCATAAAAGATGTAAATTATAAATTAAGCAGAGTTTTTAAACAAACTGATAATCCTATAAATGATTGTTTTCTAACTCTAAAAATTAAGTTGTACAGTATTTTATTCTACTAATAGTTTTATTTTTAAGGCTTTTTAACTATTAACATCTTTAGTCTTATTTTTTTTTAATTTTTCAAATAATAGTTCTTTTTTACATCTTTGCTTTATCAACAATTTATTATATGCTCTATTTTCGGATCTTTAAAACGACATTTTGCAGGGTAAAAAAGTAGAAAAACTTTAGCTGTTTTGAAAGACATGAAAACAAATTTCACCAGAGTTGATAATCTTGTATACGAAGTTTTAAACGGAGAGGTTAGTTAAAGTAGTTATTAAAAACTCCTTTAAAGTATATTGGCTTAGCGTAGTAAGTTCTAAATGAATCAAAAAGCATTATATTTAATATTTAGTTCTTATTTATCAGCAATGTTAGACATGGCTTGTTGTGCTGGGGAAAAGCAAATAATAAATGATATCAATGTTCTTATAAACAGAGCACTTAGATGCATACATTATAAGAAATATGATGATAGTGTAAGAGAATTAAAAGCTCAGAAAAAAATATCAAATATTGAAAGTCTGTATCTATATGAAATAGGTCTGTTTATGTTTAAGTTTAACAATAACTTGTTACCAGATAGTTAAAAAAAATTCTATAAAAGTGTAAAAATGTCCATAATTATCATTAAGTATTTTTTCCAACCTAGATTAAACAGCAAAATAGGTCATAAATCGCTATCCTACCAAGGAAGTAAGTTATGGATTAAGCTACCATTATATCTAAAAAATATAATTCATTTTGGAAAGTTCCAGGATGAACTTAAAAGTTATCTTTTAAATAGTGATTCTCAAGGTCATTAATGATCATTCCTACTCGTCTGTTTACTTTGTTTAAGGAGTTAATAGTATTTGTCATTTAATATCCAAATTTTTATTTATTTTCTTATACTATTGTTTTTTTCGTTCGGAAGTTGATTTGGTTTGTTACAGTAACATTGGTTTAGACTAGGTTTTAACTTTTTCTATCTGGTTATATTTTAAGATTATTCTTAAAGATTACTACTCTGAATTAAGTTTAGAATACTCAAAACTTTTTTGTTTGATATGCTTATATATATTTTTTATTTTTTAGTATACAAATGTAAAAAAGTAGTTATAGATTTTTTTACTTTAGCAGAAAATAAAGTATTTAAATAGTAAGCTAAGATAACTGTTTCAAGCAGACTCAAGTTAATTTTTTTTTTTTGTTTTTTTTTTGAGGAAATAAAAGAAAAAAATTCATCTTTTTATTTTTGCAAATTTTGCTTGCTTTCTATTATTACAGTTTTAGACTTGGACAAGTGTTCAAAAAAAAAGAACACAAAAAAATTTTTTAAATAGAAGGAAATTTGTTGTTGTTTATATCATTTTGTTAAAATCATTATAGTTTTTTATCTTTTTTATCTTATTAAAAGCATAAATTTTAGAGTATTTTTCTTCATATTTTATAAAAGTTAAGTTCAGTTATTTTAAAAACCACTTATTTAAAATTTTTAAAAGAAAGTTTACAATAGTTTATTTAACTATTCAAATGTAAAATTGTTTTTACCGTTAAAGTTAAATTATTAAATAAAATAAAAATTACCTTTTTAACAAAAAAACTTATAAAAAAAAAATGTTAAAAAATTTCAGCGTGAAACATTTTACTTTCTCTAAAGAAGTTATAACCTATAATTCAAGTATTCACACGTTTGTTATTAGTGTTGTTTCTCTACTTTTAAAAGTTAATTTAAAGTTGTATGTATATTTTTTAGTTCATATGATACTAAAAAACAGTCTTAGTACATTATTAAACACAAAATTAAGTTAACCTTCGTTTAGTTTTATTTTCTTTCACTTTTACTTTCGTTTAATTAATTGTTCATTACTAAAGATTCAAATATTTAAATGATAAAAAAAACTATGTGTAAGAAACTCGTAAGAAACTTTATAAGCATGTTGTGTACGACTCGATAACCGAAAGGTTCCTTTGTACACCAGTTCCTTAGACCAAACTTTTTGAGCGCTTTTTTTATCGTTCAATAAACAATTTATATATATATATATATATACTAACCTGCAGATAAAAAATTAATAGTAAACCTACATAATTTGTAAATGTGATTAGAAAAGCAAAAAGCAAGTTTTTATCGATATATATCGATTTATATTGAAAAAGATTTATTTAAGCACTTACGAGATCTTTGACCGAAACTTAGTTTGTAAAAGAAAAAAATAATTATTTCTCCTCCAGTAGTTGAGATCTCTCTATTTTTTTTCTTAAAACTAAAACATATAACATTTTATATATGATAATTTTAATTTTTTTGAAAATTCACTAAAAATTTTTTGCAAATTGAATTTGTTTTTAAGTTCAAATAACTTTGTATTGAAAGTTAAGAAAGATGGTTCTTCTGTAGGTTGTTGTTTTAAATTAATGTAAAGTTTACTTAAAATATAATAAAAAAAATATTAATTGAAGTATATTTAGATTATTAACAATACAGCGACAGCGAATTATCTTTATTTCTTCAAACAACTTGGTTAATCTAAACAGTAAAATCAAGATGGAAAGTACAACTGGAATTTGCAATTAAACTTAAAAAGTTTTTATTACTATTTTGTAACTTTAATATCATTTATTTTTGTTTTTCTATTGTATCGAAAGCTGAGAAACCCTAATTAAAATAACTTAAGTTCTTTGATAGAATTAGAATAATGACTTTTTAATAAAAAAATATTTTACAACTTTAAGTCTGTTTTGATTTAAAACTTACTTTAAATTTTATTGTGTGGTTTTTAAATTGGGTAGCTGTCAAAATTTCACGAGCTTACAAAGTTGCACGAGGGGACAAAATTGCACGAGTGCACAAAATTGCATGAATATACTTTTGCACAAAGACACTTTTGCACGAGGGGATAAAAGTGCTTGAAGATAAAATTTAACGAAGGTACTTTTGCACAAGCAGAAAATTTTGCACGAGTTATTTTTTCTTTCCTTTTATACTTTGATTATTGTTTTTTTTTTTCTATTTTAATTTAGATTATTTTGTTACTATCATTTATACCCCTAACCCTTACCCTCGGTCGGTAAGCTATTTGCTTTTTTATTAATTTTATTTACTTTTTATTTAATAATTTTTTTTTGATATTTTATTATTCTTACTACTAGTATTACCCCTGACCCTTACCCTCGGTCGGTGGCTTTTTTATCTAAATTTTAAACTTTGTTAGTTTTGATTTTGGTTTTTACTATCAATGTTACCCCTAACTCTTACCCTCAGTCAGTAATTTTTAATTTTTTTATTTATGTTAAATTATCTTTTAGTTTTTTTTTCTGTTTATTTTTAACTTTTTTTTTTCTGTTTTTTATTACTCTTGTGAAAAATGTAACTCGTGCTTTTATGTTTTAATTTAGCTTAAACTTAAAAACTCATGTTTTAAATTAAAACAGCGCTTCAGTTGAACAAAAGTTTTTACCTAAAAATTTTTTTTGAACATTTAACGTTTATACTTTTTTTCTCAGTTGACTTTCTGTAAATTTAAGTCTTTTTTTTGTGTTCATTTCAAAAAAAATACTCATTCCTTTTATACTTCAAAAAACAGTTTTATAAGGTTATTTCAGTCATCTTACTTTTATGACCTAAACTATGTAGTAGTAATTTAAATAAACTGTGTTTGGAATAACTTTTTATTTGTAAAATAAAAAATCTTTTTGTAATGACTACTACAACAACTATTTCCATCAAAGGTTTAGTTTTTAAGTTGTAAAGAAACTAATTTATATTTTTTTAAATGACAATGGTTGTTGATAAAGCAAATTTTATTGAGTAAAGCTTTTTTTTTTTGTATAAACAGCCAAAATAAAAACCATCAAATAAATACACTTTATTACTGACGTAAACTAAGATTAAAATATTTTTATATTAACAATACATCATACTATAATCAGTATTTTACACTAAAATATACGAAAACTTTTTAAAAGGTAAAATTAAAACGTGTTTTATAAAAGTTGTCAATCTGAATATATATATATTAATAAGCAACAAACATGTCAAATGTTCAAAATTTATCATCAAGTAACTTCAAAGTCATTTTAATCAAAACGAAAATTAATAGTTTATAAACTATTTAAAAGCTGAGCAAAATTAATTATCTGGAAAAATGTTTAGTTACACACACTTTGTTTTACTTCAGTTTATTTAAATTGTAAGGGTATGCATTTTTAGCCCAAACAATTTTAGTAGTTTTTATACTTTTTACTAAGAAAGTCAGTTTTAGTCTTCTAAGGAACTATATAAATTTTACGATCACTAAATGCTTTTGCATCGACTTCAAACGTACAAAAAATAACCACTACTTTTGATAAAGATAAATTGTGGTATTAGCTGTTAATCTAAATAATAAGTTAAGTGTGTAATACTTAAAGAATTTTCAAAAAAAAAAAACGCTTAACTTTTAAATAGTTTCTTGAAAATTTTCTGTTCCTTTTATGAAGAAAATTCGAACAGATATTTTGAAAATTATCCGTTATGCAACATTTGTGCTACATTACTAGCAATACTATCTACCTCTTCTAAAATTTGCTGTTCAGTACTTTTTACACCTCCCCAATCTGAAATAAAAGATTAAAAAGTTATTTACAGGTTAAGTTTTCATCATATCAAACATTATAGTGTTTATAAGTTACTCGATTTTTTAGTAAACAAAACGTTTTGTTAGGTTATATCTTGTATAAGCTACTAAACTTAAATAAACAACATAAATTAAAATGCACTCTTAGTTATATCAAATAGCTTTTGAAGATAGATTTAGTTGCTCAAACAAGGTGAGCATTTATAAAGTGGTTAAATGTATATTTGTTTATGAGTTACCCTGCTGATAAAAAGAAAACTAATACTTTCGAAGCAGATAAATTGACAAATCAATTTTCAAAGATATTCTTTCACTAGTTTCGAAATTGTTAACTAAAGTGTTTTTAAATAAAGTAATGGTAGTCTTATAGTGTTGATCGACAAACAAAAACTAAATAGTGATAAAAATTTACAGAATAATTAAAAAACTTACAAACTTTATAGCAATAAGAATTTAAAGAGTATTATTGTTAACTTTACTAAACATATATCAGTGTATAAGTATGATTGCCTTTAATTTTGCACGCATGTATTTAGAAGAGTTAAATGTTAATAGTACAATAAACTAAATTAAAGTTACATGTAGTTGTACTGGTTAAGCAATCTATTTGCATAGTTTTTTTTTTAACTTATAACTACTATTAATTTTTGTTAACTTGTTATTTAAATTCGATGAACTATAAAAACAAGTATATGGCCACAAAAGTTGTGCAATTTAGTTTTAATTATCTCAAGTTTCATCAAATAGATGGTATTGCGATCAGAAGACTTTTATGCCTTATTCTTGCTAATAGTTTTGTCGGTTATCATGAAAATAGTTTTCTCTTAGTAGATAACAGTCGCCAATTGCGTATTTTAGGTATGTTGATGATCTTTTTGCTATTTTCTCTTCTAAAAGTAACGTCTAAAACTTCTTTATTTGGTTATAAATGCATAGTTTTAACCTTTTAAAAAGAAATTTTAGGAAAAATTAACTTCTTAAACATAAAACTATTAGAAATAGAAACAAAACGTTTATTACTTCCATGTTCTACTATGTTATACTATGTTTTACTGCCCAATACACTTTCTGCAACTCATTTTGTACCACCAAAAAAAAATTGAAGACCATGCAATGCATAACTAATAAAGCCATTACAGTTTGAACGTCCAATTGAGAATTGGACAATATTTAGAAAAAAATTCTCATTAGGATACCCCGAAAACAGTCATCATGAAGAGAACCGAAACAACTCAGTTCAAAATGAATCGCTTACCCTCCTTGGCCCACATCCTTGTTCAGTCTACCTTTGCCTTCCTTATACGGATGAAAACTCAATTAAGTTGACTAAGCAAACATCATTAGCTATAAAATAAAAGTTTAAATGCGTTTCGATACGTGTTGTGTACAACACCAACCGCCCGCTTAACTGAGTTGAGAAAAATGCCACTTCTACTCACAAGTTAGGTATTGTAGTATACATTTATAAAAGCAATTGCGGAAATAACTACGTAGGTCGGATATCTCAACATTTCCATTTCAGGCGAGAGCAGCATGCTACGAAAAAGTAAAAACGCTTTGGGTTTAATGGCGAAGTAAAGCCTAAAGGTGAACATTCGTCCATCCATAAACATCAACAATCCTACTTGTGCTGAAAACTACATAGATAGTAGATTCAAAATTCTAATTAGAGCTAGAAACACTTACCATCTCTCAGTTCTAGAATCAAATTTCATTAGAACTTGCGAGCCGAAAATTTCTAAATACCAGAAATCTGTAATTCAAATATATAAATAGGGATTTTTAAGTGTTTTCATTGGTGCCGCTTTTTGTAAAGCTTTTCTTTTTTATTCTATTTAACGTAAAACTTTAATAGTATTAAATGATTTTATTCTATCAAATCTATCTTAAAAAAACCTTAAGTAATTAAAGTATAACTTAATCCTTTTTTAAACCTTTACACAGACTTTTACATTTGACTTTTAATGACACAATTATTTCAGCTGAATATTTTAAAATCTTTATACTATACTTTTGTCAGTATTTAGCAACTTTATTCTGATGACGTGCTAAACGAAACTTGTAAACAAACTTTACTGAACTTTGAAAATAAGTGATTTATATATAATCTTTCTAGCAAAAATCAGTACCAAAAAGCAGTGCCATTTCCAATTTTTATGCAAACCTTTTATTTGTTCACAAAATGTTTTGTTAGATTATATCTGTTAAAAACTTCTAAAGATCCTTACAAAAACATTGTCATTTGTACGTAATATAAAAAATACCAACCGTTTTTGTAGTTTTCCTCATCTTGATTTTCTTGGTTATCTTCAATTCCTTCACTCGCATCAGCTAATGATAATGCCCATGGATCTTGATTATTTGTAATATCACTTAGTGATGAAGACTCCATTGCACTTAGCAGTCCAACGTCTTTAAAAGTTTTATTCATTAAGTTAATATAAAAATTTAAACTAGATATTTATTTGAAAATTTTTAACTATGTATGAAATTTTATTCTTTACATAATCAATTATTCTCAGATCCAAAATGATAAATGTTTTAAACAACATGTTTAGTGTCAGTTTTAATAGTTTTCATTATTTGATAAAAATTTATTGTTTTTAACAAAAACCAACCATTCTCGAAGTTTTCTTCATCTTGAACAGGTTTACCATTTGCAAATGCAAAATAAGCGATCAAATTTAAAATCAAGCACAAACAAAGCTTCATACTAAATGATAAACTTATTCAGTAAGAAGTTTCAAGTATTGTGTGCTAGCGAAGAAATTTACTGGCAATGTATACTGCTCTCTAAACCTACGCACATAAAGGATAATAAAAACCCACACACATTAGTTTTAATTTTAGTAACACCACCTTCGTTTATTTCCTGAAATTTCTGCACGTACACAAAAAAGTTCAAAGTACACGTTTAAAAAACAAGTGGCTTTAATGCTAAATAACTATTTTTTTATTTTTATGAGTTGGTTGTTTTTACTTACATTTAAGTACAGATTACAACTAAGAATAAAAAGATATATCTGCTAAGCATAAAGAAAAATAACCTATAAAGTTTTATTTTATTTTTTGGTTTAATGAAATGATGTTTTTTAAATTAAACTAAATGGTACAAACTGTTATATTACAAGAAATAAGTTAATCAATAAATGTTTCAACAAGCTAATAAACATATACAAACATTTTTAGTCTAATTAGCACTAAACTAAAGCTAAATCTACTTCTTTTACATACATAGCATTCGAAGTTTTGTTAAGCTTTTAGCTAGTCTACTATTTTCAAAAACTTTAAACTTATCAGTTTTTTTCTTTTTACTATTATACTTATACTTAAATTTCCTACTAATATAAATTATAAAAAATTTAAAAAATAAAACGATAAAAACAATTTATTAACTTTCGAAAAACATTTGTACATAAAAAACAGTAAGTAAAAGCATATGTCATATACTTTAAAAATATAACGAGTATATAATTAAAGTATGATATACCCTATTTAACTTTTTGATGATTTTTCAACTATTTTAAGCTGAAACAACATTCAACATTAGAAAAAAAAATTATACTTACAGTAATAACTTTGCAGTCGTTAAATTAGTTTTGAAACTTAATTACTTTCTTTACTTTCATGGAATGTTGTAATTTAAGCATACTTTATGCTTTGAACTACGTAATATTTTGTTAAAATATAATGTATTAAAAACTTTCAAGTTACCAAAAAACAGACATACTTTATTCTGAATTTGTTCTAAAGCTGTTTATCGTGTTAACAGATAACGTTAACACGTTTTTAAATGTTAAAAGCCTATTAGAGAGATCTAAGAAAACTGTTTACAAAAATTATCATTGGTTATGTTTTTTAAAGTTTGGAGTTTATACTTTAAATTGCTTTTTATAAAACAAAAAAATAATTCAATTTATTTTTGAGATATAAGAAATGTTGTAAAAAAAATGCGATATAAACATACAGAACTAAAAAGTTTTTATTACCGATTTTTATTGAATTTTTAAAAATTTACTAAAATCTGTTTCTCCTTCATTTTTCAAGCTATCGACCTCAAATTTTTAGCAATTTTTTTTTTTTGCATTATGAGGAAAAGTCTAATTGTAGCAATCTTTAAAACATTAGGAAACAAAAAAAATTACGACAAAAAAAAATATGTATATTTTTTGTTTATAAACTAAAAGAAAAAAGTATACTTTAATTTTTAAATATTTTTATTTATGTTTACAGTTTGATTGTTTATTATTAAGTTCAGATTAAAATGTAAAAATTTGAGAAAGACAGCTTTAAAACTGTAGGAGAAAATAGTTTTTGGTTAAATAGTTGTTTTTGCGATTTTAACTCCGCCTTTCCAAAACGATGCTTTTGAAATCTCCGAATTTGTGTCCTCATATCTCAACAACTTATTTTTATTATAAGAAACGGTAAAAATTAATTGTTAGTTAAGTTGGAGTTGTTTAAAATAGAATCAACATGTAAAAAAGTGCCTTACCGCCTCTATGCTTATACCATTATACTTTTACAAAATTCTTCAGTTTATACAATGTTTTAAGTTTTCAAGTTTTTTAAAGTTAAAACGTAAAATTACACTAAAAACTAAATACTTACATTACGAATTCGTTTCGGTTAAAAATTTGAATTGTGTGTTTAAATTTATTGATTAAACAAAACTCTTTTAGTTGTGTACCGTTTACTTTCTAACTGGCGTCCACACTTTTTGGAAGATACCAGCAGCGACAGTTGTGGCATTTGCCCCGCGTAAAAAACTTAAAAGAAGCCATCCAAAACGTTTTAGTTTCGTTTTTGAAGCAACCTTCTCATGAAACATCAGTTTAGTTCAAGATCGTTTCGCCCACAATACCTGCATATTTTCTGCACAGCTCAGCGCGTTTTTGGAGATGATTAAATTGTATGTGCGCTCAAATCTAGATAGCGCTTTTCAAGTTTCCTTACAACACTAAGCTGAAGTTTAATAAAGATTAGTTCTCTTAGATTACCAAAATTGAGTTTAAACATTTCGACTGTTCTAGTGTCATTGACCATACACAAATTTTTATTTAAGTTGTTAATTTTTTTAAACTTGAAAGCTTTTATAATTTATCTATTGAAATCAGTTTAAGATGCATTACAAGCTTATTCAAAAAAAAGTTAAACTTTTTCAATTTTTGTTAAAAGTAAAATCATTTCTTTGCATAAACTGTGCAAAGTATGAACAAAATAAAAATATGAAAATCAAGTAATAATTACCATATTTTAAAGTTAAAAGTATTTAAAATCTACCAAACTAAATGCATAGACTTGTTTTAAACAAATTACAGTTATAATAAAACTGTATATGAAGCTTCTGAATATTAGAAATTTTGCAAACTGGGTTTTAAACACTTAAATACTATTAAAAAACTAAGTTTTGGTACATTTGCATATTTTTTTACATCTAATTAAGTGATTTAAATAAAAATAAAAAAGTTGTGCATTGAAAAAACGATTTGAGTTTATAAAACCGAAAATGTGGTAGTTAGCGTAAGGCAGCATATTTAAACGGTAGGCTCGCAGAGATGTGAAACCAGCGACCTGAGATTAAACCTACTGTTATTCAACTTATTATTTTTAGATAGTTTTATATCTTTTAATTTTTGTTTATTAAAACGTCTTATACAGTAAATATTTTGAACAGGAGGAAATTTGATAATTATAGCTGAACAAACTTATTATAACACTTTTACCAATAACCAAAATAATATAATTCTAAAGCACTTTGATCAGTTAAAAGGGATGGTAGTTTTTAAGATGACATTTGAAAGTTTTTAAAAATTTTTATGCTTAATGTATATATATCAAATTTATTGTATTAATTATAGTAATTTATTTGTCTAGTATCAAAAAAATAAGAAAGTATTTTTTGTCTTAAAAATAAAACAAATGTCTAGCAGCTTTGTATGGTTACGTCACTATAAACTAACTTATTTTATGAACTCTTCTTAAAAATGTATTTAGTATCAAAAAAAATTTTGAGCAGTTAGTATACTTCTGTATTAGAAATAAGATAAAACATAACTTTGGACAATGAAATGAATAGTTAAGACTTGTTAGTTAGTTTACAGTTAAGCATAAGCAAATTTTGTTTTATTCTAAGTTGTCTTGCATGTTTAAACATATATTCAACTTATATTTTAAAGTTTTCTAGGTTTTCTAATATCTATTTTAACTAGTAAAAGTAAACTCCAATTCATGAAAACTATATTTATAAAGTAAAAATTTTTATTTTCTTTTTTAAAATACCAAAGTACAATTAAAAAAAAAATTCTATCCCATAGTCTTTAAAACAAAAGGTTTGTTTGTTTTAAAATAAGTAGTTTTCTAGGTTTTTGTATTAAGTTTATTTTTTGGTTTATATATAACTATAAACTTCATAAAGTTGTCAAAATTAAACAAATATGTATTTATATAAAACTGTATAACCTTACATTGACAGCTATATAAGTCGTTATCTTTAAAACATATATTTAGAACTTTTTAGATAATATTATCACAAAATTTTGTCACTAATTTGCCAATAAAGCATTTTTATGAATATGTTTTTTAATTAAAAAGTATAGAATGTTTCGTAAATAACTTTAGGTGCTAATCAAAACAAACATTTAGACATGATTTGAATATTAGATGTTAACATTTACAGCGAAACTTGAATAATAAAAGAAAGGTTTTCTTTGATTAATGCTTGTGAAAATGAAGTATGATTAGTAATTTAGAAAATTTTTTAACAGGTAGAAAAGATACGCCTAGCATAACATTGCCGCATGTAAACAAAGAAAGTTACATCTTTTAACGACAGAGTCATTTATAGATAAAGACAAGTTTCCAGTTACTATTCATATGTATTTTGACTTTAAATATAATTTGTCTCGATTTGACGTAGACTACAAAACAACTAGTTAGTGTAAACTTTTTTTTTTTACTTTGCTGTGAACAAAAAATGTATAACAAGCAACCAAACTGTTATGCTTTTAACTTAAAAAAGTTTAACAATATCAACGAATTTTGTATAGAATATAATCTACTTCTGTTTTTTTTTTATAACTTTATCAAGTTTTTATGTTTAAATTACTTTTGTAACAACTGCAGTTAGAAGATAAATAACTTCTGAGGCATAAAAATTAAAATAGCTTGTATAAGATTTGCTGATCATATATCTAGTTTTTTAATTTCATTTTAGATTATGTGTTATCTGATAACTTAACTTTAAAATGTTGCTGTTAAAAAAAAAAACTTTATACAAACTGTTTATGTTTGTATTTATGCAAATGTCTTTAAAAAGTATAAAATGACAACACAACGATATTTCAGCGTTTTTGACTACAACAATTAAGTTTATTACAAAAATTTTAATAAAGAGTTCAAAATGTTTAACCTGACATCTAAAAACATTCAAAGTGATACCTTTTTTTTCAATTTGAGGTGATAACTTCTTTCTTTTTTCAGTACTAACAAAAAAGTTAAGTTTAATCTTATCTAAAAGCTTTTTAAAACTTTACGTTATATAATATTTTGTACCACAGTCAAACGATCTCATGTAATTTTAATTGAACTTACTAATTATGGTAAAAAACTGTTTCCTTTTTGCAGTTAATTTCTATGACAATTGTAAAATTAAAAAACAAGTATAACACACTAATAGCAGTTTAAAATATTTACTACTAGTGATTGATTACATAAACAAAGCAGTTTATTTCGTTTGAAGACTATCATTTTGCTAGGTCTGAAACTGTAAAAACTAACAAAAATTTTGTTACTTATTATTATACAAAAAAACATTAAAGCAAAGATGTAAGTTTGTTAATCAATAGTATTAGTGTGTTTGCATTTATTTTAACTGAGTCTTTTTTATCCGATTATTATTATTATTATTATGCATCATTTAAAAAATTTAACTACTAGTTAAATTACCATCGTTTTAGAATTGTAAAGTTTGCAATCAATATACATAAAAATACATAGTTAGTGCTAGTAAAAGCTAGTGCATGTAAAAAAGAAATTTTATTGTAAATATCGTATTTTTATAACAAAAAGAACACTGTTACCTATACTAAAACAAGTACTGGTCATAAAAGATATAAGTTATAAATTAAGCAGAGTTTTTAAACAAACTGATAATCCTATAAATGATTGTTTTCTAACTCTAAAAATTAAGTTGTACAGTATTTTATTCTACTAATAGTTTTATTTTTAAGGCTTTTTAACTATTAACATCTTTAGTCTAATTTTTTTCATTTTTCAAATAATAGTTCTTTTTTACATCTTTACTTTATCAACAATTTATTATATGCTCTATTTTCGGATCTTTAAAACGACATTTTGCAGGGTAAAAAAGTAGAAAAACTTTAGCTGTTTTGAAAGACATGAAAACAAATTTCACCAGAGTTGATAATCTTGTATACGAAGTTTTAAACGGAGAGGTTAGTTAAAGTAGTTATTAAAAACTCCTTTAAAGTATATTGGCTCGGCGTAGTAAGTTCTAAATGAATTAAAAAGCATTATATTTAATATTTAGTTTTTTATTTATCAGCAATGTTAGACATGGCTTGTTGTGCTGGGGAAAAGCAAATAATAAATGATATCAATGTTCTTATAAACAGAGCACTTAGATGCATACATTATAAAAAATATGATGATAGTGTAAGAGAATTAAAAGCTCAGAAAAAAATATCAAATATTGAAAGTCTGTATCTATATGAAATAGGTCTGTTTATGTTTAAGTTTAACAATAACTTGTTACCAGATAATTAAAAAAAATTCTATAAAAGTGTAAAAAACGTCCATAATTATCATACGAGGTACTCAGAAACAAATTTTTTCCAACCTAGGTTCAACAGCAAAATAGGTCATAAATCGCTATCCAACCAAGGAAGTAAGTTATGGATTAAGCTACCATTATATCTAAAAAATATAATTCATTTTGGAAAGTTCCAGGATGAACTTAAAAGTTATCTTTTAAATAGTGATTCTCAAGGTCATTAATGATCATTCCTACTCGTCTGTTTACTTTGTTTAAGGAGTTAATAGTATTTGTCATTTAATATCCAACATTTTTATTTATTTTCTTATACTATTGTTTTTTTCGTTCGGAAGTTGATTTGGTTTGTTACAGTAACATTGGTTTAGACTAGGTTTTAACTTTTTCTATCTGGTTATACTTTAAGATTATTCTTAAAGATTACTACTCTGAATTAAGTTTAGAATACTCAAAACTTTTTTGTTTGATATGCTTATATATATATTTTTTCTTTTTTAGTATACAAATGTAAAAAAGTAGTTATAGATTTTTTTACTTTAGCAGAAAATAAAGTATTTAAATAGTAAGCTAAGATAACTGATTCAAGCAGACTCAAGTTAATTTTTTTTCTATTTGTTTTTTTTTGAGGAAATAAAAGAAAAAAATTCATCTTTTTATTTTTGCAAATTTTGCTTGCTTTCTATTATTACAGTTTTAGACTTGGACAAGTGTTCAAAAAAAAAAGAACACAAAAAAATTTTTTAAATAGAAGGAAATTTGTTGTTGTTTATATCATTTTGTTAAAATCATTATAGTTTTTTATCTTTTTTATTTTATTAAAAGCATAAATTTTACAGTATTTTTCTTCATATTTTATAAAAGTTAAGTTCAGTTATTTTAAAAATCACTTATTTTAAATTCTTAAAAGAAAGTTTACAATAGTTTATTTAACTATTCAAATGTAAATTGTTTTTACCGTTAAAGTTAAATTATTAAATAAAATAAAAATTACCTTCTTAAAAAAAAAACTTATAAAAAAAAATTGTGAAAAATTTCAGCGTAAAACATTTTACTTTCTCTAAAGAAGTTATAACCTATAATTCAAGTATTCACACGTTTGTTATTAGTGTTGTTTCTCTACTTTTAAAAGTTAATTTAAAGTTGTATGTATATTTTTTAGTTCATATGATACTAAACAACAGTCTTAGTACATTATTAAACACAAAATTAAGTTAACCTTCGTTTAGTTTTATTTTCTTTCACTTTTACTTTCGTTTAATTAATTGTTCATTACTAAAGATTTAAATATTTAAATGATAAAAAAACTATGTGTAAGAAACTCGTAAGAAACTTTATAAGCATGTTGTGTACGACTCGATAACCGAAAGGTTCCTTTGTACACCAGTTCCTTAGACCAAACTTTTTGAGCGCTTTTTTTATCGTTCAATAAACAGTATATATATATATATATATTTATTTATTTAATTATATAAAAACTATAATTTAAACAGCTGTTTCACACATTGAAATGTAGAATTTCATGTGATCGTCAGTAAGTTACAGTTTATTATAATAGTGAACAGAAGTTTCGATTTTAGAATTTTTTATAATAATTATGACGTAGTAATGGTACAGTTTATTGTACGATTAGTTGAATTTGAAATACGCTGTGAATGTTATTTTATGCTTTTTAGGAAAGTTTAAAAAGTTTATATGGAAAAATGTTTTAAGCTACTAGAAAAAATTGTTAGGCTGTTGGGAAAAATGTTATAAAATGCTATAAAATACTCGTGTTTGCCGCTTCGATTTTATTTTGTTTTAGTATTTAGTTGGTTTTAATTTTGTTAAAAAAGTATTTTTGATAATGGATGCATATGTTTTGTCTTTCGCTTTTCTTGTTTAGTGTTACGAAAAGCGAAAGACAAAACATATGCATCCATTATCAAAAATACTTTTTTAACAAAATTAAAACCAACAAAATACTAAAACAAAATAAAATCGAAGCGGCAAACACGAGTATTTTATAGCATTTTATAACATTTTTCCCAACAGCCTAACAATTTTTTCTAGTAGCTTAAAACATTTTTCCAAAATAAACTTTTTAAACTTTCCTAAAAAGCATAAAATAACATTCACAGCGTATTTCAAATTCAACTAATCGTACAATAAACTGTACCATTACTACGTCATAATTATTATAAAAAATTCTAAAATCGAAACTTCTGTTCACTATTATAATAAACTGTAACTTACTGACGATCACATGAAATTTTACATTTCAATGTGTGAAACAGCTGTTTAAATTATAGTTTTTATATAATTAAATAAATATTAAGCTCCAATTTGATTTGTCGAGCACTATCGATCAGAACTTTGTATAAAACCCTTAATATATATATATATGTATACTAACTTGGAGATAAAAAATTAATAGTAAACCTACATAACTTGTAAATGTGATTAGAAAAGCAAAAAGCAAGTTTTTATCGATATATATCGATTTATATTGAAAAAGATTTATTTAAGCACTGACGAGATCTTTGACCGAAACTTAGTTTGTAAAAGAATAAATTAATTATTTCTCCTTCAGTAGTTGAAATCTCTCTATTTTTTTTCTTAAAACTAAAACATATAACATTTTATATATGATAATTTTAATTTTTTAGAAAATTCACTAAAAGTTTTTTGCAAATTGAATTCGTTTTTAAGTTCAATTAACTTTGTATTGAAAGTTAAGAAAGATGGTTCTTCTGTAGGTTGTTGTTTTAAATTAATGTAAAGTTTACTTAAAACATAATAAAAAAAATATTAATTGAAGTATATTTAGATTATTAACAATACAGCGACAGCGAATTATCTTTATTTCTTCAAACAACTTGGTTAATCTAAACAGTAAAATCAAGATGGAAAGTACAACTGGAATTTGCAATTAAACTTAAAAAGTTTTTATTACTATTTTGTAACTTTAATATCATTTATTTTTGTTTTTCTATTGTATCGAAAGCTGAGAAACCCTAATTAAAATAACTTAAGTTCTTTGATAGAATTAGAATAATGACTTTTAATAAAAACATATTTTACAACTTTAAGTCTGTTTTGATTTAAAACTTACTTTAAATTTTATTGTGTGGTTTTTAAATTGGGTAGCTGTCAAAATTTCACGAGCGTACAAAGTTGCACGAGGGGACAAAATTGCACGAGTGCACAAAATTGCACGAATATACTTTTGCACAAAGACACTTTTGCACGATGGGATAAAAGTGCTTGAAGATAAAATTTAACGAAGGTACTTTTGCACAAGCAGAAAATTTTGCACGAGTTATTTTTTCTTTCCTTTTATACTTTGATTATTGTTTTTTTTTTCTATTTTAATTTAGATTATTTTGTTACTATCATTTATACCCCTAACCCTTACCCTCGGTCGGTAAGCTATTTGCTTTTTTATTAATTTTATTTACTTTTTATTTAATAATTTTTTTTTGATATTTATAGTTTTTTACTACTAGTATTACCCCTAACCCTTACCCTCGGTCGGTGGCTTTTTTTTCTAAATTTTAAATTTTGTTAGTTTTTATTTTTGTTTTTACTATCAATATTACCCCTAACTCTTACCCTCAGTCAGTATATTTTTTTTTATGTTAAATTATCTTTTAGTTTTTTTTTCTGTTTATTTTTAATTCTTTTTTTTCTGTTTTTTATTACTCTTGTGAAAAATGTAACTCGTGCTTTTATGTTTTAATTTAGCTTAAACTTAAAAACTCATGTTTTAAATTAAAACAGCGCTTCAGTTGAACTAAAGATTTTACCTAAAACATTTTTTTGAACATTTAACGTTTATATTTTTTTTTCTCAGTTGACTTTCTGCAAATTTAAGTCTTTTTTTTGTGTTCATTTCACAAAAAATACTCATTCCTTTTATACTTCAAAAAACAGTTTTATAAGTTTATTTCAGTCATCTTACTTTTATGACCTAAACTATGTAGTAGTAATTTAAACAAACTGTGTTTAGTATAATTTTTTATATGTAAAATAAAAAATCTTTTTGTAATGACTACTACAACAACTATTTCCATCAAAGGTTTAGTTTTTAAGTTGTAAAGAAACTAATTTATATTTTTAAAAATGACAATGGTTGTTGATAAAGCAAATTTTATTGAGTAAAGCTTTTTTTTTTTGTATAAACAGCCAAAATAAAAACCATCAAATAAATACACTTTATTACTGACGTAAACTAAGATTAAAATATTTTTATATTAACATACATAATCAGTATTTTACACTAAAAAATACGAAAACTTTTTAAAAGGTAAAATTGAAACGTGTTTTATAAAAGTTGTCAATCTGAATATATATATTAATAAGCAACAAACATGTCAAATGTTCAAAATTTATCATCAAGTAACTTCAAAGTCATTTTAATCAAAACGAAAATTAATAGTTTATAAACTATTTAAAAGCTGAGCAAAATTAATTATTTCCGAAAAATGTTTAATTACACACACTTTGTTTTACTTCAGTTTATTTAAATTGTAAGGGTATGCATTTTTAGCCCAAACAATTTTAGTAGTTTTTATACTTTTTACTAAGAAAGTCAGTTTTAGTCTTCTAAGGAACTATATAAATTTTACGATCACTAAATGCTTTTGCATCGACTTCAAACGTACAAAAAATAACCACTACTTTTGATAAAGATAAATTGTGGTATTAGCTGTTAATCTAAATAATAAGTTAAGTGTGTAATACTTAAAGAATTTTCAAAAAAAAACGCTTAACTTTTAAATAGTTTCTTGAAAATTTACTGTTTTTTTTATGAAGAAAATTCGAACAGATCTTTTGAAATTTATCCTCTATGCAACAATCGTGCTACAATACTATTAATACTTTTTACCTCTTCTAAAATTCGCTGTTTAGTACTTTTTACACCTCCATAGTCTAAAAAAAAAGATTTATAAGTTATTTACACTTACATGTTAAGTTTTCATTTTACCAAACATAATAGTGTTTATAAGTTACTCGATTTTTTAGTAAACAAAACGTTTTGTTAGGTTATATCTTGTATAAGCTACTAAACTTAAATAAACAACATAAATTAAAATGCACTCTTAGTTATATCAAATAGCTTTTGAAGATAGATTTAGTTGCTCAAACAAGGTGAGCATTTATAAAGTGGTTAAATGTATATTTGTTTATGAGTTACCCTGCTGATAAAAAGAAAACTAATACTTTCAAAGCAGATAAATTGACAAATCAATTTTCAAAGATATTCTTTCACTAGTTTCGAAATTGTTAACTAAAGTGTTTTTAAATAAAGTAATGGTAGTCTTATAGTGTTGATCGACAGACAAAAACTAAATAGTGATAAAAATTCACAGAATAATTGAAAACTTACAAACTTTATAGCAATAAGAATTTAAAGTGTATTATTGTTAACTTTACTAAACATATATCAGTGTATAAGTATGATTGCCTTTAATTTTGCACGCATGTATTAAGAAGAGTTAAATATTAAAAGTGCAATAAACTAAATTGAAATTACATTTAGTTGTATTGGTTGAGCAGTTTATTTGCATAGTTTTTTTTTAACTTATAACTACTATTAATTTTTGTTAACTTGTTATTTAAATTCGATGAACTATAAAAACAAGTATATGGCCACAAAAGTTGTGCAATTTAGTTTTAATTATCTCAAGTTTCATCAAATAGATGGTATTGCGATCAGAAGACTTTTATGCCTTATTCTTGCTAATAGTTTTGTCGGTTATCATGAAAATAGTTTTCTCTTAATAGATAACAGTCGCCAATTGCGTATTTTAGGTATGTTGATGATCTTTTTGCTATTTTATCTTCTAAAAGTAACGTCTAAAACTTCTTTATTTGGTTATAAATGCATAGTTTTAACCTTTGAAAAAGAAATTTTAGGAAAAATTAACTTCTTAAACATAAAACTATTAGAAATAGAAACAAAACGTTTATTACTTCCATGTTATACTATGTTTTACTGCCCAATACATTTTCTGCAATTCATTTTGTACCACCAAAAAAAAATTGAAGACCATGCAATGCATAACTAATAAAGCCATTACAGTTTGAACGTCCAATTGAGAATTGGACAATATTTAGAAAAAAATTCTCATTAGGATACCCCGAAAACAGTCATCATGAAGAGAATCGAAAAAACTCATTTCAAAATGAATCGCTTACCCTCCTTGGCCCACATCCTTGCCCAGTCTACCTTTGCCTTCCTTATACGGATGAAAAATCAATTAAGTTGACTAAGCAAACGTCATTAGCTATAAAATAAAAGTTTAAATGCGTTTCGATACGTGTTGTGTACAACACCAACCGCCCGCTTAACTGAGTTGAGAAAAATGCCACTTCTACTCACAAGTTAGGTATTGTAGTATACATTTATAAAAGCAATTGCGGAAATAACTACGTAGGTCGGATATCTCAACGTTTCCATTTCAGGCGAGAGCAGCATGCTACAAAAAAGTAAAAACGCTTTGTACTTAATGGCGAAGTAAAGCCTAAAGGTGAACATTCGTCCATCCATAAACATCAACAATCCTACTTGTGCTGAAAACTACATAGATAGTAGATTCAAAATTCTAATTAGAGCTAAAAACACTTACCATCTCTCAGTTCTAGAATCAAATTTCATTAGAACTTGCGAGCCGAAAATAAAATACCAGAAATCTGTAATTCAAATATATAAATAGGGATTTATAAGTGTTTTCGTTGGTGCCGCTTTTTGTAAAGCTTTTCTTTTTTATTCTATTTCACGTGAAACTTTAATTGTATTAAATGTGTCTTAAAAATTCTGTCTTAAAAAAACTTCAAGTCATTAAAGTATAATTTAATCCTTTTTTAATCCACAGACTTTTACATTTGACTTTTAATGACAAAATTATTTCAGCTGAATATTTTAAAATCTTTATACTATACTTTTGTCAGTATTTAGCAACTTTATTCTGATGACGTGCTAAACGAAACTTGTAAACAAACTTTCTGGACTATGAAAATAAGTGATTTATATATAATCTTTCTAGCAAAAATCAGTACCAAAAAGCAGTGCCTTTTCCATTTTTTATGCAAACCTTTTATTTGTTCACAAAATGTTTTGTTAGATTATGTCAATTATAAAGTACTAAAGGTCCTTACAAAAACATTGTCATTTGTACGTAATATAAAAATTATCAACCGTTTTTGTAGTTTTCCTCATCTTGATTTTCTTGGTTATCTTCAATTCCTTCACTCGCATCAGCTAATGATAATGCCCATGGATCTTGATCATTTGTAATATCACTTAGTGATGAAGACTCCATTGCACTTAGCAGTCCAACGTCTTTAAAAGTTTTATTCATTAAGTTAGTATAAAAATTTAAATTAGATATTTATTTGAAAATTTTTAACTATGTATGAAATTTTATTCTTTACATAATTAATTATTCTCAGATCCAAAATGATAAATGTTTTAAACAACATGTTTAGTGTCAGTTTTAATAGTTTTCATTATTTGATAAAAATTAATTGTTTTTAACAAAAACCAACCATTCTCGAAGTTTTCTTCATCTTGAACAGGTTTACCATTTGCAAATGCAAAATAAGCGATCAAATTTAAAATCAAGCACAAACAAAGCTTCATACTAAATGATAAACTTATTCAGTAACAAGTTTCAAGTATTGTGTGCTAGCGAAGAAATTTACTGGCAATGTATACTGCTCTCTAAACCTACGCACATAAAGGATAATAAAAACCCACACACATTAGTTTTAATTTTAGTAACACCACCTTCGTTTATTTCCTGAAATTTCTGCACGTGAACAAAAAAGTTCGAAGTACACGTTTAAAAAACAAGTAGCTTTAATGTTAAATAACTGCTTTTTTATTTTTAAGAGTTGGTTGTTTTTACTTACATTTAAGTACAGATTACAACCAAGAATAAATAGATATATCTGCTAAGCATAAAGAAGAATAACCTATAAAGTTTTATTTTATTTTTTGGTTTAATGAAATGATGTTTTTTAAATTAAACTAAATGGTACAAACTGTTATATTACAAGAAATAAGTTAGCCATTAAATGTTTCAACAAGCTAATAAACATATACAAAAATTTTAAGTTTAATTAGCACTAAACTAAAGCTAAATCTACTTCTTTTACATACATAGCATTCGAAGTTTTTTTAAGCTTTTAGCTAGTCTACTATTTTAAAAAACTTTAAACTTATCAATTTCTTTTCTTTTTAATATTATACTTATATTTAAATTTACTACTAATATAAATTAGAACACGATAAAAACAATTTATTGAGTTTCGAAAAACATTTGTACATAAAAAACAGTTAGTAAAAGCATATGTCATATACTTAAAAAATATAACGAGTATATAATTAAAGTATGATATACCCTATTTAACTTTTTGATGATTTTTCAACTATTTCAAGCTGAAACAACATTCAACATTAGAAAAAAAAATTATACTTACAGTAATAACCTTGCAGTCGTTAAATTAGTTTTGAAACTTAATTACTTTCTTAACTTTCATGGAATGTTGTAGTTTAAGCATGTTTTATGCTTTGAACTACGTAATAGTTTGTTAAAATATAATGTATTAAAAACTTTCAAGTTACCAAAAAACAGACATACTTTATTCTGAATTTGTTCTAAAGCTGTTTATCGTGTTAACAGATAACGTTAACACGTTTTTAAATGTTAAAAGCCTATTAGAGAGATCCAACAAAACTGTTTACAAAAATTAACATTGGTTATATTATTTAAAGCTTGGAGTTTATACTTTTAATTGCTTTTCATAAAACAAAAAAATAAACCAATTAATTTTTGAGATATAAGAAGTGTTGTATAAAAAAATGTGATATAAGCATAAAAAACTTAAAAGTTTTTTTTACCAATTTTTATTGAATTTTTAAAAATTTACTAAAATCTGTTTCTCCTTCATTTTTTAAGCTATCGACCTCAAATTTTTAGCAATTTTTTTTTATGCATTATGAGGAAAAATCTAATTGTAGCAATCTTTGAAACATTAGAAAACAAAAAAAATTACGACAAAAAAAAATATGTATATTTTTTGTTTATAAAGTAAAAGAAAAAAGTATACTTTAATTTTTAAATATTTTTATTTATGTTTACAGTTTGATTGTTTATTATTAAGTTCAGATTAAAAAGTAAAAATTTGAGAAATACAGCTTTAAAACTGTAGGAGAAAATAGTTTTTGGTTAAATAGTTGTTTTTGCGATTTTAACTCCGCCTTTCCAAAAAGATGCTTTTGAAATCTCAGAATTTGTGTCCTCATATCTCAACAACTTATTTTTATTATAAGAAACGGTAAAAATTAATTGTTAGTTAAGTTGGAGTTGTTTAAAATAGAATCAACATGTAAAAAAGTGCCTTACCGCCTCTATGCTTATACCATTATACTTTTACAAAATTCTTTAGTTTATACAATGTTTTAAGTTTTCAAGTTTTTTAAAGTTAAAACGTAAAATTACACTAAAAACTAAATACTTACATTACGAATTCGTTTCGGTTAAAAATTTAAATTGTTTGTTTAAATTTATTGATTAAAGAAAACGCTTTTAGTTGTGTAACGTTTACTTTCTAACTGGGGTCCACACTTTTTGAAAGATACCAGCAGCGACAGTTGTGGCATTTGCCCCGCGTAAAAAACTTAAAAGAAGCCATCCAAAACGTTTTAGTTTCGTTTTTGAAGCAACTTTCTCATGATACATCAGTTTAGTTCAAGACCGTTTCGCCCACAATACCTGCATATTTTCTGCACAGCTCAGCGCGTTTTTGGAGATGATTAAATTGTATGTGCGCTCAAATCTAGATAGCGCTTTTCAAGTTTCCTTACAACACTAAGCTGAAGTTTAATAAAGATTAGTTCTCTTAGATTACCAGAATTGAGTTTAAACATTTCGACTGTTCTAGTGTCATTGACCATACATAAATTTTCATTTAAGTTGTTTATTTTTTGAAACTTGAAAATTTTTATAATCTATCTATTGAAATCAGTTCAAGATGTATTACAAGCTTATTTAAAAAAAAAGTTAAACTTTTTCAATTTTTGTTAAAAGTAAAATCATTTCTTTGCATAAACTGTGCAAAGTATGAACAAAATAAAAATATTAAAATCAAGTAATACTTACCATATTTTAAAGTTAAAAGTATTTAAAATATACCAAACTAAATGCACAGACTTGTTTTAAACAAATTACAGTTATAATAAAGCTGTATATGAAGCTTCTGAATATTAGAAATTTTGCAAACTGGGTTTCAAACACTTAAATATAAATTCTATTAAAAAAAACTAAGTTTTGGTACATTTGCATATTTATTTACATCTAATTAAGTGATTTAAATAAAAATAAAAAAGTTGTGCATTGAAAAAACGATTTGAGTTTATAAAACCGAAAATGTGGTAGTTAGCGTAAGGCAGCATATTTGAGTGGTAGGCTCGCGGAGATGTGAAACCAGCGGCCTGAGATTTAACCTACTGTTATTCAACTTATTTTTTGTAGATAGTTTTATATCGTGTAATTTTTATTTATTAAAACGACTTATACAGTAAACATTTCGAACAGGAGGAAAGTTAATAATTATAGATGAACATACTTATCAAAAAACTTTTACCAATAACCAAAATAATATAATTCCAAAGCACTTTGATCAGTTAAAAGGGATGGTAGCTTTTAAGACTAAAGATGAAAAATTGTTTCTTTTTCAGTTAATTTCTATTACAATTGTAAAATTAAAAAACAAGTATAACAAACTAATAGCAGTTTAAAATCTTTACTACTAGTGATTGATTACAAGAACAAAGCAGTTTATTTCGTTTGAAGACTATCATTTTGCTAGGTCTGAAACTGGAAAAAATAACAAATGTTTTGTTACTTATTATTATATAAAAAAACATTTAAGCAAAGATGTAAGTTTGTTAATCAATAGTATTAGTGTGTTTGAATTTATTTTAATGGAGTCTTTTTTATCTAATTATAGTTACTATGCATAATTTTAAAAATTTAAGTACTAGTTAAATTACCATCGTTTTAGAATTGTAAAGTTTGTATTTAATATGCATAGTTAGTGCTAGTAAATGCTAGTGCATGTAATAAAGAACTTTTATTACTTTGTTTTTTCTTACTCTAAATATCGTATTTTTGTAACAAAAAGAACACTGCTACCTATACTAAAAACAAGTACTGGTCATAAAAGATATAAATTATAAATTAAGCACAGTTTTTAAACAAACTGATAATCCTGTAAATGATTATTTTTTAACTCTAAAAATAAAGTTCTACAGTATTTTATTCTACTAACAGTTTTATTTTCAAGGATTTTTAACTATTATATCTTTAAATTTCATTTTTTAATACTTTTATAAATTATATTTTTTTTTACATCTTTACTTTATCAACAAATTATTATATGCTCTTCTTTTGGATCCTTAAAACGACATTTTGCAGGTTAATGACAGTAGATAAACTTGGGCTGTTTTGAAAGACATGAAAACAAATTTCACCGAAATTATTAATCTTGTATACGAAGTTTTAAACGGAGATGCTAGTTAAAATTATGCGTAGTTATTGAAAACTACTTTAAAGTATTTTGGCACAGAGTAGTAAGTTCTAAATAAAATTTAAAATTAATGAAACTAATTGTTGAGTAACTGACATTTAATTGAAAATTCCAAATAATGTATGTTCTAGGAAAAGGTTTTAGTACTCATCTATAATTTTTTAACTCTTTTTTATCTAACAGCCTAATATTTGTAATATATGTTTGTATTATAATATAACTTTTAGTAATTTTTTTATATAAACTTATTAAGTGCACAAACACTTTTCTATTAAAAGTAAGCAAATCATACAAAGTTATAAAAAAGTTTTACTAAAACAATATTTTAAATATTTCTAACGTTAATTTTTGTACGCAAATTTTTAAAACTCCAGATATTAATACTTTAGCCATTGTATTTTTTCAAATTATATTTGATAAAAGTGTTATTATTCCTTAACAACCTTTAAATAAAAGTAAAGTAGTTTTTGCTAAAAATATTAAATTTTACCATGATTTTTGTCTAAAACTGTTGAACATATTTTGTTACAGTTTCTAAATAGTAGTAAGTAATAATATAGAAGTTTTTAATATTATAAAGAGTTTAGATCCAAACAAAGCCAGCGATGAGGATAGTATATCTGTGAAAATTCTAAAGAAAGTAAACAATCTTATATCCCCAATACTAAGCAAATTAATAAACCAAGAATTTTATGAAGGTGTTTATCCAAGTAGCCTAAAACTTTTAGAATTGATACCAATTTTTAAATCAGGATTAAAAACATTACCAGGAAATTATAGACCCATTTCACTTCTATATAATTTAAATAAAATAATTGAAAAAGTAATCTATGTTCGCCGGTACAGTTTTTTTTCTAAAAATAAAGTTCTAAATGATTCTTAGTTTGGCTTTCGACAGAATCATTCCACCTTGTTTAGCTTTGTCTAAATTTGTTGAAGGGGCTCTGTCGAATTTATTAAAGGAAACGCAGTTAGTGCAGTCTTTTTGGATTTAAGTAAAGCATTTGATAGTGTAGATAAAAATATCTTACTTAGGAAATTAGAATGTTATGGTGTGAGAGGAAATATGCAGCTACTAATCAGTTCATATCTAGATGGAAGGAAACAGCTCGTTAGCTTTGGAGGATATGAGTCAACCTGTGAAAATTGTGAAATTAGGGTACCACAAGACTCAGTATTAGGAACGTTGTTATTCCTTATACACATAAATGACTTACAAAATAGTACTAGTCTTATACTCCTCAACTTTGCAAATGATACAATATTACACAAAACATTTACAAAAGACACATACCTAAATGACAGTAAAACGTTTAACACAGAACTAAAAAAGGTATCAGATTGGCTTATTGGAAACACACTTAAATTTAACCTTAATAAAACTAGAAGCATGATTCTACACCAATTAAAAACTAGTTTTTGAAAAAATATAGAACTTAAGGTTAAAATAGGTAAAACAGTTATAACAAACACAGATAGCTATAAATATTTGGAATAATTTTAGACAGAAATTTAAAATGGACAGAAAGAACACATAGAAGCTACAAAAACAAAATTATAAAAAACATTGGGTGTATTATATAAAACAAGACATTTCTTAAATTTGAAAGCATTTTATTTAATCTTTAGATCTTTATTTATCAGCAATGTTAAATATGGCTTGTTAAGCTGGGGAAGAGCAATAAAAAATGTATAAATGATATCAATTTTATCATAAACAGAGCACTTAGATGCATAAATTATAAAAAATATGATGATAGTGTAAGATAATTAAAAACTCAGAAAAAAAATTAGATGTTGAAAGGATGTATCTATAAGAAATAGGTCTGTTTATGTTTTAGTTTAACAATAACTTGTTACCAGATAACTTGAAAAGTTACTATAAAAATGTAAAAATGTCCACAATTATCATACGAGGTCTTCAGAAACAAATTTTTTTCAACCTAGATTCAACAGTAAAATAGGTCATAAATCGCTATCCAACCAAGGAAGTAAGTTATGGATTAAGCTACTATTATATCTAAAAAGTATAATTCATTTTGGAAAGTTCCAGGATGAACTTAAAAGTTATCTTTTAAATAGTGATTCTCAAGGTCATTAATGATCATTCCTACTCGTCTGTTTACTTTGTTTAAGGAGTTAATAGTATTTGTCATTTAATATCCAAAATTTCTACTTATTATCTTATTCTGTTGTTATTTTTTGTTACATTAACATTGGTTTAGACTTGGTTTTAACATTTTATATGTGGTTATATTTTAAGATTATTCTTAAAGATAATTATTCTTTTATTAAGTTTAGAATACTCAAAAACTTTTTTTTTGTTATGGATATATATATTTTTTCTTTTTTAGTATACAAATGTAAAAAAGTAGTTATAGATGTAGTTACTTTAGCAGAAAATAAAGTATTTAAACAGTAAGCTAAGATAACTGTTCCAAGCAAACTTAAGTTAAAAGTTTTTTTGTTTTTTGTTGAGGAAATAAAAGACAAAAATTCTTCTTTTTATGTTTGCAAATTTTGCTTGCTTTCTATCATTACAGTTTTAGACTTGGACAAGTATTCAAAAATAAAAAAGAAAACAAAAAGAATGTTTTATAATACAAGGAAATTTGTTGTTGTTAATATCATTTTGTTAAAATCATCATAGTTTTTATCTTTTTTTTCTTATTAAAAGCATAAATTTTCAGTATTTATCTTCATATTTTATAAAAGTTAAGTTCAGTTATTGTAAAAATTACTTCTTTAAAATTCTTAAAAGAAAGTTTACAATAGTTTATTTAACTATTCAAATGTAAAATTGTTTTTACTGCTAAATTTAAATTATTAAATAAATAAAAATTAACTTTTCAACAAAAATACTTATAAAAAAAAAACTTTGTAAAAAATTTCAGCGTATTACATTTTACTTTCTTTAAAGAAGTTGTAACCTATAATTCAAGTATTAACACATTTATTATTAGTGTTGTTTATCTACTTTTAAAAGTTAATTTAAATTAGTATATATATATTTTTTAGTTCATATGTTACTAAACAAGATTCATAGTACATTATTAAACACAAAATTCAGTTAATCTTCGTTTAGTTTTATTTTCTTTTATTTTTACTTTCGTTTAATTGATTGTTTATTACTAAAGATTTAAATATTTAAATGATAAAAAAAGTTATGTGTAATAGCTGTAAGAAATTTTATAAGCATGTTGTGTACGACTCGATAACCGAAAGGTTCCTTTGTACACCAGGTCTTTAGACTAAACTGTTTAAGCAAACAATATAACAATAATAGTAAAACTACATGATTTGTAAATGTTATTAAAAAAGCAAAAAGCAACTTTTTATCGTTATATAAATATTAGGCTTGTTTCTATTTTTACTTTATTAAAACATTTATTTTTATCAAAAGAAACATTTAATAATTAGACTTCGGAATTTAAAAAACATTTAAGTTTACCTAAAAGATTTAATTCATTGTGAAAAAATAATTAATTTTAAAAAGAAATTAAGTTTGTTTATATAGCTTTGTACTAATAAACAATCAAATTGCTATTATAGCACAGAGATTGGCAGCATTTTATTAGTCTTAGGCCAATTTCTTAGAAAAAATTACTCCTTAGTCCTTGGCTGCATTGTTTACAAAAATACTTTCCGCAGGCCGCAGTAAAGTAAAATATAAAATAACCAATATACAAAAAAGATGAAAATATCAGTTTTGTTCACAATTATCATTTAAATAGAATACTGTCGTTCCTAACAAAATAGTGATAACAATTAACACCTTATTCAAAAATAATCGATTTTATATAATGACCTTTAGTCAAGGTCCTTGACATAAGTTTCTATTATATTTAAGACTATCAAGCGAGGCATTTAATGTGATAAAAGAAACTATAATATATTCATCTGTCAGCTGCATATATAAGGTTCTTTTGTCTTGCTAATATTTTTTTTCAGTTTTAACAAAATAGTTTTTTAAATATTGATTTTTTATATATTTAGGTAAAGTTGATTAGGATAAAGGATTAGACTAAAAATGTTGGGAAATATGACTAGTGGTAAGGATTTCGATTAGATGTTATTAATGGGAACGGGTCAAAATTGCACGAAGACCAAATTTCACGAGGGGACTTAATTGCACGAAGATAAAATTGCACTAAGGGTCAATTTTGTACGAAGATACTTTAGCACGAAGACGAATTTGCACGAATAAAATTTTGCACCAAGTGTCAATTTTGCACGAATTACAACTTTGCACGGAGGGTCATTTTTGCACAAGAGTAAAAAAAAAACTAAAAAAAAAGATAAGCTAATAAAAAAAGAAAAAGAAAAAAAAAGTTACTGACCGAGGGTAAGGGTTAGGCTAGGCCTAAGGGGTAACAGTGATAGTAATAAAAAAAGACTAAATAAGTTACCGACCGATGGTAAGGGTTAGTGATAGTAAAAACAAAAAATAGATAAATAAAGATAAAAAAAAAATTAGTTAATAAAAATAAATAAAAATTTCGACCATCAAAATTGTCTGCTCGTGCAAAAATGTCTTCGTGCAAAAGTATGCAAAAGTATTTTCGTGCAATTTAGTACCCTCGTGCAACTTTGTCCGCTCGTGCAAATTTGACACCTAATTACAGAGACATTTTGTTGGTGTGACGGAAACGCAATATTTGCTGAGTTAGCATAAAAAAATTATAAAAATTTTATGTTTTAATTAGTTTTTAATATGTTTGGGTAAGGTGGGTTAGGGTTAAGGGTATAAATATTAAAAAAAAAATCAATTGATGACTCAGAAAATGTTAGAGGAAACACCTTTGTTTTAAAGTCTGTACCCTAATGACACCTAATGCGTTATTAATATACTGCTTTATTATTGCTTTACCTCATTTGCATATCATAATGTTATGAATGAAAAAAAATCCCAAACCTTACTTCTGCAACACAATGAAAGTTCACTTGCATGCATTCTTGATAAAGTATTTATTATCAGAGGAAAAAGTGGTACATCTGTTTATTTTTGTCTTAGAAAAGCTGTACCAGCAGATGTTTATTCTTACTTAATTGATGTTCTATTCTATGAAAAATTTTAATGCTTGATTGGTTGGTATTTTAGAGGCTCATGATATTATTTAATTACAGTTTCAAACTCAGACTGATGAAATGACATCAAAGTATGAATTTAAAACCCAGTTTGATAAGCTTATTTGCTTAAGATATATTTATGTTTTTATGATGAAGATTCAATTGAAAATAATTTCACTACACATTCTTCTTAGTTTTCTTTTCAATAAAAAAATAACTCTAAAAGCTCAGAATCCCTAAATGCTTTTCAATGTTGCAACTAAAAACACTATATATCTAAACATGCTTCATATTGCCTCCAAAGTGAACTCACAATTGGCTGCTATAAACTAAAATGAAAATGCAAAAAAAAAAAAAAAGTTATTGAACAACAAAAAATATACTCAAATTATTTTTTCCTAGGACCTGATGCACAAAGAACCTTCTGGTTATCGCTCATTACGGATACCTTTTAACGTCTTATCCAGGACTTGTTAAATAAATATTTGCTATAAACTCAAATAGAAGTCTAAAAATATAACTTAAAAATAACTATACAAAAAAAAAGAATAGTGTTATGTCTACAGTTTTCTATCAATAGTGTTCTATCATTGAAAGTTGTATTACAATACTTTTATATAGATTTTAAAACATTAAAATTGAGAAAAATATGCTTTTAATTCTCTTACTGCTTTCAGCAAAATCTTTACTGTTTTGCTAGTAGCTAGAAGCTAAATCACTAAAGTTAGTATAAACTTTATTAATAATATACACAAATACAAATTTATGTTATAAGATGATATGTACCAAAAAAAAATCAAAATAACCTGTAAACACAACATGCAGTAACATTTTCAAAAATGTGATAAAAGCTTTTAAAATTTATACTTGATAAAAACTTTTTTTAAAGTTTTTATAACAATGGTTAAAATTATATTTTTAAAGTTGTAAAAAAGACTTTCTTGAAGACTAAATTAAAATTTACAGCAGGACTATTCTATACAAAAACTTAAAAAACCTAAAATTAAATTTAGGCAAAAAAGTATGGAAATACTTGATAATAAAAAAAAAACTAGAACTCATAACAGTTTTTAAATGTAGAACTATAAAATTTAGGTTTGATACGAAATAACTGTTTTATACATTAAAAAGTTAGTGTACTATTTAGTATTTTATTAGCTATAAAACATAAATAAAGTAGCATGTATTTGTAGTGATTTTATACTACAAAATTATTTTAGTACTTAAAGTTTTTATGTCTACTAAAAAGGGACAAGGAATCTTGTACTTTTACTAATTATGATTGAGACCAAAAAACTAGAAGAAATTTATTTAAATCTAGTCACCACCCTGAATTAAGGTCCAAAAAATAAATTGTAACCAAGGATTCTCCAAAATCTTTTAATAACACTTTTTTTTGCAAATGTTTAGTTATGAGAATGTACAAATCTTACAAGTGTAAGTATATTGAAGTCAACATAACATGCTTTTAAACTACATTTCAGCAATGTGTTAATCAAACAACTCATTTAATTTGAACTGGTCAGTTTTTATAAACAATGGGCTTGTTTGTGGCTGAGCAAGAACTTGAATTAACACATCTTTCTTATTTACTATAACTTGAAGAACTTGAATTAAAATAACAGTCAGCTGCAGCACCACATAAGCAGACTGAACAGATTACTGAACAGAACATAGCCATTAAGTAAACAAAAGTTAAGTAACTATTTTACTTTTGTTTTATTAATGTAATCACAACAAATTTAGGGAATATGGGGGGGGAGTTCAAATTCATTTTTTTACAAAAAGTAACAAGACTCTTACGTTAAAGCTTAAGGTATAAACTATAAGTCAGTTTGTATAAAATACAAAAAAACTTTAAAGTTATAGTCATTCTTGTAAAAAGTTTCAAGACACAAATGCGTAGACTACAATTTTTTCACTGCCAACTTACTAGGAAATAAAAAAAAAATCATTAAAAATTTATCTTTTTCTTTATTTTTCAAGCTATTTCCTTAAATTTTTAGGAAATGTTTCTTGCATTAAAAGAAAATATTCTATTGTATCAATAAAACAAAATTATACCAAAAAGAAGAGAAAACATCAATAGGATTATGAAGTCAAGACTAGATTGATAAAGTTTAAGAAAGATAGCTTAAAGACGGTATATAAAAATATATTTTTAATAAAATAGCAATTTTTTGCCTTTTTAGTATGTGTTTCCCATAAGGAACATTTCAGTCTCTGACTTTGACCGGCTATGCCTCAAAAATTATTTTGAACTTAATCTATAAAAAACAACTTTTAGCTTAATGAAAACTCAATAAAAATGATTAAATTGTGAAAAAAGTGATTTACCTCCCCTATGCCCTTAAGTTGATTAGTTTCAACATTTTATATATTATAACCAATTTAGTTGAAGAACTTCCTTTTATTAGTTGTAAAAATTAAAAAAATATTTTGAGAGATTTGAAAAACCTCAGGATTGTTAAAGGTCATTCAGGACAGTTTTGTCACTTAAAGATTGGAAACCCTGTATTCTATTTAAAAGAAAAATATTATTGATTGACTTGTAGAATCAAAAGTAAAATCTTAAAACAACTTTTCTGGTCAATTAAAAAAAACTTTACCAGAGTTATCATTCCCTTAATTATTGCAAATTTATAAAACAAAAAACACTTAAATTCCCAAGATAAATGTGAATAAATAATTAAAAAACTCTGGATTTCCAGCAATTTTACTTTTTTTTGTCTAGTGCTGGACCATATTTGATTATGTTTACAATTGTATATAATAATATTTTTTAGCTTTTAAAGTGGCTTAAACAAGACTAAACTTTTTAAATGCATTTAGAAATGATTGTTATATTGATCTACTATAATTCTGCTCCTGCACTTAGTTTAACAGTGTATATAGCAAATAATTTTCATTGTGTTCTTATAGATACAACAAACAATATAAAATAAGCATTGTGACATACTTGACTAGTTTAATATAAAAAAAAATCTTTCATACTTTAATTTTTTTGGACTTGAAAATAGTCTTAGTATTTTGCAGAACTAAGCCTTGTTTTCTTTTTCAGAAATCTCTCTATTGTTTTTATGTAATTAAATTCCCATTTTAACTAGTTTGATTGTTACTATTTTTAGGTATTCAAGCTTGATTAGTTCACTTTTTTGCTCCTAACAGTTTTTCGTCTCTGTTTTCTCACAAGCTCAGGCCAACTCAGGCCAATTTGATCACCATTTGACTCAGGCCATACCTTTTTTTTGATCACTCAGGCTGACTTTTTTGCTTAAAATAGTGGCAATCCTGCAAACATAATACACATAAGTTTTAAGATTATTAACTTTGATTTGAAATAAAGCAAAAAATCTTTGTTTACCAATATAAAGTCGAGTATTAAGAAGAGATAATAAAGTTATCATATTTTTAAAACTATGGAAAATTACTTTATAGCAGGTAAAACTATAAAACGTTTACAATAATCACAGCACTAAAAAAAATATTCATTTAGTTATGTCAATTATAAAATTTTTTATAGTTTTTTATTGATTTATTGAAAATGTGTTATAAAGTACTGAAACAATTTTACTCTAATTAAGTTTAAATTTTTATTAACTAAATTAGTGAAAGTAACTTTTTCTACCTAGTAAATGCTTTTATAGTAAATGCTAATCATAATAAAATCTCTAAAAATTACATTTGATGTAATTTCTAGTAAATCCTAATAAAAAATACATTTTATTATAGAAACTTATAAAAGTAAACCAATTATTCAGCTCGTAAATTGTTGATTAAAAAAAGTTCGTAAACATAAAATTAATATTTTAGTGATAATTATCTGTATTTAAAAAATTTTGTAGTTTGTATTTTTAATTCACCCTATAATCTTACAAACTGGTTTAAAACTGTAGTCATGTACACAAATTTATGTTTTTTTTGTATACTATTTTTTTTTTAAATTTTAATCCTATAGTATGAGTTAATAACTAAAAGTATAACTTAAATTAGTTAACAGTTTCGTTTACAATTGTATACAATCTAAAGTAGTTTATCTTATTTATTTTTTGTCTAACCCAACTTTTAAATATTTTATCTAGCAGTAAAAACTAAGTTTAAGTAAAAATGGATTCCTACATTGCTTTCACTAATAAAAGTGTTGGTAGAGATAAAATTTATAGGTTTGTTTGATTAGATTAAATTGTTCTTAAAGACTACAAATTTAAGATTTTTTTGTTTTCTTATATTAGTATAAGATGATTTGATGCTAAAAGATTTCGAAAAAAGATATTCTGTACTAACAATACAAAATGAATTAAGTTATTTTTATAAAAATTCAGACTTTGTTTACTTTTTTTAAGCAACTAAGCATAAAGTTAAGTTTATTGTTTTTGTTTATTATTTATAAGTCTAAAAATTTATAAAATCTAAGTTTGACTGACAATATTTTGCTGCCCAAAAAAAATAAACTGTTTCACACTGAGTATGTATGATTCTGTAGAGCTGTTTATATTTAATAAGCAGTGAAACGTTGTCAGTCTAATAACGTATTTGTATACGAAAACATTTGTTTTTATTTTTTATTAGACTTAGCTTGTTTGAATTTATAAGATTAAATGACTTAAAATATAGTATCTAATTTAATAAAATACTTTGTAATTTTCCTCTCTAATCACTGCAAAATTATAAAATTGTATTTTACTAGTGATTTTGTAGGTAATTATTATAGCTACCAGATGTTTTGCAGCTAAATAGATTTGTAAGGCTTAAAAAGGTTATTAAAAAAAAACAACTTGGTTTAAGTTCTATTTTCTATAAAAATTTTAAATTAAAATTCTTTAAACTGTTTATTTTATTCTAAAGAAAATTTTAAGTTTTTTAATGTAAGAATTTATTTTTTGAAAAGTTGATAGCTCTCACTTGAAAGTTGGATATTTTTGTTAGTTATAGTTAAACATTTATTTAAAAATTAAATATTAGATTATTTATAATTTTCTATTTTTAAGAATTTTTTATATAAAATTTACTAGTACAAATGTACTAAATTAATTAAAGATAAGTTTTTGTTAGTGAATTTAAAATATACTAATTCAATAATACTATTAAAAGATAAAGATAAACAAAGAACTATCTAATTATTTTTTGTTTAATTTTTGTTATTAATTACTGCAGTCTTTTAAACTTAATTCTTAGCTATTTGTAATAACTTTTAATGAGATAAAAATATTGTAAGTATACTTATTTATAAATAAATATGCCTTACAAGTTAAGTATATTTTTTAAATAATTTATCAATGTTCAAAAAAAACTATTTTATTGTATCAAACTTTATAATTTTTTTACAAAACTAAATGTCTCATGTTGTAGGTATTAGTGGTAATTGCTTAATTAAACTTTGAAAATTATATAAGCAGTATTGTATAAAATAAGCAAGATTTCGTTCTTACAAGTTTAACATTTTTCTTTTAAATTCAGAACAACTCAGTTTGCGTGCAAGTTCATAGGCTGGGTTCTGAGAAATCATGGGACTGATGAAAAAACTTTGGAAAAATTAAAAAAGCTGGAAGCTCATTCTGGCCTTGGTAGAAAACGTGAGTTTCAGTTGAATTGTTTTATGTAGAAATTTTACTTCGTTTGTATAAAGTTCGTTTTATTTTTCAATTGTAGCTAGTTATAATTTGTAAAAAATCACAAATTACTATTATTATACATTCTTACAGTTTTACGCTTAGGACGTTCGGTTCACTCACTTGATTCAGCATTAAAAAGTATCCACATTCCTGATAAAACGCTGCAGGTGATTGTCACCACATTCTATATTAACCAGTTGAGCTACATGGTAGTAGACCACTACTTATGGATGGGAAAAGTAGGTCTTATTTGTATCAATAAAGAATGGGAAATGACTTCTGCAAGGTTGTTCAACTTTTCAATTGTTTTGGGCATCTGGAAGAACTGTTACTTGATGAAAAAGAACATGGAACGTTTGCAAGGCAAGGACAACCGCACTTTCAGCGCACCACTTCTGTACGAAGCTGTAAGAAATAATCCTGCTCCTGCCGTAGACTTGCTGAGGAACTTGTTTGATCTGCCCCTACCTTTGAGCAAGTTGGGCAAGATAAAGTCAAATGATGGTGTTTTGGGATTTTGTGGACTGATGTCGTCGCTCATTGGTGTATATCAAATGCTGCATCCTGAGTTTAAACCCAAGCCTTGATTTTTAAAGAACAAATGAATTAAATAACTACCTAGAAACTTGCAGTATCATTTAATTTAATTTAATATTTAGTTGTTGTATCTTTAATTGTAGTATCTTGTTTACACTAAAACTTTAATTAATACTTTTAAGTTAAAAAACATTACAAAAACAATTTTAGTTTATATTGGTAAGATTTAAACTGTACATAGTAATTTAGTTTATATATATAAAAAATATTGTTTTTATAAAAAGTGGTTACTTTCAGCAAGCTATCAAAAAATTTATATGTGAAGTTTTAATTTAACATTTGTATGTTATAATTTTAGTTGAAATTAATTGTTGTTGATAATTTTTAAAGTTTTTAACTGTAATATTAGTATGTAGCTATTTAGTTTACAAGTGTTATTGTATTATTTTAAGTAGGTGTAATGAATACTGTAAACTAATTTCCAATGTTCGATTAAAAAAAAAAAATTTAAATTATCATAATCATTACCTGTCATTCTGCTCATTTTTATGACCATTTATCTGTTTTTAAAAATCAAGTTTCTTTGAAATTAGCATACTGAGTGTTATTAAATTTCTAAGCATTCCCAAAGGTTTAAAAAAAACAATTTAAGGAATATTTGAACTTTATACAAACATTTCTTATTGTTTAATATTATATTTTATTTTTTGTTTAGTATGTCAAACATATCTAGTGCATTTTATTGTTAAATTTAATAGGAACAAATCTATGTTAAATGAATGTTTATGTTTTAAATAAAAGAGTTTTTATAATGTTGCTAAAATAGTTTTCAGTTAATACTAGCTTGTTTTAAGGTCAAATTAACATATACATTTATGTAATTTTGAGAAGTTAAATTTAGTTTAAGGATATAATTGAGTTTTATTTAATTATTAAGTGCTATTTTACTAATTATATTAGTTTAGAAATATATTTAAGTTAATTATTTTTTATTTAATTAGAAATGTATTTCACATTTTTCTGAGATCTTCAATGCGCATTTATTTAGCTAAAAGGCATACTATTAATAAAAATATAAATCTAAAATTGACATCAACAATTATTGATGCATCTTCATTTAATTTTCATTATCGAGGCACACCTTAATTGTGTGATGTTTGAAACACTAAAAAGTTTTGTTCTAATATGTTATATAGAAAAATAAGATAGTTTAAAATAAATGCTCTGTGTATTGCATTTACTTTTTTATTAGTTTTTGGAAGACTGCAGCTGTTTAAGTATAAAGTTAAAATGAAAAAGTTATTATCATTAACTAGATTTCATGACTTTTAAAAATTTGTCATATTTTAATTTAGTTGGATTAGATTTAATATATTTCAAAAATACTAAAATTTTTGGTAATTTTTTGATGATAATATTTTGGTTTGTTTTTTAATAATTTTTTTTATATTGATTTGTTTTTACAAAAATATTTTTTTTAAGAACAAAACTATGCAAATTGAGTTCTAAAGTTTGAATTTTGCCTTATAGAAATAATTTAAAGTTGTGTATAACAAATAAATAGTAACTGTAATTTATAATTTTATTAGTTTAAAAAATGAGATTATGTTTATTTTTACATATGCAATTATGTTTACAAGTATTAACTTTGTTTTATAACAAATACATAATAATATTTTTACAGGTTTTAATTTATTATAAAAAACATGTTTATTTTTGAAGTAGAAAAAAGTACATAAACAACAACCATGAGTAGCACAGCATCAAATGAAGAGTTGGATCTGAACAAATCTTTAAACATCAGCAAGGCGTCCAACGCAAACACCTCAATGGAAAGTTCGAATTTCGACAGCGACTTCACGGACGAAAACGTCTTCTTCAAAAGAGACAAGAGCCTCGAAAAAGACTGGCACGACGTAAGCACGTCGATTATCAAGTCGTTCGAAGAGGCGGAGATCAGCAGTCCGGTGAGCGAGCAGAAGAGCTTCTCCTTCTACGAGTCCTCCAGGCTCTCCACCTCCTCCTCCACCTCCGACCTTCTCGATTCCAGCCTGGCGGATTTCGAGGACGCGGCGCTGGCGTACGCTTCATTGCAAATAAGCCGCCACAACAGCACCGACTGCCCGAGCTCGGACTACGCAGCTTCCTGCGACAGGCCCACCAGCCACTTTCTCGTCCAATCAAAAGGCTGGCTGCCCGTGCAGTACGTTTCGGGCGACCCTGAGGCGAACAGCAGCAACGTGGAGGCGTGCATCAGAAGACTGTCGAGCAGGCAGCACAGGCAGCTGCAGGACGGGGTGGGGAGCTGGGGTGAGGGCAAAGACATGCTGCTGTCCATCGAAGCGGAACATTTGAAGTTGCTGGACCCGCTGACCCACGTGGAGCTTCACTCCCAGCTGATCAAGCACATCAGGGTGTGGGGAGTGGGCTGCAACGACAACTCGGAGTTCGCCTTTGCTGCCAAGGACGAGCGCAGCAGGGCTTACAAGTGCCACGTGTTTCAGTGCGACGACTGCGGGCCGACCATCGCAGAGCAGCTGCACTTTGCATGCACCAGGCTCTCCAAGCACTCCAAGAACGACCAGCTGAAGAAGAAGAGCCTAGCGCTGGCTACGCCCATTCCCAGGCCCGTGCTGGACACCAAAGACTTTGAAGTTTCCTATCTGGGCTGCACCAAAGTGGAGAGCTTTACGGGAATGGACGTTTTGAAAAAGGCCATAACAAATGTTACTAAAAACAGCACCGCGCTGCCTTCAGTTTTGTCTGTGAACAACGCGTCGGTCACCATCCAATCAGACGGCTGCAAAGCGGCTCACTGTCGAATCAGGTGCATCTCGTTCATGGGGCTGGGCGACGACCCCGCGGTGTTCGCGTTCATCTGCGTGGTAGGAACGAAAGGCGTTTGTCACGTGGTTCGGTGCGAACCCAACGCGTACAAATTGTGCCTGGCCGTTCAGGAGGCGTGCTGCATCAGGTACCAGAAGGCGGTGGACTCCGCCGACAAGCAGCGAGTCGAAGGGCCTCAGAAGGACCAGCAGGGAGTGACGAGGAGGTGGTCGCTGAAGAAGCTGGTGTCGAGCATGTTCTCCAGCACAAAGTCCGTTCAGAGGAGCCTGTCGAACAAGTCTCACGGCAACAAGTGATCAAGTTTTGTTGTAAAGTTTGGAGCTATTTATTTTTTTTACGGTTTTTTTAGAAGCTGATTTTGGCATCTGGATTTTTAAGTAAGTAAATTCTTTTGTCAAAGGTGTAAAGCTTTTGTGTTTTAGCCGAAAGTTCACATGTCAATCTGCTTTTAATTATTTTGTTTTTCATATAAAGTTACATTTTTATAGACTTTTTTTTTTTTTAATAGTCGCTTTTATGTAGAAATCACCACTTGATACATCACTTGCTGAATTAACACAAAGCTATTTTTTCTTCCATATATTTTTGTTGCCTTTTGAACAAGCCAATTGTAAATTACGAATCATAACTGAATTTTATTTGGTGCTTTTTCAAATCGTTTATGATTAGCTATTGTTGTTTTTATTTTTTTCAACTTATATTTTTGTTGGTGCCAGCTAAGAGTAAAATAGAACTAAGTTAAATTTGCACGAAAATTATTACATGATTATTTATTGATTTATACTTAGTGTTAAAAAAATTATTTAAATGTTTTTGCAAAATAAATTTACATTTTTTAACGAATTGTTGTTTAAATTTGAAATATTTTATTTATTTGATTATTTTATTGTTTTAGTTTAAATCATCTAAACAGTATGAAAACTTTAGTTTCTCATTTATCACAAAATCTGATTTGTAAAAATGCTAGAAGTTTTTATAAACCAACAAAAAAAATAACTTGATTTAAAAAATTTTTTGTAATACTTTATTGTAACATTCTTAATTTGCTTGTTTTGTTTAATATGATGCACAAAAACTAGATTAATTACTTTATGATTAACTCTATATTAATTTCTATTAATATGTAAGTTAATTTTATTGCAGTTTAGTCAACAAAATCAAAAATGTATTGTTTTACAATATGTTCAGTTAAATGCAAAATAGCTAATTTCTTTTTGATAAAATGACTATTACCTTTGTTCTCTTTGTTTTAAAAATACCTATTTTTATAGATTAATAATAGAAAATAATAATTTTATTAACGTTAATATTTATTAGTAATTGCTTCAAGTTCGGCAAATTGATCGTAAATTTACATATTTTGATATTTTAGAATCATTTACACATATAAATTCATAACTAAGTATTTATATAAATATGATTATGTTTTATTTCATCAAATGTGTTGTCATGTGTTAAAATTAAATAAAATTTTCACTAAACAAAAACTTTTTCTTTAATCTAATATATGTTTTTTAGTTTTTGAATTGTTTACCACAGCTTACCTTTCTTCATGGTCAGGTAAAACTAAGTTTTATTTAAAAGAGTGCTAATTCAAAAAAAAAATTATAACTGCCACATCATTATAACAAAAGTCTTAACATTCTTTGTAAGCTAATCTTTGTATAAACGTATACAAAACATGTCTCAAACATGAATAATTAACAACACTTCGATTTTTTTTTAGTAAAGATTTGAAACGTATTTAGCACCTGTTTTGCAAAGTTATAGTTTTCCATTATTTACAACTGAAAGGTTTTTTTATTGTAGTATTTTAATTCTTGAAATCATACTTTTTGGTTTATGAGAGGATTTTTTTTTCGGAATAATTGTTTTTATAAGTTTTTCATGTGTGTACCTAAATTTTTTATGTCGGTTTTTAAGGTTTTCACAAATATTTTAAAGTTAATATAGTTCAAGTTTTATTAACTTATACATATAAAACCTTAACTCTAATTAATGTTGAAGTTAACAAAAAAGTAAATGTTTATTTTTTAATGTTTTTATCTTAGTTTAAGACTCTACGTAAAATATTTATTACATGTCCTACATAATAGTTTCAAGTTTATCTAAAGAATATAATTAATAATTGTTTTATTTAATTCAACTTGAAAACTAAACATAAACTTTTTTTTGTAGAATTTAACTACTTTAAAGTACTTATTTTTATATAATTATTTTAACACTATCTATGTCAACAGTTGTAACTTGAAACTTTTTTAATAATGAAGTAACCTACTAAATATTTTCTGTTTCGGCGAACAAAAGCCTTTAAGGTCAGTTTGTTTTAGATAAAAAACTTCTACTGGCTATAAGAGACAGGTTTGTTGTTGAAAGTAATTCAACTGTGAAATCTCCGATTTAGTTATAATCGATTTTTACGGTAAAAATTCCAATTAGGAATTTAGATCTAAAATATATTGGTTTGATATTCAGCTTTTAGAGATATTTTACAAGAAAAGTTAAAAAAATATCAGTTTGCTTTTGACTTAACAAGCTCATATAGTGAATACGGCTTATTTTCTAAATTTTATACAAAATAAAAACATTTTTTATTATTCAAAAGTTCAGGAAAGTTATATTTTGATACTCTACTATCCTAGTATAGCTTCACTAGCACCTTTATTAAAAAGTATCAAAAATTTTTAATTAAATTCTAAGGTTTTACATGAGTTATGCATTCATTTTACTGCAACAAATTTTTGCCAACATTACATAAAGTTTCTCAAAACTTACTACTGTCTGTCAATTAAACAGTTGTATAGCTTTATAGTTGCTATTTTGTGCAGTGTAAAACAAATTAATACATATAGGTCATACAAAAGTCTTGTTTTACGAAAAGAAGATCTAATTGTTAGTTGAAAAAACAAAAACGTCGTAGTAGAAATTAAAAATTATAATTTTTTTCTTCAAAACTTTTACAACGTTAAGAATTTATAAGTTTAACTAAATTTTCATAACGCTTTCTTTTTTTTACAGGATAAATAGTTTAAGGAGAGTTTTTATAATACTTGTTTCAAACAAAATTAACTTAAAGAACTTACTATTTCGGTAAAGATTACTTACAAAGAAAACCTTTAGATTATTGAGTCATACACCACGGATATACTTTATTGTCCTGTCCATGACGTTAAGTTGGTATATGTGAACTTGTATACATATATTTAAAAACATATTAACTGAGTCAGTTTTCACTGAGACCACTTAAAAAGGCTTTAGTATTTTATCGCAAAATGTAACGTAAAAATAGAATAACAAATAAAAAACAGAATTCATTTTCAATCTAAAAATTTGGAGATTGTAACAATAAGCTAAATATAACAATTGTTATTTTTATTTTGAACCTTACATTTTGCTTTAAATGGTATATATAAAACGTTTTACAGTTAAGATTTTTTCAGTAAATTACCAAAAAAAAAGTTAAATAAGTTTTGATAAAAAATTTTAAGTTATATTATTTACTTTTATCTTAATTCTCTATTAAATGTAAATAAATACATGAAATCTGTTTTTATAATTTTTTGTGGTAATCACATAAAAAGCTACGTGTTTTTTTTTTGTTTAAACTCGTCTGATATTTTAAAAACTTTGTTAAGCATAAATAATATAGTTATTAATAAAAACTAAATAAGTAGTTCAGTGCTTCTGAACCTTTTTCTAGTGGCGGAACCCTTTTCCAAAGTTAAACTTTTCCGCGGAACCCCTAATATAATTTTACATAAAATGTTTAATATATTATTTCCAGCTAACAACAAAAGAATTTCAGTGAAAAACAAATTTTTTAGCAAAACTTTACCATTGTTAAAATTATACCAATTGTAATACAGTGCTTCCTCGCTAATCCGGTCCTCGCTAATCCGGTTCCTCGCTAATCCGGCCATTTTTAGTCGAGAAGTCGACTTATTTACTTTAGCGTTTTTGACGTTTAATTTCATTTTACTTCGAAAAAGTATTCAATTTACGTTTTATAAGTATGCAAGCAATATAATGTTACGTCATAATAAAGTATCATTTGTATAATCTTAAGTTTTTTTTCATACTTTTCCTGCTCAGTTGCAACAAACTTGTTTATTATTCATTTGCAATTTTTCTGTCTTTGCTAAGCAAGTTACACTTTAATATACTACAATCAACATATCTGGTTAAAAAATGGATAAGACAGCAAAAAAACGAAAACGCGTTCAACTAACAAAAGAAAACAAGTTTTCTGCTAAGAAACGAGAAAACACTGTAAAAAAATCTTCCATTCTTTCTTTTTTCAAAAAAAAAATCTTAAATTAGTTAAAGTGTTAACAGTGTAGTTTTTTAGAAACAGAAATTTTATAGTACGTTTTGTTATATACATTCATAATATAACTAAGGTAGATAATTTGTAAAAAAGCGATATTTTGTTCTTATCCGGCCAAAGGCAAATCCGGCCGTATTTTCGAAAAAATCTTGCCCAACTTGGCCGGATTAGCGAGGAAGCACTGTAGTATTAAGTCGAGTCAAACTCAAAGTGCGCCAGAGGCAATAGGTGTTTTATGATTCTATAATAAATAAACGAAAACAAACATGATTAATCGCAACGTCATAAAAATCTTTCCTTGCATAATAAAAAAAAATGAGAGCTACAAACAACAACGAAATGAACATGAACCTAATCGAATTCACAGATTAATGTAATAAACGGGTAAGATGCCTAACGAAAAATAAATAAAAACATTTAGTGCGAAACTTGAACTTGTCTCTTAGCAACAAGCATGTCAATGCGCGGCTGGATTTTGGATAGACTGAGACGGAGACAGGCAAATAAGGTTGGAGTCAGCATACAGTTCTTTTGCTTCGTTTTAATGTTTGTTACATGCTAAAAGCCGGACTCGGAAAGATAAGTGGTTTCGAATGGTAAAAGAAATTTCACTGCACGCTTTGCTAAGACGGGGTACTCTGAAATTGCACATATCCAAAAATCTAAAAGCTCCTTCCCTTTGAAACTCAATTTTAAATTGCTATACTCAGATAGTTGCAGCAACTCGTTTTTTGTATCTGTAGGAAGATTCACTTCTTCTGAAGTAATATCACACATAAAAGGATTCAAATTCCATAAATTTCCGATGCGAACATCTTCAGCAAAATAATGTTGAAATTTTATAGACAAAAGATCAAGGTGGTTGTATATTTCGTCAGAGAAGTTAAATTCTAGGCATTTTTCATGGGCTTCATCAAACCGGTGAAACATCGCAAAATTACCGTTGCTAAACTTTTTCTTCCAAAAGTTAATTCTATTTTTAAACGCTTCAATCTTGTCTGTCATGACAAAAATGGAATTTCGCTTCCCTTGCATGCTTAAGTTCAAAGCGTTCAATTCTTTAAAAATATCGGTGAGATAAGCTAGCCTGGCCAAAAAAACATCATCTTCAAAAAATTTGCGCAACTAGGACACCTATCAATAATGAAAACCCATTAAAAGTCCTACCGCTAGATAAACACTAAGAAGATCAATGAATGCTATAATTATATATGTTTTCCATTTTATGTGTTCCATTTTTTTTTTTGAAGTTTTATGATTAATGTTTTTTTTTTTTTTTTAAATTTCTTTTTTAAATTTCGAAAGGCTTCGCGGAACCCCATTTCAGAAGCACTGAAGTAGTTGATGAAAACTTAAATTAAAAAAAAAAGTAATTCTTATAAACTATTATTTTTCAAAAATAAATAAAACTTGGTAAAATAATAACTATTAAGATTTTTACTAAATATGATTATAAAGGCAAAAACAAATTTTGACAACAAAGTTTACTTATTGATTTGTATAAATTATTCTACCGTTAACTTTTTTTAAACTTGTTGTCAAAACCTTCAGGAATGTTTTCTATGTATAGTAAAAGCTTGTGAGTATTTCAGAATTCACAAGAAGTTTAAAAAAAACTGAAAAAAAGGATTAAAAAAGAGCTTGTTCTTTGCCGTTTAGTTAAACAGAGATCAAAATATTTCTCCTTAAGACCTGGTGCACCAAGAACTTCACGGTTACCGAATCGCACACCACTTGGATATCTTTTAAAGTCTTGTTTAGGACATGAACTTATTTAGAATGTGTTTAACTTTTTTGCAATTCAGTAAACTAGTATTAAAAAAGGTTTATTTTTTTATAGATTTAAGTATTAAAAAGAAAGCACGCGTAACTTTACCAAAGTGAACAGTTACTTGTAAATAGACCTACAACTCATAATCAATAAGAAGTTTTAACTAAAAGATAAACCTTACTAAATAATAAAAATTAAGTCAAGTTAATTAAAATGTATTAAATCATAAGTCTTCTGCTATTCTTAAGAAAAAAACGACCGAAATTGTTAAAGGTTTCAGGTTAGCAAGAGTTGTTAGATCCAACTACAAAAATAAAATATAATCGAGTATTCAAACTTTGAAATTAGAAAATATACTTAGTTCTATATGAAATTAAAAATAGTATCATTTAAGACTATTTTGTTAACTCACAAAGTTAAGATGAGCTGAACTTATTCTTTATTAAATCTCTATTTCAGGAATGTCAAAACAAAGCAGTACACACTTTTGCTTGTTTTAATCTTAAAATTGACACTTGAATATGTTTTGGCTATGCCAGGGTCGGTAGCCTATTTTAAATTAGGGGCTAATCTTCCAATTAAAAAGTTCTGCGGGCTGCAGTAATTTAAGTATCTATAGTTATAAAATAAAATTAAACAAAATAAAGCGCACTAGTGTAAAGAGTAATTATTGTATAATAAGACTCATTGAACGAAAAATTCTTACGAAACGAATATTCTTTTATTAAACGAAAAAAAAACTCTCAAAATATTTCGTCTTAGGGCCTGATGCACGAGGAACATTTCGGTTATCAAGTCGTACACTACGGATACCTTTTAACGTATTGTCTAGGACAAAATGTTTTATATAGTTTCCAACTTGGTGATTTTTAAATACCAAGCCCTGTAGTTTTATTTTTCAAAAGGTTTTAGTATACATACTTGATTATTTATATAAAATGAATTTTTTGCACTTACTATATTAAAAATTTTGAAGTTGGTCATATAGTTTTCTTGTATAAAGATAATTCAATACATAGTAATACTAGGTTTAGTAACTTTACTAATTATTTTAAACTATCCATTAGCTGAAACTAGTAAGAAATATAGTCGGAAACATTCTTAGGAGGTAAAACTAAGTTTTACATTTTTAAGTGATACTTGTAGTATTTAGATATATACTTTTTAATTTAAAATATTAAATTTAAAATGAGTTTGGTAAACGGTATCTATATTTCACTGTAATATTTCTTTAACATCTTAACTACAACTTTTTACTCTCAAACTTATTAGCTTTTTATTCCTTCGCTTAACTTTTAAATAAAAGACTCAGAGCATAGGTCAGCAGCCTTTTACAGTTCGCGAGCCAACTTCAATTTAACATGCAATAGTAGAGCTAAAGAGATATTATCATAACAAGAATATAATTATAAGTTTAAACTACAAAAACTTGTTACTTTGGTATTTTACAAACAGCATGTTTTAAGTTGATAAGTACCTCACGATTCGCAGTTTTCCGACCCCTAGTTTAATTGAAGACGTGAGGTCATTGACATCATTAGTTATACAACATTTTTTAACAGTTAAACATTTTTCTAGCTGTTTTTAAAATTTGAAAAGTATGATTTGAATTTTTTATATCGAGTATGAATTAAATGAGTTTATTTCTATAGATTTATTTAAAAGTTTAAAGTATTAGTTAAACATGGCATTTGAAAAAATATAAAAATTCACAAAACTAATTGATCAAACAACTATACAAGTAAACTTAAGAAACAATCAACAAATTACTAATCAAATAAAATAAAACTAAGTAATAGATTAAAATTTGTTTAATTATTATTTTCTTAGTTTAAATTAGATAGTTTTTTGATTGTTTTGATTATAATTTTATTGATTGTTTCTTAAGTTTACTTGTTTTTTTTTTTTGGCGTTCAAAACACTTTTTTCCTTGTCCATCATAACCGCTTTTCTAAAAAACTAGAATATTAAACTTAGCTTCTCAAATTACATTAATTAGTTTTTAATTAGAAACTAATTATTCATTTGTAGCAGTGAAAAAATTTTTACCTACAAAGTTCATTTAAACTTTTTTTTTAACTTGTGTGGTTATCTAATTATTTTATAAATTTAAACTTTTTCTGAAATGAAATTTAAGCTTAAATAAATTTTATTAAAACTAGGTTTTAAGTAAGGAAAAAAAACCTTCTGCATTGCCTGTTTTAAACAGGTGCTCATTTAGGTGCTCTTTGTTAAAACAAAAGGTCGCTTCTATTGTTTATTTAGTAGTATTACTTATAGTTGATTACATACATGTTATTGCTTGGAAGACACACTTTCTGGTAGAGTAATCAAGTATACAACTAACAAAAAATGTTAACAACTTATGTATTTTCGAAATAGTTAAAACTTTTTAACTACATATTTTATTTTATTATTTAATAACATTATTTTTATTAGATTACTCTATTTTTACAACTTAATATATAATAAACATTTTTAGCCACGTAAATAAATTAGTTTACAAAACGTATTACAATGATGCCAGCAGCAAATAATCAGAACAAAACTAATGGAATAAAAGAAGAGCGTAAAAAAAATGATTGCAAACCACTTGAATTTCTTGAAACTTGTAGAAGGAGCTGTGGAAATATTTGTGATATAAGTTCTTATGATTGCAAAACTTTCAATGAATTTATGGATTCAAGTAAAATATTTCCATTGTTTTTAAATAAAATATATTTTAGATTTCAATCATAAATTAAAGTTGCTGGTTATAAAAGTAATAAACTAAATGAAATTAAAAATTAGTTATTATCTATAAGTATTTCATACTTAGACGACGATTCAAGTTATGATAACTCAATTACAAAAAAATAAATTTTTACAATATTATTTATATTGGTCAGGAAAATAAAAACAATCAAATAGGCATTATCAGAAGTTTCCCAAACAAAATTAAATTTCTAAAAGTTATTAAAAATTATTTAAATTATTATTATTGTTTATTAAACGACAAGAAAAGCGCTCAAGATATTTGGTCCTAGGACCTGGTGCACGAAAAAACCTTTCGGTTATCGAGTCGCACACCACTTGGATACCTTTTGTCTTGTCCGGGACTATGTGGTTTTTAAATTAGAATTGTTAGAAATTAAATTGTCAGACTTTCAAACGTCGTGCGCTGTCATTTTGTGCAGATAATCTAAAAAAATAGTTATCATTTTCGGATATAAAAAGAAATAAATTAAATTGATAAGCTACAAACTGTATAACTAACTGTATTTTACTAAATAAAAGGTTAAACCTCTATAAACGCTCTAAAACGCTTAATTACGTTCAGTTAACTTTCCACAAGAGGATAATGAAATTTTATCAATTCTTAAAACAAGCAAGGTATTTCTCAACAAAAAACTGAAAGTTAATACTTGCAACTTTATGCAGAGCAAAATGACTGTTAAGAACAATATACTCTACCACAAAATCGCCGATGTCTTCAACTTACATAATCTATCTCAAACGAGTTTGGCTTATGCAGAAAGATGTTTTCTAATGGTTGTTGATACTACCAGTTTTTTAGAACTAGACTTTGCCCATGTTAAATTGATTCTTCAGTCTTCCAAGCTGCAGATAACTTCAGAACTTGAAGTATTTTATGCGGTAGACAATTGGATTAGCTACGACCTGAATAGTAGAATCAAGTTTGCAAAAGATCTCTTGCAAACAGTGCGACTTCCTTTATTGTCAAAAGATGCTTTGAACAGTCTTTTAATTAATGTTTCTTCCATTAGTATAGTTGAGGATTGCACATATGTATTAGAAAACGTATTTTCTGACAACGAGCTACTTTTGAATTCCAGCAACAGCTTTGAAATAAGATGCAACAATCAAAACTTACTTAATATTCTGTTTTGTGGAGATGTAAAACCAGAACAAGAAAACAGTGAACTTTTCATAAAAGGTGAACCTGTTAAAATTAACGAGATCCTGGAAGAAGATGATTGGGTTGCTCTTGGAGCGTTTTATAAAGGTAATATTTACATGATCGTTAGTAATTCTAGCAATAAAATCATGGAAATCAGACAATACTCTTGCAACTCTAAGTGTTGGGAAAAAAGAGTTGGTTTAAATTATCGTTACAGGATTTGCGCCTGTGTTCTTGTTGATAACATCTACATCATTGGTGGTAATATTAATTATGATGCTTTAGATTCTTGCATCCAGTACAATATCACCAACAGTAAAACAAAAGAAATTGCAAGTTTACAACAAGCAAGATTCCGAGCAGCTTGTACTGATTACGGAGGAAAAGTCGTAGTTTCTGGTGGCTGGTTGATGTGGACCGCCAGTGGATGTGCATGGAGGGTCCAGATAGCTACGTAACATCAAATACCGTAGAGGTATACGACCACAAAGCCAACAAATGGTCATCTATGCCCGACATGGTTAATGATAAAGAAAATCACAGCTTAGTTGCGATTAAAAGTAAACTGTTTGCAATTGGAACGTATAGAAATTGCGAAGTATTTGAAAAAGTGACTAACAAGTTTACTGCCTTTACAGTACCGTTTAAAGAAGGTGTGATTAGATCCGTTAGAGCTATTTCTTTGGGAAATAAACTTGTCATCTACAAAAAAGATGAACCAAAAATTGTATATTATGATACAGATAAGGAAAAATGGTATGTAAAATCATGTGATTGTCTAAAAGCAGATTATTTTACTCATTTTATTAAAATGCCGCAAATTTTATTTTTTTAAATTATGATGTTCTAACAAAAACTATGACCAGGATATTTCAATTCTTGTATTGAATTAATGCTTTTAGTGTTCAGTCAAACATATTTAATTGTATTTGGTTAAATTTGTGTAAATATTCTGTTGTAAATATTTATAATAAATTATGTTGAAATAGTTTGCTAATTTTATTTTATAGTACATAAAATAATAGAATTAAAACCTAACTTTGATATGATTTTTATAACATGCTGGTAGCTAATTTACAAATAAGATGGCTGTTTGTTAAAGTTTATTGTTATGTTTTTAAATTTATTTAAACTTTATGGTTGGTTTAAAGTAAAATTAATGTAAAAAATAATATAAACTACCTTACATATTAAACACCAACAATTAAAACGCCAATGTTTTCTAAACTTAAAAGGGTTTCGGCTTGCAAAAGGTAAAACTGTAGTCCCACTAAACTATATTTTAAAACTTCCGCTAGATTTTCTAAAATTTGAGATAAAAATGTTAACAAGGTCTTAGGTACGGTATACAGGAGTCTCTAAACTTACATTGGTTACAATTTAGAAAAGATCAGTCAGTATTTTGTCGAAATTCAATGGATAATTAAGTAAATTTTATGGTTTAGATGAGTTTGAAATACTTTTGTCCGCAAAAGCCAAAAGGCTAACTTGACATGTTAAGTTGAAGTTATCGAAAATAATATGATTTTGATTTTTTTGTTTTAAACATAACAATGTCTTTATTAATTTTATGTTTTATTATATTTTTATAACTATATTTTAAGATGTATATACAACTTTAAAACACTAAAATTTACAAACTATTTTTTAGCTCACAGTTTGAACTTTTAGTAATTAAAGTAAGTTTTATGCTTAAGTATATTTTTAAAATGTTTATAAATACAACTTATATTTTTTCGAAAATATTTTTACGCAAGCAATGTTTTGCACAAAGAGCTCATCACTAAAATTCAAAAAAAAAAAAAGACATGGTAATTGGTTGTTACTTAAGAGATTATTTAAGGTATTGGTATGAAACTAAAATTTTGTTTAAACAAAAAACAAAACTTTACTTATTATTTTAAAGTTAGTGACCAATTTAGTAATCGTAATTTTTAGATAAATTAGGCTTGTAAGATTAATTAGTTTTTGATAAACATACATATTTAGATGACATATGTAAGATGGTTTAGACATTTCAATTTAAATTGTTTTAAGATTAAGAGCTGTGTAACTAAAAAAAGTAAAAATCTAAAAAGTCTATTTTAAATTCTAATACTTTTGTGATTTTTAAAATCGAGTTGTAGTTTAGTAATTATTAGGTAGAAAAAATTAAAATAAAATAGAATAAAATCTAGTTGTTTTTTCTTGTTTTCTGCATATTGTTGAAAGTTTTTTAAGTAAAAAGTATAATATTGATGAGTTAATAAAAATTAAAAAAAGTGATTAATAATGAGGATCAACTACTAATATATGCAAGGCTAAAAATCATCATATTACGATTTTCTGAATTATGATGTAGCTAACGATTTTTTTTAATATGTTAGTTTTGTTTATGAAAAAAAAAATATTTTGGCAATTACTTAATTAGGGCAATTAAAAAACTTTTTTAGTAGCTACACAAAAATATTTATAAAAATATGCATAATACTAATCACGGACAAGATTTAAGTTTTGAAATGTATTTTTTTGAAATGTGGACAAGAATTGCAAAGTTTGTATCGTTTAATTAGACAGTATCTTCTATTAGCTTTGGCGATCTCAATTCTCTTAAGTATACAGGTGCTAAAAATATTGGATGGGTTTTTTGCCTTTCTAAAGTGATCAATTGTTTTCCAGTCTATTTTAAAGTTAATGCATTTATTTTTAAGTATCCAGATATATTTTGACAGTGCTTTTCCGTTTTCTCTGTAAGTTTTGAAGTCACTGATGTGTTTATACCAATTATTTCTAATGCGCCACCCGTTGAACCTTAATAGTGTTTTGATTCGTTCGATGAGATTATTGTTGCTTTGTATATAACGTTTTCGACCGAACATTTGTTATAGAGGGGACATTTACTTTTTATTCGAAAGTCGCAAAGCATTTTGTTTTCTTTATCGTTTTTGCAATTGTTTTTGCATTATTTTCATCTATGCAGCTGTAGATATTTTAAAACAATACTAACGTTCTTTTTTGAAACTAAATAGTATTTAGGCACAATGCTGTAAAAACAATTGTATGACAAATAGTCGGCTTGCAACTAAAAATAACAAAAAATGCATTAAAAATTTATTGTTTAAAACTAGTGGTCAGAAAGCCAAATTCAAAACGAATTTTCAGAACAATAATTTGAACAAGTTAAAAATTTTGTCCACAACTGATGTTGAACCATTTGGCGCAAAAACTTTTTTCTTTTATAAAATTCAGAAATTTTTAAAGCAAGGATATAAAATGGAATGAAGGTAGTCTGCCTCTTTTGATTAAAAAATTTGACATTTTTTGAAAAATTGACTAAATTAAAAATGGTTGGAAGCCATTAAAAAACCGTTGTCTCAATCTTTTAAGGAAATCAACTGAGAAAGAAAAAAAAACCGTTAAACTTACTGTAAATAAAATATTTCATTTGCTTTTCTTAGTTTTCAAAAGATATTTAAGTTTTGTTTATTACGTTTAATTAGTAATTAAGTCAAATTATTTTGGTAAAACTAAAAATCAATAATAATTATGTATCCAATAACAATATGAATTTTAAAAAACTCGCAAGCGTTGACTAAATAGATGTAAATATATACAAAGTTTAATTTTGTATACTCTAATAATACTAACGAAACATTAGCAATTTTTTTACTAAATACGCACTTTGTATATCATATCAGTGTTCTTCTAAAAAGCCTTTATAACTTAAAAATTATTTATAATTTATTTATCCAAGTAGATCACACAATTTTACATTTCAAAAACTATATATTTGATATCTACCTAACATTTTCAAGCTGTTACAACACAAAAAGCTATCAAGGATTGAATTTAACTTTTCTTGCTTTGTAGTTTAAAATTAACCTATATTTTAATACGGACGATTATATAAAAACATTTCAGAAATTTACTGCTTTTTGTCATATAATTTTGTTGTAAAAAAACTACATTCTTTAGAAAAAAAGTTCTAACAGCATCTTGGTTACATAAAAATTCATTTTTAGAAAGACTCAAAACCAATATTATTTAAAAAAGTTTTAATTTAAGAGGTGCCTATTTATAGTTTAGCGCGATTCATGTCAATTTTGTGACATAATGTATGCTCTAAAATATGCTAAATTTGAAACAACAGTATTTTTAATGATCAACTAAAGATAAGTTTTATTTTAAGTTTAACATTTTTAAGATAAAGTACTGACATATTACACGTTTATTTTTGATTACTTAGAATCGATGTTATGTTAATGTTGCTTCATTTATTAATTTGACAAGCGTATATTAGGGTAGATTAAAATATAACTTTATTGATAGTTAAAAAAAAGACAACTATGTATCAAAATACTTGACAGCCCACAAATTTTACAATTAAACAAGGTTTTCAAACTGTATTTGTAAATAAAAATAGTAGTTATACAGAATTATCGATATAAAAGCATAGAAAGCATACATTTTTTAAAGCTCATTAAAAGGAATTTTAATAAAATTGAATATATTAATTAAACTTACTTGGAACATAAAAAATAACTTAATTAAAGAATAAATATTTAAAACACAACTGATTTAAAGTTTAGAAGAAATAATTTAATATTCTTTAATTAACAATTAAGTAAATATGAACCTTTAATTAACAATTGAATAACAATATGAACCCATTTGACTTATTCTTAAATAGCAAGAATTTAAATTATTAAATTTTTAAGTTATATAAAGAAAAGCCTAAGTAGTTTAAAACAAAAAAATCATTAATAGTTGAAATACATTTATTGGTTAAACTTCATTTTGATTTTGTGCTGTTTTTGATCAGTTAGTCAAGTTTACAAATTTTTAAAGCGTATAAAAAATGACGGTAAAAAAGCATTTAATAGATTAATATAACTAAGTGAGGCGTATATCTTTCAAAAAACATTTTACGTATCTTTTTAGCTTGTACTTGAAACATAAGACCAATTTTCCTGAATAACTAGTCAAAAAAAAGGAGTAGACAATCAAAAACATATGAGTTAAGTTTTTTAAGATATTTTAGTTTCTTCAGTTGTATGGTGCCGAAATAAGACTTAGTTATTGAGTGGAAAAAATACAGAATTACAAAAAAAATCCGAATAAATGCTTGTGTTATGCTGCTGTTTGATTAAAATGAGTCTTGATCAAATTAAACTTGAAACGTCTTTTTTTTCACACTTAACATAGACAAAGCATTATTTCGGCACCACAAACAGATATGCACAACAACAAGTTTGATTACAATTACAAAGTGCGGAGTATGAACTTGTTAGTAGCCGACTGCGCACTGCCTCCTCCCGCACATGCCTACCTGCTGGTAGTGCTGGTAGCTCCTGCAGTAGTTGCACATCTCCGTGCTCGCACCGACTTCCTCGCTCTTGCTCATGCCCAGTTCCTTCCACGCCTTCTCCAAGCTGTTCACTAGTTTTCTGGCAAACAAAACATGTTTTGATGAATCTTTAATAGCGCAATTTGTACTGCTGTGTTAAACAAAACAGTCTACGGAGTTAAAATGTGGGCTTGCAAGGTATTTTGTTTTTGTGTTTAAACTTTTCAAAGACTAAACAAATGACTGTAAGTTTTTACAAACTAAAGTTAGTTTTAAGTCTTGCTTCTAATTTAGTCTTTTTTTCTTTGAGTATTTTAAAATTTATAAGATATCAAATATCCTTTAATTAACAATTAAGTATATATGAACCCAATTGACTTAATCTTAAATAGCAAGAACTTAAATTATTAAATGTTTTAAGTTGTTTAATAAAAGACAAAGCTATTAAATTCATTAAACTTAGTTCAAAGACAAATGAAAGCAAAATAGCTGGCGGAGACTTAAATTTTAGGATATCAATCTTTTGAAAACTTTAATTTACTTTAAATTTAAAAATTGTTAACTTCATGAAGTTAACAATTAAAAAAATTAAAACAAGTTATGAGCAAGTAATTTTTAATTCATAATCTGTCTTTAATGAACAAAGCAATAAATTTACTCGTCAATTTACATTTAAAAATTACTCTTTAAACAAACAAGCTGTTTTAGATAAGTTATATAAAATACACAAGGTGCTATAATATTAATAAACTAATAATCAAATTAGCTACATTTTAGAAAATATATTACGTAGCCTCTCGTTAAATGCTTACAAGAATCTTAAAATGACTTATTATAAACAACCTTTATTAGTAAAAATATACTTATTAAACAAAAATTTACTTGAAAATTTAAGATGTTACCTCTCACCTTTTATTTAATAGAAAAATACACAATTTTATAACTTTTAAAATATAATAACAACAAAAGATAATAGTAAAAAATTCTTGTTTTAAGATGACAAATACAATGACAACTTAGGTTACAAATATAACATATATGTTCTGTTTTACATATTTATTAATCATCAAATGTTGTTCATAGACTTACTAACAAAACTATTATGCATATTTTATGAAACAAAATCAAAAAGTTGAAAACCTTTTGTTACTGCAAAAACTATAAGTGTATAAATTAGTGATACTTTTTCTATATCAAACCACTTTAACAACTTAGTGAAATGTTAATTGTTTCTCAAAACAAAAGCTTAAACAATTCGAATTTTACCTTTCCAATTTTTAAAACAAACAAAAAGAAAGTTTAGATAGAACATTAATCAGTCATCAATACGTTTTTTATGCAACATTAATCTTAAGTGTCAATTTTCTCAAGAGTTTCAAATAACCTTTGTGCTCAGTTTATTTTGCTTGTTTAATTTTTAAAAAGAACTTTTTAAAGGGAAAAGCTTTATCAAACTTTTTATGATGCAAGCCTCAAGTACTATGAATCATTGCTTAAGTAATAGAGCTGTAAAGTGTATCAAAACCACTTCAAAAAAAAAGAGCTTTAATTAAACATATTATTACAAACTTATTATGGCAGTAACTTTTGTAATGTAAAGGACTATTTACAAAAATAAATATTTTAAACTCAGATCTGTTATTGTTTAATTAAGTTGTATCTTTGAGATTTTATGTTTTTACGCAGTGTAAACAGATATTTAATTATCTAGTTAAACTATACAGTTGCTTATTTGAATTCTTTAAGTAAAGTCAACTGAATTTACTTAAATTTAGCAGCTAATATTGCTATGACAAAAATACTTAATTAGAACATTTAAATAACCTCTCCTAAGCAAAAAAACAACCTCATTAACTGAGTATAATATTGAAGACATGCTTCTAAGAACTAAATATAGCAGTTATTAAAAACAAATCAGAGTAAAGACACAAAGCTATTTGATTGAAAAAAACTAAGAATAAAACAAATTAGTTATTGCGAGAACTTTGGTAAAACAAAGCAAACACAAGAATTTCAAACTTGATTGCTCACAGTAGTAAAATTAAGTAACTATTAAGTTTTCTAATTAAAAAAAAGGATACAAGCAACTTAAAAAAAAGGATATAAGCAACTTAAAAAAAAAACTTTTTTTATTGACTTAAACCTTAAACTTTTTTAGTTTTACTGCATTTTTACTTCTTACCTTACAAAGTTTTTTTAAAGTATCTAGAACATGATGATCAAATTAAATAAGTTTATCAAAACATCATTCAAACCTCATCATGAGCTGATCGTGCTGGGGTGTTACTGCGACCCTCAACATTTCGTCACCCCTGGCAACCGTGGGGTAGTTGATGGCCTGCACGTAAATATTGTATTTGCTCAACAGGTGCTCAGATAACAACGTGCATTTCTTCGGATCCCCGACCTTTGAAGAATTAAATTTATTAGAAAAAACGTACTTGTTGTTAATTACAAAACAAAATATCTAAACTTTGTTATTGGTATTGTTCCGGATAGTGAAGTTTCAAAACTTAATTTGTTTTTTATTTGTATTTAAATTGTTTTAAATATAAATTATAATGCAAGTTTATCCAACTTTGCAATTCAAATAAACTGTTTTAAAAAGAAGAAATAAATTTCGCTGACATTTTTGTACAAATATTTAGCAAGACAATTAATCAATTTACCATCCAATCACAACCCGAGCAAACACCGTTTTATTTCATGAATAAGCATAAAAATAATTTCCCATAAAATAATTTATGCAAGGTCATTAGCCGGCGCTGTATCGATATGAGCAGCCGCAGGGTTGAGAAACGAAAATACAAGAGATTAAAGCTGAGAGATTGTAGTAGCTGCTTGCGGTATTTAATATATGAGGGAGAAAATCACAAAAAGCACATTGCGCTGTGTTGTGACCGATAACAGTTATATTTAAATTGCACGCGCTCACATCATAGTTTAGATAGGTTTGGTGAGCAGTTTTTGGACCTGTAGTATTGCTGTTCAGTGTTCAAGCTAATTACACATAATCCGTGCATTGAAGTTAAATTCTTTAAAGTCTTGTGATCAAACTAAAAGATGACATCCGAGAATTTGTGTACTGTCACGCAAGCGTGTGTTGTTTCTGCTGACTTATTTTTAGTAGTTTCACCTGCACATTGTTTGCTTTGCCTTACAAACTTTTATTTGTTTCAGCTCATTTGGACGAATAACAAAAAGGTTGAATTCCATGGGAATTGCTTGAATGGAAATGTGTATTTATTATTCCTTAACGCTTTCCAGTCTCACGAGGCTCGTGTAGCGTATAGCGTGATCAATTAATTAAACTTGCGGTAAAGTTAATACAACAGTTTTGAGCTTTCGACTACGTACATACATTTCAGCATGCTTATCAGAATAATTCAAATGTAGATCACCAATAAACACACTTTTTGAGTTGAGAAAATTAAATAACACCCATCAATTACTCATAACTCAATTTCGAAAACACTTTTTTTACATGTAGTTCGATAAAATATTATACAACTGTAGCTAGATGTTTCTTATATAAGCATGTTGAGATTAAATGGTGCAACAATTGAGTTAATAACTTAAACCCTCAAAGTTTGGTGTGATGAAATAAACGTGATGTGTTAAAACCCTTGTATACCAACTAAAAACTTGACCACTACTTCTAGTAACTAACTATTTTAACTCAAAAAATCAACTTTTGTTTTGATGCAAACACAATTTTAAGGGCTTAAAAAGTATTATTGTGTTCTGAATTTATTCTTTTCGCGATAACTTATACTGATAAATGATATTCACTTAATATAATTTTAAGGTGATTATATTACACAAACTAATATAAGTAATAACAAAAGAAACTATCAGTGAGCATGTAAACAAATAAGGCTAACAAAATATATGTGCGATAATAAAATGCACAGAAATAAGTATAAAATATACGACAACTAAGAGTAAAACTTTATGAAATAATCTAGATATATACTTAAAAATTTAATAAAAAAAATTTAACTCTTAATAAAAGAACTGGAAAACTTCGAGCAGAGCAATTAAAAATAACTAACGTCCGTTTTAAATAAATCTCAGCAAAGTTAAATGATTTCTTAGGAAAAAAAATCTATTTTTACAATAACTTAGTTACAAAACTTTAATAAACGTTAATTTTCATATAAATGAATTTAGGTTTTTATAGTAATTTTTTGAGTTTTCGAATAAAACGAAAGATTTCCTAATTCCATTATCTTAAATATCACGATTTTATCTTTATCTAACCTAACGCTATCTACTTTTTATCGAAACAGCCGTTGTATTGCAATAAAAAAAAACTGCTTGAAAATACAAAAATAAAAACTTTTATGGGTATGATGTGGCTGGGGCAGTCCTCGTATGGGATGTTGGCCTGGGTCAGCAGACACTTCATGTGGGCCACGTTCCGCTGCTGCGCCTCCCGCAACGCCCGCCCCTCCCCGCTCTTCAGCAGCCGGATGGAGGCGATGGCGGAGGCGAGGTTCATGGGGGGCAGGGCGGTGGTGAAGATGAAGCCGGCGGCGTACTGCTTCACGAAGTCCACCGTGGTGGCCGTGGAGGCGATGTAGCCGCCAACGCTGCCGAAAGCCTTGCCTGAAAAACAGTGAAGGTTGTTCAGATTTGTATGGTATAGTGCGCAGCCACGTTAACAATCACTGATTTAAATTTCGAACTTGTTTGTTTTGCCTGACTTGTTAAAAAAAATAATTGTTGCCTTTATTTATATATCATTAGACTGCATAATGACTATGTGGGATGTAGAGGTGTTTGTTTGCATTTGTAGAAAAATTTACAACATGTTGTTTTAATTTGTCAGGTAGTTTAAAGTAAGTTATTTGCCTAGTGGGTGGGTTAAAAAAAGTTGGTTGTTGTTTTTTTTTATTTATCATAAACAATATTTGAAAACTTTCTGGTCGATTTTCTGTTTGTCAATATTTAAGGTACTTAAATACTTACTTTTTGGTTTTTTCTAATATACTTGCAAACAAAATAGATATTTTAATATGAACTATAATCTAAAAAATCAAATCTTTTAGTGTAAATTTTTTCTAGTGTATTCACAAGTATTAATTTTTTTTCTTTATAAGTAAATAAAATTTTAAATGTGATTAAATAAGTGAGTGGTTTAATAATTTGTTTGCCTGTCAGTAACCAAATACAAACAAATTATCAGTTTTTTCAAAAATAATATTACGGAATTTATTAAAATTTGATTATTTGCTTTTTCTAATCTTATTTTATGATTTAGTTAATTTAAATTTAAAAATTATGCAACTTTTTTATGCACTTTATGTAAATTATGTGGAAAGTTTCATCACAGAAAATTTAAGTTATGACATAATACAGCACGAAAACCTCAATAGATCTTTATGACGGAATAAAATTGTTTTGATCCAAACAAATCTTAAAAAGTTTGACAGTATGTGTACGTACTAAAACTTAATCGTAAAGGTTCTTTCTTTTTCAAACAACAAATATTTTGGAATTTTTTATTTCTATCTGATCAAAAAAAGTAAAAAAAATAATTACCTCTTTGTTTAATACATGCTCTTATGTTTTTAACTTTTTTTTTGCTTTGGTCTTAATATTTAAGATATTTAAAGTTAACCAATAAAAAATTAGTTTTCTAGCACCAAAATTAATTGTAAAAGTATAAAGTACAACAAAAATTTTGCTAAATATCGAAAACTTTTTAAATTAACTACAAAATTATTAACATTGTCTCAATCCAATTTACAAGTTTTGTTAGAGATGAAATTATATTTTATTTTAACTATTTTAAAACGAACATTGTGTATGTAAACTATTTTATCATGTTTTGTATCATACTACCAACAAACAAATAAAATAATTTTCAACTTACCAAGTGTTCCAGATACAATGTCCACTTTGTGGTGCAGACCGTCCCTGTCCGAAATACCGCCCCCTCGTGGCCCGTACAACCCCACAGCGTGCACCTCGTCCACAAACGTTATCGCCCCGTGTTTCTTGGCAACGTCACACAGCTCCTCTAGCGGGCACACCGCACCTTTGAGTTTTTAATGAAACTTAAAAGAAAAAAAAAGATTTTGTAGCTTATCAAATAAACCTATTATATGGAATTTAGTTATTTAAATGTGTTCTACTATTAACTTTTAAGAATGAATAAAAATGCTTTATTGCAAGCAAATTTAATTAATTCAGCTTAAATTATGAAATAGTTTAATATGGATAAAATTTTAGCAGCTTACCATCCATTGAATGCACACTTTCAAAAGCCACGATTTTCGGAACGAGTTTGTCCGATTTGCTTAGCAACCGCTCGAGATCTTCTGGGTCATTGTGACGAAATATGAACTTCTTCGCACCACTATGACGTATGCCTTGTATCATGGAGGCGTGATTTCCGGCGTCAGAATAAACTTCGCAGCCTGATCAGAAAATAAAAAACATCAAAATTGACTTTAAATTTTTATTTTTAACAGTATAAGTTAAACTTTATCTAAATTGTGGTACAAAGTGTTTCATAGTAATCAATTACCTGACTGAACTTATTTCATGCGGAAAAATATATTAAATTCTGACTACAGTATATTATGTAGGTGTTTGAATTAGTTTCGTACTAAGTAAAATTAAATTTTTAACTTAAAAATAAACTAATATGAGTAATATTGCACAAAGACCATAAGTAAAATAACCACTTTTTTAACATAATGATTAAAATATTTAAACTCATAAAGTTATAAGTATTCAATTCATAAAAAATTAACGTTTTATTGTTCACGTTTTTTATTTACGTAAACAAATAGTTAAACTTCCTATATTAGAAGAAAAAAATAAAGCTTTTATAGCGAAATAAAGGTAAGTTCTGTGAAAGAAATTCTATCGCGTAATACAATTGTATAGAGGAACTGGCTGTTTAAATATCTAAAAGGAAGTTAGTTGCGAGAAATATTAACACGCCCTTATGAGCTTTTGTAGCTTTGTTTAATAAAACAAGCTATTTAAAGATTGTAGACTATTTTTAAATAAAAAATAGATTTGAGTGCCTAAATAGATAAATAACAAATACTAAAAAACAGAACAACAATATACTTTTTATCTTGAAAAAATTAAACAGTTTGTTATTTTTCTCGAGTAGTTTTTACAACATAACTAAGATTTATACAAATGTATAAAATGACTTTTCTCATTTAAAAGAAGGAAGTTTAGTAAATACTCTTCGAAAACTCAGATAGACAAAATTTAATCTTACGAATTTATTTTTTGTAACTAGTTTTAATGTAAACTGAAACAAACCCTCACCCGGAAAAACTTTTGCGAGCAAGGAAGTTTATAACTTACATAACTTAAAAAATATTCTTGAATGTTCTGACAGTACATGTTTAAAAATAGTAGTTTTTTATACAATCCTTACTACTTAAACAGTCGAAATATAAATCTTTAAAAATTAAATAACCCTTTACAATACTAATTGACAACGCTTCAATTTGAAAAAATTTTGCAAGCAATAAAAGAGGCTTCTAATTAAAAAGGAAAATGTTTGTAAGTACATACTCTTCAACAACTTAGATACACAAAATTCAATCAAAAAACTCTCATCTTGAACAAAGCTCTCACCAGGAAGAACTTTGGCGAGCAGGGACAGGGTGGAGTCGTTGGCGACGAAGCATGACGTGAACAACAGCGCCGCCTCCTGGCGATGCAGATCGGCGAGCTCGAACTCGAGGGAGTGGTGGAGTGACGAGGTGCCGCAAATGTTCCTCGTGCCTCCCGCGCCCACTCCGTACATTTCCATCGTCTCTCTGGATATTAATTCGAGTTAAAAATACTCTCTTTTAGAAGCATAAACGTCTTTTTTATTGGATTTTGATTAAATACAATTGTATTGTATATTTTATTCTAAAAACTATATTTACAAAACTGTTCATATATAACTGTAAAGTTCTAAATAAAACTTTTAGTTCGTGTTTAGATCCCATTATAGTAAGCGAGCTAAAAAAAGCAATAACTTACATTATTTTTTATATCAATAAAATTTGTATGAAAACTTAAAAAAAGGAGTTTTCTAGTTCATTTACTCGTGTTTTCATAAACTTTTAAACTTATTCTAAGGTAACTAATATTTTAATTATCAGAAATTAAATTTTCAGTTTTGTAATAAAACAATTTCAGTGAAAATTCAAACTTTAGAACTATCAAAACTTGAGGAAGACTTCTATAAAGTTACATATAGAATTCCAAAAGATGTTATCGAATTATATTTTAAGGTATAAAGTTTCACGCCATTATACTTTGATACGCGTAAAATAAATATTTTGAATTCGTTAAATCTTAAAGATTTAAAAAACTTTTAAGAAAAACTTTAGTTTTACATTTGCCTTAATAAAGCTTTTTTTTATTAAACAATAGTACGTTATAAAGATTAAAACATAAACTATAATAAAAAAGTACAAATATAAAAAATAAATTAAATCCTTGAAAACTTTACTAAAAATTTTAAAATTTGTGTTGGTAAAAGGTTTAGAAAAATTAAGTATTCAAGAACACTTTAAAAATTAAAGTGAACATCAAAAAATAAAAAACTTTAAAAACAAAAAATACTTTTGCTGAAAGATAAAAAATAATTACAAACCTTGCAGCAGAAATAACTTTAGGATGACGGCTCATACCAAGGTAGTCATTACTGCACCAATTAGTCACAAGTTCTTTTTCATTTGAGTGATTTTCAGCCATTGGAAACCTGTCAGCTCTTCTATTCATCTGTTTTTGAATTATACATAAATTCTAAACGAAACCTATATGCTTAAAAATAGGAAACAAAACTGTATATCATCAATCAAATCAGTAAAAACTTTTATATTGTATACCTAAAATAAAAACAGGTAGCATTCAAAGGTATTCTAAGTTTAAAATAAACCTTGAAAAACATATTTTAATTATTTTCAAAAAACAAACTACTTAACAAAAACTGACTTCAATTAAAATTATAGAGAGGAAAAACTAAAATATTAGAAGTGTTATAACCTTATGGTTATTTTTATATAACTTTAAAAAAAAATCAAAAAAAATTGGGATAATAGTTTTTTTATAATCAAATTTTACTTAGAACAAATGAATTGATAATGTCAATATTAAAAAAAGTTTTAACTGTTTTTACAGGCATTATATACACAAACAACAAACTTTTTTAAAGATACGATAAGAATGGTCTACATGTTTTAGCTCAAGTTTCTCCATCATAAGCTTGTCATAATCAAAAGTAGTTCCATCTAAAGAAAAGACATAAAATATCTTAATAAGCATCATTGATAATAAAAAAATAAAACTGACACAAAATTTAAAAAACTTATTTTTTTGAATAATTATAAGTAGTATTATTATTTTTTAAATGTTTTAGTTTTATTTATACTTAAATACTTGCTTTTTTTTTTCTTATTCGCTAGTAAAACTACAAAAACCTCGCTTAATATTTAACATATGCAAATCAACTATTTCTTTATAAATTAAACGAACATAAGTAATTTTTTTAGTTTAGTAAATTTTATGTTGATTTAGACTTATATAAAATGAGTTAATACTATCTATTTTATCTGATATACGTTGTTCTATTGCACTTTATGGCTAATTAATAAACTTTAACTTCTTAGTCAAACGCGAAAAACAGCAAGTGATAATTTATTTTTTTAACTATAACAAACTTTTAGGTGTTTCAATTACTTTGTACATTATCTCTTTCCTCATAAATACTTCTTAAGTTTTATAATTTCATAAAATTTTATTTTTAAGCTTTGTTTTACTTCCATTCATAGGGCATCAAATTAGAAAAAAAAACTTAGCTGTTGAATTTATATTCTAAAATTAACTATTCAAAATATAGAGTTATTTGTTTTCTAATAAAGATCCTAGCAAAACAAGTTCACTGGAATATATAAATATAACAAGTTTAAGCTGTACTCTTTCTTTATTAAACTAACACATGTTTCTGTGTGTTTAATAAAGAAAGAGTACTGTTTTAATTTGCTATTTTAAATCTAAAATTAAAAAAATTAATTAAAATGTTGTAAAAATATGCAAAACTAAATAACCAGTTGAAGGGTTAACTGATGAAGGCACTTCTTCTTTTTTGTATGTCACAGCATCTTTAAGTTCATCCAACACTGGTAATGATGAAACATCTGAAAAAAATAGTTGGTTTTTCAACATCAAAAAATATATTTTTTGTTAATAGTGGACTAATCATAGAAGCTATTGATACTATCTACTAACTCACTAAATATTCTTGATTACTCAATTATATTAGTAATTATAAAGAAAAAAAAATTAAACATTAATAAAATTTGAAAACAATGATTCAGCTTACTTTAAAAAACTAATGATTTTTTTATAAACACAGTCTTGTGTTAAATTACATAAAAAAGTTGGACAAAAATACTTTTCAACTAAATATTAACATATAATGTTAACTATCTTGAAATTGAGTACATTATCAGATTATATAAAACGTTACCTGACAGGGCATCTTCATATGACTCATATCCGTCATCTTCCAAGTTCTCAACACAGTCTTGAAAAATATCTTCTTGAACATCAAAGCTTGAATTTGTGATAAGTAAAGACTGAGAGTATGGGCACATGAGAATGTTTTTTTCAGCCCCATACTTTTGTTTTCGCTGGCACTTATCTGATATAAAAATAAGTTATAACAAATAGTAATTGTATATCGTTTAAATATAAGTTTATATACTTTCAAATTGTCATAACAAAAACATATTAAAAAAACAACAAAATGATTAAAACCTTTTTATTTTCATAAACAACAATTTATGTAAGCATACTATTTGGTAATGCTTATAATTACGCTATAAAAATAAAACCAAAAGCTTAACAATATAATAAATAAAACAATTTAAACTTATTAACTTACTATGGACTTTGCCTTCAAAGTCAAATGAGGGGTTACCAACGAAGTTACTTCCATTTGTTGATGAGTATGTCCTAGAAATAAATTATTTCAACAAACAAAAATCTTATAAACTTATTTTTAAAAGTTGTTACAGATTATAAAGTTATATAAATTAGTTTTAAATTTTTTATCATGACTTTGTAAAACTTATAACAAAATTTAAACTTAAGTTAAATTTCTAAAAAGGAACTATAACTTAGCTACTGATAAACATATTTTCAAATTATAGACAGTATTTCAGTTGATTTTTTATTTCATGATCAATTAAGTATGTCAAAAGTTTTGACATAATTTTAGGTCTTTGTTTTAGGAAGTAAAAACTTAATCAGACTTTTTAACTTATACTTTTGGTTTTGTTAGCTATGTATACAACTGATGAAAATAGTTTGAAATACATCTAAATCTGTGTGCCATATATTTACTTTATACTTTAGGTCTTAATCAAACAACTACAGCTTCTTATTAAAATTTAAGGAGAATTCTACTGTTAAGATTTTTTTGTATTTGATGATCTAATTGGTGAAAACTTGTTTTGCAGTAAATTATAAAATATTAACAATTGTTCATTTTTATGATTATCTAAATTCCTCTAAAGTTATATGTTATATTTTACAACTATAAAAACAAGTATATGTATACTATATTTTGGCAACTTGTTTTTGATATAAATTTTTATGTGAATCAATGCTTTTAAGTTTTAAATTTTGTATCTAACTATTATTTTAACGAAAAATAACTAAAACAATGTAAAACTTTTTATTTTTTGTCTAAAAAAATGAAGCAACTTAATTTTTAAAAATAAATTAAATTTGAATTTAATAACTAAGATAAAAATCTTAGTATAATATGAAAAATAAGAACATAGTATATGGGTCTATATAAAAAAAAGAAACCTAGATCAAACAATTTAAAAAAGTTTTATTTACCTTTCAAAGGTCTTAACCACAGAGTTTGCAAACCCTTTTATCACCGGACAATTCTGAGCATAGTAATTCAATGATTGGCCTGCTTTTGCAATAAATTGTACAGAAACTCTTGAAATGAAAGGACATCTACTCATCATTGCTTTACTTTTTTGTTTTAAAGTTTTTTTGTAAGTTATGAAAAAGAAAAGAATATTGTAAAAAATTTTTTTTTTTTTTTTTTTTTAACTTTTATATTTTTTAGGAATTAATTGTAAAATTTGATTTAATTCAACTTTACAAGTTATGTTATAGTATTCATAATTAATGTTACCAAAAACTTTATTTTAATAAAAGTTTAGAACTTGTTTATAAATATTTTTGTTATGAAAAAGCCAATTTTATTTTTAGTCTATGTATATTTCTAAACAAAACTTTTGAGTTATACTTTTTTTTTATTATTATATAAGAGTTGAATTAAACAATGTATAATAAAAATCTCATTAAATATTTTTAAAATATATAGGAAAAAAACTTTTTAAGCCACTATTGAATAAATATAACGGATTTTCACAAGACCAACACAAAAGAATTAAAAAATGTAATAAAAAAGAATGATTTAATAGTAAGAATTTTTTGATTTTAGTATCAACAGTTTTTACAATTTTTTTTTATACTTTAATATAATCCACTTAGACACAGTAATTCTTAGACTAAATAAACTTAAACTAAGAAATTCAGCCTAAATAACTTAGGTTATAGTAAGTAAGAGTAAACATTAAAACTAAAATATAAAATTAATTGAATTGAACAATCTATTTCATTAAGTTAAATATAATTTCTGGTTTATTGATCAAAATATGTGGCCTGATAGCCTTTGAAAAATCTCAGATTTAAACTCTTCAATATCAAAACCCAGTTAGTTACTTATGTATAGAAAAAAATATTTATAAGTATAGTGTCACTTTAACTAATTACCAGGGTAAAAATATTTAAATAGTATTAATAAAAAACAGTAAGAACTTTTTTTGTCTTAGAAAGTATGTTTACAATGAAAGAAAGGAATTATGTATGTTTCTAGTTTTTAAAAAGTTTTTGAATTTCAAATTAGAAACTTAAAATAAAAAGTTTGCAGTAAATTTATTTAAAGTAGTAGGAAATTAGCTAAGACAAAATTAAAAAAAAACTGTTCTATTTACTTCAGATAAACTTTTAACTTTTTATCAATCTTTTATATTATTTAAGTTTAATGTACAAAATTGCTCCAACAATAATAAAATTTAACAGTTTAGAGGTAGTATTGAGTAAGGTATATCATTTAAAAATATAAAACCACTATCTATGAAAACCAAAGTTTTGCTTCAACTTACTAAAACCTAAAAGTTATTATATATCAAAAAAAGTGAGCTATTATAGTACATAGTACTTAAACTTTTATCTAATGAATAATTCGTATCATCAAATTTCATCTATATATACTGAATTTATTTGATAATGAATATTCATTTGACCATAACTTTTACATGGTGCATGAAATTGTATAAGCAGCTTGGTAGTAAATTTAAACTTTATACAGCTTTATTTTTTAGCTTCTAATTAACTATAGAAGTTAGCTTTACTAGAGTGAATGAAATTAAAAATACCCTAAGCTGAAAAGTACAAGGTTTAAACTTTAAAGTTTTACTTGTAAACAAATTGAAATAAGACGTAATACTTCAACAAACGGTTTTGTACTAGAGTTGGTTCTACAGTTCAAAACAAACTTGGTAAAATTTAATAATAAATTATTTTATAGACTAAAAGAGTTCTTTAATATTTAGTAAAATTATTATAACTGTTTATTTTCAGCTTATAAACTTCTATAGTTTTAAGTTTAAACATGTTAGTTGAAACAAGCTGGTTTCTAGATTTAGTCAAGTACACTTAAAGTTCAGTCTGATTTGCATACTTGGTGAGTCAAAAAAAAAGAATTTTTCATGTTATTCTACATTTAAATAGTTTAAACATTGTTTTTTAATTAATTCTGAATACGTTTGGGTAAGGTGGGTTTGGGACAAAAGTATAAATAAAAGAAGTAAAAACAAAACTTAAAAAAAGATGTGTCATCAAATAATCAAATCGGACAAACCTCTAAGTGTACTTTTCCTAAATTTATAAACTTCAAAAAAAAAAAAATGGCTAAAGTCATTTATGGTTTGTGTAATTACAGTGTTAGATTAAGAGATATCTTTTTTTTTTATGGGACAAAAATAATTAAGTACTTTAATATTCTAAAAAATATATAATATGTAAAAAGTATCATAACAGCTTTAGTAGACATGCCTGTCAGAATGAAATACTTATAGTTCTTTTCTTCATTTATTGATGTATAAGAATACGAAAGGACAAAAGACGGAAATGAAAAGATTGGCTTGAACAAGTTCAAAAAAAAATGTTTTGCAAAAAGAAATCAACTAAAGATTAATCTCATTGTTTAAGCAGATTACTGAGGAACACAGAAAAAGCAAAAAATAATTGCGACGAAATAAATACTCTCCATGGCAAGCTAGTCGAGATGGACTGCTACAAAGAAGTTTTAGAAAAATAAACTTGTTGAAGCAGCAAAAGAATACTACGGAAAGGTAGCAAGCAAAAGCATTGCTGACATGACTTCAAACCAGTAAGTTCTTGAGATTGAAACTTTGATTGCAAACGAAAAATCACGCATTGATTCAAACGTTAACGACAAAACTATTGATAAGACCAGAAGTACTTTACAGGAAGTTCTCATCAGTGATCATTCGCAAGCAAATTTGCTCATCGCTAAGGATGCAGGGGATTTTCAAGAACGTTCGAAGAAAACTCGGAAGATCAGCTCAAGAGTGTGTAGGATACTTTCAAAATAATCAATAGCAGACACAGAATACTTAAAAATTGTTAAGAAAATTGAATTATTATGAACTAATTTATAAGAGGCTAAAAGAATGTTAAAAGAAACGACTAACAAGTCATCAGCTGAATTGCAAATCAACAGATTAATTTAGCTGAAGAACACATGCGATCGACTTGTGTCCAACTTATTTTCTAGCAACAGTGGGTATCAGTGCAACGTAGAAGACAACTTTTTGAAAATCGTCACCAACAAGAATGTCAGCAAGTTTGTGCATTTTCATTGACATGAAAAAAATTAAATCGATCGCAGGAGATAAAGAACATGAAAATCACTTCAAGACCATCAACAATAAAGATGATTTCAAAGCAGCGTTTAAAAAGCTTTTGTGCAAACGACTCGTGAAAGTTAGATCTCCTTATTTGACATAAGAAAACAGGATTGTTGAGCTAATAAAAAGCAAATGCACACTAGCCTAGACACAATAACAAAAGACTTTGAGGAGTCCAGAGTGCTGAACAAATCCTTTTTGAAAGAAGTAAACGCTATCAACGGTGTTCAGTCGAACTACCGAGTCGAGTAGTGAACTCTCGCTCATGGACTGCTATAAGAAACTTGACGCTAATATTATACCTTTAGTTGTAAGTGATGGCCTTGAAAGATTTGAACAGTTCTACCATAACGCCGAAGAAAACAAAAACAAACGTTCAACAGTTTTGAACAACAATTTTGTAGCCGAAGTGAACTTGAACTTACCAACCAAGAGTTACACTTTACAACTGTGCTCTTCAACTGTCAGAAAACAGTTATGGATTTCAATCAGAAGAATCAATTTACTTTTGAAGAGTTGTTGTCGGTCAAGGATTTAACAAAATTACTTTGTTCTCTAACATCTAAGAAATCCAATATTTATTTGAAGTACCCTTCCGTAAAAGCTTATTCATCCACTGACACTTATACAGTTAATGAAGGTTTGAACCTGGAATCAGACAAGATCAACGTACAAATGACTCCGGAAGCCTAAGTTTAGCTGAACACAGTTAAGTTTATTTTAAGATATTTATTTTTTTTTCTAATAGCTCGAAATATTTATAAATAAATAATTTAACTTTATATATATATTGTGTTTTTTTTTAATTTGTTCATAATCTACTGTAAAACTATTTATTGATTTATTTTAACTAAACGAGAGTAACTAAAATATGTAACTTGTTTTAGCGTGTTTTAAAATATTTAGAAAAATAAAAACTTTAGAACAGTTTATAAGAATTTATTAAAAGTTTACAATTAAAATAAATTAAATCGATACTTTTCAAAAAATTAACTTGATTGAAAAAAAAGTGAGTATTTTAATTAAGATAAATCAAATTAACACTTTTAATATTTGCTAAAGTTGAAAACAATGACAAAAATTGTTGAAGGCAAATTTTAAAACAAAAAGTTTCTTAACTACACAGCAATGAATCAAATAGACCGAGAATAAGTAGTAGTTTTTATATTTTTAAACTAGACATACAAAATTTTAAACTAGTTTTGCCTAAGAACACGAGGTAAGTGCTGATAATTTTAAAACATTTTCCTCTACAGCTCAATTTTGTTCTTTAGCTTAATATTTATTTCTTGTTTTTTAAAGTCTAATTTAATAAGCAAAGCAATAGAAAAATATCTAGATAGGATGTTTTAATATTTTGCTTCGTGTGTCAAGTCTAATTGAAATGCAAAAAGTTTACTGAAAATGAGCTAAATGTTTCAAAAACTTAAAAACAGTTTTGTTTCGTATGTACTGTATAGAAGAGGCGGTTTTAATCCATTTTCATAAAGTCCAAAAAAGAATTCGACTAAAAATAAAAAAGTTTTATATTATTAACTAGAAGCCTTATTAACTTCCTAAATTTTAAGATTTTATTATTAAAACAATATTTCTCTGAAAAAAAGAGAGACCAGTTTGGAAAAACTATAACAAATATGTAAGAAGAAATTAGGCTAAACTAACTAAAACTTTGAAGGTATGAGACCTTGTTTAAAAACAATTTCATTTTACTAAAAATTTTGCACATGTAAGTTATAGTGTTTCATACTTACAAAACTTTTGAATAATGAATGTCTAATTTACAGGTAGTTAATATTAGAGATTATAAGTAAAACCTTAGAGCCGGGAGCTTTTTTAATAAGCTAAAATTTCAAGTTCATTGTAATATCATAAGCCTATTTTAATTCGCATAATTTTGAAATCTAAGTAAAATATTAGAAATAAGTTTTAAATAAATGAAAAATAGTGGCAACACGTTGAGTGAAGTAAGAAACATTAGTGATCTAAAATATTTTATATTTATAATCAAATGTTATATTTAAGTATTACTAAGATATTGATAACAAAAAAGTTGGATATATTTATACGAAAACAACAATAACTTGTTTATACTCTCGTCTTTTCTTGTACAAAGCAACCTATTTTTAACTAGTAACACAATCAAAAAAGTCTGTCAGGCTAAAATATAATCAAAATGTTCAGGCGTTGACTAAAACTGACAGTTCAAAACTTTTAATAGTCTAAAGTTTTGATTGAAAATAGTTCTAAAACGAATTAGTTTTGATATTAATACTCCATTGCATAAGCTAATAGGCTTTAACTTAATTTTATTTCAAATAAGTTTTGTTTAAAATTAAAAAAAAAACACTTTGAATCAGAAAATCCGTTTCAAAAAGCCTAAGACTTTGTTTTTAAAGCTGTTGCAAACAAAAACTTACTTTATTAAAGTCGAGACTAACCAGGTTAAACTTACAGTGGGCCCAAATCGCGTTTAACTTAAAGTAGGAAAATAATTTTTGTCTGAGATCAATCGTTTTAAATATTTTAAACGATTTTATTTTAGTGCATTCTAAAGTTATATATTGAACTTTTAAAATAAAAAAGAATTTATTAGAGCAGAAGTTATCAGAATTTTAGTTTTAGGTATCTATTTACTTTTTTCAACACGCTGCTTTTATATTGTACAATAGTTTGTTTTTAAATTTAAAATAAGGCAAGTTAAACTTATACTTTAGTTTTTTGTAGAAGTTTTTAAATTTTTAGATTTTGATATAAAGTTTAAAGGTTAAAAAAAACGTTTTATCGAAAATACCAAATGATAATTTAAAAGATAAGCTCTATTGTGTTAAAGAATACGTTGACTGAAAGCTTTTAATAAAGTTATAAATAGTTTATTTTTGTGCGCTTTGAATATATTTCTAAAGTTTACGTAAATATAATAAACTAAAATGTATATAAATAAATATACTCCAATATACCGAAAGCAAATATACGATTGAAATTGTACTAGAGTACCAACAAAAAGAGTTAAAAAAGGAGGGTTTAATGTTTCTTTTACAAAAAAAAAAGTTTAAGAAAAAATACTTTTTAAACTTTACAAATAAAACTTTTTATACGTTTTTTAAATTACTGAAAAAATATGTAAAATGTTTTTTTGAAAGGTTTTTATTCATTGATTGTTGGATATCTATGTTTAAAGACATCAAAGTTTGATTTAAGCAAAAACTCGTCAACTACCTTGCGTCAACTTACATAAGCTTTGATGTTGGTGGAGTTTTTTTAATTTAATTTGAAGGTCTAAAAGTGCTATAATCTTGACTTTTTGGCCACAATTTGAAAATAGAAATTTTAAAATTAAGTTTACTCGTGATACCAGTTGCGTACCGACTGTGAAAAGTTTGTTCACGATATTAACATTTAACAATTAAAATTCCAGAAATTCTAAATTATGTTTACTTAATTTTTTTCAAAATACTAAAAAAAATTCAAAAAACATAATTTATTAATTAGACCTACATAAACATTTTTATCTTCTAAAAATTTAATCTATTGTTTGAGATATGATTAAGTTAAACTGAAAAATTTAATAAAATATAGTAGTTTTAAGCATTAAATAACTTTCAGTGTTAATAAATAAACATTTTAGCTTTTTTACCATCGTAGTCTCATTATTTAAGAGTACATAGGATTTTAATATTTTTTTCGATATATATAATTATAATTCTACATATATAATTCTGAGATGTGAGCCCTAATTTTCTTAAAAAGAATTTTTTGTTTGTCAGAATTTGAGTTATCAGAACTTGAATTGACATGTATGTGTAAAAGTGTTATCAGTACTTAAAAAAGTTTAAGTTATTCATTCATTCTGATTAGCAGATTTAGTAGGAGAATTGTTATTTTTTGTTTACAAAATATTCATTTGTTTCTAATGCCTCGTTAAAATGAAATACATTAAAAGTTTAAAAGTTAAAGTCACAAATATTATTAATAGATTTCGGTCTTTTAAATGCTTTGTTTTTGTTTGTAGTTATTGTTTGAAATACTTATAAAAATTGACAGCTGCAGTATACAATACTTTCAACTAAAAGTTTATAAAATACTTTAAATGCAAAGTTTGCTTTTTTTTTTAATCAAGTTTCGACAAAACAGTTAATAAAATCTAAAACAAATAACTTAAAGTTCAATAATCTGATATAAAGTTTTATTGAAGTTTAAATGTATTTATTTACTTTTCAATTAGTTTTAGGTTATATTTATTATTTAAATCAAATCAAAATACTATTAAACGTCAGAAATAATTATTACATAAAATAAAGTTGTTATTATTAAAAACAACCTTCTAAAGGTAAATTGTCTACTAGGCTGTAGAAGTAAACAAAATTCTAGGAGTTTAGATTAATAAAAAAAAAGTTTTTTATTCTAAACTAAACTTAATCATTCAGCTTTAATTTAGTTGCTGTTTTTTATAACTTATAGAAATAGTAGACTTTGTAGCAACCTTACTTCTTATTAAAAAATAAAAACCTAATAAAAGCTTAAACTAATAGCTACTGATTATTTTTTGTATATTGAAAACTTTCAATCTTAAAACTTTAAATGTACACCATTTGCGTTTCCAAAAACAAGAGTTATTCAACTATTTCATATTCGAGTCTAATCAATCATTTCTGACAGCTTCTTATAAAAAACTACCCGAAATAAAATATTCGCACCTGCACAAAATAAAAGCCACTTATAGACAGCAACTTCGATTAATCCGGAAATAACTTGTGAAAGAGTTCTACGCAGCCACGGCAGCTACTCTTCGCGCTAAACATCCACTCGGCACCAGGTGCTTCATAATAATTAAAAAAAGAAACATTTCGTCGCTACTCGTAACGCCGCTACTTGTGTGTTTTCAATACGCGTATTGAGTTACTTGTCAGCCGGCAGGTACTGTTTCTGCTGTTTCGATTATAAATAGTCGTTTCAACACCCTCGCCTTCCGAGGATGCGGTTCACTGCGCGCGTGAGAAAGTTTTGATTGCGTTCGATTTTTATTTTGTGTTGGTTGATGAACTGGTGGAAGGTTATTACTTTCGTAAAAGTTTTGTTTGCAACGAGGTTTTGTTGACGGAAGCGTTAGAAATTTTTCTATACTTTGCTTATTGTTAAGTTTGAGTTATCTGCTATAACCAAAATAAGTCAAATGTTTGTGCTAATTGAAAAGTAGATTAGTAATGGTTTTGCATTAGCTTTTTATCTAAACCTGTTTTATTTCTGTTTTTTTTTTTGAGACTAAATTGAAACAATAACTTTTAAATGTTGTTAGACTTTAACCGATTCAACTTTTTGATAAAATTTTTGAAAATGCTTTTTCATTGAAAATAAGCATTAAATCAAGACTTATGATTAGGTATAAAGAGAAGGATAAATTTGCATATTAGCTTCAATATAAAGCTAGAACTATTATATGTTTTGGTTTTAAGAAAACAAATAGAGAGATCTCAACTACTGGAGGAGAAATAATGAATTTATTCTTTCAAGAATTTATTTCACAAACTAAGTTTTGGTCAAAGACCTCGTCAGTGCTTAAATAAATCTAATTCAAATAGATTTCTAAAATAAATTCTTAAAAGAATAAATTCATAAAGCTAGAACTATATAAATATCAGAGAATATTTATTTGTTATGCCATTTACTTTTCATAGTCATACTTTTTATCGATCATTTCAACTGTGTTTTCATTCTTATTTTGGCAGTGTTTAAATTTTTGTTTAGATTATATAAATTAAAAACTTATATAAGCCAGAACAATAATAGGTTATTTGAAACTTTTAAATTTTATTGACTCGTGGGAAAAACATTTCAAAGTTAAAAGGAAATACGAACAGTAAAATAGCTAAAACCAAAGAGATTCTTTAAAAGCTTAATATTTTCAGTTCATTGTTACACAACAGTAAAAGGAAAAGTGTAAAATTAGCTAAAATGTTTCGTAACGGTCTTTAAAAAACCTTTATAAAATCTCAAACGCGGTATTGGCGATCAAATGTTATTTACGTGAGTTGTGATATAACTTCACTAACAGGTATTAAGTTAACTTAAATTTTTTTGATATCTTTATGCATATGCATCGTAGAAAACGCTTAATTAAAATTCTTTTAAATTGTAAAACTTTTGTTTATTAGGATAAGTATTGGTGGTAACAACTGTTTAGGCAGTAAACATAAACTTTGTTGCATAACCATTTGTTCAACAAATTTAATTGAAAATTGATTAAAAACTGTTGAAAAACAAAGTTAGAATTTACAAAGAAAATAAATGAAAGTGCAGGCGAAAATTATAATGATTTTTTAAACTATAAAAAACTAGTTCAGTTTGTGTTCGTTGATTATATTTTAAGTCTGTTACGAATAGTGATGTACCGGACTCACTATCCGGGTCCGGGTCCGGCCGGATATTGCCATTTTTGTCTGATATCCGGATCCGGCCGGATTCTAATTTGAAAAAAAAGTCCGGATCCGGTTCCGGCCGGATTCTAATTTAAAAAAAAAGTCCGGGTCCGGTTCCGGCCGGATTCTAATTAAAAAAAAAAGTCCGGATCCGGGTCCGGCCGGATCCTAACAGAGATCCGGCCGGACCCGGATCTAGTTAGTAAAATAGAGCATGCTGGAAAGTATTTTTTCATAAACTAACCCTGTGTAAATTAATAAGAGTCATTTTTGTCAGTTAAAATTAAACACCTACCGTGATTGGCTCATTTTGTACGAGTGACTAATTTACATTTGATTATATTTAAACTATGAAATAAACATTTCATGAAATGCAACTCTTTACGTATGTTGTAAAATTGAAAACTTTGGAATGAATACTTGCATTATTTATTGTTTAAAGTTGAGCTCAGAGAATATTTAGAGTTAATACGGTTGAATGTACGAGCCAATGAGAATCATATGACGAAATGTTTCAAACTAAATACTGATGCAACAAAACATCAGAACATGACAGGCAACTTATATGAAAGCAGTTAGTTAGTTTGGTGTGTAGCTTGAAGCAACAAAATATCTTGAATGTTTTTGTGAATGCTTATTGTAAGTAGTGTTTTGTTTTAAAAGTGAATATTTCAACAGGTGTTTAATTGTTTAAATAATTAAGCCAGGTTTTTAGTCTAATAGTTAATTAAAAATTTTACAGTTTCTTGTTCACTAAAAGTTTTATTTAATTTTTAGTTTTTTATTTGAAGTCTTTTGATAAAGATTTAAGTAGCTTCAAGTTTTTAAAGTGTTACCAAAGTAATTAATAATTTTGTATACGCTAGTATTTCTTGTTGTGTTTTATATAAAAGGTTCATCACTCAAAACTGTCGTGTCTGATTATAAAAAGTAGTCTCAGTTAGAATTAAGTATTTGTTAGATATTAATTAAATAAGGTAGTATTTAATTATGATGGGTAGTACTAATAAGTTAAGTACACCACAATCAGTCCACAACTTTACTACCAAATTGTCAACCTTTGCTAGCTGTTCTACTGATTATTAGATTAAAGTATTTTTTTCAGTGTTTAAAAACCTCATTCTGACTCAGGCTTGTTTATACTCACTCTAGCTAGTTTTATTGACTTAAACAGTGGCAACCCTGCTAGTTTGAAAATTTTTGGGAATTTTTGAAAATTTTGAACTGCCTCAGGCTAGTTTAGTTTTTTATAAAAACTCAGGCTAGTTTTCTTTTAAACTTTGAATGAGTTTGAGCTGATCCAATTTTCAATATTTTGTAATTTTCTAGTGTATTTTGTTCAAGAACTTGATTTCAGATTTTTAATTGTAAATAACACCTAAATTTGGAAACCTTGTGGCTAGCTGTTCTACTTATTATTAGATTAAAGTTCTTTTTTTTTCAGTTTTTAAAAACTTCATTCTGACTCAGGCTAGTTTATTCTAGTGATATACCGGACTCACTATCCGGGTCCGGGTCCGGCCGGATATTGCCATTTTTGTCTAATATCCGGACCCGGCCGGATTCTAATTTGAAAAAAAAGTCCGGATCCGGTTCCGGCCGGACTCTAATTTGAAAAAAAAGTCCGGGTCCGGTTCCGGCCGGATTCTAATTTGAAAAAAAAGTCCGGATCCGGTTCCGGCCGGATTCTAATTTGAAAAATAAGTCCGGATCCGGGTCCGGCCGGACCCGAAATTGTGGGTCCGGTACATCACTAGTTACGAAACAGCTTGCTAAGAGAAGGCAGCTTAAAGAAGTAATTGAAAACAAAAATACTGTCAACGCTTTTACTTAATGTTATCAACTTTATTGGGATAGTTTCATCAGCAAATGCCAATGAACTAAATAATCTGAGATTAAAAACGTACTTTTATACTGAGTCACTCATGACGCAGGTTCTAGTGTTGTTTTTTAAGTAATTGAAAATGTTCATCGATATTGAAGCAAAACTGTCTATGCAAAATGGACATCCTAAATCTCGTGTACATTTAATCTTCCTAATACGGTTTTCATTGTGCTGGAAAATACAACTTTAAATGTTTTATGTTTATGCTTTTAGTTTCTAAAATTTTAAGTTGTGTTAAATGTTAAATGTTAAACTAATTAGTTTGATTCAAAAAACAAAAACTTAAGCTAGTAAAATATAAGCAAAGTTTGTAAACTAAAACATATGTTTATGGTAAACTGAAAACCGCAAGTTTATAAGTTTAATAAAAAACTAGTTTGCTTATTGAATAAAATAAGCAGTTGTATTTGAAGAATGTTTCCTTATAAGAAAGCTTGACTTAACTTTTTAGGTTTTTGTTAACAAAACTTTAGTTTTAAATGATTTGTATTGGCAACTCCTATCATCTTTGTTGAGTAAAATAAACTTTGGTTGTTTCATGCTGTTATTTTTTATTAAGCGTTAATTCAAAAACTTTTAGTAAGCTATTGACTTCAAGTAATGTATGAACTAAATATTTTTTTTGCAGCCTTAAGTTTTAATAATAAGTTCAAACTAAATTCTACCACTAAGAATTGTTTTTATTTCTACTTTTGTTTAAAATCAATGTAAAAATATACAAAACAAACAATTTAAACAAATAAAATGTTTCTTAGTTCCAGAATGTTATTTATATTTTTTGTATATGTATATTTACCAAAAATTTAAAAAATTATAGACAAGCTGAGCGAGACGTTTTCTTGTTATTAAAAAAAAATTGTTAGCTTACATACAGTTTAACATGTATTAAGGTTGTATTACAGATACGAATTACCATGCACGAATTGTTAGAATTTTCTATTAGTTTTAGACAGTACTTCGATTTTTTTATTATAAACATCAATCAACAATAAAAAGTATTTTTCGACAAACTTATATCGATATGAACTTTCGGAAATATACGTTTTGAAAAATTGTAAAAACGAATACTGTAAAATGATATTGTATAAACGACCAGAACTTAAAAAACATTCGATACATGGAAAAAAAATAATTCTGAAAATAAATTTAGCAGATTTAAGTAGTTACCATGTAGTAGTAATTTTAACAAGCGTTTAGTTTTCGATTTTAAATTTTTGATAACATTAATAATTGCCTTAACTTACTTGGATAAAACATTTTTATCTTTTCTAGTGTTTTTGTACGTAATTAGTTTAGTAAAAAAAAATTTTGAAAGTTTTATTCTAGCTAAGTTATAAAAGTATTTTCAATTTTTAAATTAGATACTCTACAATAACCACTTTGTAAAGTTACGGTTTTATCTTAAAAGTGCTGCTATTTAAGTTATAGATTTTTAAAACTAATTAAATTGAAAAAAAAAAAAAAATTTACAAATTCTTTTAAATGTTTAGATAAAATATAAACTTTACCATAAAAAGATCAAGATAAAAAAGTTTCAAATGCGGAGTTTATAGTTGAACATTTCAACTAAGTTAATTGTAATCCTATCTTTATTTTCGTTATATAAAAGGCTTTAATTAAATAATCAAGTGTTTTCAATGTTCAAAAAATTTTTTCAGTAAATTAATCTCAAATTTTATTTTATTAATTTTTAGGAAAAAACATCAATGCTTTGACATAAAAAAAAAAACTATACATACCTTAAACTTGCGATTGTTAGTAATTTTTTATATAAATTAAATAGAAAAATTTGTTCTAGATGTGTTGATTATATAAGATTGTCTTTTAAGTAGTTTTAGATAACAAAGTTTAATTAAACACTGAAGTTGTTCTATTTTAAACTTCGAAAACTTTATTTTTAGATCTTTAATTTTGCTTAAAATAGTAAAATAATAAAGTTGTTAATAATTATTGATTTTAATATATGAAAAATCATCCATTCCTTACTTGAATGATAAGTGTTCAGTTGAGTCCCGAAAAACTAAAAAATAAGAAAACAGACTAGAGTGAGAAAAGAAAGAAAAAGGTACTATAAAGTTAAGTTCGCTAGGACCAACTGAATCCCTGTAAGTAAATATGGAATTCTTACACCCCTCGAATGTTAAGTGATATATTTGACTTCTTCATTTTACTATTCTTTTTAAGTACGAAAAAAAAGTTAAAATTTCAAGTACTTTAATTTAGTATTGAGCGTGTGTGTTTTGAGCTGAAGTAAATGCCTAGAAAAAAAATTAGCAGAGACTTTTAAAGTAAAAATGTTTAAAATAAATTGTTTAAAGAGTTAATGAAAATTTATTTTTTAAACGTTGTTTTAAGTTATTGTGTTGTAACTGATTCAGTGAAGTTTAAAAAAAAAATTAATGAGCTTTTTAGTAGATAAGTCTAACTTTATAAAAAACTCTGCTTAAACTATTTTTTTAAACAAAACTAATAAAACAGTTTTTTTAGGGAGGTTTATTGCAATTATATTATTGAGAAATATAAACAAAACACCCATAAACTTTTATAGTAAAAAGTACGTTTCTCTAACTTGCTTTGTTGCCTACTTAAAACTTTGAAAAGCTTTTACAATAAATTTAATTTATTTTTTTAGTCATTTCAAATATAAACTTTAGCTAGTTTTAAGAAATTAAAAACCAATCAGGTTGAGTATATGTTCAAAGCTTTCGTCTTATAAGATTTGTTGAACTCAAGTATCAATTAAGCTACTGCTGCTTCTGTTTTTCTTTAAAAGTTTTAATTTTATTTCACTCAATTACACTTTCACAAAGAAAAAGGGGTTTTGTTAATGGTTCTAGATATAAAATGATTTCAAAAGTTTAATCTGTTATGATAAGATAAAACTCTAGAATTAGGGCGCTCTAAAAACTTAATCAGAAAAGTAAAACAAAAAATATTTAAAAAGTAAACTTTTGTTCCTTTATATTGAATATATCTTTTAAAAACAAGGTTTTTCAAAACAAATGATCAACTTAAAAATAAACATACACTCAAAGTTTTTGTTAAAATTAAAACTTAACTAAAAAACGAATTTTTTCAGCAAAAGTAAAAACAAGTTTTTTTTAATATATTCAAATAAAGCTAACTAAGTAATCAAAATAAATAAAAGCTCATAAAAAACTTTATAAAAATAGGAAATTTTAAAGGTAACTTAAAGACCTAAGAGGATTAAGCAGCTTTGTAAAAAATTTTGAAGATTTTGATTGTTTTTCCCACACTTCCTACTCTTAATGACCTGTTTAAATTAAAAAAACAAATCCGTGTTTATCTGCTGAGCAGAACTCAATCGCTTTATTTAGATGAACTTCTCGATCACGGTTTGAAGCTTAATTTGATTTTTCCACAGCACATTTTGAGCTCGGATTAAAATTAGACGGTGGCATTGCCGTTGTTGGCAGCTTCAAGTACATGGAGCGGTGCAAACGCGGGTCAAATGCCTTTTTGTCGCTTCATAAGTGTTTTGCAGCCTTCTTGTACTCTGGTTTACTAAAATATGTTTTGTGTAAACAACAGCTTAGAGACTTGTTTTCATTTCTTTTTTAATTGTGAGATGTATAAACTACAGAATTTTTGTGTTAGATATAGTTTAAGTATGCCGAACATAGGTAAAGTGAAAGATCAAACTCTGTTCGACTGGAACCTGGATGAACTACCAAAGTGGCAGGTAGCAAACTTTTAAAATACTAAGTAAATTTTGTTTAAAATCGTACATATAACATTTAAAACAAGTTATAAACAGTTATAGTTGGAGCATGTGCGAAGGATATATTTCGTTTTGTCGTTGATTAATATTTGAAATAAAAGTTTCACACAACTTTACAGCTACCACATACTTTTTTGTACAGGCAGTTCCGTTAAAAATTTGCAAAGATGTGCTGACTTCAGAAAAACTAATCTACAGCGTCTTCGCGCTTTGCTTTGTGCCTTGCGTAGTTTTTACGGTAGTTGTACTTGTTCAGGTTAGTTATGGTGTTGTAAATATGCTTTTATAAAATATTTGTTTTTCACTATTCTATTTGTGTACGGCGTTTGAGAGAATAAACAGTTTTAAATTTTACTCTGCTTAAGCTATGCTATTTATATAACGAAAAGCTTTTCAATCTTTAATGAATAATTTAGAAAATATTTAAAGGTATGTTGTAAGAAAGCCTAAATTAAAAAAGTATTTGGTTGGGATAAATATAAATACTATAAAGGTTCTCGAAGAGTTTCTTAAAAGGCTTTAAGTTTTTGTTTATAAACTAGTTTAAACTTAATTGTGTACAACAATTTTACGTAACTTAACTTTAAAAATTAACATTAATAAATTAATAAGTTAATACAGAGTGTTTCAAAAAAACTTAAATTTTATAATTAAATTTAAATTATTGTACGTGGTATTACGAAAGTATCTGTAAAAAATTTAAAATTTAGTAAATTTTGTTTAATACCAATGAAGAATATTCAGAATTTTTATCAAAGTAAAGCTTTATTAAACTAAGAACATTTAAAAACTTTTTAACAATACAAAACTTTAAACAACTTTTAAACTTGTTAAAATAAGTAAAACTTTTGTATTTGTTTCGAACAGTTACACTTTTCTTAAAAAGTTTTTGCTTATTTTTTCTAAAATCAACCAAAATAGTTGTTAAAACATCAAAAAAAAAATCTAACAACGCATTTAACACTGACCATTTTGTTGGCTTAAAGCTGAATAAAAAAACAAATACAAACCATTTGAAATATTTAACACATAAGGAAAATGTACTTTAACAAGATATTTTCTTGACTTAATAAAAGTTATACCAATTATGGTTTTTAGTCATCAACAACAAAGCATATATACAGCTGTAATCTTCTGACTAAAATACCTCCTGTAGCTTCGAAAAACCCCCTTAGTAGACATCCTTTATCTTTTACTGAGCGAGTAGTATTTGATTTATGAATATTACGAACAAAGATACCTTGGAAAAATGAGAAGCTTTTTAACTTTAAAAATCAGGTTAGATTCTTAAGTGTGCTTCTGACTTGACTTGTCTTGTTTAAAATTGTAAAAAAAAAATCTCTAACTTTATATTTTGTATATTTCAAGTTCATGTGATTAAATTCAAAATTAATGATTGTTCCTAAAACAGTTTCTATCAATAAGAAAACGATATTTTTTATTTTTTGTGGTAAAATCGTATTTGCTTATAGGAATGTAGTCACTAAATATAACAAACATTGTAAAATGAAGATAAAAATATTTAAAAGCCTTATTTAAACTAATTTAGTTTGATTGATATAATTTTTTTCTATTACTTGATTAAAAAATTTCATAAAAAGTTCAAACAATAACACAAAATAAAATACCAATAAAAACTAACTAGAATAATCTTTAACTAGACAATCTTTAAATGTAAGTGATTTCTAGAAGTTTTTACGTATCCTTAAACTAAATTGTAATTATACAAAAGTTCAGGATGCTTCTAAAATTTTTCAAAACTAATATTTAGACATTTTAAAATAGTGAAAACTGTTCACAGTATTGAATAAAGTGTATACAAAATATTGAAAACTCACATTCACAATTGTTTGCTACAACAAATTGTACAACAAAACAACAAAGGTTGTTGAAACAAAGGTTTATTTTGTTTTAAAACTCAATTTAAAAACGGTAGTTTAACTATAAATATATTTTTTGCATTATATTTTATTATCAAACACACTTTAATGATAATAGAAAAATTTTTGTAGTCAGGATGTTAAAACACAAAAGTTTAGATATATTTTAAAAAATAAAAGTTTTGTTGTCAATAGAAATAAAATATGGAATACTGAAATCAGATAAAGGAAATATTTATTTATTGCTTTTGCTATTAATAAAAAGTAATTAAAACAAATGAATAGTTATAATAAAAAACATTAAGTACTTAACAAACTTTTATGTATTTTTATTGAAGTTAAAAGTTTTAAACTATAAATGCCAATAAAAAATTGCTACTGGATGACATTTTTTAATACAGATCTATAGAAGATTACATTGAAAAAGTGGTTTTCTTTTGTAATTATAGCTTTGTTTTTATCAGGTAGATATAAAAGTTTATTTTCAAATCATTTATAATGTGTAAGACTTTAAAGAAAAACTAGTTACTGTACATAATAAAGTATATTAAAAGGAACGCTATAGTTTAAACTGCTTCTGAAAATATTCGAGTTTCTGAGAAGTTTTTTATACATTTAAAAAGCTTGAATTTTTTGTTTTTCAATGAGGAAAGTTTTTCTTAAAACAATTTGTCTACGTAGGTATAATAATTATAAACGGACAACAAAAATTTAAAGTAACTTAATAAATTAAAAAAAATATATGGAATCGATTTAGTTAGTTTAAATACTAAAAAAAGATAATAAAAACAACAAGTTATAAAGTTAGCAACAAATACTTCTTTAAACTCATCATTGACAAATAAATTAAAGATAAAACCAGCTTTAAAAGTTTTAAATAAGCAATGTTTAGAATTCAGATTAAAACCTTTAAATTGATTAAGTTATGCAGGTACGAGAATTTATTTCAAGAAAAAAAAAGCGACTTTAATTTATGACCAAATAAAACATTAGTTGCATAATAAATAATAATTTATATTGTTTAAAGTATTTAGTACGGATTTCACAGAAAAGTCTAATTTTTTTCAATCAGTTGTCATTGATTTACTAAAACAATTCGAGGAATTGAACAATTCGTGTAAAAGTATTAATGTAGTTTTTAACCTTTTAATAAAAAATAAATTATAAATCATATGAAGAATAAAATGTTTTTAATATTTAGTAAAAATATTTCATTCATATAAAACTATTAAAACATGAAAAAAAATCGTATACCAAAAAACTAAACTTTTAAATTTTTTAAACTATTTATTGGTAGTCCAAAGTGTTTGTTCTATTTATAAATTTTTATTGCTATAAAAATCGACACTTATGTTATTATAGTTGTATCAAAAAGTTAGTAGTTCGAGTAGTAATACCTTGCTATGTAACAGCTTAGGTAGTATAATTTTAGTTAAAACTAGTGAAAATTAAATTTTTTAACGCTTATTTTAGTATAAAAACTTACTTCTGAAACTTATCGACGTTTTCTAACGTTGACTGAATATTGTGAAAATAAGATAAAAAATTCAACTTTTTTTTCTAAACTATGTACGCAGAGCTTAGTTTACATAGAAACCCTCATTTTTGTATTTACTTTAGTGTACTTTAATACTTACGCTAATCGTCGTCTTTAAAGTAATGTTTAGCTTATTGATTTTTTAGGTAATTAAATCCTAATTCAATGTTTAAATGTCTTAACTATTTGATTTCACAATAAGCAAGTGAAAATTAACGCATAAAAAAGTAAAATATATAAGGTTTAATAACTTAGATTTAAAAACACAAATTAAAAAAACGAACGTAAAATAATTGTTTTGGTCATTTAAGTCTTTAGTAATTATAATGACGTATTTTTTATTAAATTACAGAAGACATGTTAAACAGAATCTATTAGTTACATGCATTTAAAATTCTGTCAGTGTATGTAATCTAAATATAAGGTTTTTAATCAAGTGAAATATCAAAAACTTTAACAAAATTTACAAAATGCATTTTATGTACAATATTCTCTAAATAAACAAATACTTAAGCTTGCACAAATGGATTAAATTTAAAACTTAATTTGATTTACAAATTGTTACTATTTTTTAGCTGTTTTTACAAAATTCAAACAGCTAACTTATTGTTTTACATAAAGTTTTTATAAATAATTTAAGAGTCATAGATCAAATAAGTGTAAAGGTAATTTAGATATTTTATATGCTTTATAGATTTTAATTGTATTCTAATTTGAGTTTTAAATTAGTTTAGAGTAGTTAAAAAATAACAAAAAAGTTTGTTTAAAACTGTCTATCTCGCTCGAAATAAGTACTTTAAGTTTATAGTTGTACGTTTATTATACCAACTGTTTTTAGCTAATCAAGTTTTAAAATATTTTTTTTTAATAGTAACACAAAAATTAAATCGAAATGCTTTATACTAGTTATTTTACAATCTAATTTTTATAAAAAAGTTCTAATTTTTTTAGCTGCTAAATTCTAAGGTTATTTTCAGTACGTTACAATAAAGCTTGATACAAATGCTATTTTTATGTGTTTAGGTAAATTGTTATAACTACTTTATTTTAGATTTATTAATATGATTTATATCACTAAAAATTCATAACACCAATAATTATATAAATTAAGCTAAAATGACATTAGACCACTCTAGTTTAGCAATTCTGTACAATTTCAATGATATGTTAGACTACGAATTAATTAATTAATCTAAAGGTTAGAACTTAGATATATATGTGGAAGCTAATATTTAAAAAAACTTTTATCTATTTTTAAATAACTTTATTTATCATGTTAAGATAGTATTAAGCTAAATGTTAGGAATTATATTTTGTTTTATTTTTTTTATTTTTGTTCACAAAACTAGTATCTCATCGGAACAACTCTGTAGCAAAAAATGTACTTAAGTTTAAGCTTAATGTTGATATCTTCTACTTGGTTTATTCATGGCTGGGTTATTTTAAACGTTTTGTTTTCCTGATATTAACTTTATTTTTATTTTTTGAGTTTGAATATATAAACGGTTTTGTTGCCTTTATTTCAGGGTTTCCCAAACTGAGCAATATAGCCCCCTTAGGGGCATTCACAGAAATTTAAGGGTTCATAAGCAGCAAAAGGGGCCAAAGGGTAGGGTGGGCTATGAGGCCATGATTTGAAACTAACACTAGATATACTTTTGGGGTTGATGGTAAAAAGAAAAAAAAAGTCTTTGGTGTATTTAAGGGGAAACTAGGAACTTATACTATTATGGGAAATTATTATGGGAAATTTTCAGAAGTTTAAGGGCCATAAGCTGTAAAAGCCATGAAGCCATAATTTGAAACTTCTAGATATTTTAAGTTGGTGGTGAAAAGCAAAAAAAATGGTCATAAGTGTATTTAAGGGAAGTTTTTTAAGAAATCTTGCTGAAAGGAGCCACAGCTTTTTTATTTCTTAAAAGGGGGACCTTATGAAAAAAAAGTTTGGGAAACCCTGCTTTATTTGATTTAAGGGTAATTTTATTCTGTTAAAAAAATGAAAATTAGCTTGTGGTGTTTGATACAGTTTTTGATCTGCACAGCATTAAGTACTTTAAAATGTAGTGAGTGTTGTATAAGAGTGTTTATATTTTACTTCCCGAGGTATAACTACGTAATTTTTTGCTGTATTTTTAAATCTGTTATTTAAGCACATTTTGTATCTTTCTTTTATCGCTGTATTAGTGTTCCGATGTATAAATTTGTTGTACCATCTGCTTTTGCTGTGGCTTTTTAAACAAGATTGGCTTCTAAAAAGTTTTCGTTTTATTGACTCGGTTCGACTCTGCAGTTGCAAGTTTTTATAGTGTTTAATTGGTTTGTTTATTAAAGATTTTGTTATTTTGGTTGAACATTTTATTTTTTATTGCAGCTGTATGTCAGTTTGATAGTATTTTGCAGAAAGAGTGAGAGTTGTAAAAATAGTGATTAAATATCATTTAAACCGTTTTTTAATAATTTTTGTTACTTTGAACTTTATAGTTATTATAAATTTGTTTATTTAAAACACGCTTAATAAAACATCTACAGAAGTAAGTGCATATTTTTTACAGCTTTAGCCAAATCAAGTTGTTTAACAAACATCTACTTACTTAATCACAAGCTACCGTATTTGATTTTCAACAAGTATTTTAAAAAATTTGACTAAAAAATTATTTAAAATTTAATGCTATTTTTTAATGTCAATGATATTGCTAATTGTTGAATTTCCCAAACAGATACCTACTTCATATTAATACATTAATAATAAATAGTATAAATATAACGTTTTAATGAAAACTCATAACAAATAATATTGCTAGTATTAAAATTCTATTTTAATAAATTTTTTGAAATATAACATTAGTATTTATCCCGTTGAACTCAAGTTGGTAACGCTAATTGTTGATTGTTATTTCACTTTTTTTAACTTTTCCATAATATTTCATACCCTGATTTTAAAACGTGATCTGTATACCTAATATAGTATTTAGATAGTATCAAATATAGTATTGGATACCAATTTAAAAAAAAAGTAACTAAGTATTATACTTAAAAGATATTGTACAGTTCTAATGTCTTTACAAACAATATAAAAATTTTTGAAGTATATTTCCGTACAAAAGTCATAACTAAGTACAAATCAATAAAATATTTCACCAATTGAAAATGTTAGATAAGTTAGTTCTTACAAACCTGTTTTTTCATAAAAAAGTAATAACAGGACTTGCTTATAATATGTTTACAAAATGAAGATGTAAATCAAGTTTTAAATAGACATTGTGATTTAAAAAAACCGCATAACTTAAGCCAAGAACAAAACTTCACACTATTGATTTTATAAAACTTTACAGCTATGTTTCACGATTTCCGTTATAAAATTTACCATTTTGTATGTATCGTTTTGTATAACTTAATAAAGTCTAATTCATATGATACTTAGTCAAACAACATCATAAAAACTTTATTATTATTATTTTAAAAAAATACGGTCTTTAATTTGTGCATATGTTGAATTCTACAAGAAAAATAAACATTATAAACAGTGTTAGTTTAAAAAAACTTGAGTAAATTCCTAATACTTAGCTTAAAATTTGTTATACGTTTATTATATAAACTATAATCATTAACATTGTTTAGCGTTTACTAAGTATTACTTAATTATTTTATAAGCGTTGTACTTCTAGTTAGCTTTTGCTAATCAAAATAAATCTAGTTTTTTTTAATAAAGTATTTCCGCTGGCGGGTTAAAGAGCAGTTCTTCGGCTCAAGAAAAACTTTTCGTAAACTGCACACGAGTGATTTCATTTAAAGTTGCTGTAAAAGGACAAAAAAAAATATATAAAACTTTTTCTTAAAAATATTAGAAGTTGAAAATTTTGTTACGTGATTAAGTCAACATGTACAATGCAAATGGAATCATACGGTTTTATAATTTCGAAAACTAGAAAAGTTTTTATTTTATTTTTTAAATAAAGTAAAGCTTAAACTTTTTTAAAATAAATTATATCTGTTAAAAACGAAAAATACTAAATTTAAAAAAATCACTTCAAAACGAGCACGACTTAAAAAAATTAATAGTTGAAAGTAAGATAAAATTTTATTATTCGTAAATACTTTAATTAAATTAAACTCTATAAGATTGAAATTCTTTTTTATATGTGTCCTAAGTAAAAAGTGGTAAAATAGATTTAAACAAAATACTTAAATTTTCAAAAAATTCTCACTAGCTAAAAATTCAATTTAATTTACATAATTAAAAATCAATACATAATGGTGTTTTACTCAGAAAAACTAAACACAAGAGAATTAATAATAATAAAATTTAAAGTAGCGAACTTTTAGTATCTCTTAAAGTTTAGTTTCATTATAGATATTTAAAGATAGCCTATTATTTTAAAAAATTGTTGTTTTATAGAATTAAGTTACATTAAGACTAAAAAAGGTCAAAAAAAATTTTAAATTTAAATTATAACATTTATGCATTAAATTTTACTATCAATACTTAAATAATCCTTAACAAACATTTCATTGGAAGTTATATTTATCTTTAATCCAACAAAAGCTGCTTTTAAAATAAATGTGGTCTTTAAACAGTTAAACGATTTTAAATTTATACAAAGTTATAGCTTTTACAATAAAGATCAATTGTATAAAGCTACTAGTTTTATAACTATAACTAGCTGTAAACTAGATACTTTAAAGTTTTGATTGTTTGTATTTTTTAAACATTTATAAATTTAATTTATTGTAGAAAGTTTTTTTAATTGGAATTAGTTGCAAAAACAGTGAAAATGTTCAACAATTAATATATAATGACTTTTAACTAAAGTAGTAAAAGTAGTATTGTTTAGTGTGCATATATTTTGTTTTACAATGTAATTTTTTTATTAGTTTAAAAGTATTTGTACGAATATTAAGATATAAAACTTTGATTTTGTTTTTATCAACTTACTTTTTTAATTATAAATGTATTTCAAAGTAAAGCGTTTTCAGAACAAGTTGCTAATTCTGAAAAGAAACTCATGAGCTTTTTCAAAGTTGTGTTGCGATTATTAGCTCATAAGTATAATTTATTTTACTTATAACTTTTTACTTTTTTTAGTTTACTTACATGTTATTTATATGTTTTTTTTCGACTTAATGACATAAGTTATAAGGATAAAATATGAATCTCGTTTAAGTTAAATAAAGAGTGAAATTTTATTGATTTCAAATATGAAAAGTAACGATGAAACGATGATATTTTTTACGATGAAAGCAGTATGTTAGTAAGAAGTTTTACGCTTGTAGTAGAGATCAAGTGTTTATATATTCAAGTAAAGTAAAATTTCTAAGACCGTCAATAATACTAAAGTATCAAACGGTTTAGTATCTAACTCAAAACATATGTACACATTTTAATGAACTTCTCACAGTTACTTTTATTAAACATGTACAAAATTAATACGAAAGTAATTTTAATTAACCCAAATGACATTTTCGGTCAGATGCTGTAAAGTAGTAGTACGACCAATTAATTGCGTAAGTTGTCGGTTTAAATTGAAAAATCTAGAACTTTTAGTTCGACAGCTATTTTTAATTTACTGCTTGGTTTAAGTTAGTTTAACTTTTAACACAAATCATGATCTTTATGCGCTATTTTAATTAGAAACGTGTTTATAACGAAGTTTACACAGAACGTATTTATGCTATATTAAATGTTGAAAATATTGTTTAATGACTTTTTTATTTCTAAAAAGCTCTGTTTAAACTTAATTAAGTATCTAAACTGTGTTTCAAACTTTTTGATTACTAAAGTTTATTTATTGATTACAGCTTTGAAAATGATAAGTTTAGAACTTAATTAAGTTTTCCTAGTACTTCAGCTTTAGTGGTACATTAATTACTTACTGCATGAGCTTCAAAATATTTTCCAGATAAAATTTAAGATTGTACTTATCTTTCCTATAAATACCGCACATATTTTTTCATGTGAAACTAATCTTCTTCTTCTTTTTTTAATCCCTTTTCAAATTAAGACAAGCGAAAGTTGCTCTTGTTTGTGTCTAAAACAAAGACGAAAAAAAGCAATCTACTCAGGTTAGACTTGTAACAAGAGCTTCAAAATAATAAATAATTCTTCGTACATAAATTTTGTTGTAGTCATGTTTTTATTTTAGTTGCTGTGTAACTATAAATTAGAAATAGAATGTATTTTGTTTATTTTGAGCTATGCCTTTAAACTTAAAAATTTTTGAGTGTTGAAATTACATATACTGTAAAAAAATTCTGTTAACATAGTAAAAATTATCTTAATAATAAACTGAAATGTAATTATAAACTTATAATTTTTAATAAACTTTTTGCGAAAATAATTCAATAAAAGTGGAATTTTTTCATTTTGTGACGTCACTATAACAAAGCACCTCTATTCGAGAAAATTTTGCCGCAAACAAAAAGCCAGCATAAAAAGAGACAAGTGCAAGAAAAGGCAATCGGTTGAATTCGTCCTTTTTATTTTTGCTTCGCAAACTATAAAGTCAAAATATGTTTTTGTTAACTTTTATTGCTGCTAGTAAGGCTTGTTAAATGGTTATTAATATTTAGAAAATTTTATTAAATGTTGTTTTTTAATAATGAAAAGTAAAACTATTCGAGAAAAATGTTTTATCTCTGTTCAGTCAAAGATAAAAATACCGCATTAAAATTCTTTCCAAATGTGTAGCTACGCGGCTACGCGATTAAAGATTATCTTTGGAAAAGTTGTGTTTAATTACCAATGACACATATGTGCCAAAATTTTCTTAATCCACTTTGTACCGGTGGAGTAAAATTTTTCTAATGCATACTCGTATAAAAATAAAAAAACACTTGACTGAGAGAACATGTAATTTGAGTAGTTCGGTACTAATGCAAGCCTTAAAAGCTTTTTTTCTTACAATGAGAAACTGGCAGGTATAATATATATTAACAAGCAAGTTCTTGTGTTAAACATCAAATTAATTCGATGTTTTGTTGGCAGAAATTTGTTTTAAGAGGTTTTTTGATATGACTAAAAGTAAAAGTAAGATCTTACTACTATAAAACATATGTAAAAATAAATTAAGTAGTAACTTGCTTAAAATTTACAAGTTGAATATTGTTATAGTTTTTTTTTTTTTGGTACAAGCGTTTATATTTTAAATTGGAATAAGTAAATTCGAAAAGCATACTGTTTAAATTTAAAAGGTTTAATTATCTTTTAAATATTGGATATAGTTTGAACAAAGGTATAAATAAATAAAAATGTGTGTAAAGATGTCAAAATATGTGTAAGACTCAGTTTTGTTTTACCCAGTGGTTCTATAAAATAATATTTATTGTGTTTACCAAAAAACCAGACTGCCAGCTTTCCATTGCTTTAGATGTTCTATGCTGAGTTGATTTTTTCCAATAAATAAGTTCAACCCAACAAGTTTAAACTTTTGTTCAGCCGAACTTTGTATAAGCGCAGCACAAACAACGTTTAGTAAAACTACAAATCGATACGAAAACGAACATATTAGTTACCATTTGTCCACACACCTCTTCACGGACAAATGCATTAATCATTGTTTTCTATCTCAGTCAGTCACATTTTTTATATCAAAACAATGCATTTGCTATTGGCAGTTACAAAACTAAAGTGTTGTTGACACAGCACTCTCGATACTAAACTAAATTAATGAAAATTACACTCTTGAAATTTTTTAATATAAAGTTTTTGCTCTTATATTGGATGTGTATTTATAATTTTTATGTTTTCGAAAACAGTTTAATTTTAGATATAATAAGTGTTTGAATTAATTATCTAGAAAGTTAATGGTTTAATAACAACCAAGAAATGTAAAAAAGTTTACTTTTATTAAACTAAAATAAAAAAGTTCTAGTTTAAACAAGTAAATAAATCTATTGATTAATTTTATACAAAAAAATTAATGTCAATGAAACATTTTTAAATTCAGAGTTCATTACTTAACACTGTATTTTATGCACTAGATAATGTTCATATTTTACAAACTCTCAGTGACAATTTGCTCCTTTTAAGTAGTTTTCTTTCCTGTCGAATATAATTTACCTTTAATTTATGTTTTTATATAAAAATGATCAAATTTAAAATTCTTGTGATTTATTAACATTTAAAGATTTGATACAACTTTTAAAACTTATCTTTATGTCATAAAATGTTTACCTTACATGTAATATTTACATAACGTACGATTATAAACAACATGAAGTATAAAAAGTTATAACACTTTTTTTTCAAAGATGTCACAAAAACCTAGCTGAATTAATTTGTAGTGATAAAACTAAAGTATTAATTTCAAACACGTATTGTGCGATAAGTTTAAGCATGTAAGAATATCTTTATTTATCTAAATATGAGCATTAATACATGTCAATCGACAAGTTGCAGTATAGTCGGAAAGTGTTAAAAGATATTTCGAAAAAAATATCTTACGGTGCATTGTTCTAAAACTTTAAAGGTTTACATAATCTAATTTGAAACCATCATTATTTTTTTTAATAAACATTTATAAATTTTTAAACATAAAAAAACAAACTGTTAAGTATTATAAAGAGTTTTAATGTAGGTTCGACTCAAAAATTTACAGTTTAATCATGAGCAACAAAGTTTAAAACTGTTCCTTTGAAAGCAATTAACTAAGTAAATACTTTTTGTTGTTCATAGAAAAAATATAAAACCATTAAAAACGATAGAAAGGGCCAAAAATGACTGTGGTGACCTACGAAGAGCAGATCGTCATACTCCAAGAGGAAAGGTTCAAATGCGAGAAGAGATCCGAGCAGCCCCCCGAGTACATTTATGACAGTGCAGGTTTCAAAAAACAATATACGAAAATATCGAAACTTAGTATGCATTAATGCATAAATAATAAATGAATTAACTTTTATTAAAAAAATAGTTTGTTATTAAAAAATTAGCAAACACTTTTTTCCAAGCTATCAAGCTCAATTTGGCAGAGAGTAGATTTTTCGTTCTTCATGCCTATTGACATGGATGCACAATTATCGCGCTACTTGCGTATTATGACTTCAATGGAAAAACCGTTATGTTTTTAAATAAAAACTTTTCGCATAAATAAAACGTACTAAAACGTAGATTTAACGCAGATGAAAAACGTTTGGACTTTTAATCTGGAAAGTTTAATTTATAAAATATTTGCACTTTACACTAAATTTTAGTTGTTCGTTTAGCATGTATACAAATATTTTGTTTTTACTTAATATGCTTAGTTAATTTATAAACTTAATTTCAAAAATATATAAAAAAAAAAACAGCGTTGCTTCAAGATAAAGTTTTAATTAGTTGTACAATAAAAACTTGATAACTAGGAAACAATACTTTTAAAATAATAAACAAAATCATTAAAGTTTAAAATACACAATATTTCAGATAAATTACTAAAAATATAAATTTATATAAAAGTAAGGTGTTTTGTTAACGTGTTTTAACGTTTTATAACTACAACCTGTAAAAATTTGAATAAGCATTCAAATATAAAACATTTAATAAAATTCTAAAAACAATTGTTGTTTAACTAAAGTTTTATTTTAAAAATATTATAGTTTTGGATTTTAAAAACTAAGCTGTTTCAAATTAAAAAATACAAGTTTTAAAAATATAAGCTATATTTTCAAAACTTAAAATAATTATAAAAACTACTATTTAATGTGTTTGCAAGTTTCATTTAGTTAAAAAAATTTGTTAATAGGAAAACAACATACAATATTCTGCAAGCAAGAATTCGACAACATAACTTGCTGGCCTAACAGCCTGCCGGGAGAGTTTGTAAGTGTCAACTGTCCTGCCTACATGAAAGATTTCAACCCTGAAGGTCAGTTGTTTGAAAATACCACAGTCGTGAGCAAAAATTTAACTATTTGTTTTATGCTGTGTAAAAAAAAAGATACTAACGTGAAAAAAATTTAGCGTACGCGCAGAGAGTCTGTGACGTGGACGGAAATTGGAAATTAGCGCCAGTCTTGGGAAACCCCATAAAACGTTGGGCCAACTACAATGACTGCTGGGTAACTGAGTTTGAAGCCCTGAATAACACGAACCACGTACGTTTATCTGAAATGGGTATAATTTAAACTAAATTCGATTTAGAAATTTAAAATCAACTTATATACTTAAAACTAAAACACTTTAAGTTAAAAATAACAAATGTATTAGTATAAATGTGTTTTAATCGTAATTTTTTTAAAGTTTTTATGTTAATTTTTTTTAATTTAAATTTGATATTTGATAATCGATTTTGTGAAATAAAAAAAAAAAAATTTTAGAAAGACGTTAAAATGCTTATGAACCTATACACAGTCGGGTACTCGTTTTCCTTGGTCGCGTTAGTGATAGCAATGTCGATACTTTGCTATTTCAAGTTAGTTTAATTTTCGTTTAGAAATTTATACCTAAATATAAATAACAAAAACTTTAAAATTTTATGATTAAAGTGTAACTAAATGTTATAGTTTTAAAATACTAAAAAGCCTGCAAAAAAATAATCATAAACTACGTACAAATATGCTTCGAGGAACAATAGTTTTTAATAACTAACATTATTAAAAATTACTCACTATTTTAGATTCATGAGTTGTAGGTAAAAAATCATTTACTTCTAAACTAGAACTGAAAATCACTTTCAAATAGGAGAATACACACTATTTAAGCTCATTTATTATACTTTATTTTATTGTACATACGAACATTACAGGAGGCTGCACTGCACCCGCAACTACATCCACATGCACCTGTTCGCGTCGTTCATCCTCAAAGCCGTCGTCATCTTCATCAAGGACGCTCTGTTGTACAAGGGAGCCGCCATCCTAGACGTCATCAGCAGCGATTTCGATGACGTCATTGAAAAGAGTTTCGGCGGGAGAGTGAGTTGAATGTTTTCTTGAACAAAATAACTTCTAAGGTTTTTAAAATATGTTTTTTTATTTTTTCGGTTTTTTTCCCAAGCTTATAAGCTATTACTGACAGGTTGCTTTATTCCGTATAATTGTATTCCACATAAAACATTGTGTACGTAAACTTAATAAAGTAAAAAGTAAAAAAACAATGCAATTTAAGTCTTTTTTATAAATAAAACGAACAAAAATAATTAAATTAAAATGTTTTGGAATTTTAAGTAACAATATCGCTGGTATAACCTATATTTAAACATGTGCGCAAAAAACAAAACAAACGAAAGGTTAAATTAAAGATAAAATTAATTTAAAATAAAACTAAAAATCTAGCAGTATATGCAAAACTAAATACAATATTCCAGTATGTTATATTTTGTTTTATATTTTAAAGTTTTATAGAAAGTGTTAAAGGTAATATGGTTTTCAATTACTTATTCCTATCACATTCTACCTGTTAATTCTCAAAAAAAATAAAAATAAAAGCAGTGAAAATTAAACAAAGCTTATTGAGTCACTCAAAACTTTATCTTGTTCAAATACGTAAACAAGTTTGGATCAGACAGGTTAAGACGTTACTTAACTGTAACTTTGCAACACACTATAAAAGTACGAGCTTAAAAAGTTCAAAAACAAATACGAAATAGTATTTGTAAACAAAGATTTATAACGAAATTTAAAACACGTAAAAGTCTTGCTAAAAACAAGTAACTCTACGGTAGAAACTTTTGTTTATGATTTTTTTTTTGGATACAAGAATTTAACAGTTCACTGTAGTTTGAATTTCAAACCTAAATCAAGCTTATTTACATATATTTTCTCTACTTTATTATACTTTTGATAATTAAAATACTCAACACTGTAATGCACACTTGATTATTTTGATTAAAGTCTCAATAATTAAGAAAAAGTATTCAAACTTAGGTGAGTAAAACTGTTTTGAAGGTTGTTTTAGAATCTATTGTCTAATTAAAATGTTTTTAAATTGACTGCGTTAATCTTTTTAAGGTATACGACCTTACTTTGTTTATCAAGTTTACTAATTAACAGTTGCAACAATTTATTTCACGATGATTTAAATTGAAAATTTATTTTCTTAAACACTTAAGTCTCGTCTTTAGTTTAATTTTTTTAATTTTTAGTTTATTCAAATAATTTTTATTATAAAAACTTAATAAGGTTTTGCAGATAATATTTAAGTATAACGATATTAAAAAGATGTTTTAAAAATAAGCTTAAAGTTATATTAATAATTTTTTTTATAAAAGTATTTATTCTGTAGATAAACTAAAAAACAATAAACATAAAAAATAGAAATTTTTAAATTATGTATGAACGTGTGCTCATTTTTTAGTAAAAATTAAAAATACTTAGTATTTATTTTAACTATGTTCTCCAAACTAATTTAGTTCAATAGATTAATTTTCTACATTATGTTCTTCACACTATTAAGTTACTTTTTCTATTCACATGAGTTTTTTTCTTGATAGCCATAATGAATTGAAAGCTTTTTTAATGACGTTTAATAATGTATATGACAGGTAATAAAGTTCCATTAACAGGCCTTATATATTGCCAAGTAGTATGAAACGTAGAGAAATAAATTTACTACATTATATGAAACCTAGACGAGTTTTGAACAAAAATACTTAAACTAACAATAACAAAGTAGAAATGTTTACTATTCATAGAACCTTTAAGTTTTTTTTAATGAGTTAAAAAAAACATTTTAATTAAAATTATTAGCACAAAAGCAAAACAAATCAAAACCAAAACAGGTTAAAAAATACTTATTTGATCTCTTTGTTTTATATTTTAATTTCAAACAGGTCTTATGCAAAGTGATAGTGGCCGCATTCCATTACTTTATGGCTACTAATTTTTTTTGGGTACTGGTTGAGGGACTGTACCTTCACAGCTTGATATTCGTCACTTTTTTCTCCGACAAAAAATACTTGTGGAGGTTCGTCGTTACTGGATGGGGTTTGCTTTTAACTATATTTTGCATAGTACATAAGGATTTGAACTTTTTTTATTTAAAATGCGTACTTTTTAGATCTTAGATATAAATTAGTAATTGTTGTAAAATAAGTAATGTTGGTTTCACTTTAGTTTTAATACACTTAATGTATAACTTAAGTTCTTAAAAACTATTACAAAAATTTTATTTGAAATTTTTTTCTTTACAAAACGTTTACTTTTATTTTCAAATAGCATTTAAACTGTTTTTAATATTGTAATAACTGCTAAGGTCATAATTTACCAGTAATAAAATTAAATGAGTTTTTCTTAAACGTCACAAATTATGAAATAAGTTAATGAAAGTTCTAAATTGCAGGCCTTCCGTTGTGTTTTGTAATTCCTTGGGCAATAGTGAGAGCAATAAAGCTAAATTACGGGTGAGCAATGGCTTTATAAATAACTTTTATCACTGTTTTTATTATGCATTGTAAACTACTTTAATTTAATTAACTCAAAAAAATAAAGTTTTAAATTAAGTTACTGTTGTGTAGATTACTAAAAAACAATTACACAGATGTTAGCTTTAAAAGCAGTTTTTTATGATTTTATAGGAACATAAAACTTTCTTTACGTTCAATTTAAGATATTACAACTTACATTTGTTTCAGCTGTTGGGATATTGCTGTGCCAGAATATCGTTGGATTTACAACGGCCCAATAGTTGTCGCAAACGTTGTTAGTTTTACTATTTGAAAGTCTAATCATGTTTATAATAATCTTTTTTTATGCTGGTACAAGTTTTCTTAGGTTTAATAATTTGAACTATGTAAGAAAAAATATATGTAACTAACTATTTTACTAATTATTTTAAATAGCTTATTTTAAGTTTTCAAAGACATTATGTTTTACTGTTCCAATTTTATTTCAAACATTTTTAGTAAAGTTTTTTTAAAGCTTTTAATATTTGAGTACATAAAAACATTTTAAGATTTAATAACCTGTAAAACATTAAGAACTAGAAAAAATACAAGGAAAATTAATTTCTCTCGGCTAATTGATAATCGAAATTTTGAGCTGTTGTTTATTACTGCAGAAAAGTTATTTATTTGAAAATTTTAGAGTAATGGAAATAGTATTGATTCATATTAGTATAAGAGTACGCATTAGTTTTTATAAGCAATAGGTATCGCAATAGGTTTTCTACCAAAGAAAAGCGTACTAACTAAAATTGATACATTTGACGTTTCGTTTGTGCCATTCAAATTAATAACATTCCAACATAAACTTCTTAAATTAAAATGAACACAATGGGGATGACATTAAAAAAAAAACTGTGAAACTTTCACAAAATTTAAAGAAAACTGCACACCCAAATTTACCGCTGTAATTAACTTTTCATCACTTTGCAGATAAACTTCATGCTGTTCGTTAACATCGTTCGGGTGTTGTGGTACAAAATGAGAAGGGGAATCTGCGGCCAGCCCGAAGCAAGCAGGCAGTACAAGTTAGCTTGATAAACATTGATATTATACTTTATCATGAGTCTGTTTTTTAACCGTTTCGAAATTTTCATGCAACGTCAAGTGTTTGTTGTAAAATATGCAGTTTCAAAGTTTTGTTTTTTCTTTTGTTTCAATCTGTCTGGAAAAACAAAACATTCGGAAAGTTTATGGTCTGGCGTTGGTTTGAGCTCACGACAGCAGTTCGCACAATGCTCATTACACTGTAAACACAGATATGAACTTTCTGAACAGCTTCAAATCTCATAATGTATATCAAAAGCTTAATATGCTGAACGAGGCTACAGTTGAAAATCAATAAGATGCAAAACCTACTGCTTTTTTAACAGTTTAACATTATTTTGTTCATATATTTCTAGGCCTGTCAAAATGTGCAGAGAGCAATCGAACTAAAGTACTTCCGCTGTAAAATTTTAAAACTAAGACGAAGAAAATTTTAAAAAATAGATTCTTAATCAGCTTAGCTAAATATAAAACCATCAATTTATTATATTATCAAAGGAAACCGTTGTTATAAATAGCTGTTTTAATTTCATATGTTTATTTTACTTTATGTACTTAGAAGTAATTTAAAGAAGTTTTTTTATATCGTAGACTAAAATTTGCAAAAATAAATTTAATTACTGCAAAGAAAATAAAGTTGCGCACAAAATAAAAAAAGTAAACTGAAAAACTTTAAAGAAAAATTAATATTAGAAGTGCCTAACTTTAGCTTAATTTAATAAACTCGATTTTAATTTAACACGATAGGTTAGTAGACTTAACATACATTATGGGTGAAATACAATAGGTGAAAGTTCAGTCTTCTGTGCGAAGTTGCCTAAAATTTTCTTTTAAGTAACATTAAAAAGACTTCTTACAATTTTAAAACCTTTAAAAAAGCAGTTCAATATAATTTTGTTAGTTTTAATTATAAAGGTTTTTTATTAGTATGCTGTTATTTCTTGAACCTGGCTTAATAGTTTCAAAAGCAAATGTTTAAATGATTTTTTTCTGAGAAAAACTCGTTGAAATCGGAATTGAGAGTTTATAACGAAACAATAACCTAATTAAGTTATTTTAGTGAATAAATTATTGTGTTAAAACTGACAGCTGTTATTATGTTATTGATATCAATTAAAACGATTCACAACTTGCTGTGAAAACTACACTTAATAAAGAGCTAAAGTTATCGTCTAAATTGCACTAGCGTACAAAATTGCACGAGTGCACAAAACTGCACGAAGATACTTTTGCACGAGGGGATAAAATTGCACGAAGATACTTTTGCACGAGCAGACAATTTTGCACGGTTGAAATTTTATTATTTTGTTTTAATTTTTTTTTGTTATTATTTTTTTTTTTTATCACTATTACCCCTAACCCTTACCCTCGGTCGGTAAGTTATTTTTTTTTATTTTTTTTTTATTAATATTTTTTTTTTTAAGATTTTAAGTTTTTTATTTTTTTCCATTTTAATTTTTTTTTCTATTATCATTCTTACCCCTAACCCTTACCTTTGGTCGGTAGCTTTTTTATTTTTAACTATTACTATTTTTAAAATTTTTAATTTAATTATTGTTTTTTGTAAGTTATTTTTTGTTTTGTTTTTATTATTACTGTTACCCCTAACCCTTACCTTCGGCCAGAACCTTTTTTTTGTTATCTTTTTATTAAATTTTTTTTCTGTTTACTTTTATCATTTTTCTGTATTTTTTTACTCTCGTACAAAAATGTAACTCGTGCAAAATTGGCCCTTGGTGCAAAATTGTCTTCGTGATATTATGTTCCCTCAGGCAATTTTGTGCTTTCGTGCAATTTTGTTCTCGTGCAATTTTGTCCCCTCGTGCAATTTAGTAACCTCGTGCAACTTTATCTTTGTGCAATTTAGATTCGTTTCCAAAGTTATCACATTTACAACAAAGTTCAAAATAAAAGTTTTAATACTGTTATTCTCCTATTCTAATAAACCTAAGTTTAAAAACGTTGTCAACTGTATTTAGATATTTAAAAAGAGAAAAAAAATCTACCATCTTACTTATTTAATCTTATACTTGACTCATAAAAAAAAAGATAAAAATACTACTCGTTCAATATTAAATCATAGTTTATATTAATGTTCAGAAAACTGGCAAAGTCAACGTTGGTGCTCATCCCGATGTTCGGAGCTCATGCCATTGTGTTCATTGGTCTACCCGACTCCGCACTTGAAAACAATCAGACCATATGGAAAATTCGCATGTTTTGGGACTTATTTTTTAACTCATTTCAGGTTATTTTGATTTCTTATTGTTTGATAATAAAAATATATACTAAACAGTTCAAAAATTTTAAAAGTTTTTGTGAGAATTTTTATAACAAGTTTTAAATGTGGATTTTATTTCAGGGATTTTTTGTTGCCATCATCTACTGTTTTACTAACGGCGAGGTATGTTACTTTTACTTTACTATTACTTTCGTCGTTTCAAACTTTAAAGTTTTTGGTATAAACTAACTATTGATTGAAAGTATTTATAATTTTGTTTTTTGTCCGTTATCCAGATATATTTCAAAATTATTTGACAAACACCAACGTATTTTTGACAGATTTTGGGATTAATACAGACTAAAAAGTTTTGACGTCTGAATTGTTCAACATTTAAATTTATAATAAAATTGCGATTATATTAAAAACATATTTAAACGAAAAAAAAAACAAATTTAAAAAAAATAAAAACTGTTCCACTATTTAAGCTAAGTTCAGTTGTTTTTTAGTTTTCGTCATTTTAGAGAACTATCATTAACAAAACATCTTTATTTCGCTATCAAGATGATGATTGATTTAAACATGTTATTTATACCACTTTATAAAATATTATACACGTCTTAACCTTTCCAAACTTTTTTAATTAAAGTAAAAACAGTTGCTATTAAAACATTTATTAAACTAGAATGTGCTTTTTTTTTTCCGTAGAAGTTTTAAAATATTTTTAAATAATTGAACTGAAAAAGCGTTAAAAAATTACCAGAATTAGATGTAAGTAAACTTTATGCTTCAAAAATATATTAAATTTAGATTTCAACTTTATGGTTTAACTATTTTCACTACCAAATAGCAAAAGTTTATTCAAGGTCCGTCGTGCAACAGTTTATCGATTTAAAACATACGCGAAAACAATTAACACGCAACTTTTTAATCTACCAACCTCACCCTCTACCTTTCATTAAAAAAAAACTTAACAAGAGCAAGCGTTCGAAGCTTCGTTATTAAAAAATATCCGACGCGAAAAAAATCGATGCAACGTTGGCAGGTGCAAGCGGAATTCAAGCGCGCCTGGGATCGCTTCCACACCAGCTTCGAAATTCAGCGCGGCCAGAGGGAGAGGAGCAGGAGCTCGGTAACGATGCTGGCAACGTTCAGCAGCGTCTCACAGGTACACCAGTAGAAAAATCAAACTTGTTTTTTATATAAACTTTTTTTATTCATTTTTTATTACACTTTACTGTGCTTCTAGCTAAAGTATGGATTGTACAAAAAGCTGTGCTACGGGGTAAGTGTTTTTGAAATTGCGTAGTCTGGATCGGAGCTTGCAGCTTAAAATGTTGTTGTTTGCATACTTTGTTGAGCTTTGGTATTATTTTTTTTAATTTTCCCGTTTGATGCCGGTTATTTAAATGCCTCAAAGTTGATCACAAACTAAGGTGAGTTTTTAAAGCACCGATTTAAATCCATAACCGCTTATTTTGATGTTATCTGTTATTTTATTGAACCAAAGATTTAATTGATTCGCGGTCAAGCGGTTTGATAAACTTTAATTATTGTGAAAATTTCAAATGAAACAGAAAAAGTTGTATGTGTATCAGTCAACTACTAGTATATTTTAATCTTTTGTTGTTGTACAAATCAAGCTTGTATGTTAAACAAGTAAATACCGATGTTTTTAAAAGACAATCCAAAATGCTTAAGACTACTGTTTATCAAAAACATATATTTAGTTTTTATTTTTACGGTAATTGTTTGATTGTTTTGTTCGAAAATTAGTAAGTGTTCTAAACTTTTATGTTGCTATGTATGCTTAATTAATGTGATATGCATAAATATTTAGGTAATTAAAAAAACAACTAGAAACATTTAAAACTAAGTATATGTTATTGCGTTAAATGATTAGTTCTGCATGTTTTATCTGCAGTCTGTTAAGTTTTGCGGTTAAATGAAGCAAAAGTTATGTTTTAAACGAATCATAGTAATTTATTTACTACATAGTTTAAATTTTTTTTGAAGTGTACATTAGAGTTTATTTATATTTGAAGATATATAAAATAATCTCGTCAATTTAAGTTTACGATTTTGATATTTTTTTCCTAAATTAAAACATAACTTAAGCTTAAAAGTGTTTTTGTTTTTTTATATTATCAGCTATAGACCTGCTCTTCATAAAAGTTATTTTCTTAGTTTGATGTCTTTGATGTCCAATAACTAAAATATATTGCAAGAAGCTGATAACTATAAGTAAAAAAAGTAAAAAACTATTTTAATAAAATCTCAAAGAGTAAATTGTAAAAATATTCATTAGCTGAAGTTTATTTTAATGTTTTTCTTATGTTTTGTTCAAGTTTTTCAAAACAATCTATTTAACGGTTTAAAAACTAAAATCTAAAGCTATTAAAATTGAATTCTAATAAAATCTTGTATTTTCAAACAAGTTTTGTAGTTTTGAAACTATTATAAAATCAATTAAGCTGATTTAACAAAATTATTTCAACAAAAACTTGTTTCAAACTCAGCAAGTTTAAAACAATACGAAATGAATTTGATTGAACTGTATAAATGCTTTCTTTCAAATTTTCATTTAACAAACAGTTTTCGCAATTACCTGAATGTGTGAGAACACTTAAAAATATAAATAAAAAATCTTCTGATGAGGTTGAAACTTTACACAATATTTAAGGTTCGTCACTCAACAGCTAGTCAGTACAACAACAAATTCAACGTTGAAATAAACGAATTGAAGCAACAAATACCAGCAGTGAGTTTTAAGTTTTGTTTATGGCTTTTTGCAATAGTGTCTAGTTTACTACAGCTAGCTTCAACACTTTATTGAAAACACTTGTTAAAATTTTGTAAAATCTGAAAAATCAGTACACAATAGCTACATTTTTACTTAGATTGTAGTATAAATTTTTTTCTATTTTACAAAAAACTTAATGGTGAAACTGTTTTGAAATTTTTATATGAAACAAATTCTAGAGTTATGTTTATAAATTGAATAAAATTGTTAAAGTAGATGTATTATATTTAGCATTTACTAATAACTTTATTGTTTTAAATTCCTTATAAAAGTTATTGAGTATCAAAAAATAGGTTTTATTTACTTTAGAAAAAAGTTGTTTTAAAAGTGTTAAATTTAAATTTTAGAACGTTGAAGAAAGTAAAATATAATGAATGTTCTACTAAAAGTTTTTTTGATACACTTACAACAAAGAAAACTGCGTATTTACAAAAACTCTAATCCGATCATCTCTATTTTTATTCGTATAGATAAATTAAGAACTAATAAATAATTTTCTTTATTACAACTACTTCTTGTTATTGACTTCTTAGTTTTAATTAAGCTCGTAAATAATGTCTACACAATAAACATTTTATGTCTAAACAGCAAACAACATAACTTTAAAATATTGTGTTTCAACTATTTATATGTTATATAAAAATCAACTTAAAACTGTAATTAGAACAAACACAATTATTATAGTTTATCAGCAGCTGTTTTAAAGCTATTTTTTGTTATTTTATTATAAATCATATAACTTTAAACATTCTAATGTTTTCTTTCTGGGTCAATATTTATTTTTTTTATTTTTTTAGTAAACTAATGTTAGAGATAAACTACTGTGTTACTTACATTGCTCTTTTTTCATATGAAACTATCGGATACCTGAAAAATTTTATTAACAAGTATTTATTAAATACTACCGATTAATCAAAGTAATAAAGTAAAATGTGAAAGGTCTGCTTAAAAAGTTGCTATGAGTATTAAACATACTAAATTAAAAACTAGTTTAAAAATGACAAAACTTTAAGTTAAAAATAATTAAGCAACTAATAAAATTATAATAACCTTTTAACTTTTATCTAAACTGAACATTACTACTTTGTCACGTTTTTCCCCTCTTGTTTTATTAACTTTTAAACATTTCGTACACAAGCTGTATTCATAAAAAAGTCTTTTGAATACAAAAAAAAAAATCCAGGATTAAATCGTATAATGAGATTTATTTGTGACTGGATTTTTGGAACACATTATGTAAGCAGTTTTATTCAAGAAAACTTTAAAATTGTCTGTGTTGCGGAATAAGTTTTTCAAGTTATATTCAAACTTTAATAATATTTATTTTGCAACATATGAATAGCATTAATGTATATAGTTTATTTTAACTTATTTATTAATAACATTCTACAAACTAGGTTTATTTGTTTACACTGCTACAGTACTTGATTACAAAATTCTAAGAAGCTAAAAACTAAAAACTCATACATAAGTTTAAAAAATTATTTTCGGTTAAAAAAATAATTTTAATTACAGTAACGTTTTCTTTATAAATAATGTAGTTAGAGAGAAAAAAGTGTTTCATAAAGTTATGATAATATGTAATAAACATATCTTTTACAGTAATTTAACTAAATTATGAACATTATGCCTACCTCTAAAAACCATAAATTAGACTTATTTAATTCTATTCTTAATTTAATTTATTTTTTTTTAAATAATACAATTTTTTTTCATTTACTCTACATTTTCTGTTCACATTGCTTGTTATCTAATTTGCTTGATATCTATTAAACAATATCGACAATATTAAATTACAAATTATTATTTAATCAATTAATGTTTATTTTAATATACTATTCAATTAAAGTTATCGAAAGGAAAAATCTGTTAGACTTTTTCAGAACAAAACCTATAAGAACTTAATGATACAAAAAGCTTGAATATATAATTTTTCAAGCTATCTTGTGAGAACACTTTTTCAAGAAAAATTCAGCTAAATAAATTAAATTGAATTTTAAACTAATTTGAATACTGTTTTGTTTGATAAATTTCAAACTACGTAAAGTGTTTTTTTAACAGAATTTTAAAGAAACTGCTGCTGCATTTACGTCAAAAAAGGTGATAAGAGAAAACAAAGAAAAATCAGTGCTGCAAAAATTGAGTTTGAAAAAGGATGAAATTCTTGTGAAGGTAGATATTTAGACTTAAAACATGAATAAAAATTTCAGTTATACATAGAAGCAAAAATAACATTGTTATAACTAAACGAAAAACTTTTTATAAGGTACTATAAATATTTTGACAACTGGAAAATAACTATCACTGTGTTAGTTTAGTGCAGTTTTTATTTTAATCTAGTGTTCAAATGAACTTATATCATATGAAAGAAATCTAAACTAATTATGTCTACCAATTTAGTTAATATGACTTTAGAAAAACTATACATAGTTTAGAACTTACCAATATCATGTATGCTTTGAAATTAGTTATCAAAATGTAATTAAACACTAAAAGACTACATTTAATATCAAAAAAATCAAAAAAGTTATAACATTAGAACGTTGATGAAACAAGAAAACCGAGCGATTTGTGCGAACCGGGTAAGATCGCAAACAACAACAACAACAACGAAAAACGAAAAGATTCAGAACCATACAAAGATGATGAAAATGAAAAAAAATCAGAGTCTGAAATATTGTCGGCCCCTTCGCACGACTCAGGAATCAACTTGTACTCAGCTTCATCGAAAACAAACAATCAAAGCTTGTATAACGACGAGAGCGTACAGAAAGACGAGCTAAATCAGTTCATTGAGCATAAAAGTGAAACTTCTTGAATTTTATTCTGGAATATTTGTACAGTAAAAACGATACAAAAAATATTTTTGATGCTACATTTTATTTGTCTAACTATTTGTAGAAATTGTCTCATACTTTTATATAACTTAAAGAATTTAGTCTTCTTTTTTTAAGGTAAATAAATATGTTTTAGTAAAAGCCATTAAGTATTCAATAACTAAATATCAAACATTTTCAAAGGTTTTTGAATAGACTTATATATAAACAAACTGTTTTAATCATAAACTTTATACACAACAACTACTAATCATAATTTCATAACACGCTTAGTTGTTTAAGTATAATTTGAAAGTTTAGGCTTGTCAAAATTAATTTGTTTTAAACTTATATATTGTAATATTTTTAAATGAGTTGACAACCGAGCACAGACATGACAAGTTGTTTTTATACTATTTTCCTAAAAAGTTTAAGTACTTAAAACTTTTTACATGTTTTTTTATTGTTCTTTTAGAGTACTTTTATAACAATTTTTATACAATAAATGAAAACATCTTTCTCAAAAAAGCACCTATATACAATATATAAATAATGTTATTATTAGCTATAAAATTGTTCAAAGAAAAAACTTTTTTCGTAAGTAAATTTTTAGCTTTTGCTCTATATGAAATACATAATAAACTAAGCTCACATTACTTTAGAAAACTTATTAAAGCTACTATTTTTACTTTAAACAAGCTTTTCGGAATAAGTATAAACTAATTGACATATTATTTAAACTTTATGTCGCTTCGAAGAAAAACACTAATACACTATATAAAATTAAGTTCTAAGATTAGTTATAAAACAATAAAGTGTTAAGTAAAAAAAAAAGCTTTCGTGAAAAAAATCTCCATAACTTACATGATTTAAGTTATATTACTTGTTTTATTTATCTAGAAACGAAATATTACTTAAAATTTATCTCTTAACAACAAAAATTTAGATTAATAACCAAATAAAGATTTTATAATCATATTTTCTCTTTTTTTCAGTTAGAAGTTATGTTTTTTTTAGTCGAATTTTAGTCTAAAACTAAAAAACTTGAACAACTTTACAACTAATTAAGCCATAAAAATTATCTTAAGTATAAAACTAATCTTTACGAAAAAAGCTAAAAAAGCAACTTTTTAAAGAAACATATATTTTGCTTTCTGTTAGTATTCTTGTTAGTATGTACATTATTTATCAGAATGCTAAAAAATAATACTATAAGAGCCAGATGAGATTATTTTTTTACAAATTAAGTCATTAAAAGTTTTGTGTACATCCTTTACAAATTGATATTATATATAATTTATATATCTACATTTATTTATTATGATATAGTTCCATGTAGTTTTAGTTTACAGATATGTTCATATAATTGTATTTATTAATGATTAACGCTAAGCCATTTAAAAGATGAATTTATAGTTTTAAAGAAAAAAAAAATATAAACCACCTACCAAAAATTTTTGATTAAATAGTAAAAAGGATATCCTTAGTCAAAGATATTTTTATGTTTCGCTAAAATCTGTTAAAAGTAGATTTGCATGTAGTTTTCAAAGTAAGAAAAGTTCAGCTATTTTACGCTAAAGTAATCAGTCATGGTTTACTTTAAACAGTAATCTTAAGCTAATTGTACACCTTTGACTTTGTGATCAATACTTAATATTTTAAAAATCAAAACTAAAATAAATTTTGAATTATATTTAATCATTAAAAAACAAATTTGATTTATATTTTCTCATGTGTCATAAAAGTAAAGAAAAACTATTTCAAACTGTAACAAAAAACCATAAGCCACAATGTATATACTTCAGAAAAATAAAAAAGTTACAGTGTAATATATACCTTATGGTAAAAACATAAATTTGAAAAGTGTAATGATCTTAACTATACGAAAATATTGGGCAAAATTATTTACTTTTAATTAGAGCTTATATATTATTGAGTTATGTTTGACATTTCTGTTAAAGTAGCCTTTTGTTTAGGTTTTTTGTTGTAAGCAAGACTTTTTAAAGTACTAAAAAAAGGCTGCATTCTTAATAACTTTTTCCAATACTAACTAGCTTGTGTTTCTCACAGTTGACCCTCAATTGGTAAAAGAAAAAGTTTTTTTTTATTATTTACTAGAAAGCCACGACTTTTGCGCATTTAGAAACTTAAAAAATTTATTTAAATTTAAACAAAAACAGTAGTAGTTATGCCAGCTGGCGAAAGGCGATTTGCAGATTTTTTGCAGAAATCAAGTTTTGATGTCTTTAAAAAAAAATAAACTGTCAATTTTTTTTTAATTCTTCTTCCACTCGAAAGTATTGTATTTACTTTTTGTGTTAAAAAAAACTTGAAAGTTTATTGAAATTTTAAATGGCATTCTCACTAAACTTTGATTTAAAAAAAATAAAAATTGTAATAATCGCACCTTTTTTGTCGTTAACCTTATAAGCTTTGAACGATTTTTTTACAGATAAGCAAGGGATTTTTTGTATAAATTCTAGAAAAATAAAGATTTAGTAGACTTTTTTAAAGTTATAGCAACGTTCTGCGCAAATTCGAAAAAAATACTTTAAAAAAAACTTTTTAGACAGTTTTAGCCGTTGTATTCTTCAAAAATAACCTATAAAACTTTTATTGTTTTTAATGATTAGTTTTAATAGAAAAAGTATTTTTCATTTCCAAAACTTTGTATTTAGAATCTACACAATATTCATAACCTTTTAAAATACAAAAAAAATTAAATTACGAGTTGAATAGCCTAATTTTAAAGTATAAATATAATTTTTTTATTAATTAAAAAACACATATTTTTTTAGGGAAACTATTACTTTGAGTCTGGTAGCTTTATTTTAATGTTTCTATATACTTAGTTTGAATTGTTTTTTGATATCATCTTGAGCTATATAAATACTTTATAAAATTCATTCACAAGTACAGGTTTTAAATGAAATTTCACTTTCTATCCAACGAGATTTGGGTACCTTTAAATATGTTAAAAACAATTTTATTTACTTGTTTGTTTAATAAAAACGTTTTGTCTCATTTGTCTCAAAATCATGTCTCAAAATTCCGTTTAATATATGTAGTATAAAAAAGTAAAACAATTTTAATTAAAAAATTTAGAATGACATGTCAAAGGCAAATTTTTACCTTTAGCAATAATTCAAGAGACTTTTTGATCATCTGTTATTATTTCTAGTTTTTAGCATATTTAGATTAGACTTGACTATAAAAAAGGCTGCGTACTTAAAGAGGAGGATACTGTACAAGTCTTAGTTCTAATAGTATTCTTTAAACAATTTATCAGAACAAAACTTTTTTATCTATCTATTTATACTAAGTAAAACGTATATATCTACATAAAAAATGATTAATTTAACGCTGTTATGACTTTTATTGCAAATATAGTATAAAAGCAACTAACCATGTAGTTAACTTTATATCTTTATTTGGTTAAAAAATACAAAGCTAGCGTATTTATAACATATTTTTTTTGCACTCTGGTAAAGTTAATATTTACAATTCTTCACAAATTCTCTATAATTATTAATAAAAGTTACAAAAATATGTTAGAGTAAAGTAGAAAGCTTAATATAGTCAAAAAAGCTTGTCATTCGAATAATAAAAAATCAACTTTGAGTTTTACAAGTGTTTTTAGATAATACTGATAAGTTAAATTTTTTCGATATACGAAAATACATATTTGCTCTTTTTTTAGTTACTCGTGTTAATTGTCTTAAAACTGAACATCTTAATTTATTTTTCAAATATGCAAACTCAAAAACGAAACTATTTGATTTGCACCAAGAAGTTACCTAAAATTTCCAAAGACTGAAAATTAAAAGAATCTTTTTCAACCAAAATATTGTTTTAAACCTTACTGTGAAAACTCTAAGAAACAAGCTTGATTCTAAAACAGAAAAACAGTTTTTCTTAAAATTAAATTAAAAAATTAAACTTTCAATTTAGCTTTTGAACTATTTTTAAAATCTAGTGTACGATTATTGAAATTAAGCTGTTAACAAAAAGTAAAACTATCTTTCAGAAAATTTCTGGCCAATGCTTAATGAATATCTGAATTTAAAGTGATACAAATATGTAAAACTCGTACACACACTATCTGATTGTATAAAAAATATTACACAAAAACAAATAATTTGTTTGTAAAGAATTAAAAATGATAGAAACGTAGTAATAATCCAGTAGTCAATCATTTAATATACTTTATGTGTTTTATTGCATCTATATTTTTTAAAGACAAAAGTTTGTTAAGTTTTACAAAAATTAGACGTTAAAATTTTAGCTCTACATCTCTATTTAGATTATATAACAAAATATAGATTTTTTTTCGCTTAACTGAACTTTAGAGTTCTAAACTTTTAGTTCATACGCTTAAAGAGAACCGTTTAAGTTATCTTAGTTTATGTATCATTACTTAAAAATTTAAAAAATATATTGATATTCTAAAGCTTAATTAAAGAAAGTAAAATTCAAGATTAATTATTACATTTTAAACATTGCGTTTTTTCAAAAGTTTTGTAACTGACTAGAAAATGTTAAACTGGATTTTTTCTGGCTATAAACAATTAAATATCGTGTTAAACTGATTTTCACTGACGCGTTTCAAAACTCAGACTAAATTAACACTAAAACTTTTGTAATCATTATAATGAGCTGTTTTTTAACGTTTTTAAAGCCGTTTTAATATTCAAAAATCATTGATTCAAAATTTTAAATAACTTAGTAAACTTTCTACGTTAAATTAAAACAAAATCTTTTAAAAGTTTTCAAAACTTTTTTATTAAAGGAATCTTTGAAAAAATTTTCATCTACAATTCGAATAAATAAATAAAAAATATTTTTTATTTAATTAGTAAACTATTAAATATAAGGCTTACGATGATAATTTTAAGCAGTTAATTACAATTTTGTAAACTACTCTACTATGATATTTATCACTGACACATATACTGTAAAACAATTAACATTATGTAACTAGGTCTTACAATATCAACTAAAAATAATAATTGACTAACTAAGAAATTTTAATGGTAGTTCAACATTTCTGTAATACGTTACGCAAGTATGTATTAAACCTTGTTTTACAAAAATTATATCATTAACCTATAAATTAGTTTTTTAAATGATTCATAAATAAGATTTTATTTTGATTATACAAAACATACAAAACAAATGCAGGTGATACCTTCAAGATATTCGCGATTCGCTTTGGTATTGTTGAAACTAGGTTAAGCAGCTGATGTTATTGATTTGCTTACACATTACAGCCCATGTCACGGCTAATATGTTAACTTCATTTTGCCCTGTCAAATTTTCTTGCAATTAGTGCATTTACTTAAAACCGTAACTTGCAAATTTTTCATCGTTAGCCAGACTTTTAGTCTACACTAACTTTTGAAAATGTTTGCTTCTATACCGTTTCTAATGAAGGAAAGCATAAGTTTTATTGAAGTAAGCCTCATAATTTTATAATAATATAAGAAGTTCAATTTAAAAATAAAAAAAGTCGTAAAGTATTTGTTCTGGAAACAAAAAAGGTTGTTAATAAATATAAGCTTTCTCGTTAATGCTTTTTTATTTTCAAAGTTATTAAAGTATTGTTAGAAGACATAAAAGTTGCATAAAAATCCAAAAATTATGCACAATCTTTAAACAAAATATATAAATTACGTTACTGGTTTAGAGTAAGATGAGTTAATAATTAGTTATGTTCTAAGCTAATAATTAAATCAAAGATGAGCAAAGCTATAAAAGTATGTACTGTTTGAACTATGTACGCATAAATTAAAAAACATAGGTTCCCAAAAAAGTTTAGTAAATACTTTTAAGCAATGTTTTCAGAAAACTAAAGAATAATTTGCCATAATAAATTTTATAAAAACTATCTACTTATCTATAAAATATTTATTCCTTGTTTTGAGTAATAAAAAATATTTTTATAAAACGAGGTGAAATAAAAATATACTTTTTGAAAATATTTTGTTAAATTATTATATTATCTTTTCACTTCAATTGCATTTATATTAATACTACCTTGCACCCGCGCATATATATTAAACCACTATTTAATAGTTTTTACTCGATATCAAGTACTTAGTAAAAATTTAGTCTACTTTTTACTTTATAGGTAACAATAAAAGTTCTCGACTTAATGACAAGAAGAATGATCAATTTAAAATATTTAATTTTATTAACAAAACAATGTTTCACTCGCTTCAACAAAATCAGACTAGATCATCAGTTGGATAAAATCTGTAAAATTTTACATAAACATGCCAGAAGACATTAGGCTAAACATGAAATAAAAAACTAAAACAAACAAAAAAGAATATTGTTTAAGCTATCAATTTAGAAAATCATAATGTTACCAGGTTAGTTTATGTTAATGTTTGAAAAATTTAAGTTACTTAATAATACTATAATTTTAAAACTTAAACAAATAAATAAATATATTTACATTTAGTAGGCTTGTAAAACTTGTGAACAACAATAAAAGAAATTAACTCTTGCAACTAAAGCATTAAAGTTAATTTACTGTTTAAAAAGTTAACTATCGTATCGTGACGTAAATATAAATTATGCTTATAAAATCTAATGGCGTTATGAATTTAAAATGTTGAAATTGGTTTTAATATTTGCTTGTACAAATTAAAATAGTAATGCATTTATCAACTGTATTTTAAGTTTTTAAAATAAAGTCTTTTAAAATGTACACATGAAAGTATTAGTTCGCTCCTTTTATTTAATGAAGTTCCCCCGTCAGCGTTCGATATTTTCGTCTTCTCATAGGTACAGGTCATGCAGATTCTCTGCGGACTTCTTATTTGCCTGAATGGTGTAAAACTTTTCATTTAATGTTGTAATTAGTATTATTGTGTTTTAATTTCCAAGTGTATTTGGACAGTTAGGTGCCGTTTTCCTTGTGGACTTTCATATCTCTAAAATGGCCATACCACCTTGTTAAAAAAGGTCTCCCAGTGCTTCCAACGTTTTCCTTTATTTATTTTTTTGGTAACCGTAGCTTTATAAATTACGTTCTTAGTTGGCCATTTGTTTTTAAAACAAGGTGGTATGGCACCTTATCTTTTGGTTTTTTATTTTCAAGTTTAGCCTAATGTCTTCTTGCACATTTATGTAAAAATTTTACAGATTTTATCCAACTGATGATCTAGGTTGATTTAGTTCAAGCGAGTAAAACATTGTTTTGTTAACAAAATTTAAAGTTTTAAATTGAGTTAAAATTTAGTAAAAAAGTATGTTAGTATTTTGAAGTTTTTCTTTTATATTAAGCTACGTTCTTTAAAACTTTTGCGCAAAACTTATAATATTTTAACGACATTTATGGCTTTACATTACATTTTTTTAGTTGAAAGTATTTAAAAGTCGCTAAGGAGTAAAGATAATGACGACAACTTTAAGTTTATAATACGGTAAGTAACAAAATTACGATAGCATGTTAAAAATTAATAGTTAGAAGTTGTTGATTACTAAGAAACAAATACTTATAAACACCGTCACAGAAACATTGTAGAAGTAAGTACATAGTTGTTTTACAGCAAACTTTTTGATAAACAAACTTAATTAAATTATTTTAGTTTAATTTAATTTGTTGTAATTCACATTCTTATTAATTTTTTTTTCCTTTTATCAATTTTTTATCTAGGAAATGTCAAGGCAAATGATAGTGTAATATACATCATATTGCTTTGGGGCCAAATCGTAAAAGATATTAACATTATTTATAAAATAAACATCTAAGAGTTTAAATAACATGCAAACTAAGGGAAATAGAAGAAAAAAGAAAATAAAAAATTATTTATTTTTGGTTTTAATACCATAATAATGAAAAAAAAAAACCTTTATTTTTGGAGGGACCCCATGAAGTAATTCAAACCCCAAACCAATTTTTTTTTTTATTTAAAGACAAGGTGCGTTCTCTAAAATAAAACAAAAATTTTTAGATAGCTTTTAAGATAAGGAAAATAATTGACATTAAAGTTTTATGTTTTTTGAAAAATGTATCAATTTGCCTTTAAAATTAACTTTATGCTCGTAGACATCAAGGCTTAGCGAACCATAGCTTGTTCGGAATATTTGTTTGTACAAAATTATTTACAGTTACTGAACTTGTTAAACTTTTGTTGTTTTTTTATAGTTTCCTAACTTAAAAATTAAGAATGTGCGTCTATGACCTTTACTTAGTTAATAATTTATTGAAAAACAAACAAGTTTTCTAGCATCAGTTAGTTAATAAGTTAAACTAGAAAGTTTACTTAAGTTCAATCTAAAGCAGCAAACAACAAAATATACTTTTAAAGTCAAAACACTAATTTAAAAAATTATACTAAAAGAATGACTAAACTAGTAGTGTTTACTGGTGTAAACTTTCAAAAAAAAAGCAGAGTTTAGTTGACATAAGTAGTTTTAGTATAAAATAGTTGAACCTTTTACCATAGCAGTTAATTGAAATTTGTTAAAAAACATTAAAATTATGAACTATAACTTGAACAAGAATGCATTTTTTTCTTAACTGAAGAAAAAAAAACTGTTAATTGAGTACTCCAATTTACTTCACAACTACATTAAATACATTTAGAACTATTTTCTATATTAGTTATTACTGAAATAACAATGTAATAATCGATTAAATAACGATAACAACTCTTAAATCAATTGGTGAAAACATAATCTAAAACAATTTAAAACAGTTGAAGATATTATATGGTTGATTTGACAAGTAAAATATAAATATAGGGTACTTAAATCGCATAATGAATTGTAAATTTTTTTATTTGCACGCAAAAAAATTAAATCATCATAAAACAATACTCAGTTAAACTAATAGATTCTATTTTAGACAAATATAACTTTTTTACAATTTAATTTCATTAGAACTCTTAAACTGCACAGTTTTTTTAATAAATTTAAATTTCTACTTATTAAATAAATTAATCTTGAAATAGTTCTCAGTTTAGCGAAACTCACTTAATACTTTTTGTTCTACAAAAAAATTTTTACTGTTCTTAATTTTACTTTCTTATTTACATATCTTTTAGCTTTTAAGACTTTCCACTTTTACGTCATATTTAGAAAGTATTAAAACCATTGATAGTCTAAATTTATTATTTGTACTAAATACAACATTAGTCTGTTATTCAAAATTACAATTGCCGTCTTAACTGAAGAGTTTCTTATAGAAAGAAAAAAAAAGAGTTTTACTTATACAAATACTAAAAACTGTTTATTTTGTATAAATAACTAAAGTTTTTGTTTTTTTCTTTCTATAAAGACAACAGGTACGCTCGTCAAATGTTGTACTGTAAAAAGAATTGTATCTTAAATAAAAATACGACAAATTCTGTAGTCGATAATGTTCAACAATATGTTGTAAATCATATTGCTCACATGCTTGACTGAAAATTCTACTAACTACTAAAATACTTTTAAATTTTAATTAACGTCAATCTTCTAAATTTAAAAAAAGTGGTATTTAGCTTTTTTCCGGTAATTTCAATGACGTATCAATGTTGTATATACTGTCTTATTAAATTATTTTATTGATTTTTAACATACAGCAGGTGTAGTATAAATATTTTTTTGTTTATTTGTTTTCTGGTTAAAGCGTTTTTTATTTATTTTGAATTTAATTTCTACCAGCAACTTCTTTTGAAATACGTAGAAATAATTTTACTAGTTTCTTTTAGTTTTAGATTCTTTAAAATATCAACTTTACCAAAGTTTGTAAATGAACTGTTGTAATTAATGAAATTTCTTTATTGCTTGATATATCTTATTTATGCATGATGTTCTTTAATTTCTTATATAAAACTTTTCGATTTTAATTAAATAAGTGTGAGGTAACACAGAAAGAGATCTAGTAGTTGAAACAGATTTAATCGCTTCACTGCACCTAACGTTGGTTTTTTTCTGCTGTGTTAAAAGGAAGAGATCAAACTCGCTTTAACTGTTGTCAAAACCAGACTATTTTCAGACAGTTTAGAGTTTTGATATTCTACGAAAATTTATCAACAAAATATTATAATTGTTTAATTTGTCATGGGTGTCTGTGTTCTTGTGTAACTTTTTATTTAAGGTTTTCATCTTGTAAAATAGTAGTTAACAGTTAAAGCTAACATTTTTTTACGGATAGAACAGGTTCTAGGGTAAAATTCAAGAGCGGCCCTTGGCTTTTTGAAACTTCAAGAGTTTTATCTTTAAATTTTAAACTATTCTTAGTTGGATTATAAACAGAGACTTATAATGCTAACGTGTTTATGTTTAGTTAAAATGAACCAACTTTTGTTTATTATCTTTTATACATGACATAAACTTTTTAAAAAAAATTTTGAAAACAAAAGAAATGTATATTATGCTAGTAAATTAGTCAGTCAACAACATTTAAAAATCATGAACTTAATGGCCTATATAAACAAAATCTATCACTTCTTACTTTAGTTCATAGACTTTTTTTTTTAAACTTAACTATATAATTTTAATAGACTTTTAGTTAAAATTTCAGAAAATAAATCAAAAAATAACAAGTGCCATATTTAAAAATATATTAAGGTTTCAAGTCGTTGTAACTATCAAGTAGTTCGAAAACTTAGTTTAACAGTTATTGCCCCTTTGAAAATTAATGAAGAAAATAGTAGTGAACGATTAGTTTTATAACCGATTGGTTGATTATGTAAAATTTAGTTCAAAGTTTAAGTCTGTTATAGATAAACAGTAGTTAATATTTTTGACTAAAACTTATTACCGATTTCTAGAAAACGTAAACTTTTGTTTGTTTCTTACTATTTAAATCTTCAATAACTTCAAGACACTTTTATAAAAATGTAAATGAACAATTAACCATTTTTTTCTCAGTAAAAAGATTATTTGCAAAAATGTAAAGTAGTAAAACTGATGAGTGTTCTAAAAGCGGTAAAGCTTTAATATGCATAAAAAATTTAAGAATTCTAATAAAAATGTTCAAGTCTATAAAATTATATTTAAGAAACTTTTATAGGAAGCTTATAGTTTTAAAGATCATAATTTTTAACACATAAAATATATAAAAATTTAGCTATGGAGAAAAAAGTTTTGTTTAATTTTATACTGGTATGAACCATATGAAAAAAATTGATGCTCTAAATTCCTAGTTAGATGAGTAAACGAAATAAAGAATTAAAATATTTCTTAGTAAAAATCAAAATTTTAAAAAGAAAACTTGAAAAGTATTGAGAATCTTTTTGTACAAAAATTGTTAAACTTTTGTTGTTTATAGTAATATTTTATCAAAAAATAAAACTGTGCGTTTTAAACCTTTAGTTAGTTAATTACTTAAAGAAATATAAACGAACTGTCTAACTTCAATTAGCTAAATGAATAAACTAAAAAGATAACTTGAGTTAAGTTTAAAGAAAGTAAAAACCATAAAAGTTTTAAACAAAACGAATCTCTTTAATAGTTTCAAATAATGCAAGGTTTTGGAAAAAGAACAAGAAAAATACGGACTTGAAAATGTTAGATAAGTACTGTTATATTAACATAGTATTTTCCCATAAAAACAGTTGCTTAAATACTTTTATGACACATTAAAGAAAAAATTAATTTTTCTACTAAGCTGCTTTAAAATTTATATTTCGTTAATTTGTATTCTTACTTGTGTAATCTTACTAATTTGTAGGTTATTAGTGTTTAACTTAAGAAAAAAAACAATAAGTTATTGATTTAATACAAATGTTTTAGCCAATAGTTATATTAGTAGAATTTGCAATGTTTTATAATGGTTAATACTAAAATAGCAATTCAATAGTCTATAAAAACGTTGGAATAACAATTTTAAAAGGTAAAATTATCATACAGTTAGAAGTCTAGATCAGTTGAAAACATTTAAAAGTTAATTATTTATGTTTCATAAGTAAATTATTTTTGAACTCTTTAAAACGACATACTTTTATTAGAATTTAAGTTTATTAAAACTCCTGAACTATTGAATTTATTATTTGCATTACTTACAATCGAATAATTTATTATAAAACAGTTTTTAGTTGGTTCGCTCTTTTACTTGATATAACTTGCAGTACAAATATAATTGAGTTATTTATATTTACAGCTTCTTATTCATCATTCCTATATTTTTCTTGCTTTTAAATGTTCAAAATTTAATATTAGGCAACACTCATAAAAAACTAATAAATTTAAAGTCTAAATTTATTAATTGTCTGTAATAAAGAGTATCTTGTTATGTTTAGATTTACAACTTAATATTTAAAAAAAAATATGGTTTTAGTCAAGAGTTTAACTTTTGCTACAATTTTAAGTTTTTATAGTCAACTATTTTTTAAAGTCAACCTGTTTATTTTGGAACTGCTGAGTTTAAATGAACTTAAGTTTCAAACAAAACGCTTTAACCTGTAAAAAATTAAATCTGTAATTTTTAAAAGACTTAAATAAATGCTTTAATTGACATTTGTTAAACAGTTTGAGTATTAAAGAATTTTTCGATAAATATAAAATACGAACACTACGAAAAAAAAGATCATGTATTAACTGTGAATTGTTGGCTAAATGTTTTTTTTTTAATTTGTTCCAGTGAGTAGTGCTTTCTTTTCTATTACAAGTCTAAAATTGTGCAATAACATTTAATCGAACACTTATTTCTAACAGGATATACCTGAATACTTTAACCTATTTATCAACTTCGATTAAAGTTTTATTAAGTTAACGTGATAACTTGGTATCTGTTCATTTAAATTAAGTGGTAGGTTTCGTGTTGGTTATAGCTTTAATACTTTATTGTTTCTCATGAAATTAGCATAACAAAAAGATTTATTTTTAAAACTTAAACAGATAAAAATCACAGCATTTTAAAAGTATTAAAGTCTGATGTAATAAAAAATCATTTAAAAGCTAACATTTTCATTTCTTTGTTCCTCAAAGATTCACAAAACTTAATTTTTACAAAAAAAGATTGTTTTTTCTTCGCATTAGTCCGAAATAACTGTTTATTTTCATTCAATAAGTATAAAAATATTTTTTTCTATTGTGTTAATTAGTAAAATTAATTCTGTCCAGTTTTAAAACTACAGACTGAAATATTTGCTTCCAATTTATTAAGTGTGAGGTGGCACAAAAAGAGATCTTTTAAGTGAAACTGAATCCATCGCATCACTCCACCTAACGTTAAAAAAAATTTTTTAATAAAAAATCAAACTTGCTCTTATTTTTGACAGAGACAGGTTTATTCTGACAATATAAACTTTAAGAAAGTAGATAAGCATTTTTTTTGGTCATGAATATCTTTGAGGTCAGTTAAAATGGCTGTGGTTTTCTGTAAAAAAATGAAAACTTTAGTGACTACTATTCTTGAAAACATATGTACGTAGTAGAGTCCTTTGCCAGACGGCTCTATGCTTTTTTTTAGCTGATAGCTGCTCAGACTTTACTTCTTTCGTAAAACACATGCTTTTCATAAATTACTTTTTAATTGAAGTAATAGTTTTAGTCTACAGGCTTAAAACTTAACACAACTTATTTTACTAAATCACCCAAAAAAACAAAATCTTGATCTCACGGCATACGAAAGTCCAGGCTCTGTAGACTTGCGCCGATGTTTTCGTTATGGTATAAACACAACTAAATATTGATAAAACTTGTAAAAAGATGCTGATAAAATTTAATTTTACATGTGCATTGAGTGAAACAAAAGTTATAAAAAACAGTTTTGCTTTCAATATTTTTAGTCCCATTTTCATTCTTGTTGATAATAGTTCACTAAAACTTCGTTATGCTATTTTTTCTATTAAAGTGTATCGAAATAACTACAGGAACGTTCAATTTTTTCTTAAACTCATAAATTTATTCTCTTTACATATAGCTATCTTCAATTATAAAAATGGTTTAATTTCAATTTAAAATTCTAATAAACAAACATAAGTTGAAACGTAACTACAATAAATTTTGATTACTATAGTGTTTGAATTAGTCTTTTAAAAGATAAAGTAAAAAAAACTTTTAGTTTGATATAAAGTTTTAAGTAGTTTTTGATTTCTTTCTTGTAAACGATTATTTAGAAGCTCTAAATGTTTTGAAAGTTATATTATTTTTTTTTGCAAAAATTTAGTTATCGATATGCTAAAAATTACAAAACAATGGAAAGAAAGCTTTGCACCACCTAAAAACAACAAAACACCATTAAAGAAGACATTAGCATATGGAAAAAAATTTTCCTAACTTATTAGAACTAACTTAAAAGGAAAAACAACTTAACCCAAACACAATGATCACATATAAACGACCAAACACACTAGCAACGTTACTTATCAATTATAAAATAATTGCTCATCAACTTAATGCTGATAAAGGTATTTCTTACCAATTTAGGAAATGTATGCTGTGCGATCGAGATGGTAATAAAGGAATGGTTAAAATCACTAATAGTTTGAAATTAAAAACGGGAAAAATAATTAAATTTAAAAAAAGATATTAAGTTGTAAAAATTTTGGGATCTATGCGGCAGAACGTATGGAGTGTTATGTTGGACAGACGATAAGATCATTTTCGCAAAGATGGTGCTCGCATAGGTATATTTGGAAAAACATGGATAAGAACGAGGTTAGCGATCGAACTGCACTTAAACCACATTATAATAAAAAATATCAAATCTAACTAAAGGATCCAAAAAATCTTTAACAATAAATTGTTTTGGTAGTTCAGAAGATCAAGCAAAATTAGATTTTTCGGAAAGCAAGTGGACAAATAATTTACAGGCTAAAATTAATGTAAACAGAACAATACTACTTTTTTACAGATAAGCAATTAAACTAAATAAAACTTTTTTATATACTTAAACAAATTTTTATTTATTTAAAAGTTTTTGTACCGCAATTTTTCAAAAATAATTTGAGTTCTTCATTTTTTATTTAAACCTTACTTAAAAAATTTCAATTAGTACGTGTAAAAGTCGTTTATCTCAAGAAAACTAATACAAATGCAATAAAATGTTCTTTTTTTTTTATAAAAAATCTTAAAACTAAAAACCAATGTTACTTAACTATATTACTTGTTTTCACTTTTTGTACTAGCTTAAAAATGCCATGTTCTTAACATTAATGTCTACTTGAAAATGATTATTAATTATAATCGAAACTAGTCGTAGAAATAAGCAAATAAAAATATTGCAGAATTCATTTGTAATTTTTGAAGTGTAAATACCAAAATAATTTGTTACGGCGAAGTAAAAGAAATCCAATACAAAAAGATTGTGCAAAAAGGATTAGATTTAAGGTAGTTTTCACACTATTTTGTATTCTGTAGAATTTGTAGTACATTTTTGTCAACTATTTTTTTTGTAATAGCTGAGTTTAAAAAAATTAAAAGTTATAGTACTGTAAAAACCTTAATAAAACAAAGTTAAAAACGTATTAAAGTTTAAATATAAAACTCTAAAAAACAAAAGGTTACCATCAAAAGTGTTAAAAATAAAGAAAGGTTCATAAAAAAACAAAGCGACTTTACTTAAAGTCAAAAACTGTTTAACATAGAAAAAATTAAGTTTGCTGGCAATGATCAATACAAAAGTACATTATAATTGAAATTTATCAACATAATAACGTATCAAAAATATTCCAGTAAAAATAAAATTACTAATACTGTATTCCTAAAAAAGATTATATGAAAATTATGCATAGAAAGTTTTTTTTTAATAAATATTTTTGTTACACAAGTCTAAAACAGAGTAATAAATTACATTTGTAGCTTTTATATCAATATATACGTAAATATTTTAACCTTTTAATAAACGTCATTTCAAGTTCTTGTAATCAAATTGACACCTTGGTTTTTTTTTTCATTTAAGTTGTAAATTTTCTGTTAATTATAGCTTGAACAAAATTTTTTATTTGCATTACTTGAGCATATCAAAAAGCTGTTATTTTTTCAATTTAAAAACGTTTTTAATTTTTTTACACTTAAGTTGATTTCAGCGTAAACTAAAAGCACCTCTAATGCTTTTTGTTGTTTTTTTTTTTTTTCAAAACACTTAAGTTCAAAAAATATTTAAATACTTTTTGGTTCAATAATATAACTGTTTGTTTTTGTTAACTGATTAGAAACATAATCTATTCTTTGTTTAAATCAAAAAATATGTATTAACTTTTAATATTTAGATTAAAATATTTGATTTTCATTCAGTAAGGGTGAGGTGACACAGAAAGAGATCTGTTAGGTGAAACTGAATCCATCGCATCACTCCACCTAACGTTGAAAAATTTCTTCTGTTGTTTGTCGTATGCTTTTTTTCTTGCTGCATTTTTTCTTCTAATCCTCCGTCTTTCAATCCACTTGTTCCTTCCATCTATGAACTCCCTTTAATTTTCAAAGTTTCAGTTTTGTCTAGTTTAGCTAAAAACTACTAAAAGATTTATACATTAAGAGTTTGGTTTAATTTGTTGTAACAAACTTCAATATTAAGACTTAATTTTTTCTGTGTGTTTTACTTTAGCTTTATATCTACGTTTTTAATTTACGTCAACGTAATAAAATAACATGTAACTAAACTTTTGTTTATTTACAACTTATCAACAACATTAGCTTTTTTATTGTTTTTTAAGACTAGAGCTACTAAGTAAGGAAAAGGATTAAAAATTGTTTCGTTTTTTAACTTTAAAACTAATATTTCTACATTTTTAAACATTTATATATGTATTAGTTCTGTTAGTATATAAAATAAGTTGTTTAAAGTTTTAACAACTTAAAACATTGGTAAATAATAAAGCTACTTATATAAAGTACAGTGGGCTGGCAAGCGGCAATTTAGCTTTTTTGTTTTAGCTGTGTTTGATATAAATCACTTTTATATACTTTAGAAGTTATTTAAGGTTTAATGCAGCTAAAATTTTATTGTTAAAATTAATTTTGAGATCAAATTACTCAAAATGCTTTACATTTGATGTCAACATTATGGTCAGTACCAACTATTTAAAAAATAATAAAATATTTATATATAAATGATACTATTTAACTTTAACATGATTAAATGTTAATCAAAAACTATAAAGGATCAAAATATTTGAGAACTTTTTAAAACTTCTAAATTGCAGTTTTTTCTTACTTATATGCGTTTGGACAATTTAAGAGTTATTGCGTGGCAGATAACTCAAAAGACACAATAAGAAACCTAAAAACAAATTTATAAACAATTATCTACTCGTGCTTAAATTTTTAAGATTTTCAAAAGCAGTTTACATAAAACACTTTGTAACATTAAAAAATCAAGTTATAATGTTATTTTTCAATGAGTATTGTATCAAAGAATATCGTAAAAACCAGCGATATGTCAGTATTTCTGGTAAATTTTGTAATATTTTAAAGCTATTTTTTGAAAAAGTTTATATAGAAATTTTAGCTATTTCAAAGATAAAAAAGCAAAAATAGTCTGTTTATAAGCCTGAGTAGCTTTTTAATTAGTTTAAGCAGAAAATAAACAAACCTATTTTTGAAAAGAAAAAGCCCAGCTTTACTACGGAAATCAATTTTAAACATTGGTCGTGTTAATTTTCAAATAACTAAATAAATCAATTTCCGCGTGATAATTTATTTCAACACACTGTGTTTCAATAGTACGAAGAAATTTTATATGAACGAAAGCAGAAAAATAATGACTTAAGTTTAAAAAATACCATAAGTACACAAAAGATGAAAATGTCAATTACTTTACAGCTAAGTTCCTTACATTAAAATAAACTACTTGTAACAAATCGTATAGCTGATAATTTTTTCTGTTAAGCTACACAAAAAGGATATGGGGTTGAAAGAAAATATCCAAACTACTTATATAATAAATTTTCGTGTAAATAAATTTTCAAAACTTTACGACCACCATCAAAATCTTTTAACTTAATTTTTCGTCCTTGGGTTATGTTTAATATGCGTTAAGGATTCTATAACTTTGGATAAAGTGAGCTTTTTGGTAATTCTTATTCCTAAAAATGTGTGTAGAGCTCTTTAAAATTTCAAGTACAATGGTTGTGTATTTCATTGTTATATTATTTTTAAACATATGATATTGCTTAAAAAAGCAGAAACAATTTATGTTTAGTGTCGTTTAAACCGATTGAAATTAAAATTTAACAATAAAACAGTAAGACAATAAAGTAAAAACGGCAATTTAACATAATGAGTTCTTTTTAGTCAAATGTATACTTTCTTAATTTTTTAAACAAAATTGAATGTTATCGATGCATTAAAATATATTTATTATAAATTAATAAATTTATTTTGTAAATTCTTTAAGAACTTATTGCGTACTTCAATTTAAATTAACTGTGAAGGAAAACATCCGCATACTTAAATTTAAAAAGTGTTTATATGCCAAAACAGTTTTTTTTTCAATGTTAATTCTGACGCGCCTATGTAGTATTAATAAACTCGTCTTTATATAAATCCTCGTTTGAAAAAAAGTAAATCGTAAATATGACATTATTGCACAAAAATAACTAAAAAGGATACTTAAATTTTGTAGGTGCTTGTTGAGTGAATTTAAAATATACTAATTATCAAATATGGTATATTCTATTTAAAACACTGCAAAAATATTATAAGTATTTTAAAACTTCAAGTATAGTTTTGATTTAAAAATTCTAAAATTCTTACGCGTCTCTTCTAAAGCTAATAACTGATAACAGTTCGCAAGTTTCAATCAATTCAAAGTTTTCAATAGCTAATAAGTATTTTAATTTCATTTCTTAGTTAGAAGTCGGCAAATTTTTATGAGAAATGGGCTGTTTGTATGACAGAATAGCCTTGTTTTTATCCTTACATCAGACAATCTTAAACTAGATTCACAATTACAACTTTTTAAACAAATTAACTTCATAAAAGTTTTCTATTTAAATAATTTAAATACTATAAACATAACAGCATTTATTTTTAAATGCCGTTACTTTTTAATCAATACAAAATATTTAAAAAAAAATACTTATATTAAAATCTATGTACAAGCTTTACTGTTGCTATCATTCTCAACATTGAAAAGAAAGGCTTACCACTTTAAATACTATATCAGAGACTTTCTGCGCTAGATTAAACAAAAAACTAAATGAAAAAACTAAAAGCTCTCGTTAATCAAAAATTTAACGAGCTTGAACTGTAAATAAACTAATTATACAAATAAACTCAAGAAAATTTTGTTTGCCATTTTTTATTGCAAAAATATTGTCTTTTGTTTTCATGCTTTGTCCAAAGAATCTAAGAATAAAAAAAGTATGATTTATGATTGGTTTGAAATTTGAAGAAATTTCTTATTTACACAAATTAGTTTATAAATAATTAGTAACAACGTATTAAAAAAAATAAAGAAAACTTTCCAGTACAACTTTAATCAACAATCAGAAGAGCTGTTTGACTAAGTTTTTCTGAAAACTAAATTTAAAATATAAATAAATTTTATGCATTAATAAGTAAACAATATACTATGCTTTTATGTTTTAAAAACTTAAAGTTTAAGAGATTCTTTTTTCTTTTATCACTTTGTATTTTTTTTAAATTGATTGCTATTTTTTAAGTGTTTTAATTTCGATTAAAGTTTTTTTTTTAATTAGAATTGAAAGGTCTATTTGAATTAGATGGAATTAATACTAGTGTCTAAATATACAATTTCTATGAAAACAACATAGTTTATAATATCGAAAACTTAAAAAAAGAGTAAAATCTTTTGAATACTACATAAACAACTGATATTTAGAACTACTTTTAGTAAAAAAAATTAGGTACATAAATAACTTTATGACAAATGTTTAAACAAAAAGTTTAGGCTGCAGAACTTTTCCACTCGGCTGTTTCTATTAATTAAAAATTTATTTTTCTATTAGCTTATAACTTTTAACTAGTTTAAGGCATGTTTATTTTAATTTTCCTAAAGTTAAAATAAACTTGGATGTCTGATAAACTCCAACTTAGTGTAAGTTATCTCAATCAAATCAAAGTATCTCTGCTTGAACTTTTGTAAGCTCTGAAATTTAGTTCTTAAAAAAAAAACTTTCAAACCGGAGCATCTAACTCTATCTGCAACTACAAACAAACAACTAACAACGGTCAACTTCACTCTTTCCTGCTGACGTGAGCCTTCTTGATTTGCACCTGCTCATTCTAGGGGTTTTTTCAAAAATTTCGCCAAACTCTCTAAACAACATAAAAGTATTGGTGTATACAACAGCTAAGCAAGTAGACTGAAAGCCTAATGCGGTACGTTATGAAATATGTCAAGTTTAAATAAATATTTATCGTTTTTCACTACCGCAGTGCTCATGTAAACTTTGAAGAAAGTTACGCCTAAAACTTTCAGCGCTTATATGAAATATTAACAAGCCAATCAACAAACTTGTAGTCGATTTCTCCGTCCTCGTTATGGTCGAGTGTCTGCATCAGCGCCGCCATCTGCCGCTTGGAAAACTCCAGACCCGCGTTCCTGATGCCCGTCGCGAACTCGTCGGGAGTGATCGTCCAGCTCTGGTCCTTGTCGAAGCTCTTGAACAGGTCCAGCAGCCTCACTCGCTTCTTTTCCAGGAAGTTCTTGATTTTTGTAAAACATACGATATAGCCGCTTAAAGGAATTAAAAAACAATTTAAAATATCAATAAATTTTAATAACAAAAAAAAAGAACAGGCACAAAAAAAAAGATTAAGAACACTCGAAGTGTTTAACTTTAGTTTTTGCAAAAAAAAATATAACCATCATTAATTGAATGAATGACAAACTGAAACATATATAAAGCAGCAACTAACGGCGAGCAGTTCAACGGGGTCTTCATCGGCGTGCGCGGTGGCGCTCACCATGTAGTCGTCCATGCGTTGCACCTCGTACTGGAAGCTCTCTCCCGTCTCGCTCTCGAACCTCTTCGCCACCTCGCCCACCACCTCGTAGAAGCTCTGGTCCACCGGCACGTCCTGAATTGTTTACAAACATGTTTGCTTCTGCTCACGCAAAGTTAATTTCGCGAGTGGTTTGGCTTCTTACTCGTATAATAGATAAGGGGATGAATTTTACTTGATGGCTTTATAAAAGTACACTACTGAAATTTATGTTCCAATTACCATCTTGGTTGTTTTAATTACTGCTCATTATACGTATTATAAACTAATAAGCTTGATAAAACTTAAGTTAGCTAATTTTTAGTAAATATAACAAATTTTACTAAGCTGTAACAAAAATCAATAAATTATGAAATATTCAAATATTCCAATAATATATATATTAATTTTAATTTTAAAAACCTTATTTTAATTGTAAGATAATGTGCTACAATACTCACTAAACTGCTTTAACAACATTTACATTACTGTTACAAATAATTGTAAATTTACAAAACATAACTGTTTACTTACTCCTGATAACTTTTAATACACTACTGTTCTTTTTAATAAAATAATTAACCTCTTTTTTTGAACAAATTTCAAACAGTAAAACTAGGTTATTTTTATGAAAAGCATGAAAAAAAATTAAATTGTTAAGTCATTAAAAGCCAATTAATAATACAAACTTATCATATTTTCTGAATGCTGAAAAAACTCAAAATCGATAAACAAGCTAATAAGATAACGAAAACGTAATAATATTTTCATACATTAATTTACCTGATTACGTTATCTTTTTCAATAAAAATGTTAGAAATACAATCGAAACTAATGAAGTTTAAAGTTTGATTTAAACTTTTTTTATTAAAAAGATTAGTTCTAAAAATTATTCAAATGATATACATCATAAATTTTTAAAACGTTAATTTAAAGTATACATAATAACGTTTTAATAATTTAATTAAAACACGTTACTGTAAAGCGTTGTACTTTAATGTAAAACATAAGTTAATTATTTTGTTTGTAGGTGGTAATAATTAAAACATCTAATTTAATTATAACCTTTTACTTTAATTTGCTTGGTTATAAATTAATCTGTATGTAAATTATCTAAATTCGTGAGACAATTAATTACTTAAATCCTCTAAAAAACACATTTTGGAAAACGTTTATGTCTGTTATTTAATATAACTATTTTTTCATAAGAAGTCAAAAGTACGTCTGTAAATATTAAATAAACAGGTGTAATTTTGATAAGTTTTAACAATAAATTAACTCCATTCATGTGTCTTTAACATGACAAGTATCAGTTTGTACTGCTAGTTTATAAAAATTTAGAACGTAAATTTATAAAGATTCTTATTTTTTCTTAAAAGTAATAAAGAAAAATAGCTGTTTTTAATTTTTTTGATAAAGTCACTTTAAAACGCCTATTTAATTAGCGTTATATTGTCAAAATAAGAGCTTAGATTTTTTTATTGTTAGACGTTAACTAATAATTAAATATTTTTATTCTTTCGTTTTTATGTTGTCTGAATTTTTCTTTTTGTAAACTGCAAAGTTTAAGAAAATTATTCTCTTTTAAATACAGTAACTACTTAAACTTCAATAACTACATCAAACAATTTTAACTATGAGTAATTTTGAAACAGTACAAGCTTACATTTACAATTACAAAGTATGATATTAGTTTTTGTATATTACAACACAACAACAGTTCCGCTAAGCTAAAGGAAAATTATACAGAAACGCAACATAGTTACACAGTTCTTACTAATACAGCTATTTCATATCTTTAAAACACATATAACCTTTAATCCAAGTTTTATTATTGCTGAGTTAGTGTTACTTGATATCGCCTGTAGTATTATTGAAGCACCTTTAGCTCCCAGGGGGTTTGAATGTAGATTTATTACCCTGAGGGTGTCGTTGTTAACCAACCCAGTTGCTATACCAACGGCACCTGTAACATTACTGAATTTGAATTTTGAAGAAGTTATCTTATCAAGTATTTATATTAAAAATTTTGCGAGAAAAAATTATTCACGTTGTAACTTGTAAATCAATTCTTTGTAACCTATACATAAGAATAATAAATAAGAAATTTTTTATTTTGGTTAATCTTAAAATGTGGCATAATCATGTTGATTTTGTATATATTAACAACCAGGTAAGATCTGATTAGGTACTTCAGAAAAATTTCAAATAAAAAATTTATTTCAGTTAGCAAAAAACTTTACTATTAATGTGTATAATTTCCATTTTTGCACAAACAAAGTCCTATATATACATATATATCAAAATTGTTAATTATTGTTTCTTTAGTCCTTTACTTTTGAGCAACAAAAAATCTATCAATTCAAAATTGTTTTAGTAGTTAAAGAACTTTAAACATTAGTAGAAATCCTAAGACCTAAGATATACCTTTTATCAAAAACCGTTTAAAAAATATTTTTAACAAAAATAAAATAATTTATTATTTAGGAACGAAAATTTAATAGGAAAATGTTTTCAAAAGTTGTGGAAATATACCTCTTTTGAAGTGTTCATTTTTACAATTAACATCTAAATGGTAATATGTCTGTTTTAGGAAACGTCACCTTAACTGATACCTTTCTCGGAAAAGAAGCCAATCAATGACAAGGTTGCCTACTTGTTTTTTAATTTGTACACGTAGTATTCCATAAGCTTCAATTGTCTACATTGTGACAAAGAACCTTATGTTCTAACAGTGAATGCAGATTTTTTTAGATATAACCTTAAAACCTCGCTTTTTAGAGTTTCGGATGACTAAAGAGCCAAAATTAATAATAAAGAAGCACATGAGTATCAAATGATCGTAACATACATACTGTTTCTTGTAAAAAACCAATTAAACTCATTGAATATACTTAATTCTTAACTTTTTTAAATTGGTAAAAAACTTCTATTAGTAACATAAGTTTATTTAAACAATACTTAGGTAAAAAATTGGGATTTGCGCATAACATTCAAACAATTGACCTGATCATCACCACAAACAAAATTGATGAGCTTCGGTTATAATCTTAAAAATGCAAGGCATCAATTAATTGTACGACTAGTAAAGATAAAATAGTTAGTAATGCAAAAATATACAAGATTAATTAATCGAGATTTCTATTTGTAGAAGTAAGTTTCACCCTTTTCGGGCTCTTCAGTTACATTTTTTCTTCAATTTAGAACCTCAAATATAAATGTAAAATAAATAATAAATAAACAAAACTAGTTAGTAATGCAAAAATATGATTTACATATTTTATTTATTTATTATTTATTTTTATATTTTTTATTATTTTATTATATTTGAGGTTCTAAATTGAACAAAAAATGTAGCTGAAGATCCCTTAAAGGGTGAAACTTACTTTTACAAAAAAAAATCTTGATTAATTATTCTTGTATACTATCATTTTACGATAAACTACAAAACCGTCAGAGGATCAACCTTCGAGTCCGATGCGGTTGTTACTGAGGTCGAGATGCTGCAGGGTGTTGTTTGTTTTCAGCATTTCGCCCATCGCTTTCGCCCCGTCGTCACTGAACCCGTTCCACGACAGATCCAGCTGCTTGATCATCATGTTCGCCTTCATGCCCGCCGCTATGGCTATTGCGCCCTTGTGTTAATGTTTTTTAAAGTTACAACGGTTAAGTGTTACTAACTGTGTTTTACGTTGGCGTAAAGAATTTTACAAGCTACTAAGTTTTCAGTAGGTTAGTGAGCGCATAGTTTGTTGAATTTTGTTACGGAACGTTTTTATGAGCATTTTTAATGCTATTATTGTATAGTGTTATTTAATTTTTTAAGCAAGAAAAAATAACTTTGAAAAAATAAGTTTATTAAGGTTGTCTTGAATAACAAACTTTCTAAACTAAAGGGCATATGGACGTAAACCACCTCTTTTTTAGTCGTACTTTACACAAAAATAACTAAGTGACAACTAAATTTTGCTTCTCTTTAAACTTAACGTAACTTATGATATATAAGAAATAAAAAATTAAGAATTTTATGGGTTCTTCATGTAAAGTAAAAATATACTATCTCTCTAAAAATATCTTAGTTCTAAATTTTTTCAGAAACCATTTTTAAAATTTTTCAGTCTAATCTACAGAAACTTTAACAATTTAGAAAAAATTTAGTTTAAAATTAGTCTGAATTTTGTCATAAATTTATTATTTCTTAATTTTTATTTACAAATTTTTCGTAACGCTTAGTAAAAATCTGATATCTTGGCTCAAAAAATTAAAAAGCAGATAGATTTTTGAAGAACTTTAAAATTTATCAGAAACTTGAATTCAAAAAAAATGCTATTCATAGGTTTGTATTGAAAACAAACGTGACTAAATAAGCTTTTATATTTTACAAAAAACTGACTTAGTTTTCATTTATTAGCCAATGTTAATTTTAATGAACAAAAATGATGGACATACATGGCATTAATAAGTTCAAAGTTATTGACTACTATTAAACAAAAAGTGCAGTCACATATAGTTATGTTATATAACTACTAAAGCATATTAAAACAAAGTATAAAAAAAAAAATTTTAAATGCTATATATTAAAAAAGAATATTTATGTATTTCTTTTTAGCCGAACCAGAAATAAATAAGTTACTACTCATCAAATCATTTGTTTTCATATTTTTAGTGATTTGTAGTTATTTTCAATGAAAAACTTATTGACAAAATTATAAACACTTCTACATTAGTTTAAAACATATTATCAACTAAGTCAGCTAAACCTTTCCTCTAAGATGATTCCAACTAAGATCTAGATCTTCAATAGATTCATTCATTGCCAGTCCTTTGCCAAGATACTCCCCTCCCTTTTCGCTAAACTCATTACCACTAAGATTTAGAGACTGGTAAATATATAAAACCTTTTTAGTATGGAGTTTCAGTATTAAAAAAATTTACTTTTAGAAGATAACGATCAAGTGCTTGATGAAAAATTAAAGCGGTTTTATTTATCACAAGTAGCTAAATAACAAACAACATGACGAAAGCCAGAATTTATGAAAATACCTTTGTTGTAGTATTATATTTAGCTACTGAACATTTATTATAGCCAAAAGCGTCCAATAAATTTTTTGTGATATAAGATATCAATGATAAATAGTAAACGTCATTATAAAAAGTGCATATTTAAATTTAAAAAGAGTTTTAGTAAAAATATCTATGTTTCTTACAAACCACTAAGTTTTGGAAATTTTGATCATGATTGTTTTCCTTTTAAAATTAGCTAGGTAATAAACATTTCCTAAAAGCTAGGTGTTTAACTTTATAAGTATAGGAAAAAAAATATTTTAAATAATTTTTGAGAAAAAAGCCAACAAAAGCAATGATAAAACAGTTTTATGCTAGAAGCATATTTAACTTCAAAAAATAGAATATTTTATTCTATTGTTGTAAAAGTAAAAGGTGTTAAAATGTTATATATACATGGTTGTTTTCTGTCTACTACAGCATTGAGGCAAGTACAGTCTAGTACATCTAGCTATACATACTTTTAAAAATAGTTTTAGTACATTAGTTTTATAAATTTGGTATACTTTTATCTCAAAAAGTTTTTGCATAACTTAAAATTAAATAATTAAATTTTAAACTAGTTTTTTTTAAAGACAGTTGCTTGTAATAATGTTTATAAAAACAATTTGATGTTTTCGAAAACTTTTTAGAAATTTAATAAGATTTTATGCTGCAACAAACGAGCAGAAAAACTTTGTATTACAAAAAATCAGACATATTTATATCAAAGAGAATTGTATTTGTTCTATTTATTCTCATAGTTAAAAATTTATACTTTTAAATATTTATTTCAAAATAATTAAATCTTTTTTATATAATTAATACAGTTAGCTTTGTAGAAAAACAGTTACTAAAGAGTTAAGTTTTTAAGTTCTTTTTATAATCAACAGTTCTGACTCTTAAAGCATTCAAGAATAGTACTTAAAGTTATCTATAACTAACTACTTGGAAAATTGTTCAAACTTATTATTACCTTCAATCTTAAATTAACACTAAGACCATCAGCAAAAAACTTTCCATCTTCGCAAGAAAACTCATTTCTTGAAATATTAATATGTTTCAAATTTGAATTTTCTAAAATCATGTCTTTAAACATATGAGCTCCTTTTGATCCGAGCTTGTTTTGAGCGACGTTCTGATTTTGTTAAAAAATTATTAACAACTTATAAAAGAATTAAATAATTAAAAAAAAATCAAAATTTTGATAAACATATTCTATTTAAAGAAATATACAAAAACTCTATGTAAAATACAACATTTAAATAAATAAAACTTCAAATTTTTGACTTTTCTAAGTTATATCATAACAATTTTATATGATAACACATGTATGTAATGTACATTTATACCAAGATAACACATTACTAACTAAGCTGGTAATGAAGCAATTTTCCATGAGCATGTCACAAATATCACTGAAACCTTCGTGCGTTATCCAATTATCTTCTATATCTAGTTCGCAAACACAAGTGTTAGTCTGTTACAATTACTGTAATAACTACTGCTACTTTAAAACCAAGTTTTGAAGGTTCGTTAAGATAATTATAAAATTAACAACAGAACAAAACTGTTGCTTACTACTAGTGGAGCGGCGATGGCTTTACAACCAACGGGACCTAAACCGTGATGCTTCATTAATATTTTATCTTTTTTGAGGTTTTTCAAAAAGTAAGTTGAAGCGACGACTTGTAGTACTTGACAGCTCTTCTCGTACAACTCTTCACTGCTCATGTCAAGAAAGGTTATCTTTTTGTGCGGACCTTCTGCAAAATATTAAATAAAATTGTATCACTTTCACCTACTTTCTAATGCTACTATTGAATACCAACGGTAACATAGTTCAAAAATTCACCCTAGCTTTAAAATTACGTTTTTTGTCAAAATACACTACTGTTTAAATAACTTCAAAATGCATGTCAACTGCTTAAGCAGTATTTTATTAATAACTTGCTTTTTTTAATAAACTTACCATCAGTCTCTATATCAGTATCATACTCATCTTGATCAACTAAAAGAGGGACAACTATGTTTGTATTTAGTTGCACAGCATCTACCTCGTGTTTGATTTCTTCTTTTGGTAATGAAAGGTTGTTGTATTCCTGAACAAACAAATAAAAAGTAAAAATACATTACTTTTTTTTGTATCACACAAAAACTGAATTTTAAAAAGTTATGTGAAATATTTTTGACAAAAACAAATGTTTCTTTATGTTAAAAAGTTTAAACTCTTTTTACTAAAGTTTTTTAAACTATAGTACAATGTAGAACTAAAACTAACTTCAAAAGACAAAGAAGCTCTTTCCATTTAATACTTTATTGTACAGTTTTTAGAAAGCATGAAAACTAAAAATTTGTGTTTAATTAGAGTTTTTATTAAAAACAAAGCGTACGTGATTTTCTTAAATATAAAGAAAGATAATGAAAAACAATATAAATTCAAACTATTAGTTTATAAGTTTTCAGTGTACTTCATGTAGTAAAAATAAAAAAACTACTTAAAAACTAATAAAAATAAAAGTTTGAATAAATAAAAACTTGTTTAATAATCTAAAACACTTTTGTCAAAATTCAATTTAGAAAATAACTATAATTTATCTCATTTTGAACTAATTTTATCTAAATTTACCCATATACCCATTTCTCTTAATTTTCCTTAAAATAATTTTAAATTTTAAACCACTAAAAAATTTCTAAATTAATAAAAGCTACTTCAACATCACTTTACGTTCATTGTAAACAAACGCCATTCCATACTAATAAAATTTATAGGAGTAAATAAAAAACAAGCGCGGACAAGAAACAAGTAAATTATAAATATTTCATAAGTAATAAAAAATTTATGTATTCAAATTACTTTATATTCCAAAACTACTATGAAAAATATTTAATATTTAGCTATTCTAAAATGCTAATTCGATTAGTTAAAACACTATAAACTTGAAAAGTATTTATATTACTTAATCTTGTTTTATACGTTAGTCTGAAGCGGAAAAAATATATAGACATTTGTACAAAAACTAGAAACACTTTAGAAACTTATTTGTTTTAATTTCAGCTCTGTAGTGTTATTTTAAGTTGTAAGCATTGATATTTTAAGTTATATATTAAAAACTAGTATATATTGTTTATTCTATATTCGAAAAAAGTAGTATTATTAACTTAAAAATATAAAATTTAAATATTACTAAGTTTTTTTTTTCTGGTTTCAATAAAATTTTAAATATCAATAGTAAAAATGTATTGATAAAAAGTTTAATATAAACTGGGTACTATGAAAATAATCATTTTGTTTTTTCTATTTATTTTTTCAAGTATAAGTTTACATAAACTTAAATTTTTATTAAATTTCTATGAAAAGTCATTGTAAACTAGCTAAATATATTTTTATTCATGAAAAAAACCTAATTTATATATACATAATTTTATTTAAAAAAAACTTTTTCTAGTACATTTTACATTGTAAGTATGTATTTCATAGTATTTCCAAAATCTGCTTACTTTAAGTAAAGAAATTAAGTTGATCGAAATCTTGCAAGAAACAGATATTACCAACAAAAAATTGTGTTTGTTTTGTGTTTTGTACTTAAACAATATTTCCTTTAAAAGTGTAAGTTAAAGGAAATTAGTTGTTTAAATTTAAATTTTGAACAAAAATGTACAAAATAAATATTGACAAATTTGATAAATTTTAAGAATATTAATTTATGCTTGAACTAACTCCAGCTTAGTTCAAAAAATGTCACTTTTAAAAAACAAACATTAAGAACTCTAAAAATATACCCTCATCTGCAGCAAAACAGAGAAAAAAATGAAATTTATAGACAAAATATAATTTTTTCACACAAAATATATTTTTGTTAAAGCTTTTTCTTTGAACCAGCTAAGAATACAGTACAATAACATAGGAGAAATTTAAATTGTAGCTTTCAATTAAACCTTCTACCAAATAAAGCTGAAGAGATTTAAGAGTTTGAGATTAGGATAAAAACTGACCAAAAAATTAAATTTAAGAATGAAACAATATTATTTAAGTATATTTTAAAAATATATTTAAGAAAAGTAAGAAAAAAAATGTACCAGAAGATAAAACACTAAACTATCACAAAATACCCAAACAAAAATATTGTTGACATTTATCAAAAAAGAGTATAAAAAAAGCAACAATAGTGTAATAAATCACAAAAACAGTAAAGTACATGAATATTGGCTAAAACTGATCAAAAAAGTGTTGACTATAATCTCAAAATAAGATGACAATGTATTAGACCTTGAGTTGTGAACAATTTGGCTGCATTAATTTTTCAGATTTTACCCACTTCAATGCATATGTACTTAAGTTTACTTAATTAGATCTCAACAGCGGTTTCTTGCAAATATACTTGCCTGGTGAGTCCTAATAAGGATGAAGCCGGTTGTAGGTTATCTTGAATGCTATTATTAATGGCCCTGGAGTGAAGTTTATTATTGATTAAATTTATTATTGATGGCTCAAAACATCTAAACTTTGTTGATGGATGGCCAAAATTAATATTGGTAGTAAAAATTCACAAAAACCCACTGAAATATGGTATAGAATAAATAAGTATGTTTGTAATATGTGCTATTAATTTTTAAGGTTAGATATTTATTCACAGAAGTGTTTACCAAAATCTGCACAGTAATCAGAAGAAAAAAAAAACTGATGACAAAAATTTTATTGAGTAGTAAAAATTCTTTAAAATGTATAAGTTTTTTACTTTATTTCATTGTCAAAATTATTTCTGATTATTTTAAAATGTTTAACTAATTTTATACTAAAACAACAGTAAATTTGTTAATTAAATAATATTAATTTTTTTATTAAATTTTCATAAGGCCACTTGAGGTCCACCTTCAATTTTACTTGCCGATTTTATTTTGTAGAGTTTTATCTTAGCTATCAGAAAATTTTGAACTCTTAATACAGTTCAAAGTAATTTTCAAGATATAAATAAACAATAAAATTTTATGAACTTTTGGGTTCTTTATGGAAGGCGCAAACTAAAAACTTTAAAAAAAGACTATTTCACTAAAAATTTTTCTTCTCTTCAATTTTTCTACAAGTATTTTAATTTAGTAGATTACTAATACTTAAATTAAATCAATACAGATTTTTTTGTTTGAAAACTAAAAGTTCTTTAAAAAAAAACCACCTACTACTTTTTTTATCTAAAAAAATTATCATTAAATATTTTCAAAATCCCATCATTGAAAGTCTTTCAAATTATCAAAAAAGTTTTCATTGAAAATTAGAGGTCTCAGGAGCTAAAAAAATGAAGGAGGATTAGTTTTTTAATTTACAAGAAAATTGATCTGAAAAATCTGCACTGTATACGTTTGTACCCAAAACTTTTTACAAAAATCACAATTAAAGACTTTTATATATAATATTTTTATTACAAAAATGCATTAATAAAAAAATTAGACTGTTAAGTTTACATTAAGATTTAATCATACCTATTTGGATTATCAGACCACAACCACAGGTAGAATAGCTTTTTTGGTTGCGAAAAACTGACAGGTTTAAAAAAATTAAACCCAAGGCTCAACCTAGTCTGATTATCCAAGTAGCATGATCAAAACAGTTTAATTGAGCTAGTCACACTGCACAAAATCTAGACTTTGGTTCTGTCAAAATATTGTTGATGTGTTTTTTCAAAGAGTAAAACATACTTTGCAAAAGTTTATGATTGAGAAACACAGCTTTTCAAACTAACTGCAACCTGAGATTTTTCCTAAAATTTATTTTAAAAAATGGAAATAAAAAATGCAAAGGTATACAAACACCCTGTATCAAAAACATTTTTTAATATCAGTTTTATTTTGTTGGCATTATACATATTTACAAACTAAAAAATAGTCCAGAGATTCTGTCTTTAGGTTGGATCCAAAATATTAGTTCAAATAAAAAACAACTTAATTTTTATTCTATATTTAAATTTTTGCTTAGGTTACTTATTTTTTTATTAATTGAAACAGCAATCTGTGTAAAAAATATTAAATAATTTTATGTACTACTTACCTTATAGTAAACTTCATAAAGTAACAAAAGCACAAAACTACAGAAAAACTTGATTTAGAATACAACTATTAAAAAAAGAATCTCAATCTTTATAACTTTTAAACATAGTATAGATCAAGATTACTTTTTTTAAACTTTAATAAAAGTTTATAACTATTTTACCTAACATAAAAATTTTAATTTAGAACAAGTATGATTTGGCTTTAATTGTCAAAAAGACATAAAATTAAAACAAAATTTCTAAATACTTATAAGTAGTATCCTTTACTTGTCACTAAGACCTGAGGAAACGACAACTTTTTTAATGTTTAGCAGATATTACTTTTATTAACCTACTAATTTTTTAATGTTTAAATATATCTATTGTTTATAGAAATAAAAACTTCAAAACATTAAATAATTTTATAAGGAGTTGTTTTTCAAAGATTATGTATAAAAAAGCTCACAAAACTTTCAAAGTAGTATACAAAAACATTATAATAACAATTACACATAAAAATATATTTTTGAAAATAAAGAAAACCCTAAAGCATTAGACTTAATAGGTTGTTTCAAACTAGATTAGACCAAAGCCATTCAATTGAAGTTAGCATTGCCTTCATTTTTGATTATCAGCTAATTTGCTTTGTAAACTTTAGTCTAAAGTTAAAAGTGTTTAGAGTTTAAATGTTTAGTTATACAATAAAAGTTTAACAACACAAAATTTCAAAGTTGAAGTGCAAAACAAAATGTTTTAAAACTATAAAATTTTGAATAAAACTCCTGAAATGGTTAAGATGTTGCTATTTTACTGTAGTTATTTCATAAACAAAAATATTTAAAAGTAACAAATAACACTAACACAATGATGTTACAGCAAATAAACTTATAGATAACACATTTAGAAGATATAAATAATTAAACAAATAATAAAGCATAAGTATTTTTTTGTTATTAAGTATGTTAATATAAGTGTGTATATGTTCTTTATTATAATAATATTAGTCTGAATTATAAAATATCCAAACTTGTTTAAGCTTTGCAAAAAATTGCAAACATTTCCAAGTTAAAAAATAAATAAACCAGCCTGAGTGTGTAAGTACCCTGAAACTAACTTGAGTTTTGCAAAAAAAAATCAAATTACCCTGAATTAATCATTTTGCATTATATATTTTATTAAATAAAAATAGCTATAGTGGCCTAAGTGTGTGGCAACCCTGTAAAAGAAAATTGTTATGTACTCAGTTCAACAACTTTTTAAGTTTTCTAAGCTTTGCTAGTTACATATTTTGTATAAATAGTTATGCTTCAACAACTTTTTTCGTAAACAAAAGGTACAACTTGACAAAATCAAAAACTAACTTTTGTAAAAAGTTTAAAAAGAGGTTCTTAAGAATAACTACACTTTGCTTAAATTAGTTGATTACGACATAACACGTTAATATAAAACAGTTATAAAATAATATTATTTGTAACTGGTTTTTATTTTTAATTACTTTAATTATAAATATTTAAGTTAAAAACTGACTGCTTGTTTGAAACATTAAAACAGAAAAGTTTATTTACTAATAAAAACAAGTTTTATTAAAACTATAAGTTTTACTAGGAAAAAATTATGAAGACATTTCCTGTTTGAACCTAATTTAAAAAGAACTTATGTAAAAATTATGGCTACTTTATAGGAAAATTAAAGAAAAAATTATCTCCGTTAGTCCATCCTGGACAAGACAAGACATTAAAAAGTACCCTTGGCTTGGTGTGCGACTCGATATACGAAAGGTTCTTCATTTCGTGCACCAGCTCCTAGGATAAAATTTTTTGATCGTAGTTTTTTTTTTTGTTCAAAAAACTAGTTGTGGGCAACGAGCTATTACGGAGTATTTCAAAAATAGATCTTATATATCTTTTACAAAAAAAAACGAATTTTAAATATTAAACATTTTAAAATCTGCCCTTAATTTTATTATTGTCACAAGGTAATAATTACTTAAGATAATTCCGTTGCAGTTTTTATTAAGAAGAAAAAAAAAATTTTAACTGTTTTAATTTTTAATGTAAAACTTTTAAAATTACGCAACTCGCAATAGTTTTTTACCAAATCTGGCCAATAAAAGAATTTTTAATGAATTTACCTCGCGACTAAAAAGGTTTCCACCAGCCCTAGGGAAGAATAAGTAAAAAAATTCAAATTTTAATATTAAGAATAACAAAAAAAAAACCTTGAAATGTATATTTTTCTTATTTAAAACTAAGATTTATGTTTTAAACGTACAAAGTTGATTTTTTTATTTCAAATTTACAATAATTTAGTAAATATAATTTAAAGAAAAAAACAACAGTTTAATCTAAAAAGAAAAAAACAAAGATGTTACAAAAACGAGCAATACTAATATACCTTATATTTTTAAATAGTTTGGTTTTGGTACTGGTTTTAATTAAAAAGTTTAAACATAACTGACTCATTTTCGAAAAAAGTTTATTTATTAATTTCGTTTAGCTCTCTTCAGAATAACATTGCTAAAAACTATGAATATTGTAGAGTAATTTTAGTTATATATAATGAATTTGAAAAGTCTAACAAAAAATAGTTACGTCATAAAGTATAAAAGTCTGTTTAGAAAAAGTTTGAAAAATAGAATAGAGCTGTACTGAACTAACTTGAAGTAATTTATAAGACAAAATTGCTAAAACAAAAACATTTAAAATAGTAGAAATTTTTACCTTAAACTAAATTAAATAAAAAGCACATTAAAAATACGACAATAACGACAACAAAAAATAATACTACTAAAGACCCTATTTGTAAAGTTTTAAATTGTAAAAATCTCTTTGTTTGCAAATTTTTGGCTCGCGAGATCTAATAAACAGAGATTCTAGAACTGAAAGATGGTAGGTGTTTCTAGCTCGGGATAAGATTTCGAAACTATTATCCAGGTAGTTCTCGGCACAAACAGGGTTGTTGAGGAGGTGCTGATGAATAGATGACTGTTCACCTTTAGGCTTCACGTCGTCATTAAAAATAAACCTTTTAAGCTTTTTCGTGACATGCTGCTCTCGCCTGACGTGGAAACGTTAAGATGTACGACCTACGTAGTCATTTCCGCAATGACATTTAAATATGTAAACTACATTACTCAAATCATGGGTAGGTGTGGCATCTTTTATGATTCCGTTAAGTGGGCGGTTGGTGTTGTACACAACACGTAGCGAAACGCTGTTAAAGGTGGATTTTATAGCCAATGAAGCTTGCTTAGCCAGTCTTATTGAGTTTTCACCTATATAAGGAAGGCGGAGGTACACTGGGCAAGAATGTGGGCCGAAAGAGGGTAAGCGATTCATTTTGGACTGAGTTGCCTTAATTGTCTTCTTGATGACTGTTTCGGGGTAATCTAGTGAGAGAAAAATTTTGTAGATGTTGTCAAATTCTAGATTCAAACAGTCAGCAGTGCAAATTTTAATAGCTCTGTTGGTAATGCATTGTATGATCTTCAATTTTTGTTTAGTGGGACAACACGAATTCCAGGAAATGTAGTGTGGACTAAAATTTTCTTTTCTGTAGACAGAAGTAGAAAAGGTGTTGTTACTGTTTCTAGTAATGTTAATGTCTAAAAAGTGAATTTTACCGGAAACTTCTTCTTCAATGGTAAAAGCTATGCATTTGTGCATCTTATTTAGCAAAGTAAAAAATTTATTGACATTATTTTTTGAAGTAAAAAAGCAAAAACATCATCGACATACCTATAATATACAAGTGGCTTACTGTTATCTAATGAAAGAAGACTATTTTCATAGTAACCGACAAAAATGTTAGCAAGAATAGGGCCTAATGGGCTTCCCATCGCTACGCCGTCAATTTGACGAAACATGAGATTATTAAAACTAAATTGTACATTTTTCGTGGCCATACATAGCATATCATTGCAAACAGATCTTGGGAAAGGAGGCGGAAGTAAGTCAGAATTGTACAACTGATCTAAACAAATATTTATCACTTCATCAAGTGGAACGTTTGTAAACAAACTTTTAATGTCAAACGAGACCATAAAGTTGTTTTGTTGGGAAAGATTTAAGCTTTTTAGTTTGTCAACAAAACTAAAAGAATCAGGTACTGTGTGAGTAATGAATTTTTCTAATACTGGTTCTAAAACGGAAATAAAAAAGGAAGACAAACTTGATTGTGGTGATTTAGTCATAGATAAGATGGGTCTAAATGGAATTTCTTTTTTGTGTGTTTTTGGGAGTCCATACAACTTAGGGCGCTGTGAACCAATAGGTCTGGTTGATTCATACACTTCTTTTGATATTTGACTCCCGAGCTAGAAACACCTACCATCTTTCAGTTCTAGAATCTCTGTTTATTAGATCTCGCGAGCCAAAAATTTGCAAACAAAGAGATTTTTACAATTTAAAACTTTACAAATAGGGTCTTTAGTAGTATTATTTTTTGTTGTCGTTATTGTCGTATTTTTAATGTGCTTTTTATTTAATTTAGTTTAAGGTAAAAATTTCTACTATTTTAAATGTTTTTGTTTTAGCAATTTTGTCTTATAAATTACTTCAAGTTAGTTCAGTACAGCTCTATTCTATTTTTCAAACTTTTTCTAAACAGACTTTTATACTTTATGACGTAACTATTTTTTGTTAGACTTTTCAAATTCATTATATATAACTAAAATTACTCTACAATATTCATAGTTTTTAGCAATGTTATTCTGAAGAGAGCTAAACGAAATTAATAAATAAACTTTTTTCGAAAATGAGTCAGTTATGTTTAAACTTATATTTTTAAAAACTATATGTACAAAAAATTTTATCATTAAAAAAGGTGAGGCAGAAATATTTAAATAATAAATGTTTGTCGGTTAGAAAACTTTTTAAATGTCATATATTTATATTAAAAATTAAAAAATTATTAGCTAACTGTAATTAATGAACTTTTTAGGTTTTTTTTTAATTGCCTTTTTTCAGTTGTAGTTCTCTAGAAAAAGCAACCGATTACTAGTTTACTTACACTGAGATTCCCGTATACAATCGAAATTCTTGAATTTTATACAAAAAACAGTTGACCTACGTCCTACATCACTTATTGTGCAACGAATTCAAAAATTGTAGTTTACGTCAAAAAAAAAATACTAGGTTGAAAATATCCAATACCAAACTTTTAAATAAGAATGGTATTTTATTATTTTCTTATTTTTTTGGTAGTGTTAAACACCAAAAACTTTACTTATGAACCATAGTTCTTAAAGTTTATTAAATCTAGCGGCTGTGAACGCAACAGTTTTATACATTAAATCATCATGCGTTTAGTCTTCACGAATTACGTTACAAAATGTTTTAAATGAGCTAATAAAAGAAATGTAAGGGATTTCATGTTCTAATGCTTATAATATTAGTAAAACGTACTAAGTCATATCTTATATAAAAACACTTTAGTTACAAAAAATCATGAACCTATTAAAATATTCATAACTAAGTGTATTAAAATAATATTTCTTTTTGCTACAAAGGTTTTTGAAATTTACAGTCTGAAGTATTTTTATATATTATTAAAGTATTTAAACATTGGAAAACAAAACAACAAACCTTGAAAACATAGCAAACTATAAATATTAAATATATATATATATATATTTTGGCTAAAACGTCCGTTAGAGTAAAAATTAAAAAAAAAATCATTTTTTTTAACAAAACCAAAATCAAAAATTCAAACCCTAACTCAATGGATCTTTTTAGTTAAAGGCAAAGAAGCGTTCTCTAAAAAATCTTAGTTAGCTTTAAAGATAAAGAAAATAATTGTATTTAAATTTTGGACATTTTTTCAAATTGCAAAAAATGCTAATCGAGATAAGTAAACAATCGTTAAAAATTAAATAAAACGTTATAGATCATTAATTATTTACAATATTTTAAGGTGGTGCAATTGCGGCAGTGCAACACCCGACGAGAGTCTCGACGCCACTGGTAGGTAATGTGTAGATCAGGGTTTCTAAAAGTTTTTTTATGAGGCTCCCTTAATAGTGAGAACAATTTAGTAATAAGAAGATTTAAAAAAATATTATTTTTTTTTATTATGAACTCAAATTCAAAATAGGACATTTTCCAAAAATCAAAAATATGACTCGACTCAAACGTTGTGCTACCATTGTTTTCGATTAAGTTCTAAGATCTAGTAACAATGAGCATAGAACTAACGACATGGTTGAGAATTGGCACAGAAAGTTTCAGTCTGTGTAATCATGTAGTAATTATGTATTTTTACTTGTGTAAAAGCACTGAAAAGATAACAGATGAACAGCAATGACAAAGTTAACAGACTTAAAGCTAGCTTTTTTTTAAAAAAAGGTAAATAAATATGTTGCCTGGAATAATCGTAAAAAAGAACAGTTGACGAAAAGGAAGAAAGAAATATGATGGAGTTTTTACGAGTTATTGCTCGTATTTGTATTTAATTTACCAGTGAGTAATTTAATTACTTTCTTTTTTCGTTTTTATTTCATTAGTGTTTTTGTTTTTTTATACTTTGTCTTTTTAATAAAGTCAATGTAAATAAAACTCATATAAACCAAACTAGTAATTTAAATTATAAAAAAAACTTAATAAAGTTGTATTAAATTTCAAATTTTTTATAAACTTGCGTAAAAATTAATTTTATTAAAGATTAATGACACGAGATTTAATCAACAACCATCACATTACAGTAGTAAGGAGCTACAATATCACATCACAGTAGTGAGTAGCTACAATTATCACATCTCAGTAGTGAGGAGCTACAACTATCACATCACAGTAGTGAGTAGCTACAACTATCACATCACAGTAGTAAGGAGCTACAACTATTACATCACAGTAGTGGTGAGTTACAATTATCACATCTCAGTAGTGAGGAGCTACAACTATCACATCACAGTAGTGAGTAGCTACAACTATCACATCACAGTAGTAAGGAGCTACAACTATTACATCACAGTAGTGGTGAGTTACAACTATCACATTACAGTAGTGAGGAGCTACAACTATCACATCACAATAGTGAGGAGCTACAACTATCACATCACAGTAGTGCTAAAACTAGGAATATAACATAAGTTAATTAACACGATGGGTAAAATTATACATATAAATTTGTACAGTACGGTAAACTTCAAGATCAATAATAAGTTTAGGTAGATGGGCATTTACAAACAGTAAAAAACATTTTTTTAAAAACTTCAAGTGTGTGAGTATTACCCGGTTTAATTAATTGCTAGTTTAAAATTGAACTACAACATTAAATTAAAATTGGTTTATTAATCAAGTTCTAAAGTTTGATTTTACATTCTTTAAAAATATTTAAATAACTGGCTGCATTTTTTCTTCATTTTTACAATGTATACAATATATGGTCTGATACGGCTATTTTTCTTCTAAAAGTTTCTTTAATTCTTTCAATAAGTGCTCTCGAAGTAAATCAATTGTATTGGTTACTCTTATCTTTATAGCACTTACATTCGTAGACTACATAATGTTTAAATTCAAAAATATTTAATATGCTTTTTGCTAATTGTTTTTGGTATAAATAAAAAAAAGTACTTAAAGGATACGAATTTTTACGAATCCACTAAATGTTAAATGTTCATTCTTTAAATTTCAAATACTTTAAAAATCTATATTTAACACAAATTTTTATAAGAATCAGCATTTTCTTTACTCGTTTACGTTAGTATATGTATGTCCTGAATTTCATGTCTTTACAATATGCAAAATCTGTTAATAGTACTTACCAAGTTTATTTTTAAATTAATGAAATAAAAACAGTATAAACTATTAGACTGCATTTCTAACTGTCTTTTTTGTCTGTAAAAACTACTAAAACTTCAACACAAATGAAATATAATTTAACAATTTTAGAAAATAAGGAAAATACTGTGTTGAAACTAAATGTTTTTTAATTAACATAAATGTTATAAACAATGCATACAGTAAAAAAATAACAATTGATTTGTGTACTTTTATTGTTTATAATAACCTGATAAGTAACTGTAATGCATAAAAGTAATTTAAATTAAAGTTTAATTCTGTCTTCTGTCACCAACCAAAAGGACATCGACGCTTTAAAAGAGATGCCTTATCATAGTTTTCAAAACATTACTTAATTTACAATTATCTATCAGAGTTGGATATAAAATATAGCTGACAACTATCACATCACAGTAGAAATCATGATGTAATAGCTCCTCACCTCACTACTGTGATTTAATAGTTGTAACTCATCACTACTGTGATGTGATAGTTGTAGCTCCTCACTACTGTAATGTGATAGTTTTAAACTCCTTATACTGTGATGTGATAGTTGTTAAATCCTCACTACTGTGATGTTATAGTTGTAAATTCTTCACTACTCTGATGTGATAGTTATAGCTGCTTAGTACTGTGATGTGATAGTTGTAGATCTTCGCTACTGTGATGTGATAGTTGAGCTCTTCACAACTGTGATGTGATAGTTGTAAACTATCATATCACATAAATTTACTTATGTCATATATAAGAACACTTTAGCTAAAAAATAGCTTTAATCTTTTAAAACAGACATAGCTAAGTGTATTGAAATAATATCTTTTTTTTGCTGCAAAGGTTTTTGAAATTTGCAATCGGGAATATTTTTATATATTATTAAAGATTTAAATATTAGAAAACAAAACAAAAACCCTTGAGAACACAGCAAACTATAAATATTAAAAAATGTATATATATATATATATTTTGGCTAAAACATCCGTTAGAGTAAAAAATTTCAAAAAAAATTTTTTTTTAAAGGAACCCCACTCAAAAATTCAAACCCCAACCCGATAGATTTTTTTAATTAAAGGCAAATGACCGTTCTTTAGAAAACAATCTTAGTTAGCTTTAAAAACAAAGAAAATACTGGATCTAAAGTTTGAATTTTTTTTAAAACTGCAAAAATACTAATCGAGTTAAGTTAACAATCGTTAAAAATAAATATAACGTTATAGAAACTTAATTTTTGATACAACATTTAAAGGTGGTGCAATTGCGGCAGTGCAACACCCGACGAGAATCTCGACCAGACTTGTTAAAATGCTAAAAGTTACTATTGTTATTTAGCAATGAAGCGTATAAACTTTAATTTGTTTTTATAAGTTAGCAATTTCACGCTGGAGTAAACAAAGCAGTGCTTTTTAACATGTTTGGTCTCGACACCAGTGATAGGTAATGTGTAGAGCAGGGTTTCTAAAAGTATTTTTATGACGCTTTCTTTAAAAAATAAAAAAAAATACGGCCCTCTCCAATAACTTTTTTCATAAAACTATTGATAAATACGCCATGCCCTTTATTGTGCTCTTTCTGATAAAATCCAAAATATCTAGTGTAGCTTTTTTAAATTACGGCCTTAAGGCCCTTAAACTTTTCAAATAATGCATTTTCGGAAACCTTTGTTTAAATATATTTGAGCCAAAACATTCCTGCAGCAAATGCTAGATTCAATATATGGTTTATAATATAACCTTATTATTGTCTTTTAAAAAAACTCCTTTAAAGTATCTTATGATTTAAAGCATATTAATTTATTGTCTTTTTAGAAATTTTTTTAAAAATATTATCTCTAAGATTAAATTCTTGTCTTTTTTTTTGTTTTAGTTTCATTACACTATAATTCATTTATTGTTTACGTCTGTAGTTATTTGTAATAAACTACAACTACTCATTTGTTATGCCTAGTTTAATTAGCAGTAGTATTTATTACTGTTTAGTATTTAAGCATTAGTTATGTTTTAAATTATTTACGATTTATATTGATGTTGTAAACTTCACTACAACCATACTATTTTTACTAATTTTAGTCATTTCAACATCTGTTTTTTAAATAACCCACAATATTGGTAGGTTATAATGACTTATTCTAATGTAAAGAATCACCAGTAATTTCAAAAAGAGTTTAACGAGACAAAATCAGTAAATTGCCAAAATAAATTTTACTATTAGATATCCTTCATATATATATAATTTATTAGGAAAATGCGATTTCAAAAGTTCTAGAAGATATGTCTTATAAAGACAAAAATAGATTGTCTCTAAATTTTAGCTCGATCAATTTAAAATAAAAAGAACTTTGGTAGATAATGATACAAAAGTTATACAAAAAAACAAAAAAAATGTGATGTAAAAATTAAATATTGTACATTACAAGTATTCAAAATCAATGTTCCATCTAACTGAGCAAACAACCAAAATTTACAAAAACCACAATTAAGTGACTATAAAATACTTTAAAATTTATTGTACTTTAAAAGGAACTTTTTCATAGGTCTACAAGACGATATGAATTCACTCCTCTTATTTAAAAAATAAAGACTTTTTTGTATAACTTTTGCATCTCTGTTTACTAAAATCCTTTTTATTTTAAATTGAACAAGCTGAAGATTAAAGATAATCTTTTTTGTCTTTAAAAACTATATATTCTGGAATTTCCAGAATCGCATTTTCCTAATAAACTATTTAAAAGCCCTTCAAGTGGGCTCTGTTGAAAGTGATTAAGTTTAAATAATTACCTTATTTTACATAATATTCTAAACACTGACATATATAAATATGTAATACATATTTTTATTTTTTGTCATATTTACTACATAGTGCATTTTAGGTATCATTATATTTAGATAAATTTTATCATAAAAGCTTACATTTAATTTTTAAGAAGCAATACTTACTTTTACTACTATAGGGTTGCCAAAAAACTTTAAAACATGGAAAAACCTGGAATTTGATAATTTAGGCTATAAAACCTGGAAAAACCTGGAATTTTGAACAAAAATCACTAAGAAACCTGGATTTTTAAACAATTTTTACAAGTTGTAGAAAAATTTTGATTTGGAACAAAAATCTACCATATAGATGAAATATTTTTATTATAATAAAAATCCAGTTTAAGTCCTAAAAAGCACAACATTTTTTGACAATGTTTTGCCTGAAAAACTACATAGGGGTTTTGACAAAGTGTGAGTCCAAACAAGTCACAAAAGTATTGACAATTTATGAGTCCAAATAAGTGACAATGTGTATTGACAAAGTTTAAGTCAAATAAATCATAAGGATATTGACCAAGCATAAGTATATATAAGTCACAATAAGTGGTGACCAAGTTTAAGTCACAGTGAGTAAAATTTAATTCTATGTAATGCTCTTATACCTTAATGGCATAATACCATAACAGAAAAAGACAGTATCTATTAATAACTAAGACATCAAAGACCAGTAACATTCTTAAAATTTTCAAGACTTTGTTTCACAAAGGTTTGTATAGGCATGACATTTGAGTTATACTTTTGATTAAAAAACTTTTCCAATTACACTTAATTATAATATAATGTTGTTGTTATTTTATTTAGTTATTTAAACGATTTGTAAATTAAATATACTGAACAAGTGTAAAGAGAATTATGAATACAAATAATAAAAAAAAAAAATTAGACCTAAACCAATTTGTTGAATTTCTTTTTATTACCGATTGATTAATTTTTTCTTTCAGATCAGTATTAGGAATAATTTTTTTTTTATGTTTTAATTTTTTTAAATACTTCACCTGTTACTTATTGATAAAGGTAGTTATTGCACAGTTTAACTTGTTTAAATACTTTTGTTCAGCAATTTTCCTATAAAAGAAGAGGATGGTAAAGTGTAGATTAGGGTTTTCTAAACTTTTTTTCAAAATACCCCCTTTAAAGGAATTAAAAAAAGCTATGGTCCCTCTCTGACAAAATTATTTCTAAAAGAACTACTATTAAAAACTCCTGAGACCTTTTTTTTGCACTTAACCATTAACTCCAGTATATCTAGTGCAAAGTTGCTACGGGTCAGGCTAAGTCTGTTATTTTGGGGTCAAAATAACCAAAGGTCAGTTTTGTTTTGTTAAAATGGCAAAAAGACAGTTTTGACAAAATGTCAGAACTTGTCAGTTCTAATTCACAAAATTCTTAAATTTTTTAATCCAAAAAATGGTAAAAAAAAGCAAAATATCTTTTAAAATCAGACTAAAATTGAAAAATTTTCCTAGGAATTTACTTAAAAAATAATTCAATTCCAAAGTCTTCAAATTAAAAAAAAAAATTTTTATAACATTAGACTAAAATTGCAAAAGCTTCCTAAAAACATGTTGAACTATTATTCTATTTGAACTAGTAATTGTTGTGTATAATCTTTTTAGTATTAATGATCTGTGGCGAGAACACTTACATAGTCAAACTTTGATACATAAAAAAAAGTTTATTTTGCAAAATTTTAGAATTAGAATTTTTTTTCTATTTATGTACTTATAAACGTCTTTATAGTTAAGCACTTAGTTTAGTATATTTATGTGTATTGTTTACCTCTTTATATAATACTTTCAGAGTTGTTTAAATTTGAAAAAAAAAAAATTAAAAGCAGATTTTATTATTTATTTTGTATTTTAAAGGTTTCATAAAAAAAAAAAGAAGGAAGTATTTTATAAAACAGAAGTATAATTTACTTAAATATATTATTATAAACTTAAAGATTATTTGCAAAGAGGTAAGCAGTGAGAAAAAAGTACACCTAGTTCAGTGCTAATTTTTTCTAATTAAATTTTTATTATTTTTATTTACATTCCAATAACTTATTGTTACAGTTATCTTTTGCTGAAGTACACATTCTGAATACAGCAGCTACTTAATAGAAAGTTTGTAGCTTAAAATTACTTAAAAAAAAACCTGACAGAAAGTTTTTATTTTGGTTCAAAAACTTGTGCTGAGTAAGAAGTGCGCACTAAAATGGGTACTTGTCAAAATATGTGTAATTAAAATACAAAATATGGTACTCAGAATGCTTAACTTAAAGTTTGTACTTAAAACTCGTACCTAAGAGGTAGGTAAAAGTCAGGCTAAATCTTAAAGAGACAGGCTAAACTTACAAAATTTTTCGTGGCAACCCTGCTAGTGTAAGTTTCAAATTTATGCCATGCCATTGTGGCCCCTTCTTTTACAGTTTATAGTCCCCTAAACTTCCTGAATTTTCTCATTATATCTAATATAAGTTTCAGAACTACTATTAAAAACGCCTAAGACCCTTTCATCATTAACTCCAAAATATCTAGTGTAAGTTTCAAATTATAACCTTGTAGTCCCCTTTGGTCCTTTTACTGCTCAAGGCCCCATAAACTTCTGTAATGGCCCACTTTAGGAAACCCTGGTGTAGATTCTCTTCACAAATGGCAGGAAGAAGAATGGCAGATTACCAATTTCACTTGCTGTTCCATTTACTTGAATATCAAACATCGTAAAATCAGTCAGGTAGAACGCAAGTTGTCTGAAGCAATGTTGATTCTTTATTTAACAAAACACATATTATTAAATATTGTGTAGGGAAAATAGTTAGAAAATACGCCCCTTTAAAAATAAACATCATTGAAATTAAATCAGATTAGCTAATTATGACTATAATTTTTACTTTTGGAAGTTTGAAATATAAACTTTGCGTTAAGAATATTAAAAATAATAGTTTAGTAAAAATTAAATAATAACTTGTAGAGGCCTAGTATAGTTTATATCATTTTTGAGCTAAATAAAAAAAAAGACTAGGAAAGATAATTAATTGTTAATCGTAACTACCAAATAAAAACTTAGCATCGATATTTGTACTACTCTATGTTTTTCGTAAATAGATAGAAAAAAATTGATATTTTGAATCTTTATAAGTGCCAAGAAAAACTCCTGTCAAAGAGTTTACGCAAAACTCTTGTCAGAAATTACACAAAGTTCCTGTCAAAAACATGGCACAAAGTTCATACTGCAGATATTTTTTTAGACAAAATTTTATTTAATTGACCTAGCTTACTCTGTGGCAGTTTGTTTACTGTTTAAGATGAAATCTTTAAAGATTAGTTTTAAAATTTTTGAGCGAAAAATGTTTTATTTTTAATATAACAGTTTCATATTCTGTTTTTAAGGGCCCTAAACCCATAGTGTTTATTTAGTACTGTATTTAAATTCTTGATTATTTTTCTAGCTAGATTTATGTACAATTTCTAATATACTTATTTTGTTTTGCTTTATAGTATCTTCCATCTTTTGTTTAACTTTTATTTTTCATATTTAAATTGTAACTGAAGATCCCTTAAAGGATGAAACTTTGTTTTGCAAATAAAAATGTTGAACAATTAATCTTGTATATTTGTCTCCTTAATTTTTAAATAAAATAAGAACTATTTTTGTTCAATTCAAAACCTAAAATATAAGTGTATAAAAAAGCTTGAGAAAAAGAAAGTTTTTTGTTGATTTTTGAAAGAAATTAAGAGTTTTTCATAAAATTCATTCTGTCAGCTAAAAATTAAGCTCAAAAAACAATTGCATATTTTTATAAGTGGATATATACTTTGTATAATTTAAGTTTTTAGCTCAGGAGTGTAGTTTATACTTTAAATATTTGCGTAAATATCATATGTATCAGTGGCGTGGTATTTTGGTCAGGTGGTGCGAAAATTAAAAAAAAAAAATTCCTTAATTAAAACTTTTGGGCCGCAAATTTTTCGGGGTCTTTTTTCTAGGAAATTTAAAAAATTACTAAAAATCTATCTCCTACTTCATTTTTCAAGCAATCTTCTTAAAACTTTAGAAAATACTTCTTAAATTACAAGAAAAAAATGTTACTTAAGAATTTAGATAATTAAATAGGAATTAAAAAAAATAAATAAAAATTTTATCACAAAAATTAAAAAAATAGTCTTTTTCTTTCAAAAAAAATACATTTTTACTATAAATTTTTAAATTCACAAGCAAGGTTTTTCTGTTATTGTATAAAGATTAAACTGTTAAAATTTGAAGAAGATTGCTTGAAAAATGTAGGAGGAGATAGATTTTAAACAAACTAGCCTTTTTTCGCTGTTTTAGTTTTTCCTTCCAATAGGTAACCTATTATGCGGCCCGACTTTGACTGGTCATATCTCAAAAAATAATTCGAATTTTTTTAAACAATAAAAAGCGTCTTAAAGCTTTAAAAAAACATTTCAAATAAAATAACTTCTAAAAAACATTGCTTAACCTTCCTATGGCCTTTAAATACAAATAAATAGTCAACTAAGTATAACAATTAATACCTCAAAGCATTTTTCTCTGTGTAATTTCTAAATAATGTTCAATATCTATTTTACATCAACAAAAATGAATTGTATTAAACCCAAAAAAACTCATACTTTTAATTTATTGCAGCTTTTAATATATTATCTTTATCATTTATATAAAAATGTTAAATCTTTAGTATTAAAATTGAAAATTTTAAGTTTTTTGTAGGAGAAATCTAAAGAGCTAGTTTTTTTTAACTTCTACATTTTACCTATATTATAATATAAAACTGTAAAAATAAATCTTAATAAATGAAGAAAATCTGAAGTATAAACAAAATTAAAAATAAAAATTTGATACCACTTGATATGCAGTCTTGAGTAATAGTAATATCTGGTGTTGGTGTGCTATTTTTAAATTCAAGCTTTTGAACGTCAGATAATTTTCCTACCTGACATATTTTTATACTTGCATCATTCCATACAACATTACTTGGCATATTATTTTAAATAATAATCTAAAAATTAATGAAAACAAATGTTTTCTTTTTCTTTAGTATTATAAAACATATTTTACGAAAAAAAACAAAAAACAAATAACTTTGAAGATATCAGGATTGCCTTGCAACTCTTTGAGTCAAAATAACTGTCCTGAGTTAGTTTAAAAATGTCATGTGTCATCATAAGCATTTCAAATTCTTTTACAGATTTTTTTTACTGTTTTTAAACTAATGGAAACTAAGCTTTATAACAAAGCTTTTAAAACCACTAAATCTACCTTGAGTTAAAAAAAAAACAAGTCTATCCTTAGTCAGCCTGAGCTTAAAAATACTTAAAACATTCAGAGTTATCATGATTTTTACTGAGTCATACTAAAGTTTTATAAAACTTTATAAAATCCTGAGTTATCCTGAGTGTGTGGAAAGATTTTACTTAATGTTTCTGATACAAAACAAAATGTTTGAAAGATAAATTTTATAAGGTCAACTTTTTCAATGCTTTTAAAAGTTCACAAGAAATATAACTTTTGCTTTATCTTAAAGTCAGTTTTTCTAAGATCTTTAGGGAACAGCATTTTTTAAATACTACAAACAGTTGGTAGAAAGATTTTTTTTTTAATATCATTTAAAACTTGATTTAAAACAAAATAAACTTAAATTTAAAATTAATCAATTATGTCTTTTAGACTAAAAATTGATTGTAAAAAATTTTGTTATACAAGTTGCTACAAATTTATTCATGATGTAACTAAAGAAATTTTAAAATAACTTGCTACAAAAATTGATTAATTTTTAACTTTATGGCTGATAAAATAACAAATTTTGATTTGTTTTTTATCTTAATAAAAAAAAAAAAACTACTTCAAAAAATTTTTTATGTTTAGTTAATCTAAACAATACTTTTTGTGTGGTGAGATTAAAACTGTAATCACAGTATGAACTGTTTGTTTATTATTTGTTTAATTTTTTTTTCTGTTATTTTTTTGTTTTTCTTTTAAATTATGTTGTTAGTATTTTTTATTTTTATTATCAATTTATTTTTATTTTATTAGCAATTGTTTATTGCTATTTTTACTACAGTTTTTTTTTTCTTGAATCATTGTCACTATAAAACAGGTTTAGCTTTATGGTTTGTTAACAAAATGTTAGCATTTGTCTATTTAAAAAATCTGTCATAAGGTTATACTACTGCGGTGCACTAACTAGTTGCGTACTGTTTGAGTTTAAATTCTTATGAAGTTAATAAAGTTATAAAAATTTCCTTATGGAGTTTTTCATCAACATCGGTGCGCATTTGCAATTACGCACCGAATCAGTATACTGGGTAATTTCCCTAACTTGTCACTAATTGGTATTCGAAATTTCGTTTTACTTTTCGAATAGTAGAAAAACATAGTTGAAAAAAGGCAAATTAAGAAAAAAAAAACAATAAAGGATAAAGATATTGCATTTTTTTTTACTAATTTTTTTTGGGTGGCACTTATTCGCCAGCGTCCCTTTCACGCTACGCCCCTGATATGTATAAGAGTCTTATTTTACATATACTTTTAATTAGCTTTAGCATACAATGGTTTTAATTGAGTAGATTTTTTAGTTTAGTTCTCTTGTAAAACAATTTTTTTTTTTCATTTAATGTGTTAGTAAAGTTAAAATGTCACTACAACCCGCGAAATATGTCGTATATCTAATCTGGCCTACTACTTATATAAATTTGCCTAGCCCTAGACTAGTTAATTGTTTTGTTTTAAGCCATATAACATTTAAAAACCACGCACTAAGCGAGATATTTACTATTTGGTTAGAAGTAATGCTAATTAAGATTTTCTTTCTATCATTGTTTAAAGGTAAATGATTTGTATAAAATTCATAAATTTTCAGCAACATATAACTAGACTCTAGAGTAGGTCTCGACAAACTGCCTACAACAGGCTTTTAAATCTGGCTCGTTATACCAGAAATTTTTGAAGCTTTAGTTAGATATATAATATTTTGTAAAAGAGAAAAAAAGGTTTTTTCAGTATAATTGACGAGATGTATGAAACTGAGACTAGATATTTTTGGGTTTTTTATTGAAAAGTAAAAAATTATCACATACTAACTATCACTACAATTGTAGCCCGCAAAAACATCCGATTAAATATTTTAAGAAATTTTAAAAACTATAGTAGCTATCGTAGTATACTCTGGGATTTTTTTAAATTGTTGAAACTAATATAACAAATTATTATTTTTTTTCAATAACAAGTTTTTGTGCTGTCATTGAAGGTTTAAATTAAATATATAATTGTCCTGGACAAGACGTTAAAAGGTAACAGAGAGTGGTGTGCGACTTAATAACCGAAAGTTTTTTTCAAGTACCAGGTCCTTAGACCGTTAATTTTGAGCGCTTTTTTTATGGTTCAATAAGCAATATTTTTGTATGATAAAAATAATAAAATTAGTACAATTATTTAATAAATATATTTATAAATTCAGCAAAGTTTACCTTAATCTATAAAACTTTAAATTAAAAATAAATGTTACTTGATAAAAATGTAAAACTTTTTGAATTTATAAAGTTGATAATTGTTTTTTTTAGAAAATTTATACTTTTCTTCATTTATTATCTTTCGTAACATAATCTAAAACAAAGTTTTATTGCACTAAATATTTTACTGACATTCGTGTTTGTTTAAATCTAGATGTAAACTTGTTAGAAACTTGTGACAAATTTTCTAAGAAATGCTAAAAATAATTATTTTATTTAGTTTAACTAATGTTCCATTATGCATATAACTAAAACTTGTGCAATTAAAACCTTTTTAAGAGCATTAATATTAAAATGAAAAGACTTAATTCAAATAACAATCAAGTTCCTAATGATGAAAGTCAACCCAAAAAGGTTGTGACAAAAATACAAGATTGTGGTTTTGTGAAGGCGTGTCGCGAAGAAGTAGTCCGGTCAAGAGATCTTTCAGACTTAGGTAAAGTTTGAATTTTACCAAAGTTCTAACACACTGTTAATGAAGGAAAATTAAAAAAAAGTTTTATTCCAAAACTTTAACTTTAAATTATTTGTAGAGTAAATAGTATTTACAAATAAATTTTGAGATTATGATCTTTTAGATAAAAAAACATTAAGGTTAAAGTTAGAGTGGGCTTGCAAGGGTGCACGGCGACTCAAATTTTGGCAACTAAAGTTTATAAATTCAGATTCTTATAATACTGAATTATTTTTAATCATGTTTTTTAGTAAATATTTTTATGACTATCATTTTGTTATTTCTGCTATCATAATCATTTAAAATAAGTTTTTTGGTACATTATTTTTCTAACTTAAAACAATTTTTGAGGAAAGATTTTAGATTTTTTTTTTAAGTAGAGAACTTTTTGCTAATTACAAGTAAATAATATTGATACATATTTTTTCAAGTCTTTTATCACCATGTTTTCGAGAACTGGAACTTTTATTACATCAAAATTTATTACACTTTTTTTTACATTTAATTTTCAAAGTCCCTTAAAAGTATTTGTAGAAACTAGATTGGTCTTAATTTTAAATACCGGGTATGTACATTAGCAGAAAGCTCTAATTGAGACTGGGAGTATTTGTGAAAGTTACTATTTTTTGAAAAAGTACAATTCGCGCACATTTTGCCGCTAAAGTTTCTACAGCTTTGTTTAGAAAAAAACTGATACCTTTTAGGGCAGAACATAAAGAAAACGAACTATGTATGTCTTATTGACGAAGCTCTACAAAATTTTAATTTAGTCATATCGCTTCAAAAAATTGAAAAATAGCTGTGAAGCAAGTCACAGACAGTTAGTTCATCGAAATTAATACTTTTTTAGCATTATAGCTATTGAAAGTTAAATTCAAAAAAAAAAAAGTATTTGCGCTGGAGTGACTTTGGTACAAAAAAAATTACAGAATTATGTAATCTTTCGACACTACTTATCTTATGTTCATTGTTTAAACTTATAAAATTAAGTGGGGAAAAAGGTCAAAAGGTAACACCTAGGTGTAAGGAGAGGTAATAAACTTGGTAGTGATATTAAAATATTATAAACTTGTATATACTATGTAAAATGTTTGCAATAAATATGAATTTTATGATAATGGTTTGATCGTAGATTAAATTCGAAAGCAAAAAAGATTTCAGGTTTGGCGTTTAATATTATTATTATAAAACTATTGTTTAACTTTAAAAGGAAATATGATTAAACCTTAACGATAAAAAATTTAGGTCAAAGATTATCTGCTTAGAGAACCATTACCTTTTAATTGCTGTTTTAACAAAAAGTAAAGAACTAAGCTGAAACCAACTAGAATTTTTTTTTTACTGGTCTGGTGTTTTATTGTTTTGACTTTTAAGAATCTCAAGTAATTTTTACAGGAAACCCGATCACGCACGACTCCGAGCTTGTCGCGTCCTTGAAAGCCAAGAAGATCTTGCTGGAAAGCAACGTGTTTAAAGTCGACGTCACAATTAAAAACTGCGCGCTCCTCATCGTGACGTCATCGCTCTTCGGGATTGCGCGGGAAGCTTGCGTAAAGTACGCGGAACGGTGCTTCCCCGCCCTCGCCGACTCCAAAGACTTTTCGCAGCTGGACTTTTTCTCGGTGCTGAAAATACTTTCCAGCAGCCAGTTGAACGTCGACTCGGAGCTGCAAGTCTTGAACGCCGCGGACGACTGGCTGAAGCACGGAGCTGGCAAGCGGAGCAAACACGCGGCGCGTCTCCTGTCCAAGGTCAGGCTCGCGCTCTTGACAGTTCCCGCTTTGCATCACGTTTTGGACGAAAGGCCGTCGTTCAGCACGAGCGAAGAGTGCCGCGGCTTAATCGAGGCTGCTTTACTCAAAAAGCAGCACGTTCGCTCGGAAAACTTCGATGTTACCAGCAGGTATTGCGAACAAAGTAACTTTGAAGTTGTTTTTTGTGGAGGCAAAAGTGACATAAGAGACAGACGTTTGGTTTTTACTGTCAGTAAGAGAGTGCGCTGCGTCAATTTCAACAACGTTCCCAAGTCGAGAAAGCTGCCACGGATGATTAACGGGCGAAAGTATGCCGAAGCAGCTTGCGTGAAAGGCCAAGTGTACGTTTTCGGCGGTTACGACGGCTCAATGCAAAAAGTGGGGTCAGTTGAAAAGTACTCGCCCGCGACCGGCGCTTGGCAGCAAGTGGCGTTGATGTGCGACAAGCGAATTTTGTTCTGCCTTTCCTCTTTCATGAGCGGCATTTGCGTAGTGGGAGGGTGCATGGAATGGCAGGGACGTGGCGTCGACTCTTGCGTTGAGTTTTGCACGGAAAATCACGAGTGGAAGGAGATGGGCGTTTTGAACGAGGCCAGGAAATCGGCCGCCAGCGCGGTGTTCGAAGGACGAGTGGTCGTGTGCGGCGGATACGTGGACGGCGCGATATCAAGCACCGCCGAGGCGTATGACGTCACGGCCGGAAGGTGGCGACGCGTGGCGAGCATGGTCGAGAGCAGATGGGGCCACCGGTGCGCGGCAGTGCGGAACAAGCTGTACGCGATCGGGGGGCGATCTAGCGAGGTGCTCGACTCGACTTGCGGCAGGTTCGTCCTACTCAAGCCTCAGCCACCTCGACATTCCACCAGGTGGCGTCTTCCACTCCTCGGAGTCGTTTCGATCGGAAGCGAGCTGTTGGTGCTTCTCAACGAGCGCGAGGTTCTGGTCTACGACGTCGTCAACTCCAGTTGGTCGGCAAAGTCTTGGCGCGGTTGCGCGGGAAAGAAACTGAATTGGTGCGCTTGCGCCAAGCTGACGGAGCATTAGCAGAAGCAAAAGAAAATATGAAACGTTTTATAAATACTGAATGCAAGTTTTTGAGTTTTCAATTTGGTTTTTATGACTTTTGTGATAAGTTAAAACTTTTGTTCTAAAACGTTTTCCTGTTAACACTAAAAATTGTTTTTTCTTTCTTAATTTTAAAATAAACTGGTTTAGATTACGCATTATACTAATGGTTGTCGTTGATTATTTTTTCTTAATAAATAGAATAAGTTATATTTGAGTATATTCCGTAATATTTTAAAAGTTATTAAAGTTAAAAATAACATTTTTGTAAGAAGAAAACTGTATTAAACTTAAGTATGTACTTACATTTACTCGCAAACAGTAGTAATTAGTTTTTGATGATATTAAATTACTTAATCACTGAATAAATAATTCTTCTAATGCTGTTTTAAAAAATTACAACATTTCTTAAATTGATTTTGCTTTAATTAAGTATACTTTAAACAATGCTTTGATTATATATATTCAACTGAGACAGAAAGGTGTTTAAAATTGTACTTAAACTTCAATAACAGAACTTTTAGTCGAAATAAATACAGTAAGTTGCAAATCTTTTTCACAAAAACTTTAGCCAATCAGCTAAATATATTTCAAAATATATCTTGAGAAACACAAAAGTTGTTTTTAATTATCCTTAAGTTTTCAAAAAGGACACTATTTTTATATACGTTGGTAAGACTGTTTAACTTTTTTTAATTTCCGCAGTAATCTGCTCAGAGTATTTTTGAGGCACTTTTTCTGGAGATAAGGCTTTATTGTTATATTTAACAATTAATTAAATTTACTGCAAGATCAACAACAGCATCCGATACAACCTACGACCGGACTCATCAGGTTAGCATAGTCGCGTGAAACCGCTGTTGAGATCTAACCAAGCGAGCTTAAGTACAAAGAACTGAAGCGACTTAAAAATGAATATGAAAAAAATTAATACAAAAGAATATTATGTAAACTATTTAAATATTAAACAAATGTTGTATTTGAAAGTGTTCATTTTATTTAATACAGTTCTTAAGTTATATAGAAAACATCGTAACTTCGAGCAAAAATTTTGTAGTGATATTACGTAAATGGTTTTGCATTAGGATGAAAATAAACGTTAAATAAAAAAAAACATATTAATATATTATAAAAAAAGAACACATTGGAATAACTTATAAATTGTAAAAACAAAATAAATGCATCAATAAACAACAACACAAATCAAAATAAATGCAGAAGTCACTCTGCGATGCTTTCATTCTTCCAATCTGGAAAGCTTTCATTCGCCCAATCAGGAGAGCTCACAGCCCGCCATTCTGTTTCGCTCGTTTCAGTCAGCCACGGATGCCCAAGTATTTCTTCCGAAGAAAACCTGTCCGCGATCTTTTTTGACATCATCCTACCTAGCAAGTCTCTCACATCATCGCCGACATGTCCTCCAAATGCAGGTTCTTTATCCGTAACGGCACTTTCCGTCTCGAAAGCTGCTCTGCCGTGAGCGCAGTAAAATACTATTTGTGCTACCCCCCACAAGTCCACATCTACACCGTTGCAATTCTTTTCATTATTGACTTGTTGGGGGGTGCGGAAGTTGTCTGTGCCACTAGACGTCACTGACAGATGATCTCTCTTGTCAACAGCGTGGCCGAAGTCAAGCAGCTTTATCCGCTGCTCCTGTGGGCAGTATAGAATGTTACTAGGCTTCAGATCAAGATGGAAAATTGAGCGCTGATGGAGTTCGGAGATCAAACTCAACAATACTTTGAAGATAATCTTGCATTCCATTTTGCTCATGTTATCGCGAAGGTCATCGTAAAGAATTTCGCGCAGCGATTTGAAGCTTTCGTCGTACTCGGTAACTATGACATAGAAGTTGTCAAAGACGTACCAATCTTCTACTTTTAAAACACTTCCTTTTCCGTTTGATACACAGATATCCTTTGCTGTATCTTGCAATAGAAACTCATATGGTACACTGTTATCATTTAGGAAGTCGTCTATGTTTTTGCCACAGTAAAACTTTTTGATAGCGACCGCTAAACTGGTAGTTCGTTTTTTTCCAACATACACAAAACTACGATTATTGTGCATGAGAACTTTGTCATTTTGCTGGTAATCGAAGTAACTTTCGTTAAAATTTTTTTCAGTACTACTCGCCCCTTTCTTCCAACTTTTTTCGTCTATACCACACGATATTTTGTCGTCGGAGTTAGAACCGTCGCACGATACTATTGAACTGTCACTCGAACCACTTGAATCTTCATACACGGTTGAAGCGCTTGAATCAGAAAGTCCGCTTGAGGCTTCACTATCACTGTTGCCGCGAGACCCGCTGCTTCGCGATTCACTTTCCAGCTTCGCTTTTTTCTTGCGGGGTTCGGTTAAGGAGCTCTGGGAGGCACGGGTGTACGGGGGAGCACCGTCATCGAGACTTTCTTCAACACCCCCGTCAGCTGCTGAGTCGCCTGGCAACCTGGCATTGCTGAATTTTTGAAACTTTTTTTCCATTTTTATGTTCAGTTTTACAAATCAAAAATGCTGTCAAAATAATTGCTTGAGTCAATCAATAATTTTATAATTGTAGGTAAAAATAAATTAAAAACCGTTAGTGAAAAAAAAGAAATAATAAAAGTATATATTAATAATAGTAAAAAGTCGAGTATTAGCAACTAGCCAAACTAAATTTAATGCGTTTTTTCACTATTCACAGTTTAAACAACAATAGTTGTTTTTCTATCAAAAATTTCTAGTAAAACATAACAGTGTTTAAGTGGTTTGTATATAGTTAGAAATATATTATAATACTATGTAAATTAACTTGATGATTTTTTTTATTGTTATTATTATCAAAAAATAAATGTTAAGTTATGTTTTAAATTCCTTTAATACAGTTCAAACACTTGTTAAGTTAAGCCTACAAAAGTTGTTGTAACAAATAAAAATTTAAACAAGTTTGTAAGACTTAAACATTATATTCTACTATTGCTAGTTTCAACTTGAAATAAGTAAGTACTATTTATACTGACAATAAATCAAGTTTTACTAATAGAACTTAGTGTATAACTGTCTTGTTATTATTACTACTTCTAAACTTCAAATTATCACTAGTTTTTTTTTTCGTTATTCACAAAAATAGTCAGAACTGTTGATTTAAAGGCATAGTGTTTTATAAATAGTTACCTTTTATACTTTTGCAGGTTTTAGAAATAGAAAAATTTTCGTTCATAAAAGCTGTCGTCTTTTTTTAAACGACAACATAAAAATTAATATATATTAACTTATTATTTTAAATTTAACTACGCTTGACAGTAACATTGCTTCACCTAAATACTATTTTGTTTACGTTATCTAAAGTTGAACATTAGTAATCTGTGATTAATTTATTCACAGTATTAAACATTTTTCATCTGACTGAGTTGAAATTCTTAGTATCATTCTTATAAGACATACAAACAAGCTTAGTCTTTTAGCGACGTTTTATGATTTCTAATTATTTTATACTTAATTTTTTCCTATTAGTTATAAACTTTACTAAAAGAAAGCATATCTATTAACAAAAAAAGCATCAATTTTTCCTAGCATACACAATCGGTAAATGATGATCTTAAAATCTAACAAGTTCTTTATGTAGCTATAGTTTTATTGGGAACGGGTCTAAACTGCGCGAAGACAAAATTGCACGAGGTTACTAAATTGCATGTGGGAACTAAATTGCACGAGAACAAAATTACACGAGTGTACAAAACTGCACGAAGATAATTTTGCACGAAGACTAGTTTGCACGCGGGCACAAAATTTTGCACGGAAGGTCAATTTTGCACGAGTGGCAGTTTTGCACGGAGGGTCAATTTGGCGCAAATAAATACTAACTTGAAATAACTAAATTTAGAATTTAAAAAACCCTTTATATTTTATATAAAAAAATAATAAGCATGTATTGGTGTAATTCATTTTGACTTAATTAGCTTTAAATCAACTTTATTTTACTTTTTTTTTATATAACTGTTTTTTAATTGAAACTAAATTATTGTGTTTAAAAACTAATATGAATTTAAAAAAAAATTTTAATAAAGATAAAACTAGAATTTTATTTTAATAAAAGTAACCCTTATTAAAGAATAGAAATGAATTGATGTAAACTTAAATTAAATTAAATTTGTACTGAACTTCAATATGAAATAAAAAAAGATTAAAAAAACAAATTAAATTATATTTACATGGGTAGGTCTTAAAATTGCACAAGCGTACAAAATTGCACGAGGGACAAAATTTCACAAAGATACTTTTGCACAGAAAGATAACGAGCATTCGAAATAGTGAGACAATTAGATAAATTTAAAAAGGAGAAAATCCGTCTGATGAAATTTTTATTGTGCACTGTATAGAAAGTTCTGTTATGGCTGTGTAGTTCATATGTATAAATATCTTTGTTTTTAAACTAAAATAAGGCAAATTAAACTCATGTTTTAATCTATTTCGATTTTTAATAGCTTGTTTAGTAGATACTAAATACAAGTTCTTAAAGTAAAAAAAGAATTCTTTTTATTACAAATATTTAACGTTAATTTAAGATTTAGGCTATATAGGGTGAAAAATACTGAAATTTTGAGATCTTTTAATTGAAAATCTGGCAAGGTATGCCAATTTTCTGTGATTTATTTTTATATCTACAAAACCTAAGAGTTTTAAAAATACAAACATAATTTATATATCGTTATTTTCTATTTGTTAAACTTTATCTTAGTTGCATCACTATTTGCACGCGTTTTACTCTAATTAGCTCTAAAAATTCTCCTGCTATTTTTTTCTTCTTATCTAATCCAGACTCGTGAAAAAGCTCTGTCAGAAGCTATTTTCTTCTTAATTTTTTAGAAGAAAAAGGAGATACAAGCTTTTGAATAAAATGAAACCAACAAAATAATACAACAGCTACAATAAGTTAATTTCTATTTTTAACAAAAAAAAGTCTTCGTTAACATAAACAAAACTTTTTTTGGTAATTATGTTTTAATAACGGTTAGAATACAATTTTACAATCTAGTATTTATTTTTATTTATATAATTATTTTTCTAAGTTTTTGTTTAATTATTTAATTTATTCATTCATTTAATTTCGCTTTTTCTATTAATTTTTATTTTAGACTTTAATTTAATGTATTTATTATTTAGTTTATTAATTTTTAATTTATATAAGTATTATTTGTTTTTTGATTTTTTAAAAACTTATTATTTAGTTACTTGATTTTTTTAATTCTGACTTTTTATTTATTTTGTTTTAATCTATTTAACATTTAATTTATAATTTTTTACTTAAATTTGTTTTTTTTTTTTAATTCACTTTTTATTCAGTTATTATTATTATTTTTTTATTCATTATTCGATTTGTTTTTTTTTACTTAATTTTTTTGTTTACTTTCTTTATTAGATTTTTAATTCTGAGTTTTTTATTTTTTCAAGTACTGTATAAATCTTTTTCGTGCAAAATTGTCACTCGTGCAATTTTGTCTACGTTCAATTTTATTTTCGTGCAATTTTGTGCTCTCGTGCAAATTAGTCTTCGTGCAAAAGTATCTTCGTGCAATTTTGTGTTTTCGTGCAATTTTGTCCACTCGTGCAATTTTGTAAGCTCGCGCAATTTAGACAGCTACCCGTTATTTGTATTTTAGTTAATCAAAAATTATATATCAGTAATAAAATTGTATCTGTTCACTTATACTTAATTCCATTGTATTAAACAAATTTAATTATATAACATCATATCACTTCTAACATGCTACTTTACAGCAAGATAAATGAAGTACTAAAATAAAAGGAATGTTATAACCTAGTGAAGAAACACACTTTGGATATTTTATATATGTACTATAGATAAAAAGGCAACTTACAACACAAGTTAAAAATAAAAAGAAAAGTAAATACCATGTTTAAAAGTCGCTGTTAATTATGTATATGTTATGGTTTTGAATAACTTTGCTTAAATTAAAATAACACATTTTTATTTTGAGTTTTTGTTATTCATGTTTTAATCCTTTTAAACTATAAACTTTAAAAATTTTTAAAACAAAATAGAACACAGAAAAAATGGACACTATTTGAATATCAACGGGTGAACTCTTGTCTACTTATTTTTTAACCAAGGTTGTCTGAATTTTAGTGGTGATTTAAGGTTATGTTATATATTTGTATGTTAGTTTTTTCTTAAAACTGAGTTCTTTTTTTATATTTAGATGTTTTTATATTGAGTAATAAAGAATAAATACCAGTATATTATTAGTTTTTAGCACATACTTTATTAACAATGGTAATAAAAAACCTGCTTTTTAGTTTTTAAAAGACACATCTTTTATGAAATGTGATAAAAAACGCTAAAAATAAATTTGCAATTGTTTCAAGAATTTATAAATTGGAACTAGTTTGGATCTTTATTCAGAAATATTTTGCAAATAAAACTTTATCATAGCAGAAAACATAGAAATAAATTAGTGGTATCTAAAAGAGCTAAGATGAACGCATTTAAAACTAAAGAGTTTTTATAAAAATAAAGTATACTTGATTTTAAAATACTAATTTTTTGAGTTTTTGAGAATGTCAAGATGAGCTTTGACCACTTTTAATTGCTAAATTTCTATTAGTACTATTATACAGGGTTGCGACTTTACCTGGAAATCTGGAAAAACTTGGAAAAATTTTTGAAAAAACGAAAGGCCACCCTGTATTATATCTCTATTCTGTTTTAATATACTTTTATACCTTCCTAAACTTTTAAAATAAAATAATTAGTTTTAGAGGTAAAGGTATAAACATTTATTGACATCATTATTTATAATGTATTATATTTACTAGCGGATTTTTTTCGTCTATGTAGTTTAAAAAATTTCAAATATAAAAGTTAGTTTTGATGTGTTTGTTTAATAAAATTTCTTTACGAGTTTTTTTAAATAAGCTTAAAAATTTATTTTTTTCTAATTTCCTGGCTTGTTTGCACTTTCCCAATAAATTCACTATAGTTTTGATAACTGAAGAATTTTTTCTTATACCAGGTATTAGATTTCAATTGAAAAGAATTCGTTTATCATTAAAAATAACATTAACAGTTTCAGTTTTTTCTATCGCAGATTCATTTTATAAATTCAGGTTGAATTTATGACAACCCTGTAAATATGAAAAGATTAGTTTATAATAAGTTTTAAGAATAAGAACTTGAAGTTGAAAAAAACTATTGGTGAATTTAAAAGGTTTTACTCTAAACAATGAAGATTTGTAGCTAAAACAATTATGTTTAGTAATTTCATATATTTGTTATCCAATTCTTACAATATTTACAATAAAACAAGGTCAAAAACAAAGCATAGTAAATGCTAGCTAACTTTATTGTTCGTTTAAAGTTGCAAAAAACAGATCCGATTCCGGCCAGAACATAATTTGGGAAAAAAATATTCTAATACTAAAATGTAAAGTTTGTGCTACCCAACATAAAATTCCTAAAACCACCCTTGATACTTGATAAATATTGTGAATAATTGAGTTTTTGCAATAATATTTTTCTGTTTAAGTTATTTTTTGAAATGTAGTATGTTTTTTTAGACAACCTCATATTAAAAAAATATTTAATGTAGTTTATTAGCTTCCTAGTTTACGTTTAATAAGTACAAGTATTTGAAAACTAAATATTACATACTGGCTTTTTATACAAAATTGATATTAACCCTTACTTTAGTAGCACATAAATGAAACTATGTTTACATTTTCAGTGCAGAATATTAGTTTGTAGTCTCGATAGTCTTAATTTTAGTTTGGTTATTGGTTAATAAAAAATGTTTTAAGTTTCTGTAAAAGTACGTGTTTAAAAAAAGATATGTGGAGTCTAGATTAACTGAATTTATTTCTAAAAGAATAATGACTTAGTTGCTGTAGTATTTTTTTGTGGATATCTATTAGTAAGTTTGCGATGTAATAGTAATGATTTTTTGTTTGATATTTAAAACTTTATATCATAAGTTACAGCATCTATACTTTTATAGAAGTTGAAATTTTAAAAGCTACGATTTCTAAAACTTAAATAATTCAAAAATTTATTTGATTTTGTTTAATTAAAAAACTAAAAGTATCAATGTTCATAAAAAAATGTTTTTCAATCATAATAAAAACGCAATACCTACAGTAATAAAAACTTTATTTATGACTATTTACGTGATGTTTATTTTTACCTTGCTTATTTTTTTTACTTGTCTGGTTCATTACTTAAAAAAATTTGGAATAAGCATAAAAACAGTGTGGTTATCATTAGCCTATAAAACAAAAATTAATTTAAATTTTTAATAAAACGATTTTATATTAAACAAATGTCATGAAGTGATTACAGTACACTATAAAACTTGTTTTATATGGAATACACCTTGTTACAAAACTTAGAGAGAATCCTAATAACGTTTAAATTAGTTATAATTTTTCTTAAACTGTCTTTAGTGTATCTTTCTTAACTTGTTTTAGCTGTTCCTTACCAAACTGTTGTAAAAAAAAACTTTTTAATTAATGCAAAAAAATTAAACAAGTGGTTTATAAAATTGACAATTACTAAAAATGCATATAAAAAACCCGAAAATTAAACTACTCTTGATTACCTGCTTCTCAGAACTAACTAATATTATTACTTACCAATAAAACTTAGTGATAATATCGGATTCAATACTATGGTGACAATTTAAACCTCTCTAAAGCTTCTTTATTATATGAAATAAGACAAAAAAACAAAGATCTTGGTAAGTCTCTAATTTACTCATGTCAAGGTTTCATTTTGCTAAATACTTTACTTTGTTTTTTACTTTTGCATAAAGTTTGAACGTTTAGAAAACTAAAACTACTTTGTGATTTTTTCTACATTTTCTTAAAAATTTTTTTTTACTCCATAACATTTTAAGCGCCTCGAAAAGCTCGTGATGAAGCAACTGCCGACTTGAATCCTTTTCACGATTATTTCTCTGAAAACTACTGCAAGCAAAAAGTTGGTCCCCATTTTTCAACAAAATCTTTTGCAGAAGTTTTAGATGAAGCATTCAAAAATAAAAAAAACATTAAATAGTGAACAAAAAAGTTGTTGATAACTTAAATTTCTATATAGTTAACAACCAAACCACTTAAATGTTTAAAACATGGACGCTTGTAAAACGAATAGAAGTTTGAACTTTAGTTTTGTTAAAACACGCGAAACATATACTATGTTTTACGCATTACCAAAGTGCTCTAATTGTTGCTTATTTGAGTTTTACATTTCAAAATATTTTCTTAATGAACACATTTAATTTATTTAATTAAAAACCAATAATTAGTGTACTATTGATTTATATAACAAAAACAATCAAATTGTTTAAGATTCAAAAGTAACTTAAATTGAAATATTGTAAAGTTTAATTTTACGTCAAATAGTTGTTATATGTATGATTTTTTTTTCACAGCAATGTATCTCCACAATAAAAAAAGCATTGGTTCAAATTATATCTGCTCAAATGTTTTATGCGATGAGAATATTTCAAAACTTTTAAATTCTTGTTTTGTCTGTTGGGGTCAGAGTATAACTAGTGTCTTCAATAGAGAAAAGTTTGATTCTACAACAGTTTTAGTTTTAATAAATTTAAATTTTAGTTTAACGTTTTACTTTTTAGCTTTTAAAATACTTGTTTACAATATTTTTTTGGTTCACTAGTTTATATTTAAAACAATGTTTCTCTAAAATAACACTAATAATGACATCGTCAATTGTAACAAATATAATTTCCAAAAAAAAATATTATACACCGTAACTTTATTAAATTGCTTTTACATTGGTAAAGAAAACCTTATGGTTTTTAATATAAAGTTATTAAAGAAACATTTCACTGTGTTTTTTAATATTGTTTATTTAATTTTTGACATGTGTAAAGCACTTTTTTTACGCTACATAACAAATATATACTTTTGTCAATGTTCGATTTAGTGTTTAAAATCAAAATCTACCTGATCAAGTACCTTGATCCAAAAACTGCTAGATCATGAATTTTTTTGCTGAGATCGAGATCCGACCATATTCTACTTAAAGAAAAACATCCGGAACCTATTTGAAAACCCTCTTTTTTTGATCTAGTAAAACACTAGCTAAAAAACAATTATTTGTTAGTATATGAAATTTAACTTATTTGTATTACTTTTTTACTAAGTTCCATTATTTTTCTATTGTTTAATTTATTTTAATAAATTAATATATAACTTTAGGAGATAAAATTTTTTTAAAGTTAAGATAAAATAACAACATCAAATATTTGTTAAACTAAATTATTTAAATAGCTGTTCAATTTGGACTGTTGTTATCTTATCATGTCGTATTTGATACTATTTCAATCTAAGTCGTATAAATTAAAGATTTTTTAGTTGTACTTAACAATTTATCAAACAAAACAATTGGGTTTATAAGTACTGTCTACAAACACATTTTTGGAATTCAGTAGAGTTTTAATGTTTCTACCAAGAAGAGAGCTCCTTACTAACTTTGATAAGAGTTGAAGACATGTTCAATTAAGTATATGACTTTATGGTTGGTAAAAATTGTTTGACGTTTAAAATAAAAAAGTATTTATATTATTTTTTACGTTTACTTAGTTTTTTGTGGGTTTCAAACTTCATCAGCCCATACTTAGCCGAAACTTATAAAATTTAAAAGTATATTTAACTACTTTAAAAACTAAAAATTTAAGTAAAATATATATAGACTATAAAATTTAACTTTAAAATGAGAATTGAAACCTTACAAAAGTAATTAAAAGTAATCTGAAAGAATAAAATTAACATCTATGTAAAAAACTAAAAAAAAACACTCCAAAAATTCTAAGTACTTAGTCAATCGATTTAATCAATTGTTTACTGCGGTTTACTATCATTTCTAACCCGCTATCATTTCTAACCCGATCACTTCTAACCCAATCATTTCTAACCCGATCATTTCTAACCCGATCATTTCTAACCCGATTTATTCTAACCCGATCATTTCTAACCCGATCATTTCTAACCCGATCACTTCTAACCCGATCACTTCTAACCCGATCACTTTTAACCCGATCACTTCTAACCCGATCATTTATAACCCGATCACTTCTAACCCGATCACTTCTAACCCGATCACTTCTAACCTGATCACTTCTAACCCGATCACTTCTAACCCGATCACTTCTAACCCGATCATTTCTAACCCGATCACTTCTAACCCGATCACTTCTAACCCGATCACTTCTAACCCAATCACTTCTAACCCGATCACTTCTAACCCGATCACTTCTAACCCGATCACTTCTAACCCGATCACTTCTAACCCGATCATTTCTAACCCGACCACTTTTAACCCAATCACTTCTAACCCGATCACTTCTAACCTGATCACTTTTAACCCGATCACTTCTAACCCGATCACTTCTAACCTGATCACTTCTAACCCGATCACTTCTAACCCGATCACTTCTAACCCGATCAATTCTAACCCGATCACTTTTAACCCAACCACTTCTAACTAGATCATTTCTAACCCGATCACTTCTAACCCGATTTAACCCGATCACTTCTAACCCGATCACTTCTAACCCGATCACTTCTAACCCGATCACTTCTAACCTGATCACTTCTAACCCGATCACTTCTAACCCGATCACTTCTAACCCGATCAATTCTAACCCGATCACTTCTAACCCAACCACTTCTAACTAGATCATTTCTAACCCGATCACTTCTAACCCGATCACTTCTAAACCGATCACTTCTGACTAGATAATTTCTAATCCGATCACTTCTAGCCTGATCGTTTCTAACCCATTTTATTTGTTTTTATTATTTTTTTGTTATCTAGATTTCATGCAAAAACAAACTAGTCTTAATAAAGTTTTCAAAATAATAAAATTTTCTCAAATATTTATTTACATTAAAAAATAATGATTTTAATGTGTTACGTAAAACCTTATTTTAGTATAAATTTTAATTTTGTACTAAAAAAATTTAAGTTAAATTGATTTTTATTACCTCATTTTTATATTTTTCATGCTTCACATACTTTCTTTTTTCGTTATTTATTACTTTTTGTTTTTTCAATCTAATAAAACAGACTTTTTTCGTTAATCGTATTTAATTTACTAAATCATTAATTTTACAATAATTTAAACTCTTATTTGTAGGATTTTAAATTAAGCAGTTAAAACTTTAATTAAATTGGAGCTCCTTATAATTCACGTGACTTTAATAATTTTAGTTTAAGCAAATATTAAAAATTTGTAAACTTTTATAATTGTAATATTCAGATACAAAAACTTTTATATTTCGGTATAAAAGTATACTGTAAGTCTGACGTAAATGTTGTATTATTGCTCACTAATTTATTAATATTTTATAGTAGGTTCGTTTCAAGTTTCATCTTAATTACTTATACAAATTGTTTAACAACTTGTATAGGCTTAGTAAGATAATGGAATTCAAACAAACACTAGGAGAAATAAAATACATTTGTTATATTAAGTGAAAAAGCATGACTTTTAGGTATAACCTAGGTATTAAAACAGTTATGTCATATAAAAAATCGCAAAAGTAATCGATTGACCGTCTTGATTTCACACCATTAATAAATTGCTACTTAGTGTAAGTCCTAGAACAAAAAAATCCACTAATAAATAAATAAACATGTTTATTTTCTATAACAAGTCCGACGGTAATTAATTTTCGCCTAAATATTATTTTTCAAAACGTTTACTTAATTTATATAATAAACGAAATGTTTCTATTACGACTTAAATTAGTATTTTAGTTGACAAATATTTTAAAATAAATAATAAATAAATGATAAAAATTAAAAAGAAGTAGTTGGTATTACACTATTAGAACTTTTTACCTATTGTAGTAGAGTGCCTCAAGAAAAGGTTATTGGTCAACTCTTATTTATAACTTTGCAAATGATATGATAAAAAATGAAGTTAATGTTGGTAGCAAAATTAATCTCTTTGCAGACAAAACAAATATTTTGCCATTCTTATTTAGTTTAAAAAAATTGTTTAGAAAAAATTTACCATTGGCTAAAGAAAAAAAAAAAATTTAAGTTCTTATAAATGACAGGTTCTAAGTATAAAAAAAACGTCAACGTCTACTTTGACTTAGTATTAAGCAGTATACAGTTTCGTTTTAAGAACTCAGAATTTAATGATAATGATTTTAAATGAAACCACTTACAAATTACGATAATTGAATTTTATGAAATGTTTTATTAAATGTTTAATGTATACTGATATTAATGTTCTTAAAAAAAATATATCATAAAAACTAGCCCTAAATTTATATACAACTTGCTAATCTTGCATCCACAAAAATATATACTAAACATATAGAGTTTTCTTCAAAGAAAAGATACAAAACAGTCTTTTACCGCATCATTACTTATTATTTTTCTATCATTGACAACTATCATAATCTTAAGATCACAGAACTTTTATACTTTTCCTAGTGCTTTTAAAACTAGTTAACTACAGTTAATTTATAATCCATTTTTGAACCAGATTAAAATAGTTAACTAACACAAAAATAAAACGATAAATTCATGCAGTCATGGTTTTTTTTCAATTTAAATTTGGACTAAGCTTTTAAACAAAAGTAATTTTTGCAAAAAAAAAAGAACAACTTTGATGTAAGTTTACTTTATTAAGATAAAATACTTAATATTTGAAACTATAAGTAGTTTAACAATTCAATGCACTCAAATTTTTGATTTTTTTTACAATTGTCTGTACACTGACTTCAATAATGTTTGTTTTGATGGTATTGATTATGCTTTATCAAGGCTACAAAGTCAAATTATAAAAAATAAATGAAATACAGAAAGATTGCACAAAAGTGCAAAACCTAACTCTAAAAGTCAAGATGTGTATATACGGTTGATGTTTAACAAGAAGAAAATTCATTTATGAATTTTTGTAGTTTGTTTGAATAATGAGATTCTGCTATGTTCTTAATGAGTTTAATAAAATTAACCCTGAATCTTATTATTATGTAGAATTGCGTGATTCAGACTATTTTACTGATTGTTGCACTAAAATCTTAAAAATAATTTATTAAATCGTCTCAATTTAAGTTGTTGAATTTCGCTGAGAAGGTTTTTTTGTTAATAATAAATTGGAAGTTGAATCTAAAATGAAAGATTGTGTAGCTGTGTTTGGTTTTATTTGAAGTCACTGATCGTTGAAAGAGTTGATGTTAAATTTGCTTATTATAAAGTTAAAACCAATCTTTTTAACAATCCTCTACTCCAAATCATAAATAAGTTAATTAGTATTATATTAAAGTGTTGATTTAATTTACTATAAATCTTTTAAAAGTTAGTTAAAACTGTAGATTTTGAATTTTAAGTATATAAATTTTCGTCTCTTTGCTTTGTGTCATTCAGTATAAATGACCCAGATTTTGATGCCTTGGTCTAGCGTAGGACAACAAACTTCCAATAGAAATGAACGTCAATATTTAAATTTTAACTTAAAAACTATCTGAACATTATGTTTTATTTTAGACAAAATAAACAAAACTTTAATAAATGAAAACTTTGTTGAGAATAGTTTCTTTTGAAAAACAAATCCTTTTGTTAAAAAATTATAGATAACATTTTTTTAAACTATGTGTAAAAGCTCGTAAAAAACTTTATAAGCATGTGGTATACGACTCAATAACCGAAACGTCCTTTTGTACACCAGGTCTTTAGACCAAACTTTTTGAGCGCTTTTATGTCTTACTTTTCAATTTCAATTAACAACCTCTTCAGATCTTTTTTTTTAGTTGTTTTTTTTTCTGGTAATATTTATTGAATAGCTTTTAGAATTTAAATAAACCTATCCGTTAAAGTACTCCAAATCATCTCAAAAAAAAAAACACGAAACCTCATACAGATCGGGTTAGAAATGATCGGTTTAGAAGTGATCGGGTTAGAAGTGATCGGGTTAGAAGTGATCGGGTTAGAAATGATCGGGTTAGAAGTGATCGGGTTAGAAGTGATCGGGTTAGAAGTGATCGGGTTAAAAGTGATCGGGTTAGAAGTGATTGGGTTAGAAGTAATCGGGTTAGAAGTGATCGGGTTAAAAGTGATCGGGTTAGAAATGATCGGGTTAGAAATGATCGGGTTAGAAATGATCGGGTTAGAAGTGATCGGGTTAGAAGTGATCGGGTTAGAAGTGACCGGGTTAGAAATGATAGCGGGTTAGAAATGATCGGCTCTCGTTTACTGCATTGAATACATTACTTCATCAATAAAACTTTCTAATATAATAGTACTCTTTCTTAAAATCTAAGAACTATAAATTGTTTCTTTAAAATGTATTTTGTGCTAATTTTGTAAAACTTAAAACGAACATTTCTTCTCCAAGCTTTTTTTGGGTTCTTCGCATAAAAGTGTTAGTAAGAATTTAATGTTGTGAAATGTACTATAAAGGTATTTTTATTCAAAGACTACGTGAAGCTTTCACTTAAAAAGGTCGCAAATTGATAAAGTCCTTACTTAATTACTGTAAAATTTACTTTGAAGTTTTTAGATAATTTTACTATTGTTTTCACTAGTGAACTACCGGATCTATAATTAGGATCCGGATCTTATTCACAAATTATGATCCGGTAGGATCTAAATATAGTATAACTTTCGAATTTATGCCATAATATCTAGTATAAAATTAAAAGTTTTCTATAATATATAGTGTAAGTTTCAAACCTCATTTCAAGTCCGGATCCGGCCAGATACATCTTTTTAGTATATTTTCTATTTTCGATGGTCAGTTATTCTGTATTAGTGATTAGTGATGTCGCGTGGTATTTTTGTTAGGGGTTGCGGCGAATAAAAAAAATCTTGAAACTTCAAACTTAAATTTTGAATAATTTGATTATTGTATCTAAAGATCTACTCTTAGATAGTGAGACTTAAAACATACTAATAAACGTGACTGAACGCCTTGTTAATTTTGAACTAATTTAAGAATTTTTGATATTACAACTACACATTTGTTAGCGTAGAAAATTTTTTTTTTTTAATAAAGTCAAAGTAATTATAAAAAATATTTAGTCAAATAAATTACAATTTCTTTATATTTATAATTACTTTTTATCACATAAAAACTATGCTAATCCTACTCGAATAGTTCCTGTTCGAGTTGTCACTGCTCGAGATGCTCCTGCTCAAGTTTAAGTTGTCACTATCTGTCTTATTGTTTTAGCGTTGTAGTTAATTTTCAATAACGTAAGATTACTACTTCTAACTCACATGGTGCTGAAGTTTAATCAGCTCCAGAATCAAGCTACTCAATAAAGTTATGTTTGAAAATTTGTATATGTTTAAGATGCAGCTGACACATATTGAGCTTTCAGCTCCGACTTATCAAATGTTTGAAGGTCAAAGGTATTAATTTGAAAAAAAAACAAATATATCAAATAAATTCAATGAATAAGCAAAAATCTGAATTTATTCGTAAATTTTATTTTTCTTCTTTTAGTTTTGACTACGTGGAACAACACCTCCAGCGTTCCACCCTGTTTTATGTATAGTATTTTTATGGATTTTATGAATTTTGTTCGACCTCACTCTTATTTAGGATTACTACTTTTTACTCTTAAGATATTTAATGAAAACAACATTTCAAAAGTTTTGTTTACAATCCTTATCTAAACTTTGAAACCTCTTGTTTGTAGATGTTGTTATGCGAAAAAAAAAATTAAATTAAAAAACACCAGTTTATAGATAACGAAATATTTTAGATGTTTTAATTTAATTCACTTTAATTGAATATTCAAATGTTGTAAACCATTTTGATATTTTGATATGTTTTTATAACTTTAAGTAATTACAATTATAAAGTTTAGAAAAAAAGTTAAGTAGTTAAAGTAAGTGATTGTGTACATATGTTTCACTGACTAAAAAATACATATTATTTTTTTAACAGATGGTTGTGCTCCTGAGTTAGTTTATAAAAAAAATGATTGAAATAAAGGAAGAAGATCAAAGTACGGCCAATGGATCCGGCCCCTCAAGCCTACAGTTTGTTACGTTTTATTTAGGCTAATAACAACTTTCCAAAAAAAAATATTTTACAGTTAATTTTCACAATTTTTTTATGAGTTATACAGTGTTTTCAATATAGTTTTCAATGTTCAAATGGACTGAAAATATTTTTTGACCCGTGTGCTTTTCCTAAATAAGTCTGATTCTTTACGTATAAAAGGCTACTAAGCCTTTGTTAACAAATAAATATTTGATTTATTACAATATTTAAAACTAGTTAGCTGAATTGAACTAAGTATATTGACTTTAACGTAGACAACTTTAAACTGTCTTAGAAGCTTTTATTAAAATGTTTTATCTACAAATTCATACGTTTAGATTTAATTAATCTAAATACATTCTCTAAACATTATTAACATCTAGACCAGGGGTCGACAGGCAGTTGGTGCTCGCGGGCCAAATTTCAAGTTTTCAAAATCTTTGCGGCCACAGTTTTAGTTTTAGTGATATTTGAATAAACTTTTGGCTTTAGTTTTGGTCACACCAGAGATAGTTTTATTTTATTCACTTTATTACTTCAAATGACTTTTAGCTGCACATAGAATGCCTACTTAATAAATAAATATCTATTGGGATAGAATTTACATTGCTTAATATGCTTAAGTCTTAATGAAATATGTATTTTCTTAAACACTTAATGAGTTAAACTTAATAAGTTTTTTTTTATTTACAATCTAACTCTCTATAAAAACCGAGCTTGAAAAACATGTACGGGTCACTTTTGTACATTTTTTTTATTATGAACCACCTTTTCATATTTAAAAAAATGTTTACTTTTAAAAGTAGTTTTTGCGTCTTAAATAGTTTGCACCACTCTTTAGAAAACTTAGTAATTAGTAAACTAAATAAAATTATACCTATTTGTACTGTAGATAAGCTAAACCAAGTTTTTTAACACAATTTATGCTCGAATACTTTAATAAAATACCTTATTAGTAATTTATTAGTCTTTTACACGGTAGCCACTTTAAAAGAAATAATGTCTGAATTATATTAAAAGTTTACTTAAAGTTAAAAAAGCTAAAACATTCTCTAAATCAAGCTTAAATACATAACTAAAATATCATTATTATAAAAAAGCACAATATGTAAATATACAAAAAAATTACAATTAGTAAACTACACTACAGTCATAAAAACTATTCTGAGAATTTGAAGATTCATTCAAAGTGTTTTAAATAAAAGTTTCAGGTACACCTGAGTTTTATAACAATTTCTTAAACAGCTTAACATAGTCTGACTTTAAATTTTTTTAAACTAAACTGTTTGATTGGCAACCCTGTTTAAAATAAAGTTCACAAAACAAAGAAATATCGAAGTTTCTTAACAGAGAATTAATTATATAACTAAAAAAAATATTATAATTCAGCTAGCTTGAATAGACAATTAAGTTTTTAAACATTTCTAACAATTGTATAAAAATTTATTAAGCTATTAATGATTTAGAAAAATGATTTAATGATTTTATTGAGCATTATAGCAATTCTTTATCTGCAATAAAAATATTGCATTTAAAAAGAGCAAACATGGATTATAAGATTAGCTATAAGAACTATAATACGTTAGTTTGGAGTTATTGCAAGAAGCGAAAAAAAAAAATCGTATAAGTCAGTTTCAACAACGCACATGATTAATTTCAGTAACTACAGACTGATCAGAAAAAACTGTTGAGAAACGTTATAAAGTAGGAAAAGCAATTACTAAAAAAAGATACCGTTTAGAGTTGAAAACTTATTTAAATAATTTGTGTTGGCACTAATAAAATATTTTTGTTTATTTCTTCAATTTCAACAAGAAGTCGTTTCTAGGAAACGTCTGAAGATTATTAAGCCGCATAATTCAAGTTAGGACTTGAATCAATCTGTTAAGATGAGAATACTGATACAACAGATGTTGCTCATTTTAGAACTTTTATTTCAGGTGGTTTCACTAATTTTGAAATTTTAGAAGAATTTTTAGGTTTAGTTCGAATACAAAGCACGACAATAGGTAAAGAGATTTTAAAAGTAAAGGTACAATGCACCAATATAAAGTTTTTAAAAGTACAACTTTTTGATTCTATTTTTAGTACATAATTAAGTTAAAGGTAAAAAAATGTCTTGAATAATATAGAAAAAATTAAAAGGTACTGTTAAGCTACTTTGATGTGTTCATTAATAAAAATTATATATATGGTAAAAATATTGTGTCAAATCGAAATTTTATTACTTAACATGTAAAAATTGTTTAAAATTCCAGGTTTTTTCGATAATTCTTAAATTCAAGGCTTTTTCTGATTTTTTTTTAGCGAAAAATGTCAAATTCCAAGCTTTCCTGGGACTTTTTTACAACACTAGTTGATCACACTTAAATGTATACAATTAACATAAATAATAATTCAGATTATATCAGCTACAAGACTTAAAATTTGAAATAAACTTTAATTCAAAACAATACTGTGCATTGAACAAAACATACATCATAATTTTTTTACCACTTTTTAAAGCAAAAAAGTCAGTCCGAGTGAAAAAAACTAGACTGATATTTTAGCATACAAAAAGCAATCAAGCCAAAAACTTAAAAATGACTAAACTTTGCCTGAGATCTAAAATCTTCAAATAGTCATAGTCTGAGTGTGTGGCAATTTTAATTTGTTTATTTGATCTAATTTTGATTAAAAATGTACAAACTTAGTAAATAACCATTTCTCAATCTAAATTGTATTAAATAGGTTGTTAAAAAAACAGCAACTATTTATATTAGTGTGCAACGCATAAAAATTAACTTATTTTGCCAAAAAACATTGTTTGAAAAATAAAAGTGTATACCTAACAAAAACTTTTTAATTTATGTCATATATTTTGTTTTAAATGTGTCTGTACGCACTTAGATATTACATGTAGAAACAATAATGTTGTAAATTTATGCATAAATTAAATTTTATCTCGTTAAGTATTAAATAAAAAGTGGTTTAAAATATGAGCATCTTTGTTCATTGGTGTGCATAGGAATTAATTTTAAATGCAAAGAAAACTTCTAAAAAAATAAAGGTGCCAAAATCAAAATAAAATTAACCCTATTTTTTTATTATTCTGTTGTCTTAAACATTTTTGTGCACACTAAAACATAACATTTATTAATAAAACATCTGTAATAGAAACTTAGGTATCAAAAACGTGTAAAAAAACTAAACGTTAAAGAAATGACATTTTATTTAATTACTGTGCATTACTTTTGTACAAAACGGAAAACATTTGCATTTAGTTTATTTACTAAATAGGTATAATATAACTATTTTAGTAATTCATAGCACTTTTTGCAATCTTTTTTCAGAAAATGTTTTGCTGTTGTAAGAAGAAAGTTATTATGAAATTGAGAAAAAAAGTTTAGTGGAATGCTAACCTGTCTTTTTCACATTTTTAAGCTAAATCAGTAAAGTCTTTTAATTGTTTTAAAATGTTATACAGAGACTAAAAAGTAAATTAGTCAAAGAAATTTAACTTATAATATATTTTTGCTCAGCGGGACACATTTATATGCTCGCGGGCCGCAAAATTTTCTTTTGCGGGCCGCATTCCATTCAAAAAAATAATGTGCTCGCGGGCCGCAGTTTGCCGACCCCTGATCTAGACAGATGCATATTCTTGCGCATTAATTCTAAAAAATTGACTTTAATACAACAGCTCAGTAATTTTATCCTAAAAATATTTTTAAATTATTCCTACTTTTTATGTTCTAATGAAACATTTTTAAATTATTTGTTTTAAATATTTATTTTATCGTTTTTTTTTCTTAATATTTAGTAGATAGCTTGGAAAAGGCATTTGAAAAATAAAATAAAAAACGTTAGACTGACTAGAAAAATGTTTTTAAAAGGTCTACAAATGTATATTAAAAGTTATAAGAATATAACTTTGTTTAGAATTTTTTAGTTTAAAACAAAAAGAGCGTACAATTTTATATTTTCTAATTGCATGCATTCCTTAAACAAAATCAAGCAAGAGAGCTAGAAAACATTGTTAAAAATTGAAATTAAATGTTTGAATGCTTAACATCTTTCTCAGCTTGTATTCAAAGCTACAGGAAAAGTTTGATAATATCTACCTTTGGTTGTCTTTTAAATGAGGTAGTGTTAAGACCTCGTACAAATAACAAAAACTGCCGCGATGTTTATTTAAAAGTTGCAGTAAAGTAGTTAAGCAGTTATTTAGAATTCTCTTAGTAAGACTTGAGTATTTTGTTTGATATTAAACTTTCCAAAAGTTTTTTAAATTGTTACAAACTTTTATACATTTTACTTATGTTTTTGCATAACCATTAATTCTTCTTTTTAAAAGGGATACTTTTTATAATTTAAAATTGTGAATGTAGAGCAAATGTTAATATTCAAAGATAGGTTATAATCCCTGAATGCAAGCATATAAATAAAAATAATGATGTTTTTGTTAATAACATATACAACTTTTATTACTATAAATATCAATACAAAACGCATAATGTTAATTTTGAAAAAAAATTACTCTGGTCTTCTATAAAACAACGGTCAGTTTATTTTATTTAACTTTTAAAAACCCTTATAAAACTTACCAAAAAACCTGAACATCAACAGTACCATGTACAAAGAAGACTATTTATTCTCAATGTACGTTTTGAAGGAAATCGCCTCCACCGACGGCGACTTCAAGCTGATCAAGAAGTGCTTCGAAGAAACGATGACCAGAAAAAAAGTTGACACTCGCAAGATTTACCGCGCAACAACGCGCACGCAAAGTGTTTTGGCGGGAAAAAGCGACAACGTCATGCTCTTCCACGGCACGAACGACGAGTGCTGCGCCGGAATTGTCAAGGACGGATTTAAAAGTCAGCTGAACGTTCGGGAAGGTCAACGGAACGTTCGGGCCGGGGGTATACCTCACGGCGAGCTCCAAGTTGGCAGTCATGTACTCAACTGGCAAAAGAAAACTTAAAAAGGGCTGTTACCGCTTGAAGAGAAGCGGCAAATCGACCACTTTGTTCACTGTCATCGTCAACGAAGTGCTTGGGTCGGACAGGTTGAAAGTCTTGGAATCTTTTCCCGGCTAAAGCGCGCCCAAAAACAGTTTCACGAGGTACGTCGTGCAAGGGAGGGTTGATGAGAACGAAACTTACGAAAGGGACAGCGGGGTAGGAGGATCAGGAGTAGCAAGGCATATTTTTTCAGACGATTCCAACCACTACGTTTGCCACGAAAGCTGCGTGATACCGAGGTATTTCGTTCAGTTTACCCAAGTATAACTTGAAATACTGCGTTTTTAGTTTATCGTTGTTAAAGAATAAAAGTTATAATTGAAAAAACTTTTAGATATAATTTATATTTAGTAATGTTTAGAATTTTGTGTTTGATAAACTCTGCCTTTAGAAGTGAACAATCTAAAATGTTAAGAAATACTCTTTGATTATTTAAACTGTAATGTTGAACTAACTGCAAAGTTTTTAACTATAATCTATTTATACCTAAGAAGTTTTAATTTGTTCCTCACTGCTCATCGTGCATTCAGCTGTTGACCTGTATACATTCTTGGTTAATACCTATTTTTTTAAACGAATCTATCCAATTCGTGTATACTGAAAAGCATTCGACTCAATTTCGAACCAAAGGTTTAGAAAACTTTAATTCGATATTAAATGCATGAAATCTTAGTTAATTTTTGTTTATTAAGCTAAGCTAATTTGATTTAGTTTAAGTTTTCTAGCTAACAGAACACAAAAAGTACTTGTTAAAAGACTTTATAAAATTATTTGACTGTTTCTATTTAAGTACTAGAGGTTAGATTAATCGGACCGCGTCTATTCATTATTTGTGTAAATGACATCGCATGAAAGCATTCAAAAACGGAAACAAATTTGTTAGCAGATGACGCGAAAATATTCAGTTTAGTCAAAAGATGCCTTACAATTAAGTCTTCATAACTTTTAACAGTGGTTAAACACAAAAAAAAAACTAAATCCCTAATAAGTTTCAAATCCTCAACGTTCTTAAAAGCAAACCTAACCCTGTTGATCTCCTAATAAATAAAGTTTAAATACCCTCAGTCACAGTATTAAAAGGCTTCGGAATCTATATTTCTGAAAGTTTAAAATGATCTTATTAAATATGCACTCAAATTTGCATCAATATCATCTAACATATATTAAAAATAAAAAAGCTATGAGCACAACCGCACTACCAACTTTACAGAACAAAGTCTAAAGAAAGTGGAGCTTTCTGTCAAAAGAATTTTGTTTTAACGCTTAGTTTAAACAAGAATATTCAAAATTTAAAGAATTTCTTGATAGTAAGTTGCAAGGAAAGCTAAACAAAATTTTTGAAGCAAAGCTTAAGAAAGCAAATACTACTGATAGATAAATTTCTGGGTGAGAAAGTACAATCACACTAACTTTGCAAAACAAAGCCGAAAGAAAGCGGAACTTTTATTTTATTATCTAATTTTGATTAAGCAATTTCGAATGATTTCTAAAACATTTAGTCGTAACAAATTCTCCATCTAAGTGGTATAAACAAATGTTAAAAAAATAATGAATTTTATACACAAGTGATAAAAACTAGTTTTTCTACATTAAACAATTTTTAAATTGTAGGTGAAAGTTTAATATTAAATCGTTTCAAATTTTAAAAAGTACATAAGTATTTTGGTCCTAAAAAAGACGTTAGAAGGTATCCAAGTGGTGAAAGACTCGATAACCATAAGGTTTTTTTCGTGCACCAGGCCCTAGAAAAAAAAAATGTTTAGAGCGCTTTTTTTGGTGTTCAATAAACAATAGTAATAAGTTTCGTGTATACATTTTAAGGTGCTTTCAATGTTTTTAAACAGCGAGAGTTTGAAACTGTTCTACTTTGAATTAAAGACGTTAGTAAATTAAATATCGTATATTAAATGCGCACAAACGTCTAGTAGTCAGTAACATAAAAAAAAAGTTAACACGAAACGCTATAAGAGTATTTTTATCAGTAATTAGGGTACTTGATAGAAATTAATATGATTTTTTTAAGTTTTATACGATCTTATCTAATTACGAAGGTGATTTATCATTAAACTAATTATTTTTTGTTGAAACAGCGACAAAGCGTCGATAAGCATCAAAGTTGTACGATATTCTCCTTTTAGAAACAAATAATATAATGCTTGTTTGTTTATACGCTTTTACTTATATTAATTATAACTTTGAACTCTTAAGGTGTTATTTAATTGTGATAAAAACAGCTCATCTTTACTTAGTTAAATCCCTGTAAAAGTGTTTAGTTTTTACACAACTTATTGTTTTATGTACGAATTTTTATAAACTAAGCAACGTATTCATAAACTAAGCAAAATATAAATCATGAAAATTTGTGTTAGTTTTATAAAGACTTTTATGAATAAAAAATAAATAAAAAGTATAAAAAATTACCGTTTATTGTTTATATAAAAATACTTAATAAAACTTATTGACAAAATTTTATAACTTAAAAATATTAAAGTTCGAAGGTACTTTGTTAATTAAGAAGTTCAAAAAAGGGAGCTTGCAATTTAATAAAACCAACACGATTTTTAAATTGTTTTGATCATTATAAACAAAATAGTTTTCTTAACTGGTAAATTCAGAGGCAAGACAAACCTTTGTAACTTGTTTACGAGTATTATAAAAAATTCAAATTATTTTCAAATATATAAACTAAATACAACGTGTATAAGTTATTTCGGTTTACTATTTTTTATAAAGTTATAAAACTTTACAAATAATTTTACTGTATTATCAATCGTTTTTTTTTTTTACTTTTTAATATAGGTAGGACTTTTACAGCTTTGTCATTTTTATAAAATTTACTCTTTTGGTTTGCAGTAAGCGATAACACACCACGTAGTATCAAAACTAACAAACAAAAAAATTTTTGTCAGCTATAGTTCACATTACTGTTAAAGTAGTATACACACAAAATTTCAAAAGTATTTTAAGCTGATCCGAAAAAAATATAGTTTCCTAAGCTTTTTGTTTAGTAATTCTAAAATGTTTTTTTCTTTTAGAACTACTTTTTTTGGCTAATAATTTTAATTTTCTAGCTAATATTTATTTTATAAATTTAATAGCTATTGCTACATTCAAATACAATAAAGTTTTAGATAAAAATCTAAAAATGAGTAATCTACTCGTCATAATATATCTATTTGTATTTAAAAACTCAGTACTAAAATAAATACATACAAACATCAACGTAAAAATATATATTTTTAGTTTTGTTAGAAGTATGAATTTTTAAAAACATATTATTTAAAACGTATAAAATAGTAATTATACATTGAAGTCAAGCTATAAACATTTTTTCACTTACCAATGATACTTCCTTCAAAACCAATGATAAATTAATAAAATTTAACCTAGTAAAGTGTTTTAAAAAATAAGTTTTGTAATAATGATTTTTTTCAAAGAAAATAATAAAATAAAAGTCATCTTAGATTCAATGATAATTTATCAATTTAATGACTATTTTATGTCAGTTTAATAAATGTTTGTTATCTTTTACTTTTATAGTTTAAAAAAAATCACAAAAAAACCCAAATTTTAAGGAATTAAAAAAATATTATTCATAAAAATATTTACTCTATTGCCAAAAGTGAGAATTTTTAGTTTAAGAGTATATATACTAATATAAAGCTTATAAAACATACTCTTCTTTTAAGGCCCATGGTAATAAATAGATTTTAAAATGTTAAAAAAAGAACGTTTTTATGGTTTTTTATGTGTTTTAAAGTTTTAAAGTATATATAAATATTTCAATTTAGTATTATTAATTATTAGTTTGTATTTTTTTAATATCATTTTTATTTTCTATGAAAGACTTGCTGGTTTTTGTGTCTATTCACTCTTTATCTTAACTAAAACAAGTGTACACTATTAAGATACATTCTTATTTCAGAACCTTAAGTACAACATACAACAAATATTAATAACATATTTTAATATTATACTATGAAGTTTTTTCTGATAAACAGTTGCTCATAGAATCATAGAAAATTTTTTGGAAAAGATGATATTTTTAGTACTTAGCTAAACTCCTGCTGTATTTAAATATTATAAAATTATTTTTAAACTTGTATTTGTAGGCAATATCGCAACTTCTAACTTTGTTTATTAGTTGCACAATAATATTAATAAAATGCTTTATTTATACGTTTTGTTTTAAAAAATTTTATAGCCATATTTTGTTTGATAGGATATTTTTTTTTGAGATCAAACATTATGTTTGCATAATAATAGTTATACTTTGTTTGAAAAAGTTGGTTCTTTTTAAAACTAAAATATAAATTTTAACTTAATTGATTTTTCTACTTCATTGTTGTTCAATAACAAAGACTTAGGTTTAATTTACCATAAGAGGACTACATTAAAACTTTAAATTATGTATATAATAAATTATAAACTTATAACTCAATTGATCAGTTTCAAATTAAAATTTAATTAATTATAAATATTATTTAAACTGTATCGGTTACGAAATAGCACTACTATTTTAATGTAAAAAATATAAAACTTGTTTCATGTTAAATTTATGTTCGTAAGAGTAAAATTAGAAATAAAACTTGTGCGAAACTTTTATATGTATACTATTTAAGCATTTTTTGTTTAATTTCTTCGTACTGCGATAAACTGTAAATGTTAAATTTGTTTTTGCAACAAACCACTCGAAAATAGATTGATATTTACAATTAAAACAATTTAGAAATGTTAAATTATCTAATATAAGTGTTAATATCGATATATATTATCTTGTGTACAAATAAAAATAAAATAAAAACTGTATATTAATTATTAAGACACTTAAAATTAAAAATTTAGATAGAACAAATAAAAAAATAGTAGTTTTTTAAGAGTATTTATATAAAAGAATAAAAGTTTACTGACTAGCCAAAGTTTTAAAAAAATATATTTCTGTTTGTGTTCCAGATACAGTTTAAATATTTTTTCTATATACTATAAGCTTTTAAAATCTAAATCAATTTAACAAACTTAGTCTTACCTCTTATCAAAATATTTTGATTTAAAAAGTATATGGAAAATATTTTTTGTACAAGATATACAAGTATCTACTTTTACAGCAATGTTTAAACCTAAGCTTGAAGGTACGTAAGTATTAAAAAAAAAGAGCATTTGTTTTTGACAACACATCTGTATTGCTACTCTTTTTTTAATATTTTTTACTTTTGTTACATAGCTTTTTAGGTGTTTTTACTGGAACAGACATTAAATTATGACCATTGTCGTGGATGACTCGACAACCGAAAGGTTTTTTTGTGCACCTGGTCCTCATAAAAAACTTTTTGAGCGCTATTTTTTGTTCAACAAAAATACGAGCTTTAGTTTTCCCATATTGGTCTTTTTTTGTCAGTTCTTACAAGCCAATGTGGTATTTTTTTTGTTAAGACAAGCTTAAAAAGCTAAATAAATTGTTTAGTAAAACAAATCTGTCAATAGAGATTGAAACGTTTATGATTTTGTTTTGCACAAAATAAAAGATCACTAAAGTTTGAACTTTTGTTCTGCAGCATAAAGCTTTAATAAACCGAATAGTTCTAAATGTTATTCAAATACATTATAAAATTTTTACAGTAAACAGTTTTAATTCAATCTGTAAGATTTTCTATAATATTTATATAAACTCAAATTAAACTAAGTTTTTTTTCAAATATAGACTCAAAGTTAGGACCGGCAAACTGCGGCCTAAGTGGCAAATGCGATTCCCAAGTAAAATATTCGGCTCGCGACATACTTTTTACCTAAAAAACATGCATTTATAAAACAAGAACAGGTAGTTTGTTAATCATTTATCAGTTATCACTACAGCCTTGTTATTGATTTTTTCGAATCTTTATTTTTAATACGATTCTTTTATCAACTACTAGGATTTTTTTTAATAAATACGGCCAAAAAGCAAATTTTTATTAAAAAAATTATCCGTTACTTATATAAGGCTGCTCACCCCTGTCTTAAAATGGAGAATAATCTAGTTTGTTATTTAAATAGGTCTAAATTATCATAAATAGAGCTAAAATTTATAATTTTCTAACTAAATAAAAAAATTTAAAACACTGTTACGTTGTAATAAAAGCATCAACACCTTAAAAATTGTCGTTGTTTTTAAGTTTTTAAAATTTGTATAAAAAACCAAACACAATAAAATGTAATAAACTGTTTAAATTTTTGAAATTTAAAGTTCTTAGAATAAACTATAATAATAACAGACGTAAATAAAATGTTATTTTTTTCAATCCTTAAGACTTTACGTAAGTTCAAACAATTTTTATAAAGTATTACAAAAATTAAAAATTAAATAAAATTAGTATTTTTAATTTTTATAAAAGCACCTTCTGTTTCAAGAGTTTTGAAATTTTTTTACTATATTTGTTTGTTGACGAAAATGTTTAATATTTCTCCTTAAGTTTTAAACAACCACTTTAAAAAAATTTTATCGCAGCAGATGTGACATTTAGGTTATTACTTATAGTTACAGTATTCAGAAAAAATGAGTTTAAGAAATAGATGTTTTAGAATATGTAATGATGGTTAGGACTTTGTAGTTCTATAAACATGTTATAGTGAGCGGTTGGGCAACTTTTATTATTCGTCTGTCCAGGTTTTTGTAATAATTATTTTTCGACCGTACTTATCTGAACATTTTCCGCAGGCAGTGTATTTCAAAATATTAATCTATTAATATTTTAAAAGTATAATTCTAAAGTACAAATAATGCAATGAAAAATTTATTAATCAAGTGGTTTACAAATTAAATTATATATAAATAAAAAACTAGTACAACTTATACAAGTATAATTTAAACTGTTTATCATAAATAGCTCAATATTATTTGTTTTGCAGAAGTTTTTTAAGAGAAAATACTTCGCGGCCCTCAGGTTGACTTGTGTTAAGCTATTGGATACATTCTGTAAAAATAAAGTTGTTTAAAGTAAAAGTAAACAATTTAAAACATAATTAAACAGTTAGTTTTATGTATAAGAAACAACCAATACCATACCCCACCCTACGATCAATTCAAAACTTTCAATAATCTTTTTTCATAATTTCTTACTAAATTATTCATAAATTAAGGCGCCGGTAGCTTGATGGCTGGCATGTTGTGTTATCATTGAAATATCTTTAAAAGTTAATAAAATTGTTTGTAGTGTAAATATGCAGAATCGTATAGAAGTTGTTTTATTTTACAAATTTGGTTAAAAATAAAAATTACGAGTTTATATAGTCAACAATTTTAAAATACTAAGAAATATAAACTTGAGGTTTATTTTTCCAAATTTGGCTTTAAAACTAATAACTTTTAACTTTCAATTGAATGTTACTTTTAAAACAATATAAATATTTGTCTATGCATTAACAAAATCATGCTGTAAAAATAGTCGTAATTTTTATTTTAAACGTTATTTAAAAAAAAGGTATAATAGCTTACTTAAACTAAAATAGTTGTATGTTAAAAACTAATAAAAACTTTAAGTTGCCGACAAAAGAAACATATACATCAAGTACTCATTCAATTTTACTTTGAAAATCGACTTCCGATAAAAAGGAAATACAAATTTAGATAGTCTATTTTAAAAAGAAACTTTATAGTTGTTTGTCTTAACTAAAAAAGATTGCTCTATTTACTGAAATGTAAAGAGCTTGCTTAAATAAAAATAAACAAAGTAATTATTTAACTTTTATTTACAAAAAAAAAACAATATATTTTAGATCAAAAATTGTTTTGAATGTAAAAAATCAATTAAATATATTCACTGTTGAACAGTTGTCTCAAAACTTTGATTTTTTGTTTTAATAAAAAAATTCACATGACTATATTAAGCCTCAAGTAAAATTTCCATTCACTAAATTTACCAAAGTGTTAAAAAAGTAAGACAGCGATTGAATGGCATAAAAATTTATGACGCACGGCTAGTTTTGACAAAAACAAAACAACCTATTGAGAAACTTATGGAACACAATCATTATGAAACATACCTTTTAATTTCATTTGTAACCACATATAGTTTTGTCAATTAACTTTACTATGGATAACTACTATTAATTATTATAGATTTCGGCAAAGAAAAAAATCGTTTCACATTTTTGATGTAATCTTAAAGTTTTTCTTTGTAAAGTTGTCGTTTTAAAATTTTATAATTAGAAAACTAACAACAAATTTATCGCAATTTTACTTTTCGTAAAATTTTAAACCAAATCAACACCAGACAGCAATACACAGTTTGAAGGCTATTCTTAGAATAGTTCAGAAAAATAAACCTACTTGAAGCTGAAAAACGAGGGGGGATTGCGAGGCTCCAATGGCCAAAAAAGGAGAGAGCACTTCAAGTGGCGGCCGCTATTGTGCGGCAAAAGTCCTTACCAAAAAATTTCAATTGATTTCAGTCGCGCTCCCGAGTAGATGCATGTATGTGCTTGCTGGAAGAAGTTTTTATTAGAAAAGGTATTCTATAACCTTGTGTTGTTTATTACTAGTGATTGACGCGAGGGTTAAATCAATATTTTAAAGTTATGAAGGTTGTAAACCGACGATGAAAGCCTTGCGGTTTGCTCGCATGTGGTAGCTGGTGCAACAGACGTTCAGAGTTTTTTGAAAGCTTAGTTTGTGTTGAGTTGTATAACTTTCCTAATCTATTTAAAGTTTTTTTAAAAACTGGTGAAAAATTGTTTTTAGTCGATTTAAGTTTAAAAGTATAGACTGTTTAAATAAAATTTTTTGCCTTAGTGAAACGAAAGTACTTTAAAGTTTAATGCTTTTAACTAAAACTTGTATGTATAAATTGCTTCTGACTTATCAATTTTTTATACAAACGTCTCATTTTTATTGATTACTGGAGGCTAGGATAGGCAAAATTTAAAACACAGTTTTCGTTAAATAATTAAAAACTTGTAAAAAAGTACGTAACTGAGTTTGAATTTTACCTACTGAGTTAAACAGCTTTTAGAATTTTTATCTGTATATACTGAGCTTAGTTTTTTGATTTTGTTTTAAATAGCTAACACTTAGAAATAAAGAAATATTTTACATGTATCTTTATCTAGACCGCAACCTGATTTTTTATTATAAGAATCTTCTTATTCAATTATGTTTGTTTTATTTATAGTAAAATATTAAAACTTATAGAATGCTTTTAAACTAGAAAAGAACACATGGTTATAATCTAATGCTTTTTTAAAGCCCTTTAAACTTAAATAACGTTTTCTTTGATTTGAACTACGTAAATCTTAATTTGAACTGTTAACTTACTAGCATATTATAATCAAGCACAGACTTACTTTACTCGATTACTTGTGTAGTACTTTGAAATAGTTTACTAAAGATTTTTTTGAGGAACGGTAATCATACAAAAATATTTTGCATAGTTTTTTTCCTAACTTGTTATACCTGATTTTTTTATTTCGACATGTTTATTACTTTACTTGAATATTTCAAAGTGCAGTTTAAACAACTAAACAAAAATAAAATTTGTTTTTCTCGAAAACTCATAAAGCAGAATAAAAACAATTTTACTAAACAACAAAATAATTAATTGTATATGGCTTATTAATAATTTCATACTTGTAAACCATAATCAATAAATTTTAATTTAATACTTCAAAGTTAAAAACAACCGTAAAAGGGTTGACCAAGTATAACCCGTAAACAACAAATTTAAATTTTAACCTAAAACATTAGGAGTTTATTATTTTGGTTTTAAATGAATGATCTTTTTAAAATTTCAACATCCGGCTAAAACGACTAAGGTATACTCCAAATATATCTTGACTAATTTGCGTATGTGCTCTTTGAGATGATCAATTTTCCAATAAAGTCCAAAAAAAGGTAAACCACCTTACAATTTATTTTTGCTATAAACTCGTTACTTTATAAAAAAGTAAAAAAGAAAAAAAACGTTTAGTACTTTTAAACACCGACCTTTGGTTGGCAGTATTGAAGACGCTGCTGTGTCTCAGAAAGTAGAATGTTAAAAAAAACCGATCGCTCGGAAAAGCATATGTTTTCGCCGAGTCTGATCGATATTGCACAAAAGAGCGTATTGAGCGGAGACACAACACTGCTGTTGCTTAATTAATCGCTCAGCTTGCAACAAAGGACGTATTTCTTGATTTGATTTCTCGGCCTTTGCTTCTTGTTCTGCTAACGTTCAACGTTGACTAGCCTTTTGAAACTGTCTTGCGCTGAAAAGAAGCTGATCAATCAAGGTTGTTCAATGTTGTTATAAGCCGTCATGTGTTGTAAAGATTAGTGTACTTTTGTTAATATGGAAACGTGCACTTAATTTTGAGTTTATCGAAATTTTAGTAACCAAAAGGAAAAGTAGGTGGATTATATTTATGTAATAAACACTGTAGACAGTGCATAGTTAGTTAAACTAAGTTACACAGAGGTCTAAAACGTCTAACAAAAACAACTTTTTCTAATTGAAATCTGAATTCAATTAACTTGTACTACTACTTGACATACACAAACATAAGATTTCCGCTTGGATTTAGAGAATTAGTGCTACATTTGGACAGACAATCGATTGCTTAATGTAAAAATTAGGATGCAATATCAAACATGATTTTGTTTGAATTCTCATACTACCTTGATTTAAGAAATAGAAATCTCAGGTCAATTTTAAAACATAAACAGTTTGCTGATTTAGTTGAAGTAAGCTAAAGCTAAAATTTACAGTTAAATAGTTTTATGTTTTCTTTTTTTTTTTCAAAGAAAAAAATAAAACTATTTTTCATAAACGTAGTAGTTAAGTTTGTACTAAGAAAATTTCTTAAAACTTTGCTCAAATTCTAAAAACACATTTATATTTCTATAGAATTTACACGGTTTACTTACTAATATTCAGAGAAATTTCAGTTTTAAAAAGTTAGGTTTGTAAAGAGAGAAACTATTACACAAAATTTAATGTGTGCAATTGTAGTTAAAAAACTTCAATAAATTTCAAATTATTTAAAACTAAAATTTAAAGTTATATGATTGTGTTATTATTGTTGTAAAGTATATTGTTGCTGAGTAGACATTACACAGCGAGTTATTTTAGAGGTAAACTTTAAAAAAAAGTGTATATAACGTCTAAAGCTTGTTTTTACAAAGGACATTGATTTGAAGTGCTTATCGATAGCGATTAACATAAAAACGCCACGCAAAAATAAAAAAGCCTACCCTTAAACTTTTTTCTTTCGCTTTTCGTTCGCGCATTGAACTTAAGCTAATGTCAAAGTTACGGCGGAATCGAAGGCAACATCTGCCGTGCAAGAAAGTTGCCATTCAAACTCACAACGTATTGCCGCTGTATGAGTGCTGTACCACAGCTATATTTATCTCAGTTGGGTCAATAGGTTGATGCGTTTCAGTTGCATTAGTTGTTGGTTTAACATGTTTAGTTTTTTGTTGGTGAGACTAGACAGCTGTGTGAAAGCTTTACCTAAAAATGTTTGTTTGTTTAAAGTGTTTTATTTTAGTTATTGTATTTGAAAGTTCTAAATTATTAGGAAAAAGTAGGTATTTTTAAACATTTCTACTTGAGATGAGCTAAAATATCAGTTTTTAAATTATAAGTAAAATGAATCATTTTTGTGTTTTAGGTACAATGAGATTATTTAATTTATTTTATTGAACTGCTGTTTATTTTTTACTGTCTCTAATTTTCAAAGTGCTTCTCATTTTGAAATCTAAAAGTACCTCATAAAAGTTTTAAGTTCTAAATTACATTAAGTATTTTGAAATTTCCCAACTTAAGCTATCGTTGTATAACTGTTTTCAAATTAAGATATACAAATAAGCAAAGTTTGTTGTAGCAATTCGTTTCATACCTACCACATGTTCAAATTTCAGATTATAAGTTGTCAACGGTAAACCTGTTGTGTGTCAGTTAGACCGCAAATAAAACTAATTGCCTTGTAAAATCTAGATTCCCTCGAGGAGTTTAATAAGGTAGTTAGAGCGAATTATAACTGATAATAAAGGCAAGTTACAGTTAATACGTAAAGTAACCGTTATGATAGTTAGTATATATAAGTTGGTCTGGCATGAGTCGTTGTTATTTTATATTTTAGACACTTTTGTGCTACTTCACTATAGCTTGTTTAAAAAAAAAGATTGGTTAGTTTAATTATTTACTGGTTAATGTATTATATTATTAAATGGTTAACTTAGAAAAAACAAAAATGATATTTAGTCAGTCTAACTTCGTAGAATTTATTTTCAAATGCAGCAATTTGTATACTAGATTTAAATTTTATTTTCTATTTTTTTATTTTTTACTATTTTACGAATATTTTGTTAAGTTTGAATAATGTTAAAACTATAATTGTGTTTTAATATTTTTTAAACAGTTTTATAGGTTAAAGGAATAATGTTAAACATTTCGTGAATGAAATATTCAAACTAATACACCAAACCTAATCTAAACTTAAATATAGTCACGACTGACTAGCAATAAATCAAATAAAGTAATAAAGAACACTTAAGATTTTTTAATAATGAAAATATGTAGTTCTGCACAAAAAAACACAATTTGAGCTTTTAAGAATTTAATTTAAAGATCACACTTTGGTTTATGAACATCAAGTAGTAAATATTTTGATATAACTGTCAAATTCAAAACCTTTTATTAAGTTTGAAATTTTAAAATAATTGAAAAAAAAACTAATATAAACTCAAACTAGAACTTTTATTTTATTAAAATTAAACCAAAGTATTGTTTTATAAAAAATATACAACTTTTGACTGTTAAATATTTAGTTTTTAAAGCTTTAATCTATTATTTGATGACATGAAATAAGTATTTAAAGTTTATACTCTTCACAGTTTTACAATTAAAGTACAGTTTTCTTTAAAGTTCTAGTAATTTACATGCGTAAGTTAAATTCCATAGTAATCTAATTTCTATATAGTGTTGTACACCAGTGATTAAAATCTTGTAAGGAATTAAACCAGGTAAAGTAAAGTGGCAGTTAATAGTTGTTTTTACAAACCAATAAATTAAAACAAAATAGTTAACATTTCTTGTCAACTTACAGCACAACAGTATGTTTGAACATTTAAAGTTACGTTTAAAACCATTTTAAAAAAGTATTAAAACTTGCGTAAAAACAAAAACGACCTACAAATACCTTTTAAAACTATGCTATTTAAGCATTGAAACTGATACAAAGTTTTTTGTGGCGTACTTACAGGCATGAAATCCTCTAATAAAAATAAAAGAAGCAATTGTATTCAAACAAAAGATGCGGCCAGCTTAAGTCGGTTACAAAAAAAAAAACAGATTGTAACCAAATTGCACACTTTTCAATTAACATAATTCTTCTTACAGGGCATTAAGTTTGAGGCGCTACACAAGGCTCCTGCGAACTTTCTTGTAAGTGCAATCGATTTTACATTGAATGCAGATTTAAAACAATAAAGTTTTATTTTCTTTTCGCCTGTAGTGAGGTGCAAAAAACAATTTTCTTTGTTTGTTTTTTGTTTGATAGCAATGTCGGTGATTAAACAGTTACAGTTGGTTCAATTAGATGTTGTAAGTTTTTAATCACAGATTTTTTTTTAATTAATTTTTAAAAGTTGGAGTTCGATTCTCTGATCTATTAGATAAACACTTTTAAAAGCGGTGTGGTTTTTTTTTGTACTAAAGAATACCTTTTTTTTAAAAACTTAGAATATTAAGTTTGTTCTAATTAAAATTTTTGAGATATATTTGTTTGTAGATAGCTTAAAACATTATCTATGTAAATTTCAAATAAATGTTAACAATTTTAATTAAATAAAAACATAAACAATCATTAATATAATAAATCATAATTTTAGTTAAAAGTTTTGTAAATTGATAATATTGACTAATTAAATTTTATTTAAAAACTACTTTTGTGTTATTTTACCGTGATTATAGTCAATGGCATTAAAATACATTCAGTAATACTTTTTTTTCTACTTTGAACTTTATTAATAACCACAGTGTTAACCTTTTTTATCTGTCAAAACCATACAGTATAGTACTTTCGCTATATCGTATTAATATATGTTTTATTAGTTATTTACAACACTGACGTGGATTGAACTTTGCATTAGTATAAAGTTCAACTATTAAAAGTATATAACTAGAAAAACGATGGATCAAAAGTTGTTAGTACTTAATAACAGTAAATAAAAGTTTTGGATAAAACTTTTATAAACTAACTGTTTTTTTGTTGTCTAAAAGGTTGCGGAAATTGTAAAACAAAGTACTAAAATTACTTTTTAATTTGTTTTTTTCAACAAGGCTTATGCGACAAAAATACTATAGAGTGTTTTAAACCAGCTAATATATATTTGTATGTCAAATGAGATGTTTTTCTTGTACCATATGTTTTTCAGGCATTATTCATGATGAATATTTTATTAAGTCTTTCGGACAACCACAAGTATTTTATAATTTCTAATAAGATACAAATTTTTCTTCACGTAACTAACTAAGCTATGAAGTTTCTTATCAATTATTTATAAAATCATAAGTTTTTTGTCTAATTTCAGTGTGTACTAAAACACTACCTTCATAAACTAGGTAGTAGTAAACTTGAATTAACGTAGTTTTTGACAAAAATATTTTGTAAAAGCTGTTTAAATAAAAACTCAATGTTTTTATGTTGTTTTAGCTATTAAATCAGTTATAAGCTTGTAGCAGTGTATTCTCTTTCAATCTAAAATAACACGGTTGGAACGTAAACTTAATTTACTTTTCATTACTATTTTAACTAATACTTTTACATTTGCAAGAAGAAAATACCATAAAGAATATTTTTTAATTTGAAAAAAACTGTTTTAAACAGTATAGATTAAAAAGGTTGTTTTAAAAATCTTTATTGCCAGTGTACTTTATGACTGCTATAGTATTTAAAAACTTTTAGTAATTTAATACTTGTTTTAGATCAGATAGAAGTTAACAAAAGTGTTATTTTTGACAGTACTTATGATAACAATAATCTTTAATAAGTAACAAACAAAATGTCTGTTGAGGAAAATCTAAGGAAAACTCATGGTCTTCTGGAACAACGTTTTCCTAATTTTAGGAAAGCAGCCGAAGAAAGTAGAAGAAAATGCAATGAAACCATGGAAGCTATGAGCGAAAAACTGAAAGGTATTTTCAATCACTCAGTTTTTGAAAAAAAATGCTAAAATGAGTTGTAAATAATTTATTGATTCATTACTTCAAGCAAAAGTCAAAAGATCTTAGTTATAATTAATAACACTTTGATCAAACTATTAAGTTAAGTCATTTCTATTAAGTTTATGCTTGAAATTTAAGGAGAATTGCTCTTTTTTAGGTATGATAGGTAGTTACCGTGTTTTATGTAGAGTTGCCTACTTACCACAAACTTATTGCTCGATATGTTGATGTAATGACTTCATAAAGATTTTGTTCTGCTGAAAATTGTTATTTCGACTAGTTTTAAGCATTATCAACAAGTACTTAAGAGTGGTGTTTTTTATTTTAAACATTATTTATTTCTGAACAACAACATTATTTATTATTAGTTTAAAACTTAACAATTGTTCCTTTTACAAGAATTTCGCTTATTTTAAAACTGCTTCGTAAGATAATAATAAAAGCTAAGCTGATTAAAAAAAACGATTAAAAATAATTCATCGTTTTGTAATTACGTAGAATTTGGTATAAAGACGACTGCAAATAGATCAAGCTAAAAAATATGTTAAGTTTTTGTGGGAAGTTGTAGCTTTAAAATGAAAGTAGTATTTAATTCAATCTGTCATTAATGATAATGATAAATAGCAAAATATATATTTTCTTTTGAAACAATTTTTTTTACAACACAAGACAATCAAAATAAAGATAATCAAAAAGAAAAAAAAATCATTTCTAACATTTTTCAATTAAAACTTAGCTGTGTCAGGCATAAAAAACAACAGGCGTTCATTAAAGTTTAATTAAGAGAAAGTAGTGGTTTGTGTTTGATCAAGCAAGTTTACAATTCACTTGGCTGTCAAGTGAGCTTGCAAAGTTGACAGTGTTTATACATAGGCGCATGTGAGCGGTCAAGTATCTGCACTGTTTTTACAGCCAGCCGAAAATCACTGAGCCTCTTTTGATTTGTGTGCCGATACGCGTCCTGCCTTTGCATGGTTTGAAACGAGTATTTATAACTTTTTTTTTACTGGAATACCGGAGCGGGTTTCATTGAACTGTGAATAATGTGCTGCAAGCTAAAGCTGGAAAACATACTTTATATTTTTAGTTTAATAATTTAACCACAATTTAAAAAAAATTGCCAGTTTTTTATGTAGATAAAACAGTAAAACAAAGTTTTATATAAAAAACACACATATACTTAGGGTACAAAAAGCAAATATAAAACCCCTATAAATAGATTAATTACACCTTTTTAAATTCTAAAATTGCAAACGAGCAACCTTTCAAACTTCCAAAGCACTCCTTCAAAACTCAAACGCGTCGACCTTCGAACTCGGTGAAAGAACAAACTTGCAAACATTTGGGCAGGTGAGGCGCAAATCAGCGTTCGCATCGATTGCGTGAACTTGCCTGTCATCTGATCACTGATAAAACAAACCCGCTGCGCACAATTCGTCTCGGCCACTGTGCATGAGGGCTCTCTCCTGCACAACCAGAGATAATGGTGAAAAGCTGCCCTTTTGCTGATTTTAAATTTCAGCGAAAGCACTTAGGCGGAGGTGCTTTGGCGACGTAGATGTTGCTTGTGCACTTTCTTGTTTTGTTTTAAAGTAAATTACTTACAAAAGCGATTTGAATTGAATTTTTAAAAGGATGCCTTTTTGTACAACGCGTCTAAAAACTTGTATTTTTTCTTTGTTTACAACGTTTATGATGTTGAAGGTTTATCTTTTTAGTTAAATGTTAACTAGTAAAAAACCAAGTCAGATCTATAAGTTATAGACTAGCTTTTTTATAATGCTGAAATAATTGCATACTTGTTTATCAAACGACCTGAAAAGCAATTTATTACTTATTAAAAAATAATTTTATTCTTCTGAATAAAGTTATGGAGAAAATTTTTCATGATAATCCCTAGCAAAAACTAGCTGTTAATCCTTAAAACAACTGTTTGTTTAAGTCTTTTTCATATCAACCTGGTTTCAACTAATTTCGTATAGATGCATCATTATTAGTATTTGAACGCTACACGGTAAATAATTTCAATAATTATTTTACGCTTCAAACTTACTTCGCTGTTCATCGTGTTTCAATACTACTAATCTAAACTTAATACGCCGTACAATCGATTATAGCTTTCAGCGTTTCCTGACCTTAATTTTCGTTTAAAACTATCTCAAGGTGTAAATACTGTTTCTACAGGCCAGTTGCATTGTCCTTGGGAATTCGATGTGACGGAAACGTGTTGGCCTCCCACTCTTGCCGGCAAGAAAGTTTATACTCAGTGCCCGAACTTTCCAAACAGAAGTTAGTTTTACATTTTCACAGTGTTTGATAACGGTTGAAATTTTACTTAAGTTTCAGTTCTACAATACACTGAACCGCACGACCATCAACTTCACGCGACCTATTTGCACAAATTTAACGTTTTTTTTTAGATTAAAATTTAGTACTAAGTAAGCTGAAAACTTTTTTATATCTAATTTATTTTAAAGTATGTTAATTAACAACTATAAGGATTGTATACTAGATATTGCATGTAATCTAGTTTTCAGTATAAAGTAAACCAAATAAGTTAATAAAACAGAATTTTATTTATAAGAAACTTAATTCTTAAACTTAGACTAGAAATACAAAGCCCAAAAAACTTTTTAAAAAAATTTTCAAAAGACAAGAGCTTTTGTTGCATAGACTTACACAAAAGTAAAGTATCAATAAAAAAACAATGAAAATGAAAAATAAAGTACTATTTTATTGCATTTATATTTGCATCACATATGTATTAATTTTAAAGGGATTAATTTGGCTACACGTGAGTGTCTCGATGACGGGACGTGGAAAATGGACGCCAATGGAACAAGCGTTCACGTGGACTTCAACACGTGCTTGAACTTCAGCAAGATGTTATCTTTAGCAGAGGTAAACTTTCCTTTATAATTATGGTAAAATGCTATTCTGTCTTTGAACAAGCTTTTGAGTCAAAGACTGGATGTATTGAATAAAATGTCCAAACGTACATTTTAATCAGCTAGTGCTCAACAGCAGCACTAAAACACATACTCGCATTTGATTGTTAGTTGTGAATTATTTATTTTTTAAAATTAAAAATATCACGTTATTTTCAAACACTTCCCACAGGACGACGACGCACCTAAAGCGTCGGGCAACAAAATGAAGCTGCTGCTGACGACCGGCTACTCGACCTCAGCCGTGTTCCTGTTCGCCGCAATGTTCGTCTTCGTGTACTACAGGTCAGAAACGAGCAGTTGAAATTTTTTACTTTAAAATTGATAAAAAATAAAACTAAAAAAAACTTCAAATTTTCGCACAACTAGCTTGTCCTGTTCTCTTCACTTTAATTAATTGAAATAAAAAACAAGTGCGACTAAAACTGCCACGACTTTAATACAGTTAAACAAACGATTAGAATATTTTCTATTGTTTTAACTACTTAATTCCTTATCAGCAGTGAGGTTGTATCAAGTACGATTGTTACACGCAACTTTTTAAAAAGAAAATAACAACAACAAGTGCTAGTAAATGCGATACTTGAGGAAATCCTTATCAAAGTTAACTCATCGTTTTCAGGAGGCTGCACTGCACCAGGAACAGGATCCACCTGCACCTGTTCGCCTCCTTCTTCCTGCGCGCCGCGATGCTGCTGGTGAAGGACGCGGTCATCGTCAGCGTCACCGGCGTGTACGATCCCTACGCCACCATGGAGCGGTTGACTGACCCGAACCTGGACTTTGAGACGAGGAGAGCGCTGTGGGAGCGGATTACGACGCCCGACTTGAGCAACATGGTTAGTGACGTAATAGTTGAAATTTGAAACTTAGCATCGTTAGACCACACCGTGCCGTCTTGAGTTTACATTTTTTTAAAGTTGTTGACGTCTTAATGCTAAGGCTGCTTAGAATTTTTCTTTTTGGAAGTGATGTTGAGAACGACTGTATATATAGAGTTGTAAAAAAATGTAAGAAGTTTTTACAGATCGTTCCAAAAGGTCAAAGGATTACAAGTTTTTTGAGCTGAAATATACTAATTTGATAAAGTTGGATTTAATGAATGTTTTTTAATCTAGTTTGTTTTTGCACAGTAAACTTGCAATATTGTTTCAATTAATTTAGTCATTTACGGCAAAAATTGCTATTAGTTAAAGTAGACTATATTTATAACAAATAAACACAAATTAGGCTTTAACTTGAGCTTTTTAATAAATACACAATAAATTTAAATATTGTTTGAAAGCATTTATCTTAAAAAATATTTCATTATAAATAAATATTTTTACCATCGCTTCTTTAGTTTATAAAAAACTTATTTGTTAAAAACATAAACAACAAACTCATACCTCAGTTCTACAACAGACATTTAAAAACTAGTTAAAGAGGGCAGTTTACTTAAATAGTATTAAATAAACTACTAAAATAATCATTCCATACATATAAGTGTCTTTTATTGAAAGTTATTTTCATAAGAAATATAAACAGCATTTATCAATGTTGATATTGATAATAAAAATAAAAAAATCAAAACTGACATTTTGTACTGTTTATATACTAGAAGTACTTATACTTTACCTTATACTGTTTACTTAGATATTAATTAGTATATAAAACATTACGATGAGTTGTAGTTGTAAAATTGCAATTGAATTCTCAAATAAACTTTATAGAGTGAGTATTCATTGAAATACACTATAAAGTGATATTGAAAAACATTATTTTTAGAAAGTTTTTCTTAACTATATTAATAGTTGTCTACAATTCATATACATAGAATAGAACTAATAACACTTATTATGTTGTTTTTTTTTCTGTTAAATTGTTTTTAATAGGCTAATAGAATGAAATAATGGACGTAGTTTAAATTTATCGTGTTACAAAACTATCAATCGCAATTTTTAAAACATACTATGATTGTTTTAGTCAGAGATAAATTCGAAAATTTAAAAAAACTGATATTAAAATAAAGCAAAACACTTTCTAGCTTATAGTTTTTTGAATTGTTTAATTTTGACAAACTTAGTTGAGTTTGACTAGAAAATCAGTGAAATAGAAATACTTAAGTTTATTTTGTAAATTTTTAATTTTCAAATAGTACACCTAGTTAAAAAAAAATAATGTTTTGATTTAGACTAAGGGTTTCTTTCATTTAAGCTTAAGAATTTATTTAAAACCATCCTTTATTGATCTTTAATCGGATTAATTAACCATAAAAACGTTATTCCGTAAATTCACAATAATAAGTTATATAAACAAAGATTCGTAGACACCACAAACGAACTCAATTTTCAAGTATTATAAACTTTCTACTAGCTGGGAAAGGAGAGTTTTGAAATAAACTTGTATGATCTTAAATCTCAGTAAACTATGAATATTGCTTTTTAACTTTAAACAACAAATATTTTTTTTTAAACAAACCATCCTGACCTGTGATGTGTCTTATAAGACAAAAAAACAATTAAAAATTAGCATCACATCAGCTCATAACATTCAAGTTCAAAGTCAAGGTGTTTTTAAGGCGTTATTACTGAAAGCAAAGGAAATATGAAAATTTCTTCTAATTTGCAAGGAATTTCTATAGGATTTATTATTATTGAAATAAATTTAATAGTATTTAGATGTTATCTAGTTGTTAATTAAAATGTTAAAGTAAGAAATAGCTATATATATATATATGTTATTCGCAAAACGTTAACTTTTTATTATTATTCATAATTTATAATTTATTTGGATTACAATAAAAATATGTAAAGGTATTTACAAATAATTATTTAGAAAAGTGTATTAAAAAAAATGATTTACTGAAAAAAAAACTTTTTAACATAAAACCGGGTAAAAGATTGAATAAAAATGATAACCTTGTCGTTTTTAACTTTGTATATTCAACAAGGAAATGTTTGTTTTTTTTTAACTAGTATCATTGTTTATTTACCATTACTGTAATTACACATTCAAAAGTCCTACTTTAGTGATCGTGAACGTGTTTATCTTGTAAAACTTACATATGTGGTTGCAGGAAATTTTCATGCTTACTTAAATCTGATTGCAAAGTAAAAATACTTTAACTAAAAGTTTTCCAAAAATCATATATAGACACATCAAGTTTAAAATTGATTTTTCAAAAGATCAATACTTTTACCTTTATTAAGTAGTTGCTGCCTAAACCAGTAACATGGATAATTTAAAGAGCAAAAAAGTTTCTATAAAAGTATTTTTGTACAGCTCTTACCTAAAAACAATTTTATGTTGTTCTAAAGCCATAACTATTTTGAGTTGTTAGTATTTATAAAAAACTTATTGTTATTAGCAAATACAACTACTTGCTTAGTTTTAGTTTACAACATATAAAAAAAAGAATATAGTTTGATGCATTTTATAAACAGGTAGATAGATACTTCACTTTTACTTAATAACTGCAAAGTATAAAATTTTAATTACTAAGCTTAATACTAATAGTAAAAACAGTAATATTACAGAAAGCATGCAAAATTGTGGTGAGTCTTTACCACTTCTTCGTGGCTACAAACTACTTTTGGATCCTCGTTGAAGGAATCTACCTCCACTGTTTGATTTTCGTTACTTTCTTCGCGGAAAAAAAGTACATGCTGCGCTTCGTACTGATAGGCTGGGGTCAGTTCGTGTTGTTTGGCGGTTTGATTTTAAATGGTTAAAAACCGTATCCTCAGATTACTTTGAAGGCTTAACTTTAAGTATTCATTAGATGCAACCAAATTGGTTCACTCACTTTTTAATTGTGTTGCTTTTTATGCTGTGGTGTTTGAGTTTAATGTAAAAATACCAATAACAGTACTTTTGTACCGGAGTTAAATGAATTTTAAGAATTTTCTCAATAAAAAGTATTTCACGACTTTAGCTAGCTTAAGAAACAAAGAGCACTATGATTTTTTTATGTAACTTTGAGCTTTTTTTACACATTTAAATAAGTTGTGCAAAATAGTGTTTTGTCTTAGTTAAACAAGTAAAGTATATATTGTTTTTAAAGCAAAATTTAGTTGTAATTTATATTGCTTGGAACTTTATTAATTAATTATTTTTATTGTCTGTTTAAAAACCATCTCTTATAAATACAGGTTTGCCTCTACTGTTTGTAGTACCTTGGTCTCTGGTCAATGAAATCTTTTCTAAACAGTATGTCATAACAGTTGTAATTTTTTAAGTTTAAAAAGTAACAACTATTCTAAACAATAACTATAATTTAAGCAAAGACCTGTGCTGGAACGTAGAATCAGGACTACATGATTGGCTGTTCAACGGACCAATCATAGCTGCTAATTTCGTAAGTCATTGTTTATTTTCTGTTTTCTTTGCGCAATAAGATTTACAAATTAAACTCACGTTTTTTTAGATTTTACATTTCAAAGTTGAAACATTTTAATACTTAAATTTAAACTTCAAGTTTAGTTTGATGCAGCTTAGATTTAAAAGTATTAAAGTTTTAAAAACAAATTAACAAACAAAAAATTTAAATTTTATTGATTCTGTTAAAGTTAACACTGTGTTTTATCTGGTAAGTGCTGAAACTATGCTCAAAATATTTGATTAAACTAGTTTCAGAAAAATAAAAAGCTAAAGTTTGTGTATTTTAAATGTTTTAAATTTTATTGAAGTTTTTGTTGTTAAGACTGAATTTAATTTTAAAATAAAATGTTTCTCCCACGTGACTCTGTGTTAATCAATTGACGTGCTGGTTTATGAGGTTATTTTGAGGAACAAAATAGTTTCTATTGAAATTCACATTGTTTTTATTCTTAAATTAGCAAAACATTAAGTCTTTACTATTCTTTTTTTTTGTGTTTTGTTGATGACAAGTATTAGTTTAATTAAGCTAACTAAAACCTTTAAAATATTTTTTTATTAAGAAAATAAAATACTTTAACTTTGAACAGATTTTAATTTTTATTCTTTTAAACACACTGCATCTTATTTTTACTGATTCTATTCAATTAAAACCAATTTAGCAGTAAGCACTCGGCTCAAAAAGTAAAGGTTGAGATTTAAAAAGAGCAGAATAGGTTTTTCTTTAGAAAACTGCCCTAAAAGTTTTCAAGTGGTGCTTTTGAATTTCGTGCTGCTAACAATGAAAGCTGCCATCTAATACCCACTTGTGAAGCTGATTGCTGATTTTTCTGCTTTTAAGCTGCAGCTGCTGTTTTCTATTAACCAATTAAAACAAAAAAATGAGAATTTTCTTTTAAACAAGTAATTTGCACTTTATTTTTAAGTACTAAGATACAATTATGTTATAAATAAAGTGATTGTTATTTAGAAATATTTTTGTTAACTGTTACTCAAGAAACATAATCAGTTTGAAAAATAGTAAGCCAAACTATTTTACAAGAAACTCAACCAAAAAACTCTAAAACGCTTGTAAAACCTGCACTAACATAACATACATTAAGGTTATAAACGCTTAATAAAACATATAAAAATACTGAAAATGTGTTTGATGCTTATCAACTTTTTATAGTTTCGAAATATTGTTAACTAAACTAGAAATTTTGAAACATTGAAAACGTTTGGTTCTGAAATTATAATTAAATATTTTCTTCTTGAAAAATATTGCGTACATAAACAATAGGCAGATATGTTCGGCTCGTGAACTATAACTTTTCTCGAAACTCTGTTACAATTTCAGGTAAACTTTTTGCTATTTGTGAACATCGTGAGGGTTCTGTGGTACAAACTGCGGTATGCGGGTGGATGCAACCACCCTGAAATTGGAAACCAGTACAAGTAAGATTTTAACTTTAAAAAAATATGTACACTATGGTTTTGTACATTAAGACTAATTGTTCATTAATTCTATTTTGTGAAAAAAGTTTTGCATTTTTCATTTTAAGAAAAATAAACCATCAAAAAAAACTTTCAGAAAACTGGCTAGGTCAACCCTGGTTCTGATTCCGATGTTCGGTGTTCACGCGATCATATTTAGGGCAATACCCGACAGCTCGACCGGAATCGTGTGGGAAATCAGAATGTACCTTGAATTGTTCTTCGACTCTTTTCAGGTTATTATTGCATTGTTAGATTTTTATAGTATCCATACTGTTGCAGATACTTAAGGAAAGTATTTTGTTTTGGAAGATAAAATAAATTTTAATTTTAAAAGTATGTACTGCTGTGAGTTTTAAGGATATAAGAAGTAACATACATTATGTTTAAAATATACAACAAATGACGCTTGTTTTTCAAAGATATAAGATTCGATTTGAGAATGTCTATTATATATTTAAGTTTACAAAGTTTGAGTAAACTTTGAAGTGTATTCAAAAACTTTAAATTAAATTTTAAATTTAACTTTTTTTTTGTTATAAATTGATGAAAAATGAGTAACATTTTTGTTAACAGGGTTTCTTCGTTGCTATCATCTACTGCTTTATAAATGGAGAGGTATGTAAAATTTTATAATTTTAATTGGGTAAAATATGACTTAAGTTTTGCTGTAGAAATACCTAGATCTAATATGTTTGATATTTCCATGATCGTAAAAGTTGAATAAAAAAATTAACTGTAATAACTGACATATTTTACTAGGTTAATAAAAAGTTCAAAATGTTTGTATTTACGCTTTTAAGTTCTTATCAAGCATAAAAAACTTACGTTTTAGCAAGAATTTTTTAAAAATTCCTGTGTTTAAACTTTTCTTGTGGGATTAGAACCCTTCTAAAAAAGTACGAGATGGTTTAAAATTTTCAACCATTTTTATTTAGAGCTATATAAGACCAGCAACATTTTTTTTAATAACTTTATTACATCAATGATAGTTAGAACAAGTTTGGATGATATTTTACAAACTAAAATTAATTTGCAAAAAAAAATCTTGTAGGAATACTTATCGTTGATATAAACTATGTTTTACTTACTATATTTAAATGTCAATGACTGTTATTTTTATAACTTTGACTAAAAATTTACGCACTTGATATGTAAAATTTCTATGATTCTAAAATTAAAATAATGACATTTAGTTTTTTAGAACACCAAGAGCTTACACAATGACTTAATTAAAAAATAAATAAATACATATATATTTTATATTATCGGCCTGTCACTGTTTAAAAACCTTGCAAATTTTTTTTTCTAAGATGTATGTATAAGCTTTATACTAACAACTTGTCAATGTTAACCTTCTCTGATTTTTTTATCAGAACTAAAAAACATTTTTAATCTTTTTAAGTTTTCCAGTAACTTGTTTGTAAAAATTTATTGTTGTTTACAATGCAAGTTTTTTTAAAAAATTCTTAAATATGATAGAAAGTTTTAACGAAAATATTAAAACCGTGTATATATAAACTGATTTACTTAATGTAAAGGTTATTAAAATACTTTATTTAATCATTCTAAATACTTTGTGCAATAAAAATAACTTATCTGACATGCTATAAACGTGAAATAAAAGTGATGTATTAATTTTGTACATTTGCACTAGTAAAAAAACCTTTCTACGTTGACTAGCTACTAGTACTATAAACATGTAATAAAACAACTGCAAACCAGAACTTTTTTTCAATTGTTCGATCAACTTACAAAGTTTTGATTTCAACCCGTTTGTTTAATCAAGTCTAAAGTAGAAGTTTTACTACAAATTTTAAAAAGTATTGCTTTGTCACTTTAGAAAAAAAAACACGTTTGATGTTTCACAGGTGCTTGGCGAGCTGAAGAGAAGTTGGCACCTGATAAAGACCACGTGTCAGATTCAGAGAAACCAGCGCGTATCGACAAGGCCCTCCAACACTTACATGACCAACATGAGCACCTCCGCCTCCAACTTCCCGGTGTGTGCTTGCAAAACATACATAACCTTTCTTTAACAAATAAATTTCAAAAATATACTTTTTATATTTGAACTCAAAAGAAAGTTTGCAGTCTAAAATACTAGCGAACGGTGGTTAAACTTCAGTTGTGTAACGAACAGAGATGTCTGTTGTTTTGCTTTAATTGAATTCGCTCAGTCGTCTGAAGTATGTTTGATCGAATTAGTTTTAACTTTGTTTCCGTTTTAGCTGCGTTCCATGGCGAGCCCGCAGAACAAACGAATGAGCAAGTACGATGAGCTGGACGAAACGAACGTCGAAAAATCTCCTTTGAAAGAAGTTTGTTTTTAAAACAATAGACACCGCAATGAACTAAATGGCTAAGAAACATTTTTAAAATTAGTCAGAAAGACTAGCAGTTAAAAAAAATATAACATTTCAAATTGATATTTTTACAAAAATAAACTTTAAGACTTTTAAAACAAAAAAATCTATAAACAGGACATCGATGCTGACAAAGAGAAAAGCTCTATAAAAGTTATTAGTGACAAAAAATGTACTTTTGACATTGAAAATGCTCAAATTTATGAAAATGAACCACTTATAAACAAGGTTTGTTGAATTTTTTTCTTAAACACTAGCATTTTTGTAAAAACTCGTTTATTCATTTTATTGAATATTTAATAAGCTATAAAAAAATTATGTTTAACGAAATATTTAATTTTTTTTTTCTTTTTATCTAAAAAAAAGTTAAGTTCTAAAAATTAGGTAAAAACAGTTTTTAGCTTTACAGTAGTAAAAACTTAACAAAAATATAATAAAAATCAAACGTACTTGTTTTTGTTAGTCTTTCTTAATCGTAGTTCTAAAAATAATAAAAGCTTCCGTTAGCAATAGAAACCTTTTTTGTAGAATAAAAATATGTTACCATATCGATAAAAAACTTTAGGTTAAACTCACTTTTCTTAAAATTATAGTAAATAAAGTTAAAAACTGCGTAAGTCAAAAAATCTTAATCTTTTATATAAACTTTAAACATATAAATAAACATCGATTTTTTTTGTTAAGTAAAACTCGTTTGTAATTACAAGCAAAAAGTGCTATATCAAAAATAAGTTATCATAAAGTCCTGATTAGCTAACTACTTAAATATTTTAATTTCACGAAAAACTTTCTCGCAGAACGTCAACCCCGATTGCGCCACCGACGCGTCAGTTTCGCCAGTTTACGTCATCACGTCCGGCGAGAAGCGCTCCTCCACCGACTCGGGCATAAACTCGCTGCTGACGTCATCGATGAACAGAAGAAGCAGCAACCTTGACAATGACGTCACAAACTCGAAAGACAACGTCAGTGGTCAGCCCAAAGAATAGAGTTGGTCTTTTGAAGGTTTTTTTCGGTAGTTTACTTGAATAGACATTTTTACAGACTGTAAATAGCTAACTGTTGTTTTGACTGAAATTTAAGAGCTGCAAGGCTAGGCCATCGTTTAATTTGGAATTCTTTACGGGTGAAAATAAAGGTTGAAAGGCTCAAAATATTAGTTTTGATTGAGAAACGCATTGCTGATTTAATGGTCAGCTTTGTCATCACCTTTTTATATTTTTTTGACCAATTGTATTCGTCTGTATTATTAGAAAGTTTTACATTCTAAAGTTTCTTACTATGAGCATTCTAAAGTTTTGAACTCAAATTCTGTAACATTCTCTACGACTGTGTGTATTCCAGACTTTCTATTCCATTATACACTATGAATTTTTTAATTTATTTTAAACAATTTAATTTTTAAGTGTACTTGTTTGTTTGACTTTCCGTTTTTAAATTTTAGTAAGTTTTTCAAATGTTTTTCTTTTAATTATACTGCATATTTAGCATGAAACTTTTTTTTATCGTCTACAAAGTTTTGAACAACATATCATTTTACGTTTTCTTCTATCATTCTATAAAAAAAATTTAAGTGTGGAATTTTTTGCAACATTTTAAAGACTATTAGTTGTTTTAATTAAAATATCAATTTTTAAGATTGTTTATACTTTTACGTAAAATAGTGGCCAAAAATTTTACTTGTTGTTTTTTCTGTTTAAAAATTAAAGAGTATTTTAAAATAATCGATAAATAAATGTACAGTGGTTTTATTTTGTAAACAATGTGTGTAATTTTATGTACGTAAAATTAAATAACTAATTTTTTAAACTTATTTTTTTAAACGTATTTTTTGAAACTTGGTTATGCAATCTAAATCTATTTTAATTCTCATACAAATTATGATACAAATCTTTTTGTTTCATAATATTTAAAAAAATACTATTTACTAATCCAATTTCGTCTGTCAAATTGCGCGCTTCTACCCTGACTAGTTTTATAATTACATCTACATCAGTTATAAAAGTAATCTTTTAATTTATAACAAACGAAAAGTAAACGTTTCGGCTACAGCATGAGTAACAAGAACTTACTTTTACCGCATAAGTTTACAAAATTAGCTGGAAAACTAACTTATAAAAAAATTAGAAAACCTTTAGAAATAATTTTATTATACCTTAGATTTGAATTTTAACAGCTGACCAAGAAGTATTTATACGTGATTTTGGCAAACTTGGTTGAAATTTTACTTAAATATTGTTTATCAACTAAAAAGTAGCTACAAAGTATGTGTTTTATTTTTGTTTAAAGTAGTACCTAGGGTTAAGAACAGTTATGTAAGTCTATAACAGGCTTTATACTAACAGATAATTCGATATTACTAATAGATAGGCAAAAAAAAAAAAACAAGTATACAAAGATCACATAGCTAGGTCAAAAGAAAACAACTTAAGTTTTTTATTTTTATTAAAACTTTACGACGATAAAAGTTATTAATCTTGTTAGTATTCACTGCACTGCGTTTTGTAGTCAGTTCATGTTAATTAACTTCATTAGTAAGTAAATTTTACGTTTATCCGCCGTTTTTTTAAGGTTAACCATAACTGCTCATAATATTTTATTATTATTTAAACCTATTTTTATTAATTTTTAAAACCAAACTTTACCGAACAAGACAGTTTAGCTTCAACCAAATTAACTAAATAAATAAGCCATACCATTTCACTGCAGATTATGTAACTTTTTTTTACAAAGATCACTAAAGTCACATAATTGACATATTTTTCGTGAATTCGTTTTTGCTTAAAAGCTTGTTTCGATATAGTATTTAAAAATATGAATAAGTTGAGACAAAAGCAGCTTAATTAACTTATTTGGTTTTTTAACTATATATAATTTTATATGAGCATGACTTAAAAAAATATAACTTTAAAATAATACTAACTGTTTTGTAACTTTTTATTTTGTAAAAAAAAAACCTTGATACTAGCTTTGAATATATACTTTATATTAAAACTAATAGTGTCTAACAAGTTTCTCTCTTATAAATGACTTTTATAAGTTTTTTTTTTACTAATATGGGAGCTTTTAAAGTCTTTTGAAAAATCATCTTAAAACAACTATGTTGAACAAGAAAGTAAGTTCTATTAATATCTTTCAAAGTAAGTTTAACATCTTTTTAGCCAGGGAAACTAAACGTTGCTATCTGTCGGACCGCATTATTATAAGATACGCAGACTATATATTTTATTTAGTTTATTGTTTATTGAACAATAAAAAAGCGCTCAAAAAGTTTGGTCTAAGGACCTGGTGTATAAGTTCAGTGAAATAAATAAAACAAAAATACGTGAAAATTTTCATATACACTATTACAACATTTTAAATACTATCAAAAAACAGTGAAATAAAAAATAATAAGTCTTTAAACCAATAAATACAAATTTTGACCATGATAATTGCAGGCTATCATTGGCATAATTACATATACACATTCCCTAAAAAACGTTTCAAAATTTTACAGCTCATTGATCGTTCAGGTTTTGTTGCTTCTTACTAAACAAACAACTAAGAAAAAAACAATCAAAAACTCAATATTTGTTGTACATAAAAATTGTGCTGTTAAGTTAAAATTAATATAAATGAGGATGTGTTAAGTATTTTCTTGTTAAGCATAAACGTAAAAAATAAAATTGAGAAGTATTAATTTAACTTGCAACCGTGTGAGTGTATATTGTTGGTAAAAAAAGTCTAATCTGCTACCTTCAAAATATTTTTTTCAATGGTTTTGAAGTTGTAGGCTTTATAAAAAGTGTTAGGATTATTTTGTCAGATAATAGAGTTACAAGTTTTACTTTTTCAAGTTTAAGAATTTTTTAAAGTCTGAGTCTACCTGAAGTTTTTTATAATTAAGAGACGACCTTACTTAGTAGTCTGCTATCAGAGGTTTATAATTTTTAGTTAAACAAACTTGTTTTAGTAGAAAATGTATAGATTTTGAGAACATCTAAAAATTATGATAACGTCTCTGATAACTTGCTTATAATGTGTAATTAATTTACAAAAGTAAAAACAAAATGTCATAAAATATCAGATCAACACGGTAGAAAAACTGATATAAAGTCTTTAAACTGCTTTTTAGAGCTACCATTCTTTGAAATTTGTTCCGGTATTTTTACTTAAAACTTAAAATTAACAATTTGAGCAAGCCTTGATATATAGATTTTCAAAAATATTTAAAGTATTATTAAAAGGCAGGAAAGAATGTTTTTAAAACAAGGCTGATAAATAAGGTTTGTTATTTTAAACTAAACAAATAAATAATTTTAGATTTGAAGTAAAAATTATAGATAAGTTTGACTTAAAAGACTTTTAAATATTAAAGCTTCATTTGTTAATATTAGTTTTTAAAGTTGCTAAAAATATCTAACAATGATCCCATTTAAAAAATATTGTACAAGACAAATAGACCAACTAAAAATGAGGTACAGAAATACCTAAACTTATAAAATTACATATATGTATATGTTTAAATATAGGTTGTATACTTAATATTATAAAGTTGACTAATAACATAACTTAATCAATTTACACTATTAGCCTAAAAATAAATCAAGTCTAGTGTTTTTTTTTAAGTTTATTTTAGTTTTACTATAGTTTCAAATAAAGACTTTTTGAAAATGTTTACTAAAATTTTTATATAACAAAAACTATTTTAAAGCCTAACATTGCACACTTTCACATAAATAAAATTCTTATAGCAAAACATTAAATTGATTTTTTTAAACTTAAAATTTTAAGACTTACTTATTTTTTCATTTACGCTAAAACTACAAATAAATTGTTTGAAATAAATTCATTTTCTACTTCTCACCTAGTAATTGGTTTACGCATAAATACTTACTGAATCGACAGTTTTTTTCATCCGCTAGTCTGAGCTCAAGCGTTCTCTTCAAACAAAACGTTAATCAAACAATATATAACAAACACTTTTCTATACAATTTAAAATAACACAATTATAATTATAAATTGTCAACATTGTTAATAAAATTTTAGTATAGTTTGTTTTAAGTTTAATAGATGTTTGTTTGAAATTTTTAAAAGGAGAAGAATATGTAATAATGTTTCTAAATTTGTAGCAAGTTCAAGATGAATATAATTTTTTAAGTACTATAATTTTATACTATGTCTAAGATTAATATTTTTAACTTGTTTGACTTCGTTTTGTTTGTTCATTTTTTTGAAAGCTTAGTAAAGTTTTGTTTTTCTAATAACTGTTGTTACGCATTTGTTGGTAAATAGAATTGAAACTTATATTATAAAGTTAATTTATCTTAAGTCGATTAAATCTTTTATTAAATGTTTACCTACCTCTTAAAAATACCTTTTGGATACATTAAATATTTAAATACTGATTTTAAACTTTTAATAAATTTTCAAACGTTTTCATTGTTGTAATGAAGTATTCGGAAAGAGAGTTTTCAAAAATAATAAATTTTCAACACTGAATTTTTAAGCACGTTTTTTTGTTTAAACTTTGAAGTGCTCAATAGTTTTTATTAAATTGGGAGCGGTTTACTGAAAATGGGAGCTCTGGTCGGCAGCACCTTTAAATAAACATAATCTCTCGGGAACTTTTTATTTAAGTGTTTGAACGACCAAAAAAAAAAAACGCTCAAAGAACAAAATTAAATTGAAAATTAATTTAAAAAAGTTATTGCTTACTGATAAAATATATAAGTTCAAAAAAATTACAAAAATGAAATTTTTGTAAATATAGATTAAGAAAAATGGTTTAAAATGGTTAAAATAGGATTTTTTGTACAAATTGTTTTAAGAACAATTTAGTCGTTAGAAGAATTTTCCGACCGCTGATCAAAAATTATACTGCTAAAACTGTTAGATTTTTAAGAACACATTGTTTAAACTCTTTATCGATTAATTAAAGTAGGTGATGGTTAACAAAATATTTTTTTTTACTTTTAAACTGATTCATTTTAAAATTGCAAAGCATTAAATTATAGTGAAACACAAAAGTATTTTAGTTTTTTTAAAAATACTTTAACCTAATTTTTAATAATGTTTTTGGCAGTTTGTTTATTTTCTTTAGCCCTACTTTTAGCTTTTAAGCTAGCTTTTAAGAAATTATTTGGGACTCTGTAAAAGGAAAGGGGCTTTTGTAAATGTAAAAAGTGATAACTCTAAGGCTATAGCTATAAGTATCGATAAAAACAATATAAAAAGTTACATTGACGAATAAAAGGTTGTTATGATTAACTGATGAGGACAACACACAAACAAACTTTTTTTACCAAGGAAAATGTTTTTGTTTATATGTTTGATTTTAGTAATGACTATCTAAGCTATATGATTTGTATGTGTTTATCAACTCAGTAGCATTTTGACAAAAATTAAATTTAAATCGTTTTATTTTTTAGAGGTCATTTTACTTACTGTTTTAACTAGTAAAACAAACCTACAAACTTTATAACTTAATTAGCGGTCACAAAAATGATTATACTATAAACTAGAACGCTAATGCTGCTATGTTAAAAGTTGGTTTGCTTCAACGTGTGTGGCTTTTAACTAACTTAAATCTAACAACTATGCTTTACAGGCAAGCAGCTAAGTACGTTTTTGTAAATATGCAGTACCATGTTTTGTTCAAATAAAGAAGTTTTGTATCAATTTTTATTTTTATAAAGACTTTTGTTTCTTAGTTTTATAATGCATTTATACTAAGTTTAATAGTACTGCTGACTAATGACATATAATTTTTAAACATAAAAGTGTTTACTAGCTTTTAGCACAACTAGTGTTTGTATGTTTTAAGGAAAAAGATTAGTTTGTAACTTTTTGTAACTGCCAATCTCTCTTCTAAAATGATAAAACTAAAAAATAAAAAAGGAAAATAGTCGCTTTAAACTTTGGAAACTTTATTTTTTGAAATATACAAATAAATTTTTTTGTTACTTCAGTAGCAATTTTACACATTTTTTAATTACTTAATCAAGTTAAAATCAATTGTTCAAACATTTATAATAAACGATCAATTTTTAAATTAAAAACAAACAAACATTCAAAACACTTTTAATTTCAATTTTTTAATACTTTTTTAAAATGTTTTTTGAAGATACACTATCAGAACAAATAAACAACAAGATAATAAACCTTTCTATTTTTAGAAAGTTGTTCAACTATTATAAACAAAATGAAAGACATAGCACTTTAAACTTTTGGTTTATTTTAAACTGTTTATTTGCATGCATGCTTTACATATTTGTTTAAACATTGTTACTAGCGTAAGTAAAACATTTGTTGTGTATTTTAGCCAAACACTTTTAAGCCCAACCTTTTTTTTAGAGTTTTAATTTATATGAATTGTTTTTAGTTAGCCAAAGCTGGAAAACTAAGTAAAAGTCATGATTTTTTAAGCACTTTGCAATCTCATAGGTGGCCAGAGAGTGGAGCTAATAAAGTTTGCTGCAAATAAATTTATAATATGATTAGTAAATAATTCAAGTTGTTTGCTTTCCATGCGTAGTGTTTTAATATGTAAATTTTCAGAGCTTTTGTTTTCATTCTTAGTATTTTAAATATTTTGCATTATCTTTTTTTTTTGGTCTATGTAGTCAGTCAATAAGCGTAATACTTTAGTAGTTAAAAGTTTAAAGCTTGCAAATGTAATAATCATTTTCAAAAAGTGCGGAAACTAAAAATTCAGCTGTAACTAAATGGTGTCTTTCATATATATATTTTTTTTTGTTTGTTAAACCTTAAATGTTTTAATATGAATGTTTGAATGTCTAAAGTCACAAAACGAGCCCATCAGAATAAGACCCGTGCAAAAACTGATGCAACTAAAATAAACAGGGTTCCCACTTCCCAATAAATCCCTTTAGTTCCCTACAAATTCCTAGAAAAAAATTAAAAATATGTGAAAATGCCTAGAAATTACTTTTTTTTTTGCAATTGAAATTTGAAAGCCAAAACAGCGACACCACGTGATGAAAAATCACTTAATCAAAATTTAAAAATATATATATGAAATCTCAGTACCAAAATGTAACTTTATGGCGGCACCTAACGGATAGTTTAAATTTACCCTTTTTATATTGAATAAAACTTATCTAAAGTTCGCTTATTTAACTAAAATTAGAGCTCAGAAAACCTCGATCTTTTTTAACTTCTTAATAAGACTGTGCTTATAAACGGTTAATGACATATTTTACATTATGTACCATAAAAATATTTTGGTAACGTTTGAAATTCGTTGTTTTTTTTTTTTGATAATTTACCTATAAATTTGCTATATTTATAGATTTCCCTATATTTTATTTTTGAAATCAAAGTTGGAACTCTATATAAAGTAACAGTTAAGAGAAAGTTAAGAGTCTGATGCAACAATTCATGCGCATTGTGCAGATAAATATATATTCATTAGTTTGCGAAAACTAAAAGTTTGTGAACACGTGAAAATTTCAAATAAGAAAAAATTACTTTTTCATGAAACTTCAAAAGTAGCTAGCGGCTTGCCAAATGTCAAACAAATGCTTAAAAAATTCAATGAATATTTAAAATTAGTTCAATTTTAACAATACTATTACTAGCTTCTAGAAAACTAGTTTTTCATCATTACATATGATTAAAATGTTTTATTTGATACCAAAAGATTCTGTCAAACTTGTAACTCAAATATTTTAGTTGGTTATTCAATATAATCTCTTAAAATTTAAACCTTTAGTTAGACTTTTTTGACAGCAAGCTTATGTTTAAAATTAAAAGTTTTTAGAGTACTTAGTGAATAAGAATAACAAGTAGAAGGCTTAATTTCTATGAAATAAAAAAATGTTTTTTAATAACTTTTATAAGCTTTTTAATTTCGTGGGTTTATTTTACACAATAGTTTTGACAACTGGTGATTTTTGTCTTTACCAAATTAGTAAGCAAATTTCAATATTATTTGAGCATGAATAGCTTTAACAACTGTTAAGATTTAAAGTTTGCTCTTAACACACTACGTTGGATAACTAATAATAAACTCACAAGAACAATTTTTTTTAATTCCAATGCACATTAAAATTTAAAAGTAAAATAAAGCATTACCTGTTTAGTTAATTAACTTACGAGTACTAGTTTAGTTAACTTTTTATGTCAATATTGCTTATTTTTTAATATTTTGTACAACAGTTCAGGTAAAATTTTAAAAGATAAACTAGTTAAAAGCTGTATAAGCAAAGGCAACGTATTGCTTAGTAATAAGCTTATATTTTAGAATTTTATGCAAGTTATAAAAACAAGTCAATTTTTTTTTAATAATCTTATTATGAACATAATAATATAACATAAAAGTATTATGCATAGCTTTTAAGAATTCAATTACTTAATAGTTAGATTAACTAGTTAGTTTATTTCATCAAACTTTAATGCAATTATTAATAAATATAAGAAGCTTATCATAAACTTATTTTTCTCAAGATGATGAAAGGTGATACATATTATGTTATATGATACAAGTTTAGATAAGGAGAAATTAAGAGAAGTAACGAGTTAACTGATGCAAGTTTACAGTAAATCGCGTTACAGCCATATATAAGCTCTCAACAGCTGGAGCAGGCAAGCATTCTAGCCACAGCCGGTTGCAGTAAACATTTTATTCCAGAACAGAAATTTATATTGCTTTCTTGTGTTGTATAAACTATTTTTTAGTAATATTACTTTTTATAAGTATTTTTTATAAAAGTTCTAAGTATTTAAATGTTGTTCTACTTTCTTATTCTTTAAGTATAATCCTGATAGATTAAATCTTGTATAAAAGTTTTGACCACATGTAAAGTATTTTCTAAGGTATGATGTTCTTTATATATTTGTAAGTGTTTGTAAATGTTCTTTAACACAATATTTTTATTCATGCCATGCTTAGTTTTATATAGAGTAAGAGTAAGTTAAGTATTATTTAATATTAGAAAAGTTTAAATTCAATTTAGTTATAGTTTTTAGTAAATTGTACAGTACACCAGAACCCAGAGAATTATTAAACATTGTACCACACCTTTACCTTTTTTTAGTTTTGTGAATATGACTAGACTTTAAAAGTTTTAACTTATTTATTATAAAAGATTTAAGTATATAATGATCATGTTAAGTTTAATTATTCAATATCTTTTTTATTTTATAAAAAATCCTACTTTCAAAAAATTTTTATATGATAAAATCAAAACTTAAAAAAAAAAAATAGTTATGTATATATGGTGTAAATGCAAACTTTAACATGCGTACATAAATGCATAGAAGGTAATAAAAAAAGATAATTGATTTTAATATACAGTAATCTCTACACTTAAGCCTTTCAATTATTTTTAAGTGAAGCACAACTGCAAACTTCAATGTATACAACAACAATTACCCCTTTCATGTTAACATGTGTCGCCCTTGGTTTTTTTTTGTTGCACTTGCAGCTTCGTAACTTTTTTAAGTTAGCTTTGTTCTCCAACTATATAAAAACTTATGTGTTAGATTGTAAACAAATTACTGTTAATGATTGTAATATAAAACAGAACTTTATAAAATATCAACTAAGCCTTCAAATATATAAAATGAGCAACGAGGAAACGACAAAGCTTTGGGGAGGCAGATTCACGGAGTCGGTGGACAAACTGATGGAGAAGTTCAACAATTCGCTGAGAATAGACAAACTGATGTGGGATGCCGACTTGACCGGCAGCATGGCTTACGCGAGCGCTTTGATGAGGGTGAACCTCATTACAAAAGAAGAACACGAGAAAATCACGACTGGTAAGTTTTTAAAACACTTGGTTCCATAATTGATGTCTTAAATACAATCTAAAGCTTCAGTAAGCTCATTAAGCTTTATGTTTACAATCTTAGGAGCTCAACTGACTAATAAAGTTTGTTTCATTTATCAACTTTGAAAATACTTTTCAGGTAAAAAAACACATACGGTTATACATAATTTCAAGTGAAAAGTTTTTAGTATAACTAAAAAAATTAATAAAGTATTTGATGTTTATTATAAAAAAATTTAGCAAAATATTTACTGTTTATAAAACTGAGAATAAAGATAGTTTTTGGGTAGGTTTACACTCTCTTAATTATCCTTCTGCAAGTATTAGTTTTAATGAAAATCATATGTATTTAAAATGTAAACTTAGGCTTAGCGCAAGTGAAAGAGGAATGGAGAGAGAACAAGTTTGTGATCAAGGATTCAGATGAGGACATCCACACAGCAAACGAGAGAAGGTTGTGCGAGATAATCGGCAAGGATGTCGGTGGCAAGCTTCACACCGGAAGAAGCAGAAACGATCAGGTCAGTGTGCTTGTACTAAGGTTCATTTTTTGTTAAATATTGTGGTTTTTTTTATTATGTTTACTTTACTAAAGAATAATACTTTAAAAAGTATTTAAGTTTGTTTACTAAAAATTTTTTTTTTTAATTAATCACATAAGTATGGTTATTTAAAAAAAAGTTTTTGTTTTATATGTTTCATAGGGATTTAATTTAATTTTCAAAAAGAATGTTGATTATAACCGCAAAAGCTTATTATACCTTTTAGACTAATAAACTTAAAGCTTATAAATTTTTTTGTCTCAGTGAGTACAAATTATGAAGTTTTTTTACTGTTTTTTAAAGACAATGTATCAAAGATCTTGTACTTTGTATAAAGCTACGCTTTTTAAAAAATTCCACATTGAATTCCATAACAATATATCTTTGTAATCGTGCTAAATGTAAGCAGCATAGACTTATGTTTTAATAGAAACAAAATAAACTGTAATTTTTAAACTACCACCTCCAAAACTATTTAACAATAATTATTTTAAAACTAAAATATTCAAGCTTAGGTAATTACCTTTCCAAGTTACTAAAAAAAGGATATATTTTTTTAAATTAATCGTTCTACAGTGCACAACTGATGTATGCCTATGGTTGAAGCAGGAAATAAATGTAATAAAAAGTGACCTGATCAATCTTTTGGAAGCTATTGCAACTAGGGCAGAAAAAGATATTGACATTTTGATGCCCGGTTATACTCATTTACAGCGAGCCCAACCTATTAGGTAACAAACAAAGTTTTTGTCAATTTCGGTTATTGAAATCTACAGCTTACAATATTTAAGACATGTGAACTTGATGTAATAATCTCTAATAGTCATTTGATCTGTATAATTTTGTTTATAATTTGATTGTTTTTTTTTTAGTATTTTTTGGTTAAACTTTCAAAACTTATAATTAAATGCTTAATTGTATAACTTCAAGCCTAATGGTCTAGTACTTTTTTTAGTTTTGAAGTTTGTAATACAACATAAAATTTGCGGGTCGCTTGAAGTTATAAATATACAAATATTCTCTTATAAACTATCAGTATATATGAAATATTAAGTTAAGGCAATTTTAAAACTAAAAATAAGTAAAACATTAAAAAGTTTTTATTTTTTTAGTTAGACAAACTAGCTTCTAACATATTTTTACTTGCAAAAAAAAACTTAGTCATAACTTCTAGGTGGAGTCATTGGTTAATGAGCTATGCTTGTGACTTTTCCAACGACCTCAAGAAACTAGCCAATGACGTAATGAACTCGGCTGACGTCATGACTTTGGGATCTGGAGCTTTGGCGGGAAACCCGTTCAGTGTTGACCGCGAGCTGCTGGCTGAAGATTTGAAGTTCAGCCAAGTCAGCAGGAACAGCCTTTCAGCTACATCCTCTCGAGATATGATTTGTAAGTGGTTGTTAATCTTACGCAATATTTTTTAGGCTTTTTAATCGGAATTTTGCAAAGTATTTAATGTCTACATGTTTATAACATTTTTTAATATACTCGTCATCATTAAATCATATAAAAAACAATGAGAGTTTTTTTATAACTCTATTAGATTATCGGAACTATGAGCGTCTTTACCAAAATGTTTTTTATCAGTTTTTATTAAAGACGAGCTTTACATCATACAGTCTAATTAAGAACTCTTGATAAAACATAACATACAAAATTTAGCTTTTAAGAGCTAAAACATTCATAAGCTTGAATACTAAAATAAAACCTTCTCAGTTTAAAAACTCACTTAAACTTGTTTTAAATAACTGGTACGAAGTTAAACTTAAACTTTTGATAACTTTCTTAACATTCACAAAAACATTGATTTTCCAGCGCACATGCTGTTTTGGTGCACACAAGTTGGCGGCCACCTGAGCAGGTTTTCCGAAGACTTGATCACCTACAGCTCCAAGGAGTTTTCCTTCGTGCAGCTGAGCGACGCCTTCAGCACCGGCAGCAGCATCATGCCTCAGAAGAAGAACCCCGACAGCTTGGAGCTGATACGCGGCAAATCAGGAACGCTCATCGGAAAAGTTGGTGGTTTATAAGTAGAAAGCATCTAATAATATTTCAATTAATGTCATTTTTAATTTGGTAGTGAATTTTTAAAGTTTATTACAGCAAGTCTTACTTAAAGCGCACAATTCAATTCTGTATTACTAAACATTATTTAACAGTAATTTATTTATATTATTGTAGTCTAATTTTTTTATTAGAAAACAAAAATTTCCCCTGAAGGGCTCCTAGATATAATAAAATAATTTTTAAAGTATAATTACTATATTAATCAGCTAAAGTAAGTTATTAATTTTGTTTAATTTTACTGTCAATGTTTAATATATCTTGAGGAACAGTTAATTGAAACTTATGACCACGACCAGTGTTAACCAATGTTTTAACTAAATTGATTAAGAGTTTAGCTTTTAATCTAATTTAATGTGTTTTCTATATTGCAGCTCATTTAAATAAATAAAAGAGTATTTCTGATTCTTTCGTTTTTGGAAAAACTTCAAAAGAACAAAATCCCTTAAGTTTAAGAATTTTTCAAATTGAAAATTAACTTATGTTTATCTTTTAAAGCTAACTGGATTTTTGGCAACAATGAAAGGATTGCCATCTACTTACAACAAAGACATGCAAGAAGATAAAGAAACTCTCTTTGCGTCGTGCGAAACAGTCAGAGACATGATAAAGGTGAAATTCGTGCAATACTTTTACTAATCAATTTTTATTTATTTATTTTACTTTACTAGTTACTGATTAGAAACTAAATTTTGTTTACTAGTTTTCTCATACTTTAGTTTGAAGATTATTTATATTTTCGCAATATCACCGTTCTTTAACTTTTGTAATATAGTTTAAAGTTTGTAAAAAAATGTTACACTTTTAACTTGTTCTGAAATGTTTTTGCCCACAAAACTATTGACAATAAATTTTTCATTTAATTGTTTTTAGTATAAAATAAACTTCTACAATATTGATATAACACTAATGACTAAAAAAATACCAATGCTAAATTTTTTTCATTATGATTTTGAACGTTTAGATTGCTACCGGAGTAATAAGCTCATTAACAGTGAACTCGGAGAAAATGCGTCAAGCTTTAAGCTTGGACATGCTTGCAACTGACCTGGCTTACTACTTAGTGAGAAAAGGGGTTAGTACTTTTTACTGATTTAGATTAACTTTTGATGCATCTAATACTGAAGTTTTTATTATGGATACAAACAATTAATAATAAGGATTTTCTATAACAACAACTAGTCAATATTACAATTGAAAACTAAAACATTTTTTTTTTACTTCAGATGGCGTTTCGAACCGCTCATGCAATGTCGGGAAAAGTTGTTCATCTTTCGGAAACTAAAAGTTGTGAGCTTGACGAAATTTGCTTGGAAGATTTAAAACAAATCAGGTGTGCTAAATCTTTCTACGGAACAGTATGAGTTAATCAACATGAGATTAACAACAAAAATACATTTAAACTTAAATATTTGAGTTTTCAGTTAGATTATGAATTAAGAAAGTATTAGTATATAAAAAAAAATATTTATTATTTAGACCTTACTAAACACTAACAACGTGATACTTTTTTTTTACATTAACAACTTTGAACAATTTTTTTTTAGTTTTGCGTTTCAACATTTTAGTATTAGAAAAAATTTTTAAAGTTTTAATTTTGTTTTTATACTAATCACGGTTAAAAAATTTTAAGACTATTTTTAAATGTCTAGCACACACAATTTTTTGTTTTTTGTTTCAATTTACTTGTTTACATCATTCTGTAATTATGTGAATAAGTAAGGTAAATAATGAAATTGTTCATAAAGTTTTTCTGATATAAAAATGAAGTCATTCTTAAAAAAACAAAACAAATAAAGTAAAACGTGTAAAAAAAAAGAATAACCTAAGAAAAAATTATTTTGATGCATTGGCATGTTGATTATATAGTTTTTGTTGGTATTAAAAATATTTTTTTCGTATAAAATACTACAAAAAATAAAACTTCATACAAAAATGATCGCCAAACATAGTGTTAACGCATTAACTTGTTAAAAATTTTAACATGTATATTTGGAAAAAAAAAATGTTAAGTTTTCATACTCAATAAAAACTCTTTTTAAATATACAAAGGTCATTATTGACATATATATTTACAATGTACAACTTTGTGGTAATTTTTCTAAACGAAGGTAAACATAACATAACTAACGTATTCTTTAATTAATTTGTCTATTGAACTAATGAGTTAAAAAATTTTACAGTCCTTTATTTGAAGAAGATGTCAAAAACGTTTGGAACTTTGAACACTCAGTAGAACAATACCAGTCTGTTGGAGGCACCAGTAAAAGCTCAGTACTAAAACAAGTTGCTGAAACAAAACAATTGAAGAACTTATTATAGTTATTATCTCAATTACAAAAATTTTAAAAATCTAAAAATTTATTAGTGTTTTCTCGATAACCGGAAAGTTTTTCCGTGCACCAGATCCTAGGACCAAATATTTTGAGTACTTTTTTTATTGTTCAATAAACAAACCATATTAGATTACTTGTTTTATATTTTCAAGCTGCTACAAAGCGGTTGCTATTTTAAAATAAAAACTCTGCACCGTATTTTTAATTTTATAAATAAACATAGTACAACTACAAGTTTTAATAGTTCTAAACTAAAATGATTTTCTTGGTGGTTAAATAAAATTAAACACGTTTAAAAATTTGTATATAGATTATCTCTAGAAAACTTCTTAGTAATCCATAAATAGGTTGATGTCATTTTGAAATTTATAGTGTAGATTCAGTATTAAGAAACAAGATAGAAATATAAGTAGTTTAAAAACACCATTGATAGTAAGTCTACTTTTTATTAAAAAGAAATATTTGGGAAATACAAAAGTTCTAGTTTATGTGATGATTAGACAAAAAATGTTTAATAATTCTGACAAAAAGACTAGTTGAAAACATTTGTAAATTTTATTTATACTTAGATGTGCTTACCTTAATAATGTAAGAGCTATATTCGCTGTTATTATCAGCTTGAAGTAAATTAAGTGATAAAAAACACTTTTTTTAAAGAAAAATTCTCTTGATTTTACAAATAGGATGAAAATTATTAAAAAAAAACTAATTGAACGAAAATGTCATACGAAAATAATACTCTCATATAGTAAAAATATCATTTATGAAAATAATTACCAAGCAGTTTGAAGTGAACTACAAACTACTTATAAACTTAGCATTATATACATAACTGTGCAAATAGTAGTTATTTGTTTTCTTAAAGTTGTCAATTGTAGAACTAAATACTTGGGCTGAAAAGTAAGTAAGACTGGACATACTAAAAACTTAGGCTTTAAGTCGAACAAGCAAGTTTCTATGACGATACCAACCAGCGAACTAGGTGCAATTATCACTCCTTGTAACTCTCGTTCCAGACTTCGCAGTCGGCCCATTCATCATCCGAGCCTTGATTTTGTTGTCGTTCGCATCATGATCTTCTTTGCACTCCAGCAAGTATCCCACCCTCGCGTACCACGTGTTGTTTTTTTTTTTCCACGCTGGCGAAAATGGCAAAACTCTTTTGCAGTTCGGACGGGCGCCGGCTTCCAACGCTCAGCAGATCGATTGCGTCGAAGTGGTTGTTGACGGTGATCTCGTTTCCAAAGTAGAGCAGTGCATCGTCTTCGTTCACTTTGATGAAGTCGGTATTCAATTTTAGGGTTTAAACGATCCGGAGATATACTACTCGTTAGTATCTTTTGATCATCTAAAGCAGGGGTTCCCAACCAGGGGTGCTCGCACCCCTTGGGGGTGCGAGGCAGCATTCCAGGGGGTGCGAGATGGTTTTTATTTTTTGTATGACTAATAAGGATATTTTCACTCTCTGATAAAGTTTATAAAGAAAAAAAGTACATTTTGTTATAAAAACAGTTGGCGCTAATTTTCTGAATAAATTAATTTTATTAATACGTCATAGAGCAAGAGCGAATTTCTAGAAGTAAATTATTTTAACTAATTTCATTTAATAGCTGTTAGTTAGAATTAACATTTCAGTAAAGCTTTCTTAGAGTTCTACACCTGTGAATTTTAATCATCTTATGATTATAGATATCTATTCTTTAAATATTTTATTTTCTTAACTGGACATTAACTGTTTAAAACAGTTAATGAGCTAGCATCTATTTTAGTTGAAATACTTAGATAAAAATTAGGATCTTTAGCAGGTTTTTTATTAGCTGTTAAGAACAGGTTCTTTTAAGTTTATTACATTTATAATGTCATCTTTTATAAAGCTTACTTGTGCAGAAAGTGGTGCTCAAAAATTTAACATCAATAAAGTTCACAGCAACTACTGTATGTTATACCATTTTAGAAAACTTGTCTTTAGCTTTACTGAAACCAATTTTTATGGATCAGCAAAAGTATTTAATGTATAAACTTTATTTCTATTCATACCTTTTTTGAACTTAAACCGTTTACCTTTTTCAATCTACTTTTTTATATTTTTATTGTAAGCATACAAACTTTTATTGTATTTGCTTTTATACCTATCTTTTGACAATTTAAGACTTAAATCTTTTAACTTTAAAAAATCTTAACTCAAAGCTTTTTTTTATTTTGAAACCCCCTAGCTGCAAACAGTTTTGAAAATAAAACGTTACATAAGCTTAACTTAGAACAGCTGATTTTTATATTTTAAGAAGTACATATATTCAAAACAAAATGTATAAAAAGTTTATTTAAAGTTTAAGCCTAATATTTATTACTTTTCTAGACGAAGTCATAGGCTAAAGTATTGTTTTAGTATAAATTTTATGACAAAAAATGTCATAGTAATTGACTTTTTTATTTTTTACAATACAGTTTATTTAATTAGTACTCAATCATGTCAAAGATAAGGAAGTGGAATGAAAGTTATGTTCAGTTTGGTTTTACACTGAAACAGTTTAAGGCCTGCAAAACCGCAATGCATGTTATGTAACATTGTATTTTCGAACTCAAATTTGAAGCCATCTACGTTGCAAGAACATTTTAACAAACGTCATTTAGGATTTTTTATTAAATATGTAAGATTAGTTTAGTTTTTTGTTAATGTTAGTTAAAAAAAAAAAATTATAAAAATAGATTAGTTTTTTTTCGTTTAACTAAAAAGTAGTCAATTTTTTTAGTTTGTTTAAAAATGAGCAGGTAGAATTACAAGTGATGAGCTCCAAACTCACTTGCTTGACCTTCATAAAACGTTTATCGTTGCGAAGGGAAGAGTGAGTTTTGATGTTTTCTACCTTATAAAAAATAGATAAAACTTGTTCGAATATAGTTTGTTATGTTTTTAAATTTCCAAGTGTTTTATTTTTGTTAATATAGTACACTATCATAAAAATTAAAGTACAAATTATTGATTCATGAAATCAATGAAGTTATAATAAAATTATTAATAAATAATTAAGCGTATAGTGTTAGGGGTGCGAGATCAAATTAAGAGATTTTAGGGGTGCGGGGCATCAAAAAGGTTGGGAACCACTGATCTAAAGTTTGATTTAAGGATCGCCGTCCTTCGCAAAAATGTCTCCGACAACCACGTGAACTTCGTGGTTTATTCTCGCCTCTCTGTCCCTGACGCAGAGAACAGCAGTTAAGACCAAGTTATCTCCAATTGTACCGCCCCCACAGATGCAACTGCAACCTAATAACATACCGTGAAGTAGTTGGTCGTCTAGTAGTCCAACTAATAGGCAACTAGTTGGCCAATTAGCTCGGCAGCTAGTTGTTTAAGTAGTAGGCCTATGCACAACTTTAAAAAATTTCAATTTTTTTTTTGTTTATCATACAAATAGTTGTTACAGTTTTGAGACTACCTGAAGCAAACTCGGTTTTTTTTTGAATAGTTTTGAAAGTAAAATTAGTTAAAATTAACTAAAGTAATAGTTCTGATGCTAAATTTAGTTAAACTGTTTATTTTTCTTTTTGCAATATAATGACTCTTTTTTAAAGTTTTATTCTGAAGATTATCAAAAAATTGTTTAAGTGTTTAATTAAATTTTTAGAAGAAGAAAAGTTAAAAAACATATTTTTCTTAGTTCTTGTCGCACGAAATAGAATTTTTATTTTAATGTTCCTGAGAGTCTTAGCTTTCTGATGATTCATTCAAATTGACCAAGATTGACCGCATTCAGGAGATACATATGTAAACTTATGACAACTTAAGAAACTGCTGAGTTTTTTAGAGCTAAAATAAAAAATTAAAAAGTAACCTACAAAGCTAGTCTAAAATCAATCAATTAGAGTTTCAAACTAATTTTTTTTTGAAAAATGTTTAGTGTCTTTGAAATATCTGTATAATTATACTGTTTTAAAGACAAAAAGTTTTAATTGTTAAAAAAAAAAAACATTTTTAGTGTTTAAGTTTTAATAAGACCAATAACATGTTGCCATAATTTTATAGTTGAAGCAATTATAAGTGTAAACGTTACTGACAAACATAATTACTAAGTTAAATGCTAGAGGAAATTAGTAAAAAAAATCCTGCCCGTAATATATAAAAAAATAGTTATTTTTTGCGTAGGTGTAAAACTTTAAGCTTTTTTGTACTTTTTTCTTAAGTACATTGAAACTTCTAGGGCCTTTAAAAAAGCTTTAAACTTTTAGCTGGTTTAGTGTAAAGTGTTTTTTGATATCTCCAACCTACGTAAATTGTAAAAGTTTTACTTTGCCGATAAAAATGAAAAAAAAGCCTCTAAAAAGGGTCGGCAGCCTTATATAAGTCGCGTGATATTTTTGAAGTTACTCGCGAGCGCACTTAAAAAAAAACTGCGGGTCGGAATTACTTAAAACAATTGTAGTTATCACATAAATTTACTGTTTAAGATTAAAAATCTGATAAAATGACCAACAAAAGGCAATAATAGTTATTATATATGTTGTTTAGAGCTTAGTTATAAAGTTTTACCTTATAAACTTTTTTTTACTTTAAGCTTTCGGGCAACTTTTGGTGCAGGCTCATAACTATTTAACATTTTTTAGTTGTACATGTAAATAGTACGTTAATTAACACTTAAGCTATGGCATTGAAAAAAACTTCAAATAAAGACTAGCTTATCCTTTTGCATTAACATAAAATATCTATTTAATTACAGAAAATAACGTTAATAACTTTTTGTTTGTAATTTCTGGATGAATCTTTCTTAAATAATATTTTATATACAAATTTTTATCAAAAAAAATAAGTTTAAAAGTTAATATTAGCTAAGTTAATGTTGGAATTGCTGATTTCAGCTAAAATTAACATTAAAATTCTTTCAAAATTAAAATATTCAACTTTCTCAGAAAGTTTTTAGAATCAGCAAGCAAGTCAGATTTTTACGTATATGTTTTATTTTTTAAGAACAGCTTCAGAAATTTTTTACGTTTTTTTTTTTGTAGCACGTACTTAATCATTTATGCCTAGAGCCGCTCTTACCTGACTATAAAGACATGCAGTTTAAATTCTACCACATAATCCATAACAAACTAAACAAGTTTTATTAAATGCAGTAAAAAAAACAAAAAAATAAAAATAAATTCAGCACGTAAACACTTTTTTACTAACTGCATAAATATTAAAAGAGTACAGAGAACTAAATTAGTTTCTAGTTTTGAATACGTTTAACATAATTCTTACCATGTTTAAGGTTTTCGTCTGATAATTTTCACGACCCGCTAATTTGGAAAGACGTCATCTGCCACGTTGTTATTCTCATCACCTACGTCATCGTTCTCGTG